>NW_026988431.1:51165000-55965000 GCF_030222135.1 Aotus nancymaae | reverse complement strand
CTTGTTTAGGCTTGGGAGGATGCAAGTGTCCAGGAATTCATCCATTTCTTCCAGGTTTACTAGTTTACGTGCATAGAGTTGTTTGTAATAATCTCTGATGATGGTTTGTATTTCTGTGGAATCTGTGGTGATATCCCCTTTATCATTTTTTATTGCATCTATTTGATTATTCTCTCTTTTCTTTTTTATTAATCTGGCTAGTGGTCTATTTTGTTGATCTTTTCGAAAAACCAGCTCCTGGATTTATTGATTTTTTGAAGGGTTTTTTGTGTCTCTATCTCCTTCAGCTCTGCTCTGATCTTAGTTATTTCTTGTCTTCTGCTAGGATTTGAGTTATTTTGATCTTGCTCCTCTAGCTCTTTCAATTTTGAGGATAGGGTGTCGATTTTAGATCTTTCCTTGCTTCTCATGTGGGCATTTATTGCTATATATTTTCCTCTAGACACTGCTTTAAATGTGTCCCAGAGATTTTGGTATGTTGTGTCTTCGTTCTCATTCATTTTGAAGAACATCTTTATTTCTGCCTTCATTTCATTGTTTATCCAGTCAACATTCAAGAACCAGTTATGCAGTTTCCATGAAGCTCTGTGGTTCTGAGGTAGTTTCTGAATTCTGAGCTCTAACTTGATTGCACTGTGGTCTGAGAGACTGTTTGTTATGATTTCCATTCTTTCGCATTTGCTGAGGAGTGATTTACTTCCAATTATGTGGTCAATTTTAGAGTATGCATGATGTGGTGCTGAGAAGAACGCATATTCTGTGGATTTGGGGTGAAGAGTTCTGTAAATGTCTATTAGGTTTGCTTGGTTCAGGTGTGAGTTCAAGTCCTGGATATCCTTATTATTTTTCTGTCTCATTGATCTAATATCGACAGTGGAGTGTTAAAGTGTCCCACTATTATTGTGTGGGAATCTAAGTCTCTTTGTAAGTCATTAAGAACTTGCTATATGTATCTGGGTGCTCCTGTATTGGGTGTGTATATATTTAGGATCATAAGCTCTTCTTGTTGCATTGATCCTTTTACCATTGTGTGATGTCCTTCTTTGTCTCTTTTGATCTTTGTTGGTTCAAAGTCTATTTTATCAGAGATGAGAATTGCAACTCCTGCTTTTTTTTGCTCTCCATTTGCTTGGTAAATTGAGCCTTTGTATATCCTTGCATGTGAGATTGGTTTCCTGGATACAACTCACCAATGGGTTTTGGCTTTTTATCCAGTTTGCCAGTCTGTGTGTTTTGATTGGGGTGTTTAGCCCATTTACATTTAGGGTTAATATTGTTATGTGTGAATTTGATTCTGCCATTTTGATGCTAGCTGGCTGTTTTGCCCATTAGTTGATGCAGTTTCTTCATTGTGTCAATGCTCTTTACCATTTGGTGTGTCTTTGGAGTGGCTGGTACTGGTTGTTCCTTTCTATGTTTAGTGCTTCTTTCAGGAGCTCTTGTAAAGCAGGGCTGGTGGTGATGAAATCTCTGAGTAATTGCTTGTTTGTAAAGGATTTTATTTTTCCTTCACTTATGAAGCTTAGTTTGGCTGGATGTGAAATTCTGGGTTGAAAGTTCTTTTCTTTAAGGATGTTGAAAATAGGCCCCCACTCTCTTCTGGCTTGTAGGGTTTCGGCTGAGAGATCCGCTGTGAGTCTGATGGGCTTCCCTTTGTGGGTAACCCAACCTTTCTCTCTGGCTGCCCTTAGCATTTTCTCCTTCATTTCAACCCTGGTGAATCTCATGATTATGTGCCTCGGGGTTGCTCTTCTTGAGGAATATCTTTGTGGTGTTCTCTGTATTTCCTCGACTTGAATATTGGCCTGCCTTGCTAGGTTGGGGAAGTTTTCCTGGATAATATACTGAAGAGTGTTTTCAGGCTTGGATTCATTCTCTCCGTCACATTCAGGTACACCTATCAAATGTAGATTAGGTCTTTTCACATAGTCCCATATTTCTTGGAGACTTTGTTCATTTCCTTTTACTCTTTTTTTCTCTAATCTTGCCTTCTCGTTTTATGTCATTGAATTGATCATCAACCTCTGATATCCTTTCTTCTGCTTGGTCAATTCGGCTGCTGAAACTTGTGTATGCTTCACAAGGTTCTCGTATTGTGTTTTTAGCTCCATCAATTCACTTATATTCCTCTCTAAGCTCTTTATTCTTGTTAGCATTTCGTCAAACCTTTTTTCAAGGTTCTTAGTTTCTTTGCATTGGGTTAGAACATGTTCTTTTAGCTCAGAGAAGTTTCTTATTACCCATCTTCTGAAGCCTGTTTCTGTCAATTCATCAGGCTCATTCTCCATCCAGCCTTGTTCCCTTGCTGGTGAGGAGTTGTGATCCCTTGGAGGAGGAGAGGTGTTCTGGTTTTGGGCTTTTTAATCCTTTTTGCATTGGTTTCTTCCCATCTTAATAGATTTATCTACCTGTCATCCTTGTAGTTGTTGACTTTCATATCGGGTCTCTGAGTGGACGTCCAGTTTGTTGACGATGAAGTTATTTCTTTCTGTTTCTTAGTTTTCCTTCTAACAGTCAGGCCCCTCTGCTATAGAACTGCTGAGGTCCACTCCAGTCCCTGCTTGCCTGGAGATCACCTGCAGTGGCTCCAGAACAGTAAGGATTGCTGCCAGTTTCTTCTTCTGCTATCTTTGTCCCAGAAGGATACCTGCCAGATGTCAGTCTGAGCTCTCCTTTATGAGGTGACTCTTTGGATATATGGGGGTCAGGGAACTGCTTCAGGAGACAGTCTGTCCTTTATAGGAGCTCAAGGGCTGAGCTGTGAGCTCCATTTTTCCATTCAGGGCTGCTGGGCAGGTATGTTCAAGTCTGTTGCAGTAGAACTCATAAACGCCTTTTTTTTTTTCCCTCAAGTGCTCTGTCCCAGGGAGTTAGGGCTTTATTTATAAATTTCTGTCATGCTGCTGCCTTTTTTCAGGGCTGCCCCACCCAGCGAGGAGGCAGCCTAGTCACAGTCTGCCTGCAGAGGCTTTGCCGAGCTGTGTGGGCTCCGCCATCTGCCATGTGAACTTCCCGGCAGTCCTGTTTATAAGGGTGTAGTTAGAACTGCTCAGCAATGGCAGCCCACCTCTGCAATGGTGGACTCTCTCTGTAATGGTGGACTCTCTCTGTAATGGCAGACTGCCTCGGCAATGGCGGGCTGCCTCAGCAATGGCGGACTACCTTGGTAGTGGTGGACTGCCTCAGTAATAGTGGACGCCCCTCCCCCACAGAGCTGGACCGTCCTGGATTCAGCTGTGCTTGCTGTGAAACTCTCAATCCAGAGCATTTCAGATTGCTATTTTTTGTAGGGGTGGGACCAGCAGAGCCTGATCACCTGGCTCCCTGCCTCAGACCCCCTTTTTTTTTCAGGTGAATGGGCAATTGTCTCCCAGGCATCCCCGTTGCCAGTTGAAAAGGTGCCTGGATTTGTGTGAGATTCTGTGCAAAGACCCACTGTGCTGGCTGAAACAGCCACACTGGGGGCTTGTGGCACTTTATCACTGGGGAATCTCCTGGCCTACCTCCCTGTTTCAGTTCCCTCTTTTTTCACTTGAACGGGAGATATATCTCCCAGGCATTTCAGTCTCCTGTTGAAAAGGCACTGGATCTGTGTGATTTCCTGAGCGGCAACGCCCTGCGCTGGCTGAAACGGTCATGCTGGAGATTCGTGGTGCTTTTTTGCCTAGGAATCTCCTGGCCTGGCTCCCTGTTTCAGTCCCCTTTTTAATCAGTTGTCACCAGCTAAAATGGTGCATGGACTCGTGTATTTTGTAAGGAGACCCGCGACGCTGAGGCACCGGTCAAAACAGCCACGCCGGCCAAAACAGCCGCACTGGTGACCCTTGGGCTTCTCCATCTGGGAATCTCCTGGTTTGTGGGCAATAAAAATCCATCTGGAAATGTGGCGTCCACTCACCCTCTGTGCTTTCTCTGGGAGCTGCAATCCTGAGCTCTTCCTAATCAGCCATTTTGGATCCTCCTCAGGTAATCATTTTCTTAATGGTGAACTGATTAGCACAAGGCTTTTAGTTTGCTAATCTTTTATTTTTATTTATAGATGTTGCTTTTTGCTTCGTGTCTCTAAAATCTTTGCCTACTTGAAGATCTCAAAAATCTCCTTTGTATTCTTTGAATTGATTTATGATCTTACCTTTTAAATTTGGCCAAATTAAACTTCTAAGTATTTTTTCTATCGTTAGGCCCAGAATTGTGGCTTTTCATGGATATCCTTTTGTTCCTAAAATATTTTATGAACACATTATCTCCACATTACATTGATTTAGCGTATATACTGTAGCCTCACTAAATTAAATTATTGTTTTTATAATTTGTTTTGTGATTCTGATAAAATTTTTATATTAAAAAATCATGGTTTCAGGCCAGGCACAATGGCTCACACTTGTAATCCCAGCACTTTGGGAGGCTGAGGAAGGCAGATCACGAGGCCAAGAGATCTAGACCATCCTGGCCAACATGGAGAAACCCCCTCTCTACTAAAACTATAAAAATTAGCTGGATGTGGAAATGCACAGCTGTAGTCCCAGATACTCATGAGACTAAGGCAGGAGAATCACTTGAACCTGGGAGGCAGAGGTTGCAGTGAGCTGAGATTCAAATTCAAACCTCATGATAATATGAAAGATTGAATAAATTATTAAATTTCTATTCCTTCCTTGAATGCTAATTTCTTTGTTTTATATCACACTTAATTATGGTGTATTATATATTTTTCATATTGCTTACTTAGATTTGCTAATATTTTGTAAAGAATTTATGCTTTAATGTTCATGAGATTGTTGATCTGTGCTTTCATATAATATCATTGTCAAGTTTTATTAAGATGGTTAATTTGGCCATGGAATGAGATGCCTAGTATTATTTCTGCTTTAATTATCTAGAATAATTTTATAAAAATTGGTACTTTTTAATGTTAATGTGATCAACAGATAATCATGTGAGCCTTTAGTTTTCTGTGTGGAATGCTGTCTCATAATTAATCTAATTTGTTTTAGATATAGGATTTTTCTGCCTTTCTAGTCTATCTTCTGTCTGATTTAGTAAATGGTGTTTTTGAAGTAATTTGTCTATTTAAACTTAGTTGTTGAATTTATTGGTATAAAGGTGTTCATAATATCCTACAGTTATCCTTCTTAATGTGCAGTGGAATCCTCTCTTTATTCACGATGTTGATAACTTGCATTTTCTTTTTCCTTATTTATCCTCATTAGCTGTTTAAGTATTTTAATGATTATTTTGGAGGAAAATGTTGGGTTTTGTTAGTTTCCTCTGTAATTGGCTTTTTAAAAAACTTCAGCGATTGCTGCTTTTATCTTTACTATTTTCTATATTCAACTTATTTTGGTTTTAATTTGTTTGTCTTCCTATAGCTTCTCCTGATAGATTCTGGGTCGAGTGTGAGTCTTACCAATTGGTTGCGTTTTCCCCCTTCCTTTTGGGCCGTATTTTCTTGCTTATTTCATATATTTTGTAGTTTTCCTTATTACATTAAAGACATAATAAAGAAAAGAACAGTGGAGTCTGAAGTAATATTCCACACAGTGCAAGGCCTTTTATTTTGGGGATTACTGGCATAAACAAGAGTCCAGCTGATTTGGAGGCAGGCCTGCAACTTTCCTCATATTGAATTGATCTCTCATTAAACTAACTCACAGCCAACTCCTTTGATTTTGACAGAGTTTAAGCTGGAAGGTGGTTGGGCAGTATTTCCATGAGTTTTTGCTTTGCAGCTAGCTTCAACTCTGAAGAGCCTAGGAATTCAAACCCCATGATAATATAAAAGATTGAATAAATTGTTAAATTTCTATTCCTTGAATGATATTTGATTTGTAAAGTTTGGAGCTGGAGACAGTGAAAAATTGAGATGTTTATTGATGTTTTTTGTTTTGTTTTGTTTTGTTTTACATTCAGAGCTCTATTCAATTTTAATCTGCCCTAACTGTCCACACTGTTATTAGAATTTCCTGATTTCTCCTCACCCATACAAAATCCATTTTTCTGTTGCAGAAACACTCCTCAAACTATCTACATCCTGGATATGATTTACTCTAGCTTTTGCTAATGTGACTCCCCAGTTAACTAGAAAGCTTTGAATTCTTCTTGAATTCAACTCATTAAGACTTATTGCATCCACCAGTTTCAGTAGTTTTATAGAAAAATATATTGAATGGTTTTCTTGTTTGCTTATCCATAGAAGCAAAGCAATTTCAAATCCTCTTCAATACTTGCTCTCATTTGAAGTTCAAAACTACCTTTGCAAGTTAAACTGAAAGATCTTTATTAAACATTAAACTTATGCTTAATCTAATCACAAAATAGTACTATTATATTTTTATAATTATTAAGTTTCATGGCTTCTAAGTAGAAGCATTTCTATGTGCATATATTAAACACTTCAAATATTTGAAAAATCTCAGGTTTATATCATACTTTTTAATAATGGTTTTTATAACATAATTGAATCAAAATTATTTATCAAAAGCTAGTCTTGGTATCAGTAATATTTAAAATGCTGTAAGTTCTCTTGTTAGTGATTATATTTTCTAAGAATGTAATTTAAACTTACCAATATCAGATCTTGTCAATATGAAAACATTCTAGCAAAAGAGCCTTAAAAGATTTGATTTTTTAAATGCTTGCTTTTGATAGACACACAGTAAAAATATATAAGAAACACACAATTATGTTTTACACATCTAAATCAGAACTATTGCCACTAAATTCAATAAAATTAAGAAGTCTATTTACATAATAGAATTTTCTGTTATAATGAAGTCAGGGAGATTCAAATATTGAAGTTAACTTTCTAAAACTTAGGAATGCTGTCCTGACTAATTATATACACTAAATTACTTGTTAATTTAAATTTAAACTGAAAATTTTTACTCAAATTTTATGTAAAGAGATAACTGAAAACGACTTCAGTACAACTTACTCAACATTTTAAAGCTCCAAACTTTAAAAGTTACATTTGGCAGGCTAATTTCAAAAAACCACAAAATATAATTTACAGTAAAAGTTACAAAACATTGTTAACTAGTGGTATATTGAATTAGTATCATTAAGCCTCTAGGGCATTTCTTAAATTTAATTAAATTGGATTTACTGAATGAACATTTACTTCTCCCTCATGTAATTTCATTCATAAATTCTCAATATTTTTATTTAACATAATGTTCAATGTAATCCATAAAGACTTGTGAATTATTCATACAATGCTACTACAAATATTTACATTTTAACCATCGTAGCAATACCAACATTTATAATGAGAAAACTAACCATTTTTGTACTCCCATCTTCACTCTTCCCATACCCTCATATCAAATATAACATTTTTAACAATCTGGTATATATAAATATGTGGGCAACAAGAGCCTTATATATATCATTTCTTACATTTGTTCTTGCTCATATACAATGTTTTAAAAAATCCTAGTTGGTAATATGATTACTGCTTAAATATAATACCATAAATCTGCAACCTGCTATTTTTATTTAAAAATATACCCAGAACATCTCCAAATAACGTATACATGGATGTATCTCATTCTTTTTACATTTCTAATTGGTATGCATATATGTTATCCATAGAAAATATTTATTAACCTATTAATTTTAAACTGACACATGGAAACTCCATATAAATTGTGTGCATACACATAATAATGCAAATTATTGTCTTAAAAAACAAGGTGTGATATTACATGCTTCATTATGCTTTATAATTTTCTCTCAGTAAAGAATCATGTTCATTTATCTAGTCAATGACTATGTAATTCACTGACATATTAAACAACTACATGATGCTCTATGTGTATCTATAACACAATTGATTCAAACATTATTCTATTAATCTACACTTACTTTGTTCCCAGTATATAGTCACTACAAATAGCACTGTAATAAATTATTTGCCTATATTTCTTAATATAATAGCATTTTTAATAATTTGAGATAGAGTCCTGAAGTGAATTTTCTAGGTCAAAGAGTATGTGAAAATTTAATTCTGAATAAATGTTACTCTATTGTTACCTGTAGAGGTACCACTAGTATTATGTGAGAATATACCATTTTCTCATCCATTGCAATAATTTAATTATTTCTCATTCTAATAGGCACATAAAATATTACCTAGTTATGCATGAGTGAATTCTCTTAATAACACCAGCAAATACAAAATCTCTATAATATTTCTTAAACATTTAAATTTAATTTTCTAAAAAAATTATATTTGCATATTTGGCTATTCTATTTATTTTTTCTTGATAATTATGGATGTTGAGTTAATTTTGAGTTTATGGTAAAAATACTCTCTATAATTCTTTATTATTTGTCTATTAATTTAAGTTGTATATTATTGACTAGTTCAAGTCAAGTTTGTTACCTTCCAAAAAAAGTATTTGCTTTCGTAACTATTATATCACTCCTTTACTGTCCTTAAGATTATATTTCTCTTTTCTAAATCGTTATCGTTTTTATTGTATTTATTTTTGTTCTTTCATATTATGATAATTTCTGTTAATGAATTTTTATCTGATTATTGTTATACTCAGATTTTATTAAATTTTATACAAGTATCTTTGTATTTTGCAATTCTAAATATTCTACAATTTGTTTTGATTCTCATTTTGATAAAATAATTGTGTCATGAACACACATACAGCATCAAATATACTTGCCTGTCATTACCATATGAAATTTTATTATGAATTTTTAATATTGTATTTATTAATTTCAAATTATATTGCATTTTATCAGAGAAAAATTATATAATCTTTGTCATTTTGAAGATTATAATTTTGTCTCAGCAAAATGTTTATGTTTAAAACAACAGAGATTCTTCATTTTCAGTGTATAAATTTCAGCATCTATTAGACCTGATTTATTATCTATGATATTTACATACTGCACAGTCTTATATAATTTTATCTTTCTAATGTTATGATCTTCCGACAACTGATAGGCAAAGTTCTGTCAAAATGTTCTTATGGGTTAGCTCTGTTTGATTTATATATTTTAATGACACATATTTGGTATGAAAACATGCCATAGATCACCTTTATGCTTTTTAAAATGTTCCTGCTCTGAGTTTTTCAGTGTTAACAACTCTTGCCTGTGGTATTGCTTATTGCATTAATTAAATACTCATTTATCTGTTAGTGACAGTAATTTAAAGTAGCTCTACTTTAGATAAATTTCTAGTAGTATTTAGTATTATTTTTTCGTTGAGTCAGATACTATTTTTGACCCCATGTAAATTTAACTGAAGTCCAGTTTTAATATTACTGATTTCTTTCTATCAATTCAGGTACATATTTTATTACATATTCAGTTTTACTTGTGCTATCATTTTTTCTCTGTTGGTATATAGTCTCTTATTTTTGTGATTTCAAAATTTATGTTATTTAACATATTCTGTTTTTTTAATAATTAACAATATAACATTTAATTTCTGTAAACTTGTCTTTCACAATTTATTTCCATTTGGTAGTACTTAGTACACATGCGCCTAATCATATCTCTTCCATTGTCTATTTTAATGTATACTGTTTTATATGTTCAAGCTTTACATCTGTATTCCTAATTGTAATCATAATTATCAAAGACTATTATATTTATTTCTTCATTTACCGAATGCTTTGCATGTGTATCAACTTAGTAACTACTAAACATATGTATTAAATCTCTATTTTTTATATTTTTTACATTTGAAGTACAAAATATTTGATTATAAAATTCTTAGGCTTCCTTTTTTTCCTATTAATAACTGACTCTTTTTCCATTAAATATTTATAATGAAAATCTGAAACTTGATTTTCTCACCTACAAATTTTTTTTTTACTGCATGAATTTCCACACATTTATTTATTTATTTTTGCATTTTAATTTGTAATATTAAAGAATAAAAGCATATTTAAAGTGTTTTCTCTACATGAAGTTCAGTACTTTTTTGAAATTGGAAACAGTAATAACTTTTTTTTTAAATCTTTTAAGTTCATGGATAAATGTGCAGGTTTGTTACACAAGTAAACTTGCATCATGGGGGTTTGTTGTACAGATTATTTCATGACCCAGATGCCCATTACTTATTTTTTCTGATTGTCTCCCTCCTCCCAACTTCCACCCTCTGGTAGGTCTCAGTGTGCATTGTTCCCTTCTATATGTCCATATGTCCTCATTTAGCTCCCACATATAAGTTAGAACATGTGGTATTTGGTTTTCTGTTGCTGCTTTAGTTTGCTAGGGAAAATGGCCTCCAGCTCTATTCACGTCTCTGCAAAGGGCATGATCTCATTCTTTTTTTAAAATTTATTTTTTATTTCCATAGCTTT
This sequence comes from Aotus nancymaae, assembly GCF_030222135.1. Lineage (NCBI taxonomy): Eukaryota > Metazoa > Chordata > Mammalia > Primates > Aotidae > Aotus > Aotus nancymaae. The sequence goes on along the minus strand of NW_026988431.1, from coordinate 55,954,666 downwards.
GTGATAACGTGGTGTTCGATTACATAAGTTATTTAGTGGTGATATCTGAGATTTTGGTGCACCCATCACCCAAGCAGTGTACACTGTACCCACTGTGAGATTTTTCTTCCTTTACCCTCTTCCCACCCTTTCCTTCAAGTCCCCAAAGTCCATTTTATTATTCTTATCACTTTAGTTCTCAAAGATTAGCTACTACTTATGAGTGAGAACATACAATTTCTGATTTTCCATTTCTGAATTACTTCACTTAGAATAATAGTCTCCCATTCCATCTAGGTTGCTGTGAATGCCATTATTTCATTCTATTTTATAGCTGAGTAGTATTCCATGGTATGTTTGATTGCTGGGCATTTGGGCTGCTTCCATATTTCTATAATTGCAAATTGTGCTGCTATAAGCATGCATGTGCAAGTATCTTCTTCGTGCAATGACTTCTTTTCCTCTAAGTAGATACCTAGTAGTGGGATTGCTCGATCAAATGTATCTACTTTTAGTTCTTTAAGGAATCTCCACACTGTTTTTCATAGTGGGTGTACTACTTTGCATTCTCATCAGCAGTGTAAAAGTGTTCCCTTTTCACCACATCTATGCCAACATCTTCTGTTTTTTTATTTTTTTGATTATGGCCATGCTTCCAAGAATAAGGTGGCATCACATTGTGAATTTGATTTGCATTGCCTTGATCATTAGTGATGTTGAGCATTTTTCCATATGCTCATTGACTATTTGCACATTTTCTTTTGAGAATTGCCTATTTGTGTCCTTAAACCACTTTTTGATTAATTTTTTTTTTTTTTTTTTTTTTTTTTTTTGCTGATTTGTGTTCTTTGTAGATTCTTGATATTAGTATTTGTCAGACATACAGGTTGTGAAGATTTTCTCCCACTATGTGGGTTGTTTGTTAACTCTGCTGATTATTCCTTTGGCTGTGCAGAAGCTTTTTAGTTTAAGTTCCATCTATTTGTCTTTGTTTCTGTTGCATTTGCTTTTGGATTCTTGGTCATAAAATTTTGCCTAAGTCAATGTCTAGAAGGTTTTTTTCCAATATTATCTTCTAAAATTTTTATGGTTTCAGGATTTAGATTTAAGTTTTGGATCTATTTTTAGTTGATTTTTGTATAAGGTGAAAGATGAGGATCCAGTTTTATTCTCCTATGAGTGGATGTAAATATTCGGCTTTGTTTCTGGGTTCTCTACGCTGTTCCATTGGTTTATGTGTCTAGTTTTACACCAGTACAATGCTGTTTTGGTGACAGCAACTTATAGTTTGAAGTCAGGTAATGTGATGTCACCAATTTGTTCTGTTTGCTTAGTCTTCCTTTGGGTATGGGAGCTCTCTTTTTGTTTTTATATGTATTTTCTAGTTCTGTGAAGAATAATGGTGGTATGTTGATAGAACTTCCACTGAGTTTGTAAACTGCCTTTGGCTGTTTGGTCATTTTCACAGTACTGATTCTACCCTTTCATGAGCATGGAATGTGTTTCCATTTCTTTGTGTCATCTATAATTTATTTCATCAGTGTTGTTTAGTTGTCTTTGTAGAGGTTTTTAACCTCCTTGGTTATGTATATTCTTAAGTATTTTGTGTTTATTATTATTTTTTGAAGCCATTGTAAAAGGGGTGGAGTTCTTGATTTGATTCTTAGCTTGGTTGGTATTGGTGTATAGCAGAGCTATTAATATGTACATTAATTTTGTATCCTGAAATTTTGCTGAATTTATTTACCAGTCTAGGAGCTTTTTGGATGAGTCTTTAGAGTTTTCTTTATATACAATCATATCATCAGCAAACAGTGACAGTTTGGCTTCCTCCTTACCAATCTGGATGCCTTTTATTTCTTTATCTTCTCTGGTTGCTCCGGTTATGACTTCCAGTACTATGTTGAACAGAAGTGGTGAAAGTAGGCACCCTTGTCTTGTTCCCGTTCTAAGCAGAGTGTTTTCAGCTTTTCCCCATTCAGTACAATATTGGCTGTGGGTTTGTCATAGATGGCTTTTATTACCTTAAGGTATGTCCCTTCTATGCTGATTTTGGTGAGGTGTTAATTATAAAGCAATGCTGAATTTTGTCAAATGTTTTTTTCTGCATCTATTGAGATGATCATGTGGTTTTTGTTTTTCTGTTTATGTGGTGTATCACGTTTATTAACTTGTGGATGTTAAATCATCTCTTCATCCCCCATGTAAAACACGTTTGATCATGGCGGGTTATCTTTTTAAAATGCTGTTGGATTTGGTTTGCTAGTATTTTATTGAGAATTTTTGCATCTGTGTTCATCAGGAATATTGGTCTGTAATTTTCTTTTTTTTTGTTATGTCCTTCCCTGGTTTTGTATTAGGGTAATACTGGATTCATAGAATGATTTAAGGAGGATTTCCTCTTTCTCTATCTTGTGGAATAGTGTCAATAATATTGGTACCAATTCTTTGAATGTCTGATATAATTCACCTGTGTATCTATCTAGTCCTGGACTTTCTTTTGTTGGCAATTTTTTACTACAATTTGAAACTCACTGCTTGCTTTTGATCTGTTCAGAGTTTCTCTATCTTCCTGGTTTAATATAGAAAGGTTATATATTTCCAGGAATTTATCCATCACGTCTAAATTTTCTAATTTATGTGCATAAAGGTGTTCACAGTATCACTGAATAATATTTTGTATTTCTGTGGCATCAGTTATCCCCCACCTCCCATAAACCTCGTGTGTCGTGGGAGAAACCAGGTTTCTTGCACACTCTCTTGCCTGCCACCACATAGGATGTGCCTTTGCTACTCCTTCATCTTCTGACATGATATGAGGCCTCCCCAGCTATGTGTAACTGCGAGTCTATTAAATCTTTTTTTCTGCATAAATTACCCAGTCTCAGGTATTTTTTCAGAGCAGTATGAAAATGGACAAATACGGTAAATTGGTACTGTTAGAGTAGGGTACTGCTATTAAGATACCCGAAAATATGGAAGTGACTTAGGAACGGGGTTACAAGTTGGAACAGTTTGGAGGTCTCAGAAGAAGACAGGAAGATATGGGAAAGTTTGGAGTTTCTTAGAGTCTGGATGCTTTTGACCAAAAAGGTCCAGGCTGAGATGGTCTCAGACAGAAATGAGGAACTTTTGAGAACTGGAATAAAGGTGACTCTTATTATGCTTTAGCAAAGAGATGAGGCATTTTGCCCCTGCCCTAGACATCCATGAAACTTTCAACATGAGAAAGATAATTTAGGGTATCTGGCAGAAGATATTTCTAAGCAACCAAGTGTTCAAGAGGTGACCTGGGTAGAAAATTTGCAGCCTCACATGCAACAGAAAAGAAAAACCCATTTTCTGGGAAGAAATTCAAGCAGGTTACACAAATTTGCATAAGTAACAAGAAGCCAAATGTTAATTATCGAGACAATGGGGGAAATTATTGTCAGGGGACATCAGAGGTCTTCACAGTGGTCCCTATCACAGGCACAGAGGGCTGGGAGGAAAACATGGTTTCATGGCAGGCCCCAGGGCCTTGCTGCTTTATGCAGTCTTGAAACTTGGTGTCCTGCATCCCAGCTGTGATTAAAAGGAGCCAACATACATCTCAGTCAGTTGCTTCAGAGGGTGCAAGCCCCAAGCCTTGGTGGCTTACACATGGTGTTGGGCACCTGCAGTGCATAGAAATCAAGAATTGTGGATTGGGAACCTCTGCCTGGATTTCAGTGGAAATATGGATACACCTAGATGTCCAGGCAGAGGTGTGTTACAGGGGTGGATCCCTCATGGAGAACCTCTGCTGGGGCAGTGCAGAAGGAAAACGTGGGGTCAGAGCTTCCACACAGAGTCTGCACCAGAGCACTGACTAGTGGAGTTGTGAGAAGAGGGCCACTATTCTCCTGATCCCAGAATGGTAGATCCTTTGACTGCTTGCATTGTTTGCCTGGAAAAGCTACAGACATTCAACACCAGCCCATTGAAGTATCCAGGAGGGGAACTGTACCCTGCAAAGCCAGAGTGGTAGAGCTGTCTAAGGCTATGGGAGCCCATCCCTTACATCAGCATGACCTGGATGTAAGACATGGACTCAAAGAAGATCATTTTAGAGCTTTAAGATTTGACTGCTCTGCTGGATTTTGGACCTGTATGATCCTGTAGTCCCTTCATTTTGGCCCATTTTTCCTATTTGGAACATGTGTATTTACCCAATATCTGTATCTGAATTTAATCTAGAAAGCAACTAGCTTGTTTTTAATTTCACAGGCTCATAAGAAGAAGGGACTTGCCTTATCTTAGATGAGACTTTGGACTTGGAATTTTGAATTAAGGCTAGAATGATTTAAGACGTTGGGGACTGTTGGGAAGGTCTGATTGGTTTTGTAATGTGAGGATATGAGATTTGGGAGGAGCCAGGGTAAAATGATATGGTTTGGCTGTGTCCCCACACAAATCTCATCTTGAATTGTAGCTTCCCTAATCCCCATGTGTCATGAAAGGGACCTGGTGAGAGGCCATTGAATCATGGGGGTCACATTTCCCCATGCTGTTCTTGTGATAGTGAATAAGTTTCATGAGAACTGATGGCTTTATAAAAGGCCAGTTCCCCTCTTACCTGCCTCCGTGTAAGACATGCTGTTGCTCCTCCTTTGCTGTCTCCCATGACTGTGAGAACTTCTCAGCCATGTCGAACTGTGAGTCAATTAAGCCTCTTTTCCTTTATAAATTACCCAGTCTTGGGTATTTTCTCATAGCAGTATGAAAATTGGCTAATACAGTTGTAACATCTAGTTTTGTTTCTAAATGTGCTTATTTGGATCTTACGTTTTTTTCTTGGTTAATCTTGCTAATTGTCTATGAATTTTTGTTATCTTTTCAAATGCACAGATTCTGTTTTATTTATGTTCTGCATTCCTTTTGTTTCAATTTCATTAATTCTGGTCTGATCTTGGTTACTTATTTTCTTCTGCTGGGTTTGGGTTTGGATTGCTCTTGTTTTTCCAGATTTGTGAGGTGTGACCTCAGATTGTCTATTTGTGCTCTTTTAGACTTTTTGATGTAGCCATTTAATAGTATAAACTTTCCTCTTAGCATTGCTTTTGCTGTATCCCAGAGATTTTGATAGGTTCTGTCGCTATTGTCATTCAGTTCAAATATTTTTAAAATTTCCATCCCATTTCATTGTTGACCCTATCATATACAGCAGGTTAATTTCCAAGTATTTGCATGGTTTTGAGGGTTCCTGTTAGAGTACGTTTTTAAATTTTATTCCACTGTAGTCTGAGAGAGTAATTGATGTAAATTTGATTTTATTAAACTTACTGAGACTTGATTTGTGACCTATCATCTGGTCTATCTTGGAGAATGTTTAATATGCTGATGAATACAATGTATACTCTGCAGTTGTTGGGTAGAATATTCTGTAAATATCTGTTAAGTCCATTTGTTGTTAGGGTATAGTTTAAGTCCATTGTTTTTTGTTGTTGTTGCTGATTTCTGACTTGATGACCTGTCTAGCATCGTCAGTGAAGTGCTGAAGTCCTCTGTTATTATTGTGTTGTCATCTAACTCATTTCTTAAAACTTACAGTAATAATTTTATAAATCTGGAAGCTCTAGTGTTAGATGTCTATATATTTAGGATTGCAATATTTTTCTGTTGAACTAGTCCTTTTATCATTACATAATGTCCCTCTTTGTCTTTTTTAGTTGATGTTGCTTTAAGATTTCTTTCATCTCATATATGAATAGCTATTCCTGCTTGCTTTTGGTGTCCACTTGAATGGAATATCTTTTTCTACACTTTTACCTTAAGTTTATTTGAGTCCTTATGTGTTGGGTGAGTCTGCTGAAGACAGCAGAAACTTGATTGTTGAATTATTATTTATTTTGCCATTCTGTATTTTTTAATTGGAGCAGTTAGGCCATTTATAATCAACATTAGTATTGAGATCTGAGGTACTGTTCTATTTATTGTGCTATATGTTTCCTGAATAACTTTTTAAATTTTACATTGTGCTTTTGTTTTATAGGTCCTATGAGATTTATGCTTTATGGAGGTTATATTTTGGTGTATTTTGATAAATTGTTTCAAGATTCAGAGATTCTTTTAGCAGTTCTTGTAGTGCTGGCTTGGTAGTGGTAAATTCCCTGAGGCTTTGTTTGTCTAGAAAAGACTGTATCTTTTTTTTTTAACTTATAAAGCTTAGTTTTGCTGGATACAAAATTTATGGCTGATAAATGTTTTGTTAAAGGAGGCTAAAAATAAGACCCCAATCATTCCCAGCTTATAGGCTTTCTGCTGAGAAATCTGCTGTTACTCTGATGGGTTTTCTTTTATAGGTTACCTGATGCTTTTTCCTCATAGCTCTTAAGAGTCTTTCCTTCATCTCAACTTTAGATAACTTGATCATTATGTGCTTAGGTGATAATCTTTCTGCAATGAATTTTTCAGGTGTTGTTTGAACTTCTTGTATTTGGTTCTCTGGCAAGACCAGGGAAGTTTTCCTCAATTATTTCTTCAAATATGTTTTTCAAACCTTTAGATTTCTCTTCTTCCTTGGAAATACACATTATTCTTAGGTTTGGACATTTAATATAGTCCCAAACTTCTTGGAGGGTTTGTTTCATTTTTTAAAAAATTATTTTTTCTATGACTTTGATGGGTTGGATTAATTTGAAAGCTTTGTCTTTGAGCTCTGACATCTTTCTTCAGCTTATTCTATTCTATTTTTTACACTTTCCAATGCATTTTGCATTATGCTAAGTGTGTCCTTTATTTCCGTAAGTTGTGATAGTCTTTCTACTATTTATTATGCTATTTTACTGAATATCATGTCACTTAAGAGACAGTGAAGCTACTAAGAAGAACAAACTCAGCCTACAGATATTTAAACATATGCTTAATTTTTGTATACATTATATATCTGGAGGTAAGTGACTTAGTAGCTTAGAGAATTAGATTTGGTACTCAGAAATTATCTTGTCCTTTATGTATGTTCTATTATAGCTTTGACATGGTAGCTGATGCTTCAGATATAAAATTGGGATTATAAAAGAACAAATGGGAAGGCAAGGTCTGTCCCTTTTATTATAAGAAAGAAAAAACAAGTAAAGATAAAGTTAGTATGCTTCTGATTTTCTCCATTGGGAACTGTATCAATTGACAACCTTCACACGCAAGGGAGGCCAAGACAGTGACATTTTTTATCCTCCAGACTCAATTGTAAAGATCAAGAAAGAACTATGCTGAAAATATATATTTATCTAGTCAAAGAAACTTATCTTCCTTATTCGAATTTGGAAAATTTAAATTGCTCTTTCTTAGCATTCTCTAGCATCTTTCTCGAAGGATATGAACAGATACTTTACAAAAGAAGACATTTATGAGCCAACAAACATATGAAAAAATGCTCATCATCACTGGTCATTAGAGAAATGCAAATCAAAACCACATTGAGATACCATCTCATGTCAGTTAGAATGGCAATCATCAATTTTCATAATTTCTCATCATTGATAATCATGATAACAATGACTGTTGAGTGTTTATTTCATATTATGTACTCAGAACAATTGATTATTTTTTAAACCATACAAATTCTTATTAATTAAATATTGGTATTCTAATTTCGGCTATTAACTAGATAAGGCCCAGACATGTTAAATTGTTTAATTATTATACTGAATTAATACATAAAAAGAACTGTGATTTAATTACCAGTTCATACCTAACATTACAAAGACCAGAGTATTGATTTTACAGTGATGATCAAATATTTTTTGAAAAGCATAGTATTTGAGACCCAGACATGTTAAATACCTCTCCTAACTGATAGAATTACTAAGTGAGAATCAACTGTGATTTCACTATTAGTTGATCTTTTCCAAATAATAAATATCTGGAATATACATTGGGAAAAAGTTTTACAGTTCATCATTGAGTTAATCTATACAGTTTGGTCATTTATATCATTTTTATCAACAGAATTTTACATATTGACACACACCAGATGCAGTAATATTGAATGAATATGTAATTGCTGAAGAAACAAAACCACTGAGCCATTAGTGCTCAATGTTAAAGGAAAAGCTCTATCAATTTTGGATTGGTTTGCTTTTCTATATTGTAAATTTACTGATATCAGAAACTACCACCAGTAGTAAAACACTGGACCTTATTCCTAATGTAGAAAACCAAGTAACAATTAGAATTTGGTTAAACAAACACCTTTCACTACTCGCTTATGTAATATACATAGCAGTAATAATAATTCCAATAATTCAATTTCTTTCCTGTTTGCTTTAATGATGATTCTAGTTTAAAATATAAACAATATACACTTCTAACATTAACTTTTATCACATTCAAAATTCATAAGAGCTTCTCCATTATTGGAAGGATTCTGATTTTGAGACTCATCCTTGTATATATTTGCATTTTATGTTTTCTCTGGAAGCTTGCTAATGTACAGCACAAATAAATTTATGTTACACAATGCAATCAAACCCTGCATTGATATGGGTTTTTGTTGTCACATTGCTATGACAGTATAAATGAACATTTCTCAAGAAAACTGTTTGTACATCTCAGGTCTTTCCTTGGTATGATGCCAAAGTTAGACAAATATTTTTCTTAGAGTTACATTCTGGTAAGAGACATTTTTGTTGTTGTTTGCTGCACTATAAAAACAACAAAAAGAAAATGTTAAAGAAAACAACTTCTTTTAAAAACTATCTTTCACAGGTAATTTTCCAGGAATAAAAAAAAAAAGTGGGCAATAATTATGTGCTTCTACAATGACATGTTGTAAACCTTAAGGCGTAGAGAATAAGAGAAAATGAGCAAGCTGAGAGTGTACCATTTCTAACTAGGCATCTACAGTACAGATTGATAAACCTTTTCTGTAAGTGGCCAGATAGTAAATATTTTAGTCTATGCAGGCCATATGTTCTCTGCAATAATTACTCAGTTCTGTTTCTGTGGTGCAAAAGCAGCCATTGACAATTGGCAATATTGTATTCCTATATAACTTTCTTTATAAAACTAGGCTGTGGACAGGTGCTTCTCATGCCCTTTAATTTGCAACTATTAATGCATATTATCTGCTTCCACTGACCTTCTCTGAAAAGCTTCTGGAGTTATTGGCTGCACAGTAACACAAACCAGAACATGGTCACCTCACCTCATTCCTGTCCGGAATGCAAATTGGCTTAATCTTCAATTAATTTATTGAAAGCTCATAGGTTCTCTGTCTGAACTCATATGTGCACCTGCTTGTCTTTACTAGTGTTTTTGAAATTTCCTGTTCAGAGGGAAATTTGTGTTGAAAGGAAAAAAGGAGGCACAATGAAAGTTGAAAAGGCACTCTTTCTCAAGGTTATTCCACATAATATCAATTTGGGCTCATAAGGAAACATACCTTTCTTGTTCTACACTATTCTGAACAAATAAAAAAGGGCCTTTGTGTTGTCTGATTTTTAGTTTCCTTTAAGTGAAAGGGTGAGATTGATATGCAGGTATTTTGAAGTATTTTTGTGAGGATTAAATGAGACAACATCTAAAAGCTCCAAACACAGTTTTTAGCACAGTCTTTTCTTTTTAATATATACATTTCTATTTTCTGTTTCCTACTTTCTTCATCTTAAGCATTTTTCCCCCCATGACATTAAAGCTGTTTCAAATTTGGTCTACACAACCATGTTCTCATTCTCTTTCTTTTTAAAAATATATCATTTGATTATATATTCATTTAATACACATTTGAGTGCTTAGCATGCTCACATATGTAACAATATTTTATATTCTCAATTATATGTCTTACCTTATTCTCTACATTAGAAGTATTTAGATATTTACTTAAAACTGATATTTCAGTATCAGTTTACTTAAATATCAGTTTTAAGTAAATATCTAAATACTTATACTAATGATATTTAAGTATCAGTTTTAAGTAAATATCTAAATACTTATACTAATGTGGAAAATTTTCTTAACTAATGCCATCCTTTGTCATGATGTTGGAAAAATGATCCCCATAAATGTTTAGTTATCAATTGTATCATGAAATACTGTCTATAAATACATACAATTTAAAATCAAAGAATACTAAAGGTCAAGAAGTCTTGAAATTATTTTTTATATTCCTAATTTCTTCAAAATAACAAAACTCAGTGAATTGTTTTCTTTCAAGATCTCAGTTTAGAGTTGAAATTAAACTCTGTCGTCTGAAAGTGGTAACGTTTCCACATTATCACAATGCTTGCCAATGCAGTGACTGTTTCTGTACCTTTAAAAATATGATTTCCCTCAAACAAATACCTATAATGACTGGCATTAATGCTGAAAATATGTGAGTTAAAATACGGTTCATTTTCTATTTTTATTAGTAATAGATATGTCTTTCTTACCCCATATTTATGTAATTTGCTAAATTTTATTTGATGGTTCTCAAGACTAATACGGTTTGTGAGTTGTTGGAGATAATGGAGGTTAACTATGTATGTAACCTTTTGTTTCTAAGTCTTAATTTTTCATTTCAGAATTACTTTCTCTGAGATTTCCATTTTAAAGAGATGAAGAAATTTATTATCAAAAACAGATGTTTTCAATATCCTTAATCCTCTGTATGACACATAACTTTTTAAAAAAATTAAATTAAATGATCAGTAATTCACTTTTTTTATCTAATGAGGAGTCAGACAAAGTTAAAATTTCAGTGTATTGAAGTCCTCTTTAAGGCTTGAAGGATGCATCCAATTATGGTAATGAAACAATCAAGTCCCTATTGCTAAGAAAGAGCATGAGAGATATCCCAAACTGGAATAAGTTGACCTCTCCAGAATAAAAAAAAAAAAAAAAAAAAGAGAACTTTTTTCTCATATTTTCCAAAGTAGTTAGCAAGGTTGGGACATCTCATGAATTTGATTTAAACCAAATGATACAGTAAATACTACTTCAATAAATTTTCATGTATTTTTTAACAGAATGGGATATATTGCTACTATGCTCTAGCGTGTAATGTAAAGGAGAACAGCATATGGCACCTCGTTAGAAACATTCCCTAGTGAGCTTCAATAATAGTCAACGGAATGGGCAGAGGTTATTTACAGCAATAGCAAACATTAGGGACTTTCTCTTCTAGCTGTAGGGTAGCATATAGAGAATTTGAGACCTATTTACTGCTTCATTTTATTATCCTCTTTATGAAACATTGCCTATTTATTATGCTAACAGTGGTCAGGTTTTCGGTTTTGTTTTCAAGACAGAAGAGTGATTAAAAAGTCATGTGGTAAATCACTGGATGATGGTACACAATGAAAGCTTATTTTTTCATTCTCACTTGACCTGAATGTCCTTAAAAGCATTCAAGTATATAATTAGAGAATAGAATTAAGGTGTGTGATGGTTAATACTGAGTGTCAACGTGACTGGATTGAAGGATGCAAAGTAGTGATATTGGGTGTGTCTGTGAGGGTGTTGCCAAAGAAGATTAACATTTGAAGTCAGTGGACTGGGAAAGGCAGACCACCCGTAATCTGGGTGGACACCATCTAATTAGCAGCCAGAGCTGCTAGAATATAAAGTAGGCAGGAAAACGTGAAATGACTAGACTGGCCTAACCTCCCAGCCTACATCTTTTTCCCTTGCTGGATGCTTTCTGCTCGCGAACATTGGACTCCAAGTTCTTCAGTTTTGGGACTCGGATTGGATCTCTTTGGTCCTCAGCTTGCATACGGCCTATTGTGGGACCTGGTGATTATGTGAGTTAATAATACACTCCTATCTATCTATCTATCTATCTATCTATCATCTATCTATCTATCCATCCATCCATCCTATTAGTTCTCTCCCTCTAGAGAACATTGATTAATATAAGGTGAGTTGAGAGAGAACAGTATTTTCTAACAATTCAATCTTAAGTAGCTAATGGTTCAATTTCAAGTATACTTTCTCAAGGCACCACCATGCCTGCCTAATTTTTCTAGTTTTGGCAGAGATGGGGTTTCAGCGTGTTGGCCAGACCGGTCTCAATCTCCTGGCCTCAAGTGGTCTACCTGTCTCGGCCTCCCAAAGTGCTAGGATTACAGGTGTGAGCCACCTCATGCAGTGCACACTTCTGTTAATAGTAAGTGCTTACAAGTTATTATATATTTAGATAAAGCCACAACTTATCATTTTATTCTTTACTAATTTTTATAACCATTAGTATTGGAAAGTTATCATTATAATTATGCCTCTAGCTGTTTAGAAACTCATTATTTGATAAATATAATCACGAAGTCTATAAATATCAAAGTCAGTGTTCTTTGATGAATCTGGTAGACTCATAAAACTGATAAAAAACATTTCAAATAACTATTTTGAAATGTTATTTCTAATAATACAGTCCTTTAGTTTAACATCTAATTTGTGCTCACCTTGAAGTTATCTTTTTGTACAGCATATAATAGTGTAAAATTATTAAAAAGTATTAAATTTTTCATGACACAAGTATTTTAATATTGGAATGCATTTTTAATTAAAATCATTTTGATGATCAGAATGATGATTATTTTAAAAGCAGATAAAGGATAATAAAAATAATCACAATCTTACCAACTGCATATATACATAAACACATATACACACCACATTCAAATAATGATATATCTGTATTTTGAAATATCTGTATTGAGATATACTTCATAGACCATAAAAGTAACCCCTTTAAAGTGTACAATTTAAGCTTATTTTATACATTCACAAACTTATGCGACCATCATCAAAATTTAAATTCAGACTATTTTCATACCTTCAAAAATAAATTCTATATTGCCATCATTTCTCACTTTTTAAACCTTAGTTATACATAGGCTGTTATAAGTTTATCTCTGTGTCATTGACATATGCATATATATTTAATAATTTCAACTGATACACATTCTTCTACTACATACTTTATATTCCATGTTATATTTAATCAGTTCTCTTTCTTCTATAAGTAATGCTTCAATAAGAACTTTGCACTTGCACTTTTGATCACTTGTTCAATAACTTCCATGTAGAAATTCATATTTGTGGAATTTCTAGGTCATTGATGCCCATTTTTAAAACTTTGTATGTCACTGTGATTTCTCCAGAATATCTAAAGGAATATGTAATTCCCCCAGTATTTAATAAATGAAATGTTCTCCTGGAAATAATGGAAATGAAATGTTCTCCATTATATTCTGGGCTTTTCTGACTTAGTTTCCTTTTTTCCTTACAATCACCTGTTGAATCAACCTAAATTTATTTTAACACTTTTGATGAGATAAGAGTGGAAGTTTAAGGATTTTCTCCAAATTTTCAGCCAGTAGTCACACTACCAATTACAGGATAGTCAGTCCTTTGTTCATTGACGAAAACTTATCTTGTTTTTAAAGATATAATTAGGTCTAATTGTAAACTGTATACATCTTTCATTACCTTATTTATGTTTTCACTTCCACAGATTTTTTTTTTAATTAATGTAGATTTATAATACACTTTTCAATCCAACAGAGCCTAGAATTTCTTGCTATCTCTTTATACTTTTTCCCCAGGATATTTATTGTCTTTAAAAATAAATATTACACAAAATCAATGAATTATTTTGAGGAGAATTTATATGTTGAAGTTAATATTCAAAATTCTATTCATAAAAATTATGCTTTTCCCCACTTTGATCTTTTAACGTTTTTTAAAATGAAATTTCTGAAAGACAATTCTATTTTAGAGTACATGAAAATATGTGTTATAGAATAATTTCTGCTGAGTGGTAATCAGTTTTCTAAAGTCATGTCTATAGAAAGTAACCAAAATTAAATTTTAAGTTGTTGTTTTTTTCTATGACTGCTGTAACAAATTACCATAAACTTAGTTACTTAAAACAACACAAGTGTATTATCTTATAGCTTCTGGAGGCCAGAAATACAAAGTAAATTAGCAAGGCTACATTTCTTTTTCTTTTCTTTTTATTCATACACCTCTTTTTATTTATTTGCCACTGAATGGTAAATGTGCACAATGAATAATTATCCCTGATGGTATTTTGGAGACATTATCATCCCAGTTCCAATGAAGACCTCTCTGGAGAACTATTTTAAAAGAACTTTCTTATCAAGTCCTGAAAGCTTCTCAGACTTCCATGCTTAACTGCCATTTTTTTGTTGACCACAAATGAATGTCTGGCAAGGCTGGGATATATTTGATAGGGTGATGAGTAACTGTTTGCATCAGTGTTTACAAGGACAGCTTAGTCTTATTGGGCTGATAATTTGCCAGATCAATCTATATTCTACAAGCTGCTTAAAATATTTTTGATATAAATGAGGTACACTTTCAAATCCATTAACCTTTGAGAGCTGTCTGTGAATGTATACATATACATACACATATCTCCAAGGAGAACCAGTTTTCAAGCCGCCTCTTGGTAATCCTTCCCTTCCCTTCTACCTTCTACCAACAACCTTCTTCCCCAATTAACTAGTTAAAATAGATACAATATATCTAATAATACACAACTTTATAAATATTTACTAAAGGCTTTTGAATTTTAATTTGCTAATGGATTGATATATTCAACATTAGACCTACTTATTAAACTTATTATTAACCATTACTTTAATAATGGGTTTAATGTGGAACGTGAAGGACAGAGAAGGAAAGGAGGAACAGAAGCAATGCAGATGGAAAGAGACAAGAGGTACTTTTAACTTGAAGATGTAAGTTCACGGCCTGGCACTGTGGTTCACGCCTGTAATCCCAGCACTTTGTGGGGCCGAGGCGGGCGGATCACGAGGTCAAGAAATCGAGACCATCCTGGCAAACGTGGTAAAACCCCGTCTCTACTAAAAATACAAAAATTAGCTGGGAGTGGTGGCACGTGCCTGTAATCCCAGCTACTCGGGAGGCTGAGGCAGGAGAATTGCTTGAACCTGGGAGGCGGAGGTTGCGGTGAGCTGAGATCGCGCCACTGCACAGCAGCCTGGCACCTGGCGACGGGGAGAGACTCTGTCTCAAAAAAAAAAAAAGAAAAAAAACAAAGTAAGTTCACTTCAGATGACCACTATTTCAGATATTATCTCTTAGAACAATAAAGGAGACAATAGATAATACATGAGAGAGACTGGGGCCCTGTTTGTGTTTTTATACTGGTAATATTACTACTTTATATACTGTGGCAATTTGGATCCTTAAATTAGAGACGAAGTGTGGACTTGACATGTTTGCACTTTCTCTAATAAGCTGAACTATTTATATTATTCCAAAAATATATGTGAGATGTTAAAAGAGATGCAGAATAAGAAGACTCTAACCAAGAAAATCAAATCACGTTTTAGGAGCTAAAAATACAGCTGAGGGTTAATTATTGACTTTAGAGATTTCTCAAAAAGCTATTACATTAATATTATTATTGTAGAAATATTACAGCAACAACCTTTACATAATAGTTTCCTTAATTATAAAATGAGAACAATATTGTGTCCCAAAGTTTTAAAAAATGATTGAATAGCAATTCAGTAATTGTTGCCTCAAGTTAAGCACTCAACAAATAGAGCTATTACTATTTGAGTAACTCAAATAGTACTATGGTAGTTGTATCAGTATTTTTAAATCAATAGCTAATACTATTTATAATGGTAATTATATCGGTATTTTTAAATCAATAGCTAATACTATTTATAATGCTAATTGTATCAGTATTTTTAAATCAATAGCTAATACTATTTGAGTAAGTCAAATAGTATTAGGTATTGATTTAAAAATGCTGATACAATTACCATTATTTTACAAAGTTCCATGCATTATAAAAAAGAAGTCAGTAGGAATTTTTAGAGAAAATGTATTTTAGGAAAAGTATAGTAATATGTGTGAGTATGTCTGTTTTAATAGGTAGATATGCTAGAATTATACTTCTAAAACTTCTCACAATAGTGAAAATTAAAAAGGATTTTAATATTTCATTTTAAACCTATGTTTTTCACATGTTTAACAAAAATTCTTGGCTGGACGCAGGCTCACACCTGTAATCCCAGCACATTGAGAGTCTGAGGTGGGTGGATCATTTGAAGTCAGGAAGTCAAGATCAGCCTGACCAACATGGTGAAATCCCATCTCTAATAAAAATACAAAAAAACTAGCCAGGTGTGGTGATGCACACCTGCAATCTCAGCTACTCGGGAGGCTGAGGCAGGAGAATCACTTGAACCTCGGAGGCGGAAGGCTCAGTGAGCAGAAATCGTGCCCCTGCACTCCAGCCAGGGTGACAGAGTGAGAGTCCATCTCAAAAATAAATAAATAAATAAATTTGAATACATAAATAAAAATAAATTAAAAATCATTATATTTATGGATTTTAATATTATATTAATATTTAAATATTATAGCTATGCATAATTGAACATGTTTTTGAAACTCGTATATAAGTAGTAATAATTATGTCAACTCTTAGGCCAGAGCACAGTTTTTTTCTGCCCCATAGTGGTTTGTTTTGAGAGGAATCCATTGTTCTGGTGACATTACCCATGAGATCACTAGGTAAAAGGAAGTAATAGAGGAAATCATGGCAGATTTAATACTATGCAGCAAAACATTCTTTCTTGCTTTTTTACTCAACTAATTCTGAATCTTGGAAGAAGTGATGTTTCTAAACCCAGGACTGTTTTTGGACCACCTGTCACTTCTCTAATAGTGGTAATAATAATAATTTCAATAGAACAACTATTATTTACTACTGTTTTCAGTGCTAATCTCTTCTACATATCACTTTTCATTTAATCCTCACAGTATGCTGGGTTATATATGATCAGCACTATTTTACTAATGAAGATCTTA
Source organism: Aotus nancymaae (assembly GCF_030222135.1). Classification (NCBI taxonomy): domain Eukaryota; kingdom Metazoa; phylum Chordata; class Mammalia; order Primates; family Aotidae; genus Aotus; species Aotus nancymaae. The sequence goes on along the minus strand of NW_026988431.1, from coordinate 55,937,866 downwards.
AGGCCTATAAAAATTAAGCAACTAATCCAAGGTCCCATAGCAAGTAATTGGCAAAGTGAGAACTTGAATTTAAGTTTATCATCAATAAAGTCTGTGCTCTTGCCCACTGTGTTTTGCTACAGTGGCTGCAGCATGCACTGTGTTTGTGGAACTATGACTGTTACTTATTTTCTTCTCTAATAGCAGTAAGACCAAAGACACTGATTAAAATAAGAACAGGCTTAATGTAGGAATTTATATTGATTTATTTATTTGTTTATTTATATTATGCTGCTGATTTTTCTCTTCTGTTTCATTTCACAAGAAAAGTTCTGATTTGTGTTAAGAAATAAAAATAATTAACATTTTTTATTCAGATAGATTTTATTCATCCTACTAAAACAAAAACAATGTATTAGATTATAAAAGATAAATATCAAACTTGTAATGCAGTATAAAATGACTTAAAATGAAAGTAATGAAATGGGTAACACATTCCAAAACTTAGTACAATGCTCAGAAGTATTTATTAATCCAAACAAACAAGCCAACAAAAAATTGAATTTAACTACAGACCCATAATACGCTTTTCTCATTCATAAAGCATTTGAGATTGCTTGAAAATATCTTAACAAAGCAGTTATTTATATATTCTTGAAGACAGAATAGTGTAAACTGAATATTATATAATGCTATTGCAAAGCAAAAGATGTTAATGTCATAAAAGAGTAAAAATAGATATTGTACAATTTCCATCTGCTGTCACTTACTTATTTTACAAAAAGCTTTTTAGTATCTGTCCACATAACATATTTTAAACCAAAAATAATCAACATGTTTACAAACCTTTGTTATTGGTACTTATAATAATCTGTATGAAAAAAATCTTTTTTTCTTTATTTTTAACCATATGTTCAAATTTTTAAAAAATTTTATATGCAAGTATTTTTAAATTCATTTTTCCTGGATCTGTCCAGGACACACAAATGTAAAAGTTTAAACATTTTTGGGAGGGATTAACAGTTATTCAGCAACTTTGTTATTTTTTTTCCTGGTTCTAGAGTCTGTGTTCATATAGATAGATAGATAGATAGATAGATAGATAGATAGATAGATAGACAGACAGATATGGATATATATATTTATTTATTATTTCACTTTAGGTTATGGGGTGCATGTGCAGAACATGCAGCATTGTTGCATAGGTACATACATGGCAATCTGGTTTGCTGCCTCCATTCCCCCTGTCACGAATATCTGGCATTTCTCTTCATGTTATCCCTTCCTATCCTCCCTATCCCAAACTGTGCCTCCCCTGTTACCCCCTCAACAGACCCCAGTGTGTGATGCTCCCCTCCCTGTGTCCATGTGTACTCCTTGTTCAACACTAGCCTGTGAGCAAGAACATGCAGTTTTTGATTTTCTGTTCTGTCAGTTTGCTGAGAATGATGGTTTCCAGTTTCATCCATGTCCCCACAAAGGACACAACTCATCATTTTTTATGGCTGCATAGTATTCCATGATGTATTTTAAATAATCTTTTTCATTAAAAAGAAAGATATATAGCTATTAGATTACTCACTAATTTTAAGATCAAGCAAATGCTATCAACTTACTTTGGATCAATAAAAGAGTTAAGTTCTGAAGCTTGTCATTACTTTCACCTAGTTTTCTCTGTGTTCTCTTAGGTTTCATTGTAAGCCAAAACAAAAATTACCCTATTTATATATTGTAACCCTATTTACTTTCATTTTATTTTTATTTCAGAATTCCATTTCCAATTTGGTAATAAACATTAAATGCAATGCAATTTAAGGTATTAGATCTAAAATGTCAGAGTTGGATTCTACATAGTGCAGATTTTTTTATGTGCATACAGACTGTCATATAATTCTGTGCATAAGAAAAGAAATTAGAATATTATGAACTATGAAATATTTTATACTTGGGTTTGGACATTGTATGTTCAGCATTGTAGATAGAAATTTCACTATGACCCAGGTTCAAAATTTGACATAACTTTTTGATTCCTCTTAGAATTCTTATGTTGTGATGGGAGAATCAGGATTAAGTTAATTCATATAAAGTATTAGTTGTTTTTAAAAATTTAGTCTTCAAAAATACATTATTAATAGAGAAGAAAAATGACAATTATTTTTATAATTTTTAATAAACATGTATAAAGCTTGATGGTTTTAAAACCGTGCATTAAAATGTTTATCAGCATTTAGAAAATAATTATTAGTTGTGTGCTATGAAAATCAACAGATTTAGACCACTTATATGGCCTCTTACTTGCAAATATTTGGGGAAAATTCTAAGCACAGAATGATGTTTTATCATTTAGATGTGTTATTATTCCTCTGTAGCAGAAGTAGAAGTAGTTAGAAAAGTGACAATATAAATAGATACAACTGAATTGCTAAAAGTAAATTATGTTATCATAGGAAAACATACGTATCTCCAATTCTGGAAAGCAATGGAGGCAGCTTTGGTATACTAGGAAGTTCTCAGATGATTTAACCCATAGAATAGAAAAATCTGGGGTATTGGAGGTGCATTTGAGTAGATTCTGGTTTGAATGACATAATCAAACATGTGAACGACGATGCTGCCAATCAGGTAAGACAGTGCCCAGTGGAATTGCAGGCAGAGACCCTCTGTGCTTAGAAGGTGATATGGTTTGCCTCTGCTTCCTCACTGAAATCTCATCTTAAGTTGTGATAAACCCCACCTGTCAAAGGCAGGACCAGGTGGAAGCAGTTGAATCAGAGGGGAGTGGTTTTGCCTGTGCTGTTCTCGTGGTAATGAGTGAGACTCAAAAGATCTGATTTATAAGCGTCAGCACTTCTTCTGCTAGCACTCATTCTCTCTCCAGCCGCCCCTGTGAAGAGGTGCCTTCTGCCATGATTGTAAGTTTCCTGAGACCTCACCAGCCGCGCAGAACTGTGAGTCAATTAAACCTTTTTCCTTTGTAAATTATCTAGTCTCAGGTATTTCTTCATAGCAGCATGAAAACAGACTAATACAGAAGGAAATGAGAAAATCTTGTTGAAATAATGTAATTACCTGAGGCAATATGGCAGGATAGTTAGAAATCATGTACCTGGAAGACGCAGGGCTGCCCACTGAAAGAGGAAATGTTTTCCAAGATATGTAGTAGTGCAAAATGAGAGCAGAAACATCCAGGGGAAGTGGAAACATAGTTTTGTAGGCATTAGCAATATTCAATCAACCTTTATTGAGTTATCCTGTGTAACTAACAACTTGTAGAATCTCAGTGGGTTTACAAGGGTAAGCTTTATTTCTTGTACACATTACATATAGATGTTTTTTAAAGGAAAATTAATATGCATCACTTTTAGTTTACAATGAACTTTCAGTTTATAAAGCTTAAAACTTTTAATGCATTTGTTTATGTGTTTAGTTATACATATTGCTTAAATAAATATAATAATGTACTTACTTGTAGATCTTGTACTATATAACTAAAGAAGAAGGCCATTTAATTGCATCTGGGTTCACTAATGTTTCTTGCTTTAAGCCACCACCTTCAATAGCTACAATTTTTTTTTAAGTAGGTAGGATATTTATATACTTTCAGAGCAATATAAGTACAGAAACCTCAAGAGCTGAATGATTTGTTTCTCATGTATTTTCCAAATGTATTACATAAAATGTCAAAACTAAAAATATTGAGAAGCTAATATATTGTACCCCTGTAAAAGTATCATGTTGTATAGATTTAAAAATTGTTCATATTTTTCACTTTTGTTCTAGGTTGTGCATTTGTCAAATATTTATATTTTATTTGTTCAATAAGGAAAAACATAAAATACTATGCTTTTGCCTACCTGTAATTTATGAATTTATTTTATGTATTTCATTTTTGTCATTTCTGGGCACATAAACACAATTATGGGAATTGTGATATTAGCAATGAAATATTTTAACTACACTATGTTTAATTAAATATATATTTTCTTTTTATCAATTTGTCCTATTTCCCTTCGGTGTGTATTTGTCAAATTCAATCTTTCATTTTACTTACTTTATAAACAAAGATCCTCCAACCAGAAAGTGGCATTTAGGGACCTAAGTATGTATTTCTGTAAGTATTATTTGGTCTATCATGGAAGAGATCATCATAAGGAGCATCTCTATTATAAAACTCCTCTCTTCTAAGTGTAATGCATATTTACTACAGTTTTATCATAAAGCACCTATGTCATAATTGAATAAATTTAGCTATTGTTTCATTGTAATCCTTCCATTTTTCATGATATTTTTATTTTTTTACATGGTTATATTTGTTGACTGGCTCTATGGCATTATCTATTCTCTGGGAATGCTATGTCAGATAACTTTATAGTAGGAGATCTAAAGGGTATGTAGTATTTTCTTTAATTAGAATTTCCATCAATTATGTTGGCTATGACGATTAATAAGTTTATAATCCAATCAATTCCAATTGCACGACAGCTGTATGTCTCATTTAGATAGTTTGTTATCAAAAATTTGCTTTAAGGCATGAATCATATAAATACATAGGGCATGAGTAAAACATGGATTTTTTTTTTCAGAAATGCCATATATATTGTGTAAGTTTCTCACTGTGAAAAATATTCATCTTAGTTTGCATGTGTCTCACTTCTTTTTATTTCTCAGACATTAAATTAGTTTTGGTGTGGTATTATTTCTCAAGCTAAGAAAGCCATTAAAATAAATACAAATCTATCTTTAAACTTTCTATAACAAAACTTACATTTCAAGCAGAAATTAATACACTTGTGCCATTTCATTTATTTCCATGAAAATGTATTTGTAGGAGCAATTTTATCACTTTAGCAATTCACACATTTAATTATCACATAAATGAATAATATATCTCTTATTTAATGTTTGATAACATTTCTCTATAGCCAAAAGGAACATTGACATGTAAATGCTTCTATAAAGATTTTTTAATATGAATTAATTTAATTCAAAAAGAATTCCTGAAAGCAAACTCTATTTGACTAAACAAACCTCTACTTGGGAAATTGTTATCAATACTCTTATAATCAAGAACAACCTTCAAGAGAATAGCAGAGCAGCATAAATTCAAAGCAAATATTCAAGAAATGGAAACATTCTCTTCATTATGGGAAGAGGGTGAAGTTTTAATCCCAGAAAGAACATAGTTACGCATTGAAATTTGATTTATAACCTATCTTCCTAAGAGGCAAGTGTATTTTTTGAGAAAATTCTCTCTGGGAATGAAGCTTAGTTTTTAAAAAGGCAAATATGACAAAGAAAATATTATGGTATCTGTGATTTACACAAATAAACTCTGCATGGTGGCCCTATTTTTCTTTTCCTGATGTTCCTGGCTTTCATTATTTTGATGAAATGCTCTGCATATTTTAGAACTATCACAAAATATATTCCAAATGTACGCTGAGGGAAATTATATTTATTGAATGCTTTGTAAATCTCAAGAATGCAAAAATAGAGATAATACATTGGATCAATATTGTATATCAAGATAGTATATTGGATCAAGTTAGTGTATTGGATAGTATATGCATCTTGCCTAAGATCACATAGCAGGAACTGTCAAAGGCAGAATCCTCCCATGTCTGAGCAACAGCAAAATATGTCCTTTTATTCAACATTTGTGCACTATTAGATGCCTAACTGATATTATTAATCAGGTTTTCCAAAGAAACAGACCTAATTACATACATATGTAATATATGAATATATAGATATATGAGATTTATTGTAAGGAAATTGCCTCACACAATTATGAAGGCTGTGGAAAGTTCTAAGATATGCCGTCTGTAAGCCGGAGACCCAGGAGAACTGGTGGTATAGTTGCAGTCTGAGGACAAAGACCTGAAAATCAGAAAACCTGAGAGGATACTTCCAGCTAAGAGCTGGAGAAGACGCAGTCTTCTAGCCAGTCAAGTTGGCACATATTAATCATGACAGGTACAAGCCTAGTCAACTAGTGGCCGATACGTACCTCTTTAAACCATGTGTAATTTCCAAATAAAGATGATAAAAAGTAATAATTCTGCCTAATGTGATATAACTATTCCACATAACATACAAAATGCACTAACCTAGTTCCCCGAGGAGGAGGTAAAGTACTTTGGCCCTGTTAACTCTTCTCCTTGATATCTCATAACTTAGTCTATAATATGAAGTCAATACATCTAAAGGTACCTGGTAAGGGACTAAGAATATGTGTGTGTGTGTGTACACAAATATATATATTTCCAATATACACACTCACAGGTACTGATTAAAAAACTAAAGAGGAAATGCTTATGACAATTACAATGCTCATTTTTGTAACTGGTGGTGACATTGTAGCGGTGTCTATACCTACCTACTTCCATTACTCATTCTGTATCTCCTTAGCCGTCAGCAAACATTTCATTTGATTGGGATTCTTTGCCTGGTAGAGTAAACCAAAGCTTCCTTCCTGAAGGGTCTGGGCAATTAGTAGTTCTGCTTGGAATTAGTTGTTATAGTTTTCTGTTTGATGATAACCACAGGGCGTGATAATACTAACACACCCCAGGGGATCTTCTGTACTTCAAACATACTCTGACCTCCATTCTGGAACAATAGTCCAATGTCCCCTTGGTGACCATGATCAATAACACTAGACAGCACAGAATCTCTTATCGTTTCCTCTTATTATTTTGTTTTTGTTTTCATTTTTCCCCTGGTTTTACTAAGGTATAATTGAAAAATAAATTCTGTTCATGTTTATTGCATACAATATGATTTATTGATTGATGTGTACCTTGTAAATTGATTAAAACAAGCTAACATATCCATCACTTCACATACCTTTTTTGTGGTGAGAACATTTAAAATTTTCAAGTATAAATTATGCGCTTTAAAATATGTGTTAATATTATGATTAATTAAAGTCATGTATTATAATAGGTCTTCGTAACTTATTTCTCCTGTTTAACTGAAATTTTGCATTCTTTGCCAAACATTGTTCCCTGCCTTCTATACCCTGGCAAACACCCTTCTATTGACTACTATGAGTTTGCCTTTTTTAGATTTGACATGTGAATGAGACTTGTGATATTTGCCTTCCTGTGCCGAGCTTAGGTTGCTTAGCATGTTCTTCAGATTCACATAGGTTGTTTCAAATAACAGGATTATTTTCTCTTTTTTAAGCTAAATGGTATTCCATTATATATGTACATATATAAAATATGTGTGTATATATATAAACTCCATATATTGTAAGTTACGTATATATATCCATTTTATATGTGTATATGTATATGCATGCATATACACACACACATATATATATATAATATTGTAATCTATTTGTCGAGGGACACAGGTTAATTTTATATTTTGACAACAGTAAATAATGTTGCAATGAATATTGAAGTGGAGGCATGTCTTTCCATATACTGATGTTATTTCCTTTGGCTATATACAGGGCAAATCTCAGAGATATTGTAGATCTGGTTCCAGATCACAAGCTAATGTGAACATTGGGTTTCCCAGTGCATATAAAAGTTATATTCAGACAATACTGTAGTCCATAAAGAGCTCAGTAGTATTATATATATTTTTACTTGGTTTATATTGCTTAATTTAACCATACTTGTTGCCAAAATATGCTAAGGATCACCTGTGCCTTCAGCGAGTTGGAATCTTTTAGCTAGTGGAGGGTCTTGCCTTGATGTTGATTGCTGCTCTTGATCAATGTGGTGGTTTCTGAAGGTTGGGTTACTGTGGCAACTTATTAAAATAAAACAACGAGATTTGAAATATTGACTCTTTCATCAAATGTTTCTCTGTATCATGAGAGGATGTTTGCTAGCATTTTACTCACATACGACTTCTTTCAAAATTGAAATCTAATCTCTCAAACCCTATGACTGCTTGACCAACTAATTTATGTATCATGTTGAATTTGATTTTCTAGCACCTTTTTGAGAATTTTTGCATCAGTGTTCATCAGGGATAATGACCTGTAGTTTTCTTTGGCATATCCTTGTCTTGTTTTGGTGATGAAGGTAACACTGCCCTCCTAGGGTGAGTTTGGAGGTGTTCTCTCCTGGATCTGTTTTTTTGGGATTAGTTTGAGTAGAATTGATGTTGGTTCTTTAAATGTTAGGCATAATTCAGCAGTGAAGCCATCGTGTCCTGGGCTTTCTTTGCTGAAACACTGTTTATAATAGCTTTAATCTCATTACTTGTTCTTGGTCTATTAAAGTTTTAGATGTCTTCATGGTTAAATTTTGGTAGGTTATATGTCTAGAAATGTATCCATTTCTTTGAGGTTTTACAATTTATTGTCATGTCGCTGCTCATGGGAGCCTCTATTGATCCTTGAACCTTCTGTGGTTACTACTTGTCTCCTTTTTCGTCTGATTTTATTTATTTGGATCTTTTCTGTTATTAGTCTGGCTAAAGGTTTGTCCATTTTGGTTATTTGTTCCTAAAGCCAACTTTTCATTTCATAGAATTTTTGTATTGTGTTTTTCATTTTACTTTTATTATTTATTTATGCTCTGTTGTTTATTTATTTTTTCTCTCTTCTAACATTGAGTTTCGTTTGCTCTTTTCTAGTTTATAAGATTTATCATAGGTCATTTATTTGAAATCCTCCTTTTTTATATAGACACGTATAGCTATACATTCCCCTGTTGGTGCTGCTTTCACTGTACCCTATATGTTTTGGTAGGCTGTGTTTCATTTTCGTTTGTTTAAAAAAAGAATTTAAATCTTTTTCTGAGTTTCTTGATTGATCCACTTAGGTCACTTAGGAAAATTAAAAAACATTTAATTTTCATGTGTATCTGTTGTATGTTTTCATGTGTTTGTATGGTTTGCAAAATTCCTCTTGCCGTTTATTTCTAGTTTTATTCCATTGTGCTCAGAGAAGGTACTTAATGTAATTTCAATTATTTAAAAATGTTTAAGACTTTTTTGTACTAACACACAGTCTATTCTTGAGAATGATCTATGCACAGAGGAGAAGAATGTGTAATGTGTAGCAACTGGATGAAATTATCTGTAAATATCTATGAGATCCATTTGTTCTATAACACAACTAAAGTTCAATATTTCTTTGTTGGTTTTCTGTGTGAATAATCTGTCCAATGCCAAAAATGGTGTATTGAAGTCTCTAGGTATTATTGTATTGGGGTTTACCTCTATCTTTAGCTCTAATAATATTTGCTTTATATATCTGAGTGCTCCAGTGACTGAGTGAATATATATTTAGAATGGTGACATCCTCTTGCTAAATCAGTACCCTCATCATTATATAATGCTTTTCTTTGTCTCATTTTATAGTTCTTGTCTTGAAGTTTATTTTGTGTGATGTAAATATAGCTACTTATGTTCTTTTCTGTTTTCCATTGGCATAGAATATCTTTTTCCATCCCTTTATTTTCAGTCTATGTGTGTCTTTATAACAAAAGTATTTTTCTTCTAGGCAAAAGATTGCTGGGTAATTTTGTTATCCATTCACCACTCTATATCTTTTGATTGAAGACTTTAATATATTTGTATACAGTGTTATTAATAAGTAAGAACTTACTCTTGCCATTTTGTTATTTGTTTTCTGGTTGTTTTTATGTCTTGTCTCTTTTCTTCCTTATCTTTCTTTTAGTGAAGGTGGTTTTCTCTCCTTTAGTGTGTTATGTTTTAATTTCTTGCTTTTTACTTTTTGGGTATCTGTTCTATGTTTTCAGATTTCAGGTTACCGTAAGGCTTACAAATAATAACTTATAACCCATTTTTTACACAGATGAACACAATACGAACTGTATAAACAATTAACCAAATAAGCAGAAAAAAACTGATAAAAAAACTTTACACACTTGTTTTCATGCTTTGTACCTTTTTGTTTCTATTTATGTCTTACTGTATTTTCTATGTCTTGAAAAGTTGTAGTTATTAATTTTATCAGATTTTTTTTTATGATAGTAGTTTACACACTCCAATTACAGAGTTAAGATTAGCTTACTAATTTTTTTTCCTCTGCTTCCTCAAGTCTGGTGTTGAAGCTCTCTATTGAGCATTTTATTTCTATCATTGTCTTTTTTTTTTTTTAATCTTCAAATGTGTTATCTGGTTCTTTTTCATGATTTCTTCCATTTTTGGACTTCTAATTTTGCTTATGTATTGTTTCCATAATATTGTGTATTTGTCTATCTGTGGTCTTGTAGCTCAGTGAGCTTCTTTAAGATGTTTATATTGAATTATGGGGCAGGTAGTTCACAGGTCTCCATTTTAAGGCCTGTTACTGGAGCTTTATTTTATTCCTTTGGTGGTATAATGTTTTCATAATTATTTATGATTCCCGTGGCCATGCATTGATATTTGTGCATTTGAAGGCAATTATTAAAGTCTTCATATATTTGTTTCAAGAGCAAAAGCTCTTCACTAGTTAGCCTGTCCGTAGATTCAGAATATGCTGTGTGGAAAATCTGCACTTGGGCTTGCTGTTGGTGTCCTTGGAACGTCTGGCCTTGTGTCTGCCCACAGGTGGGTGGATCTGACATCTGGATTTACAGGGACCTGTCAGGTACCTGTTTTTTAGGGTAACGCCTGGAACTTGGATTCTCTAGGGCAGACCTAGAGGTTGGATATGCTAAAGAGAACCTGGATCCTGGGTCTGTAGGGGTAGGCCTGATAATGTAATTAAGTGGGGTAGATGTGTCTACTGGATTCATGAGGGCATGCTGGAGCCTGTGTCCATGGAGGCCAGTTCACAACTTTGGTCTATGGCAGCTCTCCTGGAGGTGGATGGCCTTGAGCCTAATTTTGAGGGGGCTGGCTTGGCACTGGGGTAGACTAGATGTGTTGGTCTCTGGGAGTCAAGCATGGGTGATATGTCCACATAGAGTGGCTTGTATTCTGGATTTGCAAGAGTCATCTTGGAGCCTGTGTCCACAGGGGTAGACCTAGTGCTGGCATGTACTAGAACAAGCTTAGACCTTGGGTTGTTAGAGAAGGCCTAGACCAGAGTTTACCTGAAGTTGGGCCAGTGGGTACCAGCTGAGGACCTAGGGCTAGCCTGGCACTGGGGCAAGCCTGGAGCCTCAGTCCTTGGGTGCTGGCCTGGTGCCTGAGTCTGAGGGAGCCAATGTGGAGGCTAGGTCTGTGGCTGCTGGCTATGCAAATGGGTGCTGGCCTGGAGTCTGGGATCTTGGGGCCAGCCTGATGCTAGGCAGGCTTGGAGGCTTAGTGCTCAGAGGTGAGCTTGGAGATTGCATCCATGGGGACCAGTCCCTCATCTTGACTATGAATCATGGTTATGAGAGAATCAACATCATGTATTGGACACTATTTGAGAACATATGTAGTCTTCTGGAGAACTTTGTATCAGCCCCACAAAGCATTGTCATCAAGTTAGTAGTGTAACTGAGTCTTCAAAGAGTATTCTATCATGTCTTCAAGCCAGCTACTTTAGAATGGTTAGGAATATGATAAGATCAATAAATACTGGGAGCATATGCTTATTGTTGAACCTCAATGAGAAGCAATGCTTTGTTGAATACCATGTTGATGGATAAGGCATGCTATCACCTCAATGATGGCAGTTTTGGCAGAAGCGTTGTGTGCAGAAAAGGTAAATTTATATCCAGAGCAGTGTCTATTCCAGTAAGAACAAAACACTGTGCATTCCATGATGAGAGGTCCAGTATAATCAATCTTTCACCAGCTAGCTGGCTGATCACCCCGGGAAATAGTGTAATACTAGGGACTCAGTGTTGGCCTTTACTGGTGATTGGTCTTCACTGAGATGGAGCACACAGCAGTGACTGGAGCTAGGTCAGCCTTTGTGGATAGAAATACGTGTTGCTGAGACAATGCCCAACACGTCATCCATTCCGCTTGATGACTAAAATTCTCCTCTGCTGAGTTCCTTTGGTGTGCATTTATTTATATAGGACAAAATTATTTCCCCTTTTGTCTTTTCAAAGAGATACCTGTCTACATACTTCATCCCCAAATTACCTTGCCGCTATTTGTTCGATCACATTCTTTCCAAGCCCTTGACCATCCAGCAGGACGTTTGGTCACAGTCCATATATCCCACATATGGCCCCTTCTCTTTCCCAACAAAGTGAACAAACAAGTGAACTTCTCAAGGATCTACCAGCTGGAAGGATTTTCTTCAACACTGTTTTTTGGGAATGTCCCAGAAAGAGTCTGTTTTGCTTCAGCTATCCACTTCTGGGTGATGCCAACATATCACTTAGAACCATCTGTAAACTAGGCTTCATTCCTGGCCTGAGATGTCCTCTTGTGTCCATAGTCCAGGATAAGACAGAAAAGGCAATGTAGGAGGAGTGAACACCATGAACATTTGGCCACTTTTTCATGCAACTTATTTGTTCCCTCAGGACTTTTTAAAAAAATTATTTTAAATTTTTGTGGATACATAGTATGCATGTATATTTTTAAGGTATACAAGAGATTTTGATGCAGGCATGAAATGCATATTAATCACATCAAAGGAAATGGGGTATTCATCACCTCTGGCACTGATCCTTTGTGTTACAGACTATCCCATTATACTCTTAGTTATTTTAAAATGCACAGTTGAATGATTATTGACCATAGTCACCCTGTTGTTATCAAATGCTAGATATCATTTTTTCTTTCCATTAATCATCATCACTTTCCCCTACCCTCTCACTATCCTTCCTAGCTCTGGTAACCTTCTTGAGCCCAATCACATATATACAACTTCCATTTAATGATTTGGTAATGCTGTGCACACCCAACTTTCTGACTCAGTGGCTCAGATAACATCCAGTTCATGATTGGCAACTAAATTTGCATACTAATTTGGTGGCCCATGGTTAAGCATTCAGTCTCTACTTAGGCTCAGTAGAAAGCAAAGAGCTGGAGAGTAGTTATCTACTCTCTCTGAGGAAGACACTAGAGATTGGTCAAAAATCCTAAGGATGTGCTCTGCAGGTCATTTACAGGGACAAGCCACAGATTTCAAAAGCATCCTTATTTACCATTGCTACTTCAAGTACCCCAGATCTGCTAGATCATATTGCACCAGTGGCAAAGCAGCTTGCAAACCTGCCTGAACCTACTACAGAGTTTTGGTGGGGGCGGGGTGGGGGGGTCATTTAATAAATGGGCCAGCATAACACAACCAAATGAGATATATGTTGCATCCAAAACCTGTAGTGGCCCACGAAGTGCTGTGCCTCCTTTTTAGTTAGAGGAGGAGCCAGATGCAGGAACTTATTTTTTGCTTTAGAAGACACAGCTCAACTTGCTCCATTACCAGTACTAAAATCTGTAGTCATCTGTTCAGGTTGTCATAACAAAATACCACAAACTGAGAGGCCTAAATAATAGCCATTTACTTTCTATAGCTCTGAAGACTATTTTCCACAGCTCTGAAGTTTAAGAGCATGGTGCCAGCAGATTTAGATCCTGAAGAGGGGCCTCCTCTTGGCTTTTCTACTGATGCCTTCCTGCTGTGTTCTTTTTTTTTTTTTTTTTTTTTTTTTTTGAGACGGAGTTTCGCTCTTGTTACCCAGGCTGGAGTGCAATGGCGCGATCTCGGCTCACCGCAACCTCCGCCTCCTGGGTTCAGGCAATTCTCCTGCCTCAGCCTCCCGAGTAGCTGGGACTACAGGCACGCGCCACCATGCCCAGCTAATTTTTGTATTTTTAGTAGAAACAGGGTTTCGCCATGTTGACCAGGATGGTCTCGATCTCTTGACCTCGTGATCCACCCGCCTCGGCCTCCCAAAGTGCTGGGATTACAGGCGTGAGCCACCGCGCCCGGCCCTGCGGTGTTCTTACATGACCTTTTCTCAATGCATGCTGTGGCAAAAAAATCAGAGAGGAAGCAAGCTCTCTGATGTCTCTTCTTATAAGGGCACTAATCCCATGATAAGTGTCTCATCCTCATCACCTCTCTTAAACCAAATTACCTCCTAATGTCTCCATGTTCAAAATAATCACATTAGGGCTTAGAACTTCCATGTAAGAATTATAGAAGGACAAAATTCAGTCTATCACATTATGCCCCTACCCACCAAATTCATGTCCTTATCCCATGCAAAATACATTTTTTTCATTCCACCAGCCCCAAAACTCTAAACTTGTACTAGATCTCTACTCTAAAGTCTAAAGTCCAGAGTCTCATTGAAATATTACTGATATCAGATTATGGGTACAATTGGCAGTACTATTCTTTCTGAGGCAAAATTCCTCTACAGTTGTGAACCTCTGAAACCAGACAAGTGCGTGCTTTCAAAATTCAGTAATAGGGTAGACATAGGGCAGACATTTTCATTTCAAAAGTAAAAAATTGAAAAGAAGAAAGGTCCCTGGACAATTCTTAAACTTAGCAAAATAAATTGCACTGGATCTTAAGGTTTGAGAGTAAACCTATTTGGCTCAGTGACCCCGACCTTTAAGGCCCATTGGGTGGCAATGTCATCCTCATAGCTCCGATGGGTGGCCTTGCTGCTTTGGCATCTCTCTGCAAGGGCCTTTTTAAATATGGTTTTTGCAAAGTTGGCCTTAGTCCTTAGGCCCGAGAACGAGGAGAGATAATGATTTAATTTTTAGTCAGAGAGGCAGAGAGGACTGATGTCCCAGCTCATATAGTCAGGCAGAGAGAGTAAATTCTCCTTTTCTTCGCTTTTTTATTCAATTGGGAAGTGACATTTGCCTTATACAATTAACCAATTCAAGTGCTACTTTCTTCTGGAAACACCCTCACAGACACATCTACAACTGATCTTTAATTAAATATCTGGGAATCCCAAGGCCCAATCAGCTTGAAACATAAAATTATCCATCTCAACTGCCAACTACGTAAACCATGGAGAAATAAAGTTTCTAATTTTCCAATCCTTAAGGAGTATATAAGCTTTTCGTGTCAGGGAAAAAGTAACATTTAAAGAATATCATTCGCCAGACAGATATTACCTTGAAATGGTATCACACATAGTTTCTGGTATACTTCTGTAACTATGGGTGCTACCTTAAGCATTAGTAACAGCGACATCTAGAAAATTAATCTGTTACCCCTTTATTCTCTCTTTGTAAAAAGGGACAGAGAAACAACATATTTGTGAAGTTTGTGTATTATATTTCTATAAAACATTAAAATCTAGTCTATTAATTTATGCAACTAAAATTACTGACATAAAGACGTCCAGTTAACTTATTTAAAAACTATGTAGATTTTTCAGCTGAAAGAATATAAAAATATGAATTCCAATTAAAATATATATAAGTTTAATACCGGCGTTTGATGCTAGCTGGCTGTTTTGCCCATTAGTTGATGTAAATTTTTTATTGTGTTAAAGTTCTTTGCTTCTTGATATATTTTTGGAAAGGCTGATATTGGTTGTTCCTTTATATGTATAGTGCTTCTTTCAGAAGCTCTTGTAAAGCAGGCCTGGTGGTGGTGAACTCTCTAAGTACTTGTTTGTTCGCAAAAGATTTAATTTTTCCTTCGCTCATAAAGCATCTGGGCCCATCTTACATGCAACAATACACAAAGACTCAGAGAGAAGGAGGAAGATTTACCAATCAAACAGAGAGTAAAAATAAACTAATAAACAAAAAGCAGGAGATGCAATTCTCGCCTCTGATAAAGTAGACTTTAAAGCAACAAAGATCAAAAGAGGCCAGGAATGACATTACATAATGGCAAAAGGGTCAATGCAACAAGAAGAGCTAACGATTCTATAGATCAACGAGATAGAAAATTAACAAGGATATTCAGAACTTGAACTCAGACCCGGAACAAGTAAACTTAATAAACATTTATAGAACTCTCCACTTCAAATACACAAAACATACATTACCACCTCACACCTATTCCAAAGGTGATTATATAATTGGAAGTAAATCACTCCTCAGTAATCGCATAGCATTTTATAGGTTTAAATTAAATATTGGTTGGCTGTTTGTTTGTTATCTTCTTCCCTTATTCCTTCCTGACTACATCATTAAGTATAATTATCAGTATAAAAGAGGTTTTCAATACCCATTACTAAATTGCATTCTAGCCTAGGCAAGAAAGCAATACTCCCATTCTCTCTCCCTCTTTCTTTTCCTTCTCCCTCCTCCCCATTCTCTCTCTCTCTTTCTCTTCCTTTTTCCTCCTTCCTATTCTCTCTCTCTAAAAAAAAAAAAAAAAATATGAATTCCATTGAAACATTTTGATTATATATCAAGAGGTGTATAAATGAGGACTGGCCATTAAACTGTAAACAGAAAATTTATAGATGAGATTTGACAGATTCCTATATGTAAATCTTATGTTTATTTAAGGCATAAGTCTTGGGCCAGCAGTAACAGAGAGCTAATAGTGAACAGGATCTTTGATTCCCACAGTGCCAGTGTTAGCACAACTGGCAATAGATATTTATTAAAAAATAAAAAAAAATATATTCAGTGGAGAGCTTAAAAACTTGTTAGCACATCTCTGGGTGCAGTGGCTCACATCTGCAATTTCAGCATGTGAGAGGCTGAGGCAGGAGAATTGCTTGAGTTCATGAGTTTGAAGCTAGCCTGAAGTAGATATATATCCCTGCCTTAACCTCCCACATAGCTGGTAGTACAAGTATGTACTGCCATGGGATAGCTGGTATGTACTTATAGTACCAGCTATGTAAGAGGCTAAGGCAGGAAACCTGCATGAGCCCCAGAGGTGGAGACTGCAGTGAGGGGCTGTGATCACACCAGCCTGGGCCACAGAGCAAGACCCTATCTCAAACAATTAAGCAAATAAATGAATAAAATATATTTTGCACATATATTAATTTTAGGATATTTTTCTCTCTTTAAAGTAAATATGCATTTTTATAATCTAGAAACAATATTTTAATACCTTATTTTTCTTATTATATTACCCAATTATTAAGTCTTTATTGATAGTATTGTTTAAGAGTTTTGAATCCTAAACAACTTTAGAGGTTTCACAGAAAAGAAGAAAATACCTCAAATCTTCATATCTGGAATACTGGTCATTTCTACCACTGTAGTAGAAATATTTTTGAATTATATCAACATAAGAACAAATATTTAAATAGACTTACTGTTTTTAGGGTAACATCCTTCTCCTTATCTAGGAAGTATATTTTTACAGAGTGCAGTTTTAAAACAACCTCAAATCATTTATGTGTGTCTTCCATTTACCTAGTCAAAGATGGCAAACTAATGTTGCTGTTAGAGACTTAATAGTAGACAATGCCATTTTAACTGCCAGTATCATTTCCTAAGGTGAACTGAATGACGATTAAAACTAAAAAGATAAAATAGTCATATACTATTCATACCAAGCTTAACAGGCATTATAGATAATGGAATAATTGGATATGTAGTTGATGGCTTCTTTATTCTAAGTAATACTCAGCATGGCAATATTTGAGGGTTAAAAGAAGTAGTTTACTGTATTAGAGTCTGCTTTAGGAAGCTTTAAAGGCATAGACTCTTAAGAGTTAGGATGAGATCTTAAGTAACATTTTGTTCAGACTCTGATTTTATGGATTAAAACATGAAGCGCTGATGGTTTAAGATATTTGCTATTTAGTGTCAAAGCCAGGGCTAACACATAGGCCATCTGATACCAGTGTTCTTAAGTCATTTGTCAATATTCAAATGAAAGTTAAAAAGTTTGCCTCACTGGGTATATATGATTTTCGTTAATGTGTGATTTGAAATTCCTATCACAATTATTTATTAAAAAATTTTTCCTGAAAGTTATTTTATTTTAGACTTTTTCACATCCAATTTATGATTTTAATAATAATTCTTTTTTTCAAACTTTTCTTTTCTTTTCTTTTTCTGAGACAGAGTCTGGCTCTGCTACCCAGGCTAGGGTGCAGTGGTGCAGTCATAGCTTACTGCAGCCTCAAACTGCTGGGCTTAAGCCTTCCTCACATCTCAGTCTCTTGAGTAGCTGGGTCTAAAGATGCTCACCATTATGCCTGATGATATAGTTTGGCTGTGTCCCCACCCAAATCTCATCTTGAATTTTTCTTCCATTATCCCCATGTGTCATGGGGAGGGACCCAGTGGGAGGTAATTGAATCACGGGGGCAGTTACCTCCCTGCTGTTCTAGTGATAGTGAGGGTTCTCAAGAGACCTGATGATTTTACAAGGGGCTTTTTCTCCCCTTCCGTCTACTTCTCTCTTCTGCTGCCATGTGAAAAAAGATGTGTTTGCTTCCCCTTCCACCATGATGGTAAGTTTCCCGAGGCCTCCCAGCCATGCTAAACTATGAGTCAATTAAATCTCTTTCTTTTATAAATTGCCCAGTGTTAGACAGTTCTTTATAGCAGTATGAGAACAGATTAATATACCTGGCTGTTTTTTTTTAATTTTTTTTAATTTTATTTTTTGTAGAGACAGGATTTTGCTATGTTGCCCAGGTTGTTCTTTAACTCCTGGCCTCAAGTGATACTCTTGCCTCAGCATCCTAAAGTGCTGGGATTACAGGTGTGTGTCACCATGCCCAGCCTGTTTAGCAACAGTTTTAAACCCTAAATACACAATTTGATATACAGAAAAATATTTAACAGTAACAGCAAATGCATTTCCCTTGTGTTTATTTTGTCATTCCAGGCATTCTTTAGCATAAAACAGGGTTACCAAGAGGTTAGAGTGATTTCTATAGATATTCTGTCTGTCCTCATGTGATCACAATATCCTTTCTTCTGACTTCTTTTTTCTTCCTTTTCTGTCAACTCATCAAAATGTCTTTCTTTCCTGTTTCATAAAAAGGAAAATGTAAAAACAAAAACAAAACAAAATAAATGTGTATTATTTATATATGAAATATAGATATTACAACTTAGATTTTTCTCTAATTTCAACATTTTAAATATTATGAATCCTTTTGATGTCTAATTTAAATACATCAGTTATTTGCTTTGTTAGGGACTGAATTAGGTTATATATGATCAAGTGTTTGGCATATTTTAAAGTGCTATTTAAGTAGAAAGAATCATTATTATATGAAGAATCTCAAGTTGCTAAAAATCATAATAGTTACTCAGCCATATGAACATTGTATCAGTTTACATGTTAATAGAAGATAAAATAATAATCATTTAAATTTATTACCGATGATTTAAATAGGTCCAATGAGAAGATAAAATGATCATTATTATTTATTGCAGACAATTCACATAGGTCTAATAAAGCAGAAGTTTAGCAATAATAATATTGAAGACTGAGAGTATGTGAAAAGTTGCAGAGGAGCCACCGAATATTTCACACTCATTCTTTAGCATTCAGATGTTATATGTTTGCTTACCATATAGCTACATAAGCTGCTATGGATTTGTGTTATAAGAACATGTATTAAATACATTTTGATTGTCCTCTAATATTTTATAACTAGAGTATTATTTTACTGATATTTTCCCATTATAAGGTCCATTTAAATGAGTCTTTAAAATAAATGAAAGAAGTATTCAAAAATGTGTATGGGAACATTAGGTGTGTAACCGTGTATATATACCCATTTCCTCATTCCCTTATTTTTTATCTGGCCTTCTAGTCCGAACTAGAACATTCTCTTTATATATTGAAAAGTAAGTCAAGTTGACTCTACACACATATATATGTATGCCTAAATTTATGTATATTTTTATATTTATAATCATATTTTTGGTCTATCTGTGCATATGTACATATATTCTCTTATGCAGGGTCATGCACAAAATAATCTTATTACATGTATATTTAAAACTATGTTTGATTTTTTTAAATAAAACTTTTACTAGGTGACAAATAAATGCAACACTATACATTAAAATTAAATCTGTGAATAAGTATATTAATAATTGTAATTACTATGATACATACTGTTGAGTTGACATTTTCTTTGCCCAGTGGATTCCTACAGAAATTTAAATGAAGATAGAAACTCATTTATATTTTATGAAATAATATAATTAACTTGTATTGAATGATCTTGGAGTGCTTTATGGATGACATTATAGCCATAATAAAATAGGATTTTGAGAATTTTAAATTTGACATGCACAAAGAATGTATTACAGTAATTATAGAAGTGAAAATAATACAATATTTTTCCAGTCTCCTTTCAACTCTATCATCATGATAAACTCAGTAACAAGCAGAAAACAGTTCTGATACTAATTCAGAGACTTCCTCCTATATTTAAAATATTCTAAGATTCACAACAGTAATGCAACTAATATTGTGCTTTGAAGATCTTGAAGTATAAAAATTTTACTTATTTATAACCCTGTATTCTTATCAGAGGTTTTTCATGGAAAGGGGATGGTACAAATCAGTTTCATAAAATGACAGAACAGAAGTAAAGCTATTATGCAGTGGTTCTTGAATTTCAATATGCATAAATATTTCCTCTAATACATTTTAAAAAATGAAAAGTTTCAAATGACCACCCCTAGAGTTTCTGATTCAGTTGACTTTTAGAGTTCCTGAAAGTGGCAAAAATCTGCATTTACTAAGTAACACAAGTCATTCCACTGTAGGAAACCAGGGACTACACTATTACAGAGTCTGTACCCTGCAAATGTATAATGATTCTTTTTCTTTCCCAAACTTAATGCTTAAAGACAGCTTTATGGCCCAGAATGGAGAGAAATACAGAACAGGATCTAGGGTAAATTGGCTTGATAGGAATTATCCTATATTATCCTATACATAATATAAATCTTAATCATTAATTTACTGAAAGTTGTTCAATGCTTCATTATATGCAGATAATTTTTCTAGATATACCTAATAGATGCTGCGAAGAAAACTGAAACAGCAAGGGAACAGAGTGATAGATGATTTCTCAAAAAATTAGATTTTATAGTATGGCCTAAAGGTTACATGGAAAGCCATGTGGAAATATGGAGAAGAGCATTTCAGGCAAAGAAAGCAGCAAGAGCAAAAGGTCTGATGCAGTGGCAGTTTTAAAGAATACCTGGAAGGCCAAGGTGTTGGAAGGGAATAAGCAAGGCAGGGAAAGCAAGAGGTTATTCAGCTGCAGTAGCCGAAAGCTATACTGTTAATGGGACACCCCTTCCCCGTTTACTTTCCCGAGTGGTAGAGAAAACCATTATACTTCTATATGGAGCAAGAGGTAATTTGTCCTTCTCCAGACAGTCCTAAGCAATATGAGTCATCCACTCACCCATGGGGATTTTTCAGGGACTGTGGACCACTCCCCACCTCTATCATACCTCAGTAGCACATAAAAGTATGAAAGAAGGAAGCAGTCCCATGGAAAAGTCAAAGGAGATAACAAAAAAAAAAAAAAAAAAAAAAAAAGAGAATCAAAAGAATTCAAAGGTGTTGATAATTTAAGTGAGAAACCAAAGTTAAAATTCCTAATAAAACATATAAAGAGAAAATGACATATGGTTTTATGAAGCCTGTTATAGTCTATTCCGAAACTCTTCCCTAACACAAAGGCGGAAGAGGACTAATTGCCAGGATCATACAGTGAACACTTTGAGTTATATATGTGAAGATGACTTTGACTACTTTATGGAGAGGAGATTCTACTGTTGCCATTGGCAAAAACAGAAAGACTTGCTAAGAAGCAAGAGATGAAGTTTACTTGGATAAGATGGAAATGGTAACAATGTTAAATTTCTGAACATATTTTGAAGTTAGAGTCTACAGAATTAGTTGACAGATTAAATTTGAAAGAAAACCTCTGTAACTTTCTCTCTCTAGATACACGTTAGGCGGCAAAACAAATCATAGATCTGGAAAACTGGTGATGTTTGGCTGCTAATATCTTGCCTAACTTCATCAAGATCATCTCAGGAACTGCTTGCCCTCTGAAATTGCAGATTGGCCTCTCATTGCTGAGGCTGCAGTGTTGTGGGTGAAAGATGATTAACACAAATTGGTCATGCTATTTTTTTTTCTGGTACATAGGCCAAAAACTGGATTCATACTTTATTTTTAAAAAAATATAAAATATTTGTTTGGGTTAATACACTTAAATTGCTGTGTCTTTTAGAGGTATTATTATTTAATGCTTTAATTGTGGTTTTTACAAAAATGCATTAATTCATTTCAATTTATTATTTGATTAAAGTGGAGTCTACTGAAGTGAAAAACAAACTCCCTTACAACTTTTGATACTTGCAGAAATTTCGGAAATAAGTTATTCTTTTTTTTAATACTTCTCAGTAAATGTTTTGGAAGTCATGTAGGAATGTTAAACTTCCTGATATAGGCTCTCTCTCAGCAAATGACGTTAAAGTATCCATTATTTCATTTTATCCTCTCTTGCAACTAACAAAAATATGATTTGTTAAATTGCATGAGGCTATTCTATGTATACATGTAATTCTATTCAACCTACAAATTTCCAGAGAAATATTTTATTTAAACATTTGGCTATAAGAATTTAATCTCTACTGTTGAACTATATGAAAAATTAGAAAAGAAATAAAGCTCTCATAGATTGAAAATTTTCCTAATATAATAAAAAATTCTAACTTTGTGAATCAGTTTAAATATAAATTTCTTTGTATTAACCATACCATCTGCCTATAAATTTAAAAGAAATATTGTAACTAACATTATTAATTAGTTATCAATGCAATTTTTACATCTTTACAAATACACAATTCAGGCAAATGAATGCACCATAAAATCTTGGTTTGTTAAAATTAACAACTTTTACAATACCCAAAGAACAAGGCTAAAACTTGTTTAAACTCGAATATATGGTTAGATGTGGTGTTAAAAAATAGTTTTTTACACTCCTTTTAAAAGATCTAATTTTTTGGTAGGATCAGAAACTTACTTTTATATATCAAAAATAAAGGATTTAATTTCCTATATTTTTGGTTACTTTTCAATAACTTGTCATGGAAAATAAATGATATTAGAAAGCTTATTGAAAATAAAGCTAATAATGAAGCTTCTCCTAAGATAAATTTCTAGAAAGTTCTGTTTATTATTAATATTTATGTATAGATATCAACTAAATGTAATCTGACAATAACTTTTTTGGAAATTATACTTGTTTAGATCAATGTTACAATAAATTTAGATTAAAAAATATTTGCAGCTTTTTAGAAGACAGCAATGACATTACTCTGTTTTAGACTTTTCTTTCAAAATGACTGAGGATAGTTTTTCATTTAAACTATTTGTAAACAAGATTTCGACTCTGATTCACTATTAAACTATCAACAGAACTAACTTTATCTTTAGAATAAAGAAGAGAAACATATTCTGAGTCAAATTTTTTTGGAACACTTCTTTAAATCAAACATAATCTTAGTTTCCGTAAGGCCTGATGTTACATTTAATTATATTGCAGGTTTATATAGTTCTTAATTTCATGAACTCATGGAAGAACATATGGTTTGCTATACTAAAATCATATTTTTATTTCTCATTTTTTCTGTAATGGAATTGATTTAATGGTGGCAGTTGTTACTCTTGTGCTGATGGACTCTTTTACTTTGTCATTTGATACACCATATGGTACGTAGGTGACAATGATGCAATATTTAAAAAATAAATTGTGACAGCCATATTGATTTAATTTCAGGCACCTAAAGCAAAATCAGCACTGAAGCTTTTTTGGAGCTATTTTTGTGAACTTGATCCTTGATTGACATTGTTACTCTTTTCTTTCAGTTATCTAATCATCTCTTTAACCACCAATGTGGTAGAGGATCATGCTTAGAGAAAGCATCAATCTTATGTTTTCTATATGTAAATAGCACAGACATTATACATTTATAATCTTTTTAAATTCTTAGAACAAAACAAAAAGTTGGATTAGAAAGAATAATTTTAAACTCTTCATAAAAATCTTTCCAATTTTTTATTATTTGGCATTTTATGAACTCCTGAACTTAAAATTTTGCTTCACATCAAGTAAGTGTTACAGTTTCAATATGGCATAATATATTCATTATTATAATAATACATGAAACATTTTGATTTCCAATTTAGAACAGATAATTCTGCAATCAAAAGTATAAAATATTTTTCACTATTATTGAAATAAAATAATTTGTGGATTACATTATTTTCACATTTCTAAAAGTGATAATGCAAGCTCAGCTTCTGAACATGGAAACATTTTATTTACAAATATAGCATGAATCACAGTATTATAAGCTGTTTCCATACATAATAGTTCCACAGTAATTACCTGTAATTTTTTTTTATTTTGTTAACTTGCTTAAATATATTTTATAATTTCTTCTTTGAGATTTCTCTTAGTTTACTCTTTGCCCTGTTAGAAATTAATTATTTTTTATTGATATAAATTGTGGCAGTTAATTCTATGTCAACATGCTTAGAGTGTGATATCCAGCTACTTGATCAAACCTTATTCTAGGTATTTATAATACAAATCTGGGCCTAATATAAAGAATTGAAGGCCTTAATAGAAAAAGAAAGAAAAAGAGTGACCTCACATAATGAAGAGAAATTCTGCCAACATACTACCTTCATCCTAACACTACAAGATCAGCTCTTTCTTGATTCTCCAAACTGCCTGACACTGCAGATTTTGGATTTATCAAGCTCACAATCATGTGAGTCAATTCCTTAACATAAATCTGTTTCTTACTCTCTCTCTTTCCATACATAGAGATATAGATATATGGATATTTGCATATCTCCTATTGGCCCTGTGTATCTTTAAACCAATACTCTCCCCCACAGTCACCATTTAAACGCATGCCATAGTAGCTGGTATGTAGCATTTGCATTATCTTTTTTCTTTACAGAAATTTTGTAGTACCCATTTAGTATTTGAATATTTAACCAAAAGTGTTTTTAGTTAGAAAAATTATTTTTATTTATTTTTTGAAATTTTACTTGTAATTATTACATGAATACATAATAGTTGAATGTATTTATGGAGCACAGGTAATATTTGATAGAACTATGCAATGTATGGTGATCAAACTGGAGTAATTTGGATGTTCATCCTGACATTTTGATTATTTATTAGAAACATTTGAATTCTATTTTTATTTTGAAATATGCAACAAATTATTGTTAACCATAGTCACCCTATTGTGCTACCAAACACTAGGTTTCATTCCCTATATCTAACTGTATCTTTCTACCGATTAAAGATTGTTTTTTTACCCAGCCCCCTTCCAAGTACCCTTCCCATCCTCTGGTAACTATGAGTCCACTCTATCTACATTAGTTCATTTTTTTATTCTTACTTATGAGTAAGAACCTGAAATATCTGTCTTTCTGTGTTAGGTTTATTTCACTTAACATGATGATCTCCAGTTCCATCCCCAATGCTGCAAATGACAGTATTTCATTGGTTTTTAATGGCTGAATAATATGTCATTGTGTATTCATAACACCTTTTATTATTTATTTTTATTATACTTTAAGTTCTGGGATACATGTGCAGAATGTACAGGTTCGTTACATAGGTATACATGTGCCATGGTGGTTTCCTGCAGCCATCAACCTGCTATCTAGGTTTTAAGCCCCACATGCATTAGGTATTTGTCCTAATTCTCTTCCTCTCTTTGCCCCTAGCCCTTAACAGGCCCTGCTGTGTGATGTTCTCCTCCCTGTGTTCATGTGTTCTTATTGTTCAACTCCCACTTATGAGAACATGCTGTGTTTGGTATTTTGTTTCTGTCTTGGTTGGTATTTTGTTTCTGTCTTTGGTATTTTATTTCTGTCTTGCTGAGAATGATGATTTCTAGCTTCATCCATGTCCCCTCAAAGATCACAAACTCATTTTTTCTTTATGGCTGCATAGTAATACATGGCGTATATGTGCTACATTTTCTTTATCCATTGATAAGCATTTGGGTTGGTTCCAAGTCTTTGCTGTTATATGTAGTGCTGCAATAAGCATACGTGTGCATGTGTCTTTACAGTAGAATGATTTATAATCCTTTGGTATATACCCAGTAATGAGATTGCTGGGTCAAATGGTATTTCTGGTTTTAAATTCTTGAGGAATCGCCATACTGTCTTCCACAATGGTTGAACTAATTTACACTCCCACCAATAGTGTAAAAGTGCTCCTGTTTTTCCACATCCTCTCCAGCATCTGTTGTTTCCTGACTTTTTAAATGATTGCATTTCTAACTGGAGTGAGATGGTATCTCAATGTGGTTTTGATTTACATTTCTCTAATGACCAGTGATAATGAGCTTTTTTTCATACATTTGTTGGCCACATAAATGTCTTCTTTTGAGAAGTGTCTGTTCATATCATTTGCCCACTTTTTGATGGTGTTGTTTGTTATTTTCTGGTAAATGCATTTAAGTTCCTTGTAGATTCTGATTATTAGACCTTTGTCAGATGGGTAGATTGCAAAATTGTTTTTCCCATTCTGTAGTTTGCCTGTTCATACTGATGATAGATTCTTTTGCTGTGCAGAAGCTCTTTAGTTTATTTAGATTTCATTTGTCTATTTGGCTTTTGTTGCAATTGCTTTTGATGTTTTAGTCATTAAGTCTTTGCCTATGCCTATGTCCTGAATGATATTGCCTATGTTTTTCTTCTAGGATTTATATGGCTTTAGATTTTATGTTTAAGTCTTTAATCCATCTAGAGTTAATTTTTGTATAACATGTAAGGTTTCAGTTTTCTGCATATGTCTAGCCAGTTTTCCCAGCATCATTCATTAAATAGGGACTCCTTTCCCAATTGCTTGTTTTTGTCTGGTTTGTGGAAGAGCAGATGGTTGTAGATGTGTTGTGTTATTTGTGAGGTCTCTGTTTTGTACCATTGGTCTGTATCTCTGTTTTGGTACCGGCACCATGCAGTTTTGGCTACTCCAGCCTTATAGCATAGTTTGAAGTCGGGTACTGGGACTCTGTTATTTTTGCTTAGGATTGTCTTAGCTATATGAGTTTTTTTTTGGTTTCATGTAAAATTTAAAGTAGTTTTTCTAGCTCTGTGAAGAAAGTCAGTGGTAGCTTGATGGGAATAGCATTGAGTCTATAAATTACTTTGGGCAGTAAGTCCATTTTTATGATATTGATACTTCCTACCCATGAGAATGGAATGTTTTTCCATTTGTTTGTGTCCTCTCTTATTCCCTTGAGCAGTGGTTTGTAGTTCTTAAAGAGGTCCTTCACGACCCTTGTAAGTTGTATTCCTAGGTATTTTATTTTTCTGTAGCAATTGTGAATGGGAGTTCACTCATGATTTGGATCTCAGTTTGTCTATTATTGGTGTGTAGGAATGCTTGTGATTTTTGCACATTGATTTTTTTATCCTGAAATTTTGCTGAACTTGCTTGTCAGTTTAAGGAGTTTTTGGGCTGAGATGATGGGATTTTCTAAATATACAATCATGTTGTCTGGAAACAGAGACAATTTGACTTCCTCTCTTCCTATTTGTATACCGTTTGTTTCTTTCTCTTGCCTCCTGATTGCCTTGGCCAGACATTCCAATACTATGTTGAATAGGAGTGGTGAGAGAGGGCATCCTTGTCTTGTGCCAGTTTTCAAAGGGAATGCTTCCTGCTTTTGTCCATTCAATATGATACTGGCTATGGGTTTGTCATAAATAGCTCTTATTATTTTGAGATATGTTCCATCAATACCTAGTTTATTGAAAGTTTTTACCATGAAGGGGTGTTGAATTTTATTGAAGGCCCTTTCTGCATCCATTGAGATAATAATGTGTTTCGTGTCATTGGTTCTCTTTATGTGATGGATTACGTTTATTGATTTGTGTCTGTTGAACCAGTCTTGCATCCTAGGGATGAAGCCAACTTGATCGTGGTGGATAAACTTTTTGATGTGCTGCTGGATTTGGTTTGCCATTATTTTATTTAGGATTTTTGCATCGATGTTCATCAGGGATATTGCCCTGAAACTTTTTTTCTGTTGTGTCTCTGCCAGATTTTTGTATCAGGATAATGCTGGTCTCATAAAATGAATTAAGGAGGAGTCCCTCTTTTTCCATTGTTTGGAATAGTTTCAGAAGAAATCGTACCAGCTCCTCTCTGTACCTCTGGTAGAATTCGGCTGTGAATCTGTCTGGCCCGAGGCTTTTTTTGGTTGGTAGGCTCTTAATTACTGCCTCAATTTCAGAACTTGTTATTGGTCTATTGAGGAATTTGACTTCTTCCTGCTTTAGTCTTGGGAGGTTGTATATGTAGAGGAATTTATGCAGTTCTTCTAAATTTTCTAGTTTATTTCCGTAGAGGTGTTTATAGTATTCTCTGATGGTAGTTTGTATTTCTATAGAAATGATGGTGGTATCATATTTATTATTTTTTATTGTGTCAATTTGATTATTCTTTTTTTTATTCTGGTTAGAGGTCTATTTTGTTAATCTTTTCAGAAAACCAGTTCCTGGATACATTGATTTTTTTTTTTTTTTAAGGTTTTTTCATGTCTCTATCTCCTTGAGTTCTGCTCTGATTTTAGTTATTTGCCTTCCACTAGCATTTGAATTTGTTGCTCTTGCTTCTCTAGTTATTTTAATTCTCATGTTAGGGTGTCCATTTTAGATCTTTCCTGGTTTCTGATGTGAGCATTTAGTTGTATAAATTTCCCTCTTAACACTGCTTTAGCTATGTCCCACAGCCTCTGATACATTGTGTCTTTGTTCTCATTGGTTTCGGAGAACTTATTTATTTCTACCTTAATTTTGTTATTTATTCAAGGGCAGGTTGTTCAGTTTCCATGTAGTTGTGCAGTTTGATTGAGTTTCTTAATCCTGAGTTCTTAATTGATTGCACCGTGGTCTGACAGACTGTTTGTTATGATTTCCGTTCTTTTGCATTTGCTCAGAAGTGTTTTACTTTCAATTATATGGTCAATTTTAGAATAAATGTTATGTGGTGCTGAGAAAAATGTATATTCTGTTGATTTGGGATGGAGAGTTCTGTAGATGTCTATTAGGTCTGCTTGGTCCAGAGCTGAGTTCCCACCAATTTCACCATCCTCTATTAAGCATGATTCCACTCTATGAGTTCATTTTTGTTTTTTTTTTTAATTACATAGGAGTAAGAACATGCAATACCTGTCTTTCTGTGCTTGGTTGATTTCATTTAATATAATGACCTCCAGTTACATCCATGTTGTTGCAAATGATAGCATTTCATTCTTGTTTGTTTGTTTGTTTGTTTGCTTGATAGGGTCGTCTTGCTTTGTTTCTCAGGCTGGAATGCAATGGCACGATCTTGGTTCACTGCAACAAGTGAATCTGGGAGGTGGCTCCCAGATTCAGCAATTCTCCTGCCTCAGCCTCTGAGTAGCTGGGATTACAGGCATGCACCACCAAACCCAGCTAATTTTGTATTTTTAGTAGAGATGGGGTTTCTCCATGTTGGTCAGGCTGATCTGGAACTCCTGACCTCAGGTGATCCTCCTGCCTTGGCCTCTGAAACTGCTGGGATTACAAGCGTGAGCCACCACACCCAGTCTATTTTATTCTTATTAATGGCTAATTAATATTCCATTGTGTATTTATATCACTTTTTAAAAACCATTCATCCATTACTGGATACTTAGGTTGAGTCCTTATTGTAGCTATTGTGAATATTGCCTCAGTAACAATGAGAGAGCAGACATCTCTTTGATATGCTGTGTTTGTTTATTTTGGATATATACCCTGCAATGAAATTGCTGGACCATATGGCAGATATTTCTCAAAATATACAAATGGCCACAGGTATGAGCAAAAGTGCTCAAATCACGAATCATCAGAAAAATATAAATCAAAACTGCAATGAGATATCTTCATATTCAATTTAAAATGACTATTAAAAACAAGAACAATAACAGAAGTTGAAGAGGATGTGGAGAAAGGACAATCCTTGCACACTCTTTGTAAGAATGTAGCTTAGTTCAGCCTCTGTGGAAAAGTATATGGAGCTTCTTCAAAAAACTGAAAATAGGCAAATTGTTTCTTCAATTTCCATATTTTTTGTTCTGAAATTTCCAGTTTTAGAACATCATAATCAAGGAGTATCCAGGTGCATTTCAGAAGGTTTCTTATAGGTTTCTTACAGAAGGTCATTTGAGGAAAATCTTTAACATGAGTCTGAAGGATGTATATTTATATATATATATACATGTCAAATGATTTAACATTTCTGGAAGGGAGCATATTGAATATGTAATATCCATGGGAAAAAATACTGATCGTATACACACATATATACATACACACACACATATATGTTTGTGTATATATATATACACATATTTATACACATATATGTTTGTATGTGTGTGTCAAATATACACACATATACATTATGTATATATGTTCGTGTGTGTGTGTGTGTGTGTAAAATGTATCCCTCAGCCTCAAAATGTCTATTTTGAAAAGTATGAAATAGAAACTTGTTTGGTAAGCAAAAGATCAAAATTCAGCCAGAATAAACAGGTATCTGTTTCTCCTGTGACTGCAATATCATCTACCTTTTGTTTTTTCTTTCTTTTTATCTTGACCAGCAGGTTTCTCTGCATCAAGCCCCTCAGTGACAACACTGCAAGATTTTCCTCACCAGGGTCCAAGAATATTAATCATTAAATCCAAATGCAGTCAATTTGTAGGAAATTCCTCCTGAGACCCATTGCTTGAAGATAGATCTCTCTCCCTCTATGTAGAGGAAATGAAATTCTCCTTTCACAGTACTGCATTTCCTAACAGATATGTATCTTTAAAAATCAAACCAAACTCTCATAAGGCATTAAGTCTGAAAACTCACTTCCTATACAGTTTCAAACTGGTTGGATGCCCTGCTCTGGATAACCCTCTGCGAAGGAAAACATTGCTTAGGATTCCACTGAGTTGCTCAGCATTAAAGTACCAAAATTCCAGAGATGTACTTGGAGTGCACATGGGAAATATTCAACCCAAAACTTTTAGATGGATATGTGATATGTCAAAATTATCTTGTTTCTCCCTTTGCACTTTATTGCCTCTGTACCTCCTGGAGCTGGGGACCTTCTCCAGGCCTAAAGATCCTCCCTAGATACAGAAAACACAAAGTGAATTCCCTCCATTCCTTCAATTATGATGCACACTGAGATTATTTGGGATTGTCAACTAGAAAACATCACATTTAGAATACAGACTTCATTTTTTTGAGTAAATAAATCTTGACAGGCTAGGAGTATGCCCCAGCCAAAACTGAACACTATGCACTATGATTGAAGGATAGATGAAACAGGAGTGTATGCTGAACAGGTTGGCAAAGTATACCTGTTTAACATGTTATGGAAGGAGCTAGGAATATCCATAAAGAGCTCCTAAAGCATGTGTACTGAGTAAACATCCGTGTTGCATATATATGAACCATGTTCACTTTTGGGTGGAGATTTAACATTTAAATGCATTACAATTAGGCCTATATGTTAAAAGGTGAAGCAGGGACATGAAGGGACTCAAGTGCACAGTCTCTGTAAACCAGCCAGAACCTGTCCATGGACAGTGGTCTTCCTATGAGGAGAAAGTTACTGAAACCAGTCTCTTGTCCAATCAAAGCTGTAATTGTGGGTTGTGGAATAGGGGTGGTAAGTTAGCATCTGGCAGTGGATAAGCTGCAAATTGTTTTAATATGGCTAATCTCAGGCCAATTCTTCTTTGGCTGCTAGAGAAGAAGAAAAACTGACAGAACATATTTTATTCTTTAAGTGTAGGGGTGCATAACTAAATCTTTGGCATGACTTTAGGCCTTGTTTATAATTTGGTATCTTATGGCCACAAAAACTCTGTTTTGTCACTCTTATCTCTATTTTAATATTAATGTTTATCAGTTGTACATGTAAGCTGCAAAAGAATGAGAATGTAATGAGACTTGTCTCATCTCTCATCCATTATGGCTGGTAATTCTGATTTGAAGGTTTCTATGGGGTCCCTTGGCCAAGAGAGAATCTGTTCAGTCAGTTGAAGAAATTTAATATTTTATTTTTAGTTTATAGGATTCACCTTAAAACCCTTTGCTGGTAGGATTAGAGTGTTTATGTTTATAAAAAGGTAAGTCATTGGGAATTCATACTCTTGATAAAGACTCATTAGTTTAGAATTTGTTTCTGCTTGCTTCTAACATCAAAATGTGCTTGTTTGCTAACTTATTACCTCTGGATTCTTCCATTTGCTAGAGTCCAGTTTTAATAAAAATAAATCTATACTCATGCTATTCTCCTCTAAAATAATGCCTTCCAAGTTCATTTCCTTGAAAACACACTTAAGCAGTGACTTTAATTGACAGAAATTTGGGCCCTGTGGAAATATAGTTAGGCAGATTATTTAAGTGAGGTGATTCTTGAAAGGATCCTGGAAATACATACGGCACATAGCTCTCATTTAGCCTTAAACCAGGGTTAAGCATCATCCATGTGGAACAAATTAGTTTCTCTCTGTCAGTGGCATTCGGAAGAAACTCTTGTGTTAAAAATAGTTTATAATGACATATAAATAACTTCCAATGCCATCTTTCAGCTTAAAATGCCAGAGTAAAAGTATGTGAGTATGCATCTTTTTAAGAAAGATCATTTTGCAAAGCGATTTTTCTGCATAGTACTCGATTACAAAGACATTGATGAGATGAAAATATGTGACAAAGTTTCTGATATAAGAATTTTAGCTTGCACAGTTTGCTAAATAAAATAATAAATTACTAGACAAATTTAGGTAACTTGAGTTTTAAAATTAGAAAATCTCTGGATGAGAAAAACATCTAAACTCATATCACAATGTATAATATATAACTGCATCAAATATTTAGAAAAAATTGGTAGCCCAAATTGATCTATCTTTAGTGCCCATGTAGCTTGTGAATATTACAGGTTTCATGTAACATGATTTCTATGTGAGGTATCTACATGTTTAACCTCAAGCCCAGAGTAAACTAAAGAATAAATGTACAAAGGTTTGCTCATTCTAAAGAGAAGCAAAATCTTTACAACAAAGAAGAATCATGGATTTGCATATTACTAAACACATTGTAGAATTTCAGTCATGTGTAAAAGATAAGGTTTTATTTAGGGGAGACAAAGTGTACATAAAAGTATAATGAATATGGTGAGAATTGAAATAATTATCAAGATAACAATACAAATAACATGTTTTGAAATTATCAAGGATGAATATGGAAAGACATCTTGGAAAAGAAAATGTTTATCTGAGGATGAAACTATAAATGGCATATATATGAATAAAGATTTGACACTTAGAGATGAAGGAAAAACACTGCAGAGATACAGAAGTGGATGAAACATCTTAAGTCACTTCTTACATCTTAAGATATACACACTGGCTTGGTATTGGATAAATAAAAGTTAAAGGAGACAAATAAATAACAGGGAAATTGTTTAATTTTGATTAGGATATTGGCTCATGATGCTAAACAAATCATGGAATGTTTAAAATTCTGCTCTTTGTATTATGTAGATTCACTGTGTAGTTAATTCACAGGTTTGGAAAGTAACTTGGTTTCTTTAGGGTTGAGTCTTAATTTTGGTACTTTATGTGTAGAGTAACCATGTATCTTGATTTGGCAAGTTAATTCTGATATATACTGATAGAGCCATATAGATGCTTATTCATAGCTTCCCCTTCTCTATCTACGGTGCCCTGTCTACCTTGGATGATGAGGTCATCCTAGGAATTGTTTAACTTGTTTAAGTTTCAGTTTTATTCATTTTAAACATGGATAATTGCCATAATTGCCACATGGCATTGTTTTGGATGGTAAACGAGATAGTGCCTAGAGAGTACTTAATTCAGTAGTGTGCACAGAGCAAGCAATTGGTAACTAACTGTTCGTTATTATAAGTTAATCACTATTTATAAGAAAATTCTAAAATATTTGGTAGACTAAAAATATTAACCTAAAATCAGGTGAAATGCTAATCATTCAGATTGTTTCTAATGTACCAGTTCACTACAATACTGACCTAATTGTGATATATAAATCAGTAGTTGTAATTTTTTCTCACACTCATCTACAGACAGACACACACACACATATGCACATCTTAAAAAATAATGTAATTACATTATATATTGAATATTTTTCTAACAAATAAAAAAGTTTATATTCATTTCCCAATATGATTGCTTACATATGGATTGCTTCACAGAAAACATTTAATTCAAGAAGTATAAACAGGTGACCAAGATGACAGTGATGCAGCATCTCTAATATAGTTACTGGGACAGAAATTAAATAATTTGACAAAAGCAACATGTAGCCTGAAGTGATTGTTAGATATATTAATTTTTTCAAACTTTTTACAAATGATATTGTGCACAGATTTTCTTAACTCAAACCTGCAAATACGTCAACTTTTCCATGATACTTTACAAGTGTTAGTACAAAGATGTCCTTTAGTTTTGTTAAGAAAATAGTATATTTCCTGTTGAGGAATAAAGCTCTTTACCATTTAATACAAACATGAAAACAGAGTAATAAAAGTATTTTAAAATATCTTTATATAAATATATAACTATGCCTTTATAGAAAAGCATTTAAAGGTTTTAATGTTCTAATTCTGTTTATTCTGAAGTTTTAGAATTTTATATTTTATATCAAAGCATCAAATGTTCAAGAACATTCTAATATTTGTGGCAACTAGGATTCATACCACACACAATACTACTCCTTCAGAGGATAAATTGAATTTTAATGTTTCTGAAGAAAATTCCGATAACAGTCATAACAGATTGATGCTGGACAGACTTATTTTTATCTTTTAAAATTCACTCCATTAACAATGCTCTATGACACTTTCCAAGATATAAAGAATAAATCAATTTTCTTTTCTAAGGTCAGCAAAGGTCATAACTAACAGAAAAGTGAAGTGCCTCTTAATTTGGTGGAGGACCCTTAGTACCTCACATACAGCAGCCAATTCACAAATTTTTCAAAGTCAAGTGTGATAAGTTTCACTAGATGGCGCTGATACAGGCAGGGTATCCTTCAGAATGTAAGTGGAAATGTGTAGCTTGTGTTTACTGAGCTCTGTAGAGTAAGTTTGTTTTTCTTTTCTCCATCTGATTTGCTCAAGTAACTAAAATAGAAGAATCTTTTAGAAATGTAGCCATAGATAACACTAGGGATAATAAAACAAACTCGGCTACATAAAAGAGAGGCACAGCCTAAATTCCCTATATTCAAGGAGTTTTGTGTTCAGAGAAAGAGTGTAAAAATGTGGACCAAACTTAATTACCCATGAGCGGTAACTTGCTCCAACAGACCCGAGTTACATCAGAAATGAGCCCGTTTCAGATGATAATGCTTTCAGCTATTTTTTTGTAAGTACATGAACAAACTCTTGAGTAGCATTTAAGTTTTATAGAGCGCATTGTGAATGTAAGTTTGAGATAAAGTGGAGACAAGGGACTTAAACATGAAGACACTATGTGGAAGCCTTTTTGAGTATCATTATCAATTGTAAATGGTTTTGTATTTTGAAACTTGAGGTTGATTCTTTTGGTCTTGACATCTCTATTCTAATCCAATAAAGTTCATAAGTTCATCCTGCTTCAGTAAGTTGTAATACTTTTATTCAAGATATGACGATAATTAAAGGGAGCATCATGTGCTCATAAATTACAAGTCTTTATTTGAGGAAGTTTGTTAGCAGTGTTGAATTTCTGAAGTATTAGATTCTTATTGCTAGTGTAACAGGTTACCACAAATTTAATGATTTAAAATAATAAATATTTTGTGTTGCAGGTCTAGAGACTGAGATTCCGACACAGATGTCACCAGGCTAAAATCAAAGTGTTTTCAGGGCTGTATATCTTCTAGAACTTTTAGGGGAGAATGCATTTTCTTGTTTCCCACCTGTTAGAGGCTGCCTGCATTTCTTGGACTACGGCCACTTCTTCCATTTTTAAAGCTAGCAATAGACAGTTGAATCTTTCTCATGTCACACCATTCTGACTCTGACCCTTTGACTCATTCTTTCACATTTAAGGGGTCATTGTTATTATATCAACTTGGATAATTCAGGATACTCTGCTTATTTTAAGATTATCTGATTAGCAACTTTAATTCCATTTTGTAAGTTTAATTATCTCTTGCCATGTAACATAACATATTCAAAGTTTCTGGGATAAAAACAAGGACATATTTAGGAGTCATTATTTTGCCTTCTACAGTTGTAAGCAATTCTCCAGGAGTTTTTTTTTCTTTTTTTGCTTATTATGATTTTACCCATGATTTGACCAGATCGACAACCCAGGTAAGTGTTGTGGCTACCCATTCTAAAGACACTTGGAGAGATTAACGGGGTTCTCTTCCTTGGGAGCTCTTTAATTTAGGAAAATATCTTACAGAAACACATCCGTAGCCTAGTGAGGCTCAGGATATAATAATCATTATTTGTTCTGTAATTTGGTTTTGAGGCATCTTAGTGAACACAGATAAGGCATTTTAAGAGTAGGGATGGGAATATCTATCTTATAGAGAAACAAGAGTTGAAAATAGATTTAACCACTATGGCTGGGCACAAGTCAATAAATCTTAGAAAGATCTGGTAGGACACTTAGAATATTCACCATATAAGAGATTGTGGGCATTTGTAGTTCAGCAGGGAATCTTAGGATATTCATCTGAAAGAAACTGAGTGTGTCCATGAAACCAGTATCATTGAGTTCAGAAGTCAAGACACAACATTAAGACATTCGAATAGAACAGACAGTCAGTGCCATGAAGACTATTTATTTACTCTTAGCAAGGTGTATGGATCACAGGTTTATGGGTCATAGTCTGGTACTTGGTTAGGGAAACATTTTGGAAAAAGTTACAGGTTCCAAAATAACTGAATTACTGTTAGGCAACCAAAATGGAGGCTGTAATCGAGAAACTTCTATTTGCTAGATGTGAGAATAACATTTAGGAAATGGAAAAAGGTAAAAACCCAAATATTAAAAGTGAGACACTACGTCAGAACAATTCTAGCAGTACATGCTCACTATTACCTCCTGAGGGCTGGTAAAAATTAATGAATATCCTCATGCTTAAGTGAAATCCATTTGAGAGACAGAAGATAAAATTCAGCTGATTCAAGTAGGCTGAGTAGGGGATTGTGAATATTTGAAAGAGGAAATGTGGGGATGAGAAGCAGTATCTAAGTATTTTAAACCGTCATTTTACAGTTAGAGCAGCATATATTATTATTTAATTTGTTTGTTAATTTTGTTTATGAATTAAAACTTTCACAGCAATAACCAAGTCCCAAGTCTTTGTCATTTTAATTGTCTCTCCTAAGACAATGTCTGTGACAATGTTTATTCATAGAAACAGATGCTTTTCCTTTCAGGTGGTCTACTTTGGCAATTTTACCTCTCCAAAAACACTTTCTGTTGGTTTGCTTGCCATATTAATGGTTTATTAATATATGTTGGCCTTAATTTGACTATGAATTTCTGAAGACAATTGCTGGTCTTAAATACAGCAATTATATTGCATAAAGAGATTATCGCAGACATATAAAGACATCATTGGGGATAAATATAGATTTCAGCATTTAATTATTTGTAATAATTAAGACACCTGTTACTTCTGCTATTCCTGATGTTTATTCTCTTTTAATTAAATTCTTATCACTCAAA
Organism: Aotus nancymaae; assembly: GCF_030222135.1. Lineage (NCBI taxonomy): Eukaryota > Metazoa > Chordata > Mammalia > Primates > Aotidae > Aotus > Aotus nancymaae. The sequence continues at coordinate 55,900,326 of NW_026988431.1, read as the reverse complement.
AAACAATTACTATTGGTATGTTCCAGCCCAGTGCTTGTTATTTTAACTTGTGAGCAGTTTAATATTACTGCTTCTGCTTACATAATTTCATATAGTTGTTTATCAAGTCCACTTTGCTTTTTTATTTATTTCTTTCTTTTTTTTTTTTTTTTTTTTTTTTGAGACAGAGTTTCGCTCTTGTTACCCAGGCTGGAGTGCAATGGCGCGATCTCGGCTCACCGCAACCTCCGCCTCCTGGGTTCAAGCAATTCTCCTGCCTCAGCCTCCCGAGTAGCTGGGACTACAAGCACGCGCCACCATGCCCAGCTAATTTTTGTATTTTTAGTAGAGACGGGGTTTCACCATGTTGACCAAGATGGTCTTGATCTCTTGACCTCGTGATCCACCCGCCTCGGCCTCCCAAAGTGCTGGGATTACAGGCGTGAGCCACCACGCCCGGCCTTGCTTTTTTATTTCTTAAACAAAATTATACTTGTTCTACTGGGCTTTTTATGGGTTATAATACAATTTGACAAAAATTAAATATTCTTACTATGTCAACGTATGTTTAACTATTTAAACATTTCTCCTTTGCATTATTCTCTGTGATGATCTAGGCCCTTTATCCATTCTGATATAATAGACAATATATAGATGATGGCTACGTAGGTGGATTCATTAGTTAATTCATTGATTGTATAAATGTGCCAAAAATCTCCAAAGTACAAATCAACATTTGTGAATATGCATGACTCAATTCTAGCTCTTCAGGGGTTTACAATCTAAACAATATTAGAAAGTACATAGATGTAAAACAATTGCATAAAAATGAAAGTACATTAGTAAATACAAATATATTTTAAAACATAAAAACTCTTCTTGTTTACCACACAATTCCTTTTGCTTTAAAATATTTGATCTTCGTTATCTTCTAATGTGTCATGATTATTTCTCTTTGAGGTGAGGTAGTGACATCTAGTAAAGAGCAGAGATAAAATTCAGATTATCCTCTAATTACAATGTTTATGCTCTTTTCTAAGTACCACTTAATTAGCTGTGCATAAGAAAAAGAAAAGGCAGTTTAGAAGGATTAGTGGAAATAAGCTTGTTTATTTACTGATGTGTAAGAGAAGATTTTCACCAAGATTTGTAACTTGACTCAGGGTATAAAAGGTAGATGTAATTTAAATGCTGAGAATGAGAAAGATAGACATTACAGGTACAAAACAGAATAAGCAAAGTCATGGAGATGGAAGTTGGCCGAGAATGTTACCAGAACAGTAACGACAAGTGCAAAAAGTCTGCTTGAATTATTCTACTTCAATTTTTTTCATCTCAAATTCAATGCTAAACCTTTATCCAATCAGCCTATCAGGTCAGGAATTACTTTCAGGGCAGGCAAATTACTTTTACCCAGCATATAGTTCTAAAATCTAATGCCAGAGTGGTTTGCTTTTCTTCATTTGTAAACAATTTTGTGTCTGAAGTTAGAAATATTGGATCCACACTTTATATAGGAATATACTAGATTTTTAAATTACATGGCATTGTATATGTCACACTCCAGCAGGCTCATTCCTGAAAGGATAAAGTTAGTTATGAATAAAGTACTTGCACTTGAAACACAAATGCCTTATGAATGTACAAGGACAAGTAACTGAAGTATGTGTTGCTGAAATGAAGAGGGAGCTGAGATTAGACAGCCTACCAAGGTGACACAGAGGCTTCTCAAAACTCATTATTTAATATAGAATTGCACAAATGGTCACCTTTTATTGTATAGTGTAGCTTTTCATTTCATTTGCCACAAGGGTGACCAACAGGCAAAATGTCTGTTTTGACATATATCACTCAAGTGTGAAAGTAACCTTTGGCTTTAATGGTTTATTGAAGCACTAACCTGGTGTGTTAATTGGCCAATGCTGCCCTAACATGTACAGTCTGAAAAAGAATATCATACTTGCAAAACATAGTTTTGTTTTAATTTATTTCATTTTAATCTAGCATTAATAGGAAATGTTTTACATCTCAGCTGCAATTAATGAGTATAATCAGCGTAAAAATTTGAATGAGTTGCAGCTGCTATATGCTAGGGCTATAAACATTTTGAATATTGTAAAAATATTTTTTCTAGAATTCAAAAGGAGATATGAATGCCAAATACAGTTGATATTGAGAAGTTGATTTTTAAAAATATTTCTGGAACCTATAGTTTTTTTTAAATGTTGATGTAGCTAATTTTTCTTTACCTTCATTTTGTATTTTTTACATTCACTTTCTAGCAATATAATTTGAGGCACAATTTTTTTATTCTGACTTTAAATAAAATCAATTATAGTACTAATAAGAGAACAAACAATTGACACATGTAGACATTCTAATCACCTTCTTTTAAAATTAGCAATATGGACTATAAATCATTTAAAATTACAATTGATCTTAAAGATACATTTTAGTTGAACATTGGGAAAGATGAAAAGGTAACAGATATCCTCAGAAGCTTTTGTGACATAAAAGTCAGCTCCAAGTAAACACTATTAGTCATACACTGATATTTTAATACCAGAGGCAATTATGTGTTGTTTTTACTTACTTTGAAAGTTAATAAGTTATCTTACACTTTAGAATCACTATTTCTGCATAGGAAAAAGTATTTGATATTTTAAAAGTAAAGACTTAAAAACTATTGTAGAAACAAACATTTGTTTTATGTGAAAGTATGAATATTGTGCAGGTATAAAAGATACTTGTAAAATTTGGGCACTAACAATTTTAAAGTGTTGACAATCTTTCATTCCCCCAGTCATTTAAAATATTCAATTATCTTTATTTTTTTCAAAGAGTAAATCAACCTGCACTTGTATCTATGTAAATTATTAAAAGTGAATTTATTGTTTTCCAACTTTTTAAAATTTCAACTTCTGTATTTTGTGTAATGTGAAAAGTGAAAATAATTTAGCATAAGGCAGTCATCCCCTAAAACACAGAACATGTCTCATCTTCACCTTGTGATGTCACCCACCAAAATAGAGAAAAAGAAAAACTACTGCTTTAAGAGTAAATTAGTTTCCACAGTTCAAGTTCCATTTATGCCTCTTAGCTATCTAAATGTTTCTATTTGAAATTGTCCTTTGAGTTCCAATGCTGTGGTCATATATATACTGTTAAGTACCAGATTCCAAATCAGGGCTACAATATGCAACATGATTCAAGTCATCTGTAAGATATGTATTTGGTTGTTGTTAAATATATTTAGGTATTGGATTAAATTGGGAAAAGTGTTAATTGTTTCACCTGTATTTTTAAGATATTAGGAATCAAATAATGATATTTTGAATTTCATGTTTCTTTACATCTAGCATTAGTTACTCAGTGTGACTTTGTAGGATGGCTCACTGTTACAGTATAAAAGTATGTTATATATTACTAAGGCAGCTTTTATTTCAAAATATTATGTAAATATGCAGTAATTAAATTTTATTAAAACATTTAATATATTGAAAATTGTAATTATGTGTAAAATACAAGTTTATTGGGGTGGTGGAGAGAAGGATGGTTTGAGCCCAGGATTCTGAGTCTATCCTGGGCAACATAGCTAGACCACGTCTCTTAAAAAAAAAGAATACATAAATATTTAATCAAATTTTTATTTAATTTTCATCTTGCATATCATGTTTGGAAAATTTAATGAGGTTTAATGTTAATATAAATTATTAACAATATTTATTTTGGTGAAAACAATATAATGAAACATTTGGAAAGTAGAAAAATATACAGTATAAAAATCATACCAGATTACCATAGGCAGTGTGACATTTGTTGACTATGTTTGAAGTTTTTATTTTTTTAATTTTCATTTGTCATTTTTGTAAGTTTCATTAGAGTATTTGTAAAATTTTAGGCAACTTTTTAAATTGTACTTTGGGCTGGGGGTTTTCTGTTCTTGTGTCAGTTTGCTGAGAATGATGGTTTCTAGATTCATCCATCTCCCTACAAAGGACACAAACTCTTCGTTTTTTTGCCTCTACAGTATTCCATGGTGTATATGTGCCACATTTTCTTTGTCCAGTCTATTATTGATGGGCATTTGGGTTGGTTCCAGGTCTTTGCTATTGTAAACAGTGCCATAATGAACCTATCTTTTCCGGTATCTGTTGTCTCTAGATTTTTTAGTGATCGCCATTCTAACTGGCATGATATGGTATCTCAATGTGGTTTTGATTTGCATTTCTCTAATGACCAATGATGATGAGCATTTTTTCATGTGTTTGTTGGCCACATAAATGTCTTCTTTTGAAAAGTGTCTGTTCATATTCTTTGCTCACTTTTAAATCATAATTTTTGTATGGAATATTTTTAATCAGATATAGTTAGAAGAAAATTTCTGTGGAAACGTTCTATTAATAAAAATAAAAAGAATATTTTTATTAATAGAATAATGAACTTAAAATTGTTCATTTTCGTAATTTGACTTATTGTTTATATGAGAATACTTAATAAATTTTTATATATCTAGATTGTTGAAATGTTAATGCTTTCTCTTATTTTTATAATTATTTGTAATACCAAAATTATCATTAGTGAATGTAAACTTTTGTCTATAATTCTAATGATTTCAATGAAATAAATTTAAGGAAGAGAATAATAGAATATTAGGAACTCTTTTAAAAATTAAAAATCTATTATAATGGTTAGCTTTTGTTTTTTTTAAACATTCTCTCTCTGTCCCTGCAGCAGGAGTACAATGGTTCAATCTCGGCTCACTACAACTTCTGCCTCCCGGGTTCAAGCAATTCTCCTGTCTCAGACTCCCAAGTAGTGGGGATTACAGGTGCCTGCCACCACATCCAGCTAATTTTTTGTATTTTTAGTAGAGATGGGGTTTCACTATGTTGGCCAGGCTAGTCTAGAACTCCTGACCTCCTGATCCGCCTGCCTCAGGCTCCTAAAGTGCTGGGCTTACAGGGGTGAGCCACCGCGCCAGCCATGATGTTTAGTTTTATGTGTCAACTTAGTTGGGCCACGTGATGCCTAGTTGAAGGGTATGTCTGTGTAAACCAGTTTGCTCAAACAGGTGGGTAGGCATTACTCAATCAGTTGAAGGCATGAACGTAACAAAAAGGTGGAGGGAGGTTGAATTCCCACTCTGCCTAACTGTTTGATCTGAGTTATTAGTCTCCTTCCTTCAGGGATCTTTTTTCTCAGGCCTTTAGACTGCAATCTACACCATTTGCTTTCTGGCTCTCAGGCCTTTGAATCATACAAAAAGTCTTCATGAGTTTACAACTTGGACATGTAAGGGCAGATAATGGGACTTCTTAACCTCTGTAATCACCTCCATAATCACAAGCTAATATCATAAAATAAATCTCATTACATCTGTCTGTTCATCATATACTTTTCAGTTCTGTATATTATCTATAGGTCATGTTTCTTTAGAGAACACTGATTACTACCTTAGATACCTAAAATAAATATCTAAAAATATTTCTTCAATAATTGAAGATGAAAATTACATAATAATAGTGATGATTTCTGTGGTTTTTCTTGCTTTCTTCATGATCTATTTTTCTTGGTATTATGTCATCATTTTCTTTATTTGCATTTTTAATGGCATGTTCTAATTCTTATAAAAATAATATCCTATTTTCTTTAATTAATATTTTTGAGGTTACTATCTTTTTTCTATTAATTTTGCTAATATTTTCAGATTAAAAGAAAACTCTCAGAATTATCTTAGTAAAATTAACTGGAAACTCTAAAATTTGAAAGATACAGACTTCATTCTAATGTTGATTTTCATTCACATACATGCTTTTCATACACTTGTCATTTCTATTTTTATTTTCAGTGTTCTATAGTTATAAAAGAATAACTATAAATTGTCAGAAACTTTGTCAGATGCTAGGTACACACAAAAATATATTAAAGTCTTTATTCTAGAGAAATTTTTATTTTTCAATGAATAATTTACAAATATTTACATAATAAATACAATATTATGTGCTATGTGTAAAACAGTCTGTATATGAAAAATACAGAAGTGGTATTCTAGACTAAGGCACTATGATAGATTCTAAAATCAAAGTTTGAATTTTTCATTTTCTTTACTGCATTCTAACTTAGCAATTACTGTTAGTCAAATTATTTCACCTTTTAAACCTCAGTTTTTACAACGTAAATAACTTCAGGATAATAGCATCATATATGTGTGTTGCTTAACGTGGTGCTATGAATACACACTTTTGTGGTAGCAATGATAGTGCTAGGGATGATGACGACGATGATGATAATTCAGATTCCTAAGAGAATGATTTGAAATGTCACGTAGATAGTAACAAAGGATAAGGATTCGGTTTGAAATACAAGAAATACTCAGGAATATAGAAAAATTTTTTCCTAGGAGACAAAGGTTAGTCAAAACTATAAATTTGTATAAACTACAGGAGGGGAGGTTGGTAGATATGAAATGGCAATTGTATACTCTCAAAAGACATGGAAATTTCAGATTTTGTTTTAGAAAGTTTACTAGTGTGAATATATTGAATATGGATAAAAGATAAGTAATTTTGCAGATAAAGACTTCTGTTAGGAGACTACAATACTGCAGTAACCAACAAAAGAGATGATGGTGACCTTAACCAGAGTGCTGTCAGCTAAAATACATGGAAATGAGGCAGATGGAATTTTGATCAGTTTAGAAAGACAAATTCTCAAAACATTGAAAATGAGAGAGAATAGAGTTGAACCTTATTCTTAACATTATTACTATGATAAATAGGTAAAAGTTGGTGGATTTAACCAAGAAACAAAACAAACAAAGCACTGGTTATGAAGGAAGAAAATGATTTCAGTTTCCAATATGCTGAGCTCTAGATGTTTATTGGACATTAGGATGGAGTCATCTGTTAAGCAGTCTGAATCTCAGTAAGAAAGTCACTTGGACGGCAGTATAAACATGGGGCTTATTAGTACATGGGTGACATCTAGAGATAAGTAGAAAAGCAACTAAGGAAATTGTCTATCCATGTCCTTAGCCCACTTTTTGATGGGATTTTTTTTTCTTGTTAATTTGTTAGAGTTCGTTATGGATTCTGGATACTAGTCCTTGTAAACTAGTTTGAGTTCATTGTAGATTCTGGACATTAGTCCTTTGTCAGATATAAAGATTGTGAGGATTTTCTCCCACTCTGTGGGTTGTCTGTTTACTCTGCTGACTATTCCTTTTGCCATTCAAAAGCTATTTCGTTTAATTAAGTCCCAGCTATTTATCTTTGTTTTTATTGCATTTGCTTTTGGGTTCTTGGCCATGAAATCCTTGCCTAAGCCAATGTCTAGAAGAGTTTTTCTTATGTTATCTTTTAGAGTTTTCATATTTTCAAGGTCTTAGATTCAAGTCATTAATCCTTCTTAAGTTTGTTTTTATATAAGGTGAGAGATGAGGATCCAGTTTCATTCTCCTACATGTAGCTTGCCAATTATTCCAGGACCATTTGTTGAATAGGGTGTCTTTTTCCCTACTTTATGTTTTTGTTTGCTTTGTCAAGATCAGTTGGCTGTAAATATTTGGCTTTGTTTCTGGGTTCTCTATTCTCAAAAGTAGATACACAAATGGCCAAAAAACATAGGAAAAAATGCTTAGCATCACTAATGGTCAGAGAAATGCAAATCAAAACCACAATGTGATACCACTTTACCCCCGCAAGAATGACAATAATCAAAATAAAAAAATAATGCTGGTATGGATGCAGTGAACAGGAAACACATCTACACTGCTAGTGGAATGTAAACTAGTACAACCACTATGGAAAACAGTGTGGAGATTCATTAAAGAACTAAAAGTAGAAATACAGTTTGATCTAGCAATCCCCCTACTGGGTATCTACCCAGAGGAAAAGAAAGTCATTATATGAAAAAGGTACTTGCACATGCATGTTTATGGCACAATTTGCAATTGCAAAAATGTGGTACCAACCCAAATGCCCATCAATTAGTGAGTAGATAAAGAAACACACACACACACACACACACACACACACACACACACACACCCCAAACATGGTACATTCTCATTCATAAGTGGGAGCTTAAGCTATGAGGATGCAAAGGCATAAGAATAACACAGTGGACTTTGGGGACTCATAGGGAAAGGGTGGGAAGGGGGTGAAGGATAAAAGGATACAAATTGAGAGGAACAGCAGGGGGTGGGGAAGTTGGGGAGGGATAACATCGGGAGAAATGCCAGATAAGTGATGGGGGGAATGGAGGCAGCAAACTACCTTGTCATGTATGTACCTGTGCAACCATCCTGCATGATCTGCACATGTACCCCAGAACCGAAAGTACAATTTAAAAAAAATATACAAATTGGGTGCAGTGTATACTGCTCCAGTGATGGGTGCACCAAACACTACCTGTTCTCCAATAACTTATGGAAATTTAAAAATAAAATAAAAAATGCATCTAAGAAAATTGTTTAGAACAAAAGACAATTCAACATAATGGAGAAGAACCTTACTAAAGATGACTGTGAGAAATTGCAAATTTAGAAAACAGGACTTTGGGTTTTGTAAGTAGGAATTATTAACAAAAGCAGTTTTAGTGGAGTTGTGATAGATGAGGGCAGATCTAATACAGTGAGTAATTAATGTGAGGTAATGTAAGGAAACAAAAGGCACACTGCTTTTTTGGAGGGTAGAGAACTTCAGTGTTTAAAAGAAAAAATCAAATTGGTAGAATTCTCCATAATGTTAAGGAATCTTAAACATGTTTAAGGAAATCTGAGAGGAAGGTGGCATAGGAGGAGAGAGAGAATGTGTGATGAAAAATGCTACACTGGAGCTGTGATCCTCAAAGGGTGTGAAGCGACGGGGCCGCCTGCTGCAGTTTCACAGAGAATGGGCTTGCTGAAAATGTGCGTTTGAAGGCTTCACAACAGAGCTGAAAGTAAGCATATTGACATTTAAAATCTGCTGTGGAGAAAGATATTTATGTTGTCTGAAAAGGCGTGAGAAGATGGATTCCAGGATGTGGATAAAAGAGCCAACATCCACTAAAAAAGCAAACAAAAATTCTCTTTTCTTTATAGACAGGAATAAAGTGATTAATTAAGAGTTTGTATTTAAGAAGAAATGTTTTTTGTTGAATAACACCTTCAGAAATATTAGCTTTATGATCTTTATTTTAACTGATAACCTCTAGTATGTAAAAAAAAAAAAAAAAAAGGAGAAAACGTTATCATGAGTTAGCCCAGTTTGCACTAAGAATTCAGAGGTTAACAATGACAAATTTCAATGATGCAGAGTCTCATAGATAGTTTTTATTCTCCCCCACAAACACATACTGCTTAGAATATTATGAGAGCAGAGAAGATAGATGGGTAGAATAATCCAGAAAATATACTTGCTTGGTACACTGGAATATAGGGGATGTAAGTTTGATTAGTTGATTTAACAGACTATGTAATTTAGATTTGATCTAGAAGAAAATAACAACTAGAAGTAGGAATATTAACCAGAACAATGAAGATGAGTTAAATGACTGAAGTGCCAATTAGATCATCGTGTGTCCCTTAGTGAGAGAACATTGTGAGTAAACTTCAGTAAGAGACTTGAATTTTGGAGATTAAAGATGCAGATGTAATCATCAGAGAAAAGCTGCTTCATTTGTTTAATTATAGTTCAGTTTCATGGAAGCAATACATATGATACTTAACTAGGTTTTATGTGAAAAACAGGATTTGATCTAATAGAAAATTAATGAATTCCACATCACCTATTTATCAGAAGAACCTTATATCTGTCACCATCTATATTTTGGGGAACGTTGGGTAGAATATAAATAAATTCTACATAAATGCCAAAAATGATAATAAATGTATAATACTAAGATAAAATTAGATGCCCAAATGACAGCATATTAAAAAAATCAGTTTCAGATAGATGTAAAACTTAGATGTAAAAAAGGTAAATTATTTACAGTAAAAATAGAAAAATATTTAAGATTGTGGATAGAGAAGAATCTTTAAAAAATAATCAAATATGTAAACATGGAGAAAATGGCAAAGTTCGCTATATCAAAATTAACAGTCTTTCTTAATGAAAAAAGTCATAGAAGTGAAAGACCACTTTTTGGAATACATATAGCTAACAAAGGTTATTCGGGGCAGATAAGGTACTAATATTGTTCAGTAATCAAGTCCTAGAGCGTGTCTTAAGAAGACTTTTCCTCTTGAGATTGTAAGTCTCCATTAGTAGTGATATTATTTTTATTACCATGGAATATGAGAGAATAGAGCTTTTCCAACTTTAAGAATGTGTAACACTATCTCCAGAACTTGTTTGCAATGATGGTTACCAATCAAAGAGATTCTATCTTATGAATTCTGAATTGTGCTTGAAAAATTAGCATTTGACAGTCAAATGGATATCAGTGTTTGAAAATAGATTATAACCATAATATCTAAATCCATTTTCATTATCAATGGCAGTCAGGAAGCATTATAGCTCTCAGTAACTTTCAAAAGCCATAAATACATTTCCAGATGTACTGAGAATCAGGATGCATATTGTGTTTGTATATACATGATACGCACACACATATATACGTATATATTCACAAAGCCTGTTTTATAAATATTCAGTTTAGTTGTTGCCTCGAGACAGGTGGGGCAAATGTTAGGGGCACATAGAGAATACTTCATTCCCTCAAAAGTATTATTTTTAAATATTTTATTTGCATGCTGTTTTAAAAAACGTTATATTCTTTATGCTTTGTACATAATTAAATAACAAAGAAACACCAAATTGAATATATACACTGATCTGTGTCTTTCCAAGATAGTAGTAGTCAAAAGACATAGACATCAAGATATCAAGATTAAAAAACAGCTCATCAAAATTTTGTTTTGTTTAAAATCAACTGAATCCTATTCTTGCTAGTTAAAATTGGATACAATTTTATTAAACACTGGGAAACTTCATAATTGCTGAGGGTTCATAGCACCAGGTTATGCATCCAGGAACAACCTCCCAAATCACAATACAGCTGCCAAGCACCAAATAGCTTGAATGGCCAACAGGATTATCCCTTATAACTGTGCCTCATCACACCAGGAATTTTGCCTTCCTGTAGTTTTTGCCAAAGGCAGATTTTAGCCATCTCACTTGTTTGCATCACCAACTTTTAATTAAAGGACTGGGTGGATTATTTCATTGTTGCTGTTGAACCCACATTGTATAACCATGTACCAGTTCCAAAAATAAAAAAAGTAATCAACATTTTTAAGCTCCAACAATTGGAGGCTGTTTCCATAAGAATCATAATGTAAAGACTTTCCCAAAGACAGAAAAGGTGTTCATATATGAGGCAACTAGAAAGAATAACATGTATTTACTGTAAGCTGTATTCATGATATGAACATCTAGATTTTCAAAAAGAAACTCACAGAATATTTTTTTCCATTTGCATGATTATAAAGCTAAGTTTGTCAATCTCAGCACTATTGACATTTCAGATAATTCTTTGTTGTGAGCTTTGTCTTGTTCATTTTAGGATGTTGAGCAGCATTTCTGGCCAGTAACAGTCCCCTATCCCTTTCAGATGAGACGGCCAGAAATGTCACCATTTATTGACAAATGTCCTTTGGGAGGACTAAATTGTCTCATTTGAGAACTGCAGCTATAAAGTGATGTTCGTGAGCTCAGCTTCAGCGTAACAGACAACATGGAGAGTATAACATGTAATCCCAGTCAAAAGCACATATGTGTAAGCCTATTTTAATGTTTACATCAGTTGTATAGTTTTTAGCCAAATTCAATTATGTTCAAGTAGAATTTAAACTTCATCAGTTAAGAGCATCCATCTTCTTATGGCATGGTCTTAAGTACAAGTCAACATATTAATAAATGTAACACACTTCTTAAAAGTTTAGAATTATATTGCATGAGCACAAACGCTGTTTCTTATTCATTAGCTTTGTAGCAGGGCACAGATTACTGTGCCTCACCTTTTTTGCCTCTGTAAAATGAAGATTTAAAAAGTAAATATATCAAATGCTTAGTGTGAGAATTATTTAATCCATGCATGAACTAAATATAATTTTTTTACTTCAGTGACTGCCTAAAGATATTCGTGTCCACAGTGATGCCTTTTCTGAACTGCAGAGTCATATAGCCACCTCTTTACATAACATATACTCAAATTTGGCGTTACCAAAAGAGAATATCTGATATTTTCCCTGTACGCTTGCTCCCTTCCAAGTTGCTCCTATCTTAAAACAGATACTGCCGTACACAATTGCTTAAGCCAAGAGTCTGAGTTATCCTTGGGTCACTTTTTGCTTTACTTCCCACCTATAACTGTCGCTAATTTCTATGAACTGTGATTCTGAAATATGATCTGAGTAACCTATGTCTCTTCATTCCTTACCACTATCTTTGTCCAAAATATTCCTTATAGACTAATACAAGTTTCTTTACTTGGCTCTGTGCTTCCATTCCTATTTCTTTATAGTCCATTTTCCAGAATCAAATCAGGGTAATTTTTGAAAATGTAAATATAAATTTGTAATTTTCCTACTTAAAACATTTCAGCGTTGCTTCATTGTATTTAAAAGAAATCGAAGCCTACACCCTTTACTAATAAATTTGTTTACATACTTGCTATCTCTCTGGCCATAAGCTACTTCTTTTTCTTAGTCTTGATCAATGTATTTCAGCAAATCATCTTCTTTCTGTTTTTGTACAGTCCTGCTGCACTGCACAACTCCAGAGGGCATCAGTCATCCTACTTAAAATACACCTTTGAGCCTTTTTGACAGCTGCTCTTGCATCTTCTTAAAAGAAGCTTATGTTAAAGCTGGCTTACACCTGTCAATCAGATGTGAGCTAAAATGTTACTGTATCAGACAGACTTTCCACGATCATCCAAATATAAATAACTTCACAGTGAGAATCACATAATTGTACAGAATTTTAATTTTTTACATAGCGTATACTATATGCTTTTATGTATGAATTATGTGTATATAAATTCACAGATTCAATTATTTGCTTATTTTTCTGCATCTCTGAAGTTACTAAAAGAAATTTGTCTGGCTTTTTCACATATATCATAAGTAACTAGCATAGTGGCTGGTATACAGTGATATTAGTTGAAGAAATGAACAAAGATTAAAGTCTTTTGAGGAATGGAGGAGATTTTTCATAATTGTAAAATTCTATGATACATCATATCCAAAAGAGAATTTTATCTAGAGGGCAACCAAATGCCAATAAAGCCTTTTGATTTTTTACAGACCAAGAGAAAGAAATAGTAATTAACCTATGGTTTCTGATATTTAATTTGCAGAATAAAAACATAAAAAAAAAACAAAATAAGTTCTAATTTATTATTTATTATTACAAAAACATAGGAAGGACATAATCTCCAAATACAGGACAATCTGAATTAAATTTCACAGAAACAATTATTCACATTATATGTGTTTTTTCACAATGTGTTCTTCTGAAAACCAGTAAAAGCTTATTAAAACACCAATGGGCCAGATTTGGGAAGTATTGGTTGAAAGTAGAGAATAGAATTCCTTAATCTAAACTGAGATTTGTCAACTTCATGTGCCTTTTAGGGAGCGGACACAGGTAGTTTTGCCATCTCTGACTCAGAGAACCAGAGTCTTTGTAAAGCCTTATTATATTTTCTGTCTTTGAGCTTTGCCTTTCTTATTTTGAATACCTCTGGTTTATGAAGTGTCCCATGTCTAGCCTGATCCAGCTATACCCCATGCAAACTGCCTTTCCCAGCGTGTTTTACATAACTTCAACAACCACTAAAAATACTAACTGGTGATACCTGTTTGACCCTAGCCTGGATCCAGCAATGAAAGTAGAGATGCTTTTAGAAAAAGGTGACTGCAAGCCTAGCTCTTGAAGGTAATTGGGAAATAATCTGATTTGAGGAAAGAGGTAGATGGCTATTCAGAGAGCAGACAGGAGGTAATGGCATGTGCAAGACACAGAGGTGGAACTTAATGAGTCATGTAGAGGAAATGATATAGAGATTGACTTGCCAGGGGAAAACAAGACTTCAGATGACATTTCAGTCTTTTCCTTTTCTTGCTTATTTTCTCTGCCTAGATTTTTTTTTAAAGAAAATTGAGGTAGAAAAGAAATACATGGGCCCACAGTTCTGATTTGTATTGAGACACAATACTCCAATATCATTTTCTACATGCGGAAGCTCCCTTCATGTCCTTAAAAGCAAACAGTTTTACACAGTCTACATTTTATACATCACTCAAATATGAGACAATCCTTTTTTTTTTTCTGATCTTGCTACAGCAGATTTCTCTATTCTCATTAAAGCAGATGATTTGAATGATTCATTTCTCGTCATTTAGATAGCATACACACACAGATGTGGCAGCTAGGCTCCTGTTCTCCAGGCTGAAGGTGAAATGGATGTATTTGGTTTATGTTGAATATCATTTATAAATGTTTGGTTAACTGTTGCTGCTGTAGATGTCACTGTTTGCTTAGCCTCTTATATACTAATGGAATTTTTTTTCCTGGATTGTTTATCTGAATATGATTTGTACAAGACCCAGTAAGCAAATAAAATAGTGCTTTTCTGATATTTTAATTCCAGAAATACTCTTTCAGGAAAGAATGTATCTTTTATATAACGGTACACTTTTATTTAAACATTGAAAAAAGATAAAATAACACTCCAGGAGAGAGATCCAAGATGGCTGATGATTAGCAGCTCGGGCACGTACCTCCCAGTGAAAGCGCAGAGAACGAGAGGACGCCACACTTTCAGACGAATATTAGTTGCTCACGGACCAGGAGATTCCCAGTGGAGGAGCTCCACGGGTCGCCAGGGCGACTCTTGTGGCCGGCGTGGCGGTTTTGCTGGTGCCTTAGCACGCCAGTTCTTGGTGCGGAGTCCGGAGATTCCCGGGCAGAAAAGCACCATCAGTCTTAACACCGCTGTTTTGGCCGGCTCAGTGGATTGCTCAGATTTCGGCACAGGGAATCAACAAGTTGGACGTCAGAGACCCAGTTAGAAAGTCGGTAATTATAAAGACGACAGACGGACAAATATATAATGAAGGGAAGAAACCAGCGTAAAAAGGTAGAGAATACTCAAAATCAGAATGCCTCTCCCTCTACAGGGGATTGCAATTCCTCATCAGTAACGGAACAAGGCTTAATAGATTACACGTGTGTTCCAGTAACAGCAGCAGGTTTCAAAACGTGGGTGATAAGAAACTTCTGTGAATTAAAAGAACTTGTTCTAACCCAACGCAAAGAAACTAAG
This sequence comes from Aotus nancymaae, assembly GCF_030222135.1. Classification (NCBI taxonomy): domain Eukaryota; kingdom Metazoa; phylum Chordata; class Mammalia; order Primates; family Aotidae; genus Aotus; species Aotus nancymaae. The sequence continues at coordinate 55,885,026 of NW_026988431.1, read as the reverse complement.
AACCTTGAAAAAAGGTTTGACGAAATGTTAACGAGAATGGACAATTTAGAGAAGAATATAAGTGAATTGATGGAGCTGAAAAACACAACACGAGAACTTTGCGAAGCATGCACAAGTTTAAACAGTCGAATTGATCAAGCAGAAGGAAGGATATCAGAAGTCGAGGACCAGCTCAGTGAAATGAAACGAGAAGACAAGAATGCAGAAAAAAGGATGAAAAGGAATGAGCAAAGTCTCCAGGAAATATGGGACTATGTGAAAAGACCTAATTTACATTTGATAGGTGTACCTGAATGTGATGAAGAGAATGAATCCAAGTTGGAAAATACTCTTCAGGATATCATTCAGGAAAATTTTCCCAACCTGGCAAGGCAGGGTAATACTCAACTCCAGGTAATACAGAGAACACCACAAAGATATTCTTCAAGAAGACCAACCCCAAGGCACATAATCGCCAGATTTATTAGGGTTGAAATGGAGGAGAAAATACTAAGGGCAGCCAGAGAGAAAGGTCAGGTTACTCATAAAGGGAAACCTATCAGACTTACAGCAGATCTCTCAGCAGAAACCCTACAAGCCAGAAAAGAGTGGGGACCAATATTTAACATCCTTAAAGAAAAGAACTTTCAACCCAGAATTTCCTATCCAGCCAAACTAAGCTTTATGAGTGAAGGAAAAATTAAATCTTTTGCGAACAAGCAAGTACTTAGAGAGTTCACCACCACCAGGCCTGCTTTACAAGAGCTTCTGAAAGAAGCACTATACATATAAAGGAACAACCAATATCAGCCTTTCCAAAAATATATCAAAAAGCAAAGAACTTTAACACAATAAAAAATTTACATCAACTAATGGGCAAAACAGCCAGCTAGCATCAAACGCCGGTATTAAACTTATATATATTTTAATTGGATAAAAAGCCAAAACCCATCGGTATGCTGCATCCGGGCCCATCTTACATGCAACAATACACAAAGACTCAGAGAGAAGGAGGAAGATTTACCAATCAAACAGAGAGTAAAAATAAACTAATAAACAAAAAGCAGGAGATGCAATTCTCGCCTCTGATAAAGTAGACTTTAAAGCAACAAAGATCAAAAGAGGCGAGGAATGACATTACATAATGGCAAAAGGATCAATGCAACAAGAAGAGCTAACGATTCTTTAGATCAACGAGATAGAAAATTAACAAGGATATTCAGAACTTGAACTCAGACCCGGAACAAGTAAACTTAATAAACATTTATAGAACTCTCCACTTCAAATACACAAAACATACATTACCACCTCACACCTATTCCAAAGGTGACTATATAATTGGAAGTAAATCACTCCTCAGTAATCGTATAGCATTTCATAGGTTTAAATTAAATATTGGTTGGCTGTTTGTTTGTTATCTTCTTCCCTTATTCCTTCCTGACTACATCATTAAGTATAATTATCAGTATAAAAGAGGTTTTCAATACCCATTACTAAATTGCATTCTAGCCTGGGCAAGAAAGCAATACTCCCATTCTCTCTCCCTCTTTCTTTTCCTTCTCCCTCCTCCCCATTCTCTCTCTCTCTTTCTCTTCCTTTTTCCTCCTTCCTATTCTCTCTCTCTCTTTCTCTTGAAAAAATAAAAATAAAAATAAAAAAATAACACTCCAATATTTTATCTTCCCCCAATATGCATTCATGAGTTAGGACTTTTAAAATATTGTCATGATTGTCCTATATATATTCCTTTGCTTTTCTGTGTCATTTTAAAGTCCAAGTTTCTGGCATGTAGCAGCTTTTAATCAAAACTAACATATTATCTGACTTTCTTACTAAGAAGGTCTTATAAGCACAACGAAGAACATTTTTGTCAATGCCGTAAATTTACTTTCTCCAGACAACACGCAAATATTCTTTTCGTGTGTGTGTGTGTGTGTGTGTGTGTGTGGTTGCACTGAATTCTCTATTTTACAAAGATGTTTGCTGTATTCATATAAGCTAAACTTTACTCTTTAGGTAAGTATATTGTTATTGAAGCTAATCCTGTTTCTCAAATGATTTACTCTCTTGTGCTCTTGTGATTTACTTTTGTGGCTGGCATCTTTTCTTCTTTATACTAACATCAAAACAAAAGTGGCAGCATGTACATGTAAAAATACAATTAAAACAAATAAAACATGAGTAACTAGAAATGAAATTAACATCATGTCTGAGGTCATCTTCTAACTCATGAATATTTCATCTCATTACCCACATTTGATATTATAAGCTTTACACGCTCTAAGCTTTTTCTTTTTTTTTTTTTTTTGAGACGGAGTTTCGCTCTTGTTACCCAGGCTGGAGTGCAATGGCCAATCTCGGCTCACCGCTCACCGCAACCTCCGCCTCCTGGGTTCAGGCAATTCTCCTGCCTCAGCCTCCTCAGTAGCTGGGATTACAGGCACGCGCCACCATGCCCAGCTAATTTTTGTATTTTTAGTAGAGACGGGGTTTCACCATGTTGACCAGGATGGTCTCGATCTCTTGACCTCGTGATCCACCCACCTCTCCAAGCTTTCTTAATGTCATTCTACCCACTATATCTTTCCAATGCCTATCCGTGTTGGTGACTTCCACATCCACTTTGATTAATTTTATATAGATTAACCTCTTAGTTGTTTCATTCTTCTGAACTCAAATGACCTTTATTTCAGCACAGTGGCAACCAACTCCCTACGTAACCCATGTTTAAGCTTCAGTTTCATCAAAAATAGACATCATCAGTATCAAATTATAACTTATTTCTCTTAGGTGACAAGCTTGCTGCTTTCTACCCTTACATCCTATACTCACTTCTGTCTCCCATAAGCCCCCTCGATTAGATCAAATGAGAGATCCTGACACATCAGTCTTCTAAAATCCCTCCAATAGCCTCTCTTCACATACTCCCTGGAATTTTGATTGCTCACTTCCATTCCCAGAACAGTCACATGTTGATTATAGTGTTTTCCTCTCCAAATCTTTCACCACTTTGGGTTCAGTCATCTGTCAAACGCTGAGCTAATAGTGGCAGCTCTCTGATTAAAACTCTTGGATAGCTATCCATTATCTTTGTCTAAATTATTTTTAAATATCTTAAAGAACTTTCATGTTTTTCTTTTTAATTTCCTCTGTCAAGATGTAAAATTTCCTTATTTCATGATTAATATGAACTTTGCTTTCCTGTGTGAGCTTACATGGAAAATTCTATGAGAACATATTCTAGCTTACTAAAGCCAGAATAAATGACACTCAAATGTTCTTATAATTCTATATGTCTTATTATAGAAATTTTAAATCATTTTTATGATAAGGCACTCTAAATTTTGGTAATTATATTTTACTTTTAATCTGAATTTATTCACATATAAAATTCTAGTTTTATTTTACTTAATGCATTCTTTAGCTCTGCAGTTTAAAAACAATTTTTTAGAAGGCTTCTTATTATCCTAAGACTATACCAGATTCCTTTTATAAATACTTTTATAGCCACCAGAATTTGTTCTCAAAACACAATTTATGATTATGTATTCCTATGAATTTGTGATTAATGTTTGCCTCCTTGATTAAACACTTAAGTTCATCAGGGTAGGAACTGAATCAGTCCTGCCCTTTATTGCATCATCAACATGTGACATTGAGCCTTACAATAAGAATAGGTATGTATTAACTATTGTGTTACAAATGCATGAATCTTTTTATTGGATTTCAAATTTAAGTATTGGTGAACTGCTTAATTCACTAAAAATATGTTTAAAAAATCCTTTTGTGTCATGATTCTGCTTATAAGATACAATAGGTCATGGCTAGCTCAAGCTCCTGTGACAATTTGTTTATGACCCTAAAAATGGCAATTTCATATGGTTCAGCCCTCAAAAAAATATCAATTATAAAATTCTATTTTAATGATGTTACAGAGCTGTGAATGCTTTGAGGATTAGATAAGTAAATGCTCCAGACAATAGAACTTTTCTAAGAGAAGTTGCTGCACTTCTCTGGGTATTCATTAATTCTTAGAATAAGCTAAACATTGGGATTTTTTAGACAGAAAACGTGTTAGGAGAAGAAGAAATGAATCATTAACCTTAGAATTTAATGGTCATGTGAGCCTGATGGGAACAATTGGAAACTAAAGAGAAAGGAATTAACTCATCATAGTTCTTCCCATTGAACATTTGCTGAGCTCTGATGCTGTACAGGAGACTGGGGAACTAGACTGAAAGTTTACAAAAGTCACAGTAGATCTCTCACATCTTACAGTGCTGAGGAAAGTAAGACTTACTTTGGAGAGTATTTGCCTCAAGCACAACAATTTTCTTCCTCTTGAGATATATGCTAGACTTTGAGCTTCTTGGAACAGAAGGAGGTCGTGGTTTGTAATCTCTGAAGGACAGACAGAGCTACATCTGTCATGATATTTTAGGGATAGGAAGACAGTGACCCATTTCTCTGGGATGGTAATGCCTTAACAATAAGGATAAGATTGAGATGGGCAGACTTTCACTAAAAATGCAATATAACCCAATCCAACTCACTTTCTGATTGCTTTAGATAGTAAGATTAAAAAGAGACTATGTCTGGTGAAATATTAGATCTTCTGGAGTTATTTTTCACTATTTTCAACATGTAATAATAATTTTAAAATAATAAAGCATGTGAAAAAAGAAAAAAAAAGGCATGCGCCTGTAGTCCCAGCTACTCGGGAGGCTGAGGCAGGAGAATTGCTTGAACCCAGAGGCGGAGGTTGCAGTGAGCCGAGATCGTGCCACTGCACTCCAGCCTGGCGCCTGGAGATGGAGCGAAACTCTGTCTCAAAAAAAAAAAAAAAAAAAGGCTAATAACCAAAAGTAAAGTAGATAAGGATTGTAGAACATACAGATAGTCCAGTTATTGAAATCAGCAGACAATATATTTAAAATAACTATAATAAATGTAATAAAGAAAATAGAGGAAAAATAAGACAAAAGTAGACGGCAGAATGTAGACTTACAAAAGACAATAGAAATTTATTAAAAAAAAAAACAAGGAAATGAACATTCCAGACTGAAATAAGTGTAAAATTAAGAACTTAGTGAATTGATTTAACAACAAATGAGAGATTAGTAAACTTGAAAACAGGGCAATATAAAAACAGATAGAACACAGAAGTATTTTAATAAATGAAAAGAATAGAACATAAGAGATATGTGGGTTACACCAAATGATTTGACTTGTGTTTTATTTGGAATAAGACAAGAGAAACGATATGGCAAAACCAATATTTGAAGAGATAATGGTTGAGAAGTTTTAGAACTTACGAAGTACATCAGCACTCAGATTCAAGAAATTAGCAAAACCCAAACTCAACAACAGTCCCACCTGGGCACATAGTAGTAAACCTGTTAGCAATCTTGGAAAAAAGTTCAAAAGAAGTTGGAACGAAACGACATACAAAGGGCCCACAATATTATAGATCACTGATTATTAAACAGAAACACTGGAAGCCAGAAGGGAATGTAAGACATCTTTACAGTCTTTGAAGTAAAAACATCCTTCAAAAGTGAAAATGAATAAAAGACTTAAAAAAATAGACTCGGAGGGTACATTTGCAGGTTTGTTATATGTGTACATTGTGTGATGCTGGGGTTTGGGATCCTAAGGATTCTGTCACCCAAGTAGCCAGATTGGTCATTTTTCAACCCTTTTTCTCCTACTCTCTCCCTGCTTTTGGAGTCAGGAGTGTTTATTTTTTTCCATTTTTCTGTCTGTAATACTGAATGTTTTGGTATCAAGTGAGAACATATGGCATTTTCTATTTCTTTGTTAATTCAGACTCCAGCTTGGATCCATGTTGCTGCAAAATACATAATTTCATTCATTTTTTTTTTTTTTTTGAGTTGGAGTTTCACTCTTGTTGCCCAGGCTGGAGTACACTGGTGCAGATCTCAGCTCACTGCAAACTCTGCCTCCCAGGTTCAAGTGATTCTCTTGCCCCAGCCTCCCAAGTAGCTGGGATTACAGGTGACCACTATCATGCCCAGCTAATTTTTGTATTTTCAGTAGAGATGGGGTTTCACCATGTTGGCCAGGTTGGTCTCCAAAGCCAGACCTCAGGTGATCCACCCACCCTGGCCTCCCAAAGTGCTGGGATTACAGATTTGAGCCACTGCACCTAGCCAATTTCATTTTTTTTTTATGGCTGTGTAGTATTCCATGGCGTATATTTACTACATTTTTAAAATCTCAGCCACTGTTGATAGGCATCTGGGTTGGTTCCATGACTTCGCTATTGTGAATAGTGCTGTGGTAAACACACAAGTGTATATGTCTTTTTTGAATGATTTATTGGTTTTAGTTCTTTGAGAAATCTTCTACCTACTTTCCACAGTGTTGGAACTAATTTACATTCCCACCAACAGTGTATACATATTCCTTTTTCCTCAGCAACCTTGCCAACATTTGTTATTTTCTGACTTTTAAATAATAGTTATTTTGACTAGTATGAGATGGCATCTTGTTGTGATTTTGATTTACATCTGTCTGACAATGAGTGATGATGAGCATTTTTGAAATGTTTGTTGGCCTCTTGTGTGTCTTCTTTTGAGAAGTGTCATTTTCATGTCCTTTGCTCACTTTTTAGTGGGTTACTTTTTTTTTTCTTATTGACTTAAGTCATAAAGACATTTTTAAGCAAACAGTAACTTAGGACATTTGTCACTACAGGCCTGCACTTAAAAGAAAAGGTAAATGTAGTTCTTCTAACAAAAGAAAAGCTTATAGACAGAAACATGAGTATTCTGGAGGAAATATAGATTATCAGAGGAGTTTAATATTATATAAGTCAAAAAATAACTAATGACTGAACAAAATAATTATTGCAATGTCTTTTAGATTTCAAGTTATATTAGGGAAAACCGTGCATGTCAAAATAAGAAAAAATATAATTGAGGGGAAAATATTTTAAACCATGTAAAGTTTGACAACATTCTCAGAATTGGAAAAACTAAGAATTAGTCAATAATAAATCAAAAATGTACTAAACACTAAAAGAATAGTAAAAGTTATATAACGAATAAATTCAAATGAGAAAATCATACAGTAGTATAAATTACATATATAAAAGAAATGGAATAAATAACAAAAGGCATCTCTTAGAAACACATAAATAGAATACTTGTAGATGAAATAATGCAAAGCCTGGAATTGTATTAAAATAATCTAAATAATCTGAACTTGTCTTTGGACGTGAAAGTAGAAAGGAAACAAGATTGGCCATGAATGAATATTCACTGAAGCTGGATGATGGATATATGTATGTTTATTGTACTGTTATCTCACTTGAATTTATTTATAATTAAAAGAATATATATACCAATTTTATATATATAGGTATTATGATATAATACAAAATACCTGTTAATCTTTAATATATCTTATGGCACAATGACACAGCTACATTGCCCGTATATTTACTTTCCAATGTTACTCCGATATTTTGAAAGCAGATGTATAGGATGATGGGAAATCTAGATCATGAAGCCTAAAATGAGAATGGAAAGGTTATAAAAAATCTGAGGTATTTTTAAAATACAATAATTTATAGAACTACTTTGCATCTTAGTATATATTAGATATAGGATACTTATCTTAGTATATCTTAGTACATCTTAGTATATCTTAGATATAAGATACTTATCTTAGTATATCTCAGTACATCTTAGTATATCTCATAACAGATCAATTCTTGTTTATTTTTTTGAAATTGAATTGAGTCCTGTACTTTTATAATTTTAGAAACCAGTCATTTTAATCCTAAAAATAATCTCTTTAAAAAAGATATAGATCAATTTTCAAGGATAATAACTAAGTTTCATAACCTCTTTGAGTCTCCTATTAGTTTGCAAATCTCATATACCACAAAATACACTGCATATACCACATCATGTTCTCTTAATCCATGCAATTCATCTATTAGATCAAAGAACCCTATGAATTAAACTAGCCATTTAATCACTTGGTTTCGGACTTAATTTTGCTTAATGATTCTCATTCATATAGTTACCTATAATTCAGTATCCCTCATATGTTAAAATGTTTAACTAATCTTTTACTTCTTTCACTAAATTTCAGTGGTATCCATGTTTTCTGCTTCTCTATCATCTATCTGCTTTTGCTTTTAAAATGATCATGATGAGTTCATGTCCTTTGTAGGGACATGGATGAACCTGGAAACCATCATTCTCAGCAAACTGACACAAGAACACAAAATCAAACACCGCATATTCTCACGCATAGGCGGTTGTTGAACAATGAGAACACAGGGACACAGGGAGGGGAGCATCACACACTGGGGTCTGTTGAGGGGAAATAGGGGAGGGACAGCGGGGGGCAGGGAGTCGGGGAGAGATAGCATGGGGAGAAATGCCACATATAGGTGAAGAGGAGGAAGGCAGCAAATCACACTGCCACGTATGCACCTATGTAATGATCCTGCATGTTCTTCACATGTACCCCAAAACCTAAAATGCAATAAAAAAAAGAAAACAAAAATGATTATTTCCCTTTTTTCCTCAAAATTTCACAAGGCTCTCATTTTACTATAATTGGAACATTGGCTGACCTAATGGATCATACAGTGAATCTACTGGTTAATTACTGATAATGTCAATCTATATCAGAAAATATTTAGCATACTCAGATTATGTAAAAAATTAGATTTTTGCCTTAAATAATTTACTTGAAGTTTTAGCAATATTGTTTTCTGCTTAAAAACAAGGCTTATATTACCTAGAAGGCGTCTTTATCTTGAAATGTTATCTTTCAATTTTTAGATGAAATTTATTTGATACATAATTATCTGCCTAATACTACAGGACAATCATGCCATGTGCAATAGCACAACAATGAGCAGGCAAAATAAAGGTTGTGTGCTCATAAGCTCGCACACCTAATAATCCAGTTGAGTTCGACAGGCTTTGCAGTTTTCACTAGTTACTAGGATTCTTACTTAAGTAATGAGTAAGAATTTGTGCACCTGTATTTCAGATTAAATTGTTTACCCTCTTTCAAATAAATAATTCCCCTTTAAAGTCTTTAATTTCATGTAATAGTCTTTTTCCCCCTTTATTAGGATTTTGTACCATTTATGTCTGTTGATAAAACTAGTAATTTGCTTTCTAGATATTTTGATCTTTCAATGTACGTTAAAATCTGTTTTAGGACTGAGGTAGGATTTTGGAATGTCATTGATTTGTTGTAGAATAGAAACATTTGTTGGGGTCAGAGTTCCTGGGTGGAGTATCTGTACTTTAAGAAAGTGGAGAAGTTATGTAAATAATGTACTAATTTTCTAATGCTTCTGTAAAAACATCACTACCAATTTAGTGTCCTAAAGATAATTTACTGTATTATCTTAATGCTCTTGGTGTCAAGAATTCTAAAACGAGTGTATCATCAGGCCTGCATTTATTCTGGATTATCGAAGGGAGAATGCTTTCTTGCGTTTTCCAGCTTCTAAGGCCACCTCCATTCCTTGGCTTGTTGTCTCTCCCTTCATACTCAAGGCCATCAGTAGTGTCTTAAATTCTCTCTCACCTTCCCTTTTTCTCTATTTCTTTGGCTTTTGTCCCTATTCACAAGTTTCTTTTTTTCTCTCTGCTTCTCTAGATGTTCTGTATTTCCTAACTGACTTTCCTACCACTGTTTTATAAGGGCCTTTGTATTTACCTTGGGTCTACTCAGATAATCTAGAATAATCTCACCATTTCAAGATCCTTAGTTACATGTTCAAAAGTAAGATTACATGGAGATCTTACTTTTTTGCTTTGTAAGATAACATTTACAGGTTCTGAAAATTATTAAATAAAACTTGAACACCTTTGGAGACCATTATTAAGTCTACCACAGATGTAATTTGTCTCAAATTCCTCATGTATAATAGGAAGGGGCTACAGTATGTCTTTCTGTTAACATTTTTAAATCCAGATTGACTCTTCAACAAAAGAGAAAGTTTAAGATCCTCTGAAGACTGTCATAATACTTAATTGTCTTCAATGACTAGAACTGAAGGATAAAATATACATGATTCCATGTACTTCATTCACTTTTGAAATAAAACTAATTACAATGTAATATACTGCCAAATTTTTGTATGATAAAATTATAAAAACTTTCTGATTTACATGAATTATTAAGAAATACATTCTTAATTTCCAAAATATGCTTGTTAGAGATATACAAGAAAATAAAGCAATTATTGTATTTTTAGTAGGTTTCACCATGTTAGCCAAGCTGGTCTCGTACTCTTGACCTCAGGTGACCCACCAGCCTTGGCCTCCTAAAGTGCTGAGATTACAGGCGTGAGCCACCGTGCCTGGCCTGAAATTTTCCTTTTATTAAATGCATCCCACTCTGAAAAAAATATACTTTATAATTTGCTTATATTTTATTTCTCACAGCTATCCCTCAGATTATTAATGTGACATTTGTATAGATTCTTTCTTTGGAATATAAAATATGAATATTTATTATTATAACTTCAGTTACCCCTGAACTAACATTTTATATCTTTGAAAAATAATTTTTGCAATTAAGTTTTTATAAACTCACTAAGAGCTCCATCTGCTTTCTTGGTTACATTGTGCGTATTTCAAAATAATTGTATTCTATTTGAAAATACATTTTAAAGTACTTTCCCTATATGTTTATTTTGGAGTTGGATTATTCAAAACAACACACAGCAACACTGGGCCTAATTGTATATAGATATGACTATATACCAACGTAATTTCAAACAGCATGCATGGTGGTTAGAGTAAGAGCTTTGGAAATATTTTTATTGTTTTTAAGATTATAATATGAATATATTATTTGTCTAATATTGTGATAAGTATGAAGAAATATCAGCTATGGCTCTACTTTCTAGAGGAATTAGATAGTGTGAAACATAAGAAACATTTGACACTGTATAGACAAGGTTTATTTGAAAAAGGTTCCATAGTGGACTTTATTAGATTGGGTAACTTGGATTCATTTATAAGACTTACAAGCATCATGGACACCTGGTATTTTGAAATGTCTTTCAGATTAATTTTTTTTTAATTACCAGTATGGCTACTATTGTCTAGAAAATATGAATTATAAAACCTATCCTATCAGTTCTCTCAAGTTCTATTTTCTTCCAACTCACTGAAAAGATATGTATCCCTAAATCTATATTCATTATGCTATTCTAATATTATTGAAATAAATATTGCATCAACTATACATAAAACCCTCTTCCTGAAATTTTGTCTTATAAATGACCAGATAATTTGACCATCTGGAATTCTAAAGTTATACATTCAAACAGTAGCTGCAGGATCATTATCCTACTTTAAATGTCAAATGTTTGGTTTTTCACATCTACTATTATTCAGTGCTACCCTACCACTCTACTCTCTCTACTGTCTCTCTAACATTTTTCCTCTGTTGTATCTAATCCTTAAAAATATACTCATTATTACATTTATCTACAGTGACCATTTCTGTCTTGCCAACTAAGCTCAATGGCTACACAATTTATGAGAAATAAAATATTAAGGGAACATATTTGAAAAGACTAACAATTCAAGATAACAGAAAATATATCAACAGAAGCACACAATAACTACGAATTCAGTAATTTCTAAACAATTCAGGACAGGGAGAGATTACTTTCCCAAAAAAAAAAAAAAGATGTTATTTGTTACAATAATGGGTGCTACAGTCCTCGATTTAGCACTCCTCAGCCCATTTGACATCTTTGTGTCCCGTTAATCATGAGAAGGAATGAACATATGTCACTTCATAAAAGCTTTAAGAGTTTGTTCTGCTTAGATATTTCTGTGTAATAAACTACCCCAAAATGTAGGAGCTTAAAAGCTTTTATTCTAACTCCAAATTTGCAGGTCAAGAATTCAGAGATCAGGTGGGAAATCCTTCCGTAATTTTTAGCTGGCAATAGGTCTGTTTGGAGGGTGTAAAATAGCTTCATTTACATATCTGGCCACTTGGCACTGATGGTTGAGACTCAAATATAAGGCATGCCAAGGTTGTTGCCTAAAGCTCCTATAGATGAACTTTGCAGCACAGCAGAATCATGATAGCTGGAATTCTAACTTAGTGTCTCAGGTTCCTGAGGGAGGGTTCTAAGACATCAAGCTTTAGAGTATCTTCAGATCTTGACTTGGAAGTCATACATGTTCACTTTTGCAATTTTCTATCTATCAGGTAAGTGACAAAAGCCAACCCAAATTCAAAGAAAGGGAACTAAACTCCATTTTTTAATTAAAGTAATAAGAAAGAGATTTCAACTATCTTTAATCTGCCACAGAGTGATTCCATGATTCCTCATATTCCACTTACTCAGCTCTCATGATAATGGAAGCACGTGTTAAGAGCAAGCTTTCATTTGTCTGTGTTCCTATCTACATTGAGAAGATAGCTCTAGCAACTGAGATTGGAAATGTACTGTGAATGAGAAACTTGGGTATTGTTAAGTCACAGGTTTGAGAGGTAATTTGTAACTGCAGCATGGTTAGGTCATCATAAATGCTAATGAGTATTTTTAACGGATCTGGACAGTTAGACGGTGTAAAAAAGTCAGGCTTCCAAGTCACTCAGAGCTGGGCTCAGTCACTTCTTTACTGAATGACCTTTGTTGAGGGAGCACTGGAAGAAAATTAGAGGGTATCTTTGTGAGGAAATTGCTTGAGTGGAGGAATATCGACAGGGTATTAAGTAAACCATTTGATAGGAACGGAAGCTTCTGAAAGTTAATAATTAGATAATTAGTAATTAATATCTGGAATGTAAAATGATATCAATTTTTTTTTAATTTGAAAACATCAAACTTTAGCTCCAGGCAATAAATAATTCATCGGTCTATTCATTATAAGAACGTAAGAGGACAGAAGCAATGTTCTAGTCGACTGTCAGCTAAGTAACTTACAGGGTGAAAACTAAAGACGAGTGTCGGTCACTTGAGTGGCAACTGCACCTGCAACAGAAAATGCCTCCTTTCTCTCTTTTTAATAACCAGTAAAAACATAGAGAATTCATTATCATTTAACACATATTTGTTTCTACTCACAGTTTTGTCTTCTATGCATACTTACATATACTTTCAAAATGGAGATTGCCTTAGACTTCTTTTTTATCCTCCACAAATCTAACACAATGGTAGGCACATACTAGGCCACCTATTTTAATAGCATAAATTACAGAATGTTATATCTATTTTATCTGGAATAGATAAAATCATTTATCAAAATAGCTTGTGACTAATATCTAGGATCTGTTAGTCAAAATCACTTCTCTGGAATCAAATTGTGAATACACCTTTGTTCTCTTTTAAAAATAGAAATGCATGAGATTTTAAAACATGAAGTTTTATGCTAAAACAGATAGAAAAAGGTTTAGACATTTTTTAGAAAATAAAATACAATATTTTAGTTTTGCTTAAATGGACTTTCAGAATATGCAGTCACATACAAAGAGAACTTAAGAGTTGAGGCAATTTTGTGGTTTGAGGCTTGAATTATCTGGATAGTTGCTTCAATTTTTCACCTCACTACACATGGGAACACACACTGAACACACATCCTCATGCACTGGAGGGAGTTAGTTTTTCTTCTTTATTCATGGGGGAATATAACTAAAAGGTAAAATCTTAATAATAACACGAATAAACTTTCATCTGCATGTTTCACTGGTAAGTTTTAGGTAGATATTCTAAACCTATTCCAATTCAGAATTTTGAATTCAAGGCAATATTTGCTCTTAAAAAACAAATGGTTTTAAGCCATGCAAACTTCATTTCTGAATGGAAATGGAAATGGAGCACTGCAATCTGCAGGGAGGTGAAGGAATGCTCATAGTTCATTAAATAATGTGAGTAGTAATGAGGTTTACACAAATCAAACAGTGTGTTAGGTAATTGTAATGTTGCTTTGTGGTGAACCACCTGTCAGGAAGCACTTCCAGCCGAAGGCTCAATCTGCTCTTGTGCCTCCAGACGATTTCTAATTAGTGTAAACTTCATCTGTGGCAGGCTACCAGAAAATAGAGAAAAAGTTATTTGTTCACTTCTTTTTTCTCTGGGATGAAGGAAAATAATTGCTTCATTTCAAGTACGTACTTTAATTTTTTAAGAAGGCATTTGATATGCAGGCTCTACCAAAGAAAATATATGCATATACACAGCCGCTAGAAATACACACTTACTTAAAACAACGATGTTTCAGAATAGATGGGCACCACTGAATCCTTTCTTTACCTTAGCCCAGAGGGAAAAAGAAGACATTTTAAAACAGAGATAGAAGTAAAGGAGGTGGAGGAGAAGAGAGGAGGAAGAGAAGGAGAGAGTTAGGAAGAAAGGGAGGTATAGGGAAGGGAGAAGGAAATAAGGAAGAAAAAATGGAGATAAAATTTCAGTCTCTCTCTATTTCTATTATTTTGAACATCCTCAATATCAAATAGACATGTTTGATATTAAATAGAAAATATAAAGATTCTGTAAAATGACATATATTTGTATAGAAAGAAGTATGAATGTGGGAGTCTATTCCCAAGAAACAACCAATGATAATTTATATTACATAAAGGAATCACTAAATTTTATGTTGTATTTCCAAACTAGATGCTCTTAGAAAAACCAAAAACTTTTCCACCTAAAAGCTTTAAGACAATATATAGGATTAGATACTTAGGCTGATTATTCTACACTTACACTGCAGCCACATAGATCTCATGATTTGAACCTTAAAGGAAAAGAAGCTTAGTGATTAAATGCTTGGCCTGTGTTGTTAAAAAAAAGTCTTGATTTCACATCAGAGCCCTGAAATTTACCAGCTGTGGTTCTTTAGGGAAGGTTATGGAACTATCTCAGAATGGACTTCTAATTTGAACAATAAGAATGATAGTTACTAATTCATAGGTCGTGTAGATTAAAAGAGGTTAAATAAAAGGCACTATTCCATTTCTCCACCCTCAAGATGATCTTACTCTTAGCTAATTATCTTCCTCAAATTTCCAAGCTCCTCCTTATTAGGTTTATATATTTTATTCCACTCCATCAATATTAAACACACATCGGAATTTTCAGATTTACTTTTCTAACCAATTCAAGTTGCTTGTTCAGCTTTGTTAACAGATGTAGGGCTTCGGCCTTCGGCTTTTCTTCACTGAAAGTAGCAGCCATTGCCCCTAGATACCATTTCTTAATATTTTCTCTTTTTCCTGTCCTGTAAGTTATCATCACCTTGTAGGCACCAACCTACAAGGCTTGCCTCCTCGTTTCTTTCTCCATCATGATTTATCATGAAAATTTGGGTTTAAGTCTATGACTAATTAAATAATGACTATTCCATAGCACCAAATGAAGAATCATTTGGACTTGGTAAAAATGGAAAAAAAGACTTCAATAAATCTATAAATCTAGACTTAGGATAAAGCATCCTATAATTTATCTGATCATTTTACACTATTATCTGATCATTTTGCACTAATATTAGCCTCTTAATACAATATCTGCTGTAATTTATGCTAATAGAGTACCGCATTCAGTGAGTTAGGATGAACAATAACATTTCTATTTCTTAGTATGGGTAGGTGCCAGTATTCAGGATAAATAAATGAAATCTTTCGTAGCTGTATATGTAAATCAATTAACTAAGTGCCTAACTCAAATATATTCAAAATACGCTGATGCTGATGCAGAAGAGGAAAAAGTAGAAGAGCAGGAATAAGAGCAGGAGGAGGAGGGGGAGGAAGTGAAGGAAGAATAATATGGAGAGAAGGAGAAGTTTTTGTTTTTTCTTAGAGCATCTAGTTTGGAAATACAACATAAAATTTGGTGATTCCTTTATGCAATATAAATCATTGTTGGTTGTTTCTTGGGAATATACTCCCATATTTATATTTCTTTTTCTCTGTAAGACACTCATGACCCTCAACTCTTTTTGGCTATGAAGAGAAAAAGTATCCAATAATGAGAACATAGGTTATCATAGGAATGCTGTGATTTTCCTGTTATTTGAACATATTGAAGCTCCACTTACACTTGCGAAGGGAAAGATGTATACAGATGAACCTCTAGTGTATGCCAGATGCTTTCAGCAGTTTCTCCCAACAATCATGGGAAATTGATATTGATGTTGCTTTTATGAAAAGTACAACTAAGGCACTGTAAGCAAGTTATGACATTTCTAGTAACTGCTATGTTTGGAAAAATTAAAACACAGATCTACTTGTTTTCAAAATCTGTTTATTTCCTAAATTCTACTATCTTTCACTGTAAATTTTAGTTTTTTTGAATTACTTT
Source organism: Aotus nancymaae (assembly GCF_030222135.1). Classification (NCBI taxonomy): domain Eukaryota; kingdom Metazoa; phylum Chordata; class Mammalia; order Primates; family Aotidae; genus Aotus; species Aotus nancymaae. The sequence goes on along the minus strand of NW_026988431.1, from coordinate 55,868,708 downwards.
TTGATTAGGAGGGAAGAAAGACCCTCTACTTGGGTAAATGTTCTGTGGAAAAAAATTGAGGCTAATAGCACATATGTACAGTCACATGTGATAGCATCATTCCAATTTTGGACTTATACATAAACTCTGAGTTTAGAAAAATAGATAAAAAATATAGGGACTCATTTTAAATGAGGACAACTGGACCTTTTATTTGACTAGGAATTAATGTAGTTTCAATCTCACTTCTTTTCAATGTAACAGATATTATTTTATTTACTAGTGGTGATCAGTTGTGGAGAAAAGTTATTTCATTGAATTTCAATATAAATTTATAAAATTTTAGATTTTCAGCAATGAGCTTGACTGTGGCATGCCAAATGTTAGCACTTACTAGTTAGTCATATGCAGAGAATTTGTGTGACATTCAATCAGGGAGAAAATAAATATAGAAAGCTATGTTTGTCAACTAGGCTTAGGTGGATGTGAGTTCTTTAACTGAGGGGTTAGGCATTGCTGTTTTAAATGGATTATTCATAGTAAGTTTTTATATTTCTGAATGATTTTCTGAGATGGTATATTCAGAGAAGCTTTGAATGTAGGTTCCACATTTGATGCTGTACTCAAAGCTACCAGTACAGCAGCCAGGTATCTGATATGTTTTGAAAGTTCTGAGGAGACCTCTTCTTAAAAGTAGAGAAGAAAAGAGAAGAAAGTGAGGATGAGAAAAGAAGCAAAAGAAAGAAAAAGACAAAAAGAAAAAATCCTCTATTACATCAAAAATACTTCACTGTTTGTAGCATAGGACCTATTTGATTGTGTTTTCCAGTTGTGGAGCAACCTCAGATATCATTATATTAAAAAAAAGGATTGATGCCACAGTGGCAATTAGCTTATTATTACAATTTCATTGTATTTACTTTTCTTTGTAAAAGTTCCATACTATTAAACTGGTGTGAACCTATGCAAAGTAATAAAACATAATAAAATTATGGGATCAATAATTTTAAAAATGTTTTTAAAAAATGTTCTTATTATCAACTTCTATTCATAACCATAAATGGACATAGAGAACAGCAAAAAATGAAATAATTTTAAGAAACATCAGGAATTCTTAATCTTTATTTTCCCAAGGACTTCAGTTTTTATAAGAACCCCCGAATCATGCTTACTATGTCTAAACTAATAGCCTATAAAATTTGAATAGTACATGTGTTCATTATGAAAGTTTGGTAACAGTTTTTAGCCCTTCAAAAAAAGTTATTGTTGGTTAGGCATACACTTGTGTTACATTACCTTTGTTCATTTTTCAGAAAAAGAAAAAAATAATGAAATATTTTAATTAATCTCATTTAGAAGCTTATAAGAAGGTTGTACAATATCAAGTTCAGATACACTGACTATAGATGGTTATAATTACAAGGCTAATTTGACATGATAAGCTTTTGGTTTAATTCTTTTAAAATTATTTAGCTTTTTAGCATTTTTTTGTTGATATGTAATAGTACATATTTTGGGTGGTACATGTGATATATTGATACAGCATATAACAAGTAATTTTCAAAACAGTAAAACCCCTTCAAACGTGTTTTTGTCTTTATTTTGGAGAAATTCCAATTTTTATTTCCTAGTTATTTTGAAGTACACAATACATTATTATTAAATATAATCACCCAACTTACTATTGCATACTAGATTTTATTCCAACTACCTGTATTTTCATGTGTGTTAACTAATGTCTATTCATCCCCCCAGCCCTCTATTTCTTTCCAGCCTTTGGTAATCACCAATCAACTTTCTACCTTTATGAGATCCACTTTTTTTCTTTTTTTTTTGACTGAGTCTTGCTCTTGTTAACCAGGCTGGAGTGCAGTGGCACAATCTTGGCTCACTGCAACCTCTGCCTCCCAGGTTCCAGTGATTCTCCTGCCTCAGCCTCCCAAGTTGTGACTACTGGCATGTGACACCACACCCAGCTAATTTTTATATTTTTAATAAGGATGGGGTTTTACCATGCTGGTCAGGCTGATCTCAAACTCCTGACCTCAAGTGATCCATCCGCCTCAGCCTCCCAAAGTGCTGGGATTACAGGCGTGAGCCACTGTGGCCCAGCCGAGATCCATTTATATAGTGAGAACATGCAAAATTTGTCTTTCTGTGCCTGGCTTACTTCATTTAACATACTGACCTCCATTTCCATCCATATTGCTGCGAATGATAGGATTTCATTCTTTTTATGGTTGAATAATATTCCATTGCATATATATACCACATTTTCTTCTTCCTTTCAACCGTTGATAGACACTTAGGTTGATTCCATAGCATGGCTACCATGAATATTGCAACAATAAAGATGGGAGTGCAAACATCCCATTGATATACCGATTTCTTTTCTTTGGGTATATACTCAGCAGTGGGATTGCTAGGCAACATGGTAGTTCTATTTTTAGTTTTCTGAGAGCACCTTTATACTGCTTTCTATAGTGGCTGTACTAATTTACATTTCTGTTAATAGTATACCAGAGTTCCACTTTCTCCCCATACACTCCAGCATCTATTATGTATTTTGTTTGTTTGTTTGTTATTTTGGTAATAGCTATTCTGAGGTGAGGAGATATTCACTGTAGTTTTGATTTCTGTTTGCCTGATGATGATGAACATTTTTTCTCCCATGCACTGGTCATTTGTATGCTTTCTTTTGAGAAATGCCCAGATACTTTGCCCATTTTAACTGGATGTTTTGCTATATGTTGTTTGAGTTCTTTATATAATCTGGTTATTAATCTTTTATTTGATGAATAGTCTGTAAGTATTTGCTCTCATCATATAGGTTGACTCTTCTTTTGGATTTTTTTTTTTTTGGTGTGCAGAAACTTTTTAACATAATTCTATTTGTCTGTTTTTGCATTTGTTGCATGTGATTAACCCCAAAAATATTTGCCCACTCCAATGTCCTGAAGCATTTTCCCAATGTTTTCTTCTAGTAGTTTCATAGTTGCAAGTCCAGTATTTCAGTCTGTAATCCATTTTGATTTAATTTTTGTGTAAGGTAAGAAATGTGGTTTAGCTTCATTCTTCTGAAAATTAATATCCAGTTTCCCTGGCACCATGTATTGATGAAAGTGTCCTTTCAACCAGTATGTTTTTGATGCTTTTGTTGAAAATGAGTTGAATGTATATATGTAGATTTATTTCTGGAGTTTCCATTCTGTTCCATTGGTCTGTGTGCCTGTTTTCATGCCAGTACCATGCTGTTTTGGTCACTATGACTTTATAATATATACATAATACCTCCAGCTTTGTTCTTTTTGCTCATGAGTACCTTGGCACTTGGATTCCATTATGGTTCTGTACAAATTTTTGAATTGCTTTTTCTATTTCTATAAAAAAAGTCATTGGTATTTTGATAGAAATTGCATTGACTCTGTACATTGCTTTGGATAGTACAGAGACTTTAATAATATTAATTTTCCAATTCAATAGCATGGGATATCTTTTTTCATGTTTTTTTTTTTTCAATTTATCTTATCAGTGTTGTAGTTTCCTTGTAGAAATCATTTGCTTATTTGTTTAAATTTACCCCTAGATAGCTTATATTTTGGTAGATATTGTAAATGTGATTGCTTTTCACTTTTTTCCAGATTGTTCACAGATAGAATATATAAATTCTACTAGCTTTTGTATGTTGATTTTGTATTATACAACTTTACTGAATTCATTTATCATTTATAAGAGTTTTTTGGTGGAGTCTAGGTTTTTCCAAATACAGTATGGTGTTATCAGTGAACAAAGATAATCTTAATTTTTCCTTTATAATTTGAGTTCCCTTTATTCCTTTCTCTTGCCTAAGTGTTCTGGCCAGGACTTCCAAGATTAGGTTGACTAAAAGTGGTAAAAGTGGGCATTCTTTTGTTTTTTCTTTTTTAAGATATAAGAGGAAATGCTTTAATTTTTTTCCCATTGAGTAAGATGGTAGCTGCAGATATATTGCCTTTATCATTTTGAGATATGTTCCTTTTAATCATAAAGAAATATTTAATTATGTTAAATGCTTTTAAATCATCCATTGAAATTATCATATAGTTTGGTCCCTTGCTTCCTGATGTATCCCTTGATACATCACATTTGTTGCATTTATTGATTTGCATATGTTAAACCACTTTTGCTTCTTGGGGTGAATCTCAATCATGTTAAATGATCTTTTTATAGTATTGAAGAGTTTGAGTAGAATTGATATTAGCTATATTTAAATGTTTGATAGAATTTATCATTGAAGCCATTGAATCCTGGGCTTTTTTTGTTTTGCTTTGTTTTTTGTTAAAACACTTCTGTTGCTGCTTTTATTTTCTTATTCATTGTTCTGTTTGAGTTTTCTATTTCTCCATGGTTTTATCTTTTTGCCTATTGGCAAACCATGTTCTATTAGCCATCTTAACAGCTCTCTGAGAGTCAGTATCCTTTGGCCTTCCCTCTAGCTTTGTTGGTCATGATGGCTAATGTGACCCCTTGAACTTAAATCTCTGCGTATGTCCTCTATTATTTTGAGGTCTCCTCTTCCTTATGTTAATAAATTAAGCATTGTGATCACCTCTCCTACTTTCATTTTTAATCTTCAGTGGGATATCAACATGGAATTTTTATAGAAACATACCATATTTGAAAAGATCTATTGCATAACAAGAAATCATATCATTTATATGGTTTTTCTTTCTTAGGTAAAAAATATATCCTGAATAAATACATCAAGATACTTGTCTATGATCATTTATTTAGATGTCCTGTCATAATATAAACACGTATTTGTTATTTGAAACTTAATGTGTAGTAAATAACTATGCATGTTTTAATATTCTTAATATATAAGTAAATTTAGTTAAAAAATAAACATCTATGTTAGGAAAATGGTTAATCAGAGTATGATTAGGAGATTTCTGAAATTTTGAAAATCACAATTAATTTAGTATCTACTTTGAATCACTGAAATAATGAAAAGAATTACCTAGAATTTACAAGTTGTACTTGATGATTATAGGTTGAAATTAGTTTTTTGGAATTAAATATTAACTGACTTTAAGTGTATTCAACAGTTTAATGAATTATTCAATTACATGTATATTCTGTTAGCTTTTCCAATTTCTGTATAGATTGTATATATAGTACATTCCCTACTTTGTAATTGATATTTCCATTTTGTTTTCTCACAGCTTCTTTTAAAGTACTGTCAGCTATTTTGAGGCAAATGAAGTAAAAAATCACATAATCTCTACATTAATCACCACATCATAAAATCGTAGAATTAAATTCTAGGTGTTCCTTATTATGAAAAAATAGACATTGTTAAGATGTTTACTCTTTGTTATGACAATAAGTAGCATACAAAATACTTGGTATCAATTATTAATATTATATTTTAAATATTTTGTTTTGAAAGCTCTTTAAAATGACGTGTTTTTCTAGTGGTCCAAAAGGAAAGCTAAATAGAAAAGTTGACAAAAAGAGAAAAGGCTTATTGAGATGCTTAGTACTGTTTAGATTAGAAAAATCATGAACTATAAACTATTTTTATAATATAATATTTTTAAAGTATGTATCGTACTTAAATCCAGGTAGAAGTCCTGGTGAAAGGAAGACATCTCTCCTGTATTTGCATGTAATCAGCATTTGTAGCTTTCAGATTGTATGCATTTTGTGGGCATTTAATACATGTTTGTATCTTTTGTTGATGTGTAGAATCCATTCTTAAAACATGTAGACTCAAACTTTCCCTAGCTTAGTTTGCATTATGATACATACAAAGCCAATCTTCTGCTGGAAATAAATTCATTTCTCCTGTTTTTATTAACAAGTAGAGGAAGATTCAGTTACAAAAGGATGCCAGAAAAATTCTGTACTTCCTGTGATTTTTATCTTCCAATAAATACAACAGAGTTTCTAATATCAGGAAGTCTAAATCAGTTACCTATTTGTAATCACCCACTTGACAGCCATGGGCACAAATGTAGAGTTGATTTCAAAAGTGCCGATTTTCATGGAACTCTTTCTATAGTTATTTAATATATTTATTGCATGTAACGGAAGTGTTTCACCAATGCTCTTCACAGTTATAACCTTATTATATTCTGTCTAAAGAAAATAAAAGACATGTAATAAATTTCTGTGCTTTTTAACTACAGCTTCAGAACTAAATAAATCTGATATCCAATCTCAGAATTACTTCTTCCATTCCTGTGACCTTAGGTATAGTTAGCGATTCTCATGTCACTGGTCCTCCACAAAGTTAGAATAATTGCAACATCATTTATGGCTCTTATGTGAAAGGATAATAAATTCAATGCCTCTTCACTGTAAGCACTCAAATGATAGATATTATTTTGCTTTTGATTCAAGTACTTGGTTTTGTCTATATCATTAACATAAAATAAATTCATTATATAAGTAATTATGTGGAAACATATCCCAAGAAATGATAGTGTTTCAAAATGTTAAAGGGAATCAATGTTTGAAATATGAATATTTTAAAATTATATTAATTTAAATGTGCCTTCTTAGCAAAGATGTTATTTTCTGGTTCTATGTTAGACCTAAGAAAGCCCAAAATGAGAAACTTAAAAGACTGAGGGCAATAAAGTTATATTTAGCTCTCCTAGCTGATTGCAAACTGATTGCAGGAACAACAAAAATAATTCTTGCAATTAAATGGGTTGCCTAACTTGATAAGTACCTGTACACATTTAGCTGGATTCACGGTTCTAGAATATATTTTAGAAACATAACAGCGTAGGAGAGGCTATAGATTGTGTATGTGCAATCAACATCTTTTCTAAATGATGAAGTGAAAAGAAAATATTTAATTTACTTTTTCCAGAATTCTAAAGCTTTATTCAATATGCTTTGCATATTTTATATTTTCTACAAATTCAAAGCACTATGCAACTGAAATCATATTGTCTATGTGTGTTGAAAAACCAAGCAGAACTGTTTTTCCAAATAATCATTTTTTAATTAATGCTTTCATGAGAAGTTAAAGTAAATCAAATGACCAATTTTGTTTTGTAGTCAGCAAGTGTGTGTGTGTGTGTGTGTGTGTCTGTAGTTTTCTGAAAAATGAGCATTTTAGGCAATTGCCTTGTTGGCCATTTCTCTGTAGTAGACATGCTCTTAAAAAATGCCTGCAAATTATAATATAAATTGGTTGCATTCTTTTGTAAAGTAAATTAATCAGGGAGCTACATAATGCTTTTAAAATGTGGCAGAGAAAAAGGGATTGTCCAGAAATACAGCTCCTGAAATACCCTTTAGATGAAAAAAATCTTTAGTGAATTTATGCTTTCACAGGATTTCTGAATCTACAACATTACCTAATTGTCAACACTTTTTGGTTTCTGGTTTATCCCTAGATTTTGAAATTTGTTGACTCTTTGTTAGTTTCTTTGTTCATTTCTAAAGTCTTTCATTGAGCTATAATCTGATTATGGGTGTTGGATGCTGAGGTTATCTTTATAGCAGTGTGAGAATGAATGGACTAACACAATGGCCAAATAAAATTGTAATTCCTCTGCTTATATAACAGGACCCCCTTATCTTAAGGATTATAATACTTTGCTAATATCATATACTTAAAATGCATTATTTAATTTGGTGTCCTCATTATTTATAATTGTATTTGGCAGAGTATGTAATGCTTTTGTGGTTAAATACAGATATCAACTAATACTGTCTTATTTTCACTAACCAGAATAGTGTTCAACAGAAGTTAGCACAATTTGTTAAACTACTGTCTGAAACAAACTTTTGTTTCTTTGCCACTATGGATTATCTGTATTCAAATTAAATAAATTTAATTGTATTCAAAATCTACTTAGCATAAATCTTCTCTTATTGTTTGGCTTTTAACAGCATCGTGTGGGGCACTGTCTGTTCATCAAGATGATTAGAAACTTGAATTCTAGTAATATATTGCCTCAGCACATTTAAATTTCTTTAAATGTATAAAATGAGAAATATATATCTCATTTAATCATAATGACAAATAAGACAATCTTATCTCACTGGGCAGAAGAGTAAAAATGTGTATTATTGTTAAAACGACTTGCTCTAAATCAAAGAAGTGGTATGAAGAGAAATCAGAATTTGAACTCATAAAAATGACAAATTCATTTTTCAGCTTATAAAATAAAACTCAGTAATTTTCTCTTTTTCAAAATTGTGCAATTTTGATTTCCTCTAACATTTTTTCTGTCTTTAATTTTATCTAATTTATTTTTATATGAATATTTTATATAAATAATTTATTATTATCATTTTCTATTGTCTCTATGAGTAATTACATGTGGTAGAATTTCCCTGTAGCATTATGAGTAATAATAATGTTTCTCAAAGCTACACCATTTCTAATTACCTTATAAATTGCTCATCATGCTCATTATTAATCTCTAATCTAATATTCATAAGTGTATATCTTAAAAGGACCAAAAAAGCCTTGGTGCAAATCCTGTCTTTTTGTTTTTAAAATCCCAGTACTGGGGTGTATGTCTTAAAAGTCCTCCTTCAATGTGCAAAACATGTGACAGGCATTTTTAGTGCACACACATCTCCAAGGCTCTGAATAAATGCTCATGGGAAAAGAGTTGTTAGCTTCTGAGTCCTTTGCAGTCAACAAGTGTAACTTTTTAATTGTTCATCCAGTATACTTGAATGAAAAGCAAATTTCACTTTTCTACAGAGGAGAACAAGAGATTCCATCCATGTCAGCATATTGTCCAAATTATAAAAATCACCAAAACAAGTAAGAAAGTTTTTTATAAACTTGTGGAAGGTCTTGCCTTCTAAGTAGCCTGTTGCCCACAAATCAATATAATACTTCCTGATATATTGTCAAGAAAATATATCAGGGTATTGTGTTTCCAGTGTTTCTACACTGCTGATTGCTCCAAATAAGAAGTAAAGTCTGTTTTTCAGATGCCAGAGAACCAGTGTTTCAGTTTGGGTCGGTTTGGTTTAAACATACATACATATGTTTAAATATTATGCCTTAATTAGGTAAAACGTATATTTGAGTTCTTTTTAAATAACTCTATCAAAATTCATCCTGTGCTTTTATTTTGTGGTGAAGAGGTGGGGGAGCTACAGATAATATTTATAAAATCAAATACATTGTATAAGAAATTTATTAATACAATATGTAAAGTAGTAGAGATAAGATCTATAATTGCAATTGATTTAGATACTTAGCCAGATGGATATTTACATGTTTAAGAAGTGGCTTACATTATATATTTTAATACTATTTATGTATTCTAGGTAGTTCAAAAAATTCAAATACATTTAAAAAACTATTCCAATACTTTGAAACACACTATATTTTTGCAAAAACATTTACTTTGATTGCTAGATTTCTTATTTATATAGCTATGCCTCTAAAGAAAACAAATCTATTATTAAATAGCAGTGTTACTTATTGAACTTATTTTCTTTATTATATTCACAAGTTGACCATATTATTGACTATTTTAAGTTAGCATGTATTCTGTATATGTAATATTTTATTAATGACTGAGAAGGTATTTAAAATTGAACCACAAATTACTGCCTTTACAAGTAAGCATACCTAGACTATTACTCATAAAGCAGGTGAACATGGATGATGTATGCATTTGGTGCAGTCGTTAGCAGTCCTTCAAAATCAATATTTCTAATCTACTTTAATAGTATTTTAAGTAGTCTGCCTCAAATCTTGAATAATAAATTTGTGGTTTCCCATACACCACATTTTCCTTTTTGGAACAGAACAATATTGCTACACTTCTTAAAATCATATATAGAATGTAAAACCACAAAATATGGTAATCTCTAATTAAATACACAAAGCCACCACATATATTTCAGAAAAACTTGAGGGTATGAATTTTACACACATTATATTTCAAACCGTTGCTATATAATTATAGATTTAAAAAATAACAAATATATAACATATTTTGAGAATGCATTTTAAGCACTTTAATGACCATCAATTCCTTAGGAATTGCTGAAGACATGTGCATAATTAATTATTTAAATAATCTTTTTTTAACTATACTTTAAGTTTTGGGATGCGTGTGCAGAATGTGCAAGTTTGTTACATAGTTATACATGTGCCATGATGGTTTGCAGCACCCATCAACCCGTCGTCTACATTAGGTATTTCTCCTAATGCTATCCCTTTCCTTACCCCCCACCTCCTACAAGCCCCTGAGTGTGATGCTTCCCTCCCTGTGCCCATATGCTCTCATTGTTTAACTCTCACTTTTGAGTGAGAACATGCAGTGTTTGGTTTTCTGTTTTTGGGTTAGTTTACTGAGAATGATGGTTTCCAGCTTCATCCATGTCCCTGCAAAGGACATAAACTCATTCATTTTTATGGCTGCATAGTATTCCATGGTGTATATGTGTCCCACTTTCTTTATCTAGTCTACTATTGATGGCATTTGGGTTGGTTCCAAGTCTTTGCTTTTGTGAATAGTGCTTCAATAAACATAGGTGTGTGTCTGTCTTTATAGTAGAATGATTTATAAGCCTTTGGGTATATACACAGAAATGGAATTGTTAGGTCAAATTGTATTTCTGGTTTTAGAACTTAAGGATTTGACCCACCATTTTCTGTTAATTGTTGAACTAACTTACACTCCCACCAACAGTGCAAATGTGTTTCTGTTTCTCCACATCCTCTCCAGCATCTGTTGTTTCTTGTCTTTTTAATGATTGGCATTCTAACTCGTGTAAGATAGTGTCTTATTGTGGTTTTGATTTGCCTTTCTCTAATGACCAGGAATGATGAGCTTTTTAAAATACGTTTGCTGGCCACATAATTGTCTTCTTTTGAAAAGCATTTGTTCATATTCTTCACCCACTTTTTTATGGGGTTTTATTTTTTTCTTGTAAATTTGTTTACATTCCTTGTAGATTCTGAATATTAGCCCTTTGTCAGATGGATAGATTGCAAAAATTGTCTCCCATTCTGTAGATTGCCTGTTCACTCTAATGATAGTTTCTTTTGCTGTGCAGAAGCTCTTTAGTTTAATTAGATCCCATTTGTCAATTTTGGCTTTAGTTGCAATTGTTTTGGTATTTTAGCCATGAAGTTTTTTACCATGCCTATGTCCTTAATAGTATTACCTAGGTTGCATAATTAATTGTTAAAATAATATTTAAAGTTCAGAATTTGCTTTGGTTGCAAATCACTTTGTAAGGCGGTATTTTTTTTCTGGAAAATCTTAAAGTTAGTACATTTATTAAAATGTGATATTGCTGAGAATAATTTCAAAGATCTTAATAGTTTAAAACACTAAGCTTTTTTGAAAGAAAGGATATGCTAAAACTAAGTGATTAAAACTAATTAATTATAAAAGTCAAATTGGGAAAATAAAGCACATTTTTAATAATTAAGAAGATGCTATCTATAAATGTATGTATTAGGTGGTTATTATGGAGTTCATTCCAGAGCAAATTAGGTTCTCTTATTTTCAACAACATTTAAATCATAGGGCAGCAGCTCCAAATTCTATCTCAGCTTTTATATCATTGGTCTTAATAAACATTATCCATGTTACTTGTGTGAATAGAATATCTTACAACCCATAAAATATACATTTTTTAGAGAAGAATAGACTACATTATCTTCTTGTGGTTTCATTTTCAAACTGCACATTGCTGGGGCACAGGAAATACTTGGATGACATTGGTTTGCTATATTTTACACAGTGTGAGGTATTTTTTTAGATAAGCAAATGTCAATGGAATTAAGAAGGTCAAAGAAAAAGCAAATAATAGTGACCACATACATTATAATCAATTTTTAAAATGTGTATTTGATTCAAAAATATTTGCTGCATTTCATATAGAAATGAAATATAGAATAGAATATAAAAATAAAAATAGAATAAAAATGTCTTTGCCTATAACATTTTTGTAATGTTATCTACCAGATCTCCAAATATGGTCCTTTTGCATTATAAAAGAGAGATTGAACTGTTTTGTGACTATGCTAAAACCTGTTGAAAATAGTTACCTATTCCTGCATTCTGAAATGTGAATCAACAATGGAGCTGCAATGGTGGTGTAAGAGTGAAGTGGCACTGGGAATGAGAGCTGGCAATTTTGGGCTGTACATTGGCACTTATGAGCCACTGAGGTAACATTTCCTGTGCTAGAAGAGGTCATTTACTAAATACACTGTGAATCAAAAAAGCAAATGTTTATTCCAAGTGTAAGCTGTGAGTTCTTTTTCACAATTAGGACCAAGCACAGTTTAAACACATTTCAACTTCTTGTAATTTACTTTTAATATTGCAACTTTTAAAAAGAACATTCATCTTCATCATCTTAATGTAGTATTTTTATTTTATTGTATATAAAAAACAATCACATTTTGATTTTAACCAAGAATACAGTTGTTTTTATAGAGTATATATTTAGAGCAACATTTTAACAGCAATTAATAGAGTATGAATGCTGCAAATTGGAAAAGCTTTGTAGAAATATACTTTACAAATTTCAAGATACTTCTCTTTGAGTAACAAAATACATTTTATGATATTTTCATTTTTTGTGTCTACTATGTAAAAGAAAATTTAGTATCAACACTTTCTGGTAATCGTGAGATAAAATATTTTATCATTTTTCACTAAGCAAAAATAATTTCTGGGTTTTGCTTTAATTTTTAGCAGACTAAATTGACAGCAGAAACACTTTTATCTCAATATATAAATCTATTTTTTTTTCTGGTTACAGCTTTACCTCTGTGGTAATCAGAGAAGGTAGAATTAATCTCGAGTATAGTCCTTGGCAACCAATTATTTAAAAATATGGAAAAAAGTCCTTATGCAACTGTTTCATCTGTTACTTTGAATTGCTGTCTGCCTTAATACTTCATTTTCATGTGAACAAATTTTGAGCACGTCAAAATGCTAATCAGTTGTCAGAATAATACAGTATTCTATGCAGAATTCCCTGCTCTGGGAGCAAACAGTAGGATCACCTTACATAACCTAGAATATTTTATTCCTAATTGGCAGAATATATCTGCCATTTTCTGGTGATTCTCTGCTGGTTATAAGTAACCTTTGTTGTCAGTACATTTGATCACTGTGTTTTCTATACATATGTTTATGTATGTGTATCTATTTACATGATATAGTAAGGATTATTTTTTATTTAGATGATGTAGCTATAGAAATTATTTGCATGTGGCTCTGTTAGGCCAACTTGAAAAGAATTGTAAGATTGATTGATGATTTCAATGGTCTTATGATCCCTTTTCAGATATACCTATATAATCTACTAAACAATAAAAACCTGAATTCCAGGGGCTCTGAATAGTTTGATTTTATATTTATAATATTCTGAGTAGCAAACACAAAAGTAGTTCAATGAATTAGTATTTAGAATGTAAAGATATTTCATAGTTCATGCTATTTACTTTTTGTTGATTTCCATAATTGTATTATCCTTTTTTATTAGGTATTAAGCTTATTCTTTTTCTGATCATTAAATATGCTTACTAGAGAAAAATATGAAAAAATAAAAATTTCGTATTTATAATCCTTACTATTTTGTAGACATAATTTTTAATATTCTTTATTACTTGGATATGTTTATAACTTACATAATATATGCAATTTTCACAGGACATAATTTTGAAATCATTAATTTTTTCATCTATCATATTTATTATATTGGTATAATATAGTATTATATAATTCCATTACACAGATATATATACAATTTATTCACAATTAGTGTTAATATCGAACATGAAAGTGGTTTCTAATTTTCTTATGGATAACCTTGCAATGATCATCTTTATCTATATATTTTGGAATCCTTTTTGCCATTTTAAAAGTAATTTATTACTAAGATAACACTCTTTCAAAATTGTTAGAAATTTAAAAAAAAAATTTTATTATACTTTAGGTTCTGGGGTACATGTTCAGATCATGCAGGATTGTTGCATAGGTACACACATGGCAATGTGGTTTGCTGCCTCCATCCCCCCATCACCTACATCTGGCATTTCTCCCCGTGTTACCCTTCCCGACCTCCCCACCAATGCTCTAGACATATAATTATATTACTTGTAATGTAGAGGAGGAAGGTTTTCCTCTACCTTCTTAAGGTCCCAAGCTGGATCTGTAAATAAAACTGGCAAAAACAGATTAACATGAGGAAAGCATAATTATCCAAGCTTTTCTTGGCACAGGAGCCTTATAAATGAAGACCTAAAGAAACAGAGAAATGTGTATGTTTTTATGCATAGGCTTGATGAAGAGCAGTTGTAGAGAGTCTGATTGCACAAAAAGTGATATGATCTAATAGTGATAGCGGAGGGGAACTTAGCCAGGCCTGTTTGTTCAGATTCTTCCCTACGTCCCTGTGTCTTCCAAGATAATGTCATAACTTTTCTCTAGGTTTAGGGTGGATACCTCTCACATGAAAATCTTATGACTTACTCCGGGGAATATTCAGAGAATTCTTTCTAAGTTTTATGACCTGGTTGAGGATAGGAGGGAAGCAAAAGCTAGGAGGAAACTTATGGCTTCTGCGATTCTCTCAAATTTCTTCAGCTACCCCAAAATATGGCACCTGGCATACTACTTTAATACTGGCATACTCAGCATGCCATGGGGCCATATTTTGGGGTAGCATTCTCTAAGTCCCATCAATACTAAGTCCATTCTTATTCATCGTCCCACTATGAGTTCGTGAAGAGTTCTGCCCAGCTTATGCATCACCATAACAAATGAAATTGTTTAATAGTTGCTAATTGATCAAAATTACATATCTTGATTCATATTGTGGTTGAATATTGTTCATATTAACTAAATATTTTATTTACCTAATTGTGAAAAGTGTCTTCATATACTTTGCTATACTTTGTACTGTCTTAGAATTCTGATTTTTGTGTTTTTCCAACAATGGCATTATTAATGTATTTATACATTTATAAAAATACTTTTGTATTTTCTGTTTTACTTCTAATAATTTAAAGATGTTTTCAATGTGCATTTGTTTAAACATGAATTTTCCAATTACTGTTGGAATATTGTTCCTAAAGTTATCAATTTATATAAATTTTCCTTTTAAGTTTCTGTTTGTTAATCTACTCATCCAACAAATGCTAGTTGAGCATTTATTGTGTCTAAAAATGTGTCAAACACTAGAGATTAAAAACAATTCCTAAATTATAAAAAATAATCTCAGGGAGCTTAAGATCTATTAATGGAGAAGTGAAAACAAAGCAAAAGCTACAGAATAGTCTAAAAAGTACAGTGACATATGTATGAACAGAGTGGAAATGAGAGCACAAAGTAGGTGACATCTATCTGAAATTCAGGAGAGTAAGAGGACACTACTTAGAGAAAATGACCTTTACAAAAGCCCCAAAAGCCGTATGAAATTATAAATCAAAAACAAACTTCTAAGGCCCCCAATCATCTGCATGGAACCCTCCTCTCAGCTGAGGACATTCCAGAGTTAATCTGAAATACTAGCTTAGGCCATGATGGAAGAGGAGTTCCAATATGCCTCATTATACCCCTCCAGTATTAACATCAACACAGACCTTATGTGTGATAAGAAACATTGATGATGTATTCTCTCTGAAGCCCACTACTTGGAGGCTTCATCTGCATGATAAAACTTTGGATTCCACCACCTCTTATTATAATTCAGACATTCCTTTCTACTAATAATAATTCTTTCAACCAATTGCCAGTCAGAAAACTTTTAAATCAACTTATGACCTGGAACTCCCTACCTTTGAGTTGTTACACCCTGTCCTTCCGAATAGAATAAATGTATATCATACATGTATTGATTGATGTATTTTGTCTCCCTAAAATGTATAAAAGCAAGGTGTACCCCAACCACCTTGGGCACGTGTTGTCAGGACTTCCTGAGGCAGTGTCACAGGCATGTCCTTAACATGGCAAAATAAACTTTCTAAATTGACTGAGACCTGTCTCAGGTACTTTGGGTTCACAGAATTTAGCCTGGTGTGAGACAAAAGACAAGGATTCAAAGCAGAAGAAACTGCATGCAAGTGCAAAGCTGATCAAAAGAATACAGCTCAATGTGTCAAAATCTGACACTGAGGTTTCCATAGAAGAGCGAGGTATAGAACATTTCAGGAAATAGGTATGAGGAAGTCCAAATTTTGAAGGGAATACATGATGGTGTTTGGACTTCATCTTGAAGGCAGTGGGAACATCAATCAGGATTCAATGTGGAAAATGGCATCAGGGAGCAGTGATTAATGGTAAAATCACCAGTTAGAAAGCTATTAAAACTCAGCCTCTAGTCAAATTGCATGAATTACCAAAGACCTCAAAATAAAATTGGAATATCAGGTTTTCTTACTTAAGATGGATATAGTAATCTGTACTACGAAGTCTTATTATAATGATTATATTAGATGGTTTATTTAAATAATTCAAATTAAAATCAGACATAGAATAAGCACTCAATGGAATAAATTAAAATCCAATAAGTGGTAGGTATAATTTAAAATTTTAATGTTCAAGGAAACTAATTTATCAACTCCACACAGTTATAACAATTTTACCACTTCCTAAAACCAATTTATAATGTAACATCTGGAAATTCCAGTCTAGAAGCCTCACAAATTCATCACAGACCACTTTAAATTATTTTACATGATTCTACCCACAAACACACCCCTCCTGCTTTATTTTCACTTCAAGAATGATGCTGGTCTATCACAGACAAACCAGAGAGATATTCTAAAAACTATTTTGGAATTTTAGATATTCTAGAATCTACTTCCGGATCTGGTTCATTGTATTATAATTCCAATGCATTTTAAAAATGTATTTATTTTCTGTTCACTGGTAAACTGTGTTTTCCATCTGTATAATTGTAGTTTATCTAAAACCTGGAAAGTGAAAACTTTAACAAAATACTTTTTAAGTGTGGGCATCTTCATTAATATCATCAGTTCTTGTTGAATTGCCTCATTTTATTTGTACTTCTCTGGCTATTATCTTCTCTCCCAGAATTACTGTTTTATGAATATTGGATCACATATTCCATGCCTGCTTCATTTTAGTATCTTATTATTTCTCTTAAAAATTCTAAAATAATTTCTAATATTGACCTGTTTTTAAATATGTGATATGTCATGCACTGTCTATTATATTGCATAATCTGTATTTCAGTAAAACTTCTCATTTCTGATTCAAGATCACATAACAATATATCACAAATATTGCAATTAATATCATCTGTTTAAATTTTTATTCTGTTTTATGAAGAAATTTGTTACTTTGTTTCCTTAGCAATGTACATTTCTTTGGAAGTGGATTTTTTAACATCTCTACTGATGTTTCTGTGTTTTCTGATCTTTAGAGAAAGTGACCTATGTTTGCACATTATTAGGTTTGGAATTGGATGCTGCGTAAATTTATTTAAAGTATTGATCTGCCAAAATAAAAGTGGCAACCACAGTTTATCTAATTTCAGTTTCTTAGATCAAGGTTTTCTTGCTGTCAGACATTAAGAGTAAGAAAATAGAAAGCTCTACAAAGTGCATTTCACTGGTTTCCTGAGTGCTGGTGGTTTTGAAAAAAACACTTTATGTAAAATAACTTAAGAAACCTTCCCAAGTAATTCTTGAAAATGACTTGTTCCCCTAAATTGTCTGTGTGCTGCCTTTGACATTAGTTTTTGGGACTTCAGGCAAAAATAGAAATTTCTCATGGAAGACGGAAAGTAGATACAAGGAAAAAGTCACTTCATAGTCAGGAAAACAATTTTACGCCAAGACATCTGGCAGCTTGCTTGTTTTGCTCTTTGCGGGGAGCCTAAAAGTAGCTGTGTTATGTCATTTCTTCCTTCTTCAATGTCTTATTTTCTTTGTCTATATTTTTCCATATCTTATTTTATTTATTTTTAAATTAGGTTTACAAAGTTTATGGGAGTGGTAACTTTTTCTTTAATAGCTTTATTGGGTTATATTTAACACAAAAATTCCTGCACTTTTCTAATGTTAAAATTTGTTAAGTTATGAAGTGTGTGTGTGTGTGTGTGTGTGTGCGTGTCTGTGTGTATGTGTGTATGTATGTATATATAATTGCAGTTTATATATCTGTGTGTGTGTGTGTGTGTGTATATATACTCACATACATCTGTGGTACCATTACTACATCCAAAATAATAAGAATGCCTGTTACCCCTCAAAATGTCCTTATACTCTTTATAATCCCTCTCATCTCTCCCCATTGTTCCAGCCCTTCCAGCCCTAGGTTACCACAAATCTGCTTTCTGTCACTATACATTAATTTGCATTTCTGGAGTTTCATATACATGCAAACACAATATGTAATTTTTTTTTACTCTGGCTTTTTTCACTCAGCATAATTAGTTTGAGATGTATACATGTTGTTTTATGCATTAATGGTTCATTCATTTTTATTGCTGTCTGGGTTATTGTATACATATAACATGATTTCTTCATCCATTCTCCTGTAGGTAACATTTTAGTTGTTTCCAGTTTTTTTGCTAGTTTCTCTGAATATTTATGCATGTCTTTGTATAAATATATACTCGTATTTTTCTTGAATAAATAACTATGTGGTATCATATAGTTTATATGATAGTTGTCTGTTTGGATTTTAAAGAAACAGTCTGAGTTTTCCAAAGTGGTTAAAGCAGTCTACATTCTGATCAGTGTTTGAGAATCACTGTTGCTCCACCTCCTTGCCAGTACTCAAGATAGTCTTTAAAATATTAAGCATTCTAATATATGAATAGGGATAAGCAATTGCAGTTTTAATTTACATTTTCCTAAAAGGACTACCAATATCAAACACCTTTTTAAAATTCATTTACCATTTGTATATGTTTTTAATAAATTGTTCTAATATTTTGCAGATTTTCCTTGAGTTATATTCTGAGTTTTAGGAGTATGTCGTATATTCTAGATATAAGTTCTGATGTTATATGGCTTGAAAATTTTTTCTCCTAATCTTTTTTGGAAGGGCAACCTTTTAAATTTTCATTATGTCAAATTACCAGTTTGCTTTTACGAATCTTGCTTTCGATGACATAGATAAAAAATCATTGACCAAGGCCAAGACAGGTTGTTTTCTATGTTCTCTTCTAGAAGTTTCATAGCTTTAGATTTTACATTTGGGTCTACAATATATCACCATTAATATTATATATAATGTGAAGTATTTATCACAAAGATTGTACATGTATGGATATCCAGTTGTTCCAGCATAATTTGTTGATTGTAGTATACTTTCACCACTTAATTAATTGCCTTCATACATTTGTTAAAATCATTTTCTTTTATGTAGGTGGATCTATTTCTGGACTCTCTGTTTTGCTCTGTTGATCTCTTTGTCTATTGGCATGCACTGCCCAGTGCACACAGTCTTGATTACTGAAACTTTATAATTAATCTTGAAATGAGGCAGCATTTCTCTTCAACTTTGTTCATTTTCAAAGTTGTTTTGTTCATTGCAAGTCCTCTGTATTTCCATATGAGTTTTAAAATCTGCATGAAATTTCTACAAAAGTAAGGCTGCAGTAATAGTAAATGGGATTGCAATAAATCTATATAATAATTTGAAGTGATTTTTATATCCTAGAAATATAGAATATTCTGACACATAGACACAGTACATCTCATATATTTCAACCTTCTTTAATATATTGCTTTATTAACATCCCACATATATCACTATATTTTATTTTATTTTTATTTTTGTTCAAAATACTTTTTAATTGCCTTTTTATTTCTTCTTCACCTCATGTTTTTTTTTTTTCAAATATTTCGAGATTTTCTCAGCATTTTTCTGTTATTAATTTCTAATTTAATTCTACGTTGTTAAGCGAATAGTCTTTATAGGACATGAATCCTTTGAAATTTTTTGAGACTCGCTTTTGTCTCAGGTCCAGGATGGCAAATCTTTCATGTGTACTTGGAAATAATAAATATTATGCTATTGTTAAATAAAATGTTCTAAAATATCTGTTAGGTCAAGTAGTTTGACAATTTGGTTCAAGCCTTCCACGTTGTTACTGATTTCCCACCTACATGTTCCCACTGTGAATACAGTTTTTATAGTGCTGTGTAATTTTGTTGTATGAATTTTGAATCTCTGTTATGAGATACATAACTAATCATGTTTTTCACTCCATTATGGATTGACCCTATCACATTGCCAATCAATCTTTTTTATACCTGGTAATATTTAATAATCTGAAATCTACTTTATCTGATATTAGTATAGCCATCCCAAATTTCTTTTCATTAGTTTTAGCATGATATATATTTTAAATGCTTTTATCTCTCTGTATCTTTATATTTAAAGTGAATTTTTGTAGGCACTATGGTTGGTAGTTGACAATTCAATCTGATTAAACTTAAGAGCTTCTGCACAGCAAAAGAAACTATCAATAGAGTGAACCAGCAACCAACAGAATGGGAAAAAGTGTCTGCAATCTGCATATCTGACAAAGGGCTAATATCCAGAATCTACGAAGAACTTAAATAAATTTACAAGAAAAAGCCATACAACCCCATCAAGTAGTGGTCAAATGATATGAACAGACACTTTTCAGAAGAAGACATTTATGCAGCCAACAAATATGAAAAAAATCTCATCATCACTGGTCATTAGAGAAATACAAATCAAAACTACATTGAGATACCATCTCACGCCAATTAGAATGGCAATCATGAAAAAATCAGGAGACAACAGTTGCTGGAGAGGATGTGGAGAAATAGCAATGCTTTTACACTGTTGGTTGGAGTGTAAATTAATTCAACCACAGTGTGGCGATTCCTCAAGGATCTAGAAATAGAAGTACCATTTGACCCAGCAATCCCCTTACTGGGTATATACCCAAAGCATTATAAATCATTCCAATGTAAAGACACATGCATCATGTATATTCACTATGGCATTGTTTACAATAGCAGTGCCTCAATAGTTGGTTACTTGAAACCAACCCAGATACCCATCAATGAGAGACTGGATAAAGAAAATGTGGCACATACACACCATGGAACACCATGCAGCCATAAAAAAGGATAAGTTCATGTCCTTTGCAGGGACATGCATGAAACTAGAAACCATCATTCTCAGAAAACTGACACCATAACAGAAAACCAAACACTGAATGTTCTCACTCATAAGTATGTGTTGAACAATGAGAACACACGGACACATGGAGGGGAACATTACACACCAGGGTCTTGGGGGTAGGGGTCTAAGGGAGGAATAGCAGGGGGTTCAGGGATTGGGGAGGGATAACATTAGGAGAAATACCTAATGTAGATAACGAGGCAATGGATGCAGCAAACTACCACCATGGCATGTGTATACCTATGTAACAAATCCTGCACATGTACCCCAGAACTTAAAGCATAATAAATAAATTTAAAAAAAAAATAAGTAAGTAAAAAAAAGTTAAAAAATCAGAAGTTGAATTATTGTAAATAGAAAATCATCTGTATTTTTCAACTTGTGACTGAGTTTTCTCCTGTAGTAAACTTCCTTAAAAATAGTCTGTGTTTTAATTTGAAAAGTAGAATTGTAGCTATTTTTCAAAATTTTGAGATTTCTGAGACATATTGGCATTCAGTAAACATTGAAAAATAAACTTTTCTTTTACTTTATTTCACTTGCCTATAAATTTGATGTTAATTTTTCATGAATTATAACAAATCACTCATATCTCTTTCCTCTTCTAAATGTTTACATTCTTTCCACTTTCATTTTTTTTTCCTTCCGTCTTTAGAAATAAGGAGAGTTATCTTGCTTGAAAGAAACAAGGGAAGGAAACACTCTATTTCATCCTGCCAATTTCTTTAATTAGTCGTGTTTATTTACTCTTTCCCAGATTTTAAAATGTAGGGTTTAGTTCTCTCCCTCTTATCTTACCAGCGATAAGTCACTTTCCATTTGGGAATCTTACCACTAAATCTTTCTCCAAGCAAAAGGCAATGCATCTTATGTTGAATGTTTCTCTTTCTTACTAAATATATGCCATACTTTAATTTTCACTAGTGTCTATTGTCTATATTGTTCAGTGTATCTACCTTACTCTCTACTTTCCTCATGCTCTTTATTCTAAATAGATTTTCTACTTATGTTCTCATTATCAGAGGCATACACTTTTTTACGTATTTATTCTTGCTCCCTACCTTTTCTGTACCTGAGATTTCCAGCCTTTCCACTTCTAAACAGGAAAATACCTTATCATTATAAATCAAGTTCAAGCCCTCAAATATCTTCATCCTCATGTATGTCCATCACACTTGAACACATTACCATACAGTTAATATATATGTTTGTTTTATGTTTGGTCAATTTAATTTTCTCTGTATATGTTAGACAATTTGAAGGATGGAATTTCTTCAAATATGTTTCTTTCAGTGTATGTATAAAGATATTGAGACAATGCTATCACAATCTGTCTTTAATAATTCCTTTCTCGTCTAGCAGTTATCAAACTTATGTTTCAGGTATTACAGGAGTCAACCCCATCCTTTAAGGACTTCCCAGTTTGACCCAGGTTACACAGGATTACCATATATATATACACACACACACACACACACACACACACACACATATACATATATATATATAAAATATGGTGTGTGTATATATATATTATATGGTATATATACACCATACAAAGGATTACCATATATATATATACACACACACATATATAGGTTACACAGGATTACCATATATATTACCATATATATATATGGTAATCCTGTGTATATATGTGTGTGTGTGTATATATATATACACACAGGTATTCAGTTGTAGCAATTCAAGAATGGCCTAATACAGTGTGTAAGTAATAATTTCTAAGCATAAGATGATTACTTCATTTTTTTCTTTTTAAATACATTAACCATTGTTAATATTTTGTACTTAAATGTGAAGAAAACATATTATATTTTAAGTATGCAAATTAAATCATATTGTTTATGTCAATTTTTAAAGAGATGTGTCTATTACCATTATTATGCAGCAATGCCCTGTAACAACAATTTTGACAGGTTGAACAGCTTTATTTGTGACAAATCTGAATAATTTAAGTCTTTTTTTCCCCATGATTTTCCATGTAGTTTCTAGTTTACCTCATATAAAATTCAGAATCTCTCATTCTTCCTGGCAGTTTCATTTGTGTTTTACTGAACACTGACTCTCTAAAAGACTTGTATTGATTTTTAAATGATTGTACTCTCATAGATGATACTTAATGGCTGTGGCCTTGTGCTTTCATGGAAGACCTTTTGTCACCTTACGTACCTTGTTGTTCACTTAGATCTGAATCTGCTGTTTTTTTAATGTGTTGTAATCATAACCTTCAGAAAATGTGAGCAAAAATGTTTGGTAATTAGGTCCCTCAATAGGAAGTAAATTCCATGCTGAACTTTCAAATGACGACCGTAATAGTTTTTAAAAGCTAGCTTGAAATAATACCTTAGTAAGCACCACTTTGAACTATTTTTTCTCCAAATATTTAAAGTTAGTCTGAAAATACTCAATATATTTTGTATCACAACATGACACAACGTTCAATTTGAACAGTTGAGGCTTAAGCTTAATAATTTTATGTTGTGATATTTCACAAATATTATGGAAAATGGCTGCATAGCAATATAAAAAGGATAATATATCCCCGTAGGGAAACAAAAAGAAAAAGTATCATTATTTTCAATACTTTCAAAAGTATCACTATTTTCAGATAGAAAGATAGATAGAAAGATAGATAGATAGATAGATAAATAGGTAAATATTGTCTGTCTACATTTCATTTTAGTAAAGCTGCCCATAAGTGAGAATCAAATGTAAAGTTCTCAGGATGTGTAAGTTGTTACTAAAATTTTATTTCTTGCTGTTTTTCTCATTGCCCTTTATAATATGTTACAGACATACAGTGTTATGAAAATGGACATTTCTAAAATTAAAATGAGAAACAAAGCCACTCAAATCTGATGATTATTTATCGAGGTAAATGATGTTGAGTTGTTCTAAGCTTCTCTACAATTTTCACTGCATTAGTTTATTATAGGAAAGTAACCAAATGCAAACCAAGTTCTCTGAGATTTTTCTTAGCTCATGGAAGTAAATCTAATGTGTTAGCAGAACAATATTGAAAGATATTAGTTTTCAGGTCTGCAATGAAAAAAATAGAACTTTTTATTTTATGTTATTGTGAACACATAATATATTGTGGTGACAAGTTATTACATGGGTTGGAAGTAGTATTTTATTTTATTTAAAAATAAAATAAAATACATTTATTTTATTTTTATTTTTTTCCAGCCACTAGACCATGTGGGAAGAATTTTGTTTTACTGAAAAAAAACTTGTCTTTGTTATTTGTTTTGTTTAGCTTTTCAGAGAACAAATTCCAAACAAATTTATTTTAATTAAAAGAACTTAAAACTCTTTGTTAAAACGTTAAACCAATGATTGAAGTATATTGTTATTAATACTGTATGTTAACTCATTCTTTAGCAAAACAGCAACAAAGGAAAAATGAGTCACTTGATTTTATGCAATTTAGAAATGAGTAAAATGTCTGTCAAGATAATACAAAAAAAAGACAAAGCTTAAAAAGTATATATAGTTTTTCATCAAAGTTCTCTGTGTCTACACGTTTACAAGCTTAACTTACTCCTAATGCTGATTTTTCTATGTGCTAATAGATATGCTTATTTCCAAAATGTGACAAAATGCTAGTGTACTAAGATTTATATTTTTAATATGTTGCCTCAAAATTATTTTTTTTTAGGATAGTAACAATTATCTGGATGAGACTTAGCTTCAGATTGTATAAACTATATAATATGTATTTGGACCACATTGAATTAAATGCATGTTTAAATTTAGAAAATTGGAAATAGATATTTATTTGGCCTAGAATTAAATCACCTCTCTTACCCTGTGCATGGATCTGCTGACTGTATAAAAGGGTCAGCTGTGCTTTCTTTTGGGATTGTTATTCTTGCTTGCCTACTTAATTCCAAGCCAATAACCTGAACTTGATACATTATTTTAAAAAGTATACTATTATTTCTTGACTATTTCCATAAAGTTATGCTTAAATACTCCCTAACTCTGTTTATTTTCGAACTGCTTTATATTAGAAGCTCAGCCAAAATAATTTTAAAATTTTATTCCATGCTTTAAAAATAACAGTAACAACAATATAATATGTTGGGAGAAAGCAAATCTGTCTACAGAAATTTATCTTTTATCAATTTTAACGTATTTTATAGAGAGTTTATACCCAAGATTCACTTTTTACAATGTTTGCCAATGTAAAGAAAATAATCACCATGAAAGAATTTTGTTCTAAACCATGTAATAAAAGACACAATATAACTGTTATAGGATAATTCTAAGATGGTACTAGAAATTTATATATGCTCTGCCTGCAAGCCATGATGTTTGTAAATTACAAAGCAATAGTACCATGATCATAACTAGGTATAGCTAATTACATGTCACTATCTTTCAGGTATGTATTTAAAAACTTAATGAAAATAAACACAACTCATATAACTTCCTGAATTATTCAGAATTAACTGAGAAAATGCAAACTGCTGGGTGCTTTCCAGAGTGTGGATAATGCATCATGATCAATAAGCAAATGCTGTTCTTAACTTAAAACTAAATTTAAGAATGCATTATTAAGGAGGCATAAAATTGGTTGGCTTCATCATTTATGCAAACATGCATGTCTTATGAGATTTGCTTTGTAATAGAAAATGTAACTTTGTAACTGCACAATTTTAGGCAGTATAATGCTTGAAATATTGCATGTGGGGACTCCTTGTGGTAAGAAGAAAAGTAAATGATTTCTTAATTATTTGACTAATTAATCACAAATCTAGCAATTTATTATCTGATCTGATTCCTTATCTTTATCAAGACCATTCAGAAGACCAATCCACAAATTAACAAACAATGAACATTTTTTTCTATACCATCTTAGACAATTTAGGCTGCCATAACAAAATATCATAGCCGGGTGGCTTAAATAACAAACATTTACATCTCACTTCTGGATACTGAGAAGTCCAAGATTAAAGTACCCGCACATTCAGTGTATGGTGAGAACCTGCTCTCTTGTTAATAGCAGGCAGTCTTTTCAGGGTCCTCGAATTACAGAGAGAGGAAGGAAGCTCTAAGGACCCTTGTAAAAACACTAATCTCATTAGTGTGGATTCTACCTCATGACCTAATCTAATCCTAATCACTTATCAAAGCTCACCTTCCAATACCATTATATTAGAGTGTCATGCTTCAACATTTGAATTTTGGAGTAAGAAAAGCGTTGTCTATAACATATAACAAATGAAAAGTTTGCCACCTACTATTATAAATTCATATGGGCCAGAAGCAACCTCAATTCTTGCCTCCTCAGAAGAAAGAATTTGATGGATGGGAGTAAGACAGGAGGAAAGATTGAAGTAAGTTTTAGAGCAGAAGTTAATGTTTATTAAAAAGGTTTAGAGCAGGAATGAAACGATGTAAAGTACACTTTGAAGAGGGCCAAAAGAGCACTTTCAGAGATCCAGTACACCATTTGATCTTTGGGGTCTTACACATTGGCATACTTCTTGTATTGAATAGCTTCTCCCTTGATTTTTCCCTGGGAATGGGCTGTTCATATGCACAGTGGCCAGCCAATACTTGGGTGGGGCCTCATGTACAGGGTGTTTATTGGAGTTGTACACATAATCACATAATCAATACCAGTCTGAATATTCCTAGAAGATCCTATACCAGTTAAACTCTGCCATTTTATCTCCTAGTATGTGATATGGCTTGGATTTGTGTCCCAGACCAAATTTCACATCAAATTGAAGGAAGTGCCTGGTGGGAGGTGACTGGATCATGGAATCAATCTTTCCATTGCTCTTATAGTGACAGTGAGCCAGTTTTCAGAATATCTGATTATTTAAAAGTGTGTGGCACCTTACCCTTCCTTCCCTCTCTCCCCTGCTCTGCCATAGTAAGATGTGCTTGCTTCCCTTTTGCCTTCTGCCATGATTGTATGTTTCCTGAGGCCTCCCTCTCATACTTCCTTTTATGCCTGAAGAACTGTGAGCCAGTTAAACCTCTTTTATTTATAAATTGTCCAGTCTCAGGTAGTTCTTTATAGCAGTGTGAGAACAGACTAATACAAAAATTGGTACCAGGAGTGGGGCATTGCTATAAAGATACCTGAAAATGTCAAGAAAACATTGGAACTGGGAAATGGGCAGAAGTTGGAACAATTTAAAGGGCTTGGAAAAAGACAAAAGGATGTGGGAAAGTTTGCACCTTTATTTTCATTTTTTTGTTTTTTGAGATGGAGATTTGCTCTTGTCACCCGGTCTAGAGTACAATGGGGTGATCTTGTCTCACTGCAACCTCCATCTCCTGGGTTCAAGTGATTCTCCTGCCTCAGCCTCCCATGTAGCTGGGTTTACCAGCACCCACCACAATGCCTGGGTAATTTTTGTATTTTTAGTAGAGACAGTATTTCACTATGTTGGTCAGGCTGGTCTCAAACTCCTGACCTCACGTGATCCCCCACCTCAGCCTCCCAAAGTGCTGGGATCACAGGCATGAGCCACTACACTTGGCCAAGTTTACAACTTTCTAGAGACTTGATGTTTTTTACCAAAATATTGGTTCTGACATAAACAGTGTAGTCTAAGCTGAGGTAGTCTCAAATAGAGATAAGGAACTTGTTGGGAACTCAAGGAAAGGTCACTCTTGTTCTGCTTTAGAAAACACTGGTAGCTTTTGTTACCCTGTCCTAGAAATCTATGGAACATTGAACTTGAAGGACATGATTTAGGATATCTGGCCAAAAACAAAACAAAACAAAACAAAACAAAACAAAACAAAAACAAATTCCAAGCAGCAAAGTGTTTAAGAAGTTACCTGGATGTTTCTAAAAGTGTATGCTCATACGCATGAAGAAAGAAATGGTCTAAAATTGGACCTTATATTTAAAAGTAAAGCACAACATAAAAGTTTGGAAAATTTGCAGGCTGACCAGTAGAAAAGAAAAGTCATTTTCCGGAAAGAAATTCAAGCGAACTGCACAAATTTGCATAACTAACAAGGAGGCAATTGTGAATCACCAAGACAATGGACAAAATATCTCCAAGGCATTACAGACATCTTTACAGAAACTCCTCTTATCATAGTCCCAGAGGCCTAGGAGGAAAAATGGTTTTATGGGCCATGCCAAGACACCTGCTCCTCTGTGTAAATTCAGGACAGGGCACCCTGTTTCTCAGCCTTTCCAGCAGCAGCCATGACTAAAAGGGGCCAAGATACAGCTTGGACCATTGCTTCAGAGGGTAAAATCCCCAAGCCTTTGCAGCTTCCCTGTGATGTTGGGTCTGCTGGTGGGCAGAAGGCAAGAATTGAGGTTTGGGAACCTCTGGTTAGATTTCAGGATGTATGAAAATGCTTGGATATCCAGGCAGAAGTCTGCTGCAGGGGTAAGGTCCTAATGGAGAAATTCTACTAGGGCAGTGCAGAAGGGAAATGTGGGGTTTGAGCCTCCATACAGAGTTCTCACTGGGGCACTGCCTGATAGAGCAGTGAGAAGAGAGCCACTGTCTTCCAAGCCCAGAATGGTAGATATACGGAGAATTTTAAAAGATATACTCAACAGCTTTAGTGTTTAATGTCTGTCACCTACTTTTCCAGGCATAGTTTACAGCTTGCAGGCGCTTAACACCAGCTCTTGAAAGCAGTCATGGGGGCAGTACCTTTCAGAGCCAAAGGGATGGAGCTTCCCAAGGCCTTGGGGGCCCATCTCTTGCATCAGCACATCCTGGATGTTATACATAAAGTCAAAGGAGATTGTTTTGCAGCTTTAAGATTTAATGAGTGCCCCTGCTGGGTTTTGAACTTGCATGGGTCCTGTAGCCACTTGGTTTTGGCCAGTTGCTTTTATTTGGAAAGGTAGCATTTACCCAATGACTATATCCTCATCGTATCTTCGAAGTAACTAACTTGATTTTTATTTTATAGGCTCAAAGGCAGAAAGGACTTACCTTGTCTCACATGAGACTTTGAACTGTGGAATTTTAAGTTAATGCTGCAATGAGTTAAGACTAGGGTACTATTGAGAAGGGATAACTGTATTTTGCAATGTGAGAAGAACATGAAATTTGAGAGGGAGCAGAGGCAAATAATATGGATTAGATTGATGTCTACTCCCAAATCTCATATTGAATTGGAGGAGAGGCCTGGTAGGAGGTGATTGGATCATAGAGTCCTCCTTTGCTGTTCTCATAGTGAATGAGTTCTCATAAGATATGACCATTTGAAAGTCTGTGGTGCCTCCCTCTTCCCTTGCTCTCTTCTCCACAATGATAAGGTGTGTTTGCTTCCCCTTCCCCTTCTGCCATGATTGTAAGTTTCCTGAGGCCTTCCAGTCATGCTTTCTGTTAATACTGAAGACCTGTGAGTCAATCAAACCTTTTTTATTTATAAATTAATCAGTCTCAGGTAGTTCTTTGTAGGGGTGTGAGAATGGACTAATACAGTGCACATGTAGAATCCCAATTGTCCACTTTTAGATTTTTTTCAGGGAGCTATTGATCATCAACTTCAGGTGATTTTATCTACTGGGAAAGTATAGTTCCCTGGTGCTAACTGCAGCCAACTATTATATTAGAGAGACAGCTTAACAATGGCCTGATCATAACATAAGGGTTACCTGACATTCTTGGGGTGGAAGGGCTTTCCTGCCTGGCTCATGTCTGACTAGCTGCCTATTGTAACATTTCCTCCCTTAAAAGTTCAAGACCCCAATTCTTTGGGAAAAATGAATGAAGGTGAGTCATATGTAACTACTTCTTGCTGACAGTAAGGTTGTGGTGGTGATTTTATGGATCTTGGCCACTTGGGAGCTGTCAGGGCAGTCGTGACTCTGTGAGTTGGTGAAAACAGTATCTAGACAGGTCGAAGGGAGACCATTGAAGATTTTGCCTCTATTGTGTCCTATTGATGGTCAGTCTAAGAGTCCCCTGTAGAAGGATGACTCTATGTATTGAGAGAATAGTATCCTCCCTAAGGATTATGTGGAGCTTGATGGTCCATTCCTCTTGTTTCCTCTGAAATACAGCCACAGATCATTGGCTGGTTCACACGAATAATTAAGATTAGTCTATATTGCAGACAGAAGCTCAAAAAACAATTGATAATGCTAGAATCTAATAACAGGCGAACCATAGTTTTTGAAACATAATTTTTCACTCTCCAGTCTTCATTTTTATTAACAAATTAAGGTAGGACTGATTTGTTTAAATAATCTTTAATCTTATATTTTGCCTGATTATTTGCAGAAGGCAGAGCAAGAACAATTATTTGCCGTATAGTCTCCTTTTTAAATTGGCAGCAATGGAAATTTGTTTCATGGAGAAACTTAAATAAGACTATTTTAAAGCTTCGAGCCCAGCCATAGGTTTATGCCGCTAAATACTTGTATGAGCTCCATAAATTTCTCTGCTCTTGAGGTCTCAAGACAACTTGGGGCTCCTGGGGCTCTCAGAAAGTGAAATTCTTTACTAACCACAAGTCTGAAACCTTTTACAGGGATTGTGTAAACAAGATATGAGGCAATTGTTTCCAAAGGGCTTTTATTGACTCTATAAGTAACATTTTATTACTTAAAGGAAAGCATACCATTCCAGTTAAAGCCTTGGAAAAATAACCAGTTTCTCCAATTGTGTCCTGTTGCAAAAGAATGATTATTGTTATACTATGCAAATAACTATATTGCCATAAGTTAAGAATACTCACAATTACTTTCCAAATTTTGGAGAAATCCAGTAGAGAAAAATAAGCTGCAAATTTTGTTTATGATTAAACTTTACTTAATCGCTAAAAGCTGTAAATAGCTCAAAAGAAAAGTTTTATTGCCTTCAAAAAACAAACATAAGATTAGCAGTGTTCCAGACAAAAAGTTATAAAAGAATTACATTTGCCTTTTATTAGTTCAGTCCATGCAGTTAATTCCTTTTCTGCTAGATATTCATGAACATTTCAGCTCTCTATGAGTCTCCTAAAAGTTTTTTTTCCTCAATTCTAATGCCATAACCTGCAAAGTTATCAGAAATCTGCATTTAAGAGCACCCGTAAGAGTTCAATAGCTAATTATAAACCCACATTTTAAAGGGAACTAAAACAAGACAACAGTTGTTGTGGATGATGTAAAGTCTCAAGGCAGCCACAATCAAAGACAGTTGACAAGGAAATTTGTTACCTCTTTTGCACACAATAATTAAACAATTATAATGATTACTGACAACATATACTAAGTCATATCACAATTACAGGATTTTTGCATAATTTTGGGACACATGACAACACATTTATGCAAATACAGCCCTAAGAAGGCCAGATTTTACCTTTGCATTAGTGTACTATTGATGTCAAACCCAGTTTAACAGACCTCATAGATAAACCTGTACTATTGATGTCAAACCCCATTTAATAGACCTCATAGATAAACCTATTCCATCTTAATCAGTTTACCCATAAGGTAAGAGTCTCATATACCTTTTATGACTTTACAATTTTCTTTTAATAAGCAGAACAATTCTAAGAAAAGTAAGTTTTGATTTTACTTTGATGTTCAATTTGTGGATAAATTAAATAATACTCCTTTAACTTTAGTCAATATGATCACTCAACACACAGAATTTCTTTTACAAATTTCTTTCACAAACCTCCCACAACTTGGTTAAACCTTCGACTTTATCATATCTAACTTAAAACAATATTTTAATCCCCTAAACTAGGCAAAATATTTCAGATTTCCATGTTCTCCTACCATCTTTGACCAAAAGTACATTCTACTTTCCTCACACGCCTTGCAAGTAAAACTATCTTACCAGTAGCCTCTAATACATGTTACTCTGTTGACTCTTAGCTACATATACTTTTGGTGAAAAAAACTGTTAAGCAATTGATCATAATTACGTACTAGTTGTGGAGCCCAGGACACCAGATAGAAGTGCAGGTAAGCTCTGACTCTTTCTAACATAGCCAGCGGGCATGGCTAACTTTATATGTCATCACACCTTACCTAACATTAAAGCAGGCAAGTTCTACAGTTAAGAGCAGTTTATATTAGTTTATAACCTTAAAGCACTTAATAGACCTAATACCCTTTAAAACTATACATTTTCAATAAATTCCGTTTTGCAAATCTAGTCACTACTTACACAGAACACCTATAACATGCGTAGACTTTCTTACATGTCCTAGACACCAATCTTTTTAAATAACCAGTCATTTTACTTCAGAACAAGAATTTACCATAAAAGATATTTTCTCATATAAAATATTTTTTCCTCTATAACCTTCTTTACCAAAAAATCCCTCTTTAATATTATAACATTTGAATTAGACAAAAGTAATTTTCTTTCTGTTAGGAAGTTAAGGTTTGTACTGCATGTCGCTGTGTGAGTCCTGTGAAAGGGAACCAGATAAAGAGGTTATCTACATGCTATAGACGTTATCCTCCCTCAAAAAATTGCTTGCTTAGATTTTTGGTAGAGTTTGTCAAGTAAGTGTGGGGTATTTCTTAACTAAGCGCGTTCAGGTTAAAGTTATTGGTTAAAGATTTAGGTAGCTTTCTCAGGGGAAACAGGGTTATTAAAGAGAAAGATGTATTTATAACTTAGGTAAATATGAAGCAGGCTCCCATCTCGGAAAGTATATTTTTGCCTCAAAGTGGTGTGAATCTTTCTTTTGGTGGGAGGGGGTGCCATTTGCCCCTATTTCATAATACGATATGGAGGCATTGCTTAGAGAAAGTTAGCACAGAGGAGGAGGCAGCTCTTGAAACCAAAAGGAAAATTTATAATTAACTTGCTGCCTCCAGAGTTTCCCTTGGCTTTGTTCTGTTGATAATAGTGTCTGATTTAGAAGCCAGCCCTAGCATACTGCCCCTCAGCTCAAGGCCATCAGGGGTTGAGATTCTATCCCGTGGGCCCTTTGGCCCTTAAGAAAGTCCTGTTTCCAGTGGCTGACCTTGTGGCAGAGGGGAGGAGATGTGCAGGACTTTTTCCCATTTATCTCATTGTGGCAGTTTGCCTTTCAGTAACTTGGCTTCCTGCAATAATGGCAGTTACCTGGAAGAGTGTCCCTATAGGTACCTGGGGAGGGTTGGTGGGCTGACAGAACAGCCCGTAGTCAAGCCTACCTCTTCTTCCTGCATTTCTCCTTTGCCTTAACCCTGTCTTCCTTGCCCTAATCTTGGTTGTGAAAGAATGAGGCAGCTGATTTAAGGATTTTCTACACAAGGGCACTGAGTTTCAAGGCTGACTTTTGCAAATTTCTCCCAGTTCATTTTTAGGCCAAATAATATTACAAAGGAAAACTAGTTGTATTTGTTTGTTTACTTGAGGTTTGAGGCAATCAAAATTTTTCCAATTTTCGGAGATGTAACCAAGGGGCTTGTCCTTTGGTATGGAGACATGATTATCCATCTGTTAAGAGAGAATAGAGGAGAAAAAAGGGGAAAAAAAAGTCTCCCTTCTTACTTTCCTATTATCCTGAGTAGGACATACCCCATTCATCCTTAAGGTTCTGGATCGAACCAGTCTTACCATGTACCTATAACCTTGCCTTTGTCTCTGTTCTAATGGTAATCTGTTAGCCTGGGACAAATCTCCATCTCTGCCCTATGGGTATCTTACTCCTGTGGCTTTGGGCTGGCCTATATATATTTGTCTCTATGACTTTATAGTGACTCTTAGAATACTAACAGCAAAATGATTATTCCTTTTCTCATATTCCCATTTCCCATGTTTTTCAGTAGACAAGAAGCCTATTTTCCTGCTAACTCTCACAAGGCTTTTGGACTTCTGTCCCTTCAAGTATAACCTTCAAGGTGGTGGTGAATGTTGGGAAGG
The DNA here is from genome assembly GCF_030222135.1 of Aotus nancymaae. Classification (NCBI taxonomy): domain Eukaryota; kingdom Metazoa; phylum Chordata; class Mammalia; order Primates; family Aotidae; genus Aotus; species Aotus nancymaae. The sequence goes on along the minus strand of NW_026988431.1, from coordinate 55,834,738 downwards.
GCATGGAAGTAATTAGAGAAATGAGGCTATAGGAGGAAGTGGGAGAAATAAAGAGAAATACTCATGGAAAGCCTTCATATTCTTGCGAAGAAAGCACCCCTTAAATTAGAGAGGGTAATATTTATTTGCTCTCTTGACATAAACTTAGTAATCTCAGGAGGACTTGGAGCTTAGAGTGAGAATTCACAAATTGCAAAAGGAGAATTTCCCTTCCTCTCAAAAGGGTGCTGTAATAACTAAAGAAAAAAAGCAGGTAGGTGAGATCCTTAAAGGACCAGAGGGTGAGGCTCTATGCAGGTGGACAAACTGCTTTAAAAGCCGCAGACAAACTTGGCCTTTGGCCATAAAAGTAATAAAAAGCATCTGGTAAGTCATAAGGAGCTGGCAGAGCTGGGGTTCCAATTAATGTCCTCCCAGCAACGTGCCAGTGAACAGGGGAAGGGTTGAAGGTCATCTAAGCTGGTATAGTAAAAATAAGCATAAATCTCAGGGAATTTTTTAAGAGAGCCTTTGTCTTTGCTGCCACACAAACACAGCAAGAGCAGTGGATACAAAAATAAAAGGGACTGTGAGTTTACAAAGTCATATAGCAGGCAAAGTGAAAGCAAAGGGGCAGACTCGCCTCCAAAGTGGACAGTCTGGTGGGCGCCTAAGACCATTTCAGAATACACACAGAGAAAACAGGAGAATAGGCAGTGCGGTTTTGGGGGAAGAGCCAATTTTAGTTGGAAAAGCAGAAGAAAACCCAGACATTGTACAGTGTTGGACTTTAGCCCTACCATTCTCATGAGCCTCCTATCCAGGAGGGCCATTAGCGTCTTATTCCTGCTCGACATAGACTCCAGGTTCTTTCCCACCCCAGTGAAAGACCCATCAGGATGAGCTGAGAGATCAGCCACAGGAAGCAGAGTACCTTGGCCGAGATAAATGGTCCTGGGATCAGGAGACTGAAAGGGAAAAAGAAAAACACATACAGGGGTTGAACTCCTCTAGCTGAAGAAGAGGTATAGAAGAGTATTATCACTGGAGAATCCGTCTGAGTTACATAGCACCAAAGGATGTTATTGTGACAAATCCATACAGGTTTCTAGCAGCTTCAGTTATTGCTTCCTCACAAGAAAGAACTTGACTGAGGGTCATAAGGCAGAAGAAAAGATCAAGGCAAGTTTTAGAGCAGGAGTAAACATTTACTAAAAACCTTTAGAGCAGGAATGAAAAGAAGTAAAGTACACTTGGAAGAGGACAAAAGTGACTTGAGAGATCAAATGCTCAGTTTGACCTTTTACTTGGGGTCTTACAAATTGGCATGCTTCTGAGGTTGCATCCCTTCTCCCCAATCCCTCCTTGGGGTGGGCTGTTTGCATTTGCAGTGGCCTGCCAGGACTTGGGAGGGGTTGCATGTACACTTTGTTTACGGGAGTTATACGCATCATCAATTCAGGCATTCTTCCCTTACCAGTCTAAATTATGTACCAGTAAAAGTCTGTACCAGTAAAAGTCTGCCGTTTTGCCTCTTAGTGCACATGAGTGATCCCACTTGCCTAACTCTTGAGATATTATTGGGAGGCTACTGATCACCAGCTTCACGTGTTCCTATCTATTGGGAAACTGTCTTTCCCTGGTAGTGAATGTGACAAATTAATATTTTAGAGAGACAGCCTGCTAACTGCCTAACCATCACTTGCTGGTTGCCTGACATTCCTGGCTGTGGGGGGAGCCTTTTCCTGCCCTGCTCACATCTGGCTAGCTACCTACTGTAACACTATCTTGACAATTTCTGTGCCTAAATTCAATTTACTTAATCCCAATTATTAAACTTTATTAGTCATAGTTACTGACTTAAAACTCTAAAAGGCAAACTTATTTTTGGTATTTATTTTTAAAGAGGCTGGAAAATACTGAATTAATAAATTATGCATGTTGCATAATTTGCATCATTTTGAACATTATAAAAATTGGATTAGAATGTGTGCATGAAAGTAGATTGAATTTTAATTTAAATATATCTTAAAGTTTTATTTGATACATGAGTTTTAGTGATTTCAACATTATACTATGATTTAATAATGAAACAATAACTGACCAAGAGAAATAAACTCTTCTTCAGTAAAAATTATACTACTAATGTAACCATAGAAACACATAAAACTATCTTAGTTTCCCAGAAAGGAAAAGTAAGAAAAGCAGAAAACAGTCTTTAGTTTAAATGAGGTTAACACGAAGTTGGCCGTTACACTTACCTGCAGAGCGTCGTTCCCCTCATACTCTGAATATTTTGGTTTTGTGCTTACTGTTCCTGTCTCCAGCCCCACTCTTATTATAACTACTGTTATTTCCATTCCCATGCAGGCGCTCTTTCTAATAATCTAAGTTATTCTCCTCGGCTGACTTTGTCCTCTACCTTGACTTGGTCACTAGTTCCCATGAGTATACTACTCATCTGTTTATTACCACCCGAAACCCCTTTGTAAACGTAAGTTTGAATCTCCTTCTTTGTGCATCACCTGTTATTTTTCCATTTCCATGTCTGTAAAAACCATAGTTTTATAACCATTAAGCCCCGCAAGTATTTCAGTTCTACTTATGTCACCTACTCACGTTAGTGTACCGTCCACTTACAACCTAATTTCTCTCCTTTCCTAACTTGGAGTCAGATCTTATCATTATAATCATTTACTCATATTTATACTCAAATCTTTCACCCCTTTTTCTCGATTTGCCTGGAAAGAAACAGATCCAGTTCAGTCCAATGTTCTGGTTTCTTTGAAATGTTAACACACAGATAAACATGACTGGATAGAAACATGCAATTGTGCTGATTATTCTTCTCTGAAATTTTTAAGGCATTATATGAGTCCTCAGACATTTTTCATGAATCACACTATAGTTTATTCATGTGTTAACTGTCCCACTCCTAACAAAATTCCAAATCTTCTATCTTACATGCAAAAATTCAAAAGGCCGTGAAAATGAGAAGATTTTATAATTCATTTGGTTATAAAACTTGGCCTGACCAGACCTAACTGAAACTGATTGATATATAACTATTTTTTATCCTAATGAGTGTGAATATTCATATATTTCACCACAGACCTATTAATGTTTTGATTACTGCATGTTACTTAAAACTTTCCTGTGGTTTTACTTAATATATAAAGTGCATATCATAGCTTTACCTATCTAAGATTCAAATACATTCTTATTTCATAACACCTCTGGCTGCAAAGGTCTTGAATAAAGGGTTGTGGACCTTTTATCTGCCTTCACATTACACCATCTTTCTGTAAAGAAAGTTGTGCCCCTAAATAAGATTTGTATCTCTACTTGTGTATTATAAGGGGAAATACAAATTTAAAATAAGAGGCTTAATTCTCCCCTTTGAAAATAAGAGACTTAACTTCCCTTTTCTTAGACCATTTCCTTTAGGGCACTTGTAGGTTCTTTCTCTGTTATTTTAAACTGTATGTAAATCTTGTTAAATGCTAAATAAGCTGCTTTCCAGCTTTAAGAAACAGAAATGTCTTTCTCAAGGTCCTGGAGCTATCAATTGGAAATGTGATCATCAAGGAATAGAGCACCCTGATCTCAAAGGTTCTGTGGGAAGATAAGATCCTAACTTCAAGTTCTAAAATTACCTCCTCTAATAACAATACAAGAAGTTTACTTTTAGTTTGAATAAAGCCAATTAGCAAACACAGATGGCCAAACCAATTATCAGGTGAATCTAGGATGAATTAAGTGTGATAAATGCTGCTTTCAAGTTCTCTTACTTGAGGACTAGCTATGGTTTATCTTGAGAACATGTAAGTCAATGGGTTGTCTCTACTTGACTGTATGGAAGAATACAAATTCTTTCTAGTTTAAAACTTATTCAATGATAAAATTGTTTTGTTTCTCTTCTGCTTTTGTGGAGAGGCATTCAGAGTTAGCTGAAGATTTTGTTTTCAATTGTATTTCCCCAGTACTAGCCCCATTTTAACTTTCATGTTCAAAGACATTGCCCTAGCAATTTTTCTTTCTCGTTTGTGACTTTGTATTTTTCCATACTTCATCTTTCTCATTAGCATCAGTTTCTTTCATCTTGATCTGACATGTTTTCTAACAAAATTCTTATCATTTTGAGTAAATTTACTCCTTTCAAAATCAGTCATTCTTCTGCTTTCCACTAGACCTTATAATTAAGCTTTTGACCTTACTACTGGACAAAATTATTTTTATTAGGATCAGGGATACCCTATAACCATAAAACCTTAGTCTTCACATGTTTTTTTTTTTTTTTTACTATTAACAGTCTTTGACAGAAGGGATTACTCACTATATCTTGAAAGTGTCTTCTTAATTTTAGCACACCATCTGACTCTTTTCTACTACTAGACCTTCATCTGGTACTTTTAAGTCTCCTTTAACAGTTCTTTATCTCTCAGACTCTAAACTCTGGAGTACACTGGGAATCAGGCTTGAATTTCCTATCAACTTGTCCTATTTCCACTTTGTTGATAGCTGTATTCAAACTCATAGCTCAAGATTTTACCTCACACTGAAGCCTCCCAAGTACATTTCTCAAATTTGAAATGCTCTGCTCAAATCTAGACAAGTTTCTAGCTGCTTATTTGACATCTCTTAATGTCTAATAGATCTTTAACTTTATGTGTCTAAAATGAAGTCCTATTCCTTCTCCTAAACTTGCTTCTCCTGAAGATCTTCCAATAGAAGTAAAATAAAACTCATATATGTGTTCATTTATTCTTCTCATTATTTCAAATTTAATTCCCAATCCTTGAACAAATCTTGTGAGAGATCTACCTAGATCTAAATATTTAACATCTAAGTCTGTATATTTAGCATACACACCTATACATCTATGAATCTAAATTTCTGGAATTTAAATCTAAATATATCTAAAACCTTACCACTTTTTACATCATGTTTATTTATCATCATGTACCAAATCATCATCATCACTGACAGATACTCTACTATTGCCTTTCTACAGTCTGTTCACAAGATAGATCCTTCCATTGTGTTAAACTCTGCAACAGCAAATAGTCCTCACAAAGATTCGCAAGCGCTTATAATATTTTGCACTGTATTAAAATTTTGAAATTATCAACTATATTCCTTTCACATTTATCTTCTTTCTAATTTTTTTAACATATCAGGCATTTCATACAACCAATTCCAGTAGTTATTTTCTTAGACATAGCATGCCCTTCTTCTGAATTAATGCTTGACTAATTCCTTAGCTTTCTTCAGGGCTTTATAAAAATATCACTTCATTAGAAATAACTTTCTAGAATATCGCATACAAACTTAAACATGTTTCTTCTGGTGTGATATTTCTGTAAACCCACTAAGGAGACAGAAACTGTAAATAGCTATGCCTATTTCTCAACCTTTACCTATATCTATATCTATTTCTATATCTGTCTTTATTAAAATCTATGAGTTCACCATGATACCTGTAATTCTAAGTGATATGGTACATCTTTCCATATTTATAACTCACTTCTCTAACAGTAAGAAATCTGTCTTCAATAATTCATTATGCATTCTCTCTCTCACATACACTCTCTATTTCTATAGATAGAAAGATAGCTTCAGAATCGCTGATGCCACAGCTAAATTGAAAACAATTAAATTTTAATATTTTACAGTGGTATTTAATGTAAGTATCTTTTCAGTGAAATGTACAAATTTTATGTGTTCATTTGAAGAGTTTTGAAAAATGTGTACACTTATATACCCAGCCCTTAACAAAATGTAGAACTTAACCAGAATCACAGAAATTCCCTCTCTTCTCTTCCAGTTAGCATATCTGTAAGACAAACACTTTCTAGTTCTTTAAAACTATGTATTAGTTTGCCTCTTCTAGAACTCTGTACAAAGAGCATTGCATAATATGTCTTTTTTGTGTGCCTGGATTCTTTCAGCATGATGTCTGCTAGATTCATGCATGGTGTTTCATGTTTTGGCAATTTTCTTTTTACAATTAAACATGAATATGACAATCATTTGATTCTTAATGAGGAACATTTGAGTAGTTTCTAGTGTGATGATTACAAATATAGCTGATATGAATATCCCTGAAGACATGTTTTGTGGACATGTATTTTTATTTCTCTTAGAAAACTACATAAGAGTGGAATTTCAATGTCATAGGATAGCTTTTACCTTTTAAACACAGCATCAATTTTTTTCTTCCATTCTGCTTGTATAATTTTACACTTCCACCACAAGTGTTTAAGAGTTCTAACTGTTCTTCATAGTTGCCAACATTTCGTGTTTTTGGAGTTTTAACATTTGGTTAAACTTGTAGTGTAGTGATATTTTTACTGTGGTTTAATTGGAATTTTCTTGATGAAAAATAATGTTTATTTTCTTAGTTTTTTTTATTTGCCCATTTTTATATCTCACTGTTGCTGATTTTAATTTGTGGACTTTTTGTCATTTTATTATTGTCAGCTAGTTGTTTAAACATATATTATATATTTGAAATCGAAGTCTTACAAGATTCACATTTTGAAAATAGTTTTCTTATAGTTTGTGGTTTTTCTTAGGTCTGCATTTCCAAGTAAATCATAGATTCAGCTTGTCAAGAATTTTATAAGAAAATTATGCTGGGATTATAATTGTGATTACTTTGAAAATGTAGACTAATTTTGAGATATTAGTGTTTTTAAATATTGAATCTTCTAATCTATGAGCATGATGTATTTCCCCAATTATTTAGATCTCTATATTTTCCTTCAAACCATTTTGTAGTTTTTCATTTATAGGTTTTTCACTTATTTTATTAAATACATTTCTAAATATTTAAGTAGTTAGTTCCATTAAGATTAATTTTAAAAACCTTTTTCTTTTGAAGTCCTTATATCCCCACAGGAAATTATAGAGAGTCCAAAGTGTCCAAATTTTCCAATGATGACACTTTATAGCTCCAGTAATACTGAAACCAAAAAAAGTGATATCTGTACAGACTGTAGACTGAATTCAATTTTCATCATTTTAAACTTGCATTTCATGTGTATAGGTGTGTGTAGTTCTATTCAGTTTTATTCTAGGTATTGGTCTATGCCATCACCACAGAAGGCAAGATACTGAACTGCTCCATTACCACAAAAAGGAACTCTCTCATGTAATTCTTTTTCCATGACAACCACTACTGTTTTCTATCTCTACATTTTTGTTCCAGTAAGAATGTTATATACATGGAATCACACAATACCATGTTTTTAAATTTACATTGAAATAATATTAGGAATTGGTGGGAGTGAGAAGAGGTAAAGATGAAAAAAGTTTACCCATACATTGGTAATTGTCAAAGCTGGGTGAAGGACTGTTAAGAGTTTATTACACTATACACTTTACTTTGGAATATGTTTGATATTTATTTTAATAATAATAAAAATTAAAAGCTATCAAAGTAAATATACAAATGTTTAAAGTAAATAACATTCAGAATAGAAAGGTGAAAAGAATGCTTTTCAGATTTAGGAAATATATGAGAGAAAAATTATAAGCCTGCCAAAACGGGGAGAGGGTGGAATTAAACCAGCATGATTAAAATATCTGTAAAGGGTATATACTTAACTTTACTCAGTAATTTTTAAAATGAGATAAAAATCAATTATGTAAAATAATTATAATGCAGAATATTTATGAGAAATAGCTAAAATATATTAAATAAGTTTAACTGGTGATCCTAAAGAAACAAATGCAAAAACAAAATTAATTTAGTATATGCACTGGTATTATAAATTCCACACTTTCCCATAGTTATAAATGTAATTGCAGTAAAATTTATTCCTTATATATATAGTATAATTATATATAATAGATTAGTATTAAAACAAAAGCTAGATTCTGAATGTTGAACATAAGTAGGAAAAGATTAGCCTCAATATTGAGGTACCTTTGACCAAAGTGATTTAAAAATAACATTTTCTTTAAGGGTAACTTCAGGCCAACTGAGAAGTTATTTTCATTTAAATGATAGTAGCTACTCTTTGGATTCATGACCCACTGGAACCGAACAGTGAGATAAATTTCCCTTAGGATCATTACTCTAAAGCAATGTATTCCAATAACTTTCTGCAATGATGAAAATGTTCCATGCCTGTGCTATCTAATATCTTAACCACTAGTCTTGTGATTATTGAGCGTGTGAAATCCTGGATAGTATAACTGAAGAATTGCATTTTTATTTAGTTTAATTTTAATGAATGCAAATTGAAACATCGATGTGTGGCGATCTACATTACTGGACAGCACAGACAGGTCTAGTGGAATCTGACACTACCCTCCTTTCGTTCAGTCCATTTCAGTCACCTAGATTTTGGGATTGGTCATGAACCTAACTTTGTTTTATTTTGCTCTTGAATTCCTTGGGATTTCATACTGTTACCTTAAGACTTTATTGAATAAGTCTCCTTATTTTCTTCTTTTCTATTACTGTGTTGTTACCTAAAAGGAATATCTATGGCAAAATCTATAGAGCTGTGCCTGTATGTTACAGATAGTCATAAGAAGAAAAAGAATAGTCAACAAACAGAACTTCACCTAAGTCTTTTTCCTGAAGGGGAAAGAATGTCCATACTTAATCTGAACAATTGGGAAGAAAACAAAATAAACCTTAGACTTATGACAATGACTCTCCTACTTCAGTAGAGCTCTTGACATCTAAGTGAATAAATTGGTCTACATCCTTGAGTGATACATCAGGGCAGTTTTAAACCAACCTCATCCAATTTGGCTGAAGGAAGACACTCAACCCATGGGAATTTTGAAAGAATTTAAGCACTCAAAACTTACATTCTGCTATGATTGCATTTTTAAGTGTGCTCATTACTTACATTCTAAGCAGATATAAGAGGCTAATTACAATACTTAAAGGAAAGCATGGTTGAGTTTCAACTTCCCAGTCTACCTGCATTGTCAGGCAGAAACCTGATTAAACAGATGGGCCTCACCCCATGACCCTCAAAATCAGTACTGAGAATTTGGAGAAACAAGAAAAAGTGCTAAAATTGTTTATTCATTCTTCAGGAAGAAGCCTTAAGGCACCTAAATAATCTGCCGTTGAATCAGCATTCCACTTTGAACTTGGCAAAATCAAAAAAGAGTGACATTACAAAGAAGCTTTATTAGGATTCCTTAAAATCTTGAAATATTTTTATTATTCATTTTGAATACATTAATCTCATGGATTTAAGAATATTCAAACCCACATTTCCCTAAAAAGCTATTTTATTAAGTTAGAGTACAAAATGAGATGAAACATAGATATAAACCACACTAAAAGTAATAATTTAAAAACTTGAAGACACCTGATTACATACCAAGCAAAGAGCAAAATTATTATGCATGGGGTCCTGTTTTAGTTTATACCTGGCTTCAAATTCTCAATAGCAGCTTAATTTCATATGGATAAGTATTTAATAAGTTAAAAGTAGACTGTTTGATTCTGATGATCAGTTTTTAGTACCAAACTAGAAATGATACCTTCTCAGACAGTTTAAATTTAAAAAAAAATGATAAGCCTAGTTATGTAAAATATTCAGAAATAACGCTTGTTAAACTTTCACTAACTTTTTTACAAAATTACAGATTAGAGTCACAACAACGTTATTACCTTTTTACATAGATATCAACCTCTAAACTTATATATCCATCCATCCATACATACATAAGCGTGTGTATATACTTATATCCTTAGATTGTTTGGGGTAACAAGATCAGTGGACACACAATAATAAAATATCTTTAGATATTTCAGTAAGAGTTCCAAGGCTGTTACATATTTTTTCTGATTTACATATTCATCTCAACTTTCATTTTTCATTTATGAATTCATTTATTTAGCATATAATTATTAAATGTTTTCTCTGTTCAGATATATAGTAGGCCTTCAGAATAGAAAAAAATGAATGTTACTCTCTTTGTACTGGAGAGGCAGTCAACTTTGAATGCATACGTACCATAAAACAGTGCAATCTGCTTTATACCCTGAAGAGTAGCAAGAGATGTATAATATGCATTTTCTTCTTAAAAGAAAATTATATGCTAATTAAATTGCTTATATGAATTTTGCAGTGGTTTTTTGATCATGAGCTTTCTAGTTATATTTGAGTCTTGGTAAAACATTGCACTATAGAATATGATACCTTAAAACAAAATAACCTATACAGAGTCTATAAGGAACAAAATGAATATTTGAAAATCATTTGATTAGGTAATCTTACTTTGTTTCTTTGAGAAAAATTTCTTTGAGGAAATTTGAGATTAAGGTTTTTGTTTTATTGTTTCAAAGCCAGAAATATGTTCTAGTCTAAAACAAAACTCAATGACATAGTCTTCTTTCACTCACTAAGCTCACAATTTAACCTTAAATCAATATTTACTCTACATGAATTCAACCAATTTTTTAAAGCATTGACTGTTGACTGACTTACCCAGTCGTTGAGGTTATAGGCCAATATTCCTCACATAATGTATTCATACTCTAGAGAAGCTAGAGTTTGCCACTCAAAATGCCAAGAACAGAACAGAAGGAAACATTCATCCCTTTGTGGTTGCTTCTCTCTTTCGACCAGGCACCCTGGCTCAGGCCTGTAATCCCAGCACTTTTAGAGGTCGAGGCAGGTGACTCACTTGAGGCCAGGAGTTTGAGATCAGCCTGGCCAACATAGCAAAACCATTTCTCTACTAAAAAAAAAAATTTAAATTAGCTGAGCATGGTGGTGCAGGTCTGTAATTCCAGCTACTTGGGAAATAGAATATTAAGAATCACTTGAACCCAGGAGGTGACGTTTGTAGTGAGCCAAGATCATGTCACTGCACTCCACCCTGGGTGACAGAGTGAGATTGTCCCCAAAAGAAAAGAAATAAAAATACTTCACTGGAGGTGCAGGAGACCCATCTTCCCAGGAGAAGAACGCTTTAGGCCCCTTTATCCCACTAACTTTACAGTGCAAATTGCAAAAGAAAAATAGCACAATAAATCAAATTAAAAGATTTCAATTATTTTCCAAATTCTAAAAAATGCTTACTAAAAATTGAAATTGTTTTACCTATTATATAAATAATGTCAACACCCTATTATTTTGGATCTGATGGAGTGCTCAGTATCAGTTGCAGGAAACCCATCTTCCAACAAGAGGAAACAATAATCAAATAAATGTTAAGAAAATACATTTATATAGAATTAAGATAGTATATGTTCATTCTCAGTATATCTTTTATAAGTTAATGTTTACCACATACATTTCTGGTTACATTTTTCTTATAAGTTAGATATAAAAAGAAAATAAAGAAGTTCAACAGAAGAGAAATGTTATGAAATAACCAAAGTTAGTAAAAGTATGAATATGTTTACTATTTACATTGTGTAATACAGTTTATTTCTGTAAATAAAATTATCTTTTCTGATACTAAGCATTCCATTATGGATAGAAGTGGCATATATTATTGATTTCATTAAACGAGCACACAACACTTGTGAATTTCATTGAAGCAAAATGATAAACCAGAAGCCAAAAGTTTTCCCCTGAATTATATACTAAATTTCAATTTAATGTGTCCTCATTCTTTACAGTTCTGACCCTTAAATATGCCAGTCCTTTGAATAGCATAAGATCTGAATATCTGAAGTACTGATTTAAATCTATTTTTTCACTTAATAGTCACTGGACTAACACAGAACATCAATCTGTTCTCTGATTTGCTTGGCAACAGTTTAAGAAAGGCCTATCTCTTTCAGGAGTAAACTCCCATTTGAATTCTCCAGCATAGATACATTAAAAGAAATATTTTGGGCCCATAACTTTATTAGCTCTGTTACTGTAGTCTTTGCTGAACCTCTAAGAATTTTCAGAGGACTGAATTGGATACAAAAAATAAGTGCAACATACTAATTCAACATCTTGCCAAAATGTGGTGTATAAACGTGTACAGATACATATGTGTGTGTGTGTGTGTGCACAGAACTATAATTCAAGCTAATTAAAGTAAGAGCACCATTGTTTTATTTCTTAATGATTGCAACTAAGGCCCATTAGCTTTTTCATATAGTCTTAGCAGTCCAAACCCTCACTATTTGGATCATTTTGGTTTTATATATTTCTATGTTAATTTATAAGTCTCAGATATACTTTTTCTATATATTGCTGTACAAATGAATTATAGGTGTCACTAATTTCTCTAACATTTAAATATAACAAGATAGACTTTTTTGTTTTAATTAAGCTGTTAATTTTCTTTCTTCTTCTGGCTTTGTTATTACTTTTGAATTTAAGTAATATTAGCCCTGTCTTCATTAGTAAATAGAGTTTCAGGTTCGAATTCTGAATACAAGGACCTCAAATAATAGAGGTTATGCTAAATGAACCTAAAGTCAGTGTCTGCTACCAATCCCTGTAGATCAACACTAGACAGTATTTCCAGTGGGAAAGTTACTGTAATTGGAATAAATGGCGTTCCATATTTATCCTTAGCTCTGCAACATCTCCACCTTTGTCCCATCCTATAATGCTTAATTGTGTAAAGGTCTCTGAGGTGTTTTCAATTCATGTTAACTATTATTCTCATCATCTCCTGTTTTCTTTGAATTATGTAAGCTGCTTTCATGTAATTAGAAATATCCTCAGCCCTACTCCATAAAATCAAGTTTAATTGGGAAAATTTATTAATTTATCTAGGCTAGAAATAATGAGTTTTTCATTTGGTCGATAGTAAAGAACTTTTTTAAAAGGATGTTTTAATCTGTATGGAAACTTATCTCTAGAATATTATATTTGTTCTGTGTAAAATGTACACAAAACATTTATTCAGTTTCCTTTTGTCAAATAAATGGTCCTCTTAAAAATAGGTATTAAACGGATATAAGTGAGAAAGTACATCTAAAACAGCCCGTGCAAGCATAGAAAGCCTAGCTGAGCTGCCCTGGCCTATTCTAGATAAAATATATGTTTCTCAAAGCAACTAATCACGACTATCATTTGTTATAACCTTAAAGTAGAATATGTAGATCCATGCTAATATGCACACTCATTTATCTACACCCATTCTTCAGAATTCTGGCAAAGAATTTGACATCAGAAAGTGCCACTCATTCATTGTACAAATATTCATGAGTGACTATATAAGATACTAAAATGAAAGCTGCAGCAAATATGAAGATAAAACAGATACAAGCACTTCTATCACTGAATTTTGAATACATAGTAAAGCTGCACAAATGCATATGATAAGAGGTGCTACATATTGAGAAGCATAGGAAATGCTTATCTCATATGCTACGGTAGTTCCTAAAAGCTTGATCATGAATCCAACCTCCTCCTTTAGAGATTAGAAAAAAAAAATCAGAAAAAGAAAATCTGTTTCCCTAAAAGCACCTAGTTAGTTGAAGAAGTTTCCAACTTGTTTAAACACAAGACTAAAAATCTAGAAATCTATGTGTTTTTTAATCTAGTGACATAACTGTAGAAACTACTAAAATTCTTTGTACAGCATGTGATTATGAAGAAGCTTCTGTCCTCATATAAATTGAGTCTGGGCTTACACCTCACCAACACCATCCTTCAGTCATCTGATCTAACCTGTAATAAAGGGTTTTCATTGATTTCTAAAGCTTCAGCATTTAATAGGAAGCAACTATTTAATTAGTGTTTCTTTGAGTTAAAAAGAAAGGTAGAAATACACATTCATTTTGGGAATAAATGTAATTATAGAGAACAGTTCATGTCAGTAATAAATTTGTGTCAGTGATTTTACTTTTTAAAAGTTATTACCAGCAGCATGGTATAGTATAAAGAATTATAAATTATTTTCTGAGATTCTGAGTTCAGTCATGTACTATTGTATTATTGAATATATTATTATATTTAGGCTTTATTATTGTGTGTAAACTAAACAGCTTTTCTAAACAGCCTCAAACATTATAGGTTAACACAATTTACATGCATTGGTTGCTCATAGCAGTCCAAGTAGTTTACCGATCTTGGGATGGTGTGGGGGTTGAAGTCAGCGACTGGTTGTGGTGTTTATGTGCTCTTTTCCATGAAGTTATTCAAGTACTAGGCTATTGCAGGCTATGTAGTCTTTAATTTGTGGCTTCCAAAATAACACTAAGCATTATCATCCCGGTGCCTCCTGAGCAGGGGGTAATGGTGAAGCACAAGTTTTAGAGGCAGGTCTGAAAGTGGCAAAAATACTTTGTTCAAGTTTCATTGTCTAGAACAAGTCACGTGGCAATACCTAAATGTGAAAGAGTGTGAAGATAGTCAAGTTATTTTTCAAAGTAAAATGGAACAATGAATTTAAAGGCCAGCTATTACTTTCTGTAGCAGTCTGATCTTTCAGATATCCATGTCACTCTTTTCCTTACACTTAGAATTAATTCAGTCCTTCCCAAAACATGGCAACATAAATTTCCATTTGCTTATTGCATCAAACTCCAAGTTCAAAATCTGTGGTCTAGAGGCAGCTTTCAGTAGTACAACAAATATAAACTCATAAATGAATAAATAAATATCTCCCATTTGTCCAAGTACACATATACACAAACACATACCACATGCACACTAAAATTGTGGAAGACAGAAAGTATATCTGATATATATATATAAATTTGGAAAAAGAGAAAAACCATTTATTGTTCTATAAGAGTTATAGAATTCTTTTTAAAAAATATTTATACATAATAATTGTACATATTAATGGGTTACATATGATATTTTACTACGTGCATACAATATGCAATGATTAAATCTGTATTTTTAGAATATCACCTTGAACATTTTATTATTTCTTCTTGGTGTTGGGGATATTTTAAATCTCTTACAGCTATGGAGTATGAACTATGAAGACTCCTTTGGCTCTATCTTTTGTAAAAAGTCTTTCTTATCCATTATTCTCAATAGTCATAACTATATAAGTTTATGGCTAATATGTCCTCCATGAGCAGGAGAAAAATGTGGTTTCATGAGATTGGTCCAGGGTCCCCAGTTTGTGTACAGCCTAGGAACTTGGGTGTCCTGTGTCCCAGCAGTTCCAGCCTTGGCTAAAAAGGACCAACATACAGCTCAGGCCGTGGCTTCAGAGGGTGGAAGACCCAAGCCTTCGCAGCTTCCATGTGGTTTTGAGCCTGCAGGTGCAAACTAGTCAAACATTTGAGTTTGGCAACCTCCACCTATATTTCAGATGTATGGAAATGCTTGGATGCCCAGGAAAAAGTTTGCTACAGAGGTGGGGACCTCATGGAGAACCTCTGCTAGGGCAGTGCAGAAGGGAAATGTGGGGTTGGAGCCCCACACAAAGTCTCTACTAGGGCATTGCATAGTGGAACTGTGAGAAGAGGGCCACCGTCCTCCAGAATGGTAGATCCACTGACAGCTTTCACCCTGGGCCTGCAAAAGCCACAGACACTCAATGTCAGCCTACTAAAGCAGCTGGGAAGAAAGCCTGTACCTTTCAAAGTCACAAGGGTGGAGCTGCCTAAGACCATGGGAACCCACCTCTTGCATCAGCATGACCTGGATGCGAGATGTGGAATCAAAGGAGATCATTTTGGAACTTTAAAATTTGACTGCCTCACTTGATTTCAGACTTGCACGGGCACTATAACCCCTATATTTTGGCCAATCTCTCCCATTTGGAATGTCTGTATTTACCCAATACCTGTACCTTCACTATATCTAGGAAGGAACTAGCTTGCTTTTGATTTTATAGGCTCATAGGTCAAAGGGACTTGCCTTGTTTCAGATGAAACTTTGGACTGTGGACTTTTGAGTTAGTGCTGAAATGGGTTAAGATTTTGGGGGGACAGTTGGGAAGGCATGATCAGTTTTAAAATGTGAGGACATGAGATTTGGAAGGATCAGAGATGGAATGATATGGTTTGGCTATGTCCCCACACAATTCTCAACTTGAATTGCATCTCCCAGAATTCCCTCGTATTGTGGGAGGCATGCCTCATGAGGACTGGTCTTTCCCATGCTATTATTGTGATAGTGAATAAGTCTCATGAGATCTGATGGCTTTATCAGGGCTTTCCACTTTGTTTCTTCCTCATTTTATCTTGCTGACACCATGTAAGAAGTGCTATTAGCCTCCTACCATGATTCTGAGGACTCCCCAGCCATGGGGAACTGTAAGTCTAATTACACCTCTTTTCCTTCCCAGTCTCAGGTATGTCTTTATCAGCCAGGTAAAATGGCATCCCATGCCATCAGTGGTTACATCTAGGTTACGGTTACATCTGTGTAATTAAAGGCAATTATAGTCACTACCAGAAACTACTTCAAACTATTCTCAAATGATCTATTTTGAAATAAACAATGTCATTGATATTAATTGCCTCAATGACTCTTACTTTTCTACACGGTGAAACGAATTTATGCTGTTAAAATTGTGGTCCTTTTTCAGCTAAAATCAATTAATGTTTTTCTTTACTTAGCAATGCAGCACGTAATTTTTAAAATACTTCTGAAAGCTTTTATGTTAGTAATTCAAGATTTTTTTTTAAATCTGTAACATCAAGTCATGTGTTCATAATGTGCTTTTACCATTGATGCAGTTTTAATATCAATAGCCATTATTTATTTATTTTGCTTATAATAGAAATAATTTTGACACATAATATTCTTGGACCTTTTGGGTGTCATTAGTGTCAGTAAAGAAAATGGAACAAATGTATAAAGATACTTTATTGATTTTCATTTTTGACATTTTTCTTCTTATCCCAGGGACTGATATAAGAAACAGCAGATATGCATAATCCCAATGAAACACTACATTTTCTTTCATGAAATGAAGAAACTTTTCTAAGCATAATATACATCCTATGCCACCTTGAAACAATTTGAAGTAAAATAACTTCAAAATCTGACATATATGTTTAGTTATTTTAATGCAGAAAATTTTCAGAAAATAAGGGAGAAAAATTGTTTTGGGGACAATTTAATAAATATATATAAAACTCATATGAACAGAAATTGTATAATTTGTATGCCAAAAAATCAAAGTCATAAACTTTGAAGACATACTTCCTCAGATAAAATATGACAAAGAGTGTGAAATAACAGACATTGGAGATTCAGAAAGTTAGGAGAAAGAGAGGAGACTAAGGAATAAGAAATTAATTAATGGGCATAATATACATTACTCAGGTAATCATTACACTTTTAAAAGCCCAGACTTAACCACTACGTAATACATTCATGTAACAAAATTGTACGTGCACTCCTTTAATTTCTACTAAAACAAAGTCAGATAAAATTTGGCAGTAGAAATATTACAATTTTTAAAAAATTATGTGTGTATTTTTTCTCTTATATTCTAATGGATAATTAGTGTTCCTAAACTTATATTTATAGACATTAATAAAAGACAACATTTGAGAATTCAGTTGGGCTATTCAAGATTTCTCAGAATGGTGATTATCCCACAGTTCTTTAAGAGCGCCTCAATCATAATGGTTTGTTGTTGCTTTATCAGCCTTTACTTTTACATGTGACCTTTCTTCAGTTGCTATTGGGCTTTTGGCAAATATCTACAGATGATATTTTAATGGTATGGGTACTAAAATTTTAATATTCTCAAATTATTTTAAGTATTTCCTTTTGAGACTATCATTCACTTCCACTTAGAGAAAAATAATTATTTCCTAAAATTTATAAACTTAGCTTATCTTGGTGAATCTATTACATATTAGAGTAAAAACAATGAATGTAGCCATGGTAGTGATTAAATCCCCATCCTTAAGTTTTAGTTTATTTGATGAAATATTTATTTCATGAACACATGCACAGAAACCATCTAGTAGTACAGTATTGGAATTACCAACTTAAGAAAGATATATTTAGTGAGGACATTTGTTTTATGCTATTTTATTTATTATACTGTATTTGTTATCTCTAGGTCTTTCACCTCTTATGACCATTATATTTCTAAAATAATAATTGGAGTTAATTTTCAAATTAAGATAAAAGATAAATATGTTTAAATATAAATTATGATTGTTACTTGTTAAAATCATAGACTCAATGTACATATGGTAGCTACATTATAGTGAAAAGAATACATGGTTTGGGGTTAGAGAGGTTAGACCTAAATCTCATCTATTACCTCAATAATTCTTGAGGCTATAGGCAATATTATATTAGGGAAAGTAGTAAACCATGATGCCAGATAGACATCTTAAAATTTCATTTTTTTGCCATTCATGAGTAATAATGACTTTGGGGATTTTTATAAATCACACAAAATTTTACTTTCTTTGTTTCCAAGTGGGGGATAATAGCATTCATATTATAGTGAATATACATTAACATATGTATAAATGAACTGTCAAACACTAGAAAGAGTGGCTTTTCAATAGATGCTTCTTTCAGCATTCAAGTCTGTTTTCTAGTCCCTTTTAAAACTAAATCATAGACTATGAAAACTTCATAATTTGGAAATTAAGTTAATTACCATGAAACTGCTGGAATTGCAATATGTTTTTGTAGGATGTAAAAATTTTATCTTTTGTTTTAAAGGATATTTTTCAGAACAAAAATAAGAGGCCTAATTGGTGAAAATAATTTATACATTAATTTAATAGGTGTTTATTTTAAACTTTATATGTGCCAGGCACCATATTAAGTAGAGATAAGACATACTTTCTGTTCTGCTTCATGGATATTCTAAAGGGGTAGATATATACGAAACAATTTAAAATTGAAAAAAATAAACAAGTACAATCAAATTATGATAGGCTATAAAATTAAGTAAGAAAACAGAAAATCCTGAGGAAATGAAGGAGTGTGCTGCATTATGGATAGATAGACTTCATAGAAATTTCTAGTAAGAAATTGTACTTAAAAGAGAGATAAACTAATGATGCAAAGAATGAGGGAAAGAGTACTCCAGGCAGAAGGTACAGTATATAAAGCATTCATGAAATAAATTATTTGGAGTTTTACATGTTTAAGAAACTGAAAGAATATCAGTGTGTTTGTGGCTTAATGTGCCAAATTAGTTTGAATATATGAATAAGATTAAATAACTAGGAAATGCACATTATATTTGGACTTTTATGGTAAAAAAAATTCTAGATTTTAACTTTAAGTGCAGTGGAATGCTACTGAAGAATTTTAAGTGTGTAAATGATGTCATCTAATTTATATTTGAAGGTTTTTCTTGCTGATACATGTAGAAGGAACTGAAGGAGGAAAAAAGAAAAGAAAGTAACTAGTTAGACTGCTGTTTCTAGTCCAGGTAACAGTGGTAGTGGTCCAAATCAGTTTTAATGGTGGAGAAGGAATAAACAGGACTTGTGTATGGATTGAATAAACAGGACTTGTGAAGGAATAAACAGGAATTGTGTGTGGATTAACAAAGGTAAAAGGAGGAGAATACAAAAATGATAGGAATCAAGAATGACTCCTAGATTCTCACCATGGGCCACCTGGATAATTAGTAATGACATTCATTCATGGAAGTACAAAACACCTAAAAACGTTCAGTAGAGGGTATATTTAGATAGAAAAAGCTAGATATATTAAATTTTTCCCAGCAGAAATTTGAAATAAGTAGTTAAACGTGAAGTATACATTATGATACATTCCATAGTTTATTCATTTATCAAAGCATCATGTTGTACATCTTGAATATATACAATTTTTATTTACCAATTACACCTCAATAAAGCTGGAGGAAAAAAAATGGCTAAGCATAAACTATGAACACCAATAAAGAAGGATTAACTTGAAAGAGCAAGAAAATTAAGACCATGGGGATTAGCACATTTATGATAATGGTATTTTGTGAACCAAAAATATATATAAATGTGCTGAAAAAATTTGTTTACTCAAAAGCTTTATAAATGCATAGTAAAGCAGCATTTAATCACATATATTTCACTTTTAATTATGTTTCCATTACATGAAATAAAATTTATACTGGAAAATATGTACCATATATCTACCATGCCTATGACAAATCATTGGTACTTTGTTTAGCAAAGCCATTTGTTTCATTTTATTCATTTTTCAGAGATATTATACTTACATTTACTTTATTCATAGTCATTTTTACTTTATTTCATGTTTCTTAGAATTATTTACCTAAAATATATATGCTTTTAATTTTGCTATTAGTTTCTATTTTATTATAAAATACATGACACAAAGTTTCTAATCTTAGAATTTTAGACCACAGTTAATTTGGAAGTCACCTGTATTAAGCTGATTAAATAATGAGAAGGACAGGAAATTGTCTCTAAAGTACCTAGAGAAAAAAAATATATCTGCAATTTAATGGCACAGATAAGGTTTAAGGGCTTATCTTTGCTCTTTTTTTTTAAAGACACATATTAAAGAATGACCATCTATGTAAGAGATAAGAGTAAGTTTGGTTATCATCCCTTGTTAATTGCAACTATTGATCTTTTCTGTAAAAGTTCATTTATAGCTAAGTCCATGCATTTGTCTTCTAATTTATAGTTGTCAAAGCACAGAAAAGATTAACTATTTTCTGTTTTGTCAGCGAATGAAAAGTAAATTTTATATGTTTTCTTAACTTTTATGTGACATTAGTACCACAAGGAAGGGAAGGGTTGCCAATGTTAATTGAAAGCCTACTTTGTTTAAGATACTATGCTATTAACTTTCACAACCTTTCCCTAACCTAGTGAAACAGGCTTTTAAGTACAAATGTCACATTAAGGAAATCTAGTATGAGAATGGGAAACTTCCCCAACATCATAAAAGTAATATCATAAAATGGTTTTCTGTTTTCAAAGCTATAAATCCCCACAGTATATCACTACTTATCCATGTCTTTATGGCAACTTGTTTAAATATTAAAAAAAAATAGAAAAATAGTAATTAATAATGCATATAAAATATAGATTTTATTAATTCACCCTCACTGTAGGCTTTGCAACTCTTTTCAACACCAAATGGTCTATAGGTGTTTGATACCAAACTCTTGGCCTCTGATGGATAGTGAGTAAAGTTTTGAGAGCTCACATTAAGGCTACCCTATAGTGATACTCACTTTTTAAAATAACACTATCATTTTTCAAAAGAGAAGAATGATTAGAATTAGATACTATTATTAAGTAAATTTAATAAATAAAAATTGCATTCTCAACTTTCACAATAAACATCTGTTTTTACTCTCCAAAGTGCCACAATTCAGAAGATATATTGTGTTGCTGTGGCTACAATCGAAGTGTATTGCATGTGTTACAGTATCATAGACAATAACAGCAAAACTCACAAATACATGGAAATTATACAAAACACTCTTGAATAGCCAATGAGTCACAAAATAAATTAAAAGTAAATTGCAAAATATCTTGAGGAAAGTGAAAATGAAAATACAACATGGCATCTCTTTGGGGATACAGAAAATGCCATAAAATGAGGGAAGTTTATAAAGTCTTCAGAGTTTTCTATACGTAAGATCAAATAATCTGCAAACATGGGCAATTTGACCTCTTTCTTTTCAATTCACATGCCTTTTATTTATTTGTCTTGCCCAGTTGCTCCATCTATAACTTGCAGTGCTGTGTTAAATAAGAGTGGTGACAGTGGCCATTCTTGTTTTGTTCTAGGGTTCTTAGAGAAGCAGCTTTCAGCTTTTCCCATTAAGTATGATATTAGCTATGGGTTTGTCATGTATGGCCCTTATTGAAGAGATGTGATTTTTATCAACTGCATTACTGTATCTATTGAGATTATCACATAGATTTTGTTCTTCATTCTTGTTGATATTGTATTATGTTTACTGATTTGCACGTGTTAAGCCCTGCTGCAGTCCTTGGATAAATTCTACTTGATCGTAGTGTACTATTTTTCTTATATGCTGTTGGATTTGGATTGCTAGTAGTTTTTTTTTTTTGAGGAATTTTGTGCCTATGTTCAACAAAATATTGGCCTGTAGTTTTCTTTCAAAAATATTAGAAATGATGAACAATTCAGTAAACTTGCAGGATACAAAATTAACATACAAAGATTGGTAGCATTTCTATACATGAACAAAAGACTAGCTTAAAAAGAAATCAATAAGGCAATCTCCTTTACAATAGCCACAATCCACAAAAACCTAGGGATGAATTTAACCAAGGTGGTAAAATACCTTGTGATGGTTAATATTAGGTGTCAATTCGATTGAACTGAAGGATGCTAGATGTCTGGTGAAGTATTGTTTCTGGGTGTGTCTGTGAGGGTGTTGCCAGAAGTTGACATCTGAGTTGGTAAACTGGGAGAGGAAGACCCACCCTCAATGTGGATGAGCACCGTTCAACTGGCTGCCAGTGAAGCTAGAACAAAGCAGGAGGAAAAAGGTGGGATAAACTTGCTTGTTGGGTCTTCTGGCTTCCTTCTTTTTCTCATGCTAGATGCTTCCTCTCACTCCTCCTGCCCTTGGACATCAGACTTCAGGTTCTTTGGCCTTTGAACTCTGGGACTTGCACCAGTGGCTTGCCAAGGCCACTGACTGAAGCCTGAACTGTTGGCTTCCCTGATTTTGAGGCTTTCAGACTCAGACTGAGCCACTACCAGGTTCTCTATTCCTCAGCTTTCAGAAGACATTTTGTGGGACTCAACATTATAATGTGAGCCTATTTTCCCTAAGAAACTCCCTTTTGTATACACATATATTCTATTAATTATGTCCCTCTGGAGGACCCAGACTCATACATGGATTTCTTTTCTTTTTCTTTTTTTTAATATACTTTAAATTCTGGGGTACATGTGCAGAACGTGTGGATTTGTTACGTAGTTATATACATGCCATGGTGGTTTGCTACATAATCACCCTGTCATCTACATTAAGTATTTCTCCTAATGCTATCCCTCCCCTATACTCCCACCCCCTGCTATCCCTCCCCCTGCTATCCCTCCCCTAGTCTTCACACCCTAGCAGGCCCCAGTGTGTGATGTTCCCCTCCCTGTGTCCATGTGTTCTTATTGTTCAACACCCAATTATAAGTGAGAACGTGCAGTGATTGGTTTTCTGCTCTGTGTCACTTTGCTGAGAAGGATGGTTTCCAGCTTTATCCATGTCCCTGCAAACAATATGAACTCATCCTTTTTTATGGATGCATAATATTTCCTGGTGTATATGTGCCACATTTTCTTTATTCAGTCTATCATTGATGGGTATTTGGGTTGGTTCCAAGTCTTTGCTATTGTGAACAGTGCTGCATTAAACATCCTTGTGCATGTGTCTTTATAGTAGAATGATTTATAATCCTTTGGGTATATACTCAGTAATGGGATTGCTGGGTCAAATGGTATTTCTAGTTCTAGATCCTTGAGGAATCACCACACTGTCTTCCATGATGGTTGAACTAATTTACACTCCCACCAACAGTGTAAAAGCATTCCTATTTCTCCACATCTTCTCCAGCATCTGTTATCTCCTGATATTTTAATGATCGCCATTCTAACTGACATGAGATGGTACTACAAATCGCTGCTCATGGAAATAAGAGAGAACACAAACAGGTGAAAAAACATTCCATGCTCATGGTTAGGAAGAATCAATATCGTGAAACTGACCATACTGCCCAAAGTAATTTATAGATTCAATGCTATCTCATTATGCTACCATTGACTTTCATTCTGGATTTGGAAAACACCACTTTTCACTTCATATGGAACCAAAAAAGAGCCAGCATAGCCAAGATAACCCCAAGCAAATAAACAAATAAATAAATAAATAGAAAAAATAAGCTGGAGGCATCACAATACATAACTTCAAACTATACCACAAGGCTACAGTAATCAAAACAGTATGATACTGGTACCAAAACAGAGAGATAGACCAATGGAACAGAACAGAGGCCTCAGAAATAATGCCGCATATCTACAACCATCTGATCTTTGACAAACCTTACAAAAAAAAAGCAATAGAGAAAGGATTCCCTATTTAATAAATGGTGTTGGGAAAACTGGCTAGCCATATGCAGAAAGCTGAAACTGAATCCTTTCCTTACACCTTATACAAAAATTAACTCCAAATGGAGTAAAGATTTAAACATAAGACCTAACAGCATAAAACCCTAGAAGAAAATCTAGGCAATACCATTCAGGACATAGGCATGGGCAGGGACTTAATGACTAAAACACAGAAAGCAATGGCAACAAAGGTCAAAATAGACAAATGGGATCTAATTAAACTTAAGAGCTTCTGCACAGCAAAATAAACTATCATTAGAGTGAGCCAGTAACTAACAGAATGGGAAAAAATTTTTGCAATCTACCCATCTAACAAAGGGCTAATATCCAGAATCTATGGAGAACATAGACAAATTTACAACAAAAAAAACAAATAACTCCATCAAAAAGTGGTCAAAGAATAAGAACAGACATTTCTCAAAAGAAGACATTTATGCAGCCAACAAACGAATGAAACAAAGCTCATCATCACTGGTCATTAGAGAAATGCAAAGCATTCTTTATAAATGTGCTTTTGTGTAAGCTGGTCAGTAACCAGGATCTTTTTTTGTCTCCTTTATAATTCCTTTTTGTTCTTTCTTTCACTAGTTACTTATTTTTTTCTTTAGGTCTATTTCTGCATTCACTGTCATTATACCTTTCGGTTTTGACACAAAGTAAATCCTAACATTTTATATAATATACCCCAACCATCTACTCATATCTTGGCTCTTTTAGTCAGCAAGACATTCATTTTTTTGCTTACTGTCATATTATATAAATTGCAGCATAAATGTTATTCTCCTTGGCCATACAGGAGAAAGCTAAAGTTTTGTACAAAATATTTTCAAAATTTTATAAAACTGCTAACAGAAACTTATGTAAATACTGACTTTTCTATTTGACTAGTGAGCCAGACAAGACCCAGTTTCCTTTTTATTCAGAGACAATAGTGTAAGTTACAGACATGTCTAAATTTCAGAAACTCATATGATTTGTTGATATCGGGAAACCTATACTTGACTATATTTAAGATTGGGTATCAATCATTCATTTTGTAATTCATTTATGTATTAAGAAATTTGAAATTTCTGCCATACTGAAATATAAAGCTGTTTGTTGCAGACAGATTACCAGTCTGCCTGGTCTTGCCCTGTTGCACAACATTTTATATAAAAATGTACAGCTTTTGAAAGAAAACAAGAACACTGAAGACATTAAATTATATTATAGTTGGTAATGACAGTGTAAAAGTCACCATCTTCTTTATTGTTAAAAAAGTGAGTTTTATTTCAAAAGACATAAAGCCAAAATTCAAATACATAAATCAAATTGTTATTTTGTAATATGGAATATATAAAATATTAAATAATTTTCTTTATTATAGAATTATCTTTAAATTATGAGCATCTATCTATATAAGTGCTAAACAGAAAAGAAGTAAAGTTGGATTACTTTCAGTGCTTAAGTTTTGTCTTCACTTATAATAGGATAAATTGTACATAAAGTGTTTACTGATCACATTGCAGGTTAGAAGAAAAAAACTTCACTTTTGGCTTGGTTTTGTAAAATTAAGAGTGCTACAAACTCATCAATTTTTTTTTTCTTTAGCCACCAACTTCCTGACCCAGTGTTGAAGTCCTGACAATTGAAAGTGTAACTCTATTATTTTCGACTAAGTCCTTAAAATGATCAGGACTGGTTATTAAGCAAATCCCAAGTAAATTAAACTAATTTTCTAAAGTCAAACTCAATAATTTACAAGCATTTCTGTACTTTAAAATAGCTAACTTTTATTTAAATTTTTATTTATGTATAGGATCTCAACCAAACTCCTAAACTCAGAGCTAGAGGATACTCAAGAGCAATGAGTTATTCTCTCCCCTCATTTTACAGGTGAGGAAAGATTTCCAAGACAGGCTGAAATGACTGCTTAATATTAGCAAAATAGGATGTCTTAAAATTATAGGAAATGAATCCAGGACTTAGAATTAGTGAAACATAATTGAGCATTTACATAGTCACATAGGACTTGACATTTTTTTTGAAATTTAAATAACATTGAAAAGTATAAAGTAACAATTATCTGTATTTCTTTTATCTAAAATTAAAAATTGTTAACAACAATGTGTATTTGCTACTTTTTTACGGAAGTATATTACATTTAACAAATACCAACCATCACGAGAATGAGAGTATAAAATAATTTCTCAAAATTCACCATCAAAAAATTATCATCCAAGTCTTTAAAAAACAATTGTTAGCATATTTGTTCAGCAAATATTTAATAAGTACTGTGTACTTTCTATATGACAGGGAAGGTTCTATGCACATAGGAAAATATATGTAAAATCAAGGCAGAAGTTTTTTTTTAAAGGATTCTCTGCTGTCATGAATCAGAAAATAAATACTATATCTAAAACAACAATAATAAAATGTATTATATTTATTGCCAAGTGAAAAATTATCTTGCTGCTTCCAGGGGTCAAGAATCTTGATGCGGTTTAGTTTGATCCTCCTACTCAGGATCCTTCACAAGGCTGCAGTCATGTTTCCAGCTGTGGCTGTATTTATCTCAAGGCTCCACTGACAGGATGCCCTTCTTAACTCACTCACAGGGCAGTGAGTAGGTGTCAGGTCCTCACTGTCTTTTGCCTAAGACATGAGTCCTTTGCCACATGGACTTTTCTGTAGGACTGCTCCTAATACAGCAGCATGCTTCCCCCAAAGTGAGGATTCAGAAAAGAGGGCAAAAGAAAGAATGAGCAAGTCATGGTTTTTGTAAGCTAATCTCAAAAATAAGGTCCCCATCACTTTAGCTGCACTCTATTCATGAGAAGCAATTTACTAGGTCTAGGCCATGTCAGCTGCTTCTTCAAAGAGAAGAGGTCATGAAAAGACATAAGTATCAGGAAATCACTGGAAGGAAGACATCACTGGAAATCATTTTATAAGCTGCCTACCACAAAATATTATAAGATGATAAATACAAAGGAAAAGTCAAAATGAAGGTGGTTGTACCATTGAAGGTAGTTGGAGATGAAGAGGAAGTTCAACTTCAAATTTAAGTTAAACTAGTCTTCATTGAGAAGGTGACCTTTGAAAGAGGAATTAAAGAGGGGATGGCATTTTGTCCTTGGAAAGAGCAGTATAAGAATAGATACAACCTGTTTAAAGGCTCTGAGTTAGAATAATGTCTCATGTATTATAAAATGATCCAGGAGATCATTGTGGTTTACCGCAATCCTCTGGTGGTCTACCATGTTTTGACAGTTTTCCCAGCACTCTAGCTCTGTGTTATATTCTACCATCCTGCTCTTTACCCACTCTACTTCAGCTCTCTTTGCATCTAAGTTAAATCTTTGAGTGGTTTTAAGCAGATGAGCACCCAATCCAGCTTATTATGTTGTTTTACATGTTGTTTTGCTAATAGACTAATAGTGTGATTTTGTGCTTTGCTGTACAGGTGCAAGTGCAGTGTAACTGGAGAATCAGGTTTAACCAGTGTTGTGGTTTTACTGAGGTTAAAAAAACCAAAACAAATAAAAGCATTAAGAGAGTTCCAGGTATAAGCAATTGGATGATTATTGAAAATGATAGAGTTTAAGCTAAGTATGGTAGGAAGAAATTACATTAATGGCAACATAATTGAAATGGCTGACATAAATGAAAAAAATCAGTATTATTGGACTGATACTCCGGCAATGGGGGAAGAAGTTCAGTGGAGAGTCAACAAAGTAATGAAAAAATTAAGTAGAAACTTAAGAGACGTTGAATAGAGTGAGAAATGCCACAGATGACACTTATTGCTAATGCTCAGTTTTAGCATTGTAAACCAAGGAATAAGAGTCTGAGGTAGGGTAGAAGGAATAGTATTTCTTTGGGATACAACCAACCAGTTGAAAGGGCTTCCCAGGAATTAGTGTTTTCAGAAGGCTAGGTTTTCATAAAAGCGGAAACATTCATCAAGGAAACATTCACATGAAAGACTATGTATAAAGAACATTTTGCCTATGGTGATCTGGCAATTCCAAAGATGACAATGGGAATATTTTAAAAGATGGAGAAATGTTAATAAAATAGGACATATAGACAAACTTATGAGAATAAGAATTCAAGACGTGAAAAGTGACTGAAGCCCTGGTTTTCTAAGATGAATCACATTGCGTTCTTTATTCCCTGTGTACTGCCTGGGTATATAGGGAATAAAGAACGTAATGTGATGCATCTTAGAAAACTCTTGGGAGATAGTGCTAATGTTACTTAAAATATTAGGAAATAGGAAGAGTAGGTGTCTGAATTTTCTGACAATTAAGGCAAAAAGTTGACTTTCGGGAAGGTGAGCATTAGCATTTATGAGCTGCCTTTGACTAGATACAGTGTCATAAATATTGACTAGAACAGCCAGGTAGCTGTATTGTTTGATTCAGTACATACGACTTGATTTTTACTTTTGTCGGAGCAAAATAAAGTTGCATGAGTCTTTCCATTGTTCACTGACTATAGAATTGGCGATGCCTAGGGAAGCTTGGTGTAATTCTGGGAATAAAGAACGTAATTCATTTCTGCTGAAAAATATTCAGGACATCATTTTAGGTGGCATACAGATAAAATCATTTTATCAATATATCTAAAGATAAAATTGTATAAAAATTTGAATTAGTAGAGCTAATTGTTAATGTTTTCATGTTCTAGTTTAATGCAGCATATTGTCTTTGAATTAGATATCATCCAGTATAGGAAATAGCTACACATTTAGACCTTAAACTCTGCCGTATACTAAAAAGCTTTAGTTCTTATATAATGACAAAGGAAAATACTTGTAAAATTTAAAGCCCTTGGTTCTAATGAAGACTTAAAATGGTTTTGTTACACTAGTGAAATCATTTAACTTTTCATTTTAAATATTTTTAATAGTGGTAAAAAATACATAAGATCTACCCTCTTAATAATTTTACATGTTATTGTTAACTATAAGCACAGTGCTGTACCACAGAATCCTATAACTATTTTTTAGTCTTCTACGGCTGAAATGTTATAACTGCAAAGTAACTCCCCATTTACCCCACTCCCAGTCCCTGGTAACTGTCATTCTGCTTTCTGCTTCTATGAGTTTGATCGCAGTGAACTCCTCATATAAGTAATACAATTATGCAGTTTTTGTCATTTTGTGGCTATTTCACTTAGAATAATATTCTCAAGTTTTATCTATGTTGTTGCATCTGACAGGATTTTATTTTTGTTTGCAATTAAATTATATTCCGTTGTATTTGTAGACCACAGCTTTTAAAATCGGTTCTACCATCAATGGACATTTAGGCTGCTTCTATATTTTGGTTAGTGTGAATAAGGCTGCAATGAACATGGGAGTGCATATGTATCTTTGAGATTCCAATTTCAATTCTTTTGTATAAATATCCCCCAATATCATTTTAAAATATTTAAATACCCATAAATTTAACTTTCTGCATTTCTTGAGTTGCTCATGTGTTTTTTAGTCTTAATTTTATAAATGTGGTTTATCTTTGCAATTGATATGCATGTATTCAACTAAGCCCTCATCTGGGGAATATGCTCCATTGGTCATGGTTTATGATCCTTTTAAGGTGCTGTTGAATCTGGTTTGCTAACATTTTGTTGACTTTTCCATCTATATTTATTAGGGATATTGACCTATACATTTTTAAATTTTGTATGGTGTCTTTCTCTGGCTTTAATATCGGGGTAATTCTGGCCTCATGAAGTGAGCTTGAAAGTATTAGATCTTCAGCTTTTTTAGAAGTGTTTGAGAATTACCATTAATTCTTCCTTAAATACTAGTCATGGTTCACCAGTGAATCTATTTACTCCGGATTTTTCTTTGTTGGGAGAGTATTGATTATAGATTTAATTTTAATTTTATAATTTTATTCTTTTGCATGTGGATATCCAGTTTACCCAGCCCCATTTATTGAAGAGATTGTTCTTTACCCAATGAGTGTTCTTAGCATCTTCATGAAAAATCAGTATAGATACATAGATTTGTTTCTGGTTATGTATTCTGTTCCATTGGTCTATGTACCTGTTTTTATGTTGTATCATATTGTTTTTGAAGTCACTTAGTATGATGCTTCCAGCTTTGCTATTTTTGCTCAGTATTGCTTTGGCTATTTGTGGTTGTCTGAATCCTTTTGTGTTCCTATAAAGGAATACCTAAGGTTGGGTAATTTATAAATAAAACAAGCTTACTTGGCTCATTGTTCTGCAGGTTGTAGAAGCAGCATGGCACTGTCATCTGCTTATCTTTTGGGAAGAGCCTCAAGCAGCTTCCACTCATGGTGGAAGATAAGGAAAACCAGCATGTGCAGACATTACTTGGCAAGAGAAAGCAATGGAAAAGGTGCCATCCTCTTTTTAATGACTATCTCTTTAGGTAACAAATAGAGTGGTAACTTACTCATTACTGTGAGGAAGGCGCCAACCCATTCATACTGGATCTGTCTAACCAAAGAGCTCCAACTAGGCCCCACCTCTAATATTGGTATGTTAGGCTGTTCTTACATTGCTATAAGGCGTGGGTAATTTATAGATAAAACAGGATTCATTAGCCCACCTTATGCAGGCTTTACAGGAAGCACAGTGCTGGCATCTGCTCAGCTTCCAGGGAAGCCTCAAGAGCAGCTACTCATGGTGGAAGGTGATGTGGGAGATTGCACATCACATGGCAGGAGCAGTAGCAAGTGAATGGAGGGGAGATGCAATGCACTTGAACAATTAGATTTAGTAAGAACTCACTCACTATCAAGTGAATGGCACCAAACCATGAGGAATCCACCACTATAGCTCAGATACCTCACACCAGGACTCACCTCCAATACTCGGGATTACATTTTAACATGAGATTTGGCAGGGACGCAGATTCAAACCAAAACAGTTGGGGATCAAATTTCAACATAAGATTTGGAGAAGTGAAAAAGAGGAAGTTATAGTGGGGATCTTTTCTGGTTTCATACAAATTTTAATATTTTTTATTACTTTGAAGAGTATCATTGGTATTTTGATAGAAACTGTATTAAATCAATAGATTGTTTTCAGTTGTATGGTCATTTTAATAATATTGATTGCTCCCACTGAAGAGCAGGAGATGTCTTTAAATTTGCTTGAATCCTCTTCTGTTTATTTTCAACGTTGTGTAGTTGTGCTTGTAGATGTCTGTATTAGTCAGGGATCTTCAGAGGGACAGAATTAATAGGAGAGGATTTATGTATATATGCAACAGAGTTCATTAGTGAGAACTAGTTCACGTGATCACAAGACGACGTTCCACAATGGGCTGTTTGCAAGCTGAGAACGA
The DNA here is from genome assembly GCF_030222135.1 of Aotus nancymaae. Taxonomy (NCBI): domain Eukaryota; kingdom Metazoa; phylum Chordata; class Mammalia; order Primates; family Aotidae; genus Aotus; species Aotus nancymaae. The sequence goes on along the minus strand of NW_026988431.1, from coordinate 55,803,475 downwards.
GAGAAGCCATTAGTGGTTCAGTCCAAGTCTGAAAACCTCAAAATCAGGAAAGTCGACAGAGTGTAGCCTTCAGTCAGTTGCTAAAGGCCTGAGAGTCCCCACCAATCCACTGCTGCAAGTCCCAGACTCCAAAGACCAAAGAACTTGATGTCTGATGTTCAAGGGCACGAGGAAAGGGAAGAAACATCCAGCATGAGAAAAAGAAGGAATCCAGAAGTCCCAGGGAACAAGGTTATCTCATCCTCTTCCACCTTCTTTGTTCTAGCCTCTCTGGCAGCCAATTGGATGGTGCCCATCCACATTGAGGGTGGGTCTTCTTTTCCTAGTTCACCAACTCAAATGTCAATCTCCTCTGGCAACACTCTCACAGACACACCCAGAAACAATGCTTTACCAGCCATCTAGCATTCTTCAATTCAATCAACTTGACACTTAATATTAACCATCACAAATCCACTCTTTGAAAACTTGCCAACCATACACATCTCCTTAAATTACACTTAATCTCCAAATAAAGACAATAAAGTCGTAAGTATCCCTAACATAGCACAGCTATCCTTTATATAACCAGAAGCACATTAATCCTTAAGCTAAATGCTACTTCATTAAGTTAACACCTATATGCTGACATGAACTCAATAAATCTTATGTTACATGATGTGGGGGAAAAGAAAAGAAAAGGAATATATTGTCTTAGTTGTTGTGTATATATGCACAAACATTCTTAAGAAAGCAAAGAGGAAATACTTAAGACAGTTAGTCCTCATTTCTGCAATTGGGCACTTGGTCATAGCTGGTATTAGTAATTACCTTCTAGAACCCATTCTGTATTCCTTTTGTCTTCAGCAAGCACCTCAGTTGGTCGTGGTTGTTTTTTACCTGGTGGAGTGACCCAAACCCTCATTTCTGAAAGGTCTAGGCCATCTGTAATTCTGCCTGGGTTGGATTGTTGCAGTTTCCTATTGACCTCAACCACAGGGTATGGTAATACTAAGAGACACTCTAAAGGAACTCCTTTCTTCCAGACATACTCTTTCTTACCTCCATTGAAAAGTAATAGTCTGACTCTATCTTGATAGTCTGAGTCAATCACTCTAGCCAACGCTGTAACTCCCTTCTTAGCCTGTTGACTTAGAGGCAAGAGGAGTCCCAAGTGGCCTAGTGGCAGGCTTAAATTTCAGTTTAATGGAATCATTGTTGTGTCTCCTATTGACAGCATTTATTCTTCTGAAACTAACACTTCTAGGCAAGCAGAAAATAATGTTGCAGGAACAGGGAGCGAAATTTTGCTGGTGGATCTCTAGGGTTGGTGGTGAGTGGAGCCACATTCACTTTCACCCCTTGATTCCTAGACCCGTGAATCCTGGCTATGGGGGAAAAAAAAAAGCAAATATCAATTGGGAACCTATGATACTAAAAATTGACTTTTAAATCAAACATACCAATACATAAATAAATACTATTAGTCAAAAAAAAAAAGTCCCTGAACTAGGCTAGACCAGAAAATGTCAGAGAAGGCAGTTATGATCCAGATTCATTTTAAATTGAGTTAAGAATATAGATATAGAACTAGTTTTCATAGAGAAAAGAAGGTAAATGAACAAGATGATTTTTTACTGTAAAAGCGTGTTTAAATTTAATTTAGGCATACATTGTGCCATGATAGTGATTAGTGAATGAAAGAAGACCAACATTTTATGTATCCAAATATAGTTGTTTTTATGAATTTAGCATAATTATTAAAATGACAGTGGTAAGCTTTTTAAATATCGCTAAGCTTTACCCATTAATTTCAAAGCAACTCTAGTTATACTTTGAGTTAATTTTAATCACATTTTAATTCATCTTTCTCAGAGTTGTTACCTTTGATATACTTATTTTAACCTATATTCTGGAAAATGAAAATTATCTAGAAATATTAAAATAATAGATGTTTCTCTGGACAGTTACTGAAATGGGAGAGTTTCCTGTTCCCCCTCTCAGAACTTGCAACAGGGGTATGGCTTGTTTGTTTGACCGTTGCACAGAAGCCCCTTAAGGGAAGGGGAGAATGCAGACTGGAAGGTGCAGGAGCTGAGGCGGGCACTTTTGGGCTCTGGCCCCACAGTAGTGTTGAGGGGTGAGTGCCTGCAACTCCCAAAGCCCCAGTGGGCATGTAACAGTGTTCTTTTAGCTCTGCCATCCACAGATGGCTTAAGTGTTAACCCGCTTAGTGCCTTCTTGGTACCTGGGTTCTTTTCCAGCATCCAGGAAGAATCAGGCCACATGGACAAATCGAAGGATGGTATTGCTAGGTATATTATTGCAGTATGGAGGTGGCTTTCAGTAGGATGGATGGGGAGCTGGAAAGGAGATGGATTGGAAGATGATCTTCCTTTGGAGTTGGGCTGTCCTGTAGCCCATCTCCTCTTCCACCTTCCCAAGACAAATTTCTCTCAATGTTCAGATGGTATTTCTCTTTTTTCTCTGCCTTGCACCTCTTCTGTTCTTCTGTTTTTCTACTCATCTACATGTCTGCTCATGGAGCCTAGGGTTGTTTCCAGGCTTGAGGGTGGGGCCTTTGCCTTGGAACTGCCCTCTTCTACCCAGTATTTCTCTGCCTCTTGTCTGTATCATTATGAAGGGGGTGTTTACTGAATATGTAAAAAATAACTAGCTCTACAAATGGCAATTGTAGCTTTCTCAAACATTATTCATTACTCAAACTGTTTCTGTGGTAACTGAGTTATTTCTGATCTTATAAAATTGATACAGATTAGATAATCATTATACAAACCATGCATTAAGAGATCAGAGATTATATGACAAGAAATAATAAGTAACCTATTGATATCTAATATTAACTAAAATTGTTCATAGTTAATGATATTTCAAGGGATATACATATATTTGCAGATTTTATACAAAGTACTATGACTTGTCATTATACTATATCATAAGTTACACAATACATGAAATTTGAAGGTGGCAGAAAGGTCCTGGGATGTATTGATACTTAGTAAACTGTAGTTATTTTTCTTTTGCATGGTAATGTTCATTAGTTTAGAACTTAACAGAAAGCTACTCTCTAACTTTTTCTGTATATTCTTAACAGCATACTTTGTGACCCTATTATCTGCACATCAGCTTGTTTAATAAATTATTTTATGTGCTGTTGATGGTCAATCCGGTTTATTCTAATGGCCTTTTATTGCTGCCTCATTAAAATATAGCATTTCAAATCCATTATATTCCAATGGTCACTCATTGATTTCCTTCTTTTATTAAAACCACTCAGCCTCAGCAGGAAACCTAATCAGGATGAATCATCTCATCCTCTACAAAAATGGATGGAATATTCCTAAATCAATTTTTTGCAACTTTAAAAATACATAATACATTTTAACAGATATAAAATATAATTACTTTTCTCTTTGTAAAAATATTGCTTTTTGGTATGAACACAGTTTCCTATATAGTTCAGATATGTCCCTTTTGATATTGGTAATCCTGTCATCAGTGAAAATGCCTATGGCTGCTTTTCTTACTCTGTGTACAAGATATTCTAATTCCTGTTTTTGCTGAATATTTGTTACATATTTTATATAGTAAAAGCCAATACTTTGTTTTCTTAACTGAGAAACTACTCTTCTACTTAACACAAAATATAAATATATATATATGAATTCCATTACTCTAAACAGTAATTTCTTAATCATCACGAAAAGTTTATTCATTTGTGAGTACCATAAGGGCTAAAAAACTCTATTTCATAAACAATAATTTGTGATGTTCTTGCCTAATTTTCAAACTATTGTTATTGTGTATGCATATCCAACCTCAATTGGTAAGCAAAAATTATTCTAAAATGAGAGTTTGGTTATAATCTTTTATTAGCAATGAAAATAGATAGCTGCTTTGTATAACATTGGTGTTGCAATCTTTATTTTTTTCATAATTTTTTCTATAGCATAAATGTAAAAATATTTTTGTTTTACAATTTGTTTGAAGAAAAATAGATGCCCAGACCATATAGTATTAAATACATAATGAGTTTTTTCTGATAGTTGGTATAATTTCAGCCTTTTCATGATCAAACATAAATTAAAAATGTATTAAACTATAATAATATAACAATAATAAAATTATGTGTACTAATAGGTAGATTTTCTTCATTTTTTCTACTGTAATTATTATTGGCTAATCTTGATCTTATCTTCAAAATATTATTCAAATCCTTTTTTTAAATAGCCCTGAATCTTTTTTGTCTGGGCTGGTACAAGTCTCTGTGACTCAGCCATCTTAGGATCAAATATCTTTAGATAGCTTTTTAATGTTGAATATATGTGTGGCTCATCTTAGGAACCCATTTATCTGCTCAATATCTTAATTTTAGCCATTGTTAGGAGTAAATTCTGTGATCAGAAAATTCCATTAAAAATAGTAATGAAGCCCAACATAAGAAATATCAATAAAAAACATTTTAAAGAAATGGGTTATATTATTTACTTTAAAATGGACAATAAAGTCTGGAAAATATTTGAAAACTTAATGTTCTTAAAGAGCTTGGGTTGGTCAGTGTAGACTAAATAAACTACAATGCATGTTGTTGATTGTATCCTGGTAATAAGAGAGCTTGTGGTTTTTCTTTATTTTTTCTAAAAACAGAACAAAAAGCATAAGAAATTGCAATAAAAAGCATTTTAAAGAAATAGGTTACATTAATTATTGGACGATAAAGTCTGGAAAATATTTGAAGATTTAATGTTCTTAAAGGCCTTGGGTTAATCGGTGTAGAATAAATAAAATACAGTCCATAGTGTTGATTATATCCTGGTAATAAGAGAGCTTATGTTTTTTCTTTATTTTTACTAAAAACAAAACAAATTTATTTTTATTTTTGAGTTTTCAAAATTAATATTTTCCCTTTCCATCCCCAGCCTCCAAATTTGGGGATTCTAACTACTCATGACAGTAAATAGCTCATCATTTGTCTTGGTTATGTCATAGCCTAACTTGTGTTAGCCTAACTGACTCCATCTTAGCTGTGAGCCAGACAGACTCCATCTTAGCCTCTCCCTCCCCACCATTTCTCCCACCATGTCTCCCTCGGGTGCATAACTGGGTCATGCTGACGCCGTGCTTAAGGACGCTGTGCTTATTCTACCATATAACCATTGTAACCACATCCTGCTTGGAAAGCACACCTGCTATTGTGAATACTCCTCCTTGGACCCCCCTTGGTGATTGTATGGAAATACCTTGGCCTGAAACCACTTCCCTCTAACCTGCTCATTTCACTTCTGTAAAATTCCACTTCAGCTAGGCTCCCCCTTCCCTACTTTAATTAATGTATAAAAAGGAATCAAGCCCCTTCCTCGGAGCCGAGAGAATTTTGAGCCTTAGCTGTTTCTCGGTCACCAGCAATAAAGGACTCCTGATTCTATCTCAGAGTGTGGTGCTTTCTCTATGACTCGCTCGGTTACAACAGTTACAAAAAAAAAAAAAAAAAAAAGAGAGAGAACAGTAAGGACTTTTTCAATATCTGAGTTAAAGTATAGGTGTCTAAGCCTCCATATTTAGTTTGATAAAGCACATGTATAAAAGCATCTGCAGATGCCTCAAGATTGTAGATTTAATAAAAAATTACCAAGACTATACACAACAAAAGTCTTTTATAAGTTCAGTAACACTTGCAGATAATTTTGTGTTTTATTACCCCACAGCAAGTGCATACATTAAAAATAACATCACATAAAAAGTTCACTCTATTTTTCCCTTAACAAGCAAAGCTTCCAATTTGTATATAATACACAGGTGGAGACAAGTACTATAATTTTTGACATCAGTTTTTTTTAAATAACAGATAAAAGAATTATTTAATTGTAATTGATAATCCTGTCGAAACTTCTGAATAAATGTTTAATGCCTGATGATACCCATAAGGCTTTGAGCATCTCAAGAGTCACTAATAATCATTCATTTTTAAAATGCTGATCAAGCTCCTACTATCTGCCAAAATGCTCAAAATGCAGCAGTAAATTAGCAAACAAAAAATTCTGTATTCAGAGCTTATGTTCTAATCAAAGAGATAGAATATTATTTTAGAGAGTAATAAACACTAACAAAAATATAAATTAAGCAATAGGATTAGGAAATGTTGAAAAGGAATTTGATTTCTAGATAGAATGGCCAAAAAATACTTTATCGAAGGTAACATTTGAATAAAGACCTAAAGGAAATTGGGGCATAAGTCACGCACCTTTTAGGGAGAGGAAGTTCCTGAGGCTGAATATTCCTGTAAAACTGCAGTTTGATGGAGAAAAGGAGTGGGGAGAGTGATGAGATAAGTAATCTGAATATTAGAAGAGAAAGGCCGAAATACTCCAGTAGCTCCACTCAGTGTGAGGACCATGGACAATTTGTTTCTAGTGTAAGGAAATAGATTAAAAAAAAAAAAAAAAGAGTAAATATTAAGCAACTTTTATAGAAATTTGATACAGTAATAATGTTATGTTAAAATTAGTATTGAAATATTGGGGTTTGTATGTCATGCTTTTACTCATTTTATACTAAATAATTTTTCTTATTTCACAAGAATGTTGAGCCATCACAGAATGAAATAAAAATAAACAAAGTCCTTCATTAATAGTTTGAAAAGTTCTAATCTAGGAAATTTCAGACATCATAAAAACATTGACTTCCATTAAGACCGAGATGGGGAGCTACTGAAAGTTTTTATTTAGAAGGGTGACATGAGCAGATGTGAATTTTTAACACAAACATTCTGCTGTGCTAAGAAAGTACTAGAAACAGAGGCAGGAGTGAGGAAGTTAAAAAAAACAGCTCAAATATTGATTTTGAGAAGTTGTAAAACTCTAGGTATCTTAAATGTACAGCCAGCAAAACTTGCTGACAGATTGGGAGAAGTGTGTGACAGCAAAAGCAAAATCAAGAATAAACCAGAGTTTGTGGCTTAGGAAGAGATGGAATACAGCTGACGTTGATGAGGATGAAGAAGAGCACAGGATGAAAGTGATGAGGAACACCAGGTGCTCATTTTTTTTTTTTCATTATTATGTTTTAAGTTCTGGGGTACATGTGCAGATCCTGCAGGTTTGTTACATAGGTATACGCGTGCCATGGTGGTGGTTTGCTGCATCCATTGCCCCATCATCTACATTAGGTATTTCTCCTAATGCTATGCCTCTCCAGTTCCGCCACCCTCTGCTGTTCCGCCCCAAGCCCCAGACCCCGTTGTGTAATATTTCTTTCTCTGTGTCCATGTGTTCTCATTGTTCAACACCCACTTAGGAGTGAGAACATGCGGTATTTGGTTTTCGGTTCTTGTGTCAGTTTGCTGAGAATGATGGTTTCAGGTTTCATCCATGTCCCTGCAAAAGACATGAATTCATTCTTATTTATGGCTGTATAGTATTCCATGGTGTATATGTGCCACATTTTCTTTATGCATTCTATCATTGATAGGCATTTGGATTGGTTCCAAGTCTTTGCTATTTGGAACAGTGCCACAATAAACATACCTGTGCATGCATCTTTATAATAAAATGATTTATAATCCTTTGGGTATATACCCAGTAATGGGATTGCTGGGTCAAATGGTATTTCTATTTTTAGATCCTTGAGGAATCACCAGGCTGTCTTCCACAATGGTTGACTTAATTTACACTCTCACCAACAGAGTAAAAGTGTTCCTATTTCTCCACATCCTCTCCAGCATCTGTTGTCTCCAGATTTTTTAATGATTGCCATTCTAACTGGTGTGAGGTGGTATCTCAATGTGGTTTTGATTTGCATTTCTCTAACCAGCAGTGATGATGAGCTTTTTTTCATGTTTGTTGGCTGCATAAATGTCTTCTTTTGAAAAGTGTCTGTTCTTATCCCTTGCCGACATTTTGATGGGGTTGTTTGTTTTGTACTTGTAAATTTGTTTATGTTCTCCATAGACTCTGGATATTAGTCCTTTGTCAGATGGGTAGATTGCAAAATTTTTTTCCCATTCTGTTGGTTGCTGGTTCACTCTATTGATAGTTTCTTTTGCTGTGCAGAAGCTCGTAAGTTTAATTAGATCCCATTTGTCTATTTTGGCTTTTGTTGCCAATGCTTTCTGTGTTTTTGTCATGAAGTCCTTGCACATACCTGTGTCCTAAATGGTATTGCCTAGGTTTTCTTCTAGAGTTTTTAGGTTGTTAGGCCTAATGTTTGGTATGTTGAGTTTGAGATGCTTATTAGGTACTGAAGTAGAGATATTTGAATAGGTAGTTTGGTTAAGAGTTTAGAGTTCAAGAGAGCTTGTCTGGGCTTGAAAAATAAATCTGATAATCCTTAGCATTTAATTGGTAATTAAACTTATAGAATTTTAACTCACTTAAAGACTGAAGGATCTTAAAGAGAAAATATGAAAGGGGTGAGCACCATGTCATGCCAATGTCTATAGTATGGAATATAGAAAGTTGAAGCAGAATGACCAGAGAGGTGAAAGAAAACCCAGATAAGATATAGTGCCTCATAGAAGAAAGTATTTGAAGGAGAAGCGTGATTAATACTTTAAGTTCTATAAATAAGGAAATGAAAACTGAGTGATAAGGACTATGAAAGTATAGTATGTTTTTTGGTCTTATTTTTATGGTTTTTTGAGATGGAGTCTTGACTTGCTGGAGTGTGATCTCAGCTCACTGCAAACTCTGTCTCCCAGGTTCAAGTGATTCTTTTGGCTCAGCCTCCTGAGTAGCTAGGACTACAGGCATGAGCCACCACGCCTGACTAATTTTTGTATTTTTAGTAGAGACGGGGTTTCACCATATTGGCCAGGCTGGTCTTGAACTCCTGATCTTGTGATCCACCGGCCTCAGCCTCCAAAAATGCTGGAATTACAGGTGTGAGCCAACATGTCCGGCAGAAAGGGTAGTATGAATAAACCAAATAATTTTTTTTTTCTTGAGATGGAGGGATTGTTAAAGATGTGATACAAAGGAAAGAGTATTGAAAAAAATTATAGTCAGAGTTGGAATAATTAAAGTTGAGATTAAGAAAAATTTGTATTTAAAGTTTAAGACAAAGTCAAGGGCATAGTGGTGCAATAACGTAGCTAAGGTGGGAAAGAGGACAAGATTATTGGAGGAAGGGTGATTATAGAACTGAGATGATAAGAAATAAGTATATTCTACATCTATATTGAGATTAACAATTACTATGACAGAAGGGATTCTAGAAAGAGACATAAACTGCCCTGTAGAGCTGTGGTTCTAGACAAAAGACCCAAGGCTAGAGTTACATAAAATATATCCAAGTATGTGTATTTTTTTACCTCTTGCCTAAAAGTTCTACATTTTGTGGTAGGTATTTTGAGGTAGGGTTCTAAAATTTACAATTAAAAAGGAGGCCAGGAGTTATAATAATGGACTAACAAATAAGGAAACTACTGTCTCAAACATTGTGTTTTGTATTTATTTTTCAAATCCCTAGAAAAATAGCTGATTTCAACTCAGTTGATCGCTGCTGTATCAAGCAAGTTTCCAGAAAGTTAATTTTAATTGTATAGGTTAACCTTAATACAATGTCAAGTCATATTAAGAATTGAGATAATTGGTAAATAATGTATCTTCATACAAATAATTATATAAATTTAACCAATGCTTATAAATTTATTTAATATATTTTCTTTTTCTTAAAATATTTCAATTTTCTTATGTCATATTTAAAATATATTTTGCATATGTTAAGCCATCCTTGAATTCCTGAGATGAATCTCATTTAATCACGATAAAAGATTTTTTTTTCACAACTTCTAAAATTTTCCTTTTGTATTTCTCAAACCCACACATTTTACTTTCAATATAACTTTTTTAACATTTCCATTAGCTGTTCTGTTTCTACTACTTTTTTTAAACAAGTAAATAATTAGATAGTCACATAAAAATTCACTTTTCTTCAACTTTCTTTTTGATTTTAGGTCATTTATTCAAAATATTACTGAATGTCAGTTATTGTTTAAGGCAGAAAGGAGAAATTTTTAAAATAACATTTGACCATGGGTCCTTCACTTGAGAAGTCTATAGTTTAATTGGATAAGAGGTGTGGGAGCACACAATTGTAGTGATACAATTTGTTCTCCAGCCAAGGCATGGACAAGACCATTGAGGAAACTTCTAAACTTCCTGATACTGTTATGGTGGCTTCCTGAAAGAGATGGCATTTGATTTGAAATATTACAGCTAAAGAGAAATTTACTTCTTATCTATAGACTGATGATAAACCAGAAGGAGAAAAATGGAGTATTATATGCAAAAGTAAAAAAGGCAATAAAGCATGACGGTTTTCTGAAAGTTGCAAATGTTAGGAAATAGCATAAAATAAGGAGCCTTATAAAGAAATGTCATGGTGAGAGACTAAAAAGGCAGATAGTTTTGGGGTATGAAAAGCTACTAAAAGAAAATTAGATTTTTCCCTCAAGTTTATAAGGAAATATTTAAGGTGTTTAATTAAGAGAGCCTTATGATTTTATTTTTGTTCATATGGGATACATAACATTTCACTAAATATAATTTAAAAATGTGAGATTCCATATTGTCAGGCTTTAATTTTTCTAGGGCAAGAGTGATCTAGGCAGTCATGTAGTGTTAGTTTTTTAAGGAAAAACAGACAATGTTTTCATCAAGAGTAGATTTAAATGATTGTAACTTTTTAAATTCTTTTGTATGCCCTATTTTCCCAATGACAATTTCTTGCCCAGATTTTACAAGTCTCACACAAATGGACTAAATTGGCACAGCCTAAATGTGACACTGGAAAATTGATAAGACAGAATTTAATAATAAAATATCTAATTTCAATTTCCATTACACATTCAGAAACCAGAGGGCAGTATTTTTAATCATTGATCATAGAGAGGTTGGTTATTTAATTTTCAAATATTTATTAAATTTTAGTGAAGTATTTACATTCATTAAATCATATGTATATATAATTATTAATTAACATTAATTTTTTTTAGCATGTTAGCTATTAGTTTAAGGGCAAAAATTACTTATAAATCTATAATGTGAAAATGGAAATTAATATCATTACTCTGTAACTAGTAATTAATGTAACTTTCTAGATCAAGTTTAGCGTAAAGCTGATCTCTTACACATTTGATGTTTGGCCTAAAGGTTTTTTTGTACATCATGAAGTCTAACCTAAATGAAGTTGTATACAGACTGTAGCCTACTCTTCTGACAATTACCAAGTTTTGGTCAATTAAAGGTAGCAGCTGTTCAAACCATGTTTAAATAAGTTAGACACCAAGATAATAACCAATCCAGCTGTTTCTGTACTTCATTTCCATTTTCTGTACATCATGGGAGGCTGCTCAATTCTTAAATTTTTCTTTGCCAAATTAAACTCTGTTAAATTTAATTTGCCTAAGTTTTTCTTTTAACAGACTTTGTCAGAAATAGGATTTGAAGTAGTGCTTCTAATGAGCCCCAGAAGGGCTGAGTGACCAAGTGAGGTAACCATCAGGATCATTGTGTCCATTTCTCTCTCTGAGCAACAGAGGATTGTGGTGAATTCACTCTCAGATTCTGAAGCTCCACATATTTGTGTTTTGAATGTTCTGACTTTATTTGAACAAATTTCTGATCCAAACTAGGTTTGTAAGTCACAGGAGAAACTGAACTGGGTCCAGGATCAGATTGGATTTGATGATTAACTGGCTTGAATCCAGTTTAAGGCTTCTTATATCTGACTGGGTCAGAAAAAAACCTGATACTAAATGACAATATTGCCCAGAGTATAAAATTCGGCTTTTTGAAATTCATAGAAATTTTTGTGTTCTACCCCTTTGTTTTATTTTTTGTGTGTGTTTGCTAACTTGATCAACAAAACCTGAGAGCCAAAGCCAATATTTGAGGTAAAAATGGGTTCCTTAATTTATGAGGAACTGAATACCTTCCAGCTTATATGTGCATAAATATTAGGCCCCAAAGGCAGCAAAGTATTACAGAAATGATAAACTCTTGCTAAAGGTAAGTTACAGAGCAACGTTCCAAAGGAGCAACACTGCACTGAAGTTCTTTGAAAATGAGAGCTCCCAAATTAATTTCATCTAGGGAGGCCTGTTTATATGCAGAAACTTCTAAAAAGATTTTAGTATTTTTATTTAAAGACTTTATAAAAGGCAAATCGAAAGTTTAAGTAATTGATGAGACTAATTAAATCTGCTAAACTTCTGGCTTAGTTACTATCCTTCCCCAAAGGTAGAAAGAAAGCTATTCTAGATAAGGTCTTTATAAAAAGTAGGCCTCATATAAAATAAACATACTTCTTTTTCAGATCTATCCATGCTGAGTCCAGACATACAATTCTTTCTTGGCCCTATTAGTCAATGAGCCCCACCCATTAACCTGAACTCAGGTAATTTTAGCTAAAATATACCCTATTAAACTAAAATAAACCTTTCTAGAGTTTAATTGGATATTCTTTTTTAATTCTGTAATTTCATTGGAAATTCTTTTGAGAAAATAAATTTACATCTATAAAGGAAATCTCCAATTTTTAAGGGATGTCTGCCTATGTGCATTAGAAACTCTTATTCTTTTAAATTTACGTAAGAAGTCATAACGTTTCTGGCTGTCTTGCCTGAAGTGAACTTTTATTTCAGCAGGTTTTATTTCCTTGATTTGAGCAAATGATGATACAATATTTAGGCCTAAAATCTTAGCTCTGCGCTTATAAAAATATAATTTGTTTTGTTCCAACTAAGGGTTGTCCCTTTAGAAATGCAAATTTGTTGCCTAATAAGTATTTAACTCATGTCATCTTAAAATATATCTTTCAATATTTTAAATTTTTCTTCTTCCTTTGTTAAACTATTAGTATTTTGCTATATTCATCATGTTTTCTTGTTTACATATATTTTTTGAGATTTATAAAATAATGCAATCTCTTGGAAAGCATAGCTTATGTCTATTTTTCATCTTTCAAAATACCAAATGCAGATTTTTGCATTTAGTATTTCTTTTATGATAGCTTTCAACATTTACATTTAATAAAATATTATTTTCTATATGACGAACTTACCTTTTGAAAATTAATACTTTCAGAATATATAATCATCTTAATTGCTGATATAATCTGCCTAGAAAAGCATTTCTCAAAATGTGTAAACTATATACATAAAGACTAATTCAGTTATACCATAGATTATTTTTTTAGTTTTAAATAAATATAACAAGGCATAGCGAACATATCACAAACATAGATATTTACCCAAGGGAAGAAAATTGCCAACTAATAAGTTACTATGATTTCTCATTTGCACTCTATAAATCAAAAGTAACAAGAATATTTAAAGAAAGCAAAGCATAAAGTTTGTACTGTGTAATATTTACTTTAAATATAAAACTAGATCATTTTTAGATTGTAGCTATGGTTTCATTGTTTTTTGTCTGGTCTAACTCTATGCCTGATGATCTTCACTACCAGACATTTTATGTAAAAAACTGCATGTTGCCTCATGACGCTTTTCTTCTCCAGTAAGAGTTCATCTTATTTTTTGGTAGGTGGCCTGGGTTGGGGGATATCACCTTAACACAGTGAGAGACTGACCTGACTTCAGCTTGTCTTGTCAGCTTTGTAAGGATCAGTTTATTTCTGTTTCACTCCTTGACATTTCTACATGTCTAGTGAGAGTTTTCTTCTAAACTATATTTTTAAGGATGTTTATGTAGAAAATAGTTCTGGAAGCTAAAGTTAGTTTTTTTCTCCAGGCTAAAAATCAATGGATGTTTTTATTTGCTCGCTTGTTTGTTTGTTTTTCTGCTTGGAATAATATTGACACTATTTCCCTTAAAGGCAAAAGTTAGGCAAGTTTGCTATTAAGTCCCTTATAAGACTGGTAGCATTCTAAGCTTAAGACTTCTCACTTGTGACACAGACACACAGTTCTGTCTCCCTACACCTGATTTTATATTGCTCCTGTGTGACTTAAGGGGAAATAATAACCAAAGTTAATGTACCATCTGCTGTTCTATGAGTAATAAAGTTCTTTGTCTCTAATTCAGAAGTCTCATGTATTTTGCCAGCATTTGTGAAACTATAGCAGGCTTTCTTACCAGGTGAAATCTTAGTCCCTTCACATTTCTCGATATTCTTAAGATTAAGTCTCATTAGGTCTCAAGTGGAAATTCTACATAGTTAGTAGAGGCCTTCCTCTTTGAAAGTCCTGAACTCCATTTTATTTTTCTACTTCTATTTTAGATATAGGAAGTGTATGTGCAGATTTGTTACATGGGAATATTGCGTGATGCTGAGGTTTGGAGTATGAATCCCACACCTACTTAGTGAGCATAGTACCTGATTTGCATTTATATTTAGTAAAAAATTTACATTTTATTAATATTAATTAATTTTAGCCAGCCCCTCCCTCCACCATTTGGTAGTCCATAATGTCTATTGTTTACACATTTATGTTCATTCATATATGCTCCATGTTTAGCTCCCCCTTATAAGTGAGAACATACAGTATTTGGTCTTCTGTTCCTACATTAAATTGTTCAGAATTATGGTCCCCAGCTTCATCCAGGTTGTTGCAAAGGATGTGATTTTATTCATTTTTATGACTGTTCAGTAACCCATGGTATATACGTACAACATTTTCTTTATTTAATCATCCTTTCATGGGCACTTGGGTTGATTTCATGTCTTTGTTACTGTGAATAGTGCAGCAATGGACATAGAAGAGCATGTGTTTTTTGGCAGAATGATTTATTTTCTTTTGGTTATATACACAGATATGGGATTCCTGGGTCAAATGGTAGCTCTGTTTCACAGTCTTTGAGAAATCTCCAGACTGCTTTTCACAGTGGCTGGACTAATTTACATTGCCACCAACAGTGTGTAAGTGCTGAACTTCAATTTTTATCTTCTCAGCAATGTGAGACTGCAAAAATTCTGGTCTGCTTTTTATTGACGTTCTGCTTAGGTTCTTAATGTCTGGCTCTCAGCACATTAAGAAATCAACTAATGCTTTGAGGGGAAAAACTTGCTGAGAAAGGTTCCTCTCTTCTCTCTGGATCTTGTCCCCTCCAGTCCTGTTACCTGAAAATGTCTAAAATCCAACTTTTGACATCAGCACTGTGACCTTTCCCTAAATTTTATTGGCTTCTCCATGTTGTAAATGTAATATTCTCTCTGAGTTTCTAGACATATGCCTTACTCAAAATTAAGCACAATCGATGAGGGAAAAGCCACTCAGAGAATTTTGATTCACATTTATACTTCCTTTGCAGTAGGCTTTCAAGTCCTGGTTGCCTCAGCAGCTCTCAGGTGCCCTCAAAATAAGCACTTGGCCGGCCTGCCCTCCTGCCTTCCTGCTTGCCTGCCTGCCTTCGTCCCTTGGTTCCTTCGTTGGTTCTTCCCTTCTTCCTTTCCCTCCTTTCTTCTCTCCTCTTTCTTTGTTCTTGCTTTTCTAGTTCTTACCAGCAATAAAGTTCTGCCAAAAGCTACTCTACTCTAGCCAGTCATACAGCATTAACTTTATATGTTATGTATATTTAAAGATATATATAATATTAAATTAACTTTTGAGGCATTTTAGTAAAAGTGTCTCTGAAAGCTAATTTTCTCTCTTTCAATAGTACGGCAGAATTTAAAATCAACAGACTGTTTCTATTTCATATATCTTTTGCTAAACATGTGAAGCAATATTTTGTAAACTATAAAATTGTACAAATATGAAATTCTATAAAATTTTACTCTACAAAACAGCCCCATTTCTAATAATAATTTGATCTTGCCAAATCACCTCAATCAAGTATTGTAACCCTTAGATTCAGATTGATGAATAGATCCAGGCTTAGTTAAATGCAGTATTTTCCAGTTTATTGTTTTTCTTATAGTCTTTCAAAATTGACAGGTATAGTGGCATATATGTATCGTGGACATGATGCAATATGCCACAGGTATTGTGGCAGATATGTATCGTAGGTAGTGATTACTATGTCTCTTCTTTTAATGTAAACAATTTATGGTGGCAAATCTGAAGAGTTAAATGCTCTATCCCTATTGACTCAGCTTCCAACCTCAGCGATTGCTACCACTACTGGTCTGGGTCAGATATTTACCGTTGATCAGCTCCCACTTTGCCCATCTACTTCGCATTCTTAAGTCTAGGGCTTCGTCAACTTTTGCTGCTAACACTCCCTGGCAAGCATCTATCTCTCAATTCTGAGTAGTATTTTGTGCTTCATTTGGTTATTTATAAATTTTTATATGCTCCCTATCCTGTAGAAGCAGAAAAATATTTAGAGGCATAGGATGAGTTTGGGTATCTAATTTTCTCTCTTCAATATAATATTGTGGTAATGATATTTGGTATGGGTAACTAACTGGAAATTGCCTTTTGCCAGAAACTCAAATCAATAATAGAAAATATCTCCTTTCATATTTCCAGAATTATCTAGGGGTTTGTATTAATTCTCTTTGGTTTGTTTTCTAAAAGGAAGATAGGCAGCAGGGACTTGTACTTACTGTCATTTTTCAGTCACATTAAATCACAGAATACCTTCTTGGTTGGCCACTGTATGATGAAACAAATGTTTATGCCTTATTTATTTCTTATACTCTCTCTCTTTTAACCTTATAGGCTATGATATAAGCTTATGTGTCAGTGCACTCAAGCTTTGATCAGAATATACTGGGCCAAGTTTTAAATTTCTGAAGCACTATGCAAATAAAAATGTTTTTGATTTAAATCTATAGTCTTGAGCTGGGCGCGGTGGCTCACACCTGTAATCCCAGCACTTTGGGAGGCCGAGGCGGGTGGATCACGAGGTCAAGAGATCGAGACCATCCTGGTCAACATGGTGAAACCCCGTCTCTACTAAAAATACAAAAAATTAGCTGGGCATGGTGGCACGTGCCTGTAATCCCAGCTACTCAGGAGGCTGAGGCAGGAGAATTGCCTGAACCCAGGAGGCGGAGGTTGCGGTGAGCCGAGATTGCGCCATTGCACTCTAGCCTGGGTAACAAGAGCGAAACTCCGTCTCAAAAAAAAAATAAATCTATAGTCTCTGTCATGAGTTTTAAAATAATCCCAACATTTAATTAACTTCTTTTTGAGGGACGATACCTTCCCTCTCTCAAAGCAATAAATGGTAGTCTGACTTGATAGTCAACTGTGGTGCAACAAAATTTATGCTCCATAAGAGGGCTCAGAAGATAAACCATTCAAAATGTCCACCAGAATTGTGTTGGTGAGATGGATAATAATGTTGCAAGGAAGATTGGCGGTTTCCTCTATAGGTGCTGGCTGATGGTAGGTAAGGCAATGAAGAGCTGGACTCATTAATATTGATGGAGATGCCAGGGCTTTAAATTAAGAAGTGGCAAATAGTAATGCTTAATCATCAAAGCCAGGAGGTCAAAGTTACTATATCCAAATGGACAGCCAAAAGAACTTGATCTACAGTAATTTGTGGAGTTGGTTAACAAAGCATAATGTTCTAAGGTAAAAAAAGAGAAAAGGAAGCAATAGAGTCCCGGGATGATGGAGGAGTAGGAATTACCAGGAATCTGTCTAACAACTTACAAAATAATTGCACTGGCAGTTTTGGAACTAAGGATTCTATGGATGCTTTGCAAATTCTAGGGGAACGTTTGGATAGAAAATTGTAGTTAATGCAGTCAATTTCAGCTCTTAGCTTACAGCACTCGCCATCCTCCACATCCACGCCTCGTGGAAAGCTGCTGTGCACATGTTCCCGGACCAGCTTGCATAGCTTGCTGGAGCCACAGTGGGCAATAAGGACTCTATTCCCCCCGGATTAGGGATCTGTGTTCTGATCATTGACTGTTGCCTCTGTCTAAAGAGGTGTAGGTATAGAGATGGGAAACTGCTGTAATATGAATGCTGCTTGTTCTCTGCTCTGTGATGTGAAGATATTGCTGAAAATGTCAAAAACATCTGTTGATACCCCATCAGTAACCATTAGAAGAAAAACAGGAAGTGTTTGTGTTTATCTGTAGCACAGAAAGTAAAACTTTTGGAAAGACTGGGCAGTGATGTAAGTATGAAACATCATACAAAAGAGTACGATGTTGGAATGACCACCATATATGACTTGAAGAAAATAGAAAAACAAACTGTCAAAGTTTTATGCTGAAGTGATAAACAGGAGTTAATTAAAATTTAAAAATTGCATAAAACTAAAAAAATCTTGATTATGTACTGAAAAAGTGAATCCATTTATGTTGCAGGGAGTACATGCCACTTAATCATATGCTGATCATGAAGCAAGCAAAGCAACAAATAGTGGACTGAAATTGAAGGGAATTGTGAATATTCAACAGGCGAGTTGTAGAAACATATGGGAAGACCTGATATTAAATTTTTAAAGTTTCGTGACCATAAAGAATCTACTAATTATGAAGCACCAGAAAATATTATTGATGAGTTTGCTAAGGTTATTATTGATAAACATCTGATACCAGAACAAACAAATAATGCTGATAAAACATCACTGTTTTGATATTATTGCCCCAGAAATATACTAACTATGGTTGATGAGAAAACCCCTACAGGCATTAAGAATGCCAAGAAAGGAATGTGCATGCTGCGATATGCTAATGCACAAGGATGCATAAGTGTAACTTTGCTGTGATAGGCAAAAGCTCACATCTTCACTGTTTTCAAGAAGTAAATTTATTTGCCAGTAATTATTATAACAAACTGATGTGGGTCATTATGAACATTTTTTCTGATGGATTTCACAAACACTTTGTACCAGCGGTTCATGATTTTTTCAGAGAAGCCAGACTGGATGACAAAGGCAACGTTTTGTTATTTCTTATCATCTGTCTACTCATCCTCCGGCAAAAATTCTTCTTAAAAATAATGTCCATTCCATATGCTTTCCCACAAATATGACTTTATTAAGTTAGCTACGTGTTCATACAGTTCTCCCTCTCTTTCCTTTTCTGCTCTTATACTCACGTCCTCAGGCAGTCAGGAAGTCTAGATTGCATCACATTCCAAATATGATTGTCGGTCGCTTATCACACTGTAGACATAACCACCATCTGTGCCTTGCCTCGTCAAATTCCATTTGCAATAAACTTCAAAGACAACATAAGCCTGGGATAATGGCATGTGCTTGTAGTCCAAGCTACTCAGGAGGCTGAGGTGGATGGTGAACCTAAGAGTTCAAGTTACCATTAAGAGACCAACCTGGGCAATACAGTGAGGCCCTATCTCTTAATAAATATTAAAAGTACCTGTATAGTGCAATACAAGATCTTAAATATAATTTGAATAAATTTGACAAGTGAACATATCCTTGCATTCAAAACCCTAATAAATGCCAGAAAGCATTTTCATTATTTTTTTCTATAAGTTGTACTTTTTTTTTAAACAGGAGAAAGGATGAATTGTGATATAATCACACAATAGAATATTACACAGAGATAAATATGAATAAACTAGTTGTTATAAACAAGTTTTAGGTGTACAGGATTGAGTGAAAAAGGTGATTCCCAAAACACTTTATTCAGCACTTTTTATAAATAACCGAAGTGACTAAAATTAAACATACAGTATGTTATACATTTATACATTATAGGTTAAATAACTTGTCAAGGTTCACAAATTTAGTACTGGGGTCAAGGACATAATCAACTCCTGTACTCAATATCCCTGTAACTCTGTGGGATGAATTTCTGTTTCGTGCCAGGAAAAATTCTGCTCAAGAATGTATGTTTTCCACATAACTTCTTTAATTTTCCTCTAAGCTTTTTCATTTAAGTCTTTAGCCAATTATGAATTAACTTCTGCAGGTGGAGTGAGGGAGGCATCAAAATTAATTCTTTTCTTTTCTTTTTTTTTCTTTTGAGACCAAGTCTCGCTCTGTCGCCCAGGCTGGAGTGCAGTGGTGTGATCTTGGCTCACTGCAACCTCCACCTCCCGGGTTCAAGCAATTCTCCTGCCTCAGCCTCCTGAGTAGCTGGGATTACAGGTGCATACCACCATGCCTGGCTAATTTTTTGTACTTTTAGCAGATATGGGGTTTCACCATGTTAGTCAGGCTGGTCTCAAACTTCTGACCTTGTGATCAGCCCTCCTTGGCCTCCCAAAGTGCTGGGATTACAGGCATGAGCCACCGCGCCCAGCCA
The DNA here is from genome assembly GCF_030222135.1 of Aotus nancymaae. Lineage (NCBI taxonomy): Eukaryota > Metazoa > Chordata > Mammalia > Primates > Aotidae > Aotus > Aotus nancymaae. Next base: position 55,783,324 of record NW_026988431.1, on the reverse strand, counting down.
AAATTCTTTTCTTTCCTCACATATTTACCGAATTTGTTGTAAGAATTTCCTTTCTGAATTATAGTACCATGACAGCTTATTGAAAATCAATTGACCAAATAAATACAGGTTTAGTTCTGAGCTTTCTAACTTGTTCCATTGATATTATTGTCTTTCCATAGGGCAAAACCATGCAATCTTTATTAATAAAACATTATAGAAAGTCAGAAAATCAATAATGAGTCTTCTACCATTTTTTCTTTCTTTCAAGATTGTTTTAAGATTGTCCATATCCTTTGGACTTTCGTAATATTGAGTCAACTAATACATTTCTACCAAAAAATGTCTTAAGATTTTGACTGGAATTGTTTTGAATATGTAGATCAATTTGGGGAAATCTAGCATCTTAACAATGTTGAGTCTTTGAATCTATGACTATACTGCATCTTTAAGATATTCTTTAATTTATTTTATCATTGTTTTGTGGTTTATTATGTAGAGATCTTAAGCATTTCTTAAACCTTTTTTGTTAAATCCATTCTTAAGAACTATAATTTTTATGCTATATAAATGCTATTTTAAAATTTTATTATCTACTTCTTTGGTTATATAAAGTCACAATTGATAATACGTTCTGATCCTATAACCCAAAATATTCCTGATCCCCTAGTGTGGCTAGTTATAGTAGTCATCTTCTAAATTCTTTAGACTTTTTAATGTAAATAATTATATAATATTTTAACAATGAGAGTGTTACATTTCCCTTTCCAATCTTTATGCCCTTTATTTTATTTTCTTGTTTTATGGTACTGGCTATGAGCTGCAGTAAATGCCTAAAAGAATGTGTGAGAGTGCACATTCTTTGCATCTATCTTATTTTAGAGAAAAAGTATTCTATAGTTTAATCATTCAATATTTCCTATGATTATAAGAAAATGTTCTAAACCTGATATAAGGTGTTTACTGGAACAGTTGACAGTTTCAGTAAACACTCATTAACCTGAAGCAATTACTTTAGCACTTGACATAATTCCACTAGAAATACTTCTCTCATCTTTTATTTACCTGAAAATTTCCTGAATTTACATTCTTACTTTTGTTTTTGTGATTTCTATTGTTATAATTTCTTTTAAATTTTGTCTTCAGTTCTATGGTTCATGAGAGTGGCCATAAGCCAAGAAAGCCATTCTGTATGAGAGCCCTGATTATGAGAAAGTTAGGATTGTGTGCAAGCAGTAAGGAACAATAGGAAAGTCAAAACAGAATAAATGAAAATGAAACAGAAGAAATGTATTACTTACATGTCCTAGATAGGTTATGGGGTTGAGAGGATGCTGAAGGGATGTTTGAAGGCAGCAAGAAGCTCAACCAGTAGACTGAGTGTGTATGTGTGTGTGTGTGTGTGTGTGTGTGTGTTAGAGAGACAGAGAAAAAGAGAGAGGCAGAGAGAGAGAGACAAAAAGAGAGTGAGAAAAGGAATACAACCAGTGGAATTACACCTTTATTAATGTCCATGGGTGTTACCCCTTAGGGTTTATCTCTGAAGCTGTCGATTGGCTAGTTTAAAGAAAACACACGTGAAGAGAGGAACTTATTTACATTGCTTTGATCAACTCTAAGTCAGGGGGATCTGTTGGGGTTTAAGTTAGTGAGATGAGGAATAAGTTGGCTATATCACAAACAACCACACAGAGAAGGGAAGTTTTAACTAGGGAAATAGTGATGTGGTATGATTGAGTTTCAGCAATTTATGTAGTTCCCCAGATTACTGATTAACACTAGTGATCTCTTTATCTAACAAGCTCGAAAGCTTCAATCTGCATCTTGAGAATAATTTCTTTGAACAGGTCTGGGTTCCCTCTGCCCATAGTTCAGTGACAGTCTTCAAAATATCTTTTGTCCTTCTTTTCTTTATTAACTTTTCTGTCTTCTAATGTTCTCAACAGCACTGCACTGTCTAGACACAAAGCTCTTACTGACTCAAGTAAACTAGCTTGCTTACTTAAATTTAATAGAGTTCACATCTTGGGCTTGCTATGGTGGTGAATCAGTCTCTTTCATTACATTACATGCTGTGGTAAAGGCTTCAACCCAAACTTTTTAATCATAGCAGGGAAGGATAGCTGGTATTCACCAACTATGAGTTCTGAGTTAGCAGAAAAGCATGGCCAGAGACCAAAGACTGCCTGTTAACTGCTGTTATCTTTTCAGCAGAGTAGTAAATGCAGTTTAAATGCCCTGCAATTGAAGGGTCAGGACACCTTTAATGGACTCTAATGGCTGGGTCTGCTAGACTTTTGTGCACTGAGATGATGGAACACTGCACTTACTTCTGCCACCATCTATGATTTTTTTCTTCTTAATTTAGTCCCTCTGGCCTTGTGTGTGGGCTTCCTGGCCACTCATTGTTATTTGGCTGATATCCTCAAACTTTTGTTCCTATATTGAAATGAACTTTTATGCTCTTCTCAGAAAGGCAAAGAAAAATGATGTATATTTAGTTAAATGTCTCATATCTCTTATCTCCAATCTAATAAAATATTGATGTTACATGACAAAGTAGATGGCATCATGGCACAGAGAAATAATGTGCTATGCAATATTTCAAACAATCAAAGTAACCAACTTACTCTTAAAAACCAAAAAGCACCCAAGAACATTACAGGGTACCTACTCTATACATCAAGTTAATCCCCAAGGTGGTCATTGCCATTGTTTAAGAGAAAGTGATTCAAACATAATTGCTTTTTCTATGAAAGAATAATTTACGATACCTGGCAGTCTGTGATATCCATTAAATTTTATGTTGTTGAGTACGATTTTATCACATTTTGAAAGAATATTTGTCCTGAACATAGAACGCAATTTTTCCTTTTAATGATCATTTTTGCTTGAAATGTTGGTCATCAATTTCTTTAAAAAGAATGATTGTTTCATATCCCTTTGGCACACCATAAAGCTTAATAATAACTGAAATGTCAAGAATAATACAAAACTACTTCATACTTGCTTCAATTGTAGAATTAGCTATTTATTTAATTATCATAAATCACAAAATTCTCCATGTTTCTAATATAAAGTCTTGAAGGAATAGTAGAGTGAACAGCTTTTGCTCTTATAATGCAAAAGACTGTGGATGAACACCAAGAAATGTAATTTAATCATCCAAATGTTAGCACAGGTAGGGCCCAATTTTGTTTTTACTGTGAAATGCCTATGCATAAAAAAATAGAGTTGTAATAATATGTTTTATTGTTTGCCTATTTATACATGTTTCATGGCAGAAGAAGATGTGAAAATGAGTAGACGGGCAGTGGAAACCAAAGTATGTGCATGTAGGAAAATTTTGAATAACTAAAATAGGAAACGTGAATGTGCTCATTAAAGGAACTCAATGACATAATATCAGTAGATTCTATATGAAAGTGTTATGTACAAGAATTTAGGTTATGAGGTAAAATTTGACATTTTGTGCATTCAGAGACTTTATCCTGCAAGATTGGCAACAAAAAGAAAAAAGAAAAAACACTTAACATTTTAAAAATATATTTTAAAGTATTTTCTAACTCATAAAATACAGACAATTTATATATTTTATGGATCTGGAAAGGATTTTGTTATATACTTTAAGAATTTTTTCAATGAAAATTATTTATACAGAGCGCCAGTTGTTTCGGAAAAGGGTATGTATTCATTTGTACAGAGATTATATCTCAATCAATGATTTATCTCAATAAAATCTAATTTACCTTTTTCTTTTTCTTTCTTTTTTTCTTTTTCTTTTTCTTTCTTTCTTTTGTTTTTTTTGAGATGTAGTCTTGCTCTGTCTCCCAGGCCGGAATGTGGTGACAGGATCTTGGCTCACTGCAACCTCTGCCTCCCAGGTTCAAGTGATTCTTGTGCCTTCACATCACACCTGGCTAATATATATATTTGTATTTTTAGCAGAGGTGAGGTTTCACCATGTTGGCCATGCTCATTTCAAACTCCTGGCCTCAAGTGATCTGCCTGCCTTGGCCTCCCAAAAGTTCTGGGATTACAGGCATATGCCACTGTGCCCTGCCAAAACTTTCTAAGACTGAATATACATTTTAAAATATATTTATATAATCTCTGTATACCATTAGAAAACTAATGTATTAAGAAATTGTTGGTTTCTTTTGCAGAATTTAATTTCAAATTCTGTGGTTTCACAATTTATAATTCTAATTCATGTTTAGCTGGTATACCATACATTTAGAAATCTATTTAATGAATAAATTACTGACATCTAATGTATACTAAGAACTTACTATGAATTTGTCATTTATTAAGATGATTAGATTTGCATAGCTAATTCCTTTCTCATTGTCATCCTTAAAGCTATGCATCATTATTCAGATTTATTGATGTGGAAATTGACACTGGCATTGATTAAGTAACCTATAGCAAGTAATCTTGTTCCAAATAAGTTCTTTGATCTCCAATCCATCTTATGCTGTGGGAGAGGAAATAACAATACCTGTCCTACAGATTTTCATAAACGTGTGGGCCCCATCTAAGTTATCTTGTGCCTAGGACAAAAGAATTATTTAATTCAATTTTAATTATTTTTTTTTGGTAGATATTTAAATTCTGTCAATTCTCATTTTCCCTCTAATTTTCCCATTGGCTAAGAGGAATCTTATGAAGAATACAAGCAAGCAAGACCAATATGACACTGCTCTGGGCAATAAGCCATAAATCATCAACCCAATGATTTATAAATCATTTCTTAATGACTTATAACAGAAATGTCCTGCCTTTTAGCCGGGCAAGCTCTGAGTTCATGGATATTTTACTTCTTCATTATAAACTAATAGATCTGTTGGAGTTCATTTTCTCTCAGCTGATTTTTTTTCAGTGGATTGGATAATTTGTAATTCAAACTTTTGTCCTAATATTGCTGATCCCATCTGTGCACTTCTCTAGACCCTTATATGGGCTTGTTCTCCCCACACCCCACTCCATTCCAAACTATCCAGTGCAGATTTTTGCAATATTCCCAAAAGTCTACTTCTCCAGGTTAAACTACAATCAGTTTGGTTCCATACAGTACTGATGTGAGTCACAAGGCAGTCTGCGCATTCATCTCCTTTAGAGCATCATTTTAGGACATAGGGTTTTTTTTTTTAAGCAATAGGAAAAGCTAACATGTTTAACATAGAATGTAGTAAATTACTTAATTAAAAAGTGGCATTATTTCCACATCTCATTCTTGGGCACAAGTGTCAACTCTTGCCGTTTACAGCTTAATTCTACAGAGACTTGAATGGGGTTAATTTAGAACATACACATATATGGATATGTGTATTTTTCAGAATATTTAAGCAGAGTACTTAGCAACCCAAACCACCTAGACTTACATATAGTACCTTCAAATAGGAAAGCCATTGCCCTTATCTGCCTTCCCTTATCTCCAGGGGGATTAATTTTAAATTAATGAAGAATTATAACCTACTGCTCAGCCTTTATAATTCCCAAACTCTAAAGCATATGTATATATGACCAAATGCTTTTGATCATGAACTTTCTGGAAGCAAACTGGTATTTAATTATACAGTGGGTTTAAAAGCCTCTGGATTAACTTGTACTGTTTCCTTTTGCACTCGATTATAGATGATCTGATTTATAGGGTGCATTTACTTAGAAGTTGTTTGGAGTTTTATTTTTCTCTCTCTCTTTTTTTTTTTTTTTTTGCTTGATTTATAGATTAACTTACATTCAAATTTTTTCTTAAAGTATTAGTTAAAGAACCCTGGGTAATCAGATAATAATGTAAATAATCTAATTCAATCTTTTGAGTTGTTAAAAGCACAAGTCCACATTCAGCATCTTGAACTGAAAAATACCAGTAAGTAAAACCATGTTATTTTTAGCTTAACAATAGATAAACTATTGTTGTTTTTGTTATCTAAAATTTATGGAAAAATTATGATACTTCTCAAACTTTTTACAAACATCAAATTGTATAAAACAATGCTTTCAATCTAAAAATATCTTCTTTCTTAATTTTTTACATTTCTACCAAATTTATTTATTAAAATATTATTTTTGAAAACCCTAAATTATTCTGTTGCTTTGAATCCAGTTTTGCCATTGGTATAATACACAGACATTGTAGCATGATACACGATGTCTTTATATACTGACATTTCTTAATTTTTTTACATATATTTTATTATTTACTACAAACAATCCATGTCCTATTTTTCTTTTTCATAAATCTATTTACTAGTCTTCAAATGAACAACATTGTCTCATCCCTCCTTGCCTTTATTTTCTTTAATATCTTCTTTTCATGAAGTGGACTGTCCTTTTTCCATAGTCAAAAAATTTTACTTTATTAAATTTCCAACTAAAAGGTCATTCCTTTGGAGCTTTTTCTGTTTCTTATCTCTAAAACTATTTATCCTCCTCTCTAGCCTCTTTATATAGATAACATTTGCATCTGTATTTTTATTTACAACAGTTTCTGAAAAGCATAACATTATAGCACCAACATTAGAATCATTTGATTATGAGAAAAATTACTAATTTGGGGATCGCCCCTCAGAAACTATCCAATCAAAAAGTGGTGGCAGACAGTAACTGAATTGTAAATAAGCACTCCAGGTCATTCTTACGTGAATTCAAAATTGAGAACTAATGCCCTAAGTGATGAATTTCTTAAGGAGAGAGTATTTGCTGGTCCTTTATTTTACTTCCAGAGGTAATAGGCTAGAGAAAATAGTACTTAGGTACATAACTCTCAAAATATCTTCATTAAAAGAATGGTATTACAGTACCAAAATAACAATGCCACTGAATCATTTTAGTGTTCTGCTAATAAAAATACGTTCAGCAGTAAAGGTGGAATTTGTTCTTACTTATTAATTATAGTATTCATCCATGATTTCCAAATCTATTTTTAGTTGTGAAAAACCTTTAAAAACAAGTCACATTTTTGCAACAATGATTAGTTTTTTTTTTTTTTTTTTTTTTTTTTAAAAAACAATTTGTTATTGACTGAAGTAGTCTGCAAACTCTTTGGACATAGTACATCATGTCTTCTCTGTCATTTGACGGAGCACAACTCTTACTGTGGTTAATCACATTATAACCCACTTCTTTACCCCTTCATCATTTTTTTTTTTTCTTTTCTGTGTGGCCTCAGTTTCTTCCATTAAGGAATAGGGTATCTTTTCCTGGTCCTTGGCTTTGAATGCTGTCACGTGACCTGTTTAGTCAATAAAATCAGGCTGAATTGTGTGCCAGTTTGAAGACTGGGCTTTAAGAGGCCTTGTACATTCTCCCTGGTGTCTTGTGTTCCTTCCTCTTCCCTGAAAGTGATTTGTTTCGACTAAGCCTTGGTTCCAGGTTGGAGAAGAAAGCTACCTGGTGCAGAGACAAGCTGCAGCAGGTGAGCCTCAGCCAGATCACCCATTAAAAAGAAATGTGAGCTAAATAAATACTTGTATGCTTGTGAGTTTTAGTAGAGCTTGTTATGTAAAAGTAACTAACTGATCTACATGTTTGAGACACTTTTTTTCCATATTAAAACAAAGTCCACATAAAAATGAATGTATTTAAGGTTTTGAGTTTCTCACTGAACTGAAAGAGAATATATTCTCTTGTGTATGTGTCTGTTTGTGTATACATACATATGTATACACACAACATATATATCACATTTCAAAGTCTTTTTTTTAAGGCATTTTATCTCTCTTGAGTATCTCTATCTAGATGTCCCTCTGTATAGAAAATTTTAAAGGTTTCCTTTTTATATGTTATCGTAATCCTACGAAAAACATTCCTGTCACATAGTTGTGAGTGTAACCGCTCAAGATTATCATTGAATGAGTCAAATGAAACTAAAAAAGTATTGAGTTTGGACTTCTAGCATTCATCCAGCTATATAAAGGAATAAAATTGAATTAAATCGCAAGGATCTTTTGCTCAAAGTCACATGAATAAATCTATACACCCTGTGGAACCCTCTGGGGATCCCATATCTTGAGAACTCTTACAAAGTGAAAGGGTACTTTATAAGAAAAACAATGAAGACAAAAGAAGTTTAAATTTAAATTATTTTCCTTTTTCTTCATAAAAACTCATGTGGTATACTGATATGTGTTTACATGCATATTAACTGTCAACAAATAATCACTGCATATTTGATAACAATATCTAAAAAATAGGGAGAAGTAACATCAAGGTAAAATGTACTGAAATATTACATTAAATAAAAAAATAGTAATGGAAAAATAGAAATCAAAGATAAAAAGGAATAGAATATTGTTATATGTTCAGTTTATTGTAGAGAGATAATGTATTTTATACCCTACATGATATATAATTGGAATTGGGATAGTTATGTAATTAGGATGGCATGCTGCCTTCCATTATAATCCCCGCCCACTAGAGAGATGACAGATGGGTAATTTCAAGCTTTTATCTGCAGAGGGGGAATGGACTTACTGGTTCATCTGTCAGGTAAGCTACTTTGCAGTCATCTCCGAGTTCATTAAAGCTTTCCAATCTTAGAAGAAATATATTTTAATATGGAAAATAGGTTGTTTGGGGATATTTATGCTTCACCTCTCTCATTGCTTCAGCTGTCCTGTGTCAAATTTCTGCTCAGAACTCTTCTACAAAGTCAATGATAAATTTGGCAGTATTCTTGTAAACCTCAGAAACAAGATAATTGGACCTGAAACTTCAATCATCTTTCCATAGCTAAACATTTTCCTTTCCTCTAGGATGACCCTAAACAAAGTAAAAATTAGATAAATATTTTTCAAATTCTCCCTTATTTCATTAACTTACAATAAGCCTTTCCTTTCCTAATATTATATGGTTGTTTGTACTGTAAGTTCGGAACTAACAGGCAAGACACCCATATTAATAATGTCATGGTCCTATTTTTCCAAGAATGCCTATTTTATTCAAGTTAAAATGAAAGTATAATTAACTATAAAGGACTACATCTTATTTTAATATTCTTCATATCTAAAGCACTGGGAAAATAGCAAATGACTTTAAGTACTTTCTTAGGGCTGAGCCATATTGTATAAATATGATAATAAAGAGTAGAATGATATTTAGGTAGAATAAGGAAAAGAAAATTGCAACCATAATATGCCAGCAAATCAGTTTATTCAGTTAGAAAATTCAATAAATCATATAAGATCCCTATGATTGTTTGTTTAAGGGAAATTAGTTATGGGTTATGCTTATACACACCAGTTGTTAGTTAAGCAGTCTATTTAATTGAGAGAATCTTAGCAGGAACATTTTTATGTATATGCAAAAATAGCAAAGTATTATGCAAAATTTATCAGTGAATAATCTTTATAAGAAGTTTTTGTATGTAAGTTTGCTATTTAATATATCACAACTTTTTTTTTTGTGAGACGGAGTTTCACTCTTGTTACTCAGGCTGGAGTGCAATGATCTCAGCTCACCGCAACCTCCGCCTCCTGGGTTCAGGCAATTTTCCTGCCTCAGCCTCCTGAGTAGCTGGGATTACAGGCATGCGCCACCATGCCCAGCTAATTTTTTGTATTAGTAGAGACGGGGTTTCACCATGTTGACCAGGATGGTCTCGATCTCTTGACCTCGTGATCCACCCGCCTCGGCCTCCCAAAGTGCTGGGATTACAGGCATGTATCACAACTTTTAAACTTACTAGACGGTATTAAAATAATCTAGAGTTTAACTTTTATTTATTTATTTTTTTTCTGAGATAGTCTCTCTCTATTGCCCAGGCTGGAGTGCAATGGCACAATCTTGGCTCACTGCAAACTTTGCCTCCTGAGTTCGAGTGATTCTCCTGCCTCAACAACCTTAGTAGCTGGGATTATAGGCATGTGCCAAGATGCCTGGCTAACCTTTGCACTTTTAATAAAGACAGGATTTTACTATGTTGATCAGGCTGATCCAGAACTCCTGACTTGAGGTTATCTGGCTGCCTCGGCTTCCCAAACTGCTGGGTAGGTGTGATCCACTGCTCCCGACCGAGTTTAACTCCTAAATCTTAGGTATAATGAGTCTATGAGAAATCCAGGGTTTTTTTTTTTTTTTTTCAGATCTAAAATATAGTATTTTTGTTAAGGTAACCTGGAAATCAAGAAGGCATCTACTGAGCTGAGAATTGTCTCACAAACATTTAAATCCTGATGATCAAAAATGATCAGCATTACTTCCTAAGTTTTATAAATCACATAATTTATATTTCTATATTTAGTTATTCAATAGAGTTAAACTCAGTTGCTTGTATTTAGGGTGTAAGGATGTGTGTGTGTGTGTAAAATTTCACCCAATAAATACTGCACTTCTAGCTTAGAAAATGTAATAGCTATTTGTTTTCTTTCTCTCAGCTAAGACAACACATTTCCATTTAATTAAAGTCTTGAGCATAGCCTGAGTTCACACTAGAATTTCGATGTTTGCTAACTAAATAAATGGATTTGCTGGCATTTAACATCAAAATAGTTTGTAGACTGACTTCTCTTTTGGCAAAAATATCCATGGAATTTCAAAACCTTAATTCACATGTTTAAATGCAAAAGTGCTAACTAAAATAAAGGATCAAAATGAGATAGATTAACCGTTTTATTTATTCTTCATATTTTAGTTAAAAAGAAATAACGTGAGTTCTGTTTCCAGCTGCATTGTAGGATTTTAAATTTGAAAATAACACAGAACTACACAAAACCAAAGTTGGAGATTTTATATTTTATAAAAAATATTTCAAACCCATATATTTAGTTTTCAATGTTTTAAATCTATATTCATCATAACAATTATATTTGAATAGATGTAAGTTAGAAATAAAATTTTCTTAACCAAACAAAATTATAGCTTTGTTTTGTATTCTACTCATATTTATTGGCTAATTTATGATTAATTATAATATAATTTATTTTTATTTTATTTCTTCAACTTTTAAGTTCTGGTGTATGTGTGCAGGATGTGCAGGTTGTTATATAGGTAAATGTGTGCCATGGTAGTTTGCTGCACAGATTAACTCATCACCAATCTGTTAGGCCCAGGAACCATTAGCTATTCTTCCCAATGCTCTCCCTTCCCAACCCCTCCCAACAGTCGTTCCCCTGGATGTGTCCACGTTTCTATCGTTCAGCTCCCACTTATAAGTGAGAACATGTGGTGTTTGGTTTTCTGTTTCTGCATTAACTTGCTGAGAATAACAGCTTCAGCCTCCACCCATGTTCCTGCAAAAGCCACTATCTCATTCCTTTTTATGGCTGCATTGTATTCCATGGTATATATGTACCACATTTTCTTTATCCAGTTTATCATTGATGGGCATTTGAGCTGGTTCCATATCTTTGCTATTGTGAATGGTGCTGCGATGAACATACACGGAGATGTATCTTTATAACAGAATGATTTATATTTGATTATATGCCCAGTAATGGGATTGTTGAGTCAAATGATATTTCTGCTTCCAGATCTTTGAGGAATTACCACATTGTCTTCCACAACGGTTGAACTAATTTATATTCCCAACAGTGTAAAAGTGTTCTGTTTTCTCCCCAACCTTGCCAGCATCAATTGTTTCTTGACATTTTAATAATCACCATTCTGACTGGCATGCGACGGTATCTCATTGCGGTTTCGATTTGCATTTCTCTAATGATGAGTAGTGTTGAGCTTTTTTTGTATGTTTGTTGGCTGCACTAACACCTTCCTTTGAGAAGGGTCTGTTCAAGTCCTTTGCTCACTTTTTAACGGAGTTGTTTGTTTTTTTCTATGAATATTATAATTTAAATATGGCAACACTGAAAGAGAGCACTCTTGATTAATTATGAAAAGAGGGAGTACAAATAAGAAACAGTGAGCAACAAATTTAACCATAAAACAGAGGAAATAACTTCGTTTCTCAAATAAATTAGAAAGTGGAGATTAAACGAGAAACATTATTTCATGTTTCTGAATTTGATTTGACAAAGCTTCGCCTGAATAATAATTGGTAAATAATCTTGCACATTCGTGTGCAATTTAAAGAGATAGCATAGGTAAAGGGAGAATGTCTTAATTATGTAATATCTTTTAAAATCTATTCTGTCAAAGAATATACCCAATTTGACTGCTGAAGGCTGGTTTGCGTCGACATGGTGGTTATCCTGAGTCTCTAGATGGGCGAGCGTGTTCGTGCTGGCATCACTTGCTGCGGGTTTGAGACCCAGTGGGTGGTGGGCCTAGGCCCTATTAGCCGGGAGCCTGACCCTGATTCCCACTGGGAGCCAGAGGGACCAGAGCTGCAGGAGGTGGAGAGGTACCGGCTTTTCCCTGGCCCTCAGCTTGAAGTAGCACCTGGCTCCCATGTGTCCCCTTGGCACTGGGGATCCTGCCAGACAGCAGCCCTGGTTCCTTCTTACCCCTTGTCAGGGCCCAGCGCCAGGTGTTCAGCTCCCCTGGGACCACTGGTTCCTTCACTAATGACGTATTTCATCGCCAGTTTAGAGTTCGGCATGCTTGAGGGCAGTTATTGTTTTAGGGGTTAGCTTTCTGGGTGTATAGAGCAGCCTTAAGCTGGCACCATGGCCCGGATGTGATCAAAGAGAAGTGGGCTAAGAGCTCCATGACTTAGCCTGAGGCTCTTCAAACATCCATCCTGCTTCCATGCATGGCTTCTGCCATCGGTTCTCTCCCCCAGCACCCTGCAACGCTGGAAAAAAGCAATCCGATTCCAGAAAATTTGGAGGCAAATGGAGGTGCCTGGTCCCGGTCAGTTCCCAGGTTGGCAGAAGGCTCTGCTGTCAGCATTGATGCAATCCAGAGTTGTTTTTTGTTTGTTTGTTTGTTTTTGCCAGAGTGTCGCTGTCTCAGTGGCACCATCTCCTCTCCTGAAACCTCCGCCTCTTGGGTTCAAACGAATCTCCCGCCTCAGCCTCCCGAGTAGCTGGGATTACAGGCACCCGCCACAATGCACGACTAAATTTTTTGTATTTTTAGTAGAGATGGTGTTTCACAATATTGGCCAGCCTGGTCTCAAACTCTTGACCTCAGGTGATCTACCCGTCTCGGCCTCCCAAAGTGCTGGGATTACAGTGTGAGCCACCGTGCCAGGCGCAGAAGTTAAAAAGCAAGTTTGTACCCACATTGGAGCAGAAGCTGAAGCAGGATAAAAAATTCCTTAAGAGGCCGGGCGCGGTGGCTCATGCCTGTAATCCCAGCACTTTGGGAGGCCGAGGTGAGTGGATCACGAGATCAAGAGATCGAGACCATCCTGGTCAACGTGGTGAAACTCCGTCTCTACTAATACAAAAAATTAGCTAGGCATGGTGGTGCGTGCCTGTAATCCCAGCTACTCAGGAGGCTGAGGCAGGAGAATTGCCTGAACCCAGGAGGCGGAGGCTGCGGTGAGCCGAGATCGCGCCATTGCACTCCAGCCTGGGTAATGAGCGAAACTCGGTCTCAAAAAAAAAAAAAAAAAAAAAAAAAAAATTCCTTAAGAAAGCTGGGCTTGCCTAGCTCCCACAGCTCCAGGGCTCTGGAAACACCTCGAAACTGCTCCCTGCAGGCCACTCTGTATCAGAATCTTTGCTTATGTCAGGGCATGAAGCCTCATCCAAAGACCCGAAATACAGCACAACTTTGAAAGCAACAGATTCAAACACTCACGGGGAAAATACACCAAGGAGATGGAAGGGAAGGAATCCATGGCCTGGAAGAGAGCTTTTGCAGCCCTGGGTCATCAGGCAGAGCTGCAGAAGTACTCCAGTGATTGTGAGAGCACCAGAAGGACTGACCATGGTGGGCTGCCAAGTGATCAGAAGCTGGCGGAGTTAAAGGCAAGGGAGCCGGTAACTTCAGCAGCAAAGTAATGCAGAGGGGCAGGGGTTCTTTGACAGCAACGGGAACTTCCTGTACAGAATTTGAGTCGTGGCTTGGCTTGTGGAGATGCCTCGTGAAACACAGCTGGGCAAGTATTAATATACGTGGAACAGCCTGGAATTCCGTGTATGGATAAGCCAGCTTGGAACAGGAAGAAGTGAGGAGCCTGGGATGTGGGAGGAAAGAGCTGCGTGGATAGATTCAAACTTCCTGTAGTAGTGCTCCCAGTCCGACGTCTGTAGATCTTCAGTACTCAACCCTTCTTACCTGGGCTCTCTGTATGTTGAAAACCAGTCTGTGTTGCATGTATCGTTACAATTTTCTGTGGTACTTGCAATATATATTTGAGCGGAAGTGAAAAGTTTGACTTCTGACCTCATTTCCTTCTTTATCAGTGAACACTAACAGTTCTGGGAAAACTTAGTCAATTGATTTTCCTTACAAGCGAAATCAAGTAAAATGTAGAAAGAAAAAAAAAATTTTTAGGATTATTTTTATAAATAATTTTTATAATTATTAGTTATAAAATATAAATGTCTATTGTACAATAAAAATTATTATACCTATTTACTATTTTGTTATTAGCATATGTCATGACATATAACCTAACATTAAATATAAGTTTAATTTAAAGTATTTGTGGGATTTTAAAAAGTTTTGGATCCAAGAAAATATTTTAAAATTATTCTGTAATCATTTATATCACAAGTACAAAGAATCAAAACAAAATATTTCATGTGCTGAAACTAGGAAAAGATCAATTGAATCCCATAAGTATCAGAAGATAAGGGCTAAATATGGTACAGTTTGGAAGATATTGTCAGAAGGAAATGGAAGAAGCTCACACCAGGCTTATCTACTCTGTTTACAGTAAGGTGTGGTGAAGAAGGAATGAAGGCAATTTCAAAGGATCAAAACTCACTCATTTCGGAGGAGGAGTGCAGACATGTAGTCAGAATGCAAAATGAATATAGAATAAAAACTCTAAACCCATTTTGCTCATCAGGAATATCAGTTTTTAGAAATAGCAGTGATTCGTGTACGTTAAAAAAGATGAAATATGTATAAAAGCATATGATGCATATAAAAATTATTTAAACATAAATACAAATACATATAAATATAAGTTTACAGAAAATATATACATTATATATTGTATATATTTATACATAATATATGGTGAATATATACCTATATATTTTGTGTGCATATGTATGTATGTATAAATATAAGATGTGTTTTCTTTAATTTGGCATCTGCATCAGAAAAAACAGGCTTCTGGAAAGTATTGAGACTCTGAAGTGAAGAGAGAGAAAATGCTCATTGAATTATAAACAAATAGCCTAGATATCACTTTAGCCATCAAGAATGAAATAAATTGACCTAGAAATATTGCACAATCTCATAGAAAAGTTAAACTTCTAACAGGGAAAATCGTATATTTACAATCTAGTGGGCCATAAATGGGACAAAAATTTAAATGAATTTATAGATAAAGTTTGGAAAACACTCTTAAAATTAGATACCCCTGGTTGTTCATCTTTGTTCTCATAGAATCAAATAAATTAACAGAAAAGGTTCTACATTTTTCCAGAGAACCCCTGTGCCTTACAAAAACAGAGAAATGATTTCACGAGCAATGTTTCTTAGTATATGAAAGACACAGATTGGCCAAGTAAAGTAAATAAATTCCTTATGACCCAGAAGAAATTTCAAATCACCACCACTTCCACAGTCCTAATAAGAAAAATGTGAGAACATAAGAGGGTTATATTTTTAAAACATAGATTCAGATAAAATTTGGGAAAGGTAAAACTATTGATATCATTGAACATCATGCAAGAAACAAAATAAAACATAATTTTTTAAACTATTCGGTATAGAATTTTGAAATGAATTGAACCAAAAAAGTACAAAAACACTTAAAAAGAAAAATAGTCATTGTACAACTTACAAACAAATTAATGATGGAAAATGTCAGGCTAGAAATTTTCTTACTTTAAATAATTATGGCATTAAAAAAAACAGAAATAATAGATCTACTGTAATGAGATCTAGTGGCTAATGAAGATTTCCCAAATGGTTAGTTTGGCTGTGACAGAACAGATAGTGAAGACGCCCAGAAATGTTTAGTTTGCCCATGATGGAGAATCTGTCTTACTGTAAACATCTGTGAAATCAACATAATATGTAAAAATACTTTTTTAAAGGGATTTATGAGAAACCAACAGTGGAAACATTTGAGGGAGTGTTAGTGCTGACTGAATGGAATCACAAGCAGGTGCATATCATCTTTAGCACAGCATTTTTCCTGAAATTATTTATCAATTCCTACTGGGGTAAAGTAGGTATTGAAAGAATGTTGCAGTCACACTGTCCAGAGGAATATGAAAGCAGAAGACTGGATTAGTCAAAGTACCTGGAAAAGGGAGAGCATGTGAAGAAAAGAGAAAATCATGGGAATGACCTAAAAATCTACACGCAGCTTCCATCTCCTTCAGGCAATTATCTGCTGCTAATTTTATTATCAGAACCAGACTCTAATAGTCCATTGTAATGTAGAAGGAGAAAGGCTAAAGAGCTGAGATAAGATTTCCAAAAGTACGAGAAGAGGTTGGAATTTAATGCCAGTGTGGAATGGTGTGGTAGATACCCTAGGATTTCAGTTGAAACTCCAGAACTCACAAAATAGAAGGGAAAACTGAAACACTAATAGTAACTGTAAGGTCTGTTCTCGCCGAGTGTAAGATGAAGAAACTGAGGCCAACACAAAAATAATCCAATGTGAGGGAATTTATTCAGGCTCCTGGGTGAGGTTCCGCAGTCCGACAGGAGGGGCCTGAGAAGTCATGCGGACTCCTCTCAGACGTGGGGTTTTATAGGGAGTGGAGGCGTTTGATTGGTTGTGTCCAAGGTGAGTGGGACAAAATGGTGGGAAGTGGGGCCCAGATGGAACAAAATGGCAGTGAGTGGGGCCCAGATAGGACAAAATGGCAGGGAGTGGGGCCCAGATAGGACAAAATGGTAGGCAGGAAGACAAAATGGCAGGCAGGGAGTGGGGCCTGGATTGGACAAAATGGTATCAGGTAGGTCCTGGTGGGGCTTTTTTTCCCAGGCTCCCAGTGGGTGGGTGTGTGTCCGAGCTCCTGGCAAGGGAAGGGGGTGTGTCCGAGCTTCCTGCGAGGGAGGGGTGTGTGTCCGAGGTCTCGGCAATGCAACCAGCCTTACAGTGACAAAGAATGAAAACCAGTCTTTTACAAGATTAAAATACTCTGCTTCTGTTTTATATTACTGACAGAAGAAAACCTAACTTTCACAGGAGGAAGAAGACACAGTTCGGTGTTTATACAAATTCTAACTGTGATGGCTGATAGCCAATTTAAACAAAGCAAAACAACAGTAATAACAGAAACATCAAAAGGCATCTAGAAAACAAAACCATGTGAGTAAAAACAGAGATACAAATGTATTGTGGAAAAGAGGCACAGAAGTGATTTGAATTTGAGTATTATCAGATTGAAAATTTTAAAATAGATATGCTAATTATGTCCCAGCAAAGTAGCAAACTTTGAACCAAACTAAAAGAAAATTTGAGTGTTTCTAAAGGTATCGATATGGTTTGCTGTGTCTATACCCAAATTTCACCTTAAATTTTAATATTCCTCATGTGTCAGAGGCGGGGCCAGGTGGATATAATTAAATAATGGGAGCAGTTTCCCCATACTGTTCTCATAGTAGTAAATACGTCTCAGGAGATTTGATGGGTTTATAAATGGGAGTTCCCCCGCACAAGCTCTCTTGCCTGCACCATGTGTGACTTTGCTTCTCATTCACCTTCCACCATGATTATGAGGCTTCCCCAGCCATGTGGAACTGTGAGTCAATTAAACCTCTTTCCTTTATAAATTACTCAGCCTTAGGTATGTCTTTATTAGCAGTGTGAGAACAGACTAATACAGGTATATAATAAAAAGTCTACAATAGAAAATGCCATAATTGAAATTCAAAATTTAATTAATTATTAGACAAGAACAAATATTAGTAAACTGCAAGGCAGGTGAAGCCATTCGAGGAAAACAGAATGTAAGAAATAAAGAAATGACAGTCAAGTACATATTACGATGGTGTGAAAGTCTAATATACTTGTAATTAGAGTTTAAGAAGAAAGAAAAAAGGTAATAAGTTAGAAATAATATTAGGAGAAGTACTGCCTTTTTTTTTCAAAATTTACAAAAGATATTGAACTGAAGGATTTTTTTAAAAAATAAAAGGCTTGCAAAATGCAAGGAAAATCAAAAAACAGAAATCTACAACTAGGCATATTATAGTAAAATTTTGGAAGAAAAAGAAAAACATTAATAAAGGCAGCTAGATAAGGAAAATGCATTATCTTTAAAATAGCAACAATATGGGTAAGCTATTTCAAAGAAGAAATGTTGTAGGAAAATCCAGGTTCTTGTCACACAACCAAGAAAGATGACCTACAAAGACACTTTGAAGGGTGAGAAGGGCAGGGTTTATTGGGGGGAAAAGGAAAAAGAAAAAAAAGGGAAACAAACAAGGACTCCTAGCAAAGTCAGAGTCCTGCTAGCAGGTTTTTCTCCTCACAGACTGAATTCCCAGTTACCACCCAGGAACAGGAGAGGCCAGGCTTCTTGCCCTTGCAAATGGCATAAACTTCTGTGGACCCACCTTCTTCTCCCAGTACACAGGCCAGTTGGAGATTCTCCAGGGACCTTCCTCCTTTATACTTGGCTGTCTCAGAAACCAAAAATTACTAGAATAAACATAAAATTGAAGGAAATTTTATGTTAAAGAACTCATGAAAGAAGTGAAGTTCAAGAAGAAAATTATGCTCAAACATGATAAATATAATACAAATACAGCAAAGGTAAAAATTTTAAAAATAGTAATTACTTTGAAAGGTAACAAGAAAGCACTGTTAGTAAACATCTGAATAGATCCTGAACGTAGTCATCTATTTGGTGACAACTGAAATGAGTCATCGATAGATACTAGATGTCTGAAAGCCACATTTAATGTGAATCTAATATAATAGAGATAATTGAAATTCAACATCCCTTTTCTTGTATAAGATCTGATGGCAGACTGCCTTTAAATGTTTTAGATGTGCGTAGAACATATTTGTTAGGAACACATTTTACTTAAAATTACATTATTTCAAAAACCTACATTTGAGAACAAGTGCCCCACATGCTCTATGAAAGCAAATAGTTGAGGGACAGCCAGTATGCCTATTTAGGATTGGATTATTTATGGAGTGGTCCCTTGGTAGACAAATGTTCACAGCTAAACTCAAACAGGGATAGAATGGACAATAGGATTGGTGTGCCAAGTTAAAGCTATGACTATTCCTGTGACTGAGTAAAAATCACTATAAGAAGACTAAGAATTTTACTTTGTTAGGAGACACCTTCATTTATTCAGCAAATAGCCTCACCGCTTTGTTGGTCTCTTTTTATTCAGAATCAGTTGAACTCTAGAAGTGAGAGATTTCAGAGAAAACTAATCTATGTCTGACAATTTAGTGTGAGAATTGTAGGCACTTCTGAGAAATTTAATACTACAGGAGAGAATTTAAAAAACAGTTAGCCTTTCCTAGAAACACCACTTTGTCAAAAAAGAAAATGTTTTGAGTAGGCTATGAATGAAGAAGTGACTGATTAGGAATATACACTGGGAAGTTTCTATCAAAAGCAGCTGAGCTCATGTCCTTTGCAGGGACATGGATGAAGCTGGAAACCATTGTTCTCAGTAAACTGACACAAGAACAGAAAACCAAACACCGCATGTTTTCAATCATAGGTTGGTGTTGAACAATGAGAACACATGGATGTGGGGAGGGGAACATCACACACCGGGGGCCTGCCCGGGAGTGGGGGACTAGGGGAGGGATAGCAGTAGAGTGGTGGGCTAAGGAGGGATAGCATTAGGAGAAATACCTAATGTAGATGATGGGGTGATGGATGCAAGAAACCACCATGGCAAGTGTATACAAATGTATCTAACCTGAATGTTCTGCACATGTACCCCAGAACTTAAAGTACAATTATATTTGCAATGCTTTTTTTGGCAATGCTTTTCTAATCATGAAAAAAAAAATCAAAACAGCTTAGTTCAAGAAACTGCTAGATCCTTACAGAAAGACAACTTAATAATTATACTACTAGACACTAGCTTTGTCCAACTTCTTTGTTTCAGAGAGGACAGTAAGGTCCAAGGAGGTAAAATGATATTATGAAAAATTTCTACTATGTTTGTTAAAGGATCTAAGTTTGTAATCAGGTAACACTAGATTTTATTATTTAGAGAGGTATATATAGTTGGGATTAGAAAAGAAAACAAGTAAATATTATTCCAAAATTCAGGATAGCAATTACCTCTGCATAATTGGAAGGGGGTTTTATTTGGTAGAACAAACAAAACAAAAAACAATCCAGGAGCTTCTTAGGTTGTGGCAATTGTATGATCTTGACTTGAGAGTGATCAGGTGGTTGTTCATTTTCTAATTGTTTATTACACTAGATATTTATGGTTCATGCACTTTTATTTTTGTATGTTATGATGTTTGACAACACACTGTAAAAAAATATTTGGGAGACATTATTATGATGTAATTTGGTGATCATTAAAGGTTTTTCCGCAGAGAGTAATAGTATGACATTTATATCTGGCTGTAGACTCCTGTAGCTGTAGCATGAGTAATGGCAGAAGTGGGGCCAAACAGGAAAATAAGTAGACAATGATATAATGATAGCAGAAATAATAGAGATTATATGAACATTTAAAAATATTTTAGGAATGAAATCTGTAGAGTAATGATTGATTCATTAAGTGAGTGAGGAAATGTGAAGAGTCAAGAAAATTGTGAGCAATCAGGCTTGATGTTGTGATGCTCTTCCTTAGAAGAGAACAGGCTGAAAGCACTGCGGCAGGGGAAGGGAGTGACGAGTTTATTGTGGCGTGAACTTGATTTGAAATACCTGTGATATTTCTTACATACTCAGAAAAAGGTTTGATGAATATAACAAAGATTTTGGCTAAAAGATATTTGGGAGGTGTCTGTATGGCAATGAAAGCCAAAGAATATAGATGGGATTGCCAAGAAAGATAAAATAATGAAAATATAAAATCAAGGGACCAAGTATAAGTTACCTTGTATGTGGAAATTTAAAGAGTCTAAATGAAAATGAGATTGCAAAGTTTACTGATTAAAAGGTAGGCAGAATTATGAGGGGAATATCAGAGAAGAGTGATAACAATTAGGTATCACTTCACAGCGTTGCCTCACTAAAATACAGATGCATGATACATACATGGAGGAGTGAATAGATAGAATAGATTGATTGGTTGTTATATATTTGTAATATCTGTTTACAGGGTTCTATGCACGTGCTGTTTCTTTAGTCTAAAATAATCTTCCTCACTTATTTTATACTATCAAATTCTGATTTATTGTAAACTCAGGCTTAATGTTACACACACCTGGAAATACCTTCTGATCCTACAAAGTGAGATGCCTGACTCTCGTATTTTTTTTCTTCTTCCATATTTGTTCTTAACTCACTATACTATATCCAACAATAGCCCCATCCATTTCTTTCAATAAGAAAGCCTGCAGTGTTAGAGGAGGTATCTTCCTTATCTCACTTAATTCAATATGAGAGGCACACACTACACATTCAATTTCCATAATTACTATTTTTTTTGACATTTTTAAAGAAAAATATTGCTTTGGTAATAATGTTTGGGTCCCTCAAAATTTACATGTTTATGTATTTATATTTTATCAAATCAATTTACCATTAGTGCTCATACTGCAAACATCTTTTTTATTAATAAAACATGTTTTATTAATTTTTACTCATGCTGTCTTTTGATTCTTTGTATTTTAGTTTTATGACTCATACATTTGAATCAACTGGAATTTGACAGGAGTAAAGTTTTACTGCTTAGTTTAGTCAATCCTTTAAGTATTTAATAAAACATCATTTTCTTAGTGATTTGAAATGGTAACTTTGCCATATATTAATCTATTTATTTCCTTATACTTCAGCCTGTTTTGATTTTTCTTTTGCTTTCACAACTTTTACTTTTTTATTTACATTTTTAAAGATTTTAATGTATTTAATCTTAATTAAAGTCCCCAAATGTCTGCTAACTAGTTTAAATTACATTACGTGAAACACGTCAAATAATGCTCTCCTGAATAGACTTAAAATTTTTGAGTGACAATTTGACACTGTCTAATAAAATTATTTGAAGTTTTGACTCTTCCAATTAATTCCACTTGGAGGACTTAAGAATGACGAAGTTCATTTGGAGAATTACCTACAATTTTACTAAACATATGCTAAAAAAAAATACAGCAAACCACAAAGATTATACATGAGAGTCCAGTGAACATTTTGACTCTTTTCCTTAAAAAAAAAAAAAACCCAACAAACTAAAACAAACAAAATAAGAAAGTCTTCCCAGGGATAGGAAAAAGTTACCCTTGCATGATACACAGATAACTTCACCTTCTCCTTCTTGTCTTATAGGCTGGGCTGAATACTTGGTCTCCTCCTAATGTTCAATGCCCAAAATCCGGTCTTATTATTTTTTGTTTGAAGATCACATTATTTACAAATTTATCACCTAGATAGCTAATAAAGTATTCCTTCATTCCAATGTGTCTATATAATTTTGACTGCCAACTCTGTTACATATAAACCATGTACAGCTTCTCTGCATGCCTGTAAGATGTAGTTTTGCTTTTTATATGGAAATGCTAGAAACTTTTTTTTTACCTGGGTTCTCCACTGAGAACACATTTATCCCATTAGAAACATACTATTATAGCATTAATCAACCCCATCTTTAGGATCTCATCTCCCCTCCAGCCATCAGAGCAGCTCAAGTTCTGTTCCTGTTGAGTCCTATGTCACAGGGTATTATGAACAATCAAAATTAGGGAATACTTGCATTTTACTCCTGGCCTCCTCCCTTACTTTCTTGTCAGCCTGTGTAAATTATGTAATTTCCGTGACTCAGTACAATCATTTCTAAAACAGAATAATTATAGTACCTACCTCATAACTATGTTTTAAGAGGCATGTTAATGGTCTAAATAACTCAGAACTGTATTGTCACAGAATGAGGTATTATTGGACATTTAAAAAATATCTCCACATGGTGCAATGGTCAACCTAGGCAATTGTTTATATAAAATGCAGTTACAATATAAATACATATTATAATTACCTAAATTGCCTATATAGTTTAAACGTGTTTTAATATGTAAACATTTACAGTAATTTTAAATGCTTTATTTAGATAATATATGTGTCAGCCTCAAATTTGTTCAAATGCAACTGGGCTAAATTTTACTTTGTTAATTCATAAGAGAAAAAGAGACTGTCACTTCATGAAATTGTATAAATGACAAATTTCAAATCTTAATGTTACTAACCTTTTCAGTAAAACTCCAACTTCAACATATTTTTAAACAATTGAAACATACACTGTATAAATCAACTCAGGACAGGCAAAGTGACAGCGCCTGTGGAATTCACTACCTGTCTTCCCTTGGTAATGAGACTGACTGATAATTCTGTGCTCTAAGTAACTAAACTTTACTAATGTGAACCCAAGTCTGTAAATTGTGTTTTATATGTTGCTGAGTGGTAAGCAATTTGATTTCATGCAAATATTTTGAAGTGGATTAGTTGATGGAGAAATGGCCTCTGAATGCTAATAACATGCCTCTATATATAAACAGAATGAAAACTCCTTCAATCCATTGCACAGTGTCAGCATTAATAAAGCAATGTCATGCTATACCTCCCCCATAGCTGGCCTATATTGACATGAAAAATTATAATGGTAGAAATACAGAACTTTTCAGATATAAATAACCTCACTGATTTATGAAATTTTTATCAGGACTGATAAGAGAAGGGAAATATCACTGCAAAGAATTTTATTGCCATCTATTGACAGTGGAATTTATGATAAAATGTAAAAATAAATTTTTATTGTATAATGTTGGATATCCTATTTATTAAATTATAACCTATTAGTCTGCAGAAAAAGAATTCTGATTTGGAAGGTATGGATTTGGAGATAATAAATAGATGTTTATACCATCTCTCAAACATCTGAAGAGTTTTTTAAAATGTGGCACGTATGCTTTGAACATTTTGTAGCATAACTGATGAAGGCTTTTGGAATAGGGCTGACACTTCTTCTTGAGGGTTATAACATTCAGTAACATCTCCTGACTTACTATCATAGTTGATTTCTCAGAAGAGTTACTAAATAAGATGTTATAGTTTCATGTTTATTGAATTCCCAAATATGCCTCTATTTTATAAGCTAAATGATTCAATTTTAATTAAATAAATTTTAAATAATAAACTCGCATATTTAACACATATGCAAGTATGTACATGCCTCTGCATATAGGTAAAATAATTCTACAAAAAGGATTGTAAAAGGCCAACCTAGATCATTTCACAATGTATTTGTATATCAAAAAAAGTTCAATTCTTTCAATATTTACAATTTTTGTCAATTATACCACAATAAACCTGAAAAAAAAAAAAAAAAACAAAGAAGAATAAGTCAACCTAATAGGTGGTCTTTAAAGGAATTCAGACAATTGCAATCCTATGTGCAAATACATCTATTTAAATTTTTAAAGAAAAATCTGTAGCTATAAGAAATGTTTTAAATATGTGCTAAGCTATCTTTCTTTCTATTGATTTGGACTTCATTTACCACAGTCATCTGCTCCAGTGTCTAGTCCCCCATTCTAGATACCTATTGATATCTACATGCATTAATTTAAATAAACTTAGTATCTGCCTGCAAGATATATACAGTCTCACAAAACAAAATTACCCTAGGGAATAAAAGAGAGAGTCAGTGTGATAAATGATCTTTAACCACAGAATCTTACATTCACTTGGTCTGCCTGAGTGCTTTAAAATTCTAAGCGTAAATTTAGCCCATATTTTCATACCTATTACAGAGAACTAAGATTGAACATGATGCTCTGGGAGCATTGCTTCTTCCAAATATGTGCAGGCATGGCCAAGGGAAGAAAGAAAACAGCTTTATCAAGACAATAATTATAAACAATAAATTATATTAGCATAAAGTGAATGCTATCAAGAACATTGGACTAAAATTCTTCCACAATACACTTATGTGGATTGTCTTCTGCTAATACTTTAATTTCAGAGATAGTGCTAGTTTCCTATACATTGTATTGTGCTCTATTATGTTGTTACGGGAATTGTAATTGCTAGCTTAGGTGAAGTGATAGCCATGGAAACAAATGATGATTCTAAGCAATTCTAAACCTATTACAACAAAGTCATTTGAAGTAAACTCTGACAATCAGATTAAATTCCTCGCAGACCTGGGTTAAGACCAAAGGCAAAGAAAGGCAATTGAAAGTGTACCTATTTTGTCACTGAATGTGGATAAATTATTTCTTACAAGAAAGACTTTCACCATGGTAGAAGAGGGTTTTGTTATTTTGCTAACATACTTGTAAAGAAATTCAATTACTATTTTTGTTTACTTAAAATTCTGGAAATTTTTCTAACATTTGATTAAAGCTTTAATAAAATAAAATTCAACAAAAATATAAAAATCAGGTTTTTTTTGTGGTAGCTGATTTGATCTACATGCTAGTAAAGCAGACAGATATGCGTGTACATGCACATGTCTATTATGTGATCAGTTATCTTCCTATGCAGAGAAATAACGTATTTTTATGAGGTCCTCACCAAATTAATATGTATATATATATGTTCATTTATACATCATGCTAAATGTGCCGTATTCACAAATTTCACAGTTAGGTACATGCTCAACCTCTGAGATTTTATCTCTGCTTAAGGGACCAAATGACCCCAAACATTCCTCCATTAATCTGCCAAGATATCTGAATATAAATAGGTATCCTAATTGTAGATATATTATTCCAAACAATAACAAAAAATTATATGTATTTTTCTTTATAAGATTTTAAATATTGGCAATATGAAGAGTAGAAAAATAATATGTCAAGTTATTTATTTGCTTTAATGGAGCTCCGAATTTAGTAAGAGAGAGTCCATAGGCATACATATGAACATACTATGTACAGATATTAAAGATGAGATTTGAGTACCAGTAATGTGCAAGTAGCTGTGTTAAGCATCAAACATTATAATATTTTGCAGAAGAAGAAAATGAAGCTCCTAAATATTGAATAATCTGATGGAAATAAAACAGCTATACAAGAGAAGATCAGACTCAAAGTCAGTTAGATAATTCTATGTTTTTATTTTTTTTAACCAGTCTCTTCTATCTATGAGACATTTCAAATAAGAAGTACATACTGAGGGTTACCAAATTCTATAAACAACATGCTATTTGTGGCAAATAGGAGTGAGTGGCACATTCTTGGAAGTGCACATTGTGAACAACGGAAGCTACAAACAGTGGAATGGGCAGTCCTAAACAAAGATAATTTACTGAATGGTGGTAGCAATTTCAAACAAGAATTTGTGGGTTCAGAAAACATGGTGCCCAATTTTAAGTAATTTGAATTAATTAATAACTAATGACCCACCCAAATATTATGAAAGTTATTAGGAAAAAGATGATATTTTTAAGAGAAAAATGTTATATAGAAGTAAATTGAGCCTTATTTCAATTAAGTAAATTACTATTAAATGGGATCTATGGAGCTCACTGAGAATGAAAAAATATTTTAAATCCTTACAGAGCTTATGTTCTCAAACCTGGGAATTTTATCTAAAGCTGAAAGTTACCAGATGTTTTTGCAACTAAGAGGTAAGGTATTCTCAAAAATTAATAGCACTCTCTAGGAAATATGATTACACATTTTACTTTTGATAAACATAAAACTTTCAGGTTACTGCACAATTATCAATTACTTTTTTCACAAGTCACTGACACATTTGTACAAATGGCTTGGCTTAATTGTGGAAAGATTGAATAATTTGATGAAAAGATTGTACTGTATACTGTGGATGATGAAACTGGGGTAAATAAATCTTGGTACAGAAGAGTATACTTATAATTTCTTATGTGTATATGTCTGATTATTTATTTTTTGTTTAAAATTAAACATATTGTGTTAGTTTGTTTTTAAATGGAGAAATAAATATTTAGCACTAAAACACTGATCATGTATTTTAAAGAGAGGTATCTGAACAAGGAGAAACCAAGAATATTTGATCTCACTGTTATAAAATTCATAAAATACATTATATATATATATATATACACCTTACAAAATGATAGCAGTTTGGGAACCACCTTAGACCACTTATCCACTAGATGCTTATTGAATTATTTACTTTATGGTACAAAAATAATATTTCAACTCAATTGTCTTTAAGTAATTTTAAATAAAATTACATTGAAATTGATTATTTATAACATTTCCCAAATGATATGAGTTATTTTCTGTGTTTAAAGCATTCACATTTGGGGAAAGAACAATTTTTAAAAGTATTCTAATCAAATACATCAAATAATATTTGTTAAACATCATGAAAGTTATTAGTAAGAAAATGATATTTTTGAGAAAAATAGTGTGTAGAAGTAAATTCATTGAGCCTTATTTCAATTAATTAAATTACTATTTAAGGGGTCTACAGAAGTCACTGAGAATGAAAAGATACTTTAAATCCTTACAGAGCTTATGTCCCCAAACCTGGGAATTTCATCTAAAGCTGAAAGTTATCAGATTTTTTTGCAACTAAGAGGTAAGGTATTTTCAAAAAAATAATAGCACTCTCTAGAAATATGGTTACACATTTTACTTTCAATTAACGTAAGACTTTCAGATCACTGTACAATCATCAGTTACTTCCTTCACAAGGACTGGTTTCTGCAGGAAACTCTCTTTGGTCATAGGATTTCTGAGAGTCTTAAGTTTTGAAATTTACAGGAGACTTTAAAGATAAAGCATGACATTTTCAATATATAGAGGAAATTTTGCTGTTTGGAGGGTAGGTTTAAGAAGAAAGTATATTATGTAGGGATTGTAGTAATAGGAACATATGACTGGAGTCACTAAGATCAATATAAGTTGGTAAGTTTAATAATGCTGTAAAAACTAAGGTAGAAACATCATTTCTGAAAAGATATTGTCAACCACAGAGCTAATGTATTACAGCTGTGTGACTATGGCTGGCATTTGGGAATTGGGGTGAAAATAATAAACTGTAGTTAGAGTGGGTTCTTTGTTTCAAGAATAACATTTTCCAAACTGCTCATTTTGATATGTGTCATCTTTTCTTCCGTAGGGAAAGCAAAAGCTCTTTGAAATTTCAGACTATATACCATATTCCCAGTGAAACACCTAACTTACTAGGACAAAGACGAAATAGGTTTAAACAAAAATGCACTCTTCTCTTTTGAGCTGTTCTTGTTTTACTGGATGCTCCTACTATTAAAAATGATAGCAGCTTCTGGTATTACTAACTATGCACCTTTGCAGGTGGGGTTTAAGAATATAATGAAATGATTCATAAATATATTTATCTGTCTTCTATTTGTTCACTCAACAATAGAAAGTTATTTGATAGAAAATAGAAGTTGTGATAGTGAAAATATATGAAAGGATTAGGAGAGATGGGATCTTATGTTCTTGCCCTGGATCTAAACAAACTTGCTTGATTTTCTATAAATAATTTTGTTATTTTTGGACCAAACTTGTACTTTCAAAATCTTTTAATTAGACATACATTAGAAGAAATCTCAAGGGATGTTGTAGAAATTAAGATTACATTAAAAATTAAAGAAGATAAAAGTGTTGACCTATATTTTGTTGAATATATTTACATATTTCCAAGTGTTACCTGGAATCAATCTATACCTCTTTAAATAATATCTCTGAAATGCCTTTTCCTATAATTCAGTTAGAATAGCACCTCTATCACATATTTGCCAGTCCTACTTTCCAATAATTCTCTGGTAAAATTCCCCATTTCAGTTTGTTTTCTGCATTTACAATTTTATCTGTTCTAACAAGTAATCAAATCTTTACTACTGAGTGTGTCCAATATTCCTTTCACAAAAGAATTGTGAATCTTTTACTGCAGCATACAGATGTTTCAATATTTAATTCCAATGTTTATGTTAGTGCATCTCATTTTTGTCCTTACCAGGATGTGGAAGGAAGCTAGTTGTAAGGGCATGCACACTTGAGTAAGCAAAGAGGTGGCTTGCCTACAAGAGGGAACTAACTCATCTAAACTCTGAAGTTTCCCAAAGCCTAATGGTTTCAACATCTTTGTGTGCTTGAAACACAGTGAATATCTCTTCCCCACCACTTGGGAAGCTTCTTCTACTCCCTACAGTCTGATGGGACTGTCAGTCCTTTTGAGCTTTGAAATGTCCAGCTCAATTCTTCCATCCAAACCATACACTAATAGGAATGCCCTTTGTCTTCCCCCTTGGAAGGGAGATGAGGGAAGGAAGATAACATGTTGTTTTTCCATGAATCATTTCAAAATCTCCCATTTGGAATTAATCTCCTCTGTGTTTCCTTATTACTTTTATATAAAGCTTACTATTATCTTATATTCTGACTATCCAGTGAATCTCATGTCTGTCTTTTTGTCATCATATTGAGATAAATCCAAGGAAGGCTCATGTTTTTCCTATTCTTTGATCTCACACACTGCCTGGAATGCAATATGTATTTTGTCCAATTATCTGAAAAACAGACTAAACAAACATCTACACAGAACTATTGTGGAGGCGGGCGCGGTGGGTCTCACCTATAATCTCAGCACTTTGAGAGGCCAAGGTGGGTGGATCACCTGAGATCAGGAGTTCGAGACCAGACCAGCCTGACCAACATGGTGAAACCCAGTCTCTACTAAAAATACAAAAAAAAAATAGTCAGACGTGGTGGCACATGACTGTAATCCCAGTTATTCAGGAGGCTGAGGCAGGAGAATCACTTGAATCAGGGAGAGGGAGATTGTGGTAAGCTGAGATCACACCATTGCTCTCCAACCTGAGCAGCAAGAGAGAACCTCTGTCTCAAAAAAAGAAAACAAGGAAGCATTTGTGGAGAAATCTGAGGTCAACATAACAACATAACTTTCATACCTTTATAGAAAACTGTGCTTTCTGCTTTGATTCTTGAACTGTTATTTTCCATTTTGGTTCAGAAGCTTCACAATAATGAGTATCTTTGTTATTTTTGTTAATTTTGTCTGAAATCTAGAGATAATTATGTATTTACATGAGTCACTTTTAGCTTATGAATATTTTCTTCCAACAAACTTTGAAGTTATTTCTGTTACCTATGCCTGGAACTTTGCTTAAATTAATTATTTACATATGTCTGGTATCTCATTTTTATCTTTCATATCAAAATTCTCCAGTGCCAACACCACTCCCTATCACATGTTATTCATGTGATCCGTGCTCAAATAAATAAATGAAAGAATTGCACAATTAAGATAGTCTAACTTTTTCAAAAAATAAAATAAATTGAAGTCAATAAAAGTTATTTCTGCCAAAATTTAAACTTACAATAGCCCCATCGATTTAGTTTTCTCAGAAAAATTCAAGAAACATTAATTTTAAATGATTCACCTTTCTAATTATTTAAAACAATTAAATATGCATATTTCTAAAATGCCCAACATTAAGTCACTTAATGTTTCTAAAATTGTTCGGTCTACATTACCACAATTTGGCAAAGGGTGTTATTGGAACATAGAGCAACTTAAAGCTCTTAGTACTATTAATAAGTTTCACTAATAGGAGACTCATTCCAATCTAAATTATTAAGGTATTTATCACTCTTACCATCTAGAAGCTATTGTAGCAGCTAACTTGAAATACTTTGGCTTGTCTCTACTTTGTTGCTAGTAGCTAGAAATGCATATTATCATGCATATTACAATGATTAAAACTCTTACTGTTGGTATCAGCAGGGATAATTTGAAATGGCCATGGGACAGTAAAATAACTGTCACTCCCACAGAAACTGCCCCTTGTTCATGTTAGCCTGCAGGCAAATTCTAAGTCCAGATGCTACTGTGGTCCAGAGCAAAAGCTGATGTATTTGTCACTTTGGCAGAATATATCAGTAATGCATTCTTAAAAATAATTGAAACAGTATAGGGCATATTGGTAATTTACTTCTGCATAACAAATCACTCCAAAACTTAGTGGATTAAAACAAGAGCATTTAACTTGTTTGTGATGTTGTGGACCAGAAATTTGGACTGGACTCAGTTGAGAAGTTCCGTTGGTAACATTTAATAGTTGGCCTATTGGTTGGACAATCACTGGTATTGCTGACCTCAGCTGAGACTGATTCTACATGCTCCATGGTCCCATATTGCGTTAGGTAGTGAAAGCTTCCTCAGCAGGAAGTCTTAGGAAACAACAAAGGATAAATCTCAACACACAAATGATACTGTTCCATTAGCCAAAGCAAGTAACATGACTAAGCTGGGATCAATGAGTCTATACAATGGTATTGACACAAAGAGATATGATTCATTGACCAATATTGTAACCCTCTATCACCTATGGTAACTCATAACTGAATTCTAAGTTCTACATTCTAATTGTTCTAGAATGAGCATGTTCTACATTCTAATTGTTTTAGAATATTCTAATTCTACATTCTAATTCTACATTCATATTCTACATTCTAATTCTACTTTCCTAATTGTTCTAGAATGGGCATATTCTACATTCTAATTGTTTTAGAGAGCATCCTCTTTAAAAAAAATAAATAATAACAATTTAACATTATTACAGATTGTTTTCCAGAAGAGCAAATTTTACTTAAAAGTATTTAAATGTACATTTATGAAATTTATTCTGTAGATTTTATAGCAAAAATGGTTTTTAAGAAGACAAGATAGGGTTATTAAATATATGCCATAATATAATCACAATGTTTTGCATCAATTGCAGAATAAAGGAGAGGCCAAATGCATATATTTACAAGAAACTTTGTCTCAAAAATTAATGCCTCAATTTTGGTTTACTTTTGACAAATTTGTTTAGAAGTTTTTTTTAAATAGAAAAATTAAATTATAAATTTAGAATGAATTCTTCTTTGGGACTAAACTGTAGCTTAGTGGTTTTGTAAACGATTTACAAAAATGTTAGGTAATTTCTCCACATGCTTACCAGTGATTGTCCTCTTTCGTTTTTTTGGTGATAGTCATCCCACCAGGTATGAAGGCAATATAGCATTGTGATTTTGATTTGCATTTTCCAGATGATTAATGATTTGGAGCACAATTTCACATATTTAGTTGTCATTTGCTATGATTTGAATGTATGTCTTCCTTCGACTTCACATCCACACTCACAAAGCTATGCGATTCTCAACAGGCACTGCAGTGTTTGCTTCCCTTGCATTAGAATGCAGTGTTCAGTGTTTACACTGCATTAGTCAGATGGAGAATACCACCCCATTAGCAGGCTGTCATCACTTTTTTTCAGTTGCTATATGAGTTGGCTGTTCCATCATTTCATGGTTCCACTGATCTCAGAAGACAGAATATGTATTATGCCCATTGTATTTCATAGAAGTACATCCATTGTTATGTTGCTTAGATGGAGAGACATGTTACCTGGTCAGAGTGAAGTTCGATGAAGTATCCAGAAACATGACATAAGTTCTCTCATGGGAAGCTATGGTAGTCTCAGCCTCCACATAAATGATATGTATTTGCTCCTTCCAAGGTAGCAGGTCTTTTTTCCACAGAATATTTTCCTTCCAGGTAGCAAGTCCTTGTTCCAAATAGGACTATGGAACTATTTATTCCGTATTACTTTTCCCACACAGAGGATTATTTACAGTCTAGTCATTCACTTGCCATTTCCCTGACCAGATGACTAGTCCTGTTGGCACTGTCTGTATTAATCCATATTCTCACTGCTACAAATAATTGCCCGAAAGTGAGTAGCTTATAAAGGAAAGAGATTTAATTGACTCACAGTTCCACATTGTTGGGGAGTCCTCAGGAAACCTGTAATCATGGAAGAATGGGAAGCAGCCACATCTTACATGGTGGCAAGCAAGAGAGAGTGTATATGTCAATGCAGGAAAAAACTACAATGTATAAAACCATCAGATCTCATGAGAATTCACTCACAATCACAAGAATGGCATGGGGGAAACTACCCCCATAATCCAATCACTTCCCTTAACACCTGGGGATTACAATTTGAGATGAGATTTGGGTAGGGACACAGAGCCGAACCGTATCAATAACCCATGAGTCAGTGAAAACACAGCAAAATATGTTGGTTAGGGTGGCCTGCCTGGCCATCACCACTACACGTATTTGGGCTCATTGGATAGAGTAACCATGTCCAGTCTCAGTAAAAGACTACCATCTTTTGGGCAGATGGCAGCTATAGCCCAGTGGGCCCTGACTGCATGTTATTTCACAGACTCATCAAAAAAACAAAAACAAAAAAACACATGTTATATCATCAGTAAGCAAGTCTCTGAGTCTGGTTTTAGATAGCCCCAGGAAGGACATCCCCTTCTGATAAGCTGGCAATTTGGACATGGGGACCTGATCTTCAATGTACCATTCTCATTTGGTAATTAAGCCCTGTTGAGCTTGTCCAGTTTTATTGGTGGGATTTGTAAACATCCAAGTGAGAATGAGCAGTTCAGTGACAGTTTCATATGTGGTGATCCAGTTGTAAGATGGTCATATCAATCTTATTGGTCCAACTGCAAGCAAAACATTGTCATTCAAGAGGCATATTTGGTGGCTGCTTCACATAACTTATGTGTCCAAAAGCCAAGAGACTAGTGGATACTAGTGGCAGATTTTTGTTGCCATAGACTCCAGTCAGTAGGTATGGAGGCTGAAGACACTTGTAATTTTATCAGGCAAGCAAGCTCTAAAGTTTTTAAAAGCAGAACCTGGGCCACAGCTTACTGAATGGCTATCAAGACTTGCTGCTGCAAAAGTTCCAATTTAAAGTTGGCAGCTCTGTTGGGTCAGCTTATCTAAGGGGGCCAGAAGAACACCCAGGTGGGGTACAGGCTATCCCTAGTACCCAAAGATGCCTACCAGTTCTTGTCCTCCTTTTTCTTAGTGGATATTTCCAGGGCCAGAAATTTTTGCTTGACTGTATCTGTCATGCCCTTTTCAGCTTCCTGCCTTGATATTCAGCCTGCAATAATCCATTTTTAGTCTCCATGTTCCAAATGACATTTTGATCAGCCAGACTGAGCTGGTACATGATGACAGGGTGGGTGGCAACTTTTATCCATAGCAAGTCATAAGTTAACACAATGTCCCATTCTCCATTTGGTATGTGGTGTTACTTTCATTAAATAGCCTGTTGGAGCTTGGGTAGCTTAGGTGGCAGGTAGGAGTACATATGCCCCAATGTTACTGTTTGAGTTCTTAGCAGTGAGAGGGTATAATAATTATAATATAACATCACTCTCAGGCAGCAGTGATGTTCTGTGCCTCAAGAAGCCAAAATGTCAGTACCTATAATACAGTCAGCAATGGGAACCATAGTCACTGGCACCCATAATGGCCAACAGAGCCTCACCCAGCAGCAGAGAAGCACTATGGCAGAAAAATATCATGGGTCACTGTGTTTGTTTCAAAAGCCACTGATGTCATGGGTTTAATGTTTCACCTGGAAATACTGAGGACCTGATAATATTGCCATGTGAGATACAGTATCAAAAAACTGCAGGAAAATTTGAGTTTCCACTTTTTCCCTCTTTTATCTTGACAGGAGTACAGGGCCATTGGCCTCCAGTACAAACTCAGAGACCTGGGACCATTCCTAATTGCACTATTCAGCCAGAGACATTTGGATTTGTAATATTCTTTTATCCAACAAACACAGCAACCAGGCTGCAGAAAATCTCCCTGGCCTTTCTCCGTATCTGTCTTTTCGATTGTGAATCTCCCTTTCTGTGAATGCCGACGTTGTACATGTTCGTTTTCTTTTCATGTATCTTAGGGGCTGAGTATCTATTTTCTGTTTCTCCCCAGATGCCTCAGGATCCACGTAGTACTCATTTCCGGAGCTCTTCACCCAGGGAACGAGTGATCACATAAA
The DNA here is from genome assembly GCF_030222135.1 of Aotus nancymaae. NCBI lineage: Eukaryota > Metazoa > Chordata > Mammalia > Primates > Aotidae > Aotus > Aotus nancymaae. Next base: position 55,748,344 of record NW_026988431.1, on the reverse strand, counting down.
TGCCCAACAGCAGGGGATTATGTATAGCTCTTCTCTGTTTCACTATTCCATTCTCTCTGCCTCAATCCATGCAGTCAGTTCATTCACATCCCGGGGCTGGTAGCAGGGTGACCTATGTCTCATTTAACACCCTTCCTTCCCCATAAAATAACCAGCTGTATGTCCAGCTCATGCACCCCCAGGCTGGCATCTTCATGCTGGGCTGCGTACTAGAGATTAGCCCTTCCTGCTTTGTCAGGAAGCCAAGTTTTCTTAGGCTGGACCCTATTAATAAAATAAATTTTGTGAGGCAGGTGCACTGTGCGCTGATTACCAACTTGTCTCAGTCTGGCAAGACAAAACAGCCACAAACATAAATTGCATAAAATAGATTTATTACTTAGGTATAGATATGAAGGAGCAACAGAAGCTTAGGATTAATTGTGAGCTCTTCCCCTAAAGTTCAGGAAAGCTACTCGACTGGACAGCCTACTTAATTTGCATTTCAATATGCTTAGTTCTTTAAAGATAAATTTTCTTCTTTTTTTTTTTCTGACCATTCAGTGTTAGTCGCCACCAGTGTGGATGGAAGCCCATGGCCGTGCTCCACTGCAGCCATTCCCATGCCAAGCTTTCTAGGCTTTGTGGTCTCCGGTTCTGTGTCTGCCAACACTCTGTGCAGTTTTCCTTGCCAATTCCAATGTCCATGGTGATTGTAGGGGTCTCTGCAGCTACCTCTAGGATTCTAGAGGTTGGTGGTGAGAGTGGGCCACTCCATGTCTATTTCACTCACCCCTCCCCTGGAAGTTGCTGGGGGCCAGAAATGAGTCCTGGTGCTGTATAAACTTGTACAACGTTCCTAGCTTCCTTGTGCTTTAGTTCCAGGGTCAGCATCCCCCTGTATCCACTCTCAACACCGTCTTTCCTAAGATCTGCTGGCAGTTTGCTAGTCAACTTGACGTTCTGGTCTCAGTGGGAGAAGATCTTACTGGTTGCCTTTAGTCAGCCATCTTAGCTCTCTCTTAATTCTTCTGATTCATAAACGTGATATTTTTCCATTTTTATGCCTCCTCTACAATTTTTTTCATCAGTGTTTTGTAGTTTTCCTTGCAGAGATCTTTTACCGACTTGATTAAATTAATTCCTGTGTATTTTATTGTATTTTGCAATTTTTGTGGGTATTGTGAGATTGCATTAATTATTTCTTATTGGTGGGTAGAAATGCTACTGATTTTTAAAAATTGTTTTGTATCCTGCAAATTTACTGAATTTGTTTATCAGTTCTAAGAGTTTTTGGTGGAGTGTTTAGATATTTCCAAATATAAGATTATGGAATCTGCAAAGAGGGACAATTTGACTTACTTCTCTTCAATTTGCATGTGTTTTCTTTCTTTCTTGCCTAGTTCTTCTGGTTAGGACCTCCAACACTGTTTTGGTTAAGGGTGGTGAAAATGATTATTCTTGTCTTATTCCAGGTGTTAGAGAAAAGGCTTTCAACTTTTCCTTGTTCAGTATGATGTTAGTTGTTAGATGTTAGAACTTTAGTATTTTGATATATGTTCCTTCTACCCCTAATTTGAGTTTTTAATCATGAAGGGATGTTGATTTATCAAATGATTTTTTCATGTCTATTGAGATGACCATACTGTTTTTGTCCTTCATTCTGTTGGCATGATATATCATATTTATTAATTTGCATATCTTAAACCATACTAATATCCCTATTATAAGTCTCTCTTGATCATGGTGTATTAGATTTTTTATGTAATGCTGAATTTAATTTCCTAGTATTTTGTTGATTTTTTTGTCTATGTTCATCAGGGATATTGAGCAGTGGTTTTCTCTTGTGTCTTTTTCTGGTTTCTATGTCAGGGTAATGCTGGCTTCACAGAAACAGTTAAAGAGAGTTCTCTCTTCTTCAATATTTTGTAGTAGTTTGAGGAAGATTTGTATTAGTTCTTCTTTATACAGTTGATAGAATTTGTTCTTCTTTATTTAGTTAATAGAATTTGGCATTTAATGCATCTCCTGTCTCCTTCTTGTGTATTTTATTTTCTTTTGGGATATAATCTCACTCTGCCATCTAGGCGAGAGTGCAGTGGCACAATCACAGCTCCCTGAAATTTCTACCTCCTGGGATCAATGCGTACTCACACCTCAGCCTCCCAAGTAGCTGAAACTGTAGGTATGATCTGCCATGCCCAGCTAATTTTTGTTTTTTTTTGTAGAGATGGGGTTTTGCCATGTTATCTAGACTGGTGTTGACTGGGCTTAAGCTACCAACCTGCTTTCACCTCCAAAAGTGCTGGGATTGCAGGCATGAGCCCCACACCCAGCTGATGAAACACTTTATTGCAGATTTAATCTAACTGCTTGTTATTGGTCTGTTCAGGTTTTTATTTCTTTTTAATTCAATCTTGGTAGGTTGTATGGTTTTAGGAATTGGCTCATTTCCTCCAGGTTTTCCAATTTGTTAGTGAATAGGTATATACAATATTCTCTAATTATTTTTTGTAATTCTGTTGTATCAGTTATATTGTCTACTTATAGAAAAAACTCAGCTATACTTTTAGATTGAAGAGATACATGTGCAATGTATTGCATGGGTATATTGCATGACACTGAGGTTTGGGGTATGAATGATCTGGTCAGCCAGGTAGTGAGCACTGTAACCAACAAGTGGCTTTTCAGTCTTGTCTCCCTCCTTCCTCTCTTCCTGGAGTCTCCAGTGTCTGTTGTTCCCATCTTCCCAATGCTCAGCTCCCACTTACAAATGAGTTTATGTGGCATTTAGTTTTCTGTTCCTGCATCAATTCATTTAGGATAATGGCCTCTAGCTACATCCATGTTGATGCAAATAACACAATTTCATTCATTTTTCTGGTTGTGTAGAATTCCATGATGTATTTTTACCACATTTTCTTTATGTAATCCATCATTGATGGGAATCTAGGTGGATTCCCTGTCTTTGCTATTGTGAATCGTGATGCAATAAACATATAAGTGCATGTGTCTTTTTGCAGAATGATTTATTTTTCTTTGTGTATATATCCAGTAATTGCAGGGTCAAATGGTAGTTCTGTTTTACATTCCTTGAGATACCTTTAAAGTGCTTTCCACAATGGCTGAACTAATTTACATTCCCACCAACAATATATAAGCATTCTCTTTTCTCTTCAGCATCTGCTATTTTTTCATTTTTTCCTTTTTAATTTCTAATTTTGTTTATTCAGGCCCCCTCTCTTCTTTTCTTAATCTAACTAGTGGTTTATCATTTTTAAAAATATTTTCCTGTTGGGGGTGGTGGGGCTAGAGTAGGGCTAGCAGGGACTAGGGGAATTGGGGAGGAATAACATTAGGAGAAATACTTAATGTAGATGATGGGGGATGGATGCAGCAAACCACCATGGCACATGTAACAAACCTGCATGTTCTGCACATGTACCCATAACTTAAAATATAATAAAAAATATTTTAAATAAACCAACTTTTCATTTTCTTATTTTTTTAGTCTCTGTTACTTTTAGAATTGCTCTTATTTTTATTATTTCTTTCTTTTTGTTGATTGTGGGCTTCAATTGTTTTTGCTTTGTTAATTCCTTGAAGTGCATCATTAGATGTTTTATTTAAAACATTTCTACTTCTTTGATGTGGGTGTTTATTACTATAAACTTTCCTTTTAGTACTGACTTTGCTGTATCCCACAGGTTTTCCTATGTTATGTTTTCATATACATTTGTTTCCAAAAATTTGTATGGCTTCCATCTGTATTACTCTGTTCTCACATTGCTCCAAAAAAAAAAAAAAAAAAAAAAAAAAAAAAAAGACAGGAGGGTGGGTAATTTAAAAAGAAAAATGGTTTAATAGATTACAGATTTTTCAGGCTGTACAGGAAGCATAGGGGCATCTGCTTGGCTTCTGGAGAGGTCACAGAAAATTTAAAATCATGATGGAACATGAAGGAGTAGCAGATGTGTCACATGGCAAGAGCAGAAGGAAGATAGAAAAGGGAGAGATGCTACACGCATTTAAACAACTAGATCTTATGAGAACTCGCCATCACAAGAACAGCACTAAGAGGGTGATGCTGAACCATTCATGAGAAACTGTCCCTGTGATCCAATCAGCTTTCACCAGGCCCCACTTCCCACATTGGAGATTACAATTTGACATGAGATTTTGCTGGGGACATACATTCGAACCATATGATTTTGTCCCTCGTCCCTCCAGATTCTCATGTCCCTCTCACATTGCAAAATACAATCATGCCTTCCCAACAGTTCCCCAACGTCTTAACTTACTCAGCATTAATTCAGAAGTGTAAAGTCCAAAGTCTCATGTGAGACAACGCTAGCACCCTCCTCCTACGAGCTTGTAAAATTAAAAACAAGTTAGCTACTTTCAATATATATAGGCATTGGGTAAATACTTCCATTCCAAAAAGGAGAAATTGCCCAAAGAAAGCTTACAAGCCTCATGCAAGTCTAAAACCCAGAAGAGCTGTTTAAATCTTAAAGCTCCAAAATAATTTCCTTTGACTCCATGTCCCCCCATATCCAAGACACACTGGTAGGAGGGGTATGTTCTCAAGGCCATGGGCAGCTTTGCCCTTGTGGCTTTTTAGGGGTCCACCCCTCAGTCCCAGTTCAGCTGGACTCCAAGACAGTGCTAGTCTGTTGAAATGGCTCTAAAATGGCATCTTGATAAAGGTTTAGGTCTCAGAGAGCATGTGGGACCCAGCGTGAGCTCCCTCCCTGGACTAGTTCCACTTATGTGTGACAACAATCTTAAACAGCTAAATGTTCCAACCATAAGAAGAGGACATTAAGATGGAGTGTCTAATAGCCAGAAACAAAACTGGAAATAATAGTAGGTTTTACAGAGGGTGTCATGAAAGTTAAAAGAGAATTGAATCAGGAGATAGAATAAAGTAAATGTAAGAAGAGAAATAAAATTATTCCTCTAAAGTCCAGAAAGATGAACCCTTGAATGCATTTAGTCAATAGCTAAGAAAGGTGGAAAATAATTTTTGAAAAAGCATTCAGTTCAAGAAACCAGGGAAAAAGTCTTAGAAGAAGCACCTTATCCTGAAGAAAGGAAGAGTTAACAAAAATGAAAGCTGAAATTAATAAAAAATAATAAAAATGTTATTGCTTGATACATTGTCTTATACAAGTCTTCTCTCATTTTATTTATTTTTATATACAATTGTTTCAGTAGGATGTAAAAAACTTTAACAATAGAAATAGAGATTTGTGGCTATTGAGATTGAAAAATTATGAAGTAAAGCAAATATATATTTCAAAGAAAATAAAGCGTTTTTAAGATATCATTATATTAAAATGTTTTTAGCTATGATAGAATAGCTGGAACTAGACTTACCTCTCATCTTTAACAACTAAGAAACTACCAAGTTTAAGAAGCTCTTTTTTCCCCTTTCTCTGGTCAACATGCCTCTTAGGCCAGTGAAATAAGGCAAATACGTAAGATTATACCTAAGATTGTTCTGGCCCAATTCTTTTACAAAATGTTTGGGCTGTAGTACAAGACAGTATGCCAAAGCTGGAGCATGCTAATCTTCATACGATAAGGAAACAACACAGAGTTTGGGAAGGCCAACTTGGCTAGAATTCACAAGACATTATTATAGAGAGGAGAGAGAGAGCACTCCAGAGGTCTGCAGAGAAATATTACATCTCCTTATGAATACGGATTGACATACTGATGAAGAAACTCATGACCAAGGGAAGACCGCTGGAAAGGAACAAGCAGAATCGTTACTGAGGATCACCTAGGGCTGTCAGTGGTTCATGTTCTGAACTACAGTGGAATGATCTAATGACACATGGAATATCAAGTAGAGTCCTTAGTAGTATGAGCAAACAAATTCTGGATTAAAAGTTATTCTGGGCTTGTCTACCAAAGCAGAAAATCATTCATCAAAAGAACAAAACTGTTTATAAGTAACTTAAATGAATGCCAGGACACAGTTAAAAATGTTTTTTCAAATGAAAAAAATTTTGAACCCAGTCACATAAAATTTACAATGTCTAGTATTCAGTAAGAAATTAGCTTGCATGGAAAGAAACATGGAATGAATATCTTAAATGGAGTGTTCACTATGTATGAGGATTGCTCTAAATGACATTAGTTCATATAATCATTAAGGTAACTCTTCTAGAACACAATTATTTACCCATTTTATATGGTGCAAAAATACACTGATCGGTCAGAAAACCTGGCCAACGACACACAAGCACAAGATTAAATCTCAAGTTTGGTCGACCAAAATGTCTACCATGTGCTTGTAACTACTTACCTGTATTATTTTACTATGACTTAATGTTATGGGGACATTCAATAATATTAAATACTTAATGGAATGATTTGAGTGAAAATAAATCGCCGTAAGTTATAGGTGTGAAATCATTCAGGTGTAATCTTTAAAGACTGAACTGATTTGAAGCTTTACATGTACTAGCTAAAAATAGGTGCCTCAAATATCATATTGTAACTCTATAGGAAAAATTAATTTTTAAAGCAGTTTTTAAAAATATTCTAAACAATTCAGTTAACTGCATGCAATTGGTTGATAACGCATGCTAATAGAAAAATATACTACTAGCCCTTTAAGAGAAGACCTGGTTTTTCAGTCTTTATATCATCTCTCCAAAATATGTCTTGCTTATCTTGCTGAAGTTTACATTTCCAGTAGTATCCATGGGAATAACATCTGGTATTAGGCTCCCCAATTCCCATCCTAAAGGCAGCCTACCAAAATGTCAGGATTAAAAAGTTTAAATCTGGAATTTTGGCATTACTAATGATTTGGTGAAGAGCCAAATTATATTAACTAATAATAAGTTTATAAACTTCTGATTAATTAGGAAAAATAATTATGATACCATATTGAAAAGCTAAATCTCAAATAGTTCTTATATTGAAGGAATTTGTATTGAAAAAAATGAGGCTATTAAGATGTCAGTTTTTTATTTAACTTTTATTTTAAATTCAAGGATACATGTGCAAGTTTGTTACATAGATAAATGTGTGTCATGGGGGTTTGTTCAGATTTTTTCAGCACCCAGGTATTAAGCCTAGTATCCATTAGTTATTTTTCCTGTTCCTCTCCCTCCTCCTAGCCTCCATCTTCCAATAAGCTCCAGTTTGTTGTTCCTTCTATGTGTCCATGTGATCTCATCATTTGACTCCCACTTGTAAGTGAGAACATGCAGTAAATGGTTTTCTGTTCCTGTGTTAGTTTGCTAAGGATAATGACCTCCAGCCCCATCCATATTCCTGCAAATGATATGATCTTGTTTTTTTATTGCTGCATAGTATTCCATGGTGTATAAGCACATTTTCTGTATCCAGTCTATCATCGATGAACATGTAGCTTTATTCCATGTTTTGCTACTGTGCATAGCATTGAGGCCAGTGATAATGATGGCAGCCACCGTGGTGTGGAGCAACTGCTGCCATGCTGGCTGCAGTGTGGCAGGCACAGCCAGTGCTGCGTGTTCCATGGATCCGACAGAAGCCAGGGACAGGTGAGAACCCTGTCCCCTTCCAAGTTGGACAGGTGGAATCCCTGCCCTCCTGGGCACAGCTACGGCCACTCAGCTGCAGCTGTAGACCCAGGTATCTCGGCAGCTCTCAGGGGCGGGAAGCCTGACTGCACTGCAGGCTTGGAAGTGCCTGCTCCTGCTGCCCTGGCTGAGCCTTCCTGAGCCTTCCCCACTTCCAGCACCTGCTCAGATTTCAGAGAAAAGTTGAAGAGGGGCCCAGGCGCTGTCACAACCTGGCCAGGTGTGCGCTCGCCCAAGGCAGCGCTGACATGCCAGCCCCCTGCCACCTCGGCCCCTTCCAGATTTTGGGCTCCGACTAGCACAAGAGGGACGCTGGGGTAGGGGCTGAGGGTGGCTCAATGTGAGCCTACAGGCGCCCCTTGGCAAGAGCAGCCTGGGCACCATAGATAGTGACAAGAGGCAGACAGACTCTCAGGCAGAAAGAGAGGAAACCACACCTTCAGGTCAAAGATAGTCTGTGGCCTGGGGGCTGGGCGGCCCCTTCCGAGTGATAACTTAAGGTGCTTTTTCCAGGCCCACCCATGGCTGCCCATGGACCAATCAGCATGCACTTCCTCCTTTCTGTACCCCATAGAAGCCCCAGACTAAGTTAGATTTGAGGGGACATAGGGGTGACCTTCCTGTGGAGAGGATCTACCCACTGTGGGTCTCCTCTTTGCGGAGAGCTGTACAGTCAGACAGGATGACTTGCCTGCAGATAGGAGCTGCCAACTGTGGGACTCCTGAGAACTGTGCTGCTGTTCCAGGAAGCTCCTCTTTACCTTGCTCACCCTTCAGTTGTCCACTCATTCTTCCTGGATGTGGGTCAAGAACTCGGGACGTGCTGAATGGCAGGACTAGAATAGCTATAACATAAACAGGGCTGAAACCCTCCCCGACCGCTGCTCGCCATGTTGCAGGCCACAAGGAGAGCAGAGCTACAGCCCTTTTGGGATCCCAGACCTAGTGGCTCCCTGCACCAGGGTTGTGACACCCTCTTTGAAGTCTCCAAGCTTCTGGGTGACACTGCATTCCCCTTGTCCAGACAGGAGCCCAGGAACAAGTGAGAACCCTGTCCCCTTCCAAGCTGAATGGGTGGGATCCCTGCCTTCCCAGGCACAGCTGGGTACACGTGCAGTATATTTGATCCAGCCACAGCTTCGCACACAGCTGTCACCTGTGCCGGCGCCTGGGGCTTCTTACCCTACTCCAGCAACCAGAGTACCTGCCTGTGCACAGTGGTCAGAACACACACTCACTTGCCTACACACCTCTCACTGCTGTGCAGCTGGCCCATCCTTGGCAGGTGTGGGATCCAGGCCATTAGCACAAGCCAAGAACAGCCTCCTGGGCTGAGTGAGCAGAATGAGTCCAGCAGGTGCGAGCAATACTCAAGCAGAACACACCACCAGCCACAGAGGTTTCCCGCTGTTGAGGCAAGGTCCCAAGGATGCCATGACAGTTATATCAGCGGTTTTAAAACCATATATGTAGTCAAAAAGTATAGGTATGCAAACATGTGTGTACATCATGACTTGTATTTATGAAAATATATAGTTGGAATGAAACAGAAGCGAATGAAGGTAAATTGTGGTTACAATTTGTTTAACTGAAACTTATTAAAAGAAGTTCATGTAGTGTGTTTTAATGATTCAATTTTACATCATATTATGCATATAAGTAATACATAATAAAAGTTTTTAGAAAACTGTTAAGCTTATTTGAAGTGTCAGAATAGGTTCTAGAAATATCATGCTCTGAAAGAAATTTGTGTTGGTAAATTTTTAACACTGACCATGGTTTATTTTTAAATTCTAACACGTTGTTTGGTTCACTTCAAAACTCTCTAGTCACCCATCAGACCTGTGCAATTTTAATGGCCCTATTAGAAAAACAAATGCACACCAAATTTGGGTTTCAACTGATACATAACCTAAAAGTAACAATAAAATAGCATTGTCAGCTAAGGAGATATTATTATGATTAAAGGATAATATCTTCTAATAATTTAGTCCAGACATATATTTTTATTTTTATTTTAAAAAGCCTAGTTATTTACTTACAACTTTTGTCAAAATTGATCTATTTCCAGTAAAAATAAAAAATATACTATAAGCAAGTGAAATTATTTCTCTTAAAGTCATCTGTAAATCATTAATATAATGAACAATTTCTTAAGAGAATCATATGACATTCATGCCCTTTAAAATACATTTTTTTCAAAGAAATAAGACTGCCTTTATATAAGTATATAGGCTATCTCTAAAGATAATTAATATAAGTAGGATAAATTATTTCTGTTGTTCATAATGTTTGTTAAGGGATTTTTAGTAATGAATAACAGAACTAAGCAACTGTTCTCAAATGCAGAAATATCTACATAAGGTTCTACCAGCAGAGGACATTAGCAGGTGATCCTTCCTGAGCCTTACTGGCTGTGGGCAACGATTATGTGATATTTAAAAATAAATAAGATAAAGCCTTTAAAGGTAAAGTTTATGACTTTATAGTACAGAAAGTGAGCTTGCCTAACCCCAAACCAAATCAAACTGAACAAAACAATATTTGGCACTAAAAATGAAAAGGAAAAATTTATACTTCTTCACTTGTATTATGTTTTCTTGATGAATATCTTCTCAGCATGTAGGCATTAAACTAGCCACTAGTATTTCTGTGTGTAGCAACATGCAAAATAAGTCACACAATTAACTTTACTAGGCTAGTCGTTTCTACAGAAATGTAGTTACAAACTCATATAGCATATGTAATTATCATCTCTTTATTAAAAGATGAAAGCTGAATATGCATGGAGAGATTAAACACACCTCAGTACTGAGCTGAACTGTTATTTATATTTGATTATAAGTATGAGCATCAAATATTTCTCACTAGGCTACTTTTGTAGTTTTCAACAGTCATTGGAGACTATTGAAAATTCACCAGGGCTTAGTATGTGTTCTGCAGGACAAGATCAGCCAAAATTAAATTCTGCAGCCTTCTTAAAGAGTTTGGGGCCGGACGCGGTGGCTCACGCCTGTAATCCCAGCACTTTGGGAGGCCGAGGCGGGTGGATCACGAGGTCAAGAGATCTAGACCATCCTGGTCAACATGGTGAAACCCCGTCTCTACTAAAAATACAAAAAATTAGCTGGGCATGGTGGCACGTGCCTGTAATCCCAGCTACTCAGGAGGCTGAGGCAGGAGAATTGCCTGAACCCAGGAGGCAGAGGTTGCGGTGAGCCGAGATCACGCCATTGCACTCCAGCCTGGGTAACAAGAGCGAAACTCCGTCTCGGAAAAAAAAAAAAAAAAAGTTTGGATGACTATTCCTATTTCTTGAAGGTTTTCTATTGAGGCCATTTTTGAGCTAGGCTTTGGATCATTAAAGAAATTGTTTTGAAGAAGGAGAAAAGAAAAATTATTTCAGTTAGGGCATGGTACAAAAAAGGTTCATGATAAAGTGCAGGGCATGGACTACAATAACAGAATAAACCACACTTGTCCAAAAAGAGCTCTGCTAAGAAGAAATAGGAGATAAGTTTGACTGGCTTTCACTTTGTTATGCTGCCTCCTTCATGCAAAAGTCTTTATTCAGCTCCTGTTCAAAATAGCAACTTATTTCCACTTCTCTCCTTTGTTCTATTTTCTTAAGAATTCCTGGCTATTTCCAAATTATTGTGGAAATTGGCTACTAGCCCAAAGTAATGAAATAATCATATAGTTTGTATTCAAATTATTAAACTTCAAGAGTGGACAAAAGTGTTACTGATAATTATGCCAGGACATCGAGTACACACCAGGTTGTTCCAGGTAAAAAAAGTACACAGATATTCATCTTGGGTATTGAGAAAAAAACACCCACTGACTTGACTTCAACCATATTATTCTTCATATTTGATCATGTATAAAAATAGGTATATCCTAGATCTTGCCATCACCTAAACCAGTCCTACACACAAACTTTAATATCCCATATAACAATAATTAATCAGATCTACTATTCATCTGTTCCTCATAACCTGGTTACTTGTTGTTTATAAACAGTAAACCCAGCAATCCCTGTGCCTACTTTTTTCTTATTTTATTCCCTTTCTCAAAAACTTACATTGTTCCCTGTATAGAAAAAGCAAGTCATGTAGAACTTCAACAGCTTTCTTGCCTAGCACTTGCTTTCCTCCTAGATTTCCACCTTTAACAGTCTGAATCTTCTCTTTCCATTCATCCCTACCCCTTGCCTTTGTTGCTGTAACATAGGTAAAAATATGTTGAACACATTTTCTTGTGATGAGCTCTTGATGGATTGACCCATTTCTCATTCTATTATTTTATGTTGTTTTCATTTGAAATGCATTCTATTTCATTAATTAGTATTGAGTTCCAAATCAAGAATATATATGCACGTGTATATGTATAAATTATATATTTTAGTAAACGTTCATAGCTTAGTCAAATGCATAGCACATACTTAGCACATGAATGAAGGCTTACAGACTAAACGTCAAAGAAAAATCCACACAAGAGCTGCATTCTCCTTGATAAAATTGTTTTCCCGTATGTTATGGACTATCAATTGATAACAATGATATTAATGTATATTGAATAGAACAATTACATAAATTGATAATAGCTCTGTAGCAGTATCTCATTGTTATTTTGTTTTATTTTATTATTATTTTTTTGCATCAGATTCTCACTCTGTCTCCCATGCTAGAGTTTAGTGGTGCAATATTGGCTCATAGATTAATACATAGATTTACAGGGCATACTAAGCTCATGTATTATTTAAAGCAAACATTGAAACATATTTAACAAAAATCCCTTGGATAAAGCGTCGGTGATTACTAACATTTACTTTGTACTGACTCTATACCAGTCCCTGAACATAGAGTATATTATGTAGCTAATTAAATACACATTCCCACTTTTCACTTTCTGAATCCTAATATAGAAATTCAACTTTTCAAAAGAATCTATTCCATCATTTTGAAGCCTCTGTTTATTTATCTGAGCCAGCTAATCTTTGATTGATTTATTTTTTTAACTCAGTGAAAGGTAAAGATGGTTAAATGGATTACGTGTGTGCTAGAGTGAAAAAGAGAAAGAGGGAATGTTGTGATTGTTTTATTTCATTGATAAACAAACTTGTTTTAGGCATTGAGACTATCACTATGAATAATACTTGACATTAAGACACATTACTTGATTCTCAAAATAATTTTCTGAGAAAGGTACCATAATTCCCTTTGCTTCAATAGAGCTATTTTTTATGCTTAAAGAGGCTGCAAAACTAATTTTAACACTTAAATTTCATAATTCTAGACTTTATGTGTGTGAATGATGGTGAATCTATTTTTTAAATAAATTTTCAATTTTAGAACACTTTTAGAATTACAGAAAAGTTTTGAAGACATTACTTTGTTGTTACATACTCCATTCTGAGTTTGCCTTATTTTAACATGTTACATTAGTATGGTGCATTTGTCACAAGGAACCAATAATGAACCATTAATATTAACTAAGGGCTATATTTTCTTCAGATTTATTTTGTTTAACTTAATGTCCTTTTTCTGTTCCAGATTTTCTATAGAATACCACAGCCCACTTAGTTGTCATGTCTACCTAGGCTTTTCTTGGATGTGACGATTTCCCAGACTTTCCTTAGTTTTGATAACATTGATAATTTCCAAAACATTCATCAGTTATTTGTTAATACATCCCTCATTTGGGATTTGTCTGATGTTTTCTCATGATTAGGCTAAGGTCATGGGTTTTTGGAAAACCATAGGGCAAAAGTGCAATTTTCATCACATTGTGTCAAGAATTGATATTATCAGCGTGATTTACAATATTGTGGTTAATCTTGATCACCTGGCTGACACAGTGTTTGTCAGATTTCTACACTATGCAGTTACTGTTTTCCCCCTTTATATATTGTAGTAATTGGAAAGAAATCACTAGGTGAAACTCACATTAAAGAGTGGAGAGTTATACGCCACCTCATAGAGGGCAGGGTAGTGACATGCAATATTTGGAATTCCTCTGCACAAAAGATTGTGTATTCTCCCATCTTATCTATATGTTTGATCATTATTTTATATAACTGTGGACTCACAGGCATCTATGCCATGCTTTGGATTATAATCTACTACTACTTCACTTTGTTGCTCCAATTGTTCTAACTTTGGCCATTGGGAACTCTTTAAATTGGTTCTTGTGTTCTTTTAACATATTCTCATCACTTGTTTGTGGTTCTGTTTGCTTGGTTTTGAGTGGTTCCTTACATTCTGGCACTTCAAGATGATCCAAGTTCAGACTGCATATTCATTAACTTGGTTTTATAATAATCAATCTCTCAAAAAAGTCGTGATTACTTTAGCAGAGAGAGCAAGGAAATATAGTGTGCATACTAACTGGTATATTATGCATACCATAAATATTGATATAGGTATCTATTTGCCTCTATATTAAGCTAAACATGAATTCATAATGATGTTTCCAACTGTAATCCAGAACTGCTTGGATAATTCTGCTTTTCTCTTTCTTGTCTGTAACTTCCCCCTTCCAACAGTGAAAACATCACTGCCAACATCCAGCATCAATTTATGTAATTGTTCTATTCACATATACATTAATATTGTTCTAAATTGTTAATCCCTAATATATGGGAAAACAATTTTATCAAGTAGAATACAGCTCTCGTTTGGATTTTCTTTGGCCTTTAGTCTAAAGACTTACTTATTGCCAGAGTTACTTGGTTTTCGGCATCTTTTCCTCCAAGACCTTTCAGTGAACTTATTTCATACATCTGTAAAGCAGGTTATTTTGAAAATTCTGAATTCCATTCTGAATCTTTTGATTGCTTCATTAAAAAAAATCATACATTAAAATTTACTCTTACTGCTTTGAAGTTCTATGGTTTTCAAAAATTACTTAGTGGCATATATCCACCATTAAGGCTTCATAGAAAATAATATCCTTGCCCTAAAATGGCTCCTTTGTGCTACTTTTCAATGTGCCCCCTTCCCCCAATTGGCAACCACTGGGGTATTGATCATTGTAGGTTTACCTTTACTAAGTATTATTTAATAGAATAATAAAGTATGTATCGTTTCTCCAGACTGATTTCTTTAACTTAACATCTTTGGAAGATTCATCTATGTTTTTGCGTGGCTTGATAACTTCTTTTTATCACTGAAAAAGATTCCATTGAGTTGATGAGTTTATCCATTTGCCTATTGAATGGCATCTTGGGTGCTTCTGGTTTTTGGCAATATGAATAAAGCTGCTATAAACAGTCACAAACAAGTTTTTAAGTGGGCATATTTTCAACTGGGTAAATACCTCAGAGCGTGATTGCCAAATCATTTTGGTAAATTATGTTTAACTTTTTTTAGAAACTGCCAAAGTATCTTTCAAAGTGTGTATGTCATTTTGCAATCCCAGCATAAATGAATGAAAATATTATTGCTTGTTATCTTTATCTGAAATTGTTATTATTTTTTGACTTTAATCATTCTAATAGATCTGTAGCAGTATCTTGTTGTTATTTTATTTTGTTTTATTTTATTTTATTTTTGCATCAGATTCTCACTGTGTCTCCCTATCCTTTAAGTTCAGTGGTGAGATGTTGGCTCATTGCAATCTCTGCCTCCCAAGTTCAATCAATTCCCATGCCTCAGACTCACAATAGCTGGGATTACAGGTGCCCACCACCACGCCTGGTTAATTTTTGTATTTTATAGTAGAGATGGGATTTCCCTACGTTGGCTAGACTGGTCTTGAATTCCTGGCCTCAAGCAATCTACCTTCCTTGGCCTCCCAAAATGCTGGGATTACAGACGTGAAACACCATGCCTGGCCTATTTTTCCTTTTAATATCCCTTAATTTTATTTCACTTTACATATGTATATACTCGTTATTTGTACATCTTCTTTGTTGAGGTGTCTATTCAGATGGTTTGTTCATTTTTAATTGAGCTATTTATCTCCTTATTGCTAAGTTTTAGAAGTTTTCAACATAATTTGATGCAAATACTTTAGCAGATATGCATTTTTTTCTTAAGTGTCTTTCACAGAGTAGAAGTTTCTCACTTTAATATAGTGAGAAACTTATCCATTTGTCATTAGTAATTTATACTTTGGAATTGTATATTCTGTTATTTTATTTATTGTGATTTTATTTTGTTTTATTTTAAATGCCTATTTATTGTATATTCTGTTATCGTATTTATTATTATTTTGTTTTGTTTTATTTTAAATACCATGCATATAGTAATCAAATGGAAATGGAAGAAACTATATTAATTTCAGAAAACAATTCATTTTTTAAAAATATAGTTTCTTCCATTTCAATTTGATTACTGTGTGCATGCTATATCTTTCTCTATCCTTTAAGTTTTAACCTGAGTATTTTAAAATATATTTAAAACTATATTTTGTAGAACATATGATTAGATATTTTGTATCCATTCTAAAAACCTATTTTTAAAATAAATATATTTAAACATTTATATTTCAAGTTGTTATTGATAAAGTTGGATTGACAATTACCATGTTGGTAACTTTTTATTCTTTGAATTTTTCTTGTGTCTTATTTTTCTTTTCCTTCTGACTCACTTGGTTTCATTTAAGTATTTCAAATACTTCTTTTTTTTCTCCTGTCTTATTTAATCAATGATACACATATCATAGCAAAAACTTTAGGGACGACTCTATATAATATTTATTTTCAATCTAAATTGACTTTAAAACAATACCACATTGCTTTACAATTGGTATATATTCTTTATAAAAGAATATTCTCAATTACTCTCTCCAGACTTTTTTGGAATCCCTGTAATTCATTTTACTTTTTTATATGATTTCCTCACCCAATACATTGTCCATATTAGTGGATTTTTTTAAGATTATCATTTAAATAAAGAATAAGAAAAATAAAATATTTTATTTTACTTTTTATTTTTTCCCCAGATACTCTTCTATATTCATGTTAATTCAAAATTGTGACCTATGTAATTTCCTTTCTGCTTGAAAAATATTTTTCAATATTTCTTGCAGGACAGATATGCTGTTGATAAATTCCCTGAGTGTTCATTTATCTGATACAGGGTTTATTTATTTTTAACCTTTAAGGAAATCTACCAATGGATATAAAACTCTAAGTTAGTGTTTATTTTTTCCTCAATTCAAAATATTTTCCTCCATTCTCTTCTGGCTTGCATAATTTCTGTTGAAAAGTCTGCTATAATTCTTATCCTTTTTTCTCTTATTGTTAATGGGTTTTAGGTTTTACTTATTATTTTTTACCTTTTTTTGTGTTTGATTTTCTTCAGTTTAAGTAAAATATACCTATGTGTAAATTTTTTGGTGTTTATCCTGCTTGATATTCTCTGAGTTTTTTGGCTCTATGATTCGATGTCTCATTAATTATGAAAAAATTATCAGTCATTACTACTTCAAACATTTCTTCTTTATATTCTTTCTTGTATTACAGTTACCTGTCTACTACAGTTTTTGAAATTGTCTCAGTTCCTGAATGTCTTCCTTTGTTTTTTTTTTTTTTTTTTTTTCAGATTTTTTCCTATGCATTGCAATTTGGGGATATTATCTATCAATTTATCTCACATTCACTGATTCTTTCTCAATTATGTCAAGTATACTGATAGACACATTGAATACATTATTTTTTGTTACAGTAATTTTCAGTTTGAACCTTTGCCTTTTTAAAAAATGTTCCTGTTTCAACTTGCCATATCCATCTATTCCTGTGTGTTGTATACTTCTCCAATTAGAATCCTTAATATATCAATCATAGGCATTTAAAATTCTCTGTGTGGTAATTCCAAAATCTATGTCATGAATGAATTTAATCCTGATGATTACATTGTCTCTTCAAAATATTATTTTTCTTTCTACTTGTCGTGACATAATTTTTTGTTGCGAGCCTGATATGTTGCATTTGACAATATGATCTCAGGTAAATAGGCATTTGTGCATTTATGTAAATCTGATTATGAGTTGAGCTGTATGTAAAATTTTTTGCGGCTGTAGATCTAAGAATCTTCTAATTTTTCTAGTATTTACGTTTTTATATTCTCTCTTGGGTTTTACACATACTGTTATTCTTAAGGAGTCTACTTCTTGCAGCTCTTTCAACTTGAATTCACTATGGAGCTACCTTGGTGTGGTAGTAGGATGTAAGAAGGGGGACATTTTTAAAATCATTTTATTAATTTTTTTCTTTGTCTCATGGGTATGTCTTTTACATGTATTTAGGTCTCTTCTTTGGTTGTATGCCATTTTACTGCTAGACTCTCCTTCCCTGATTGAATCATTTCCAATTGGGCTTTTTGAATCAGTATCCCCTTTGGCTGTATTTCTCTCTTGATTTCCTTAGGTGAGACAAGAAGATTGAAGGAGGTTAAAATGAGGAGTAATTTCCTTCCCCCAGCTGATGTGAGTTTTCAGAATTGTGTTCTTCCAAAGGACTATTCACTGGAGAGTAGACCTCTTTTTAGGAACGAGGCCCTGGTTGATATTTACAAAGATTTCTCTTTTCTTCTCTTGTTGTGAGGGGAGGAAAGCTATGAGAGATCTTTCTTGGGTCTTCACAGTGAGAACCTGGGAAGAAAGCTTAGAAAAGGTGGGACTCTTCTTCTAGGACTGTGACTCCCAGAATCTTCCTACTCTCATGAAGCTAGTGCAAACTGTATCAACAGGAACAGATATTGAAACACCCTCCACTTAAAATAATTTGAGGATAGTGGACTTCAATGTAAAATAATGATATTCTTGTGATCTAAATCTTTATGACATCATCATTCAAATTAATTCTTATTGACAATTTTTGTTACTTGGCCTGTAGTCTCTAAGAGCCTGATTTTCTTTGTACTCTCTATTCATTTTTTTCACTTTGTTTTCACTCACCTTTAGTGTCTGTCAACACACTGACCCTCTTGACCTCCTCATTAGCTCAGAGCTATGTTTGTAAACTAAATTGTTTTATTTAGAGTAAATATTAGACTAATATCAGTTACGTATAAAAGGATTACATCTTTTTGTAACAAACATTGAGTAGTCTGGTAAATATTGCTACAATAAGCTGAAAATGGAACCAACAGGAATTGGGAATAAGAAATGAAAATGGAAACTGAAATGTGTGAAGTGAGAAAGAATGCTTAAAAGATTGATCTAAGATAAGAAATCTTAGCGATAAAGAAAGGTGAGAAGATGAAATCTGAATTGAAGTTATAGGAAGAGCACTGTATTAGCCAGAGGTCTAAAAACTGTTGGTGTAACCACAATGAAAGTGCAACACTTAAAGGACACAATTTTCTTCTTTATAATATTTTCTTTGCCTTCCTCTTTTTTCTCAATATTATGAACCAAGGTTGGACAAATTCAAATGCAGCAAGAAAAAAATGTGCTATGAATTTGAATTTCATCCTCTTCTTTCTTTTTTCTTTTCTCTTCTTTTCTTTTCTCCTACTTACCTCTTACTACCACTGTTCTCCCATTTAAAATTTCTTTTTTCTTTCCTCCTTTTCTTACCATTAGCCTAAAGCAGGAAACTTCAATTGTCTCTATGGAAAAATGGAAAGGAGTGGCTGTTTAGCACAGGAGGGAAAATGGAGAGCAGAAAAAAAAGGTTAAAGACTTAACATAAATAAAAGTTTACAGAACAGACCAAGAAAAGGAAATTATTTTTGTCACATCTATTAAGCTTCCTAAAACAAAGGGATGCTTAGTTACTTTTACTTTGGGAAGTATATATATGAGTATATCACTCAGAGTCTCCATAGGAAAACGTTCATACATTTCAATTGGTTTTTTTAGGAAAATTTTATTTAAGAAAAGTTTGAGAAAAAAATCATAAAATCTAGTTCAGTGCATTAAAGCAATTAATTCAGGTGTCAAAGACAGAAAGCAGAAAACCGAGAGGAAAAAATTCATATGCCACTTGACAACCAGCCAAGTGATGCCTCAGGGAGTGAGAGAATAAGAGAATACATACCATGGAAACAGTGCCTTCCAGTATCTCCACTGGAAGACCACAATTAGAAGCCAGGGGGCAGGGCCAGGCATGGTGACTCACTCCTGTAATTTCATAACTTTGGGACGTCAAGGCAAGAGGATCACTTGAGCTTTGGAATTTGAAACTAGCCTGGGCAAATAGTGAGATCCCATCTCTACAAAAAAAATAATGCATTAGCCAGGCATGATGGCATGTTCCTCTGTTCCCAGTTACTCAGGTGGCTGAGATGAAGGGTCACTTGAGCCCAGGCTACAGTGGGCAGTGATTGAACCACTGCACTGAATCCTGTCTTGGGAAAAGAAGAATAAATAAATAAATAAATAAATAAATAAATAAATAAATAAAGGAGAAAGAAGCCATGGGTCAGGATTCTACTGACCCAAATAAGTAAGACACTAACAAGGGAAGAAGGATGGAGAAAAAACCTGGGTGGACAAGTGAAAACTTCTAGACTTTCAAAATTACTAGAAAAATATAAAAAACAAACAAACAAACAAAATACCCTCTGAGTTAAACAGCTTTTCTTTAGGTCATGAAATCTTACTGAAGTCCGACATTATTACTTGTTTTGGAAGTTACTCTATTACAGAATGTAAGAGTTGTCCAATTTCATGTTGAGATAGCCATGTGAAAATGTAACAACTCAAGATTTCAGTTTGGTCACATTAGATTATATAAAATCATAATGCTAGGGGAATACACATTGGAACAGTAATGTACACAATAAATAGACGTAGTTTTTGATAGAAAATCCTTAACAAAAAATACTAGTTATATGTCAAGCTAAGGTATGTGTATCTCTGTTCTTGTTAAAATGTAATACAATTTTCTTAAAGAATCACATTTGATTTCCATGTGCATATGCGTTTTTGAACTTTGGTTGCAAATAATTATTTTTGTTATAGTAATCACTACTTGCCTGTAATTCTATTCTTAGAAAAGAAATCATTTTGTGTTTGGATTAACTCAAATTTTACCCATTATATTGATCATATTAGTGTTATTATACAATTCAGTTATGTTTTATTAAATAGTGGTCTATTTAACTATAGAGATAAAGGCAAATATCTTAGATAAAACCTTCAGTTGTCTAATTCAATGTATTATAGTCTATATTGCTTTGTGTGCATTAATCTATGTGAGCACTGATGTTCTTTCTATTGAATTTTACAAAGAAAATGTTCCACGTTTGATCACAAAAAGGAGAATAAGTTATTACAATTATTTAACTTTATAATTTCTTTCGATTCAAGGGATATTGATTAAAAATCTGCTCTGAACCCGCATAATCAGTTCCTGTGTTCTTTGATGATATAAAAGAGATATAAAATAATCTAACGGAAAACAAATGAAAGCAGAAAATCTGTTTAGGAAAAGCCATGAACACATTTACCATGATCTCTCTCGCTCTCTTTTCCATATAGACAGATAAATACGTCAGATAGACAGACAGACAGACAGACAGACAGACAGAGATATATATATATATATAAGTATATAATGCTGCCAATATTTTTTCTCTGTATATAGATGCGGAGTATGAGGAGGACTTAGGCACAACTATGAAAATGTTATAGAGCAAGATTTTATATATATATGTGTGTGTGTGTGTGTGTCTTTGTGTGTGTATAAAATCCTTATTCCTTCTCTCTATTCCTCATGCATAATTTCTCCATTCTCCATGCATAATCAAATTAATACCTATACTGAATTATATTACTCTCATACTGAAAACTGTAACGTTTCTATTACCAGTAATTTAAAATGGAGCCTTTCAATTTTTGTTTGTTTGTTTTTTGAGACAGCATCTCACTTTGTTAACCAGGCTGGAATGCAGTAACACAGTCATGGCTCACTGCAGACTGCACTTCCCAGACTCAAGCAACCTTCCCTCACAAGCCTCCTGGATACCCAAGACCAGAGACATGTGCCACCATGCCCTGCTAATTTTGTATTCTAATTTTGTAGGGTTGGGGGTTTTATTATTTGCTCAGGTTGGTCTCAAACTCCTAAGGTCATGCAATCCTCCCTCCTTGGCCTCCAAAATTTCTGAAATTATAGGTGTAGTACCTGCAATTATTCTCAAATGCAAAATCTTTATCTTTACTAAACTTGCCTTATTGACTTTCAAACATATATTTTTTTAGTTTTACATTGCACAAAAAAAATCTTGACTACGTACTATTTAATAAAGTAAATGCTTTAGACAATGATTTTGGAGGGCTTCAGTGAAAAGTTATCTATTTGAGCCCAGATAATTTTGAAGGATTTCATAAACCATTTAGACAATAGTTGAATTTTAAAGGATGCATAGGAATGAGATACAGAGGAACATCAGTTATTAATACATTGCAAACCAACATTTTCAGAATCAAAGTTTACCTCTTCCACCCTTCATCTTAACATTTTAATGAAGATTTCAAAATAAACAATCAAGCAAATCAATACATAGATAGAGCACACTGTCTAAATACTGTATTTCTTTCTTTTCACATTATTTGGCGGGGATGGGGGCGTCAAAGAATAACTTTGCATATGACTATAAATAACAATAGAAGAGTACTGTATATGCTATTTTATAGAAGTATGTGTGTATATATATGTGTGTGTGTGTGTATATATACGTGTGTATGTGTATGTGTATATATATATATAATATTTACTCTGATACTTCTCAGCTTTTGTTGATTTCTAGATAATTCTAATTCTCTTTGTTTCTATGCAAAACATTTTCTTCTACTTCCCATGAGAATTGGATAATATGTGTTTCAGGCAGGGTCCTCTTCCTTTCAAACTACTCCCTTTCCCCTCAGATTTAAAATTGTGAT
This sequence comes from Aotus nancymaae, assembly GCF_030222135.1. Classification (NCBI taxonomy): domain Eukaryota; kingdom Metazoa; phylum Chordata; class Mammalia; order Primates; family Aotidae; genus Aotus; species Aotus nancymaae. The sequence goes on along the minus strand of NW_026988431.1, from coordinate 55,725,935 downwards.
TATTGTGTCACCTCTGTTTCATTTTGTTTTAGCAAAAAGAACAAACATAAAATTTCTCCAGTGACAACACTATTGTCTGCTACACTTTAAGTATTCCTGTGCTCTAACTGTGTAAAAGGCCATATTATGCTACTTACCTATTCTAACAGTGTACATAGTATTTTTACATAGCGTAAAAACTGTGTAGAATATGGAGTTGGTTAGAGGCAATCATATTACAAATTCATTAGAACCATCATTCTCAGGAAACTCACACAAGAAATGAAAACCAAACACCATATGTTCTCACGCATAAATTGGTGTTGAACAATGAGAACACATGGACATGATGTGGGAAACATCACACACTGGGGCCTATCAGGGAGTGGGAGTGCTAGGGGAGGGATAGCAGGGGGTGGGGGGCCAGGGGAGGGATAGCAGGGAGTGGGAGCGCTGGGGAGGGATAGCAGGGGGTGGGGGGCCAGGGGAGGGATAGCAGGGGGTGGGGGGCCAGGGGAGGGATAGCAGGGGGTGGGGGGCCAGGGGAGGGATAGCATTAGGAGAAATACCTAATGTAGATGACAGGGTGAGGGATGAAGCAAACCACAATGGCAGGTGTATACCTATGTAACAAACCTGCATGTTCTGCACATGTACCCCAGCACTTAAAGTATAATAATGATAAAAGGCATGTCATTTATTTCACAAGTTTCTATATTCTTCTATTCCATCTCTCCTAGTACATCCCAGAATTGCCCTCGTTTATAACACTTATTTCCTTGATGAACCAGTCTTTTCTCCTTGTCATTTTACCTAGTTGGCTATTTTGTAATATTTATTCCAGTACTTTTGATACTTCTAAGTATATTCCTGAATTCATTTTAATTAAGTTATAGGACTGTTGTGGAAGAAGTGAGTGTGATGTAATATGTAAAGGATCAAATCTGAGCTCTACGCCCTGTTACTACTTTCAACCTAGAACAGACACTTCATTATGCATTCTCTCTGTGAGCCAAAAGGCATAGTTAATAATACAATATGCTTATGTATATGGGTATATTTAAGTCTCTGTTTAAATTATGTTTTTAATTGGAATGTGTTTATACAATGTTTTATAAAGACCTTTTTTAACTTTCATTGCAGTTAATTACTTATCACATTGTGTACCTCTTTGAAAGCTAATTTTGCATTTGTTTTATGCTACTGTGCACAACTGTGAAATTACAATTTCATTTCCTCTGCTAGACCTTGCATTATAGGGAATAAGTTCATTTGTTCCATGGTGCCTACATAGTGCTGTAGATATAATATGCTTACTATGTTTGTTGAAAACAAATTATCAAAAATGTTATCCTTTCCTATTTTTGTTGCTTGTTTGTCATGTATTTCTGTAAAGATGACTAAATAATTATATCAATTTATATTATTACAGACTACGGTTTTTTTTAATAGTTGTTAAAAATTAAATTTTGCATGAATATATTGTGACAAGTATAGAAAAGAAACAAATATATATATTTTTTTCCTTTTTTGGGGCGGAGTCTTGCTCTGTCACATAGGCTTGAGTGCAGTGGCATGATCTTGGCTCACTGCAACCTCTGCCTCCGGGTTCAAGTGATTCTCCTACCTCAGCCTTCTGAGTAGCTGGAATTACAGGCATGCACCACCAAGCCTGGCTATTTTTGTATTTTTAGTAGAGATGGGGTTTCACCATGTTGGTCAGGCTGGTTTTGAACTCCTCACCTTGTGATCTACCCGCCATGGCCTCCCAAAGTGCTGGGATTACAAGCATTAGCCACTGAGGCTAAACAAATAAATATTAACTCTAGTGAAATAGATTCCCAAAGAGATTTAAGATTCTTAACATAAAATTATTTAAGGGCCAGGCACAGTAGCTCACACCTATAATCCCAGCACTTTGGAAGTCTAGGTGGGAAGATCACTGAAGGCTAGGAGTTTGAGGCTAGTCTTGGCAACATAGTAAGACTCTGTCTCTATTTAAAAAATAAATTTTATAAATAAACTATTTAGGGGACAATAAAAATATAATTATCTTTCTGGGATATTTTTCTACCTAAAAGTATCCCTTAATCTTAAAATACCAACTGGTATGGTTTGGTGGTGTCCCCACCCAAATCTCATCTTGTACTTTAGTTCCCATAATCCCCCTGTGTCATGAGAGGAACCCAGTAGGAGGCAATTGAATCATGGGATAGTTACCTCCATACTGCTGTTCTCATGATAGTGAGTATGTTCTCACGAGATCTGATGGCTTTATGAGGGGCATTTCCCCCTTTGCTCAGCACTCATTCTCCTTCCTGCCACCATGTGAAGATAAATGTGTTTGCTTCCTCTTCCAACATGATTGTAAGTTTCCTTAGGCTTCCCCAACCATGTTGAACTGTGAGTCAGTTAAACCTCTTTCTTTTATAAATTACCCAGTCTGAAGTATGGATTTATTAGCAGTGTGAGAATGGACTAATACACCAACATTTTAGGTTCCCTATCTTTCTGTCCCACATTATTTCAGAACTCAGGTCTGAATGCAGTGTCTGCCCCACCCATTACAAATCTATTATTTGTGTAAATTTCAATTTGCATAGTGAGCATCAGCAGAGAAGAGATAACATATAAATGCAAAATAAATGAATTAATACAAGAATTTTCCAACCTATTCTCAAGTCAACTGGAAACTTGGGTTTCAGAATCATACTGAGTTATTATAAAAACGATTTCCTAAAATACCACAGTGATTTAGAGTACAAACTTAATATACTCCTCTACTAAATAATTCAAAAACAATACTAGAACAAAAGTGAACTTGTCTCATTGTATTTGTCTCAAAATTTAAGTATCCTGAGAAAAAGTAGAAAATGAAATACAAAATTATTTCTCTCATATTTGTTTATCTTATTAAAATGTGATTAACATGAAAATAGATACAGCTTCAAATTTGATTTTCAAAATTATAAAATTTCATTTCTGTTCACTTCAACTGCAGAAAAGAGCACTAATCTCAAGAATTGTTCTCTTTTTTATGTGTGACCCATTCCCTGAACATCTGCAACTTTTCTTTCTGGAGTGATCAGAAAGAGATGTAATGATGATTAACATGTTGTAAGGAAAGAGAATGTGCTCTGGTTATGACTGTTTTGTGCAGTTTCTGTAAATTGGAATAACAAATGACATCCCACTTTAGCTGAATCTGAGATAATCAGACAGCATCTGCCTTCTGTTTTCTAACTCCATTTGTAAGAAGAAAATGCTAGCTTTAAAATCATTCATCTTCTGAAGTGCTACCTCCTTCCATTCCCTTCAAGTCTCTTCTTGATTCAGTGTTCTTTTCTGAGGCATCTTATCTTGACCATTCAATACTATGAAATCTAACATCATTATTTTTGAGGGTTCTGAATGAAACCTGCTTTTTGTATTTTAATCCATTATAAGCCTGAACTGACTATCCTTTTGCTTAGGAAATAAAATTATTTTCAGCAGCAAAACTAGTATTTATGTTTTAAAAAAGCAAAACTGAACTGATGTTTCTGTATATGTATAATATCATTAATTTATTTTTAAATCCAGACTATTATTTGGTGTCTTGAAAAGAGAATTGCTGTAACCTGTTCTAGATTACTTCCATCATGTAATGTTTTGAATCCACCTAGGTGACTCATGGGTCTTTTTCTGTCTATTTAGACTAATTGTTCTCATCAGGAGAATAATTGGAGAATGGAGGTGGAGAGGCTGCTCTGTGTCATAAGTCATAAAGCATGAATTTTCACCTACACTCTGTAACTGACATTATAAGAGCATGGTTTTGATTATAATTTGAGAGGGTATTCCATTTTATAGAAGGAGAAGACAATCATAGCCTTCAGGTAAGTTTTAAGTGTAGAAAGTTGAATCAGATACTTACATGCTTGAAGTATATATTAGTTTTATATTGCTGTGTGACAGATCACCACCAACTCAGTAGCTTAAAACAGCAAACGTGTATTATTTCACAGTGTCCATGGGTCAGAGTCTGGGTATGGGTTACTGGGTCTTTGGCTCAGGATCTCATCAGCCTGAAAGCCATAAGGGTCTCATCAGCCTGAAAGCCACATGCTGGCCAAGGATGCCACCACAGTGGAGGCTCAGTGTCCTATTCCAAGCTCACTAATTATTGGCATAACTTAATTCTTTCTAATGATGAGACAGAGGTTCCTGCTTTCTTGCTGGTTATCAACAGGGAGCAATGTTTACCTCCTATAAGCTGTCTGCCAGCCTCTGCATGTGGTCCTCTTCACAACATGGCATTCTGCCCCTTCCAGCTGCCAGGATAATCTCTTATGATTTACATCTGCTCTCTAAGAAAGGATCCAGTATCTTTTAAAGGTTCATCTAATTAGGTTAGGTTCACTTAGCATCTCCCTTTTGATTACATCAAAGTAAACTGGCTATATCTGAAAAATCTCTTTGCCATGTAAGACAGTGTCATCCTAGGAATTAAACTCCATCATATTCACTGGTCTTGATTACAGTTAAGGGTAAGGGGATTATACAGGACATCCACATACTGGTAAGGTGGAATCTTTGGGGGCATTGAAGAATTCTGCCTACCACAAAGTGCAGAAAGGAAAAAAGTAAGTGTCCAGGTTAGACAGAAGTTGGATTGATAAAAATTAAAATCATGCATTCTCTCTCTCTCTCTCTCTCTCTCTCTCTCTCTCTGTCTCTCTCTCTCTCTGTATATATATATCAGAAAATAAATGTAGATGAGAAATGGTGATGGAAGGATTAAAGCATATATATTATTTCAGGTGATAGGAGATATGATGAGGGAAGAAAGAATGTATTACAACAAAGAGCCAGTCGTATAATGTAATGAAAATGAAAATGCAAGGACTGTTTCTGTAGGTCAGCTTGGCCAGTAATCCTAATAGCAAGGATTTAGGTAATTCAATGAAAGGTTTTAAATGCGTTGTGCTTGTTTTAGAAGGCAACAGGAAGTTAGTGAATGTTTAAGGTGGCTGCACTATTCTCTACTTTTCCCTTCAGATACAGCTTCCACTGCTTACTCTGGGGAGCCCACCTATCTGCACCACATTCATGAGACCACTTGGCTTTGGGCTTCCGGTTGGGTTTGCCCAATCCAAAGCAGTGGCAGGCCATCTGGGGGATACAAAGAGAGGGCAGTGGCGTACATACCTGGATTGCCTTCCTGTGGGGCTTGGTACCTCCCTCATGACAGGTGGCCTTTCCACACAGATTTTTGTGTCTTTAGATTCTAATAATCACCTTCTTTTTTTATCTTCTCCAGCTATAAGAATGGAAAAAATGTTGAGATGTAAACCCCTGGGTATATTGTTATCCTTTGTGATTTTTCTTCACTTGACGACCACCTTTTTATATCTTAGTATGAAGCTCCCTTAAAATTCACAAATTTGGGAGTGCCATTTATTTGTCCTGAGTCTTGACTGAAATTGAGATTGATATAACTAAAATTCTGTGAGAGAATTACTCGGAGAGTAATTAACACATGCTGTTGAGAGAAAAAATGTTGACTATTTTAGTTAAGAGTAATAATAAAAACAAATACATAATAAACATGAAAATACATAAAATGTGAGGCAGGAAATAATGTGGAGGCAGACTACATACTACTCAGCAACTGACTAAATGTAGAAGATGAAGCAGAAAAGAATGAAAGGTAATCCAAGGACAAATCTTGGCAATTAAGAGAATTGTCATTCCAGGAAAGAAAGCATCAATTTCAGAAGAGGACATTTATTTAGTGGCTATTAAGAATAATGAATTTGTTTCTGAACAAGTATACATAAATATAGTGGACACTCAAGTACAGAAAGCAAGTAGGTGGTTGGAAAAGTGGATTTAACATTTCAGAGCATGGTTGAAGCCAAAATTATAGACTCGAGAACTACATATAAAGTATGTGATAAATGAATTCATAAGAATTCATAAGAATTGTTATGTTTTGAGAAAAAGCAAAGAAAAACTGTGGATCCAAGAACAAAACCTTAAGGTACCTATCAACAGAGAAATTTGGAGAAAAATCTTCAGAGGAAAAAAAAGCAGAGAAATGTCCGAGATGTAAAAAAAAAAAAAGTAAAGGTGTTATAATTTAAAACAAAAAGAAGAAAAATTAGCTACTGTAGCAGAGCATGACTGTAGTCCTAGCTCTCAGGAGGTTGAGGTAAGAGGATTGCTTGAGCCCAGGAGTTTGAAGTTACAGTGAACCATGATCACATCCACTATACTCTAGCCTGGGTAACAGCATGAGACTTTGTCTCCAAAATAAAAAAATAGAAAAGATTTTAAGAATTAGGAAATGGTTTGATTAATGCCAATCTCAATGTCTGCTTCATAAACAAACTAATCCACACAGTCTTGTCCTTATTCAGTCATTTATTTCACCATGTGACCACATCATCCACTTGATCAGACCTTTTTGGGTCAGGGTAAACATCTTAAGTAAATATCGTTAATTCAGAGTCTGGTCAGTGGTCCAGAAGTGCACTTGCACCATACGCTGAGTTCGTCCGAAGAGATTCTTACTTTATAAAATTTATATTGATAAACTCAGACAGACTGAGTTAGTGGACGTTGTGACTAATAGTGTCTAAGGAGTAGTAACATTCAGGTGACCATAGTGGGCCATATGCAAGACAAAATAAGAAGCAGCAGTAGCAAATAATAAAAGAATAAGAGGCAGAAAATTTTCAGATGAACAGAAATCAGCAGAAATAGAGATCATATCAACAGTTTTGGTTGTCTATCTATGATTCATGGCTAAAGCCAAGAGAAGTTCATTGACTGAAGAACCACCTTACCAAGAAAGTCTCCTTCAGATCTGGCCCTGTTTAAATTTATGTTCTTAGACTTCTCTTAAATCTCTGTATACCCAATAGAAAACTATCTGTGTTTGTGCTAGTTTCTGAGATTACCTGTCTGCTTGCTCTAGCAACAAAAAAGACTTGAATGAAAGAGAATCCTTAAACTCTCTCTTTCTTTCTTCTCTCTATAGAGATACACATAGACATAGATATTTTAGGTTGGTTCAAAAGTGTTTGTGTTTTTTTCCTAATACTTTTAATGGCAAAAAACACAACTACTTTTGCACCAGCTTATAAAATCACTGTAGTAAAAAATCAAGAAACCAATTATCAAAAGGTCCCAAAAGGTCCTAGGAATTTCAACAGCTAAGAAATGAGATGAATTAAGCCTTTGCCCATTCCAAGAAGGTAAACTAGCTGTTCATATTTGGCAACACTGTTAATAAATTCCTCCCATGAAAATCAATAATGTCCACAGGTAAGGAATAGAATATACCAGAAATGACAACAACTGTTCTAATCTAATCATAGTTCTTAGAAATAACTGGCTGGAGCCCCTGCTTCCCAGGTGCTGTGTTTTTTGTCATTGGACTGCCACCTCACCGTTTAGATGATAAACTATGCCTAGCCAACCAAATATCAACCCATTGCTGATTAACAACCCATTAGCGACTTCATAACAAAAAGATAAGCTGGATGATGAGATAATTGTCACCAGGAATTGAAACCAGGAATGAAGAGTTAGATCCAGTCAACAGGTAGAAATTAGTTTAAAAGACAGGTGTAATTGGAGCCAGAAATGTCATGATGGGTCTTGTTTACTATAAAATATATAATGAAGTCTGTTAGTGGTGGAAGAGTGATACAAGACCAAAATAAACTGTAGTTGTCATGTTAGTAATGTAATATTGAAGATATACAAAATTCTTCTTCTTGAGGTCCTTGAGCTTTAGCATCGTTGTAAATCGCCTTTTTAAATTTGTTCAGAACACGTTGCATATCTTACCATATTTTTCACTTGAGACTACAGTAGAAAAACAACAACAAAAAAAGGGTTTACAGTGCCGAGCAGTAGAGTAAGATTCGGGAGAGATATATTGAAGTGTATGGTGTATATGAGAAAAAATGAGCTTAATAGTGACCTTTCAGAGAGCAATTTCAGTAGGGATGTGAAGAAAAAGGGATGATTGTAAGAGATGAAGGCTGAAGGCATAACTGGATATGAAGAGCAGAGAGAAAATAAATTTAGAGCACTGTAAATGAAGATAGCTTTTGAAGGGAAGGAGAGAGGTGAGGTCAAAGAATAACAGGGTACAGTTGAATTTTTTTCCTCTTTTATTTATTTGCTTACATAGAGTTGAATTTTAATAAAACTGTTCTTTTTATTGCTTAGCTTAGCTTTGAAATTTTGGGAAAACTAGAGAATATGTTTAAGCAGTAGAGTTTAGCCAAAATGCAAACTCCTAGACAAATGAGATTTGTTTTTCAAGTATTTTTAAGTTATGAAATTAAAGCATTTGCCTTGATCTGTCTGCCTTCTCCTCTTTATCCTATTAAAGTTTTTCTTAAAAAGGAGAAGTACTGAAAATCATATGATTCAATTTCTCATTTTGAGTAATAAAATCATTCAGTAATCCATTGCCTAAATCAAATCACTGGATTATTTAAGGTTTATACTCCTTGTGATTCGATTAAGGTTTTGTATTTTTGCTTTCTCATTGCTTGTGTCCACAGATGTTTTTAAAGGAATCTTTTTATAATTTCTACTATTATATCTAACATAAATATGAGATTATATAACAAGATAAGAGAAGTGTCAAAAATTTAAGTTCTACAAGCACTACAAATACTTTGTGCACAGTAGATGGTCCATGTAGCTATATACTGATAACATGGGGAGAAATGCTGGATATAGTATACACCTAAAGTTAAAAAAAAAAACATAAAAAGAAAATATCATCTGTGTTCTTAGTATTTTAACTAACTTTTTAATATCAATAATTATTTGTGAGACAATGCATATTAATTTAAAATATAGAGGTATTTAATTTTGTTTTTGTTTATTCTTTCTTTCAACTGAAAAATAAGTTAGAATCTGTCCAATTGCTTTGAAGAATGTATCTTGCCTTAAAGTGGAAGCGAACTAAGAAAGGGAAGACGGAAGTCATGCTAACAAGAGTTAGGGATTTTATACTGAAGTTAGCTACTTCATTTACATTTCAGGTCTGGAAACAATAATTATGTCAGTGACAATATTTCAATAAAATGCCATGAAAATTTTTATATCATAAATAGATTGATAATGTAAGAGGGAAATATCAGGATCTATATAAACTACATATCAAAGTTTAGATTAAGTGTTCATATTCAATTCAGAGATTAAAGTGTATTATTTATATCATCAGAAAGGTAGGTTGGACACTATATACATGTAACTGTTACAAAATTTTTAAATGAATGTCTAAATATAGTTGAAATATTAGGAAATATTAAGTGGAAACATAATTCTGAGTATCATCACCAGCCATTATAAGTCAAGCATTTTGCACAGCACTGAATATTCAAAGATGAACATGGAAGGATTCCTATTTTCAAGAGGTTCTCAGGTAACTCATATTAAAAAACAACATCCTAGAACATTAACACAAACTAACTAAACATTTAAATTTTAACATTTACCAAAGTATCATTACCTGTAAGCAATAAGCACATTTATGAAGCGGACCCTATTTCTGTTGTCCTTTCATACTGGGAGAAATGTTGAATAGATAGAAACCCACCAAAATGTGTATAGATGAAAATGTAAGCAGCATGCATAAATGATATTTTTTACTTCTAAAATGGTTTAAGTACCTCTGTACCCTGTTAATCAAAATTATACTTGATCGATTTTTTGTTTAAAATTTTAAGTGGCTTTACCCTCATGCTCTTATCTCCCATTGTTAGTTTGTTATTGCAAACACGTGTTACATAATAAAAACAACCTTGAGTAATTTTTAAATTCCATTTTTACAAAGTTAAAATGCATGTGTAGTTTTTGGTGTCCTCTGGTGTGGAGGGCTTCCAGTTAAATAGAGATACATCTCTGGATAGATAAATTGACTGGTAGAAATCAAATAGAGTAGATTTATACAATTTTATCTTAACATTTCCTATATAATTTGGATGAAAAATATTCCATCAGAATTTTTAATTTTCTTATTTTATATAATCCAGAGCTGTTAGAAATAAAAAGTCGATTAAAACTATTAATCTATATCACTTTAATTCATCTATACGATGTCTGCATGTAAGCTGACACAATCTTGTATCTGTGTTTATGTGTCAGATGAATGTCATACAATACAACTGTAAAAGTACTTCTTTTCTATATATGTTAATTTTTAAACTGATTGAATATTAACATCTTAGGCAAAGCAGAATAATGAAGTAGAAAATAAAGGTCAGATTGCCTGAGTATAGCACACTTCCTTCCCTTTATCACTTGTTCTACTATTTAAATGCATCCTTTGCCTCCATATCATGTCTTTTTAATATACAATTTGTTACATTAGAGGAAAGCCATCTAAGAAACACATTTATGTTATAAGGTTTATCATGATATTCATGCAGGAATATTTACATTTTAATTAGCAGAGAGTTAGTATTATTAGCATGCTTGTTAATCATCTTGCTTCCAGATTTAGAGAGAAGTGAACTCAAATCCTTGTTCCAATAGGTATTAAAAACAATTCAGGTAAACCTTTTAAGATTCAGTTTCCTGTTAATGGAAACAATATTCACTTCATAGAATTGATATCCAGGTAACAGGAGAAAATTTATGCAAAGTACTTAGCACAGTTTCTGGCAAGAAGTATATGTTTTATAAATTTGAGTTAAGAATACAGCTAAAATTGATTGAAACTATTATCTATAAAAATACAAGGAAAGGGATGTAGAATGAATTAAGGAATATTTCTATAGCTTAATTAGCACTTAAAACATTCCAAACATTGCATTCAAGTTTTATTTGCTTATGTTTACCTATAAATGTACTTAAGTATGTGCTTATATTTACCTATAAATGTACTTATTTATATATGGGTATATATACATACACACACACACACATATATATGTAATATATGTTTATTAAATATCATAAAAATACATAATTTTGTTTATTTTAATTTAATACATTACAACTTTAAAAGATAAGTTTAAAAAAAATTTGAGCCTTCCTTAAGTCTCTAAACTAATTAAAAAGCCAAGGTGCACTGTTTACAATAGCAAAGACCTGGGACCAACCCAAATGCCCATCAATGATAGACTGGACAGGGAAAATGTGGCACATATACACCATGGAATACTGTGCAGCCACAAAAAACGATGAGTTCGTGTCCTTTGTAGGGACATAGATGAATCTGGAAACCATCATTCTCAGCAAACTGACACAAGAACAGAAAGTCAAACACTGCATGTTCTCACTCATAGGTGGGTGTTGAACAGTGAGAACACATGGGCACAGGGAGGGGAACATCACACATTGGGGTATGTTGTGTGGTGGGGGGCTAGGGGAGGGACAACAGGGGGCAGGGAGGCTGGGGAGGGATAACACCAGGGAAAATGCCTGATGTAGGTGACTGGGGGATGGATGCAGCAAACCACCAAGGCATATGTGTACCTATGCAACGATCCTGCAAGATCTGCACATGTACCCCAGAACTTAAAGTACAGTTGAAAAAAAAAAGCCAAGGTGATATTTGAAACTATCAGGAGCTGATTCAAAATCTAGATAAGTGAGGGAGGCAATGAAGTAAAATACATAAAAGTAATAAAGCCTGAAGAATAGGGACATATGAGCACAAGCAAAACAAGTTTAAGCTTAAAGATTCTTAGAAGGGAAATAATTGGACTGGTGTTAAAGCTAAGTAGGAATTTACTAGGTAGATAAATGTAAAGAGTTGCCTTCTAGATTGAGAGATCTTGCAAAAATCTGTATATAGATGCATAAGAAATGATGAATAATTATTGTGGGCAAAGAGCTTTTTCCAAATACTTTTCAAATCACACTGCCAGTTTTTGTCTATAAGCAAGTCTGAAGTTGAGCCTGAGCCTGTTTTCAGAAGTTGAGATATTTCTGAGTATGTTGGCGGCCCCGTCTACTGCAGTGGACCTGAGAGAAAAGCATGTGCTGTGATAAACAATATTGCATTGACAGGGGTTTCTGGGCGCTCTATTGGAATTGTGACTTCGGAGATTTTCTTTTTAAGTTCTTATGCTGTGAAACATCTTTTCTTGTGACTTTGTGTCTATTTTCTGTTTTCAGTCTCCCGTTTTCCTTCTGATGCAGTTTGGACTCTGCTCAGGGCTTTATTTGTGTGTGTGTGTGTGTGTGTGTGTGTGTGTGTCTGCGTATGAACATAAACACAACTTTCAGAGCATAATATAAATCTTCAGGGCAATCACAATTCAGAAAGCTACAGATTTATTAAGTGATCCAGTTAAATAAAATGAGTGTGAGGTATATGACTGAGGACAAGTTTGTTTTTTAAAAACTCAACTCTTTAAAACATTCTCCCTTCTCCCTGGTTAGATATTTGAGTTAGTTCTGTACAAGATTGCAATTCATTCAGACCTGTCATGCTGATTAAGCATGATTAAATTTTTAGGACTCTTAAAACTAAATATACTTATTTACCCTGATAGAAACCATAACTATAAGAAAAAAATGACTGATAGTGGCCATTAATTAGTAAATATTTCAAAGGATACTGACATTTTTATTACCCCTCTATATTAAGTGAATAATGCTTTGTGTTCAATGATCAGAAAAGATGAAAACAGGCAGGTTACTTTAAGGCAGTTATGATAAATCTATATGATGGGATTAAGAGGGTTTTTCTTCTGGCACGCTCCAAAATATGCGTGACATGCACTACTATTGGTATAGAGACGATTTTAAGTATTAAAGACACAGCTTTAAATTACCCTGGATTACATGGGGAGAAAATGATTTGGTTTCAATTTTTCTGATTGCATCATGAGAAAATTCTCACTTGGCACTAAGATGTATTTAACAACCCTCAGTTTTCACTGATCTCCCTTTTTATAAAACAGAGGTAGGACTTAGTTGCATAGCCTTCTCCAAGCAAAAGTATTTGGTCAGAAGTTAATAATATGTTTTCATCGTATTTATTTTATACTATCTCTACGGACAGTTCGTTCTGGTTTCTTACCTACTTACAGTAATAAAATAATTCTTAAACACATTTAACACATTTTGAGTTCATTTATTTATTAAATAATATAAACAATTATAAATTGGGACTACTATTCTTTATATTAAGATATTTTTTCCTCTCGGGTTGGTTCTTTCAAAAAAAGAATACAAAACCTACAATAACAGACAAAAAGCCCCAGTCTTCAAAATCAGAATTGTATCAGGAGGCTCTAGGTTAGGACTACTTCTGACAAACAGGGTATATAATGACTGTCATTCATATGGGATGCCCAACAAATGTGGACAAAGAAGGTCAAGAATCCCCATATGTTTTATGAGTAAGGCCCATGGTGAACATCAGGCGCTAGCCAGAAGGCCAAAAAATTGACAATAATAATCACATGGCTTTTTAGTTTACATAGAAAATTAAGCAGCCATTCTTTCTTGCTTTTCTGTTAAATGTATCTTTTATTGAGCTAATAGAAATTCTTCTGAAAGGTTGTGAAATGTTTCCCATTGATGGAGTGTTATAACTGCTCTGGTAAAGTGCCCCTTAGCCCTTTCTTCCTCTGATAACTGAACTACCAATCATGCCTGTAGTGTACCTTAGTTAACAAATACAAAATGAAGCAAAGCCTTGTTTATCTCCCTCTTTGATTCTTTGTAAATAATGAGAGTGAAAAAGTGAGTAAAGTTACTTTAAAGAACACTAAAGTTTTCTCAAGATAATGTGCTGATAGAATCATAAAATGAAAAGAATGGTAAAAGGATTTATTTGAAAGGATTACAGGGAAGGAGAATAAAGGGAAAGAAATCCACAAAAGCAAAGATTTGTAGGATTAAATGTTTTATAAAAAAGTGTATGGATACAGATTATGCTCTTTGCTATATTAAAAACACACTAAGGAGCTATACACAATTTCTGAAGTGTTTAGCTAAGAAAGAATTTGCAGAGTAGCACTGGTAACTGAGTGGAACAAGGAAAACTTTGACATGTATGTGAAGCAAGAAAAAAAAAATAAGGCAAGTAGAATGACTTGGCTTTCGATGACTAATAAATGTGTAATATTGAATTAGAGATTAAAAAAATGAAAAAGGAGATCATATTGATTAACATATGATCCTGTTTTGAAAATACTCTCAGGGGTACATGACCCCTGCGATGAGGAAATTGGGTAGTATCATCAGTTTTAATTTTCTTATGGTCATAACAGACAGATTATTTTTAGTGAAATTAAACAAAAATAATAAACCTGAGGGAAAGCAGAGACATCTGTGTAACTAATCTTTCCAATATTTGTAATACCTTATATTTGTACACATTCTTTTTTAAATATTAGAGAAAATATTAAAATGTATGTACTTTTAATATGACAGATACCTTTAAAATGTTATTTTGTTTAAAACTGGTAACAAATTTGAAACATTTGTATTAGGATCTCTGTTTTACAAATAGGTGAAATTGTACTAATAAAAATTACGTGACTGTTCGTAATCATATCTACTTCCTCCCTACTAAAGGGTCACACATAGCTTTGTTATTGTTATTATTCTTTTTTTTGAGATGGAGTCTTGCTCTGTTGCCAGGCTGGAGTGCAGTGGCATGATCTCTGCAATCCCTGCCAGCTGGTTTCAAGTAATTCTCGCGCCTAACCCTCCCCCGTAGCTTGGACTACAGGAGAGCACCACCACACCCAGATAATTTTTGTATTTCTTAGTAGAGATGGGTTCACCGTGTGGGCCATGATGGTCTCAATCTCTTGACTTTGTGATCCACCCACCTTGACCTCCCAAAGTGCTGAGATTATAAGCATGAGCCACTGTACATGGCCAGCTTTATTATAACTTCAAATCTTATAAAAACAGACAAAAATTAATTATTCTGTGTTTCCTCAACTATATTCCAAAGGTGTAGTTGGATATTTCTTTTTTCTTTCTTTCTTTTTTTTTTTTTTTTAATTGAGACAGAGTCTTGCTCTGTTGCCCAGGCTGGAGTGTAATGGCACAATCTCGGCTCACTGCAACTTCCAGCTCCCAGGTTCAAGGGATTCTCTTGCCTCAGCCTCCTGAGTAGCTGGGATTACAAGTGTGCACCACCACGCCAGGCTAATTTAAAAATTTTTAGTGTAGATGGAGTTTCACTGTGTTGGCCAGGCTGGTCTCAACCCCTGACCTCATGTGATCAGCCTGCCTTGGCCTCCCAAAGTGCTGGGATTTACAGGTGGGAACTGCCATGCCCGGCTGTAGTTGGGATTTTTACTTCCAGCTATAATAGAACAACTGATGCCAAATTTATTCTTTCATCAAAAACAATGATAAAATTGGACAAAATATATTAGGCAACAGTTTTTAGTCACTGACCAAGAGACCACTCATGCTTATAATCCTGGAAAGAAGAGAAACATATGAAGGCCGTTCCATGATACCAGGAGGTTTCTACCTGGAGACACTTTGATGCCAATGTTCATGAAGATGAAATCCAAGCAGAACTGTAGTTTCACTGAGCAGAGAATGCAAATGCTGGAAATGCAGACTGCTATATTGGCAAGAATTTTAAGGACAGTTGTTCTGAAGAGAAAGAATTGTGTGGAAGAAGGGAATCTGAAAGAAGATTCATCACAGGTGTTTAACCAAGGTCTTGGCAACTTATGCTCACATTTAACTACAAGATTACCTGCTACAAAGCAAAAAGATGAATGGGACTAATATAGCAAAGATGAATGGGACTTCCCCATACTTGTGTAGTATGGGGAAACATTAGATTTATGATCCGTCCAGAGTTAAGAATCCTCACTGAGTCCTTGGCGAGAGCCCAGAAAGGACAAGCCTTTGGAGTAAATAAAGCACCATAGAGTAATTACTACAATCTAAGTCCAATATATAAAGCAAAATAGGCCTTCCCTAACCAATAATAAAATGAAGTTTGACAGAACCAGAAAGATCCAACAGTAATTTCTTTTCCATGTGTGAGAGGAGGTAACTACGCAGACATGAGCGAGGCAGGAGAGCGCCACTGCCAAGAAATATCAGACGACCATCAGGTGCTGGTCAGGCAGTTGTCAAACTGTCTCTCTAAACTAATAGTTACAGCTGGTACCATGAAAAGGCACGCTCCCAATAGACAGAAAACACCAGAAACTGGTGATCAAGAGGTCCCTAAGAAGATCTCAGGAATTGGGTGAGTGGCCTCGAACGTGTGCACCGAGAGGCAAAATACCAGTTTAACTGGTAAATCCCTTGTCTGGTAAGTGAAAAAAAAAATGCCTCAAACAAGCATGTACACAACTCCAGTAAACACACTGCTCGTGCACCACTACACATGAGGACAGCTTGCCCCAAGGTAAAATCAAGGGAGGAGAGACGCAAATCCCGGAACCACGCCAATGTATAGAACCCCAAGTCAAAGGCCGACAGTGCATTTGGATCTCTCAAGTCACCTCTTTGGCGCTCTTCCAAGTGTACTTTACTTCCTTTTATTTCTGTTCTAAAACGTTTTAATAAGCTATTAATCCTGCTCTAAAACTTCCTTTGGTTTCTCACTCTGCCTTATGCCCCTTGGAGGAATCCTTTTCTTTGAGAAGGCAAGCATGGAGCTGCTACAGACCTGTGTAGATTTGCTGCTGCTAATATACTTCAGTGGCATGTGACTTGGATACATTTCCTAATGATAAGATACCTCTATGCCTTGCCTCCTTTGCCTGGAGGCAATTGACTTCTGTACAGGATTTGTTTCTCAGCCTTTACTTTCCTGCTCACTAACCAACCCCCAGAATGATTCCTTGTGGCCACAGTGGCTCTACTTACTCTGGTGGATCTCTCACCTCATGGGGTAGAAGGACGTGGGAGTCTGCACCAAGTAGACCTGAGACACGAATGGCCTCCTAGACAGGACACTCCGGAGAGTGGCAGGGCTAAAGCCTAAGACCACACAATGTCTGGGTTTTCCTCTGCTTTTTCAGCACATTTGGCTCTTTCCCAAAACCTGCACTGACTACCCTCCTGTTGTGTTTTGTTTTTTCTGTATATATTCTGAAATGGGTTGTACACTTGCTGGACTCTACCTTGTGGGCAAGTGTGCCTTTTCTCTGCTTTCCATTTGCATACCAGGTTACTTCTTTCTCTGCCTTGAATACATGCTCACTGTTTGTTATTCGTGCACCTGTGGCACTTGCTGCTTTGCATGGCAGCAAAGAAATTGTCTCCCTTGCAGATGTCTGTTGGCTCATTACCAGGACAGACACTAATCAGAAGTCTGACGCTGCCAGTTCCTTATGACTTACAAAAAGCTCTTCATCTCTGTTATGCTCCAGGGTTGAATTTTCTGGTGGGTTTTGAAGCACTTTGTCTGCCTGCATGCTCATTCTGTGGCCCTTTAAGCACACAACCAACACGCTTTTTTTGAGTTAGCACCCCTTTAGGAGGAGGAAAAATTCTTCCTTTGCCATTTGTGAGCCCTTATCCCAGGCCCCAAGTCTTCCAGAGATTCCTCCTTTATGTCAAGAGGACAAATGAACATTGCCCTTTCAAATAAAAGGGCTGCCATTTTTTGAGAGCATAGGAATGCTTTCCATAAGTATTCCTTTCACTTTCTTCTACTTCCTCCTATAGCAGAGAGATTTTCCTGTCTGTTTAAGCATTTGTTCTGCATGTTACCCCAGGAGGAAGAGAAATCCAAAATATAAATTTTTCTCTATTGAATCACTTCCAAGCCCTTCTCAGTATGCATCAAGACCTTAAAGGTCATATTTGAAGGGAGAGGAGTCCAGCTCCTTGTGCCAGTTAGCTGAAAAACAGACTTCTCATCTACTTAGAGAACAAGGGAAATGGTAATCTGAGAAAAGAGATAATCATTTTGTTATTAGAATGCTCCAAGTGAGAGTCACTATAAGGTCATGGAGAGAAGGATATGGGCTGCCCCAAGGCCACACAGGACAAGAGACAAAAGTACACATTGGAGGGAGATGAAGGCTGGTCCTAGCTACAGGCACAGAACAGATTACCATTAGGACACAGATGCAGGCAAGGTGTGGGTACCTGGTAGGATTGGTTCATTCTCAGACCCCCAGGATGAATAGGGTGCTTCCTGTTTACTTCACTATCACCTCTTTTTTCAAGTGGGTTATCTTGATGAGATAGGACCAAGGTTAAGGGTAACTAGTGACACTGGTTTCATTCCAGAATCAACAGTGAATGGGGACACCCTATTTAGGAAAGGATAACAGGGAAGAAAGAGAGGACGCCTTCTCTTTCCTTTTTAGTTCCTCCTCTGTTCTCTTCACAGACGAGCAATCGCATCTCCATATCACACAACACACCCCTTGGATGCATCTTCAAAAACTGGGAAAAGTTCGTTTCCAAAACTTTAAAACAAAAAATTAGGTTTTCTTTGTAATATCGTTTGGCCTAAAAATGAACTGGGAGAAAATTAACAAAAGTCAGCCTCAGAACCCAATGCCTCTATACAGGAAATTCTCAAATTAGTCCCCTCAGTTATTTAACTGAGATCAGAACAAAAAGGACAGGGCTAAAGAGAAAGAGAAACTTAGAGATCAGAGGCAGACTCAACTATTGGCTGCTTTACAAGATTGCCAGCCCCTTCCATATTGCCCTAAGGACACCCCTTCAGGAAACAGCCATTAGTGTGGGAAGCTAGGCCACTGGAGGGCAATCTGTCCCAGTGGGATAAATGGCAAGATGCTCTGCACAACATGCTCCCTCTGCCACAAGCATAACCATCGAAAGCAGGACTGTTCCGAGGGTTGAAAGACCGTGGGACAGAATCACAACCCCTGATGGCCTTGAGCTGAAGAGATTTTCTGCTTCTTACTTGCTACCAAATCAGACATTGCCATCAACAGGACAAACCAAGGGCAACTCTGGAGGTGGAAAGTATAATTATGAATTGCCTTTTTGAGTTTAAGAGCTGCCTACTCTGTGTGGCAATCTCCTTCTTTAAGCAACATTCCTCCAAATCATGTCTGGTAATGGGGGCAAAAGGCACCTTCTCCCTCCAAAGAAAAAAAATCACACTCCTTTATACTACTCAGGGCACCAAACACCATTCTCCTACCAGTCCCTGGTGATGTGTAAATACCCTACAACCCTTTAGGATGGGTGTATACTAAATATTACTCAAACCTCTGAATTCATGTCTCCCTGATATTTCTCCTGAGAAAATTACCTAAACCTTTAACCGATAACTTCAAACTGGCGAGTCCTGCCTCAGGGGTTTAAAAATAGCTCACACATATTCAGACAAGCCCCTAGCAATAAAATCTAACTGAGTAATCTCTTGAGGGGGGATAATTTCTACAGTATGTGGATAACTTATCCTTATTTGCTCACACTTCACAGTACTCACATAGCAATAAACCGTAACTTTCTAATAGAAGGGAAATTACTTTTGTCTAATTCAAAGGTTATAAAAGTAAAAAGGTATTTTTGTTAAGAAAGGTTACCAAAAAAGATACTTAATATGAAAAAGTGTCTTACTTGGTAAATGATTGTCCTAAAGTAAGTAAAATAAACAGTTGATTGAAAAGAGGGATATTTAAGACAAGTCAGAATGCCTATATAGGCAGGAAACAAAACAATTTAGTAGGATTGTAACATTTCCTATACAAGGCTTGTTTATGAGTTATAATAATTTGATTAGTTACAGCTTGTTTTCTTTTTCATACAGCTGATTTTCTTTTGTTGACAGTTTGTTTTAATTTCTTTTCCAACTTACAAGAGTGTACTTAACATTCCATTTTAGACAACATGAGGGAGTTAAGAGGAAAGTTAATCTATAATGAAGATCAACAGTGAAGAGAAAAGGGGTCTTCCTTAATGCCCTTTAGTAATTTACATTTTACAAACCAATATAAGGAAGGAAGAAGGTTAATCTAATCAGAGAAACAAAGCTCACAGTTTCCTAGATTACAGCTGCTGTCATGTGACTCAGTTCTCATAATTCACATTCTCTTGAAACTCAAAATATTTTAAAGTTTCAACAGCTTACATTTTGAATTACTTATTTTCACATCATCGAAATGTAGCCTGATTTCTCAAGGGCTTCTTATTTTGAGGTTTCTTGACTTTTCTTCCAGCATTACTTACCTTGATTTTATTCTAACTGCTGTCTTTATTATACCATAAAAGCTGATCTTAGTAATGTTTAATCCAAAATGTATTTGTCATTCATCACTGTTCTTGTTTTCTTAACGGTAGTTGGGCAAGTTAATATTTATTTGTTTGAGACACAGTTTTGCCGTTGATGTTTATAGCACTACTATATAACATTTTAGTCTGTATTTTTCATTCTCTACTGATGGCCTTTCTATTTCTCTGCCTTTATATAAAATGTAAGTATTACTCAGTGTTTTGTTCTGATTTGTTTTTCCTTTTCCCTTTCCATCATACAACTTTTATCTAAACGATGCTCTGCATTCTAATGGCTACCATCTAAATGCTATTGACTCAAATTGCTACACAGAGACGCTTTACTCAACTGTTTCTCGAATGTCCCAAACTGTACTCACCAGAAACTCTCTAAAATTGTCCTTCACTTGTATATTCCCTATGTCAATGAATTATACAGCCACATAGCCTAGAGATCAAGCTAGAACCCTGAAGCTATGTCCTTGCATTTTTTGTCATAGCCCAAAAAATAAACAACATTTTAAAAAGGTTAATTCCTATAGTCTAACTCTGTGACAGCTTCAAAGCCTGTTTCTTTCTCTTCATCTTACTGTCACAAACTAAGTTGGTTATACTAAAATAGCCTCAAAAATTGTCTTCCTATCTGCCATGCCTACTGTATATACAGACATTTCCAAATAAACTGAAATTATGCTTCTAAAATTAAAATCATTATTTTTTAAGACAATTTTATTTAGCTTGATTTTTAAACATTTTATTTTATTTTATTTTAGGTTTTTACTTGTATTATTTTCTATGCTTGGTACATGCATTTTCCCCCCCTTTTCACCAACACTTATGTGCTGTTTTAGGGGGCTAATTCTGAGTAGTTATTCCCTAAAATATATACAGTAGGTTGGGCCAGATGTGCTCATGCCTGTAATCCCAGTATTTTGGGTGGCCAGAGTGGGAGGATAACTGGAGTCCAGGAGTTCAAGACCAGTCTGGGCAACATAGCAAGACCTCATCTCTACAAAATCAAAATATTTTAAAAAAATAGAAAAAACAATATATGGTTTTATGCGCAATGTTTTTCTATCTTCTAAGACTTTCCATAAGCTACTGAAACATCCTGCATTTACTACAACTACTCTTATACTGCTTGGTAGCTAGCAGTATTTTGTGTTGTTTACCAGAAGCCAGTCAAATTGTAACCAGGGGAGCATACCCAGCTCCCAGTTCTGAAGACGTTCTTGGCCTCTATAACCACAAAAAATGGGGAAAGGGGCCCTGGAGGTGCAGTGAGTTTGCTGTTCAAATAAATATCGTGGACCCAAAGAGTTTTGCAGAAAAGCGATTAGATAGACACACGGGGGGGGGGGGGGGGGGGGAGAGAGAGAGAGAGAGAGAGAGAGAGAGAGAGAGAGAGAAAGAGAGAAAGAGAGAGAAACAGCTCCCACACTGTTGTGGGAGGGGAGCCTGGAGTGGAAAATCTATTCCAGTCAGGAGCAGCTGAAGTTTTAACCCTTGAGTTATTCCCTCGCCATTCATGTTCTCATCCAATAACAGGAGTTCTTTCAAACTTCCTCTGGAGTGATTGATCTTTGACCTGATACCAGATTGACTACTTGGTCCACAATCCTGAGTTATGGAGCCCCCTCCCCAGAGCTTTCAGAAGGATTTTGGGACTAAAGAGCCTCACCTGGCTTTCTCTACTTGGCTCACGTGCACAAAAATCATACAAAGCACTTTACACTTCAGACCCCTCTGGTCCCCGGATGGAGGCCTGGAGCCTGGAAACTACTGCATTTGAGACCACGCCCCTTGTGGACCTGGGAAGAGAAGCCCCTCAGTCCCCGCTCTGAACAGCAAAGTCCAACTGCTGTTGGGACACGGGTGTCGATTGCTCTCTAACTACTTCCTGCTGAACTGGGGCATAGCAGGTCCCTGCAGTTGAGGTTTCCTCCAGAGTGGAGTCTTCCAGAGGGGCAAGTTGTTCCATAGGTCCGCAATAGAACTCGTGAGCCAAGGACATCCTGGGTTTTATTTGCAGGACCATTTGTAGCCTCGTAGCCTCAATTCTAGAAGAAACGAATTTGACGAGACGGTTAAAGATGAGAAGCCTGATGGCCAGCAATAATAGAATGGTTATAAACGGGCCTAGAAGAGGGTAGAGCCAGGACACCCAGTTCTTAAACAAGCTCCATGATCCTGTTTTTTGAAAGTCTTTGGCCATGTGTTTGATTGATAAGTTGTTTAACTTATAAGACAACACCGGATTGGTTTACAAACTAGCAGCATTCTTCTCCTAAAAAGAGACAGATTCCTTCTTTCTTTGCTGTTAGCAGATCCAGAGCCTTTTTATTTTGAAGAGCTACAGCAGCTAAAGAGTTAAGCTGCTTCTGCAGAGTTACCAGAGAATTAGCAACCTTTTCCAT
This sequence comes from Aotus nancymaae, assembly GCF_030222135.1. Taxonomy (NCBI): domain Eukaryota; kingdom Metazoa; phylum Chordata; class Mammalia; order Primates; family Aotidae; genus Aotus; species Aotus nancymaae. The sequence continues at coordinate 55,703,358 of NW_026988431.1, read as the reverse complement.
GTTATTATTTAACTCCTGAGACAGCTTACAGTAAAACTGAGTAGAGGCAGAAATTCCTCCAATGCCAGTACCAAGTTTTCCTATTATTCCGGCCCCCACTGTGAAAGGAATAATTGGGGTTTGACGATGGCATGGTCTTGGCAAGAGAAGACTCTGCACCTGAGAGTCGGTGTAAATCATCATGGGGCGGCACTAGGAAGGAGAGGGAGCGTATTTCCCCAGGGATGTAGTTCAGGCCAGGTAGGGAAAGCCAGGTGGGGCTCTTTTGTCCCAAAATCCCTCCAAAAGCTCTGGAAAACTCAGGATTGTGGTCCAAGTAGCCAATCTTGCGTCAGATTCAAAGATAAGTCACTCCAGAGGAAGTTTGAAAGAACTCCTTTCATTGGATGAGAACATGAATGGGGAGGGAATAACTCGAGGGTGAAAACTTCAGCTGCTCCTGACCTGAATGGATTTTCCACTCAGGGCTCCCCTCCCACAACAGCAAGGGAGCGCTCGCGCTCGCGCACACACACACACTCTCTCTCTCTCTAATAAATCGCTCTTCCGCAAAACTCTTTGGGTCCATGATATTTAGTCAAACAGCAAACTCACCATGCCTTTGCTTCCCCTTTCCCCATTCTTTGTGGTTACAGAGGCCAAGAACCTCTTCGGAACTGGGGGCTGGGTACACTCCCATGGTTGCATCTATCATGAGCCAGCCAGGAGTGCTGGACTTCAGCTCAGTGATTGATATTGGACCCCTTTCGCTTGCTAATCTGTCCTTTCCCTTCTTTTAAATTTGTTAAGGAAGTAAAAACCAGGCACCTGTCAGCCATCTAAGAGTGACTAGTGTGGCCACCGGACTAAAGACATGGGTGTCAGGCTTTCTGGGAGCAGACTCTCTAACTAACCCTGGCTCTTCGGAACTGGGAGCGTTGGTCAGCCCTGAACCAGCTTCTGTTTCTTACTGTTCTTTCTTTCTCCGGACCAAGCCAAGGGCCGGCAGGAGGAAAGGATGGTGGTCCTGGACTCCTGGTTCAGTCTGGTTGAGGTTGGGACCCTGCTTAGATGTCCTAAGAAAAAGCCTCCTATGTGAGCCACATCTAGCCTTTCAGACCCCAACCTCCTGGTTCCAGACATCCATAAGGCATACTTGTTTCTGACTCTTTCCTCTAAGATATTTCCTACATATGAGGCTATTACCCTTCTTGCTAGGACTATGAGGCTCTTGGGGTGGCAGTCCAGGGACCCTTGCCTGTGGTGCCCTCAGGCTTATGCCTATAAGGACTTCCTACAGTATAAATACACAGGGCCAGTCAGTTCCCTTAGTCAGCAGTGCTAGGTTATGTCCTAACAGAGCCAGAGTCTATCGGAGGGTACTGGAAGCTATAGGACATTGTGTTTTTTGTCACCCACAATTTCCCAATCCAACTGAGTGGCACCAGAATCCAATATCGGACAATTTTTCTTGTGTAGGATTGGTTTTCTGTATGGCAGAACTTCTCCATCTGGAAGTCCATAGTCAGACCTGCTCCAAGGCTCAAATAGTTAATTACAGGCCCCACAATCTTAGGGCGTATTCCTATAATGGAAAGTGGGATGGGGGAGGAGGCATTGTTCCGAAAGTGGGATGGGTCCTGAGGGCATTGTTCAGCCTCAGTCTTCTTTTCAATTATTGTGCTTAGAGGCCCTTCTCAAGGAGTTTATTCTCCTGGGGCAATTTTATAGTCAGGCATATGTTAATTGAACTCTTGCTAGAGAATGTTGACACCCAACACCCGAGCAAGAGTTCAATTAGCATAGGCCTAGTTCAATTAACATACACCAATTAACATGGCCTAGTCGTCAAGGACTCACCAGTACAGGGCCGCTAATCCACTGGGATTAGTGGAAGAAAGCCCACATCCCTCTGTTCAATTTCAGATGGGTGCTGTTCTTCTCAAGGCAAAATCACCCTTAAAGTGTATCCTGGATACCTGGGACCAAAATGAGTGCAGGAAATATACTATCCTTTATCCACCTCAGCCAAATATTACTTTCCTAGTGCCTTTTAGTGTCTGCCTGGAAGAACCTGAAAGGTATTTCTGATTTATAGTAAACATTCAAGATAGTAAACGGTTAAAAGAGAGTGTCAGGTTTTTGTTCTTTTTTACAGTTCTGTAGAGAAATACATGAGCTTTGGAACATGAGAGTTCACCAGCTCATCACTGAGAAGTATAACATAGGGGAAAAATGACATTGGAGTATATACTCAGGAGGGCAGACTTTGATGGACAGAAGAGAGGCGGCTAGAGGAGAGTGAAAACTGTTTAAAGAGAGGGGAGTTTGCCATATGTTCAAGATCATGACATGAAATGCATACTTTTGAAAGACAATATGCTTTTTAGAGGTCCGTTTTTGACCTCTGCTTGACACATTTGTCTCAGATATTTCTCACTGTTTATTTTGCACTGTCTCAGATTAACATAACATCTTTTAAAATAGGCCATGGTGGACAAAACCACTTAAAAGGTTTGGGTACTTAACAGTAACCTTCTGAAGTAGGATGACTGTTTTAAAAATTAATCTCTATTTTATGGATGAGCAAAGTGAGTTTGGAGGTTAAAACACAGGTCACATAGTTAGTAGGAATAAAACTTCTGACTTAAAACCAAGTGTACATTTTACTGCCACCAACTTTGAATCTCTACTTTTCAAAAGCAAGCATTTTCTTACTCTTTTTCCTAGTCTACGATTAAATTTTATCATAAAACAGAGACATTTAAAACCGTCTGAACCTATCATATATTCATTTATTCTTAGCTGCTATATTTTAAATATCCATTTTGTTTAATTAAAGTTAGAATGTGTATGTTTTATTATTTTTGAAGTTGATTTATTACGAATATTGAAGGTCATTTTTAGACTATCTTATATAATTATGTCAAAAATATATTAATGAGAAACAGACTTTATTAGGATATACAATTTAGAAAGTGTGTCTAATTCTGGATGAAGAAGAAAATTTGAAAATTCTAAATGCCTAAGACATATAATAAATATGACATTACATAGCAACAGGAAAAACATTTCTGCTTTATACCAACATTTCAGTTAAATTAAGTATTTAAAATGGAAAAATTGGAAGTCAAAAAAGTACAAAAGAAAACTTAAAAGCCACGTGGTTATGTAAATATACGTGAAGTTATGTTCTATATGAATAGTATATTGTTTCTAGATATGAAGACGCTTTTCTGCCCAGAAACCATAAATTGAAGAACAAAAGCTAATACTTTCTCCAAGGCAAAATTATATTTTATAAATAAAGATAAAATTAAAGTAAAAACAAGAGGAATATTAGGGGAATTTGTAAAACTTACCAGAGTTAAAAGACTGTGATATTATAAAAATAACAACAAAATATCTTAAAAACATAGAAAGGATATGGCTCTGCAGTGCAGAGAAAAGTAAATTCAAACAGTTCTCAGATAAAAAGATCCAGAACATAATTTATAAACATGCATGTCAAAATTACGAGATTTTATTTCTTTGTTTGTCAGTTTGAAGATCAAAAAGATTTATAATCTACACTACGTGATTTATTGTGGAAGTAGATGTTCTCAGGTATTTTTTAAAGTTTGCAGTAGGCCATGATTGAGCCACTGCACTCCACCCTGGGCAACAGAGTGAGATCTTGTCTCCACAAAAGGTTTTTTTTTTAAATTACCCAGGTGTGGTGGCATGTACCAGTAGTTCCAGCAACTGGGGAGGCAATAGTGGGAGGATCAGTGGGAGGATCACTTGAGCCCAGGAGTTTGAGGCTGCAGTGAGATATGATTGTGCCACTTCACTCCAGCATGGGAGAACCTGTCTAAAAAAAAGAGGCACGTAAATTGTTGGAACACTCAAGAAAGCATTATTAGGTATTGTCTATCAAATTTAAGATAAGCATAATTTTGTTGCGGTGTATTCCTTTACAGGAATTTATCCTATAGCTATTGTAAGCTTTCACAAACTATCATGTGAATGAACATTAAGTATATCCATGCCTGTAATGACTAGTGATTTAATTTAATGTCAATATAAATATATTATAAAATAATAAAATATTAAATAAATTATAGAACTTTAATATTTAGCAATTGTTCAACTAATTAGAAGAACTAGACTTCTCTTTCTCTTTCTTCCTCCATAATTATATCAAAACTATATGATTAAGTATGTTAAAAGAAAAACTTAAGATAGATTAAACAATATCAAAGCTATATGATTAAGTATATTAAAAGAAAAACTTAAGATAAATTAAACTTAACAGAGTTTATTTGAGAAAAGAACAATTCATGAATTGGATAGCATTCAGAACAAGAAGCAGTTCAGAGAGCTTGGCATAGCAGTGTGAGCAGCAAGCCTGTATAGGCCAAACACAGAAGCAAAGTAGAGAAATTATCTGATTGGCCACAGTTAGGCATCTGTTTTATTTGGTCACGGTGTCATGAGGTATGTGTCTTATTGTACAAGGCATGATGAGTTGGCTGGCTGTGATTGAAAGCTCTGAAGACTTTAAAGATGATTACTCTGCAAGCCAACAGGATTCTCTGGTTCATGTCTTTATCTGTCTTCAGTTGATGCGATATCTTACTTTCCTGGGTTGTTCCTTAGCTGTGCCAGAGAAAGAATGGACAGTCTTTGCCAGCAAAGAAGAGCACTCTAACCCATCCACTTACCACTTGCCTATCCTACCACTGGTGTGCTGTAGAGGGAGGGGTGTAGTCAATTAAAAGTAATCACGTGCAGCTTCTTGAGATGTTAAATAGAAGACTTGTTAAAAAAAAAGCCTTGTTTTATATTTGTGCTACAAAATCCTGAATAGTAAATTTATCATTGATAGATAATAAATTATTGGTTCTTCACATTTTTCTTAATACTCTGGGTAAGACTTGTGTTTGTGATCATCATGAAGGGAGCACAGTAACAACCTGTCATGGAGTAAATGGCAGCCAGTATTCACAGGTGGCATGATGGATGATGCAGAGTCATGAGTAATGATGTAATCAGAATTGAATAAATTATACTAGGAAACTGCAGATGCAAAACGTTCTACATTATTTTAATAGAAAAGGGCTTTAAAGAGCCATGTATTGTATGTAATAATGCTACATTTTTCTCTAGGTGTAAGATAAGAAACTAGTTAATAATGGTCATTTGATAATAGGGAACATTAAAAGATAGTTCCTGGATCTGAACAGGAAGAGATGGTGCCTAGAAAGGATCTTTATATGCATTAATTAGATTCAATATGTTTTAATAATTATTTTAAATCTCCTTCAATAAATCACATTACCTGATGTAAACCTATACATTTTGAAATATTTTAAAATACATTTAATAAAAAATATATCGCTGGGGTTCCACATGTTCTAGTGGTGGCCAGTGCAAGGGAATCAGACATGTAGAGTAAAAGTACCAAGTAAATTTTTAACTCTACATTTTATGTACATTTTTTCTCTCCTGCATATGTGTTATCCAAAAGTTAAATAGACATATAATTATTGTGAGTAAATGCATTGAAAATAGTTTGGCTATGCATTAATAATAATACTGCAAACTTTTTTATTTTAAGGGTCATCCCAGTTTTAGGTACAAAAAATGTTTTAAAGTTGTAGGCATTGATAATTATGAAAGCTGATCCACAAAAAAAGAGAATACTGTAATATGTCAGCAAACATAAGAAATTGGAGCATTGACAACAAATCTCAACACATCTTCATATCCCTCTCCCACAGAAAAGGTGTTAAGACTTAGATTTTGTATAGTTAGTTTGGTCAATCATTAGCTAAACCTATAACTACTTTTATATTCAAAGTATTTTTGAGAGTAGACAACATTGGGTCACTCATATGTTGAAGCTAGTATGATTTGACATCAAAAAATGAAAGAAAATTGTGTCATCTCATTTGTAAAAATAGATGCACCTGTCGTAAATACATTGTAAATGGAAAGCAGACACAGAGTACAACTGCACAGTTAATACTAGTAAAATACCCCATGACTGTTATTCTGTTCTCACCCTGCTATAAAGAACTACCAGCAACTGGGTAATTTATGAAGAAAAGATGTTTAATTGACTCATAGCTCTACATGACTGGGGAGACCTCACGAAACTTACAATCATGGAGGAAGGCAAAGGACAAGAATGTCTTCTCATGGCCACAAGAGGGAGAGAGAGCAAGAGGTGAACTGCCATACTTTTAAACCATCAGATCTCTTGTGAACTCACTCACTGTCACAAGAACAGCATGGGGAAAACCCATGATCCAATCACCCCCACCAGGTCCCTCCTCTAACGCTGATTTCAATATGACATGAGATTTGGGTGGGGACACAGAGCCAACCCATGTCAACTTTGTGGAGTTTATTGCCAGGAATTAAGAATATTCTATGTTAACATAATAAAGAAGAAAAAAAGATATTCTAATGATGCAAAAATAATTCAATAAGTAGATATAGTATTTAGTACAGAAAATAGACTGTAAAATGAATTTAGACATACTGTAGCATATGCTAGTAACAAGCAATTTTTATTCTTGCTCTATAATGTCAAACATTTAGAATTTGTCTACAGACTTCAGTGACATTATTTAATGGTAATATTTATCTTCAACCTTATGTTTAGCCATATGCATGAATAAATTATATAAAGATATAAATATATATACACAATAGATTAGAGAGATATAAATATATAAAAATTAGCCATTCTAATTATGGAATTTTAACTTTTTTTACATTTATTATTAATTTTTCTAGAGTCTTAACATCCTTGTCCTGGTCATGGTTATAAAATTCAAAGTTTTATTTTAACATTTCTTCTAGAAAATCTCTGTGCTCTAATGGAGTATTAACCCTTGCATATTAGCATGATATTTTTGAGAAATATGGAAAATTACTTTTTTTTGGAAAAAAATTATTTTGCTTATTCTGTCATCCAGGCTGAAGTGCAGTGTTGTGATCATGACTAATTGCAACCTCAACCTCCTGACCTCCCAGGATCAAGCGATCCTTCTACCTCAACCTCACAAATAGCCAGGACTATAGGCGCACACCACTACGCCCAGCTGATTTTTGTATTTTTTGTAGAGACAGGACTTGCTATGTTGTCCAGGTGGTTCTCAAATTCCTGAGCTCAAGAAATCTACCCCCGTCAGCCTCCCAAAGTGCTGGAATTGCAAAAGTGAGCCATTGTGCCCAGCTGGTGATATAATCTTTATGATAGTAGTTATAAAGTATGGTTGTAGAGCATATCATCTTCCACGTCATAGAAACGTGGTTTCAAATACCACCTTAAGAACATTATGTACTCTTTTTTTTTGAGGAGACAGAAAAATTTTTTTCTATACGAATAATCAAATGACAATAAAATAAGTAAAATTATCCACGTGTTAAAGTTAGTAAATTTTATTATAAAATATGTTACAGAAAATAGAGAAAAGGAGGAATAGATGAATAAAAATATAAATCAAATACAAAAAATTGAACAAAGTCTATGTAAAATAATTAAATGAACATTTGAAAATATAATATCTAGACTTAAAAATACATTGGATGGGTTTAATAGAAAACTGGTCATAGCAGAAAACAAATTTATTAACTTCAAAGGAAGTTCAGTTGAAAATATTCAAGCTAAAGCACAAAAGGGTAAAAAAGGAATAGAGGAATAGAATGTGAGAGGAATTTGGTACAATATCAGAATGATTTAATTATGCTTAACATATGTGCTCTTTCAATACAAAAGCATAGGAGAGAAAAAATAGGGTACAAACAACCTCTGAAAAAAATAAAAATTGAGAATTTTCTAAAGCTTGTATAAAAGATTACCTATATATAAAATGGCCATGATAATGTGCCACATAAGTTGGATAGAAAGATTAGTAAGAATAATACATCTAAATTGCTTGCACATAAGAAACATTCAATAAATGCGTTATTTTTAATATGAAGATTTATTTTATAGCAGAATGTATGTTATTAGAAATTAAGATTTTTAAAGCCAGCTGCACAGTAAGCAAACTAAGGTGAGAACTTTGCTTTGTTGCATTTAAACTTTGTGATGCTCTGTCCATAGAAACCAGACTTGTACCAGGAAGGATTCCAGTCATATACCATCTGGTATTAGAATGAAGCCTCACAATTATGAAACCTCTTTTTTCTCTTAATTCCACAAAAAGAGAAATGTGGTGAATGACAAATGTTAAGTAGTTATCATCAGAAATACTGATGTTGGTCACAACTGAAAGGGGTGAGAAAGGATGAGAAAGGGTGCAAATGATGTCAGAGAATTAAAAGCACAGCTACAAATTAGTTTGTAAGAAGTCTAGATCTCATTGTAAACCACTGAATTTTTCTGATTAACAGGCTTAATGTTGAAGCATGTACTTATTAGAACTGTTTTAGCATTTACTTAAAATATATTTAAAAAAATCATTTATGGTAAAGCAAAAACACGTAAAACCTTATAAGATCAAATAAGGAGAAATAAAAAAAAATTATGTCATTATTTGACATTTAAAAAAATTAGATTTATTGTGGCCTCTTCGTTAAAGGATGTGTATATTTCATTAAATTCTCGACAGGTTAGCAATAACCATTCCAGTATTCTGTACTGCTCATAGATGAGAGTCACTATTTCTAAACCACCATTATTGGTTTCTTATTTTATGTGACCTTAAAAAAAACAAACACACATCTAGTTGCTTTTTTCTTGGATCTTTAATATTTTCCTAAAGCAAATTACCTTCTGAAAAAATTTATTCTTGTTTCTTTTTAGTATATCCTAAGTTTTAATTTTTCTCTTTAGATTTAGGTGTATTTCTCAACAATGTTCAACTATTCACTTCATTCTACTTCCTTGTGATTAACTGGACATGTCCTAGCCGACTAACTTTGTTGTTTATGAAGCGAAAATATTTTAAATTTATTTCTAAACAATGTTATCCCAACACGTTACAACAATAAAAACATTTATTCACAGTAATAATCTATGTTTCAAATAATTTTTTAACTTAAAAAAATAATAACAAAGCTGTTTCTACTTTGATATAATTTGATAGCAATTCTAGGAACCATAAAGATCACATATATGCATATAATTTATTTCAATAATGCTGTCAGTTTAAAAATATATTATAATTACCATAAAACTTATCCTTAGCTCATTTTTTAAAATGTCTATGATTCCATAATAACTTTTTCCTGAAGAAAATAGTGGTTTTTTAGTTTAGAAGTATGATTTTTTTCAGCAACTTATTCAATAACTGTAGAAAAGAAGGAGCCAATAAAACAACTAGCGAATTGTGTAAAATGAATTTTTAGTGAATTTTTTTTCTATCCTAGCTAGGGAACAGTTGTGCTCAAATTCTGAATATTGATAATTATATTGATGCTGTAATCAGCCAATATCTTAAGCTTCTTTGATTATGTATGCACAGGGAAGGCAAGACTAGTAGCCTTATTAATTGAAGTCAATATTTTAGAAAATGTGAGAATTAACAGGTACATTCAGTATTACTTTTCTCATATCCTAAGATATCAAGTAACAATATGTTAAAATTCAATGATGAAGAATAAAATCATAGGGAAAAACACATGCAAAAGGAAATATAAATGATGAAAAAATGACCAAACTGAAATTTATAGAAACTATCCATGGATGTTCCTTTGAAATAAAATAAGCATAATTCTTAACAAATTAACCACCTCAAATGTAATAATATTCAAATGCATATATATATATATATATATATATATATATATATATATAGTTTAGGCCTTTGTAATGTGAGAATATGCTCTAATCCCCTGACTCTGAATTTTAAATGTTAAAATAACAGCCCAATTACAATAGATGTCAGTCATTTAACAATGTTTCTAGGGTTTCATCAATTCAAAAATTACCATTCTCACCAGATCTACTCAGATTCCATCATTATTTTTCTCTACTTCCACTCCACTCTTAAGTTCCCCTTTCCTATATTGATATAGGTGCCAAGTCCCATCTCTCTCATATTTTCATTTCTTCATGTCTCCATAACTACTCCTCAAGTTCAACCCTCCATAACCTCTCAGACTTTCAAATGAATTTTTGGATCAGGCTTTTAATCTATGTCATATATTATGACCTAACTACACCTGATCCATTCTCTAGACTGAGATAGCTACTTCCTCTTCTACATACCCTTTTGTGTCCTAGTCATATCAAAATGTTCTTAATTTTTCAAATGCACAGTTTGAGAACCACAGTCTTTCTTCCTCCAAGCAATTACACTTACCTCTTCCTCTGTCATCTCATATTCTTTCCTTCCTTATTGCTTATTTAGATAGCCACACACATCTGGTTCTTCCTTTTCCAAGCTAGCCTGTTCTAACCCCTTAAGAGCTTTAGAACCCTTCTTATGCTTCTTTCTAATTCAATTTTTACTCATTTTCCAACACTATTTTGAAGAATTATATGAGTACCAAGATTTGAGCTCACTTATGTTAGAAGCCCAGTTTTTAAAATTGCTTATTGGTTTGACATATTCACTGTAACAAGCTGGCAACATTTGAATTCAGTCACATTATAATAAATATTTATTGACTTAATACTAAGCAACCGAAACTTTCTTAAACGTAAAGAATATTCAAGGAAGAAGGAAGGATGGTGGCATGATGCTCATCTTCCATACTCACTGAATATTTGTCTGAATCAGTTTATACATTTATCCTTTAAAATCTCCTTAAAAATATTTCCCTTCTAAAAATGCATGGGAAATAATAATTAAAATAACTAGCTCCTCTCCCAAAGATTGGCAGGTGCAGTAAGGGAAGGGTGGAGTCGGCAGAGAATGAGCAGCAGAGGACTGATCCTATTTCTGTATCACCTAATTCACATAGCCCCAATGGTATTTAAGAAGGAAATAGTTTCTACATTCAAGAGTTCTTTAACATTTTTATCACTTGTCAAACAAAAATGTGATATTAAAAAAGCAATTTCAATAAACACTTTTCAAATATTTTTAAGGAAAATATTTTGCACATCATTTAAACATTTTATTTCGCTTTAAGTGCAGTTGACCCTAGAACAATGTGTTAAGTGTTCCACTCCACCCCCCAATTCTTGCAGTTGAAAATCTGCATAAAGTTTTTGACTTTTCAAAAACTTAACTGCTAAGCCTACTGTTGACTGGAAGCCTTACCTACAATATACATTGTCATTTAAAACATATGTTGTATGTCATATGTATCATTTACTGTATTCTCAGAATAAAGTAAGCTAGGGAAAATAAAATGTTACTAAGAAAATCATAAGAGAAATATATTTACTATTATTAGGTGGAAATAGTTTTTAACCTTGTCATCTTTACCTTGAATAAGAAGAGAAGGTCTTGGTCTTGCTGAGATGGAGGAGGTGGAAAAGGTAGCAGGAGAGGCAGGCAAACTTGTTATTACTTTACAAAAACATGTTGCAATTTCTGTCTGACCTTTTAGCTTTCTCATTTCTCTGAAAATGTTTCTATATGGTACCAGTCCTTCTTCCAAAGTTTGCTTTAGTTTTACTGTCTATGTCATAGAAGGGTCCATGTTGTAAATTAAGTCAAAAGCCGTTTTGAACAATAAAAATCCTTTGGCCAGATTCTCTAATGTCCACTTGTTTTCTGACCCTACTTCTTCAATGACTTCTTTCTCATAACCTGACTCTCATTTCCATCAAGACAGTTTCTGCTAATTCCTCTGATGTGGGCTCTATTAGCTCTTTAATTTCTCCAAGATCTCGAAACTCTTCACCCACCCTGTTCACTTTCTCTGTATTCACAGTCTCTCATGATTTCCTCATTGGCTCTGTCCTAAATCTAGATGCACCATATCTGGATATCGTTTTCTCCAGCAGAAATTTAGCGTTTTAGGCTTAATGGCTTTCATAACTTTTTCTCCAACAATGACAGCACCTTCAATAGTGTAATCCTTTCAGAGTTTCATAATGTTTGCTCTATCAGAGTTATCTTCCGTAGCATTGACAACGTTTTTCTTTCTTTTTTTTGAGACAGAGTCTTTTTTTTTTTTTTTTTTTTTTGAGACGCCAGTCTCCGTCGCCAGGCGCCAGGCTGGAGTGCAGTGGCACAATCTCAGCTCACTGCAACCTCCGCCTCCTGGGTTCAAGCAATTCTCCTGCCTCAGCCTCCTGAGTAGCTGGGACTACAGGTGTGCGCCACCACGCCCAGCTAAATTTTGTATTTTTAGTAGAGACGGGGTTTCACCATGTTGACCAGGATGGTCTCGATCTCTTGACCTCGTGATCCACCCGCCTTGGCCTCCCAAAGTGCTGTGATTACAGGCGTGAGCCACCGCGCCCGGCCGACAACGTTTTTCGTAGAATACCTTGTGTAATGAACTTTATGCATCTTGATTAAACCCTGATCTAGAAGCTGAATTAGAGACATTGTTTTTGGAATAGATTAGACAACTTTGACAACTACAATGTTCAACTCAGGGGATTCTGGATAGCCAGGGAAATTGTCCAATATCAAAAAATCTTTGAAAGTTCATCCTTTACTTACAAGGTGCTTCCTGACTTCAGGAACAAAACATCTCTGGAATTAGTCTCGAAAAAGGATTTTTATTGTACAGATTTTCTTGTTGTACAACCCAAAGACTGTCAACTGATGTTAATCTTTTCCCTTCAAGCCTTGAGGATTAATAGCTTTATAGATAAAGGCAGTCCTCATCGTAAACCCAACTGTATTTGCACAAAAATATAAAGTTATCCTATGCTTTCCAACCTTAAATATTTGCACTTATTTTTCTTCCTTCCTAATACGTTTCCATAGTGGCATAATTTTTATCAAAAATAGATACATTAATCTGCATTAAAACTCTGTTCAGGTAGGTATCTTTTCTCTTTAATGGTTTTCTTAATAGCATCTGGGTACTTTGCTACCTCTTAGTATCAACTGTTTCTTCTGTTATCCTGAAATTTTTTTTTAAGACATTCTTTATAAAATCATCAAACCATTCTTTGCTGGCATTAAATTTTCTGGCTTTACATTCTTTGCCTACCTTTTGCTTTAATCTGCCTTATAATCACTTCACTTTCTCTCAAATTATTAGTCTGTAGATATGTCTTTCTTACAGAAATTTTGCATCCTCATAAAAGCTGAATTTTCAATATGGGATTAAAAAAGCCTTTTTATAAAATGTGCAAGCTATTTACTCATGTTGCTGTAACTGCAACAATGGTTCTATGAATATTTTCTTTCTTTTTTATATGGTCCCTATGCTTGATTTATTTATATAAAAATAGTGGGCAACCAGCACTTCAAACCTCAATCTATGTTACAAGCAATTCAAGTTTTTCTCATAATGTTACGACTTTTCTCCACTTCTTAGGAACACTTCCAGCATCACTAGTGGCACTTTAAATGGGTATTGATGATTCACAGTATTGCACTAAACATGATGAAAAATATGTGAGAACAATGAGAGGTCACTTTGTATTGCAATATGCAATTAACTGGAGACATGACCTGTCCATGAGATGATGAGCAGGTGTTTTAATTGGACACCTGCAATACTTGAGCTTACCTCAGTAACAACATGTGATGGTCACAAAATTATTGCAATAGTACAGTATGTTCTACAGTAATTGTATACAGTGACGATGTAATACTGCATCAGTATATTTGCATTCCTTTTGATTGTGAATACCACCATGTATGGTCTATGTACAAAAAATTTGATAAACTTTAAGTTTTTATAATAGATACATGTATATTTTATAATAGTAAATGATAAAATAGACTAGTATCTATGTATAGTTGATACATTCAAGACAGAAAAATACTTATTTATCTTTATTTTTGATATTTATTGGCTACGTGGTTTTTCTGTACATTTTTTCAAATTGCAAATTTACACATACATTTCTAATATATTTATTCAAAAATATTCACATATATGTGGACCTCTATAGCTAAAACCTGTGTTATTTAAGGGTCAATTATAGTTTTTCTATGGCTGAATTGGTTGACAGTCAAGACATACATAATGAGACTTTAATTTTCTTCAAAGGGAGAAATATTTCTTTTATATATATATATATTTTTTATTGCACTTTAGATTCTGGGGTACATGTGCAGATCTTGCAGGATTGTTGCCTGTGTACATACATGGCAATGTGGTTTGCTGCCTCCATCCCCCGTCACCTATATCTGTCATTTCTCCCCGTGTTATCCCTCCCCAACCTCCCTAACCCCTCTGTCCCTCTCTCCCATAGTCCCCTCAACAGACCCCAGTGTGTGGTGTTCCCCTCCCTGTGTCCATGTGTTCTAGTCGTTCAACACCTGCCTATGAGTGAGAACATGTGGTGTTTGATTTTCTGTTCTTGTGTCAGTTTGCTGAGAATGATGGTTTCCAGATTCATCCATGTCCCTACAAAGGACATGAACTTATCGTTTTTTATGGCTGCATAGTATTCCATGGTGTATATGTGCCACATTTTCTTTGTCCAGTCCATCATCGATGGGCATTTGGGTTGATTCCAGGTCTTTGCTATTGTAAACCATGCCACAATGAACGTAGGTTTGCATGTGTCTTTATAATAAAAAGATTTATAATCCTTTGGATATATACTCAGTAATGGGATTGCTTGGTCAAATGGACTTCCTATTTCTAGGTCCTTGAGGAATCGCCACACTGTCTTCCACAATGGTTGAACTAGTTTACACTCCCACCAACAGTGTAAAAGCATTCCTATTTCTCCACATCCTCTCCAGCATCTGTTGTCTCCAGATTTTTTAATGATCCCCATTCTAACTGGCGTGAGATGATATCTCAATGTGGTTTTGATTTGCATTTCTCTAATGACCAGTGATGATGAGCATTTTTTCATGTTTGTTGGACTCATATATGTCTTCTTTTGAAGAGTGTCTGTTCATATCCATTGCCCACTTTTGAATGGGCTTGTTAGTTTTCTTGTAAATCTGCTTTAGTTCTTTGTAGATTCTGGATATTAGCCTTTTGTCAGATGCGTAGATTGCAAAATTTTTTTCCCATTCTGTTGGTTACTGGTTCACTCTAATGATTATTTCTTTTGCTGTGCAGAAGCTCTGGAGGTTAATTAGATTCCATTTGTCTATTTTGGCTTTTGTTGCCAATGCTTTTGATGTTTTAGTCATGAAGTCCTTGCCTAGGCCTATGTCCTGAATGGTTTTGCTTAGGTTTTCTTCTAGGGTTTTTATGGTGTTAGGTCTTATGTTTAAGTCTTTAATCCATCTGGAGTTAATTTTAGTGTAAGGTATCAGGAATGAGTCCAGTTTCTGCTTTCTGCACATGGCTAGACAGTTTTCCCAACACCATTTATTAAACAGAATCCTTTCCCCATTGCTTGTTTTTGTTCTAAAGTTTCTGTTCTATAATCTCAGTTTGTTATTCAAAGCCTTTTGACAATTTTTTTTTTTTTTTTTTGAGATGGAATTTTGCTCTTGTTACCCAGGCTGCAGTGCAATGGTGCTATCTCGGCTCACCACAACCTCCGCCTCCTGGGTTCAGGCAATTCTCCTGCCTCAGCCTCCGGAGTAGCTGGGATTACAGGCATGTGCCACCATGCCCAGCTAATTTTTTTTTTTTTTGTATTTTTAGTAGAGCCGGGGTTTCACCATGTTGACCAGGATGGTCTCGATCTGTTGACCTCGTGATCCACCCGCCTCGGCCTCCCAAAGTGCTGGGATTACAGGCGTGAGCCATCGCACCCGGCCCAACAATTTTTAAAATTATTGTTAGTAAGCTCTTCATTCACATTTCTGAAAATTATTCTAGTCAAGGCTCTACTCATCCTCACAGTCTTCATTCTCAATGCAAAGAAAAAACTTGCCTTCTACTTCACTTAAAAATCAGCCTGATTATCAAGAATGAATGATTCATTATCACGATTTCCTTCTCTCAAATAAAAATTTGTATAAATTAGTCCCTTTCTTAATCTTTTTTAGACTCAGCAAAAGAAAGGTTCATTATCTTAATCCAATCCATCCACATGAATCTTAATTTCTTCTCCGCTGCATTTCTTCTAGGATCTTGCCTGCTCTATTCTCATGCGTCTTGTCCCCATCATCAGATTCCCTTCTCTACTGGTCCTTTACCTCTATGTATAACAGGTTTATGTCTCCTTCTTTGTAGACATTCTATTTTGAATATTCAAGTATGTGCTCTTCTTCAGAGTCTGCTCTACCACTCTCCCTACCTCTCTTTATTTTGCAAGATTAGTGCTCTTTCTCAATTTTAATTCATGCTTCAAATGCACTGCAGTCTGACTTCTGTTGTCACTAATTCGTCAACACTACTATTGAATACTTCTCCATTTTTATCTTGTTTAATATTTCTGCATCCTGTGACGTTGCTAACCATGCTTTCCCCCTGGAAATATTTTTTCCCATTTCTCATGGTATTCTTTGTTCCTAGTTTTCCTAGTTATTTTATCCTCCCTTCTTAATCTCCATGAGTTCTGTCTTTAATTCTACCTATAAAATATTGTATTCTCAAATGTATATTCAATGGTTTACTGCTGTTTTTCTCTAAAAAACAGTGTGATCTCATCCACTCCAATTATATTCCATTGTTTTATAGAAATATGTTGATTGTTCCCAAATTTATTTTCAGTTCGAACTGTCTTGTGCTCCATAAACCAATGCAAGTTGTCTATAAACAGATACATTTTACTCCTCCAGCCTTACTGCTTTACATGCAGTTAGTGTCATGAGTCATTCGAGTCAGAAACATGTAGTTTATCTTCACTTCCTTCAAACCTCTTAAGTATCCCACCCCAGATCTTGTTAATTTATCTCAGTAACATTTGAAAAATAATTCAGCCCTACATATGCCTCACCCTGCATGGTAAATTCTTCTTAAGATAATTTTGAAAGGGTACTTACCAATCTTGTCTTTAGCCATGCCTCAAGTTTATCCAAGTTCCATACTGCTATAATAATCAGTCTAAAATTCTACATTTATTTAGACCAAAATCACTGTGTTCAAAGCTCAGTTCTGCTTTTTACTAGCTGTATAAACTTGAGCAAATTATTTAGTTATTCTTTGTCCTAATTTTCTTATCTGTATATGAAGCTAACAAAATACCTACCAGGAAGGGTTGTTAAAAGATTAATTAATATATGTAAAGAGCTTTGAGCAGTGTCTAGCACATAGAAAAAGGTAGGTATTTTTCTAACTTATTCAGTTATTTCAGATTCCTGCTTATTATCTTTTAAAATTTGGAACAGAAGTCTCAGAGAAAATTAAATTTCAGGCCAGGTGCGGTGGCTCAACCTGTAATCCCAGTACTTTGAGAGGCTGAGGCAGGTGGATCATGAGGTCAGGAGTTCGAGACCAGCCTGGCCAATATCGTGAATCACCGCCTCTACTAAAAATACACAATTAGCCAAGCATGGCGGTAAGCACCTGTAATCCCAGATACTTGGGAGGCTGAGGCAGGAGAATCATTTGAACCTGGGAGGCGGAGGTTGCAGTGAGCTGAGATCAGGCCATTGCACTCCAGCCTAGGCAACAAGAGTAAAACTCCATCTAATAAAAAAAAAAAGGAAAAAAAATAGAAAATAAATTTTTATTAATTGCATATACGACTGGGATAAACAGGTTTATGTACCATGCTATGAATCTTGTTTACAAACTAATTTGAACATTTGATTCACTTAGTATGAAGTGTCCCTGACACACTGCTGTCTTGAAGTGGTCACAGAACTTCTAGGGCTTCACTAAACAACAGTAAGAATCAGAATATGAGTTTGGATTCCCTATAACAACAACAGGATATAGGATGTTGTTATCTTCCCCCTTCTGCTATTTTATCAACAAATAAATTACAATTGAGCTTTTAAAATTGACTGTTTCTACTCAAAATCTGGCTTTCCTGCTTTAATGGAAAACATAAATTCACCAATTTTCTCCATGGCATTTAAATCTGAAGCTTTGTAGAAACTGATTTACTTTATAGTGTATGTTATACATTTTGACCAAATTCTTCTCTTTATATTTTCTTGGATTTCCGGCTCATTCATTTCTATTACTGTGCAACAGATTCTCTCAAATATAGTAGCTTATAAAATCGTCCATTTATGGCCAGGCGTGGTGACTCACACTTGTAATCCCAGCACTTTGGGAGGCCGAGGCGGGACAGATCACCTGAGCCCAGGAGTCTGAGACCAGCCTGGCCAACATGGTGAAACCCCATATCTACTAAAAATACAAAAAATACCTGAATGCGGTGACACGTGCCTATAATCCCAGCTACTCGGGTGGCTGAGGCAGGAGAATCACTTGAACCCGGGAGGCGGAGGTTGCAGTGAGCAAAGATAGCACCACTGCACTTCAGCCTGGGCAACAGAGTTAGACTCCGTCTCAAAAACAAACAAGCAAGCAAACAGAACAAAACAAAACAAAACAAAACAAAATGCCAATATCCATTTATTAGCTCACAGTTTGGTAGGCCCGAAGTTCAGATATGGCATGGCTGTGTTCTCTGATCGAAGTCTCACAAAGCAGAGAGATATTTCAGCTTTTATCAAAGTCTCACAAAGCAGACAGATAGTTTCAGCTCCAACAAGCTGTCCAAATTACTTATCCTGTAGCTCCCTCCATCTTCAAAGTCAAAAACAGAGAATCTCCTTGTATTGAATCATTCATCATACTTGGATACTTTAGTTCCCTCTCCAGGAGCGGCCCTGTCCCTTTAAGTCCTCACCTAATTAATTGAGGCCCACTTAAAATAGGCTCCCTTCATAAAAGTCAACTGAGTTGGGACCTTAATACCTTATTTACATTGGCAAAATCCCTCTACAGCAGCACAATTATTTGATTGAATAATTGGGAGAAAATCTGAATATACCCGAGGTGGAAAATTCTGGGGGTCATCTTAATCCTGCCTATGATATTTATCTTATTTTACACGGTCTGTATTTTGTGCTTACTTGTTTTACACATTTTGCTGTACAGTCTAGATTATTGCCTGGAATTTTGGGTTTGATTTTTTTGCCTTCTTTCGGTAGTAGGAATGCTATATTTCCCAAAATTAGGATACGCTGCAAAGTGTTTACTCAATGTAGATTCATTGGGACTTATTTTTTTGTCTAAATTTTTCAGGTATTTTATCCATAGGATGCCAGACAACCAAAAACAATTCAAATGTTTATACCTTTTATTCTTTCTCCAGCAGCATTTTAGATTAAAATATAAGTAAATTGTTAAGATACCATTTGTTAACAAATGTCCAGATTTTTAATAACCTTTTAATAATATTCTTATAAAACGGTATATATTTGTTAGAAATTTAGAACTCTCTAAAAAGGTTAAGTGAATTTTATGACTAAAAATTAGATTTAGTATTACTAATCTAATGTCAGTATTCGACAAGGACATTTTGAGTAAATAATTAGACATTATTTTTCTTAAGGTTGTAAAACTCTCATACTGCTATAGATATTTTCATCTCTGACTCTCTAATTTTACAATTAACTGCTCTCAGCCTTAAAAGTACTGAGATATTAAGGGAACCTCACAAACGAAATAAATGGAAAGACACATTTTAATGTCCCTTGTCCCTAGCAAGGCCCATCTTCTTGATGTAAGATTGGCCTTATCCTGCTGAGTGAGACACAAAAGATCTTTCTTCAGGTTCACTGGTGGTTCAGCGGCCTGCTGTGATTTCCCCCAAGTCAATAGTTGTCAGCCAGTCTGTTGACTATCATTTGAGATAATAAATCTTGATCTTCTCTATAGAAAAAGTCAATAACCACTTAAGTTAAGAAAATAACAGTGTTTTCTTTTATTGTAAAACAGGAATTGCCTACACCTTGTTTGACCTAATCAACTAATCTATTTCCTGTGGTGAAATCCATTTTGACATCTTTTGATTGGGGGAAAGAATACTGTGGACAGTCACTAAAATGTCAAGATGCTGTGATTTACCTCTCAAAAAGCTTTTTCCTGTTTAGATGGGGAGATTCCTACAATGAAAGTTACAAATTCAGGTTTACTGGCTTTACTATTATTTATGACTTGTATGACGCAAAGTATTTATTTATTTGCTGGTATTTTAATTTATCTTTATAATTGTGCTGAAACATAACTTTCAATAATTGCTTCACCGTTTATTATCAATGTAGCCATGTGGATAATATTTAAAATATAAACTTTCTGAGCAATAATTCTCTAATTTGCAAATTGAGAGTAATAGTTATGCTTTCACTAAAATTAAATATTATCTTATTCCTGAATAGTTTTTGACATAGAATTTTACATGAGGCATTTAATAAAATTGATTTTTTTTTCTTAATGTGGCTTAAATTTCCCATTTACTTACTGGGCACAGATAAGATTGAGACAGGGAGTATCCATTACCTGACATTTCAGATAGATTAATAATCAGGATCACATTTCAGAATATCCTTTTATACTGCATCATCTCAGTAATTCTTAATTCTAAGCCAGCGAAGGATTGAATGATCTTGGTTTTCTTTCACCTAAAATTTTCACTTTAGACATCTCCATATGTTCCATGCACAGTTATTTTTAATCACCTAACTATTATAAAACTTGCTAACTTTTAGTTTGCCCTCAGGATTTCTCCTCCCCACATACTCCATTTTGTACTTTAAAGTTCAGCCATAGCAATATTTGAAAAACAAAAATCTAGGTTTTCATAGAATAATATGTTTTCATATAATAATGATGGCTACTTTAATCTGTATCTTTTTATTTTAAGAAATGCACATATTAAACAAAGATGATAATTTAAACTATACATAACTTAAACCTTTTGATAGTAGGGAAATACTTTATAATACCAAAACATACTTCAGAAACCATGCCAGAGGAGAGTTAGGTGAAAACTGCACACAAAAAAAGGATAATTTATTGAACTTGATCTTATAAGTCATGCAATATATATTAAATCACTTGCCAAAAAATAATACCACATTATATGAGGAAATATTTGCAGAAGGTCTCATATGTAGGAGTTCAGATATTGACAACTGGGAAATCAGAAGAGTTTTAGTATGAAGTTTAGGAAAGGCATTGCTTCTGGGAAATTGAGTTTACTTGAATAGAGGGGCTATCCCTTGGAAGTTTGAAGGACACAAAAGGTGGAAATGAAGAAGAAGCTGATGGAAACATATTACAAAAATCAGAAGTACAAATTCAAATTCTCAAAATGGCAATTTATTAAAAGGACTACACTTCATTTTCCCAAAAGGGGAAAACATTATTGAACTAAAAAATGTATTTATTAATATTATCAATTAGTCTGTTACTGCTAGTCCCAAAAATTGGAAGTGTTACAAAATAAACAGTAAAGGTAGACACACCCATTTAAAGCTAACTTAATAAGAAAACAAGAGAGGAGACTGAAACCACTAGTTTGATTTGCACAAATAGTTTTCACATGCCAGTATAAGCCAGGTCCAGTATATTTGCACATTTCCATAATTTTTTGATCACTTATTTTCTTGTGAGCAAGATATTCCAGGCTAACCTTGTATTTTTCCTTGCTCAAGCTCAGGGGTCAGTCATTTCTCCCAGGATGAAAATTCTTTCTAAAGAGTAACCAAGAGCAGAAAAAAACACTAGATTACATCTATTTAAACAACTGTTTATAGATATGCAAAAATACTTCAGATCAGAAATTCACCAACTCAGAACAGCTGAACATGAAATGAGTTAATAAATTTGGAAAAAAAATATTCAAAAGAACTACATCATAACAAATGAATACTCAATTATAAGTCTTCTAATAGATGATAAATGAGACTGGATTTATAAAAAATAAAAAATCTATAAATTAAAATGAAATTAAATATCAAAATATCTCAGAAAGGGATCCATAAGACAGGCAAAAAAATATTTATTATATATACAAGTACCTAAAAATTATTTTTGGAAAAATTACTGCTTACTCCGTAATTGTCACAGAATGGTCAACTCAGACATATATTAAAACTATTTGAAGTTGAAGATAAAAATAAAATTATTTGGTCTAGGGAAGCCAAGTAAATAAATCAAGTCTGTTATGAGGAAACAATTATCAATTAATCCTGAGCCTTCCCTTCAGCAATGAATGCATGAGTGCATAAATATTTTTTATGAAACTCATGGAAAGAACATGAAAATGGAGGATTTTATACTCAATACTGTTCTTCAAATATGAGGACTATAAGAAAATGAACAATCCAACACACATTTTAAAGCATGTAAGAATTCAAGATAAACTGTGTTCATGAGTCTTCCCTAAGGACAACCAGAAGGCAAGATTCACTATGCAGAGAAGTAGGGAAAATTTGGCAAAAGCACTGAAGATTAATATTACATATATTTTAATGTAGATTTAAAACTAAAACAACAAGAAAATATTTTTGAGTATTTTGTAAATTATATATGTTATGGCATATTTGAAAATAAAATTTTATTAATATTGAGAAACTAAGAGAGAAAATGGAAAAAAGTTACACCTATACAGAGGAATTAAAGGATATTCAAAAGATATCTTTTAAAACTGACAAAATATTTGAAGGAAAAGAGCACTAGAGCTTCATTAAAGCTATTAGTTAATAAAGTAGATAAAATACATGTTTCTTAAACATCAAAACAAGTTAAAATAATATTAATAAAGGCATATAGAAAAGAAAGTAAAAAATAAACACAACAAATCAGCATATTATGTATAAAATAGAATATTGTATGACAGAATAGGGACTTATCATTCAATGTTACTGATGGCTATAAATGGATTAACTATCTTATTAAATGAAAAAATTAGGTAAATTTACATAGCAAAATCCAATTGTTTTCTATTTAAAAGTCCTCTGAGAAGGATATTTATAAAGATTAAGTAAAATGATAAACAAATGTATGCAATAAATGAGCAGTAATTGTGATTCTGATATTAGATCTGGTTAAATTTAGACTAAAAAGGAGTGAACTGAACAAAGAGATGTAATTCTTCATAATAAAGATTTTATTTCACAGTGAATTTGACATTAAGAGTATCTATAGAACAAATAAAACAACAATAATCTCCTTAATTCAGAATTTGTTTTGTGTAAGGAGAAATAACTAAATTACAAATAATAGAAATTTTCATCCACTAGTCTTATTTCAAGACTGATCAAAGGGTTGAAAAAAAGTAAAATTCTGGAAAACCTAAACAACACAGATAATAAAATTTTATAGGTAGATGATAATAATGATAGCTTCTTCTAAAGTACATGTAAAATAGCTAAAATATCTTGTCATATGAGCTCACATAAAATCTCAAGTAAGTTATAATTCAGATGATATCTTCTAATAGAAGGATAGGACTAAAGATTAATTGTAAAATAAAAATGCAGTGACTTTCCATTTATTAATTGAAATACTTATATATCCTATAATATATATGGAGTATATATTTTTTAATTTTTTTCTCGATTAAAAGGGGAAAATACATGCATAAATTGCAGAATTTCAAAAAATAAAACTACTTTATAGCAAGAACATAGTTAAAGCAATGATTGGACAAAAATCCCCAACCATTTGTTAAATTGAATCATTGGAAACAATTATTCATCACCTCTTTGCCATGTAACTTTATAGTGTTTTCTCACTTTGGAAGAATCCATTTGTTCTAATTCTTAAGTCTGGGCTTGGCCTTATGACCTTGTGGACAGTGGGATCATAGCAGATATAATACAAGTAGAGGCTTGGAAAGCGCTTGCAAGTATGACTTACTCTCCATTTTGTACTTTTGTCATTTTCATAGAAATCCTACATTATAACCAATTTAATTAAATAAGAAGTAATGAGTCTCAAAATATGTAAA
Source organism: Aotus nancymaae (assembly GCF_030222135.1). Taxonomy (NCBI): domain Eukaryota; kingdom Metazoa; phylum Chordata; class Mammalia; order Primates; family Aotidae; genus Aotus; species Aotus nancymaae. The sequence goes on along the minus strand of NW_026988431.1, from coordinate 55,679,507 downwards.
TTAGTAAATTTAAAAATAGAAGGATAAAGAAAACACCTTGTTTTAATTAGGGCACCAATGGAAAAAAAGTATAATAAAAGACATAGTGAATCATTACTTGGAATTTTTTATTACAAAAACTACAATAAATTTATTAAACAGGAAATCCTTTCCTCATTGCTTGTTTTTATCAGGTTTGTCAAAGATCAGATGGTTGTAGGTGTGTGGTGTTACTTCTGAGGCCTCTGTTCTGTTCCATTGGTCTATATCTCTGTTTTGGTACCAGGACTATGCTGTTTTGATTACTGTAGCCTTACAGTATATTTTGAAGTCAGGTAGCATGATGCCTCCAGCTTTGTTCTTTTTGCTTAGGATTGTCTTGCCTATGTGTGCTCTCTTTTGATTCCATATGAAGTTTAAGATGTCTTTTTTCCAGTCTGTGAAGGAGGTCAATGGTAGCTTGATGGGGCTAGCACTGAATCTATAAATTACTTTGGGCAGTATCGACACTTTCACAATATTAATTCTTCCTAATCATGAGCATGGAATGTTTTTCCATCTGTTTGTGTCCTCTTTTACTTCCTTGAGCTGTGGTTTGTAGTTCTCCTTGAAGAGATCCTTCACATCCTTTGTTAATTGTATTCCTAGGTGTTTTATTATCTTTGTAGCAAGCGTGAATGGGAGTTCACTCATGATTTGGCTCTCTGTTTGTATCTTATTGGTGTATAGGAATGTTTGTGATTTTTGCACATTGATTTTGTATCCTTAGACTTTGCTGAAGTTGCTTATCCTCTAAAAGAGATTTTGGGCTGAGACAATGGGGTTTCTAAATATCCAATCATGTCATCTGCAAATAGAGACAATTTGACTTCCTCTTTTCCTAATTGAATACCTTTTATTTCCTTTTCTTGCTGATTACTCTGTCTAGAACTTCCAATACTATGTTTAATAGGAATAGTGAGATAGGGCATCCTTGTCTAGTGCCAGTTTTCAAAGGGAATGCTTCCAGTTTTTGCCCATTCAGTATGATAATGGCTGTGGGTTTGTCATAAATAACTTTTATTATTTTGAGATACATTCCATGAATACCTAGTTTTTGAGAGTTTTTAGCATAAAGGCTGTTGAATTTTGTTGAAGGCCTTCTTTGCATCTATTGAGATAATCATGTGGGTTTTGTCTTTGGTTCTGTTTATGTGATGGATTATGTTTATAGATTTTTGTATGTTGTACCAGCCTTGCATCCCTAGGATGAGGCCTAGTTGATTGTCTTGGATAATCTTTTTGATGTACTGTGGCATTTGGTTTGCCAGTATTTTATTGAGGATTTTTGCATCGATGTTCATTATGGATATTGGCCTGAAATTTTCTTTTTTAGTTTTGTCTCTGCCAGGTTTTGGTATCAGAATGATGTTGGTCTCAGCAAATGAGTTACGGAGTATTCCCTCTTTTTGTATTGTTTGGAATAGTTTCAGAAGGAATGGTACCAGCTCCTTTTTGTAGGTCTGGTAGAATTCAGCTGTGAATCCGTCTGGACCTGGACTTTTTTTGATTGGTAGACTATTAATTGTTGCCTCAACTTCAGACCTTGGTATTCGTCTATTCAGGGATTAAACTTCTTCCTGGTTTAGTCTTGGGAGGGTGTAAGTGTCCAGGAATTTATCCATTTCTTCTAGATTTACTGGTTTGTGTGCATAGAGTTGTTTGTAGTAATCTCTGATGGTAGTTTGTATTTCTGTGGAATCGGTGATGATATCCCCTTTATTATTTTTTATTGCATCTATTTGATTCTTCTCTCTTTTCTTTTTTATTAGTCTGGCTAATGGTCTATTTTGTTGATCTTTTTAGAAAACCACCTCCTTAATTATTGATTTTTTTGAAGAGTTTTTCGTGTCTCTATCTCTTTCAGTTATGCTCTGAACTTAGTTATTTCTTGTGTTCTGTAAGCTTTTGAATGTGTTTGATCTTGCTCCTCTAGTGCTTTTAATTTTGATGACAGGGTGTTGATTTTAGAACTTTCCTCGCTTCTCATGTGGGCATTTCGTGCTATAAATTTCCCTCTAGGCACAAAAGTGGAAGTCATAACAACTAGTCTCTCAGACCACAGTGCAATCAAATTAGAACTCAAGCCTAAGAGACTCACGCAAAACTGCATATCTACATGGAAACTGAACAACTTGCTCCTGAACGACTACTGGATAAATAATGAAATGAAGGCAGAAATAAAGATGTTCTTTGAAACCAATGAGAACAAAGACACAATGTACCAGAATCTCTCAGACACATTTAAAATAATATATATATTTTTTTAATTTACTATGTTTATCGTCTCCAAGTTTTGGCATAAGAATTTTTTCTGTCTTGCAGTGACCTTTCTCTAATACGTGTTCTTGTACTTATTCAAGGAACTTTACTTACAGTAGTACTTAATATTTAAATATTCATGCTACTTATATCTAATACCAGATATAAAGTCAAATAACATTCATTCTATGTAAGTGTTCTTTCATCTTCTTCACAGACAGTAAATTTCCAAATTGATTACAAGCTCTGAGTTGGCAGACACCAAGCCTACTTTTGTTTATACCTGCCACTGTGTTCTGATAAATTGAAATCTTACTAAATGCAGTGACTGAAATATTTTGTGCGACCACCTAATAATCATCCAGTTAATGTACAACTTCAGTTGAAGCCTTATCTGTGCTGTCACATCACCTTGCAAATCCCTGAGACCCTTTATACTTGTTACTCTTTTATCTGTGGGTGATTTGGCTACAACTTGTAATCCCATTGATTTCTAGAGTTGTTCTGTCTGCTAGATGAATATCCTCATCCTGGAGGCAATACACGAGTGAAGTGCTCGTTTTCAGGTCAGAGTGTAAGAGTAGATAAGTTCACTTTCCAAGATCACTAAAGACGCTCTCAAATTCCATAATTAACCTTATCTTAATAGTTTTGACTTGTTACAAAAATTTACATTATATTTCCCAGAAATGTTCTTATCATTTGTACCCTATGAATATTAAAAATGTATAAAGCTTTAACAATTTTAGTTGCATTGTTTCTTCTTTGACATAAATATTAATTTTCCTTTGGTTATTATATATAAAATAATAACTGTGCATGATGCCCAAACATACCTAGAGACTTGAACCCAATTTGATTGCCTAAAAGAAATAGAGGTGTTAACAAATACAAACTAAAGATCATACAGCTTCCAAAATGTTTTAGCAATTACTACAAATCCTTTAAAAGCTTACAAGTCAAAATTTCATGGTTCAAATGTCAAATGCAAATTGTGTTTTTCATTCTCACTTTTCTATTGTTGTTGTTTTTATAATTTAATGAAAGTTATTCAGCAAGGCAAAACAGAGTTATATGTTATATTTTGTTGAGATTCGCCAATTGGGGAAAATTACAGTTATTCAACTAATTTAAGGCATTGTTTTGAGACACATTGACTGTGTTTAACGGAAAGAAAACCGATGACTGTTTATTGTGAAGCAGATGCCTCTCCTCTTTTTGGTTTAGTATCCACTCCAGGAAACCATTTAATCCTGCCATACTCCATTGTTACCGTTTCACACGAGATTGCCTTCTCACTGTCTGTCTCCTTTACCTCCGAGACGTCTGAGGAGTGTTAAGTTCCAAACATATTAAAGAAATAGTTGCTCAGATCATTCCATGTATCCTTCTCTCTAACTCTCCTCTGATTTCTAGTACAGATAGTCCCTAACTTACAATGGCTCTACTTACTATTTTTTAACTTTAAATCATGGGGAAATGTTGCAATTTCAATGTACCTCGAATTTTTAATTTTAACCTTTTCCTGGGATAGTAATATGTAGTTTGTGAGATATTCAATATTTAATTATAAAACAGCCTACAGTTAGGCAAAATAATCCAACACAAAGGCTAATGTAAGTGTTCTGAGAACATTTGAGTTAGGGTAGGCTAAGATGGAATTCTGCCTGGCATGGTGGCTCACACCTGTAATCTCAGCACCTTGGGAGTCTGAGGTTGGTGGATCACCTGAGGTCAGAAGTTCAAGACCAGTCTGATCGATTTGGTGAAACCGTGTCTCTACTAATAATACAAAAATTAGCCAGTGTGGTGGTGCATACCTGTAATTCCAGGTATTCAGGCGGCTGAGGCAGGTGAACGGCTTGAACCCGGGAGATGGACATTGCAGTGATGAGAGATTGCACCACTGCACTCTAGCCTGGGTGACAGAGTGAGATTTTGTGTCAAAAGAAAAAGAAAGACTAAATGGAATTCTACTTCTACCCTCATGTTTTGGAAGTTTGGATAGTAATTTTGGTCCTGACTTGGCCATTCACTAGCTTTCTGACTAATAGTAACTATGTGTAACCATTTTGCATCTTAATTATTTTTTACATAAAAAATAAAGATATATATCTGCCTCAACCACCTCACATTATTTTTATAAAGATCAAATAAGAGAATATAGAAGTACAATTTAAAATTTTAAAGTAAAAAGCATGCAAATCGTAATACCTATTTGGTACAGTAGTGCCACCCTATCACAGTGGTGATATTGTGGTACAACGGTACCAAATAGGTATTTTAATAGTATTCCGATTTATAAGAGTTCATCAATAGTAGGGTATTTTTTTTTTCCAATATTAAGATTGGTATGCTTTTTTGTGATTTAGGAGACACACTTTAATATGTACCTCCTAAGAACAAGAACAATACATAAAGAATCGCTATATATATAGTCTTCACTAAGATTCCTCAATAGCTAGTACTTTGCCAGCGGGCTTTGTAATTATCTCTATATATAATCATATTTTTTTCTGAATCATCTGAGAGGAAGTTACAAAAATGATGTGATTTTACCCTCCAAACTTCAGTGTATTTCACTAGAACAAAAAGAGTCTCTTATGTAATCTAAGTATAAAACTCTGATGTCTTACTATTCATTATGTACTACATAGACCTTAATCAAAGTTTACTGATTGTCCCATGCTGGCCTGCATTAAAAAATCTACAAAGTTTCCACTTCGGGATGACATATGTTACATTATTCGTCATATCTCTTTAGCCTACTTTAATCTGGAACATTTAGTCCTCCTTCAAATCTCATAAGCTTGCATACATGGACCAATTCTTATAACCTTAACATTGACCTTTTTATGTGTGCAGGCCGGTTGTTTGTAGAGTGAAGCTCAATTTGGGTTGATCTGATGATGGAATACCACAGATGAGATGCGGCACTCTTCTCAGTGCATTTATCATGGAGAACATGATTTTTTTTTTTCATTACTAGTGATCTTCACTTTGATCACATCTTTGCTGTAAAGTTATTTCCTTCTCTGTGTTATTTAAAAGTCATTTGCGGGGAAATATTTTGAGGCCATATAAATATATTTCGATTTATAAGAAATTCCAAACTGTTTTCCCGAGTGGCTGTAACATTTTGCATTTTCAGTCGTAATGCATGAGGGCTTCAGTTGCTCTACATTCTTCTCATCACGTGGAATTGTCAGTACTTCTCCTGTTACTTATTCTAATATATATGCATCATTTGAGTCTTTCAATTTATGATCACAGTAAATTAATGTTTTTAATCAATTTTTAAATTTTACACACATAACAAATGTATAGGACATGAAAATCATACTATTTATATATATGTGTATATATAATCTTAGGAATTTGATAGCAAATATGAATGACTCAGAAATACATGTATTCATAATAATGATATAACCTGCATTCTGTAAAAAATTAGATATAATTTATAGTTGCTTAGTTTGTGGTTTAAAAAAAAATGTTGACTGAAAGAATTTAAAGCAAAATTTAGCTTAAAATAAATAAAGAACAGAAAAAAGAAAACAGAACCCAGGTCAGTCCTAGTCCTATTAAAAACTTAAACCAGTGTGGTTGTTAGAACAATTGAGTGTGCTAGGGTTCAAAAGAAACTTCCTCCAAATTCTTCCTTTTAAAGATGACCTGAACACCAGGTAAGTTAAATAAGTTGGCTACAGTCAGTAAGAATTTACTGTAAGAGAAAAATTTTGAACTGTCACCACTGTATTGTCCTCATTTAAACTTACATATATTTCTTATTAAATAGGCTGTACAGAAACAGAAACAACACAGCTAAGAAATAGTGCATCACTCACATCAAAGTGTGTATTGTGAAAGTTGATCGAAAAGATAACAAATTATTTGTAAGGTCACTTTAAAGATGTTTGGTGACTACTGGAGCATAGTTATAAAATAATAGCTTTATTTTCTGTGCAAATAATGGTTGCTCTGTTGAAAGTATTTGGTCTTCATGAAGATAAATGAGACATCTAATTTTCTAGACTTCCCTGGGGCAAGACTCATTTAAATTTACCTTATAAGAACCATCAGGGTTTTTCTATTTTAGAAAAAGTGACTTTCTTTTTAATTAAATAGAGTAGTTTTAAACTATAGTTAGTTCATTTTCATACTTGCTTACAGCCTCTTAATTTTGAGAAAGACTTACAAACTTAGCAGACAAAAAAATTAAAGAGCCGGAAAGCAGGAACTATTTGAAATCTTAGCTTATGTTCCTAAACCCTTTCCACATTGGCTAAAAATCTATATTCTGTTGAATTATGACAACTTTTGCAACACAAATTACATTCTGAAGAGGCAAAAATGAGTTTTGAAAAGGAAGTTTTGAATACCAATGGCTATTCAGAGAGCTTTGAATATATGAAATTGCCAGACGTGCTGGAAATATTCCATTTGCTCCTGCAAGTGTGTACTCCACACTTCACCTTGCTCTGTTTTCTGAGTATTTAAGCTGTGTGGCCTACATGGCAGGGATCCCTGCTGCTTCTCTTCTTGGACTTAGCCAGTGCAGAGCTCCAGGAGAAACTAAGAGGAAGGGCAACTGAGATTGAGATACTTATTCCTCTGGCTTTCTTCGTGTAAGGCCACTGAAGGCTGATTTATGTTTTCCATGCAAGTTTTCACCTTCTGTCGAATATTACTGTCCACATAAACCCTCATCTCTTCATGGTTCTCCCCGTTCCCTGGATATAATTGTTACTCACCCTCATTACACCTTTAGGTCTAGGAATGTTACCAGAATATTACTAACTTTAGGAATTGCATTACAGGCTTAGGGTTTTCTAACTACCCAAATCTTGTAGATATTGCTTTGATTAAACTGTCTCCCAAATTGTATTAACTATTATCCCTTTCTTCTGGGACCTTGACTAACAACATATGATTTTAAAATAACATGTAAAATTTTATACAAACAAAAACATAGATGCAACCTTTATTAAAATTATGAAATACAATGAAATTAAATGGATACCTGTGAACCCAGAACTCAGCATAAGAACTAGAACACCATCAATAAAATAACATCTGTCTAGAAATCTGTACCTTCTCTGCTCTCTCCACCCAAAGTTCATCCTTATCTGAATTTTGAACAACTTTATCATATATATGCTATATATGATTTTCCTTTGCTTGATTTTGAGGTTTTTACAAGTGGTAGCATACTCTATTGACAACTTACTTTTCTCATTAATTTTTATTTTCAAAGTTTTTTTTTTTTTATTTTGTTGCATGTAGATTATTGTTTCTACTTTTAGCACTATTGTCAAATTTTAAAAACAAAAATATCTAGAATGTTTCCCAGATAATTTTTGTCAAGTACTATACTTGTTTCTTTTTTCATTTCTCTGTCTATCTTCAGGCTCAGGCAGGAGATTCACTGGAACCCAGGTTGCAGAGGTGGCAGTGAGCTGAGATCGAGCCACTGCACTTCAGCCTGGCGAAAGGGCAAGAAAGACTCTATCTCAAAAAAAGAAAAAAAAAATGAAAATCCTCCAGAATCACAAGAAAATAAATTTCTATTGTTATGAGGCACCTAGTTGATGATACTTTCCTACAGCAGCCCAAAGAAACCAATACACCAACTAGCCAAGGTACTACTTGAATCTATAGCTCCAAATTGCTTTTTAAATTTCAATTTATGATCTTTCTACTAAGAAAATTCCCCTTTTAATACATCGATGACTACATTTGGTCATTTTATTCTGTAAAAAAAACTTATTTTACCTCCTTTTCAGTTATATTTGCTCGCTTGATTAAAAATGTTTCAGATTTCTTTTTCTTTTTTTTATTATACTAACTAGATCATGTAGGTTTGTTACATAGGTATACGTGTGCCATAGTGGAGGTTTGCTGCATCCATTGCCCCATCATCTACATTAGGTATTTCTTCTAAGGCTATCCCTTCCCAATCCTCCCACCCCCTCCTATTCCTCATCTAGCTCCCCACCCCCCAGATTCTGGTGTGTGATGTTCCCCTCCTTGTGTCCATAGGTTCTCATTGTTCAACACCCACTTATGAGTGAGAACATGCAGTGTTTGGTTTTCTGTTCTTGTGTCAGTTTGTTCCAGTTTCATCCATGTCCCTGCAAAGTACATGAATTCATTCTTTTTCATGGCTGCATAGTATTCCATGTTGTATATATGCCACATTTCCTTTATCCAGTCTATCATTGATGGACATTTGGGATGGCTCCAAGTCTTTGCTATTGTGAACAGTGCTTCAATAAACATATGTGTGCATGTGTCTTTATAATAGAATAAGTTATAATCCTTTGGGTATATACCTAGTAATGGGATTGCTGAGTCAAATGGAATTTCTATTTCTAGATCCTTGAGGAATTGCCACACTGTCTTCCACAATGGTTGGACTAATTTACATTCCCACAAACAGTGTAAAAGCATTCCTATTTCTACACATCCTTTCCAGCATTTGTTGTCTCCAGATTTTTTTAATGATTGCCATTCTGACAGGCATGAGGTGTTATCTCAATGTGGTTTTGATTTGCATTTCTCTAATGACTAGTGATGATGAGCTTTTTTTTTTATGTGTTTGTTGGCTGCATAAATGTCTGCTTTTGAAAAGTATCTGTTCATATTCTTTGCTCACTTTTTGATGGGGCTGTCTGTTTTTGTTCTTGTAAATTTGTTTAAGTTCCCCGTAGACTCTGGATATTAGCCCATTTTCAGATGGGTAGATTGCAAAAAGTTTTTCCCATTCAGTTGGTTGCCGGTTCACTCTACTGATAGTTTCTTTTGCTGTGTAGAAGCTCTTAAGTTTAATTAGATCCCATTTGTATATTTTGGCTTTTGTTGCCATTGCTTTTGGTGTTTTAGTCATGAAATCCTTGCCCGTGCCTATGTTCTGAATGGTATTGTTTAAGTTTTCTTGTAGAGTTTTTATAGTGTTATGCCTCATGTTTAAATCTGTAATCCATCTAGAGTTAATTTTTGTATAAGGTGTAAGGAAGGGATCCAGTTTCAGCTTTTTGCATATGGCTAGCCAGTTTTCCCAACACCATTTATTAAATAGGGAATCTTTTCCCCATTGCTTGTTTTTGTCACATTTGTCAATATCAGATGGTTGCAGTTGTGTGGCATTCATTCTGAGGCCTCTGTTCTGTTCCATTGGTGTATATCTCTGTTTTGGTACCAGTACCATGCTGTTTTGATTACCGTAGCCTTGTAAAATAGTTTGAAGTCAGGTAGTGTGATGCCTCCAGCGTTTTTTTTGTTTTGTTTTGCTTGGGATTGTCTTGTCTATGTGGGCTCTATTTTGGTTACATATGAAGTTTAAGGTGTTTTTTTTCCAATTCTGAGAAGAAGGTCATTGGTAGCTTGATGGGGATAGCATTGAATCATTAAATTACTTTGGGCAGTATGGCCATTTTCACAATATTAATTCTTCCTATCCATGAGCATGAAATGTTTTCCAATTTGTTTGTGTTCTCTCTTATTTCCTTGAGCAGTGGTTTATAGTTCTCCTTGAAGAGGTCCTTCACATCCCTTGTTAGTTGTACTCCTAGGTCTTTATTCTCTTTGTAGCAATTGTGAGTGGGAGTTCACTCATGATTTGGCTGTTTGTTGCCAGTGTATAGGAATGCTTGTGATTTTTGCATATTAATTTTGTATTCTGAGACTTTGCTGTAGTTGATTATCAACATAGGCACATTTTGGGCTGAGACGATGGGGTTTTCTAAATATACAATCATGTCATCCACAAATGGGGACAATTTGATGTCCTCTCTTTCTATTCAAATATGATTTATTTCTTTATCTTGCCTGATGGCCCTAGCCAGAACTTCCAATACTATGTTGAATAGGAGTGGTGAGAGAGGGCATCCTTATCTTGTGCCAGTTTTCAAAGGGAATGCTTCCAGTTTTTTCCCATTCAGTATGATATTGGATGTGGGTTTGTCACAAATATGTCTTATTATTTTGAGATTCGATCTATTGATACCTAGTTTATTGAGAGTTTTTAGCAAAAAGGGCTGTTGAATTTTGTTGAAGGCCTCAGCATCTGTTGAGATAATCATGTGGCTTTTATCTTTGGTTCTGTTTATGTGATGGATTATGTTTATAGATTTGCAGATGTTGAACCAGGCTTGCATTGTTTTTTTTTTTTAAAGAATTATTTTTCAAAAAATTACCAGTTTTAGAAACATGTGAGGCTTAAGAACTAATTAAAATACATAATTATACATCACATATAATTATGTTTAAATTTTGTTTCAATACACCAGTTAGTTTTATTTTAACATGTAGTACCTAAATATAACTATTTTATCAACTCAATAATTTGTTGGCCATTAATATATATTTTGAAATTTGTATTTTAGTTAGTTTACTTTCAGAAATTTCCTGATTTACTGATAAATTCTGTGTTCAAACTAGAAAGAGAAACATTGACATTTTACTTCAATAATTTTTAAATTTAGATGACTGTGGAAACCTATGAAGCTAGCAGTAAACAGCATATTATTCTAAGACAACTCTGATGAATACCTTATGATCAGGTATCAGTGATCTCTAATGCATATAAGTATTTATTCTTGCTTGTGTCAGTGATACTCAATGCTTACAATATTCCTGTCTCTGTACCTCCCCCAAAATACTTTAATTTCATATTCATCTTTTAAGTTGTCTGTTAATCTGTACACAAGGTATTTTATGAAAATATATCAATTAGCATGTGTACAAAATATTGCTACCTTTTATATATTATTTAATTTAATAATGTCAACAATAGTCATTTTTAACTTTTATTTAAGGTTTATGGGTATATTTGCATGTTTTTTACATAGGTAAATTGCATGTTTTGGGAGTTTGGTGTACAGACTGTTTCATCACCCAGGTAATAAGTATTATACCTCATAGGCAGTTTTTTAATCCTCACCCTCCTCCCATTCTCCACCCTAAAATAGATCGTAGTGTCTGTTTTACTCTGCTTTGTGTTCGTAGATACTCAATGTTTAGCTCCTACTTATATATGACGGTATGTTTTATTTGGTTTTCTGTTTCTGTGTTACTTTGTTTAGGATATAGGCTTCAGTTCTATGCATGTTGCTGCAAAGAACATAATCTCATATTTTTATGGCTATGTAGTTTTCCATGGTGTATATGTAACACATTTTCTTTATCCAGTCTGCCATTGACGAACATTTAGGTTGATTCAATGTGTTTGCTTTTGTGAATAGTGCTGCGATAAACATATGTGCACATGTGTCTGTATGAGAGACTGACTTACTTTGTTTTGGGTTTAGACGCAATACTAGAGTTCTGGGATACAATAGAAATTCTGTTTCAGTTTCCTTCAGAAATTGCCAAACTGCTTTCCACAATGACTAAACTAATTTATATTCACACTACTAGAGTTTAAGCATTGCATTTTCTCTGCAACCTTGCCAGCATCTATTAGTTTTTTCCTTTTTAAAAATAACCATTCTAGTTGGTGTGAGATGGTATCTCACTGTGGTTTTGATTTGCATTTCTCTAATGATTAGTGATGTTGAACATTTTTTCATATGCTTGTTGGCTGTGTATATGTCTTCTTTTGAAAGGTATTGTTTATGCCTTTTGTGCACATTTTAATAGGGTCTTTCATATTTCCTTGTAAATTTGTTTAAGTTGCATATTGATTCTGGAGATTAGATCTTTATCAGATGCATTCTTTACAATTTTTTTAACCTATATAACAAACATGCAAATGTACCCTTGAATCATCCCGTAGGTTATCTGTTCACTCTGTTGATAATTTCTGTTCTTATGTAGAAGCTCTTTAATTAGATCCCATTTGTCAATGTTTGTTTTTGTTGCAGTTGCTTTTGGCATACACATCATAAAATCTTTGCCCAGTCCCATGTCCAGAATGGTATTGCCTAGGTTTCCAGGGTTTTTATAGCTTATGTTTTACACGTAAGTTTTTAATCCACCTTGAGATATTTTTTGTATATGGTATAGGAAAGGGGTCCAATTTCAATTTTTAATTTAAAAAACTCATGTGGCCTATAGTCTTCATTTTGTCGTTGAGCATAAAATATAAAAAATCCTCAGGATTAACAGCAGTTAGCTTAATGCTTGCTATAAATATCTTCCCCCCCTTTACACCCCTCCTCCTCCCTCAGACTAGGACAACTTTCTTCTCCCATGCATCTATATTGTCCACACACTTTCCTTCAAAGGCTTTTCATAATCAATCTTTTGTGTTTTTCTTTAATCTCCCTCTTTCACTATATGGTGTGATCTACTTGAGGATAGCCCCATGCTGTGTTTATTTATGATTATATTCACAGAAAATAACATAGTGTTTGACATACGATAGATAATACATACCGAAAATATCAACTGACCATAAAATTGTCTATAACTTCATTAATTTACATTATTTCATTTAAGCATACATATTAAGTACGTACTGTGCAAAACACGACATACTAATGACTAAAACAAACAAAAAATATCTGCCTCTTAGGGATTAGCTTATATTGTTGTATGAATCAGAAAACAAAGAATAAATGTAAGCAACTTACATCTTATATTTTATATAATATAAAAGGTGAGAAGGACTTTGAGAAAATAAAATCAGAAGAGGATAATAAAAATTGAGAGTAAAGGGTGAAAGTAGGAGCTATAACTATAAATAGGGAACTGTAAGTGTATCTATAAATAGAACGTGATGTTTGATTAAAGCCTTGTATCAGTTCAGAGAGTTAACTATGGAGATTATTGGGGAGAACACTTGAAATAGAATAGCCAGTACACAAATCTCAAAGGGAAGGATGCCTGGAGTGTGTGAGGAAAAGCAAGGAGACTAATGTTGCTAGATCTCAATGTGTTATGGGAGATCAGCTAGAAATGCCATTTGAGAGTTATTATACTTTGTGAATTCTTGAAGAGCATTCTCACAAAGTTCAAGAAATTTTTACTCTCCTTCAAATTTACTCACTTAAATGAATATCTGAGAGGAAAAATATAGACTAAATAGATTTCTTCCACTAAATTCATGATGTCTAGAGAATAACTGAAAAAATGCACAAGATTGAGATTTTTGTTATCCAAGGGCAGACATCTTATTGATACTGTAAATTTAAGTTAGAAATGAATGACAGAATTACTTTTATTTCACCATGCATATTTCAATGTCTGCTAATAATTACTATGTGACATGGTTTTTGCTCAGAAAATATGTTAAAGTTTTGCTAAACATAAATTATATTTACAAAAGAATTACAGTTTATTTACTCAGTGAATAATCTAAGTTATAAAATACTGAAGCATCACAAACTAAAAATAAAAATGAAATCTTGAAATTGTCAATAAAACCAAAGAGAAGGTTATATAGTCCACAGACCACAGGGAAATAAAGTTAAAAGGTCAGGATGATATACTTGGAACAAAGACCAATTTTAATAAACTCTATACTATATAACTCTTAAATACTTCAGAGAAAATGTGTTAGGAGTCTGTTCAGATTTTCACATTACTCTTCATCCTAATAGTGTAACACTTTTAAACAAAATTGCCTTTTCTATTTTGGATGTTGATTATTTTCAACAAGACAAAAATTCTGTGGATGTATAGAATAGAATATCTTGGTTATCAAATTCAAGGAATATATGAAAATCCATCTAGTCTTAAATTAAGGATGTAGAATTTTTCCTACTTTTTGATCGTATACTCAAATGAGAAAATATTTTTAAAAATATCATTAGAAAATGATTGAATTATTATTTCCTTGTAATTATACTATCATTTTAATATATACTTTTCATAGTTAAATATTTAATAAAGGCAGCTTCTAAATATGACTATGGTTTATATACCATTGCATCCCTATTTAGTTCTCTTAAACTCAAGCATTGTAGATAACCCAGTGTTGTGTTACTAAGAAATGAAAGAATAAAACACTGGCAAAGACTCACAGTGTTAAATACTCACACTATTTACTTCACAGTACTTAGTTATATGTTACCTAACCTACAAATAATTGAACTTTTAATTATGAACAATTCCAGGTCGTGATGGAATTTGTCATGTAAGAAGAGTTGTTGATAAAAGTGATTTACATAACTAGTACCAATAAACAGTGTAAAATTCTATAACTTAAGGATGTTTATTATTATTTTAAAGAATTCACATGCATTAAATCCTGCAATCATTAACTGTGTTTTAATGTTTTCTTTTCATAAAACATTAAGCCTAAATTAAACATGAAATTCTTTTTGTTATATATGCTGAATTATTTGCTTAGAAAAAATGTCATTCCATAATTTTTTGGATAAAATTATTTTCAAGAAGAAATTCTTGCTTTATTGCTGTTCTTAGTTGCTGCATACTAAAGAGGTTAGCAAAAGACTGTCTTCACATAAGTTAAAATACAAAATGATATGAATGGCTTATATATGATGATGATGATGAGAAGAAATTATAGTGTGTTTTGAGTGAAACGATGGCAATCATTTTTCATATTGTATGTTGAATCCTGTGCCTGGGATACTATAAAGTCCTTGTGTCAATCAGGTCTTTTGGAGCAGACATTGACATAGAGTTACAATTACAAGAGACTTATTACAGGATAGCATCTTTGAAAGATGAAATGGGAGGGAAACAGGATTAGGAAGGGGAGGCCTTCAGACTTAGAAGCAGATCCAATACCTGGCACATTAAAAGGGCAGGCCAGTATGTGGCAGGGAGAGTCTTCAGCTTAGTTCTCTCATTTATAATGTAATGGCAAGTATATAGCTATTTTAAAAATAGTTATAAGTATAAATTTAAAAAATATTTTCTTTAATCTTTGTCCTTGCCTCTATAAAAATACCAATATTATAAATATTAAATATATTATACATTATACAAATTATATATTTATGTAATATATATTATATATTAATATAATATTAAATAATAAAATTATATGTTATTTATTTAATTATAATTGTGATAATGATATGTGTTGCTAAGGAAAATATAAGGTGCTACATACCAGGTATGTAATAATTCAGCAAATAATTTAAATGTTATTTTATTTACTTACAATACTGATTATTTCCATATTTTTTTGCCCATAAAAGTTTGGAGTTTTCATATTATGCATCAGCAGAAAATATCTGGAACATTAGGGAAGAACTTAATTGATATTACATTACTATAATACATGCTCTATTAAATTGAAATTTGAAACACATTAAAAGGAAGAATTAAATGAAGCCTAATAACAATAGTCTTAATCAATGTGAATTGGATGTATTATATAGTCATTAGGAAAATTATATCTTCAGTAGAAAAAGATAATTTGTATTTAGTTCCTAGATTTCTTTGCTATGTATAATTTAATATTTCCATGTACTATAAATTTAAACATAAATAATCAAAATTTCTAGGGATATTAGATTGTATATGTATATATGCATATATGTGAAAGTTTAAATTCTTTCTCCTGATTGAAAAAAGTAAAAATAAGCTGAATTTTAAAAAAATATGAGTATGAGTAATTGGATATGTTTAAAAAATTATTTTAAAGCTTCAAAGAAATGCAGGGAGGAAATAATATTTATTAAACACCAAAATTTTGTTTTGTTGTTTTATTAGGTATTTTCCACATATTATCTCATTTAATCCTAAAATTAACTTGAAAGCGATCAGGACTTATGAGAAGTATTTTATTTTTATTTGGTCAGTGTATTCCTTTACTATATTATGAAATAAATTTT
This sequence comes from Aotus nancymaae, assembly GCF_030222135.1. Classification (NCBI taxonomy): domain Eukaryota; kingdom Metazoa; phylum Chordata; class Mammalia; order Primates; family Aotidae; genus Aotus; species Aotus nancymaae. Next base: position 55,663,470 of record NW_026988431.1, on the reverse strand, counting down.
TGTATTATATACATGAATTTATGTAAGATGAGCATAGAATAAATATAAAATGCAAGACAGCAATATTATCCATAACTTTAACACTTTCAAAATCTCATTTCTGTAAAATTAAATTTCATATATATTATGTATTAATATTGGATTCTTAGTATATCTTTTCATCTGGATGGTAATGTGTGGGCTTTGATATGTACCCTGTGAATATATCTCCTTTCTGATTGACATAATTATGCTTTAAATGTGCCAATATCATCTCTAAACTAATGAGAAAATACTTGCACTTTTTACTTCTAAATGGAAAAACACTTTTTTCCTTAATATTTATTTGCCATATATTTATTACATTACAACTATGTAATGTAATAAATAAGTTGGGCTTAAGCACATGAGATGTAGAGGTGCACTTTGACTTATATTGAGTGGGATGGGAGTTTGAGGGAGGAGCTGACAGTAAAAACTTAAACATAAGAAGATACCTAAATGGTGCTGAAGTTAAGATTATAGTACAAGATGAGACTAGGGTAATAGGATGAAGTTACCTGTGACATAGAGAAGAGAGGAGGGTATTTGGAGATTAAGAAAAGGAAATGTAAACTGAGAATTTGTTAGGATTACATAGGTGGGAGAAGAACACAAAGTTTACTTAGACTATTAAATAAATATATAAAATTATCTCTAATAATATAATATAATGTATATTAATATATTATATATATTTGTAATGTTCCATAATACACCTGAAAAGGTAGTATTATGAAAAAGTGAATAATTACAATTTAAATGATCTAATTTCCTTTAGGTGTATATATTTTAAATATGTATTTATTTTAAAAGATTTACAATGGAAGTCATAGCAGTGTATTTCTTTAATAGTTTTGTTATAAAAGATAGTTCTCCTGAAAGGTTTTTGTTGTTGTTATTTTGTTGTTATTTTTAAGTAAAATATGATAGGCAGTTTAAATTTCTTACTGGTGCACAGTGGAATTTACCGTCTAAAAGGTCACCTAACGTTTTATTCCAGTTATGCAGGAAAACAACTGATTTAATACATGCAACTGGCATTTGGAAAACCTAGGTAGGTCCCAAAGGAAAATTTCCTACCTCCTCCCAAGAACTTTCCTCTTATAGATGTACATCCAATAAAAATGACAAAACCAGACAAGGACAAATAGTAGAGCTGTTAATAATAAGGCAAACAGTCACCAAAGATAGAAGTTTTCAAGATAATCAAAAAAGACTTTAGAGAAAATCAAAATACTCTATAAAATGTTTATTATTCCTTAGGGATACAATATCCTAATTTGTTTTTATAAATGAAATAATGAGAAAAAATGCATACATTAAATTCTATTTCATTCCTAATCATAGATATCTCTCTGAGGAAAGCAAAACTGACTACACACTAATTTGTGTGGCTCAGTGTAAAACAAAAAGGCAGTACCCACATTTTGCTACTGTTAAAAAATTAGAACAGTAATAGAAGAGCTTTAAAGTGAGCACAGAGACCTTCTAAGTTTGGGGCCTTATGTGACTGCACAGGTGACATACTCTTCAAGCCTGAATGGTAGGGAACATTCCTCTTATAGATGTACAACCGTCTAGGGGCCTCAGAGTAGTGCATTGTTTCTGAATCGAGAAATGTGTTACATCTAACAACATTTTACTTGTACCTCATACATATGTAGAAATACCAAATATTTATATAACTCTCATTTTGAAAGGGCCCATCAAATACCCAACAGGAAATAAAATAACAACTCAAGACCTGGAATATGTTATGGTGGTTTTTGAAAATGTCTAAACTAAAGAGAAAATCTAAAACTCTTTCTAAAGAAAGAGCAACTGGTCATCCACAAAGGAAAACAATCCACTGGAAATCATTTTTATGACAAAGATATTGTTTTCCAAAAATTATGGAGTATTTGCTGTTAACGGTGTATAATTTTAAATATATTTATATAGAAGTATATTTTTATTAAATTATGAGCTACGAATATATTATTAGTCATATAAGCCCGTATGTACTTATAGTGAAACATTTTTGGTTAAAAAAATGTGATAGTAAGGAATGTACTCATAGTGAAAACAATTTTGGTTAAAATACTATGATCATAAGGAGAACAAATACAAGATGTGTTAAAAAGCTTTGTAAAGTTAAGGAAATGTATCTGAATATGCATAATTCTAAGTAAAAGGAAAGAAAAAAATGAGTATACTATATAGATAAAATCCCAAATCAAATTCCATATATCAAAATAATAGGAAGGGAAAGTAAAATTGAAAAAAAAAAGAGTCCGTGTTTCTTATGAAGGAAGTAGATGATAACTTTAAAAAATTAAATATTAAAATGGGAAATAAAAATCAATTGTATCTAGAGTTAGTGGCAGCCAGCATAAAAACAAAACAGAGTGGAAAAAAAAGAAAAATTATAAATGAAAATATAAAGTACATGACATAACTAGTTTCTCACATAATATAACTATAATAAATGTATATGAATATAACCTAATTAAAGGACTCACACTATATTTGAAAACAATATGTAGTTTTACTGTTGCCTATAGAAGACCTTAACATAGAAAGAAACAGAGAGTTTGAAAATAGTGTAATGGAATTAAACACATTGCAGGCAAATAAAGACCCCCAAAAAGAGGTATCGATTTGAATATCTATAAAATTTAGAATTATAGTCCAGTTTTATATGGGACATAAAATAATAATGTATATACACATAAAAGGCATGTAAAAATACAAACTATGTAATTAATATATTTATATTCTAAGACACCTTAAAATGTATAAAATGATAAATAATATAAAGGCAAAGAGAAAGGCTAAATCAAGATTGTAATTGATAATTTTAATCTGCCATTGTCAGAAACTGATAGAATCAGTAGATAAACACATGCAAATCAAAGACTGAAACACTTAATATGACCTTGAACTCCACCCATGTTTCTGCAAATGACAGGATTTCATCCTTTTTTATGGCTGAATAGCCTCCAGTGTGTATATATGCCACGTTTCTTTTATCCATACATTCACTGATGGACAAGTAAGTTGATTCCTTATCTGTGCTATTGTGAATAGTGCTGCAATAAACATGAGAGTGCAGATGTCTCTTTGATATACTGATGTCCTTTCTTTTGGATATATACCCGGTGGATTGCTGGATTGTATGGTAGATCTATTTTTAGTTTTCTGAGTAATCATCATACTGTTTTTCACAGTGGCACAACTAATTTACATTCCTATCAACAGAGTACTAGTATTCCCCTTTCTCCTCATCCTTACCAGTATCTGTGACTTTTTGTGATTTTGATGATAGCCATTTTAACTGTTATGAGATGATGTATTATTGTGTTTTTGATTAGCACTTTCCTGATGATTAGTAATGTTGTGCATGTATCTGTTTTTATGTCTACTTATGAAAACTTTCTGTAGGTTTTTTATCTGTTCTTAAATGAGATTTTTTTTTTGCTTGAGTTGTTTGAATTTCTCATATATTCTGGTTATTAATCTTTTGTTGGGTAGATAGTTTGCCAATATTTTCTCCTATTCCATAGGTTGTATCTTCATATGTTGATTGTTTCTTTGGCCATGCAAAAGCTTTGTAGTTTGATGTAATCATATTTTCCTATTTTCATTTTTCTTGCCTGTGCTTTTGAAATCTCTTCCAACAAATCATTGACCAGATCAGTGTTCCTGAAGCATTTCCCTATTCTTTTCTTCTAATAGTGTTATCATTTCCAGTATAATATTTCAGTTTTTAATAAAGTTTGATTTATTTTTTTAATATGGTGAGAAATAATAGTCCAATTTTCTACACATGATTATCCAGTTTTCTTAGCACCACTTATTAAAGAGATTGTTCTTACACTATTTAATGTTCTTGGTTCATTTGTTAAAAATTGATTGTGTGTAAATGTATGAATTTATTTCTGGGTTCTCTATTTTGTTCTATTAGTCAATGTGTCTATATAATACCAGCATCATGCAGTTTTGGTTATTATAGTTTTGTAGCATAATTTGAAGCCAAATAATATGCTTCCTCCAGTTTTGTTCTTTTTGATTATTCATGGTCTTCTGTGGTTCCATAAGAATTTTAAGATTTCTTATTTTTTTTTCATTTCTGTGAGGAATGTCATTGGTATTTTGAAAGATATTGCATTAAATCTATGGATTCCATTTAGTCTTTTAAAAATATTAATTCTCCAAATCCACAAACATAAGAATTATTTCTGTAGTTTGTGACTCTTCCATTTATTTTATCAGTGTTTTATAGTTTTGTTTGCAAATATCTCTCACCTACTTGGTTAATTTATTCCAGGAATGTTTTTTATAACTATTGTTAATTAGATGGTTTTCTTGAGTTCTTTTTCTGCTAGTTCATTATTGATGATCAGAAACACTACTTATTTTTACAAGTCAATTTTATATTCTGCAACTTTACTAAATTTGATTTCATATTTTCATTCATATGTAAGAACTAAAAAAGTTTATCTTCTGAAAGTAGAGTGTAGAATGATGGTTACCAGAGGCTGGAAACAGTGGGAAACAGGACAGATAAAGAAGGTTGATTAATGTGCACAAAAATATAGTAAGCTCTAGTGTTTGAAAGAACAGTATTGTGATTTTAGTCAACAACTTATTATATACTTCAAAATAGCTAGAAAACAAAATTGGGAATGTCAGCACAAAGAAATGATAAATGTTTGAGGTGATAAATATTCTAATTACCCTAATTTGATTGTTACAGATGTATGGATGTATCAAAATATTACATGTACACCATTAATATGTACAATAATGTATTTATTGTACAATTTTAAATATATATATAAAATGGAAGAAAAATCTAAAAAATTATTCATTATAACAATTTATGAGATATACTTAGATTTCAATACTAACAAATTGTGAAGACGCTTTTTTCCTAAGAACATATGAAATCTTACAAAAATAGGTAAGTATGTAATATGCCAAAAATTAGTCCTCAGTGTAATTCAAAAGATAAATATCATTTTTTGAAATAAATTATAATTAACACAATATAATTATACATAGTTAAGGGGTAAAATTTCATTTTTTGATGTGATTTATTGAAAGATACGTGTATACATAGTTTAATGATAAAATAGTGGTAATTATGTATCTACCCTTTCAAACATTTATTTTTTTGTGTGTGACAACATCCAAAATCTTTTAATTATCTTAAAATACACAACACATTGGTATTCGCCATAGTCACCCTACTGTGGAATAGAGTAACAAACTTTTTCTGGTCCAACTCTAACTTTATACTTATTAACGACATTTTCCAGGTGTCCAGTCTCCTGTATCCCCTTTGCAGACTATGGTAACTACAATTCTAATCTCTACTTGTATAAGATCAGCTTTTTAAGGTAACTTTTTCACTTATCGTAAGGTCATGTGGTGTTTGTCTTTCTGTGCCTGATTTATTTCACTTAATGTACTGCAGGTTCATTCATGTTGTTGCAAATGGCAGGATTTTATTTTGTTTTATGGATGAGTAGTATTCTATTGTATATTATATATATGTCATATACATATATGTTTAGTTCTCACATATATGCTGTATATGGCACACACACACACACATACATATATATATAATATATACAATGGAATACCGTTTATCCATAAAACGAGTATCTGTTTTACAAAAAATATGTCATTTTTCCTTAGAAAAATAAATATATGTATATATGTGCCATATTTTCTTTATCCATCCAATACCAATATAGGCAGTTAAACTGATTCTGTATCTTGACTATTTTGAATAGGACTGTAATAAATACAATTATACAGAAGCCTCTTTGACATACTGATTTTCTTTCTTTTGAATATATACCAGTAATGGGATTGCTGGATCATATAGTAGTTCTATTAGTCAATGAATATTCATACTGTTTTTCATAATGATTAGACTAATTTTTATTTCTACCAATAGTTTGAAATATTTCACTTTTCTCCACATTCTTTTCAGCATTGATTATTATTTTTTGTTTTTTCAGTAATAGTAATTCTAATTGGGGTGAGGTGATATCTCATTGTGATTTGCATTTCTCTGATGATTAGTGATTTTGAGCAATTTTTCATCTATCTCTTGGCCATCTTTATGTCTTCTCTGGAAAAATGTCTTTTTAGGTATTTGGAAAAATGTCTACTCATTATAAAAATCAGATTAATTGGGCTTTTGGCTATTGAATTATTTTAGTTTCTTATATATATATATTCTGAATATTAACTTTCTGTCAGATACATAGCTTATGAAGAAAACAATTTTATTCACAATAACCAAAAATATGAATGAACTAGGAATAAATTTTATCAAAGAGGTGACAAATTTCTACAGCAATCAATATAAAACTAAAATATAAAACTAAATATAAATATAAAATTGATAAAAAGAATTTACAAAAGAGGATACAAATGAAACTGCATCATGTGTTCATAGATTGAAAATTAATATTGTGAAAATGTCCATATTACCTAAAGCAATCTACAGATTCAATACAATCTCTATAAAAATAACAATGACATTCTTAGCAGAAATAGAAAATCAACCTTAAATTCAAATGTAAAGGCAAAAGACCCAGGGTAGCCAAAACAATCTTCATCAAAAATAAATAAATAAAATTGGCAGCCTTATGTTATCTGACTTTAAAATGTACTACAAAGCTATAGTATAAAAACCCACATGGTACTAGTATAAGAACAAATAAATAGCTCAATGAAAGAGATATAACTCCATGACTTTCCAGCCAATTGATTTTTGACAAATGTGACAAGAATATACTTCAAGGAAAGAACTGCCTTTTCAATGAATGGTGTTGGGCAAACTAGATATCCACATACAGAAGAATAAAACTAGACTCTTACTATTACCACATTAAAATAAAAGCAACATGTATTAAATACTTAAATATAAGACTCAAAATTATGAAACTATTCAATGAAACTTTGCACTCATTCTTCCAGCCCACCTGTGTGCTGATTCTTCTGGTGCACTGGGCAAGAACTGAGACTGTCACACCGGACCCCTGTCCTTACGATAAGGTAGAAGATCTGTTGAGCTGATTAAGACAATGGCCTGCAGAAGGCAAAGCTGAAGGAGCACACTGGAACTAACACACGCCTACTTGAGTTTCCAGAGTCATAGACCCCTAGATGTTACTGTGGAGACAGAGCTCAAAAGCATTCCCCACAGCCAGTGAACCTGCAGAACTGCATGCTTCCCCTAGGGGTTTCATCAGTGGTACAGAAGAAGCAAGCCAAATCCCTGTGGCATATCCTGAGAGGGGGATAAGAGAACTCTCCAGTTTTATCAGCACTATCATTAGTAAATATCATCATTATGTCAGCCTCATCATGTGTCATCACAGCATGATTTCCTTAACATGGGGAAAACACTTGATAAAATTAATCCGGGCAAGGATTTTTTAAAAATGAAACCTCAAAGGTGGAGGCAACAGAAGAAAAACAGTCAAATAGGATTATATCAAATTAAAAAGTCTTTACACAGCAATAGAAATAAGCAATATAGTGAAGAGGTAACCTACAGAATGGGAGAAAGTATTTGAAAATCAAGTAGTTTCTAGGTCAAAAACACAGTAAAATTAAAATAACCATTAATATACCTTAAAACATTTAAATAGACATTAAAATGTTGTAACTCCATGTTCAACAACATCTATTAAAAACAGTAAATTTACCAAGTTAAGCTATAACAAAAATACAAGAAATTATTAGAAAATGGTGATGAAGGGTATCAAATCCAACTATGGTTATAACTTACTTATATTAGAGGACATTTATACTTATAGTTAAAATTTGTAAAATATTGATTTAAGACTAATTTAAATTTTTTCTGTAAAAATATGTTCATTGATAGCTTCATATTGGAAACAACCAAGATGTCCTTCAATTGATTAATAAATTGTGGTACATCCACACCATGGAATACTATACAGCAATAAAAAAGCACACATTATTGATATATAAATCCAATCCCCAAAGATTACATAGTGTATAGTTTTATTGAAATAAATGTTTTATGAAAAAATATTAGAAATGGAGAATAGACTAGTGGTGACTAAATATTTAGAGAATGGAGGAGGGAGATGTGTGTGTTTTTAAAAGGGCAGCAGGAGTTCTACATTTGTGGCTATAGAACTGCTCTGTATCCTGACTGTGGCAGTGGAACATAAACTTACAGATGTGATAAAATTGTATACAACAAAATACACACACACACACACACACACACACATACACACATGCATAATTAAGTACAATTAAAACAGGGGGAATCTGAATAAGATCAATGAATTATACCAATGCCAGTGTCCTGGTTATGATATTGTATTATAGGTTTGTGTTATTTATGTTAACATTGGAGCAAACGCATAAGACTTTTTACTTTTTTGAATATTTTATTTATTTATTTTATTTTGAAGAACTGAGAAAAAATATGGAATCAACTGATGTGTTTGTTCTTGGAGAATGTGAGGCATTTCCATGGAAATTAAAGATGTTCTTAGTCCACCATAATTGATAGCTGCATATTTCCTCAAGGTATGCCAAGGATACAATTCTGATTATCCTCACTATTCTTATCATGAACAGTTCAGAGAGTTAGAGGGTAAGCCAGAAGCAAATTTTCTAGGTGCAAATTGCATAAACTGAATCATACACCACTGCACAGAGGGCTAAGTCCAAGGGTTGTCAATGTCATATGATATTTAAGCTATCAGTTTCATGTAGTTTATGGATGAAAAAATCAGAAAACTCTGGAAAGTACCAGCTTAAAGAAGAGATAAATGGCTGGACATAGAGAAATTTGATTTATGAACGTGGTGTTGGGAGACTAGTTAATGCAGACATTGGCAAAGGGTTAAATTGACCTCACACTATAATTATTACCAAGAATACTGTTCTCTAGTGTTTCAGATTCTGTCAACAGTTATATTTATTTTTGTTGTAATATTTTAAATTGCACTTTTCCTATGGCTGCTGTTGATTTGGTTAAAACTGTCTCTTTGCTTTTTTAGTTGATCTCTTTTTTATTAAAACTTTAAATGGAAAGATGTTTAAATGTGACTTTTATTTTAAATTTTGTGTATAATCAAGGTCTCACTATGTTGCCCAGGCTGGTCCTGAACTCCTGATCCCAAGTCATCCTCCCACCTCAGTCTCACGAAGTGCTCTCCAGAAATGTGAAGTTTTTAAACGCCAAAATTTATTGATGTTGTAGTATTGATGTTGTAGGATCTGAAAGTCCAATAGATTACCTTCGACTACGTTTTCCTAAGGAGATTTTTTTTTTTGTTTTTTTTTTTCAGTTTTCAGTCTTACTGAGAATGCTAAACGTCTTCTGCTCCTGCAGGCTAGCATACATTTAAAGTTTCAAAAATAACCATCTACAAACCAAAGCCAAATTTTGTATGCCTTCCAAACAGAAAAATAAATAGAAGAGACTATACAGGCAAAGACATAAACACTGAATCTTACTTTGCTGGTGTGAAAATTGATAGAAAATTTGCCATAATAGATTTAAGACTTTATTTGAACAAATACAATAGCACATTCCAAAATTAATATGATATCATGAAAGAATATAGATGATTTTTTGAGTCTTACTCATTATAGGGAATCTTTTTATTTTATTATTATTATTTTAATAATTCAAATTTCTATTTTAGATTTGGGGATGCACGTGTAGGTTTGCTGCATAGGTATGTTGTGTGATGCCGAGGTTTAGTGTATGGATCCTTTTACTCAGTTAGTGAATATAGTAACCATTAGGTTGTTTTACAAACCGTGCCCTCCTCCTTCCATCTTCCTTTTAATAGTTCTCAATGACTATTGTTCCCATCTTTATGTCTATATGTATTCAAAGTTTGATTACAAAAATTAATTCAAAATGGGTTAAAGATTTAAATGTAAGACCTCAAACAATAAAAATTCCATAAGAAACCTAGAATATACCAATCTCAACATCTGCCATGGCAAATAATTTTTGGCTACGTCCTCAAAAACAATTGCAACAAAAACTAAAATTTACAAGTGGAATCTAATTAAACTAATAAGCTTCTGCACAGCAAAAGAAACTATCAACAGAGCAAATATACAACTTACAGAATGGGAGAAATATATTTGCAAACTATGCATCCTACAAAGGTCTAATATCCAGAAGCTGTAAGGAATTTAAATAAATCAACCAACAACAAAACAAATAACCCTACTAAAAATTGGGCAAAGAAAATGAACACATACTTCTCGAAAGAAGATTACTAGTGGCCAATAACCAGGAAATAATGCTCATTATCACAAATCATTGGAGAAATGAAACCAAAACCACAGCTGGATATCATCTTATACCTATCAAAATGGCTGAGTAGGGTTGTGGAGAAAAGGGAACACTTATAGACTGTTGATGGGAATGTAAATTAGTTCAGCCACAGTACAAAGCTATTTGGTAATGTCTCAAATGACTTAAAACAGATCTACCCTTGGATCACACAACTCCATTACTGGAATATTTGCCAAAGGAAAATAAATTATGCTTACCAAGAAGGTACATACACTTATGTTCATCATTACTATTCACAATATCAAAGACATGAATCAACCTAGGTGCTCATCAGTGATAGACTGGATAAAGAAAATGTGGTACATATACACAATGGAATACTATGCAGCAATATAAAAGAACAAAATGTGTCTTTTGCAGGACATGAATGCAGAGGGAGGCTAGTCATCTAAGTGAATTAACACAGAAACAGAAAACCAAATACCAAATATTCTTACTTAAAGTTGGAGCTAAACATTGATACAGAATATTTTACTCAAAGCCGATAATGTATGAATAATCAGAAATCCAAAAAAACAAGGAATCAACTATAAGTTTTAGTAGAAATATGTCCCTACTTTTGGTAGCAAAGACATGCATCTGGGGTCTAGATCAATTTATTTACTGGTTATGTGCTTTACACAATGTTAGGTGAATGACAATTTGGAAAGTGACATCATTACAAAGCCAACTGGCGTATAGGAGATTATTACAGAAGATGATTCACAACTATAGCCAGACACTAACTTGTACAAAGATTAGATGGTTTGCTTAGTTGCACAAAGCAAGCTCAACATATTTTTACATAAAGAATTTCATAGAGTAGTGATACATTCAGATATTAACAATATGTATTTCACAGTAATTAAATACATACATGTAAGTCAATGTGTAGACACATAATTTATGAGCATTACATGTGATATAACTAAGAAAAGAGGGTGGATTATTAAACATACCAAGACTGATAGATCCAGAAAATACATTTTCCTTGCCTTCAAATACTTACTCTAGAGGAATTATGAGCTTAATTCACTTACATTCTTTTTAAAGCCAAAAAATAAGTGGTGGGGCAGGGATAATGATATATGTGCTAATGTTTCTCTAAGTTTCATTCCACAAGCTGTTATTGCTCCATTGGGTGATAACAGGGATATTCTACCATAATACCTTGTTTTGGACACTACACAGAGGTGTGGTGTACCTCTCATACAAAATGTGGTTCATAAATCTGTTCTGATGACTTCATACAAACAAGAAGCAAGTCTGAAAAGTTCAACTACATTTATAATTAGGCATTTTCTAGAGGGCTGGGCAGGTTTCCAAGCCAACCCCAAAACGGTTTCAGGAGCAAAAAGAGACTGGCTTGGGGTTTTGTGTTGGTTAGGAGATGAACCCAGGGTTAAAGTTTCTATGCAAAAGGATCAGGGCCTTCAGAATTTAAACTGCCTTCCAGGGCAAAAGGGAGGGAACACCTAGGCTTGTGTAGATGAGGGGTAGAGGAAAAGGAAGGATGGTGGGACTTAATATCTGTCAGCCATCCAATATCAAATATGGTGTAAGTTCTGTATTACGTGCCCTCTGTTTAACTACTACATTCATGACATAAGCAACATTAAATGGAGTTCTCAAACTTGTTACATGCAAACTTATTTTAAAACAACTCTAATGGGAGGTAAATGTAGCTTTCCCCCAACACATACAGCCAAGTATGCTTTCTTTACTTGTTTAAAGTTCTCATGCAGTACAGATGAACGTAGAAGAAAAAGTGCAGTTTCATCTTGATATACCAGAATATAAAACTCATAGGGAGTAAAGGTAATAAATTATTTTTCAGTGTTAAATTTAATCCTAATCATAAGCTCTGCGATTTTCAAGAAGCTCTTTAGCCTAAACTTGTTTCCACTCTGATTAAAAAAATAATCTCTTGGCAGTGCTTACGTCCCTATATTATTTTGAGCTTCAAATATACATGTAAAGCAATTTGAAAAACATATTGTGCAATATAAATAAAAAAGATGTTATCTTTGCACAATTTTAACATATATTCAAGTTTTTTATATGTATATAGTTTTATGTCCAACATACTTAGTAAAACTAAGAGAAAAAAAGAATAATTTGTTCATTTTGCAGTTACTCTTCCTTTTTGTTATTCTTAAATGTAGCCAGCTGAAAAAATGTTCAAAAATATAACAAGAAGTATGAACCTAGACATTCAGTCTACTGGCACAAGGAGTATGACTGAAGCCTAAAGCCATAGACAAACACTTTTTGGCTAAGTTACAGTGTTCCAGGAAAATTGGCAGATTTCAAAAACTAGACTACCCTTATACATAAATAAATAGTTAATACTACCAATAATTTTGTGGCATAACAGGCTGTTGAGGATTTGTTATTCTCACATTCTAAAGGAGAGAGGTATTAACTTGAAAAATAAGAAAGTTATGTTTATTAAGGTCTATTTGAGTGTTCATATTTTTACATCCTTTAAAATAAGTGGCTAAATATTGTGCAGAGGGGAGATGCTCTCGGGGAGGAGCATTATTTCCCTGCCAAATGTTCTACTTGTAATTTAGATGGTACTGTCTGTACCAGCTAAGCTATAGACCAGAAAAATTAACCTCTCGTAAAATGGCAACATTTATTTTCTAATAAATTTGCTTTGATTTCCAACTATGTCATTATATTTAAGTTAAAAAAAAAAAGAAAAGAAAAGATTTTTCTGAACTAGAAGCTAGTTAATCTGTGAAATTACAAAAGATAAACTACAATAGCTGGTAACAGATGTTAATATATTATTTCACTGCTAAAAGAGAAATGTGCATATTTACAAGTTTTTTGTTAAAAACAACTTTAGGTATTTTGAAGGCTGTATAGCTTGAAGAAAATTTATTATAAAATTGCATATTATAAAATAATTCATTTTCATAAAATTCCTACTTAAATACTTGAATAATTATGAATTTGAAAAGTTTACAATGCTATTATTATATGAATGCTGCTTTCATTACATGGGTATAGTGTACAATGAATGTTATTGCAAATGTGCCATGCACTTAAACATTGAGTGAAAACATCATCTCAATTGTTTATAAATATAAATGGCATTCAAATACCTATATATTTATACACTCCATAGTCAGCACATATGCCTAAAGCTACTGAATTGCTGTTGCTAAGCATTTATCTCTATTTTTGAAATTAATTTCCTTTGCAAAGGAGAAATGTGGATCTCACTTGGAGAAAATCTATGCCTTTGGGGCATTTTATAATGAATGGCTTGACTTTTTTTTGTGAAAGTTCTTGTACTATTTTGAGAAACGGATACACACTAGGATGGTTACCAGCAGTTTGCTTTGTTGTAATTTCTGAAAAACAGCTTTTTGTGTTTCTGAGAATAATTTATTTTTAAAAATAGTACTCCCATAGCTGTAGGAATTATTTTATGTTATTTTTCTCTTTGCTTTTTGAAACATATGCTTATTTAACTTTTGCAATAGTAAACATGAATTATACAGTGATATTTTTGTTTTTATTTTTAATTTTTTTGTAGGCAGAATCTTGTTCTGTCACCCAGGATGGAGTGCAATGGCCCAATCGTAGCTCACATAGCTCAAGTTTTCATAATAAATTCCTTCTTAATGGATTAAAAAAAAATGTCAAAGGCAAGTATTCTCACATATAATAAAATCAAAGGATACTGTAATACTGAATCATAGAGAATATTTTTTAAAAAGGCTAATGAGTTCAACATAGAAAACTTTGTCAGCTAATGAAAATATTTATAGACTAATATGCCATATAAAATATTTGAATAATTTAAAAAATATATATTTAAAAATCAAAAAAGGATAAGCAATACATTATAAAAATGAAATAACCTTATTAGTATTAAAATAAACAAATTAAGTATAATGAAATGATGTTTCCTCCCTGTTTGACTTTAAATAATAAATATTCAGCGAAGACAGCACTCCATGAAAATCAGCAGTCTTACACATATAGCTATATTGATTCCACAATTCTAGAAAATTAATTGGTAGTATACATCAAGGGACATTAAAGTAAACATTTATTTTATATCAATAATATCCATTTTGTGAATCTAAAAAATAACAGTAAGCAACAGTTGAAAGAAAATAAGTTTATTATCAATTATTTATATTAGCTAATTTGAACACAAACTGAATGGTAAACATTAGGAAAACCTCCGATCAACCTATAGTATAATATAAAATGATAAATAGTCTTCAAAAATGTTATGTTTGCATAATTCTGAAATGAAATAATTTTAAATCATCATTATAAAAAAAGGATATTACTATTCTGCAACAGCTTTTCCAGGAGACTCCAAGTTTAGAAACCTATTTATTTATATAATTTAAAAAATGTTAAAGGTATTGGCAGAAGATTGTTTGGCAGTTGTGGAGATTATGTTTCATTTTAATTGTCACTATTTGCTCATGAGTGTTTCCTATTTGTTTACAGTTAAACAATACCTGTCTATTTAAATTTGGTTAGCAAATAAAACGCAGTAAATTGTTATAAACTAATTAACAAAACGTAGTATTTACATTTCATAAAGAGTTGAAGAAGAAGAAAGAAACATGAAAAGTGGTTTAACAGTCAGACACAGGTTTATTTTAAAGAATAAACCTGAGAAGGACTTTTGCAAGTTAAGTCAGAAGCATTCTCTCTAAAAGACTAAGAGTATTTATGGGTTCAGGTGGGAGAGCTTATCACACTTTGTCTTGTTTATCTGAGAGGGAGAGTTTTTGTGTCTGTTTCTGCACATCTTCCTGCACCTGCAAGCATACCCCACCCCAAGTCTACTTTTTGCTTCCCTATCTTATTGAACCTAAAAGGGAAGGAATGTGCTTACTAGGGCCCACTGTTTTACTGGGGCCCATTTTTTCAGTCTAGAGATCAGTGGTTACCCAAGAGACTTCCCCCTTCATTCTGTGCCGGAGCTGTCTTATCTGTATTTCACTGTCTGCTCTTTTTGGCTGCTTGTTGTTAGAAGAGAAGTAATTTCCTTGAACTGCATCTGGGACTTAAAATGGCAGTGTTTGTGCAAGATGACAGTGCTCCTGCTCTGTCACATATTACACTTCATACAAAATTAAATAGTTTCACCGCTTCACTTAAATCGGTTGTAGCATGCACAAAAGGTAGAGCTTTTAACTTGCAAAGAGACCTTAAAAATATTTCAAATTAAACACAAGTTCACATCTAATCCTTCTGGATGTTGCAGACAAGTTCTTTTTAGTATCTTAGCAATGCTATTTTATTTATTCTTACGAGATATTGCTATAAATATTTTGGCATACTTTTTGAGCTTTTAATATTAAGTTTAATTTCACTAGTTTTATACTTTTATTGAAATGATCTTTTAAATACTATTGGCTAATTCAGTCTTTATTATCTATTACAGAATGAAATCTTCTTCAGAGTTCCCTAGAAAGTACTTAAGGAATATGAGCATTTGTTAGAAAAAGTTGTTGCTCTATGTTCTAATTATTGTAAGGAATGAGCAGTATATTTGTGAACACTGAATTTAACCTGAAAAGACAAATATAATTAAAATTTTCTTATGAGACTCTGATAATGATAGTTTATGTCAAATCTAATTCTTGGGAGATATTTATAGATGGAGAGAATGTGACTTGTACACCTTCCATTACTGACTCTCCATGCTAAGATGCCATATATTTCTGTCATAATATTTGTTAAAACTATAGGTAACGTTTATGTTAAAAGTTAATAGATTTGAAAAGAGAATTCAATAAACAATTCTCCTCTAGGGCTTTAATTATTAATGTCTCCACTTCGATATTTTTGTTTGTTTGTTTTTTGATACAAAGTCTGTCACCCAGGCTGGAGTGCAGTGACTCCATCTTGGCTAACTGCACCCTCCACCTCCCGGGTTCAAGTGATTCTCCTACCTAAGCCTCCCATGTAGCTGGGACTACAGGCACCCTCACCACCACAGCTCAGCTATTTTTTAAATTATTTTGTAGAAACAGGAGATTTGCCATGTTGTCCAGGCTGGACTCCAACTCCTGACCTCAACCATTCCTCCCACCTAGACCTCCCAAAGTGCTGTGATTAGAGGCATGAGCCACTGCGCTCAGATTGAACATTCTTTTATGGTTAATAGCTATAATAAACATTGATCAGTTTCAATATATGTATGTTATTTGAGCAAAAGGTGAAAATAGGCCTTTTTTAATTTAATGAAATGCATGTTAGATGTGATTAAAAACACATGGTTATAAAATATTTGTATATAAAATAATTAAATTTATATCTGGTAGTGGAAAGGTAGAAGTGAAAGCTTGCTCTCATAGAAAGTTCATGGTTCTTTGCATAATAATTCTGATGTTTGTTATCAAAAGTATAGTACTGAAGCCAGAGTGAAGAGTGCTAAACAAAAAAAAGGTAAGAAAAATTATGACTTGAAAGGTAGGAGAAATGAAAACAGTATATATATATTGTTTCATATATAATTAAAACTATATAAGATATATATATATGATATATATAGTTTATATGTGTAAACTATATATATAAACTTATATATCTTTTTTTTTTGGGGGGAATGGAGTTTCGCTCTTGTTACCCAGACTGGAGTGCAATGGCGCGATCTCGGCTCACCGCAACCTCCGCCTCCTGGGTTCAGGCAATTCTCCTGCCTCAGCCTCCTGAGTAGCTGGGATTACAGGCACGCGCCACCATGCCCAGCTAATTTTTTGTATTTTTAGTAGAGACGGGGTTTCACCATGTTGACCAGGACGGTCTCGATCTCTTGACCTCGTGATCCACCTGCCTCGGCCTCCCAAAGTGCTGGGATTACAGGTGTGAGCCACCGCACCTGGCCCTTATATATCTTATATATATGTTTATATATGTAAATAAATAAATATATATATAGTTTATATATAAAATTTATATATATTTACATATATAAACTATATATATGAAATATATATTGTTTCACATATAATTAAAACTATATATATTATATATAGTTTTTATTTTATATATATTTATTTTATACATATATTTTATATATATAATTTTCATTATATATGAAACAAATATATATAAAATATATATAGTTTTCATTTTTCTTACCTTTCAAGTCATATATATAGTTTATAGATATATATCTATAAACTATATATATCATATATATATAAACTATATAAACATATATGATATATATAAACTATATATTTATATATATGATTTATATATATATATATATATGATAAACTTAGATGGAATCTCAACTTCCTAAAGGTAATGAAAAATAAAGTTATCAAAAGTTGTATATTATTTATAATTCATTACTATTTAGATTTAAGTTTCTATTCTGAAATCAGCTGTGTTTTAATATTACTGAAAAATCAATCAAAATCTAGTTTTCACATATATCTACAACTCCAAATGTTAGGTGTTTTCATCTCATGTTTTAGTCTTTTTGGGAGTATTGATGCTCTACAACAGTAGAAGACACGTGCGGTGTTACATACTCCAAGCCATTGTCAAGCCAGGTCACTATTTAATCATTATTTCAAACATTCCTAAAGGAAAGTGGAGATATTTCTGTTCTCTGGTTTTTCAGTGAGTAATTGTTATGACTCTTTTTTTTCTTTTTTTTTTTAGCATGGGTTGTACAATAAGTTAAATGAGTTTATTTCTTCTCTTTGATCAAATCTTGAAAATATCTTAACATTTCTTATAAACATTGCCTAATGTCCATATTGAGAATCTGCTTTTAGGAATTTAGCTATAGTTGAAACCTAAAATTCTGATCTACAGTAAAACTTAAACATCTCATGTTATTTTACAGATACATATATTTTAAACATAATGTAGGATTCCATGACCCAATTGTTCATTTCCAATATAACATATTTCTTAATATATATAAACACAGAGAAGTTATCTTTTCAAGGTATCCTCTTATTTAATAACTTCTAAATGATGTTTATAAAATAATATCTACCTTTTAATCACTTTATATACATATTTAAAACATATTTGTATTATATTTAATATCAATTTTTAACTCAATTTTTTATATTTCTATTTTCATTTGATCTTAGAATCATTTTTGTGAATAATGGTAATCTCTACATTTTAGGTTTGATCACAGTGTACAAAGTAGATTCTCCTGTTGTCCTTATATAAATTATACAAGTAACAAAACATAAATAGCTCTCATATATTACTTTGATATAAGCATGTTACAATAATAATTTATTGATATTAATAGCCCAATATCTTGTCCCTATGCTTAAGTTAACTTTGAGAAAGTATTAGTGACATCAGTAAATTAGATACAATCTCATTAGGCTTAGATTTGGTATGATACATTAGAAGAATATATCCTCAAAGGAGAAAGAATTTTAGTTCTGTGTCCTAGTGCAAAATAATTTAAACTTTGCTTTAATCTCTCATTTCCGAAAGTGAGTGTTACAGGACAGATACAAATACGACCCAATTGGTCTTATTTATCAATCTCAGGGCAGTTCTAAAATATTACACCATAGCATGTTGCACTAGAAGTGGCAGACAGGATTCGACTACTAAAGAATATTCACAGAATCCAAACTGGCAATCATACACATTTTCATATTAGTGCAAGAAAAAGATACAATATAACAAACAGACACATTTAAGTAAAGATATGTGTAAGAGTATGCCTCACAACAAGGGGTCTAGAGAGGCCAAGTGGAAATGTCTTTCCTCTCAGATTAGGAGACATGTAAGATTCAGATTAGGAGATACGCACGGACCACTTTGGAGCCAGGAAACCCAAATAACTCTGTTGATCATGTCGGTACATTTTTGTTACATAACCATGCTTCTAGCAGTCTCACCAAAAACACATGTAAATCACCAATTTCAGTGTTATCAGTAAACCAGGTGACTAGTGTCCATAAACAGCCTTAAAATTTCTTAGAGTAAGTTTCATGCCTTGACCCATAGTCAGTTCTCTGAGGGTACATATATATTTTTTTTAATTTCAGTAAGACAGCTTAGATTAACTCCAGGCCTGCTTCAATTATTTCTCACAAGGTATATGGCCTCATTGTACAACTGACACTAAACTGAAAAATCAAAATATTGAAAGCATTAATCATAATTGTCACAATTGTGTGCGAAGGATCTAAAGCTGAATAACTTAATGCAAGCTAAGGATGGTTTGATAATTTTAGAAAGCTGTTAGGCTTTGAAATAAATATCAAAATAACAGGAAAAGCAGCTTCTGGTGCCCAAGAAGCAAAAGACAAGTTCCAGGATGACATTAAGGAAATCACTCCTATGTGAATATATACATATATATATTTTATAGAGGGCACTTTTATCTTTGTTAAAATTCTGTTAATGCAGGTATATTAACATATATTCCTTCCTTACTAGTAAATCTCCTTTGTGAATATGAAGATTTACTAGTAAGGAAGGAAAAGAAGTAAGCACCAGCATTTAAGACAGAAAGGCATAGGCTAACTCTGCTATTTTTGAAACTGGCCAAATTTTCGGTTCAAACATCTGGTTTCAAATTTTGAAACCAGATATTTATGATTATTTTGAATAAACATAGAAATTGACTCTCTGGTTCTTGAAGCTTAAGGAATACATTTAAGGATACATTTGTCCTATCTCAGTTTCTTTCTTTTTTTTTTTTTTTTAGATAGATAGATAGACAGACAGACAGACAGACAGATAAGGGGATTTATTTGGAGAATTGACTCATGTGATTATGGAGGCCGAGAGGTCCCACGATAGGCTGTGTGCAAGCTGAGGCCGAAGGATGTTGGTAGCCTGTTTCTAAATTGAAAGCCTCTGAATCACAAAAACTGATGCTAACTCTCTGAATCTGAGGCCAAAGACCTGAAAACTCAGGGGTGGGAATGGTGCTGGTACAAGTCCTGTGGTCCAACAGCCAGAGAAACTGGAGTTTTGATGTCCAAAGGTAGCAGAAGAATAATGTCCCAACTCACATTAACTTTCAAGTTTGAAAATATCTGCATGAGTTTAATTGCACAGACACGAGGTTTCAATTTTTCACAGGAAGCATTTGTGTTTCTCCAGCTAGAACCTTTAGCAGAAATGAGCTTTATTTTTCCCTTGTCTGCAATTGAGTATTTTTTTTTTTTTTTTTTGAGATGCAGTCTCCCTCGTCTCCCAGGTTGTCGTGCAATGGCAGAATCTGGGTTCACTGCAACCCTCCGCCTCCCAGGTTCAAGCGATTCTTCCACCTCAGCCTCCTGAGTAACTGGGATTACAGGCACATGCCACCCTGCTCGGTTAATGTTGGCATTTTTGTAGAGATGGGGTTTCACCATGTTGGCCAGGCTGGTCTTGAACACCTGACCTCAGGTACTCCACCTGCCTCAGCCTCCTAAAGTGCTGGCATTATAGGTGTGAGCCAGCACCCTTGGCCAGAAGATTTTAAAATAAAAAAGATTTAAACCATCCTTTTGCTGAGAAACCAGCCCTGCCAGGATATCTGTTTAAGAGAGTGCTCTATTTTCACCTTCCTTCTTCAAATGGGACAAGGTCAAGTCTGTTAGGTTTGCATGAGAGAGAATTCCAGTATCACTCTATTAGCCTCAATTTGGTTGAATTCATCCTCTGATAATTTATATATTTGATGAAATTCAAATTAGTCAAGAGAATATAAATGTAAACTTAAAAACCACATTTTATTTAGCAAAAATATGTCACCAAATAGAAATATATGATATTCTGTGAATATGTATGATATATACATATATGATATCGTTACCTTTCACTTTGTTATATTTCATAGACTAAAGTGAAAGCATCAGTCACTTTATTAAATGTTATTTTTTCATAGATTGAGCTTCTTTTTAGATGTAAGACTCATTTTATGTGTGTTTGATACATACTTTTTCATTGTCATATTTGTAAGCATGATCAAAGTTTTTAGAATTTGGAAAATAAGACTTGACTTTAGGCTGTTTTAGATCAAAGATTTTATTTGCATTTAACTGTAAGCTATGTTTTTCATCCTTTTTACAAACAGATTAGACTTTCAAATGAAAGTATAGGGGAAAAAAGAATCAAAACCAATAATATCATTCTTAGTTAAGGGTGAATACTAGAAATAGAAATAGAAATATCCATTTACTATTGGTATTACAAATAAAAACGTCCATGATAAGACGTATTACCGGGTTGTTGATTGAGCCTAAGTATTAAGTGCGGCATCCTTATAGAGTGAGAATAAAGTATAACTAAAATTTTCCTGCCTCCACAAATGCTACATCCAAATGATAATATTTACCTTTAAAATAACAATATATATTCATATGAAAACAATTAATATCCATCCTTAACCTAGCAGTTTGCGGCATTATTTTATAAATTTAAAATTCATGAATTCCTTTGAACAAGGGTTTTGCATAAAAAGGCTATTAGAAGGCTAAAAATACACCAGAGGTAGAAAATATTTGGAGAAGAAATCTGAACATAAGAAATTTGTCAAACGAAAAGGAACTTTAAGACTGATTTCATTCTTTCTTTGTGTCATTTTTACTCTCTTCCCAATTGGTCAGTGCTTTCAGACTGCCTTTGCCCTTTGAGTCACGCTGTTAAACATATTTTATGTCCCAATTATGCCTTATCTTGTCATCACCCATCACAATTTTTCTATCCTGTGTCACATTCCTTTGGGCCTTATTAAATAGCAAGCTGCTTAATCTATAAACAAATCAAATTATAGTGTTATGTTTACCAACCGTGGTGTTCAAAATTTTTAAAATTATAAACTTCAAGTTTCTTAAACTGAATGATGTTAGTTTGGGTTTCTAGGAAAAAAAGATAGAATGAAAGTTTATGGGAAATAAAAGGTTTTCAAATTCTGCCAATTATATAGTCATTAACAGTAGTCCACAAATAAGTAAATATCATTTTTGAAGAAAATATTTTATTTTTTCTTGAGTTATAAATTTACAATTGTGATTTATCTTGTTCGAACTATTTGCCTACATATAACAGAAAACCTCGGCTCAAATATATTTAATAATAATACTTTTATATTAAAAATCAATGTTAAAGAGTAGGCCAATACTTTGATACATACCTATTTCTGAACAGATCAATAGCAAGGGACAGGGCACCAGGCAGAGTACTGAGGGCCCCAGTCCAGGCACGATCTTCTAGATGACAATTCTAGGCATATCCTGGGCAAGAAGGACACATGCTGCCTTGAAGGGAAGTCACTAGTCCTGACAGGATTAATTATTTGGTGACTAATGGGCCCTTGGGCCCTGAATAATCAGTAGTAATACCCAGGCAATACTCACTGTGGAACTTGGGTGAGACTCAGAGATGGGCTGGCCTCAGGTGTGACCCAGTTCATTCCCATCTGTGGTGTCTATGGGAAGAGACTCCTGCTTGAGAAAAGATGAAGGAAAAGTAAAGAGGACTTTGTCTTGTTGGTTAGGAACCAGCTCAGCTACAGTACGTAGAACACCAAATGGGCTCCTGGGTCCCTGATTTCAGACCCTGGCTCTTAGATGGTGTTTCTGGACCTAAGCTGAGACTGAGGGGAGTCTACTGCTCTGAAGGGAGAGTTTCAGGACTGGCAGCATTCACCACATGCTAACTAACAAGACATTCAGCCTTGAGTTAACATTGGTGGTAGCCAGGCAGTACTCATTGCAGCACTGAGGTGGCAGTTGCCAAGGGAAAAGACTCCTCTGTTTGTGGTAAGGGTAGGAAAGAGTAGGAAAGACTTTGTCTTATTGCTCAAGTGCCAAGTAAGCCATAGAAGAAAAGAGCACCAGGCAGATTCCTAAGGTTTTTGACTCCAGGAATCAGAATATCTGGATCTGCCTTGGGCAGGATGGGACTTGCTGCCCTGAAGGGAAGGACATAAGCCTGGAGGGCTTTTCCACCTGCTGATTGTAAAGATCTA
Source organism: Aotus nancymaae (assembly GCF_030222135.1). NCBI lineage: Eukaryota > Metazoa > Chordata > Mammalia > Primates > Aotidae > Aotus > Aotus nancymaae. Next base: position 55,640,131 of record NW_026988431.1, on the reverse strand, counting down.
GGGCCTTGAATGAACATAGGTGGTAACCTAAAAGTAGTTATCTTGGGCCTTGGGAAAGAACCAGTACCATGCTGGCTTCAGGTCTGAGCTAATGCAGTCTCTGTGGTAGTGGCAACAGGGGTGCTTGTGGCACCCTTCCCCCAGCTCCAGGCAACTCAGCACAAAGATATAAACTCTGTTTGTTTGGTTGAAAGTAAGGAAAGAGAACAAGATTCTCTGTCAGGTAATCGAGATAATGATTCAAGATCTTATCCAAGACCACCAAAGCAGTACAATTATGAGTCTGCAAGAATGACAGAATTACTGGGCTTCAGGTGCCCCCAGTGCACATATGGCTGCAGAACCAAAGGCTTAGGTTACAAAAATCAAGATCCTTGAAATACCTGGCAAGCCCTTCCAAGAAAGATGGCTACAATAAAATGCAGAGTACAGGGACTACAACATTTAGTTCTTCAGCACATACATTCACAAACATCAAGAGCATCCAGAAAATTACAACCTCATCAAACAAACTTAAAAAGTCACCAGGGACCACTTCTGGATAGAGAGAGATATATGACCTTTCAGACAGAATTCAAAATAATTGTTCTAAGAAAACAAAATGAAATTCAGGAAACAGAGAGAAGGAGCTCGGAATCCTATCAGATAAATTTAACAAAGAGATTGAAATAATTAAAAAGGATGAAGCAAAAATTCATCCTTTTAACTGAAAAATGCAACTAATATTTTTCAGTAGAAACTGAAAAATACAACTAACATTTTTCAGTAGAATTTATCAGAGTCTCTTAACAGCAGAATTGATCAAGTGGAAGAAAGAATTACTGTACTTGAAGACAGGCTATTTGAAAACACATAGTTAGAATAGGCAAAAGAAAAAAAATGAATCAAGCCTACCAGATCTAGAAAGTAGCCTCAAAAAGGCAACTCCAAGAATTATTGGTCTTAAGGAGGAAGAAGAGAGTGGTGGGCAGAAAATTTATTCAAAGGGATAATAACAGAGAACTTTGAAAATGTATAAAAATATATCAATATGCAAGTACAAGAAGGTTATAGAAAACCGAGCAGATTTAATACATATAAGACTACCTCAAGACATTTAACAAACTCCCAATGGTCAAAGATAAAGAAAGCATCCTAAAAATATCAAGTAAAATCTGAGGGATCAGATTGAAGAACTCTCTTTAGCATTTCTTGTAGCACAGGCCATCAACACAAGATCTATCCTGCAAGAAATGCTAAAGAGAGCTCTCCAGTCTGAAAAGTTTGTTAATGAGTACTAAGTAATAAGGTGTTTTAGGGGAGTATATACCTAGCAGTGGGATTGCTGGATCATACGTTATCTCTGGGTATGTGGATCTCTTTTCTCCAAATCCTTGTCAGCATTTGTCATTGTCTGTCTACTAGATAAAAGTCATTTAAACAAGGGTAAGATAATATCTCATTTTAATTTTTATTTGCATTTCTCTGATGATCAATATTCCATCCTTATTTTTTTGGAATAGTTTGGGTAGAATTGATATTAGTTATTCTTTAAATATTAGGTAAAATCTAGGGGTCCTAAGCATTTTTTTTTTTTTTTGCTCGCATATTTTTATTATGTCTTTGATTTCGTTACTTGGTATCGGTCTTTTCGCATTATGTAAATCTTCATGTTTTTGTATGTGATTATTACACACTGTATGGCTGTTTCAAAATCTCTTGTACCCCATGAATATGTACACTTATTATGTACTCAAGAAATGAACAATTAAAAAAAATATATAAATGATTATATGAGTTTATGCCAAAAATTTAAGGAAAATTTATGATCACAAAATCAATTATTATTGATGTATTCCGTATATACGTCAATAATATATACTTTCTTTTGGTGGCCTAGGCTGGAGTGCAGTGGCACAATCTTGGCTCATGTCAACCTCCGCTTCCCAGGTTCAAACAGTTTTCCTGCCTCAGCCTCCAAAGTAGCTGGGATTACAGGTGCATGATGTTCGTCAGGCTGGTCTCGAATTCCTGACCTTAGGTGATATGCCCACCTTGGCCTCCCAAAGTGCTAGGATTACAAGCATAAGCCACCATGTCTGGCCCCGTATTCCCCACAGTAATTGATTAAAAGAGTAAAATCATGCTATTTTAATGGGTTTTTAAAATCATTTTCTAATGTTAAGTACCAATTTGTATTGAAGAATTTAGAGAACTTTATAAAATTATAAACTAAACACAGATAATAAACTTTTTGAAAATAATTCCCTATAACTCTTCTGCTCCTCGTGTAAAAAATTTATAGTATTTTTGAAAGCTCTTTACCTGGAATATTTTTTGATGTTTCTATTGCAGCAATCAGAAAAGTTGGGATGTTGTCTCCCTCTCTTGCTTAGGGGTTGCCATATAATGGTGGTTTCCCCAAGATTAGTGTTCCTGTAATGTAAGGCAATCCACTGTGTAGTTTAGTTAGCAATAGGCCTTCTCTGCTGCCTGGTGGAAATTGAAGTTTGAGAAAGCAGCGAAAATGTGTTAATGCTCTGACTACTGATTTTGTTTTAAGTGCCTTTGATTCAGGACTCTTAAGTCTTCTGTCAGCATCTGTGGAATTGTGGCAAATTACATTGTTAGCTTTCAAGTAGGGTAGCAATCTTATACTCTTCACAATTGCTAACATAAGCATTTAGTTCAATATAGAATATCAGAATTATTTATTTGATGTCTTGGACAATACAATTAAATAGGAAGAAGAAATGAGTGATATTAGCATTAGAAAAAATATCACAATATCATTAAATGAAAATACCATAATTATCTACTTAGAAATTAACAAATTAAAGCAAACTATTTTGATTAAGCAAAAATAAATATATAATAAGCAACAAATGCAATAATAATCCTAGGAATGAGCCTAACAAAATTGTCTAGGTGATCTGTAAAGTAACTGAAAACTCTATTAAAAAACAAAAAAGAATCTGAATACAAATACCATGAATTATATAACTTACAATTGTAAATACTTCAGTTCATATTTAAAAATCATATACATTTAATATTGTTATAATTTAAAATTTGCAGAATTTGCTTAAGAATACAGCAAACTTACTCTAAAATCTATGTGGTAAAATGAAAACTCATGAATAAAATATAATTTTTTAAAAAGAACATTTTCTACTTGATATAATTAGTAAAATTTTACAGAGAGAATGGATAGTAGGTGATAGTGCATATACATGCTCATTTATAAAGGATGTATTCTAAAGGTGGTAACAGAAATTAATAAGGAAATATTTTTTTCAAGGTGAACTCAAATTGGTTGCAGACCTAAATGTGAAACAGAGTCAAAATTTAACCCTAAAAGTTTAAATTTGTAGAAAATATACTGATTTGAGAATTTCTAAATAAGAAGGATGCTGCCTTTCACTCCTTTTGTTCACGATAGTACTGGAAGTTCTAGCCAGAGCAATCAGACAAGAGAAAAAAATTAAGGACTCTCAAATCAGTAAAGAGGAAGTCAAACTGTTATTGTTCGATGACAATAGGACCTAGAAAACCCTAAGGAGTCATGCAAAAGCCTCTAGATATAATAAATTAATTCAGTAAAGTTTCAGGATACAAAATCAAGGTATACAAATCAGTAACCTGGCTATATGTCAATAGCGACCAAGCTGAGAATCAAATCAAGAATCCTTTTAAAACAGCTTAAAAACAATAGAATGCTTAAATATATACCTAACATAGGAAGTGAAAGATCTCTACAAGGAAAGTTACAAAACATTGATGAAAAAAAATGTTAGATGACACAAACAAATGAAAACACATTCCATGTTCATGGATGGGTAGAATCAAAATAGTAGAAATGACCATACTGCCACAGCAATCTACAAATTCATTGCAATTCCCATCAAAATTCCATTATAATTCTTCACAGAACCAGAAAAACCAATTCTAAAACTCATATGGAACCAAAAAAGAGCCCAGATAACCAAAGCAAAACTAAGCAAAAATAACAAATCTGGAGGCATCACATTACATTACCTGACTTCAAACTATACTATAATGCTATACTCACCAAGCAGCATGATAGTGGTATAAAAACAAGTATATAGACCACTAGAACAAAATAGACAACCCAGAAATAAACCCAACTAATCTTCAACAAAGCAAACAAAAATATAAAGTGAGGAAAGACACTGTATTCAGCAAATGGTGCTGGGATAATTGTTAAGCAACGTGTAGAAGAATGAAACTAAATCCTCATCTTTCACCTTATAAGAAAATCAACTCAAGATGGATCAAACACTTAAATCTGAGACCCGAAACTATCTAAATTTTGGAAGATAACATCAGAAAAACCCTTCTAGACATTGACTTCAGCAAAGACTTAACGACCAAGAACCCCAAAGCAAATGCAACAAAAACAAAGATAAATTGATGTGACTTAATTAAACCAAAAAACTTCTGCACAGCAAAAGGAATAATCAGCAAACAAACAACCACAGAGAGAAAATATTTGCAAACTCTGCATCCATCAAAGGACTGATTCAGACTCTACAAGAAACTGGGACAAATCATGAAGAGAAAACCAAATAATACCCTCATAAAGTAGGCTAAGGACATGAATAAACAATTTTTGAAAGAAGATATATAAATGTCCAAAAGCATATGAAAAAATACTAATCACTAAATATTAGGAAAATGAAAATCAAAGCCACAGCATGATACTACCTTACTTCTGAAAGATTGGATGTAATTTTTCAAAAAAAATCTAAAAAATAATAGATGTTGGTGTAAATGTGGCATAAAAGGAAAGCTTTTACACTGCTGGTAGGAATGTAAACTAGTACAACCCCTATGGAAAACAGTATGGAGAGTCCTTAAAGAACTAAAAAGTAGAATTATCATTTGATCCAGCAATCCCACTCCTGAGTATCTACCTGGAGGAAAATAGTCATTATATGAAAAAGACACTTGCAAGTGCATATTTATAGCAGCACAATCTGCGATTGCAAAAACATGGAACCAACCCATATGCCCATCAATTAGTTAGTGGATAAAGACTAATACCATTGATTACTACTCAGAGATAAAAAGGAACAGAATAATGGTATTCATAACCACCAGGATATTGTTGAAGACCATTATTCTAAGTGATGTAACTCAGGAATGGAAAACCAAACATCATATGTTCTCTCAGTGAGAGCTATGCAATGAGGATGCAAAACATAAGAATGATATAATGACCTATGGGGACTGGGGGTGAAGGGTCAGAGGTTGGTGATGGCTAAAAGACTCCACATTGGCTACAGTGTAAACTGCTTGGGTGTTGGGTGCACTGAAATCTCAGAAGTCATCACCAAAGAACTTATCCATGTAACTACACCTTGTTTTCCAGAAAAACTATTGAAGTTAAAAAAAAAAAATTTTTTTAAGCTTATGTAATTAGAAACTTGGTTCTGAGAAGAAATTTAAGCATTTTTTGTCTCTTGTTCTATTAAAAATAGATTGTCAAATTTTCTTTCTCAGGGACTCCTGCCCCGAATTTACCTGAGCCAGGAAGCAACTGTTAATCCCTGATGCCATTTTCTGGTGGCTCTTTCTTTGGCCAGGATTCGGAACCACAGTTTCCACAGGGGCTGTGACAGGAAGCCCTTGGTTGGGTAGAAAGAGCCCCTTTCTTCTTGCCCCCTGACTTTGTTCCCAGGACATGAAGCCAGAAATGGCAGGCTGGGATCTCCCACAGGACAATTTTTTCTTCCTAACTCTCACAACTGTGTATCTTTCCGGTCTTTTGCAAAGACAGAAGCTATATGTTTAAACAACTGAATTGATTACATCTTTTCTTTTGTAAACCTCTAAAACCTATGTAACTTAATAATTCTGGAAAATATTTCCTATCTCCACAACTTCAGAAATAGAGTTGCTTGTATATTTTAGACAGATTTAAAAAATGAAAAATAAACCCTTTATGTAACATATACTTTTTTTAGCTTTGTGTAATTAAAGCTATACCACCAAAATGCCAGAGTACATGACCACATAGCAAAATGTAACCTGATTCAACCAATTACCTCTTAAACAAGGCTCAGCTTTCTTTCCTGAACAGGTAGAAAACCTAGTTTCAGTTCTCTTTTATTGAATTTTACTCCAAGTCTGCAAAAATATCCAGTCATGTACAGTTTTCTACATTTTCTCTCCTATTCTCTAAATCATTATTTTACTCATTTTTGGAAATAGTATGAAGTCTATTTCCAATATTTTTGGAGGCTTATTACAAGTAAAAATCCATGCCATGTCTTGAGTGTGAAAAAAAAGTTCTCTTTTTTCAAAGAGTTTATAGCCTTTTAAAGCATCTCTTTATTGTTTTATCATAGCATTATTTACTGTAACAATTAGCAATGTAAAATTAAAAGTGTATATATTTACAGATATTTTGTAAATGTTTCAACTTTTCCCAAATAGCTTATTCCTTTTCCTTTTATGCCCTACATCGGTAACTTTCCATGCCTTTTCTATGAAAAATGATGTCATCATGTGAAAGTTTACAAGCAGTTGTTAATCAGTCTTTTTTAATATGTCATCAGTCCGATTTTATTTTTGTCTAGAGCTAGTATTGCAGAGGTTTCTTGCTATTTAGTGGGGTTTTGGATTTTTGTGCTTACAATGACACTTTAATTTCCAAAAAGTCCTTCCAGCTTTAGTTTCCTGTTAGTATAATCCAGCCCCTCTTTTACTCCTTGAACACCAGTGACCATATAATGCATAAAATAATTTGTTTCAAAGGCTTTATGAATTTTGTATTCCTTTTTTTCTACTTGTACGTTACAAATCAGTGTCATCAGTCATTTGTATTCTGACAGATAATCTGTTTTCTGAATTGTGTTTGAGTTCATAGTTTACAAAATATGTTCTGCAACTTAAGCACTAGACAAATTTGTTTATTTTATACCAAAACAAAACAAAACCAAAAACTCATTCTGCTCATAGTAACTCAATGTTGCCAACCAAAATCGATTGTTTTTATAGATTCTCTCTTAGTAATACATTTTTATCCTGTATGTCTTAAATTATCCTTAAATGCATTGAGGTTTTATAGAATATAATTGTTGACAATTAAAAAGATAACATTCTGGATATGGATAAATAAGGAAAAGAAATGGCATTCAATTTATTGCACATGGAAATATGTTCAGCTAATATAGAGACTTCATTCTATCTTTTGCATATAAATAACATTGCACTGCATTGTATAGTTGTTACCAACAACTCTTGGGCTTCAAACAAGTCTTCTTGATGTATATTTGTATCCAAATTATTCTGTTCAGATGAGATCATGATTCAGTGACCTCATTTTTTACACAGCTTATGGATTCCACAGCTCACAGCTTGACTGGTTCTTATGCTTAGAACAGTTTGCTTTTTTTCTGGTGGCTTAGCAACTCATTGGTGCGGTTGTTGGCTTGATTTTTATGATCTGCTTAAATATAAAAATTTCAGCTTGTACTGGAGCTTTAAATGCAAGCATGAGAATGGAGTATTTACTAAACCTTACATTTCTGGTGACCTACATTTTACATCTTTCTGTAAAACATCATTTTAAAAATATAAATTTTACCCTGAATAGACAGATTAGAGCAGAAATGTCAACGCTTAATACTTTAACCAAATGATCAGAAGTAACATATAAATTGTAATCACTAAGAAAACAATATGCATTAGTTTATAGCTTGCAGGATTTAAAAGCAATAAAATATAAGGACAACAATAGAATTTCAAATTCCAATATTATACTTTGTGTTTTATTGTCCTAACTCTAAATACTGCAAAAAACATCATAGGGAACTTTATCATCCCTGAATAGATTTCCATTTTGATGGAGGATAAACCATGAAAAGAAGATTATATAATCAAGGTATAAGATTATTCAGAAACTGGGCTCAACAAGGGATGTATTCAAACCTTTCACTGAATTTCCTTGCTGCTTTCTCATTTCGCTGAAGCAATTCAGTTCACTGAGTGTCATTAAGTAAAATGGAGCTCAAAAGTCAGAGCAATTACAGGGGAACTGTTGAGGAGATTCAAATTCGTCCTAAAATGAGACCCTGGTCCTGATGTTAACTATATATTAGTTTAATGTTTCTAATTTAGCAACTGTCCCTCAGCAAACACAAAATATGTAATTAAATGCTTTGCCCTTAGGTTTCAGCACAACTCCTGACAATCACTTTACCTCATCTGTGTTGACCTACAGGGACCTTAACAATGTACACTGAAGTCCAGAGCCACCTGGAGTTTAATCACATATGTTCTAAGCAACTATTATGTGAGTCTAGCATCCAATCTTAGTAAATCAGCAGTTTCCTCTTAAGACTGTACTCCAAGTGTCATGATTAATCCTGAAGTCTGGGTGTCTATTTCATTTCTCCACATGGGCTCCTATTAAACCAGTTATTTGTATGTGTCTAAGCGTAATGTGTGTACATTATAAACAGTAAATTGTTCTCAGCAGCTATGAACAGGTGGTAAGAAATTCAAAGGATAGGGCTACCGGGATATTAGCCTTTAATGGAACTTCAAAGACAATTGCTATTCAAATTAACTAGAAGAACCGAAGAGAATTCTCATCCCTTCATCTTAGCATTGGTCAACACTTCTAAGGTCACTCAGAAATATTCATTGTTTGAAATTCTTTAATCTGTTTATACTAATCGTTGTAGTTGCTTAGATTTCTGCTTCTAAACCTGGCTGTCTATAATTTTGTTTGTTTAGATTGCATTGTGAAATACAAATTCTTGACCTTTATCCCCAGAGGTTCTGCTTCAGTTTTAGAAAACATCAGCATAAAATATCATGCAAAAAAGATACAAGGGTTTTAATGCATTTTGAATTTTAGAGACTTAAATTACAAAAGACCTAAGTTTTAAATATTACTTGCTCTCTTAGCGGACATTACCCATCTGTTAACCTTGAAAGTATACATGCATCCTTCAATTACTGGGCCAAATATCTCTTTTTCTTCTTTTCTATTAATAGTTCCCAAAAGTTTAATGTCAGACTTAGGTTTTATATGCATGTTTGTTTTCATTTATCTGATGCATAATGGCTTTATGATTATCATGTTTTAATATGCCACAGTTATATCTGTGTCTATCTTAGAAAAAGACTACAGAAGGGATTCTGGCTTTTTATATACTATTTATATATAAGAATTCAATGTTATGCTGGATATCTTTTGAATGAGTTGGTGAAAGAGGGCAAGGAAACATCTGCTCACCCTGAAAAACTATTCCAGAAATTTCCTAGATACATATAACACAAGTGTAGATAAATAATACTGATTCTATTCCAAACTTTGAATAATACATAATAGGCAGTGCACTATACTCAATGAGAGCAGGCAGATAGGCAAATGAAAGGTGTCAAGTTACTACTTTTACCTTTGGTTGCATGGAAAGACAAGTAGTCATTCATGAACATAGTAACCTTCATCATTGATCTCTATGACTCAAAGTCCCCCTGACTACAATAGCCAAAATTCCATTACTAAAATTATTTTCTTATTGTTTCTGTAGGTTAAATGCTTCCCTCTGACCCTTCTGAAATTCTGTGAGGCTTTTTCAAAGGCAATATCTCATGTCAACCTCAACATATAAAGAACAGACACCACTGAGATTCTCAAAGGGTATGGTATGCCCTTCACCAGTGATTTTTGACTCTTTTAATAAGAGGAGTATACTCTATAATATTCTAAAGAATATGGTCTGGAGTTTATTCCCTAGCCTTAGAAGATCAAACCATTCTAACGCCTTACTCTTTCTTTCCAAGCCCTCTCACCTCTTAATAGGCACACTGCAAAGGCAGTACCAGAATCTTTACTTCATAAACTAATGACTCTCTTCATTTACAAGCCTCAAGATAGTATTTTCAGCAAAGATTACTATTGTCTCTAGAAATCTCTGAGAATATATTGAAATACTAGTGATGGAAGAGAGCTTCTATGTCAATAAAACGTCACCTAGCCAGCTTCCCGTGAGTAGTCCAAAAAAAATTGGTGATTAACTTCAAACATATTCACAAGTTTATGCTGAAACGTGTTAGCCAAGCTTTGCATTACTTCAACATATAAAAGTACAAAATATGTCTATATTGAGACCTGACTCTTGAAAATTTGGGAAAGTGATGACAGCTATTGAGGAAACAGAGAAATCAATGGCGTAAAACAAATAAACTTACATGTTAATTACACTACATATGAATGCTTTGCATCTCATAAGATGGTATTCTAAATTACAGGGACAAAAATTGACTCCAAGAAATGATATTAGAAAAACCATTCATATATCTAATGACATCTGTTTAGTATATCCAATTGGAAGAAAATAAATCTATATCTTACACTATATACCAAAAATTCCAAATATGTTAGAAATTTGTATGTAAAAAAATAAAATTATACAATTAGTAAAGATAACATTAAGAAAAAAATTTTAAATATGATTAAATTCTAGGCCCATTAAACAAATGTAAGACCTGAAATTGTAATTGTACTAGAAAAAAGGAAAAAAGAAAACAAAGGCAACAGAAGCAAAAGTAGACAAATTGGACTGCATTAAACTAAAAATCCTGCCCAGAAAAGAAAGCAAAAGAATGTAAAGACACCTCACATTCTGTAAGAAAATATTTGCAAACCATACCTTTGATAAAGGGTTAATACACAAAATATACAAATAAGTCAAATAACTCAATAACAAGCTCCAGCAATCCCACTACTGGGTATGTACCCAAAGGAGAGTGAATTATTATATCAAAAGATAACTGCATTTCTATATTTATTGCAGCACTAATCACAATATCAAAGATATAGAATTAACCAAAGTGTCCATGAATAGGTGATGGGATAAAGAAAATATGTCCACCAATGGAAGATTGGATAAAGGAAAAAATATATACAATAGAATATTATTTAACTATGAAAAAGAATGAAATCAGGTCTTTTGCAGAAACATGGATGAAACTAGATGCCATTGTCCTACATGAAGCAATTCAAAAATCAGAAAGTCAAATACCTCAAGTTCTCACTCATAAGAGAGAACGGGCTGGGTGCAGTGGCTCATGCCTGTAATCCCAGCACTTTGGGAGGCCAATGCAGGTGGATGGCCTGAGATCAGGAGTTTGAGACCAGCCTGGGCAACAAGATGAAAGACTGCATCTTCTAAAATACAAAAAATTAGCTGGTTGTGGTGGTGCGCACTAGTAATCCCAGCTACTTTGGGTACTGAGACAGAAGAATTAACTTGAACCCAGGAGGTGGAGGTGGCAGTAAGCTGAGATCACACAATTGCACTCCTGTCTGGGTGACAGAGCAAGATTCTATCGAGAGAGAGAGAATATATGTAAATGGACATGGACATAGAATGAGGAATAATAGATATTGGAGACTCAGAAGAGTGTGAGAATGGAAGAGGAGTGAAGAATAAGAAATTACTTAGTAGATGAAATGTAAATTATTTGGGTGACGGTTGCACTAAAAGCGCAGACTTTACCACTAAGTACTATACATTCATGTAAACAAAACTGCACTTGTACTCCTTAAATTTATACAAATTAAAATAGTCAAAAGATATATACAGATACTTCTCAAAGGAGGACATACAAATGGCCAACAAATATATTAATAATGCTAAGTATCACTAATCATCAGGGAAATGCAAATTAAAACCATAATGAGAAATTACCCCTCACCTGTCAGTATGGCTACCATCAAAAAAGCAAAAAAGATAACAAATTTTGGTGAGGATAGAGGACCAAAAAAAACCTTATATTACAGTCATATTACTTCTTTTATTTTTATGAAAATTTTAACCAGTCATTCTGTCTCTTTTTGCTTACATCCATAGACACTTGATTTCTGGCATTTGCAAGAGGAACATTTTGCAAACCACTACAAAAATGATTTTATCACCACTGGCAAAAACTTCTAAGGGGCTAAAATGTGTTTATAAGTGACTTTCCTTGAAAAACTCAAAAGTACTATTTTAAAATTCAAGATTTTCCCTCTCATTGACTCAACACCTTTTAATGTTATGTCATTTTTGAAATGGCAAAGTTGGTAATCACACAAAGCATACCTCAGTAAACTGACTATACTTAAAAGGGTACTTTACTCTTTCAAATAAATTTGGCTGGCAAAATCAATACATTTTGCAGGGATATCAGTGGCTCACCCCTGTAATCCAAGCAGTTTGGGAGGCCAAGGCGAGTGGATCACCTGAGGTCAGGAATTTGAGACCAGCTTGGTCAACATGGTGAAACCCTGTCTCTACTAAAAATGCAAAAATTAGCCGGGTATGGCAGTGGGCACCTGTAATCCCAGATACTCTGTAGGGTTGTTTGTGGTGACGCAATGCTCTATGCTGATGCTTTAGTATTTTCCTATGTGTTCTTTCAAGTTATACAGCAATTCCCAGCTTTTCCTTTGAGATAATTTTCTGACAAAGTTTTTGTGAGCCTGTTTTTATCTTGTCATAAGATACATTTGTAATGTTGATATATGTTCTAATGCTTATGAGGAAGATAAACTTTAGAATACTTTGTTACACTTTTATTGACGGGAGAGTGAATATTCTAATTGAAACCACATTTTCCTCACCCAAGGCAACAGTGTTCTCTCTCAACTTTATTGCAATTGTGTGTTTGTTGTGTGTGTGTTTTCTTTTGTGTGTGTGTGGGGTAATAAAGGCTCTGTTGTTCTTGCTGTGGTGGTGGTTTATAGACATTTTGAATGAGAAATTGATATTACTCTAGCTGTAATAAGTATCTTTCTATTTTTTAGATAAAAGTAATTAAGATAGCAATGAATTAAGAATTCATAACATGCCTAATGTCACTTACATGTTCTACTTTCACCCTCTCCCCCCAATTTTATCAACTTCATGTATATATCCACTTTGCTAATCTTTTTATATTTAATGTTTATTGCCTGTCATTGTGCAATCTTGTTGTCTGTTCCTTCATCATCCCTTCAAAATAAAGGAGATCTATATTTATTTTGTTCATAGTTGTATCCGAAACCACCAGATAGAGAGAGACTGAATAAATATGAATCTGGGCATTAATGAGTGGTGCAAACAGCTGTAGTGTCAGCTGATGTATTGAGACTTTAGTTATCTTAAGTATCATCGAAGCCTATTAGTTTGCTACACATAAATTAATGCACATACTTTGGAATAAAGGTAAAGAACATATTTCAGTGAATATGTTTTTGCCATCATCTGTTTTCTTACATTAATTTGGCAAACAAAAACATTCTCATTAAGAGAGACCCTAAGATTACATTTTATCTTGCATACTTGTGCTGCTTCATTTTCTTTTTCGTTTTTATAAATATACTAAAATGCTGAGATATGAATTCACCAAACTTAGAGACACATTCAAGGTAATCTTAAACATTCTCTCCAGCCTGAATAGAATGTTATACTCTCAATGGATTTTATGGTTTTCAATTTTCCTTCACAAATCCTAAGTAATCTCCATTTCTCAAAGCCTAATGTATTTCAATGTATGCCATCTGTAACTCGATTTCTTCTTCTTCAAAAATGCTGAAGTCTACTTAAATCCTAATATCTTTGCAACTGCTGGAAATTTTTCTTCAATCTTGCTGTCATTTTGAGCTCACAATTTCAACCCTGTGAGGATAATATGCTGTAGCCAAAATATGCTGTGACTTTTGTCACTGTTGTAATTCAGCTTCAGAATCTGTTTGCTACCCTTTTGGTTCTGTTTTAATTTAATCAGCAATTCAAAGAAGATGAGAGGCCATAGAAAACGCCTTTTAAACTTTAGGTATCTAAAGCCACTATCCACATAGAGCTACTAATATAGCATATCCATTAATTCTTATGTTTTGAGTATAATTAATTAAATTAAAGTAACAAATTTAACAATTATGAGGGATAGGAACAACTAAAAATTTCAGATTTCCACTTTCTCATATACAAAGAAACAATATTTACACACATGTGAAAAATATTTATTTAAAATACAAGTGTGTGTTTTGAATATTTATCCTGATATTAAATTATTTTCACAGTTTTATTATTTAAACATAAGAAGAAAAATACTTTATCTTGTTTTTCTACTTGGTCCTCTCCTGAAAACTACACTGAAGTGGTCTTAACAAAACATAAATACTTTAAGGGACATTCTAATAAAGAATTGAGTAAAATAGTTATTATAGTAAGTTATGTAAAAAACTGGCATTAGATCTCAAAGTGTTAAAGTATTATTGAAGATAATTTAAACAGAAGTGAATAAAAAGCAAAATTTCCAAGATAAACAGCTGTGTGAAATAAATTCTTATTGGTTATTTACAATTTTGGAACAAAGCAGAAGGTACCTTTAAAATATGTTGCTCCTTGAAAATCAGAATGTTCACCTCAAAACTAAGCACTAAGTCATATCAATTGAAATATCATTTGTTAGTAACTGAAAGGGATTTAATATAAACATTTAACAAGAAACTGATGATTCTTAGAATCTCTAATTTTATTAATGTCACTTCACTTTCTACACTCACATCTATAAAATCAACCATGTATGAGAAGCTAGTTGCAGTTATAAATTCTGTGTTATAACACTATGTTTGGCAACAACACGAATAACTCGTATGCAACTCCAATGGCTTAACAAATCCCCAGTTACCTTTTTTCACATAACAAGATATTTCCTTTAAAGTAGATGGTCCAGAGCTGATGGGAGATTTTTCAATGTTGCAAATATTCCAGCCTTCTACTTTGTTTTCGATCCAACATTCTTAACCGTGACATTTATTTCTATGGCATGGTTAAGAATTGTTCTTGAAATTTAAGCTTCTCATTTTATGTAGATGATATGTAAGATGCCAGAAAGGAAAAAAAAGTATTTGACTTCCTTCTTCCAAGGAAATTAAAGTAACAAAATTAGGCAACCATATTAACAACCATATCTCAAAAGTCCTCCAAAAAGATTGCCTTACAACTTACTGACCAGTATTCGGTCACAAGATCAACACCAGGTACAAGAGCTTATTGGTAAATGAAGGGTGAAAGTGAGACTGGATGTGGGCTGGTCAAATAGCAGTGTTTACCGCAAACAAACAAACAAAAAAAGAAAGAAAAACAGTTTTTATCTTGTTATAAAGATATGTTCTCAAATATCAGAAGTGAAATTTAATATGTAGCTATTACATCTATTTTATTCATAATTATATATATATGTGTGTGTATATCTATATATCTATCTATCTATATAGATATATATATAATTGTACTTTAGGTTCTGGGTTACATGTGCAAATCATGCAGGATTGTTGCATAGGTCCATACATGGCAATGTGGTTTGCAGCCTCCATCCCTGTCACCTATATCTGGAATTTCTCCCCATGTTATCCCTCCCCAACCTCCCTACCCTCCCCGTCCCTCCCCTAGTCCCCTGCAACAGACCCCAGTGTGTGATGCTCCCCTCCCTGTGTCCCTGTGTTCTCACTGTTCAACACCCACCTATGAGTGAGAATGTGTGGTGTTTGATTTTCTGTTCTTGTGTCAGTTTGCTGAGAATGATCCATGTTCCTACAAAGGACACAAACTCATCGTTTTTTTTGGCTGCATAGTATTCCATGGTGTATATGTGCCACATTTTCCTTGTCCAGTCTATCATCAATGGGCATTTGGGTTGGTTCCAGGTTTTTGCTATTGTAAACAATGCTGCAATAAACATGTATGTGCATGTGTCTTTATAATAGAATGATTTATAATCCTTTGGATATATGCCCAGTAATGAGATTGCTGGGTCAAATGGAATTTCTATTTCTAGGTCCTTGAGGAATCGCCACACTGTCTTCCACAATGGTTGAACTAATTTACACTCCCACCAACAGTGTAATAGTGTTCCTATTTCTCCACATCCTCTCCAGCATCTGTTGTCTCTCTTAGCTATTTTGTTGCTCATGTACATTTGACTTTTCTGGTACTTATTCCTCTGCTATTAATGTGCTTCTCCACATGTAGCATTACATCTTCTGTAGTTTTTGTTTCATAAAGATAATTTTTTTTTTTTTTTTTTGACACGGAGTCTCACTTTGTCACCCAGGCTGGAGTGCAATGGCTTGATCTCGGCTCACTGCAGCCTCCACCTCCTGAGTTCCAGTGATTCTCCTGCCTCAGCCTCCCAAGTAGCTGGGACTACAGGCGCATGCCACTATACCTGGCTAATCTTTTTTTTTTTTTTTTTCATTAGATATGGGGTTTCACTGTGTTAGACAGGATGGTCTCGATCTCCTGACCTTGTGATCCGCCCACCACAGCCTCCCAAAGTGCTGGGATTACAGGCATGAGCCACTGCGCCCGGCCATAAAGATAATTTCCAACTAATTTGGTCCATAAATATTGAAGAAGATTATTCATTGAAAATTGCGGCTTTTAGCAATAAAACAACTTTTCACATTTGAGGCCATTTAATTGAATTATACTTTTGTAAAATATCAAGATGAGTTTTCTTTTTTCTTTTCCCACATTTTGGGTATTCTTTTGACTACACTTTAATTTCAGCATTTCTGATTAATTTTAATTTATGTATATTTTACAGATTATAGTTGCATCTTGCCTTGTCAACAAAATTTTTTTTTCATTTGTCCATTAAGGAAATTCACTTTTATTGATGTGATTGATAAGTTTAATTTCCACCCCATCATATTATTTTATAATTAAATGTATGCATGTGTGAATATGTAATGTTTTTTGACAAAATGTGTATTATTATCTATTAAAAATAAATTTATATTTCACATGGTTTGTATTTTTGCTCCAGTTAGCTTTGCAATTATGCCTTATGACCGACCCTAAGTTCTCTGTTTAGTTTTTAACTAGTTCGTCATTTTTAAATGGCACACTTTAACTCTCATCTATTGCCTAATATGAAAAATCAACGAGACTATTCTCCTTCCTTGTTTTCCTTTCCATCATCCTTTTATAGGTTGCATTATTTTGTCAAACAGATACATTAGTGCATTAGTCTTTCACTCTCATCACCATCTATTTTTAGTCTGAGGCATATTAATATATTAATGTTTTATGCTCACCTACTGTTAGATTTTCTCAGTCCTGTTTTGGTTGAATAAAGATTAACTTGTAGTAAATCCAAGAAATTCTTATGGGTACAGAATTCCCTAAGCTCTTGTATGTTTAAGACTTTTTCATAGCCTTAACATCTGAAGTTTGGGTTAGCTAGCTAGAAAATATTTAGGGAAAAAAATTTTCTTTTATTGGGTCTTAAAATTGTTGCTCCATTGGTGACTTGCTTTATATGTTGCATTGGAAAAGTCTGAGGTCGTTTTAAATATTTTACTCTTGTACTTTATTTGATGTTTTGTCTGAAAGTTTGATGAGTTTTTTTATTTGATCTAATGTATTTTTCTACAATATATATTGGAGATTATTTTGGGGGGATAATATTCCAAGGTGACCTTTGGATCCTTTCAATATTTAGATTTCTAAGTTGAGTCCATTTCTGGAAATACTTTTTGTATTATAGTTTCAAACACTAGCTTTGTTTGACTGTTTAATTTTTGCTTCCCACTACCCAACACTTCAACTCTTTATCTCATTCCATTCACTCTCTATTTCTGTTTTATCTTTACCCAATACTCCTCATGAAATATCAATGATCTATTTATCCCTTTATAATTTAGTTTTTATTTCTAAGTTAGTCATTATTCTCTTTAATTATATTCTGTTTAATAAACTTTCAATAGTTTGTGATTTGCTCATGTCTCTAAAATTTAAAATAATTCTTGTTTCAATGTGCTTTTCATATTCATAAATACTTGCTTGAATATGTTTTATTTAAAAGGTTGTCTCATAGAGTTTTTCTACTTTGCTATAGATTTTGGCAATAAATTTTCTTCAGCTATATATTAATCATGTATTATAATATTTCCAAGAAAGATGTGTAAATATTTTCAATTTCCCATGCACTATGAGAATTTGTGGTGATTCTTAATATTTTTAGTTAAATATTATCATTTTTATCAGTGTAGCAAACTACACTTTCATTAATAAGTTTTCTTTTTGGTGGTGAAAGGAAGAATTCTATTTCCTGTGATTTTTCTTTTTCTTATTAGATCCTAAATTTTCTTCCATTTGCACTTTTATTCCATTACTGTGGAAATACTAATTGGTGCTCCTCTGATTAGGTGTAAATTTGCCCTGGTATCTAGGCCTTTCAAATACTGTGTCAAATTATACACAATATCATTCCCGTCAATGTTTTACAAAACAGTTCTACTGACATTTTGGATGACTTTTTTTTTTTTTTTTTTTTTTTTCCTGTGGGGGCTTCTCTTGTGTATTGTAGAATGTTTACTGATCTCTCTGGTTTCTACCCACTAGATACCAATAGTAACCACCTGTCCAATGTGAAAACTAAAAATGCCTCCAGGCATTGCCAATTGCCCTTTGAAAGGGAAAATGCCCCAAGTTGAGAACCACTGTGTATAAAAATATTTTACGCTTAGGGTTAACTTATTCTTGAAAACTGAGATTTATCTAGATTTCCTTTTCTTTCCCTTATAGTTTTTCTTGGACTGACATTGCTTGAAACAAAAATTTGTGATGGAACTGAGTAAAAGAAGTAGTTCACTGGGAGTTTATTTTTTAAAATTTTCTTGCTTATTTTGAACTGTGAATGGTCTCTCTTTTCAGGCTGTGTGGAGATTGTACTTGGTATGTAGTTTTATGTACTCTGCTGAAAATTATTCTTCTACAATATTTAGAGAAAATATTAGAAGACTTGATTGCCATTTCTTCTGAATAAATATAAAAATAAAATTTTATTGTGGAGAAATTTAAAATATAATTTTATTTTAAATTTAAAATATAAAATAAAATATAAAATTTATATTTATGTATTTTGAAATAAATATAAAAATAAAATTTTTTAAGTGGAGAAAGCTATATCCCCTGAAAAACTGGTTTTAATTGATGAATGACTTAGATTTTATAAAGAATAGTTGTTTTAAAAAATATTTTTAGTAGTTTCCCATATATGAGTCTAGATATTGGAGCTTCATATACAGTGTAGGAATAATGACAACTTTATGAGGGTGGTACAGTAATAAAAGCATAATGCATTTTAATGATACTGTGGCAGACTAATTTCATAAGTGTAAAATTTCTCAAAATAAAATTATTTCTATTGCAAGGTTTCTGGGTTTTCTGGACTCTGAGGAATGCTTGACCATTTAATATAGTATGATTTATACCAAGTTTCCTATTATCCATCTTGGTTTGTATGTAAGATAGTCATCTTTTACAAGAACAGAAAATCAAACACCACATGTTCTCACTCACAGATGGGTGTTGAACAATGAGAACACATAGACACAGGGAGGGAAGCATCACACACTGGGGTCTGTTGGGGGAAATAGGGGAGGGACAGTGGGGAGTGGGGAGTTGGGGAGAGAGAGCATGGGGAGAAATGCCAGATATAGGTGATGGGGAGGAAGGCAGCAAATCACACTGCCATGTGTGTACCTATGCAACAATCTTGCATGTTCTTCACATGTACCCAAAAACCTAAAATGTAATACAAAAAAAAGAAAATAAAAGAAAATAAAAAAATAAAAAATAAAAAGAAGATAGTCATCTTTTTTAATAGAACAGTTTCACAAGTTTATAAATTAATTGCTTAAGATTTATAAAGATTTAAGAGTTTTTTCCTTGCTCTTCTAACTCCAATCAGCCATCAAGTGTTTATTGACTACCTACATATAAGTATTACGTTATGATTAGAAAAGATGTTTAAATAATTTGTAGTTCAGGAGTGAAGACAAAAATTAGAACTTAAAAACAAGCCTAAAGCACATTGCAATGACTACTATAAGAATAAATTTAAATATGTAAATAAGGCATCACTTTTTTTGAAGAAAATAGATAAATAATAATCAAAACACAAGCAAAAAAGAAAAGTATGTTAGAGAATCTGAATACAGATGTCATGAATTAAAAGTTGAATGTAAAATATGAGAACTATCTTGAAGGTGGTAATAATAATGTTAATAGGTTTGTATTCTATTGATAGAATTATGTATATGCTATTCACACCAGACACAGTAACAAGCATTTAATTATCATAAATACCCTTATGAATAATAGTGTAAATATATCCAATTATAGACAAATAGATTTTGTGCATTTCTCAGGTTCACACAAGTAGTAATTGATGGAGTGAAATGTTTAATTCATGGCATCTGACATCAAAACCCATAGTTTGAAGAGCCATTCTAATTCATTTGTGTCTTCAATTTGCAAAATAGTTTCACCTACAATCAAAATATGAAGACTTGTGTGTTACTTACCTCCTGGCTAGAATAATGCTCTTCCAGGAAATACTCTTGTTATTCACTGTTTGGAGAATAAATAAGATACAATGCTTTGTCTGTCATAAACTACTTTTTGTTAGAGCAAATACCATTCCTTAAAACCATGGGTTATAGATCCTGGAAAATACAATTAAAGAAATATTACCAAATTTTTAAAACAGTTTCTGTATTTTTGAATCCATATTTCAGAATGTGGCTACTCTACTCACATCCCTATGGAATTATTTTCCTTTTCAATTCAATACTAGCAGATATTTGGATTATTAACATTTTGTTTTGCTTAATGATTTTGAAGAAATAAACATTAAGGTAATTTTAGTAATAAAAATACTGAATTATCAGTTAATGTGGTTATCTCAAATTTATACACAAAGAAGAATGAATGCTACATTTATTCTCATTAAAAGAGACAGTATTTATTATATTTTAAAGAAAAATTCAGTTTTTAACACAGGATATCAGTAAGATCAACATATTTTTTATATGTAAAATATATAATGGTTTTTATTTCAATTATTCCTTATAACATTGCACTGAGTTGTACTATTCAATATTAATTACTTAAGTGATATTTCCTGTCACTTCACTGAGCTTGTATTTATATTATTTTACTAGAGAGAAATACCACTTTACTAACATGCAATATCTAGTTGAATACAAAATGTCTCTGGATGTTATGTGCAATACACAAGGTGCCATACCTATTGAATGTACAATGTCTATTTATCTGTTATCTGGTTGATGCCAAGTTCACTCCAGTTCACAAGTAGTAATTTTTGGATTGAGATTGATGTTGAGTGTGTGTCTGTGTATCTGTACATATTTAACAGTTGATTCTGCCATCCTAAATAGTCACTATTATATTCTATCAGCTGTGATTTGGCTAACACTATGAAAACAATTGACATTTTACAATTCAATTCATAGATTGCAGAAGTGCAGTAAGCTGTAATATGAAATAAATCTCATAAATGTATCCCATGAATTTAGATTTTATGGCATGTATATGAAAAGGAAGTTCATTTATTTGGAAAATAGGCATCACTACCTTGTTTTCAAGTGTGACACTAAGATTTCCTTAATGTTAACTTTAATATAAAATTTGCAGAGGATCTCATACTGCCAAACACATATATTGAATACTCAATGTAATTGCAATTCACTCCAGGGCTTTTATAGATAAAATATCGTGACTTAATAAAATGTTTTTAGGGACCAGTAGGAGCTTATATTGTGAAATATAAAGAAAAGTGAATAACTAGATAAACAAAATTCTTTAACAAGAGTATACAAATTAATTTAGGAAGCATAGATTTTTGAGACTTTTTTATTATTTAAAAATGACAATATGAAAATTGTCATGGTGAAGAATGAAATGCTGTATTAAATTATTTTAGTCCTTTCCAGAGCAAGGGTAGAAGGCATGATGCAAATTGAAAACAGTGACAGATCAAAGCTAAATAACCTGACACAGACACAATACAACTGCAACTTCTGGCTAAACAGGTTGTGATGTGACTCTCAGGCACAATCCATTATTGTGCAAAATTGGACACGTTGCCAAGATACTATACTCCAGTGACTTCGATAATGTTACTATATTAGGCTCCCAAGCCTATTTCAGCATCTTATTGTATAATTTTTAAGATACATTAGCATTACTTATTTCAATCTTTCAATAAATTAATATTGTGTTTGTATGTGGAACTGTGTTCTCAGAAATGAGCCATATGAAAATATAGTACAATATTTTAAAATTTAAACACATTATTTAATGTGTTAATTAGAAGTAATATTAATAAACAGAAAATATGTTTACATATAATACAATGTAATTTATATACTAATATATCTAAAAATATATTTACCTGTTAAAGTTGCATATTTAATATATATGATATATATGTACATATATAATCCATTAAATAATATTTTGTATTTAGATATTTTAATACTAAAATGTTAATATTTAGATAATAATATGTAAAAGTATATTTTAGGTACAGAATTATATTTTAGATGTTTACAGTAGGTCAATCATTATGCTAAATATTCATATATTCAAATTAAGGTAAATATTACTATAGTAAGCCAGATAATGTTCCTTTTACTTCAAGGTATCCATATTTTAATTTCCAGAACCTGTTATTCTATTACCATAGATGGTAAACGGAACTTTGTAGATATGCTTAAATGAAGAATCTTGCAGTGAGGGAGATTATTCAGGTGGTACAAATATAATTATAAAGGTACTTAGTGCATGCAAGAGGGTGAGTATCAGACAAAGAGATGTGAGCATGATGAGAGGAGGAGAATGAGAGTGAGGGTGAGAAAGAAGAGGAAGAGATTTGGAGATGTTGTGTGGCTGGCTTTGAAGATGATGGAAGGGGGATGGAAGGGGTTCAAGGAATGCAGGTGGCCTCTAGAAGCTGTAAAAGGCAAGAAAATTGATTCTAACCTACAGCCTCTAGAAAGAATACAGCCCTGCCAACACTTTGATTTTAGACCTTCTGAACTTAGAACAGTAACATTATTTGTGTTTTAAACTACGGAATTGCAACAACTGTAGGTAAATACAGTTATATGCATAAAGGCAGATTCTGAAAAAGTCAAATGGAGTTGTGTAACTTGCTCAAGGCATCACAATAGGTGATGAAAATAGAATCTGTCTACTGTTCCCTTAAGCTTCCATGGATTCTTAAGTTTTAAGAAGTATTCACTCTTGTTTTTCTAAAACCTGTATCTTGGAACATACTAAAAAGAAAAAACAAAGTTCAATAGCAGCGATGTCTTATAGTTTCACAGGGTAAGGTTTACACCTTTTTTTTTTTAAAGGCGATTGATTGTTGTTTTTAATGCTATTATAAATAAAATAATTTCCTTTACTTTCAAATTGTTCATTGTTAGTGTATAGAAACAGAAATACTTTCTATATTTTGATTTTATATTCTGAAACTTGCTGAATTTGTTAAATCTAATAGTTTTCTTAAATGTGTGTAGACAGCTTATGATTTTCTATATACATGATCATGCTAAATGTGAATAGAGAGAGTTTTGCTCCTTATAAAAAAGAACAAACTATACTTCATTAATTGCACCTTATATGTCAAAGAAGCCATTGCTATTAAGCATCTAGTACAAATCATACATTGTGCTAGGTGTGCCTAATGTAATAAAGACCATATGCCTCTCCTAAAGAGTTTTTTTTCCCTTGGATAATAGAAAAAGAAAAAGAAAGAAAGAAAAAAAAGAAAGAAAAGTTTTTATGCATCAAAAAATAAAAAACACAATTTTGTAGTTTTACTTTCGAAGAAGCTTTAGTTTTTCCCAAATAAAAAGCCATGATAAATATATAAACATGATGCACTGGTTTATCATTTTAAGGTTTGCTTAAGTTATTGAAGCAAAACTAATTGTATTTCTTCTATGTAAATAAGGAACTAAAATATTTATATGCATTTTCAATGTGTAATACAAAGCAATATTCTTTGAAAAAATACAATTCATTGTAATTACACTTCCAATATATCTAGAAAGATAAGACTTTTTAAAACAAATTATAGTAAGTCTGTTCATCATTTACTCTTTACATCTATTTTTATTTAGTTATTAAGTAAATGGAAAGATTAAGTAGGTGGATTTTATTCTCATGGTTTTATACATGCTGCTGTGCTCAGAATGTTTGCTTATAAATAGAAATGCTACAAACATATTTTCAAGAAACTGTTTAACCCACAGAAGAAGAAAAAAGAAAGGAGTAATATTTCTTTCATTAAAATGCCTCCTTTTTATTGATGATGACAGATCTGTGTGCCAACAGTAAAAAAAAAAATAATGAATTTTTAAACATCATTTATAACAATGCTCTAAATTTATATCAATGACACAGGTGAACATTACTCTTTTCATATCTGATTTGTTTAATTTTTTTAGTAAATTAATAAGCACACCATAAATAATTACATTAACATATGAGAAAACAAATTAATGCCATCTATTGGAAGTTAGCTAAATAGGTGACCAAATTATTGATAGTTGATTTTCTAATTATAGAGAAGATTTTCAAGGTAATTCTTAAATAAGGTTGAGTCTCCTGTAAAATAACTTATGTACTTACCTTTTAATGAAACATTGTAGAGAATTATAAGTAGTAATGACCTTTCATTTTATAACATATAAGTATGTTCAATATGATTTGTTATTACTTATTCAGAAACTAGTCACTGCAAATATGTACATTTATCTATTAAGGTAATCTGATGTTTTCTAAAAGTTTTGGCTTAAATATATAATTTTTCTTTCAAAAATATTTTGTTACCATCTTAACTATCAATCATGAAGAATGAAGAGACCAACAGGATTGAAAAGATCATTTTACATATAACTTTTAAACTTACAAATTATAGGACTTATTACTTTAAGTGATAATGAGTATTTAATCTTATAACAGTCATTTAAGGTCCCAAATCAGGTCATTTCTGAAAACATATTTTATTTTCGACAGAAATAGTTTGTGAAGATGAGTAAGATTTTTTTCTTTTTTTTTTTTTATTTTTGCTATAATACATAGCATTCTATACATAGGAGAAGGAAATCTGCCTACAGACTAAAATTTAGCCTTTGGTCATATTTCCATTGGACCCTACAGTGTTTTAAATATGATACATTTTGTATTAAAATACCCGTCTTTGTTTTCTAAAATTAATAAATTGTATTTATTAAAGAAGTTTCAATTTTACAGCAAAATTTAACAGAAGGTACAGAGAGTTCCCATACACCCCCTGTCCTCACACACACACAAACTTCCCCATTATCCATATGCTGCATGGCACTGGTATGTATATTATAATCAATTAACCTACATTGAAATATCATAGATAGTGGCAGGAGACAGACAAATTCCTGGAGAGAAAGAGGCAGGTGCCTGCTAAAACCCAAGCTTCAAGCCAAAGACAACCTGAGGCCTGAAAAGTAGGCTACCAGTTTTGGGTAGAATTCCCCACCACACGGAGTGAAAACTTCCTTGATGCCTTTAGCCAGTCAAATGGTACTTTTCCCAGGCCCACCCAAGGACCAATCAGCATGCACTTTCTCTTCCCCATAGACCAATCAGAATGTATTTTCTTTATTCTGAGACCATTAAAAACCCTGGACTCGGCCACACGTTAAAGACTTTCTGCATGTAGATAGGAGCTACCCACTTGGGGATCCTCTTCATTGAGAGCTGTTCTAGCCATAAGTAAAACTCCACCTTGCTCATTCTCCATTTGTCCACATAACTACATTCTTCTTGGAGAGGGGCAAGAACTTGGGACTCACCAAAAGGGGGACATGGAAAGGGCTGCAATGTAGGACTAAGGGCCCCACAGGGTCATGGGGTGTCCCTTATGCTGTGCAGAGGTGCAGGATTGGAGAAATGAAGAGACAGGACACAGAAGTAAAAGAAAAATGCAGCTGGGCTCGGGGGGTTGGGGGGCATGCCACCTATAAGCAGAGACAGGCGAGGCCCTGAATGTCCAGAAGTGTCTGTATTTATTGAGTATAGGTTAGGGGGCAGGGTAGTGAGTGAAGTCATCTTTAAGGATAGTGATGGGGTTGTGAGCAATAAAACAAGGGGTCCACCCCCATTAAGTCACCTAAGCTAGGGGGTAGACGGTGCGCAGCAAGGGTTCCACCTCCATTAGGTTATTGAGGCAAGGAGGTAGGCCATGTGCAGTGAAGAGGGTGCAGTGTGCAATACCTGCATCTATGGGCATGCTACTCCTAAGATTTATAGGAGGATGCTTAAGTCACCTAGCAGTGACAGAGCTGTCAGGGTCTACTGCCACCTACTGGCAGCTTCCAATGAGTTCTATAGGAAGATGCTTTTTGAGCAGCACAGTAACAAGAGCTGATAAAGTTCACAGTCACCAAGTTGCGATTATCCGGAGGGGTTTGAGCCCTTGGATGCGCAAGGGATTGCCAGTCTGAGGGCAGCCTTCCATAAGAACTGAAGCAAGGTCCTACACTCCTTTATCAGGAGGAGTGGCTCTTGTCCCAAGCCTAATATATAGCGGTTATCTTTAAGAAATACTGAATGCTGCTGCCTGGGCCATGGATTCTTGTCCTGGTATAACTGTTTTTCCCTTAAATAATGCCCTGCACTGTGTCTGCTCCAGACATTCCTCTGACTGTAAGCTGCTTATTCCTTGATTCATGCTCTGTACCGTGTCTGCTCTAGGCATTCCTCTGATTATGAACTAAGATATAGTTATACATATATATACATATTTCCATATATATATGAAAATAACTGAGTGGTAAGATATTCTTTAGATGCTCATTCTATGAACTAATATATGATTATATATAGAGGATTATATAAAGGGAAATAATTGAGTAGTAACACTATAAACCGAGATATTCTTCAAGCCCTAATTCTATAAACTAATATGTGATTTTATATATAAAGGATTATATAAAAGGAAATAACTGAGTAGTAACACTATAAGTTGAGATACTCTTCAGGCACTAATTGTGCCAGGATTCTGCTTAGTTCTCCTTCCTCAGTACCTATATGGGGAGTTACCCACAAATCTCTACCTGAGTCTACCGAGTAGCTGGCATTACAGGCATTCGCCACCACACCTGGCTAATTTTTGTGTTTTTGGTAAAGAGAGGGCTTCACCATGTTGGATCGGCTGATCTCAAACTCCTGACCTCAAATTATCTCAATATTATAAAAGTGCATCAATATACACTTTTTGTATTTTATCAATTCCCAAGGCTTTCAATTTTATCTCGTTTTTAGATTTTATATTCATTATAAGTCAGTGATTAAAAAAAATAAATAACAGTGACCATATTAATTGTGATTGGCAGATTACCTGAGAATCCAGGGTAATACATAAAAGGAGATGGAAATCATGTGTTTTCTATTTCTCTTCTTTTATAGCTCAAACAGGTATATGTACTGGCTGCAAAGTCCCATGTATGTGTAAGGATGTGTGCAGGTGTATGTGTGTTTACATTTAATTATTGACATACAAGCATGTTTGCAGCATATTTTAATTAAGTCATATGAAGAAGGACATGTAATAAAATATTGTTTTCTATTAAAAATTATAGATGTATAGCAAAAGGAAAATTATAGCAATATAAATGATGAATAATTCTTCAGGGAAGACACATAATTTGGTTGCTGTTTCAAAGGAGACAACATGTTCAACAAACTATCAGAAATATGAACACCTTATACAAACCATAAAATACAAACTGTTTTGTAGTGTGCTGAATATTTATTAGATTTGTATTCAAACAGTCTTCACTGTGTGTATCAATAAAATGAAACTTGATATGCTTTCAGAATACTCAACAGATTTACCTTGTAGGGAAATTTTTACGTCCTCATTACCATATAACTACAAAAGAAAAGTAAATTAGACCCAACAGAAAGCTTATGAAAGAAGTGATTATTTTGATAAAAGTGTGTCCACATAGAATAGGAGTAAACATAGACCAGTAACTACAGAAACAATTCATACTATTATGCAAATGTTTAATGTGAGCAGCTGGCAGAACGGAGAAATGACCATGCCTGGGAGTTAATAGTCACATTGTTGTATAAACACCCTTTTTAACATCGAAAAGTAATTTTCTTAAATGCTTCAATCAACCTTCATAAGACTGTGTCATGTTTCTATAAGCAAAGAGATTATTGTTTTTCTCTATACCCTATTTAGACCAGAAGATAAATTAATGGGCTTATATAAATATTTAGAAAAAGTTTTCCAGTCATTACAAAATCCATGCTATTATACAATTATATAGATAGTTAGAAAATATAACACTGGAAAAAATGATTTTATAAAAATATATAAGGTTTGAATTTTGAAACACAGAAGCAAGAGCAATGCAGTTGAAAACATGATACTTGTTGGAGATTTGTGAACGGGTAATATATTAGTCCATTCTCACACTGCTATAGTGAACTACCTGAGCCAGGTGCAGTGGCTCATACTTGTAATTCCAGCACTTTGGAAGATTGAGACAGGTGGATCACTGGAGGTCAGGAGTTTGAGATCAGCCTTGCCACAATGGTGAAACCCCATCTTTATTAAAAATACAAAATTAGCTGGGTGTGGTGGCATATGCCTGTAATCCCAGCTGCTTGGGAGGCTGAGTCAGGAAAATGGCTTGAACCCAAGAGGTGGAGGTTGTAGTGAGCCGAGACTGCACCACTGCACCAGTCTGGGTGACAGAGGGAGACTCTGCCAAAACAAAACGAAACAAAGAAACTACCTGAGGCTTTGACTCACAGTTCCACAAACTGTACAGGAGGCATGGCTGGGGAGGCCTCAGGAAACTTAAAATGATGGCAGAAGATGAAGGAGGAGCAAAATAGGTTTTCACATGGTGGCAGGAGACAGAGAGAAAAGTGGGAAGTGCTACAAACTTTTAAACAACCAGATCTCATGAGAACTCACTCACTATCATGAGAACAGCAAGGGGGAAATCTGCCCCCATGACTCAACCAATCCCACCAGGCCCTGACTCTGACATTCTGGTTCACAATTAAACATGAGATTTGAATGAGGATACAGAGTCAAACCATTTCCTGTAATAAGAAAGACTTACTAATTATCAAAGGCCCATAAACTCCTAGGCTCTGTGGTAGACATTTTAAATATGTTATCTCATTGAACTCGTCAATAGTACTGGAAGTACATATTGTTATCATTAGTTTAGATATGAGAAGAGGTAATTTCACAGTATAAATGCCTTGCACAAAGCTACTGAGCTATGAATGGGTGTGTAATGATTTCTAGATATAGTCTGTCATCAAAGTCATCAATCTTGGCCATTTTATCAATTAAATGGTAAATTCATTTTAAGATTGCATGGAAGATATTTTAAGCATACTTTAAAAATATACATAATTTATTTAAGATGATTACAGAAATAGTCAAACAGATAAGAAATGTTTCTTAAAAAATAAAGACACTAGTTTATTTAACTTCTTAGATAATAGATAATAATTTATTCTACTCTTGTTGTTCTCAAAAACAGTAACTCCTTCAAACACTTGTGTTTAACAATGGAGATGCTGGTGTTAATATCAGTGATATAATTAACAACATTCCCTAACATGACTGAGAAGCAAAATTAGTCTCAATAAGTACTGTCTGATTTAAATTGAATAGTGAAAATTTGAATACACCATTTTTCTTCTAACTTTTAGTAAACCACAATAAGGAATATAAGAAGACAAAATAAAGAGGAAACACAGAAGCTTATGGGATATGGAAACCAAGGTTTGTTCTCAGAAATGCAATAAAAAGAATTTTGTGAAAAAAAGTTACATGACAGGGTTTGAGTAAAAGCTCAGATAGAAATGTTTTTTAAAAAACTTCAAGGGAGATGTACTTGAGTAAAAAAAAAAGATTAAATTTTATCAGTTGTGTGATTATGAGAATGGATATTTCATTCATGCAATCACTATTTATCAAGCTTCTACTATGTGCTTTTCTAGAGCCTGGAAATTAAGCAGTGAAAAAGAATAGTATCTGCACTCATAGAATTTATATTCAAATGAGGGGAGAAATGGATCACAATATGCCTATAGGTAAATATAAAATCTGTTCAATGATGATAAAAAGGTAATTGAAGCTGTAAATCAGAATAAAAAGTGAGAAACTTGTTATTTCAAATGAAATGGATAAAGAACACATTATTCATAATTTAATATGTGAGACGAACAAAACAAGAGTGATGGGGAATGAATTTATTGAATATTCCAGGCAGAAGAACAAACAACCATAAAGGTCCCAATGTGGGAGCTGGTTTGTGTATTTAAGGGAAAAAATGAGGTACATGTGACTAGAGTGAAAAAAAAAATGGCAGAAGGAGAGGAAAAGACATCAGGGCCCAGCTAACGTAAGTCACTTAGACCGATGTAAAGTCTTTCACTTTCATCATGAACAAGACAGAAGTCTAAAAGTAGAGTTTAAACTGAGTGACATACCCTGTCTCCTTTTAAAAAGAAACATTCTGAATGTTGTATTCTGACTAGTCTGTGAGCATAGATAGCAGATACATGTATGTGACACCATTTAGGAAACTTGAGGTAATCCAGGCTGGAGAGGAACTGAAAATCAAGGAGTTGATTCATACCAGAAATGGATAGGTTTCAAATATACTGTGAGAGTAAAGTCAGCAAGATTCATAGATGGATTCCATATATAATAGTGTGAAAGAGGAACCTAAAAAAATGACTCCAAAGATTTGGCCTTATCAAATGGGAGATAATGTTGAGATTACAGGGAAGAGATATCTTTCTCACAAAAAAAAGAGAAGAATTAAATATTTCAAGATAAATACAAATGCATTCAAGAAGTAATGGTCCAATAAAATAGCAAAGCAAAAGTAACATCATCTTTAATAATGCTTGGAGATTTAAAAAAGGACTTTTTGATCTTATAGGTATATTATTTCACTAGACTAGTAATATAATTATAGTGGATTATTTGACAAATTAATACTCTACAAATATGTGTGTATATACCCACACACTAATTTAAATAGCATTTTCACTTCTCAAACGAAACACATAGTACTAAAGAATTACCCATGGTTGCAGAAGAGAATGTGTTCTTTTGCTATATTTATTGTGTTTGAAATGTTGTATTATAATGTGTCAACTTTAACAATAAATTTAAAATGGAGTTATAGAAACAGTTTTAAGAAGTGAAAGAATTTGATGTGAAAAAAATGGATCAAAGACCTCAATGTGAAATTGAAAATTATAACACCCTTGGACGAAAATACAGGCATAAGGTCTGTTGGGAATTTTATGTCTGTGTATTAAATTATTTCTTATATATAAAAACGAAAACAAGTGACAAAAGAAAAACATAGGTTAACTAGATTTCATCAAAATTAGAAAATTGTGTTTCAACAGAGACCATCAAGACAGTAAAAAGACAACCCTCAGAATGGAAGAAAAGAACTATTACAGCTTCACAAAGAAAAGACAGATAACCCAACTAATAAATGGTCAAATTATGTGAACAGGCTTTCTTCTTTGAAGATGTACACATCTGAAATAAGCACATGAAAATGTATTCAATATCATTAGTCCTTAAGGAAATAGAAATCAAAACCACAATGCGATACCACTTCACACCCCTTCGTATGGCAAGAATATATGAGAGCAGTATCAAGTGTTGGTGAAAATATGGAGAAATGGGAACACTCATACTTTGCTGGGGCAAATTTAAAATGGTACCAGCCACTTTAGAAAACAGTTTTGCCACTCCTCAAATAGTGAAACAGAGATTTACTACATGTCTCATCAATTCTACTTTTAGATACACACCCAAGATAATTGAAAGCACTTGTACATGAATTATCTAGCAGCATTTTTTATAATAGTTGGAAAGTGGAAAAACGCAGATGCCTTTCAATTGATGAATGGATAAATGCAATGTGATGTACACCCACAATGTAACATTATTCAGCCATTCAAAGGAATGAAGATGCATAGATGACGCAACATGGATGAAGCTATGAAAGAAGTATAAAAAGCCACACACAAAAGACCACCTATTTTATCATTTCACTTATATGGAATGTCCAGAAAAAGCAAATCCTGGGATAAAGAAAATAGATTAGTGGTGTTCACAGGCTAGGGATAGAGGAAACAAGGAGTGACTGTTAGCGAGTACAGAGTTTGTCTTATGGGTGAAGAATATATCCTGAAATTAAATGGTGATGATGGATGCACAATTCTGTGAGTATATATAAAACATCTAGATTTTACACATTAAAATATTGAATTTTCAGTATGTGAATTATATCTAAATAAAAATAAAAGTAAAAAATCTTTTTTTAAAGTTTTTAAATATGTAACTCATTTTGCAGTCTTTGAATTGTAAAAATGAATAAAGATATTAGGTGCCAAATTACATAAAGAAACAGGATAGAAGCAGTTTTTTAACTGATGAAAATGGATGTAATCAATAATTCTTTACTGAAAATTTATGCAGTTCTTACCGTAGGTATAGCTATAAGAAATTCTTCAAACTCGATG
Organism: Aotus nancymaae; assembly: GCF_030222135.1. NCBI lineage: Eukaryota > Metazoa > Chordata > Mammalia > Primates > Aotidae > Aotus > Aotus nancymaae. Next base: position 55,607,669 of record NW_026988431.1, on the reverse strand, counting down.
ATTTTCAGTTTGGTCATCAGAGATATGAAGCATTATCTTACTCACAGGAACGCTACAACATTGAAAATTATCAGGCCTAAAAAAATGCTTCAGAAAAGTATTTTGACTGGCTGCTTACGGTTGATACGGGTCTAAAGCTCATTTCAGCATACAAATATATAGCATGTACTAAAATGATTAAATTTTGCTAGTTCAGCCACTCTTTGAGACAAACCTCTTCAGGGTTTCCTTTCTCTTTAGATAGCGCCACACTTGCTTAAGTGGATTCACAGCAGAAGTTGAAGCCCTTTCACTTGAGTTTTGAAGGTCACAGACAACTGGAGTTAGCCATCATCATCTTCTTCCTAAACAATTACATCAGGGTTTTTACAATCATTTTGCTAAAAACCATCCCTTGGAGCCTAACTCCAAATGGATACCATTCCTTGCATTAATATTTGCCTCCACCGTCCAGGAGACCCAAGGTACATTCTTCTAAGAAATGGCTTACCAGGTTCTTTCCTGTAAACTGGAACACCAGCTTGAACCTACAGACTTCTCAGGTTAACAACAGGTAGTCGTGTAGTATCATTCTATACACACTCTCGGTCTTTAAGTGTGCTCTCAGAGCTTCTTTTCACAGTCTTCTCTTTCTCTTTCCCTCCCTGTCTCTCTCCCTCAGCCTTCTCCCTCCTTTACTCCATGCTTTGCTTAATTGACTTTGATGAACTCTGTATGGGGAAAGCTAGGATGCTATTTGGTGGTAACATGGCTCTTCTTTTACTTCCCAAAATGTCATGAGTTAAGTATATGACCCAAATCATGAAAACGTCCCCTTTAAATGGGATATTTAGTGTCTCTTCGCCATTAGCTATGAGTCATAATCACCAGTCAACATCCTCTACATTTCTGTCAGTTCCTATATTGGCATACCATCTTTTTGTTTGTGTGTATGATATGTGGCTTAATAACTTGTCAATTAATTACTGATTCTACTAATCAATGAGCATTTGTTGGTGCTAGAGTTTCCCCACTGCAAAGAAAAGTGCTAATATAAACTTGGCTACCGGAACAAGCAGTCTATGAGAGGCTGCCCTCCACTGTGGAAGTGGAGCATGTGCACTCAATGCATCTGGAAAAAAAGCCATATGAAAAAATGATATCTGTGGTGTATTTTGGTTAGGGAAATATTAAGGGTTATTGGTTAGTCACTTATAAAGGAGTTTTATGACAAATGAAATAAATTGCAATTGAAAAAGAAAACTTTTAAAGCAATATTCAGATTCTTGAATGTGAATTATTTTAAAATATATTTTTGTCTGAATAGAACTTAGTATTTAGTTAGTCTAAATGTAAATAAAACATAAGATAATATATTTATGTGCAAATATATATAATTATAAATATAGCAGAAAATTTAAGAATCATTTATTGGATAGCAAGCATATTCTTGGAAATCTTCATTTCTGCCTGAGAACAAATATCATAGCGCTGCTTTTTGGAAATGATCCAACAATTACCGACATTTCTTAATGTAAGTTACAGAATACAACTTTGAAAAAAGAACCATATTTTGAGAAAAATGTATTTGTTTTGGTTCTCAGAAGATATAGGATTATTCATTTTATTTCAGTAGCTTTAAGTCACTTTGAGTGGGGATAAAGGTAGAAAATAAGCAAACAGAGTTGAAATTATGTATTTCAGAACTGAATTACCGTGAAGATACCTGTGGACATGGTAGCTACAGGTTGAATTCGACTTTTACATATTTACAAGCATACACATATTTATAAGCATACCACAACAGATAATAGATAGATAATAGCTCTTTTAATGTTGGAATTACTTTTATAGTATTAATTTTGTTACAAAGTGTTTGATTAATGATTTAAAATACATAATACATAGATGATAGACTCCCTTTCTGTATCTCTCTATGTAGTAAATAATAGAGGTAAGATTTTTTCAAATAAACTGTGAATAATTATTTGAACAAAGTATATATAACTCTCATAAAACTAATTTTAACAATGACTTAAATTCCACTCATGAAGCACCAACTGAAAGTAACTTATTACAATATTTATATGTGAAAATGATATGCGAAATAAATTATGCTGTGGCGTAAATCTGTAACTAATTGTTAGTGTACATTACTATAACTATTAAAGAATGTATGCATATATCTGAATTAAATCTACATCTAATTCTTTTTAAGAACAACACATAGGGATTCTGTGAATTGAAAGTATTTTTTCATTAAATATCTCTATGAAGATTATTTTACTTGGGTTTAGAAAAACTAAATTTAAATTATTCTGAACTGTTCTTACCTCAAAAAAGTAAATCTAAACTACATTACAGCTGAAATTTATGTAGGGTAAAAGTTTTGACAATTCTAGGAAAATGAAATAAAATTAGGAAAATGAAGATTGATTATAGCATGAGCCAGAATTAAGGTACAGGAAGGTGAAGGTTAGAATGATTGCTGATTATGCGTAAGCCTAACAGCATCTTAAGAATATAGACAAAATGTGTTAGAAAACAAGTTTTATCTCAAGAATGAGTAACATTTTTAGCCTTGGTAGCAAAGCTAATGTCTGAGTTAAAGAGACAGATTGTTAGTGCAGTTGTCAGCATAGACATCCATCTGGAATTGTTTTTCTCTCTTGTTTTTTAGTTCTTCTATTTAAAAAAATCATTCTCTCTTTGTTGAACAATTGAAAAGAAACATGAAATTAACATAAATGTGCAGAAATCTCTCCATAATGAAACTTTGTAATATAAAATTTTTAAGTGATAACACTTACTCTTCTATAATATTTATCAATTTAAATAAGGCTGTTGAAACATATGTACAGCCATGCACAGGTTAACATTATGGGTACCTTCTGAGAAGTGTGTCTTTAGGCAATTTATTAATAGTTGTGGGAACATCATAGAGTGTACTTACACAAACCTAGGTGGCATAGCTTAATACAAACCTAGGCTATGTGGTGTGTATATGCTGCTAGGCTACAAACCTCAATAGTGTGTCACTGTACTGAATACTGCACGCAACTGTAACACTATACAATAAATACTTGTGAATCTATATATACCTAAGCATTGAAAAGCTACAGTAACAACATAGTATGAATGACAAAAATGGAACACTTGAATAGGTGTACCTATACTTACCACAATTAGAGCTTGCAGGAATAGAAGCTCCGCTAACTCACCCACTCAGGTGGCGAGCAAATGTGAAAGCCTAGAACATGACAATATATTACTATAGACACTATAAACACTGTGTACTCAAGCTACACTACATTTATAAAAAGTTCTTCTTGCTTTAATAATACATTGTTGGCTGGGCACAGTGACTCATGCCTGTAATCCCAGCACTTTGGGAAGCCAAGGCTGGTGGATCTCGAACTGAGGCTGGGAGTTCGAGACCAGTCTGACCAGCATGGAGAAACTCCATCTCTACTAAAAATACAAAAAAATTAGCCAGGCGTGCTGGTGGTGGCACATGCCTGTAATTTTAGTTACTTGGGAGGCTGAGACAGGAGAATGGCTTGAACCTGGGAGGCGGAGGTTGCGGTGAGCTGAGATCACAACATTGCACTCCAGCCTGGACAACAAGAGTGAAACTCCATCTCAAAAAAAAAAAAAAAAAATAGAAAAGGAAATAATAATTGTTTAAGCTTACTTTAACATTTTGCTTTACAAACTTTTTCATATTTTTGACTTTTTGACTCTTTCGAATGAAACTTAGCTTAAAACACAAACATGTTGTAACGTACCAAATATTTGTACTATACAGAAATATTTCCTATGAGCTTTTTTCTATTTATTAAATTTTATATTTATCAAGGGCTTTTCTATTTTTACTTTTTACACTTCTTTTGTGAAAATCAAAACACACACACATTAGCTCACATAAGGTCAGGCCCACATAGGGTCAGGATAATCAATATCACTCTTTCTTTCACCTCCACATCTGGTCCCACTGGAAGGTCTTCAGGGTTAAAAACATGCATAGAGCTGTCCTGTCCGCTAACAATGCTTTCTTACAGAATACCTCCTGAAGGACCTGCCTAAGGTTATTATATAGTTAACTTATTTTCTCAAGTAGAAATAATACACTCTAAAAACCAATAAACAGTCTAGCATAGTAAATACATAAATAGTAACATACACATTTGTTATCTGCATATATGTCCTGTACATAATTGCATGTGCTGTACTTTTTTTATGCCTGAAAGTGCAGTAGGTTTGTTTATACCAGCATCACCACAAACATGTGAGTAATGCCTTGTGCTGTGTTATGACAGCTATAATGTTACTAGGTGACAGAAATTTTTCAGCTCCATTATTATCTGACAGGACTATCATAGTATGTGCCATCTCTTGTTGACAAAACATCACTATGAAGCACATGATTGCACATATTGAGTCCTTCTTTTCGATATTAACCCAAAAGGGAATTTGGAAGTTATGAAGATAAATTTAAAGTTGAAGACTCAGCCAGACAAGAAGTTCTCGTGGGTTCACCATTAAAGTGTTGCAGAAAAGTAATGTACAACAAGTGAAAACCTTAAAACTAATGTCAGTTAAGAAGATAGGAGAAAGAGCCCAGTGCTAAAAGCCTATTTGTAATATGGGTGGAATTAAAGCTATTTTATCCTGCATCATGAGAAAAAGAGTAAGTACACCGCCCAGCAGTGTACAAGGAGTAAACCTTAATATGCAGATCTTTAGGAGGTCAGGGAGTCCCACGTTGGAGTACAGAATTTCACAAAATAATATAACTTTTAAAGAAATATGTGAAACAGTATCACTGAAAAATGTGGGAAAAAAGCCCTAGTGTGAACCTAAATGGCTTTGGAAATTAGTGGTGTCTGTAAGACTACAAGCAAAAGAAACTGTATGGTAGTTGAGAATTAATTTTCCACGGGGGTAGAGCTTAAATATTTTGAAATGACTCTGCATGTATACTGGAATTGAACAATAATGTGAGTGGGTGGTAGATGGTGGGAGTCACATTTCTCATTGCTGTAGTGGAAAGTCATAGATGGGAAAGAGGAGGAGGCTAGAATGATTCATGTAATTATAAATTAGAGTTGGAAATATCAGTCTCAAGTCTTGTGTAGCATAATACATAGATGATAACATATACAGATACTCATTGATATGTGTATATACATAGGTTAACACACTCTTGTGTATTTTTTTTCTCTGTCATCTCAGAGGGACTACAAGCAACCACAATAGCAAAGACCTCACCCAGCATCCATATCTTGGTTTCTAAGGCCAATTTTACAAGAAAAGGGATCAGAATTCCTTGGTGAAATGGCTGTTTCCAAGTTTAAGTTTGGAGAGGAGATGCATACAATAAACCCAGAATATTTTGTAATGCAGGAAAGTAAAGTTCTACATAAATATAATAAAAAAATAAAACCTACTATGATATAGGTATATCAAAGGGACACAGAGACAACTGAGAAGCTTCCAGTGTGAAAAACAAATTATCAATTAGCCACATTAATATAAATATTTGAATAAATAAATTTGAATGGAAAAAATTCCTGTGCACAAAATTCTAAACAATATACATATATATAATTCTAAACTATATATATAAAATATATACAAACTATATAGTTTATAATTATATACAAACTATATAGTTTATAATTATATATGTATACACATATAATATATATATATACATATATAATATACATATATATAATATGTGTGCATATATATAATATAAAATACCTAGGAAAATAACCAAGGAGGTGAAAGATCTCTACTAGGAAAACTAGAAGATTCTAATGAAATAAATTGTAGATAACAGAAACTAACAGAAAAACCTACCATGCTCATGAATTGGAAGAATTAACATCATTAAACTAACCATACCACCCAAAACAATCTACAAATTCAATTCAAACTTTATCAAAATGCCAACATCATTTTTCACATAATTATAAAAAAGAGTTCTAAAATTAATATGGAACCAAAAATGAGCCTAAATAGCCAAAACGATTCTAAGCGAAAGTGTAAAGCTGGAGGAATCACAATACTTGACCTTAAATTGTACTATAAATTTATAGTAGCCAATTGTATTTATATAAAATAGAAACAGGCCAATTGAACAGAATAAAGAACTGAGAAATGAAGCTGCATATCTACAGCCAACTGATACTTGACATATTAGATGAAAAAAATACACTGAGTAAAGGATACCATTTCCATAAATTGTGCTGGGAAAATTGGATTACTATACACGGAAGAATGAAATTAGACTCCTATCTCTCAGTATATACAAATGTTTTAGATAAATTAAAGCCTTAAGTGTAAAAACTAGGCTACAAAAATACTAAAAGAACATTTGGAAATTCTTCTGAATGTAGGTTTAGGCAGAGAATTTGTGACTAAGACTTCATAAGCACAAACCACCAAAAATAGAAAAAATAGACAATTGTGACTTAAACTACAAAGGGTCTATACAGCAAAAAAAATCATTAATAGCATGAACAGACAACCTACAGAATAAGAGAATGTATTTGCAAATCATGCATCTGACAGGGGACTGATATCCAAAATTTACAAGAAACTTGAACAACTCATTAATAAAAACAACAAAATGATATTATAATAAGTGGGCAAAAGATGAACATTTTTCAAAAGATATACAAACAGTCAAGAAGCATATAAAAATGCTTAACATCACTAATCATTAGAGAAATACACATTAAATACACAATTAGATACCATCTTATGCTGGTCAGAATGGCTATACATAAAAAATCAAAAAATAACAGACATTGGTGGGATGTAGTGAAAAAGGAACACTTATACACCATTAGTGTTAATGTAAATTCATCCAGTCTCTATGGAAAACTATATGGCAATTTCTCAAAAAACAAAAAAAAATGAAACTACCCTTCAATCCAGCAATTCCACTAATTCTTGCGTATCTATCCAAGAAAATGAAATCTATATGTCAAAAATATACCTACACTCATATGTTTATCACAGCATTATTAACAATAGTAAAGATATGGAATCAACCTAAGTGTTCTCCAGTGTATTTTTACAATGGGATGCTATTCACCCATTAAAAAAATGACATTATATCTGTTGCAGCAGCATGAATGGAACTGGTGGCCATTATCTTAAGTGAAACAACTAAGAAATAGAAAGTCAAATACTGCATGTTCTCCGCACTTGGGGGGCATATCTATGGTTAGATATACAGATAGGTACCGTCGTGTTATAATTGCCTACAGTATTCAGTACAGTATCATGCTGCACAGTATTGCAGATTATGAACAATGGTTCACACCATGTAGCATAGGTGTGTAGTAGGCCATATCATCCAGGTTTGTGTAAATACACTCTAAGATTTTGAACAGAGATGAAATGCATTTTCAGAAAGTATCCCTATGGTTAGGTAACACATGACTGTATTGTATTTGTGTCATGATAGACATTGCAATATATTTGTGCATATTGCAATGTATTGTGCACATTGTCAACACAATACTTTATTAAGTGATAGTAGAAGAGACATAGGAAAACATTTTGACAAAATAAAAAACCTCTTTTGTTACAGGCCTTAGGGATCTGAGTCTCTCAGTCAAAACAAAAATTATGACCAGGTTGGACAGAAAGTTACCATTAAATGGCACAGCACTTCTGCCATCCTGCTTTCCTCTATCCCAATTTTCCTCTTTTGCCCTAATTGTTGAGGGAAGAAATACCTTAAATTTCTATCTAAGCCAGAGGAATCTGACTACTTCAGAAAATTCACATTTTGAATAAGCAGATGATGAAATGTTTCTCTCCTTTTGATCAGTGAGTTTTAAATCAATTTGAGAGTAGAGTATTCGTGCTTTCTGTGTGCTTTATGATTAATATGTTACCACTTAATCTTCAAAACAAATTTTTAAAAACAGATGTTCACATTTTACAACTGAAGAAACTGAGGTTTAAGGAAATCATATAATTGCCTAATAAAAGCAAACTATTAAATTGGAGACTCAGTTCTTGAATTTGAGTCTCTCTGACTTTAAAAGTTACAATATTTTACTACACTATAAAGTACATTTAGCAAGAACTGAATTGAAAAAAAGGCTAAAAAATGGAATTAACTGTAAAGAAGCTTCTGTTGTCACTGGCAATAATCATTTAACTTAATTTGTTTTTCCGGTATATTCTTACAGTTAAACTATGTTTTAACTTTCCTAGAATTCAATTTCTAGAAAATACTTGAGAATAAGCAGGAAACTACTACTTGTAATGACATAAGATATTAATATTTATAGAATTTCCCCCCATAACTCACTACTAGTGCTGCTTAATGAACAATAGAAAAATAGGATGAGTGCAACCAAGATTCAAATGATATCCATTTTTCTACAGTGGGATCTCTAAGGAATTCTAAGTCACTGTAACCATGTATCATTACTGCATACGAGGCAAAGATGCTCCAAATTATCATAGCCAAAAGCATAACAAATACACCTTCAGGTCACCTTCTTCCACCATGAGAGAGGTATGAATCAGAGTGATACTCCCACATAAAAATACTTGAAAAAACATGTTTCATTCTCACAATACCTGCTCTTGGTTATGGTACAAACTCTAGCTAATAAATCCCCCACCAGCCTCTCTGTCTCTCTCCATCACTTTTTCTCACTCTTTTTTATTTTTTGGTTTTTATTTTTGTTTTTATTTCAATGTAATTTAATGCCAAATTTCAATGTAATTTAATGCTAAAGAAATTCATCATTTATTCCCTTAGAAGAAGCAAAAATACAATTGTCTACTAGAAACCTGAACCTAGGGATAGACATTAGTAATCATCAAAAAATTATCTACATTTCAGACAAGTTGAGTTGAGGGCTTCTGTGATTCAGCATGATTAAGAATTTATGCCTATATATATATATATAATATATATAGATACATGTATGTATCTATATTTATATAAAGGGTTAGTCTTTTATTTTGGGGATACTACATGAAAACATGTATATTTTCTGAGAAAATAATATTTAAAAATATTAATTATCCCAAGTTGATTTGCTAGCTCTGTAGGAGATGACATATCTCTCCAGATTCTGGGAGGCAGTCTGTACTTCTAAATACTTGCTTTAGCTAGCATTCTTACAAGGGTCCAAAGACATCAAGCCTCAATGGGACTGTGATTTTCCCTGGGCAGTTTTTTGCACTGCTTCATTTTATCTTAAAGTTGAGAGAGAAATATGGAGGCTAGTTAATTCAGCTTCTTGAATCATTGTGCTCAGCCTTTCTACTCTTCATAAAAACTCACTGAATCCAGTTTTCATATGATACTACTAATAAATGATATTAATGATTTTTTTTTTGGTCCTATATGTTGTTGTTTGCTTCTACAGGCATAGTACTTATTATTTCCACTTTTGAATTTATAACTAATTGAGATTGAAACATGATTTACATCTTTTTACCTAAAATTACAATGAAACTAAATTTAAAAAAAATAGAAAGCATTAATTTCCCATGGACAGGCAGCTTCCACACACTGCTCATTTACAATCAAACACTTCCTTACAACTCCCTTATGAGCTCTTTTCACAACCCGGGTTCTTAAAAGAATCATCAAACTGATGTAGGAAGAAAATCTTTCAGTCAATAAAATGGGGGCTTTCTTGTTGGCTTTCTCTTTGCAATCTTTTGCTACTTCTCTATCGAAGTTCTGAGATTTCCTCTTTATTGTCAAATTCAGCATACACTTTGAATTTTTTTTTTTTTAATTTTCTCTTTTTAATTTTTGTGGGAACATAGTATTTGTTTATATATATGGATATATATATAAATATGTGTATATATATTTATATATATATAGTATATATATAAACTTGAGACGGAGTCTTGCTCTGTTATCAAGGCTGCAGCACAGTGGTGCAATCTCAGCTCACTGCAACGTCTGCTGCCTGGGTTCAAGCGATTCATGTGCCTCAGCCTCCCAAGTAACTGGGATTACAGGCACATGCCACCATGCCTGGCTTATTTTTATTTATTTATTTATTTATTTAATTTGTTAGTGGAGGCAAGTTTTCAGCATCTTGGCCAGGCTGATCTTGAACTCCTGACCTCGTGATCCACCCATCTCGGCCTCCCAAAGTGCTGAGATTATAGGGGTGAGCCATCGCACCTGGCCGGGTTATATAAAATATTTTGATACAGGCATGAGATGCATAATGATTACATCATGGAGAATGGGGTGTCTATCCCCGCAAACATTTATCTTTTTGTTACAATCTAATTATAATCTTTTAGTTATTTTAGAATGTGCATTCAAGTTATTATTGACTATATTCACTTTGTTGTGTTATCAAATAATAGATCTTATTAAATCTTTCTAGCTATTTTTTTGGTACCTATTAACCAACCATTCCCACCTCCCCACCCACTACCTTTCCCAGCCTCTGGTAACCATCCTTCTACTTTCTATGTCCATGAGGTCAACTGTTTTGATATTTAGATCCCACAAATAAGTGAGAATATGTGATGTTTGTCTTTCTCTGCCTGGCTTATTTTACTTAACATAGTGCTCTCCAGTTCCATCTGTGTGGTTGTAAATGACAGAATCTCATTCTTCCCTGACTAAACACAACTCCATTGTATATATGTACTACATTTTCTTCAGCAATTGCTCTGTTGGTGGACACCTAAGTTGCTTGAAAACCTTGGCTATTGTAAACAGTACTACACAAACATAGGAGTGCAGGTATCTCTTTGACATACTAAATTTTTGTGTCTATTCCCAGCAGTGGAATTGTTGGGTCATACGGTAGCTCAATTTTAGGTGTTTGGAGAACATTCCAACTGTTCTCCATGGTGTTATACTAACTTACAGATCACCCACAATTTTAGAGAGTTCCCTTTTCTCCGTATCTTTGCCAGCATTTGTTATTGCCTAGATATAAGCCATTATAATTTGGATATAAGCCATTTTAACTGGGGTGAAATGATATTTCCTTGTAGTTTTGATTTGCATTTCTCTGATAATCAATGATGTTGAGCACCTTTTCATATGCCTACTTGCCATTTGTCTGTCTTTTGAGAAATATCTATTCAAATCTTTTGTCCAACTTTTGAATAGATTGTTAGTCTTTTTTCCTATAGAGTTATATGAGCACCTTATATATTCTGGATATTAATCCCTTGACCTGCTTTAGCTGTATCCCATAAATTTGAGTATGTGTGTTTTCATTACCATGTGTTTCAATATAAATTTACTTAATTTCTTCATTAACCCACTGGTCATTCAGGAGTGTATTGTTTAGTTTACATGTAATTGTATATTTTCAAAATTCCTTCTTGCTGTTGATTTTCAGGTTTATTCCGTTTTTATCAGAAAATGTGCTTGTTATTATTTCAATTTCTTCAATTTTCTAAAGACTTGCTATTTGACCTAATATATGATCTGTCCTCAAGAATGTTCCATGTGCTGAGGAAAATAATGTGTAGTCTGAAGCACTTAGATGAAATGTTATATAAATATCTATTATATTAATTCGGTCAATAATGCAGATTAAAGCTGATGTTTCTTTTATGACTTTCTGTCTGGAAGATCTGTCCAATGGTGAAAGTGGGGTGTTGAGGTACCCAGTGAATACTGTACTGGGACTTATCTCTCTCTTTAGTTCTAATAATATTTACTTGGTATTTCTGGATTCTCCAGGATTAGGTGCATGTATATTTAAAATTGTTATATCCTCTTGCTGAATTGATCTATTTATAATTGCATAGTGATCTTCTTTGTCTCTTCTTATGGCTTTTGCCTCAAAGTCTATTTTGTCTAATGTAAGTATAGTGACTCCTGCACTTTTCTGGTTTCCACTGTCAGGGAACATCTTTTATCATCCTTATTTTCTGTCTGTGTGTGTCTTTGTAGGTGAAATGTGTTTCTTGTAGGCAACAGGTAATGGATCTTATTTTTTCATCCATTCAGCCATTATATGTCTTTTGATTGGAGAGTTTAGCCCAGTTAAATCTAATGTTATTATTGATAAGTAAAGTTTGCTCCTGCCATTTTGTTATTTGTTTTCTGATTGTTTTGAGGTCTTTGCTTCGTTATTTCGTTAGTGAAGATGTTTTTTTCTCTGGTGATATGATTTAGTTTTTTGTTTTTAATTTTTTTGTGTGTGTATTCATTGTATGTTTTAGTTTGAGGTCGCCATGAGTCTTGCAAATACTATCTTATAACTCATTATTTTAATTTAAAAATAAACAAATATACTGCTTATTGGTTTATGTGAACAAATAAACAAGCAAAAAGAAAACTAAAACAAACTCAATTCCTTAACTTCATCCTCAAACTTTTTGGCTTTTTGTTGTTTCTACTTTATCTCATACTATGTCTTGAAAAGTTGCCATCATTATTATTTTCAATTGATTCTTCATTTAGTCTTTCTACTTAAGATATGAGTTATTTACACGTGACAGTTACAGTGTTACTATATTCTGTGTTTCTCTGTGAACCTTCCATTACCAATCAGTTTTCTTTATTCACATGATTATGTATTATTCATTAATAGCCTTTTGTTTCTGATTGAAGCAGTCCTTTTAGTACATATTTTAGGACAGATCTAGTATCAATGAAATCTGTAAGCTTTTGTTTGTCTGGAAGTCTTCATTTCTACTTTATGTTTAAAGGATATTTTCAATGGATATATGTTCTAGGGTAAAAGTTGTTTTCCTTCAGTTCTTTAAATATGTCATGCCACTCTCTTGCGGTCCATAAAGTTTCTTCTTAAAAGTATGCTTCCAGATGTGTTGGAGTTTCATTGTATGTTATTTGTTTCTTTTCTCTTGCTGCTTTAAGGGAACTTTCTTTGTCATTGATCCTTGGTAATTTGATTATTAAATATCTGAAGGTAGTCTTTTTAAGGTTAAATCTGCTTGATTGTCTATGACCTTCTTGTACTTAAGCAATAATATCTTTCTTTAGGTTTTAAAAGTTCTCTGTTATTATCCTTTTGAATAAGCTCTCTACCTCTATCTCCTTTTCTCCCTCCTTTTTGAGGACAGTAAGTCTCAGCTTTGCAATATTTTTGAGGCTATCATCCAGATTCCATAGGTAAGGCCTCATTTTTTTTTCTTTTGTCTCCTCTGTCTATGTATTTTCAAATAGCCTTTCTTCAAGCTCACTCTTTCTTTTGCCTAATTCTGCTATTAGAAAATTCCAATACATTCTTCAGTACAGTGAGTGCATTTTTCAGCTCCAGAATTTATGCTTGCTTCTTTTTAATTATTTCAATATTTTTGTTAAATTTATCTGATATAATTCACAATTTCTTCTCTGTGTTATCTTGAATTCATTTGAGTTTCCTCAGGACAGCTATCTTGAACTCTCTGTTTCAATGATCACATGTCTTTGTTTCTCCAGGATTGGTCTCTGGTGATTTACTTCGTTCATCTGGTGAGGCCATTTTTTTTTCCTGGAATGTATTGATACTTGTAGATATTTGTCTTCTTCTGGGCATTGAAGAGTTAGGTATTTATTATAGTTGTCACTCTCTGGGCTTGTTCGTACCTGTCCTTCTTCAAAAGGCTTTCCAGATATTCAAAAGGACTTGGCGTTGTGATCTTAATTGTACCTGCTTTAAGGATATGGAACCAAGCCCAGTAATAATGTGGTTCTTGCAGACTTGAGCAGGTACTGCCTTGATAGTCTTGGAGAAAATCTGTGATGATTTTCTTGATTACCAGGGAAATACTTTTGTTCTTTTCCACTACAATTACCAAGTAGCAAAGCTAGCCAGGCCTGTGTTTTTCACTTCAGGGCAGCGAGTTCCCCCAGGCCCTGAGTGGGTCCAGAAGTGCCATCTGGGAGTCAGGGACTAGAGTTAAAATCTTAGAAGTCTCTGTGGAATTCTATTATATTGAGGCTGAGCTGGCACACAAACCACAAGCAGCAGTCCTTCTCACACTTTCCTTCCCTTTCCAAAGGCAAAAGCATGTCATCCTGTGGCCACTGTCACCACAGGTCCAAGGAGAGTGCTGCCAGACTACTGCTCATGTCCTTTTAAGGCTCAGGGGCTCTTGGATAAACACATCGTGATCGCCACCTGGAATGGGACTCACCCTGACTTACCCTGCTAGGCAGTAGGTTTTCCTCTGGCCCTGGGCAGGTCCATAAATGGCATCCAAAAGTCATGTCCTGAAATCAGGAACCCCAAGTGCTTTCTTTGTGCTCTACATCCCTCTGGTTGAACAGGTACCTAAAGTGCAAGACAAAGTCTCCTTTACTTTTTCATCTACTTTTCTCAAGCAGAAAGTGTCTCAACAAATAGCCATCATATCTGGGTGTGCTGAGTCTTTCTGAAGCCAGAAAGTCTCAGAGCTTCATTCAACGCCCTTGACATAGTACCAAGTTGTCATTGCCCTTTCAGGGACCAAGGACTCTTCAGTTAACACATGATAAATCATGCCAAGACTGAGTCCTTTTCTTCAAGGCAGCAGATTCCTTTCTGGCTAAGGGTATGTTTACGAATGTTGTCTGGGAGGTAGGGTTTGGAAAGAGTGTGTCATAACTGTGATAGGTGCCCTATCCATAGTTGGTATCCACTATGCAAGACAAAATACTTCTCATTCTTCCCTCTCCTTTCCTCCAAAGGAAAGAAGTAGTCTCTTTTGGAATTGTAATCTGTGCAGCCTTGTGTTAAGGGAGAAATGATCCCAGTACTCCCTTAGCTGCTCCAGCTAGGATCTCAGTAGGTCACATATGCCCCGTGTCTACCGTCTCTAGGCACGGTATAGCACTAGGACTTGTGTAAAAGTTTCAGTCCTTATTGCTTAGACAGGCTTTCAAGTCTATTAGAGCCCTAGGGCACTGTAGCCTGTGGTGGCAAGGTTTGTGGTAACTCAGTTTCTACTGCTATTATTGGCAATTCCACTATGGCTAGGCATTTTTTATATGGTCCCTTTATGGGTGGCTGGTTGGAGGGGAGCAGGTGACCTATGTGATTTAATGTTTTTCCTAACTCTTCAGTACCTCTTTCAGCGATGTGAATTTAAAACCAGGTACTGTGAGAGCTTACTTGATTTTTAGTCCTCATGAAGGTGCTTTTCTGATGTATATTGTTGTTAAATTTTGTCCTTGTGGGGAGTTGGGAGGTAAATGACAGAGCCTTCTATTTCACCATCTTACCCCACCTCTTGTGCCTTGAATTTGAATAAAATAAAACAAAAAAAAAATAGATACCATAAACCACAATATCATTAGCTGGAAGAACCAATTTAATCAGAATAGCGATTGAAACAAATTTTCCAAGTTGAAGGTAACCAATTATTTTTTAAAAATTACAGGCCAATCTTTAGTAAAATAAAATACTTGCAGGGGGTTATAAAAAATCTCTATACTTTCTTCTTAATGTTGCTGTAAATCTAAAACTGCTCTAAAAATTCAGCCTTCACCTGGGCAACATAGCAAGATACCATATCTAATAGAAATAAATAAAAGTTAGCTGGGCATGGTGGCACACACATGTAGGCAGAGGGAGGCTGAAGTGAGAGGACCACTTGATCCGAGGAGTTTGAGACTGTGGTGAGCTATGATCATGCCATTGTTCTCCAGACTGGATAATAGAGTGAGACCCCATCTCTTATTTAAAGTAAAAAAACACAGTCTTAAGAAAAAATGGTAAAATAATTTAAAGGCAAGGGAAACATTCTCCAATGGACCCTATAGAAAGAATACAGCCCTGGTGACATCTTGATTTTAGCTCAATAAAATTCATTTCAAACTTCTGACCTCCAGAAATGTAATACAGTAAGTCTGTGACTTGTTTCTAAGTGCATTTTATGGAAATCATGTTAAAATAGTCATAAAGTTAAGATGATTATATTTCTTTGTACACAAAAGTGTTTTATATAAAAATGTTAAGATTGGCATATACTTGAAAGATTTTATGCACACAAAATACAACATATTAGATAATATATAACATTGTCATCATAGAACTAGCTAAATGCACATCAATGATAAACTTAAATTTTTAAACAAAATAACAGAAAATTAAACTAGATTTTTAAAAAGCTATCTCTGACTGATATCGTTGATTCTCTTGCTTTAAAAATTCCTATTTGTTGGTAAATAGTTATTTGCAGAAAATTGATAATTGTTTTAATATATTTTAATTTGTATCAGGTTCTCTTGTTTGTTAAATGGTTTCAAATCCATCTAGTTTTCATAGTAATGAATGTAACTCATGCTCTGGTAAAACTATTCACTAAATAAGTCGGGAAGAAAATGATGACATAAAATACGCATATGGCATTCAGTAAGCAGCTACCATTATGAAGTATTTACTACAGTAGCAGGGAGTATCTGAAACCAGAATTCTGCTAAGACTAATGCTTGGCTATAAATGTTCATTAAAATGTCCACAATAGATTTTTTAAAAATCTCAGTTCCTGACACTACATTGGCATTAAAAATAGAACAATTCTGAATATGATGATAGGGATTTTCTGGAAGATGTTATTAAGGTGCATTCTCTTTATTCACTGAAATTGATTTATACACTTTTTAGAAGGAAAGTAAAGCAAGTTTAAAAATGTAAGGATCTCAACTCTACTAACCCCATTTTAGAGTAATCATAATTTATTCTATTCAATGGTTCTGAAAGTGTGATTTAACCAGCTTCTCCAGGTCTATCTATTCCTTGATCAGTCAGGAAATTGTAAATATTACCTGCTCCAATTGCAATCTTGAAACTATTAGGAGCCACTGCCCAGAGAAAATGAATTTATCCCAGAATGAGGATGATATCAGGGCAACAAATATACAGAGAAATATGACTTGATTTAGAAAGTTTTAAAATGCACCTGTCCCTATGACGTGCAACATGGTTAAATATATGCCTTTAAGAAATGCTTTAAAATTTGGATTAGGAGATAATACAAAGATGCAAAAATGTTTAAATAAGCATAATTTATATAGGAGAAAGATTGGAAATAAGAACAATGTTCCTCAATGGAGGTATGGGCTCAATGTGTATGGGTAAATAACCTGAATTATGTTCAGAAGATGGATTCCTAGGGAGCAATGAAAATGAATATATTATAGCTACATATATCAACATAATATATTTTAAAATAGAAAGCAACAATTAACATTCAATTCAGAATATAATTACTTCTTATGAAGAGTGTATAGGGATATACCAGCAGGAAGGCATGTACAGTGGATTTTAATAGTACTCATAACAATTTTTCCCCAAAGCATTGATAACCCCATTTTATATCCCCAATCAATTTTAATAAGAATTCAAACACCCTTTGAGGCTACCTTAAAATTCAGTCTCGATAATCATAGCAGCCATGATTCCTTCCAAGGGTCGCAACAGAATCTGGTGGGAAATCTGTGAATCTGCAGAAAAATTGGCACTGAATTACCTGCTCAACCTTATCTTCTATCACTCTGTCCTTGCTCACTTAGGTCCTGACATGCAGGCCTCCTATCTAGTCCTCAGATTTACAGAGAAGCCCCTCCTGAAGTGTCTTTGCACTTCGTCTCTCTGCCCATCTGACCTCCTTGAATTCTTTGCTAACATGTTACCTTAAAGAAATTTTCTCCTACCAATCTATTAAAGTGTTGATCTCCAGCCCCCATCTTCCTTATCACTCTTTTCACTTTCTCCTTCAAATGATTTATAATCTTTTAATGCATTACATCATTTACTGATTGATTTATTGTCTGTCCTCCGCCCTTTAGAATGGCAACAGAAAATTTGTGTTCATCTTTCTTACTGTTGTAATGCATGATAAGTACTTAATATATTTTTTAATGAAACAAAAGACTTCTGATTCAATTCTTTCATGTCTGCTACTTAGATGAATGTGGTAGAAGCCAGGCAACTCTCCAGATCTAACAGTTCTGTTGTTCTTATGCTTGGTAAAGTGAAGAAAATATGGGCCAAGACTTGTAACCGAGTGCCCAGATTCCAGTCTCCCAAGGGGTCTCACGCAGATTCCTCAACTGCGGTGTTTCTCAATCTATTTAATTTCTTCCAATGAGCCTTGTGCTTGCTCTTATTATCTCTCATGAATTCAACTAAGAACTTATTTTAAACATTTTGGTCTCCTCTTAGACCCCAGATTCTCCTCCAATCCCCTGGAAAGCACTGAAATTAATATTTTCAATAAAATATCCTATGATAAGCTTTAGGAAAACACTTAAAAATTCGGAATGTGTCCTAAATACACAAATTTCTGCCACAAAAAAAGTGGTAGAAAAGGATCTATTACTTTCTTGAAAGGAGGAAAAAATATACTGAAGGGAGAAAAAACTTCAATTAACTGTCTTTTTATACTATAGTAACATATAGAATGGCACGATTAGTCATCATTATGTTCTTAGTCTATAAAAATAATATTTTGGTCCTTTGTGTTAAAAATTGAGTCAGAATTTTGTTTCCAGGAGACACTATAAATTTTAAAAATACATGTACTCTCCATTGTCCATTATCTTTGTGCACAGGAAACATATTTATGTGGGGTCAGGGACTATAATTTCTGAATGAACCTGAACATCACTTTATTAGCTCAGTGGTTTAAGCAACTTGGATAATTACCCACATAAGATTATTTTCACTGTCTTAATTGCACTGAATTAGGCAATATGCAGATAAATTATACTGAAATAAAGACAGAAAACCCAATTACATGTGTCAAACACTATATTGTGCATATAAATATCGAATGCATACAACTGTCAATATTCAAGGAATGCTATCAGAGTAGGTCAATTGTAGAGGAAAACTTATTTTACAAGCAAATGATGCGAGATGTGAGAAATACATGGCATTTATCTTTTAGTTGGAAATATGTCTTTCTTCTGTACAATAGAAAGAAAGAAAAAACAATTCAATTACAAGCTTTGTTCATTAGTTTTGTGCTACAATAGTTTTCTTAACAATAAGAAAATATTTGAAATTATCATTTCTGTGTCCTGCAATGTTTTGTTTCAGAGTATTAATTATTCATGTAGGAGGAGGAAAAGCTAGAACATAATGATTCTTGTAGTCTCCTAATAAATTGATTGCCTAGAGTGCACATCACTTAATTATAAGTTGTAAGAAAAAGTAAAAATCTTCTTCTGCTTGCACCATCTATTCAACTTTACCATGAATTTGAGTCTTTCCCTTTAATAAATACTTCTGCTTATTCAAAGTGAATATTTTCCTTAAATACTGTCAATGTCCTGGAATACCCACTCTGTGATTCTGACAAGAAAAATATACCTTGTTTCAAGAGATAAAAACAAGTTGAGAACTATGACAAATATACATTAACTGAAGACAGTTCATATTATCAAAATGTTTTCCAAAATAGAGGGTTAGAAACTCTATCCACATTTTTGTTAGATCGTTAGGAGAAATATATCAATTTGAGTCACGGAGTGAAAACATTGTGGGCAAGTCATCATAAGAATATAAAGCAGAACCTGGAATCATATTTTAATAAAAGGAGAAGCCAGGTTAAGTTTTCAGAATTAGTGGGAAATGGCAAAAACAATATCTTAATATTTATTGAATATAATAATTAAATGGACTTTGAAGGGTTTTTATTTTTTTAAGTTGCAAGTATATTACGTATAAAATTACTCACAGGTCCTCATGGTATATATCCTCAGTCAAGTTACTACAGAGAAATATGAGTAAAATGGATGCATTATAGATTCACAGCTCCCCTGAAACCTATGGATTTAGATCATACATTAACACAGTTGACTCAGTGTTCAGAGAAATACATTATAATGAAATGGTGAGTGGAGGGCTCCTGTCCATTTACTTCCTTTTCTGGTGGAGAGTCTGCTACTGTTAAGATACTAGATAAAATAAACTTAGTGATTCTGAGAGTTATTCACTTTAAACGTTAAGTATTTTAGAAACAAGGTGCATTTTTTATCTCTATAACTAAGATTTTGTTTTTGATTATAATACCAATAATCTGTTAGTGAAGAGGCAGAGAAATGGGGCACTTCTATAGACTGCTGATTAAAGTATAAATTGCTCTATTAAAATAATGTCTACAGTGAAATTTTCCAAAACTCTCAAAGGCCTTGTCATATTTTTCCTGTGATTGCATTAGTCTGTGGACCTCTAAAACAAAATATAATAGTAATAAATATTAAGATTTTTAAAAACAGAGTAAAATAAAACTTGGAAGTAGATTTAGGCCAGATAACCCGTAGATTGCTTGTAGTGATCTAAGCATAATGAATGTTCTCAGGACAAAAATCATATTCATTGTCATTCACTATAAACAAAGTTGACCACTCTATAAAGACAGAGAGAGGACTCACCGAACAGCAAAAGTGTTGTAACACTTCTTCTCCCTGGGCCCTTGAAAAGTATCAAGTATGTGCACCATTACCCTTAACTCCCCCATTTTGTATTGATATTGAGAATTCAAGGCAATTTGTTCACCTTAAGGAACTTCTGGTTCAAAATGAAAACCTAATCATTTTTTTAACCTTCTCTTGCTCTTAAGAAGCTGTTAAAGTTATAGTAATAAATAATGCACGAAACTACAACATATCATACAATTAAAAACAATCATATAGAGTAGTTTCAATTTCTAAGATCCAGAAGATTTTTTTGTTGTTGTTCGTTTCCCTGATTTATTTGTTTGTTTGTTTTTTGCTTGGAGAATAATGGCTACATTTGAGAAAGTTTAGCTCTGTGGATACCTGGAGAGACTTAAGGCGTAAAAAGCCCAGATAAAGAATAATTTAAGAGTGATAAGTTGAATTAAGATTAATATTAATTAAAAGTCTGAATAAAAGACAATATAATCCTCTGTTCTCACTCCATATCCACTCAGAATAACAACCAACTAAGTGTTGCTCCTGCAGGGTCAAGTGTTGATTAGGGTAGATGGGCAGAAGATTGGAGGGCAATTGCAGTAGGATTGCTAACATTCAGAGAAATGGCCTCTGAAGTCTGGCATTTAGAATGTCATCCCAAAGAATTTCCAACTATCTGACATTTTACCACAATGAAGAAGAGGTGGTAAAAATATAAATAAGGGTTTACTTTCCCTTGGGTATATACCCAGTAATGGAATTGTTGGGTATAATGGTAGTTCTATTTTAAGTTCTTTGAGAAATCTCCATACTACTTTCCATCATGGCTAAACTAATTTACATTCCCAACAACAGTGTATAAGCATTCCTTTTTCTCCCCTACCTTGCCGACGACTGCTATTTTTTAATTTTTTAATATAGCCATTCTGACAGGTGTGAGATGGGATCTTATTGTGGTTTTGATTTGCATGTCCCTAATGACTAGTGATGTTGATCATTTTTTCACAAATTTGTTGGCAGCATGTATGTCTTATTTTAAGAAGTGTCTGTTTACGCCCTTTGCCCATTATTTACCCAAATAAAAACAAGTCATTCTACGAAAAAGACACATGTAATTATATGTGCATTCTAGCACTATTCACAATAGCAAAGACATGGAATCAACCAAGATGCCCATCAACAGAGGACTGGATAAAGGGAATGTGGTACAGATACATGTTAGAATACTATGGGTATGGAATAGGACTTGAGTATTTGCATTTTTGTCATGTATTACATGCTGTTATATACCACCAGAGAACTACGGGGAGAAGATAGCTACTAATCATCTGATATTAAGGCTTTTGTCACAAGAAAAGTCTCCCTCTTAATTCTCTTTCTCTCTCATTATCCTATATTTTTAGAGTGAAAACCCAATCTTGAGATATGGTTTTCATTCATCAGAATATAGTAAAGATGTTTTATTTATTTTTTAATGACTTTACACTACTTTTTAGTTAACATGATTATCATCACTAAGCAAACAACCTTAGTGGTTTCTTCACCTTCTATTCATAGTAAACCCATTTAACTTCTTTCCACAGAAATAATTTACGTATTAATAAGCACCTAAATTAGCTCACTCTTACAAAAATAAAAATTCCATATTCTTTTCCTATTCTTTTCGTTAAATATTTAATTTTCACATATCTCAGTATCTCTCTCTCTCACACTAGTCTCTGTCTCCTTATATAAATGTGCGTGTGTCTGTGTGGGCAGTTTGAATTAAATAGGTAAACTTTATGTCTCCTCACCATAAGTTGGTGACAAATTTGAGAAATTAGACAGTATTTTCATAGAGAATCAGCTAAAATTTTTCACTTTCAGACTCTATCATCTCTCATTTAGATGCAGAAAGACAGAAATAATAATCTTTACCTAATAAAAAGCATATTCTGATTAATAGGCAAAATCACAATTTTTCTTGAGCCCATTAGAGAGCGGAGATCAGAGGACAATTAAGTAACCTGAAATCCAAGAATAATATGTACCTCTAAGGAAAAATAAGGTAAGAGCTCCTGTTGTCCTGGGGTAGATACCAAGTGCCAGTGAAAATAATTCAGTTAAAATGTTTAACAAATTTATACAGGCAGAGTTTAGGCTGGCATGAGACTTTAAACTTATTTAGAAACACAGATACAGTGCAATTACCCACATGTGGCTCTTCTCCATTGATCTCATTATGCACTCATAATAGTAAAGATTACAGACATGATGAAATTTAATGAGAGTTCATATGGCCCCTGTGGCACAGGATGAGGAAGAGAGACCATAGTCAATGAAAGAAAAGCAAAATACTCCACATTGATCTATTTCTCTATAAAATGAAACCTTAAGCCACTGTAAGAAGGTCATATCTTCTTAAAGAAGGTGCCTTAGGGAACAGCTATCACCAGAGAAATGAAATGAAAAGGAAAACAAAACAAAAACAACCTTTTATCTTTGGAATTCATCAGGGATAGGTACAGAATGGGGAAAGTGTAGAATCATCCTGAAACCCGGGAATGTACTTGCTTACAACAAAGTTTCAGAGTAACGAAGAATGTCCACTTCCACCGCTGAAAGGTAACAAGTATCCAGGAAAAATCTGACAGCATTCTGCTGTTGCAGGAAGGTTTGGAGAGCATGAAGTGAGACTTTCTTTGAGAGAGAGCTACAAAGAAAAAACTTAAAGCCGACTATTGTGCAGATATTGAGCAAGACTCTTGGAAAAATCTGCCTCCAACACAAACAAAAGTTAGCACTGATGGAGTCTGCAATCTGTGAGGCATAGGCTAGCAAGAGTAAAAGCCAAGCTCAATTCCTGGCAAGACCCACTCAAACCCCCACAGTAAAGGCCTATTCAAAGATAAAGCATGCTAGTTTCCCGGCATAAATACAAATTACCTTCATCTGTTTTTTTTACTGTCCTTTGCAATATGTTTAACGTTCCACACAAACATATGAGGCAAACAAAATGTTAAGAAAACAAGAGCTGTGAAGAGAAATAGCAATCACTAGGAGAAGACGTAAAGTGCAGATGTTAGAAATATACATTAAGAGAGTTAAAATAACTGTTTATTAAAGGCTCCAATGAAAAATGTGGGAAATACGCATGATGAGATAGATAATTTCAGCAGAGATATAAACGGTTAGAAAAAATAAAAGGAAAATAGTAAAAATGCAAAACATAGTAACAGAATGATTAAAAATAAACCTCTCAGTAGACTTGACACGTTTGTGGAAATAATGAGTAAAGTTGCGGACAGATAGGTAAAACTGACAACTAAAGAACAAAGAATAGAAAACATGGAGGAACCCCATCTCTACTAAAAATACAAAATTAGTCAGGCATGGTGGTGCATACCTGTAATCCCAGCTACACAGGAGGCTGAGGCAGGAGAACAGCTTGAACCCAGGAGGCAGTGAGTCGCGATCGTGCCATTGCACTCCAGCCTGGGCAACAAGAGCAAAACTCAAATCTAAAAAAAAAAAAAAAAAGGAATTTAGAACACAGTATCCAGGAGACCTTTCATGATACGTCATTATGTAACTATCAGTTTCATTTAATATACATGTAGTTGCAATCCAAAACTGATAAAACAGAAAAATAGAGAAAACATTTGGAAAAGATTATTGCAAAAAATTTTCTAAAATTAATGAAATGTAACAAGAGCCAATTATCTAAGAAGGCACCCAGAGTCTCAGAAAACACAATCAGCATGAACAAAAGAACAACAAAATGACATGAAATGTATCAAAAAGCAAAGACAAATGGAAATATTAAAGGCAGCCAAAGAAGAAATGACAAATAAAAAGGAAAAAGAAAAATAAACTCTCAAGAATAAGAAATGAGAAAGTTCATTTCTCATCAAAAACAATATAAGCCTGAAGATAATGTGACATTGTCAAAGGGCTGAAATAAAAATCCGTCATCAATCTAAATATTCTACACTCAGTGACTGTACACTCAGTGATGGTATATTTCAAAAGTGAAGGAGAAATGTGTTTTCAGACAATTTCAGAAGACTCAATAATGCTAAAATGATAAAAGGCAAACACAGTGGGGGAAAATCAAATGAAATTCTACAGCAGAAAAAGTAACAAACCTTTTTAATGCAGACAAATCTTGAAGAAAATCTTTACAGTCTGAATAATATGAAACTGGCCTCATGGATGAATGCTCCAGGTGGCGCTGTGCTTCAGAGAGCTGGATTATTTCCCTTTTTTAGTTAGAGTAAATGAAGAAATAATGTAGAAACATACTTAC
This sequence comes from Aotus nancymaae, assembly GCF_030222135.1. Lineage (NCBI taxonomy): Eukaryota > Metazoa > Chordata > Mammalia > Primates > Aotidae > Aotus > Aotus nancymaae. The sequence continues at coordinate 55,583,037 of NW_026988431.1, read as the reverse complement.
TGCAATATTAAAAAAAATTTCTGAGTGATGAAGAAACTTCAAAATATCAAATTATTAAGCCTATAACAATATCCTTTCATATATTTTATGTCTAAGTACATATAGTCAAGTCGTATCATTTTAAAGGTAGAACTAAACATATAGAAAAACCACTGCTATGTTAATATCATATAAACTCTAATTTTTTTATTGAATATATATTCTATTGGAGGACAATAATCTAATGTTAACCAAGTATTAACCTAAATGCAATAAATTACATAAATGTATACACTTCTCACTTTCTTATTTTTATAATTTATTTATTATACTTTAAGTTTTGGGGTACATGTGCAGATCGTGTAGGTTTGTCACATAGGTATACAAGTGCCATAGTGGTGCTTTGCTGCATCCATTGCCTGTCATCTGCATTAGGTATTTCTCCTAATGCTATCCTTCCCCAATTCCTCCACCCGCTCCTATTCCTCCTCTAGTCCCCCAACACCCATGCCATGGTGTGTGATGTTCCCCTCCCTGTGTCCGTGTGTTCTCATTGTTCAACACCCACTTATGAGTGAGAACATGCGGTGTTTAGTTTTCTGTTCCTGTGTCAGTTTGCTGAGAATGATGGTTTCCAGCTTCACCCATGTCCCTGCAAAGGAGATGAACTCATTCTTTTTGATGGCTGCATAGTATTCCATAGTGTACATGTGCCACATTTTATTCATTCAGTCTATCATTGATGGACATTTGGATTGGTTCCAAGTCTTTGCTATTGTGAACAATGCCACAGTAAACATGTGTGCATGTGTCTGTATAATGGAATGATTTATAATCCTTTGGGTATACACCCAGTAATGGGATTGCTGAGTCAAACTTCTCACTTTCCTAAGTAAAACAGGGAAGACATAATTTTTGACAATCAAATAGGAAGCCATTTATCAATTTTGTCTTTTTGATCCATGTAATCTAGTTTAAATACTAAGTAATGATATTTATTTTTAAAATTAAAATATGGAGTAATATTTGGAATAAATACCATATAATAAATTATTATATAGTACATATATAATGTGGTATTGCCTAGAATATGTATATGCTATTATATAATATATAATTTATATTCATACAAGAGGGAAAGATAAGTTCTTGTTAAGTTACACATTTGTTTGATAGCTAATAATTTTACTATCTCAAGACAGAGAGAGAGAGAGAGAGAGAGATAGACAGACAGACAGACAGACAAGAAGATACCAGCAGCAGGTGAAAAGAGATATCTAAACAAGATAATGTAGGAAAGCATTTGGTCAAAATGTTAGGTTTGGCTTTTAATAGTAAAAGTTGTTCAATCATAAAAATAAGTGCGTAATTTTTATGCCACTTCTACATAACATTAATTATCGATAAGATGTTATTGTCACTCTTCTTTCAAAAACTGGAATAAAATAGTAGAACAAATTGATAGCCATATCATCACTCTCTGCATTTCTGAGACAAGATGTTTCTGTCTTAGAAAAGTATAGTAAAGTATTAGAAATATTTAACAATCATTTTGTTTTGTTGCCAGATTCTTTTGTTCTTTACATAAGGATTTGATTAATAACATAAACCAAAATTTTCAAATTTTTACTCACAGAAAATGAAAAACATAAAATATATGGCAGTTTAGTTAGCCTCATAAACATTGTCTCTTTTCCTAACAATACATAAAAGAAGGAAAATAAATCTTCTCTAAGGAAACACATGAGAAAGAAGGAAATTGAGGCAACAAAATGCATAAAATTCTTTCTCATCAGAATTTTTAAGTAAATACAATTTCTACTCACTTTTGTCTTATCATAATACAAATATGATTAAGTATTTGAAACATGAATAAATGTATAAAGGTAGAAGATTATGAGTTTTGGATGAAATCCAGAGGAAGAAAATTTAAAATTAACTCATATGACTACACTGAATTATAATAATTATGCCATTCATACGAAGAGTAATAACTTAAAAAGAATTTTCAAATTATGATGCATGAACACCATCTAATTTATCAGATTTTGTTCAAGATATGAGAAATTATATTGTAAAAGCAAACTCTCAAATAAATATATAATATATAATGCTTGCAGAAAATTAGTTCAAAAGTAGACAATTGACGTAAGCACAAATTTAATACTTGAATTCTGAAATTAACTTACAGATTTTCATTAGTGTGATTTTCTACAAATATCTATTGAGTGCCCTGGAGATATAGCAGTCAACAAAGAGATAAAAATTTTATCTCTACTGTCTGTATTTAAGTGAGGCTGAGGTGGTCATAATAATAATTTTTTTTAAATGTATACTATGTTAGATAACAAAAGATATAGAAAAAATAAGAAGAGGGAAATAAGCAGAAGAAAGTCTTTAGGTGAGTAACTAATTTTAAATTGTGCATTTAAGAAAGTTACATTAGTCAAAGAGGTTACATTGCAGTAAAATATTAACTCTAAAATTTTAGTTGATTTGACACATGAATATATATTTCTTGACTCATGAAAGTCTTTGGAAATGTATAGTAAACATTTAGAAATATTTAACAACCATTTCATATTTTCTGATTTTATTGTTTTCTGTAGCTCTGACAGCTCTCTATGGCAACTTTCTCCTCAGGGATTACACAGTGATATAGTTTGTATATTTGTCCCCAAGAAAATAATCTCAGGTTGCATTGTAATTCCCAGTATTGGAGGGGCGGCTTGGTGGAAGGTGACTGGATCATATGGGTGGATTTCTCATGAATGGTTTAGCACCATGCTTTTGGTGCTGTCCTCATGATAATAGGCTCTCTTGAGATCTGTTTGTTTCTGTTCCTTTTCTTGCCATGTGAGAGGCTAGTTTCCCCTTCGCCATCTGCCATGGGTTAAAGCTCCCTGAGGCCCTCCCAAAAGCTGAGCAGATGCCAGCACTGTGCTTCCTGTACAGTCTGCAGACCCATGAATCCATTATACATTTTTAAATAAATTGCTCAGTCTCTTTATTGCAATGCAGATTTGGCCTAATACATACGAGGCCAAAATTCTGGCTCCATAATAAAATATGGCCCTCATTCTTGCTGTAATGTGAATGAGAGTATGGGCATATTGGTTATAGGCTTCTCACTGTTTTTGTCTAGACATAACATTCTTTTTTCTCACAGTCACAGTTCTGTCTCATTGTAGGCAGATTGGTTTTTTGTTGTTGTTGTTGTTGTTGTTTTTCAAGAAAGTAAGAGACTTTAGATATTTGTGAGTACTAATAGTATTACCACACAGGCTTTATTAGGAAGGTGACATTTAAGTAAAGACCTGAGGTTAGTGAGGGATTAAACCCTTTGTATATATTCATTCTGGATGAATAATCCAGATAGAGCAAAGAAGAAATCCAGATGTCCTGAAAAGGATGCATGCTGAGCTGAATCAAACGAACATGAGGAACTTTATGCCCAGAAACTGGGATAGGCTGCACCCGGGAAAAGATAAGGTAGGAGTTTACCAAAATTAGAAAATTGGTAGATGTATCCGAATTCCAAGATTAACTGAGAACACTCTCCTGCTTCATCACAGTTTCTGTTGATGTTGTGAGACACGAGCTGGAGATATTGGCAATGTGAATTCTATGGCCCAAAGTGGAAATGAAGCACCAGAGCACTAGAGGATCACGGAGGATCAATTCTAACATGGTGTCTGGGCTAGCCAACCAAAGACCACAGGGGTCTCTCCTGTGTGCACTTCATTATCTTTGCTAAATGGGTGAATTATTGGTAACAATCTCAGTCATTAATGAAATTCATGCCTTATTTGCTTTAAAGAACAGGGATTTAAGTAGATCATATGTTATAATTACACAACTTGATTTCAAACAATGGGAACACACTTTCATCATAAAGTCTTCCATGAAAACTAAGTGGCTATGTGGTTATATTCCCACTCTGAAACGAATTCTGTTTGTGCAGTTTATATAATGTTTCTATTAAGAATTGTGTATGGCCACTCAATACCTCTATTTTATGAGCATAATGAAATGTAATTTAGTATCCTTTAATCACCATGGGTTTGTATTCCTGGATGCTTTATTTACAATAAACATGGCAACCAGTTCTTTTCACTTGAGGTAATCTACTTTGGGGCATTCCATTTTCACCGACCCTGACCATTGATGATCTAGAATTACTTTTCTGAATTACAAGTTCCTGGGTCAAAAGGTACACCTCTTATCAAGCTTTTAATTCATTTGCCTAAATTATTTTTAGAGAGATTGCATCATATGACATTTCAATTTGAACTGACATTTGGATGAAAAAAAATCTTGTCAACTTGATAAGTGAAAAATCATATAATTTTACAAACATACAACTTTGGTAATAAATTATCAGAAATGATTAAGTGAAGATTATTTTTACTTCACATTATTTCTGTTATGATTTTCCATGAGATATGTAATATAGCATTTAATAATATATGATTGCAGCCTGCTTGGATTTGAATCATAGCTCCATAATTTACCCTTTGAGATCTTGGGGAAATAACCCAACACAATGCCTCAGTTTCTCAGTATAGTGCTAGGAACAACTTCAAAAACCATATTGGTAAATTCTTTCAAATAATGTATATAACAATTTTTGTAGTCATTGTTCAAAGTATAAACTTACAATATACTATTACTTCATGCATTTTTACCAAAACAACTATGCAAATTTTTGAACTAAAGATAAGCAAATATAAATAATTTGTACATAATCATTTGTTATGCATTTTCCATCAAATTAATTGAAAGACTTAAAAAAAAAGATGTTAAAAACCCCCTTTTCTAATTCATTATACATATTTTAAGGTATTTTACTTTGGGCATATTTTTACATAATAGCATTTATTGTTTACATGAGTTTTATAGCACAGCCAAATTTAAATGTGCTGTCTGATTTTCTGCCAGAGGACAATGAACTTAATGCTGCTTTTAGTATAGCTCTCAAATTGATTGCTAAAATGAAAGGAAGTGTTGAAAACTCACCAACATTGTTTGGCAAATGCACGCTATTTCTGTAGGTGAAATAACTCGTTTTACTGAATAATGCTCCTCTTGCCAGCCCCTCACTCTGCAGAGGTCAATCAAGGACTCTTTAAAGCAGCAGCTGCTATTTTGAGCAGTATGACAAATTTCATAGTTTGCTTTGGTAATATGCTTACAATTAGGTTTATGGGCTTAATTTATTATTTGGAAGGTATTGAAATTAATATTTAGTGAAAAGTCATTATTTGCTCAGATAATTATAAATTTCTCTTATAATTCTCATTGGCAATAATGTAAATAAAACAAAAAGCTACAAGTAGCCTAACTTTTCATTAAAACATTTTCACTTAAAAATCAGTTAAAATTTGCCTTGGGGCTGTGGCTCACACCTGTAATCCTAGCACTTTGGGAGGTGGAGGTGGGTGGATCACTTGAGGTTAGGAGTTCAAGACCACCCTGGCCAAAATGGTGAAACTCCATCTCTACTGAAAAACAAAAAATTAGCCAGGTGTGGTGGCGGATGCCTATAATCCCAGCTACTTGGAGGCTGAGGCAGGAGGATCACTTGAATCTGGGGGATGGGGAGGTTGCAGTGAGCAGAGATTGTGCTATTACAGTCCAGTCTAGACAACAAGAGCAAAACTCCATTTCAAAACAAAAAATTAAAATTAATTGAGATATTATGCAAAGTGTGGAATTATAAAATTATTTCAAAAACTAATATCATGATACATTCATTTGTTAATCTCCTTAAAATCAAGTGTATTATGTCCTAGACAACCCAAACATTCAGTGGTTCAAATATGTATGTTGCTAATAAATAAAAAAAGTTAATGAATTGGAGCCTTTGTTAAATATATGCATTGTTTGTTAAATATATATGTGTATCTTAGCTCAAAATGCTGTCATATTAGAAGAAAATATTTTTAAAAATTGACATTTAGCTACAAGTCATTATGTGGAGGCCAACCGATTTCCAGTGAAAATAGGTCTATTTTCTGAATTTCACCACTGTTTTGGGTAAAAAAATTTATACATTTCTCTACAATTAGTATTGATTTCACGTTTTACAGTTTACAAGATTAACTAACATGCATTTTTCTTTAACCTCAAATGAAGACAATAAAATCAGTATTTTGGCCTATTCTCAAATTACATAGCTGAATTTCAAAGAGCTCTATGAAGTTTCCCAAGGCCAACTCAGTGAGTACAGAAGACATTATAACCACAGGATCAGCTGTCCTGATACAATCAGTACTCAATTTCTTCCACTGTTATATTAGCCACACCACTGCTAGTATGACCATTTAAAACATAACAGGAAATGTCTCTGCTTCAATAGTTTCTATCTAACTCAGAAAATTCTTATCATCCATAAGGTTCACATAAATTAGTTCCCTACCTCTATGATCTGTTGCACATTCCTCAACTGTCTGGGTCTCTGCTTTCACCATGGAGGTCTTATTTCTGGTCCTCAAAGAAAGCAAGTACCATGCCATTTCAGAATCTTTCTACTTGCTACTTACCACACTTTTCCAGAGAGTCATATCACTTGCCTCTTTATTTTGGTTTCTTATTAAATGTTACTACCTTGGAGAGGCCTTCTATGAGAACCCTACATAAAATAGCCCTGCCACTTCATTTTTACTCCCCATCTTCATTTTTCTTTATAGTGCTTATTACCAATTTGTTCGTTGTTATGATATTGCATTCAGAAGTTCATATGACTTTGTATTACAGACCTCTGGTTGCCTGGAAGGTAAATCACCTTACTGGAAATGAGTATTGAGCTCAAATGCTGCTGCTTCTCTTCGGATTTATTTTGCTAAAATTGTTCCAAAAATGTAGATGTTCTAGAATATGGTGACAGTGCTAAGACAAGGAATCCTAGGAGCATTGGGATTTTAACATTATCTCACCACCATACACCTAAATACTATATCAGATATTTACAAATTGATTAGTTAAAATGGTTTTAAAGACTGAGCCATTTTAAGATTAGTTCTCATTATGACTAATTCATTTCATGGACCACACATATTTGAATCTTTTGTGGCTGCTAACCTCACACTAGTACATGGTAAAAGAGATAAAAAGATTAATTCTTAGCTCAATGCTACTGACACACCTTACAGGAAGTACCTCTATCTGAAGGCTTACTCACTTGCCACCTTACGGAGGTCTTCCTCTTCCCTTACTCACACAATGATTTTAAAATCCTTTCAAGGATTTATTTCACACACACACACACACAATCAAGTGAGAGCTGCAGACATTGCATCTTACTGACCCTGTGATATTTGGCCATAAGTTTTTATTTATAACACTCCTTTATGTTCAAACTACTAATCACTTATTACCTCAGATTCCAGTATCTTCCCCGTGGAAAATATAAATAGAAACATGAAAAATCAATCTACTTTTATTTATGCTAAAAAGTGCTCAGATTTAGATATAATGGAAGTTACATGTATTTGAATGACAAATACAAGTTACATGTATTTGGATGACAAAAAAATTCTAAACTTTGTATAGCTTTGGTAGTTTTTAGTATCTTATCTTAAAATGTGAGATTTTTATACAATGTGAAAAGTTATAAAATATACTTAACACCCAAAAATATTGACAACTTCTACTCTCCAATGCAAAATAATAATTAAGTCACCAATATTCTATCTCAAAGTGTAGTTTGTATTCAGCTGGATAATGTTATTTTAGTAATGTCATAAGATAAGCACAGTTGAGGGAGAAAACTGAAAGGGCCTGAGAGTTTAAAGAAACTCAGCTATAAATGACTTATTGATAAGGGAGATCAAAATCCAAACTCCCTTGCCTAGATCTTTAAAAAACTCTGAGTTGTGATTTATGTCGACAATTTCACTATGAAATCAGTCTAGGGCTGGGAATATTTGTGACTCCTCACCCTTTCCAATTTGAGTACTCTCTCTCACGGAGTATTTCTGTGAGTGTTTAATAAATCAATTGCACATGAATTCTTATCTCAATGACTCTTTGTAGGGAACTAACCTAAAACAGTACTATAGTATTATAATGTTTCATTTGTCTAATTTAGTCATAAGTGAAGTTACATTGATCCTTGAAGATCTAGATGCCTAGAGAGCCATGCCCTCAAAGCCTACCTTAAAGAATTATGTGCTCCAGAATCTTACAAACCCATATGCTTTAGCCCAATCCTTTAAAAATCTACTTTGAAAAATTCTATTATTTAGGACATCAGCACAAGCGATTAAGTTTCTATGAAATTGAGTATGGGATTTTTGCTTTTTTCTGATTAAGTTTCTATGAAATTGAGTATGGGATTTTTGCTTTTTTCTTGTTTTTCAGAATTTCTTTGACTATTTTAACAATTTAACAGATTTGCAAATGGTCTGAATATTAGGAAATATTGGACTGTAATATTAGCTAATATTATTGTATTTATGTTATTTATGGTATCAATGTTAAATTTCATTGATTGTATTAATTTTGAAACAAGAGGTTATTTAAAAATAAACCCTTGGTTTTAGCAAAATCATGCCAAATAATTTGAATACAAATACAATGATCGTAAGTTTCAAATTATTTTCAAACATTTCAGAAAGTTAACATGTATTATTGCTCTATAACTCTCTATATAAAACTTGATATTAATGTGAAGTAGTGTTAACATATTTAAATATATAAAAAGGGAGAATGTTAAAGAATATTAAGAATGTAAATTGTTATTTAATTTTAGTAAAAGACATATGCATGTTGACTTATCCTTGAGCAATTCCTATGTTTGAAATTAAATTTAAAAATAACAGTTTATAACATCAACTTTAGGATAATTTGTAGGGAAAACTGTTATAAGATCAAAGTTAGTTTTTATTCTTTATAACCACTGGAATTTTAAATTCGTTTTTGACATTATTGATTATATAGTTGTTCCAGATGACACTTTCATATTTTTTCAAAGAAAACTTACATGCTCCAAATGCATTTCAAATGACAAACACTGAAATATATATATATATTTATTATCAAAATTAATGTATTACAATAAAGATATTAAAACATTAAGATAGAGTTCCAATAGTGAGTACAGCTTATTTTATATATATAGGAATTACCTTTTTCAGTAAAACTTAGTATAACTTTAGTAGTTTTTAGTATCTTATCTTAAAATGTGAGATTTTATTCTTTTTGTTTCAAAATTGACTATTCGTTAAAATAAATGTAATTGTCACAGATTTTTCAAGATTTGTGTACCAAACTGGATCCCTTTCAAAATGATTGCACTTGCAGTTATGTAATGCCGAGGGAACGAGTGTTTACAGGAACTCGGATAACTAGATTTATAGTATGTAAGACTGAAATGATATTGCCTTTTCTGATGATACGAAGGCCAATTTAAAAAAATGACCCAAGTGTTCTTATCTTAAAATTTATAAAGTGTGGTTTATTTCAAATGTTTTTAATTTACTTGTCTGAAAACATTCATTATATAATTGTTTTCAAAAATAAAATTTCATTGATATTTTCTATGCCCAGCCCAAATTCAATGATTAGAACAGATTTCTTCTTCAAAATTTGAAATTTATTTTTGTTATTAAATAAGTGATTATAAGAGCTACATTTGTTTTTATTAAAAAGCTTTGCCATATTTCTGTGATAATATGTGTATGTTGTATAAATCAAAACTAGGAGATGTCTATATTTTAAAAAGCAAAATTAAATCTATAGATGTGTAGATGTTTTAAAATAATATAATAATGGATAGTGCTCAGTTTAACCTTACATATCTGAGTATATCACTCTACCTAACTTATCCATATATATCAGTAACTTTGAACCTTTGATTTGACCACCAATCTCTGGTATACAAACCACTTTGCACAATTCAAGATGTTATTTCAATAGAAAATTCAACTTGAATCTAATCCTCAGTTTAGACCATCTCTTTAATCCAGGATCCAATTTATCCATTATCCCCTATCTTTGTTTATTATGTACTTTACAGTCTTTTCCCTGTGTGTATACATGTGTATGTCTGCTGGTGTGTTATGTCTGCACGTGTGTTATGTTTTCAGATGTTTGATAATTAAATATTTTCTTAAAAACAGCTAGATTGTTGTAATGCTACTGTTTTGGAAGTATATTTTATTTTAGTAGTTTGACTGTATTTGATTGATCTATCACCTATTGAATCTGCAAATAGCACATACACACATAAGGTCTACAAGTAGGAGTATAATTTCTTTCTTTTCAAATTAGGCTCTGTATTGTCTGAAAATATTGTAACAATATTTTATTGCTCAAGTTTCTGAAATTTTTCATGATACATATTGTGTATTCTATACTAATATCATGGGCATCCCTTATCTGTATTTTTACTTACTGTGATTTCAGTTACCCATTGTCAATCATAGTCCAAAATTATTAGGTAAAAATTTCCAGAAATAATTAATTTACATTTAAAATACCATTTATTACAGTATTTTATTATAATTATTCTATTTTATTATTATGGTTGTTTATCTCTTACTGTGCCTAATTTATAAATGAAACTTTAACACAAATTATATATATATATATATATATATATATATATATACACTCATAATGTATGTAAGGTTCCACACTATACTTGTTTCAGGTATCCACTGGGGCTCTTGAAATGTATCTCTCACACCTAAGAGAGGACTGCTGTGTTCCAAACATATTTAACACTGGGAACCCGAAATCTAAAGGAGAATAAAGTAAAATTACACTATGTTTTTGGTGACAGAAGAATGAAAATATTCAGAGCAATTAGAGTTGTCAGCACTTCAAACAATTATTTGGAAAATAGAAGAGGCCTTGGGCACTAGTTCATCTCGATGTTAATGGATATGGTGGTTTAAAGGTGGAATTAGTGTGTGTTTTGAAGCTAATTAGAGCACAGTTGTTAAATGTCACATCTGTTGTTAATAAAGCATATGGTTTTAAGATTTAGTCCGGCACAGATCTGGCATTTTTAGCCAATAGTTGCATATATTTAAATCAGTAATAATTTTATTATCTTGTGGTTTATGGCAATTCAGTATTTGTTACTAGATTTCAAGAGGAACCTTTAAAATATTTTAGGTAGAAATTTTCTAAATAGGTTATAGTCTGTCACTTAAAAACCATTTATGAATATTTGTATCCTAAGTTAAAAATTATCATGCTAAACAGTATTATAAAAATTAGAAATTATTTCAACTATTGGATGAGTAGTTATTCCTTGAACAAATATTTTGAGATCACTTTTAATTAAAGACATTTAAGTACAGATTCTTGATAAATATTTTTTATCCCGCATATCAATTTAACATGGATTTGATTTTATATTGCCTTGGTTCTAAGTATATGGGAATTAACACTATAAATCACCATATGAAATACATGACAGTTCAGTTGGAATATATCACTGTTACCAAAGTTTTTCTGAAAATTTTAGTTGAAGATCCAATATTTAGGGCAATATATGTTTATGATCAATTAAAATTATCTTTAATTGTTAGAATATAATTTGTCTTGTATTTGTGTCTGCAACCTAGAAAGATAAAACAAGAAGGAAATTGCAATCCTGTAGTTGACCTCTTTTCACAGCTAATTTGAGAGTATTGTTTCTGTGGAGATAACAGTCTCCATGGTTACTTGTTGCAGACTTTTTAAATGTTTTAACAAGGTTGGAAGGATCCATAGAACTGTTGCTTTGCATTTCAGCAAGTAAGGGCATTCATCCTTTGAGATTTCACCTTTCAGATAAATCCAGATTAGATGAAGTGCCCTGTAATGTCTATAACATATCAGCAGCTTATACATGTTACATATGGGTGATTATTTAATTAAATACTTTGTATCTAAATTTGTAATTTGTCTAAGTAAATGTTTGTTATTAGGTAGAAGTGGTTCCTAGTGTCTGGACAGATCAATATCACTGTGCTGTTCAAATGACATAGAGACAAACTCTCCAGTTGGAGGATCAGTCTTGTCATCTCTGAATATGTCAGAAAATGTCTTAATTGCATAGGGAAGCTGAAATGTCACTGAAGGAAATAAGGGAGTGGGTTATAAAAAATAAGATTTATAAAAATAGTCTGAACCCTGACTATAATTAATAGCACTTTAGTTTGCCTTTTGGTAATTGTTTGGAATACAGCAGTTCGATGAATAGGGGACACTGAAGTATTGCCATAACTTTCGGTGCCAAATACCACAATTACTTTTGCAGCAACCTAATATTACACATTTTAACATTTTGACCATTTAATCCACCATATTTTGTTTCATAACATGATCCATTCCTTAACATGCCAATTCTATATGCGTGTATTTTAATGCTGGATACGTGCATAAAAGATGATACTACAAGTTTGCTCTTAGTCAAAGTTTGTGGATTTTTTTTCAGCTATACACAATTTTGGTTGGTCTAAATATTTTAATTGTATAAATCATGTAAATTATTAACATGTATAAAATATACCTTTTATTTCATTCCGTATATTTGACTTGTGAAATTTTGAGCATTTGTCATTAAAAAGTAGTTAGAAATGATTCTATTTTAATATACACTTTCTTTCCAGTTAGGCATTTTAACCAATTCATTTACTACCAACTATATCCGTATTACAGTGATAGACCACAGGAACAAACTGAAAGAAATAGAGCATGGCAGTAATCCTCCGAGTGCTGGTATTTTGTTTGAGAAGATTTATTCTATGCTCTGTTTCACTCATCCTCAGTCATTTTAATTCAAGAGCTTTGGGTCACATCCTTTCAAAAATGTTTTCCCTATGAAAATTTAGCTACTTAAATCCAAATTTGAGTCCTAGCTTATTTTACTAAAATTTATATTTTAATATATATTTGTTTTACATAGAAATATCAATGAAGCATATTTTAAAATACTTTGATCAAATTGTTAATATTTTCAATATTGAAAACAGAAAAAAGAAAACAAGTAAATCAACAAAATCTCATAACTTACTGAAAACTACTGTTGCAATTTAGTGAGTGTACTCTATTTTTCTTTCAGTTTAGCAATATGAAAGTCATTATCTGATTTATGTGTTCTTGTGAAGGCATTAAGTAGCCATTAGTAATTATGTCAATGAAAGTACTTATTAAATTAAAAATGTATATAACTAAAATTATGTCAAAAATGAAAAACTATGTAGAAATTTAAGAAATGTACATGAATATTCACTCTTGCAAATAGTTTAAAAGACGCTGTATTACAGTTTTTAGGTGTTTATTACATATTTTTAGAATGTTCCTTTGTTGTTCTCATTATCAGTGTAACTTATTTATGCAAGAAGACCTTAAAGAAGTGGAAAATTTTATTTTATACTTCAGTTACCATGCAAATATATCTGAGTCAATGAAAATGTAAAATTGATATTGCATTTATCTGAAAGTATGTAAAAGAAAAATAATGTTGAAACAAAGATTATGTTCTATTTTGTTATATATATTTATTATATTTGTTATATATATAATAAATATATATATTTGTTATATATATTTGTTATATATATGTGTGTGTGTATATATATATACATATATATATATAATGAAGTCATTGCCACAGTTAGTATATCCATCACCTCGTATTGTTACTATTTCTTGTGTTCATGGTAAGCACATTTAAGATCTACTTCATCAGCATCTGAAGCATACAACACACTGTTATTTACTATAGTTACTATGTTGTACATAAGCTAGACAGAGACAAATACTGCATGATCTCTTATGTGAAATCTAAAAACGTTGATAGTTGTGAGAGACTGGGCAGTGGGGGAAATAAGAAGATTTGGGTCAAAGGGTATACAATTTTAGTTATAGAATAAATATATTTTGGAGATCTAATACTTACCTTTTCTTTATTCTCTCCCTTTTCTGACTTTCTTTTTCTCTTATTCCCACTCCACTGCCCCATTCTCCCTTCCTTTTTCTGTCTTTTATAACCACCCATCGGGGATATATGTGAGAATTATTAAACTTACAGTGGAAAGCTAAGGCACTAATTCGGTTTTTCTCTAATCTAGCCTCTCTTGCCTTCCCCATAGATTAATTTAGAATGTTCAAACAATATATAAGCCCTTCTCTCATATATCAGAATATACAATATGATAAATATATTTATATTTACAATTTGCATATGCATATAAAATATCTTAGTAGAAATATTTTGTAAATATATGTTATTGTTTTGGTTTTGCTGTTAACTCAGTCTTGACCTTCAACAAAGCCTATCACAGTGAGTATAAATTTACTCATTTTAATGTAATAAGGTCGGAATAAATGTTTTCTACAGTATGTTAACGTTTTACATAGTTGCTATTCTAATGATTTTCTAGAGGACATATGTAAAACTGAGTCCATTTTGTAATGGAGTACTCAGGCATTAGGATGTTATTTGGTAAATAAAACTTAGATGAAAATACAGCATATAACCCAGAGTTTAGGTATCAGCTTATTCTCTGCCTGTATTGATATACCATCTGGTAATTTACATATTCAAGTAGTTGAATTTTATATATTAGCAATCATTTTCTGCCAGGCATGGTGACTTATGCTGATAATCTAAGCATTTTAGGAGGCCAAGATGAGTAGATCGCTTGAGGTCAGAAGTTCAAGGCCAGCCTGGAGAACATAGTGAAACCCATCTCTGCTGAATGTTAAAAATATTAGCTGGACATGGTGGTGGGCATCTGTTGTCCCAGCTCCTTGGTAGGCTGGGCAGAAGAATAAAAAAAACAAACAACAAAAAAACAGAAAACAATAATTTTCAATCTTCTTGTTTTAATACTTCACACAGTCTTTTTACAATTAACATAGCTATTATGCATTAGATAAAAAGGTGTCTGCTGGACATATAATTATAAGAAAGTTATAGTGTACTCATTCATTCAGCAAATATTGAAGTATATACTGTATGCTAGACAATGTGTGAAGCTCTGGAAACGGAATAAAAATGATAGATTTCCACAACCGTTGAGCATACTCTTTAATGTAAATAAATGAAAAAAAATTGCAATGCGCGTAAAAGTGGTATAAAGAACATGTTATTATGGAAAATAAAAGAGAAGGTTTTCTGGAAGTTGAATTTTAATAATTACCTTAATTAAGGCGTTGTCTGCTACTGAGGGACACAGATTAGAAAAGAGACTACTCCAATACCATATGAAAAGTATATCGGGCGAAGAATGTGCACAGTGTTTCGTGGGCACACACAGGATGAAAGGGTATACAGGCATAAGCTGGAGACTGAATGCAGCAAGGAAGCCTTCCTGGAGGAGAAAAGAGATGAGCCACATTCTAAGTTACAGGTTAATATTTAATGGGATAAAGAAGAGGGATTGGGGAGTAGAAATAAACGGACACAAAAAGAGAGAGAGGGAAATATATAGCATCAGAGCCAGGATAATAAATTGACATTACTAACAATAATACTTATTCATATTTTAGAAAGCTTGTTCTCGGTAACCCATACTGATTTTCTTGTCTATTTTCTGACATGATATGCCATGACATAGTAGTGCCTTCACTTTTATGTAATTATGTCATAAAAGCCTTATGTTACTTTTAAAAACAATCTTAAGAAAACAACATAAATATGTTTTCTCTTTTTATTTTATTTGTTAGTAGTGTGACGTTTGAATCATTCCTATATCAGGTTAATGCTGATAAGTCTGTTTCTGGGTCAACACTGGTTTATTTGAATCAGTGAAAAGCAGTCAGGTCAACAGCCTCTGTATTCCTGCTTCTCTGCCTTGATCACTCTTAATCCCGATCATTTATAATTTGTGGCACAGACTTAGATAACTACTCTCAGAGGCTTCAGCTATAAATTCTCTTTTGAGCTGGTTCTGTCATTAATCACAGTTAAGATATGTCCCTTTTTGATCCTTTTAAACAGTATAACTGAGAGCTTAATGAGTAGCAAATAGGTAGAAAACATATATATTTCTTTATTTTTCTTAACTTCTTTGCAAAAATGCTTTAAAAAATATTCCTAAACGTGAAAGATCTAATGTAAAGTAAATGTAACCCTAGCAAGACAATAGAATTTTGTTTTTATATAAATTATCCAAAATTCATATGAGGCCTTTCCCAGGCTGTCTGTTAATAACATCAGTAAAGTCAGAGTGAGAATATGAAGGGCATACAGAAATAAAGTAACCTTCTTTTACATAAAAATGATAGCCCTAAGATATATACAACAAATATACTTTGACATATACATTATCCTAGAATTCCCAAATGTTATAAAAATATTTTTCCTCACTCTTTTTTTATTTCTCTCTTTCTCTCACTCTCCATATATAATTTCTATATATGTATATAAATATACATTTACATATAAATGTATATATGAAATTTAGATATGTATATGTAAGTAGTTACCATTGCATCTAAATAAATAAATAAAACTATTTTCACCAAGCATTTACAAAGCTACATTATTGAGTTGTAATTTACATACCTTAAATATAATTTTTATTTTATAGTTCTAATTATTCAGGTTAATTGTAAGTTTTAACCATCCCATTTAATACACTTGGCAAGTATGTGTACCCATGTAACTAGTGTCACAATTAAGATATAGAATATTTTGGAGTGATGAAATATTCTAATAGTAATTTTCATAGATTTTACAATCTAATGCCAAATTTGTCTCTGGTAAATAAATAATAATGTTAATATTTAAGGTAAAATGTACCTAATTAACATATAATTATATGTAATAATACAATTATGTAAGGTCCATAAGGGCAGAGATACTTTTTCAGATTTGCTCAGTGCCTTATTTGCCAGTGACAAATGTTAGTTGCTCAATATATGATATTGAATGGATAAACTATAAATAAATGACTTACACTGATAGCTGTGTTTATTCAATAGTACTATTTGTCATCTTTCAAATTTTTCAATATCTTCAAGTATAATATCAAAAACAAACTATTTTTTAAAACATACGCTTTTAAAATGCTGTTTAAAGAAATAAGAAAAAATAAATATTAACTATAAACAAAGTGCTCCACTAAATTTAATGCTTTATAAACATATATATTTTATCTTATCTAAATGTTATTTTTTAAATCTCATATCATCTAGTGTTTTTTTAAAAAATACTATTTGTATCTAATTAATCGAAGCTATTTCATTTGACGTGCTACCTAAGTTATTTTAATGGTAATACATACACTACCTTAAATAACTGACACAAAATTGAAACATTGAAAACAATGCATAATTGAAAATCAATTATCCAAGTATAGATAATTGACTAGATTAATGTTTTTGTATAGCAAAAGTTATTAGATTGCAAAGCAAACATTATAGAGACATAAGTAATTGTCTTTGGCGATGGTAACATACTAACAAGCAACACTTTAAACTATTCTTAATATTACAAAAAAGTTATTTTCATTCATGGACAGTTGCAGTTCTCCATGACAACAGTAATTTTCAATGCCTGGAAAATCTATTTGACATATTAGGGTCAGGAGTTGTTACTACCAGCAACAGCAGGTGCTTCTAATTTTGTGACAGCAGAAAAGGTCTCATTGGTTATGATTGTTATAAAATTTTAGACAATAGATATTTTCATTCTTCTCATAAAGTAGCCCATTTCTTTCTTTTATAACCATTTTTCTCATAAAATTATTGTGGATAATTCTCTCTCATTTACTCCTGGCCCTTCCCAAAGAGTTTGACTTTTCTGACAGCCATGTCATTGCCAAGCTTCATCACAACAGATTATGTTTGTATTCTGGTTCCCACAGAATTTTAATCTAAGTTCAAGTGTTAACCTAGCAACCGGCACCATTTCATGCTATACTATAAATTCATTACTCTGAAGGGTATGTCTTGCCAAGTTACTATGCAACAGGAAGCAAAACTAAACAAGAATCATCAGCAAAATTAACTTTTAGCATAATTATAGGTTGAATATATACTCAGTGGCTACCTTAAAATAGCAAAGAATGGCATGTTATTTTCCAAAAGAAGGATAAAGGCAAATAAACAAATAACTACAGTAGCAGATAGCTTTAAAAATCAGAACGAAAAACAACTGGCCAGGCATGGTGGCTCACACCTGTAATCCCAGCACATTGGGAGGCCTAGGTGGGTGGATCACTTGAGGTCAGGAGTTTGAGACCAGCCTGGCAAAAATGGTGAAACCCTATCTCTACTAAAAATACAACAAATATGCTGGTCCTGTTGGTGCATGCCTGTAATCCCAGCTACTTGGGAGTCTGAGGCAGGAGAATTGCTTGAACCCAGGAGGTTGAGTTTGCAGTAAGCCAAGAGCCAGCCATTGCACTCCAGCCTGGGTGACAAGAGAAAAACTGCATCTCAAAATTAACAATAATAATTTCTTTCACACTGAAATACAATCCAATTTCTCCAGAAACTCTACCCATGGGGTTTTGGAATGATTTTACTAGGAACTTTTTAAAGATCATTCTCTATTCCTCAGGCAGTTACAAGCAAATTTAGAGGCATCCAACAATTGCAGTTAAATTTCACTGCACTGGGAAATCTCTTTAGGAGTGCAGGTGTTTCCAGCATTCATTTTCAGAATATTTTCAGCTAAGCAGATGAGTCAAATAGCTGTCTAAAACTTCTGTACTTAGTTAACAATCATACAATTGATTAGTCTAATGAATAAAGTGAGCATTAATGGACACATAAAAAGCTCTTCAGGGTCAAAATCAACAATAACAATTATATTAATAAAAATAAAATTAGTCCAAACTGACAATACTTTGTTATAGGCAGGTAACTGATCTTAAAACAAATATGGATTACACAGAAAGGCAAAAAGACATTTGTTTTTACTATTTATACAAATTTCTACATTTCAAATATGAAAGAAAGAGGGATATAAAGAGACAGATGTTCTGGTGCTCTGTTCTCTTATCTTCATATCTATTTGATCAATCATTGCTAAGTTGTGTTTAATTATGTGGTATGAAATATAATTAATGAATACTCCAATGCATAACTTTTTGAAGACTTATATACTTACTATGATTTGTCGTATTTTTATGAAAATAATCTATGGCCTTCTTGGTTGAGAAAATGTGCGTCCTTTGTAGGGACATGGATGAACCTGGAAACCATCATTCTCAGCAAACTGACACAAGAACACAAAACCAAACACCACATGTTCTCACTCATAGGAGGGTGTTGAACAAGGAGAACACATGGACACAGGGAGGGGAGCACTATACACGGGGGTCTGTTGCAGGGGAGTGGGGGGGACAGCGGGGGGGGAGTTGGGGAGGGATAGCATGGGGAGAAATGCCAGATATGGGTGAGGGGGAGGGAGGCAGCAAATCACACTGCCATGAATGCACCTATGCAACAACTTTGCATGTTTTTCACATGTACCCCAAAACCTAAAATGCAATAAAAAAAAAAAAATGGTTTGTAGGTATGGTACCATAAAAAAAAAAAAAAGAAAGAAAATGTGAAATTAATCTAGATAATGAACAGTTATATGTAACTTTCCAAATGTAAGAGTTTATTTTACAGTAAGAAATATGTTATCAGGAATAAAAAGTATGCAAATCTATACATTTGTCCAAATAAATATCAATACCCCTCATATAAACTATTGAGAATGAGCTTATTAGGATTAAACTATTTTGACCTATACTTTCACTTTAGAAGATAAAGTACATCATAGTAGAGACCTCATTTATATCAACAGTAGAATCTCACACATAGTAGGTAGTGAATACATTTTGTTGAGTGAATTAAAAAATTGAACAAATGTAAAAATAGTGTACTTAGAAGAGAGAAACAAGAAATACTTGTCCTTAAACAAGTGATACCAAAATAGTATTTATTTCATTTTAGACAAGATTAATGATTACAAAGTTGCTTGTATATAGAGAAATAAACCCCAAGCTAGAAAATTGTACAATCAGCTAATTTGTACAATTAACTAGATTTCAATCTTTTAACGCATGTAATTAACAATTCAACCACATAAACTTTGCCTGTGATATTTACTGGTAGTCATTCTTTGACAGTATTCTATTAAATTGTTTTATTATTATTGTAGATAATAACATGAAGGGATTATCAAATATGTAAAAGTTATATAGACTAGTACATTTATGTTTAACATTTTAAATAGACTAAAGAAACAAAAGATAAGTTTAATCTTAATAAAGTTAATGAGTTTAATTTACAAAAACTTAGTCTTGGAGATTTAACATGTAGAAGAACTTAGTTCTTAGAAACTCATGTGACACAAAATAGAATTTGCTTGAGCTGAAGCCAAATAAGCAGCTTGGATATACATGCAATGTAATTCTAATGTAAGGTAAGATCTTGTTAGTACATAACACCTGTATTACGTATATATTTTTATTTTATATATGAAACACTCATAATATTTACACTTCTGTGCATATAATCTCTTAGTCATATGCACAGAAGTGTAAATATTATAAATGTTTGTGTATGGAATCATTTGGCATTCAATCCTGAGGCTGTCATGTTCTTTAGATTTCACACTTATCTTCTTTAATCAGTATATGGTATATTTGAGAAAACTTCTAGAAAAATGTTGGGAAAAATAGCAAAGGGGAAAGGACTTACAGAATGTCTACATAAAGTGATTATGAGTAACATATAAACAAGGAACAACAAGCTGCGGAAGGCAGCAGGAGGCCTCTGAGGAGGAAGGCTGCTCCATGCCTCATGTTCTGGTGCGGGTGACCTCGGCTCTGTTACCATAAACATTGTGCTCAAGGATGTAAAACCCCTTCGTAGCACTGCGATGTAGCCAGACTTGTAAGCTCCTTGTAAGGCCCGTGTTCCACCAGCTGTACGTGGATAATAAGCTAAAGATAACCACATGTTCTTGTTTTGTGAAACTCCCAAACTGCCACTGTTACCAGTCCTTAGGATGACACACCAGTTCCGGCTCACTGATTCACTTCTAGCTCACTGATTCACTCCACCATCACTCCACCCCTACCCTATAGATCAAATAATAATCAATAAATAGTGTGGATGATCAGAGCTCAGGGCCTTCACTGTCTCCTCCAGAGGAATAAAGTGATGGACCCCTGGTCCCACTTCTCTTAATCTGTCTTTTTCTCATTCCTTTGTTGCCACCGAACTCGGGGTACCCACGGGTAATGTAGGGCTGGTTCCCTACATTCTGGTGCGCAATGTGGGGCTCATAAATCCCTACATTCTGAAGCACCAACATGTGGGGATCATAAATTCCCAACAGAAAAAAACACGTTACATTTCTAATGTTTCTAATTATATTTTTCCAAATGTATTTTTAATTATTCATACTTTATTTGTATGTAATGTTAAATTAGGTAAACCCAAATCTAAACCAAGGCAAATCACAGATAAAACACAGTACAACTTACTTCCAGGGAATTTCATTTCATTTTCATTACCAAAGAAAAAGAAAAGCACTAAGTGAATTAGAAGTAAAATCAAGAAAGTGTATTATTATGGTATTAGAAAAAAGCTTCAATTAGGACAGACTGAGCTGGGATTTCTAAAGCTGTTAAATTAAGGCAAATAATTTAGCTGAGAATTGACCATCCAACTTAGCAAAATAGATGTCATTTTCTCTGAAATGACAGGGACAGAGGCTTGAATTTTCAAAACAGAATGAGCAAAGAATGGAGAAATTGGTGAGTGCTGGAGATGGTCTTTTTAAGGGAAGAAGTTAAGCATGTTTGTATGAAGATTACATTGATCCAGACCACAAGGAGAAAATCTATGATACAGGAGAGAAAGGAACACTGCCAGAGTGTTGCCTTTAAAAACAAGAGTGTTGGATCTTGTGCAAAAATAAAATGGAGGTATTGCTTTGGATGGGAACTTGGGCAAATCATTCATAGCGATGCTTGAGAAGTAGGTACAAATGCAGGTAAGAGGTGAATTGTTAGATGTGATGGTGAGTCTTTGGGCAACCCTCTTCTAACTCCTATTTCTTTCTACTGTGAAATAGGAAGCTACAATTTCAGCTGAGTAACAGGATGGAAAAAGAGATGATGAAAGTTTCAAGAAAAGAAAATAAAGTATAAAATTATTGTGGCTAGTAGAGTAGAAATAGACTAGGGAAATGTCATGTGATTATGATACAGTATCAACTTGAATCTCATAATTATAATTTAAGGCATGTTCATTAAGTCTAGTCTGCTGTATATTAATTACAGGGGCCACTTTCAGCTTCAGGGATTCAGGCAATGAGTAGACAGCATTGAATTAAACCACAATTGTGCCAGAAAAAAAAAGAAAAGCATTTAAAAGAAAAGCATTTATTTCATTGAATTTATTAGTGCAAATCAGTTTTACCAAACTGTACAAAATATCTGAATATTAAATAGCTGAGATCATATTTGCTATATCAAGATATGTAGAATATAGAATATTAGTAAAACAATACGAAGATAAGACAGTGTGGTGTGCTGTGGTGGCCAGGGAGGCAGTAGCATATCGGTATGTATATACATTGGGTAGTTAAAAGTCTAGAATAAATGGTAGCTTCTAAACCATTCTGAGAACATGGATACTTTACTTAAATGCACTAGGTCTTAATTTTTTTGTTGTTTATTTTAATTGTAAGTTTGATGCAATAATTTAATGAGATAATATCTGTGATGTATTTCACAACGTGTTTGCCGAGATTAAATGATCCATTAATTATAGTTTATGATTAGGATTATTTCTCCATAAACAATCCCATTTGTTCTGCTCACTAGCCATCTTTCTTATATTATTGCCATACATTCTTCCAATCACCACTTATCTTCATGAGAGAATTGCATTGATTAACATTTCACCCATGATTTCATGATATACCACTAGCTGCCCCTTGCTCTTTTGACATTTCTAGCTAAATCCATCCTGGAGAAATTCAGATGTTATATCTTAATTGAATGATAAAGGTTAGAGGACTCTTTCCTGACTTAGCCATTCTAAAACATAAAATGTCACTTAAAGAAATTAATTTCTCAACAATCACATCCAGGTAAAATTTTCTATACATTTTTAAGTACATGTATTTATTACAAGCTCATTCACTTATCTTATCTTACACAGATATTTTCATGTTTGCCTATTCAATAGGAAATTTACATGCCTACTTTCAAAAAAGTTTCATAACATTGTTACATTTTTCACATAAATTTTAGTAAAATTGTCATTTATAGAATGAAAATAAGTTAATGTGTCTGTAGGATAATAAAATATTTATAATAATCTACCAACTGACAGTGACATTTTTTATATTTGCCAAAGTGGATTATATTAACTTAAAGTTATTATTATATGAAGAATATTCTGAATAATTTAAATAACATTAGGCAAGTTACTGATTTAAAATAAAATATTATTGATACTTTTGGAAAAATGAGACTGTATAAATTTTATTTTATTTTTATTTACAAGAATGTATTCATATGTAAGATCTGGTGCCCTGTGATCTTCTAGGGGAATTCCACTCTATCAGTTCTTCCCTAATCCAGCATCATATCTAAGAATACTGTTGCATATCATCTGCTCCCTGCTCAAGTGTGCTGTGAATGGCAGCAGGGTAACCCTGGGCTCTGGCATTTTAACTAGATATTAGCAAATGACTTTTTTTTTTTCAGGAAGGAAAAGATAAAAAGCAATAGGAGGATAAGAAGCAGGCAGATGCAGGTGAAATTTATCCTCAATCAATAAAGCTTAGAACCACAAGTTAGGTAAGAACAGAAAGACCTTTCACCCAATACTCTAAAAAAATGAAAGTAGATTAAAGCAAGTATACTGACAAGGTCAGGCATGTGCATAATATTATTTCAAGGACAATGGATGTGATTCCCTCCCCAGAGGGTTTCCTACAGCTCGTTCCAGATGATTGCAATATATTTTTTTTAGTGACGAATATAAGACTTTTAAAAATACTATTTTAGAAATGAACTTTTAGCCTTGAAACATCCCATTTCTATTCTATTTTAAACAGAAAAGAATAGGGGGTGGAAAATGCTGCTATTACTGGAAACCAAACATTATGTGCAATGAAAGAGATGTCACCTAGAAAAAGATTCTGTGAGCTACATAATCTCACTTCCATCTTGTTTATTCATCTATGTGTTGACAAAAATGCATTGTAATAGAAGAATTTCTGGTCCCACCCAACTGCATTCAGAGTCAACTTCAGGGAAACTCTGTCTATAAGCATCTCCAAGGTAATTAAACTATAATAAAGTGTCACCCTGATGAAAATCTATAACATTTACCAACTCTTTTTCTTGAGGGTACTTAAAATGCCTTATTAATAGTGTAATTAAGAGTGACAAGCTTAAAATTAAGAAACACTGGGTATGTACTTCAAAACCAGTAGGAGACTTACTCAGGGCACTTTGAATTCCTTGAAAGATTTGTTTTCTAGTATTTTTTCTTCTTTGATCTTGCGAATAGTCTTGTTTTGTAAACTTTTATTATGAAAATCATTTATAACTTAATTTTTGACAGTTTCCTTAATACCGGACACTCATGCATAAACGTAAGAGGGTCAAAAATAGTTCTGCTTTTTCTGCTTCAAAGTCATCTTTCTCACAACCCTTGACCTGGTCCACACTGCATTTAACAAAATTTTTAGATACTTATTATTTTGTTAGTATTCAGTTTAATATACTCATCTATTGGTCTAACACCAGTATGTCCAATACTCAAAATCCACAAAACTGTTCTTGTTTTACATAAGTGGCTTGCTCTAAAGACATTTTATTCTTAATGTCTGTGAAAAAGAAGGTATCTTTTTTATGGCTTTATGGACTAGCAGGTATCCCCAGTTTCTCAGGGTCTTACTTCCCTGTGTATTTTCGATAAAGTGGAAGATTACTTTCATTCATATATTAACATTAATAACATTGCACACATAAGAAAGAAACAAAAATATCTCACATGTGTGTGTTTTGAATCTGAATATTATAGACTTTCACTATTGAAATCTATTAAAAGATAGCCTATGACTCAGTGATACTGCAGTTTGAAGGTACTACTAGATGGTAGATTTCTCATGAAAATATTCAGGCTCTTTCATGCCACCTCTATCTGGAATATGTCTCATATACAGTAAGTAATCAGAAAATATTTGTAATGAAGTATTAAATAGATTGCAAGGACAAGTAAAGAATTAAAAATTGGCTACACAACTCTACATACAGAAATCATTGTTCTAAAATATTTGTATCTGTAACTGTCTAATATAAGTTAAATGGCACTAGGATTTTTTTTTTAAGGGCTGGGCATGGTGGCTCGTGCCTGTAATCCCAGCAAGGCCTAGGGGGGCAGATCACTTGAGGTCAGGAGTTTGAGACCAGCCAGGCCAACATGGTAAAACCCCATCTCTACTAAAAATACAAAAATTAGCCTGGCATGGTGGTTGGTGCTTGCGATCTCAGCTACTCGGGAAGCTGAGGCAAGAGAATTGACATTGTTCTATGTCCATACTCATTTCATTGTAAATGAGTTATAAGTCAAGCCTATACTCAGCTCCTTCCAAGATACTGAATTCCATAACCTGGAAGGAGCAGAACTAAAGAATTGGCAGACATTTGTTACAAACATCAGAGTAATTAATAAATATTTTGAAGATTTTTTCTTTTTTTCAGACAGAATCTCGCTCTGTCACCCAGATGGGAGTGCAGTGGTAAAATCTCGGCTCACTGCAACCTCCCTTCCTGGGTTCAAGCTATTCTCCTGCCTCAGCCTCCTGAGTAGCTGAGATTACAGGCACATGCCACTGTGTCCAGCTAATTTTTGTATTTTCAGTGGAGACAGAGTTTCACCATGTTGGCCAGGCTGGTCTCGAATTCCCAACCTCAAGTGAATAATACTCCATTGTGTACATACAGCACATTTCTTTATCCATGCATCCATTAATGGACACTTTGATTGATTGATTCAATTTCCTGGCAGTTGTAAGTAGTGCTGAAATAAACATGGAGATGCAAATATCTCTTTGATACACTGATTTCCTTTATTTTGAATATATACACAGCAGTGAAATTAGTCAATCATGTGGTAGTTCTATTTTTAGTTTTTTTGAGGAAAATAATATTTTCCATAGTGATTGTACTAATTTACATTTCCTCCAACAGTATACAAACGTTTTTGCCTTTTTCATAAAAGCCATTTTAACTGGAGTGAGATGATATCTGATTGTGGGTTTGACTTATATTTACCTGATGATTAGTGATGCTGAGTGTTTCTTCATATACCTATTGGCTATTTGTCTGTCTTCTTTTGAGAAATGTATATTCAGATCTTTTGCCCAGTTTTTTAATTGGATATTTTTTTCCTATTGAGTACTTTTAAGCTCCTTACATCTTCTGGTTATTAATATCTTGTTTGATGAAAAGTTTGCAAATATTTTCTCCCATTCTGTCTGTTTTGTCTTCAGTTTGTTGATGATTTCCTTTGCTGTACAGAGCTTTTTAGCTTGATGTTATTCCATCAGTCAATTTTTGTTTTAGTTGTTTGTGTTTTGAGGTCTTACTGAAAAAATCTTTGCCAAGACAAATTTCCTAAAGCATTTCTCCAATGTTTTCTTCCAGAAATTTCATATTTTTAGGAATTATATTTAATAATTAAATCCATTTTGATTTTATTGTTTTGCATGGCGAGTGATAGGGATGTAGTTAATTTTTCAGCAAATGGATATCCAGATTTCCCAGCACCATTTATTGAGGAGACTGTCCTTCCTCCAATATTTCGTGGGTAGTGGGCAGCAGGAGATGAAGAGTGTTTAGTTAATGAGTACAAAAATACAATTAGATAGAAGAAATATGTTCTAGTGTTTGATAGCAAAATATAAAATCTATAGTTAAAAATCATGTATTGTATATTTATAAATAGCTAAGAGGTTTGAAATGCTCCCAACACAAAGAAATGATACATGTTTGAGGCAATGGATATCTCAGTTACTCAGATTTGATTTACATCTGGATTATCTTTACTATTCCATTGGTGTATTTGTTTTTATGCTTGGACATACATTTTTAGTTACCATGGTTCTGTAGCATAAGTTGAAATCAGGTAATGTGATGTCTCCAGCTCTCCAGCTGTGTTCTTTTGCTCAGGATTGCTCTGGCTATTTAGGGTCTTTCATGGTTTCATATAACATATTGAATCTTTTTTTTCTGTGAAGAATATTTCTATATATATGTACATATATATACACACATATATATACGTACATATATATATACACATATATATACATATATATGTGTATATATATATATACTTAGTTATTGTAGATAGGATTGCTTTCTTAATTTTTTTTCATGAGATGGAGTCTAGCTCTGTACCCCAGGCTGGAGTGCAGTGGCTTAATTGCCTCACTGCAACCTCTGCTTCCCAGGTTCAAATGATTCTGTTCCCTCAACTTCCAGAGTAGCTGGGACAAGAGGTGTGAACCACTATGCCTGGCTAATTTTTATATTTTTAGTAGAGACGGGGTTTCACTATGTTGTTCAGGCTGGCCTCAAACTCCTGACCTCAAGTGAGCCACCCACCTTGGCCTCCCAAAGTGCTAGAATTACAGGTGTAAGCCACCACATCTGGCCTTTAATTTCTTTTTCATATTGTTATCTTATGGCATGTAGAAATGCTGCTGATTTTTTGTTGATAGGTTTTGTAGCCTGGAAACTTACTGAATGTATTTTTCATTTCTAACAGGTCTTTTGTTTGGTGAAGTCTTTAGGTTTTTCTAAAAAAATATTATCTTAAAAAGTCATTATTAAAAATATTTTTAAAAGAATGTCTATGTTATGTGATAAATATGCTTTTGTATTCAGTATTGCCAAGAAAAGTGCCTTACATCCAAGTTATAGTTGAATCATATTCTTCTAGTACTTAAAATATGTGAGAAAAATATGAAGTACCAAACTGATTATCTGTTCCCTTAAATGTTGTCAATATTATTATTTATTACTGTTTGTGTTCAATATCTTCTTTGTTTTATTCAATTTATCTCAAACTGTGATTATTTTTATAAACTCCCTGAAATTTTTTAGAGACTAATTTTGTCGGTGTCCTTTGGCAATATTACATAATAGACACATTAGTCAAAATGCTTTTCATGGTAAACAAAAAAGTTAAAAAAAAAGTTACCTTTTTCTTCTTTAGATGTTCTTCAATATCTTAAGTTTCAGCTTCCTAAGACACTCACACATGTATGCAAAACTCCTTAAATAGTCATTACTTTCTTCCCTAAACACTTTTTATTGAAGGTTTGTCTTACCTCTAATTCATCCATCAGCTAATTATTGTCAGAAGAGGAAACTATGGATTAAATTGGTTTACCTAACATAATGTGAATCATGTGCCAGTGAATTCTAAACTAGTGCGTTATAACAATAAATAAAATTGACTAACCATTATTTCATAATACAAACTTTGTGTTTTGTTCACAAAGTCATAACAATTGTTTTACTAATCTGAAATTACAAATTTTTCATTATGAAACGAAAAACATAAGGAACAAAGTGAAAATGCTCAGTGAAAGCAGGAAACTTTCCTGAAACCATTGAGGAAATACATCCACAATGAATTACTAAGCTTTAATTTTAAACACTAGTGAATCTGAAATTGCTACTTTTATGATAGTCTCCTTGCAGGTTTCTCTTTCCAGTGACAGGTATACTTCAGTAATCATGTAACTATTTGCTACTGCTATAAAGCTCTTACTTAGCCATGATCCCATGCTGCTTCAATTTTCTAGCACAAAATCAAATATAATGTTTCTGTTCAGTCATCACAATATTCTTTTTAAGAACCCTAAGAATCAGAAAGTAGATAGGATTTAAAAGGGTGCACTTAAACATGGATTGTATTTTTATTAAACAAAAATAATATGAAGCAATTTTAAATCCAAGTCTTTTGTCGTTCTATATATTTGAAAGTTAACTGACCATATTTCAAGACTTTATAGCATATTCGAAGTAACTACTGAATTATTAAACATAATAATATCTCTATAGCATTTTATCTGCCATATTTCAATAAACTCCTAAACAGCAACATGAAACACCAGCTACCTTTTATTTGTGAAGTCATTAGATATTTGAATGAAACTCAATGTTGTATATTTTAGGCAGTAATTAAAATATGTGTATGTTTCGTTTTACAAAACTGCCTCAAATAAAGGAGTGAAATGAAATAATTTTTAGAGAAACCAATATATGAAACAGCATAACTTGAGAAACTGATACATGATTAGATACAGAGATATTTATAAATCAAACAGTTTACCCAGCACACCTCTTGACAATTCAGCTAAATAATGTAAGACATACCCTACAATCTGGAGAGAGGATTGATAGAAAACACCAGGACAGTTTCTGCAAATTAGGTTATTCTGGTGGCAGAGTCCTTCTATGACTAAACAGAGCCTCTTCAAAGGTCCCAGGAGTTGTACCATTAAAAGACACAGGAACACAAATAATGCAGTGAGTTACCGCTGTGGTTAGGTTACTGGTGTGGTGTGTTCTCTCTTTTGTATACATATCTTTGACAATCTCTTGACTGCCACATTTAGGTTACTTTAATGTTTCCTCTGCCTGCTTGCCTCTTAATTTTCCCATTCTCCTTTCCTGTCTAGCTGTTATTCCGCTTCTCATTTTTCATCCTCTATTTCTCTCTCCCTCCTTCTCTTCCTCCCTCTCTTTCTTTGTTTTCTTCCCCCCACCCCTCCTCTGTCTTTCCTGATGGAGTTTCACTCTTATTGCCCAGTCTGAGGACAACCTCCACCTCCCGGGTTCAAGTGATTCTGCTGCCTCAGTCTCCCACGTAGCTGGGATTACAGGTATGCACCACCAAGCCCAGCTAATTTTGTATTTTTAGTAGATATGGGGTTTCTCCATGTTGGTCAGGTTGGTCTGGAACTTCCATCCTCAGGTGATCCACCCGCCTCAGCCTCCTAAAATGTTCGGATTGCAGGCATAAGCCACCATGTCTGGCAAAAGCCAAGGGTAGATCCTGCCAAGATTTGAACTTGGATTGCAAGATTCAGAGTCGAGTGCTGACCCTTATGCCATGGAGCCAGCTTCTTCCTTTCTTAGTTCTCTCTTTCTCCTTTTCTTGTCCTTTCCTCCCATTTCCTCCCTTCCTCCCTCCTTCCCTTCCTTCCTCCCACTCCTCCTTCTTTCCTTCCTTCCTTCCTTTTCTCACCTCTGCCTCCTATCCTAACCTCCTCATAGGCATTTTCTGTCTTAGAAATGGAAAGTTACTTTCCCTAGATCATTTTTCTTCTTTGATAATTAACGAGCCCACTCCTTGGCTTTTTATCAACTTTTCCTAGTGGTTGGCTGCTTTGTGTTGTACTAACAAGAAAGAAATCTTAAGCTTAGTTTTAGGGGAAGACAGTAATAATCTAGATATACTAGAAACACCCTGTTTTGCATTGTTAAAGTCTTAACTGGGTTCGGATGACTGCATTCATCTTTACATTTCTAATTACCTAATCATTTCCTATCTCTTTCTTCTCCTTGCTATTCTTAATTTAAACAGAACAGAGTGCCTTTGAATTTCTTCAACTCCAAACTTATTAAAAATTATTAACTGTGACCAATAACTAATTTTATTAATTTGTGTATAGTTGCATTTTGTTGTCAAGCTGCATATTATGAGCCCATGAGTATAATTTTATAAACATTATTTGAAAAATTATGATGGACATTTAAAATGGTCAGCTCACTTTCTATATGAAAAGTTTGTAAAACACAAGGAACCTCAAACAGTGATAAAAAAAAATGTAACCGTATTTTGATATGACCATGAATGTTTTCATTGAGGAGAAGAAATTGAACCCAGCTATACAAAGTGGGTAATAGTTTGACAATAGTTAAGACAAATTATTAGGGCCAGTTCAGAAAGTTAAAATAGTGTGATATTCACTTCTATGGACAAGCTTGCAGCAACAAAGAAAGAAGTAGTTCAATATCAGTAAAGCCTGTGGACAATTATGGTGACGTTGAAGTGTAAAACAGGTTTGGGCAAAAGTTCCCACGGAATTGACCTGTTTATTTAAGTTAATAAGAATGAATTAAAAAAAAAACTTAACAGAAAATGTTGCTGCATAAGAATGGATAAAACAGTATTTCGTTAGTAAAATAAATACAGTAGATATATGTGGTTTGAAAAAAATACAAAAGAAGTCAAAAAACTTTAATTCTGCTTTGGGACTTGATCAAGTCATTGACTATTTTGATGTTCAGTTTATTTAAGTCTAAAATTGAAATGATGATAATAACAATAAATTCTGAATACCTTATAGATATGTGGTAAAGAATTAAAAGATTATTTATATAAACCTACTTTGTATATAAAACTATTTAAAAAATAATACCCTATGTGAACAGGAGTTTCAGTTGTCTAGAACAGCCATGTGGAGCACAGAAAATGCTAATTCTTCTTTATCCTTGTGGACTAACACTGAAACATTTTCCACAAATGAATACAAGTCAAAGAATACAATATATAAATATTTGGAAGTATGAACAGATGATAAAAACCCAAGAAGCAAAATAGAACCTTGAAATAACATATGTTTCACATTGCTTACCACTGAAAAAATAAAGATTATATTGTGGGCTTTTTATTCACATACTAAATTGGGAAAATCAGTAATGTTCAAAATACTTAACATTGATAAAACTGTAGAGAACAAGGACTTACATTGCTTATAAAAAGTATAAACTAATATCAACTCTTTGTTTGACATTTCAACATTTAAATGCACGTACATTTAATGTCAACACTTTCAACAACTAAATAATTACACTGTGGACTATCCTCAGGAATCCAGAATATGTTTAAAAGCAAGAAGGAGTTCTTTATTTGTTTCTTAGTAGCAATTAATATATCTATGTGTCAATTTTGTAACAAAACAATATCAAGAAATGAGATGCTCTAAAGATCTAAAACTACTGTAATATAAATTTTGTTTTGTGTTGCTTTTCTTAATAGAATACATGAATGATATTTTACTTCTTTTATTTTTGTCTAATTCACTACGTGTTAATTTTCTCTGTGAATCTAGAACCCATAAATTGCACTTTATAGGCAATCATCTCTCTTCCTATTTTTATAACTGGTCATTTTGAAGCTCACTATTGATTTTGCTGAATTGTGCCTAAAAGAAGAATAATTCTAGCACTAAGTTTAATTGTCCAACTCCACACTTCCTACTCAATGGAAATAATATCACAGTTTCTGGCAAGAAGTAATCATAAATTATGATATCAGTTGGCTTAATTAGCATGACCGTTACGTGCTGTGTCGCAGATTAGAGAAATTAGCTATAGCAACATGCTGAGTCTATCTTTAGTGATTCTTCCCATCTAAATACGAATAAAGACATGAAAATATCCATGGATCAACTAAAAAATAATCAATCAGTTATATCTGTTGTCTTACTCAAAAATCGTCTGTAATTTAGGAAATAATTCTAATCACAGTATTTGACTAGCTTCACAATGGGCTTTGTAAAACCCTGAGTTACGTAACTGCACAATAATTTGCTGCTAAGTTACCGGTTATTTTGCTTGCTCTTTTTCAAGTTCCTTAATAGAAATAATCTATTTCATATTTATATTTTTATTCAATTTATAGAGCTTTCATGCTTGCAATAAGCAAGACAAGGCAGCCACTCTCACTGAAAAGAGAAGTAGCAGAAGGATAAATTACTTTTCCCTTTTAGCTCATATGAGACTTTAACACAGATTTTGTTTTGAGGTTCATGCTCTTTCTGAGTGTAACAGAGTTGTCTGTATACCTTGAAAATAAACAAGAAATTAGAAACTGTCTTTAATATATTTGCTAAGAAATTCTAAGGTACATTAAAATGGCATTCATTTGTATTAAGCACATGTAGTAGATGTTGTCAGTGCCTTGTATGTATCCCCTTGGTCTTTAATTTCTGAGTATATAAGCTAGAATTCCAACTGGTGGCAGCTGCATTCTTTGCCTGAAGGGTTTTTCTGGCAGCTGGAACCCAATTTATCCATACAAGAGGCAAGTCAGAATTACTGTGGAATTAATAACAGACTACCAAACAAATGGCTGATAAAGAATTAATAAATAAATTCACTGCTCATTTGAGTGACATTACTGAGGAGTGTGTTGGATACTGGCTTTTCAATACTTCTAGTGGGATTAAATTTGTGTCACCTTCAGCAATAACTTGTTTTGTAAAGCAAGTTTACTGATGATGATCCTCTCCCTCCCAATCGCAATCTAATTTTTGTGTTCTGGTTTCCATGGGTTCTCTCTAAATGAAACTAGTTACACTTGCTTTAAAACAAGCTATCAAAAACAAACGAACAACAAGATGCATGAAATGTTGAAATACTTTGATTCAGTTGTCAGAAAATTAATATAATTCAGTGTGGCTAAGAATTCAAAAAGTAAAATACTAGCAAAGTTCAAAGATTTAAATACGTAACAGTGGTAGAGATAAACTGACCTAACCCAATTAGTTCACTCTTTAAAAATCTTTAAAATTTGTTGAGTATGAGTTTGCTAATCGTAACAGATCATGACCTCAAGAAAACAGTCAAAAAAACATACAAAAAAAGAAAAAACAAAACCAAAAAAACCACTGCTTCATATTACTTTTTTTTTTTAACATAATTATCACTGACTGATATTCCTTTTATTTTCACTTTGTGAAGCCATATGGGGAAGTAGAAAGAAACTTGTGAGTAGAGTAGCTGGAGAAAATAGAGAAGAAGGTGTAGCAGTTACCGAGGGTTACCAAGAAGTGGCACAAGTTAGATGAAGTATGTTGATCTATAAGTGACCTTTTAAAAAGCCATTTTGTTGAGGTAAAACTTCATTTGAACTATATTTGAAAATAAATCATTTTCCACATCTGAAAACTCTGGAATATTGAGGCTGATATTTCGTTGCTAAGATATTTTTAGATAATTGATAGTGGATTCTTTTTATGACACAGGGTTTTATTTTGCTCCCTGTCACATATACCATTTCTGTCTTATAAATGTAGCATATTGAGAATTTCAAATATCTAATTAAAAATAATTTTAAATTATTCCTTCACCCTTACCTGTATACATATTTCTGCTTGTCTAAAGTTCTGAACTTGCTTCATTTAATTTTTTAAGAAAGTAAAGATGCTACCATCTGAATGTGTTTCACATAATTCACATGTCAAAGTCCTTTCCTCTAAGGTGATGGTATTAAGTCTATTATGCCTAGTTTTCCCTTTTTGGAACGTTAAGCTTTTGGGAGTTGTTTTTCTTCTACTGCTCAAGGTAATCACCAAAGTCTGATTTTTCACAGAAAAATATGTGCAACCTCCATCATAAATGGGTTAAGAGATAGGGCCTTTGGGGAGATGACTGATTCATGAGAATAGAGCTAGTTCACTAATGCACTAATCCTATTAGTGTTCTTATAAAAGAGTCCCCAGAAAGCTGACTTACCCCTTGTACCATATAAAGGACAGTGAGAAGGAGCCCTCTTTGAAACTAAAAACAGACCCTCACAAGACACTGAACTTGCTGGCTCTTTAATGCTGAACTTCCCAGTCTCAGAACTGTGAGATGTAAACATCTGTATTATAAGGTACTCAGTCTATGGTATTTTGTTATAGCAGTCTAAATGGGCTAAAACAAAGGAGAAATATTCAGTGATGACAATTTTGTAAGAGAAAGACAGCAAAAATAACATTTAAGAATCCGAAATCCTGTGATGCTGACTCAGCTTTGGAACTAAGTTTGAGATCTACTGTTTTCCAAAGAGACACTGAAGATGTTTCTAAGCAATTGTATTGCCCCCAAAAGACTAAAAGTGGTCTAAAAAAATACAAATTGTTGCACAGAGATTGTTTTATACTTGTCTATACAGAGCTTCATCTTTAGTTTGTGACCAAAAAATTGTCATCTAAGAAAAAGCTAGCATTCTAACAATCTCAGTTTTCACCAGCCCCAAAAACTATGATTATGGTATCTCTAATTGGAGAAAAGGCCACTCTTTTGTTTCCTCAACTGGTAATCGATAAGAGTTGGATTATGAGTTATATAGGTCTTAATAAAGCAGTATAGAGATTACTAAAAATTGAAATACAGTAAGAAAATATATATTATTTTGTAAATCAATACAGAAATATTTTTAAAAGAAGAGGAAAGGCGATGCGATTCAATAAAAAGAGAAAAAACTAAAAGAAACATTATCCATCAGATAATGGAAAAACAGTCTTACAGCAGATGCTGCAACTCCACAATTGATGAGTGCACTCACATAAAAAAAGAGAGAAAGTAGAGAGTCTGAAAATAGCATTATCACTTCTGTAAGCATATGGAAAACACCTGGGCAAACATTGTGATAATTTTCTCTAGCTCATGAGAGAAACATCATTTATCCTTGAAAGATAATGAAGGATATTTTTATAATTCTCTATACACAGGAAAAGTACTTAACAGTAATTATAATGATTCTTATTATTATTTTCCAGTATTTGATAATTATATTCAGTTTCAAGAAATAAATGGAACTTTTATCCTCATCTTTCAGCAATATTAAAAAACACTAATTAAGGTTTTAGAGAAAAAATACCTGCATAAAAATGAAAAAAAATCTTTCACTAAAGTAATAGAGGGAGCCTTACAATGCAGTATATTATACAGAATTAGCAAATCAAATCTGTCCTCCTATCTGATCATGCAATAAATTCCAGATTTGTAATTCTTTCACAATCAATTTAATAGTAGCACTGTTACTTAAATAGAAAACACTCTTCAGCAAAGAAACATGGAAATAAAAATCTATATTTTGCTTCTCTGTGTTCCACCTATTCTGGTCACACACAAA
Source organism: Aotus nancymaae (assembly GCF_030222135.1). NCBI lineage: Eukaryota > Metazoa > Chordata > Mammalia > Primates > Aotidae > Aotus > Aotus nancymaae. The sequence continues at coordinate 55,547,139 of NW_026988431.1, read as the reverse complement.
CCTTTTCCATTAAACATGCCAAACCCTCCTCCCCACCTCTGTGTGTGTGTGTGTCTGTGTGTGTGTGCGCGCGCGCGCGTGCACGCGCATGCGTGTGTGTGAGACAGAGGCTCCCTCTTTCGCCCAGACTGGAGTGCAGTGGCACGATACGGCTCACTGCAACCTCCACCTCCTAGGTTCCAATGATTCTCCTGCTTCAGCTTCCTGAGTAGCTGGGATTACAAGCGCCACCCACCACACTGGCTAATTTTTGTATTTTTAGTAGAGACGGGTTTCACTATGTTCACCAGGCTGGTCTTCAACTCCTGACCTCAAGTAATCGCCCACCTCAGCCTCCCAAAGTGCTGGGATTAAAGGCAAAACCCACCACGCCGGCCCAAGCTCCCTTCTGACACAGTGTCATTTTATTTTTTTCGCTTTTTTTTTTTTTTTTTTCTGCAGTAATTTTTCCTGAGATATTAGTATGGCTCTTTTACTTTTTTCTGTTGTCTGGTCAAGTTTCACCTCCTCATAGAATCTGTCACTTAATACTCCATCTGTAGACCTCTTCTTTTCTGTAATCCATTGCCTTGCTCTTTTTTTCTTTGTAGAACACACTAGTATCTGCAATTTGTTAGTTACATCATATTTGGTGTATTGTAGGGGCTAAATAGTGCTTTTTATAATCTTTCTTCACTTAAAAAAACCCAAGTCTAGAAATACTTTGTATCAAATAGTTGTTATTTTTGAAAAAGACATTTTACTGCCAGTTAGAACTTTTGATCAAGAAAATAATCTTAGTTGCCAAACTAATTAATATATATATCCAGATCAAACACAGGTGGAAGTTCTCGTTTGTTTTGAAACAGGAAGTGGATTCCAGAACTTGGCCTTGGCAAATCCTTTACCTTGACCTGGTTTGCGCTGAAGCTTGTGTGTGCATGAGCACTGTATAGCCAAGTAAATTTCCAGGTGAGGAGTGAGGTCCTCATGGCCTCCATGACAAAAGCAGGCATTTAAAGGTGGTACCAGTGGCAGCCCCAGCTCTCTTTGAAAACACAGTCATGGTTAAAGAGCTCACAGTGAGGTTCTAGGGAAGGTAGGTCAGCTAGGAGTCCTTGGCTCTGAATCTCACTAGATGACTTTGAGCTGACTCTTTTTGGGTGTGAGCATCACTTTTTCCATTTGTTAGATGAGACAGTTTCGGTATTGGAGGTTCCTTAAGGAGCTAATGTTCTAGGACGTTTTATGAACAATGCCAGAGAATCAGGCTGCCCCAAGGGCCTTGGAAACCAGCTGACTCCACTTGCCCAAAGAATTTCTGAGGAAGCCTCTTGGCTCCCTCTTCAAGAAGGGGATGGTTATTTACTTTGGGCACTTTGCTTTAAAACATTATTTTCAAATGTATAGAAAAATAAATCTTCTCTATCTCAGGCAAAAGAAAAACATTATTGGGGCTTGAGAGTCAAACCTAATCTCTCCACTGTTTGTGTAAATAAGTTTTATTTAAACACCACTACATTCAAAACAATACTTGACTAGGTGTGGTGGCTCACACCTGTAATCCCAGCACTTTGGGAGGTGAAGGTGGGTAGATCACCTGAGGTCAGGAGTTCCAGACCAGCCTGGCCAACATGGGTAAACCCCATCAGTAATACAAATAAAAATAAAAATAAATTGTTGTGTGTGGTGGCACAGGCCTGTGATCCCAGCTGCTGGGAGTCTGAGGCACCAGAGACACTTGATCTCAGGAGGCAGAGGATGCAGTGAGCCAAGATCGCATCACTGCATTCCAGCCTAAGTGACAGAGTGAGACCCTGTCTCAAAAAACAAATAAACAAAAACCTTGTTTTGGCTGATATCATGCTATGAAGGCAGAGCTGAGTGTTTCAACAGACGATGAATAGCCATAAATGCATTTTAGTTATCACTTCTTTGTAGTTCACTTTTTTCAGAATTTTTAAAAATAAACTTTCATCATCAGGATTACTTCAGAAATATAGAAAATGTAAACCATAATTTTACATTAGGATCATTGTATGTGTTTAAGTTTCTTTTGCTAGACAGTTTTAGATATTTGAAAACATTCATTTTTAATTCAATTTTTCTCTGAATTCTAAATGTTGATGTATTGACATGATCTCAGCACGTAGGATTTTCCTGTATCTCTTAGAGAAGAAAATCTTTCTAACATTTGTGATTAACCTAAATGTCTAATATTTCAGTAACAAATTCTCTCTACTTTTTTTATAGTTTAAGAGGAGTATTGTAATGAATTCTACTAGTCACACTTTTGGACCAGAAAGTTTTTGTTTGTTTGTTTGTTTTGAGACGGAGTTTCGCTCTTGTTTCCCAGGCTGGAGTGCAATGGCGCGATCTCGGCTCACCGCAACCTCCGCCTCCTGGGTTCAGGCAATTCTCCTGCCTCAGCCTCCTGCGTAGCTGGGATTACAGGCACGAGCCACCGTGCCCAGCTAATTTTCTGTATTTTTAGTATAGACGGGGTTTCACCATGTTGACCAGGATGGTCTCCATCTCTTGACCTCGTGATCCACCCGCCTCGGCCTCCCAAAATGCTGGGATTACAGGCCTGAGCCACCACGCCCGGCCGTTTGCATGTTTTTATGGCTGTTCTTGAGTGTATCATATTGCTTTGTACAATAGTTGTACCAATTTATGAGATAATGACATTGATAAGATCCGTCATTGTATTTTAAAGAAGATTTTTAGAAAATAAAGAAAAATATAGTCTCCATAGGCCTGAATATGAGGAGTGGTGGGTGTCATTTATTAATCCATTCACTCATTCATAATCATTTAAAGATCATCCTTTAACAAATATTTAAGTTCCCCTACACTTTGCCAGTTCTGGAGAATGTTCACAAGGCACTGACTTAAGTTGCTCAGAGAATAATGGAAAATAAAAATACGTAAATATATATACATATATGTACACACACTCACATATATATGCATATATATGTATATAGACACACAAACACATGCTTGCACACACACACGCTCAATGATAGATGCTACAATAGATTCCTCTGCAAGTAGAAGAAATCCAGAGAGGAATATAGTTAGGGCACATAGGAAACAACGGGGCTGAATCAGGGAAAGTTTCAAAGAGCCAGACTCTAAAGAAACTGGAACAACATACCCTGAGATTTTTATTTCATTTTGCAAACAATAACAAGTAGAAGATTAAGGAAGATAAGAATAAAATTAGATTTGTGTTTTACAGTAGAGGAATGTATGGGTAAGAGTGGAAGAAACCAGTAGGAAGGCCTTGAATTTATACCCTATTCCAATATTTTGTCTAGGCTGAATAGAATTTCACTTTGATCTAAAATAATGATGGTTGATAAAAAGTGTAAGAAAAGTTTCCAGGAAACATGGATGCTGCCTTAACCTTTTACACACAAAATAATAGAAAAAAATGTAGCAAAAACAAAAGTGGGGGTGAGAGGTTAGGAAAGACTCCACCTGTGTGTTTTTTTGGTTGGCCAAAGTGGACTACTAATGTCTTATTTTATTTTACTATATAATTATGAATTTTCTTTCTCTCCCTTTGGTGCATTGTTTTAATCTTCCTCTACAATTCTTGGGCTTCATCTTTTTCATTTAACAGGTTTTATAGTATTAAAATTTCTTTTTTTTTTTTCTTTTTTTTTTTAATTTATTGCATTTTAGGTTTTGGGGTACATGTGAAAAACATGCAAGGTTGTTGCATAGGTGCATACGTATTAAAATTTCATAGGATTAAAAATAAAACATATTTACTTTTGTGTTATCTTAGGTGATTGATTTGTTTCATGTAAAGGTCTAATTTCAATTTCTTTTTTTAGAATTTTTAGGCTATGACACATTGCAGTTTGCTATATATTTTTGCTAATAATTAGTCTTCTCTCAATTTATAACATTTCTTTTCCTACAAACTGATATTTCCCCAATAATATTGTGGGAGCTCTTAAGTGAACACTGAATGCTAATATGGAGAAGATAATTTACTAATCAGAATTACTTTTATCCAATAAATTAACATAATTTTATTTTTGCAAGAGCTCAGTAATGATTACATATTTGCATAGGCTACATTTCAAAATTTCACACATATCTACCATTTGTTAGTAAAGAATAATATGCCATAAAAAATAAGAAACATAGCAAAATTTATTTATTAACTTGTCCCAAAGCATAATCTGAATGTAGGGATTGCACTAAGGTAATTCATTTGGAGAACTGATGCCAATGACCAGAAGTAGAAAGACTGGGAAGAACAAAACAGGGAAAGAGAAAAGGCCCATTTAAGGGGAAAGAATGAGTTGGATATTTCTGTGCTAAAATGGACATCATTGTTGCTGGGGATAGTTCAAGTGACTTTTAACCATGCATTCCAGAATTGTCCATCTGAGACATGAATGAAGGGAATATGTATTAATTCAATTTTGCTGCTTATTGTTCAGATTTTGTCCCAGAATTATTATAGCCTTTCTACTTCCAAGTTTATACATGCAAAGAGTTCCCAAGTTTTAATAATAGAAGGATAAAATGGACCCCACCGAGCATACTTGTGTAAAGCTCATATTTGAAGGCACACAATATTGTCCAGTAAGAGAAAGAGAGTGCAGACAAGTATCAGGTCCTGGAGACATTCCATGCACCAGCTCCCAGAGGTCTTATTCACACATAGACACATAGACGGTGCTTTTTCTGCAGCTCGAACTACCAACTTCTGCATGAAGAATCATGGTTTCCAAAGAGCTCAAAGCAGAAGATCTAGTGAGGGTTTGCAATACACCTTGGGCCACTAAATCAAAAAAGCTGACTTAACTGATTAGGCCCATAGCAAACTACCAGTAAAGAAACTGATTTGGAGATCATCAGGAGAGTTTCAACTTTAAACTGCACATCATAAGTCTTGCACTTACCTTAGCCAAGAGTCAAAAACGAGATATCCAGGAATCCCCAAAGACAGAGATGAAGCTCTTTCAGCCCAGCCATAAATAAACTCTGTATCCACAGTGCATGTGCCAGACTAGCTGAGCAGGCTCCTGCAGGCATCCACACAGTAGAGAGAGAGGCTGTCCAAGGCATAAAGCCAAAGATTTGGGATATAGCCGAACAAGGAGTTTTCATGATAACTCTTAAACATTATCTGTCACAGTGGTGGTGATCACAAAAGGTGAAGGTAAGAGTGTGTAAAATGAGGCATGAAAAATATTCAACACATAGAAAAAGGATTCAGTGTCTTTTATTGCAAGGGGCCTTAGACTATATTATTTGTATTTTATAACTAGAAACATAACATTTCTTAATAGACAGCCTTTCAATTACCTTACAGAAACAGATCTGAAGGTAATAATGTATCACATCTTGCCAACATCATTGTACCATTTCTAAGTTTCTTGGAGAAATTTGTTTATTTTTGTTTCACAAGAGTTTTATAGCACCTCTCCAAACAAAAATAATATTAAAATTAATAATGAAAGATAAATTTTGTCTTTAATATGAGGCTTATAATTAGAAGAAAGAAGCATTCGCTGATATAACATATGTGTACATAATTATACAAATATGTACATAAGTTGGCAACTAGAAATAAAGAAACACCTTAAAGGGAAAAATCATGATTAATACTTTGTACATTTCTTTGGGATCATTTAGTAATATTTCGCATTTCCAGTCATACAGTACAGTCCTGAAATATGAGTAGCTTGAAAGTATCAGGAGTATTTTTAAAAGAGAAAACACAGCTTAATATTTTCAAAAACCTACAAGTTGAGGATGTTCAGAAGATGTTCAGTATCTCTCAGTAACTCTGAGTTGGAAAAATAAAATCCAAAGGCTCTAATTGTTTTACAAAATTTAGTAGAGTGATTTGGAGTGGCTTGGATCAATTTGTAAAGATTAGAAACATTAGAAACTTTTGGGAAAATGTAATGCTTTTTATATAGAAATAGTTGTGGAATTAATATAACTTAATGTCAAAATATGGAATATCGATTTCACTTCTTAATTTGCATAATTCACCCCTCCCACATAGAAAAAACAAATGTTTCCGTCAATAAAGTACACAATCCTTCACAAAGTTGATATGTTCTATGTTTCAGCTTTCCCTTTGGGAAAATCATATGCAAAAAGCAATAAATATGATAGAGTTATGCAAGTTAAAGTAGAAATATAATTGTTCAGCAAACAAATTATCTAAGTGAATTTATAAAGAAACAGAAACTTTATTTTCATGGCAGTCAAATCTCCCTTATAATCAGCCTATATAGAATAAAATTTGAAAGGTGTATGATAATTATACAAATGTATACAAATGTAAAGATATTAGCAATAATGTTAAATAAGTTATATATGAAACCAAAATGCTAGGTTATAATTTAAGACTATGATAAATAAGTGAAATTTGAGAGGAAAATACATGAGTAATAATATTTGTTAATGGTTTCAGTGACTGAAGAATTATAGAAAATAGTACGTATCAGTCAGGATTCAATTAGGAGACTGAACTCACACAGTAATTTGAACAAAATACCTAAATATCAACAATTTTTAGTTATTACGTAATAGGTGATTGATTTTGAAAGGGTAAAGAACATGCAGAGTAGTACTCTGGATCTGAGGGAAGATATCTAAAACTATGTAAACTTGAAGAAGCATCTTCCTCAAAGTTGGAATTCAGACCTATAAAGAGAAGGTGTGGTTAACATTCACAGGATGATGAGAAATTCATGGAGTTGTCCGACCACAATAGATTCAAAGTCAGTTAGCCAAGACTGGCACACAAGAATCTGCAGGCCGGGACTGACAAACTCAAAGTCTCTCATAGGAGAACCTGTGGGTGTGGGCTGGTGAGAAGGGAACCTTAGCTGGATCTGGCAAGCTGAAGACATCCTGGTGAGGTTCTGGTGGTCCAAAGCTGGTAAGACAATTGCTGGGACAACTCTGAGCTTTATTTAGAGTTCATCCAAATAGATGTCACTGAATCTCGTGGAGGGTCAAGGCCACTGCTTATAGTCTCATAGCTGCAAAATAGGAACAAGAAAGAAGAAAATAATTAAAAACTGGAACCAGAACATAAAGAAGCCTTTCTTCCTTCTGTGTCCCTAGAGTGTTCTCAACTGCCAAAACTTAGCATCAGTTACAAAAGAAAAATGCTTACAGAGTTTGCAATTGGCAAAGTAATCAATGAAGAGTGGATTTGGAGCTTAGAATCAATAAATCGATAACTAGCATATACTAATCTTTCTTCACTTTAACTTGATTTGAAAAATCATATTTAATAAATACATTTAATTGATCATTTTTGAAATAAATTTTAATATTTCACTGAAAATAATTTAAATAACTATTACGTCCCCACTTATGTATCAAGAATACAAATCTGTGTTGACTCTAACGCTCATGTACAAAATTGATAGAGACACATTTTAGTCTACTTCACATTTAGAATCATTACAACAAAGAGTATGACGAGGTAATTTAGAAAATATTAATTCACTTATAAAAAGAAATTGTGCAATACAGAGTATTCAAATTTTAAACACACTGATATATAGTGGGAGAAGGCTAAAGAAAGGAAATCCTGGGCCCATATTATCAGGGCTTCTCTGGGCCACTGTCTGTTTCCCAGGTTCCAAAATGCTAGAACCAGGTGTAGCTAGAGAGGGCTTTTCTATTATTTGGATACAAATAATTAACCAATAACAGATATCCAGTAACACCTGCCTATTCAAATTCTGTCATCAAGACTACATACATACTGAACACTTGTTTTCTGCCAGGCACTATGTATCATAAAGTAGGAGAAAAATATAAACATTTTAAATCTTTATTAGGGAGGAAAAAGTAAATACAGATATATCCCATGTTTATTAATTAAAAAAAATAGTAGTATAAAGCTGTCAGATATACTCAATGCGTAATTTTAAAGAAATTTGAATGAAAATGTCTCATATAACACAATAAGGAGATGCTAAAATATACACAGAAAAATAAAAACAAGAAATAATATCAAGACTTGTTCCTCCAGGTAACAAGAACTATTACAAAATTATACTAAGCAAGACGTTGTAACTTGGCATATAATAAAGTAACAGATACAATGAATATGACAAAGAACCCAGAAGAGATCTATACTTATTTTACTTATAAATTCTTATATATGCCTTATTTTAGATTTCAGATAATTGGGAAAAAACAAAATGTTCAAAAAATGCACCAGACCATTTTGTCATTTATATGGAAAACGAACTAGCAGTTGAAAATTCCAAAAATATATATATCCAAAATGGTCTAAGGACTAAAAATTTTAAAATATTTACATTTGTAGATAAAGCAAGTGATGATCTATATGCACGTGTGTTAGAAACAACTTTCTTAAATATAGCAAGTCAATCATGAACAACTGAAGAAAAACTTGAAAAATTTGACAGCTGGTAAAAGAAATATTTCCTTTTTTTATTTTTATTTATTATTATAATTATTTTTAATTGTACTTTAGGTACACACGGCAATGTGGTTTGCTGCCTCCATCCCCTCATCACCTATATCTGGCATTTCTCCCCATGTTATCCCTCCCCGGCCTCCCTACTCCCCTCTGTCCCTCCCCTAGTTCCCCTCAACAGACCCCAGTGTGTGATGCTCCCCTCCCTGTGTCCATGTGTTCTCATTGTTCAACACCCACTTATAAGTGAGAACATGTGATGTTTAATTTTCTGTTCTTGTGTCAGTTTGCTGAGCATTATGGTTTCCAGATTAATCCATGTCCCTACAAAGGACACAAACTCATCGTTTTTTATTATTTCATGATGTATATGTGCCATATTTTCCTTGTCGAATCTATCATCAATGGGCATTTGGGTTGGTTCCAGGTCTTTGCTATTGTAAACTGTGCTGCAATGAACATATGTGTGCATGTGTCTTTATAGTAGAGCAATTTGTAATCCTTTGGATATATACCCAGTAATGGGATTGCTGGGTCAAATGGAATTTCTTTGTCTAGGTCCTTGATGAATCGCCACACTGTCTTCCACAATGGTTGAGCTAATTTACACTCCCACCAACAGTGTAAAAGTGTTCCTATTTCTCCACATCCTCTCCAGCATCTGTTGTCTCCTGATTTTTTAATGATCACCATTCTAACTGGCGTGAGATGGTATCTCAATGTGGTTTGATTTGCATTTCTCTAATGACCAGTGATGATAAGCATTTTTTCATATGTTTGTTGGCCTCATAAATGTCTTTTGAAAAGTGTCTGCTCATGTCCTTCACCCACTTTTGAATGGATTTGTTTGTTTTTTTTTCTTGTAAATCTGTTTTAGTTCTTTATAGATTCTGTATATTGGCCCTTTGTCAGATGGGTAGATTGCAAAATTTTTTTCCCATTCTGTTGGTTGCTGGTTCACTCTAATGATTGTTTCTTTTGCTGTACAGAAGTTCTGGAGTTTAGTTAGATCCCATTTGTCTATTTTGGCTTTTGTTGCCAATGCTTTTTGTGTTTTAGTCATGAAGTCCTTTCCTATGCCTATGTCCTGAATGGTTTTGTCTATGTTTTTGTCGAGGGTTTTTATGGTGTTAGGTCTTATGTTTAAGTCTTTAATCCATCTGGAGTGTAATTTTAGTTTAAGGTGCCATGAAGGGGTCCAGTTTCTGTTTTCTGCTTTCATTCATCAGAAGACATTATTTGGAATTTGAAATCAGGCCACGCTTGGTGTCTCGTGCATGTAATTCCAGCACTTTGGGAGGCTGAGGCAGGTGGATTACTTGAAGTCAGGAGTTCTAGATCAGCCTGGTCAAAATTGTGAAACCTTGTTTCTACAAAAAATACAAAAATTAGTTGGACCTGGTGGTGGTGCACACCTGTATTCCAAGCTATTCAGGAGGCAGAGGTTGCAATCAGCTGACATCATGCCACTGTACTGAAGCGTAGGCGACACAGTGAGAGTCTGTCTCCAAAAAAAAAAAAAGTGAAATCACAAGCCACAAATACCAAAGAAATACAAAGAAATATTCACCACACATATTTCCAAAAAGCAATTACTATCAAGATTATGTAAATAACTTATGTAAATTAATAAGAAAAATATAAACGACTCAATAGAAATACTGATAAAAGTTTAGAAAGCATAACTTTACATAGAAGAAAATATAAATGGTCAATATGTAGAGAAAAAGACATTCACCCATAACAGAAATTAGAAAAATGCAAAGTAAAGCTGTAATCAGACAGGATTTGAAAGGTAACATATTCTCACAGACTAAACATCTAAAAATAGAGTTTTGGTGAAATGATTAAGTCAAGTTAATTCTAACATACAATCTTGGTAGGATCTTCTTTGAAAAAATGTGGAATTATCCAGTAAATTTGAGTATTTTCATAATCCACAATTTATCAATTCTAATATATATTAGTCTGGATTCTCTAAAAGCTTATGAAGACAAGATTACACATGGATGGGATTTATTAGGGCAAATATCCATGTGAAGGAAAACAAGGAGTCTCTGAGCCAATTTTAACTGTCAGTGGAATCCCATCTCTCCCAGACATGGACCTGCCTGATATCCCTGCTGCACTCCATCACTGTCTGGGAGCAGCCCAGAGAAACGGTGGACTCCATGTAAACTCAGGGTGAGGCTTTACAGAGCAGCTTCATGATCAAATACATTTTCTGTCATTAGAGGTCTCCAAATATTTGGTTATTTTAGTGACCACCACAGTATACAATTTGTGCCACTCTTTCTCTATATTGGTTTGTGGTACAGCTTCTCCACGATTTCCATGTGCCATTTTGCCTGAATAAGGTTAGTGGGGGTGAACTATGGCCCCCAACACTTCAGGTGATCTCTTCACTGAAATGAGTACACGTCTCCCCTAACCACTATCTGGTGTAATATATCTTTAAGCTTTCACTTAGGCAGGTCTACACATGCTGTGTCCCAAACCTTCATTGTTCAAACCTTGATCCTTTTAACATTCTCAGATCTGGTTGCTGTGTATGTCCATTCACACTTAAAATAATTGATCAAAGAAACATCAGGAGGCACCTAGGTGGATTACTTGGATTGCACATATATTTCTTCTTTCACCATTTTGTAAAAGCAGCTCTATCTCCTCCTGCTGATTATACTCTGCCATTATGGGGACACGTCTTTTCATCTGCCAGTAAAGAGTCCAAAATGTTTTGGCAGCAGCTGTAACTGGTAATTCACTGATATCCTCACTGTGTTAGCAGGGAAAAGTGCAGGTGTCTTGGGGAACCGTTCCGAATATACAGAGCCAAGATATGTGGAAACGGAAGCACAAGTGTTCAATTGAATCACTGGAGGTGATGGTAATTTGAGTCCTGCTTTACCTCTAGGGTGAAAGTCCCATATGGCCTTTTGTTTGAGAACATAGCATCATATTGAGATTTCTGTATAGTGCAGTACATAATCTGACTAGTAGATCCAATCGTTACGTCCTCATCTCACAAGTTTTTGTGACGTAGGGTCCCAGGTTGAAGAATACACCATAAAGCATTTCTTGCTTATGTATCAGGTATTACATAAGCCTCCCAGAGTGATAGCTGAGACCTTATTCATCTGCTTTAACAGTGCCTGAAACATAAGACACAGGACTTTAGTCAGGTCTACTACTTGGTTTAGTGTGTGGTCTTCTTGGTTAAGCCCGTGGACTTCTTCCCCCAGACCCATCCAGTTTCTCCACAGAGAAAACTGGTGAATAAATGGAAATATGTTAAGATTCACCATACCTGGTGTTTTTAAAAATGTATTTCAATTTAATTTTGCCTGATATTTTCTTATGATTGTTCTGGGGAAGAATAATACGAGGATGCCCTTATAATTTCATCAAATCAGGGAATACATGGTATCAATATGACATGATTTATGATTCTAATTTTGATTAATTAATGATTATGCCATTGGATAAGGTGATGTCTGCCAAGTCTTTCTACAACAAACTTACCATTTTCCTATGTCCATACCCATTTCATTGTAAATGAGTTGTAAGTCAGGTGGGAAGAAAATTGAAATCCATATCCTGGAAGGAGCAGTACCAAAGAATCTGCAGACATTTGTTATAAACATCGGGGTAATGAATAAATATTTTGAAGAAGATTTTTTTTTCCTTGAGATGGAGTATCTCTCTGTCGCCCAGGCTAGAGTGCAGTGGCATAATCTTGGCTCACCGCAACCTCTGCCTCCCAGGTTCAAGCTATTCTCCTGCCTCAGCCTCACATGTGACTGGTTTACAGCCTCCTGCCACCGAGCCCAGCTGATTTTTGTATTTTTAGTAGAGATGGAGTTTTACCATGATGGCCAGGCTGGTCTCAAACTCCTGACCTCTGCTGATCTGCCCACCTCAGCCTCCCAAAGTGCTGTGATTACAGGTGTCAGCCACCTCACGCAGCCAAAGATAATTTGAATCTACAAAAATATTTTGTTTCCCCATAAATTCTCACATGTTAATTCTATCATTCAACTGTGGATGTATGTGAAGCATTTGTTACTGTGGTGTCACTATGTTCAACCTTTGTGTTCTCCAGGACTTATGCTGAAATTTAATTGCCAATATAATGGAATAAAGGGGGTAACTTTAAGGGGTAATTTGACCATGAAAACTCCACCCACATGAGTGGGTTTAATAACTTTAGGAAAAGGATTTCAGAATTACACGCTTTCTCTCTTTCTCTTTTCCTCTGTCTCTGTCTCTCTGCCCTTCTGCTCTCTGTCATGTGAGCCTCCAGGCTTCCTCCCGCCCAGAGAACACCATGTGCCAGGCACCATCCTAGAGGAGGAGAATAGCCCCACCAGATATTAAACCTCCTGAACCCTTGCCAGTAGAATTCCCAGACTCCAGAGCTGTAAGCCAATGCATTTATGTTATTTTTAAATTACTTTGTCTCACTTACTTCATCATAGCAGTACAAACCAAGTAAGGCAAGTGTTAATAGGGATTTTCTATCTCCCACAATACTTTTATCTTCACTATCTGAAATTCTTTGAGTAATATTTACTTATCCCTAATCTATTTAATTATTTATTATATAATATTATTATATTTTTATTATTGCATGACAAACCACTACAAATTTAGCAGCTTAAAACAGCATGTTTAATAGCTTAGAGCTCTGAAGGTCGGGAGTCTGGCAAGTTGCAGCTAGGATTTTTGGTCAGAGGATCACAAGAGTAAAATAAGAATGTTGGTAGGCTGAATTTTCTTCTAGAGACATTAAAAAGAAAGTTCGCCTCCTTATATTTGCTGTTTACCAAATGAAGCCTATTCTCATCTTCCAATGACAACTCTCTCAATTCCACCGATCTGGCCCCTAATAAGCAATTCACCACACCAATATGTTCTTTCATTTAAGCCAGATGGAGTAAGTCTCTCAGACTTCCTTTTCAGTGGCAAAGCGTTGAGAACTCTGCTTTTAAAGGGCTCATGTGATAAGGTCAACCTCAAACACACATTAACCAGTCAAATGTATGCTTTTCTAAATTTGTTTTCAAAAATTGTGCATATTAGAATGTACTCTTTGTCTTATGAAGTTTCATGAGCAAAAAACATATAGTATTATGTATTCACTGTTAAAGGTATTATTCAGAATAGTTTTGATGCCCTAAGAAATTCCCTTTACGTTACCTACTTAAATTCTTATTTCCCACTGAGTGCTGCAGCCACTGATCTGCTTACTTTTACTGTCTCTAGAGTGTGTTGTTTTTCAAAGCGTGATGTAAATGGAGTCATATATAGTCTTTTAAGGATGACTCCTTTCATATAACGTATGCATTTAAGATTTATCTATGTCTTTACATCTCTTGAGAGCTCATTTCTTGTTATCACTGAATAGTAATCCATTATATGACTATGTAACCAGTCACCTAATAAAGGACATTTTGGTTGTGTCCAGTTTTGATAATGATGCATAATACTCCAGTACACATTTGTGTGCTGTGTTTTGTGTCACCATAGGTTTTCAGATCAGTTGTGCAAATATCTTGGAGTGTTACTGCTTTTCATATTAAGACTATGTTTAATTCTGTGAGAAACTGGCAAACATTCTTCCAAAGACTATCCTATGGTAATTACCCATGTGCAATGAATGAAAGTTCCTCTTCTACTATGTCCTCACCATTATTGAGTGGTTATTGTTCAGTTTTTAGATTTTAGCCATTCAAATAAAAGTGCAGTGGTATTTCATCGTTGTATCACTTTGCATTTTCCTAATGACAAGGGACATTCTGGACTGAATATTTTTTCCTTCCAAATTCAAGTATTGAAACCCTAACCTCCAGTATGAGATGTAGCCTTTGGGAGGTAGTTAGTATTAGATAAGGTCATGAGGAGCAGGCCCTAGTGATGGGATTATGTCCTTCTAAGAAGAAATACCAGAAAGCTTGCTAGCTCTCTCTTTCCACCATGTCAGAACACAATGAGAAGGCAGCTGTCTGAAAGTCAGGAAGACAATCCTCAGCAGAAAATTATCACTTTATCTTGTACTTCACATCTTCCAGAAGTGTGAGAAATAAATTTCTGCTGTGCAGGCCACCCAGTCTATGGTATCTTGTTATAGCAGCCTTTGTTGACAAAGACAGATGTTGATTATATTTTCAGATGCTTATTTTTTTTACTTGGGCATCTTTTCCAGTGAGTTATCTGTTTATATTATTTGCTAAAATTTTAATTTTAATTGAGTTGTTTTCCTATTTTTGAGTCTTAAAAATTTTGTGTGTATAATTTGGATATAATTCCTTATCAGTTGTATGTTTTGCACATAATTTCTATCATTTTGTGGCTTGTCTTCTTATTCCACTAGTGTCTTTCATAAAGCAAATTGTTTTAGTTTTAGTAAAGTCCAACTTATAAATTATTTCTTTCATTGACTAAATTTTTGATGTTGAATCCAGAAACTCTTCACCAAACCCAAGGCCATACTGAATTTTCTCCTTTGTTTTATTCTAGATTTGTGAGAGTGTTAAAATTTACAAGTAGTCTATGACCGTTTTAACAAAACTTTTGTATAAAATCTGAGGCTATTTAGAGGTTCTCATTTTTTATATATGGACTTATTTCAGGAAATTTTATTGAAAAGACTATTTTGTTTTAAATTTAATTGTCATCTCACCATGGTCAAAAATTAGTTTACTATGTTTGTGTAACTCTATTGCTGTGCTTTCTATTCTGTTCCATTCATCTGTGAGTTTATTCTTTGCCAATATACTACTTTAATTACTTTAGATTTATAGTACTTATATTTTTCAGGTTGTGAATCCTCTAATTTTCTAACTCTGTTCTTCTCTCTCTTTTTTTTGTAGACTATTTTTGCTACTAAAGTTTTGTTTTGTTTTGCCTTTTTATATTAACATTAAATCTATTTGTGAATATTTACAACTAGTGGCTGATACTGTGACTGATATGACCTTGAATTTATGGATCAAATTGGAAGGAATTCACATCTTAACAAAGTTTAATATTCCAATGCAAGAAAATGGATATAGTTTAATTATTTTATATCTTCTTTTATTTCTTTAATCAGAATTTTAGAGTTTTCCATATATAGATTCTGTGCATATTTTGTTAAATTCAAACCTAAAGATTTCACTTTGGTGGTGGTGTTGCTTTGTAAATGTCATTATTTTTAGATGTGAAACAACATTATTCATACAGGTATATAAGAAAACAACAACTGATTTATATATATTCACCTTATATCATTCTCTCTTGTGAAACTCATTCTCGGTTTAGAGGATTTCAGGTAATTATTTGAGGATTTCTAAATAAACAATTTTATTATTCAGAAATAAGATAAACAATTAGTTTTGTTTCTTCCTTTTTACTATTATACATTTTTGTTATTTTTTCTTGTCTAATTTTTAGCAGCTAAAACTTTCCATAGAAAGTTGAAGAGTTGTGGTAAAATAGAACATCTTAGCCTTGTTCTTTCTAGTTTGTTTTCATTTTTTTTCAATTATATATGTATAGGTAATATGTATATTATATATATAATATGTACATATTATGTTTTATACCCCCCACACACACACATACACATATAGCTCCCTCTGCGTGTGTGGTGTGAAACACAATTTTGATATGCAATTATATAGCAAAATGATTATTACAGTCAAGGGAATTAACACATCCATCTCCTCGCATAGGTAGGGGTGTGTGTGTGTGTGTGTGTGTGTGTGTGTGTGTGTGTGAATAGCATTTGAAAACTATTTTCTTAGCATTATTTTTGATTTTAGGAGAAAAACATTGTACGTCACTATTAAGTATAATATTAGCTGCAGGATTTTGTAGATGTTTTTTATCAAATTTAGGAAATTTCCTGTAATACTTGCAGAGAGTTTCTATCATTTATGGCTGTTTGTTATTGCTAACAGTTTTGTTTGCTTCATCTGATACTATCCTTTTTCTTGTTGAGCTTATTGAGACAGTGGTGGATTATAAGGATTAGTTTTCAAATGTCGAATAAGATTTCCTTAGAAGTAGTAAGTGCCACCTGGTTGTGGTATATGATTCTCTTTAAATATTGTTAAATTTTCTTTGTGTTTGTATTCATGAGAGATATTCAGCTGGTAGTTTTGGTTTCTTAAGAAGGCATTATTTGGTTTTGGTATTAGGGTAATCCTGACCTCACAGAATGAATTAGGAAGTGGTCTTTCTGGTTCTACTTTCTGGTAGACATTACTGAAAACTGCTGTTACTTCTACCTTAATTCACTAGTGAACCATCTTGACCTGGTGGTTTCTATTTAAGGTTATTAACATTGATTCAATTTATTTATCTATCAATTTTGAGACAAGGTCTTGCTCTGTCACCCAGGCTGTAGTGCAGCCGCACAATCATAGTTCACTGCCGCCTTAAAATTCTAGGCTTAAGCAATTGTCTTGCCTTAGCCTCCCAGTAGCTAGAACTATAGGCACACACCACTATGCTGGGCTATTTTAATTTTTTTTTTTTTTTTTTTGTAGAGACAGGGTCTCACTATGTTGCTTATGCTGGATATTTGTTATACACACACACACACACACACACAAACACACACGATTAAATAGTATTTAGTATTTTTCTCATTTTACTTGTGATGGAGTTTCGCTCTTGTTGCCCAGGCTGGAGGGCAATGGCATGATCTGGACTCACTGCAACCTCTGCCTCCCGGGCTCAAGTGATTTTCCTACCTCAGCCTCCTGAGCAGCTGGGATTACAGGTACGCACCTCCATGTCCAGTTAATTTTTGTATTTGTAGTAGAGAAGGGGTTTCTGTATGTTGGTCAGGTTGGTCTTGAGTTGCTGACCTCAGGTGAGCCACCTGCCTCGCCTCCCAAAGTGCTGGGGTTACAGGCATGAGTCACCACGCCAGGCCTTTTCTCCCTTCTTTTAACTTATCTATCTGTTGATATTTTAAATGGATTTCCTGATACCGGATGATATGGTTTGGATCTCTGTCCCTATCCAAATATTCTGTTGAAATGTAATCCTCAGTGCTGGAATTGTGGCCTGGTGGGAAGTGATCGAATCATAGGGGTGATTTCTCACGATTTAGCACCATTCCCCTAGTGCTGCTCTTATAATAATATCCTCACGAAATCTTGTTGTTTAAAAGTATGTGTTACCTCCCCTCTCTCACTTCACCCTGCTCCGGCCACGTGAGGTGCTTGCTACCCCTTTGCTTTCCACTATGTTTGAAAGTGTCCTGAGGCCCCGCCTAGAAGTCAAATAGAAGCTAGCCTGCAGAACTATGAGCCAATTAAACCTATTTTCTTTATAAATTACCTAGTACTGGTATTTTTTCATAACAGTGCGAGAGCAGACTATTATAACAGGATATATTTGGGTAGGGCTTATGAGAACTTATTTTACTGTTATGTCCATCTATTTACTTTTGAGAAAAACGTACCATCCTGCTACCTGTTTACTATTTATTCCCTTTATTTTTTGTTGTTCTTTCTATTTTTCTTCTTTCTGTGTGATTAATCAATTTTAACTATTCTATTTTTCTCCTATATTGTGCTACTATTTAAGCTTATTTAACTATTTTTGAAAAGTTTTTGGATATGTCTTAGGGTTTACAATACATGTTATGAAATGGTCTGAGGCCTCCTTCAAATAATATTAAATTGCTGCCCATAGTGGAAGAACCTTACATTCCTGAATGATTCTTTCCCTCCGTTTTTGTCTGACATTCCCCTGTACATACACTATAAAAAACATATCACAGCATTATTCATGATATCTCTAGTAATACATAGTTTATATCTCCCTATTTATGTTGGACTCTTACATCTCTGAGACTCTGCAAAGAGAATCTGTCTCCTGAAGTCTTCCAAGCTATATTCTAATGTTATTTGTATTGAAAGCTTATAGGTTTGTTAGCTTTGTGTTGGTGATTGGGTCTTTCTTTGATGGTCTAATTGGGTCTCAGTCTTCCTAGGTACTGTAAACCTGTTTATCAAGTATATGGCTTTTACGAATGTTACCGTTCCTCCACCATATGAATCACTGTGCCAGGCACATATTCTTTCCCTTTTCCCAGCTGAGGTGGATTTCTCTTCTGCACTGAGGCTATAACGTTTTGGGTTTTGCTGTTTTGTTTTACACTTTTCTCCGTCGATTAAAGCTTTCCTCCAAAAAAACAGATGAGGAGATGGGTACAGGCAGAGTTTCTTATGTGCATATTATTTGGAAATATATGTAATAAAAATTAGTTTGTGGCAAATAAATGTTTTCTAGCTATTAAATGAAAAGTATATGTCATACTGATAAGTATAAAGGCTATTTTATAAAGTTATAAATCTAGGGAATAATAAACAAGATCATATTTACTGCTAATGGTCAATTAGTATATCACATTTCTCAGCCAGTTAAATGACTAAATCAAATGTAATTTAGATTGTTTATTTTCATTCTCAGAAAAAAACTAATAATCTCTAGAATTGAAAAACAGCCAAGATATGAGTTAATTTTATTTATGCATTTTCACTTTTCTTGGTATTTTAGTTAAAAATAAAGAGTAACATATATATATATATATATATAATTTTTTAATTGTAATTTAGTTTATGGGATACATGTGCAGATCATGCAGGACAGGAAAAAACCACTTCAAGCTTCATATGGAACCAAGAGAGAGCCCGCATAGCCAAAACAATACTAAGTAAAAAGAACAAAACCAGAGGTATCATGCTGCCTGACTTCAAACTATACTACAAGGCCACAGTAATCAAAATAGCATGGTTCTGGTACCAAAACAGAGACATAGACCAGTGGAACAGAACAGAGGCCTCAGAAGCAACACCACACATCTACAATCATCTGATCTTTGACAACCTGAGAAAAACAAGCAATGGGGAAAGCATTCCCTGTTTAATAAAAGGTGTTGGTAAAACTGGCTATATGCAGAATGCAGAAACTGGACCCCTTCCTGGCACCTTACACTAAAATTAACTCGAGATGGGTTAAAGATCTAAACACAAGACATAACACCATAAAAACCCTAGAAGAGTAACATATATTATGAGAAAACATGTTCCCCCACGTTCTGGTGGAAGCTAAGATCACAGTAATGCATTTTAGTACATTTAAAATGTACATGTTGAGATATAACTTTAGTTTTCATTATTTCAACTCATTCACATTTACTTTTTCCTTTTTATAGCCATAAAAATAAAGTTTTAAAAATATTAAAAACTGATGCTATTAGAGTTATTGTATTATTTATTCTGTTATCAAGGTGGACTCCTATTATAGATAATAAATTACTTCATATATACTGAAGGAAACACAAATAGGTCACACAAAATGACACAGTATGTCAACAAAGGACACATTTTTAAGAAAGAGTTGAAGTAAGTACACAAACATTTGACAGCTTAAAAAGCTATTATATAAAGAACTTTTTTGGAGATTTTTTTTCTATTTGGACAACAAATTTTATCAAAATATCAAAAAATTAGAATACCCTTTTGCTTCTTTCCTTATACGGCAAGAAGCATTGATCTTTTTTAAAGCAACTTTAAAACTAATAAAATGACAATTTAAAAGGTCAACTTACATATGTATCCAAATGCTTCCAGAAAATATCTTCACCTGTTTTGGTGATCTTTCATGATTTGGGGTGATTATCGATAAGCCTTACACACGAACCAACAGTACAAAAAGAGTGAAGAAACAAGAACACAAAATATAGTATGTTAACTATTACTGCAGTATTCTAAATAACAAAATAAAAAGGAATTTTTGTTTTATCTAAGATTGGATGCCTATTTGAAAATGGAGAATTGGATGAACAAATGCATGTTCCTCTACCTTGCTCTACAAAGTCCAGCAATTTTTCCATAATAGAGTCATTTTTTTTTTCGGAGAGCACACAACTTTTGCCTTGGGTATAAGAAGACAGATGTTTATACTAAAGAATTGACAATGTTTTGCAAAAAAAAAAAAAAAAAAAAACACACAACACATTAAATGATTTGATTCTTAGAGCAACTCATTTCCTTATGTGACAAGCAGAGATAAGCATATATTTAATGTTTTTTCTTTTCTTTTTTTTTTTTTCTTTTTGAGATGGAGTTTTGCTCTTATTTCCCAAGCTGGAGTGCAATGGTGCCAACACAGCTCACTGCAACCTCCGTCTCTTGGGTTCAAGCCATTCTCCTGCCTCAGCCTCCCAAGTAGCTGGGATCACAGGAATGTGCCACCATACCAGGCTAATTTTATATTTTTAGTAGAGATGGGGTTTCTACAGTTGGCCAGGCTAGTCTTGAACCCCCGACCTCAGATGATTCACCTACCTCAGCCTCCCAAAGTGCCAGATTACCAGCAAGAGCCACTGCACCCAACCTAATATTTTTCTTAATAACAAGTCACCATGCTGCTCATCTTTACAATGTTCTGCATTGTGAATTTTTGTAGAAACTTGATAGAGTTTTTTAGTGGTTGTTATATAATATCATCAAGAGCAACTATTGTTGTTAGGCAACCCCAAATAAGACTAGTGTTGAGATGGCAAAGTTGGAATTTTAGATTTAGCCAAGATCTAGAAATAATTTCACTGGAATAATGAAACTGGAGTTATTAAAACAAGAGATCATATATAAAATTTGCTATATATACTTAACTTCAAACCATTTTACTAAACTTTTGTCTGTATTTCTCTGAAATATTTTATTTAATGAGAAAGCAGATTTATCTTCCAAACAGTTTTTTAAATTATAAAAACTTATTAAAAAGGAAAGATATGATTCCCTTTACTTTTTCCATTTATCAAGTCTCCTTTACTGATTCCACAATTTTTCATAGTTTGATTACATAAATAATGTGAGTACAGTTCTTTGCATTTAAAATAGTGGAAGATAAAGAGATTGAATTTTAAATATAGCATAAAATATATTTTCAGGGGAAATAATTCTCTTTGTGGGAGGATCAAACTCCATCTGTTTGATGATCCTCCCACTCTGTGTTCCAACTGAGCTCTGAAGTCTGAAGCAATTACCCTGAAATATGGGAAATAGATGGCTTGGGCACCTAGTGACATGATACAAGAAGCTAATGCAGAATAGACCTCTTCTAGGCATATTAAAAATACATAGAAATGCTGGGTAAAATATTTTTAAAGTAATCCTTCACAGTGGAAATAAAGGAAATAATTTATTAACTTCTAGAATTAAAGAGAAAAAGATAAGATTTTGAGATAAATAAAAGTAATGTCATAGCAGGCCAGGGTATCAGATGTAATATAGGTTTCAGGCACTGTTTTTTAATGTGAGGATTGTGGCCCATCAGTGATTACTGAAATCAATTTAGTGGGTTCTGTCAGAAGAAAAAAATAAATATTACAGTTAGTCAAAAGAAATTGCTTAAATTATTCTCAGTGCGTGAAATTATGTTTGGATATTCTTGAACTAAATTATTATTGTGTACTTTTATGGCATGAACTATTTTCTAATGGTGTGTATGCAATTAGAAGTTTGCCTGTAGATTTTTATCTAGCACATATGAAAATAGTAGAAGCGTAGTATATATAACATATGTTAAAGTTACTGTCTCTGTGTAGACCATTAACCATTTCTGTATATTACTCAGAGACCTTACCCTAATAGTTCTCCATAAAATCTCTTCGTCATAGTTTATTTTTCAAACTGTCTTTTGAAACTGTCTTAGCGTCTTACTTTGTCCTTTATTAATAAAGGCCAATAAAATCATTAAAACTGTTTATTTTTTATTTGAATGAGTGCCATTTTTGGTCAGCCTTTTGTAAATTATACTTAGCAGCATTTATCGGTCTGAATCTTCTATGGTAAAGGTAAGTTTTGATTTTCGAAATGTGGTTTTGTGTGTGTGTGTGTGCGTGTGTGTGTGTGTGTCTGTGTGTCTATATGTCTGTGTGTGTCTGTGTACTAGATTACAATATAAGTGAAAATTTCTTATGATTTCAAAGTTACTGTTCTAGAGTCTAAGGCTTGTATCATAATATTCACTAAAATATTTCTAAAAATCTATTGGGAAATGTTGAGAACTAATCCCCTTGTCAAAAGCTAGAAGCATGAAAACACTGTAGTTTCTGTGAACAGACCTAGTAGAACATCTTCCTGAACTGGCCAAACAACACAGAAATGTAGTTTGTCATTCATCCAAGACATGGTTAGGAAAATAAAAGTCACCAAAGAAAAATTTAAAACACAAACTTAATTTATAAAAGAGCATGGAGCATTCTACATTTACGTAACTTGTTAATAAAAGAAGCCCAAATATAGAATTAAAAGTGTAATTGCTTTGGTCTTGAAACCTGTTTTGCAAAAGCAAATTCCAAAACACTCTGTAGGCATAGATACATGACAGCCTAAGACACACAAAGAAGCAAATTAGTGTACAATACAAAAGTTAAAATGACACATTAAACAAATTATTTTTAAAGGAAGTTAATATAAAAACTAATTAGAAAACCAATCAGCCAAGACCCCAGAACATTCTGAATGATAAGGAATTTATATATTTAAAGAAAAAATAGACATTTGTATTAAATGAATTAACAAGGTAAAAATAAATCAAGAGATTCAACACTGTAAGTAGAGGCATTACTTTATGTTCAAAATTTGATTAGTTTGAAATAGATATTTAAGAGCCAAGTTCAGAAAGCTAATTTAGAAATTATTCAAGTGTGAATAAGAAAGCCTAGATTAATATTTTTGGTACATATTGGCAATATGTAAAACCCTGAAAGATTTAGCCAACGCTCCTAACTCAAATTTCATTTTACAAGAGGGAAATATTAATAAACCACAGAATTGTTATGAGGATTTACTTTAAAAAAAAAAAAAAAGCACAAAGTAGCATCCAATAGCATCTAAACTAATCTTAGCCATAAAAGTTATGAGTAATACTATCATCATCATTCAACTCTTCATGGAAGTTAATTCTGATATTTACAAAGATGTTACCATTTACCTAGAGAAGGTAAATTCTTTTGCATAATTGTTGTCTTTGACTTTTAAGATGACATTTCTTGAAAGAAAATGTTATCTGAAACTGATTTACACTTAGTACAAAACAGCTGCACAAAGGTAGCATAAATTACAGCCAAATGTAATAAAAACAGCTACACAGACACAAAATATTCACATTATCTGCCTATATTATTCCTAAATCAATTATTTAAAATGGATGATTAGAGTGATTATAAATAAAATATATTCATATTTCTTTGTAACACAGACATGAATAGACTTAAGTTAAACATTTGTGTAAGACTAAAATGTGAGTCTAAATATAAAATTAGAACAGTCAATATTTTGTTATTACTAATTTTTTAAACTGCTTTTTAATGTCAGTGTTTCTGTGGTTATCAGTGAATGATCTACAGAAGCACATAGAAAAATATTTCCCATCAGAAATTGTCACAAATAAATTTTTCCAGGTATTATGAAGTGTTTTAAGAGGAATTCAATCAATTCTCTTGCTTTCTAATCAAAAAAGTTATATAAGATTCAGCCTTTATTAGCTCCTGATTAATGATAAATCTGACATATCTCTTGTTTCTATTAATGTAAGATTAATTTTAATAACTTTATCATTATTTTAGACTTTCTGGGGGATTTTTAAATTTATTTGTTTCCTCTCAAGCATATGAGCTTTCATTATTCTTTTGTAAATATTTTTCACATTATGAAACTCAAATTTATTTTTTGATTGAATTTATGATTGAATTTTAGCACTTAGATACCTTTGTTCTGGAACTACCACAATCAGGAAACAGAACAATTCCTTCATGATTAATAGCTCTATAATGCTATCCCTTTAACCTTAGCCTCTTGCAGCCACTGTTCTGATCTGCATCATTATAATTTTGTCTTTTTGAGAATGTTGAATAATAGAAAAATAAGATATGTAACTTTTGTGACTGGCATCTTTTACTCAGCAAAATTTATTTGAGATCCATCTAAAATATTGGGTGTACTGATAATTTATTTCTTTTTTTTATTGCAGAGTAGCATTCTACTGCATACATTTATTTATTCACTTACCCATTGGAGGAAATTGGGAATATTTATTATGTGGGGAAATTATGAATAGAACCAGAGTACAGTTAGAGCTGAGAGACTGCTGTTGCCACTAACTTTATAACACTTGTTGATCTAATTGCATGGTTCACAGTAGTATTTGACAGAAAAGAAAGTTATGCATTTACCTTTGCTGTTCAAATAGTCTGAAAAATGTTCATGGACTGATGTAGACTTGAACAACCTGTTATGTAGTAAACACCAAACAGACACTGAGATGAGGTGTGCAATAAGAAGCCAGTCTTTATTGTTAAAAAAAGAAGTGTGGTTTTAGCCAAAGTGCAGATTTAACACAAGGTGTCCTGTACCAGACTAACTGTGTCATTATAGGTTAAAAGGCCCACAAGAATATAACCTGGAAGAATTCCACTCTAAAGATAAAGGGACCATATGTGAGTTTAATACTGGGGAAAGTGGTATTTTCCTTTAGAATTTCAGGAATCGATAGAAATAAAGAACACCTATACCCGTAACCTTAAAGCAAATGGGCCGAGTGATGGGCATGCCAATGACTAAATAGAACACATTAATAAACCCTTGGGTTTTTGGAAATATATTAAATAAAAGGAATTCTGGAAAGAATAATTCTGAGAAGAGTTTTAAATAAGTAAGTGTGTGTATTAGGGGTTGACTCAAAGTAAGTGCTATCTTAACATTAAGAGGGAGTTTATGGATTTGCATCAGGTTAAAAAGTTTCTGCACAGCAAAATAGACAATAAAGGGAAGAGACAACCTACAGAATGGAAAAAAGTAGTTGCAAACTACCCATCTGATGAGGGAATAATAACCAGAATATATGAAGAGTTCAAGAAACTCTATAGGAAAGAAATCTAATAATTCAATTTAAAAATGAGAAAACCTTTTTGATAGAGATTTCTCAAAACAAGACATGCAAATGGCCAACAGGCATATGAAAAGGTGCTCAACATCATTCATCATCAGAGTAGTGCAAATCAAACTACAATGTGATACTATCTCACTAAGTTAAAATGGCTTTATACAAAAGACAGGCAATGACAAATGCTGATGAGAATGTGGAGAAAAAAGGAAACCTTGTACACTACTGATGGAAATGTAAATTAGTACAACTATGGAGAACAGTATGGACGTTAGTCAGAAAACTAAAAATAAAGCAGCCGTATGATCCAACAATTTCACTGCTGGGTATATACCCCCCCACACAAAAAAAGAAAATCAATAATTTGAAGAGATGTTAGCACTCCCAAGTTTGTTGCAGCACTGTTCACAATAGCAAAAATTTGGAAGCAACATAAGTGTTCATTAACAGATGAAGAAATAAAGAAAATGTGGTAGATATACACAATACATACTATTCAACTGTTAAAAAAAGTGAGACTCTGTCATTTGCAACAACATGGATAGAACTGGAAGTCATTATGTTAATTAAAATAAGCCAGACACAGAAAGACAAGCACCGCATGTTCTCACTTATTTGTGGAATCCTCCCCTCTCTGCTGGGAACTATTCTCATCACGATCCTTTAGTCATCCATGTGACCTCATTATTCTTGGACACAGGGCAAGAGCTCAGGACCCACCAAGTACGGGTATCCAGAAAGGCTGTCACATCAGCCCCTTGTCCTGACCAGCAGAGGGCAGCCAACCCATGTGATGAGGCAAGGAGCTAACGAGCTGCTAATTCACTGCCATCTGTGGATGGTGGAACTAAAGGAACACTGTAACACCCCCTACAGGGCTTCAGGGTTGTGGGCACCCTCACCTGGGCACTGCTATGTTCTCAAGGCCACATGGTTGGTCGGCCTCAGGTCCCACGTGGAGCTTGCTCCTGTGCCAGTGCCTGGAGCAGCTGGCCAGATTCTGCACTTGCTCTCTCAAGTGCTCCCTCCCACAAGGGCTAGAGCACAGTGGGCTGCGTAGGTAAGGTGCCCCTTCCACAGTTCTGGCAACGGGCCCTAGAAAAATCCTGCATTACTTAGATCCTAGCTTTATGAGTTATTCTCATATACTACTCTTTGATTCATCATCAGATAAATAATTTTTTTAAAAAAAGAAACCCTCTTGCAATGACAACCAAATAGGTCTAACTCAGATATAATCCAAAAACATATATTAGGCTGGACATGGTGGTTCATGCTTGTAATCTTAGCATTTTAGGATGCCAAGATGGGAGGATGTTTTGGGCCCTGGAGCTCAAGTTTACAGTGAGGTATGATTGTGCCACTGCACACTAGCCTGGGTGACAGAGTGAGACCCTGTCTCTAAAAATATACAGAGATGGAAACTCTGACATATACATTATTGAGGAGGAGAGTTTTCCCTGCTGATTTTATCCTCATTACTTATTGTTATTCTCATCTCTTAATGCTCTCAGTTTTCCATTGTTATTTAAGGCTAAACTTGAACCATATTAAGAATAAAAGAAAAGAATCATATTAAGAATAAAAGAAAAATGTTATCTTTTAAAATTTTTGTATTTGAAGATTATAATTTTCTAAGGCAACTCAAATATCTTTGTCAGACAATAAACACAGTGACCACCTTTAGCAGGTATATGGATGGTTTTTCAATTAATATCACAAATATTTACCTAAACTTGTCAACACACTCTGTGAAATAGTTTATGTATTCCATAAAATTTTTTTCTGTGAGAAGTTATGATGTTGTGAAAGAAAAATAAAATATGACAATTTTTGAAAAGAATCGTGTTCACAAAATTTAAACATTTTATCTATATTTCTCCATGACCAAAGTATATTTTCTGACTTCTTAGTGAAGATAAATATTTTATTTCTCCCATATAATCAATAAATAATTAGTAGCACAATAAATTTACCATCTTAGAGTATCTGTTAGTACAAAAAAATGTAAATTAGGAATATTTGGTGAATTTGAGATAAAGGATTAGGGTTGTTGTATCAGAATATTGTAGGCCACTTACATTGTTTTGTCTGGGCAAACTTCATCATTAATACTGGTGTTAAAACTTTGCCATTTTGGTGACATTTTCTTCTATCACAGACACCGTACATATCAAATAGGTGTTACCGTATTCTTTAAAACCTCATCTCTTTTAATAAAATATAGACACTAACTAAAAGCATTATTGGATTATTTAAATTGATATATGCAAAACCTTCCTTTGAGGAATAGATCTATGTGAAGCTCAGACCATTACTTTGTCTTTGCCACACATATTTATTAAGACTTCATGAAAACAAACACAACCATCATTGATACAGTTTGTCTCTGTGCTCCCACTCAAGTCTCATGTCAAATTTTTAATCCCCAATGTTGGGGGAGGGCCATGGTAGGAGGTAAATGTATCAAGGATGTAGATTTCTCCCTTGCTGTTCTTGTGATAGTGACTGAGATCTCAAGAGATCTGGTTGTTTAAGTGTGTAGCACTTCCCCCTTCTTCCTCTCTCTCCTACTCATCCATGTGAAGATGTGCCTGCTTTCCCTTTGCCTTCTTCCATGACCATGTTTCCTGATGCCTGCACAACAAGGTATTTTGTATAGTCTGCACAAATGTGAGTTAATTAACAATATTTTCTCCGCAGATCACCCAGTCTCAGGAATGTCTTTGTAGCAGTATGAAAATGGACTAATACAACCCTGTCGAAAAAAAGCAGAGATTTAAAAAGAAAAGCGAACTCTGATGGTTTTCAATTTCATGGTGTCCATTTTCACTGAAGAGTAGCTGTCTCCCTGTTCTTACCTAAGATTTGTCCTTTTTTCTTTTTTATGTGATAGATTACAGCATCCTTTCCAAACTGACACCACATAGACATTAGATAACATTTTATTTCAATACCGTGAATTCAAAATAATTGAAACTATTACAAAATTATGATTCCTGTCTTAAGAATGTGTTACATCCGTGGTATATGTATGGCTTTATGTACTTTAATATTTATACTATGAAAAATAAGATATTTATCAGAATTATACTCATTTAAATATACCACCTAACTGGGAGATGACTGAATTAAGATAACAAATTCCTTTTTGCATTTTTAAATGCTAACTTTTCATAACATAAGGTGCTGGATTAATAATTTCTTGGCCTTTGTATTATATAAACAGATTCTATAACCAGTGTTTTATTTGAAGAACAGTAATTGAAATTTAATACTTTTACATTAAATGATACATCCTCCAATGTATTTGTTATTAATATTTGAATGCTGTTTGAAGTTTGTGGCAAGCAATCATTTTCCTTAAGAATAACACTGGATTTATTGTATAATATGAAAACATTATTTTATAGCAGTCACTGAAGTTAGAATTAGTCTACAGTATCCTTGCATCATCACTTGGTGCATTAAGATTCTTTAGCAAATATTCTGTTGTTCATTGTAGGAAAAGAAAACATATGTTATACTTCAACATGTTTACAAATGCTGACGTGCTTAAGAGCTAACGGTAGGTTAGTACTAGCTCGCTTGACCCACTAAAAAGCATTCTCAAGCTAAGGATCTGAAGAGCAAACATATGTCAATATAAAATCATTAGTTTCTTACTTTATTTAAAAGATCCCTTTTTGGACAATTAAACTATTTAAACTTTATAATACAAGATAAATAAAACATTTTCTCTGATTTTTTAAGTTTAAACAAATCTTGAGAAATACTTCATGTCCCATAAACTTAATTCTTATTATTATTGGTCTTACTATTAAATGTTTCAAGTTGCCTACATCACTTTGTGTGTGTGTGTGTAAAAGCATGTGAAAAAACATTTGGTTTTTCTGTATTGAACCCTCTCTGGGAAATTTATGCTTTTAACTTAGAATTGTATATAGTAATCTAACTCATAGAAACACATATTTTTACTCAAAATAATATAGTTATGTCAGAAGATATAACAAATTAAATATAATTATTTTTATGTTCCTTTAACTTTTTTATTATAATGTTTATGCATAAAAATTAAACACAATGAGAACAGTGATAAGATTAAATACAATTTATCATTTTTGTACTTGGGCTATCTTGGTATGATAATTATTAATAATTGCATAGATATATATATATAAACTAGTTATGGTTTTAGGGCAAAGCATCATTATTCACATGCTAATCACAATATCAGCATTCTTTTCAACTTCAATGTTTTAATTTAAATATACAGTGAGAAGTGTTTATCACCTGAGGCCAAGGAGTGCTAAATATAAATTTTCTCAAATTACCATAACATTTTCAATGCATTAATACATTTTCAGTAAAATCCTTCTGAAAAGAGAAATCACTGTGGTCAACTATCACATAAGGCAATTCTGTTGCAGGTATCTTGAAGACAAAATTAATAAAAATATCTCAGGGCTCTTAAGTGTTAGCATCTGTTATCATCAAATCCCAATAAATTTTGGGTTATAGTAGCCATAAAAAGCCAGATTGTGCTTGAGGGTTATTGTCCTAGCCCAACTATCAAAGGCATGTGACCCCTAATTTGGGCAAATAGTGCTGGTGAATATGGCTAATAACAAGTCATAATATCAGGGATTACATACAAAGTTGTTATTATTTAAGAACTAGGTGAGAAAATAATAGAATTGGAAGTCTTATGTTATATTTAAAAATATATTGAATTGAATGTTTAAGACATAGACTATAATTGAAAGACAGAAACCAGACAAAATAGAAAATCATGCTAAAACTCTTACAATAATTACGGGCCATGGTCTCATCTGGCATCCTTGAAGTACTTTATCATTGACCTTAACTGTTGTCATCTCTGTGTTGTTCTATAATCAATAAATCAATATATTTAAAAATAAGGATGAATATTTATATATATTTTTCTAGAAAATCCATTATATGTTAACTTACACCTTACTTGATTCTTGGAAAAATAATAAGTAAGGTTTAGAGTAAAGTGAAGACAGTGAGCAGTAGAAGGCACTGATTATTGATGAAAGTAGTATGAAGTAGACCATATAAAGGAACGACATGTAATTTCAGCTATCCAAAAAATGATGTCAAGCATTTTTATTTAATAAATATGTATTAATGATCTTTGTGATAAGTACAAAAAGTCCAGATACTTCAAGAGCCAAAACACTTTTGGAAGAACTTCATCCAGAATATGTATTTATATTCTTCTATGACTAAACTTCTACAGAAATAACATTATGTGTAAATGTCAGGAGTTAAATCTGTTATATTAAAATAGTATCTAAACACGGAAGGAAGAAAAAATCATGCTTCTGTCTACTCTGAAGTAGTTGGAATAAAACATATCTTCCCACTGAATACAAACATAAAGTCTATATAAAAATATTTAAAACAAACCAAACCAAAACAAAAATCCACATATGTTTAAAAGCATGGATGAACAATCAAAGCAGCCAGGACTAGAAGAGCCAAGACGTCAGACAGAAGTGAAGCACATTGAAGTTATCCCTGTTTTTCTTTGGGATATTTTTTGAATTCCAGTGCAGAGTAGACGTATAAACGAAATTATACAAACTAGAATTTACAGTTGTCTCACCAGACTGGTAGGACAAAACTATGTGAATAAATTTCAACAAACGAAAGAGAAAAGAAAGAATTTGGCAACAAGGCAGAAAAGGAGGAAAAGAGGGAGAAAGGAAAGAAAAGCACAAAAATAGGAAGGATGGGAAGAACAGAGGGAAGGAGGTGAGGAAAGGAGGAAGGAAGAGAGGCAGGGAAACGGGTAAAGAAGACCTATATTTCTGGATCTGAGTGAGAAGGGGGCCTCTCTTAGACACATTTGATAGGATTTTAATGCAGATTCTTAATGTCCAATAATAAAAGGAAGATTTACCTTCATAGGAAAAAAAATGAACTATCCTTACATTTTGTCACAGAAAAAAAAAACTACAGAAAAATATCCTCCAAATTCTTTATAACTTCTTTTCATCAAAATATGCAATTGAAACATTACCAGACACTCAAGTCAGCATATAGAATTATTTGAAAACCAGAAAGTAAAAAATTCCAGATAATAGACCCATAAGTGAACTAGATATTGGAGTTTTAATACAGAAAGTATAAGGCAACTATAAATAAAATATCAATAAATTAGAAAAAAGTAGAAATATTTTTGCCAGAATAAAGTGCCAGAGAAAACAAATGTGAGCATAAAATATACATTTGAAAATTTTAAAAAATAAATGTACAATTCAATAACTAATAGCAGCATAACTGACAAACCAAAAAGAGAATTGTGATCTATAAATGTGCTATTAAACATCTGAATTGAAGCATATATTAGTCCATTTTCATGCTGCAAATAAACACATACCTGAGACTGTGCAATTTACAAAAGAAAGTGGTTTAATAGACTTACAATTCCACATGGCTGGGGAGGCCTCATAGTCATGGTGGAAAACAAGGACGAGCAAGTCACTTCTTATATGGATGGTGGCAGGCAAAGAGAGAGTTGTGCAGGGAAATTCCCTCTTATAAAACCATCAGATCTCATGAGACTTACTCACTATCACAAGAACAGGATGGGAAAGACCTGCCCCGCATGATTCAACTTCCTCCCACAAAATGTGGGAATTCAAGATGAAATTTGGGCAGGGACACAGCCAAACCATATTAAACCACAAAAAAAAAAAAAAAAAAAAAAAAAAAAAAAAAATTGCAGCAACAATACAAAATAAAGCATGAGAGACCTCTATGCCCTATGGAGTGTTCAAATATACATACTTTCAGAGTCTCAGAATGTGAGGAGAGAGAAAATATTCAGTGTAAATGTTACAATAAATACTGGAAGATAATTTTCCATACATGCTGAAAACCATTGCATTCATGGAGCTTAATGAAACAGCAGTAAGAAAAAAAATCTTAAACAAAGGATGAAAATATTGTTGGAAAACAAAATTGAAGGGGAAGTGATAGCAAAGCGTGTGTTTGTTTTGAAGAGAAAGAACTGTTTCATGGACTGACTGTGGTGGTGGTAATATGTGTTAAAAATCCATAGTATTATACACCAAAGAAAGGCACATAAAATATAAATCAGGTGAAGAAATGTGACAGATTACCTTCTATGTAACAGAAAGACTGAGAAAACAAAAACAAAAACAAGAAGTTTCCATAGAAATGATGGATCCTAGTATAAAGGGAAATGACATTTTAATAAATATTACCCCACAGTTTTTAAATATTTTGACTTTTTTCCTTTTTTTATTAAAAATCATTTTTTTAAATGCATTTCCAGTTTGAGAAAATTCTGTTGACCTACGTAGATGTTTACAAATTTTTCCTCATATCTCTCCTGTCTATGGATTAGCTCTTCAAATGTATTCTTTGTTTTTGTTACAGGATATTTTTATTTCCAGCATTTCTATGTATATAATTGCATTATCCTTCTGTTCTTAAATGTAGTCTAATATTTTCATCATGGTCTTTAATATATTATAGTTTTTAATATTTACCTTTTATTAATATTAGTAACTGACAAATCATAATTGTATACATTTATGGTCTTCAGTGTGAAGTTATGAAATATGTATACTATGGGAAATGATTATATCAAGCTAATTAACATAGCCATTAACCCATTTATCTTTCAAGTCTGTGGTTAAACATTTGAAATTACTCAGTTATTTTTAAATATGCAATACATCGTTTTTAATATAGTCACTCTGCTGTGCAATATATCTCAAAGCCTATTTCTCATGTCCCCTTTCATCAAGAACTTCCCATTGCCTCCCTCCTCTCTCTCACTGCCTCTTAATCAAAATTATGCTCTCTACTTATATAAATTCAACTTTTGAGATTTCATATATAGGTGAGGTTATACAGCATTTATGTTTTTGTGACAGGCTTATTTCACTTGGCATAATGTCCTACAGGCTTATCCATGTTGTCACAAATGAAAGGATTTTTTTCTTTTTTTTAAGACTGAGTAGCATTTCACTGTGTGTGTGTGTGTGTCTGTATTGCAAATAATGCTGCAATGAACATGAGAGTGCAGATATCCCTTCAACATATTAATTTCAATTCCTTTGGATATATACCCTTAAGTGGAATGACTATATCATATATTAATTCTATTTTTAGTTTTTTCAGGAATCACCCTGCTATTTTTCATAATGGCTGAACTAATTTATATTCACAACCACAATATGCAGCAATTCTCTTCTCTGCATCATTGCCAACACTTATCATTCACCTTTTTGATAAAAATCCATTCTAACAGGTGGGAAGTGATATTTCACTGTGGTTTTAATTTGCATTTCCCTAATAAGTAGTGATGATCAACATTTTTTCATGTATCTATTGGCCATCTGTATGTCTGTATGCCTTTTTTAAAGAAATGTCTGCTCATATCCTTTGCCCATTTTTCTTTTCTTTTTTTTCTGTTTTTTTTTTTTTTTTTTTTTTTTTTGAGACGGAGTTTCGCTCTTGTTACCCAGGCTGGAGTGCAGTGGCGCGATCTCGGCTCACCGCAACCTCCGCCTCCTGGGTTCAGTCTTTGCCCATTTTTAATTGGGTTGTTTTCTTGCTTTTGATTTGAAAATGCAAATAAATGAAGTTCCAGAATTAACACTGTAAAAATGTTCCTACTACTCAAAGTGATTTACAGATTCATTCTAATCTCTATAAAAATCCCAGTATCATTTTTCACAGAAATACAATATACAAAGTTTAAATTCACATTGAACCTCAAAAGATGCCATATAGCCAAAATAATTCTGAGCAAAAATAACAAAATTGGCAGCATCACTCTCCTTGACTTCAAAACATAAAGTAATTGTAATCAAAACAACATGACACTAACATAAAAACAGACATATTGACCTATGGAACAGGAAATAAAGTACATAATTAAATCTGCCTTTTGATAGGCAATTGATTTTTGACAGAAGTGTCAATAACACACAATGGGAAATGAACAGTCTCTTTAATAAATGGTCTTAAAAAATTGGCCATCCACATGCAGAAGAAAAAAAAATGGATCCTTATCTCATGCCACATACAAAAATCAACTCAAAATACATTAAAGACCTAAATATGAAACCTGAAACTGTAAAACTACTAGAAGAAAACATAGGAGAATAGCTCCACAACATTGGTCTTGGCAATTTTTGCTTTTCTGGCTTGTGCTTTTCTAGTCATATCCAAAAAAGATACGGCTAATACCATTTTTTAAATATGATCAGAAAAGCACAAGCCAAAAAAGCAAAAATAGATAAGTGGGATGATATCAAACCAAAAATATTCTGCACAGTGAAAGAAACAATAAAGTGAAGAGAAAACGCACATGGAAGAAAATAAGAGGTTCATATATAAAATATATAAGGAAATCAAACAAATCATAGATATTTTAAGATCCCTCCCTGACAATTTCGACATCTGTGTTATATCTGATTCTGGTTCTTATGTTTACTTCATTTCTTCAGAATGTATATTTTTTCTTGCCTTTTGGCACGAATTTAAATTTTTTTGTCATAAGACCAACACGTTGCACATAGTAGGAGGGATTTAGGTAAACAAACCTTTAGCGTGAGGATTTATGCTAATCTGGCTGGGAGGTGGAATGTTTAAAATGGGTTTTCATTGTTGTATGTGCCAGAGGCTTTGAGTTTCTGTCAAAACTTTGAGTTTTTCTTCTCTCTTTAGATTTTTGTGCTTTGCTGTGTGTTTCTTCTCATAGAAAGTCAGTGTTTTGGCCAGGCGCAGTGGCTCAAGCTTGTAATATCAGCAATTTGGAAGGCCGAGGCCGGTGGATCACTTGAAGTTAGGAGTTCGAGACCAGCCTGGCCAACATGGTTAAATCCTGTCTCTATGAAAAATATACAAAAATTTGCTGGACATTGTGGTGTGCACCTGTAATCCCAGCTACTTAGAAGGCTGAGGCAGGAGAATCTCTTGAACCTGGAAGGCAGGGGTAGCAGTGAACCAAGATCGCATCATTGCACTATAGCCTGGGTGATAAGAGTGAAACCCCTCCTCCTCAAAAAAAAAAAAAAAGTCTGTGTCTTGCAACTCTCTGAGTTATAATCCATTATAATACTGGAGACTTAGTGTATTGGTAAAGTTTTGGAGGAGAGGAGGATTTTATTTTCGTCTGATTACTTCTTAGTCCTCCAGCGGGCCTACGTCTCAAGAGTGGGGCCCTCTCAAGTACTTCTTTCCTTCTTCCAGAAGTAGAGCTTTTATTGCCCCTGTGCTCTAGCTGCAGCACTCCTAATCTATGTTTTTTCATTTCAGAATATTTTCTTAGAACAGTGTAATTAAATAGAAAATCAGTAATACATTTTTTTAAAAAATCTAAAAACATCACTAAATACATCATACACACTTTACGAAAAGAATTATAGTGTGATAAAACATCAAATCCTAGAAATTACGGCTGAAGAAGTGCTAACAGGGAAATACCTAATATGTGATTCATATATTAAATATAATCCTGAAACTTAATGATATATGCATCAATCTCAAAAAGCAAGCCAAAATAAAATAGAAATTGGAAACCAATAAAAAGATAAATAAGTGAAAATACATAAAATAAGGAGTTATGTAGATCATATAGATAGGTATAGATATGGCTAGATACAGAGATACAGACAAATATAGCATTTCTTCCTTAAGTTTCTGGTGCAGATAATTGTTGGAAAAAAAATTGGAAAGAAACAGTAACTATAATTTCAGAATAAGTGTATGTATAATACTATGCAGTCTAAGCATAAATTTAAAAACAAGAAAACAGAACTCTGAATTTTTTTTACATAAAATATGCATGAAATAATTAAGTTAATTTTAAAATGGAACTTTTTTCTGGATTTATAAAATAAATATAAGTGACAATGTGTGCATTGTTTTTGATAACCCAGATTCTTAGCATCATAAATTAGCTGCCTCTTAGCTCTCTATGCATATGTATAAGCACAATTATGAATATTCTTAATTGACTTTCACTTTTTAGAATGCCACTAATATTTTAAATTGCATTAATGAAATCAATGTTTTTTAAATAAATCACATTTTATGTCCACTATTTTTATTCAATTCACTATTATTTTTAGCAGACAAGAATTTTGACAGCCAAAAAAAAAAAATTGTCACCAGTTAAGGAAATAATCATTTAGTGAAATACAACACTTGAAAGCCAAATATATATATATATATATATATATATATATATATATATATGTATGTATATATCTGGTAAAATATCTTCACATTGCTATTTTTATAAAAGGAAAATATTTAATTTCTAATGACAGAAGATAAAATAAAATTTACAACGAAAAATCTACAATTCTTTACTCTTATACATGTATGCTTAAATTTATTTGCTATTTGCAATTTCTAACTAAGTAAGTAATCATATGTTCAATTTGAAGGATAATAAAAAATATATGTTTTAAATAAAGGTATAAATTTATCCAATGATTTTGATAAAATATTTTAAGACACTAAAAAAACTGTTAAAGTATGTAACTTTTTTTAGTGTGCAAGAATTTTAAAAGGCCCTGCTATTTGCTATTTTATATAAAATCTATTTTTAAATTTTCTAATATTAATAATTATGTGAATAAAAAAGAGAGTGTAAGTACATTTATTTTTAAAACTCTAGAAATGTACAGTAAAAAAAAACTAATGGGTTTGCTACATGTCACAATGAAATGAAATTTGTGAGATTATGCATGACTAAGAAGCAAATAGACATATCTTTAAGGAATGGATGACTTGAAAGTACACACTTCTTAAAAAACACCACATCTCAACCAAAAGCAAATAACATTTTATTGACGATCTCTTTTATAGTTGATTAGCTTTTTATTTTCAGGGGGTAGAACTTTCCTCCTATGCTCTGGTGATAAGAATTTTTTTTTCTTGGCTCTTGTTGCTAACACTATATGAGAGCTCAACTATCTATTAGTGCTTTCCCAGAAAGGCACTGATCAAAGGCTATTAAAATTGAACCACACTAATAACTCATAGAATATTATTGAAAATTTACTTTCGCATGGCTGTATTTTAAATAGAATGTCTCTTAAAATAATAAATTTGAATAAATCAATAGCACATTTCTGTTCAGGTTTTAATTTTTGTGACTTAGTCCTTTAAAACTCTTTTCTGAGGTTCTCTGTAGATACAGGCATGGAATCTGTAATCTGTCTTCTTCAATTGGTGAAAAAAAACCAGTATAGACAGAAAATTGTGAAGTACATTTTTATTAATACTTGAAAAGTGCTTGTAATTGTGTTAGCTTTTCAATGCATTTTAAGAAGCTTGTAAAAGTATCTTGGATGAAAGTGAAAATGTGTATTAATCTTGGCATGAAGTGGAGAATACATATTTACATTTGGTATTGTTTTGATTTGGCATTTCAAGCCGTAAGAATCCTTAGTAGGGAAAACACCGGGAGAGCCATCTGCTGGTAAAAATAGGACCTGAGGACATGACTTATTTCTCCTGTTACATTTGAAGAATCTTAGTACAGCTTATTAATTGAAAACATCAGTTTATGCAGAATCACAGTAAGGGAACACTAATGAAGGAATGAAACAAAGTGGGATGCATAACATATATATTGATATTTTTTTCTGACTTAAGGACATTGATTTTTTTCAATTTTATTTACAAACGATGTGTTTTGAATATTGTATTTACATGTATGCATCCATCCAGCCACCAATTTTAACCAGGTAAGTATTCTTTCAATTGAATAGTTATTCAATTTGTAAAAATATTGGTAAGTTATAAAAACAGACTTCCAGCTTTTGTGTTCAAACTTTGTTTGTCACCTTAGTCTATATTTTAATAATTGCAAATTTTTATGAGAGGTTGGTGATATTTTTCAAAATTAATATTAATTTCACTAAGATATTTATTTTTGTCAATTTAATACCAGCACATGAAAATCATAGTAAAAGAGTATTTTTTTGAAGATATCTTTTCAGTATCATGATTTTAAAAGACCCAGACAACGAAGTTTATTTTTTTGTTCTTCATATGTTTTATGAACAGATTAATAATTGACAGCGATTTTTTTCTTTCATGTATTCCAGACCTTTGATAATGGTTATATTCAAAACAATTTTTAAATTTCCATTTATTACTTGTCAAAATTAATGCAGTATATTGATAGAAGAATAACTTATAAACATTAATTGAGTCTTGTAAGAAAATGGCATGTAAAAATGACCTATGATGTTAGCTCCTACTATATTAAGTCGGAAAATAGATGAGTTGAATGAATTTGCTTGGTAGAATAGCACATTTGAAATTGTTTAGAGAAAACTAATTTCTCTGTGTCTAACAATTATATTACATAGAAAATATATGAACAACTGTCAGTCATTAATTTTAGTTACTATTTATGTATTTGATTTCTAAAATAATTACTTAGTAAATAATAAAATAGAAATAGTTGGTAATTACATGATGAGTAGCGTCCTTCGTTTAATTAAAGTGTGATTGCTTTTTAAAAAAGTTGGCTTCATAATATTGAAAATATAATTTTTGAGACAATTAATTATAAGATTATTCTGCAAACATGTAAATTTTAACACAGAATGAACACTAAACTTTTTAAGAATGAAATCTTAAAACTTAACTGTAAATGCTACATTAAGAAATGAGAAACATACTTACTTTAACAAAATTTCTATAGATAAGTAGAAAGAGAGCAAGCCAGAAATTCATATTGCTGTAATAATAAACCAACATCATGGAAAATATCAGACTAGTGTACTAGAAAATGCCTGCAAGCAGCAAATCTAGATGCTCGTATTAGGAGAGTTACTGCAGGTGACATCTATTCCACACTCAAATGTCATAAAGACAGTGGTGCAAAGGGACAGTCAGCACTGGGTCAGCAGATACCGAAAAGCAGATTTAGAGGATGTCAGCATAAATGTACTAGTAAAACTCATGAGCATGAATAATGGTGCCCTCAAGAAGCCTATAAATACATACACATTCAAGTGGAATTTTGAATGATCCCTGTGTGATTCTTTGAATAACTTGGGCAATGCTAGTTTAATATAAACATATGACAAATAGTAAAAACTAAAACTTGTTGCAGGCTATGGCTATGTGAAATTTCATATAAAAAGCAAGCAATCTGAATTCAAATAGTAGAAATAACTGCAGCTTATGAAGGAAAATAAGTTGTCAAAATTTAAAACAGTAGACGCATTTATTTTCAATTATTACTTAATATTTATATACCACTAGTACAATTGCCATTGTTTTAAGTGTTTACAGATATCAACTCATTTAATACATATAATAAACCAATATAACTCATGCATTACAGATTACAAAAGAGTTTTAAAAAATTAATTAAGTCATGTAACTAATTATCAAAGGATCTGGAATAAAAATTCAGGGTCTTTCCATATGCTGCGGAAGATCATAGATGATTATGAAATTAATGGTATCAAACAGCAAAACAAAAGTTTTAAAAGCACGTAAAGATGTATTTCAAAATAGTATTTGTAATGTTCTCAAAGAAAAGAAGCAAGTAGTGAGACTGAATCTTTTATGAGTTTGAATGTAAGTTTTTAGCAGCAGTTGTAAGAATCTTGGAATATCATTTTGTTGCTCTGATACATGACATTAATGTCACGTAGAAACAATAAGAGCCATCATATTTGGAGTCCCCGTGATTTCCCCACATTAAAAATGAACGCGGCAGGGCGCGCTGGCTCTCGCCTGTAATCTCAGCATTCTGGGAAGACGAGGGGGGCGGATCACGAGGTCACGAAATCCAGACCATCCTGGCTAACACGGTGAAACCCTATCTCTGCTAAAAATACAAAAAATTAGCCGCTGGCATGCCCGTGGTGACACGTGCCTGTAGTCTAAGCTCCTCAGGA
This sequence comes from Aotus nancymaae, assembly GCF_030222135.1. NCBI lineage: Eukaryota > Metazoa > Chordata > Mammalia > Primates > Aotidae > Aotus > Aotus nancymaae. The sequence continues at coordinate 55,506,792 of NW_026988431.1, read as the reverse complement.
GCCTGAGGCCGGAGAATCGCTTGAACCTGGGAGGTGGAGGTTGCAGTGAGCTAAGATCACGCTACTGCACTCCAGCCTGGGTGCAGCCTGGGCAACAGAGCGAGACTCCATCTCAAAACAAACAAACAAATAAAACCAATAATGAATGCATTAGTAGACTGTCATTGTAGGTGGATCAACTCATCTCAACATTCCAGGGACATTTATTGCTGTAGCAGTGAATGTCCAGCATCCTGAGAAACTCACAAGTCCCAGGCAAACAGGAACAGATTATCACTCTCATTTGCAGTCAAAGGCAACAACAGACATTGGCTATGTGCCACTTTCTGGTAGGAAACACTATAAAGCTATCAGTGTGTCTGCATCTGACATCAAATTTTCTGTACATTACTCTATATTTTTCATTTTAGAAACAAATAGGTTGGGATCTCTACTATAAAACAGAATGAAGTAAATTTCTATTCCAAACAATAGAAAAAGAGGGACTCCTCCCTAACTCATTTTATGCCCTAGAAGAAAAAACTAGAAAAGCTACATTAAGAACATCTATATAAAGACGTCAGAGAAATATTGAAGTCTTCAAGACAGGAGGGGCCAGCTTTCTGGTCTGGGGATTATGGAGGAAGACAGCTGAAATGACATTCTGAAGTAACTTTTTAATTTTTCGCCCACAAGTGTATTTGTGCTGGACTTAAGTCATTTAAGACTTGGAATCTGAACTTTTCCTAGATAGAGGGATTCTGCTAGGTACAGTGAAACCAGTGGACATACAGGTATTCTTTTGGGGCTGAAATACAACAGTGTAGAATGAAGGCCAAAATCTTGATGAGAAGAAAGAGGAAGAAAACAGGCTAACAACCAGACTATCCCCCTTTCATACACATGCACAACTCTGAAGCTGCACAAGATCGGGGTCTAAACCATCAAGCAAACAGCCTCTGAATGACAAGCCATAGCATTTCTATAATCTCAGCATGCGAAGGAGTAAAAGATTAGAGGTCAGATCCCTCTATTTTATTTAAATTTTACTTTAAGTTCTGGGATACATGTGGAGAAGGTACATAGGTATACACTAGCCATAGTGAGTGGTTTGCTGCACCCATCAACCTGTCATCTAGGTTTTAAGCCCCGTATGCATTAGGTATTTGTCCTAATGCTCTCACTCCCCTTGCCCCCCACACTCTGACAGAATCTGGTGTGTGATGTTCCCCTCCCTGTGTCTATGTGTTCTCATTGTTCAACTCCTATTTTTAAGTGAGAATATGCAGTGTATATGGTTTTCTGTTTCTGTGTTAGTTTGCTGAGAATGACGGCTTCCAGCTTCATATATGTCCCTGCAAAGGACATGATCTCACCACTGATATCACAGAAATACCAACTGCCATCAGAGAATACTATAAACACCTTCTATAGAAATAGACTAGGAAATCTTGAATAAATGGGTACATTTCTGGACACATACACCTTTCCAAGACAAAGCCAGTAGGAAGCCGAATTTCTGAATAGACCAATAACAAATTCTGAAATTCAAGCAATAATTAATAGCCTACCAACTAAAAAAAAAATCCAGGACCAGATGGACTCAGTCAAATTCTAGCAGAGGTAGAAAGAGGAGCTGGTACTGGGACCATTCCTTTGAAACTATTCCAAACAATAGAAAAAGAGAGGTTCCTCCCTAACTCATTTTATGAGGCCAGCATCATCTTGATACAAAAAACCTGGCAGAGACGTGAAAAAAAAAAAAGAAAAGAAAAGAAAATTACAGGCCAATATCTCTGAAGAATATCGATATGAAATTCCTCAATAAAATACAGGTAAACTGAATCCAGTGGCACATCAAAAAGCCTATCCGCCATGATCAAGTTGGCATCATCCCTAGGATGCAAAGCTTGTTCAACATATTCAAATCAATAAAAGTAATCCATCACATAACAAAACTAGTGACAAAAACCACATGATTATCTCAATAGATTCAGAGAAGGCCTTCGATAAAATTCAACATCCTTTCATGTTAAAAAGTCTCAATAAACTAGGCATTGATAGAAGATATCTCAAAATAATAAGAGCTATTTATGACAAACCTATAGCCAATATCCTATGGAATAGGCAAAAGCTGGAAACATCCCTTCGAAAACCAGCACAAGAGAAGGATGGCCTCTCTCACCACTCCTATTCAACATTGTGTTGGAAGTTCTGGCCAGGGAAATCAGGCAGGAAAAAGAAATAAATGAAATTCAAATAGGAGGAGAGAAAGTCAAATTATCTGTGTTTGCAGATGACATGACGGTATATTAAGAAAACCCTATCGTCTCAGCCTCAAAACTCCTAAGCCGATAAGCAACTTCAGCAAAGTATCAAGATCAAAAATCAATGTGCAAAAATCACAAGCATTCCTAAACACCAGATTTCTCTATTTCAAAGTCCTGAAATAAATACCCCAAAAGAGGACGGATAAAGAGACACAGACTAAGTGTTATAGTTCTTTTACAATTTGTCTAGTAGGTTTTCCAGTTTTCACTCTCCCATGGAGAAAAAAAAAGGTAGACATGACCAAATGTTCTTTGAGGGTCAAACATGATAGACCCTCAAATAAATGTCTACCATAAACCATTTCTTGAATATAGAAATATAGACTGTAAGCTGTATGAGTGGTTCAGCTCATATGTGGTTCCAATAAAGACTATACAGTGTTTTAACATTTAGAGAGATAAGCAACAAAGAGAATCCTAAGGACATTTCATCTATAGCTGAGGTATACCCTTCCCTTTCCTAGAGTTTAGATGACTTCCTGATTTATAACAGCTTTGCATGAATTAAGGTTGATGTGGCTAGCCACATTGAATCCTAGTATAAAATGCTTCACAGCAATACCAATGTTAGAATAGCCCATGTTTGGATCAGCCCTCTTTTGTTTATTTTGTTTTGTTTTTTCTGTTGCAAAGCAATTTTTTTTCAGCATAAGTCTGTGGCTATTTTTCCAGGCTGTTTTTTCCTATGCTCTCACTCAGTCTAACTGAGAACATTGGCATCTGCCATTGACCGTCTCCTTGGCCTAAGGTGAATAAGAGGAAGATAAACTTTAGTCTTCAGCTTCTGTACAAGAAAAGAAGAAACTGAAACACATATCTAACCTTCCAACTTCTCAGCTGCTGCCTGAGAGACTGCCTTCTATCTTAATTATCTCACCTGTTTCAATGGAAAGCAAAACTTGGCACATAGAAATCTCCTGAAGACCACTAAGAGCAAATATGGTGGGTTGAAAAAGCAAAAAGAGTTGAGAGAAACCTAGAATCTCTGGCTGGGCTGATTGTGGAGGATTATTTCCTGCATGAGGCTAGCAAAACCAGACTTGGAGAAGTGGCTTTCTTATCTAATGCACAGAAACCAACACAGACTATCAATGAAAATGAAGAAACAGGAAAATTAAGAAATGGAAAAATATCTTTCAAATAAAAGAATACAATAAGTCTCCGGAAGCCAAACCTAATGAAGTGGAGATATATGATTTACCTGAGAGGGGATTCAAAAAAAGAAACATAAAAATGCTAACCAAAGTTAGGAGACCAGTGCACAAACAAACAAGAATTTCAGCAAGGAGATAAATAATGTTTGTGAAGTACAGAACAGAAAATACACAGCTAAAAATGCAGTAACAACACTCCAAAATGTAGTAGAGGAATTCAATAGCAGACTAGCCAAGTGAAAGAAAGAATTAGTTAATTTGAAGATAGATCATTGAAAACCAACCAGTCTGAGGAGCAAAAAGAAAAATGAATGAAAAAGACAGCATAGTTTTACCATAAAGTGAGATAATATAAATGTTGTAACTCCTAAAAGAGAAGCAGAAAGGGGCAGAAAACATAATCAAAGAAATAATGGCAGAAAATTTTTTCAGTTCATGGAAGAAACTATAATCCAGATTAGGAAGCTCAACAGATACAAATAGAATGCATCTAAAAAGATCCATTTAGAGAGAAATGGTAATCATAGTATCAAAAATAAAGACACAGAGAGAGATCCTTGAAAGCAGTAAGGGAAATCAACTCGTGATATACAAGGGAATCTCCCATAAGACTACCTTAAGATCTTTCAGCAAAAACCCTACAGGCCAGAAGGAAGTGAGATGATATATTTAAAAATTTGAAAAAAGAAATGTTTGGTTCAGATCTGAGTTGAAGTCCTGGATATCCTTGTTAATTTTCTGTCTCGTTGATCTGTCTAATATTGATAGTGGAGGGTTAATGTCTCCCACTATTATGGTGAAAAAAAGAATAATATCAGAAATTCTATTCTTCAAATATGTAAGGGACATAAATAATTTATCAGAAAAACAAAATCTAAGGCAATTTATCACCACAAAATTTGTCTTACAAAAAAATACTAAGGGAGCTCTTTCATTCAAAGGAAAATGTTGCCAATTAGTTACATGCAAATATATAAATGTATAAAACTCATTGGCAAAAGTAAGTATATAATCAATCCAAAATACTGTAATATGGAAGTGGGAAAATTAATGGTGGTGTGAAAATCAGTTACATCTATAGTATGAAGGCTCAAACACAAACCACTAATAAAAATTGTATCTACATTAATATGTTCATAGATAAAAATTATTAAAAATGTAAATTGTGACATTGTAAACATGTGGAGTAGGAATAGTAAAAATATAGATTTTATGTAAATTGTCCACATTTTTGTCAGCTTGAAGTAGACTGAAATAATTGTAAGATGTTTTATGTAAGCCTCACAGTAATTCACAAATTAAAATCATGTAGTAGATACAGAAAATATATAAATACAAGATTTAATGCATACCAAGACAGAAAATCATCAAATCACTAAGGACAGTAAGAGAGGAAGAGATGAACATAAGGTCTACAAATAAACTAGAAAACAAGTAACAAAATGGCAGTGATAATAACTCCCTACTTATCAATAATCACTTTGAATGTAAATTGATTTAATTCTGCAATCAAGAGACATAGTCCAATGGCTAAATGGACTTAAAAAAATCCAATTACAGGCTGCATACAGGAGACTCATTTCATTTTTAAGGACACAGGTAGACTGAAAGAAAAGAGATGAAAAAACATTGAATCCAAATGGAAACCAAAAGAATAGGGGGCAGCTATAGTTATGTTAGACAACATAGGCTTTAAGTTAAAAACTTTAAAATAAGACTAGAAAGATCATTATAGAGTGATAAAAGTGGTCAATTGATTACGGGAATATAAAAATACAAATATATACACACTCTACATTGAAGCATGGAGACATATAAAGCAAATATTTAAAGATTTAAAGGTAGAGATAGACTTCAATAAAATCATAGCAACAGACTTCTATACATCACTTCAACAATGACCACGTCATCTAGTCAGAAACTCAACATGGAAATGTTCAATTTAAACTACACTTTCAACCAAATTGACCTAACAGGCATATATTGAACATTCTACCCCAAAGCATAGAATACACATTCTTTTCTAATGCACATGGGACATAGACCACAAACAAGTCTAAACAAAATTAAAAGATTTAAATCATATCAAGTATCTTTTCCAACCACAATGGTACAAAACTAGAAATAAATAGCAGGAAAAATCTTGGAAATTTCATAATATGTGGAAAATAAACTACATGGTTCCCCTGAACAACCAATGGTTCAATAAAGAAGCTAAAGGAAAAATCAATAACAGAACCTTTTACTTGGTATTTTTTCCCTTTTTCTTTGTTACTCTAGCTAAAGGTTAGTCAATTATTTTATCTTTCAAGAAAACTCACTTTTAGTTTCATTGATCTATTGTTTTTCTAGTCTCCATTTTATTTGCCTTTGATCTTTTTAAAAATTTTCTCCCTTCTAGTAAGCTTGGACTTAATTTGTTCTTTTTCTAGTTATTTGAGTGCAAAGTTAGGTTGTTTGTATTTCTTTCTTTCTTTTTTTGGCATTTATTGCTACCAACTTTTCTAAGAATACTATTTTTGTTTCATCACAAAAATTTGGATATGTTGCATTTCTATTTTTTACACATTTTTAAGTAAAAGTACTCAGACTTCCTATTTTAAACTTACTGTGAAGCAAAAGTAGTCAAGGCAGTGTGGTACTGGCATAAGGATAGACATATGTGCCTGGTTCTTTTTCTTTCCTTTTTTGTTCAGACTCTTTATTTTCTTTTATTTTGAAATGCCTTCTAATTTATATTGTTGTTGTTATTTAAATCCGGATACAGTGTACTGGTTAATAAGATCTGAGGTAAATGGTTCTAGAGTTTGAAGATTTGATCTGACTAGGGATTAAATGTGTTTAATATTTTCTGTTGCCATAGGTGACAGAAGCTTAAAATTCCTCTGGTGTCTTTATTTTTGCTCTTATTCTTCACTTGGGTTTCCCTAAGTCCTTCTCCTCAAAAAGAGGCTTTTGCTTGCAAGTATTTCAGCTATAATTTATTGCTATTATTTTAAAATTTTATTTTATGATAGTAAGCTGTAGGGAGAGGAATGTTCCATAATTTTCTAATTAAATCATATTCGTGGGCCTGTGTCTCTGAGCTGTGACATTCTAAAGTGTTTCTTAGTGATATACATGTCTTTCCTCCCTTATTTGAAATATGAAAACTAGAGGAGCAGGAGTAGGATTAATGCCACTCCTCAGGAAAATACTTTGAAATAAGTTTCCCTTCCAAAAAGTATGGCTTCGTTATCTCGACTATTTTGGAAGTATTTCACAGTTAGTATTCTTTTCTTACCCTTGCCAGAACCATGAGGGCAATATCTCTCAAATATTTACAGTAGGAACTTGGTGGGGTAATTGAAGTTAAAATCACCAGATATTGACACTTTCTAAGACTAAATCTTCTGCAGTTTTCTCAGTCTCATAATAGTTCACACTAACCTGTAGCAATGCATCTAAGTGGTCCTACCACCTATGGCACCAGTGCCTTCTGCTCCAGATAAGCAGATCTCAGCCATTATTTATAAGCCTCCAGGTTTGGAAAAGGCATGGGGTGTTAAATTTGTCCCACCATCTCAGTTCTCTAATGAGACATAGAAAAATCATTAAATATCACAGAATATGATATTTTCAGCTTTACATAGTTGATTTCCTTGTTCACCACTTCATTAGTATATACATTTTTCAGTATGTATTGTTGCTTCTGTATGACTTTTATGAATCACTTCTGTCATTACAATAAATTTCCTTCTATTCCTAATAAGTTGAGAGTTTATTTATGATCACAAGTGGATTTATCCAATGTACTTGTGACATTTATTGAGATCACTATACGATTGTTTAAAATTTGTTGGCAAAGTAAATTATATTGCTTTTCAATTTTAAGCCATTCTTACGTTTCTTACAAAATGTCAAATAATCATTAGGTAGTTTGCTTTTTATATACCATCAATTTAATTTGGTAGTTTTTCATATATATTTATATATATATATATATATACACACACACACTTACAAGAGATATTAACACAAACATATATATATTTGCTTTTTATATATCATAAATTTAATTTGGTAGTGTTATATATATGTACTTATAATAGATATTAACACAAACATATATATATATATATATATATATATATATATATACAGGAGATATTATCTTGTTATATTATAACTTAGTTAGCTTTTTGTATAAAACATATATTTTCTTCATAAAAATTAAAGTGTTTCAACATTTTATATTTTCTGGAAGTTTGTAAATTAGTGATATTTCTCTTTTGACTGTTTTGAAGAATTTGTAAGTGAACCATCTGGTCCTAGAATTGATTTTATAAGAGTATTTCAAATTATACATTCAGTTTCGTAGATTAGTATAGCACTCTTGATATCTTCACATACACATAGGACTATTTTTTTGTTATCATTAGGATTTTTTTTTTTCAGTGCTTTACAAAAGTTGCCTTTATCATCTAAATTGTCAGGCTAATTGACAAAAAGTTATTTTCTACAATTGCCTAACTATAGTCTAAATAATTTTAGTATCTGTAAACAGAATTTTAAAAAATTGTTATATCATTAATCTATACTTCTCTAATTACTTATCCAGTCTTTTTAGAAATTTTATCAGTTTTTGCTGATCTCTTATTTAAAATGTTTTTAGTTCTTTTTATTTTATATCTATATTTTGTTTCATACGTTTTTTCCTCATATTTGTTAATTCCTCTATTCTACTTTATTTGGATATAACTCACCTTTTGTTATGTATTTTTTTGGAAGCCTATGTCATTACTTTTTAACCTTTTGCTGACAATGTATTACTTATCAACATTAAAAATCTTATGACTGTTGTTTCCCAAATCTAGTAAATTTTGTTATATTATCAATTTACTCATTTTTAATAAAAATTACTGTTATTTGCCCTTTGACTTATTGTTCAGATTGTCACTTAATTTTCAAACTCTTGGAATTTTTTTAATTAACATTTTATTATTGAATCTGATTTAATTGTAAAGTCATCAGGGAATTATATAAGTCTTCTAAAATTGTTGAAACTTTTTTATGACTCAGGTTGTAATCTATTTTGTAAATGGCACATTGTTCTTGGAAAGCATTTGCATGCTATGTACTTTAAAGAAATCTATTGTTTATTGGTGTTATTTATTAAATCTTCTAGTTTTTTTTTTTTTTTTTTTTTTTTTGAGACGGAGTTTCGCTCTTGTTACCCAGGCTGGAGTGCAATGGCGCAATCTCGGCTCACCGCAACCTCCGCCTCCTGGGTTCAGGCAATTCTCCTGCCTCAGCCTCCCGAGTAGCTGGGATTACAGGCACGCGCCACCGTGCCCAGCTAATTTTTTGTATTTTTAGTAGAGACGGGGTTTCACCATGTTGACCAGGAAAATCTTCTAGTTTTTTAAAAAAATAGTCTATCACTTGAAAAACATTTTTAAGAATACCAAAAGATAGTTGTAGATTTGTCTCTATTTTCAATTCTAATGTAGTTTGTCTTGAAATACTCTATCATATATAACAACTATTTTATTAATTGCATACTTAGAATTCTTACACATTCCTCTTGAAATGATTATTTTACAATTATAATCTTTGTCTCTTGTGTTATATTTTTCTTTAAAATTTACTCTGTCTCCTTAACATAGCTATACTGGCTCTTTTAGAAAATGTAAGAGAGGTGTAATTTTTTCTCATACTTTTACTTTAAAGCATTTTGTGTTCTTACATTTGAAAATTGCTATTAAAATAGTCTATAATTAGGCTTTTCTCTTAATTTAGATTTACCATCTTTATTTTACCGGTATTCATGGAGGTTTATGTTTGACTGTAATCATTTCTGTAATCAAATTTAAGCCAGTGATGTGATCATAAATGTTTAACAAGTGTGTCTTGCTTAAGTCACAGATGGTGGAAAAAAATGAGAATTTGTCTTTCTCTAGGACCCTGTGTTCCAGCCATACCTTTTTCATCCTTACTATCCTTGCTTTCCCCCAAGTATCTAGGGACAAAAGAATGAGATTTGGTAATTCTTCTGCTCTCATTTGGGGTTTCCTTAGTGAATCCTCTTTCCCATTCTTTACCGTGAGAATTGTTTGCAAAAGCTTTCCCACACACCAGGCCCATCACCTGAAGGACATTTTGCTTCATAGTCTATTCCTTGTGGGTTGTGTTTGCATTAAGAGGAAAATTTAAAGCTGTCTGAGACTAATATTCTGTTGGACCGTGTTGTAGTCAGTTCTGACCACTACAGAAAAATTACCATAGCCTAGTGGCTTAAACAACAAACATTTATTTCTCACAATTCTGAAGGCTAAGACATACAAGATTAAGATGCTAACAAAGCCAATGCCTGGTGAAGGCTTGTTTAATGTTTTAGCATCTTATTGTATCATCACATGATCGACAGCAGAGAGGCAGTAAGCAAACTCTCTTCTGTCTCTTCCTGTGAGGGCACAGATCCATCCTTGGAACCTAATTACATCCCAAAGTCCTCCCTTTCCAATACTATCATATGGCAAATTAGCGTTTCAACATATGAAGTTAGGAGAAGGAAATGCAAACATTCATTCTGTAAAAGACCAGAATTCCTTCAATCTTTGATACCTCTATCACTTTTGTGTATTTTGTTTTGCTGAGCACTTCTATCACCATCAATTATTCTATAGCATTATTGAGATTGAGGTATATTACTGGTTATATATTCATCTCTTCTGAGTCAGTCTCCTCTTATTGATTGAGCTAAGCAAACATTTAATTTTTTGCCTAATTTCTTTAAAAATTAGGTAGAAATTTGTTGTTATTTATTAAAATTTTATTTCAGTCATTCTTTAAAATGTATGTACGTGTGTGTGTGTGTGTATGTATGTACGTACGCATCTATTTATTTTTAGATGGAGTCTCGCCTACTCTGTTGCCAAGGCTAGAGTGCAGTGCTGCAATCTTGGCAGAGTGAAATGTTAATTTTGTCATCTTGAGGTTAGATAAACAAATAGGGTTTAAATTTGCCCCTTCACATGCTGTTCAAAATTAGCTTGATACACTCTTCATATTACACAAACCTTTAACAATAATTGAACTTTATCATCAACAAATCTTGAAACAGCATATAGCATATAACTCTATTCTCTAAGAAGATCAGTTTATTTTAAAAACTTAGTGTGATATATAGAAGATATAAAATACGTTCTATACTTTTTTCTTTCTTCATATTCTCTCGGGAACCACAAAGAAGTTGATAAGCCACACGACTTGCTGTATGGCTAAGATAGCTGTATAGTATGGTAATTAAGAAAATAAATTATTATTCAAAGTTTTCTGAGTAGCAACTATGGTCTATTTTCTATTTTTTATGTCAACTTGGGCAAATTGATATTTATTTACCTTACTTTTTAGAAAACTTACACGTCACATTTTAAACAAATCGAAGATTGCCTATTTTTCTTTATTTACATTTAGATTTTACATATAAATAAACTAAATTTGAAACTTAAATACTAAATTTTGGAATATTTATACATACTACTATACGTCTTATTTAAATTTTAAAGAAAGACTAGGTCAGGCGTACTGACTCACATCTGTAATCCCAGCAATTTGGGAGGCCAAGCCAGGTGGATCACTTGAGGTCAGGAGTTCAAGACCAGCCTCATCAACATGGTGAAAAACCTATCTCTGCTAAAAATATAAAAATTACCAGCATGGTGAAAATCTATCTCTGCTAAAAATATAAAAATATAAATTTTGTAAAAATTTTAAAAATTTTATAAAAATATAAAAATTGCCACATGGTGGCGTGCACCTGTGGTCCCAGCTGATTGGGAGGCTGAGATTGGAGAATCATTTAAACCCAGCAAGCAGAGGTTGCAGTGAGCCGAGATTGCAGCACTGCACTCCAGCTTTGGTGACAGAGTAAGTGAGACTCCATCTCAAAATAAATACACAAATACATGCATACATTCAAACATACATACATGCATACATACATACATATATTTAAAAGAATGTCTGATATAACATTTTAACACAATGAAGCTATCTGTAACTCTCCCATCTGAAGTACAGAGGGCTCATGTAGGATAGCATGATACAAGCCACAATTAACCCCAAAAATACCCACTGAATTTAACATATTTAAATAGTAATTAGACACGTTTTATCACATAAGCTGCACTTCTGAGATCTGACTGATGAGTAATTTAATGATTCAACGATGTCATGTCCCTTCTATCTTTGCACTGGCATCCTGCGTTTGTTTTCAGAGGCTTCCCGTAATAAGGATAATATACATATAACTCTAGATAACACAGATATGAAAATTATACATCTATGCATAAATGAATTACTATCAAGAGACTAAAGTTTCCAAAATCATCTTAAGTTATTGCTGTTTTAAATGGAATGGACACGGAAGATTCAATAACAAGACCAACATAATGTTTATTATAACAAAAATATATATTGTTATGCGTTATCTGTATGTGCCACAACCAAACAAAATATGAAAAACTTTGCATAATTGATAGAAATCTTTATTGTTAAGAACTATCACACATTGTTATAGGTAAATGTTTTGATTTTATAAAGCCATATTCAAGTGTAGATATAACTAATATGGATGAGTAGTAGTAGTTTATAAAATGTTATTTTAAAATTTCCTTTTGATACCTTATAGAAGTTTATTATGAAATTATATTTAAAATCACAGAGTTAAGATTTTAATGCTAGAGAAAAAGTTAAAAATAATTTTTCCAGTCACTTATTTTTATAAACATAATGACTGTCTTATATATGCAATGGTCTAAATAATTATCAATATAGTGAGCTACTATAGATAGATATTTAACTTAAACTTTCTGTCTCTGCATGGCAACAGCAAGCACTGTTGCATGGAATAGGGGTTGCACAGAATAAAAACAGAACTTTTTTCTAATTGTTTTATATAGTTTTATATAGTTTTTCTATAGTTTTATAACAAATAAAAATTCTGATAGCGGCCGGGTGTGGTGACTCACACCTGTAATCCCAACACTTTGGGAGGCCGAGGCAGGTGGATCACGCGGTCAGGAGATCGAGACCGTCTTGGCCAACATGGTGGAACCCCATCTCTACTAAAAATACAAAAAAATTAGTGGGTGTGGTGGTACACACATGTAGTCCCAGTCACTTGGGAGGTTGAGGCAGGAGAATTGCTTGAACCCTGGAGGCAGAGATTGCAGTGAGCTGAGATTGCGCTACTGCACTACAGCCTGGGAAACATTACAAGACCCTGTCTCAAAAAAAAAAAAAAAAAAAAAGAATTCTGATGGTATACAGGCAAAATTTAACATACTTAATGTTTATGTGTACTAAATATTCCCAAGGATCTAGTATTAAACATTTGCATGAAAGGACACAATTATAAGCTCAGAAAGCATTAATTAAATACAGCTGTATTTAGAAAAGTAATTTTTAATTATGAATGGCATCCTTATGTAGTGATATTTAGGAAAGTGAGTGAGACAGTAAAAGACCAAGGACTTCACTCCTTGTAACAGAAAGTTCACTTATTTTAAGTTGGAATATAAAGAAAAAATATCAAACAAACATGATTAGGATGATTTTCAGAAAAATTATACTGTAAAACAATTCCCATATGTGTATAAATGAATAATGTAGACATCAGAATGAATTAAGTTTCTATAAATGATATATACAGCAACAGATGTAAAGGCCCTGTTAAAAAAAGCTGCATGCCTTTTCCTACAATATCTATCAAAAATTTAGTAAGCCATTAAGTGGTATGATGAAAGCACTTTTTTTTTTTTTTTTTTTTTTGAGACGGAGTTTCACTCTTGTTACCCAGGCTGGAGTGCAATGGCGCGATCTCGGCTCACCACAGCCTCCGCCTCCTGGGTTCAGGCAATTCTCCTGCCTCAGCCTCCTGAGTAGCTGGGATTACAGGCACGCGCCACCGTGCCCAGCTAATTTTTTGTATTTTTAGTAGAGACGGGGTTTCACCATGTTGACCAGGATGGTCTCAATCTCTTGACCTCGTGATCCACCCGCCTCGGCCTCCCAAAGTGCTGGGACTACAGGCGTGAGCCACCACGCCCGGCCCGAAAGCACTTTTCATTGCATACTCTTATACTTGTACTTCACAAAAACTTCATATTTCTGGAAATTTGTGGGCTGGTTTGCAAAACAATGAAGTTATGAGTTAATTACGTAGAAATGACAACTGTACAAAACTATAGAGACAGATTTAGGTTAATATAAAAAATGAGATATACATAAGTAATTTTAAATTTGATTTGTAACTAAAAGTGATATGAGGTATGCAATGACAATTTTTATAAATGGGAATAAACCAATAACTTTCTATATTTTTGTTTTCTCGTCTATAAAATAAATTACCTTACTATGTTAAGTAAGAAGTTTCCTTATTCATTTGTGAACATCTTCATTTTCTTAATCCTTAAATAAAATGTGAAAATATATCAGATTTACCAATAGGACATGAGTGGTTCAAAAACAATGTAATGCTAAAAATAAAATAATTACACATATACACACAGGCACACATGTAGCTACTTACTTCCATTTATATAGACACCTACATCTTACAGTAAGTCTTCATATTTGCAGAAGCATTAAGAATATCCAAATGTTGAAAAAAAAAATCAATCATTTAATGGAAATGAAAAATCTAAAGTCAAATAACATTTAGAGATTTTAGGTGATGGAACTCTATTTAGCATTTCTAGTACAGCATTGCATTGAAAAGGAAGTGGGACAATGGCAAGCAAAGATGTTTGATTTCTACAGCTTCTTACTTGTTACTAGATTTCCCACAATGCTATTTTGGTTGTTAATGTTGTTGTTTAGCCAATTTTTTTGTGGCAGAGCAAAGGCAAGGAGCTTTCCATCTTGCTGTTGTCACCCACTGTATAAAAGTGTTTTAATCTATGATAATACAAGAACCTTTTTTAATCTAAAAATAAATCTTTAGTCAGCACATGAAGTTAAGAAGGAAGCAGAGAGCAAATATAAATGAACTAAGTTAACTATAGTTAAGACAGTTGGGAGTCCTAAAATAGAATGAGGGAAATGGGAAGTGGCACATATAAAGAAAGATAAACAGTTACATAAGTGAGACCAAATTATGTTAAACAAAAAGGAGAAAAGATACGTGATTTGTAGAAAGAGTTCAGAGAATGCATAGAGCTGTTAAGTATTAGGAATTCTGATGAACATAGAAGAAGGCACTCCCAGAATATCTTAGGTTCTTAGGTTATTGTACAGAAAAGCTACATTTTTAGAGAAGTGTTATTCTAGGCATCTCCTCACTCACTAAAAAAGTTAATTAATTAAAAATGAAGGTTTAGCAGGATCAACATCACCCATTAGTAAATTTACTGCCTGACAGTTAAACAAAACAAAACCAACAAAACCCTTGATATTCCTTAGAAAATGATGACAATATTTAAAATTTATACTTTTCTAAATTGTCCAGAACACAATTACCATTAATGGATATGCTGAGAAGCAGAAAAACGTGATACATAATTAGAAAATAAAATTGTTAGCAAAAACCAACTCTAAGATAACCCAGAAATTGATGGTAACAGATAAACGTTTTGAAGAGGCTGTCACAAATATGGTCAAGGACTTTAAAAATATGATTATTATAATGAATGAACATACAGAAAACTGTATAAAATTAAGCTATAAACATAAGCATATAAAAGTTTAGAACTGAAAGGCACAATACTTGGAGTGAAAACTGCAATAGATGGAAGTAAGATTAGATTTGAAATGGCAAAAGAAATGTTTAATCTGAGATGGATCAGTAGAAATTATTCAATCTATATATCAAGTAGAAAAAATATTTAAGTAAAAAATCCAGACCCCAATAAACCATTGAATAATATTAAATATCACATTGCATAAAATTTAAACCTCAGAAATGGAAAATGTGCAATCAAATATTTCAGCAAATAATGATTAAACACTTTACATATTTTTTATAAACATTAGCATATGCAGGAATCTCAGCAAAGACAAAAGAGGTTAAATCCAAGAGAAGTACACTAGGTAATCATAGAGTCAAATTTTTGAAAACCAATCTACTTTGATCCACTGTATTTTATACTTTAAAATGTTTGAAATGGTTGATTTTATATGTATTTTACAATAAATAAATTCATTTGTGATATGCTAACAACTAAGAGTTTGTAGAGAGAGAAACTTGAAAATGAATAGAATAGATACTATATAAAATAGCTAATGGAAATATAAATTTCAAAATAAAATACGAACAAAACTACCAATTCTTTCATCTGTTAAGGCAAGCACAGTAGAAATGGTCTCTTAACTGTTAGATGTATCCAGGTAAGACCTATGATATTTATTAACATTTCTCAAGTGACTTAGATAAAAAGAACACATCAGTAATTTTTACATTTAAATTTTATAGCAAGTAATAAAATGTGCTATTATTCATCTCAAGCATTATGTAACTTGAAGTTAGGGTGTGGGCCATTGTGTGCTGTGCATGATAGTGTATGTGTATGTGAAAAAGAGAGAATGACATCTAGAGAAAGAAAGACCTGACATCAAACATTATTTTTAATGAAAATAACTATATTTTGCATATCAGCTTATAGTATGTTAAGGAGGCCAGGGATAAGGTAAATGTAAGATGCTGAAGATATTAAAAATAATAATAATATGAAGCTGGAACCTTTAATTTGTAATAGTATATCAAACACAGAAATATTATCTTAAATTCAATCTACATGAGAGATGGGTCCATTTAGAAAAACACATTTAAGTCTAAGTCTTTCATTATACTCTTTGTAATGTTCTGAAATCCAATTTGGTATAAGTAATAGATTTATGACTTTACACTAAAATTTTATAATTGAAATAAATAGTCATAATTATTTTAGCTTTATGTTCAGGATGATTTTCCATTTCATGCTGGGGCAGCAGCCAGACAACCATCATTTTCAATTAATGATTCTATAGACAACGTTTTAGGCTTGTGGTGTGCCATTTAATCCAAAGGACATATTTATGATAAAAGCATATTTCTTCTCCTTAGCTATCGTTATTCATTTATAGAAATATCCAAGTCCCATACTCTTTAATAGGTTTATGTCCTCATGACATTTAATAGGTTCATGTTCTCAAATGTATATCTGGTTTGTTTGTGTTAATTTTATTTATCTTTGTTTTTTTTTTTTTTTTTTGATTTGAAGTCTGTGTCATACAGGTTGCAGTGCAGTGGCACAATCTTGGCTCACTGCAACCTCACCATCCCAGATTCAAGCAATTCTCCTGCTTCAGCCTCCCAAGTAGCTGGGACTACAGGCACACGCCACCATGCCTGTGTATACCACCTGAAGTGACTTAGGGGCTAATTTATTCAAATTACTTTTAGATGTTTCAAGGGAAAGTAGTTTATGAATGTCAATTACTATTTTGAGGTATTTGCTTCGAATTCTTGTCTTTAAAAAATGAGTACATTCATCCTTGTGTAATGCACTGGACATTTTCCCTAGTTCAAGAATACGTTGACAATTTATCCTCTTTTTCTTCCAAAATAAAATGCATAATATCTTGTTCAAATTACATGATAAAACAAAAATTTTCAAACAAGTAAATGCAAAATTGCACTAATAGAAATTAGTAAAAAAAATTCAAGAAAAAAGAAATCACACAATTTTGTATGTGTAGAATAATTATACAAAATCAAAATATTTTAATAAAATGCTAAGAAAACTCTAAACAGAAATTTGAATGCCACTTATCACCAGAGAATGTTCTTCAATAATCAAATTACTTTTAGTTATAACACTGTTGAGAATATATTTTTGTGAAAATACATCAATAATGCAATAAATTGACAAAGATGTATAGTCATATATAATATACATACTATATATACGTATTCTTATATATAAATATGAATAACCAAGCATGTAGATAATACCTTCATTGTGGAACTTGCTTAATGTCATACAGTCACACAGAGTAAGAGGAACATTTTAAAAATCTTCTTTACAAAAGAAGACATACATGAGGCCAACAAACATATGAAAAAACGCTCATCATCACTGGTCATTAGGGAAATGCAAATCAAAACTACGTTGAGATACCATCTCACGCCAGTTAGAATGGCGATCATTAAAAAATCTGGAGACAACAGATGCTGGAGAGGATGTGGAGAAATAGGAACACTTTTACACTGTTGGTGGGAGTGTAAATTAGTTCAACCATTGTGGAAAACAGTGTGGCGATTCCTCAAGGACCTAGAAATAGAAATTCCATTTGACCCAGCAATCCCATTACTGGGCATATATCCAAAGGATTATAAATCGTTCTACTATAAGGACACATGCACACGAACGTTCATTGCAGCACAGTTTACAATAGCAAAGACCTGGAACCAACCCAAATGCCCATCGATGATAGACTGGACAGGAAAAATGTGGCACATATACACCATGGAATATTATGCAGCCATCAAAAATGTTGAGTTCGCGTCCTTTGTAGGGACATGGATGAACCTGGAAACCATCATTCTCAGCAAACTGACGCAAGAACAGAAAATGAAACACCACATGTTCTCACTCATAGGTGGGTGTTGAACAATGAGAACACATGGACACAGGGAGGGGAGCACTATACACTGGGGTCTGTTGGGGGGGGATAGAGGGGGGTGGGGAGTTGGGGAGGGATAGCATGGGGAGAAATGCCAGATATAGGTGAAGGGGAGGAAGGCAGCAAATCACACTGCTACATATGTACCTATGCAACAACCTTGCAAGTTTTTCACATGTACCCCAAAACCTAAAATGCAATAAAAAAAAAAAAAATCTTCTTCAACGAAAGATACCTTTATGCACCATATAAAGAGGTTAGATATCTATGATATAGTGGGTGACTTATCAGTTTCATAACAGATTAATTAAATCAGAAAATAAAACTGACTATGATAATTAAAGTAAGTAATTTAGTATAAAAAGTGACTAAAAATCTGAACATATATTTCTACAAACACAAATTTCTACAGACACAAACACAATTTTCTACAAACACAATTTTTCTTGTTCATTTAACAATAGTGAAGGATGTATTCATTAAACAATGACTAACTTTAGAATTCATCACATGTAACAAAAAGTTCAAAGATTTTCAACGTTATAAAATGTAATTCATGCAGGATAGTCATGAGTAAATTGTAAAAAGGAAAATATGAGCATGTAAGACACATATTTCTCCCAAGACTTATGGCTTCTTATATAATATTGATATATACTTATATATACCTGGATTATATTTTTTTACTTAAACTTCTTCATAAACACAAATATATATATTTATATTATATACATGTATATATATATATATACTGGTCATGTGTTGGACATTAAGGCATTATACTTCACACATATATTTATACACACACACACACACACACACACACACACACATCATGTATTGGACATTCAGGCATTAGGCCTTCTTCCAGAACAAAGAAATATATATATATATGTATATATATACATATATACACTAAAATATATACATATACACACACACTTATTTTTAACAGCTTCAAGCTGAATATACTTACACTAATAAGGATAAAAAATGGACAATTCACATTCCTCATGTCCTTTAATACTTAAAAGTTTAATCAATTGTATTTTGCATTATATCTTAAATATATAAGCAAGTAAAGTGTGTGTTCATGACATACTTTGCATTAAGTAACACATATCTTAAAATCGTTTTTCTCCCATGGACAAATATGAATAAATATCAATTGAAATATTTAGTTTATGTCCTCAAATCAACCAATTATCAATCTCAGAAAATCATTTTTTAATCAGGACTTTAAGAACTGTGAAGAAAACCAAAACGGACACATGCTTACTCATGCTCACACAAACATGCATGTATATATTCCTAAAATAGATCATAAAAGAAACATTAAATAATTTCTAACAAAAAAGAATGGAAAAATGTAATTATGAATTAGTCTCAGAATTTTTAATTCTAGCCATGTAAATTGACATAACTATAAATTTATTTGCCAAATTAACTGTACCATTTTAATAAATATATGAATTTAATTAACATAATTTTTACATTAAATATATTATTCACCAACAGCAGACTTGGATGTTCTTAAGTTGTTATTGTTTTGATAAAAGAAAAAAGTAAAATCAATAAAGTAATATTGAGGAAATAATAAGCCTAGGTTTTGACTCTCTAAGTTTAATAGCAACTGAAGAGTGACCTTGGCAAATCACTTAACCTCTCTGAACCTCAGTTCCCTCAACTGTAAAATGAATGTCTGTAGTAAATGAACTTTGTACTCACTGCCATGACTGAGATTTTCTATACCTCTGAAAACTACTTCTGAATAGTAGGATATAAAAACAACATATTAACTGCTAAAATTTATATTTCCATTTAATTTGTAATATGCTTATTTACTAGAAATTTGCAGCCTTATTTGCACATTTCTATTATGTTTATTAAGTGAATTTTTAGGGTGAAACTATCCTAACATGACATTTTTAGCATATATATCTTTCTAGAGCTTGAAAAGTTTCTCTCAGCTTCACCTTCATCTGACTCAGTGTTGCAAATAATTAAATGTCTCAAGGTGTCAAAACTAATTTGTTCACTGTAATATGTGGCTTGGTTGTTCAGGATCCTGAAAAAGGAAAGTCTAAAAAGGTTGGCAAATTGATCGTACCATGAAAAATGAAAAAACTATAGTCTTAAATTGCTTATATTTAAAACTTTCTTAAAAAAAAGCATGTACTTTACCATGCTTTATTATAGATATAAGGATACACAATTATAACAGTGATATCTCAGGAAAATAATGCATGCTATTTTTTATATTTTCTGTTACAATACTGATCTTTCAGATTATGTTGATTCAAACTTAAGCAATACAGAGTGTTTTAATTAAGAGTTTGACCAATTCAATTTCTTAGTATTGAAATTACACAAATGGCATTATATTAAACACTGAGAGGCAAATACACTATAATATGTGTCTCAATCTGTTTGGGTTGCTATAGCAGAATGTGCACATACTGACTGGCTTAAACAATAAATATTTATTTTTTACAGTACCGAAATTTGAAAGTCTGAGATAAAGATGCCAGTATGATAGGGATTTTGGTGGAGTCCCTCTTCCTGGTTATTTCTTTTCATGGCATTCCTTGGCATAGGCACCCAGAGAGAGAAATCCTGTGTTGCTTCCTCTTATCATAAGACCCTTAATTCCACAATGATGTTTTCAGTTCATTATCTAATCTAACCCTGATTACCTTTAAAAGGCCCTGCATCCAATAACATCACATTTAGGGAACAACATATGAGTTTTGGAGGGCAGGATGCAGACATTCTGTTCATAGCATTATTTTAAAAATCGCTTAGATATAGACATGCCCAAATATGAATGTAGTGTTATCACTATTACCAAAAAAAGAAAAAAAAACCCACAGTTTTGCCTATAATAGGACAAAGAAGTTAATCTCTAAAAGCTAGAAAAAGATTCTACTTTATTTTTGTAACTTTCACATCTTAATATTTGTGTTTTTAAAATTTGATATCAATATAAGTGATTGAAGTTTATCATTCCTTTTGTTTCTTAACTCTAAATAATAAAATCATTATCATTTTATTTATATAAAAATAATGTTATTGCTTCAGATTACCTAATGAATTGGTTTTTTTCAGAGTTTAAACTGATATTTTCTTTTAAACATATTAATATAGCTATTCTATTTCATTTGACAAGTCAAAGTAGAATATTATTGCTTTTGTCTTAAAATCAATATGCACACAATTTAATCTTATAAAGATAAGATTTTTAAGGTATATGATATGCTTTTGACAAATGTAAGTATAGGAGTTTGATATATTAGCATCAGAGTTTCTGCCCCTTTCAAGTTTCAAAAAGTGAGATTTCAACTACTTAGAGAACTTCATTAATATTACAGATAGATTGATGATAAAATAGTAACCTGCCCAAAGAGAACTAGAATTATAAATGTATTGTTTTACGTTCAACATCCTGGACAATGTGTTAACTGTGTTAGAAATATAATTTGTAGTCCTCACAACCCGTTCAGTTAGGTATTATTCTTTTCATTTTCAAAGTAATTAAGCAACTTAACTAAGTTGCACAACTAATGGTTGAATTAGTTTTCTAGGTTACATATACTGAGTGTTGTAATTTTCTCTGATTTGGCCTTGAGGTCTCTCTCTGTAGAGTGGTTATAAACTCTAGCCCTTTCCTGATGAGGCCCCCCAGGAGAAGTGATCGTGGATACCTATAGTGTGCCTTTCATGGGATACTTCTTTATTCTGGAGGAATGCCTAGTGCCTGAGTGTCCAACCCATGACCAGGCCTCCTTCTCACAGGAAGGAGACTGTTTACAGTGATAGACACTTGTTTGGCTCTTGTTTAGTTTATTAAATAAATCTGTGTTTATTTTATTCTTGACAAGATGGCTACTCTGTAGAAAAGCTTTGACAGGGAAGAAAGTTAGGTCCTGGTGTGTTGGTTGAATGAGACACAAAGGAAAAAAAAAACAAAAACTTGTGAAGTAACGTAAGTAGTTTATTACTCAAAAGTGCATGAGAAATGAGACATACCCATGGATTGATGGGAAAATCAAAGGATCAATGTGTTCAATCAGCAAGTGAGGAGCCAGAGAAAAAGAAAGTTCCTAGGGGCCAAGGACTTTACTGAAGCTCAGAGCATTACCCAGGCAGAATTTCTATGGGGAGTTCTAATTGGTTGGCTTGGAGCAAACAGGTGCCAGTTCTGTTGGGGTCATTTTGTGACTGAGAGTGGCCAGGGCAGAATCTCTGCAGTTTGTGCAGGATTCAAGGTCAGTGGGTTGAGTTAAGTAGATTGTAAGTGTGTTTACGTGACATATACATACAACAAGAAGATGGTCACCAGGAGGCAATTGTATGAGACAGATATGTAGTTCAACCACAGTAAAGAACTGGGAGGAAGCACCATTAGAAACCACCATTGGATCACCATTAGGTGATCCAATCACCTCCAACTAGGGCCCACCACCAACATTGAGAATTACAATTTAACATGAGATTTGGGTGGAGTCAAGGAACCAAACCACCTCAGATGCTGAGGCAATACAAAATCATAGGAATTCACCACACTGAAACATAACTATTAATAAAACAACGATACATTCTTCTATGCCCAGGAAAGCTTGATTCCTACCTGTTGTTTTAGGGAAATATGAATAGAGTCTTATTTCATTATCTAAAATGTATTGGTTGAGATGGCTTATTAAATAGTCTCTCTAGGTATAGAGAATATGCAATAGGTTTCTACATAAATATCTAGTCAACAAGAAATTTTCAAAAAAATTAGTTTATTTTACTCTGTATTATAGTAAGGTATAATTACTTTTCTACCATTCTTTGGGTGTCATTTTCTGATTACATCTGTGCAGAAATGCCATTCTGATGTATCAGGGAACTTATTACTGAAAGCATGATTGTTTATCGTCTTGTTCACTGCATATTTAGTTACCATATTGTCCATTGATTTCCAAGAAAGCCTTTGTAAATTGCAAGCAGACTGTATAATTTCATGGTAAATGTAAAATTCATTTCTCTGCCTGTTTAACAAAATGTCCCATTTTATAATTGTTATGGTTGTGCATTTTTTGGGTTTTTGCTGGTTTGGACCCGCTGTCTATATCAGTTGCTCAAAGTTCTGCATGTTGGTGGGAAAGAATGTATATTTTAAATTTCTTCTTGCAGTGTCACCTGGAAAATAGATCTCTGATTGTATAGTTTTATATGTTGCTGGAAAATACTATTAACTATCACCCAGACACAGTCACTAAGGAGTTATTCTGATAAATGGTTCGGTAACTTACTTGGTGCAGATTATTACAGGTAAGCATACATTACTTGGAAGAAGCATTCTGAAGGTCAGTTTTATAGGCCTTTGACCTTAGAGAAAATTTATGTCTCCATGTTTCTTTTAAGATCTATGGTTTTTATAACTAAAGGAAAAGGCAAAATTTAGAGTTTAAAGAAAAGGTTCAGAGTTCCTTAGATGTTAGTCAATGTGCTGGCAGTTCTTAGGAATATGACCTTTTATAAATTACTTAAATCCCTTAAACCTTTGAGTTCTTACTAGTATATAAAGGTATTAATGCATAATATACAATATGATCTAAGGGAAATTTGAGACATTTTAACATTTATTTAATACCTCGACTATACTATTTACTCAATAAAATGTGGCTGCTATGATATGATTACTATATTAATACTACGTTTTAAACTCCATGTTTGTAAATGCTTAGGTTTGTAAACTTGTGAAAATCACTAAAAAAACTTGCAAAACTGAGCCACATAAACTGAAGACAGGGTACATATACAAACGTAACTCAGAGTAGATGTGAGAACATTGTACAATATTCAAAATAGCTATCAGTATTGTCTCTGATTGGTTTTCATCCAAAAATATTCTTCTCAGTTCCTTAAAAATAGACTACCAAATAAATTTTACATAACATAATGCCTTCAAAAATCGTAGGTATCTACCTTCTAGTTTCTGGATAAATAGAATGTTTCCCATGAGAAAGAATATCCAAATCAATTTTTATTTATAGAGAGCAGACTTGCAAAATTGTTGATGTATAATAGTAAAGATAAAATTACTAATGGTAATAGGACCTGTGGTTTTCTAATTTAATATTTTAGAGAAAAAATCTGTTAATCTTCAGTAGCTATTATGAATGAGTCATTTTTGCTTCCTAAAATTAAATATAACAAAGTACTTAATTTTGATATTAATTTAATTCAGAATGTATATAATATGCCACTTTGACCTGCTGGATTTAAGAAACAGCTTCAAGGTTTCTCAAACTTTCCCCCTCCCTCCTGTCTCTTAACCCTCTATTTCTCCCAAAGGAGAGAATGAAGCTGTTCTCCTGAAGTTTCCTGAACTGTCCGCAGTCTGAACTGCCAAAGAAGGAAACAACCAGTGCCGGTCTCTTCCCTGAGTTTTATCAACTGAACTCATATTACAGGAAGAAAGACCAAAAGTTTGTCAACACGCCTGGACAGACTATTGTAGCAAAACATTATCTAACATGTACAGCCAGCAGACATTGTCCTAGGTCATTGTATGATCTCCAAGCCCATTCACTTTGCCCTAAATATCATTTACTATTCCTCCAATAGCCGCATTTTCGCCACAGCCCTTCCCCTTTGAAGAAAGGTATGTAAACATCTGTACCCCATTGAGCTTTTTGGTTATCATTCTCCTGTGATTCTCCTGTGCAATGCACATTCAAATCAAGTTTAAATGCCTTTTCTCCTATTCATCCACCACTTGTCAGTTGATTTGCAGTACCCTTTTAGAGGGCATGTGAAAGGGGTTTTCTCTTAGTCCCTAAGTAATCCAGAATTTCTAATCACTGACTCTTGGGTCTGACAACTTCTTATTAGAGTTAATATATTGTATAAATGGCACCAAGATATGTGAGTATAAGAATAATCACAATTATGTCCTTTGCAAGGACATGGTATAGAGCTGGAGGCCATAATTGTTAGCAAACTAACACAGGAACAGAAAACCAAAAATGGCATGTTCTCACTTGTAAGTGGGAGCTATAGAATGAGAATACATGGACACATAGAGAACAACACACAGTGGGGCCTATTGGAGGGTGAAGAGTGGGAGGAGGGGGCGGATCAGGAAAAATAACTGATGGATACTAAGCTTAATACCTGGGTGATGAAATAATCTGTACGACGAACACCCATAACACACGTTTATCTATGTAACAAACTTGCACCTCCTGCACATGTACCCCAGAACTTAAAATAAAAAATAAACATTAGCTGAAATAACTTTAAAAAACACAAAAATCACAATCCATATAGTTTTGTTCAAATGAAAACTAGTTAAGTGCACACATATTGGGGTCCTAGGATAATCCTATAGTAGGCATTTTTTTAGAATTTATAACATACAGGATTTTGTCAAAACATTATTTTTTATGCCTGTTATTTTCAACCCCTCCTAAATAGTTCACTTTAAGAATGAAGCTAGAAGCTGAAATAGAGGCCTTTAATACCATTATCTTAGAACTTCTTTTCCTAGCCTTATCCTTGGAATTCTAAAATGATAGGACTCTTATATGCAATCTCCAATAACACTTGTATTTATTGCCCTCTTCCTCTTTGTGTTTGAGTCAAAAGCTGACTTCACTTTATCTGCCCTGGTATTATAAAACATTTTGCAGGGTCATTTTTAATTCTTCTTAACCAGCAGCAAGTCTCAAATCAACATTGACTATTAGGGGTTGTTGAACTCTTTATGTCAGTTTACTTAAAAGGTTAGAACTTATTTGTTATAATCAACTGAGTCCACCTGCAGAGATTAAAATTAATCCTTTGTTAAGTGATTTTGGTATGGTTATTTTTAACACTACTGGTTTTGTTTGCAAAATTTAACTTGTAAAATTACTCCTTAACACTTAGAAGCAGACAATACCACATTTGCTTTTTAAATGTAAGTAATATTGCTCAAACCAACTCACACTACAAAGAATTTATTTATAGTAATTTTCTTTTCCCTTTACTCTCCCACATGATAATCGGTATCTTTTTGCTTATTAAATCAGAAGTATTAAGAAAACGCCTCTGATCTTGTACCGCTGGTGCAATACATTCTCCCTATTCCAAGCTCAAAGCTCAGACGGACAGATATTTGTGATATCTTCCAATTCAATTCACATTGTATTTAGTTTTCAGGACTCATGCAGCCTCTAAAGGATGTTTTCATTTGTCGTGATTTTTGTTTGAACTTCTCAGTCACTTCTAAGGACTAGCATCTCTACATCATCCTCTTTCCCAGCGATTATATCTTCATTTGGAATAGAACTGGACCCTCTGCTTTAGCGCTCAGATGTCACCCTAGAGAGTTCAGTTCCTGGTCATCTTTAGCCTACATTCTAAACAGTAGCCGATGAGCTTTCCACTTTATCAAGCATTGCCTAATCCCTAGTTAAATTTGTAAAGCAAGTTTAGAGTAGAACATATTTTCTGACTAAAACAGAATTAAATTAGAAACCAACTGTAAAAATATATCTAGAATCACACGAAATATTTGAAAATTTAGCATATTTCTAAATAATGCATTACTCTAATAATAAATCACAAGGGAAATAAAATTAAGCTGAAATGAGGTGAAAATACAACATTTAAAATTGGTGGAATACAGAAAGAATAGTGCTCCTGCCTCAGCCTCCTGAGAAGCTAAGCCTACAGGTGCTTGTCACCACACCTGGCAATTAAGAAAAAGAAATTGTAGAGTTGGTGTCTTACCATGTTGCCCAGGCTGGTGTTGAACTCCTGGGCTCAAGTGATCCTCCCAGTTAAGCCTTACAAAATTCTGGGATTACAGTTGGGAACCACAGTGCCTGGCTTCACTCCCATGTCTATTGCAGCACTATTCACACTAGCTAAATTATAGAATAAACCTGTGTCCATCAACAGATGAATGGATAAGGAAAATGTGGTACATATACACAATGGAGTATTATGTAACCATAAAAAATAAAATCCTGTAATTTGCAAAAACATGGATGGAACAGGAGGATATTATTCTAGATGAAATAAGCCAGACACGGAAAGACAAATATCACATGTTCTTATTTACATGTGAGAGCTAAAAAAAAAGGTTTTATATAACCCAGAGATTAGAATGATGGCACTAGAGGCTGGGGAGCAGAGTGGGAAGGGAGGTAAATAAGAATTGGTTAATAGATACAAACATTCAGTTAAATAGAAGAAATACAGTTTACTGTTTGGTAGCACAATAGGGCAACCACAGTTGATAATTTATTGTGCCAGGCATGGTGGGTCACATCTGTCATCTCAGCACTTTGGGAAGCTGAGGCAGAAGGATCACTTGACCCCAGGAGTTTGATACCAGCCTGGAAAATATAGTGAGACCCCATTCTTCTTTACTTTAAAAAATACAATAAATGATATTATTATTATCATTATTGTTATTATTGAGACAGTGTTCCACTCCATCACCCAGGCTAAAGTTAAATGATGTGATCATGGCTCACTTCAGCCTCAATCTCCTAGACTCAAGTGATGCTCCTATCTCAGTGTCCCAAGTAGCTGTCTGAATAATAACAATTATAATAATTTATTATATATTTTTAGATAACTAGGAGAATGGAATTAGCATGTTCCTCACACCATAAATTACAAATATTTGAGGTGATGGAAATTCTACCCTGAGTTATTTATTATCCATTTTATACTTGTAACAAAATATCACACATACCTCATATATATGAACAATTATTATCCATACAATTTTTTTAAAGAAATGAGCTACTAAGTAAAAAATGGCATAAAGAAATCTTGCATGTATATTTCCAAATATAACCAGAAGAAAAAGGCTTCATAGTTTATGTTTTCAGCCTTAAGATATTTTGGAAAAGGCAAAACTGCAGAAACATTAAGGTCTGTGGTTGCCAGTTGTTGCAAGGAGAGTAGTAAAGGAGGGATGAATTTGTAGAACACAATAAATTTTTTACAAAAGTAAAACCATTCTGTATGGTACTGTAATAGTGAATGCCTAATGTTATGAATTTATTGAAACCCATAAAACTGTACAACACAAAACTCAAATCCTAATAAAAACTATGAAATTTAGTTATTAGTAACAAATCAACATTGGCTCATCATGTCTAAAAATATACCACAGCAGTACAAGACCTTAATAACGGGAAACTCTGGGTTGAAAGAGAATATATAAAAGGACTCTGTATTATCTGCTCTTATTTTAAATTTTGAAAGCCAACTGAAAAATTAGTAAGGAAGAAAAAATTATCTTGATTTTCCTTATCTATTACCAAGTAAAATCAGAAAAATTTAGTCGAATTTTTTTAATTAGCCTGATTTTTAAAAAATGCTACAGCTTGATAAATAATGGGATTTATTTCAGAAATGCAAGGTTAGTTTAAGATGTTACAATTAATGCCCTTTACCATCTTAAGAGGATGTAAGAGAAAAAAGCATAGGATCATTTTAATAAATGCAAATAAAATGCATGAATTAAAAAAAAAAAACATGGAAACCTTCTCAGAAAATTAGGAATGGAAAAAGATGCTCAACGTTTAAAAAATTAATAATTTTAGCCTAAAATTTTGAACAAAGTAAGCATGTTCATTGCCACCATTTTTGTTTTTTCTGTTTTGTACAGAGGTTCAATTCTAGGCAGTATAAACAGAATGAGAAGGCAAAATATATGACACATAAAATTTCAAAGAAATAACTCAGACTTTCTTTTTGTGTAGATGGTATAATTACCTATATAGATAATCCAAAGCAATCCATAAAAAATTCTAGAGTCAATAACTAATTTTACTGGGTAACAAGGCATAAAGTCTAATACAAAAAAGTCAATCTAGGTACTACACAATATGAATGACGAGTTAGAAAGTAAAAGTTAAACTATCACTCACAAAAGCATAACATTAAAACTCTAAAAGTAATTTAACCAGAAGTTTATAAAATGTGCATACTGAAAATTAGAAGAAAGGTATGAGAAATTAAATTTGGAGTGAAGAATTAAATATTCAATAATCAGAATATTAATGACGTAAAGATGAAAATTCTTCTCAAATTCATATATAGATTAAATGTAAGCCTAATTAAAATTACAGCAGAATTATTTTAAAATATGAGCTGAATCTAAAATATATATGACAAGGCAGAGATCCCAGGATATACACAATGATTTGATTAAAGAAAAATATGTGGAGGACTTACATTACCTTGTTTTAATAATTACTGTAAAGTTATAAGGAAGAAAACAGTGTGCTATTGGCATATGAATTCACAGACAAATAAGACAAAATGGAAGGTATAGAAATACATTCATATTTACATTTTAAATTGGCATTCTAAAAAGATTCCAAAGGTTATTCAATTGAAAAAGATGTCTTTAAAAAAGCAGTGCTGAAAAGTAAAGTGTGACATCTGCATAGACAAAGATTAACCTCAATATTTCTCAGTAGTAAAAATCGCAACATTAAAACCTTAATCTCTAAAATCTCATTGCCAAAATAAATTAGCTCAGAATCAAACATATAACTAAAAGTAAAAGTTAAAACAAAAATTGTAGGCAAAATATATTTATTTTTAGGCAAAAGTATTTTTAATTATGGGTCAGCATGGATTTATCAAATAGGACACAAAATTATGACAATAAAATAAAATGTATAAGATAAATATTATCAAAACAAACCTAAAAAATAAATGTTTGATGTTTAAACACATATGAGAAAATATAATGACCACATAATTGAAAAAACAATCAAATATGCATAGTATATCTATGTATATACATGCTTCTCTGCAAAGCTGTATGTACACGTGTAATATGCACAATATGTATAAATATCACAAACAGTTACATAACATGCATAAATATGTACATTTATATGCAAATGTTTTTGAATATATTCAGAATACATAAAGAACTTTTATAATCAATAATGTATAAATACAATTTAAATTGAGCAAAATGTGTGACTAGACATTTCACTAACAGTGATATACCACAGGCCAAAAGGAACATTACAAGATACACATTGTCACTAGCCATCAAGAAATTGCACATGGGAACCAAAATTTAATACTACTGTTCATCCAATAAAATGTATTCTGAAATAAAATTGACTGATAATACCGTGTTTGTCAGTGTTTATAATGTTAAACACTGTGTGACCCAACAATCCCACTTTATGTATATATTCAAGTTAAATGAAAAGTTATGTCCCCCAAACCTGCACTCAAATGTTTATAATAGTGTTATCTTAATTGCCAAACTTGGAAACAACCCAATTTCTTCAACTGGCAAGAGGATAAAGAAATGATGGAAACTATGCAGCAATATGCATGAATTAACTGTTAATATTCACAAATGCATGGATTAATCTCAAAGGCAACAGGCAAAGTGAAAGAAGCCAGACTCAAAAGACTGCATATTTTACAAATCCATTTTTGTGGAAATACAAAATACAAAGCAATGAGAATGGCAAACAGATCAGTGATTGCCAGGGTTAGAGATGGGGATCATATTCAACCACAAAGAGCAACACAAAGAAATTCTGGGTGGTCATGGGACTGTTCTCTATTTTAAGTGCACTGGTAGTTACACAAGTCTATGTACTTGTACTTAATGCTACATGGCTGTAGCTCTCAAAAGAGTCGATTTTACTGTATGTAAATTAAAAGATAGGTTTTTAAAATGCAAAAAATGGTGCACAATTTCCCCTGTTGTTTTTCTTAGTGTGTCTTCTTTGTCCCTTTCTCCACACTTTCTCATTTCAAATGGTGGCAAATATAATATACGAGATGGTAACCTGCAATGTCCTGACATAAAAAAAGATGGTATATGCAAATTGGCATTAAGAAATTTTTTTTTATTGTACTTTAGCTTCTGGGGTACATGTGCAGATTATGCAGGATTGTTGCATAGGCACATACGTGGCAAGGTGGTTTGCTGCCTTCATTCCCCCATCACCTATATCTCATATTTGGTATTTCTCCCTTTGTTATTCCTCCCCACCCTCCCCACTCCCCACTGTCCCTCCCCTAGCACCCCCCAACTGACTGCAGTGTGTGATGCTCCTCTCCCTGTGTCCACGTGTTCTAATTGTTGAACACCTGCCTATGAATGATAATATGCGGTGTTCGGTTTTCTGTTCTTGTGTCAGTTTGCTGAGAATGACGGTTTCCAGATTCATCCATGTCCCTATGAAGGACACGAACTCATCGTTTTTTATGGCATTAAGAAAAATTTAGTAAAATTAGTCACAAAATGGTGGGAAGGATGTAGGTAGAACAACCAAATAACGATCCTTTGCATTCCTATGGTATTTGTTGTAATTTTTCCTTTTCATCTCCGATTTTATTTATTTGGATTATATCTCTGCTTTTCTCAGTCTGGCTGAAGGTTTGTCAAATTTATTTATTTTTGAAATAAAAAAGCTTTTGGTTTGTTCATTTTTGTATTGTTTTCTTCATTCCAATTTTTTTAATTTCTGCTGTGATCATTATAATAATCCATGTGGCCTCTGTCAATTAACTTATGTCACTTGTGTACTTTTATATGCATTCTAATAATAAATATACTTCTTTTTCAAAATAGCTCCCTAAAATAAGAGTGCTATTCTATATAAAGATATATCACCAAAAAAGAAAGTTGAACTTCTCTTTCTGGGACAAAATCACATTTTCCCTAGATAAGTTGTTTGTTATATATAAGACTCTCCTTGATGTTTGGAAATTCACTTTCTATAAAGCATACAGCTAAGTTATTCAAAATCTGCTCTTATTACAACTTATGAAACAAATTAAAAAGTTTGTTTCCAAATACTTTCCCACTTGGAATCCCTTAACAATTCTGCTGTATACATAACTGACTTAGGTTAATAAATACATCTCATATTCAAATTTTGAATGTGCCATAATATCTGGATTCTTTAACTGTGATTTTTACCAAGAACCAGCATTATTTCTTTTAAAAAATACTACCTTTTATGTACTGCTGTATCCATCAATCATCTTTTCACTTTCAATATCAATGTTTTTCTTTCCTTGAGATAGCCTTAGCAAACAAGCAAAATCAAAATTAATCTATGCTAATACATCTTTCCCATCTTTTTATCTAGTGATTCTATCCTTTAAACACTATTCCATCTGTATTTCTCCTAACTTCCCTGATACCTGCCACTCTGTCCAAGTGGCTCACCTTTGGATTTTTCATGAAATCTTACTCTGTCCCTTTAATTCTGTTGTTCTTTCCTTGAACAAATGCTCTTTCTTGTTTTTTCTCCATTGTGACACCCTCAATTCATTTATTCATAAAGTCTCCATTAAAATAACACATTAATTATGTTCAAGGATCATCACATATTTTCAACTGCAATCAGTATCTCAGCCTCTCTAATTTAATCATATTTTATCATCTGGCAGGTAGCATGATACTTTCTATTCAGGATTACAGTCCTTCATGTTTGATATAGTAGAGGGTAGGAATTCTGTCTTATCTTCATGTGGGCCTCACTGCCAGCAAGAACCTTGCTTAAATTTGCTGCCATGCAAGAATGTGGCACAAATAATCGTTTCAGTCTCATACCAGTTATGAGACATAATGTTCAAGGATGATTCTTTTTGCTTTAGTGACCAATTGTTCTTGGGTTCTGGGCTTTGGCCAAATGTTCTCATATTTTATGATTTAAATGATAGTCTTGTTTTTATCAAAGAAATCAAGAAAACTGTGACCCTCCAACATCAGGAATTTTGCTGGATCATATGCCTTTAAATATGCACACATCAGTTATTTGGGCATAGTTCAACAACACTAATGATTTTCTATTTGTAGGGCTATTGCTACACTGAGACATGTTCTCAAAAGTATTTTACATCATATCCTTATACTCCCACAATGTGTTATTTTTCCACTTGCATGTTAATAGTTTTTAAAAATTGATCTGTTGTTCTGTGATAGCTAATATACAACTTTATATTAATTGCTATGTAAATATATATGTCACTGTTATAAAAATGATCAAGAGATGTGTTCCCAAATTTTGAAAAGATGAATGATCTTTCTGTTTCAAGAATATTTCAATTTTCTACTTGGTCATCCTTTACATGGATTTGTTATGTTTTCTCCTGGCCATTTCTGATAATTGATTTTGTACATTTAATTTATGTGGTTTTAAGATAATTTATTTTGAATTTTTATTTTATTCATATCCTAAAGTATGGGTATGTATAATCTCATACACATACATTCAAGCAAACACCATGTGTCAAAATTTCCTGATTTGAACAGAATGTTTTGTTTTTAATTGTACAAGTTGTTTTTCTTAAGTAACAGATAGAGAAAACTTAACGTGACAGATGGTGGGTGGGTGGGCATCCTGTAGGCACAAGCTATTATGGAAACTAATAAGCCGTGGAGAGAAATTTTGAATAAATTGGCAATTGATTAGAAGATCTGTATACAAAGATGCTAATATGGAATTAGGAGTTTTAATCCAATGTTCATAAAAATCAAATACTCTTTCTTAGCCTTGGGTTATTTTTGATTTAAGCAGGACAAGTGAACCATATGCTTTACTATATATTGGTATGTATTTATAATTAATAGCTATAATTTTCCATCATTCAGATTTCTTGCATCCTTGTAACAAGAGAAGCTTTGTAAAAGGCTGTTTGTACATATATTTGTTTGGTACAAAGAAAAGTTTTCAGTGTTTCAAATTTTCAAATATGTTAGAAAAAATATGGAGCTACCAAAGTATATACAGTGGGAATATATACAGAGGGGTGTGTGTGTGTGTGTGTGTGTGTGTGTGTGTAGTATAAACTAATAATAAACTAATATATGCTTGAGTTTTACATAAAATAAACTAGAAATCTTTTTAAAACTCAGGTATTCAATAAGATTCATCAAGTTTAATATTTTTAATCTTGAGATAATTAATTGACTTTGAAGCATCTTGCTTTTAGTAGAGAAAGTGAAAATACTACTTATATAAAAATGATGCCAAGATGCCAGCTGCAGCAGGGGAGGAGCAGCTGGGCTGCATGCTCCACAAGAGCAACAGGAACCCGCAACAGGTAGAAGCCCCACCCTCCTGGGTGCAGCTGCAGCTGCTGCCCAAGCTGCTGCCATGGAGCTGGGCATCTGTGCACTCTCATGGTCAGAGACATCTGCTCCCACTGCCTGTCTTCTCCCCACTTCCAGCACCCACTCTGATCTCAAAGCAAGGTTGGAGCTGAGCCCAGGCACTGTTGCAGGCCAACCAGG
This sequence comes from Aotus nancymaae, assembly GCF_030222135.1. Lineage (NCBI taxonomy): Eukaryota > Metazoa > Chordata > Mammalia > Primates > Aotidae > Aotus > Aotus nancymaae. The sequence goes on along the minus strand of NW_026988431.1, from coordinate 55,472,386 downwards.
TGTGTGCACACTCAGGGTAGTACTGACATGCCAGCCTTCTGCTGTCTCAGCCCTCTATGGATTTGGGGCACTGACAAGGAAGGAGAGAGGCCCAGGAGGTGCTGAGGTCAGCTTGGCACTGGCCTGCAGGTGTCCCATGGCACAAACAGCCTGGGTGCTATGGACTGACAGTAGGAGGCAGACAGGCTCCTGGGTGGAAGGGGGTGGATTCCCACTGAAGCCCCACCTTCAAGCTGGAGAAGGCCTAAGCCTAGGGTCTGGGATACCAATCTTACAGACCAGAGTAGGTACTTGCGGTGATTTTTCCAGGTCTGCCCATGGCCACCAACAGACCAATCAGTGTGCAATTCTTCCCTCTGAGGCCCATAAAAGCCCTGGACTCAGACAGATTTGAAGAGATGATGAGACAACCAGCTGCAGACAGGAGCTACCCGTGCCAGGGTCTTCTCTCTGCTGAGAGCCAAATAGAGGTCGTGGCAATCAGCTGTGGAGAGGAGCTACCCACTCCAGTGTCTCCTCTCTGCTGAGAGCTGAATGCCCAGCAGGATAATATGCCTGCAGGGAGGACTCAAGGGTCTCGTTTCTGCAGAAAGCTGCACACTTGGGACATCCTGCCTGCAGAGAGGAGCTACAGCATGAGGATCTCCTCTGAGCACTTTTGTCACTCACTAAAGCTCCTCTTTACCTTGCTTGCACTGCACTTGTCTGCACACCTCATTCTTCCTGGATAAAGAACAAGAACTTGGGAACTGCCAAATGGGGGGGAACAAAGGAACTGTAACACAAACAGAGTTAAAACACGCCCCTTGCTCCTCACATTGCAGGCAACAAGGAGAGAAGAGAGAGGGAGAGAAGAGCTACATCCCTTCAGGGAACCCAGACCTAGGAGCTCCCCAAGCCAGGGCTGTCACACCTTGTTTGTGGCTCTGTGGTTCCTGGTGTCTCCAAGCTCCCGGGGGCCACTGTATTCCTCAATGCCAACTGTGGAAGCTGCTTGCAGTATGCCTGGTCCAGTCATAGCCTCACAAGGAGCCAGTGCCCAGGGCAGCACCAGAAGCTGCCTGCCTCATTACAGCCAGTGTACCCCGATGAGCGTGTGGCTGGACCACATGCCCACTCACAAACCCCTTGCCACTCTGCACGTGGCTCATCCTAGGCGGGTGTGGGATCCAGGTCAGTAGTGTGCACTGAGCACAGTCTGCTAGACTGAGTGGGTAGAATGAGCTCAGCAGGCCCTAGAAAACTCAAAGGTGCCACTGGCCACAGAGGTTTCTGGCTGGCAAAGCAACACGCCAAGGATGCTGTAATATTAAGGTAAGTATGTATGTTAAATGTGATAAGAGAGTTTATATAAAGTTTTCTGTCAGTAGCCTTCCTATTGTACATGCTCAGCCAGTGTTAGTATTATTAATAAGAAGAGTAAAGTAAATGTTACAAATAGTTTTCTCTGGAAATACAGCTGAATATCTATTTAAAATATTTTAATGTTAACTCTGAACATTTATATTTATGTTAGATGTTACCATAACATACATTAAGTAAATGTTCTAATATCATGAACTCTTCACTCTAAGAACAAAATTGTCTGATTATTTAGAGTATAGACTCTGGAAACATATGGTCTTGGTTCATATTCCTGTTTTGCCACCATAATAACCTCACAATTTGGAAAAATTGTTCTACTTTCTGGATTTTAGATTTCTTACCTGTAAAATGTTTACATGAGGGCCTACTTCATAGCATCGTTGTGAACATTGTACGTCAGTATACGTAAAACAGCTTGAAAGAGTAATCATGAAATTGATGTTATTTATGTTTTATTATGGTTTAAAACTGCTGAAAGATAAATGAAGTCTTTACATATATATTTTTAACCATATTATATACAAAGATTTAAGAGAATATTTGTCATTTAAAAGAAATATTTACAAATGGATTATTTGAAAATTACATTATTTAATATTTAGAAAACTTGCCCTGGCAGATTTTAATATCAAGTTAATAAGAGTAATTAAAATCACACAAAAAAGGATGTTGTGTAGAGGAATTCCGTACTTCATAACTGGTTTTGTAGGGGAAAAAAAACCATTTCAAATATAGGATACAAAGTGAATATCATAAAGCCTGACAATATGCACTGAAAGTGTGATCTAACTGCTTCTATTCTGGGAATACAAAAGATCACATTTCCAGAAATAAAGCAGAAGGGAAGAATTTATCTAAAGGTGTTTAATGTTTCTTAAAATGAATGCAAGGAAGCCAATAATTCTAGGATGATAATGCAATCATATGTAGTAATCTGTGCAATGTATTTACTTATGTTTAATTTTGGCTTCCAAATAATGTAGACTGGAGGTAAATTTTAAGAAGTTATATAAATCAAGTGGCTTCCCATCAAGACTCCAAATGAAAACTTCACAGAGACATGAGTTAGGCAGGAATATGACTAATTGAAGATGATTGCTTCAAAAGGAAATTGAAGTAAAAAAAAAATTCAGGTACTTTATTTTTGGAAATAGACTCACTCCGTTGTCTCTTTTGACCCTTACAACAACTTGTGAGTGACGCTCTAATTTTCATTCATGAGTTTAAAGCTTGACTTATAAATTTTTCAGGTAAATTATCAGAGGTCGCACGGAAGTTCATATCAAGGTATATTTGCTACTGAAATCTGTGTGCTTGTTATGTTATTCAAATCAGTAGAAACTTCTAATAGCTGTAAAAAAATATGTGTTTATTACTGCACAGTCCAAGAAAACAACTGATCACTTTATTGAGTACCTATTAATTATTTTCAGCTAGTACAAATAATATTACCTTTTCAAAGTTAGAATTACATTTTTCCTACTTTACATTAATTATTGTTCTTGCTACTATAAAGACATATCTATTATTTGGAATACAAGAGAGAATATTTTTAATGTTTATATAAAAGTGTTATTGAAGAAAAAATGAAAATATCCTATGATTCATACCATTTGTTTAACTCCTAGCATATGTATGACACGTTAGATGTGTCAACTAGAGGCCATACACAAGAACCTAAAGAAGTTAGTTCCTGTTCTATAGCTTAGTAAGCAGAAGTTATGTGAGTCTAGAGATTCCATGAAAACATGTACAAAATTAGAGAGGTAGCTTTAGGTTTCAAACAGAGATTGGTTGATATATAGTCTGTGGACTTGTCTTTGAACCTTACCATTAAAAAAATTGGTTTCTCCAAAGTTGTGCATTATAATAACAATAATTCTCTACAAAGAAAAAACATGCTAGTACAATCACTGTCCTTTTAATCTCAAGTAGTGATTTGTGTGTTCAAATAGCATGTATCATTGTATCAAGAGTGAAAGTAGTTCCATAGAATTAGCATAAGTAACCCAACAAAACATGATTTTATGGGTGAGAGAGGAAATACGGAAAGAAGGATGACGGTAAGTGGTAATGAAAACAAAATTTATGTACTCAGCATATTTGAACTAGAGATCCATAGCCCAGGAATAGTTGAATATGTATTTGCATTCAGTGTAGACTTGCCACTTCTCTGAAGCATGAAACTTTATTAGCACTATCTTAGTTTCTAGAGCTATGAATTTATTAATTATTAGCAAATTATTATTTTTTGAATTTCAGCCACAGATAACTCACCTTGTTGGTTAAATACTGTGTAAAGAAATGCTTCCCTATATATGAACCATCAAAGTAAGGAAATGCTCCTTCACTTTGTGTTATTACCCACAATGACTACCAATTAATTTTACTATGATTGTAATTTATGATGCTTTCCTATAATATCATCCTCAGCTTTTTACCCTCTCAGTTTTGTAGTTTTAATTGTGTTTAAGTATAACCTACTCTGTTAATATGAATATTTTCATTTCCTTTTAATAAAATACCTACTTGGTTTTCAACTACATTGCTTGTTAATTTTTTTTCATTAACCCTAATTTAGAGGTGTCATTTAATGTCTATTTTAAGTTTTATATTAAACTATAAATTATTTTCAACATATAGTAAACTATAGCAATTAATATAAATTAATGTAGCAGGTTGTAATAAATTCTCACTAAATAAAACAAATTTAGAACATTAAGCTATGTATCTTTAATATATAAATATTACAGATAACCTCTAAAAATTACAGCCATTTAAATTTATCTAGTTTTGAGTTCCAGCTGCAACTCTTATAATAACAAGGCTAAATAATGTCAAATTATTGCAAGCTATTTTTTTTAAAGTTTTAGTTTTAAACCAAAAAGAGATGGAAAACGGTTAAGAAATTTTGAATACATCAGAAATGTGATCTGACATGTTTCACTGTAAACTCATATTGAAAAGAGACTAAGGTGAAAATGGGAGAGAGAAGAGTGGCCAGTTAGGAGGCTACTGCAATTATGTAGGGAAACATAATGAAGATAAAACACAATAATAATTCTGGGAATAGTGACAAATAATCATATTGAATATGGAGACTATCACTGATTGATCTGACTAATGGGAGTTGTGATGTAAAACTAAGTAAGGAGCTGAGACAATTGTAGTTTGTCGTTTATAGCTTTGGATTTTTTTGTCTTCTCAGTATGAAAGGATGGTGTTGTCATTAACTGTGATAAGAAAAACTGCGGTTAGAGTAGCTTATAAAGAAAAGTTTAAGAAAGCATTAACAATAGTTTATGATATTATTACTTGCCTTTTGGGGTCTTTAGTTTCTGTGAACTATTTCTACATGGATATATTTTTTAGTATCCTGCCCTGCACTATGTGTTACTGTGAAAACTAGTCATTATGAATACAAACGAAGAGTGCTTAAACACTCTAGCATCCATTGTTAGAATGCATCTGACACAAATATAAAAAATCATATATGTACAGTTATTTAAATTTTTTATTTAATGAAAAAGTCAATTGGTAAGCATCCTAAAATTTTTTAAATATGGCTTATATTCCCATTGTTTAGTGATTTTTTGGCTCCAAAGTAGTAAAATACACTAGAAATAAGTTTTCAGGAAGTAAAGAATATATGTCATTAAAAAAAATATATCCATAGAAACTTTAACCCCTAGATGAGTGCAGAAGATTTCTCCATTACTTTTCTCTAGATCTTCAACAGACTTGTTATGCCTGTCATCCAAACAATGACTGTATTCTCCAATATAGTGTTTACTCTAGGCATCTCCAACTACTTGAAAATACCTATTATGACAGCCAGATATGGGGATGTTAACCTATGAGTGTACAAGGCCTTTCAAGCTTGAATTTCTTCAAATGAAAGCCACATTTTCGGGAAACAAAAGCTAATTAGTTCAGTGTGGCTACAACACTGATCTCCAGTGGTCAAAGCTGTAGGATAAGGGGATACTCAAGGATGGTGACATTTGTTAAGAAAGAATTATAGATAGGATGGAAGTTATTAACATCTCTAGTGTAAAGTATAAGTAACATAATTTTATCATTCAAAATTAAGTAGAAAAAATATATTAATTAGCATACAAATGTCCCATATTTGGTGCTAATTTTAGAGATAGCATTGATTATTTATTACTATTGTTTACTTTTTTTCGTTATGAATAAATTCCCTGATATATAATTTAGGATAGTGCTCAACAATAATCAAACAATACCATTCTCCGGAGATATATCTATATATAGATATAGATGATATAGATATAGATATATATTTATATGTGTGTGTGCGTTTGTGTGTTGGAACTAGTAACACGAAAAGATTAATTTTTATTTTTGCTGGAAAACATAAGGTAAATTTCTTCCACCACTTTCGAGTTTAAACAGGTGTAAAATAACTGTTTCTTTAAGCTCCTACAGAAATTTTTGAATGAAATAACTTGAAGTGCAAAAGGTCTAAAATTGCGAGCACTGGATGCACTTATTCTGCAAAAAAAAAAATTGTGGAAATTTAGAGTAAAAAATAACTAGAGTAATGTTGAGTCTAACACTGACTTTTCACAAGCTTGTGCCTAACAGTCTAATCTGTGAGCAATGTTGAGTCTAACACTGACTTTTCACAAGCGTGTGCCCAACAGTCTAATCTGTGAGTAATGTTGAGTCTAACACTGACTTTTCACAAGCCTGTGCCTAACAGTCTAATCTGTGAGTAATGTTGAGTCTAACACTGACTTTTCACAAGCCTGTGCCCAACAGTCTAATCTGTGAGCAATGTTGAGTCTAACACTGACTTTTCACAAGCGTGTGCCTAACAGTCTAATCTGTGAGCAATGTTGAGTCTAACATTGACTTTTCACAAGCGTGTGCCTAACAGTCCAATCTGTGAGCAATGTTGAGTCTAACACTGACTTTTCACAAGCGTGTGCCCAACAGTCTAATCTGTGAGCAATGTTGAGTCTAACACTGACTTTTCACAAGCATGTGCCTAACAGTCTAATCTGTGAATAATATTTTTATAGTACTTGCAGACTGCTAACAGGAAAACCATGAGGTAGTGTAATATTCTCTTTATCTTGGGGTTATAGTTATTTAAAGTTATTATTTTCAAAAAACTAATGATGAAAAATTAGAATAAAATGTGGGTATATAATAGCATTAATTTTAATTATTATGGCACGCAATTCCATTAGGCCATTTGTAGCAAATTGTTAATAAATGATGTCTCTGATTTATCAGAATAATAAACTTCAGATTTTGCTTTAAAAAGACCCAGATAATATTAACTTACAGCTTAATATCTGTTATCTTTAAATGACAACTTTTTAAAAAAATTGTATTTCCATACTATATAGGACATAATTGATGTGACTGTTAAGATCAGCTTCATACATATTTTGCAGAGAAAACTCACTCATATCCTTTTTTTGTGACATCTTTAAAGCCTCCTTTTTAAACATTGGATTATTCTTCCTTCGGTTATTCACTTATCTCACTATAACAAAACAGAAGTATAAAATCATTTAATCTGATAATTCCATAGCTGAAACATTTCTATTCTTTAGTTGCCAAATGTCTTGAACCTGGTTTCCTGGACTTCTTATATCCTGGGTGCAGTAACTTTCTCAATGAACATATAGTCATGCATCACATAATAACAGGAATATTTCCTGAGGAATATATTGTTTGGTAATTTTGTCATGGTGTGAACAGTATAGAGTGTACTTAAGCAAACTTAGATGGGATAGCGTATTACAAAATTGTACAGGGCACTAATCGTGAATGGAGCTTGCAGAACTGGAAGTTGCTTTGCTTGAGTCTGAATCAGTGGTGAGTGAATGCCAAGGCCTAGGACATTATGCTACACCACTCTAGACTTAGGCTACACTGCATGTGTAAAGTGTGTTCAGTCTACGATAATAAATTAGCTTCCTGTAACTTTATATGTTATAAATTTAAAACTTTTTGATTTTTCTAATAATGGCTTAAAACACAAACATACTGTACAGTTATGCAAACATATTATTTTTCTTTATATTCTTTATTCTAAACTTTTTCTATTTTTATTTTCTTTTAACTTTTTAAGCTATTTTGTTAAGATCTAAGAAATAAACACACACATTAGTCTAGGCCTACACAAAATTAGGATCATCAATATTAATGTCTTCTACCTCCAAATCTTGTCACACTGCCAATAACACAGAGAGAGCTGTCATTTTCCATGAGAACAATGCCTTCACTAATACCTTCTAAAGGAGCTGACCGAGGCTGTCTTATACTTTATATATACAGTGTATATGTCTTTATATATATACACACACACACACACAGATATATACATATACATGTAGAGGTATATGTTTTACTTATATATGACAGAGGACACTCTGAAATAATGACAAATATAAACTATAGTAAATACATAAACCAGTAACAGTCATTTGTTATTGTTATCAAGTATTACGACTGTACATAATTGTATGTGCTATACTTTTATATAACTGGCAACACAGTATGGTTTCTTAAACCAGCATCACTGCAAACACATGAGTAATGAATTAAAATACAGTGTTACGATGGATATGATATTATTAGACAATAGAAAATTTTCACCTCCATTATAATCATATGGGACCACCATTTATGAAGTTCATCTTGACCAGCATGTTGTTATAGAGCACGTGACTGTAATTTAATTCAGATTCGGATTAGTTCTTTATTCAAATGTAAGTAATGTTTACTGAGCACTTATTTGGAACTACATCACACTGTACAAGGGTTTTACTAATAAGTAAAATAATTATAAGTTCCTATTAAACAAGCATTTTTGAAATTTGTGAGCACCTGACCTAAATAAAGCTGCATATTTCTTTAAGTTTTAATACGTATCACTCAGAGTCCAATCATGAAAGTGAAGTTGCACAATAATTTGAACTGAAAAAGTTTAATATAAATAATTGATATCCAGAAAAAGAGATTAAAGCTATAAGGAATTGCCTAGTAAGAAGTTAAGAGAGCTCTCAAAATATCAAAATAGCAGATGTAAAGAGCAGTCACTACCCCTACAGCTAAGATAAAGCATTCATGGGAGAGACATCCTGGGCTGAGAGCTGGACATTGCTGACGAGATTTGTAACTCACTGAATGGTAGAGAGGTTTTTGCAGTTCTCTCAATGAATCTTGCTGAAAAACCTCCATTTGGAATTTGTAGAAAATCTACCCTCTCTCATGCTTAAGAAAGATGCTCATGGAGTGGTGCATCACTGGAGACATTTGTCAGTAAAATTGTCCAAGGGGGATGTGGCGGAAAGCTGCTGACCACTGGTTGTATTTTTCATAATGGTTGCTACAACTTCAATTTATTCAGTTAGACATTTCAGTCAAGATTTGCATTTTTCTAGAGGCCGTCTCTACTCCATACCTATTCCCAACACATTCATATAGTTTTAATCATCTTAAAGCTCTATCATTTCTATGTACGCACTGCATTTTAATTTTACAGTATTCAATTGAAATTATTTTAATTATATCTTTTAGTAATGAAAAATTGAGTGACAACTAAGGATAAGAACATTTGCTTATGAGTCTTAGCTGCATCACTTGTATATTTTATTGCTCCAAAAAACAATTTTCTCTCTCCAGATTTTAGTTTCCTCCTCTCAAAATGAGTATTGAAGATTCAGTATTTATGGTGCTCTCAATTTCTAAGTAAAAGGGTAGATGATTAATAGGTAGATGGTACATGCTATTACTGCTCTTCAATATTTCTAGTTTTCTTTCCTATATGGTGATATCAGAGAACTAAAATAAATTTCTAGTTACCTTGAAGTTTGACGTAACCAGATGTCTTCATTAACTAATTAACTTTGATGACAAGTATGCATGTCACTTGTATGTGCAAGTAGTTAAGATAAGTTTTGCCATGCAACTACAATCCTACAATTCAGTATTTATATAGCAGGATCCCCATCAAAGCAGCTTTGAATAATAAGCCAACACAGAGGACAACTGCTATAGAGAGTTGCCCCATCCACCATGCAATTTATGTAAATGTGAAATGAACTTTTGTTATTTGATGCCAATGGCTTGTTTGATAACACAACATAAGATAATTTTTGAAAATCTAGTTAGCTAGATAAGAAGCTTGAAAGATAGTACTATAGGCAGATAGAACAGTAGAAAATGAATTATTGAGCCCATATGATAATGCCAGACTCCACTCTCCACTCTTAAGAGTTTTAATTAAATCAACTCATCAATATTTACATTCATTTGAAAATGTACATTTATGATTTCCATTTTTTGAGAAACCTCTGAGATCAGAAACTTTAAGAAATTTTTCAACTTTATAGATCGAAAAATGTCAGGACCATATATTAAAAATATAACTCCTGCTCTTAGCCATTGATGCATAAAAATATGAGTGATATTCTCTAAATAGATTTACAAATAACATATTTGGGTGGTACAGCAAAATATTTAGGGACAATTTCTCACATGTAATCCAGCATGCATTTAACCAAAAGTGTTATAATGAGTCATCAATATGTAATCAGATATTTGGCAAATTTCAATATCTCAGCTATTACATGGCAAAACTACTATGTAAGATGGTAGAATGATTATATGAATGTAAAGTAGCAGTTTCGTAAAATAAATAGTTTATATTGAAGGTTGTTCTTTATTTTCAAATTGTCCTGCAACATGATCTCTCAATACTCATTAAAATAATAGCAGCTGACTGCCTGGCTCGATGGCTTATGCCTGCACTCTCAGCATTTTGGGAGGCCGAGGTGGGTGGATTACTGAGGTCAGAAGTTCAAGACCAGCCTGCCCAACATAGTGAAATCCCGTCTCTACTAAAAATGCAAAAATTAGCTGGGTGTGGTGGCAGGTGCATGTAATCCCAGCTAGGCAGGAGGCTGAAGCAGGAGAATCACTTGAACCCGGGAGGTGGAGGTTGCAGTGAGCAGAGATTGTGCCACTACACTCCAGCCTGGGCGACAGAGCACAACTCCATCTCAAAAATAAATAAACAAATAAATAATAAAACTGGCAGTTGACAAAGCCTTTGTCAAATCGGACATATCTATGAACCTAAAATAAAAAAAAAAATACAGTTCACGTGTAAGTTAAATTTGTGTGAAAGGCATAATATTCAGAATTGTCTACTTTGAAAATTAGAGAACAAAATTTGGTTTGGCCTAGAAAATTTGATTCTAAGTATTTACAATAAAGTGCAATATTCTGACATAAGAAACTGTGCTACTTGTGTTCATTTGCAGCATTACTCCACCTTAAAGCTCACAGTGGAATAATCTCCAACTGAATTAAATAGATGAAAAAGACAATTCTTTTAAACATATTACCTTCATATGTTTCTGCATAGAAGATTTATTTAGCCTAATGAAAGGTTTAAATAAAGTAGGGGAAGATTTTGTCAAACTTTACTGCTAGTACGATTTTGAAATATTGTGTATGAATAATGTGAAAAATTGGCTATATATCACTTTGTCGTCTTCATAAATTCAAATGCAAAAATGAACATTTATTCTAAAATCATGCTTACAGGAATGACAGGAGAAATAAAATGACAAAGAAGTAACTAATAATTATAAAACTGTTAATGGTGATGAAGAAGGTAAGTTGATAACAGTGTTTTTGAAACACCAACTTACACACAAAGTAAACATGTTAGAGTTCACATCCTACAGATAGGTTGAAAGTTTGGATTAATTAAATACTAGATTAGACTCAAATAGACAAGAAAGAATATCCCATCTTGGGACCCAGCCAACTCTATCTGCTTCTCTGATTACAAGAACTTCTTTGGTCACACACACACACACGATAGGCTTTGAAAATATCATGAGTGACCAATGTTAAAAGAAAAAATATCTTGTCTTTTGACAGAATATCTTCTAGTATTAGAATGATGGAGACTTTTCCATCAAAGACAATTACGAATGTATTTGATATTTCTCACTATTATTTTGTGTGCAAAACCCTATGAAGCACAATGCTTATCAGAGATAAAACAGAAGAGATAATAAGCCAGGGAGAGACAGAGGCAGGGGCATTATGGGTACATTCAATCATCTTATTTAAAAGTAGATGACTTAGCACGTATATTTCCTTCTTTCTTTCAAAAGATACTTGAAAATAATTTTATAAGCAATCTTAGCATTATTTGGACATAGAATAATGTGTTTTCAATGAACTAGAATTTTGAGGACTTTCTGGAAGACATGAAGCAGATGGGAACAGATGGAGGACAAAACAAATCCACGCAGAATAGCTGTGATTCAAAGCAGGCAAAAGGAGAACACCTGGAGGAATAAATGAGCAGGCTTTCTCAACGGAACTGTGAAAACAATAAAAGTTCAGAACAGAAAACTGGAAGCAAGGCAAGCTGGGTAATAAGGCAAGAATGGAAGATATTTAAATTTTGTGCTAGTTATTTCCACACAGCTAGCTGGTAATCAGTTGCCAGGGACTGTTCAAAAACTAACTGAGAGCTATGGCATGGAAGTCCATCAATGTGGGCAACAGAGACAAAGAGAAGTAATTTAACTGTGGTTAAATTACTATGCGGTTTAAATGCCACTAAAGAACTTCGGAAGGAAAAAAAATGAGTTAGCATTTTTCGAAATATCCGGAATCATCAGGCATTTTCTTTCCTATTGACTCTGGAAATTAATATTCTACCTATACATAAACAACTGTAGCACCTCACTGGGGTTGGAAGATTGGGCAGCCTTGATGAGCATTAGAGGAATCAAATACAGGAAATTTAGAACCTCCTTCAGTGACCAATACACGTAACAGCTAACCGTGGGCTACATACTCAGGCTTCACTTTGTATGGAAAGCAATGTAAAATAGATTATGCCATTTAAAAACTTTATAGTCAAGCTACTGATTCAAGAAATCAAACATCTGCTGGAAGTTTTCCAAATAAACCAAAATTTTCATGTCAAACATCCCAATCAACCAATACACACCTTAAATATTTCCACTGGACAAAAACCCTAGATAGTTCACTAGTTTGGGATTGATTAAACAGGGTAGATAGGAAAGTGTTTTTTGTTGTATTTTTTTGAATAAACTTTCACTTGGATGGATGATTAAATAGGTAAAATATACTAAACCATCAGGCATTTTCTTTTTCATTCAAATTACAGGATAAATTGTTAACATACTAAAATAAAGGCTACTTTACAAGCTGTATATAACTTCAGCAATAAGTATTAACTTCGTTTCTCTAAGTAACATAAAGCCAATAGAGAAAAATTTAGGTCATCATGACTGCACAGATACTAAGAGTGATTAAGCAAGTGAAAAGAAAACACTTACTTCAGAAGAAGAGTGTTGGGACAAGAACCTGTAAGGCTGGAATTGCTACATCTGCGTTAACATCCTGTTCATTTAAATAACATCGTTTAGAGTTATTGTGTCATTTTTCCTTTCTGAGAACACAAAATAATGTTAGAATATGGTTCAGGATATGCACTTAACTATCTGTTGAGAATTTCAATCATTTGAAATAAAAATGCCAGGAAAATGAGAATATCCTGACTTAAGAACGAGTGGGATATTAGTACAGTAGGTGTTTACTAAAAAAAGTTTTGTTCACTTTGTCATCTGTAATTAACAAGCTAAGTCACAGTTTGTAATTGTTTTATGTTACGCATGTTCAATTTATTTTCCCACGAAGAGATTCAGAAAGATATAAACAATATTTTTCCTTATTTTCTTCAGTTTACACAAGGGCTAATTGAAAGGAAAAAATGTATTTGTGTATTTCAGAATACTGAACAGTGACATGATTCTTAAAGGATGCCATAGAAGTCATCACCAGTACACATCAATCTAGACATTCTTTTCCTAAAATACACATATTTGTAAAAATAATAATCAGACATATGAACAAGATGAGAAAATATTTTTAAAAGATGTGAAATGAGTGGATTATTCAAGGCAATTTACCATCACTGAAGATGCTGAATGCAAGAAAGAAGAAATTGGTGATGAGTTTTAACTCTAGAGAGCAAACCTAACAAGGAGAAGTACAAAACAAAGAAATGCATTTATTAATAGGTAGATGATAGATATATGTATATCTATCATTTGATGTATCTTTATATACCAAATAGATATGTATATACATATACCAAATAGGTATGTGTATATCTATTATATATATATATATATATATATATATACCAAATTATTCCTGTTAACAGCGTTACTTCTCATGTTTAGAAAATAAAATAACTATTAAATTCTGTTTTTGTCACCTTCTACCTTGTGATAAATTCAACACATACCCATTGTAACTGAACTATTCCTGTCATGTTCAAAATGATATTTGAAAAATAAATATAACAAAGCAAACAGTAAATATAAAATATGAATTGAAAAGTGAAATATAGAGTATGCAAGGAAAAAAGATGAAACTACCAAAAATTATGCATAAGGCTCTTATTAACAATATATATTTTTTTAAATGCAAAAGCTAAAGTAAAAATCTTAAAAGTTTTATAAATTTCAGTATAAGATTCTGTACATTTTGCAATGAATTAAAAATAAAACTAAAACTGTAAACAGTCACAAAGTAAAAATTGCAAGAATGAAGCCTTATTCATAATTTAATTAATAATTGTCAAATCTCATTTCTGTGTTTATTAATAGGCTACTGAAATCACAGGATGGGAAAGCTTTTCCTGAGCAATTTTGCTAATTTATCTCCATGATCACTGGCTTCATCTCCCAGATGAAACTTCCTTTTGACTCTGATCCTTGCCCACAGTTGAAGCTGATATCTGAAAATATGCCCTGTGCCTGAGCAGCTTTTTCAGTGCTCCTCCTATATCTTAATGTATGTGAGCACTAGGATTTTTTTATTGTCATTTAGTACAAGATTGTGGTGCATGTGATGATTAAAGTAGCCTTAAATCAATAAGCTTCTGATCTATTTCAATCAAGTTAATTGTATGTGTTAAACTGCTATAACCACACATTGTACCACGCAATTCCTTTCTAGACATAATAATTCTCTTATTTGCTGTATTTAATTTTGGCCCCAAACCTTGAGCTCTCTCTTTCTTTCTCTTTACCTAATGTGACTGAAGTGGACTTATTAGGCTTTTGCGAGAGAGTTGTACTCCTGGCTCGAGTTACCTGGTCTAATTGAATGGATTGAATGGTACTGCTTTATTCATACAATCCAAAAAATGTATTTCAATGTTTTGATCTTTCATATATTTTTAAGTTATCATTGACCTTTGCAGTTCAAAGTCTTACTCAGCTTATTTTGTTGCCTTTGGAAGTTGAGAAAAATTTATGTTTTCCAACTGGGCAAGTCCCTGAACTTCCAGCCTCTCTGTTTCTTTTTCATTTTGCTTCAAATTTACTATATTTAATTTTCCCACAACTACCTTATAAAAATATTACCTAATCTGTTGAAACCATTGATACCCATATGCCCATGCTAAGATGATATTTTCTGACATCTAACCATATAAATAAAAATTCAGTTGTATATTACTGCATCCTACTTTATCATAGGGACAGTTTTGCCAAACGTTTTGTCATTATATATCACTCTCCCTATAGATTCTAGTACTAATATCTTCCAACCTCTTAAATTAATTGACTCTTAAAACAATACAAAGTTTTCTTGTGTTTTCATTTTGCCACGGTAGCATCTACTTCAAGAATATCCCACACCTTTTTTTATATCATTCTTGCTGCAGTAAAAAATAAACCCAAACCTTCATGGCTTAATATATTGAATGTTTTATTCTCAGTAATACTCCCTGTAATGAAGGCTCTGCTCATCTTAGTTGGTAAGTGAGTTAACAAGAGAGCTTCTTCTATGACACATATACGTATAATTTCCAAAGAAGAAAAAGGGAGTTTGGTAACACGTATAGTGGCTTTCAAAGCTTAGGGTAGACAAACATTTTGCTTGTGCTTCCATTTTGCTGACCTAAAGTAATCTCACAATTTCACTAACACTGTCAAAGGCAGTAGAGAAATACAATTCTACTGTGAGACAGACACTGCTAGCATCTGGGTATGGGGTAGTTAATCAAACAGAAAAAGTTAACATATTTCAAATTTTATTTTTATTTGAATGAAGATAAATTGAGTTTGCTTTTGATCTTTATTCATATATAAATTAGGAGTGTTGAGAAAACTTTCTTATACTTTGCCCTTTAAGTCTTCTAGTTTAAAAATATATACATTTTTTTCTAAGTTTAACATGCCACAGTTAGAGAATGCTGTTTCTCATTATCTGACTTTAAAGGTATACTAGGAAGTATATTAATTTTTTTCTGCTACATAACAAATAATGACAAGTTTAGCAGCTTAAAACAACATACTTTATTATCTCACAGCTTCAATCCATCAATCTAGGGTCCTCAACTCAGGATCTTAAAATTCCGCAATCAAGGGTAGTCTCATCAATAGTATTACCAGAAACTCAAAGTGGGAAAATCTGCTTCCAACCTTTCTCAGCTTGTTAGAAGGATTTATCTACTATAGAAGTGTGAGAACTGGGCCAGGTACATTGGTTCATGCCTGTAATCCAAGCACTTTGGGAGGCCGAGGTGGGTGGATCACCTGATGTCAGTAGTTCAAGACCAGTCTGGCCAACATGATGAATCCTTGTGTCTACTAATAATACTAAAATTAGTTAGGTGTGGTGGCATGCGCCTGTAATCCCAGCTACTCAGGAGGCTGAGATAGGAGAATTGCTTGAACCCGGGAGGCAGAAGTTGCAGTGAACCAAGACTGTGCTACTGCACTCCAGCCTGGGTAACAGAGTGAGACTCCATCTCAAAAAATAAATAAATAAAAAGAGAACTGTTACTTCAATATCACCAGTTGTCACCATCAGCTTATTGAGATCCAGAGACTCCTAGATATTTCATGTGCCATGTGGCCATTTCCAGGGCCTTCTTATCAACATGGCATTTTAATCCATCAAAGCCAAAAAGGGAAACTGTCTTCTCAAGAAATGTTTAGTTCCTCCTTTGAGAATTTTCAATTAAGTTAGACCCTACCAGGATTACTTCCCTTTTGATTAACACAAAACCAATTATTTGAGACCTTAATTACTCCTTCAAAACCCCATCATATTTCCATGTGTTATTGGTTATATTAAGATTGCTTGTCCTGCCCACACTGAAGAGGAAGGGATTAAACAGATGTGAACACCAGGAAGAGGCAGTTACAGGCCGTCAACTTAGAGTGTGCTCCACAGAGAAACATGGCTATTGTACTATTTCTATATAATAGTACAATATATATAATATATTATATATAATATATAATCCTATTATATATTCCTATTATATATAATTATATATAATATTCCTATTATAATTATATAATATAATTATATAATATATAATAATATATATAATCTATTATATATAATATATAATCCTATTTTATATTCCTATTATATATAATTATATATAATATTCCTATTATATATAATTATATATAATATTCCTATTATATATAATTATATATAATAATTCCTATTATATATAATATATAATCCTATTATATATAATCCAACTATATAATCCTATTTTATTACATTGGTGAAAAGTACATTGGTATCTAATAGATAGTTCCTAGATTTCTCTAATCATTTCTCAGTGTTGTCAAATTACTTTGCTAAAGATTGGCCAATAAATATTTCTTTAAATATCTTCATTTATTTCTAAGAATTTTACTCATATATGATACCTTTTGTATAATAAAATTATTTGATTTAATTTTATTTTAATTTTAAATTAGTTGGTTTTTTCTTTCCAAGATAAAAACCATTTTCATTTGGTATATATTTATATATTTTACAGAGTTAATCTAGAAGATTCAGCCAAAATCAAATCTATGGGCTGGAGATGTGCTACAATTTAGCACATTCTTTATTTTTCTTTCATTAAAAAGCTCTTTGCTATATTTCTTTTCTTTTCTTTAACAAACATTTTTCAGGTCCAGGGGTACCTTCTACCTCCTTCCACTCTACCTTCAAGTTGGCTCCAATGTCTGTTGTTCCCTTCTTTGTGTCCATGTATACTCAATATTTCTCTCTCAACTATATGGTTTGGCTCTGTCCTCATCCAAATTTCATCTTGAACTGTAGTTCCCACAATCCCCATCTGTCATGGGAGGGACCTGGTGGGAAGTAATTGAATCATGGAGGCAGTTACCTTCATGCTGAACTCATGATAGTGAGTTTGTACAATATCTAACGGTTTTGTAAGAGGCTTCTCCCCCCATTTATTCTGCACTTCTTGCTGCTGCCATGTGAAGAATATGTTTGCTTCCCCTTCTGCATGATTGTAAATTTCCTGAGACCTCCCCAACCATAATGAACTGTGAGTCAATTAAACCTCTTTCCTTTATGAATTACCCAGTCTTGTCTTAGGTATATCTTTATTAGCAGCATGAAAATGGACTAATACAGTAAATTGGTTCCACAGAGAGTGAGACACTGCTGCAAAGATATATGAAAATGTGGAAGTGACTTTGGAGCTAGGTAACATGCAGAGGTTAGAACTGTTTGGAGGGGTCAGAAGAAGACAGGAAGTTGCAGGAGAGTGTGGAACTCCCTAGAGACTTGCTGAATGGCTTTGGCAGAAATGCTGATAGTGATATGGACAATAAAGTCTAGGCTGATGTGGTCTCAGATGGAGATGAGGAACTTGTTGGGAACTGGAGTAAAGGTCACTCTTGCTATGCAAAGAGACTGGTGGCATTTGGCCCCTGCCCTAGAGATCTGTGGAACTTTGAACTTGAAAGAGATAATTTAGCATATCTGGCAGAAGAAATTTCTAAGTAGCAAAGTGTTCAAGAGGAAGCAGAGCAAAATGTTTGAAAAATTTGCAGCCTGATGATGCAGTAGAAAAGAAAAATCCATATTCTAGGGATAAATTCAAGTTCCCTGCAAAAATTTGCATAAGTAACAAGGAACCACATGCTAATTGACAAGGCAGTGGGAAAAATGTCTCCAGAATATGTCAAAAACCTTCATGGCAGCCTCTTCCATCACAGGCCCAGATACCTAGGGGGAAAAAATGGTTTTCTGGGCCTGATCCAGGGCACCCCTGCTATGTGCAGCCTTGGGACTTGGTGCCCTGTGTCCCAGCTATTCCAGCCATGGCTAAAAGAGACCAAAGTACAGCTCAAGTCATTGCTTCAGAGGGTGCCAGCACCAAGCTTTGGTAGCTCCTACATGGTGTTGAGCCTGTGGGTGCACAGTAGTCAAGAATTGAGGTTTGGGGACCTCTGCCTCAATTTCAGAGGATGTAATGAAATGTGTGAATGTCTGGGCAGAAGTGAGCTGCAGGAACAGAAAGAACCTTATAGAGAACCTCTGCTAGGGCAGTGTGAAAGGGAAATGTGGAATTGAAGCCTTCACACAGAATTCTTACTGGGGTACTGGGTAGTGGAGCTATGAGAAGAGGGCTACCGTCCTTCAGACACCAGAATTGTAGATCCACCAGCAGCTTGCGTCATGGGCCTGGAAAAGCTGCAGACGATAAACACCATCCCACGTGAAAAATTACGTAATAATGTTTTGTGGACTAACTCAATCTGTGTCTTTTTTTTCCAAGAGTGAATTTGTATCATTTAAATTTTAATTAAAAATGTTAACTGTTTATGTATGTTATCTATTACTTTTTATTTCTGAATCACTATAACAGTAAACATTGATTTAGAATCATCATATTCTTAATATCCCCAAGCAAAATTAACCCGAAATTCATAATCAAATGCTGTTCCTTGAAATTAAATTAAGAAAATTTAGAATGAGTTATATATATACATATGTATGTATGTATATATTTCACAGGATTACTCAATAAATAATAGCAAAAATATTATGTTTTAAACCCGGAATTTTCTTATAGAGTAAAAGTATGCATTTAAATTTTACCTTGTACTTACTCATAGAAACTCACTTGCTAATATCAAGAATCCCCTAAACCCTGGTTAGGTTTATTTCATACCATTAAACACTTGTGTGGACTTCATCTGACATTTAATTCTGTGCAAGCTCTAGCAGCTCTGTAACTCACATGAAAAGTGGAACTGCAAACATCCAAGTAGTGAAATTTGCTATGATTCATAAGAGAAAATATTGTAAGCTACAGAAAATATAGGAATGTTGCCAAGACAATATAGCTGATGACTACTCTTATTTCCTGTCTCCTATCCATTGCCTTTTCTAAGAATTAATATCAGCATTCACAGTTTTACACCCTTGGTAGGTTAATATTATTATTTAAAGTTCAAGAACTAGTAACACTAGAGTGACTGTTACTAGCTTCTAGTAACTAGCAACTTGACATAAATATTACACAGCACTGCTTGTGAAATTATACAGATGTCTCTTACAAGATCAAATTCATGAGAAAAAAACTGTAAGAAACAATTTTGTAGTTAGCGTTGGTTCATATTAAAAACACAATTTGGCTTATTTTATTACTACTTGTAATTGCCTTACCTATGAGAAAATTATATACTAAAAATTCACATCACAGAGCAGAGTTGTTTTTTTATTTGCAATCTCCAGCTGCCTGATAACCGAGAAGCTAAGGACACACACAAACATACACACACACACGCACACACACATTTTTGTTTCTAATGCACAAGTTTTGGATGACATACTATTTATTTGAAGCTACTTTTAACTAAATCCACTGTTATGATGGCTAATAGACTATTAAAGCAGCCGTGTCCCAAGGGTTTGATGATATGGACTCAAATAGATTGTATTAAGCCATTCTTGCATTGATATAAAGTAGTACTCCAGACTGGGAAATTTTTAAGGAACGAGGTTTAATTGGCTTAAGGTTCTACAGGCTGTGCAGGAAGCATAGTGTCATCTGCTTCTGGGAAGGCCTCAGGAAGTTTTCAATCATTGTGGAAGGAGAAGGGGAATAGGCACATCACATAGGGAGAATGAAAGCCAGCAAGTGAGAGGGGTGGAAGGAGGCGCCACAGACTTTTAAACAAACTTGTCTTGTGATAAGTCACTCAGTATCGCAAAGACAGCAGCAAGCCATGAGGGATCCATCTGTATGATCCAAACACCTCCCACCAGGCCCCACTCCAGCACTGGGGACTACAATTCAACATGAGATTTGGGTGGGGACAAATATCTAAACCAGATCAAGATGATATTGTTAATATCATGAAGGTGAAAACTGAAATTAGGAAAAAAAAATCATCTAACCAGTAGTAAAACCAGAAAAATTGTCAATTTCACTTTATAATTTAATATACTTTTAAAAAGGTGTTAGTACTTGAATAACACTCTGTAAATGTTAGAATAAACACATGGTTACAGTTTTTATAAATTTTCATCATTTTAAATATGAAAATATTATAAAAAGATAAATGAAAGTTCAGATTGAATGTCTTTAAACAATTTTAACACTGATACTTTTTTGTTTTCAGA
This sequence comes from Aotus nancymaae, assembly GCF_030222135.1. NCBI lineage: Eukaryota > Metazoa > Chordata > Mammalia > Primates > Aotidae > Aotus > Aotus nancymaae. Next base: position 55,451,494 of record NW_026988431.1, on the reverse strand, counting down.
ATAGTAGCGAGAAAAATAAATCTGTTCAAAACCTTTTTTAAATGTTGAATGAATGATTACTTATAAAATTTAAATTTGTACAAAAATAATAAATATCCATTTAAATAACTATTAAAACAGTTATATTGTTATGTTTTATACTTGGCAGAATGGCATGAATATTTACATTAAAAATAATTGAGCAAAAAACTCAATAAACAAATTTTTAAAAATTGAGAGTTTTCCTACAAGGAGTCTATAACTTTTAAAACATCTACTAGTTTACATTTACTTGCAATTCATTTCGCATGCTGTTATTATTTCCAGACAGTTTTATATGCTGTAATATATTTTAACTTTACTACAAGCAGAATATTGCCACATAAAAATATAAAATTTAAATCTGGAAACAGATTTTTTTAAATGAATTCAAAATTGAAATTATTTTTAAAATATTTTATTTAGTATATGAAAACAGAGCCAATGCATAGAGTCCTATGACTTCCTCAGAAATTAAAGGATGATAAATACCTAGAGAACTGTCATGTTTATCAAACTGTAGACTTGCTACGTATTTCAGATGACCACCTCCCTCTGAAACACATCTAATTAAGTCATGTAATGATAAAATGATTTCTCAGAAGTAATTTTTAAATAGAAAAATCAAATCATATATACATGTGTTATTATGATAAGAGATTTCCAAAGCATGTTTCCAAAGTACAGGTACTATCCTCACAAAAACATATTATTTTGACACATTTTACAGTTCAGTGAACTGATATCCAGGTTAACAAAAGCTTGCTCTTTCACTCCTCATTACTAATAATTATATTAAGGCTTGACAAAAATCAAGTAGAAATGTCAACATGAGGACTTCAAGTACTTTGCTGCTAAAGTAAAAATGTAACTGCAGAAATGAACCACTTTTTTTTCTTATTTTGAGACAGTCTCACTCTGTCACCCAGTCTGGAGTGCAGTGGCGTGATGGCTCACTGCAACCTCCGCCTCCCGGGTTCATACAATTCTCCTGCCTCAGCCTCCCAAGTAGGTGAGATTACAAGCACTTGCCAGCACAATTCCCAGCAAATTTTTGTATTTTTGGTAGAGATGGGATTTCACCATGTTGGCCAGGCAGGTCAAAAACTCCTGACCTCAAAGGATCTGCCTGCCTTGGCCTCACGAAATGTCGAGAATAGTCATGAGTGAGTCACCTCGACAGATGTAACACGTTTAGTATATTTTTCCTTTTGGGAATGCAATGAAACAGAATTTCATAAAGAAGCTGAGATTGCACTGTTTTTCTTTGCATTTCTCATATTGCACTATTTACTATGAAAATATGTGGGAAAGTATCTATTATAGGGCCTGGCAAAGAGTAGCCACTGGATACATACACCCTCCCAAGACTAAACCAGGAATAAGTCAAATATCTGAATAGACCAATAACAGGTTCATAAATTGAGGCAGTAATAGCCTACCAACCAAAAGAACCCAGAAACAGACAGACTCACAGCTAAATTCTACCAGAGGTAGAAAGGGGAGATGGGAGGATAAACATATATTTTAAATCCATTTTTCTCTATTAAATTGTGAGTTGTATATAATGTTATTAATATTTTATTAGTTATTTTAGATATTATATCATTAGTTCTTGACTTTTTTCTGGGGAGTGGGGTGAAAGGGTCTTGCTCTGTCATCCAGGCTAACATGCTCACTGCAGTCTTGTTCTTCTGAGATCAAGTGATGCTCCCACCTCAGCCTTCTGCATAACTTGGTTCACAGTTGTGTGCAACCAAGCCAAGCTATTTTTAGTTTTTTAAAAACTTTTCATAGAGATAGGGTCCAACTTTGTTTTCCAGGATGGTCTTGAACGCCTGGGCTCAAGCAATCCTCCCACCTTGGCCTCCCAAAGTACTGAAATTACAGGCATGAGTCACCACACGCTACCAGTACTTGACTTCTTAAAGTTTAAAAACAATTAGTAATTTTACAGTTTCTCTGATACCGATAAAATCAAGACCACTTCACCAGATACATCATTCTTTATTTCGCTTTGATTTTGCTCTGTGAGTTTAGTTTCCATACATTTCAAGACATTGCATTTATTTTTATACCTTCAAAAATAACGTTTGCTCACATACATACACTGTCCAGTACTCTTTATTTCATTTCTTTTTTCGTATTTCTATCAGGAATCATTGTCCTTTTGCTGGAAATAACTTATTTAAAATTTGTTTTAGATTGGACTGACTCGTCCTGCATTTTTCTGGTTATCTATGCCTAGAAGCATCAGTTTTGTAGCAATTTTTGTTGATTAGAAAATTATCTGTAAATGTGTGTTGTGCATTATTAGGGGGAGTTTTGTAGATTTTTTTTCCCCTAATCAGAGCTTGAAGCACTGGTAAAATTTTCTGCTGATACCCTGTTCATGTTTGTTTGTTTGTTCCTTTTTTTATGGACCATGTAGCCCCTTGTTTGTTCCAAATTTATTCAGATGATGTCACTTCCAGCTCCCTGTCTTCAGTGATTAAATATTCAATTCAGTTTCCTTCTACCTTGTTATAAAATGTTCTGCCAGTAACCTTCAGGCTGTCTGTCCTGGACTGGCACCTATTTATCACCTATTAGATTTATGCATATGGTTTTTAGTTTTTAATATTTTTTATCATTCTGCAATTTAATCTTCATTATCTAGTTGCTTGATTTTTTATGTTACATTTTACTAGTCATTCTTGTTGAAAGATAAAGAAGGTTAAATCGAGTTAGTCATTTTCTTGCTGTTCAGTTTACTGACATTCAAGCTGTTACATTTGGTCCATGTAGCCTTTTCTCTGCATTACTCTCCCCCACAATTAAGATTCAAAGCTACAGAGAAAAATTGTCACGTGAATAAAGAAAATTCATCTTGCATCTGGTCACTGAACATTCTGCACTCTTTTAGCTGCAAGAAAGTCACATGTTGGTTATGTTCTTTCCCATCTTTATTGTACTTTGTTCAATAAGCAACTTTTCAAAGTGCTCTCTAGTCGTAATTCTGAAATGTCATGCTGATTCTTCCTCCACTGGTTTTCTATTAATTGGATTTATTCTCTTATTAGGAGTTTCAAAAATTGGTGAAATTCTACATTTCTTCATGCAGTACCTGAACATTCTGTAAGGCAGTCAAAAACAAAACTCTAAACAATATAAGCTTTCTCACAAATTCTCGCTCTCATTTAATATTGTTTCAAGAACGCTAGCTTGTGAATGAATGTAGGGGTTTCGCTTTAAACAATTAGAGAGAGCAAGGGATCCTTTTGCATTAGATCCTCCAATTTATCAAACATGGAATTGTATCAAACATTGTATTGTATAGTTGCCTGGAACTTCTCTTCTTAAGCCATATGAATTAGTGGATAGCTCATTGTTTAACATTATTGAAGTGACTCTGTGTAGCAAATCACAGGAATATTTTGTTTAATTGTTAAAATATCCCTGCCACATTTGAAATAAACCTTCTTGTTTGTAATGCATTTCTCTTTAAAATTTCTGATTTGATAAATCTTATATTTTATTCATGTATATCTGAAATTGAGGCCTTTTTATAGTTTGTTTGGAGAAACAACATATTTGTATTCTGGACAGACTAGGACAAGAGAATGATTTGTGGGCTTTCTATCATTTTATTTGCTTTAAAACAAGTTAAATAATATTTATCTATTAACAAATTTTCAAAGTCTTATCTAGTCCATGTTTTTTTTTTATTTTTTTATTTTTTTGAGACGGATTCTCACTCTGTCACCCAGACTGAAGCTCAGTGGCACGATCTAGGTTCTCTGCAACCTCTGCCTCCAGGTTCAAGCGATTCTCATGCCTCAACCTCCCGAGTAGCTGGGATTACAGGCACTCACCACCAAGCTTGGCTAATTTTTGTATTTTTAGTAGAGATGGGATTTCACCATGTTGGCCAGGCTGGTTTTGAACGCTTAACCTCAGGTGATTTGCCCACCTCAGCCTCTCAAAGTGCTGGGATTACAGAGGTAAGCCACTGTTCCAGGCCTGGTCCTGTATACTTTAAAAATAAAATTGTGTTTATTTTAAAATGTATATGTGATGGAGATATTTATGGCCCAAGAAAAAAGATCCTTATCTGGAATTGATAGTATTACAAACGGTATTAATTTTCTCCCATATGCATTCTAAACCTTCTAAAAATAAATTGCTTGTTTTTCTCTTGAATTAGTAAGAGATCATTGGAAATTCAATTGTGAAAGCTGGTATTTAAATTAAAAGTTAGAAGATGAGGGACTAGAATAAACTTCAGTTTTATTTCTATGATAAATTGCCACCTTATGTATTTGCATTCTTAAACTAACCTCGAAGCAAAATTAAGTGATCATCAATAGGCAGATTCTATACTTTGCTCCTAAAGCTTAACTCATAACCAAAGAATTTAGAGATCAGAAAAAAGCCAATTAGTTTCAAACCATTTTCTATAATTTAATGTGTTTCACTGTAAGAAAATAAATGCTACAGTATGTAAGAGTTCAGACTATAAAAATCACCAAGTATTATGTTTTAATATGATTACCAGTCTTATTAAAGTAAAATATCACTGGAATTGCTTGACATTCTTCCATATTATTTGGAATATTCCTGAGTTAGAATTTAACTGAGTTAGAGTTTCTATGTTAATTAGTTAATAATTAACTATTTAGGATGATCAAATAAAATAAATACAAAACACATTTCATCTTTATTAGTACCATACACAATTGTCCATGGTTTGAACATTAGTCAGTTTAAAATCAAGATGTGTTTAATGTTAGTATAAACATGTTGCAAATAATTGAAATGAAGTTTTCTATGAATTACAGGGTGAATATTTTTCATAGTACAATTTTATCTAACTAATGTTAAGTTAAAATAACTATTCTTTATAATATAACAATTACAGGTGGACAAATCAGTCAGTTTTAGGGAAATCACAAAAAAAAAAAAAAAAAAAACACCCTTCTCAAAGAAAACATTTTACCTTTAAAAAAAACAATGTTTTTGAGTAGTTTTAAATTTACAGGAAAATTGACTAGTACAGAGAGTTAACATATCCACCCACACTAACAAATCAGTATGCATTATCATTAAGTAAATTCCGTATGTTATTCAGAGTTCCTCAGTTTTTGCCTAATACTCATTTTCTCTTCTAGTTTCTCATTCAGGGTATCAGGATAAATTTATTTAGTCATCATGTCTGCTGCAGATCCCTCTCCCTGTTCTGGCTTCTTAGACTCTCCTTATTTTTGATGACCTTGATTTTGGAGTGATATTAGTTAGGTGTTTCGTAAAAATATTTCTCAAATTTGATTTTCCTAGTTTTTTTTTAATATTTAGAGCATGAGTGTGGTTTTCCAGAGAAATAGAACCAATATGATATGTATAGCTCTGTGTGTGTGTGTGTGTGTGTGTGTGTAGATTTATTATATTAAATTGACTTGTGCAATTATGGAGACCGGTAAGTCCAAACTCTGCTAAGCTTATGTCCCAGTTAATTTCAAAGCCAAAACTGGTATAGAAACAGGAAAAGCTTATGCTCCTGTTCAAAGGTCAGTGGAGAAAAATTAACATTACTTAAGAAAGAGTTAAACTTCTGTTTGATTCAGGTCCTCAACTGATTGGGTGAAGCTCACCGCCATTACGGAAAAGGATGGAAATTTTTGTTTTATGAATTTTTATATAAACATAAATTTTTAACTCCGATGATTAAATGCCCAGGAGTACGATTGCTGAATCATATGGTATAACTGACTTGGCAAAGAGCTGCCAAACTGGCTTCGGAAGGACGATGCTATTTGTTTTAACCAGTCTACCAACTTAAATGTTAATCTCATTCAGAAACACCCTCACAGAATAATTTTGAATAAGTATCTGGACACACTAGAACCCAGTCAAGTGTGTATATAAAATTAACTGTCACAAGGTTTTAGGACAAAAGACCAGAGAAGTAAGGTGTCATTACTATCATATCACACCAAGAGCATCGTCTGTCAACATGACATTACTTTTTATTTTAACCTTCATCACCTGGCTGAGGTAGAGTTTGTCAGGTTTTTCACCATAAAAATAATTTTTCTCTCATTCCATACTGCATTCATTTGAGGCAAGGCACACTGTGGAGGCCACACTTAATTAGTGGAGAGCTATGCTCCGTTTCTTTGAGGGTAAAGTATCTGCATAAGGTAATTGAGATCCTAAATGGGGGACTTTTCTGTTCTTGCCCATTTATTTATTAAGTTATTTTATTTAATTATTTATTTACTTTACTATGGAGTCATGGACATTATATGCTTTGGGATATAATTTAATACTATATTTTATTGTTCAAAATTTTCCATTTTAGTTACCTGAAACTCCTTCCGTTAGCTTTTGTGTTTCTTTTGACATATCGTATTATTATAATTTTTTAGAGGACTTTCTTATTTCCTGGAGCTACAAGATGCTTTAACCTTATTTGTGTATATTTTGTGCCCCAGTCCTAAAACTGGCTTTCTCTAAAAAGCCCTAGTTCATTTTATTGGTAAACAGTCTTAGAAATAACAATTTACATGTTAGGTGTGCATGTTGCTACAAGAACATTATTCTTCTAGACCCTCTTCTTGCTAACGGAGGAAAGTAATATATGTGTTTATACTAACTCAGGTATATATGCATACATGTAAATATTTCTATATATGCTCATCCGTATCTATATTGTTTAACGTAGGTTCTTACTGATGTATCTAAATATAATATAACGCATGGATGATTCTTTCTAATTATCTGTAAACTTCACCAATGGTGAGAAACTGTATCCCAACATCTGCCATCAGTTTATCAATTTACTTGATTGTTCAATTTCACTATACACCTACAATGGTTACGATATTTTTAACCAGTATTTTCCTGGAAAATATTACCAACTAGAGTACTGTGATTAAGCACATTTTATTCAGACTTCATTCATTGCACCATTTCCAATGTTAGTTAAGCCAACACAGTATCACTTCAGTGAGATTTTTTCTTTATATATTTATAATACAATTAGTTATTTGTTTTTTGTTTGTTTAACATTCTAAATTGTGTTTATATATATATTTAATTTCACTCTTTACGTTATAAAGCTCTATGAGTTTTCACAAATGAATGGTGTTATCTATTCACCATTACAGTCTCACACAGAATAGTTACACAGCTCTAAAAAATTCCCTGGGTTTTACCTATTCAACACTCCACCAACACTTAACTCTGCCAATCAATGATTTGTTCATCCCCTCTATTGTTTTGCCTTTTCTAAAATGTCATATAAATAGAATACTACAGTATGCACCCTTCTCATACTGTTTTTTTTTACTTAGCAATATGCAAATAGAATTATATTTTTGCAGGTCTTGACAGCTATTTTTTATTATTATTAATAAATAGTACACTGTTGCATAGACATATCAACATTTGGTTTCACACTGGACTTCATTGAAGGATATCTTGGCTTCTTCTCTAACAGGATATTTATGTAAACTATGTCTAAATATTTGTGTCATAGATTTTATATAAACATAAATTGTAAACTCAGTTGATTAAACACCCAAGAGTTCAGTTGCTGAATCATAAACTGGTTTGCAAAGGACCATACTATTGCCAGCAATGAAGAAGAGAGTTTCTGTTGCTCTGAGTCCTTGCCAGGAACTGATATTACCACTGTTTCGCATTTTAACTCTTCTAATATGTGTGAAGAAATGTCTTACTGTTGTTTGTTTTAATTTGTAATTCTTTGTCAAGAACTTTTTCACATGCTTATTTACAATTGAATATTTTCTTTTGTAAGGCATCCCTTCAGATCTTTCCCTAAATTTTTAATTAATTTGTTTTCTTACTGTTAAGTTAGGGATGTTTTGGAACTTTGAATGCAAGTCATTTAGCAGATATGTATTTTTAAAATATTTTCCTCCAGTCTGTGGTTTGTTGTTTTATTCTCTTAACTGCTTTATTTATTTATTTATTTATTTATTTATTGAGATGGAGTCTTGCTATTGTCAGGCTGGAGTGCAATGGCGCAATCTCTGCTCACAGAAACTTCTACCTCCTGGGTTCCAGCAATTCTCCTGAGTAGTTGAGATTATAGGCACATGACAATATGGCCAACTAATTTTTGTCTTTTTAGTAGAGACAGGGTTTCACCATGTTGGCCAGGCTGATCTTGAACTTCTGACCTCAGGTGATCCACCCACTTCGGCCTCCCAAAGTGCTAAGATTATAGCCTGAGCCACCATGCCTGGCCAACTGCATCTTTTACATACTTTAATTTTTAAATTTTAGAAAAGTATAGACTATCATTTTTTAATCCATGCTGTTAGTATTATGTTAAAAATTACTTACTGAACCACAGGTCACATGGATTTTCTTCTCCTTTTTATAAAATGTATTATGGTTCTCATTTTATTTTTGGCTCTGAACCAAACTTGTGTTAATTTTTGTGTAAGGTATCTCAAATCTGTAACGTTTAACTAATTAATCTATGTATTTATTATTTTGTAAACACCATGCTGTCTTAAAAACTGTCAATTTATATTAAATATTGAAATAGGGTAATTTGAGACTTCTTTCTATATACATGAGAGTTATGTTGATTATTCTACATCTTTTGATTATCCATAGAAACTTTAGAATCAATTCATCAATATCTATACCTGTATTTTGGAAATTTTATTGGAAAACGTTCAATTCGAAGTCAAAATTTGGAAAAAATATTGTTACCATATTGAAACATAATTCATGAGGATAACATAACTCTCCTTATTTCAATAATTTTTAATTTCTTTCATAGGCATTCATAGTAGATTCTACATAGATTCTGTACTTATTTATGGTAGATTCATACCTGTTTCTTTTTGTTAAATGCAATTGAAAATTGTAGTTTTAAAATTTCAAATTCTAGTTTGTATACTGATGTTGTTTCTCTCTGTCATACTATGCTTTCTTGTTATTTCCAAAAGGGTGCCTTTCTAAATTATTTTGGATTTTCTGCATACACAATCATCCCATCTGTGAATAGAGGAGGTTAAAAATATTTAAATAAACTATTTTTAAAACCAGTTTTAGGTTCATAGTAAATTTGAGCAGAAAGTAGAATTCTCATAAATCCCTTATGTCCACACATATAGTCTCCCTCGTTATCAACATTCTACATCAGGTTGATACAGTTGGTGTAATTGGTAAACATCATTATTACCTAAAGTCCATAATTTACATAATTATATAATTTAAAGTTTTGTTGTTGTACATTTTTTGTATTTTACAAATATATAATGACACATGCACACCATGACAGCATCATGCTGAGTGGGTAAACTGCCCTAAAAATCCTCTGTGCTTCTCCTGTTCATCTTTCCCTCACCCCTTACCTGGCAACTACTAATCTTTTTACTGTTTCCAGAGTTCTTTTCCTTTGTTTCATAATGTCATACAGTTGCAACCATACAATACTTGACCTTTTATATTGACTTTTTATACTGACTAATGTGCATTTGATAACTCATTTCTTCTTAGCACTGAATAATATCTCAGTGTATGACTGTATCACAGTTTATGTATTATTTCACCTACTGAAGGATATCTTGGTTGTTACCAACTTTTTGCAATTATGAATAAAGCTGATAGAAATACACTTGTGCAGGTGTTTGTGGGAAGTTTTCAACTCATTTGAGCAAATACCAAGGAACATGACTAGTAATTGTATCATAAGAAAATGTTTAGTTTTTAATAAAATATCAAACTATTTTCCAAATCATCTGTATCATTTTGCCTTCCCATCAATGATGAATGATAGTATTTGTTGCTTCACATCCTTGCCAGTGTTAGGTATTGTGTTTTAGATTTTAGCCACTCTAACAGTGTGAACAGAGAGTTTTATTTCTACCTTTTCAATTTAGGTACATTTTATTTTTTGTCTTATATTTTTCCCCAGACACCTAAACCTGCTGGTACAAGTTTAACAACAGTATTAACAGCATAGAGGGTATCCTTGTCTTGTTCCTGGTCTTTGGAGAACACATCCAGCCTTTCACTATCAAGTGTATGAGCTCTAACTTTGAGATAGATCATTGTTAACAAGTTGGGTAAGGTCCTCCCTATTCCTAGATTTCTATTTTTCTATTATGCATAGTCATTAGGTATTTTAAAAATATTTTCTCTGCATTAATGGATAGAATGGTACAGATTTTCTTATTTAGTCTGTCAATAAGTGGGACACAGTGATTGGGTTTCAAATATTGTACCAAACAATATCTTTCAAACATGTGTCATTTAATGGTGATATATATTTTAATACATTGTTGGGTATACATTGCTAAGATAATGAGATCATTTGCATGCATATTCATAAGAGACATTGCTGTTTGGTTTAATTTTTTTTAATTTTAAAAAAATTTCTTTTGATATTAAAGCAATCCTGAGTTTACAGAGGGAGCTAGGAAGTTGTCGCTGTTGCTATTGCTTTTTCTTTTTGACAGATTGTTGAGAATGGTATCGTCTTTTCCCTGGCATATTTGGTAGAATTCACTGATGAGACCATCTATGCCTACTATTTTGTTTTTAGAATATTATTAACTGTTGATCTAATTTCTTCATGAGATAAAGAGCTATTTAAGTACTTTTATCATACTGTGAGTTGAATGTGTCATTGATGGAATTAATGGAGACGAGGTTTCTCCATGTTGGTCAGGCTGGTTTCAAACTCCCAACCTCAGGCGATCCACCTTTTTAGGCCTTCCAAAAGAGCTGGGATTACAGGCGTGAGCTACTGTGCCCAGCCCAATTTGCTTATTTTTAATAGTGAGATGAACGTGTATATGATCATTGAAAGCCTTAACTGAAGCCTCCTTTTCTATAAGACTTACATTGCTCCTTTATGCCCTGTTTCTTCCATCTGCACAGAACTTTCAGAACATTAGCTAATCAATATCCACAACCCACCTCTAGATAAAGTCTTTATTGCTTGAGATGAGAAAGCTTAAGAAGAGTTAAGTAACCTGTACAAGGTCAGTGTGAATTAGTGTCTGAGCTTGGGTTAGCATACAGATTGACTATCCCCATAGCTACTTCTGCATTCTCTGGGCATAGCTGTTCCAGAAAAGCCAATGACAGAGAATCTCTTTTAACTGCATCTTCATTGAAATACAAGATAAAAGCTTCTATAATTCACACACACAAACACTCACACACAAATACATACACATATACATAGATATTAAATACTAATATGCTGGTTTATATTGCATATAATATTTATTGTTTTGTAGCTAAATGTTTAGAATCATGTTTCTTTATTATAACAAATGTTAAGTGTATTCTAAAAGTGAACTTAGAACTATGTTCCTCCTCTATATTTTTATAGAAAGAAGCATTAGAATTTGTCTTATTTTTCCGCTATAAAAGGTTTAGTTTTAAGTCTTAATTCAGTTGATTGTTTCTTTAAACTACTCCATGTTATTAATTGTTTCAATAGTTTTAAAAGTATATTAAGTACACCTAGACAATGTTTTTACTATTTCATTTTTATAGTTACCTGTTTATCAAAAATTGGATATATATATTAACATATAATTTTATGCCAAATGATCTATTAATTATAGTAGATCCTTTCTACCTCAATATTCTTGTACACCTTTATTTTTCTGAAAACAAACTATTATTTTCAGCAGCACAACTTATTTCTATGCTTACCACATCCCATCTTCACTTTATTCTTATGCATTTTTTCCCCTTCACCCTTTGAGATTGACTATGATTTATAGGCTCAGTCAAATCTATGACTGTCTGAGCAACTGGGATGCCATATCCATTATTATTTTGCCTCAGGTTCTTATGATCACTTTGACCAAATTTCTAAAGCAGTCAACATCCATATAGTCTGCAAGTATTTAGCACTGCTGCTGTCAGGGACACTTTGTAATGCTACATTACCTTCCTGACTGATTTAGTCTCAGTCATTCTTTCTTTCAGTTTGAATCTCTCATCCTGTTTCCTGAACTAATATTTAAATTGTGTCTTCATTTTATAAATTTTATTTATTTTTAGATTAATTATATGCCCTTTCTATTGATTTATTTTTTATTTTTCTTATTAATACTATTTTTCCTTGTTTGGATTACATAGAGTGTGTATATGACCTTGCCAATAGCATTACAGCAAATTATAGTTATATTCTATCTACTAATTGACTTTAATCTAATCACTTAAACTTAACCTCTGTGAGATAATTCACATCATTCACCTTATATTATCATAACCTATATGTCCCAAATATACATGTAAGAGAATACTCTCCTATTTTGTATTAATGCAGTTTGTTTCACTTATTTTACCTAATAAATATGCCAACTTCCTGTTAATTTTTTTCTACTAATATTGAAAGAAAATATATTATATGAACGCATAAATTAATATAGGTAAGTCAGTCATTTATCCTGAAACCTGCCTTGAAATGATAGGAATAATGTGATAGTCACCTAATTGTATATGAGTCATTATTTCAGGAAGCATAATTGTTATTTTTCATTGTTTCTTTTTAAAACAAAAATTCCACATGTAGAAGTGCAATATTAAGTATTAAAAATAATAAACTAGGATACAGCTATGCAAAGTAACTGAAACTCAGGGTATTCCAAAAATATTACTTTTACGTTTTATTTTCCTCATTGAGTTTTTCTACTTGAAAAATATATGCAACTAAACAACTCAATGTGCTGTTGGTTAACATAATTTTAACTAATCATCATGTTCAGATATAAATGAAAGCCATCCATCATACCTAGTACAAATTATTCTCATTAGTAATCAGTTTAATTTAAAATTGTCTATATTTGTGATACACACAGGAAATGGCTTTTTTCCCTGTTGTTGCCTTCCATGATGCTTATTGACATATTCTAAACTAACCTTTGAAAAACTCTCATCAGATCTGATGGCTTCCAGGGTTCAAATGTAAGAAGTGTTTTATATTTCAATTAATTTTTTTATATTTTTAATTTAAAAATTTAATGGTTTGGGTACTAAAAAAAAGTCATGTTCTAGTTAAATGTAAAACATTGATTCTGGATGTTTTACAAAGCTTCTCCTCTACCCAGATTGAAACTCAATTTGGTACAGTCACCAGAAGTAAAATAATGAGCAATAATCTGTTTTTTAAAATTAATGTTTATTTGTCTCTCTTTTCTGGTTATTTCCAGTTTGAGGCAGAATTGTGATGAGTGAATTAAAGGAAAAACTTATATTGTAAGATATATTTTATCTCCTGGCTGCCAGAGTCCTGTTTCTGGAATCTGTCCAAATATAACTGTAGGGACATAGATTATTTGGAATTTCCTATGGCAAACTATGGTTTTCACATATTCAGGACATGGCTTTTGTTCTTTCAGGGTGAACTTTTGTAACTTTCCACTAACTTTCAGCCTTAGTGGTATACTCCATGTCCTCTGATTAATGATGACTCCAAAATTTCTTAAGTGGAATTTCTTAAAGACATTTTAGCTAAGAACTAACAGTCTCAGAAATGCCAAGATGGCCGAGGGGAGACAACTTCAGAGTGCAGCTCCCAGCAAGTGAGACACAAAGGGCTAGAGGACTCCACAATTCCAAGCAAGTTGCCAGGTTTGTTTTGGTGGGAGTGGTAGGACAGTGAAAATAGCCCAGGGAAGGCGAGCAGAAGAAGGGCAAAAGCAGCCCAGGGATGGCAAACCGAGACAGGCCAGGGTATGCCCCATCCAGAAAGGTGTGGCTGGCTTGGAGGGTCGGGGACTTCACCACCTCTGTACTCCAATTCGGATCCTGCACTTCCCTCATCCCTCCCGTAACACACGGTCTATGAGAGCCCTGCCAGACTGAGAGGCACCGAGGGTTGTCAACACAAATCTGAATGATGACTCCAGCCCATATGGCACTGCAAGTAGTTGGCATGAACCTGGGTGGAAGTTTGGACTAACCCCAGTGGGACTGAACTACCCGTCCCACAGGTAGAGGCAGAGTTGAAAGCAGAGAAACATGCCATATGGCCTGGCAGGTCCCATTCCCACAAAACTCAACAAACTGAAGCCCGCATGCTAGAGAGTTTCCCAGCTAATACACCAGTGTGACCCCGACTGGGAAGATTGAGCTCGGGGAGGGAAAGATGCCCACCATTGGGAAGGCAGGTCTAATCTCACCTGTGTAAACAAACTCCAGGGGAAGACCACCCAGCAGCCTGACTGAATCTGAGGCAGCCCAACAGTGCCTCCACAGGCCAAAAAACCTCATACAGGAGATACAGCTCCAACCTCAATAGAAAGGACATTCACTCAGAGATTTCCCCCAAAATCACCAACTTCAAAGATCAAAGGAAGATAAATCCAAGAAAATGAGAAGAAATCACCACAAAAACGATGAAATCATCAAATCGTCAAAGACCAGAATGCGTCTTCTCCTCCCAGACATCACAACTCCTCATCATCAAGGGAACAAACAAGACAGAGAATAAGTTTGACAAATTGACAAAAGCAGGCTACAGAAGGTGGGTAATAACAAACTTCTCTGAGTTAAAAGACCATGTTCTAACCCAATGCAAAGAAACGAAGAACTTTGATATAGACAAAATGCTAATTAGAGTAACCAACTTAGAGAAGAACATAAACAACTTAATAGAGCTGAAAAACACAGCACGAGAACTTTGCTAAGTATGCACAAGTTTCAATAGCCAAATTGACCAAGCAGAAGAAAAAATATCAGAGATTGACGATCAAATCAATGAAATAAAATAAGAAGGCAAGAAAAGAGAAAAAAGTAGTGAAAAGAAATGAACGAAGCCTCCAAGATATATGGGATTATGTGAAAAGACATAATATATGCTTGACTGGTGTATCTGAATGTGATGGGGAGAATGAATACAAGCTGGAAAACACTCTTCAGGATATTATCTAGGAGAACTTCCCCAAACTAACAAGGCAGGCCAACATTCAAATCCAGGAAATACAGAGAATACCACAAAGATACTCCTCAGGAAGAGCAACCCCAAGGCACATAATCATCAGATTCACCAGGGTTGAAATGAAGGAAAAAAATTCTAAGGGCAGCCAGAGAGAAAGGTGGAGTCACCTACAAAGGAAAGTCCATCAGACTCACAGCAGATCTCTTGGCAGAAACCTTACAAGCCAGAAGAGAGTGGGGACCAATATTCAACATCCTTAAAGAAAAGAACTTTCAACCCAGAATTTCATATCCAGCCAAACTAAGCTTCATAAGTGAAGGAAAAATAAAATTCTTTATGGACAAGCAATTGTTGAGAGATTTGACACCACCAGACCTGCCTTACAAGAGCTCTTGGAGGAAGCACTAAACATGGAAAGGAACAACCAGTACTAAACACTGCAAAAACATACCAAATGGTAAAGGCCAACAACGCAATGAAGAAACGGCATCAACTAACAGGCAAAACAACCAGCCAGTAACAAAATGGCAGGATCAAATTCAAACATAACAATATTAACATTGGATGTAAAAGGCCTAAATGCCCCAATGAAAAGAAACAGACTGGCAAGCTGGATAAAAACTGAAGACACATCAGTATGCTGTATTCAGGAGACCCATCTCACATATAATGACTCACATAGACTCAAAATAAAGGGATGGAAGAAGATTTACCAAGTAAATGGAGAGAGAGAAAAAAAAGGAGGGGTAGCAATCCTAGTCTATGATAAAAAAGACTTTAAACCAACAAAGATTAAAAAAAGACAAAGAAGGGCATTACATAATGGTAAAAGGATCAATGCAACAAGAAGAGCTAATGATCCTAAATATATAGGCACACAATGCAGGAGCACCAAGATACATAAAGCAAGTTCTTAAGGACCTACAAAGAGACTTAGACATCCACATAATAATAGTGGGAGACTTTAACACTCCACCGACATTATTAGACAGATTAATGAGACAGAAAGTCAACAAGGATAACCAGGACTTGAAAGAAGATCTGGACCAAGTGGACCTAATAGACATGTACAGAACACTCCAGCCCAAATCAGCAGAATATACATCTTTCTCAGCACCACATCACACTTACTCTACAATTGACCACATAATTGGAAATAAATCACTCCCCAGCAAATGCAAAAGAACAGAAATAAAAACAATCAGTCTCTCAGAACACAGCGTAATCAAATTAGAACTCAAGATTAAAAGCATTCAAACTCGCACAATCACATGGACTAAACAACTTGGTCCTGAATGAAGAATGGATACACCATGAAATGAAGGCAGAAATAAAAATGTTCTTTGAAACCAACAAGAACAAAAATAAAACATACCAGAATCTCTGGGACACATTTAAAGCCCTGTCTAGAGGGAAATTTAGAGCAATAAATGCCCACATGAGAAACAAGGAAAGATCTAAAATCGACACCCTATCATCAAAATTGAAAGAGCTAGAGGAGCACGATCAAAAAAACTCAAAAGCAAGCAGAAGACAAGAAATAACTAAGAGCAGAGCAGAACTGAAGGAGATAGAGACACAAAATCCCTCCAAAAAATCAGTAAGTCCAGGGACTGGTTTTTTGAAATGATCAACAAATAGACAGACATCTAGACTAATAGAAAAGAAAAGAGAGAAGAATCTAATAGATGAATTAAAAAGACTATAAAGAGGAGATCACCACAAATTCCTTGGAAATACAAACTACCATCAGAGATTACTACAAAATGTTCTTTGCTAATAAACCAGTAAACCTGGAAGAAATTGACAAATTCCTGGATACTAGCACACTCCCAAGACTAAACCAGGAAGAAGTTGAAACCCTGAATAGACCAATAACAAGATCTGAAGTTGAGGCTGCAATTAATAGCCTACCAACCAAGAAAAGTCCAGGTCCAGACGGGTTCACAGCCAATTTCTACCAGATTACAAAGAGGAACAGGTACCATTCCTTTTGAAACTATTCCAAGCAATATGAAAAGAGGGAATCCTCTCTCACTCTTTCTACTAGACCAACATCATCCTGATACCAAAACTTGGTAGAGACACAACTAAAAAAGAAAACTACAGGCCAATATTCATGATGAACATTGATGCAAAACTCTTCAATAAAATTCTGGCAAACCAAATCCAACAGCACATCAAAAAGCTTATCCACTACGATCAAGCAGGCATCATCCCAGGGATGCAAGGCTGGTTCAACATATGCAAATCTATAAATGTAGTCTACCACATAAACAGAACCAAAGACAAAAACCACATGATTATCTCAACAGATGCAGAGGCCTTTGAGCAAATTAAACAGCCATTTATGCTAAAAACTCTCAATAAACTAGGTATCAATGGAACACAGCTCAAAATAATAAAGGCTATTTATGACAAACACACAGCCAATATCATACTGAATAGGCAAAAACTAGAAGCATTCCCTTTAAATACTGGCACTAGACCCGGATCCCTGTCTTACCATTCCTATTCAATATAGTATTGGAAGGCCTAGCCAGAGCAATTAGGCATGAAAAAGATATAAAGGGCATTCAAATAGGAAAAGAAGAAGTCAAACTGTCCCTATTCACAGACGCCATGATTGTATATTTAGAAGACCCCAGTGTCTCAGCCCAAAATCTCCTTCAGCTGATTAGCAACTTTAGCAAAGTCTCAGGATACAAAATCAATGTACAGAAATCATAAACATTCCTATATACCAACAACATACAAACAGAGAGTCAAATCATGAACAAACTCTCATTTACAATTGCTACAAAGAGAATAAAATACCTAGGATTACAACTAGAAACCACTGCTCAAGGAAATAAGAGAGGACACAGATGAAAAAAACATTCCATGCTAATGGTTAGGAAGAATCAATATTGTGAAAATGGCCATACTACCCAAGGTAATTTATAGATTCAATGCTATCTCCATCAAGGTACTATTTGCTTCCTTCACAGAACTGGAAAAAGCACTTTAAACTTCATATGGCTACACATAAACCTGTGTAGCCAAGACAATCCCAAGCAAAAAAAAAAAACCTGGAAGCATCATGTTACCTGACATCAAACTATACTACAAGGCTTCAGTAATCAAAACAACATGATACTTCTCCAAAACAGAGATATAGACCAAAGGAACAGAACAGAGGCCTTGGAAGCACTGCCACACATCTACAACCATCTGATCTTTGACAAATAGGACAAAAAAACAAGCAATAGGGAAAGGATTCCTTGTTTAATAAATGGTGTTGAGAAAACTGGCTAGTCATGTGCAGGAAGATGAAACTGGACCCCCTTCCTTACACCTTACACTAAAATTAACTCCAGATTGACTAAAGATTAAAATATAAGAACTAACACCATAAAAACCCTAGATGAAAATCTAGGCAACACCGTTCAGGACATAGGTATAGGGAAGGACTTCATGACTAAAATACCAAAAGCAGTGGCAACAAAAGCCAAAATAGACACATGGTATCTAATTAAACTTAAGAGCTTCTGCACAGGAAGAAAATAAACAAACAAAACAAACAAACAAACAAACAAAAAAATCATTAGAGTGAACTGGCAACGAACAGAATGGGAAAAAAATTTTGCAATCTACCCATCTGACAAAGGGCTAATATCCAGAATCTACAAAGAACTAAAACAGATTTACAAGAAATAAAACAAACAGACCATTCAAAAATGGGCAAAAGAGATGAAGAGACACTTTTCAAAAGAAGACATTTATATGGCCAACAAACATATGAAAAAATGCTCATCATTGCTCATTAGAGAAATGCAAATCAAAACCACATTGACATACCATCTCACTACAGTTAGAATGGTGATCATTAAAAAATCTGGAGACAACAGATGCTGGAGAGGATGTGGAGAAAAAGGAACACTTTTACAATGTTGGTGAGAGTGTAAATTAGTTCAACCATTATGGAATACACTGTGGCGATTCCTCAAGGGTCTAGAAATAGAAATTCCATTTGACCCAGCAATCCCATTACTGGGTATATACCTAAAGGATTATAAATCACTCTATTATAAAGATACATGCACACGTATGTTCATTGCGGCACTATTTACAATAGTAAAGACCTGGAACCAACCCAAATGCCCATCAGTGATAGACTGGACAAAGAAATTGTGGCAAATACACAACATGTAATACTGTGCAGCCATAAAAACAATGAGTTTGTGCCCTTTATAGAGACAGATGAATCTAGAAACCATCATTCTCAGCAAACTAACACAGGAACAGAAAACCAAGCACCACATGTTTTCACTCATTGGCGGGTGACAAACAATCAGCACAGGGAAGGGAGCAGCACTCACTGGGGCAGGTGGGGGCTTGGCAGGGAGGAGGGGGACAGTGAGGGGGCAGAGAGGACGGGGAGGGATAACACCGGGAGAAACGCCTGATGAATGAAGAAATAAATCCATATATTTAATACAACGCAACAACAATAACAACAACAAAAAATAACATACCAAAACATGTGGAATACAGCAAAAGCAGTGCTAAAAGGAAAGTTTGTAGCCTTAAAAACCTACCTCCAAAAACCAGAGATTACAAATTAACAGCCAAATGTCACATCTCAAAGAACTAGAAAAGCAAGAGTGATCAAACACAAAATTGACAGAAGAAAAGAAACAACAGAGGTCAGACCCCAAATAACTGGATGAAATAGAGAACAAACAAACAAACAAACAAACACCAGTTAATAGATTCAATGAAAAAAAAATGTTATTTTTTCAAAAAGATAGATTGGGTAGACTAACCTAGAAAATAAGATAGATGCTCTAAACAAATGAAATTAGAAATAAAAAAGGTGATATTATATTTGATGCTACAGAAATACAGAAGTTTATCAGTATACGAACAATTATAGACACATGAACTAGAGAAATTCCAAGAAACATTCAACCTCCCAAGCTTAAAGCATGAAAAGACAGAAAACCTGAAAAGACCAATATTGAGTACAGATTGAAACAGTAATAAAAAAAGTATTTGAATAAATAAAAGCTCAGGATGAAGTGCATTCGTAGCCAAATTCTGCCAATTATACAAAGAACTTTACCAGTCCTTCTGAAACTATTCCAAAAAATCAAGAAATAGGGAATAATCGGTAATTCATTCTACAAAACCAGTGTCATCTTGATATCAAAATCATACAAGAAAAAAGAAAAGAAAACAGTAGATCAGTATTTTTCAAGGAGAAAGAGAAAAAACTTTCAACATATTAGCAATATATTATCAAACTGAATCGAATGGCACATAAAAAAGATAGTATATCATAATCATATGGTATGCAAGAATAATTCAATATATGTAAATCAGTACATGTGATACATCACATAAACACAATAAAAAATCATCAAAATAGATATATACTATATATTTGATAAAATACAGTATTCTTGATGGAGAAGAAAAATGACTCAATATAATAAAGAGCAAATGTGACAAAGTGACACCTCAACATCATACTTATTGAGAAAAATTTGAAAACATTCCCTTTAATAACAAAACAAAGATGTCAAATTTTACCACTTCTATTTAACATGGTAGTATAATTCGTAGTCAGAGCAATCAGGTAAGAGAAAAAAAAATTGAAAAAGAGGAAACTGAGTTATAACTGTTTGCTGAAGATGTGATGTTATACCTAGAAAAACAAAACTGAGAAATGAAACATGCATGTACTCTATAAATGAATTCAATAACCAATAACATCTCAGGATACAAAATTGACATATAAAAAATCAACAGCATTTCTATAAACCAATAGTGATCTAGCTGATAAAATCAAGAAGGCAATCCCATTTATAATAGCTGAAAAACAATCCTAGGAATGTATTTAAACAAGAAGATAAAAGCTATCTATAATAAAAAACTATTAAAAAATAAAAAAAGATAAATAGTAGATAACAAAAACAAATGGAACAATATCTCATGCTCATGAGTTGGAATAATTAATATAATTAAAATAATCACACTGCCTAGAGCAATCTACAAATTTAATATAATCTCTATCAAAATACCAATATTATTTTTTAGAAAATTTAAAAGTACCATTTTAAAATTTTTATAAAACCTAAAAGAGTCTTTATAGTCAATGTATCACAACAAAAATGGATAAAACTGAAGGTATCAGATTACTTGAAATCAAATTTTACTACAAAGATATATAACCAAAACAGTATGGTACAGTATAAAAATGAACACATATAAAATGGAATAGAATTTGAAACCCAGAAATAAAGCCACACATTTAAAGTCAGTCGACCTTTGATAAATTCACCAAGAACGTACACTGAGGAAAGAACAACCACATAAAAAATAAAAGATGTGGGAAAATTGAGTTGTCATATGCAGAAGAATGAAACTGAATAACTATGTCTCAGCACATACAAAAGTCAACTCAAGATGGAATAAAAATTTAACTGTATGATCTTATTTTCAAAAAGACTAGAACAAAACCTAGGAAAAACACCTATGAACATTCATCTGGGTGAGTAATGTATGACTAAGATCTCAAGCACAAGCAACAAAAAACAAAATAAATGGATGTGGTGAACAGGAAAGACTTCTACACTGCTGGTGGGAATATAAACTAGTACAACTGCTATAAAAACAGTGTGGATTTTTTTTAATGTACTAAAAGTATAACTACCATTTGATCCAGCAATCTCACCACTAGGTATCTACCTAAGATAAAAGAAGTCAAATGCAAAAAATATATTTTCACACACGTTATAGTAGCACAATTTGCAATGGCAAAAATGTGGAACCAACTCAAATGCCTATCAATTAAGGAATGGATAAAGAAATTGTTATATATATATATATATATATATATAACAAAAGGAATAAATTAATGGCAGTTACGGTGACCTGAATGAGATTTGAGACTGTTATTTTAAGTAAAATAACTCAGGAATGGAAAATCAAACATTTTATGTTCTCACTCATAAGTGGGAGTTAAGCTGTGAGGTTGCAAAGACATAAGAATGACATAATGAACTTTGGGGACTCAAAAGGAAAGTGGGGAATGGGACAAGGGATAAAATACTAAAAATTGGGTGCAGTATATACTGCTCAGGTGATGGGTGCACCAAAATTTCACAAGTAACTACTCTTTAGTAGTTATTTACTTACTCATATTACCAAATACCACCTGTTCCCCAGTGATCTATGGCAATAAAAAAAATTATAAAAGAATACCTCAAGAGATTTAATAAACTCCCTAAGATAAAATAAAAAGATTAAAGTGGAAAAAGAACAGAAACAAATGACATATAACAAATAACATACAATAAGCCAGGTGTGGTGGCTCATGCCTGTAATCCCAGCACTTTGTGCCACTGAGGTGGGTGGATCATGAGGTCAAGAGATTGAGACCATCCTGGACAACATGGTAAAACCCTGTCTCTACTAAAAATGCAAAAATTCGCTGGGTGATATGGTACATGTCCATGACGTATTTAACATGCTGAAGGAAAAAAAAAAATCTATCTTAGAATAGTATATCAGGCAAAAATATTCTCTAAACATGAAGGAAAAATACTTTCCCAGAGAAACAAAATCTAAGAAATGTTGTCAACACCAGACTATGTCCTACAAGAAATGCTATAGAGAGTTCTTCAGTCTGAAGTAAAAGGATATCAATGAGCAATAAAAAAAAAAACATCTGAAGATGCAGCTCACCCGCAATAGTAAATATACAGACAAAAACTGGATGTTATGGCATTGCAATTGTGGTGTGTGAACTATTCATATCTGAATAGGGAGTCTAAAAGAGAACATGGCCAGGTGCGATGGTTCACACCTATGAACCTCCTGTGACTATGGGAGGCCAAGCTGAGTGGATCATTTGAGTCCAGGAGTTCAGGACCAGCCTAGGCAACATGCCAAAACCCTGTCTCTACTAAAAATACAAATCGTTAGCTGAGAATGATTTCTTGCACCTGTAGTCCTAGCTACTCAGGAGGCTGAGATGGGAGGATTGCTTAAGCCTGGGAGGCGAAGGTTGCAGTGAGCTAAGATTGTACCACTGCACTCCAGCCTGGGCAGCAGAATGAGATTCTGCCTTAAGAAAAAAAATAATGCAAAATAGTAACTTTTTAAGATATAGGCAGTGTAATAAGTTATAAATAGAAACAACAGAGTGGCAATAAATAGGGAGGATGTAGTTAAAATATATAATTTTGATTACTTTTCTCTTTGCTTGTTTGATAGTTTCTATGTGTGTTTCTGAAATCAGAGTAATGTCATAACTTTACAAAGTAATCAGTTACAATACATTATCATTTTAAAGCCTCACAGTAAATATAAGTTAAAAAGCTACAACAGATACACTAAAAATATGAAGCAAAGAATTATAACACACCATGAGAGAAAATCACATGCACAAAAAAAAGACAGGAAGAAAGGAAGGAAGCAAAGGGAAGGAAGGAAGGAAGGAAGGAAGGAAAGAAGGAAGGAAGGAAGGAAAAATAGTGTAAAAATAATGGTTTATTTAAACTCCAAAACAACAAATTTGTATATTTTTATTAAATTGTTAAATTCTATCTAATAAACATCATAATTTTGTAACATTGTTTTCATTTCTTTTTTTTCAGTCAGTTCTCACATTGCTATAAAGAAATACCTGAGATGTAACATTATTTTCAAATCTTGAAAACAACAAGATTAGTATCTGCTAGATTTAAGCAAAAGAGCTTTGGAAATACATATTTTATATACTTAATCAATTATAAAAAAGAAAAATACGGCCAAAAATGCTACTGTCTGATTAAGAAATACCATTTTGTATGGTAACTTCTAATAAATTAATTCCAAAGTATCTTTAAGTATTGCTTGACATTATACACAATAAATCCATGTGAAAAAGTCCCCAAGATCCAAGAACTTGTATAACATTGAGATGGGCTCAATGTAATAAGAGAAAGAACAATTTAAATTTCAACACTTGAAAGTCCAAGCCTACTGAGGAAACGACTTATTAGTAAACATCAAATGCTTCCTACAGAGAAACAATTTATTTTCCATAGAGCAAACAACATATGAACAGAAACCTCACTAAATACACAATCTGGTTCCAAGGAGCAGATGTTGATCAATAATTCAATATCTAAAATCAAATGATGAGGGAAGTGATGGTAAACATTTATTTACAAAGTAGTAAATTGTGTTTTTGTGTTTCATGTCTAAAAAATAGAAAACTCTAAACATATGCTATGTTTCTCCATCTTCATACAAAATATATGTTTTGGAAATTGCAGAGTAATTTTCAACAAAGTGATATAAATTTCAATATATATTATTCACTGCAGGGGATATTTTCATTAAGAAGAAACTCAATTATTACTTATAATTTCCTAACCCTCATTATAGCAAAACTACTTACCTAGTGAACTCTATCAAGTTATAAACAGGTGAAGTCTGAAGACAAAAGAGAGAAGAAGAATATTTTAATTTTGTCTTAAATATTGTATTTATAGTAATAAGGGCATTCAAATATGCCATTGATCATAGCTGATAAAATTTTTACTATTTCTTTCCATGTGTTTTCATCTCAAGTTATATTTTATAATTGTGTAAAATAATTTAAAACCATGGCCATTACAGGTAAACCATTTATTACCTCCAACACAATAGATAATTAAAATACAAGATGCTATCCTTGACCTTTTTCAACTTTTGAATGGAAAATTTAATTTGTAAATCCCTTACATTAAAAATAAACACACCCCAATCTACTGATCATGTCTCTACTTTGTGGAATAGAATGTTCTTGGTTTGCTAGATTAATTCCACAAATATTTATTAAACACCAATTATGTGCCAGGAAGCGGCAGTGTTTAACTCCACTGAGATATATAAGTGATTTCATATACCACACTGCATAAAGATGCTTCACCAGGTAACGTAAACAGTCTGATACAGAAAAAAAAAGAAAGAAATGATGAGATAATTAATATTTCACAACCAATAGCATGCTCATGAACCTTAATTAAATATTAGATATGCCATGTTAAACCTAAATGTCTACATAGTAATCTTAGAGATCCACTAGTTCATCTTTTAACAAATTTCACTTGCAGAGTAACTATAGGTTGGAGCAAAAGTAATTGCAAATTTTGCCATGACTTTTAATTTTACAAACTGCAATTTCTTTTGCACCAACCTAATATTTGTTCAAATTGAACATCTAGAACTTTCTATAGAGTTAGATTTTTAGGTTAATATATTCAGATTTCTTCTTTAAATTTAACAATAGGAAAAATCTGTAGTGAGTGATTTTCCAGTTGAATTATGCTAGAAATTGAATGAGAAACCAAAAGAGAGATAATTCATTAGCTTGTAGACAAATTTATAACCCTAATCCTTTCATTGTTCATAGACTTCAATACATCATGATTTAATAGTGGAGACTTGGTTAAAAAAAATAAATATATATAATATTATATATATTTATATATGTAATTATATTATATATAAAATTATATATAATATAATTATATAATACATAATATAATATATATTTTATAATATATTTATATATATTATTTTTATATAAAATATATTTTATATAAATTTATTTATATATATTATTTTATAATATATATTTTATATTTTTATTATATATAATATAACATATACATATATATTATATATATACACATATATATAATATAATATAATATACATATATATAATATATATAATATAATATACACATATTATATATACTACTGGTGCTATCCTCTTGGTGATCCCTAATGCACAAGGCATCCTGCAGGGTCTGTGTGTTGTGCACCTAGAGGATATACTTTTATTTCTGGAAGATTTAACAATTAACCACCTGTATGAGCAAATTTATGTCTTCATAAGTGAAAAATAAGGGGCAAATGTGGATTATGGATTCTAAGAGTGCCACCGTCACTCAATAACCAGTTGGAGCTGATAAATTGATTAATAAAAAACCAGTTGATTGATGAATACCTCTTAATTTGCACTGTGGAATAAAGAGGAAGTTGCCAGCAGAAATAAAGCCCTTTAAATGAACATCTTTTGATAGAATGTTGTTTCTCTGGATCAGCATAAATGCAAATGAAGTTATGATTACAGAAGTGTCTCAAACATTAGGAACTGTATAGCTGATTCTACTACAAAGGCTATAGCTATCCAGAACAATTCTTTAAATTCATTTGTTAAGGTTGTTTTCAATTAGAAGATTGCTTTGGACTACCTCTCGATGGGTGTATGTGATAGCTTACACTTCTTGCTGCCTTTTGATAAATATGTCTGATATGCTGGAAACTCAGTTGCAAGAAATTGCAAACAATTAGGTTATAACTAGATTTAACTTCCGGCTCATTTTTTATCTATATGATTTTAATTAATTTAGTTCATAGAGGCTCCTACTAAAAAGCACATTTTTGTCTCTCTGTATTATTCACCTGACAGTCATTCAGTAGTCTCACTATTGTACTATATTCTCTCAAATGTCTAAGATGTTTACATACAGCTATCCACAGTTTGTCACTGGTCTTTCTGGTTAGAACAAGATACTATAAAGAGATTATATTGACCTAACATCATGACCTGTGAATTCCACACTGAGACCAAGCAAGCCCATTATGATAATAACAGAGTGGCATCAATGCCCAAGTTTAGTCAATTTCTCAAAACTGAGAGGCTGACCAAAAGGAACAAATTGTTAAATCAACTTAAATTTGGCCTGAGGCTGTCTTCATACTTGAATCCCCACACAGTGAAGTAAAAAATAACTTAGTATGTAAACAAACTGACACCTAACTAACTTATGAGTTTAACAAACAATTGAGTTTCAGCCAGTCACAAGCAGGTGAACTTCAGCCAATCATAGGCAGCCAATTCATGATGTCATGCCCATTAAGGCAAATGCCTCATCACACCATGACCAAATAATGCAGATTCCTAGCATAGACAATCAGGTGATTTATCTACTTTGCTCTTGTGTTTTGCTTATGAAAGGCCTCTGTTTGCACTGTTGAAAAGAGTTCATTGTCCCTCATCTAGCTCTGACTGATGCCTGGTTCATGAATCATTGTTTGCTCAAATTCTGGTACATTGATTTGTCTAATTTTTTTTCTTTAAGCACATACAAATTAAAAAAAATAATAAAGAGAAATGCTCTTTTATTATCTGTTAAGAATGTCTACCTTCTTTAAAATGTAAGGGAATACAAAAGGCCTATTAGCTTTTTAAATTTTTCATCTTCAACGAGAATTTAAAATAAATATAAGTTTAAATAAAATTCATCAAGTGAATTGTGTTTATTTTTCACTTCTAAGTGTTTACAATCGAAACCAAGTATAAGACATTAGACACTTCCAGTGTCTACAATTTATATTGTAATAACAATATAAATTATTATTATTATAAATTGTTATTTTAGTTATGATAAATTTCAACACTAATGTATTCAATTATAATTTATTTTAATATTGATTGGATGCTGTATCTCATTCAGTGCATTAACTCATTGTCCTTTTAAAATTTCTTCTGTTTTCCTATACTGCACTGGATTTCCCAAGCTCCCCTGTAGATAAATGTGGGCATAACACAGTTCAGACCAATGAGATAAAAACAGAAACTTGCTGGTACTGCTTCTTCTAACATTTTATTTCTCTTCTTCTAACATGAAGAAATGACATGTGTAGATACAAATCCTTTTGCCCTGTCAAATGCTTGAAATCACTCCCTTTGCTCAAAATGTATTATGACTAAAAATGTGAACTGCAAATAACCCAGAACAAACTGAGCCAGTTTGTTCCTTTAAATAAATTTCTGGGTTTACCCCCAGAAATTCAAATGCTCTGTGTATTGACACAGATAATTTAGCTCATGATATGACAGCTATCTCATGAACAGGATGTGACAAGAATGAGAACACTATCAACACATTAATGAAGAAGTGGACCCCTGAAAGAGTTTTGGTCTAAGTTTTTCAGCAGCAGTCTCAGCTTTCAATGTTTCCTACAGATAGTTTATTTCATGAGTCTAATAATCTCCTTTGGTTTGTTATTATATTAGAATTTGCTGATATTTGGGGAAGAGCACATTTCTAAATGCTGAATTTGTCATTAATATGATCTATGCACAAACTATGAGATGGTTATATATGTATGTGCATGCCTACACATACACTACACCTAATACGAGTTGCTTTATATATTTGGAACAATAAAATCTACCTATGTGAACTTAAAAGGCACCAGATATAAGCATAACCTTTCCTATAAGTGCCAGCTAAATCACCATTCCATTGTTTTATTAATGTTTCGCTAATCAGAAAAGCACATAAAAGTAGTAGCTGCTAATTCTGTACATATGAAGATAAGTAAATGTGAATGTTGTTTTAATAATAGAAAATAATTATTGTAACATTGCTTGAGTTATTTTGATTTTTAATATACCAAATAATGTACAAAATGCTTTGCATGCATTATTCTCAATAATCCGTCCAAGAAATAGAAGGTGAATCATTTTAAAAGTGGTTTTTTGAGTCTCACACAGTTGAAACAACTTGATCAAGGAGATGGCAGTTATTTTATTTTAGGCTATTTTATTTGATTCCAAAGCTCAATTTCATTAGGCTGCCCCCATTTCCTAAGATGAGATGCTTCTATCATCAAGCTTATGAGTTTTCCCGAACAAGGTATATAGGTTCTCTATCAAGTCTTTCTTTCAAACAACTCCCTGCACATCCTCATTACATTTCACCTCTATTTAGCAGTTGGGGAAAGAAATATCTTTAGCAATTCTAATTTTTCAGGGACTCTATATTAGTCATAAATAAAGTTGAAATAATTTAATTTAGATGACAAAGGGAAGGAGGAGAAAGAGTGGGAGAAGCAGAAGGAGGAGGAAGAGAGACAGAAGGAGGAGAGAGAAAAGCCTGCAAAGATTAAAAATTCCCAATTGTAAAATCTATTTCTGCCTTTTTTTAAACCACACTTGTGCGGCTGTGGGCAAGTGATTTAATTGTTTTCAAACAGTATTAGAGTATTTAAATTGAATAATATTGCATAGTTAACCTCAGAACTCTTAATTTTTAAATCCCCAAAACTGAGTATTTCTCAAACAATACTGGAATGTGTGAATACAAATCATTTTGCCCTTCCAAACACTTGAAATAACTCCCTTTGGTCAAAATGTATTATGACTAAAAATGTGAACTGCAAAAAACCCAGAACAAACTGAGCCAGGGTTTTACTCACAGAAATTCAAATCCCCTGTGTATGGACTATGTAATCAGAAACCTAAAGAAGCAGTCTATTACTTTCTATTAGTCTGGGTCCAGAATTATTTTAATTTCTATCCTACTAAATACATTATTATTTCATATTTCTTTAATTTCTTAGGGTTATCTTTTATATTTTTAATAAATTTTTATTAACTTGGTTGTAAGCAAAGATGCACCAATGTTACTAGTGCATATAACAATTATAAATTCTGGGTTTTGAGTATAAATTACATATTTTTATTATTTTAAACTTTATTCAGCCTCAGCATCAGGTATAAACTGCCACGTATCCCCATTATTGACTCAACATTCAGAAAAATGTTCTTTCTAATACAGGTAAATTTTTTTCAATATCTGTCTTAGTTGTCCCGGGATTCTATTTAAATGCTATTTTTAATGCTCTCAATCATATTTAAGGAATATGTTATAATGTATTTGCATACTGCAATTTTCAACATATAGCAAATAAATCAGGTTAGAGTGGAAAAATATTAAGTAACAACAGGAAATTAAAATAAAAGCACAAGACGCTTCACACATGAAACTTTTTTTTTTAATTATACATTCAGTCATGGGATACATGTGCAGAATGTGCAGGTTTGTTATATAGAGATACATAGGCCATGGTGGTTTGTTGCACCCATCAACTTGTTACCTAGCATATAAGCCCTACAACCAGTAGGTACTTGTCCTAATGCTCTCCCTCCCCTTGCCGCCAAACTCCCGACATGCCATGGTAAGTGATGTTCCCCTCCAGTGTTCATGCATTCTCAGTGTTCAGCTCCCACTTATAAAAGAGAACATGTGGTGTTTGGTTTTCTGTGTCTGTTTTAGTTTGCTGAAAATGATGGTTTCCAGCTTCATCCATGTCCCTACAAAGGACATGAACTCACTCTTTGGTGTGGCTGCACAGTATTCCATGGTGTATATGTTCTGCATTTTCTTCATCCAGTCTACCATTGATGGGCATTTGGGTTAGTTCCAAGTTAGTTCCAAGTCTTTGCTATTGTAAGTAGTGCTGCAATAAACAAACGTGTGCATGTATCTTTAGAGTAGAATGACTCAATAATGATGTGGATATACTTTGGATATATATCTAGTAATGGAATTGCTGAGTCAACTTGTATTTCTAGTTGTAGATCTTTAAGGAATTGCCACACTGTCTTCCACAATGGTTGAACTATTTTAACTCCTACCAAAAGTGTAAAAGTGTTCTTGTTTCTCCACATCCTCTCCAGCAACTGTTGTTTCCTGACTTTTTAATGATCACCATTCTAACTGGTGAGCTGGTATCTCATGGTGGTTTTGATTTGCATTTCTCTAATGACCAGTGATGATGAGCTCTTTTTCATGTTTGTTGGTTTCATAAAGGTCTTGTTTTGAGAAAGGTCTGTTCATATCCTTTGCCCACTTTTTGATGGGGTTGTTTGTTTAATTCTTGTAAATTTTTTAAGTTCCTGGTAGATTCTTTATATTAGCCCTTTCTCAGGTGGATAGATTGCAAAGATTTTCTCCCAGTCTGTAGGTTGCCTGTTCACTCTAGTCATAGTTTTTTTTTTTTTGCTGTGCAGAAACTCTAGCTTAATTAGATCTCATTTGTCAATTTTGGCTTTTGTTGACATTGACATTATTCATGAAGTCTTTATCCATGCCATGTCCTGAATGGTATTGGCTAGGTTTTCTTCTAAGGTGTTTGTGGTGTTAGGTCTTACATTTAAATCTTTAATCCAGCTTGAGCTAATTTTTGTTTAAGGTGTAAGGAAGAGGTCCAGTTTTAGTTTTCTGCATATAGCTAGCCAGTTTTCCCAATACTACTTATTAAATAGGGAATCTTTTCCCCATTGCTTGTTTTTGTCAGGTTTGTCAAAGATCAGATGGTTGCAAATATGTGGTATTATTTCTGAGGCCTCTTTTCTCTTCCACTGGTGTATAAGGACTACTCCCTAAC
This sequence comes from Aotus nancymaae, assembly GCF_030222135.1. Lineage (NCBI taxonomy): Eukaryota > Metazoa > Chordata > Mammalia > Primates > Aotidae > Aotus > Aotus nancymaae. The sequence goes on along the minus strand of NW_026988431.1, from coordinate 55,420,273 downwards.
TCATTTTATGAGGTCAGAATCATCCTGATACCAAAACCTGGCAGAAACACCAAAAAAAAAAAGAAAAGAAAGAAAGAAAGAGAAAAAAGAAAAGAGAAAGAAAAAGAAAATTTCAGGCCAATGTTCCTGATGAATATCATTGCAAAAATCCTCAATGAAATACCGGCAAACTGAATCTAGCAGGAGATTAAAAAGCTTATCCACCACAATCAAGTCAGTTTCTTCCCTGGGATGCAAGGCTGGTTCAACACACACAACATAATAAATGTAATCCATCACATAAACAGAATCAATGACAAAAACCACATGATTATCTCAATAGATACAGAAATGGCCTTCAATAAAATTCAAAACCCCTTCTTGCTAAGGATACTCAATAAACTAGGTATTGAGTATCTCAAAATAATAAGAGCTATTTATTACAAACCCACAGTCAATATCATACTGAATGGGAAAAAGCTAGAAGCATTCTTTGAAAACCCTTGAAAACTGGCACAAGACAAAGAGGCCCTCTCTCACAACTGCTATTCAACATAGTATTGGAAATTACGGCCAGGACAGTCAAGCAGGAAAAAGAAATAAAGTATGTTCAAATAGGAAGAGAAGAAGTCCAATTATCTTTGTTTGCAGATGAAATGATTGTAGATTTAGAAAACCCGATCATCCTAGCCCCAAAACTGCTTAAGCTGATAATCAGCTTCAGCAAAATCTCAGAATATAAAATCAATGTGCAAAAATCACAAGCATTCATATACACCATAATAGAGAGCCAAATCATGAGTGAACTCTCATTCACAATGGATACAAAGAAAATAAAACACCTAGAAATACAACCTACAAGGGATGTGAAAGTCCTCATCAGGGAGAACTACAAACCACTGCTCAAGAAAATAAGAGAGAACACAAACAAATGGAAAAACATTTCATGTTCATGGATAGGAAGAATCAAGATTGTGAAAATGACCACAATGCCCAAATAATTAATAGATTCAATGCTATTTCCATCAAGATACCATTGACTTTCTTTGCAGAATTAGAAAAACCTAGTTTAAATTTCATATGGAATGATAAAAGAACCAAGACAATCCTAAGCAAAAAGTACAAAGCTGGAGTCATCACACTACCTGACTTCAAACTATACTAGAAGGCTATAGTGACCAAAACAGCTTTATACAGATACCAAAAGAGATACATAGACCAATGGAAAAGAACCTTCCCACTTGAAACATTTTAAAAGACCCATAGAGAAGAGAGAGATATAAATCTTTCTCTTCTGTCTTACATATTTTTCTTCTGTCTATTATTATATATCTAAGACAGAAGAGAAATTGAGATAGACTCCATTGAACTGCATACAACATTTAAGAATTAAGTTAATATTTATTAGGTGACTATTATGAATAAATGTTGTGTCGCACACATGTTCATATGTTGAAATTTTAACTCCCAATGTGTGGTATTAGGAGGTAGAGACTTCAGAAGATACTTAGGTTATGAGGATGGAACAGTCAAGAATGGGATTAGTCTTGCAAGAAGAGGCAAGAGATTTAATTTGCTCTCTTTTTGCAAGAAAATAGAAAGTACATGCGAGGACACGATAAATATTTGGCAGTCTGCAAACAGGAAAAAGACCACGACACAGTCACACTGGCCCTAGCATTTTGGACTTCCAGCTTCTAGAACTGTGAGAGATATTTTTGTTGTTGTTGTTTGTTAACCATCCATTCTATGGCACTTAGCTATAATAGCTCAAACTAAGACGGTGAATGAATAAAAGGTTGGATGAGCGATGGTGAATCCAGCAGAAATGTAAAAGTAACTCATATATGGATAGACAGAGTCTTAGCAATGGCTAATTGGCCATATGTAAAATAAAATAGAAAGTTCAGATCTCTGTCTGGTAGTTAACAGCCAATGAGGGAGGAGACAATATAGGAAATTTGGTAATTCACATGGAAGGTGGAGATGATATGATAAATATCTTCCTCGTGAAGAAAATATTTCAAGACTTCAAATAGAATTAAAGACAAGCCAAAAAATAAATAGTACAGGAGGAACCAAGGCTAGAGAAGCATGTCCAAGAATGGTCCTTACCTCATGCATTGCCTGTAATTTTCCTCCTAAACAAAAGTTGTCTGGTGAATCTATCCTGCAAAAATACCAAAGAATTTGAAATTGATAAGTAAATGAGTGTTGAAGCTTCTTTCCTTCTCTTTTTTTCTGAGCACCTATGATAAAGTCTTCCTTTTATTTTTTTTTTGAAATACCTTACATGATTATACATAATTATATCATGCAGGTAATATAAACTGTATTTAAAATATAATCAATAAAAGATTCATCAATACCCACAAAACAACTATCTCCATTTGGATTTATTTGGACCATCATATGTTTCTTTTCAGGTACTATTATTAACTAAATAATTAGACTGTACCATGGAGTAAACTTAATGCTTTGTCATTCTTTCTTTTTATTGCCTTTATTTTCAGAAAGTAAAATATGCCATAAAGGTAAAAATATTTCTGGTAAATAGTTACCTATTCATTTCCCTTGAAAGATAGAACAATTTTACTCTTATTATTTTCATTTTAAAATATAAACATTATAAGCTTCCCATTAGGTCACAAAAGTGTAATTTTGTGTGTGTGTGTGTGTTTAGTTTTTTTTTTATTAATTAATTAATTAATTTATTTTTTATTGCATTTTAGGTTTTGGGGTACATATGAAGAACATGCAAGATTGTTGATGCTGTTAGTTTTTAAAAGGGCTGCGACTATGTGAAGACATCTGTATTTTATATATTATTTTATTTCGTATCTTTACAGAATAAGCTGAATTAGTAATGTAATTAGCATAGACCTTTCATTAACTCAGTACATTGCTTGTTAGATACCACTCTGAGCAACTTTCTATGAGGGATTATTACAAATTATAACTCTATTTTGTATACTCTTGGAGAAATATGCTTAATATTTTGTACAATCTGATTTTTATTCAGAACATTAGTTAAAAAATAAGAGGTATGTAATACGTATTAAAGAAACTAACACATGCTTATCTATCCAGCATTTTTTGAAAGTGATGAGATAATTGAATCTCATGTGTTAGGTTTGTTGTAAGATTCAAAAAAAAAAAAAAAAATAGTACTGGGTTCTAAAAATATCAGTCAAGAAGGTACTGGAAGGTAAGAGACTATCAAAATTTGGATTTTAATATAAATATAATTTATTTTTAAATGTGACTTTGTAATTTTTTATGAAATCTTATTTTTCTAAATGCAAATATATATAGGACTGAATAGCAGAAATATTACAGTAGCAACCTTTGTGTTTAAAATGGTTTACTACTTTTAAAAATAACATTTACATATATTGTTTAATTTGCTACAATAATCTTGTGAGGTCTTAATGACTGTACATGCAAACTCAAGAAAGGATTTACCAATCATATACAGAAGAGATAGGCTTGGATTTAAAGATAAAACCAGAAGGGGAAAGGCTACTACTAGTACCTTAAAACTGCTGCTAGAGACAAGAATAGTTCTAAGGATGGTATAATATGTGTGTAACTGAATATAATTCTCAAAATCAATAGATTTTTAAATTTTAATCCTGAGAATTCTCAAGTCCAAGAAGATGGAATATTGTTAATATCTGATCAGTCTATTTAAAGTCAATCTTCTCATCATAGCACACTAACTCTAGATATCATGAAAATACAAGCGTATTTATAAGTTTTAAATTCCTATGTAAAAATATTACTTTAGAAAGTGGTATCTAAGAAGAAAGAATGAGATTCAGAAAAAAACAAGCAAACATGTATTCGACTAGAGATATTTTCTCTCCATTTCTCTTTCCATGGTCATAGACATTAAAAATAAGCATGAGGGTGAAAAAGTTTCTAGGTTAATAGTTATTAACTTCGGGCCTGTGATTGCAAAACAGTAGGTCAGAGGTAGACCCAGGTTGTCTACTTTGAAATAAAATTATCCATGTGTATCAAATTCACATATTTACCTATTGGTCTAATTTATTTTAAATGTTTAAACTACGGTTTTGTCTGGGTGAAAGTGAATAAGTTTATTTTTAATCAATACATCTGTAAAAATTTAGACTTTATTATGAGTCAAACAGAGCAGCAAAGTGGTGAATGTTTTTATCTTCATGACTTAAATATTCCCATTAAAACCAGATGAGGTTGGAACAATGATTACTTTTAATTCATGGAGAAGTTTATGTAGCTTCTCCAAAATCACCAAGATCACAGGGAGTGAACCCAGTGTAGGAAACCATGCAGTGTTCTTAAATATGAGAATGCAAAGTTTAAAGTAGATGTGTAAATATGGGAATTCAATCACATTACAAGGTCACCCATGTATATGGAAATGTCTTTGGCTCTTTACTAGCAAAGAACACTTACAATTATTTCAGAGACATACTGTTTTAAGCATAATGTTACATCAATCAAAACTTAAACTTTTGGATATTTCTAGTTTGTAAAAATATTTCATTTTCTTTCAAATATTTTCAGTTAATTTTATTATGTAGATGTAGTGAAACAATTCTAGTAACTTTGAGAATTGTCTGTATACCTAAATTGTTTTAATATACTAAAGCCTTCCCAATTACTCATATGCTAAGTTCTGTCAAAGACCTCCACATTCTCTAGGAAGCCATTCTCTTGTGACAATTCTAGCAATCCAAAATTATAAGAATTCTGAAAATTCATAAGTACTTAATTTCTCCACTATATTACATTGTATAAAGTATTGGGGGGAAATTATGCACAGGGATATGGACTGCATAGAGAGAAAATCACATGAATTTATGTTATAAAGCAAGCACTTTGCTTACCACCATTAGATGAGAATTTTTTTTAAGTATGAAATTTCCCTCAAATACCTTAAAAATAGTAATGACAATTATTTTTTTGCTTGTTTGTTTTTTTTCACAGTTTTATGTGCTTTGTCTGGATACCCAAGGAATCATGGTGTAACCATTGCCAAATACATGGTCTTTTGCAATGTTTATAGCTTCATCATCTTAATTATTAATTAAATATTTGACCGTCTCATTGTAAAGTACAATTCTTAATGATGCTTACATTTCTACATATCATTTAATCAAAGTTTGATTATTAACTTTAAGAAAAATATTTCTTTACAGAGTCTTCTTAATCTTATACATAAACATCTCCGGGAAACGTTGGTTAATCACAGGCGGTGTTGGCACTATCTTGCATTTTCCATCCGCACCCCATTCCAGCTGTTAACACATTATTTACTGCACAGTTTTGTAATTATTTGGTCAATTTTTCCAAGCAACTACAGTGAACATACTTTGAGGATAAAAATTCTATTCTTTCGTTATTTCTAGACTTTAGTAAACTGCTTCGCATATAGTAATAATACATTTTACTTCTTTTAGCTATTAAATGCATTGTTATACCTGTCTATAAAAGCAGTGTCAGGCAAATAATAGTATATCATTAATATTTGTTGACTGATAGAGGCTATGAAGTATATATAAAAATATATAGTTCCTTTTTATATATTGTATTAGTATTTTAAATACATTAAATCTCATATTTTGAATAATTTTTTAAAATGCAAAAAAAATTTAAGTCTTCTAGGTATACAATTGAAGACGAGAGCTTAAATATCAGTGAAGCAAAGAACCTGCACTTGGCTTTAGGTCAACATCTGTGAAAACGTGAATATAGGCATTGAAGATAGAAAAAGAGAAAATTTATTTTTTCTCAGAAGAAAGTTAAAATCATTGTTCTTTCAAGAATCCTCAGGGAAAGACAAATTATATGCTTATTCAATGCATTTAGTTTATGGGCACATGATATTTTATGCCAACTTATGTACCACTAATATTACAAACTGTCAATATTTTTAACATTTTTGTCATTGGACTGTAAGTGACATATGACTATAAAATACCTGTCTTCTTTAGTATAGTATCTTCAATATGAAAAGGACTGCCATGTAACAGGCATGGAATAGGCAGTTGTTGAGTAATTAACAAGCAAAGATTCGTATTTATGGAATGTAGTTAATGGATGGAATGGGGTAACAGTTCTGACACAGTATTTATTCAAAACACTCAAACTGAATGTAATTAGAGATATTTTTTAGTTTTGGAAGAAGTTTTCACTTTTCATACAATTTTAGCATTACTAATTCTTTACTTGTAGTGCATAATCCATATATATACTCAAATCTAAATATTTAGTAAGTGATATATTCTACTAAAATCAAACCTAAAGATTTTGTACAATGCACACATTTATGTGTACAGATTTATAGAAAAATTGTAGATGTTCCATTAGAACTGTTGCTTGCCAACCTGTTTAGCTCTGTCTCCAGTTAATTCTTTTACCTTACGTCAAGTTCCAGCACAGTAAACATTGTGCAATGATGAGTATGTTTTCTTTTATTTTGCCCCTGTGTACCTGCATGCCTGGTTCTCTCTCTCTGCTTATCCACTTCCCAATATTTTATTGTCTTCTCACAATTGACATCAATCTAAACTGCTAATTATGATACAGAATGAGGGAATAAATGAGATAAATAATACATTTTAAATTGTTTTTACTTTTGTGCTATCATTCTAGCAGTGGTTAACAATTTCAAGTGTCACTAAATCATCAAATAATTTCAAAATAAAATAACTGGAATCAAAATTATATGAAAAAGAATGGAGCAGGATTGACCCTCTAGCTAAGTTTTACCACCAATATAATTGTTAATTTTCACTAAAGAAACCATATAATCCAAGAAGTGTGCCTATCAGGTTCATTGTTGTTTTTTCACTGGCAACAATTTCATATTATGAAATGTTGATGTTTTTATGCGACTCATATTCTCTACCAATCAAACCTTTCTCTTTAAATGGGGAAAGAGTGGGAAAATGATGCCTAAAGCAGTGGCAACTACAATTGCCACTTCAAACAGTGTGAGTTTGAATTCTGTAGGTACACTGATACACAATTTTTAAAAATAAATTTATTGGAAAATTTTTGCATATTTGCAGCAATTTGAAAAATCTCACAGATAAACTCTGTAGCCTAGAAATCTGAAAAAAATAGCAATTTAAGTATGTCACAAATGCATAAAATATACACAGATACAAGTCATATGAATCTATTTTATCATTTATACAAATCTATTATAAAAAGTTAAAATTCATCAATACACACAAACACAGATTGCATGTATTGCCATTTGAAGTGGAGAGAAATGTTAACAAATTTAAAAATGCATTATGAAATCATAATTAGATAAAATTAAGTGAAATACTGTACTACTGTAATAATTGGCAATAAATGTTATTTTTGTTAAAATTTGTGTGACACTAATCATTTTAACATAAAGTTTATCTCTCCAGTAAATTGTGTGCTGTGGTAAAAAGTATGCTCTCATGAGTCTTACATGAGTCTTATGTATTTTTTATTGTGTTTAGTGCAATATCATGAACTCTGTCTAAAATCATTGGGACCACAGAAAGTGTCACTAGTGATGCTCTAAGTGCTCTGAAGAAGCAGAGAAAAGTCATGACATTGCAAGAGAAAGTCGAGTTGCTTGATATGCACCATAGATTGAGATCTGCATCTATAGCTGTTCAACATTTCAAGATAAATGGATCCAGTGTAAGGACCATTGCAATTAATAAATAAGTAAATAAATAACTAAATAAGAAATTTTGTGAAGCCTTCATTGTAGCAACTATAAGCACAATACCTTGTACTTTTTGTGCAATACATTTTTCTCTGGTATTGAAAATCCAGCTTTTATGCAGGTAAGGAATTGTTATAAGGAAGGCCTATCTGTAGAGTATAATATGATTTGAAAAGAAACAAAGTCATTATATGAGAATTTAAAGCAAAAAAGAAGGTCAAGGATCTAAGGCTGGAGAAGTTAACACCATCAAAAGACAGTTGGATGATTTTAGGAAGAAGTACGGTTTTTACAAAAGTCAAGATAACAGGATAAGCAGATTCTGCTGAACAAGAGGCAGCAGAAACCATCAAGAAAATCATTGAAGACAAAGGTTATCTGCCTGAACAAGTGTGTAACACAGAAGAAAGTCATCTATTCTGGAAAAATAATACCACAAAGAACATTTACTTGTATAGAAAGTAAGCACCAGGATTTAAGGCAAAAAGGTATAGGCTAACTTTACTGTTTTGTACAAATGCAGTAGGATTTATAACCAAGACCACCCTTATTCACAAAGCTGTCAGCCTTCAAGCCTTGAAACATAAAGATCTAGCTGCCAGTCTTCTCATTGTACAATAAGAAGTCCTGGACAATGAAAGCCTTATCCTGGATTGATTCTGTTGATGCTTTGTCCCTAAAGTCAGGAAGCGTCTTGCTAGTAATAAACCACCCTTTAAATTTCTTTTGATATCGAATAATGCTCCTGGTAACTCAGAATGGCATGAGTTCAACACAAGAAGTGTCAAAGTGGTCCACTTGCTTCCATACACAATGTCTGTAATTTGATCTCTAGATCAGGTGCTCAAAAAGACCTTTAAAACTCATTACACATGTGGGCCAGGCATGGCGGCTCCTCTTGTAATCCCAGCACTTTGGGAGGCCGAGGATCACCTGAGTTTGGGAGTTTGAGACCAGCCTGACCAACATGGAGAAACCCTGTCTCTACTAAAAATACAAAATTAGCTGGGCATGGTGTGCATGCCTGTGATCCCAGCTACTCCAGAGGCCAAGGCAGAAGAATTGCTAGAATCCAGGAGGTAGAGGTTGCGGTGAACTGAGATGGTGCCATTGCACTCCAGCCTGGGCAACAAGAGCAAAACTCCATCTCAAAAACAAACAAACAAACAAAAAACTCATTACACATGAGACTCTAAGGAAAGGATTGTCAACGCTATAAAGAGAACACTGAAAGAAAGGGCATCATAAAAGTTTGAAAGGATTACACCATTGAAGACTCTATCACTATCTTAAAAACATCCATTACATCCACCAAGTTCCAAACAATAAATTCCTGCTGCAGAAAACTGTGTACAGGTATTGTGCATGACTCCACAGGACTTAGAATAGAACCAATCAAGGAAATAATGAATAAAATTGTGGCTATGTTAAGAAAAGGTGGGAGGTCATGAAATGTTTCAAATATGGATTTTGAAGAAGTTCAAGAGCTGGCAGTCATCACACTGGAATTTCTGAGCAATGCCAGATGACGAGGTAGAATACATGGGAGAGACAGTGCTAGAAAACAAACGAACATTAGACAATCTGACAGAAGAGTTTTGATTATTCAAGAATGCCTTTCACTTATTTTATGACATGGATCCTTCTATCATATGGGCGCTAAAGCTAAAGCAAACAGTAGAAGGAGGATTGGTATCATATAGCGGTATTTCTGAAAAAATAAAAACAATTTCAGACAAATATTGCAATGAATTTCATATACTAAGTGTAAGGTTATTACACTTAGTATTCCTGCCTTCTCTTCCAGGTCCTCCATCTCTTCCTTCTCTGCCACCTCTGAGAAAGCAATAGAAACCCCTCTTCTTCCTCCTCCTCCTCAGCCCACTTAACATAAAGAGGACAAGGATGAGGATATTTATAATGATTCACTTTGTCATAAATTTAAATAAATATATTTTTCTCATTATTTGTAATTACATTTTATCTCTTACTTTACTGTTAGAATAGAGTATATAACACATATCACAAATAAACTTTGTGTTAGCCCAGACATTTGAAAACTAAAATGCGTGTTGAATTTTTGGTAAGGCACCCTTGTCTTTGTCTGCCTTGTTGCAAAGATCTTATAATCAAATTTATTGCATGCAATCTTGCATCCAGAGTCCATTCTCCACCCAAACTAAAATGGATAATTTTAAACTATACATTTTCATATCCGAATCTAAATAATACATTTGAATTATTAAGTCATGAAGACTCCCCTAGACCTGGCCTCAGTCTTAACCATTGAACTCATCTCCTCTCATTTGCTGTATTTTCCTTATGCCCATCATTCCACAGTAAGTTTCACAGAGGCTTACACTTTCTGTCTTTGGTGCATTCTCATCCAGAAATTCTCTTCTCCAATATAACAACAAAAACGGTAAAAGTTATATAATATGTATTTACTATTAGGCACTAACCTAAATGTTTTATGGGCATTAACTCATTTAACCCTCGTAACAATCCTATGGACATATACTATCATTCACTCACTTTTCAAATAGGAAAACTGAGACACACCATAAAGCAATTTGCCTATGTTCACATGCTGATATCTGTATTTATCTGACATGGCAAAATAGGATATAAAATAACTCCAAAATATCAGTCACTGAGTAACAAAAAATTTGTATCTTGCTTTAGTTGTGGTGTGATTCTGTTAGATGAAAAAGATCTACACATTCAGAGCACGTTTGTTCCCTTCTATGATTCCAGTGGCCTATAGGTAATCAAAACTCTTCTGTTCAGCTAGAAGACAGAAAAAAAGAATATAAAAGACTAATTTTCCCAGAAGTTTTTGAAGTGCTCAGCCTGATAATTATGTACTGCTCACATTCCATTGGCCAGTATTTAGGTGGATAACATCACTAATTGCAAGGTATGCTGGGAAATAAAGCCCAGATATGTGTCACATTAAACACCACTTTCTTTACTTTCTATTCTCTTTTTACTTACCCCTTTGTTAAAAAGATCTTCCATGAATTTAGAATTTAATATCCAAATTCCACCTTACCATTCACTGTTTAATCATATTTTATTTTATTCATAATGCTTATCACTAAACACAATTAATTTATTTCATTTATTTATTTTTATTATCTCTGTGTATGTGTGTATGTGTGTGCCTATTTGAAATGCAACAAAGCAATACAATGATATCCAGTTGCTAAATTAATGAATAAGTATTATTGAGGACAACATGAACCAGCTTTCTATATTTTCTGAGGCCTGGACAAAGCCAGTCCCCAAAATCAGACATTGCCTCATTTCAGCCCCTCACATCTGTAATTCCCTGATGTTTCACTTGAAGCTGACTGAAATTATAATTGAAGCATTACTAAGTCTGGATAAAGAAAATGTGGAACCCCTTTCCAAGGCTATTATATTTCAAGGAAATTGTTTTTTATATATTTATATTTTTACTTCTCTATTTATCTAAGTTTCAGAAATTTTCTTAAAATAACGTTGAATAAAAGACAAGCTGATTTTAGAGGAGCTAAACAATTTGGGTATCTTAGTCTCACAATTTGACAAATTTAACCTCCGTGCTTTGCGATTTATTTAAATTATAATTTATGGTGACTTACCAGATGTCTATTGTTATTTCCCATCAGGACAGAATTGCCTTGAGGTGATTGTGTATTTACAAACATGTGAGAGGAAGCAGAACAAGATGGACAAATAGAATTCTCCAGTAATCATTCCCTTACAAGAACACCAAAATGAATATCCGTGTAAGAAAGCACTTCCACAACAAAAACAGTGAGTTAAGCACTCACAGTACCTGGATTTAACATTACATCAAGGAAAGAGACACTGAAGCGGGTAGAAAAGACAAGCTAGAATCGCCCTCACCACCCATTCCCATGCCCCAGCAGTGGTTGCTTGGTGCAGAGAGAGAATCTGTGTGCTTGAGGGAGGGTGATTGCAGTGGTTGTTGAACTTTGCATTGGAATTCAGTGGTGCTTGTCAGAGCTGAATGCAACATGGGGCAGAATGTATCCAGCGCCCATGGAGGGAACATTTATACCAGCCCTAACTCCAGGGGAACCATCCATTCTGGTGATTGAAACATGAATTCTAGCCCCACGACCACGAGCTAAAGTGCACTGGGGTTCTAAATTTGAAGGTCAGTCTGAGCCAAAAGTACAGCAATTCCTGGATAAATCCTGGTGCTGTGCTGTGCTTAGAGCCAGTGGACTTGGAGTACACACAGCATAGTTGGACACCAGATGGAGAGACAAAAGGAGTACCTGCATCACCCCTCTCTGAACCCTAGACAGTACAGGTCACATCTCTGGGAAAGATTGCTTCTTTTCTCTTTCTCTTGAGGATAGGAAAGAGAAGAGTAAAAAGCACTTTATCTTGTAACTTGGATACCTGCTCAGCCACAGTAGAAATAAGGCATTAGGTAGAGTCCCTTCCAGCCCTGGCTCATGATACTAGGTAGATTCTCCTTCCAGCCCTAGCTCGTGGATGACATTTGTAAACCTACCTGGGGCCAGAAGGAACTTGCTGCCTTGAAGAGAAGGACTGAGTTCTGGCAGGATGCATCACCTCCTGACTAAATAGCCCTTGAGCCTTGAATAAATAACAAAGCTAGCCAGGTATTACTAGCCATGGATTAGATTAGATTAGATCCAGCGTGATGCTGGCAACACTGAATTCTCTTTGAATACTTGGAAAGCCTTCCTAAGAAGGATGGGTTCTACATTTTCTACATTTTCTATTTGCTTGTTGATAACATGTTTAGTACTCTTTACTGTGTAATGAATCATACGCCATTTTACTGAATGTTTTAAATATGATTATGTAGAAATACATTTCTGACTGCTCTCATATGCTGTTTTGGAAGCATAAATTTGCCTATGTATTTAATTTCTGATTCTCTTTCTTCTTTGGTTATCTTTATGTCTCTTTCTCAAAGAAGGGGTTTATGTGTGTATACGTGTAGCTTTACATATATCCTGAATTATTGGCATTTCTATTTAGAAGTCTTTGCATTTTTCTTTCACTCAATCTAGTTAGCAAAAATGTTTTATTTAATTTTTCTGCTATGTATTTCTGGACATTACCTTTTTTTTTCCTTTTTTATTTATTTTTTTTTTTAGACAGAGTTTTGCTCTGTCTCCCAGGCTGGAGTGCAGTGGTGTGATCTCGGCTCACTGCAACCTCTGCCTCCTGGGTTTAAGGGATTCTCCTGTCTCAGCCTCCCAAGTAGCTAGGATTACAGGCATGTGCCACCACACCCAGCTAATTTTGTATTTTTAGTAGAGACATGAATTCTCCATGTAGGCAAGACTGATCTCAAACTCCTGACCTCAAGTGATCTGCCTGCCTTGGCCTCCCAAAGTGCTGAAATTATAGGAATAAGCCACCATGCCTGGCCTGGACATTACTTCCAATAAAAATAAGGAGTCTATGTCAATTACTGCAGCATATCTTATTTTTTTGTTTTTTTGGTTTTTTTTTTTTTTTTTAGTTTTCCCCCTTTTTAAAGAATAAGATCCAATCTCTTTATGCTGGCTTTTATGCTCCAAATTTGATTTCTGCAACACCATTTCCTCCTTTCACACAGTACTCACCAGAATGAATGTTGTTCCTACCAAGTGAGTAGTCTCAACTTATCTTTGCTTATGTTGTCTCCAAAAGGAGAAATTTTATCCCCTGATGAAATCCAACTTGGCTTCATTTTATCCTGTAGCCTTTTCTGAACATTTAAGTTCACTCTAAATCTACAATTTAAAATTGTCTTTTGTCTACATTTTGTGTTAAAAATGAATCATTATTTTACTTATTAAAAATAACTATTGGCCGGGCATGGTGACTCATGCCTGTAATCCAAGCACCTTGGGAGACTGAGGTAGGGGGTCACTTAAGGTCAAGAGTTTGAGACTAGCCTGGTCAATGTGGTGAAACCCTATCTCTACTAAAAATATGAAAATTAACCTGGTGCAATGGCTCACCTGTAATCCCAGCTACTTGGAAGGCTGAGGCAGGAGAACAGCTTGAACCAGGGACACAGGGGTTACAGTGAGCCAAGATCACTCCACTGCACTCCAGCCTGGATGAAAAGAGTGAGACTCCATCTCAATAAAATAAAATAATAAAAATATTACCTCTTACAAGCATATTGTTGATATGATGATATCAATAACAAAAGTAATGGTGCTACATCATTTCTAGATATACCATTATTATTGTTACATTAGAAATTCCTTGATTGAAGACTTAACTGTGCATTCCTATGTTTACAAATTCTCTTAATGTGCCTACAATTACAGACAAAGGAAAAAGCAAGTGAAAAATATTTTATCTAATTTTTCAAGAAAATTTACAAAAGAAAATATCTTACAGCCATGAACATTCTCATTGGGTTCTATGTAGGAAAATTATTTACAAAGTCAGCAAATAATAACTATAAGCTATTTTATAATTGGCTGTTTATCAGTTTTAGAAAATATGAATAACTTAACTTTCCTTTAAGATGGTGTATTAAAATAATTATCACTGCATGTAGGTATTCTAGTTTTCTCCTTTGTTATCAATCAATACTTGAAAGAGGTTGAATACTGTCAAGATCATTTCCCAAAATAATTTTAAAGCTTTGTTATCCACTTGTCTCTTGCATCACTTTTGTATGTTAAAATGAAGTGATGCCATAAACAAAAGACAAGAATTTTATTGTGTTGTCCAGCACTAAAATCAGGACCCAATTAATATTCTTCTTTTAAATAGTCATATTTTTTTCAAGATGATGGTTTCCTAATTTAAAATAATGTTAATAGTTTTTGATTAACATCTTTTTTTATGGATAATTTTCTTCATATGATAATTATTCACAGACACCCTTTAAACTTATGCAGACTTCTGCGAGTTGTTATCTTGAAGACATAGATGATACTAACATCTTTACGTTTATTAATTTTCTTTTAAATGTAAGATGGAGAGTTAGGCAAGAAGGTGAGTTGCATCCATTTTGTCACTTGGCTCTGCACAGAATTACCAAGAGATACATAAAATTTCCACCTCAAGCCTTAGAATCATAAGAATAAGAGTTACGACATCCTGTGCACCAGCTTAAAAGCATCTAAAACTCCAGAGTGTGAAGTCTAACTGATTTTGTTCAGTACATTAATCAAAGCACCTTTGACAACTAGAATTATGTTGTTATTCATGTGAGGCACTCAAAACTGTTCTTGATTCCCGGGTGGCATTTATTTCACAATTCTGGAGTAGTGACAGAGGGAGAAAAAACAAGAAAACATCTCAGTTAAAATATCAAAACAGTAAATAAAAATGGTAAAATATTCCTGATGAACCACACATGAACTGCTTAACTTTTAGAACCGAACATTAATGCTGCATATTATCTAGAATATTTTGAAGAAATAAACTATAAAATATCTTATGTTTGCCATTTTCTTCCTAAGTAAAAATTATGTTTATATTATGTTTGTATTTATAAAGTTTATATTATTATATGTTTTTAAATGTAGTCTCCCTTCCAATAAATAAACAACAAACTAAAACTAAAATTTTAATCAATATGAAATATGGCTATATTTGTGTATTATTATTGAAAGTAATTAAAAGTTGAAAAATATTCTGGTCTCAAACACAAAAAAAAGCCCATTTGTAAAACTAATTATTCAACCATAGAAAATATAGATAATTGAATAATAGCTGTTGGATTTAACTTTAGTATTTTTGTTCGCAAATTTAACAGATATGTTGTGTGGTATTATGCTTGTTAAACCTGTACTATGTTAACACCAAAGTCTTAACTGAGGAAAAACATTATGATCCCTTGCCTCGACTGCACTCACTCTAAATAGCAATGAATTGAATCCTGAAATCCAGAAAACTAGTTATTCGCCTTTATTTTTATTTTATTTATACTTACTTATTACCTACTGTAGAAAATCTAAATATTTCAAGATTTTCAACGTGGAAGAAAGCTGGTATGAAGGAAAATACGTAAATAAATCTAGGAATGATGCATGTGCAACTAGAGGTTGTTTAGGGAACCATCTAATTATCCTTAACAGCACGGATAAAAATTGCTTAGCTTATCAAAGTCCAATACAATATCAAGTCAAAACTATGGCTATAACCACTTCTGTTTATGGATAAGAAAACTCTACAGCAATCATAGGTGGCAAAATTATGTTACCTAAAGCTTAAACTAAATGTAATAGAGATAAACAAACAAACCTGTCAATTCATTTTCCTCACATGACTTGTGCTTTTCTGTTTATCATATATATTAGCAAAATATGTTACTGTAAGGTGACAATAGGTCTGTGGCACAGCTCTAAATCATAGGTTTTTTTTTTTAAACAGGATCTCAGTCTATCATCTAGGCTGGAGTATGGGTCAGGAATATGGCTTACTGCAGCCTCTGCCTTTTTACCTTCAGTGGTCTTCCTGCCTCAGCATCCCAAGCAGCTAGAACTACAGGTGTGTGACACCATGTTTGGCTAATTTTGTTTTTTAAATTTTTTTATGGAGACAGATTCTTGCCGTATTGCCCAGGCAGGTCTTGAACCCCTGGGCTCAAGCAATCCTCCTGCCTTGGCCCCACAAAGTGTTAGGATTACAGGCATGAGCCACCATGCCCAGCCTAAATTATACTTTTGAATAAAAAACATTTATGCATGATTGATCTTCTATTCTAGAAATTCTAGTTCTAATTCTTTATAAGATGTCATCTTATTCTTCTTATTCTGAATGATTAGCACAATACTTAAATTTTAATAGTGAAAAATAAATTAATTCTCTGCTTTTCTGCAAATTGATCAATCCTTACCTTCAATAGATGTATTCAAACCATTAATTATGACTTACTTTCCAGGATTTTTCAATTCATATATGGAACATTTACATTTTATTTTTAATTTACTAATTTTATCTAGGAAAAAAGTTATGTAAGTTGCATTCATGTCTAAGATGGTTTCTGTGAGACAGTGAGGACTAGCTTCATCCCAATTAGTACAAATTCCTAATTTTTTATAAAATGTTAATATTTCATATTACAAAGTTGGATTTTGCCAAACAGTGAATATTTCAAAGTTGTTGGCTATGCATTGCACTTTAAACATACATTTTCTTTTGTAAAGGCTAATTAAATTTTGCGAAATTTTAATTATTTTGTTACAAAATTGTTTTGTTTATTTTAACTACAATACCTAGGAACACTGTAAACATCTCTCTATTTTTCTTTCTCTCAGAGAAACTAAGAACAATTAGGAACTACCCTCTTAGTTGTTGCTGAAATATTGAACTTTTTCTTCATAAATTGTGAGCAAGGTGAGTATCCTCACATGTTCTACTTATGATCAGCATAGAACTTGAGGTACTATTCACTGTAATACAGCAAGAAAAATAAATAGAATAAAGCTCAGAAAGGAAGACGTGTCTTTAATTGTGATAGCATGATTATTAATGTAGTAAATTATAAAATTTCTACAAAGCAACTACTAGATTAAGACGATTTTTCATGGTCTTAGAATACAATGTTAGTATACAACACCTGACAGTACATTTTAATTACAGCAATGAATCATTGTCAATGAGTTTTAAAATTCTATTTAGTACAGCATACAAAGCATAAAATGCTTATAGATGAACTTTCTAAAAATATGGTGCATGTTATTTCACATAATATTTTCAGAATATATGTATGATATCTACTCTAAGTGCTTCAATGCATTATCAAAGAAAACTTTGTAATACTTAAATAAAGCAATATTGTGTGTTAAAGGACTTAATATTGTTAATATGGTAATCTTCACCACATCAGTCTATTGATTTTAATTTAAATACAAGTTTAATGTCAAAATTACAGTGGATTTTCTGTCAAAATGGAAAAGCTGATAGAAATGAGTATACACATATGTAGTTATCTTATTTTCAACCACATTATCAAAACAGTTCAATGTAGATACACATTTAATTTGGAATAAACAGGAGAAAAAAAATGAAACTTAACCTCTGCCACAACTCCAATTAAAAACTAATTTAGATGCTGTTTTACCCATTTTCACACTGCTTTATAGAACTGCTGAGACTGGGTTATTCATAAAAGAAAGAGGTTTAATTGACTCACAGTTCAGCATGGCTGGGGAGGGGTCAGCAAACTTACAATTATGGCAGAAGGTTAAGGGGATTCAAGACACCTTCTTCACAAGGTTCCAGGAAGGAGAAGTACTGAGTGAAGACAGAAGAGCTGCGTACAAAACCATCAGATCTCATGAGACTCACTCATTATCAAGAGAACAGTGTAGGGGAAACTGCCCCATGATTTAGTTACCTCCATCTGGTCACTCCCTTGACACATGGAGATTACGGAGATGATGGGGATTACAATTCAAGATAAGATTTTGGTGGAGACACAGAGCCTAAGCATATCAGATGAGTAGTGGACTTAAACCTAAAAGGGAAAACTACAATATCCTTAGGGTGGAAAACATGGGGAAACATTCATGACTGAGGTCTGAGAAGACATTTTTTATTTAACACAAGAAGAGAAACAATCAATAAGTGATAAATTAGACTTCTATAAAATCAAAATCTTCTCAATAAAAAATTGTTAATTTATGTATACTTTTCTTTTATATCTTACGATTTTTGTGTTTCCTCTAATAATATTTTTCCTAACATATGATCACATAGATACCAAATATCAGGTTGAGAAAAATCTTCTTATTCCACAAATTTGCTGAGCATTTGAACCATAAATAATTTCTAAATATTGTCAAAAGGTATTTCTGTCAGTTAAAATGATTGATGTTTACTATTTTGTGTTACTTTGAAGAATTATACTGATAGTTTTTAAAATGTTAATTAACTTTTCAATATTCAGGGAAAGCCTAAATGGCTATAATGCTTTAACTTTAAAAAAAAAATCGATGGATTTTATTTGCCAGTACTTTAGCTAAGGATGCGTGCCTTTGTTCATGAGAAATCTTGATCTATAATTTGATTTCATTATAATGTCTTAATAATTAGGATTATGCTGACCTCATAAAACAGCTGAGAAAGTTTCTTCTTTCTCTGTGGTCTGAAAGTGGTTCTTTAGGACTGATGCGATGTCTCTTAAATATCTAACAGTACAGAATGTTTCTTACTGTGGTCAGATACCACTTTATGTAGAGGCTTTTTCTTTGAAACTTTTCTTTTACTGGGACATTATCTCCCAGTTGTCCTATGTAGTAACATTCAAAATGGGCATAGGGGAAAATGTTCTTGGGATCAACAGAGCTTTTGTGTCCTAGTCTCTATCATAAAAAAGTCAGGGTAAGATTAATTCTTATGCTCAAATAGTCATATAGATTTTTTAGTGCTGTCATTTTATTTTATTTACTTTCAGTAGAAGTGGTGGTCAGGTAAGAAATTTTGTTGCTGGTGGTGATATTTTTTGTTTTGTTTTGAGTTTGGGATTTTTAAATCTTTTGATATGAGTAAGTTTCTTGTGCCAATAATCATAGTCATAGGCCTTTTCAAGATACTTTACCTGTTTTTTTGTTTGTTTCTTTCATTTTGTTTTGTTTTAACCTTGTGCGTGTTGCCTCGTGGGAAATACTGGCAATATAACACTATTTGAGAAGTATTATCTGTAGATCAACAGGTAGTTTATTCACAATTAGCTTCAGTAAATAACTTGGAACAGAGATTTCATATTTAAAGTTGAATGTTAAGAAAAGGAAATTGCATTCAATATTACTTACTCTGCAAATCTGTTGAATTATCATTGACTTAAATTATTAATCATAGCAAAATGCATTTTCAACTATTTAGAGTTTTACAGTTCTTAAGGGCTTATACTTAATGGGCATTGAAATCCTTCATATATTTTTAAGTAGGAATAACTAATTTTACTTTTTCTTAACTTAAATCTTTCTTGAAAACTAAACAGAGAATTTTATTAGAAAGTACTTAACCTTCCTGGATAAATGTTAGTGACATATTTTTTACATTAATTGTGTTACAAAAACTTTGGAACAAACAAAGAGTAAACAAATTAGAAGGAAGCAGGAGTAATGAAAACAGATCTATATACTCCTTTAAGGTAGATGCATACAGGAGAAACTTAAAAATTGGGTGCTGTATATTAGGCTAGTAGTTTCTAGTTTACCATCAGAAAATAAATGTAAGATCTGCTTTTGGTAGGACACTGATTTGTTCTAAAAAGATGGAAAATCTATTCTTCTCTAAGACTCTTCTCTGGCAAGATGTATCTGTTAAGGTTGGCCACTTCAACCAGATCTTTATAGTACACTCTAGTGGAACTGTGGATCACAGTCACATTTAAGTAAGTTCACTTTAAATCTCATAAAATAATAAAATAATACTCAACTGGGCTGATGCAAGATAAAATCAGTCTCTGTTTATCAGAAAATAGGAATTTCACTATGAATAATGAATGCAATCACTGGTTATAATATGAACACCAAGTGGGCATACATGTTTACATATAAATATATATTTATATTTAATATAAATGTGTGTTATTTTATTCAGTAGTAATATAAAATAAAATATGAAAATGCTCTATTTTCCTTCATTACTTTTGTCAAAAATGCAAATGGAATTGGAGTAACTAGAAATAAATCAGATGACAGATTTTAAGTTTAGAATAAATCAACAAATCATCTACTTTACCCTTCTAAAAGATAAAAAAGATTTGTCCATAGCCATTAACATACAACAAAATATCCATTCATTGGCAAGAAATAAATTTTGATCAGTTTCATTAAGTTTCAACATTTTCTATTTATTATTTATTCCATTAAAAGTGCTTGGGCGCCATTGCACTCCAGCCTGGGTAACAAGAGCGAAACTCCGTCTCAAAAAAAAAAAAAAAAAAAAAAGCGCTTGGACACTTTGGGAGGCTAAGGCGGGTGGATCACGAGGTCAAGAGATCGAGACCATCCTGGCCAACATGGTGAAACCCCGTCTCTACTAAAAATACAAAAATTAGCGGGGCGTGGTGGCGTGCACCTGTAATCCAGCTACTCGGAAGGCTGAGGCAGGAGAGTTGCTTGAACCCGGGAGGTGGAGGTTGCAGTGAGCCGAGATTGTGCCACTGCACTCCAGCCTGGCGCCTGGCGACAGAGTGAGAATCTGTCTCAAAAAGAAAGCGCTTGGAAAATGAGAACAAAATCTAAAAAACATTTGTAAAGGGATAAAATGTTTGTGAATGCCTGAATCCAGCACACTCTTGTGCCTATGATCTATTGAGAAACGTGTCAGGGCAGTGAAATTTCTTTCAGTCTTTTAAAAGCTCTACAATGTTACTGTTAATAATACACGATCTATATAAAGGTGGTGACAAGTGATGAAAGGAAAGGAACAGCTGTTTAGAAAGAAATACTGATTTCCTCTTGATAATGTGTTCTACTTGCTTCTTTTGTCAAGACAGTAAAACCACTTAATGAGAATTTAACTTTGTGTTACTCTAAGACATAGTAGGGTAGCTAGGTCTCCCTAACCTATCCTTCTACCCCTGATGATTTTGTCAACTTGATTTCCCTTAAGTCAGCCCTGTTCTATAATCTTCCTGTTTAGCATCTGCTCTTATGTATTAGTTCTTTCACTTGCATCTTTTAAATTTATAATAAAAGCAGATGTTTTCTAAAAGTGGTATTCACATGATTGAATTTTTATAATAGTAGAAAATGTTACAGATGTCACCCAGTGCCTTGTTATTAGATATTTGCACTCTAAAATTGATGAAGTACTTTTAAAGAAAAAAATCAGTCTGAAGTCAAAGATTACCATAGTCATTACAGGCATTATACAAAAGTTGTGTATCAAAATGTAAACCATACGGGTGCTGCTAGATGCTAATGAGTAGTATCTACAAAGGTTATATATAAATGCACATAATTATAGCTTTCTTGTGACAAGAAATTATTACTTTCTTTCTCACCCACAAGACATAGCTTTAAAATAACAAACTGAAATGAAAGTATATTTATTCTGTAATCATAACAGAGCTAGCAAATGTAAAAATATAGCACAGCATTTGAAGCAGTTTGAATATGTATTGCTACTGCCTGTAGAGATTAAAAATTTTCAACCAATGAAGTTGTACGTAATAGCATATTTGAATTTTAAAATTTAAACTGGTAAGAAAATGTATTTTTTTATTTACGTCAAATTTAGCATATGGTCAGAGTGAAAATCTTAGAAAAAGTCAACTAGTTCTAAGGTAAAGTCTATAATGAAGTATTGTGAAGCAATACTTGCTTATGATAACCCCTCAGAAATAATATTGCTAATTATTCTATCAAAAACAGTGGTATTTACATTCATAATTCTCTATTACATTTTCATTCTTTATAAAAGATCATAGAGCCACCTTATTTTTATTTGTGTGAATGTGTGTGTTTGTGTGTATATGTGTGTATGTCTGTGTGTGTTTCCTATCTACTTCCTAAGGGATATCCTCACGCACATTTTCTGTCTTATTTGCTACTATAGCCTAAAAGATCATCTGATGGTTACGCAGTGTTGAATACATATTTATTTGAATGAATCGATGAGTCAATTAAGACAGGTTTAATAATCTAGGTATCAGCAAAAGTGATCCCTTCATTCTTTTATGGCCCCAATCTCTATTGCAAGGAGGTATAAGGAAGGACCAAGACACAGTATTGAGGCTGTGTACTTCATCCTTTGGCATTGATGTTACGGTATTTCAGCAAAGGCCAAGAGATAAATCTTTCACATTTTTAACTCTGGGAAAAATAGAGGATAATTATATGGCCATAAGTTTAAATGATACTAAATGTTAGCTATCATTGGTGCAGTCCAACTATAAGCCAATCATAAAACTGACTATAAATGTACTTAAATCTAGTTATAAATATGTGTTTGTATGCATGGAATTTTAACAGTGCTTTGTAAATACTTATTTATAACATTAAATATGACATTTCCATAGACCTGATAACTTAGTTTTATGTAAAAAATATGCTAATTCAATCTCTTACTCTTAGACATTTGGGATGTTTTTCTCACATTTTCTCTTTCATAATTCACTACTATTAAACTGCGTTTTTTTCAGAAATTCTAATTAGAACAGACAAAAACCCAAGGCAAAAATAGATGATTAAGCAGTAAAGTGTTCATCAGGTCACAAAAAGAGGAGCTGACTCTTTATGTTGTACCTTGGCCTTATACTTTGATTCTCTGCCAACATGCACACCTTTTCTCTGCAGACTGTGCGCTGGAGTAGGACACAAACTCATTGTGAGGGACACAAACTAATTCAATTTCATGCCAATCCAACTTGAAAAAAGAACAGGTGAACATACTGCAGTTTCAGAATATATAAATAAAAGGAAAGGCAATGCTTGGCCCACTTTAGACTAACTGTCTATTTCATGAACAAATCATTGTTATCTAGAAGAAAGCCAGTAGCCATGCTTTGAAATAGAGATTGTGCTTATGTATCTGATATCAAATGGAAAATTTAAATAATGTGGTATAAGAGTATCAGACAATGAAGTAAAGTGATGATATGTACAGAAAACCTCATTCTAAATCACCTTACACAAAATTTTTATGAGTCCTTATTTAGTTTTCTAGGATATGTTGTTAAGATTATAGTACAAACATGTTAATCAAATAGATTTATTTTTATTACATGTAGTATGCATCATTGTAGATTTGGTACATAACCTGTTTACTTAATACTATACACAAACTGCAATAATGCCCCAACTGGATGTGCCTGACTCTTGTCTGGTGCTTAAAGGAGTTGGATGCATGGGTAAGTTATATAATTTTTATACAATTTTTGTAAGTAAATGTTAATATATTAATTTTTTAAATCACAACACTGTTATGAAGAATTAAAAAGAAGTTGAAATATAGGATATGATGGAAAACATTTTATTTCAAAGCTACAAGTTAGTATGTTATCCTGCTTATATAAGGAAGAGTTTTGGCAGTATTCATATGACAAAATTTGGCATAAAATCTAATTTTTAATGTTTTAAAAACATTTAAGATGCTTAAATTCAAATCAAATATCTAATTTTTCACTTACTACAAACATCTATAAACTTTCATTACTAGATGATTAATGTTTGGCTGAGAAAATAGAAACAAGAAGAAAAGGCTTATACTTTTACAGAGCATATAGTCTACTAGAGAAGACAGAAAAAATGCAAAACACACAAGAAAGGGAAAAATGAATAAATGCATATGTACAATATGGGATGCCAGAGGAATCTGCTCCACAGACTCCATCAGAAACCCAAGCTAACTGAGGTACTACCGTCTTGGGACCTTACCAACTGGAACACAAAATCTTCTCGGGCACCACAACGGCGTGTCATAGAGCCAGGGGCTTGTGTAGGACCTTTTAATGCCTAAGTGCTTCACTCCCGTTTACATTACATTGGCTATATCCGTAGCACAAATTAGATAAATAGATGGGTGAAAATGTAGGGAGACAGATAAAATATTGATGAGCACAGTTGTTTCTGACAAATAAAGAAAAAGGTATGTTTCTTTTATAATGCAATGGTAGTATAAATGGAGAGAAAATGATGAATAACTCTACAACACATGTGCTTACACCAAATTTTTATGAATCCTTATTTTATGTCATTCTATGAGAACATTATTATTATAAAGCCAAACTGGACAAATATATCACAAGGAAAAAAATTAGACTGATGTAAATAAAAAAAAATACAACCTCTTCAAATTTGGGAGACATACTAAATAAATGCCTGAAGAAATAATTTTTAGCACTCTGTGCATATTCTGGAAAATTTGAAGTCTCAAATCAATAATCTAAGATCCTACTTCAAGAACCTAGCAAAAGGAGAGTGAAATAATCCTAAAGCAAGAAGAAGGAAAAAAATGAATAAATATAATATTAAATATTAATGTAATTATAATAAAAAAGCCTTTTTTCAGAAAATATACATTTTATATGAAAGAGATTAAACCTAATGTTTATCAAACATGTTTATGGGAAAATAATTCTCATTTTTATTAGAGTAAGTGATGAATACTTGTGATTAATAAATCATAAAACACATGATACAATGATTTCCAAACACATTTATACTAAGAATTCCACAAAATAGTTATTATATTACATTATAAAGCCTAGAATGGAGAAGTAAAACATCTTTTTATTTTCCTAAATGCTCAAAATAGTTAACAATGATAAATTAATTCATCTTATTATCTAACAATATGTATTCTGATATAATAGTAACAAAAACCATAAATGCTAATGAATATCAATAAGATTTGCATTAGTGCCAACACTATCACTTAGAAAACATTTATACTTTACTATCAGTTGGAAAGTCTGTAAAAATGTCTTAAACTTGACCTGTTTTCTAACTCAGGATGGAAAAGGATTCAACATTCAATGGCAGTTAGAATCCAATTTTTAACTTAAGAAGGCAAAACAAATCTACTTCAATGTAAATGTTTTCCAAATAATAAATTCAATTACTAATTTAAATTAAAAATATTATGTTAGAAATGATTGATTAATTCAATATTAATCCCTATGCTCCCTTACATTACCTAATGTTTCAGAAATGCTGGAAAGTCACCAAAAATAGCTCTCCAAGTCAGAAGAGGTACAAAAGCTGCCTCAGCTGTTAGTGGATTTTCAATTTCTCCCAGCCATCTCTGTTTCTCTAAAGGTTTCTGAAGACAGTGGGTATGTGGCAAAATTCTGCAATTCAATATTAATGTAAACCATTAGATTAATTATGTGTGCCACATTATATTCCTTCTGCAGAGTTTGAGAATTCTATTTCTCATCTGTTTACTTCAGGGACAACTTGTTTGGGGAAAAAAAAAAATTGCCCAGGGTTAAATGTTATATTTTTTAGAACCCAGGAAGCACTTAATCATTAATATCCAGCTTCAAATACCGTGCTAGTATTCTCCACTTAAGAGCATGCTAATGGACCAACAGTTTCACCCAGTCACCCACTATTTATTTATTTATTTAGAAATGGAGTTTCTCTCTTGTCCCCCAGGCTGGAGTGAGTGTAATGGCATGATCTTGGCTCACTGCCACCTCTGCCTCCTGGGTTCAAGTGATTCTCCAGGCTCTGTCTCCTAAGTAGCTGGGATTACAGGTGCCTACCACTATGCCCAGCTAATTTTGTATTTTTAGTAGAAACGGAGGGAGTTTCGTTATGTTGGCCAGGCTGGTCTCGAACTCCTGATCTCGGGTGATCTGCCCACCTTGGCCTCTCAAAGTCCTGGAATTACAGGCATGAGCCACCGTGCCTGGCCTCACCCACTATTTTTTAAACACCATTAGTGCAAGTGTCATCAAAATGAAAAAGACAAATAATCTATTAATATTATATGACTATAGTTGTGTCCTCACAGACCCTCAGGAAGCTTCTGAGGGGCCATTTTCCGAGGGACAATTCTTTGAGAATTGCTATCACAGAGAAAATAAACCTTTGACACAATATAACTGTATTCTAAATATGGAGTTTGTATGTACTGAAAATTTTCAGTAAAGATCTGGAACAGCACATGGAATTAAGAGTTGCCATTATTTCAAATTTTTATAATAATTTATCTTCTATTCCCAAGATACACCTATAGTCAAATTGTAAAATCTATTCAGGGAGGTGTTAGAACTCATTATAACACTGCAGCATTTTTCAAAACTGTAATGGTAGTACCAATCTTTGCAGCCCTAAGAATCATGGGCTTGCTTTATTTAGGTGGGAAAGAAATTTTAATAATCCTGGCTTGCTAAATTTGCCATTATAGCTTTAACCCTGTGGATATGGGAACCACTGTAGATATTTGTTTAGCTCTGACCATATTGAGTCTATTGAAAGGTGTATATTGGTTAAAATTAGTGACTATCCATAAGCTTCCTTTCTGAATAGTGAACCAAAATTGTATTATGGGTTGTCAAGAATTACTTTCTATCAGTTTTTAATGTCCAATAATTCAAAGTATTGGATGTTTAGTTATCTACTATGATTACCTAATTTAATATCCACTGGCTACTGTCAGGGAGAATTGTCAGGGATAAAATGTTCACTGAATCCAACTCTGGGGTTATTGCAATACCTCTCATTTACTCAAGTTGTTCAACATGCAGAGATTCATGACAGAGCTCTTAAAAGTGAGTGACTTTATAATAGTGCTGTATTCATTGGAACTATAAATTTTCACTTATGGAAATTAAGATAAACATTTGTCAGCTGCTCATCTATTCAGGTCCTGAACACCTTATGATTCATAAATTAGTTGATTCAACACATATTTTGATGTTAGACTATTCTGGTAGTGATGCTTGATTTGCTGCCTATTGTGGTAATGTTTCCTACTTTGCCTCAGTACTGCTAACTCTAATACTTGAATGTATGCTTTATGAGACCTTGCCCTTACCAAAAAAAAGTAGAGACCATTTCACCTACTACCTCTCACTCAGCAACCCTCATCTTCAAAAATCATACCTTAAACACTTTTCAAAGATGTAGGTTCACTCATAGTCAATATTTTCCTCAAGCCTTGATGAAGAATATATCTTCTAGGATAATTTGAGATAATTTATTTGCGGAGTTAGGAGATGAGATTTCATACTTATCTCTACATTATTCCAGGAATATGTATAAATTAAAAATCACTTCATTTGCATCACTTTAGTGCCCATCTGGGGAAATTACAGGAACAGCATCAGCTGTATATACTATTACATTCAATTCAATAAATATCAGTGTACCACATATTTATTTTTATAGCCAAAACTAAAACTGTATTTTTGTGAATTTGGCGTTTTTCTAAGACTTGATTTCTACCATATATTATCCAAATTTTGGCTGATATTAATTTTAAAAGCATTTAATTATATGTAACATATTTTAGGTTTGACTTTGTAAATGAACACAGTGCATGCTGAAATATGACTTTAATTATATGTCTAGGAAAAAAAGTCAAAGAATAGGAAACATGTGCCAAGAGGATAATTTACTTTTTTCCTTTCTGGACAGTATTTTTCTCATTTTAGAAAATTACAACATCTTTAGCAAGAGAATAAATCAGCTTTAGGAGACAAGTGGGACTCAGAGGGGACTGTGATTTGGAATAGTCAATGTCCTTACAATTCTCTCATATAAAACTTTTGAATTCTTGAGGTCTGAAACTTTCTTAAGAAATTCCTTATCTTGCACTTATTGAAACTCTACAGTCTACTGAGATTATGAATTGGCATTCCGAAGGATCAGACCTTGCATTTGCTTTTGGCTACCACAGCCCTGCAGCTCAAAAGAAAAGCTTTTAGCATGTTCACAGGAAGTCCAGCTTCTTGGTCTCGTCTTTGAACTAGAGAATTTACAGATTCAGTCTTGTGGTTCTCTTTTTTCAGAGTGCCTATCAAATTTTGATGTGAACAGTAAAATTCACAATGCTTACCTTGCATAACATTTATGGCAATGCTGGATGAGTCCTTGAAAGCCTTGCTTTCAATTGGATTTCATTTAAGATTGCTAGAGCCAATTATTTAATTAGCTATTTTGACCTGGAATGACTTGAGTTGCCCATGTCTCATTCCTGAAATTTTCTGTGTTTTCCCTTAGTACTTTCATCACATTCAGTTCCTAAAAGACCAGGTAATGTTTGTTAGCATACTTTTTAAATCTATAATTCTCTACTGGTACCAATTTCTGTGTGAGTACAGGTTATTAGTTACAGAAAACAGAAACTATGTTTTCCTAACTTAAACACAGGAAGGATTTAATAAAGGGATATTTTTGTAGCTTGTAAGAGTAAATAGTGATGCCAAAGTACTGAGCTTGAAACACTATCTGGAACCAAAGAAAACAAGGAAGTTGAACATGTAACTTACTTAAAACACTGTTTCTAGCAGTAAGATTTCTTCGTTAAGAGTGGTTAAAATCTGTCTTGCCAAAAATGGCAAAATTAGCATGATAAGTATAAATTAGAACAAAGTTTTCCAAAAAAAACTTAGTTAATAGTAAAATGTTAGTGTCTGTGTGTTTCAAAAATCTGGTGTCTGGATGCCTCTATTTTTAAACATTTAACAATTATCGCTGTCCTTAAATATTCCAATAAGATAATGTCCAAGCCTGACCCTCTGTAATGGAGGTAGCTCCTTGACAAAACTAATTTTTTAACACATTCTTGAGACACATCTTCTTGTAGACAACAAAGCAGTTAATAAGTGAAATAGGAACACTTTTACACTGTTGTTGGGAGTGTAAATTAGTTCAACCACTGTGGAAAACAGTGTGGCGATTCCTCAAGGACCTAGAAATAGAAATTCCATTTGACCCAGCAATCCCATTACTGGGCATATATCCAAAGGATTATAAATCGTTCTACTATAAGGACACATGCACACGAATGTTCATTGCAGCACAGTTTACAATAGCAAAGACCTGGAACCAGCCCAAATGCCCATCGATGATAGACTGGACAGGAAAAATGTGGCACATATACACCATGGAATATTATGCAGCCATTAAAAAGGAGGAGTTCACATCCTTCGTAGGGACATGGATGAACCTGGAAAACATCATTCTCAGCAAACTGACACAAGAACACAAAATCAAACACCACATGTTCTCACTCATAGGTGGATGTTGAACAAGGAGAACACATGGACACAGGGAGGGGAGCACTATACACGGGGGTCTGTTGGGGGGGAGGGGGGATAGCGGGGGGGTGGGGAGTTGGGGAGGGACAGCATGGGGAGAAATGCCAGATATAGGTGAAGGGGAGGGAGGCAGCAAATCATACTGCCATGTATGCACCTATGCAACAACCTAGCATGTTTTTCACATGTACCCCCAAACCTAAAATGCAAAAATAAATAAATAAATAAATAAATAAATAAATAAATAAATAATTTTAAAAAAATAATTTTTTTTTTTTTTTTTTTTTTTTTTTCTGAGATGGAGTCTTGCTCTGTCACCCAGGCTGGAGTGCAGTGGCGCAATCTCAGCTCACTACAACATCTGCCAACCTCTGCCTCCCAGGTTTCAAGCAAGTCTCCTGCCTCAGCCTCCTGAGTAGCTGGGATTACAGCCAAGAGCTACCATGCCTGGCTAATAAAAAAAAAAAAAAAAAGAGGGACCTGTGATCAAGCCTAGTGCTTCCTGGATACTAATTGGGTCTCCACACAATGAGACTGGCTTTGCTTACCAAGTTAAGGAATGAATTAAAATGTTGAGGCAGATTATACCAGTGACTGTTTTATTCCCTAGGAACAAAACAGATATAATAAATGAATTTTTGGGGTCTTTAAAAATCTGGTTTAAATTTACTTTTTAATTTCTGGAATGGCTTCACGTGACTCATGAATCAAGAAGTATGAATAGAATATAGGAAATGATCTTTTTCCCACCTCTGCCTTCCATCAGCCACCCCACCAGCACTGCTGGTAATGTCCTTGTATCTTTCCGGAGACAATGTATATTCAAATAAAATGTGAAAATAAAAAAAATAAAAAATAAAAAAGTGAAATATATAATTTGATTATCTGAAAATCAGAAATCATGTCATGCATAAGAAAAATTACTAAATATACTATTTCTAGTCATTTACTAAAAAATAAAATATTAATGTCAACAGTCTTCTGGATAATGTGCAAGATCTTGGTAAAAAACCTGTTAACAATCCAATGCCATATTTTCCTCAAAATGTTCAAGATATATATCCAGCTTATATAAGTTATTACTGAATTAAATGTATCTAATGGTAAATTTCAGTGGCAAAAAAAAACTAGAAGATTTCTATTTTGTATACCTAAAAATATCACGTTCATGTAAAACAATTACAAATTAGAATTGGAAATAAATAACAAAATCTTATAAGTGTCATCATCAACGCAAATGTGCCAAAGCTCTTACCCACAGCCCTCTATAATTTTTTCCCAATTAAAGATTATCTGTTTATTGTTTCATCATTTTAGTCACCAACTATGTACCACAAGACATTATCTAAACCTTAATATGTGTAACATATACTGATTTATTGCTTCTTACTCTTTGCCAGCAGTGTTGTAAATTGCTAATATTTCCGTTAAAATTTTATTTCAGTTTCATAATTTTTGCATGGTATTTAGCTTATTTGTATAGATATTCATTTTTACATTGTATTTGAGAAGCTGGATTGAATAATCAATTATTTATTATCTCATACATTTTCTAAAGTGTTTTATGTAGCATAGGTCTTTTGAAAAGATTAATCTAAAAAAGCAGCCATCCTAGTCATTTTTATAAGCAAAAATTAGCATCTAATTCTTTTAATTTCCTGATTGTTTCTGAAGTTTGAGACCACTTTTATCCTATCGTCATTCTAAACATTAAAATATTTATATCTTCAGTCCCAGCAGTATAGCTTGATAATACTTTCAAAGTTGAAATTTATTTCAAATCTTCTACGAAAAAATTTTCTCTTCCATTTCAAACATTTCTCAAGTTTCATATATGACCACTATAATCATATATAAATTTTTATTATTCCACATAATTTAACAATTAACTTTAAGTTAAAAAACATGTAATGCTCTTAAGAAAAATAAAATGACTTTCAAATCACAGTCTAAGTGTATAAATGAGCATAATTACTTTTCGTGTATAGTTTGTGTTAGGAAAAATGACTCATTTTGAAACCCTTAACAGAGATATTTAAGGAAGATAATTTATATTGCAAATAATGAACTTGTAACATTTTTATAAATTTGTATTAGAAAAGTTGACCTTTAACACGGTTGTAGTTATTTTTACGGAGCTGAGAGTACTTTTTCAGTGATTGCTGCTGCTTTTTCACTATAACCCTCCTGTGAAAAACCATTCAGTTTCTGCTCCCCATCTCAGAGCACAGGTGGGCAGCTTTATTTTTAACCATTGCATGGAAACTAGTAACAAATAAGAATTTAATGTGAAATCCATTGAAAAAAGAATGTATGAGATTTGACTGCGTTTTAAAAGTTTGAAACAGGACTAAAATAACAAATAACAGCAACAACAAAAACAGGCTAAAACCTGAATGTGGCATGAAAATAATAGCTTAGTTACCCTCATTTAATTTATAATATCTTCAAAGACAGAGATTTTTTTCTTTCTCCTTCATCTCTGCAACTGTCTCAGGTTTAAATGTAGCAGGTAAAGTTATAAAGTACTTTCTGGCTGCTTCACACTGCCCTTTCTTCCAAACTAGGCAAGAAGATATAACTGTTAACCAACATATTTGAGTGCTAGAACCCTAAAATAGAAGCTTAGATTATTGATTTCAGATGTTTCTTCCTTACTAATATATGCATTCAATAATTTTTAGGAGGTGGAGGTTGCAGTGAGCCAAGATCACACCACTGCACTCCAGCCTGGGCAGCAGAGAGAGACTCCATCTCAATAATAAGTAAAGAAATAAATAAAATAAAAAATAATAATCACATACAGTTAACAGATGTGTCTGACATAGATTTTAGCAGCTTTAAGTATTTTTAATCAACTTAAACATTTATTCTTTTGTGGAGGAAAGAAATTCAAATTTGGAAGATGACTTCTGGCGTAGCTGTTCAAGTTTGTTTCATTGTGCAGTTGCTTTTTATTGAAACAACTAAAATTCGTAAGAAGTAGAAAAACAAAGAAAACATGTAAGGGCTCTGAAAGTTTTCCTAAAACAATGCAAGGGAAAAAAAAATCTAGAAAACCTAAATCTCTATAAGAACAGAAGTAGTCCATAGTACTTGAGATATGACCAGCTTCCTTTATTACCTCCCTAAGCCAGCATGGCCAGAGCTTTACACTGGGTGGATAAGATCAAGGAGACAGGGTTCCTTTCCCCAGGTTCCCTGTCAAGGGGTACAGTATCTCGCCAGAGGGGCAGGCCACCAGCATTTCTCATCTACCTTAGCTCTGTGTTGCAGAAGTTCTTTTCCAACACGGAACAATTATAATTTCAAACAGAGAAAGAGAGTTCCCATGGCTGGGACCTCAGCCATGCCATGTAAACATAGCACTATGAAGATTTTTCTGAGGAAACTGATTTTATTTGGAACAGATAAAACTTGGGTAAGATCGCTCCGAGTTAAATTAAAGAAATAAGGGTACTCTAGAACATTTCATGTTTGGCGATAAGCAATTAGTCCAAAATGCAATCCAAAACCACAAGATACCAACTCATACCTACTAGAATTGAAAATAGTACCAAGGGTTGAGGAGAATGTAGATAAATAAAGACCCTCATATACTTCCAGCAGACATGTAAAATTTGTACGGCCGCTTTGGAAAACCATTGTCAGTTCCCCAAAGTTTACATACGGAGCTATCATACAACCCAACAATTTCCCTTCTAGTATATACCCAAGAAAATTGAAAACAGAAGTCCACACAAAAACACGCGCACAAATGTTAATAGCAACTTTATTTATAGAAGCCTAAAATGTCATCCAACTGGATAGTCTTCAATCATTTTAAACCATAGTTAGAAAGATTGTAAAAATATTTAAAGCAAGTGATGTCATCACTTAACATTTTCAAGAATCTTTCCAGTTCACTTACAGAATGCAAACTCCTTTACGTTCCGTACAAAGGGCGCACACGACCCGGATCCTGATCCACCCTCTCATTATCTATAAACACACTAACTTCTTTACTTTTCTTTTAAAATTGGTAACACTTTTTAGTATATTAGCTGGTATTTAGCCTAATTAGCTTATTCTCTATTTTACTGATATTTTGACCTGTTGATTTTGTTGATATTTCTCTTTTTGATTTCATTTGTTTCTGCTCTAATTTTTATTTCTATTTTCTGCTAACTTTGTGCTTAATTTGCTTTTACTTTCCTAGATTCCAAAGCTAATTGCATCTCACAAATTTTAAGTTATACATTTAATTTCCTTTAGTTCAAATATTTTTACATTTCTCTTGAAATTTATTTTAATCCCTATGTTATTTAGAAGCATGTTGTTTAATTTCTAAGTATTTGGAATTTTTAAGCTAATTCTGTTACTGATGTTTGTTTCTTTTCATTGTGTCTGAGATAATATTTTGTATGATTTCTATTCTTTTAAATGTGTTAAGTTGCGTTTTATGGACCCAAATATAATCTGTCTTGGTGAATATGTCTTGTGAGATTGAGGAAAATGTGTTCTGACAGGATTGTGTATTCTATAGATGTCAATTAGAGCTATTTGATTGATGGTGCCATTCAGTTCAACCATGTCCTTATCGATTTTCTAACTGCTGGAACTGTCCATTACTGATAGAATACTGTTGAAGACACCAGATTGATAAAACAAAAAGATCAGCCAAATTAAATTTAAAGATGTTTAACTGAGAAAAAATGATTCACGAATCTAGCAGCCTTCCAAGCCAGAGTAGGCTCAAATACTCCAGCACATCTACATGGTAGAAGAGTTACAGATAAAAAATGGAAAGTGACATATAGAAAATGGAAGTGAGCTACAGAAACAGGTAGATTGGTCACAGCTTGACAGGGTTCAAACAGTTGGCTACATTTGATTTGCCAAAAATTGATGATTGGCATAAATGTAGCTATGGTTTGTTTATATCTCCACCTGTTATAGTTCACAACGTACAGAAAAAGCTTTAGGCCAAACTTAAACTATGTAAGGAGGCAAGTTTAGGCAGCCTATTTAACAAGCTGTCATTGTAGATTTATCTATTTCAATATTCAGTTTTATCAGTTTTTGTCTTATATATATTAACACTGTTGTGAGGTGCATACATGGAAAAAATCATAAATTGACTCCTACGTCGTTATGTAATTCTTCTCTTCAACCCTGATAGTTTTTCTCATTATAAAATCAGCTTTGTATAAAATTAATATAGCTAATTCAGCTTTCTCTTGATTAGTGTTCTCATGGTATATCTTTTTCTATCTCTTTAAAAATTAATGTATCTTTAGATTTAAAGTGGATTTCCTGCAGATTATATAGAGTTGGGTAATTTCTGTTCTTTAAATTAATCTGACAGTCTGTGTTTTTAATTGGCATACTTAATCCATTGACATTTAAAGTGATTATTGATAGTCTTAAGTTAATATGTATAGAATTTGTTTTTATTCCTTGACTTTTATTATTTTTGTCTTCCATTCTTTTTCTGCTTTCATTGATTTTGATTTGGTTTGTATTATTTTACTTATTCTTTTCTTAATACATTAAAACACTTCTATTTTACCTTTTTATGGGTTGCCCTAGCATTTGCAATATATATTTAGAATTAATCAAAATCATTTTTTAAATAACAGCATGCCATTTCCCAGGAAGTACAAGCATAATATTACAAAGTATCCCTCATTCCTCCCTCTTACTCCTTACATTATTACCATTCATTTTATTTATTTATGAACTAAAAATACTAAATGCATTGCTGTCCTTATTACTTTGAACAACGTTTTATTTAACAAATCAATTAAGGAGAAAAATAAAATATTTTATTGTACCAATATGTATTCCTTATTTAATACTGCTCTGTTATTTACATAGAAATGAGTTTCCAACTTATATCATTTTTCTTCTCTCAAAATTACTTCTTTTAACATTCCTAACAAGACTTGTTAAGAAGCAATACATTTGTTCAATTTTTCTTTGTCTGAGACAATCTTTATTTCTCTTTCTAGTTTAAAGTACACTTTTCCTGAGTACGGAATTCTAGGTAGGTATATATTTTTAACATACCAAATATATTACTTTATTATTTTCTTGCTTGTGTCAATCTGAAAAAAAAAGACAATATATAAAATTATCTCTAAAAATATTGAGTTTACCTGGGAATAAGAAATATGAATTACAATCTCGGAGGCATGGAATCACAAGCCACCAATGCATTTGGTGAGGAAAGGGGAAATACAAGCTTCTACTAGAAATCAGAAATTTACACAAGGTTCTTAAAAACATGTTTTATTAGTTTCAGAGGTTCAAAGTCAGAGTTATTTGTTCCTTCATTAGTGAAGAAACCATTTTTAGGCAGGGTTTCTTCTGAAAACATTTTGTCTGAATTATTGTAGCCCTAATGAATGTCTTTTGATAAACCTAATCAAAGCAGGAGGTGCACAAAAGACACTAAATGGTTTCTTGTGTAATTCTTAGAAAGTTCTTGGCAACAGTTCTTATCCCACACATATAAGCATGAACTTCCTCTCTTTCATGACTTCTTTATCTGCATCTGACAAAAGTGATTTTATCTTGGTGTTTGCAATATTCATATTTGTATGATTTCTGAAGAGAAAACCAAGGTAATTTTTATCCATGCTCAATAGTAAGTAAGGCTTTATGTTTCTCTGTCTTTTTTTCCATTTTTTTATTTTATTTTCTCAAGTTCGAATATAATATGTCCAAATTTAGATGTCATAGTATTTATACTGAATGTTCTCTGAGTTTTTCAAGTTTAGTTTCACTAGATCATTAGTTTCAAAAAGTTCTCTGTCATTATTGCTTCAAATATTTTTTCTTTCCCTTTTTCATTATTCTTCTATTATTTCCAGTGTATGTTTACCTGTTATAATTGTCCCATTTTTGAAATATTATGTTATTTTATATTCTTCTTTTTTCTCTTTGAGTTTTCTTCTCCAAAACCCAGAAATGTAAATCAACCAAAAGCTTTCACATACATCTGGAAGCACCACAGATACTTAACACCAGCCTGGGGAAGCAACCAGGATGAGTGTCCATACGCTGTAAAGCCACCAGGACAAAGCTTCCCAAGACTAACTCTTCCATCAGTTTGACGTAGATATGAAACATCGAGTCAAAGGAGATTATTTAGGAGCTTTAAGATTTAATGACTATCCCACTGGATTTTAGACTTGCATGGGGCCTGTAGCCCCACAATTCTGGTCAATTTCTTCCATTTGAAATGGGAACATTTATCCAATGCTTACCCTCATTTTATTTCAGAAGTAACTAACTTGCTTTTGATTTTACAGGCTCCTAGGCAAAAGGGACTTTCCTTGTCTTCGATGAGATTTTGGAATTGGACTTTTGGGTTAATGCTGAAATGAATTAAGACTTTGGGGAACTGTTAGGAAGGCATGACTGGTTTTGAAATGTGAAAGTGGCATGTGATTTGGGAGGAACCAGGGACAGAATGATATAGTCTGTGTGTCCCCACCCAAATCTCATCTTGAACTGTAATCTCTACATGTCAATGTGAGTTAACTATCATAAGCACATCATGTAGAAAACCATCCCCCATTGGGGTGATTTTTCTTTATAAATTATTCATTCCTAGGTAGTTCTTTATAGCAGTGTAAAAATGGAATAATACACTGAATTTAAAAGTTGAGCCAGAAACTGCTCTTTCATTAAATAGACTCTGAGAACAAATACTCTGTCAATGTGATTTA
Organism: Aotus nancymaae; assembly: GCF_030222135.1. Lineage (NCBI taxonomy): Eukaryota > Metazoa > Chordata > Mammalia > Primates > Aotidae > Aotus > Aotus nancymaae. The sequence continues at coordinate 55,383,177 of NW_026988431.1, read as the reverse complement.
ACTCTTTATCTCTAATTTCTGATACACGGCTTGCCATAATGCGCACTTCATAAATAATTTTGGAATACATGAAAGCCTTCAAAGGAACATTCCAAGTGTTTTACTGGAAGCATTAATAGAAGTCACCACTGAAGAATACCATTGCCATCATAATACGGTATGTCTTCTATCACAGAGTCATTATTGCTCAGCAGCCTCCAGTTATCTCTTCAGTACTGAAAAGAATCATCCTTGACATTGACAGAGTAACAAAAATATCAGCATTTCCAAAAACCTTCATTGAATGAAATTTCATGTGATTAGAAACCCAAAAAGGTGGTATGACAGCATCAATAATGTACAGAAATCTTGAGTTAGTCATTTTTCAAATTTCAGTAGAGAATTTGCCACTGACTAAAAAAGATGGTTACAGTACACTATAATAAATCCTCTTCTTCTGAAACTAATTTTTCTTTTCCTTCTTTCCTTCCTTCCCTCCTTCCTTTCTCTCTCCCTACCTTCCTCTCTCCCTTCATCCCTCCTTCCATTACTCTCTCCATGCCTCCCTCCCGCCCTCTCTCCCTCCTTCCCTCCTTCCCTCCTTCCTTCCTTCCTTCCCTCCTTTTATAACACTCTGAGAAATCCAAGCCCTGATATTTATTATGATTGACTTCCTACTAATTGTTCTGGGTGCTTCCTTCAGGTAAGATTCATGACCAAAAAAAAAAAAAAAAAAATCACAGAAGCCAAAAGCAAAATATACTTGCCAGATTGCAAGTTTTATATACAACAGAGTAAAACATGATTTAATTAGAAACAAAAAATCTGTTCCTTAGGACTGCAGTCAAGTAAAGTTTTGAATTTAGGGGGCCAGATGGTTGTCTAAAATAGCATATATTTTAGAATCTTTGGTAACAGCAGATTTAAATCAACTTGTTGAGAGGTTTGCTTTATTCAGGTCAACCAACAGTTGTTACATCCAAGCTGACTGAAATTCAGTAAAATTCAAAAAACAAACAAAAAAAAACTTCATTTTATATTCCAGATTTCTACTGAGATAAAGCATACAACTTATTTCCTATTCCCTGTTTAAAGATTAGATAACATCATGGAAATTTACTCAATATTTTATAAAAAAAGAAATCTAAATACAAATATTTCAAATAAATATAAACTGAAAGATAATTGACAGCTAGATCAAATTTAATGAAAATCATGATGATAGAATACTTACATATTACACAAATATATTCTTACTTTTAATATTCATATTAATTCAGGATTTGAAATGTGATTTATAAGCAAAATTGGAGAAAATCACATTTAATTAGAAAGAACTGAGAATTTAACTTCAAGGTCATTTGGAAAATATACTAAAATTATTACATTATTTATCATTAAAACCCACTAAAACACAAATATTAGCAATTTCCTTCACTTTCCTAATAATGCATTTACTTGTATGGCATTTGCAATGTGACTAAATGATTGCTAATATCCTTTGTCATTTTAATATTAGTTAAATCTATCATTTACCTCAACAATAGAAAAGAATAAACTTCATTTATTTTTATTCATTTATTCAGCAAATAAATATCAAGCAGTTAAATGCAAAATAAACTTCTTGATGTGAGTATGCTTAGAGAATACATTCATCAAGTTCTTGTTCTCATGGTACTTTCATTTGTTTGTGGATAGAAAGGCAGAAAATAAATAAATATGTAAATAGTAATGTGTTTAAAAAAACAATGCAATGGACTAGAGAGCACAGGAGAATGCTTGTATTTTTGAATACAGCAAAATAAAGTGTTTGCAAGAGCAAAAGAGAGTTGAAGTGGAGAAAACAATTTTTTTTTCATTTTTTGTACTTTAGGTTCTGGGGTACATGTGCAGATCATGCAGGATTGTTGCATAGGTAAATACATGGCAAGGTGGTTTGCTGCCTTCATCCCTGTCACGTCTATCTGGCATTTCTCCCCATATTTTCTATCCCTCCCCAACCTCTTGACTCCCTGCTGTCCCTCCCTTAGTCCCCCAAACAGACCCCAGTGTGTGATGCTTCCCTCCCTGTGTCCATGTGTTCTCATTGTTCAACACCTGTCTATGAGTGAGAACATGCAGTGTTTGATTTTCTATTCTTGTGTCAGTTTGCTGAGAATGACAGTTTCCAGATTCATCCATGTCCCTACAAATGACACAAACTCATGTTTTTTTTATGGCTGCATAGTATTCCATGATGTGTATGTGCCACATTTTCCTTGTCCAGTCTTTCATCGATGGGCATTTGGGTTGGTTCCATGTCTTTGCTATTGTAAACAATGCCACTATGAACATACATGCCCATGTGTCTATATAATAGAATGATTTACAATCCTTTGAGTATATACCCAGAAATGGGATTGCTGGATCAAGTGGAATTTCTATTTCTTGGTCCTTGAGGAATCACCACACTGTCTTCCACAATGGTTGAACTAATTTACACTCCCACCAACAGTGTAAAAGTGTTCCTATTTCTCCACATCCTCTCCAGCATCTGTTGTCTCCAGATTTTTAATGATCGCCATTCTAACTGGCATGAGAAGGGTATCTCAATGTGATTTTGATTTGCATTTCTCTAATAATCAATGATGATGAGCATTTTTTCATAGGTTTGTTGGCCTCATATATGTGTTCTTTTGAAAAGTGTTTGTTCATATCTTTTACCCACTTTTGGATTGGTTTGTTTGTTTTTTTTCTTGTAAATCTGTTTTAGTTCTTTGTAGATTCTGGATATTAGCCCTTTGTCAGATGGGTAGATTGTAAAAATTTTTTCACATTCTATTGGTTGCCGGTTCACTCTAATGATTGTTTCTTTTGCTGTGCAGAAGCTCTGGCATTTAGTGAGGTCCCATTTGTCTATTTTGGCTTTTGTTGCATTTTTTTATTGTACTTTAGGTTTGGGGGTACATGTGCAGATCATGCAGTGTTGTTGCATAGGTACATACATGGCAAGGTGGTTTGCTGCCTTCAACCCCTCGTCACCTATATCTGGCATTTTTTTCCTTGTTATTCCTCCCCAAACTCCCCACCCCCTACTGTGCCTCCCATAGCCCCCCACCAAAGACCTCTGTGTGTGATGCATTTTTTACTACCTTTAGCCACTTTTCTATTGAATGTGAAAAGGAAGTGACATTTGTATATATTCCTGGGTAAAAGACAAAAGGAAAGATATAAACATACCATTTTTAATTTTTTATTTAAAAAATAAAATAAAAATAAAAATGGATGAAATAAAATACAAATGGAGAAATGTTATCTGTACATTCATCCTCATTTTACTCCAACTATAACAGATATTATTTCTCATCTGTTGAAAAATTAATGTTGTTGATTAATCTTGATTACTTTCCTTGCATTTTCAAAATTAACTCTCAAATATCTGCATCACATCAGCATTAAAAAAAGATTCTACTTTAAATATTTTAGTGTGTATTATCAGTTTTTCTTTTGATTTTGTATGTTTTATAAAAATAATCTTTTTAAAAGTCAGAATCCTTATAGATTCACAAATATAACTTGCTACAAAGATAATTGGGAGTTTTGTTGTCTGAAGTAACCTAAAAATGAAGAGATTATATACTGGTATCCTAGATATCATTCTGTCTCAGAATTTTACTTGTTTTTTGGCCAGCTAACTACATTTTTGTCATTTATTTTTATTATTTATAAAATTGAACTACAAATAAGTTTAATAGCAGTGTGGGACACTATATCATATTTAATACGCATTTAGGAATAAAAAATTCATTGGCAAACATCAGATTTTTTAGTAATTTTAAAATTATATTCCTTAGAATAGTAGGATGTATTTCTGTGTCTTTCTCCCTTTGTTTAATGAGATTAAATATACCAAATAATTTCACAGGCCTCAGTTTTTAAAAAAATTTCAAGGAACTAGCACAGAGATGTGTAGTTTTACTCAATATTCATTTTTTCTCTTCTCATTAGTGAGGGAAGAACAAACTGTGCTGTGTTTGGTGCTACCTAGCTAGGAAAACATTTTTCAGTCCCTCTTGCAGGAAAGACTTAATGTGTAATTTAGTGCTACTCAGTGAGATGTGAGGGAAAATGATTTGTAAAATTTCTCAATTACATTCTTCAGGAGAAGCTTTTTTCTCCGCCTCCTTCATAATCACTAGTATGAGAAGGGGTGCTAATGGACCAGCCTTGGCCTTGCAGATGAAGATGATGAAGCAAGAAGGTAGAAGGAGATTGCGTACCTGTGTGACCTCTAGTAGTTCAGGTGCCCTATTCTGTGGGCCACCAACCAGCTTAAACTTTTGTCTAATTGAGAAAATGAGGGTTTTCTCTTATTTAAGGCACTGTTGATTGTTGTTTACTATGGCAAACAAATAAATAGCCTAGCTAACAAAGAATGTGCACTTTTAAAATATTCAAATACGAGAGCTGTAGATGTTGCAACATTGTAATTATTATATCCCCATTATTGAAGAATACAGTTTTTTAAAAATAAATGTTTCTTCACTAAAGTAGATTATATAATAGTATAGTAATGCCTCCTTTTACATAACTTGATGTTCGGATGCTTTAAAGCTTTTTTTTATGTTTTTCTTCAATACCTGCAGACATGTTCTCTTAATATAATCTACCATTTTTTTCTTGGTAATGTAGCAGAAATAAAAAGATTATTTCTAAAACATTCTTCCTGCTTCCCAGTCCAAACACAGGTCACTCTCTTCAGTCACCTCTACCACATGGCTGTATTCACCATCAGGTACGGTAGCCACAAATTAAATTCAAAGTCTCAGGAAAGCTAGTATTTCAGATCTTTTACCCTGAGCTCTCTTTCTGAGGTCTCTCACCATTCACCTCTACTTCCCTGTTTAAGGAAGCTATATTTATACTATACCCACATACTAACAAACACAACTATGTATTCTCTTCTCCCTCTTCTCCCAGGCAGGAACAGAAAAACACCAAAGAATTCTCTGGGTTCCTGATATATATACCCAGTTTGAGTCCAGTCCTCCAAGAATAAAATTGACCATTTCAAAATGAGACAATGGCCAAAATAAGATCTTGCATTTAACTATCAAACTAGTGAGCTACAAGAAAACCAGAGCTTATAGATTATTAATCAATAACTTAATCTATTTTGCTTACATATATGGCTTGAAAATATCATATAATTGTCACTTTGACTCCTAATTAAAAAAAAAACAGCAAGAGTAAAAGGAACAACAAACTAAATAGGCCTGTTATAATATGCTTTATTGTGTTATATCATTTTGTCTGAGAAAATTTTCAGAAACAATCTCCTGGGTCAGAATTCCCCAAATTCTGTTCCCCATTCTGATGCTCCAATAAGTGAGAGGTGAGGTGCTAAGAACAGATGGTGGAGCAATAACTCACCTTCAGTCATAATTAACTATATTAACACACATTCATATTTACAGCTTCAATAAATGAGTGCTGTCTACTTTAGAATTATACTTTATTTGAAGAAAATGTTTAATAAGCTTTTACTGAATAAAAAAACCATTCTAGGATAATTCAAAATATTGAAATCATAAATTACTTGGCTTATCTGCAATTTATTTCTTTACAATTTGGCAATCCGTTAAGAAAAATAAAATTAATTAAATTTTTAGTAATTGCTTACAATTTGTTGTCCCCTTTGAGTTCTTTAAACACGACATACCAAACACTTCTCTCATAGTACGTAAGACGCTATCATGCAAACGTTTGTTTCGCCTCCCAGCTGAGAACTCCAGGATACCCAGATCCAAATAAAAATGACCTTAGAACTCACAGTCTTTAACACTGTGCTTGCTATACATTAGGTGCTCGATCATTTTTTATGGATCTTTTTTTTTCACAGAGAATTGGGAGAAATATCTCTGAAGCAAAATGCATTACTCAACTAACACATCAGCAGGTCAATTTAAATCTGATCACTCATAATGCACTTTATATTTGTCCAATAATTTTAGGGCACTTCAAGAATTTATCCAATGTTTCACCCTAAAAGCCACAACAAATTGTTTTTTTTTTTTCTTCTCTTTGCTGTCGTTTTTGTTTGTTTATTTATTTCCCCATTTGTCTTTTTTCATCACTTGTTACTACGGATGCATTTTGCACGTGCATTTGGTACTTTTTGAGTTTGAACGATGTGTAAGACTCCTGCATTTTTCTTGCAAGTTAAGTCATCAGCATGATCATTATATAAAATATAATATTTTTTTAAAGCAGTTTTTTGGAAAACTAATTGTGGTGGCTGTTTTGACTATAAAATTTTACAATACCAAGAATATGTCAGCATTTGTGCAACTAAGTAACTAGAAGGTTTTAGCAGAATATAAATGGGTATTATGTATTATGTCACTGGACTTCTCAAATAAACAGAGTTCATTAACATGCTATGTGTAGCTCTAGCCAATGAATGATTTCATTTTAAAATAATGAGCTTTCTAAAAATGACCTTGTGACTAAGCCCATTATATTACTTCTAATGTGAATCAACACAAGTGTTCTTCATTCACTGACATTTTGCATTTGATTATATTACATTCTGCTGTCACAAAATTATCTATGAACAGTGACTACTATAATCTCTGTTTTGCTATATATGTTACAGATGTGACAGAATATTAAAAATAAGTATGATGCTGACTTTTCCATATGCAGCATTATAATTATGTAACAAACATATCAATTTTGAAATAGAGCTTGAGGAAATTTCTGAATTTAGACTTACTTAATTTCTCTCAGCATCACGTACCCAATTTGTTAAAAATGAAAAACAATGACTTTATCATAAGACTGTTTTAAAAATTGCACACAAAACATTATATTTTTTGCTTGTCACTACTACGCCTTCCACAAATGATAATACTTTATTCCTTCTTGACACTTATTTCTAGTGAAATAAAGTGAACTTACATAAATATGTACTTAAGAATGAAGTCTGTGTTTCTACTCAGGTTATCCAAGAAGAAAGAAAGAGCATTCACCCAATATTTAATGAGACCTCTAATACAATATTGCCTCTGCTGGGAATGTAATAGGAAATAAGGAGAGCACGGTGCACCTTCTAAACGGGCAATGGCAAATTCAAGTAAACATAATTGTATAGCAGTAAAACACAAAGAGGACTTTGACAGAGAGTGTTTCTCAAAATGGGGCACATTTTATTTTGGAAAGGATTTCAGAGAGGACATAGAAGAAGATACGATTATTTCAGCTAAAACTGAGTGATGAGAAGAAGCTTGCCACAGAAAGATGTAAAAGACAGTAATTTTAGACAAGGGAAAGGGCAATTGGAAATCTCCCAATGTTAGAATAAACGTATTCTTTTTTTGTAATTAGAAAATAGGTCCCTGTATCTTGATTGCAATAAGTATATTGTCAACAAGTTTGTGGGGGCCACGTCACACTCCGTAGTAAGTGCTGTGGGGTTGGAGTTTAGTCTAAGAGAATGAGCGAGCTACTAGGTGCTGTTTGCTTCTTTTTTCAAAGGTGATTGTTGCTATTAGGCAGAAAATAATTTTTGTAAGGGCAAGTGAAACCAAAAAAATCAGTTAGGAGGTTCATTCATAGATCCTGAGAATCAAATCAATTTCAAAAGATAAAATCATTGGCATAAATAGACAAAATATGAGGTGCTTTTGTGTTTCATAAGTGAGATAATTGAGTTTTCAAGCTCATATATGAGATGTGCCTTCCTCAAACCTTAGGGCTTCAGGACATTGCCTTATATGAAAACATAAAGAAGCAAAACCAAAATATATAATTGTAAAAACAAGTTTTATAAACATATTGATAGCAAATACATAATATGCAGACAGTAAAAACATTTTAAAAATCAATGGATTTATCAGTGAGCAAAAAGCATGTCTTGCTCTTATGTTTACAGAAAAATAAACATAAAATTTAGAGATGGACTTCTCTTTATCTTTGTACAGACAGAGAAATCACAATATACTTTTGGATATTGTGATTGTAGGAAGACATTCCTGAGGAGAAGACATTTCAACTGAGAACTGAGCAATTATAAAAAGCCATCAACAAAGTGCTTTCCAGAATATTTCTCAGATACAGCTATCTAGATGCCCAGGAAGAGTAAGAAAGCAGCAATTTGAAGGCAGGCAAAGGCCGGGCGCCATGGCTCACGCCTGTAATCCTAGCACTTTGGGAGGCCAAGGCAGGTGGATCAGGAGGTCAAGAGATCGAGACCATCCTGGTCAACATGGTGAAACCCCGTCTCTACTAAAAATACAAAAAAAATAGCTGGGCGTGGTGGCACGTGCCTGTGGTCCCAGCTACTCGGGAGGCTGAGGTGGAAGAATCGCTTGAACCCAGAAGGTAGAGGCTGCAGTGAGCTGAGATTGCGCCACTGCACTCCAGTCTGGTGACAGTGCAAGACTATGCCTCAAAAAAAAAAAGGAAGGTAGGCAGAAATGTCAGAATTTCACTGTGGTCTGAATTATGGATCCCCAAAAAAGAAATTGTAATTCCTGTCTGGACACCAAGAAATTGTTGTCATTTATCAACTTCAGTTGTTACGAAAAGGGCTATTAGCATAATTGCTGTTATTTTTGCAACAATGTGATGAACTACCAAAACAAGCTGAAATCCAGCCACATTTATTCTCTTGGTCTATAAATATTTGTTTCTGTCTAGCTGTAGATTATATATGTAATCTATATAAAAGGTTATTTAAATTTTTTAGGTTCTCACGTCTTGCTTAGTTAACATATACTTAAATGAAAATAAATATTTTTATGAAGATGTCCAATTGGAAAATAAATTAACTATAATCAACTTCTGTAAATATTTTCCTTTCTCTTCAAATGTATAAAGGACCTCTGAAAGAGTCCCAATTTTACATTTCAAAGTCTTTTGTCTTCTATTGTTTGTTGTGTTGGGATGAAGTGGAGAATATTTGTTGGATAATTGATTCTGAAACTTACCAAAACAATTAAAATGAACTCTCAAGTTTTCCTTGAAACATTATGTTATAAAGAACAATCTGGGCAAAACCCTGTTATCAAAGTTCTGTCTCTATGACCTAGAGCTTTTGGACCAATTTCTCCCACTAAAGAATTATATACTTTTTAAGAATATAAACCATTATATGAATATTATGAAGTACGACATGATTTACCTTGGGAGATTAGATGAAAATGTATATCTGGGAATTACAAATGATAATATCTGACAATCTTTCACTGAAAACATTCAGTCTTTTTTTTTTTTTTTTTTTTTTTTTGAGACGGAGTTTCGCTCTTGTTACCCAGGCTGGAGTGCAATGGCGCGATCTCGGCTCACCGCAACCTCCGCCTCCTGGGTTCAGGCAATTCTCCTGCCTCAGCCTCCTAAGTAGCTGGGATTACAGGCACGCGCCACCATGCCCAGCTAATTTTTGTATTTTTAGTAGAGACGGGGTTTCACCATGTTGACCAGGATGGTCTCGATCTCTTGACCTCGTGATCCACCCGCCTCGGCCTCCCAAAGTGCTGGGATTACAACATTCAGTCTTAATGATGCAACTAAGTAAGCACTCTCTGTAACAATGATGTTCAGAATGCAAAAATACAGAAAATGTAGGATATGATGGAAAAATATGAGTTTGAGCCCATACAGCTGAAATATGGATAATTCTTTGCTCATTTTCCATTATGCATTATCACAAAGAAGAACTTCTTTTTTACTCATCTATTTCCAGGTCTGGCAATAGCTATTTTCTTTATTTTATTTTATTTATTTATTTTTTATTTTAGGCATGAGGGTACATGTGAAGGTTTGTTATATAAGTAAACTAGCATTACATGGGATTGTACAGATTATTTTATCACCTATTAGGCAAGCTCAGTACTCAAAATTATCTTTTCTGCTCCTCTCCCTCATCCCATTCTCCACCCAGAATCAGAATCCAGTGTCTGTTGTTTCCTTCTTTTTGTTCAAGAGTTCTCATTATTTAGCTCCTACTTATAAGTGAGAATATGTGGTATGTGCTATTCTGTTCCTGCATTAGTTGGCTAAGGATAATGGCATCCAGCTCCATTTTTGTTTCCACAAAAGACATGACTCATTTTTTATGGCTGCATAGTGTTCCATGGTGTATATGTACCACATTTTATTTACCAATTATTTACAGGTATTTAGGTTGATGCCATGTATTTGCTAATGTGAATGTGCTGCAGTGAACATTTGTGTGCATGTGTCTTCATAACAGAATGATTTGTTTCTCTGGATCTATATCCAGTAATGGGATTGCTAGGTCAAATGGTAGTTCCTTTTAGCTCTTTGAAGAATTTCCATGTTTTCTACAATGTTTGAACTAATTTACACTCCCACCAATGTGTACAAATGTTCCCTTTTCTCCATAACTTCTCCAGCATCTGTTATTTTTTTTTTTACTTTTTAGTAATATCCATTCTGACTGGTGTAAGATGTTATCTCACTGTGGTTCTGATTTTCATTTCTGTAATGGCAAATGACATGGAGCTTTTTTTCATGTGCTTGCTGTCCACATGTATGTTTTCTTAGGAAAAGTGTTTGTTCATGTCCTTTACCCACTTCTCAATGGGGTTGTTAGCTTTTCCTTTGTAAATTTTTAAAATTTCCCTATAGATGCTATGACCTAGCAACTGTACTTTTTTTTTTTTTTAATTTCAAAGCATTCAATAAATTAAGAACCAACAGCATGGTAGAGGGGTCATTCCATGACATTTGCCATTTTTCCTCTCTTCATAGCTATAAGACAACATTTTGGAAAAAGAGTTGCTGATAGATGCCACTTAGAGAATCTCTGAGGCTTCATTATTACACATCATTGACTAAAATGTGGGGTAAAGCATCCTATTAAAAATGAAGTTAAGAAGTTTAGATAAACTTTATAATTTATGCTCCAAATCCTATTGTATGTCAATCTATTATAAAAATAAAACATGATTCTAGATGGAATGTACCTCAAAATAATAAAAACTATGACAAACCCACAAGCAATATCATACTAAACAGGCAAAAGCTGGAAGCACTCCCTTTGAAATCTGGCACTAGACAAGGATGCCCTTCCTTACCACTCCTATTCAATATGGTATGGGAAGTTCTAGCCAGAGCAATCAGGCAAGAAAAAGAAATAAAGGGCATTCAATTAGAAAAAGAGGAAGTCAAATTGTCTCTATTTGCAGATAACATCATGGTATATTTAGAAGACCCCAACGTCTCAGCCCAAAATCTCCTTAAACTGCTAGGCAGCTTCAGCAAAGTCTCCAGATACAAAATCAATGTGCAGAAGTCACAAGCATTTCTATAATCCAGTAACAGACTAACAGAGAACCAAATCAAGAGTGAGCTCCCATTCACAATTGCTACAAAGAGAATAAAATACCTAGGAATACAACTGACAAAGGATGTAAAGGACATCTTCAGGGAGAAATACAAACCACTGCTCAAGGAAATAAGAGAGTACACAAATGGAAAAACTCCATTCTCATGGTTAGGAAAATGGCCATACTGCCCAAAGTAATTTATAGATCCAATGCTATCCCCATCAAGCTACCATTGATCTTCTTCACAGAACTGGAAAAAGAAACACTTTTATCTTAATATGGAACCAAAAGAGAGCCCACCTAAATATGACAATCTGAAGCAAAGAGAACAAAGCTGGAGACATCATGCTACCTGACTTCAAACTATACTATAAGGCCACAGTAATCAAAACAGCATGGTACTGATACCAAAAGAGATGTGTAGACCAATGGAACAGAACAGAGGCCTTGGAAGCAATGCCATACATCTACAACCATCTGATCTTTGACAGACCTGACAAAAAAAAGCAATGGGGAAAGGAGTCCCTGTTTGACAAAAGCTGTTGGGAAAACTGGCTAACCATGTGCAGAAAGAAGAAACTAGACCCCTTCCTGACACTTTACAGTAAAATTAACTCCAGATGGATTAAAGACTTAAGCAGAAGATCTAAGACCATAAAAACCCTAGAAGAAAACCTAGGCAAAACCATTCAGGACATAGGCATAGGCAAGTACTTCATGACTAAAACACCAAAAGCAATGGCAACAAAAGTCAAAATAGACAAATGGGACCTAATTAAGCTCCAGAACTTCTGTACAGCAAAAGAAACAATCATTAGAGTCCACCGGTAACCATCAGAATGGGAGAAAACTTTTGCAGTCTGTTTGACAAAGGGCTAATTTCCAGAATCTACAAAGAACTAAAACAGGTTTACCAAAAAAAAAAAAATTCAAAAGTGGGAGAAGGATATGAACAGATACTTTTCAAAAGAAGACATATATGAGGCCAACAAACATACGAAAAAATGTTCATCATCATTGATTATTAGAGAAATGCAAATCAAGAGCTCCAGTGGTGCAATCAGTTAGCACTGGACTTATATGAGAAATGAAAATCAAAACCACATCGAGATACCGTCTCATGCCAGTTAGAATGGTAATCATTAAGAAATCTGAAGACAATAGATGCTGGAGAGGATGTGGAGAAATGTGAACACTTTTACACTGTTGGTGGGAGTGTAAATTAGTTCAACCATTGTGGAATGCAGTGTGGCAATTCCTCAAGGATCTAGAAATAGAAACACCGTTTGACCCAGCAATCCCATTACTGGGTATATACCCAAAGAATATGTGTTCATTGTGGCACTGTTTACAATAGCAAAGACCTGGAACCAAAGCACGCATATGTTCACTGTGGCACTGTTTACAATAGCAATGACCTGGAACCAACCCAAATACCCATCAATGATAGACTGGACAAAGAAAATGTGGCACATATATACCATGGAATACTATGTAGCCATAAAAAATGATGAGTTCATGTCCTCTGTAGGAACATAGAATAATCTGGAAACCATCATTTCCAGCAAACTGACACAAGAACAGAAAACCAAACACCACATGTTCTCACCCACAGGCAGGTGCTGAACAATGATAACACATGGACACAGGGAGGGAACATCACACACTGGTGTATGTTGTGGGGTGAGGGACTAGGGAAGGAACAGAGGGGATGGGGAGGTTGGAGAGGGATAATACTGGGAGAAATGCCTTATGTAGGTGACTGGGGGATGGAGACAGCAAACCACCATGGCATGTGTGTACCTATGCAACAATCCTGCAAGATCTGTACATGTACCCCAGAACTTAGAGTACAATTAAAAAAGAAGAAAAATTTAATGTTAAGTATATCAGTGACATAGAAATAATGAGACAAGATGGTTTAAATATATTACAAATAATGTTAAATAATCATACTCTCCGAATTTAAATTCTCTATCTCCCTATATGTACTGTCTCTCAACACTTGACTTCATAGCCACAATCCTTAGTGAACCCATCTAAGATCCGTCTATCATCCTAAAATAAAGGTTTGGAGCTGCTCTTTTATGCTTAACAAATAGCCTCAGGTTTCATGAATAAAGAGAGACAGGCTAGCTCCTTTCTGTTCTATAGCATTAGTTCTGACCATGCCTAAAAAGAAATAGCTGCAAGCAGCCTGATTTTTATTTAACATCTCGACCTTTTGCAAGGTATTTCTAAAATATATTACTAATATTTAGTTCTCGGTTGTATTACCAATATTTGAAGGAACTATAGTTATTATTATTCACTTTTCATTTGAAACTACAGAAGCAATAATAAAAAGTTGCAATATGAAATCCATTATTAAATAGCTTTCAACATAATAGATTATTGACTACAAAACAGCAAAATCTAGTTATTGTTTCCTACTACAATGTCATTGTTTTTTCTTTTTACCACATTTTAGGTGAATTCCATCTGTTTTAATCTCAATTTTGTTGTGCATTTCTGTAAGTACTAAAAATACCAGCAGTGTCAGCAGCAACTTGCTACTTAACAAAGCTCCAAGTAACACTGTAGTACGCCACTTGCTAGTAGTGCTATGTTTTATCCGGAAGAGATTAGGAGGAGGTGCCAAAATCCAATTATGAAGTGGTAGAATTTCAGCACTTAATTCCCAAGTGCTACTATCAACATAAATTCACTGGTTGTGTGTTTCCATAACTGTCTGCCAGGCACTGAAACTGTGACATAGCATCTCTCTTGTGACTTCACGGGCTCAATTAGCTCCAAATGATTATGTATAAAATTTCCACTTATTAGTTAAAGGTGTCAACTTTGGCTGTATGATTTCCCTGTTTTAAAATTAGCATAGTTTTCTCACCTATAGTGTGCATTTTCTACACATAAATGTTATCTGTAGTTGCACTTTGTCAGTCTGCTGAATAGTGTAAGAAAGATTATATATAACATATTTTTTGGCTCCTCTCTGAAACAAATTTAAGATTTTTAAAAATCTTAAGGCAAAACACCGAAGCTAGCTAAGAATTCCTGTACTCACCCAGAGTTAGTTAAATGTTCCAGTTCTACAAAAATTATTCTAAATTTTAACACATTTTTCCAATATGAATCTTCTATGATCCCCAGTGATGACCTCACCGTGTTATCTCAAGTTAAATAGTGACTGGATGGCATAAACCGCCCAATTTTCCACCCTTATATTTTAAAATGTTCCTAAAACTATACGTATTATTGACTGTTCCATGATCTTGTCAGATGAAGAACAATAATTTCTTCTCTTCCAAGGCTAATACAACACCCCTTATCTACTCACAGTGCTACTTGTTTTGCATTTTCAGGAAAACTTACCTAATAGTTACTCTCTATCATTGAATCCTTCTAATTCATCTTTAATTCCCTGGGCAATTTTCATTCTAAATCAACATAGGTTTTGGAATTTTTTTGTAGTATTAAACTGCTACACTGTATTTTATTATTTTAATAATGATAATAAAATAAAAATTATAGTGACTAGCAAGTAATTATCCTCAAGCTTTATTCCTTCTCCCTTTTTGTTATTACATATTCGACAGTCACATTTCTTCCAAAATTCCACTTACTACCAGTGTTTTTTAATTGTTAAAAAACATTTTTGCTGTGCTCCAGTGAGTTCTGCCCAGTTCCAACTTCCTGGTGGCTTCATTTATGCTGTGAGGGGAAAACCACCTACTCAAGCCTCAGTAATGGCTGACACCCTTTCACCAAACTCAAGCATCCCAGATCGACTTCAGACTGCTGTGCTGGCAGCCAGAATTTCAAACCAGTGGATCTTAGCTCACTGGGTTACGTGGGGGTGGTATCTGCTGAGCTAGACCACTTGGTACCCTGGCTTCAGTCCCCTTCCCAGGGGAGTGAACAGTTCTGTCTCAATGGCATTCCAGGCGCCACTGAGATATGAAGAAAAAAAACCCAAAAACCTCCTGTAGATAGCTTGGTAACTGACCAAATGGCTACCAAATTTTGTGCTTGAGGCCTAGGGCCCTGATTCGGCTTATCCTCCTGGACTGCACCCACTGTCTAACCAGTCCTAATGAGATGAGCCAAGTACCTCAATTGAAAATGCAGAAATTACCCACTTTCTGTGTTGATCTCACTGGAAGCTGCAGCCAAGAGCTGTTCCTATTTGGCCATCTTGCCAGCCAGCTGCTGTAGCCACACAGCCTCTCTAGATTCCTCCTCTCTGCCTTCTCTGGGCAGTGAATGCCTGGAAGAAAGGCAGCAGTAGCCCCAGTCAGTGGCTTGTAGATAAAACTCTCATTTCCCAGGAACAAGACACCTGGGAGAAGGAGTGACTGCAGGCACAGCTTCAGCAGATATAAACATCCCTGCTTACTGGCTCTGATGAGAGCAGTGGATGTCCCAGCACAGTGCTGAAACTCTACTAAAAGACAGTCTGCCTCCTCCAGTGGATTGCTGTCATCCAGATGGAGAGACATCTCCCAGCAGGGTTCCACAGACACCCCATACAGGAGTGCTCCAGCTGGAATCTGGCCAGTGCCCCTCTGGGATGAAGCATCCAGGAAAAGGAACAGGCAGCAATCTTTGCTGTTCTGCAGCCTTTGCTGGTGAAACCCAGTCAAACAGGGTCTGGAGTGGACCTCCAGCAAACCTGAGCAGACCTGCAGCAGAGGGGCCTGACTCTTAGAAGAAAACTAACAAACAGAAAGGAATAGAGTCAACATCAAGAAAAAGAATGTCCACACAAAAATTTCCATGCAAAAATCACCAACATCAAAGACTAAAGGTAGATAAATCCACAGAGATGAGAAAAAAAAGTGCAAAAAGGCTGAAAATTCCAAACACCAGAATGACTCTTCTCTTTCAAAGGATCACATCCTTGCCAGCAAGGGAACAAAACTGGACAGAGAATGAGTTTGATGAATTGACAGATGTAGGATTCAGAAGGTGAGTAATAACAAACTCCACAGAGCTAAAGGAGCATGTTCTAACCCAATGCAAGGAAGCTAAGAACCCTGAAAAAAAGGCTAGAAGGACTGACTAGAATAAATAGTTTAAAGAAGAATATAAATGACCTGAGGGAGCTGAAAATCACAGCACAAGAATTTGATGAAGCATACACAAGTATCAGTAGCCAAATAGATCAAGGGGAAGAAAGGATGTCAGAGACTGAAGATCAACTTAATGAAATAAAGCATGAAGACAAGATTAGAGAAAAAAAATTAAAAGGAACCAACAAAGCCTCCAAGAAATATGAAACAATGTGAAAAGACCAAATCTAAGTTTGATTTGTGTACCTGAAAGTGATGGGGAAAATGAAACAATGCTGAAAAACATTTTTCAGGATATTTTCCAGGAGAACATCCCCAATATAGCAAGAGAGGCCAACATTCAAATTCAGGAAAAAAAAAAGAACACCACAAAGATACTCCTCAAGAAGGGCAACCCAAAGACACATACTTATCAGATTCACCAAGGTTGAAATGAAGGGGAAAATGTTAAGGGAAGCCACAGAGATAGGTCAGGTTACCCACAAAGGGAAACACATCAGAATAACAGCAGGTTTTGGTGCAGAAACCCTACAGGGCAGAAGAGAGTGGAAGCCCATATTCAACCTTAAATAAAAGAGTTAACTTCCCCCCCCCACCAGGCTATTTAATTATTTATTTATTTATTTATTTTACTTTAGGTTCTGGAGTACATGTGCAGATCATGCAGGATTGTTGCATAGGTATACACATGGCAATGTGGCTTGCTGCCTCCATCCCCCCATCACCTACATCTGTCATTTCTCCCCATGTTATCCCTCCCTGACCTCCCCAACTCCCAAATGACCCTCCCATGCCCCCCCAACAAAATCCCTGTGTCCATGTGTTCTCATTGTTCATCACCTGCCTATGAGTGAGAACATACGGTGTTTGATTTTCTGTTCTTTTATCAGTTTGCTGAGAATGATGGTTTCCAGATTCATCCATGTCCCCACAAAGGACACAAACTCATCATTTTTTATGGCTGTATAGTATTCCATGGTGTATATGTGCCACATTTTCCTTGTCCAGTCTATTGTTGATGGGCATTTGGGTTGATTCCAGGTCTTTGATATTGTAAACAGTGCGGCTATGAACATACGTGTGCACGTGTCTTTATAATAGAACGATTTATAACCCTTTGGGTATATATTGAGTAATGGGATTGCTGGGTCAAATGGCGTTTCTATTTCTAGGTCCTTGAGGAATCGCCACACTGTCTTCCACAATGGTTGAACTAATTTACACTCCCACCAACAGTGTAAAAGTGTTCCTATTTCTCCACATCCTCTCCAGCATCTATTGTCTCCTGATTTTTTAATGATTGCCATTCTAACTGGCATGAGAAGGGTATCTCAATGTGATTTTGATTTGCATTTCTCTAATAATCAATGATGATGAGCATTTTTTCATATGTTTGTTGGCCTCATATATGTCTCCTTTTGAAAAGTATCTGTTCATATCCTTCTCCCACTTTTGGATGGCTTTGTTTGTTGTTTTCTTGTAAATATGTTTTAGTTCCTTGTAGATTCTGGATATTAGCCCTTTATCAGATGGGTATATTGCAAAACATTTTTTTCCCATTCTATCAGTTGCCACTTTACTCTAATGATGGTTTCTTTTTCTGTGCAGAAGCTCTGGAGTTTAATTAGGTCCCATTTGTCTATTTTGGCTTTTGTTACCATTGCTTTTGGTGTTTTAGTCATGAAGTACTTGCCTATGCCTATGTCCTGAATGGTTTTGCCTAGGTTTTCTTCTAGGGTTTTTATGGTGGTAGGTCTTCTGTTTAAGTCTTTAATCCATCTGGAGTTACTTTTACTGTAAGGTGTCAGGAAGGGGTCTAGTTTCTTCTTTCTGCACACTACTAGCCAGTTTTCCCAACAGCCTTGTTAAACAGGGACTCCTTTCCCCATTGTTTGTTTTTGTCAGGTCTGTCAAAGATCAGATGGTTGCAGATGTGTGGCATTGCCCTCAAGTCCTCTGTTCTGTTCCATTGGTCTACATCTCTGTTTTGGTATCAGTACCATGCTGTTTTGATTACTGTAGCCTTGTAGTATAGTTTGAAATCAGGTAATGTGATGCCTCCAGCTTTGTTCTTTTTGCTTATGATTGTCTTGGCTATGCAGGCTCTCTTTTGGTTCCATATGAACTTTAAAGTGTTTTTTTCCAGTTTTGTGAAGAAGGTCATTGGTAGCTTGATAGGGATAGTGTTGAATCTATAAATTACTTTAGGCAGTATGGCCATTTTCATGATATTGATTCTTCCTAACCATTCAACCCAGAATTTCATATTCAGTCACACTAAGCTTCGTAAGTAAAGAAGAAATAAATTCTTTTACAAACAAGTAAATGCTGAGAGATTTTGTCACCACCAGACCTGACTTACTAGAGCTCCTGAAGGAATCACTAAATATGGAAAGGAAAAACTGGTACCAGCCACTGCACGAACATACCAAATTGTAAAGACCATCAACACTATGAATAACCTGCATCATCTGATGGGCAAAATAACCAGCTAGAATCATAATCACAGGATCCAATTCACAAATAACAACATTAATCTTAAGTGTAAATGGTCAAATGCCCCAATTATAAGACACAGACTGGAAAATTGGATAAAGAGTCTAGATCTATTGTTGTGCTGTATTTAGGAGACACAACATCTCATGTAAAAAGACACACATAAGCTCAAAATAAAGGGATGGAGGAATATTTACAAAGGGAAAAAACAATCAAGGGTTGCAATCCTGGTCTCAGATAAAACAGACTTTAAACTAATCAAGATTAAAAAAAAGACAAACAAATGGTAAAGGGATCAATGCAACAAGGAGAGTTACCTATCCTAAATATATATGCTCCCAACACAGAAGCACCTAGATTCATAAAGTAAGTTCTTGGAGACCTACAAAGAGATTTAAACTCCCACACAATAATAGTGGGAGACTATAACACCCCACTGTCAATATTAGACACATGTGGAAGAATAAAACTGCATCCTCAGCTCTCAACTCACAAAAATCAACTCAAGATGAATCAAAGACTTAAATCTAAGACTTGAAAACATAAAATTCTGGGAGATAACACTGGAAAAATCCTTTGAAACATTGGCTTAGTCAAAGCGTTCATGAACAAGAACCAAAAAGCAAATACAAGCAAAACAAAGATAAAAAATGGGATCTAATTAAACTAAAATGCTTCTATACCACAACAGAAATAATCAGCAAAGTAAAGAGGTAAGGCACAGAGTGGAAAAAATATTCACAAACCATGCATCCAACAGAAGATTAAATTCCAGAATCTATAAGGAACTCAAAAATATCAGCTAAATAAAAACAAATAATCTCATCAAACACTGAGCCAAGGGCATGAATAGACAATTCTCAAAAGAAAATATACAAACAGCCAACAGACATATAAAAATGCTCAACATCACTAATTATCAGGTAAATACGAATCAAAACCACCTTGCTCCTTCAAGAATGGCCATAATTGAAAAATCATAAAACAATAGATGTTGGTGTGAATATGGTATAAGGAAAACATTTTTACACTTTTGGTGATAATGTAAACCAGTACAACTATTATGAAAAAATGTATGGAAGTTTCCTAAATAACTAAAAGTAGAATTACTATTTGATACAGCAATCCCACTACTGGGTATCTACCTAGAGGTACAAAAGTAATTGTATGTAAAAGACATTTGCACATATGTTTATAACACAACACTATGTAACTGCAAAAATGTGGAACTAGCCTAAATTCTATCAACCAAAAAGTGAATTTAAAAAATGTGGCATATATATACAATATATATATACACCATGAAATACTACTAAGCTATAAAAAGGAAAGATTGTAGTTACACATTGTATAAGACCTAGAGAACAATAAAATATATTATTTGTATTGAAAACCTCTTTAAAAACTGGATGCAAAATAAAAATATTTAAGGATGGTTTAAAACTTTGCCAAGAACTTAGAGAAATTTTGAAATCATTTCATAAATAGATATACACATAGTAGAAAAGTTACCAAAACAAGAAGAAAGTTTAATAACTCTAAATAGTTTTTAATTTATTTATATTCTTCAGTGATAATAGAATTTGTTGTTTATGCTTAAATAGCTCTATAAACACAAAAATGTACATAGGAAAAAGAAGAGGAAAATAACAGCTTTAATAACAAAAAAATCTTAACATAACTTACTGGTACGTAGTAGGTCCCTAAGTATTTACTAGAAAATCTAGGGCTCAAAGTTGAGAAGAAATAATAGAAAACTTCTGCCTTCTCCTAAATACAAAGTAGGACAAAAGTTCATTGGCTTTCACATGTGACTGTTGGGAAATCCAGAAGAAATAAATAAAAATTCTTGAAAAGTGATTATTTTTTTCAGGCTCAAGTAAAAAAACTGAAAAGGCCCTTGAGGACCTTGCCAGAATTTAAGTTCATATATACAGTACTTTCAAATATTGCAGAGACTCTCGAGGATTGAAAAAAAAATTAGAGCTTATTTATTCAATGTTTTATTCAATTCTGAAGTTCTTTTATTTCTCTGATTAAATAATCAAAATTAATAATTATCTGTAGAACTGTTATACAATCTCTAACATAAAATTTCTTTTCGTAAGTAAGATAATCTTAAGTTTTTGAAGTACATCTGTTGTGTAAACACTATGAGCTAACAGTGGGAACACTTTGTGTCATTTAGTGAAGTGAGTAATCCACAGCAAGATGTCAATGTTTTTATGAGAGACTAGTTCTGTGAGTAATTACTGTCTGGCTATAATATCTTGAAAATATGAAATGTATTATACATACCCAACTTGCAAATTTTATATTCATTTACAGAATCACTTAAACATTTTCAGCTCATGCTACAACAGATATCAGAGAAAAGATAATATACAGAAAGACATTAAATAAAAAGTCTTACAAAACCTTTTCAAATGTCAAATTCACTTGGACATGCTTAAGAAATTGTATTATTTTGTTAGTGAAATTGATCAGAGCAGCTCTATGTTGCACTAATAGATTTCAACCTATACAGCTATTTTCCTAAATAATATTTTTTTGTATTTATGTAAAAGTATCTCCAATAATTTATAATGTACTAAATATGTTTTGTAAAAACACGGAATGAACTCTTCAGAAAGTGTTCATTTACTAATTGCTCTCCATTACCATCAAATGGCTAGAAATATCTAATCAACATTATTCAAAGCATTTGTCCTAAAACAAGTAACATTTTTCTAAGTAATACATACTGAAAATAATTTATCTTTATTTTAAGCATGGTAAAGTATATTTATTCTTTAGGTATTTGCTGAATTACTATTTTCTGCTTTTATAAAAAAGCCACTATCTTTCAGACTATGTATAATGGCAAAGAAAAGTTCTAGAACTAAATGATAAAACATAACTAAGTCATCTAGAAATTTTATTATACTCATTAATCTCATTATTATTATCTTCAGATGCTGCATTTAGCCCTATCATAATCCTGAAACCAAAATTTTGTTATTCTACCTGCTTGTGTAGTGTTTCCTTTCTATAATCAAGGAAAAATGTAGAAAATTTACCCAATGTTTTATCTGCATATTAATTCAACACACATTTATTTCACATCCACTTAGTCAAGTGTCTTTTCTTGCTATTAGTCCAAGATGAAGTAAATACAATTTTTACATTCAAATGACTCACAATTTAGTGGAACTAATATTATGGAAAATTACAAATAAAATACAAGCAAAGTTACTTTGGGCAAGTGAAGGATGCTTTCAAAGCCCGCAGTATAATCATCTTGAAGGCTTTCTGGAGAATAAACAATTTAATTGAAAGATAAATTAAAATAGGAGTTAGTATAAACAAAAGGAATGAGGTAAGATATAACAAGTCACAGGTATGGGGCAGTTATAGTTAAAGCAAAGAGATGAGAAGAGCACAAAACATTCAGAGATCTGTAAGTTAGTTTGTAGAGTTGGAATGTGACAGCACTGAGGAAGGAAAGGAATACTATATGGGAACTCTTGTCACTTAGAGATTATGCCTTTTATACAATAAAAGCATTGTGAGATGTTCTAAAAAAATTAAGCTGTGTATTAAGAGCATGCAGATTTACTAGTATCTTGAAATAATACTTATTTGGAACAAGAAGAATGATAATTAGAGGAAATAGCTGTTGCAAAAATGAATTTAAAAATATGTCATTGTTTGGTACAAGATCATGATGGCTTGAACTCAGGTTGGTTACTAGGTGGATATATACAATTACAGTACTTAGAAAGAAATAAAACGTAATTTATGTGTCCTAGCAATAGGATATCAACTCTCTAGTTTCTGTCATAAGCTAGGGAAAAGACAAGGCTAGTCATTGAGAACCTACAACCCCCAAAAAAGGTTTAGGGACAAAGATAGGGAGATCATGTTTATCATTTCTGCTTTTCTCAAAGTTACAGCCAATGACCCTTTTGTCATATATTCCCTTCGTTATTTTCTGCTTTCTTTTTCCACAACATACTTGGATGTTACCTTCCTTGACTGATTACCTGGCTTACTTCTTAATGTTTTGTTTTCATAACACTTTATAATAAATATACAACCTACTGGATATCATAAAACAAATAATATGGTGCTGGAAAAACTGTATATCCATATGGAAAATAATGAAATGAATCCCCTATCACTTGCAATAATAAAAAATCAAGTCAAAATGGATTAAATACATAAACCTAAGACCTCGTACTATAAAATTACTATAAGAAACTTTTCGGGAAATTTTCCAGAATAGTGGTCTAGGCAAAGATTTCCTGAGCAACACCTCACAAGCACAGCAAACCAAAGCAGAAATGGACAAAAGAGATTGCATCAAGTTAAAAAGCTTCATCACAGAAAAGGATACAATTAACACAGTGATGAGACAATCCACAGAAAGGGAAAAAATATACACAAGTTACCCATTTTGACAAGATATTAATGATCAGAATACATAAGGACTCAAACAACTCTATAGGAAAAATTTTAATAATTCAATGAAATTCGGCAAATCATTTGAATATGCATTTCTCAAAAGAAGACATACAAATGGCAAACTGGCATGTAAAAAGGTGCTCACTATCATTGATTATCAGACAGTTTTTAATTTATTTTAAAATATTTCTCCCCCACAGTGGTAACAGTAGTTAATATAACACAGCCAATTAAGATCTGACACACTGATAAAATAGATTGTGTTACACTGTGCGGGACTCCTAAAAAATTCTCTAACTCTGCTTGCCTACAGAGATTATATTCATAAGCATTTCTTCAGCCATTATCCAAATTGCAAATTAGAAGTAAACTTTTATATAAACATAGTTTGAATGCAGGTGGTGTTTTGATTATTTGCAACTGAACATTCTAATGAAGCCATGAGAAGTGAATAGATGGTAATTTATTGAAAGAATTGAAAAGGGTGTTTTTAGCTGAAACCTCGGAGTGAAAAGAATGCTTCATGAATTCACCAAGTATAAAATTTAAATTCTCCTGCTGAGTTAAATATGCCTCGACAATGTCAACGAACTTCGAGAAAAATGACAAATTACTATTACATGCTCAAGTTTCTGAAAGTCACGCTGTTGGTGATTGTAAATATTGCAGGATAGTACTGAAAAGCATGTTTTATATTTATCCTCATTATTCGTGCAAAATATTTTACCCTTCAGATTGCTATAAACTATAGCTGAGCTCAGAAAGTTTATAATAAAGGCTTATATAGTTTTTTTCTCTTACAGAAAATAGCAATATATAGCAGTTTTCTCATTTTAAATTGTATTTCATATTTTAATCTTAGTTATTATCTATAAAAATCATAAACTCCTTTATCATCCATATGCCTACAAATATGTGTGCTAAGTTTCAGACAAAATTCTCACTTTTATTGCTGAACATGTAGTTACAGAGTCCAGTAAAATTGGAATCTGTCCAACTATATGAGAAAGTTTTTCAGTTTTATTGAAAATAAAACTATCACAAGAGCAGGAAGAAATGATTGACAAGTAACATATAAAACCAAAAAAAAATGTTTTTTAATGTTCTGTTTTCCAATCATCACATTGAAGGAAATGTTCTTTAAAATTCTGAAACCGATGGAAATCATTTCTGTTTTTTAACATTAAACATTGGTGGGTATGTAAATTAGTTCAACCATTGTGGAAGACAGTATGGCAGTTCCTCAAGGATCTAGAACCAGAAATACCATTTCACCCAGAAATCCCATTACTGGGTATATATCCAAAGGAATATATATCATTCTACTATAAAGACTCATGCACACATATGTTTATCGCAGCACTATTCACAATAGCAAAGACATGGAACCAACCCAAAGGCCCATCAATGATAGACTGGATAAAGAGAATGTGGTACATATACTCCATGGAATACTAGGCAGCCATAAAAAGGAATGAGATCATGTCCTTTGCAGGGACATGCATAAAGCTGGAAGCCAGCATTCTCAGCAAACTAACACAGGAACAGAAAACCAAAAACCACACATTCTCACTTATAAGTAGGACTTGAATATTGAGATACATGGACACAGAGAGGAAAACAACACACACCCAGGGCTGCTGGGAGCGAAGTGAGGGGAGGGAACTTAGAGAACGGGTTAATAGGTGCAGCAAACCATCCTGGCACACATATACCTATCTATCAAGTCTGCACATTCTGTAGCTTGCATGCTGTTTTTTTAAAGAAGAAATAAAGAAAGAAAATAAAGTATTTTGATAAGAACAGTTTTAACAACACAAAAGGCAGTCAGATCTGTATTATGTGATCTAATAACTATTAACTTTTACATAACAGAAGTAAAATAATTACTGAATGTATCAATTAACTGTATTTTTATAAAAACAAAAATTTTGATATACAATCATGTTTAATTCTGTTATTTAACTTTGAATCTTAAAATAGAAAATTTGTGTCATACTTCATTGCTCTCTGTCTCTCTCTCTCTGTTTCTCATGTCAAATCAATCACCAGTTACTATTAATAAGGTCTGGTAATATCTCTTAAAATTGGCCTCTTTTTTCCATTTTTTCTACCTTTCATATCCCTAAATGTACACTGTTATCTTCGCTCATTTGAATTATTTTATTTTGTTTTATTTTATTTTTGAGACAGAGTCTCAAAATAATAATCTTCCTTCTTAATCAATCCTAAAAATGACTACTAGAATTATTTACCAAGAAAAGAGTAATAATATCACGATTGGGTAGGCTTCATCTCAGGGATGAAAGGCTGGTTCAACATCCTCAAATCTATAAATGTAATCCATCACATAAACAGAACCAAAGACAAAAACCATATGATTATCTCAATTAGATGCAGAGAAGGTCTTCAACAAAATTCAGCAGCCCTTTATGCTAAAAACTCTCAATAAACTAGGTATCAATGTACTGTATCTCAAAATAATAAGAGCTATTTATGACAAACCCACAGCCAGTATCATACTGAATGGGTAAAATATGGAAGCATTCCCTTTGAAAACTGGCACAAGACAAGGATGCCCTCTCTCACCACTCCTATTCAACATAGTTTTGCAAATTCTGACTAAGGCCATCAGACAAGAGAAAGAAATAAAGCCTATTCAAATAGGAAGAGAGGACGTCAAATTGTCCCTGTTTGCAGATGACATGATTGCGTATTTAGAAAACATCATTGTCTCAGCCCAAAATCTCCTTAAGCTGATAAGCAACTTCAGCAAAGTCTCAGGATACAAAATCAATGTGCAAAAATCACAAGCATTCCTATACACCAATAATAGACAAACAGAGAGCCAAATCATGAGTGAACTCCCATTCACAATTCCTACAAAGAGAATAAAATACCTAGGAATACAACTAACAAGGGAAGTGAAGGACCTCTTCAAGGAGAACTACAAACCACAACTCAAAGAAATAAGAGAGGACACAAATAGATGGAAAAACACTGCCTGCTCACGGTTAAGAAGAATCAATATCCTGAAAACGGCCATGTTGCCCAAAGTAATCTATAGATTCAATGCTATCCCCATCAAGCTACCAATGACCTTCTTCTCAGAATTGGAAAAAAAACACCTTAAACTTCATATGGAGCCCATTTAAAATTTACTAAAAGAAGAAAAATTTAAGCTTGAACTTACTACTATGAATTTTACCGAAGAAGCTGATTGTCGTATTTTAGCTCCTGGTTGTAGACTAGTGAATTCTAGTCTGAGAGCCAATCTGCCTGAACTTACTGAGAGAGCTTTAGAAAACTTCACGAGGCTCTTCTGACCTACCAGAGAGTAAAATAGCAGGGCCTGTTCCAAGAGAATATGCAGAATAGCAATTTAGAATTAACGCATGTTCATTTCATTTAAGAGAATAATATTCCTCAATGGATTATCATAACAGATTCATTTTACATCACACACTTATATGACTGAAGAAACATATCCTTGTGGGATGCAGGTTAAAAACTAAATGATAATTAATAAAACCCCTCTGTATGGCCTCTGAATAATACCACTAGCTGCCGGTGCTAAATGCTGTTCTCTCAACTGCTTTAAAAATTCCATCTTTAGCACAGTGGGAATATTAGTTGTTGATAAAAGAATTAATGGCTCAATATATTTGCTCTGTAAGTGGGGGTTGGAATTGACAATTAAGAAGCTGAAACTTTTCCACTTTTGGAACATGGATATACTTGAGGGAAGAAATGTATTATTTGGTTTTGACTTTTTAGTTATATGATCTTTAGATATAAAATGTAAAGTTGAAATTACATGTTTTGATACTGACTCTATGCACATCTCTATCTCTTAGATAATGAAGACATTGTACCATTATATGCTCTTAAATCTGTCTCATTGTGACTTGGCCAAGAGGCAGTGAATCTGCCAAAAAGAAGTAGAGCAGCTGTGAAGATGCCAACACAATCGAGTATTTCATCTTTACATATTATGGCAATTTATTGGACACATGAGCATGGAATGACAATGGGGTCAATTTAACCATATGGCAATGCTGAGACACCTTCATTGACCTTTCTTTGGTGTAAGTTATGTGATAATGAATGCATGTTTAGTCACACATTGTAGGTGCAGATGGGAAAAAAAGAAAAGCATAAAATATAAAACATGATGTCCAGGTATCAAATAAGAATTCTAAAATATTATTTAATCAATGAACTAAAATATTCTACTTTAGAAATAGAATATTGAATTTCATTGACATCTAAAGTGAATATTTCAAATTAAAAATTCAAAAGAAAAAAATTTGATATAATTTATTTTATCCTCAAATATTCTTGATGAGTACAAAATTCTTTTTATCTTCAAACTTAGCCAAATTCAAATATCAAACTTAACCCGTCTTCAGGCAAAGTGATGACCGTATGGCAAAATAAAGCTCATCATACTACAGAGATCTACTTGGTGTCTAATTTTCATCATTATAATCAAAAATTTTCCTTCAAAGACGAATAGAAAACACACTTGATAAAGTCTTCCATAAGATTATTATGATTTTCTATTTAAATTCCTTTGTCTGGGTCAAACAGATATTTCATAGACAAACTTAATTTCATATTGAGGTGAGACAATTTTTGAATTGTGCTCCAAAAAGTCATTTTTAAGTTATAAATACATTTGTATTGATTAACTGACACATTTAATAAAAATGCATTCAGCATTATACAACAAGTATTATGCCAAAACTGAAATATTTCCTTCCCCCACAAATCAAAAACTGTATTATTAATAGTCGTGAGATTTTCAACACTAGCCTACCAAAAAAGACTGCTCATTCCAAAACAGAGTCATGCCATTGTTTCACTGAAGGCTTCTAAGTTAGTTTGAAAAATTTTATCATTTATGGAATGACTAGCAATATATTTAAGGGAGTTAAAACAAGCAATTAGCATTTACTGACTAGTCATACACTAGGTTATTTAATTATGGTAAACCACTTATATGTAAAATTGTAACATAAATTGAATAATTTCTAAAATTAAGTACTGTCTCAGTTTTTGGACAAAATTCTACTGTCCTACCTCTTCTTTCAAAATAGCTCTCTTTAAAGTCAAAGTAAACATTTTCTGAGTTAATTTCAACTACATTCTTGTGCCACATAACACTTTTGCCAACAACTGATTGAATATACAATGGTGGTCCTATAAGATTATAATGAATCTAAAAAATTCTTGTAGCCTAGTGACATTGTAGTCCTCACAATGTCATAACACAATGTGTTACATGTTTGTGGTGATGCTTGTGCAAAGAAACTCACTGCACTGCCATTCATACAAAATAATAGCATATACAATTAGGTAGAATATGTAATATTTGATAATTATGTGGTAACATCATTATGGTGGAGCTCTGTGTCCCCACCCAAATCTAATCTCAAATAATTCCCAGATGTTGAGGGAGAGACCTGGTAGGAGGTGATTGGATCATGGGCAGTTTCTCTCATGCTGTTCTTGTAATAGTGAATGAATTCTCATGAGATCTGATGGTTTAATAAGGGGCTCTTCCCACTTTGTGTGCCACACTCTCTCTTGCCTGCTGCCATGTAAGCCATGCCTACTTCCACTTCCACCATAATTATAAGTTTCTTGAGGCCTCTCTAGCCATTTAAAACTGTGAACCAATTAAACCTCTTTTATTTATAATTAACCAGCCTTGGGTATTTCTTTACAGCAATGTGAAAACAGATTGTGTAAATTGGTACTTCAGAGAGTGGGGCACTGCTATACAGATGCTCAAAAATGTGAAAGTAACTTTGAAACAGGGTAACAAGCAGAGGTAGAAGAGTTTGGAGGGCTCAGAAGAAGACAGGAAGACGTGGGAAAGGTTGGAGCATCCTAGAGACCTGTTGAATGGTTTTGACCCAAATGCTGATAGTGATGTGAACAATGAAGTATAGGCTGAGGTCCTCTCAGATGGAGATGAGGAACTTACTGGGAACTGGAGTAAGCATCACTCATGCTATTCTTTAACACAGACTGACAGCATTTTTGCCTTGCCCTAGAGATCTGTAGAACTTTGAACTTGAGAAAGATGATGATCTAAAATTGGAACTTATGTTTAAAAGAAAAGAGAGCAAAAAGTTTAAACAATTTGCAGCCTGACAATGCCTTAGCAAAGAAAAACCCATTTTCTGAGGAGAAATTCAAACTAGCTGCAGAAATTTGCATAAGTAACAAGGAGCCGAAAGACAATGGGGAAAAAGTCTCCAGGGCATGTTAGAGACCTTCAGAGCAGCCCCTCCCATCAGAGACCAAAGGACTAGGTGAAAAACATTGTTTTGTGTGCAGGGCCTAGGGCCCCACTGCTGCTCTGTGCGGCCTCACGACTTGGTACCCTGCATCCCAGCCATGTCTACAAGGAGCCAATGTACAGCTCATGCCACTGCTTCAGAGATTGAAAGCCCCATGGCTTAGCAGCTTCCACATGGTGCTGTGCCTGCAGGTGCACAGAAGTAAATCATTTAAATTTGTGAACCATGGCCTAGATTTCAGAAAATGTACGGAAACACCTGGATGTCCAGGCTGATGTTTGCCGCAGAGGTGAAGCCTTCATGGAGAACCTCTCCTAGGGGAGTGCAAAGGGGAAATATGGGGTTGAAGGTCCCACACAGATTTCCCAACTGGAACACTGCCTAGTGGAGCTGTGAAAAGAGAGCCACAGAGCTCCAGAACCCAGAATTGTAGATCAACCAACAGCTTGCCCTGTGCTCCTGGAAAAGCCACAGAGACTCACATGAACAGTCAGGAGTGGGGCTGTACTCTGCAAAGCCACATGGATGTAGCTGTTCGAGACCATAAGAACCAACCACTTGCATCAGTGTGTCTGGATGTGAGACATGGAGTTAAAGGCGATTATTTTGGAGCTTTAAAATTTGACTGCCCTGCTAGATTGCAGGCTTGCATGGGGCCTGTAGCCCTTTTGTTTTGGCCAATTTCTCCTGTTTGGTACGAAAGAATTTATCCAATATCTGTACCGACATTGTGTCTTGGAAGTAACTAACTTGCTTTTGATTTTATTGGCTGTTAGGAAAAGGGACTTGCCTTGTGTCAGATGCGACTATGGCCTGTGGACTTTTGAGTTAATGCTGATATGAGTTAAGACTGTGGGGAATGGCTGGGAAAGCATAATTCATTTTGAAATGTGAGGAGATGAGATTTTGGAGGGGTCGGAGCAGACTCATAGTTAGGCTTTGTGCCCCATGCACATCTCACCTTCTATTGTAATCCCCAGGTATTGAGGGAGAGACCTGATGAGTGGTGATTGCATCATGGAGGTGGTTTCCCCCATGCTGTTCTCATGATAGCCAGTCAGTTCTCATGAGATCTGCTGGTTTTATAACGTGCTCTTCTTTCTTCACTTTCCACACATGTTCTCTTGCCTGTCACCATATAAATTGTGACTGCTTCCACTTCTACCATAATTGTAAGTTTCCTAATGCCTCTCCAGTAATTGGGAATTGTAAGTCAATTAAACCTCTTTCCTTCATAAATTACTGAGTCTCGAGTATTTCTTTATAGCAGTGCAAAAACAGACGAATACAGATAGTAAATGACTATATTACTGGTATATGAACTCACTATGCTGCTTTCCATTAGAGTATAATCCAGCTATTTATATATTTTTTTAAAAAGTTAACTTTTTAACATGGCCTCAGGCAAGCCTTTCAGGAGGGCTTCCAGAAGAAGGCATTGTTATGGCAGGAGATGACAGCTCCATGCTTCTTTCTGCTCCTGAACACCTTTCAATGGGATACGACATGGAGGTGGAAGATAACTATATTGATGACCCTGACCTGTGTAGTTCTAGGCTAATGTGTGTGTTGTATTATAGTTTTTAACAAAAAAGTTTAAAAAGTAAAAACATAGAAATAAAGATACAGAAAAACTTATACAATAAAGATATAAAGAAAATATTTTTGCATAGCTGTACTATACGATTGTGTTTAAGCTGTGTTATTACAAGAGTAAAAAAGTTAAAACTTAAAAGTTTATAAAATAAATATTTGACAGTAAGCTAAGGTTACCTTATTGAAGAAAAAGCATATTTTTATAAATTTAGTGTAACATACATTTATAATGTTTATAAAATGTACAGTAAATATTTTTGTACAGCTGCACAATATGTGTGGATTTTAAGCTTTTGGTACAAAAGAATCAAAAGTTTAAAAAATTAAGTCTATAAAGTAAAAATGTGACAGCTAAGGTTAACTTACTATTATATAAAATTCTTTATAAATATAATGTATACTGAGTTTAGAGTTTTATAAATTATATAATAGTGTACAATAATGTCTTTGGCCTTCGAATTTACTCACCCTTCACTAAGGAACACACACACAACATTCATGGTTAATACCCTATACATGTGTTTCATTTTTAAAGAGAGTTGATGTCGCAGGGCAAGTTCCCACCCCAAAACCAAAATAGGCCTGTGAATACAGAGAATCATAGTCAAAAAACAGAAGAGAGAGAATAAAAATGTAGCTAAAATATTTTCTGAACATATATCTAATAAAAGATTTATATTCAAAATGTACAAAGCACTCTTCAGACTCAACTGTAATAACACAAACAGCTCAATCATATAATGGACCAATTATCTGAGCACGTATTTCACCAAAGGTGTTATAAAGATCGCAAATAAACATTTGAGAAGGCACTCAACATCACACATCACTAGATAATTGTCAATTAAAACAAGATATCACTGCATATTTATTAGAATGGCTAAATTCCAAAATGCTGACAACACCAAATGCTAGCTAGAATTTAGAGTCCTAGAAACTCTTATCTATTGCTAATGGAAATTCAAAATGATACAGACACTTCGGAGCACAGTTTGGCAATTTCTTACAAGGCTAAACACAGTCTTATCACATATCCAGCAATCACACTTCTAGGTATTTACCCGATTTAGTTGAAAACTTACGTCCACACAGAATTATGAAAACAAATATTTATAGAAGCTTCATCCCTTGTAGACAAAAACTGGAAAGAGTATGTCTGTAGCTAGATAAATAGATGCTCTGTAGTACATCTATACAGTGAAATATTATTTAGTGATGAAAAGATATGAGTTGCCAAATTGCCAACAGACATGTAGAAGCCTTCAATGTATATTGGTATATTGGGGGGAAAATGCCATGGTGAGAAGGCTTTATATTATACTATTCTTACTGTATGGCATTCTGGAAAAAGCAAAACCACAGAGACAGTAACGAGAGCAGAGGTTCCTAGGGATTTGAGGGAAGACATGTAAGTATGGCCAAGTCAGTACATTATTCTCTAAATGTGTTTGTTATGTATTACTCTTTGCTTAATCGGCAGTCATTAATTGCCATACTTTATTGATTGCTTCGTTTTTTTGTTTTTTTTTTTTTCTTACCAGATTTGTATAATTCCTATTCATAAGGCAAAACACTTGATGTTCTAAACTAACCATTGAAACTCACTAAAATTGGAAGGCAAAATCAACCAAAAATGATAGTGTGGTGTTTATAATACTGTTGCATCATAAAACTATTAATGTGCTTTTGTTTGTTTAGGTTTTTTTTTTTGTATTTCAAGCTTCTCTCAACAAGTATTTTATTAGACATTTTTTATGAGTCATTTTAACTAAAGGTAAATGTTTCGTTTTTCTGATTATGAAGTATAAAGATTATTGCTAGCATTTAGGAAGCTAATATTTAAAATCACTAAAGACATGAACTTTACTGTGTAGACTTCTACTTAATCCCCATCTTTTCATTAAGGCATATTTCTCCATCCTCAATTAAATGTTTTAGGGAGAGGCTTCCTATGTTACTTTCTCTGGAAAGAATATAACTTTACATCGTCTTGCACATTTACCTTGTTGGAGCAGGATTAAAACGTAATCTAGTATTTAAATAACTGTTTTGTGTGCCACTTACATAAATAATAATCATATAAACACTTATAGAGTCAAAACTAAATGCCACTTTCTGAATAACTCTGCTTATTAATTCCCTTAATTCTCAACAAATCCTTGTATTAGGTACTCCCATTAAAAAAATGAGATAGAGATAGAATAACCAACTTGCCCAAGGTAACATAGTTTTTTAAAACATCAAGAAGTTTGGCCCAAGATACTTCTCTTGACCATTATACTAAACTGCTAATCATTCATTTTAAATACTCATTCTTGTTTAGGACAACCTGTATACCTAGTTTCCAAGGTAGATGGCACATGGAATCCTGAGCTGCAACTGCATATATCCTCAGGCTTCCTCTTTTTTTATTTTTTTATTTGTGTGCTTGTGTGTCTGTTTCTTTATTATTATTATTATTATACTGTAAGTTTTAGGGTACATGTGCAGAATGTGCAGGTTTGTTACATAGGTATACACATGCCTCAGGCTTCTTAATGTAATTTTCCCCATGAGTGGATTGATATTACTCTTACCGGTTTACTTACACAGTAACCAATCAGTTATCCCCTTGGTAGATTCCCAAAATGTGATGCTATCACTTTTTCCATGTTCTTTGTTTTTATGTGTTTATTATGTTTCACATGAGAGAATGGATATGCTTCCTAAAACTCTAATATTGTTAGCCAATGTATTTTCTATCTAAATTGATACATCTCTCAGTCAATACAATGCATTGCCTCTTTGTATTTCTACTGAATTTAACAACAAAAAATGGTTAACATGAGTAGCAAAAAAGAAAGAGTATTGCAAACCCTTTAAGAAATACATGAGATACGGGGTCATTGAGTGTGATAAAGTATGAAATGAGTAGTTGTCTATCATTAATTGCATTATTTCCTGCATGTGTTTTCAAAATGCATGAAGCATTCTACAAACTAGAGATTTACTTCTCTATGGAACTGTGCATTGTCTTGTCTAGCTCTGCATGCTTTGCATTTTTAACCTGATAAAAAGTCTATTTCAGTGATAAAGTCAGCTTTAACTGGTTCTATCAAACAGCTTGCCCTTCATGGCTGTGTGATTCAGGGGTTTGTCTTGCTTTACTAAAACCTGTCTGGCCTGGTGTCTCTAATACACACATCTGCAGAGGCAGCAGGTAATTAATGTTATTGATGGTGCTCATTTACATTGCATCTTTTCACCAAACTCCTTGCAAAAATAGAATGGGCTTTCACATGATAACTCTTTAGAGATATCTTACAATATTTCTTTACACAATTCGTTACCACTTAGTTCCTCTAGAAAACATCTTTTTCTCTCACTACTTAAACAGATTCTAAGGTCACAATAGACCTTGCTTTTATTCACAGTGAAAAAGGGTGATGAATGTTTTCCAGGACAGCTTTCATTTCCCTGATGGTTAACTTGTTTTAATTGCTCCATTTATCAGAGAGTATAGTAAAGGACTTTCAGGAAGGAATCAAATTGAATTAGAATGAAAAAAACATTTTGAATGTTATTCAGTATCAATTAGCTATTGCTGAATAGTATATTTTGAAAGTTTCTAAGAGTCTGCTTTGATTTTAAATTGGAAAACACGTTAAGCAGTTGATAAAACTTGTGTTTACCTAACACTGCAATAAAATGCAGGTGTGCTCATCTAAAGAGACCCAATTCACAATGAAATCTCATCTCATACGAGGCACAGAATTATTTGCATAGTATTAGTAACTCATTTATCAAATACACATATTTTGATTGCTGAACACTACTTTTGCACACTGAATTAAAGATCTTAATTCATGTCTTGTGGTTTCTTCAATATGCTGCCTCAATGTTTTTCTTCACTGCAAAACATTTCTTTTTCCAAAAGAAGAAAATGTGATCATACACAAATATATATTTTATGCAGCACTACACTTCGTGCAATCAAATAATAAAGTTGTGCTGTTAGTGCCATCTGTATTTCTGAGATTGCTCCTACATTCAAACTATATCATCAGATGTATGCTGTTCATTAGAATATATGATTGTTCCAGAAATAACTAATTAGCACAGACCTATTAATTCTGTAGGACAAAGTGACAGTCATTGAAAATTGATAACAATTGTCAAGACACTGTATGCCATGGTACAACAATATTAAGATAGTTACAGTGTTTTGTAATTCAAATTGTCATCATTTGGAATTAATTTATATGTGCATTTACATAAAGACGTACTAATAAAAACCCAAGCTATCCTTCCGTATATGAAAGAAGGAATAGAGTTAAGATATACTAAGTTGTTTTAGTGCTTTATGTGGCATTACACGGCTTCATGTTAAATTATAATAAAATTAATTTTTTTAAATGAGCAAATTTTTACACATTTATAATTGCTCTTAGTTGTTTGTCTTGAAATTAAATAACCTATACCTATATGTCTTATGATGATTCATTACTTTTTATATTTCACATGACCTGAGAGTACTCCTGAGAGTCTTTTGAAATATTTTGAGCTTATATTAAAAAAATAGAACATCAATTCAAGTGATTAGAAAGAGAATGTGTTATAGATATGTGGAAAAACTGACAAGTCAAAAGTTTATCGATATAGAATAAGAGATTATCAATATAAGTTTGACAAACAGCTACTGAAAATTGCAGATTTACAAATTCAAATAAGTGATGGGAAGTATAACATAATATAAAACATCAGAGGAAGTGGTACAGACAAAGGGGTTTATGAAGTTCTGTTTCTCTCGATTAATAATTGTAATTGTTAATCTGAATAATTATTAATCTGTGGAAACACATTCAGTTGAGTTCACCAAATATTTATTGACACTACTTTGTACCAGTTCTTAAGTGATGCTCACAACAATTAAATAAAGTAGCTATTCTTCAGGTACTTATTAATATATAGGAGATGGGGAACTCAGTGGCTACAAGAAAACAATACATTGTATTAGAATAACAGAAAGTCTATCAACCAGTCATCTAGGTTTTAATTCCTGCGTGCACGTAGTACATGTATACCTATGTAACAAACCTGCACATTCAGCACATGTATCCCAGAACTTAAAGTAAAATTATATATATATATATATGAATAACAGAAAGCCTGAGATTCTGGTACCATTTGAGTCACCACAGAGGACAGAAGGTAAGCTGTTGAAAGTAGAACAAATTTGTGGGTTGAACACAGAAAAAAAAAAAAAAAATTGTCATTTTCCCATATTCATTCAGCAGTCATATTGATCATCTGTTTTTCCAAGCTTCTTTTTATTTACATATAAAGACATGTAAGTTAAAAAACAGGAAAAACAGTGAATTAGACTAGTTGGTATTATCTCTTACAAGATCATATTTATTTAGTAACAGAGAGCTTCTGAACTTTAAAAGATGAGTATTTTTACAAATCTGTTAGTCACCTTTTTTTTTTTTTTTTTTTTTTTTTGAGACACAGTCTCGCCCTGTCTCCAGGGTGGAATGCAGTGGTGCAATCTCAGCTCACTGCAACCTCTGCCTCCCGGGTTCAAGTGACTCTCCTGCCTCAGCCTCCCGAGTAGCTGGGATTACAGGCACACACCACCACTCCCAGCTAGTTTTTGTATTTTTAGTAGAGACGGGGTCTCACCATGTTGGTCAGGATGGTCTCCATCTCTTGACCTCGTGATTAGCCCGCCTCGGCCTCCCAAAGTGCTGGGATTTTAGGCGTGAGCCACTGTGCCGGCCCAATCACTTTTAAAAATTGACAAATCTATACCTTTCTTGTTCTGCCAAGATTACTTAAGCCCAATACCCTACCCCGATGTCACACAACTAAGATTTACAGGAAAGGTAAATACCATTCCTCTCTCATTCTGCATAGTATTTTCTTTAGAAAACACCTTTTTTTGAATGGTTCATTCCATTTGACACCTTCTTATTTTCATTTCTCTTAGCAAATGAGCCTATTGTTCACCCTTCTATTAAAAGCTTTGGGATATGACACAGTGCAGATTTTCCAGCTGGCATTTTTCTTCTCTTTTGAGCATCCATTTAAAAAATAATATTCAAAAAGGTTAAAATATGACTCCAATAAAAATATAAATGTAAAGTAAACATGTGTCTTAGTAGTTTAAACGCGATAACAAAATACTATAAATGGGAAGGCTTATGAACAACAGAAATTTATTTCTCAAAGTTTGGGAGGCTGGAAGTCTGAGATCAGGGATCCAGCATTGTCTGGTTCTGGTGAGGGCCTTCTTCTGGGTTCCATATGAGCTAGTTTCATTGTATCTTCACATGGTAGAAAGAGAATGAGAGAGCTCTCTCTGGGGTCCCTTTTATAAGGGCACTAAATCCTGTCATGAGAGCTTTACTCTTATGACATATCTCCAAAGGGCCCACCTCCTAATACCAGGATATTTGAGTTCAGGATTTCAACATATATAAGCATTCAGAGTCTAAAATCATGTGTCAAAAACTTTCCAAATCCATTAATTAGTGAGGTGTCAAATAATATATATATTTTTAAAGATAAAATTGTGGGCCAGGCGCGGTGGTTCACGCCTGTAATCCCAGCACTTTGGGAGGCCGAGGTGGGCGGATCATGAGGTCAAGAGATCGAAACCATCCTGGCCAACATGGTGAAACCGCATCTCTATGGGGGGAAAAAAAAAATTAGCTGGGCGTGGTGGCGTGCGCCTGTAGTCCCAACTACCAGCTACTCGGGAGGCTGAGGCAGGAGCATTGCTTGAACCCGGGAGGCAGAGGTTGCAGTGAGCCGAGCTGGCGCCACTGCACTCCCTACTGGCACCTGGCGACAGACCGAGACTCTGTCTCAAAAAACAAAACAAAACAAAAAACCAAAAACAACAATAACAAAAAGATAAAATTGTGACTTTCACGTAAATCTAAAATGAATGTCTCAAAAATTTTATTTAACTTTAATGATGTATGAGTAAGGGATTACAGCTTATTTGAAAAGCATTTGAAAAATTGGGCTATCTATAGATACATTCACAGAATTATATCTAAAACTCATTATTGCCCTACACATTCATAAATAAGGACTTTTCAGGGACACACTCAGTAAGTAAGTAATGAGTCCAGCTAAGAACATTTCTGTAGATAATCTTTGGGTGGACTTTACTCCTGTAATGAAATTACTAGATAGAAACACAATACAGCTTTTTGCCTTAATTCTAAGCTTCAGATACATTTTCAAGCACATCAGAATTTCTCTTCACATTTCCCAGTTAAACCTAGCCAGGCACCTCATTTTAGAATCCTAGCCTCACCCACTCATTTTCATACTGATCTCTGTAATGGTTTTGGCTATTAATGTTATGAATCCCCCCAGAAATCCAGCATCTTTACTGCCAAAATGATAATTTCAAATTGTACCCTTGATCCTTCGAATAGTTAGGTTCACCATTACATTTAAGAATAGTCGGCCAAGCCCTGTGACTCACGCCTGTAATCCCAACACTTCTTCGGGAGGTTGAGGGGGGCGGATCACATGAGGTCAGGAGTTTGAGACAAGCCTGGCCAACATAGTGAAACCCCATCTCTACTAAAAATACAAAAAATTAGCTGGGCATGGTGGTGCACACCTGTAGTCCCAGCTAAACTCAGGAGGCTGAGGCAGGAGAATCGCTTTAACCCGGAAGGCAGAGGTTGCAGTGAGCCGCAATCCCACCACTGCACTCCAGCCTGGGCAACAAGAGTGAGATGCCATTGCAAAAAAAACCAAAAAACAAAAAACCGAAAAAACAAAAATTAGCCTGGTATGGTGGCACATGCCTGTAATTCCAGCTACTCAGGGGGCTGAGGCAGGAGAATCACTTGAACCCAGGAGACAGGTTGCAGTGAGCGGAGATTGTGCCATTTCATTACAGCCTGGGTGACAAAGCGAGACTTTGTTTCAAGATGTTTCAAGAAAGAAAGAGAGAGCCAGAGAGCAAGAGTGAAAAGAAGAAAGGAAGGAAGAAAAGAAGGAAGGAAGGAAGGAAGGGAGGGAGGGAGGGAGGGAGGGAGAGAGAAAGGAAGGAAGGAGAGAAGGAAAGGAGGGAAGGAAAGGAGGAAGGGAGGGAAGGGAAAAAGAAGAATAGTCTGTGAAAAACAACTACTAAGAGATTTTTTAAAATAATAATTTTGTGTATTAATTTTATACATGTGCATCAAAAAGGCAGCCTGTATTTCTGAATGTCTGATTAATACTGTGTAAGAGAGGTTCTATGTGGCCCCCAAATAATGTGGGAGACAATGCATACTGACTACCCATAATACCTTACTTTGATGTACATCCTGCATTTCAACTATGGGTTATGCAAGAAAACTATTATCAATATTTGTTTGGTTGGGGTTTCTGTTGTTATTTTATTGTTTGATTGACTGACATTGATATTTTAACTCACCTTTGAACAGTGTCTGAATTTTATTCCGCCTAATATTATACATTCTTCAAAACCTGGAATGCCTCTTTGACCATGTAAACAATTTCAATGAAGCCAAAATTTATCTTGTATTGGAAATCATCTCACGTGAGTTACCCATGAAAGAGGTAACATGGTTTTGATCAAATAACATAAATTCTGAGATTAGACAGACCAGCATTTACATTTCCACTTGTAATCCCTATATTGTTTAATCTCTAAGTTGTTATTAAATAAATCTAAACAACTGAATTACAATCATTCCTCTGAAAAAGTAAAGGATTATTTGAAATACTACCAATACTACCATTAAACCCATTATCTGGCAAATAACAGAGTGGCTATAATTTATTTTTTCCTTCATGCATATATAACTAATAGACCCCATTTATTGAACCCTTTATGTTATTTCTGAGGCTTTTTGTCTATTTCAATCATGGAGGACCTAGCCATTGTGTAGGGGTGGAAGGAAGTTCTAAGGCAACTGAAGATTTCTGGCTAGAGTTCCTCTCAGTGTTATCTGAACGTCCTTAGACTGCCTCCAGTCCCCAGCAGCCCATCGGGGTATCTGCACAAGGACTTCCAGCTTTTCCTATTTCGTGTCTCCTATCTTTTGTTTTTTCAGAAGGAGTGTTGCTCTTGACACCCAGGCTGGTGTGCAGTGGTGCGATCTCAGCTCACTGCAACATCTACCTTCTGAGTTCAAGCTATTCTCCTGCCTCAGCTTCCCAAGTAGCTAGGATTACAGGTGTCTGCCACCAGGCCCAGATAATTTTTGTACATTTGACAGAGTTGAAGTTTTGCCATGTTGACCAGGCTGCTCTCAAACCCCTGACTTTAGGTGATCTGCCCACCTTGGCCTTCCAAAGTCCTGGAATTACAGGTGTGTGCCACCACTCCTGACTTTATCCTTTTTTTATATTCAATGTTGCAGATGTTTTTGCAACCTAGAGACATAGTCTTGTTGGGTAGAGTTACTTGGTATCTTAGCAATCAGGAATTTAATACAAATTATGTAAGTGTTGCAGATGTTTTTGCAGCCTAGAGATATAATCTTGGGTATAGTTAGTCATGTCTTAGCAATCAGGAATGTCATACAAAGAGTTGTTGTTTGTGTAATTTCCTAGAAACAGGGGAATCAAGATTTCAGTCTAATTTTTTACTCGGTAAGGTCCCTTCTATCCTTCAATAATAGACATCCACAGCACCCTATGGGAGGAGACTTCACCCCAAGTAAATATCCTCCTCTCCATTTGGGTTTTATTTTTCTTTATATAAAAACTCAGCATTGTCCAGTGAATTTAAATAGTTTAGGAGACAAGTTAAAGATAATTTTCTTATGCTGGGGGGGCATGTTATAGGAACAGCCTATCAAACCCTAAACCTCTTTTTCTAACTTTTCCCTGAAAAGAATTTGGAGTCAGAGTTTTTACCTAACATTTCTAACCCTACACCGCCACCTAGTGGAATGGGATTCTTTTCCAATGGGAGCCCTGTTGGACCTCTTCCCCAAATCTCTAGTGACTCAATTCTTTTGTCTTCTGCATCCTTCTATTAGTGATCACTCCCCACATCCTATTTGTAAACAGAGAAACTTCACTCTCCATAGTCAGGAGGAAGCTATCCTGATAAGACAAATCTTAGCTTCAATACTGTCTCCATCAAAATAGAAGCAGCTATTCAATTTTCATACTCTTTTAAGGCACCTGTTGTGCATACACAATCACATTGGAATTTAAACAAAGAAGGAATTTTATGTTTAGAAATTAATCAATCCCATTCTGTAGGATTTCAACTTTTTGCTGCAGCCATAGAAAGGTAAATTAAAGGTAATACTAAAACACTCCCTCCATTAAAGAGTCTTGCCCAAATCCAACTACTATGTAACTTCTCCCAGACCTCTGGGGCACCTTGGGTACTTTTTGGGCTGAATGGGTCTAGGAATTCAGCAGTGGAGAAGGCTAGGGTTTTAAGCAGGTAAGTGTGACTAAATCCTGCTGACTAACTTCTCCAGTACCACGGGTGAAGGTCATGCTTGTATCCATGGAGTGACACCTATTATGGTTGCCAGGACCCAGAGGAGAAGAGGAAAGAGGAGAAGGGATTCTTTTTTCCCGAACCCTGTGTCACACAAAAGGGAGGAAGTGAACTGAGGGGTTCCTTGTCTTTTCCTCTCTTTCTAGATTGGTCACAAACCATCTGCAGTCTGTACAACCCTCAAGTGCATTTTGAATCAGTGGGAAACCTTTGACCTTAAGACTCTACAAACAAACCAGCTTATATTCTATTATTGCACAAGGCCATACCCATCTTATGAACAGGAGGACTTAGTCTTTTCAGGAACAAATTAGTTTCAATATTATCCCACAATTAGATCTTCCTTTACC
The DNA here is from genome assembly GCF_030222135.1 of Aotus nancymaae. Taxonomy (NCBI): domain Eukaryota; kingdom Metazoa; phylum Chordata; class Mammalia; order Primates; family Aotidae; genus Aotus; species Aotus nancymaae. The sequence continues at coordinate 55,341,102 of NW_026988431.1, read as the reverse complement.
TTGAGAGGCAACCCAGGTCTTTGTAAGCATTGTAAAATTAACCCTGCCCTCTTGGCAACCATGTCAGGAAAGACAAAAAGGATAATTCCCCAAAGACAGAGAGACACACCCTTTGTGAACCCTTAAATGCAACTTCTAGATGCCCTACTTGCCCCATGTATTTGGGGATCCCAATAGCAAAATCATTATCTCCTCTGGTTGTGCCACTCAAAAAATTCCCAATTTTACTGTTGCCCCTACAAGAAATACCCAGTGAACATGGTGACACTACAGTCCAAGTTCCCTTCTCATTACAGTACCTTAGACAAAGAAGGACCTAAGCAAGTTCTCTAACAACCCTGATAGATATATAACGGGACTCATTTCAATCTATGATTGGTCCTGGGCCAAGATACCTGGCCAACTTTTCACTTCAGCTCCTGATAGGTCCTTTGTTAAACTGAGCAGGCTCTACAAATCATCATTTCAACCCTGATTGGTCCCAGACCAAGGCCTTGGGCCAAGCTGAGTCACATGTACTCCACGACAGCCTAAGGACTAAGCACATTTCTTCCCCTTCCCAATCTATAGAAACCCTGCACCCCAGCCTCATAAGGAGTACTCCCATTCAGGACCCTCTCTCTGCTTACAGAGAGCTTTCTTCTTTTGCTTATTAAATTTTGGCTGCAACTTCACTTTTGTGTCTGTGTTCCTTAATTTTCTTGGAGATGAAAAACTCCAGGGATTATCTCAAACAACAAAAATCTGTTACAATATGATTATAATATAGTATAGCATAACATTTTTCATAATTTAACATGAGAGATAAACCTAAAGTTATTGATGTCAAATAATATTAAAATGTACAGAACATTAAAAATACAGAAGACGGGTGGGATGTGGTGGCTGACACCTGTAATCCTAGCACTTTGGGAGGCCAAAGCGGGTGGATCACTCAAGTCAAAGAGTTCCATGCCATCCTGACCAACACAGCGAAAATCTGTCTCTACTATAAATACAAAAATTTAGCTGGATGTGGTGGCACATGCCTGTAATTTCAGCTACTTGGGAGGCTGAGGCATAAGAATCACTTGAACTCAGCAGGTGAGGGCTGCAGTGAACTGAGATCATGCCACTTCACTGCAACCTGGGTGACAGAGTGAGACATTATGTTAAAAAGAAAAAATGCAAAAGAGTGCAATAGCAAAAAAGGGAATCTTCCCATGAACACACTAAATTGATGGAATGCTTTAGTATTGGCAAGCCTTAGTAGTTAATAAAATTATAAATTTGTGTGTCAAATATTAAATTATTTTTATTTATGTGCATTTACAATAAACCTTATCAGATAGCATGTTCTTATTGCATTCCTTTGATGTAGTTTCACTCTGAAGATTATGAAATGACAGATTCTTTAAACATAATGTTTTGACAATTCAGCCTTTTAGTATATTTTCAATATATACATATTAAATACTATGCACTGCATTTGAAAGTTAAAGGCTATTATGACATGTCAATTTTTAGAAAATTTATAACATTTGCTGGTCCACTCCTGAAATTAGCCAATTTTTTTGTGCCAAATCTGTCAAATTTGCACTTTCTTCTCTCTCCACCTGACATTATTAGAGAACACAGAAATATCCTCTATACCAAAACCCTCTCAGAAAAGAATATGATTTCAAATATGTATAATGCTAGCACATTTGACCACATTTTAATTCTCTTAAGAAATTAAGCATAAGCATTTAAAATTAAATCTTTAATCATGCAGTACATTGATTTCCCAAAAGAAGGGAATGATAAGTCATTCATGACCTGGTGACAAATAATTTTTGAGGATAATAAGGATTTATTCATACAAAACACACTTAGCTAAATTTGTGTAAGAAGAGTCCTTCCATCTTTGTGCACATAACGTTTATTTAACAATAATTACCAATTTACAATATATGAACTACAGTAAGAAAAAAAGAGATGAGACATCAAGTCTATCTTCTCTTTTGATGACATTTACATAAAAGATTTGGAAGATTTGCCTCGTTTTATTTGAAAACTGAATGTCAATGAATTAAACACACCCAAACAATTCATTTTATGGCTCCTTTACATGTCGTGTTCAAAACATCCCTCTGGTGCTGGTAACCCAAAATGGCATTTTTATAAGGAGTTCATTAACTTCTTTTTAGGAAGACATTGCACAGATTCACTATTTTCTACTCAAAACAATTTTAATTACTTTCAATGTTAGAGCTGGTGTAATTCTTTGATAAAACTACACAGAGTGCTCCATTTGCCTTTTAACAGTTAAAAGTATAGCAACTTCATTCAACTTCTTTTTCAGTAAGGAAGCCTGCCAGCTGTAGTCCCAGTACAATTATTGCTTTCACAAAGTGCTCTAAATCTGTCAACAAGAAAATACATGAACTACTGTATAATAAAGTTGTTAAGAAGGTGACCCAGTTGTTTTTAACACAACCACTTCCTCTGGCAGAGACATCTAGGCAAAACTGCTGATTAACTGTGTCTTGGTAGCCAACAGAATTAAGAGGACTTTTCTTTTTCCTTGTATCTACTGGGGAATTTTTAATGATTTGAAAAGTATTTGATGTTTTCATCCAATTTGATCCAAGTGAAAATTTAGGAAGACAGTATTCATAGAATATGAGCAACCACAAATAATTTTAAACAACAAAAGGAAAGATAAATAGCATTTATGGGGCCAGGTGCAGTGACTCACACCTGTAATCCCAGCACTTTGGGAGGCTGAGGTGGGTGGATCACGAGGTCAAGAGATCGAGACCATCCTGGTAAACATGGTGAAACCCCGTCTCTACTAAAGATACAAAAAATTAGCTGGGCACGGTGGCACGTGCCTGTAATCCCAGCTACTCAGGAGGCTGAGGCAGGAGAACTGCGTGAACCCAGGAGGCGGAGGTTGCGGTGAGCCGAGATCGCGCCATTGCACTCCAGCCTGGGTAACAAGAGCGAAACTCCGTCTCAAAAAAAAAAAAAAAAAAATAGCATTTATACAGGGACTACTATGTATCTTGTCTTTTAGTGATCCTATTTCAATAAAATCCAAATAAATCTATGGTAGGTTGTACCCCCTTTTAAGGATGAAGAAATAGAACTTTGACAATTTATGTACCTCCAGTCACAGCGTTTGTAATTGGCAAAATTAGAATTCACAATAAAGTTAGTCTTAATACAAGGTTTTTTCTTCTCTTTTTGGCTACCTATGAATATTTGCATATATGGCTATAAAAAAGCTACACATGATGCCACACTTTTTACATTTTCTATATCTGATCTGTTATTCTCCACAAATTTCCTAGTAATTGGTTTGGGGACAATTAACTTCAGTTAATACAATCAATTAAATGTAACTTAAAATAAGAATGCTTTCAGTAAACGTTTTATTGAAACATACACAGAAAAAGTATGCACAAATCCTGAATATCCACTTTGATAAATTTAAAAAACTGAATACATTTGCGTGAACATGTAGAAAGGGAAATAAAATGTTATCAATATCACAAGGGCCTTAAAGTGTCAACATCCTTCACTACTCACCTTCTCCAAAGGCAAGGAGTGTACAACATTGACCACTATTAATTATGTTTAATTATGCCCATTCCACAACATATGAAAATGAATTAAAAGACCAGGCAAGTGGCTCATGCCTGTAATCCCAGAAATTTGGGAGGCAGAGGTGGGCGGATCACCTCAGGTTGAAGACCAGTCTGGCCAAGATGGTGAAACCCCACCTCTACTAAAAATATAAAAATTAGCCTGGCGGGGTAGCATGCGCCTATAATCCCAGCTGAGGCCAGAGAATCGCTTGGACTCAGGAGGCGGATGTTGCAGTGAGCCGAGATCGCACCACTGCACTCCAGCCTGGGCGACAAGAGCAAGACTCTGTCTGGAAAAAAAAAAAATTTTTTTTAAAGAATTAAAAGAGTATAAAATCTCTTGTGATTAGCATTGTGTGTGCAAGTGTCATTTATATTGTTATGTATAGTTGTAGCCCATTAATTCTTGTTGTCATACCAAAGTACAGCTCTAACAAATTCCCTTAATCCATTCTATTCTGGATATGTATCTGAGCTGCTTCCAAGGTTTGGGTATTATAATTGTGCAACCATAAATATTCTGTATTTTTTTTTGCGAACATATTTATAAAGTCACTCATTGGTTAACAATGGGAGTACATTCTCAGAAATGTATCATTGGGTCATTTCTTGTGCAAATGTCACAGTGTATACATAGAAACCTTACACAAACCTTACTATGTACCTGGGATATATGATGTGGTCAGCCTATTATGAACACTAAAACCTGAGCAATATGTTACTATATTAGATACTCAGGCAATTGTAACACTTTGGTAAATATTTCTGTATTTAAACATAGAAAAAGCACAATAAAATATGATATAAAAGATAAAAATGGTATGTGTGTCTTGGGCACTTATCATGAATAGAGCTTGCAGGCCTACACGTTGCTCTGTGTGAGTCATTGAATGAGTGCTGAGGAAAAGTGAAGATCTAGAATATAATTGCACACTACTTTAGACTTCATAAAACTGCAAACTTAGTGTTCCTTAAATTTATTAAAATTTTTTTCTGCAATAAGTTAGCCTTAGCTTACCGTAACTTATTTTTTACTTTATAAACATGCTTTTTAAACTGTTGATTCTTTTGTGCTAACAGCTTAAAACACAAACATATCATGCAGCTGCACAAAATATTTACCTTCTTTATATCCCTTTAGGGTAAGCTTTTTAATATTTCTGACTTGTTAATTGCTTTAACGTTTTTATTAAAAACAAAGACACAAACACACACATTAACCCTGGCCTATATAAGGTCAGGATAATCAATATGACTGTCTTCCATCTCCACATCTTATGCCACTGAAAGTTCTCCACCGGCAATACACACATGTCATCTCCTACGATAACAATGCCTTCCTCTGAAATGCCTCCTGAAGGACCTGCCTGGGGCTGTTTTACAGTTAACTTGTTTTTTGTAAGTAGAAGCAGTACCTTCTAAAATAACAATAAAAATGTAGTCTAGTAAATTCTTAAACAAGTAACGTCGTTGTTTATTATCATTATTAAGTATTCTGTACTGTACATATTATGTTTTCTATCATTTTGTATGACTGGCAGAGCAGTAGATTTATCTACACCAACATCACCACAAACATGTGAGGAATGCCTTTTAAAACAATGTCACCATGTCACTAGGCAATAGAAAATTTTTAGCTCCATTATAGTCTTACAGAACCATGGTTGAATATGCGATCTATCACTGACTGAAATGTGGTTATACCTAACATGGTTACATGACTCTACCTGTTTTTACTGAGTTTATACCTTAAATCAGAATTGTTGCTTATAGGGACAGCATATCATGAGCTTTTAGAGATATTTTGAAAGAGTTTTCCAACGACAGTACCAAAATAGATACACACATTTGCACTCCCACTAGCAACGTGTAAGAGCTCTGTTTTCTCTACATTCTTGCCAATACTAGGACTTGTCAGCATTTCTCATTTAGTCTTCCGGTGGGTGTTGTGTTGTATAGCATCTCATTCTTTGGTTTGCATTTTCCTATTGCTTGAATTAGAACTTTTTTTCTCATGTTTTATGGATATTTTGTTATCTTCTTATCTATAAGCCTAGTTCGAATATTTTTCCAAATTTTCTATTAGATTGTCTTATTAATTTTAGTTTTGAAACAAGGTTGAATGTAAGATCTTTATCATATATGTGTGTATGTATATGTATATGTGAATTAAATTTAAACTATTGTTTCTGTTCTAAAATGTTGTAATGTATAAGACAGAGGTATGAGATAGAGACATGGATTTAGAGACGTTTAGTGTATATATGTAATATCATAGAGAAGACAAGATTACCTATAAGGGAGAATGATAAGTGAAATAGCGCAGAAAACAAAAGGAACTAGGTACTCTCTGAATACAACAGTCAGCTTATTCTACACAGCGCTGGGAAGACATTCACTGCAGAATCTCAGTGACTTAACAAAAGCCAGTGCTTATTTTTTATTCACAATACATAGCTTTTGTGAGTTAGCTGAAGTCCTAGCCTTCTCCTCATCTAAGGAATCTGGCTGAAGAAGAGGACATTATCCGGGCACTTAAATCTTCTGCTCGGAAGTGCTTCACATCACTTCCCGTCATCCATTACCGAACAAAGTTCACTGACCAGGCAACGCGGACATGAGCGTGGCAGAATGTGTCCTCGTGCTTAGGGAAGTGGCTACAGGGAGAGGATGTATACAATCTGAACAACGCCACAACTGACTTCAGATATAAAAGCCTATGTACTCACTCCAAAATTATATATGTCTTGAGCATGTATGCTTTATATTCACTTTGTTTCATTATTCAAAAGTTACACTTCAGTGGTTTGTCAATTTCCTTTTTATTTTTATCAGAATGCACATGTCAGAAACATTAAGCCATACGGAAAGGCTTAGACTGAATAGTAGCCATATCCAGAACCATTCTTTCTCACTTCCAGTCCCACATCCAGATGTCAAAAACTTTAACTACCACTACTCACCAAGATGTGATTGTAAATGTGAAATGGAAATGTAAGTAAAATTAAAATGTAAGTGTCCAGACCTAATATATGCTTTTGCCTATCTGGTAAATAACACCATTAATACTGTCTGTCAGAATTTACATGATTTTTATTTATATTTGTGTCACAGCTTTGGTTAATTGAATACTCTGTGTGTCCCAATAGTTAGCAAGGTTTACAAATATTACATTCTAAAACAGTTGCTATATTTAGTATTTACATATTTGAAAAGAAAGAATGGAAAAATAAACGTGACTATATTATTTGTGTAAATTAACCCATTGATTTAATATGATTAGAAATTATGAGTCATAGCTTACATTCCCAAAAAAATCAATTATTTTCTTTTGTTGAAGAAAAAATATTCTCAACATCTCCAGTGACTGAACTGCATTCTTCAAGGATACAGGTAGTTTTAATTTGAATAGCTTATGGAAGAATTGAGTTATTTCTCTTTTAAAAAGGATGGTGACATGCAAATTTGTGAAGCATTCTATATTTATTAAAAAATAAAAGCACTGACAAAAAGGGACCGGGGATAAATGAAAACGACTAACATTTCTTTTGGTTCCTAGGAGTATCACCAGAGATGTGAACTGGCAGTGTATTCTATGTATTCCACTGCCTCCTTAAACTTTGCAAGACAATATGTACTTGATAAATTGTGAAATTCTGGGAGGCTGAAGTCTGAAAGCTATTGAAAGTCCAAACAGGAATTAAGATAATTGCTATGACATCTGTGCAACAGAAAAGTCTTTTGAGTTCAGAGTCAGTCTTGTGGTTACTTTTCCTTGCAAAAATCTGGGCATGACGAGATCATCCCTGCTATAAAAATTATGTACATAAATCTGAGCAAAAATCAGAGCAACAGAAGCGGGACCATCTTACATCTATAGAGAAGTAAGGGTATGTTCGCCATTTTACTGATAAGCAAGAGAAACAACAGTTTCCTTTTTTAGAACTTTGAACTAGGAAATCAGAAAGTTAAACCTTGTCAATATTTGACCATGTTTTTATAGGTTTAACTTTCTATCTCTTAGTTCCTAGTACTCTATTATATATTCTGGTTTACAGTCTAATTAATATTGAACAATACAGAAAATCAATATTGACTAAACTGACACAAGAAAATAATCTCCCCAGAAAAAGCCCTTCCTGTTCAGTATATGCTTACGTTCAACAAACTATAGAGTAAACTATATTTGCCTAATATTCTGTAGTGAAGGTTTCTGCATCTTCACATAACAGGTATCTGAATAAATTTTCAAGGTAAATAATTTCTCCAAATAGTTTTAAAGACTGATATATCAACTGAGAATACCTTCCCCAATTGCCAATTTCAACTAAGATATGGTGAAAAGTAAGAAACAACTGGGTAAGCATCAGCCCTTATACAATGATGACTTAGAAAAGGCTGTCTTATCTCTTTTAGACATATTGCATGTTGACAGAACAAATGGATGACTAAGAGTTTGCATTCTACCTTTTTCTTTGCATTACCCACCAAGGTTAAGCTTTTGATGTCCATATTAACTGCATTTTCAGGAGTTCCCTGTGTATTTTACAGATTATAGCAAGATGTTGTGCTCCCATTTCATAAAACCTGGCAAGATTCTACAATATAAAGATAAGTATCCCAACTTCATCCAGAATACAAGAGAAAGCTTTTCATCTCCAATATCTTCTGGTATAAGGAAGTTAAAATTAAATCTGAGGTATTTTACTCACACACTTTGCAATTCCAGAGTACAATGAGACGTTTCTTCGTTAGAATATATCTCAGCCTGCTTTTTAGAAGTTTGGCAGTTTAAATAGTATTGCCTGCCATGTTTTCTGTTTTCTTGATTTTTGAAAAAATGAAACAAAATAAGCCAAAAACTTGGCATCCAATGAAAACATATGTTTGTATATACAGGACTTGAATGTGTGTTTGTATATTGTAGTCCTAAGTAGGCCAAACCAAGGGATAAGGAAGAATAGATATAAAAGGGAAAAAAAGTGGAAGGAAATAAACATTAACCCTTAGTAAGGTAGATAGACAGAAAGATGTATAGATAAAATTTTAACAAAAGAAGAGAAAAGAGAATGGAAAATGAGGAAAGATTTCTGGTGACAAATCTTTTACTATCTCCTGTCTTTTTCAAATGTGACTCCAAGAATCATTTCCTCAACTCTATGCCTGGGTCCTAAATCGCAAGCAACCCACAGCCTTGCTTCTGATGGAGGTTTCAAATTTTGCTGTTATTATGGGCTGAATTGTGTCTTCTCAAAATTTTTATATTGAAGCCCTAACCCCTAGTACCTCAGATTGAGATTGTATTTGTCTATAAATTCTTTAACTAGGCCATAAAGTTAAAATGAGGCCATTAGGTTGGACCTTGAACCAATCTGAATGCTGTATTTATATGAAGAGGCCATTTAGACACATGAAAGGACACTAGGATGCATGCACACAGAAAAAAGACTACGTGAAACACAGAGAAAAGGCACACATCTGCAAGGCAAGGTGAGATGCCTCAGAAGACCCCAAGCCTGTCCCACCTGTCAATGCCTTGATCTCACCTCAATAGCTGAGAGACAGTAAATTTCTATGTTTAAGACATCCTGTGTGTGGTATTTTGTTATGAAAGCCTGAGCTGACTAAATACAATTGTTGACCTGGGAAGAATCATACTGATAATACTTTGACATATAATCCCAAATCATTTAAAATACTGGAATAAAGGAGAGGAATGGTACTAGTTGTCAATCACGTATGATACCACTCCAAAATTCACTGATTTACAAATATAAATATAAAATTATTACTGTTGTTATTTTCTTTATTTGGAATTGTTTGTTAAAAATGTAGGTCCCTGGATGACTTCCTATTCTTTCTCCCTCATTCAAAATGGCTATATATTCAGTTAAATTTTCTTAATAAAATGTATTCTTTATAATAAGTTTTGATGTATTTTACAGCGTTTAAATTTTCTTATGGTATGATGTATCAGTCCTTTCTCACACGGCTAATAAAGACATACCTGAGACTGTAATTTATAAAGGAAAGAGATTTAGTTGACTCACGGTTCAGCATGGCTGAGGAGGCCTCTTCATAACAGAAGGCGAAAGAGGAGCAAAGGCATGTCTCACATGGCGGCAGGCCAGAGAGCGTGTGCAGGGCCACTGCCTGTAATAAAACCATCAGATCTTGTGAGGCTCATTCACTATCACAAGAACAGCATGAGCAAGATTCAGTTACCTCCCACTAGGTCTCTCACAGGACATGTGAGGATTATGGGAACCATAATTCGAGATGAGACTTGGATGAGAAAACAGCCTAACCATATCACATATATTCTTGTTGATTAGAAGAATGCCTATACTGCCCATAAATCATAGTGAATTAGATAAAATTATTTTGAGTAATTTATAATCTCCGAGATGTTTTCTTCATACGTATATGACGCTATAGCACAGAGTGCAACATGCGTCTATTTTATTTTCCCAAACAGTTTAAAACTGCACACCTGAGCTGTCCTTTCTAAACCATTTGGGTAGAAAACTACTCAGAGCTCAGAAATTTAAGGAAAACTAATTTTGTATTGAGGCTGCAGGAGCCTTTCTTTTAATTCTATTATATTCAAAATATTTGCACTTAATTATATAAATCTTATTTATGCTAGTTCATTTATTATGCTATAAGGTCCAGTCTGATCATTTGTATCAGGTTGTTTTATGGACATTTTTACTTTCTATTTGAAATTCTTAATTAAAATTTTTGAAAAAGATTAACGGTTGGGTTTACCATAGTTTATTTTTCCAAATATTAAAAATTTCAATATCTACGATAATAACTATTTAAGTAAAGGAATTTAAATAATAGAATGTTATTTATTCTATCATAGTCAATAACTAAACAAGTCTGTAAATACTCATGTTTTAAAAATTATTCAGAGTATATATAATTATCATTAATTTGTGAAGAACACCGTAGGTTTAATCTGGGGAAAAATCGATGTGTTCATATGTTAATGACCTAATTATTTGGCCTTTAAACAAAATCAAGGCATATTGACATTTTTGTATTTATGTACATTTGAAATTTGAATATTTTGATAATTTTCAAAATATACTTTTCCTAATATGTAAAAGTCATGCTTATATGCTAGAGTCATATAGTAAGAAATATTTACCCAGTAACCATAACATGCCTATAATATATTGAAAACCATCAACATTTCACCAAAATATTCCACATGATTTGATAAAATATGACCAATACATTTTATTAATGAATTCCCAACCCTATGTCCAACACCTCTATCACTCTGCACATTCTGCCATGGAGGAAGGGCAGCAGGTGACCATACAGCTGAAGGTCTCATCATTAATTTAGTATTGTCTCAACCACCTAGCTATACGTTTCTTCATGTGCCATAGCAACATATTAGTAAATAAAAATGGCAAGTAGGGGTAGATCTGGAAGGTATAAGTAAGTTGCATAAGCAGGGGACTCAGACCAGGTCAATACCACCACCTCATTGCCTTCCCTCCCTAAATCATGTTTACGGACTGCTAGGGCATTCTTCTTGACCAGTTGATTGAGGGAAAAGAAAATCTTGAGCCTGATTTATATGTGGTTATGTTTGACATGCTAATACCATCTGAAAGTGGACAAATAAAGCACTACACACCCTCACAGGTAACCTTGAAGGACAGTGGTGAAAGAACATCCTTCTAGTAAGCAGAACTTAAAAGTAGCACATTTGGAGGCCTAGATGTATGAAGTAATAGACAGCCAGAAACACAGATTTGCATTGATTTAGGGAAAGCACTATGGTTTGTTTGGATGAAACAGGATTGATAGATTAGTAATCAGTAAAAGAAGTATTATAACAAAACTTCCAGAATAAGCTTACACTGTGAAGATGTTTGTGTATCATATGATTGGAAACATCTAGGATCCATGACAGAGAAGGTTTTTAATAATGAGATGGACAAAATGCCATGCTCTGTGGATGCAATAAGTCTTTTCTTGGTCATTCTTGTGCTTGCTCAGTGGATGCATAAATATACTAGCCTTGGCGGCAGAAATGAAGGCTACATATGACCTCAACAAAATAGACATTCAGTTACCTAATTGAAAGGTGGAATTGCTTACTGAAGACTCAGTTACAGAACCAATTGGAAGATAAATACCTAAAAAAACTGGGCTATGGTCTTGCAGTTGCTATGTATTTTGAATTACCATTATTACAATAGTCCTCCCTTATTTGTGGTTTCACTTTCCGCAATTTCAGTTATCCATGATTAGTCTTTGTCTGAAAATATTACAGTATTTTAAGAGAGAGAGACAGAGAAAGAGAGAGTCCACATCCGCATAACCTTCATGACCATATATCATTATACTTTTTCTATTGTATTGCCATTTATTATTTATTATTATTGTTGCTAATTTTTTTACTGTGCCTAAATTATAAATTAACTTTATCATAGGTATGTATGTATAGGAAAAATGGCATATATGGGGTTTGGTACAATCCATGGTTTCAGTCATCCACTGGGTGTCTTGGAATTTATTCCCTACCAATAGGCAGGGACTACTATGAGATCAGGGCTCTCTTTCCCATATCCAGGATATGAGGGTCTGGAACTCAAAGAGTAGAGTTCTGCTACTATCTAATAGCAGAGAGGAAGCTGTTCCTCTCTGCTATTAGAAACTGACAGAACTTTTTATTTTTATTTTTTTCATTCCTATGCCATGGAACCAACTAGAAGAAAAAGGAGGGGCTCTAAGGGTTAGAGTGATCAAATTACAATGGGGAAATTCAGTTGCTACTAGACAAGGAGGGCAAGAAGACTGTGTCTAGCACCAAGGACAGTTCATGGAGTGCCTCTTAATGCTTCCTTACCGGATATGCAGTTCATTTTGTGATTTTGAAATGGCCTATGAAAAATAATATTTATGAGCATAATATAGTACACTGATAATTTTCACTTTATTTTGACAAACCTAAAGAGAAAAGCATGTTTTGCAATTTTACAAGTAACCATTATATATATTTATATATGTATTCATTTATGATATATATTATATATTATTATATGATATGCATTTTATAGATTATATGTGTTATATAATTACATAGAATATATAAATATAATAATGTACAGTAAGAGATTTGTTGGGATTTAATGTTTTTACAACTTATTTTATAGTTTAAAAGGAGCCCAGAATTGATGTACTTCCTCTAAAGAAAAAATTGTGTAAACATCACTTTAATAGATGTATAGAACTTCTGCCCAAACCTTTACTTACACAAAATAACATACTATTTTAAAACATACTGCTCCCTCGGCACTGATAAAGAGAACAAACATGTAACTCCTTTCATTGTTAAATTCAGCACAGCCAACTTAAGAGCTTTACAATCCTCAGGGTTGAACTAATAAATGCCTTTCAAAGTTACTGTCAACTTTCTTTTATCTCCCTTTTGAAACTGTGATAGTAGATATAGCTCTGTATCCTGTAAGAATTTTACCTTTTTATCACAATATTGATATATTTTCTCACATAAAATCAAAAAGCTCAAGGAAATTTAAGGTTTCAATAAGATAAAAATATTTTTAACCATGTCCTTTCAATTTATACTGTAATTTATAGAAAGATAAGTTCATGCTTCCAGAACCCAGTTTAAGGAATATACTTTCCTATACATGGATCCTCCTTCTAGTCTCTGTGTTTCATGATGCTATGGATTTATAAATATAAGATTGATATGCTATGCATTTTAATAAATGTGCTATGCTTTTAAAGTAATATTTTACTTACTTGATTTGCCACTTCACAGTCTATTATAATAAGTCCTAGCATGTAAAAGTTACCTTATAGGGTAATTTAAAATTAAAGAAGTAATTCGGTTTGTAAAATATAACATAAAACACTGTAGCTAATCTTTAAGTCATACAGTATCTTGGGGAGTTTAAGCATGTTGTGCTTTTGTATCAATTATGGTCCATTGTCAAGCAGGTTATCCTCACATCCCCCAAATGTATTCAGCTGACAGAAAGACTAAATACATTTTCTGCAATCCATTCCCAGTGTGGCCCTGCTTTAGATTCCTCTACTAAGAGGTACCTGAGTGAGATTTGGATGACGCTGGCTTCAAATTAATCCAGAATTTTTACATCTTCCTTAGACTTCATGATCCATTTTTATTCTCTGGGCTGAAATAAGGAGGTCACCTGAACTTCATATGCAGCCTCCTGAAGTTTTCTTATTTGGGGGTAATATCCTTACTTGACATCTGTTTCTTCTGTACTTCCAATAATTTTGAAAATATTTATGTCTCTATATTCCTGCTGAAAATATCTGAAGTTTTGTTTTTGTTGTTTTCCTTGTTAAACTTTGATAAGTATGTATTCTATTTATAATTTTATGTATATCTCATGTAGAAATGAATTATATGTAGTGAAATACTGAAGTCAGCCTAAATTACTTTTAATAATGCTTGATTGATTGATTGATTTTTCTGAGTACTTGTTTTTGAACCATTGCAAACACACCATTTAGTATTGATAAAATATTATGTTTCTTATAATGTGTTGTTCTTTTTTTATATCCTCAACTTCTCATCTGAATATTATTTATGTGGTAGAATCATTCAATTATAATATTTAAAATATACTTAATGTATTACTCCAACAATCCTATACAAAATTGTTTATTTTATAATAAACACTATCACTTAATCTTCAATGCATTATACAGAATTATATTTGTATGCCAATATTTCTAGTTTCTAAAAAAATTCTCTCAGAAATGCTATCTTAATTTATATTTATATAGAAATGGCTTTATATTTTATTCAACTTGTTGAATTTCAATATCTGATTGATAGCATTGATAAGATACTATCAATGATGTTTAAGAAATTAAGATATTAATTATTTTTTCAGGAATAACACTCATTAATTGACAATCTATTTGAAATATATTTAGAAGTCTTTTATTTCTTTGTATAATCTCCTCAGTAAAACCTCACTGGAAACTTCATATTCTTTTCAATCTAATATGTAGAAATCATAAAACCATAGTTTAACATTAAACAAGTATGTATAGCTGTGACACACAGAAAAGATAGCCTGTCAAAATAGTCACAAAATTGTGACAATGATTAGTTGGAATAACTATTTTAATTAGATTTAAATGTGATTATCATAATTACTTTACATTTCACAGCTACAGAAACATGGTTAAATCATCATGGCCTGTCTTATAGCCAAATAAGCACAGTGGACTGAGTTTTGGCAAAGAAGAGTTGAAGAATTCTAAAACAAAATAAAACTGTTGATGCTTAATTAATGGGACTAATAAGACAATTTTTTTTAAATCAAGGTTTGTTTGCCTTCATATCTGCCATCTATGACCTTGACTTCGACATTAGAAGATGAAACTCATTAAAAGACATAATTTTCTACTCATATATATATGAGTAGAAACAAGAAACTAACATTGTTTTATAGAACAAAAGTAATAATAATAAACCTATATTTACTATTATTTCATTGAGTACTAGATGCTGTAAATATTCTTAAGAACCATAAATGCCAACAAAAGCAAAAATTGATAAATGAGATCTAATTAAATTAAAAAGCTTCTGCACGGCAAATAAAATTATCAGCAGAATAAACAAACAACATACAGAATGGGAGAAAAATTTGCAAACTATACAACTTGCAAAGGTCTAATACCCAGCATCTATAAAGAACTTAAAAAAATTTATAAGAAAATAAGCAATTCTTAAAAAATGAGCAAAGAACACGAAAAGTCATTTCTCAAAAAGACATTCATGTGGCCCATAATCACACGAAAAAAAGCTCAGTATCACTGATCATTAGAGAAATGCAAATCAAAACCACAATGAGTTACTAACTCACACCAGTTAGAATGACTAATATTAAAAAGTCAGAAAAAAAAAAAAAAGATACTGGTGAGGTTGTGGAGAAAAAGGAACACTCTTACACCCTTACACTGTCTTCCAGGATGGTTAAACTAATTTAGTTATTAAACTAACTGTGTGGAAGACATTGTGGTGATTCCTAAAGACCTAAAGAAAGAAATATCATTCCACCCACCAATCCCATTACTGGATATAGACCCCAAGGCACAGAAATAATTATATTATAAAGACACATGCACACATATGTTGATTGCAGCACTATTCACAATAGCAAATACTATACCTGGAATCAACCTAAATGCTGATTGATAATAGACTGCATAAAGAAAACATAGTACACCTACACCATGGAATACTATGCAGTAATAAAAAAAGAAAGAGTTCATAACCTTTGCAGGGAAATAGATGAAGCTGGAGGCCATTATCCTTACCAGCCTAATGCAGGAACAAAAAACCAAATACTGTGTGTTCTCACTTATAAGTGGGAACTAAATTATGAGAACACATGGACACATAGAGGGGAACAATGCACACTGGGGCTTACTGGAGGTGGAATAGGATAGGGAAAGATAACTAGTGGATACTAGGCTTAATACCTGTGTGATAAAATAATCTATACAACAAACCCCCATTACACACATTAGACCTATGTGACAAATCTGCACATCCTGCACATGTACCCCTGAACTTAAAATAAAAATAAAAAAGAACCATAAGTACATTTAAACCAATTTTGGCATGCTTCCTTAATATTTGAAGTTGAAGCAATTCCTAATCTAAACAGAATTTAATGTTAATAAAATTATCTTGTGTTGAAATTAATTTTACATTACCTTCGAATGTATTTTAATTGGATATCATTCTATGGAAAGACTCTAAACAATTACAAGTTATACGGCATTACCAGAATACAGTCTTTATAATTATTCTATTTTATAATCCTTTGATTTAATATATAATTAGATATAATGTTGTCAAAGTGACAGTTTTGAAAAATGTGTTGGCAGTAATTGTTGTCAGATTTGTGACCATTTACATAATTAGTTCTTGTGCAATCAAAGAAAGCAAGTAAATAGTGGATTTCTTGCTTCATAAAATAAATTATGTCTAGAAATTCATAATAATATTATGGTAGATAAGTCTTAAAAGATCTTGTAATCTCTAACTTAGTATAACTTTTTCCTTATTACAAAATAAATTTATTTCTAGATTAAGATAAACTAGTATGTTTATGCTTTAATAAATGACTATTGTCTATTAGTCCAGCTGTCAATTATTTCTGTGTCTGGCCCTTTAACATCCCATGCTTCACCACATAGGTACAAAGAGGTAGCTTCTAACTTCTTTAAGAAAAGGAAGGAGGGAGAGAGATGGAGAGAGGCTGTCATGTAAATTGAGAGTTTAAACTAATATACTAAAGCATATTAAGAAATTCTGAGTGAAGAAGTATAGCCAAAGACATTTTTTTTTTTTATTGTACTTTAGGTTCTGGGGTACATGTGCAGATCATGCAGGATTGTTGCATAGGTACATACATGGCAAGATGGTTTGCTGCCTTCATCCCCCCATCACCTATATCTGGTATTTCTCCCCTCATTATCCCTCCCCACCCTCCCCACCCTCTGCTACCCCTCTCCTAGCCCCCCCTCAACTGACTGCAGTGTGTGATGCTCCCCTCCCTGTGTCCACATGTTCTAATTGTTCAACACCCATTTATAAGTGATAACGTGGTGTTTGGTTTTCTGTTCTTGTGTCAGTTTGCTGAGAATGATGGTTTCCAGGACATAGATGAATCTGGAAGCCAAAAACATTTTTAAAATTACCTCCTTATAACAAAGATTTGATTGAATAATCTTCTGAAAACTTTATAATATGTATGTATAGAACATTCAGACATGCAAAATTGTAAAACAAAACAGAAATGTTAATGAGAAAAGGTGACAGAGTTTTGGTGAGAAACTCAAAATTAAAAGTTAGTTATCAGAAGTTAAAATCTTACAAGTGAATTGCACAAATTCTAATAAGCACATTAAAAATAAAATTAGAGGCTGGGTGCGGTGGCTCACGCCTGTAATCCCAGCACTTTGGGAGGCCGAGGCGGGCGGATCACAAGGTCAGGAGATCGAGACCATTCTGGCCAACATGGTGAAACCCCATCTCTACTAAAAATACAAAAATTAGCTGGGCATGGTGGCGCGCCCCTGTAATCCCAGCTACTCAAGAGGCTGAGGTAGGAGAATTGCTTGAACCCAGGAGGTGGAGGTTGCAGTGAGCCGAGACTGCGCCACTGCACTCCAGTCTGGCGCCTGGCGACGGAGTGAGACTCTGTCTCAAAATAAATAAATAAATAAAATAAAATCAGAATATTATATATTTCTACTGAGAAATTTATCTCAGAGT
This sequence comes from Aotus nancymaae, assembly GCF_030222135.1. Classification (NCBI taxonomy): domain Eukaryota; kingdom Metazoa; phylum Chordata; class Mammalia; order Primates; family Aotidae; genus Aotus; species Aotus nancymaae. The sequence goes on along the minus strand of NW_026988431.1, from coordinate 55,323,159 downwards.
CTAGAGAGATGAATGAGAAACTACATGTAGATATACACTTAGAAAATTAAATCTAAAAATTTTAATGCCATATCCTGGATTAAAATTTGTTGATATTATATGTGTATATAGTTTTATAAACATATTATTCTACATATATATTTTAACATTAAATTTATGTCATTATTGTGCATTTCAATAAGTAAAATAATGTTCTATATTTTACTTCTTTAAAATTTATTTTTGACAGTTTTATATTAAATATTTTAGTTTTTAAAAGCATTTAAATTATATTGTTTTTATGATTATATCAGGAATGTGCAAAATAACTTCTACAAATAATATTGAGTATCCATCTAATATTTTACAATACATTTATTAGAACCACAATTAAGCTATGATTTTATATACATAATAGACAGGGCTCTACAGCCAGCTCCACCTCAGAACTCATACATCAACTGTATGTCAACTGATTGTTCCTTAATTTCCCTTTCCCAGTTCACAAGCAGCATACCAGTTTACACCTGGGTCCCTCCCTGAGTAGTTCCATAGGCCTCCTCGATTCTGATAAGAAAAAAATGAAAGTATATTTTCTCCTCCAATGTTATCTTCGAAATTCTGTGTAATGTTCACCAGGATCATTATGGGTCTCTTATTTGTGTACAACAATAATTTTGTTTTTAAGAAAACATTAACACTACAGTATATTGAGCCACGCATGCAATGTTTCTTTACACACAATGTTTCTTTTGTTATGGAATACATGTTTGTATCTTCCAAAAATTCATATGTTGAATCCTTAATCCTCAATGTAATGATATTTGGAGGTTGGGTTTTCAGGTAGTAATGAGGTTATGAGGTCGTGAGGGTAGGACCTACTGGACAAGGGTGAATATCCTTGCCAAAAGAGGAAGAAAGACCAGCACTCTCTCTTTGCCATACCATGCTATGAGTGTTTTTTTAAGCAGGCTGAGCTAATTTATGCACTCTTAATATTTAGCCCTGATATCTAGTAGAAGCCTCCTTTTCATACATAAAGAAGGAAGTAGATATCTACTCTAAATAAATTTCATGTTCACACTTTTAGAAAGTGGTGAGGCCTAGTTTCAAACCCAAATTTATTTTATTTCTCAAACTTCTGTCTTCATTTACCATCTAGAAAACTTTCAAATCTAATGTATAAACATGGGTTCTACAGTTATTGATCATTCTCATTTTGGAGCAAATGGTACACTTTATTTAAAAAAAAAAAAACTTTCATTTCAATGGAATGATGAGGTACTCTATTTAGATACTGAAATCAAGACCCATTGGACATTAGAAGGATGTCATTCTATCAAAACTACTTTCATACCAGTGTCAAGGTTGTACTTGGGCTGGACTCCCTCCTTATTTTGCCTTTCACCACCCATGATCTCTTCAGATTTTTCTCTTGAAGAGTTAAAATGGAAATGAAATCTTTATGCTCAGACATCATCTGTGGGAATCTGGTATAGGAAGACCATTTGTACAGAATGACTTATGTAGAGCATAAAACTATGTCCAGGGACTTTTAACCCAGAAGTAGATATTGTCTATAAAGTAGACCATTAAAGGCAAACAATTCAAAGACCCTTTCTGCTTTCTTGTGAAAAGAAATATAGATACAATTAGGCATTTCAGATTAACCTGAATTTATTTTGTATTGACCTAGAAAATAGTTTTTCATTAATTTGTGAAAATCAAGAAATAATGGAAGAGGAATGACATACACCCTAGATTGTTGACATTTTAAAGGTAAAACTTAACAAAGTAAAACAAGTCTTTCTATAACTGCTTAAAAATCTTCAATACTGAATAAGAATCTAAATTTGATTATTTTAATGTAAAATTATTTTAATCTAAAAAATTAAATAAAATAATTACCCTATTTTTCTAATTCCTATTCTTATGAAATTCTATCTTAATTACTTTCTTAAAACAAGTGAAATACATAAATAAAACAAGTATATTTAGCTTCATGGTTAGAAAAAAATGAGACTATATGCAGAAACTATTCTTTACTCAACAATGATGTTCATATACAACTTATATTATTTTACGTATCAAAAATCACACAATTCTAATTCAAAATTTAAGTTGTATATTTTATTTCATACAATATAAGTCAATTATTAAAAAATTTCATACTATGACTACATTAATGAATAAGAAATTTAAAAATTGAATATGTTATTTGCAAAGCAAACATATATAGCTTTCAAGAAGCAAGGTAATATTGCTATCTTTTTTTTTTTACCAAATTTTTTTTAGACTTTTAAACTAGTTTTTTCCAAAATGCAAAAAAGATTAAAAATATATATATTTCTCATAGTAATCTTTATTTTTTTAATTAGCCCTTTTATATTGAAGTTATTTTTTTAGTTAAACAATAGAAAGAAGAAAAAAAGTAAAATAATATAAAATGTGACCATCCATCCTACAATTGGAACTAGGAATATGTATTTGAAAATAACTGACTAGCCCTGTAATTTTGCCCATTCTCAGAGGAGATAATTCCTGCAATAATTGTATAACAGCAGACAACTTTACAAAAAAAAAAAATCAGAGGAAGTAAATTTTTGTTAGAAATTAACGTGAATGACATGAAATTCCAAAGCTGGTTATTGAATAATGAGATAGTGAACAATAATATGATATGAGATAGTGAACAACTATAATAAAGGAGACTTCTACTAAAACAAGATAGAGAGCCATGCCATGAGTCCTTAATCACCGAATGTGTAAGAGTTTATGTCTAAAACAAAAGTTTGCTATAGAACTGAAATAATTTTAAAAAAGAGAAGTGGTTAAAAAAAGAAAATTTTTAGAAAATAAGAAGCATGACAAGGAAATGTAAAAATTCTATAACAAGATTATAGTATGAAGTTGAGAAAAGCACAGAGAAGAGATGGTAAATAATACACGTTTTTTAAAAAGACAGGACATTAAATTAGTTGATTATTGGGTTCTATGTTCATACAAAACATTATATTATGAGGAAAAGAGAATAGAAATAATACGAATATCTTCATTTCATTTGAATAATTAAAATTTCACAGAATATAAATAATTTGAGTTTCAACACTGTAAAAAACTACCAACTGTTCAGTACAATAAAAAAATCACACACACGTTTATAACACATAAATACACACACACACACACACACACATATATATGCTTATTGGCTATACCACTGACAATTTCAGTATGCAATAAATAATAGATAGCTACTAAGAGCTCTCAGAGTTAAAAAAAAAAAAAAAAGTCACATGAAATGAAATTTGAATGAGACTGGTGTCAGATTTTTCAGCACTAGCAATTGATCTTAAGAAAACGGTGGAATAATGTCTTTACACTACTGATACTATATTACTTTCAATTTTTCGGCTTGATTCCCAAGCTGTGAAGGAGGAACCATACATCTGTTTTTTTTTTTTTTTTTTTTCAGCTAATGGAAGATGCACCTTGAAAGACAGCACAAGAACAAAAAGAAATGGTATCCATTAACAAATGGGGAGGAAGAGATACATTTTCAGTAGGATTACACCAAATCTGGAGTTATCAGAAAAATACTGAGAAAAATGGTAAAAGGATGGATGCATAGAAGGTCACCAGGAAAAACATAATGAAATTAAAAGATTATCTTATGTCTCAAGATTGGAAATGTTGTCATTAGGTATATGATAGATCTAGTGAGCATTTGAAAATATAATAATAAAATATAAACATTGAAGAGGTGAATAACATCTATAAAATACAAATAAAAGGTAAGAATGTCATGTAAAAATATTACAAATTTTCTTTATCATTTTGTGTTCAAAAAGAAATGTCATGCCCACTAATTTAACCATATACTGCGATACATTGCTAGCAGAATGATGGGTGCAGAGAAGAGAAAGTGAAAGTTAATTTTTTTAAGTGTGAAATCCTCAAATGCCATAGAACAAAATTAATATATACTGCATAAGAGCATATTATACTACATTATGTCACCATAATTATCAGAAAAAATAACTAACTTAAAATTGTGTCCATGTGTTCTCATTGTTCAATACCCACTAACAAGTGAGAATATGCAGTGTTTGGTTTTCTGTTCTTGTGTCAGTTTGCTGAGAATGATGGTTTCCAGCTTCATCCATGTCCCTGCAAAGGACATGAACTCATCCTTTTTATGTCTCCGTAGTATTCCATGGTGTATATGTGACAAATTTTCTTTATCCAGTCTATCATTGATGGGATTTTGGGTTGGTTCCAAGTCTTTACTATTGTAAACAGTGCTGCAATGAACATACATGTGCTTGTATCTTTATAGTAGAATGATTATCCTTGGGTATATACACAATAAACAGAAGTCTTAATGTACTGTTAAAATGGCACATTGCATTTTAAAATCTAAAAAATAGTCTATTTTACAAATAAAAAATATTTTTCTGGAAAATCTGGCAGAATAAACTTTTATTGAAAAGGTTAAAAAATGGACTCTAGCATCAAACTTTTCTGTAGCAAAGTTTCACAGTGGAATACAATAGAAGAAAATCTGCAAATATCCTGAAGAAATGTGTGACCACATCATTTTATATCCAAACACACTTGGGTTTAATAAAAGTATCAGGACAAAATCTGAATGAAATTTCTTAATTATTTCTGGCTAACTATACCAGATTTTACTCTGTGGATACAATATAAAACATAATACATGCAAATATGTGTAAACATGCCTAAATTCATATGTACACAAAAATCTTATAGCTTTCAAGTTTTTAGTCATGAGATAGTAGTGCAAACATAATGGTTTAAGAAAAATTAGGTGAATCAAAATTACAATTCTGACTAATGGAGAGATCTGTTAATATGGCTATTTTTTTTTTTTATTTTTTGCCCTGATAGGTAATCTAATGAAGGCTGTAGATTAAAATTTTAAGTAAAGCAGTTTGCTTTAAAAATCTCCTTTATACTTTATTCTCCTTTTTTTAGTTTTAGTTGAGTTTAAGGTTAAATTTTCAATTTTGACATTTAAGCCAGGCCTGGCAGAATTGTATAAGAAAAAACAAAATCTCCAAGTACCTTTAAACTAGTAATAAATCATTTTTTTTTGTTTGTTTGCCAAATAGTTGATTGACTAGTCAATGCAATCAAGAAAGCATTTTAGTTTTTATTTATTGTGCTTTATTTTGTTCCTTTGTGTGTTTTTCTGTGTCTTGCACGACAGAAAAAAGAAAGTTTCATGTTGAACATAGATATCTTAATTGTTGCTCTGAGCTGAAAATTTTTACCTGTATTATCTGAGAAAACTTGTATAAACATTTATTTAGTTATTTTTCTTTTAGATTATTAACATTTCAGTTAACTGTTACATCACCCACACATGATTGTTAGCCAGGAAAACCTAAATTTACCTTTCCAAAAGATATTTAGGTTGCAATTTGGAAAGCCATTGATTTCCAAATGTCTCAAAAACTTAATTTTTTTTTTTTTAAATATTGACTGGAATGCCATGAGCAGTAAGTTTTATCTCAGCATCCGCAGAAGATTAAGCAAATTCAAAGTAGGCATATAAAACAACAACAAAAAAGAGAAAACTTAGAAGACTCTACATATTAATTTATAGTTGTTGTCTCTTTTTTTTTTTTTTTTTTTTTTTTTTGAGACGGAGTTTCGCTCTTGTTACCCAGGCTGGCGTGCAATGGTGAGATCTCGGCTCACCGCAACCTCCGCCTCCTGGGTTCAGGCAATTCTCCTGCCTCAGCCTCCTGAGTAGCTGGGATTACAGGCACGCACCACCGTGCCCAGCTAATTTTTTTTGTATTTTAAGTAGAGACGGGGTTTCACCATGTTGACCAGGATGGTCTTGATCTCTTGACCTCGTGATCCACCCGCCTCGGCCTTTCAAAGTGCTGGGATTACAGGCGTGAGCCAGCGCGCCTGGCCCTAGTTGTTGTCTCTTAATTGGACAGTGAGAATCAAAAAGTTTGGGGAGTGGAAGTGATCCCCAAGATGGTCATTGACTGAAAATGTGCACAAGAAAAATCTGCGTAGTTAACTTGAGTCCCAGAGAGCTTGGAATACCTTAATGTTTGAAATTACCATTACACTTTTTATTAATTTCTTGAAAGCAAAGAAAATTATATAAACTCTGTCGATAAACCTCAGACGTTTGAACCAGTGTGTACATAATTGCAAATGTCCTAGTGGCCTTTATGGAGCCATAATGTATCCACCATTTAGAATTTTTTTTTTTTTTTTTTTTTTTTTGCTCTCAGATTTCCAGAAACTAGCAAAGGAAAAGAGCTGAATACTTTACAGATGCATGCAATCAAATCAAGATGAAGCCAAAATCAAAGTGCTTACAAAAATTTTAACTGTGACATGTAAAGATCAAAGAAAATATTAAATTAAGCATGCAAAAAGAAACAAAAGTAAATTTACCAGAAAAGACATCGTCATAGAATGTAAATTCTGTAGAAATTAGAGCACTCAAACCAAAAGGACACTTGTCTTTATACCAGAAAAAACCTTCCAGGAAAGATAAAACATTTTTTATTATCTTAGGAGGGATGTAAGGTCCTTTATTAAAGGTGGCCTTATAATCAAAACAAATCCTGAACAAAGTTAAAAAACCTCTAACAAAAAGACGAAGGCTTGGCCTGAGAAAAGATTAACCAAGGCAGAAAGGACAAGCTGTGGAAGTGGAGAGCTGTAAGGGCTCATGTGAGTACAACAGACCCGGTAATTGCTGATTCCTTCTGAGCATGATCTTGCTTCATGTCCGCTTCTCGACACTATGTATATCAATCAAAACAACAAACAGAAAGAAGCTCTATAAGATAAGATGGTACTATTTGGGAATAGAGCATTTCAATAGGAATATGTGTGTCATAATAAACTATGTGCATATTCAGGGAGGTAAAAAGAAGAAGATTTTTTTTTTTTTTTTTTTTTTTTTTTTTTTTTTTTTTGAGGCGGAGTTTCGCTCGTTACCCAGGCTGGAGTGCAATGGCGCGATCTCGGCTCACCGCAACCTCCGCCTCCTGGGTTCAGGCAATTCTCCTGCCTCAGCCTCCTGAGTAGCTGGGATTACAGGCACGCGCCACCATGCCCAGCTAATTTTTTGTATTAGTAGAGACGGGGTTTCACCATGTTGACCAGGACGGTCTCGATCTCTTGACCTCGTGATCCACCCGTCTCGGCCTCCCAAAGTGCTGGGATTACAGGCTTGAGCCACCGAAAAGAAGAAGATTTTTAACAAAAAAAAAAATGATGAGGAGAACAATTGTTTTAAATAAAGAACTTCAGTGATTGGGATCGTTAATGAGGGGGTGCCAATCTAAGGTTGGACAGGCAGTTGCTGGGCAGATGTCTTCACAGAAGTCTATTTGATGTAAGGCTGTGATGGTTTTTGCTCAAGGTGCAGTTTTTGAAATCTTTTATGATAGTTTTTTTGTTTTGTTTTTCTATCTGGCATTTGTGCCTGAGAACCCTTTTCTCACTACCTTTCAAGCTGTATTTGTCAGAGATTTTGTTTTTACATATTTTAAACACGAGCAACTTAATTTTGATTTTGATAACTTTCACAATATGTTACATATCACTAATAATTTTCATAGTACTCACATATGTTACCATATTTTTAAGTTTTAAAAAATCACATGAAAAGTACCTAAACATTTGTCAGGTTTTTCCATAGAACTTCGTGGTATAATATAATTGTAGCTCTCATTTTTTAATTTATTTTTGTCTCCCATTTTTTCTAGTATAATAAAAAAGAATATTAAACTAAAATAAATATATTTATTTTATGTTTTGTTTTTAAAGTGTATTTTTTATAAAATTAGCTCCTAATTCTTAATAAAATGTAAATGTTTGGATATTTTCTTTTGCTTTAGTTGGTTTTCCTTTTGTGGACTTAAACTGTGAAAAGCTGGATATAAAAAAGTACAGGTACAAGAAGAAAAATACAATCACTGTTTTCTTCATGATGTTTTGTTGTGATGTAACATGTAAAAAAGAAATGAGGTTATGCTTAAACCTGAAAATTATTTTCTTTTTTCTTTGAAAATGTATTGTTTTAGTGATCATCTTTAGATGATTTGGTCTATTTGGTCACATTTAATTAATTGAACTTAATGTGCATCATTGTAAAAATGTCAGAAACTCTGACTGTTAGCAGAATCTTTCAACATTTAGACATTTTCAGTTTTTAGTGTGTAAGAAAAAATCTGAATTAGTTGCCAAAATTTAAAAGTCAAGGGATTTCATATAAATATCTGGATTTGTTTTCTAAAACATTTTGAACATACATTGACACAATTCCAAATTTTGCGTAACCCAAATTATGTATGTTTTTCCCATTAAGCTGTACTGTCTCTAGTTTATTATAACACCACGCACCAGTAACTATTTTGATTAACTTAATATTTCCATTTGATCATTTATATTAGTTCCCTACCTGTACGAATATGACATTATATAATGTTCGAGACTATATACATAATTGTAATAGCCTGCTTAGTCTTCCATAACAAAATACCACAGACCAGGTGGCATAAACAATACAAACTTGTTTTCTCAATTCTGGAGGCTAGAAGTTCATGATCAAGATGTGAGAAAATTTACTTTCTAGTAGGACTCTCTCTTTTTGACTTATAGATGGTGTTTTGTTTCTGTGTCTTCATGTGGCTTTTCTTTTGTGCATGTGGACAGAGTGATTCTTGGCGTCATTTCTGTTTTTATAAGGACACTACTTCTATGGAATCATATTCAAATATTTATGACTTTATTTAGCGTAATTATCTCTAACAGACTTGATATGATTAGGCTTTGTGTCCTCACCCAAATCTTATTTTGAACTGTAAACCCCAGGTGTTGAGGGAGAGACCCTGTGGGAGGTGATTAGATCACAGAGGTGGTTCCCCTCATGCTATTCTGGTGATAGTGAGTGAGTTCTCACAAGGTCTGATGGTTTTATGAGGCAGTTTTCCCTGCTCTTGCGTTCTTTCTCTTTCCTTCCACATGTAAAGAAGATCTGTCCTTCCCCTTCACATTCTGCCATGATAGTAAGTTTCCTGAGGCCTCCTCAGCCATGTGGAACTATGAGTCAGTTGAACCTCCTTCCCTTTTAAATTACCCAGTCTCAAATATTTCTTTATAGCAGTGTGAAAATAGACTAACGCAGTATCCTATCCACAAATGTAGTCACGTTGGGGGTTGAAGCTTCGACATATCAACATATAAATTGTGAAGGGGTGGGGACATAATTTAGAACATAACATTTATATTTTGTTGCATAATTATAACAGAACTGATCATTATTGACAGTCCTCTTAACATAGTCCCCCAGTAACCTGTTGGTTGAATAAATTCAATGCTCACTGGCATTTTACTTCACATTTTCTAGACTCTCTTGGTTCAACAAATATTTATTGTACTGCTCAATGTACAAATATTGTTCTGTAAGTTAAAAAACCTAATGTATAAAATGGGAGAAAAAACCTCAGAAATTTCTTGCATTCTAGCAAGAAAGTGAGACACAATGAATTAAATAAAAACAGTATAACATGTCAAAGATAATAAGTACTGTGGTAATAAATATATTATCAAAAAATAAAAGAACAGGGTATAGAATAATACAAAGAGAGTCACAGAATGCAATTTAGAATAGAGTTAACTAGAAAATTATCTTTTTAAAGATGGCCTTGAACAGAATTAAAGGAGGCAAAGGACTGAATCAGTCATGTGGATATATGGAGGAAGAATATCCCAGACCGAGGGAATTGCAATGACAAAGGCTGTAATGAAGAAGGATTTTTTGAAAGTCTTAAAGAATAGCTGAGTCTAGTGGGGTTGCAGCTAAATGAGAGACTAAGAGATAGTAGGAAAATTTTAGAACGGTATCAGAAGGGCCTTCTAGGCCATATGGGATTTATGTTTACTGCCTGTTAGATTACTTTACTAGGACTTGAGAAAAGCAGTCAATGACTTTTGCATGGTCAAAACTGATTTTGTCTTGATACTTTTATTAAACCCAAGTGTGCTTGGATATAAATAAATACTCACATGAAAATGTATTTTTACCTAAGCCTCTGTGATCTAATTAATTCCCACCAGCCCCCTCCCCTGATATGTAGAGATTATAATTCTACATGAGATTTGGGTGAGTACACAGAGCCAAGCCATATCATGGGTGTTGATTTAAAAAAAACTGAGTAATAAACCCAGGGTTGGCTGTGACAAGAGTTCTCATGCAAAAATGTCTGACAATGAGACTCTAAAAGCCACAACCATAAACAAAAGCCACTACCGCCTAACACACACAAACATGCTCCAACATCGTCTATGCAGCAAGTTCTTGTATAACCTCAGACTGATGCCATCCTTGTTATTGATCTATTTAGACAAGAATAATTATCTCAAAAATGCAATCCTCCTCATCTTTTCTTTAAAACCTTTGTCTTCTTTTACCTTCTTGAATATGCACATAGTTTGCTATATTATGCATATTTTCATTGCAATGCCTTAATTCTGAATAAATATAATTTCCTTTTGAAGAGTCTTTCTGTTATTTAGGTTGTAAATATATTTACAAATCCTAAATGTATAGCAAAAATAATTTTACAAATTTAATGCTTTAACAACAAAACTTAACCCAAATATAAAAAAAAATACATCATTTTAACAACTACAGAGTAGCCCTGGTATCAGTCAGTGTCCCCAAGGGGTTTGTAACACCACACAATTACTCAGCCCCTGCTCTGTTATGGCCATCTCCTTTTGCTTCGCATTATTCATGCTATTCGGAGTAACAGGCACTATAACTAAATTTCACTCTTTCAAGTATCATTAAGTAGGAATTTAAATGCTTAATGCAACTTATGCACTTTATGGATTTTAAGAATATCTCTACTAGACACCTTTAAAAAGAGTATTTTGATTCACGATCATAGTTTTCTTAAAAGTTACCTAAAAAGTCACACAAAATGAAAGAGTAATATGTAACATTTATGTTAGATTTCATTGCTTTTGAAGATTTACAAGTTCTGATTTTTACATTGTTTTTAGGACAATTTTAGTTTAGCTTATACTTACACACAATATTTTATTAAAAATTGAATAAAATATTTTTATTGAACTGTAGTTTTTATCATTAATATTGGTAGCACTTGACTATCATTATCTCAGAACAGCATGGTTTATATAGCATATATTCTAAACCTTCTAGAAAACAAAACACATATTACCCTTACATTTAATAAAAGGTAGTGTGCTTCACACTGTGAATAGTTTCCTTCATCAAGTGAATTGCAACCAATGTAAAAAAAAGTTGTAACTTTTTACATTATTTATCTTTTTATTACATTTCTTTAATTTTATAGTGCCAAAAGAAGCAACATCTGGCAGACGTTAGTATTTGTTATGAAAGGGTCAAAGTTTAACTTCCATTAGTAGATGGATGTCAATAACTTAATTTATTCATCAGTAATGAAATAACTCCTTTCATATAAAGTTTCTGAGATCAAAAGAGAGATACATGACAAATATTCTGTAATATTTCTAAAATTGTGACATATTTAATTACCCATTATAACTTCTATTACTATGTGAATCAACTATTACAATGTAATGTTGAGGATAAATGAAGATAAAACTTTTTCAAATTAATATTATTGAGAAATTTTATAACACGATCATGGCAGTACTACTTCCAAAAAGATCTTAGATGTAGTTATAATGAGAAAGTATATATTATCTGTGTAAAAATGAAAGCATTTTTGCAAGTCTCAGTCTTTCGAAAGCTATCAGTTTTGATGCCACAGAGAGAAAATTACCATTTTAGGTGGCAAAACTGCTATCACAGATGAATTCCGAAGAAACAAGTATTCCTTTTTTATGCAGATATCCTCTGCAATAAAGAATGAGGTAAACAACTTACATAAGTTATGTGTAAGCAGATTGGTTTCTAAATAAAATTTTTCAAATCTTAGTGAGATGTCAGCAGCTGCTATTTGGAAATGAGTGACTACTTTCAATATGCTACAGTGGAAATGACTGTTCAGATTAAAACTCGAATTACTTGTCTCATCATTAATACATAAACTATTTGGATACTATAATGGTTGCTGTCCATGACCGGACTAAACAGGAAAATGTTAAGTCCAAGAATTCAAAACTCCTAATATTATTTCTTTTATTCTAGGGTCTTCATAGAAGATGGGGTTATCACTTATTGCTTAAAATTTAGCATGCAGAGCAATGATATTTAGCAGTCACAATCAAGTCAGTCTGTTTTGCAAAGGGACAGCCTGAATCACAACAGGCAAGAGGCCAAGCAAAGGTGGTTTATGCTTTCAGGTCATTAGAGAGTTCTGCCACCCTGAATTTTTAAGAATATCCCTTATGCTTTATTCAAATAACACCTATAGTCTGACAACATTTATTATTATTCTAACCCTTGTCACTTTTATTTTTCTAAAAATATTTTATCTTTCTGCTTACGGATTGTTGTGATCTGGGTCTTCTCTCAAAAGCACATGTTGGAATTTAATTGCCATTGTAACAATATTATGAAGTGGGACTTTAAGAGGCGATTCAATGCTTTTATAAAACTGATTTTAGGAGTGGATTTTCTCTTCTGCCTATGGAAAGATGCATCACGAAAGCTCTAAGCAGATGCTGGCATCTTGATTTTGGACTTTCCAGACTCTAGAACTGTGAGCCAATTAATTTCTGTTCCTCAGTCTCTGGTATTTTGTTACAGCAGCAGAAATGGAATAAGATACGGCTTATATACAATCCTGAATTTTTCATTTCTTATTTATTGTATAAAATACTCATTTTCAAAAAAATCTGAGGCATGTACAAATAAAAAAATAATTGTTGTATAAAACATTTTTATTCTCCCTTTTTACTAGAACTAGTCAACAAAACATTGTTTAAGAAGAGATTATCTTTAAAATAACAAAAAGAGGGTGCTCTATTTAGGCATGGCTTAAGTGTTGGTGTCACGTCAAAATTCTATCTTCAAACTTAATCCCCAGTGCAATAGTATTAAGAGGTGACACATTTAGAAGTTGATTAAATCATGAGAGTGAAGATATCCTGAAGAGTATTAATTCCCTGATAACAGAATCTTGAGGGGGACATTTTGCATTTCTAGCATGTGAGGACACAGAAGGTCTTGTCTATGAGAAACAGGTCCTCACCAGACACTGAATCTACTAATGCCTTTATTTTGGATTTTCCAGCCCCCAGAACTGTAAGCCATACATTCTTTTTTGTTTGTTTTTGTAGATTATCAGGCCTGAAGTTTCTGTTATAGCATGTCCTGTCTCTGGCCAAACCACGTCAATCTACTTCCCAGGAGCCTTGTTCTCCACAGCTCTCTGTCTGTGAAGCCCCAGGTGAGCTCATCCACTCCTGCCACTCCTGCATCTTCCATGTCTGCCCTGATGCCTCGGCCTAAAATGACTAAGACAGGTGTGTTCCATAAGTTATTCAAAGCTCATAGTCTATTAATTATAGATTTAAAGTAGCCATCAAAAACAAAAAAATGTTTTGAAGTTTATAGAGATACATTTTCTGGATCAAATGTCAAAAAAATTGCAGTCCTTAGTTTCCATTTCAAGATAGCTTTTCTTTTTCATGACTTCACTTTGTTTGGCATTTTCCAACATTGTGAGTAATTACATGGCTCATGAATACATCTTTCATTAGAGTTATTCTTAATTCATGTTTAATATTAAATAAGTAGTATTCTGTCTTTTAATTAGTCTATTTCTATTCTCATTTATACAGAAGTCTATATTTATTTTATTATCAGAAATTACTCCATTTAAAATGATTGATCCCTATATTTCTACATTGGCCACCAACATACCATTCTAAATCTTATTCAGAATTTGGTTTTGGCTAGATTGTATCCATCCAAAATTTACATTTTGAAGTCCTAATCTCCAGTAGCTCAGAATATGATTATATTTAGAGGTAGGGTAGAAGCTTTTATATTTAAAAATATTTCTGTTCCTTTCTCTATTTCTTCCCCTTCTGATATGCCCTCTATATATTCTTACTACACATATACATTAGTATTAAAGGTACGTTACACTTTCAAGACTCTATTCATTTTTCTTCATGTTTTTTTCTTTGTTCTTCTAATGACATAATCTCATCCGATCTGGCCTCCAAGTTTCTATCTTTCTTCTGCCAATTCAAATCTACTGTGATTCCCTTTCAGTAATTTTCAAATTTCAACTATTGTATTTTTTAGTCTCAGAATATATTTGGTGCTTTCTGTAATTTCTGTCTCTTTTCTTCATATTTTCCATGTCATGTGGCATTGTCCTTATACCTTCCTTTACTTTTAAAAGTATAAATTCCCTTAGTTATTTGAACATATATATAAGATACTTTAAAATATTTGCCTGCAAAGTTTGACATCTGATCCCTTTCAAAGACACTTTTTGTTGCTTTACATTGCCATTCTGGAAGTCATCTCTTTAGAGAATAATTTTTGTAGCAAAATAAAAAAAAATGGTAAATTAGATATGGATGAATGACCAAAGTAAATAATGCAAAGCAGTCTAGGATTGAAAATAACATAAGAGAGATTCTTACCTGTAGAATATAAAGGGACATACAAATATTTTCACTTGGAGTAGCCGAGTAGAGAAGAGGGTTAATAAAGAGGTAGTATTTTATGAGATAATGTCTAAAAAGATAAAAAGACATAAAAACAGACTCAATTAAAATAACTTTTTTTGTTTTGGAAATGACCCAAACTTTCATTCCTAAATTGTCTAGACTTCAATTTATATAATTTTTTTTCTTTTTAATTTTACTATTTGACACAGAAGTTCCAAGCACTAAGAGGAAACTGGCCTAGCTTCTAGTTATTTTCCTCCCTTCTTTGTCTCTTTCAACCTTCAAGTATCAGTTAGCCACCTCAGTAATACGCTCTATTACTCTGCTCGTACAGAAATATCCTTCTTTGCTTGCTGGTTAAATAGCATCAAAGTGTCCAAATTATGATAGTTTCAATTTCCAATTTAATAAAATTGTTATTTGTCAATCTATAATATTCTTTTTTTTTAAAGTCATTATTTTCCCAGTAGTCATTTAGGAGCATGTTGTTCGGTTTCCATGTAGTTGTGTGGTTTTGAGTATCTTAATCCTGAGTTCTAATTTGATTGCAACATGGCTTCAGAGACTGGTATTATTTCTGTACTTTTCCATTTTCTAAGGAGTATTTTACATCCAAATATGTGGTCAGTTTTAGAATAAGTGTGATGTGGTGCTGAGAAGAATGTATATTCTGTTGATTTGTGGTGGAGAGTTCTGTAGACGTCTATCAGGTCAGCTTGGTCCAGAGCTGAATTCAAGTATCACAAATCTTACATTCTATCTTATATTTGTATGTATATCTTTAATTTTTGTGTCTGTACTTTCTTTGAGGCAAAAGCAGTTTCATTTATCAACACTTTTATATAATTTTAATATTCAAATGCTTACTGAGGGGAGGAAAAGAATGAAGGATGGAAGAAGAGAGAGCAAGAAAACAAAATGCAATTATATAGAATTCACTCTTCATTGTGTGCTCATTTCCTAAAGAACATACAGGTACTCTCATCTAAATAAGCACATGACCTCATGTTAACTAGATTAGGGTGGGTCTGAAATCCAATGATTTATATTTTCACAAGAAGAGAAGAATTTTTACACAGAGACACACAACACAGGAAAGACAGCTATAATATATGAAGACAGAAGCAGAAATTGGAGGGAAACAGCTATTAGCCAAGGGATGTTGAGAATGGTTCTTTACAACCAGAACTTAGGAAGATGCAAGGAAAGGACTCTTTTCTAGAGCACGCAGAGAAAGCATGGCCCTACTGACACCTTGACTTCAAACTTCTATTCTCCAGAATTGTGAGAAAAAAATTGTTGTATGTTGTTTTAAGCTACCCACTTTGAGGTACTTTTTAATTGCTGCCCTAGGAAGCATACATTCAATTATATATATTTTCTATACAATATGATATCCATGTTCAGTTCTTACCATTCTCATATTACTAATTTCACCTGCAAGCTTTGCAACTGTAATTATCAAATCAAAGTGTGTGTGTGTGCACATGTGTGCACATGTATGTGTGTCTATTTCAGACATGTTTTATTTTACATTTGGCCACTGGGATCAAAGAACACTGTGGTTTCCTTCCCATTCTTGTGTTTATTCATATACAACAACAGTAAAATTGTGTAAGTTGAATTTTTATCACTGGTTTTATAAAAGCTGTTGAAATAAACTGATTTGCCAACATGAATATCTAAAGCAATGAGGGATATTATAGGTGAAAATGATATGTACTATAAAATTTATGGTATCTTTCTGATGTCACAATAAACAAGAACTCTCTTAAGATTGCAATTACTTATCGTTTTCCTATGCAATCTCAGAAAGAACTTTCCATCAGTGTTGAAATCATCTCATATATGGTTTTAGTATCTGGATGACCTTCCCTTTTTTCTTCCTTTTAAGGGTGGCACATGAAACCTTTGGGCCTTTCCAACTTTTTTGTCTTTAGATGTTTCCCTTTAAGTTATATCTTCAACCCCAAATAGCTTCTGTACTTTCTCATAAGCCATTTCTTACTCTGTAGGGAACTGACATAGCACATCTGAACTTGGTTTCAAAGAATATTAAAAGAAGAAATGGGGTGGAAACTTAAGGATAGCAATGTGAAGGCTTATACTACTCAAGGTCAGGGAAAAATCAAGCATAGTGATTTTAGAGCGTAGTTAGGTCTTATCCGCTTTCTGTCTAAGGGTCATCTGTTATATACTCAAGTATATAAAACATTTATGCCACATGGAGAGAAGCATTTTATTCCACACTCTAGAATAGCTATGCATATACATACATATATACACACAATATATATATGAACATATATAAATATATATATGTGTGTATCTATTCTTGGAAATTTTAAAATTTCCATTTCTAGTATTTAATATATGACAAAATGCACACAGAATGTATCATATAAAGTGTTTTTAAAATAAAAATTGAAAAATTGACTATTGATTATTCAGTAATATAAATGAAATAAGCTTTTTTGCAATAATGAGAAAAGTTCACATTTCTTTTTAAAAATCAAATTTTCTGTGATGCAATATTAATAATATACCAAATACACTTAAATAAGCATGCATTTATTTCCTACTAAGTGAAGAGAAATGCAAGTAATGGTTATTTTTTTCAGTATTCAGGAAGCATTTTGTATCTTTTAAGTTTCTTTATTAGAATATAATTACTGGTATTTGTGTCTGGGAGATTCAAATATGAACTTATAATTATATGTATCAAAGAATCACAAGCAAGGTTATAGCTAATTTCCCTCTGTTAACAAAATGAATCAAAAGGTGAGTTTATAATATATAATGCCTACAAGGGCAACATAATATGAAATTAGAGGTAAGGTTCTATTGCACTATCTTATATTCACACATACAAAATTTATGTACTTCCAAAAGCTTTGATAATGCTGATAAATTCAATATTTCAGGCATCATGATTATTTGATGTAGAAAGCTAATAAAACTTTCTAATATTATTATACTGGAATGAAAACGCCACAGGATGTTGACAAAAGCATGCAATAACTTTTCCTGAAATGTTGTTTTATAAAGCAAAAAGATATAAAAGATATGAAAAAAGTAACATTTTAAATTTAGCAATATATTGTATAAATATATTTATTGCCAAATTCCTTTGTACTCTACTACACATTATTTTAAAAGTAAAATCATTGAATTTATTTCTACATTGTATAATATAGAAAAGCTCTAAATATATGTATGTCTTAATATTAATTCTCCTTTTCAATTAAAAGTACTCTAGAGATGACCAAAATAAAACTAAAGTGTAGGTAATACATAATAAAATGAATAATTCATGATGGAAATTGTGTAAGGTGCTTTGGGAAGCCTATGTAGACACTTATTTTGGCCCAAGAATCAGGAAAGACTATCTGAAAAAATTTTCCTTGATATTTCCTACTAAAGATACTAACATTAATAGGCTAGGAAAGTTATTCTAAAAGATGAAGTTTGAATAAGTTCAAATGTATAAATAGTAGAGTATATATAACAAACTACAAGGAGATCAGAGACCTGAAAATCTAAAGAATAAAATACAGTCACTTGAAACAACGTGGGTGAGATACCCGAAAATGAACTTACATGAAATTATTTTGGTAGAATCACTGGAGATGCTGAAAAGTTACCCTCAAGGCTAAGTGTCCAAAACTGTCATAGAATAGTTTCTGAACACTTTTTGAGTGTAGTCTGTACAGTATGCACAACACTGAATTCTTTGCCAACAACCTTTTCTCTAAGCGACTACTAGTTAACATTTATATCTGGCCTCTCATAATCTATTTGGGCTGTGTCCAAAAGTGTCATAAAATAGTTTTTGAATAGTCCTTTAGTGTAGTTTCTATTGTATGCACAAAACTGAATTCTTTGCCAACAATCTTCTCTCTAAGCAACTACTAGTTAACTTTTATATCTGTGCCCTTCAGAATCTCTTTTATTCAATCTCTGTTTCTCTCCTGGACTGTTTTAGTAAGCACCTAACAGTTTTCTGCCTTCTAGTTTTTGACACTTGAAAAATATCCTATACAATCTGGCAGAAAGATATTTTCTAAGTTTATTTCCAAATATCAATAATTGTATAAAAGTTATTAGAAATTTATCCAGTAATATGGAAGATTCATTTATAGAAAAGAGGCATTATAGCACTTTGGGAGGCCGAGGTGGGTGGATCACGAGGTCAAGAGATCGAGACCATCCTGGTCAACATGGTGAAACCCCGTCTCTACTAAAAATACAAAAAAATTAGCTGGGCATGGTGGTGCACTCCTGTAATCCCAGCTACTCAGGAGGCTGAGGCAGGAGAATTGCCTGAACCCAGGAGGCGGAGGTTGCGGTGAGCCAAGATCGCACCACTGCACTCCAGCCTGGGTAACAAGAGCAAAACTCCGTCTCAAAAAAAAGAAAAAGAAAGAAAAAGAAAAGAGGCATTATTACAGTTCAAGGAACATAAGTGATATTCAAATAATTAATTAGAAATATAGTGGTCATGGATTTAAAATTCAGCACCTTAAAGTATCAATTCACACTAACTTAATTTGTCCATTCAATGAAATCCCAATAAAAATAGAAACAACACATAGGGAAGATAGTTGACCAACTGAAGAAAAAACTCAAATGGAAAATTTAAAAACAGCAATAACAAAAAGTCATGAATTTAACAAGGTTAAAATGGAAAAAAAGTAGCAAAACTAATGTAAACAAAGAGAAAGTGAAATGAGACTTAAAACAGAGTTTTTTTTTAAGAGAAAAAGAGAAAGGCTTTTGCAACTTCCTGTAAGAGATGAACAATCCAGTAGTCAAACCTTTGCAAAGGTTTTATGCCAGACACTTTTGTATTCCTCCAATAACAGTTTTCTATTTCAGAGGAACTTCTTTTTTTTTAACAAATTTATATATTTTTATAAACTGATTATGTTAAATATACTTAGGTTGCAGTTAAAAACACAAGGTATCCTGATATCTTTAGTAAGATGATAAAAACAATATATTTTTCTATATTTTGCTTTCGATGTACTCTATTGCTTGTACAAGAGGATACTAACTACATTGTAATTTATCATTGCAATCACATATATTTCAAATAATGCCAGATCACTAAGTCACATCGCACTTACTTTTCCTCTGTAAGTCCCTATAGAGAATTATAATGTAGTCTGTTGAAAATTCTGAAGAAAGACTGTGCATCCTGGAGGAAAGCTTTTGGCTTACCACTAAGTTCTAATAGAGACTGAATTCTTGACTACAGCCTGGCAAGCTACTGTGTGATCAGAACCACGAAAAATAGACTAAGTGTTATCTGACCCACTAATCATAGCAGTGTTCCATCATCAAATGTAAGCAATGTGTACCAAATTGGCCTCAAGCAGGATGTGAATGCACAAGTAAATTGTACAAGCAAATGAATCCATATGGCATGGCCCCTTCTGCTGCTAAGTTTTACTTGACCTCTTAGATACTATGTCTTTCATAAGCATTATACCTTTTTCATCATTATTCGATCTTCAGTGTGTTAAAAGAAATAGTAATTTAATTTGTTGCCTGTCTCATCTCCAACTTTAATGTCTGCCAGAAGTTACTCTGATGAATTCGTTGTTAGTCTCATAGAGTTCTGTGCCTCATTGATGCTATATTTAATTTAGAGAGTACAGTAGTATTTTAACATAGGCTATCATGGATCAATAGACACATTCTTGTTATTGTAAGCCAATGTTTGTTTTCCTTTAAAAAAAAACACTTGAAACATTTTTAAAATTTACTTTAAACGGTGGGTAATTATTTGCTTAAACAGAGAAGAAAATGAATAGTTTTGTTATCATTTACCATTAATAATTTAAAAGACATCTTTGAACATGAAGAAAATCTTAGCCCAAATGCCATTGAATATTAAAAGATTCATTGAATATTAAATGTCATTGAATATTAAAAACATTTAAATGTGTATTATTTGTAATTGCTTATATTAAATCACAATTAGGTACTTAAAAGACATTTCTAAATTTTATGAAAAGTAAAAGGGGTAAGCCCCCTTAGGATGTTGCTAGCATAATCAACATGAATACATACTTAAAGATTAAGGAAAATGAGACGGTACAGATACATATTAGCAAAATATACATTTTAGTTACCTCCTCTTTCATGTAACTGCATTCTATAATCAGTCACTTGAGTTGGTATTTTGTCACCCTCAAAGGTATAATAAAAAGGAGAATAATGGCAACAACTGTATAAATGTGCTTGGTAAAAGTTTCGTAAGATTAATTTTCAGGTTGCAAATTTAGTACTAAAATGATTTGCAGTTGCTTTCTTCCCATAATGTACCTTTGTATAGCCAGTTACCATCTGCATAATAAAACACAGTATTTCATTTTAGCTCGTGACTATTTCAAATTTTTAATTTTTATGGGTACACAGCAGGTGTGTGTGTGTGTGTGTCTGTGTGTTTATATACATATTTGATAGGGCACATGAAATATTTTAATACAGTCATACAATGTGTATTAATCACATTAGTTTAAATGGGATATTGGTCACCTCAAGAATTCATCATTTTGTCAAAAACATTCCAATGATAATATTTTGTGTATTTTAAAATGTACAAGAAATTATTGTTGACTGCAATGATTCTGTTGTGCAACCAAATACCAGATTTTATTCACACTAAGTATATTTGTTTATTCATTAACCATATCCATTCACCTTGTACCTCGCTCCACTACCCTTCATAACTTCTGGTGACCATCATTCTATTCTCTATCTCCATGAGTTCAATTTTTAAATTTTAGCTTATATAAATGACTGAGATCATGCAAAGATTGTTTTATGGGGCTGGCTTATTTCATCTAACATAATGGCCTCTATTTCCATCCACATTGTTGCAAATGGCAGGATCTCATTGTTGTTTATGGCTGAATAGTATTCCACTGTGTATATATACCACATTTTAAAAATTTATTTGTTAAAGGAGTAATTAATTAATCCTTAGATTAATTCCAAATCTTGGGAATTGTGAATGATGCTGTAGCAAGAAAGGGGGTCCAGTTACCTATT
Organism: Aotus nancymaae; assembly: GCF_030222135.1. Lineage (NCBI taxonomy): Eukaryota > Metazoa > Chordata > Mammalia > Primates > Aotidae > Aotus > Aotus nancymaae. The sequence goes on along the minus strand of NW_026988431.1, from coordinate 55,301,457 downwards.
TAATATACTAATTTCCTTTCTTTTGGGTATATGCCTAGCAGTGGGATTGCTGGATCATATGGAAGTTCTAATTTTAGATTTTGAGGAACCTTGATATTGTTCTCCAAAGTGGCTCTATTAATTTATATTTCACAAAAGGTATGCAATTTTTTTTATTTTTATTTTTTCTACATTCTTGTCAGCATTCATTGTTGCCCATATTTTGGATACAAGTCTTTTTTAACTGGAGTGCGGTAATATCTTGAAGTTGTGTGTGGCATTTTTCTGATGATTAATGATATCAAGCAACCTTTTATATATTTGCTTGCCATTTGTGTGTCTTCTTCAAATAAATGTCTACTCAAAACACTGCCCCACTTTTTAATTGAATTATTATATTTTTCCTATTGAGTTGCTTGATTTCCTTATATATTCTGGAAATGAATCCTTTGTCTGATTGATAGTTTTCAAATAATTTCTTAATCCATGGTCTCTGTCATCACTTCTTTGAGTGTGTCTTTTGCTGTGCAGAGGCTTTTTAACTTGATATGATTTCATTTGTTCATTTTTGATTGTGTGGCCTGTGCATATGAGGTAATGCTCAAGGGATATTTGCCCAGACCATTTTCTTGAAGAGTTTCCCTAATGTTTTCTTTTATTAGTATCACAATTTGAGGTCTTAGATTCAAGTCTTTGATTCATTTTGATTTGATTTTGTATATGGCAAGAAAAAGGGGTCTAGTTTCTTTCTTCTGGATACAGGCATTCAGTTTTCCCAGCACCGTGTATTGCAGAGATATTCCCTTTCCCAATGCATATTCTTGGCACTTTTGTTGAAAGTGAGTTCCTGGTAATTATGGATTTGTTTCTGAGCTCTCTATTCAATTCCACTGGTCTAAGTGTCTGGTTTTATACTAATACCATGCTATTTCAGTTTACTAGAGCTCTGTAGAATAATTCGAAGTCAGGTAATGTAATCATTCAATATTTGTTATTTTTTGCTCAGGATAACTTTGGCTATCCTGGGCCTTTAGTGCTTTCTTACAAATTTTACAATGATATTTTCTATGTCTGTGAAGAACATCATTAGTATTTTGATAGATATTGCATTGAATCTGTATATTGCTTTTGGTAGTATGGACATTTTAACAATATCAATTCTTCCAATATATAAACATAAAATGTCTTTCCATTTTATGATGTTCTTTTCAATTTCTTGCATTACTGCTTTGAAATTTTTATTGTAGACATTTCACTTCTTTGATTAAGTTTATTTCTAGGTATTTTATTTGAGTTGTAGCTATTGCAAATGAGATTAACTTTTCAATTTATTTTTCAGATTGCTCACTTTTGGCATATAAAAATACTACTGATTTTAAGCGTTTATTTTGTACCCTGAAATTTTACTAAATTTATTAGTTCTAATAGTTTTTAAGTGGAGTCTTTAGAGTTCTTCAAATATAAGAACATAACATCTGCAAACAAGGAAAATTGGGATGACCTTTCTTTCTTTCTCTTGTCTGTGCCCTAGCCAGGACTTCCAGTGGTGAAAGTGGATATCCTTCTCTTTTCTGAATCATAGAAAAAAGGCTTTCATTTTTTCCCCATTCAGTATGATACTATCTGTGGGTCTGTTGTATATAGTGTTTATTGTGTTGTGTTACAACACAATATGCCTAGTTTTCTGAGGATTCATGAAATGCTTTTTTCATCATCAAATGAAATAATCATATGATTTTTGTCCTTCATTTTGTTGATATTATGTATCACATTACTTGATTTGCATATGTTGTAAAATTCTTGTCTTCCTGGGATAAATCCCACTTGGTAATGATGAAAAAATTGTGCTCATGTTGTTGAACTTAGTTCGCTAGTATTTTAATGAAGAACATTGCATCAACATTCATCAGGATTATTGGCCTGTAGTTTCCTTTTTTTAGCAGGGAGGTGGCAGGACGGAGTCTCACTCTGTCACCCAGGCTGGAGTGCACTGGCTCAATCTCAGCTCACTGCAACCTCCACCTCTCAGGTTCAAGTGATTCTCCTGCCTCAGACTCACAAGTGGCTGGGACTACAGGCGCACACCACCATGCCTGGCTAACTTTTGTATTTTCAGTAGAGACAGGGTTTCACCATGTTGGTCAGGCTGTTCTCAAACTCAGACCTCAAGTGTTCCACACACCTCAGCCTCCCAAAGTGCTGGGATTACAGGCATGAGCCACTGTGCCTGGCCTGTATTTATGATTTTCAGTGAGTTTTGTACCCTCAGATGATTTCTTTTTGCTGGGTAATGTCCTTTGCTTTTAGATTGAGTATCTTTCTCCAGCATTTCTCATAGGATAGGTCTAATGTCCACAACATTCCTCAGCTTTGTTTGTCTGGGAAACTATTTTTATTTCACGTTTAAAGGATATTTTCACTGGATACAATGTTCTAGGATAAAAGTCTCTTTCTTGCACTATTTTAAATATGTCTTGACATTTCTGGCCTGTAAGGTTCTCACTGAGAAATCTGCTGCTAGATGTAGTGCAGCTTCTCTGTATATTATTTGTTTCTTTTCTCTTGGTGCTTTTAGGATCCTTCCTTTGTTCTTCACATTGGGAGTTTGATTATTAAATGTCTTGAAGTAGTCTCATCTGGTTAAATCTGCTTGGTCTTTTATAATCTTCTTGAACTTGAATATTAATACATTTCCCTATGTTTAGCAAATTCCCTGTTATTAACGCTTTGAATAAACTTTTTACCCTAATTTTACCTTTCCACCTCTCTTTTTGAGGCCAATTACATTTTTGAGGACATTATCCCTTTTGAAACTATTTTCCCAATCATGTTAGCATGATTTATTCTTTATTATTCCCTTTTCTTTTGTCATCTCTGATGATATTTTCCAATACCTGTCTTCAAGCTCGCTAATTCTTTCTTCTAGTCAATCAATTATGCTGTTACAAGACTTTGATGCATTCTTAATTTTGTAGCTTGAATTTCTCAGCTCCAGAATTTCTCATTGATTTTTAAAAGTTATTTAAATCACTGATAAAATTAGCTGATAGAATTATGAATTTCTTCTCTTCTTGTCTTGAATTTCAGCGAGCTTTCCCAAAACAGCTATCTTGAATTATCTGTCTAAAAGACCATGTATATCTGTCACTCTGAGATTGCTCTCTGGTGCCTTATTTAATTTGTTTGGTAAGGTCATGTTCTCCTAGATGGTTTTGAGTGCTGGATGTTTATCAATATCTGGCATTGAAGAGTTGGGTATTTATTATAGTCTTCACAATCTGGGCTTATTTATATCTGTCCTTCTTGAAAAGGCTTTTCAAGTATTCAAAGAGGTTCAGGTGTTGTGATCTAAGTTTGATCACTCTCACCATATTTGCATTATAGGGTACCCCAAGCTCAGTAACACTGTGACTCTTGAAAACTCGTAAAAGTACCACTTTGGTGGGCTTGTGTAATTCTGGAGAATTTCCTAAATTATTAGGCAGCCTCTCGTTCTCTTCCCTCACATTCACGCTAACAAATGGAGTCTTTCTCTTTGTGCTGAACTGCATGGAATTGGGGGTAGTGTGACACATGCATTCCTGTAGCCACCATCACTGGGACTGTGCTGGGTCAGAAATGAAGCTAGCACAGCACTAAATCTAACACAACTATTGTGTCAACTATTGCCTGGCTACTGTTGATGTTTATTCAATGCCCAAGGGCTCTTTAGACAGTCTAGATTTCTAAACCCTAGAAGTAGGGCTTAGAATCAGGAATTTTAGAAATCTACCTGGTGCTTTATTTTACTGCAGTTGAGCTGGCAGCCAACTTGCAAAACAAAGTCCATGTTGCTCTTCCCTTTCTTTTACTCAATCAGAGGTAGTGTCCACCACTGTCTCACATTCACAGTGGCTACTGCCTGACCACTGTAGTTGTTTATTGAAAGTCCAAGTCAGCAGGTGATGAATCCTGCCAGGCCTGGGTCTCTCCCTTCAGGGAAGTGGCTTCCTTTCTGGCTAAAGGTGGGACTAGAAATGCCATCCAGGACCTAAGTTCTGTAATGGGGTACTTTAGGAGTCTGCTTGGTGTTTTATTTTACTGTGCCTGAGTTGGTCCTCAAGTTGCAAGAAAATTTTGCTTGACTCTTTACTTAAGAGTAACTTTACTTCGCTCTTCCCTTAAGCATGCTTTAAGTACAGTGGGTCTCTCCTCATGGCCACCCCAGCTCTGAATGCACCTGTTCACACCTGAAGCCAGCACAATGCTGGGTCTTAACCAAAGCCCATGGTGACACTGCCTAGATGGTGTAGACGTTATTAAAGGTCCAAGGGTTCTTTGGTCCGCAAGTAATAAATCATGCCAGGACTGTGTCTTTCCATTCAGGGCAGCAGGTTCCTTTTAGGCCAAAGGTGGGTCTAGAAATGTCATACAGGGGCTGGATGCAGTGGCTCACACCTGTAATCCCAGCACTTTGGGAGACCAGAGGCGGGTGGATCACTTGATGTCAGGAGTTCAAGACTACCCTGGCCAACAGGGTGAAAGCCCATCTCTACTGAAATACAAAAAGTATCTGGGCATGGTGGTGCACATCTATAATCCCATCTACTAGAGAGTCTGAGGCAAGAGAATCACTTGAACCTGGGAGGTGGAGGTTGCAGTGAGCCATTATTACACCACTGCACTTCAGCCTGGGTGGCAGAGGGAGACTCTGTTGCAAGAAAGAAAGAGCGAAAGAGAGAAAGAAAGAGAGAGAAAGAAGGAAAGAAGAAAGTGAGAGAGAAAAAGAAAGAAAGAAAGAAAAAGAAGAAAGAAGGAAAGAAAGAAAGAGAAAGAAAGAAAGAAGAAAAGAATAAAGAAAGAAATTCCATATAGGAGCTAGGGCCTGGAATCAGGGGCTTTAGGAATCTACTTGGTGCTTTATTTCACTGTGATTGAGAGTATACCCAAGTTGCAAGATTAAGTCCTCTTTACTTTTTCCTCTCCTTTTAAATAAAAGCAGAAAAAGTCTCTCCCTATGGCCACTACTACCCAAGGCCCTTATTGACTCCTGCCTGGCTACTGCTGTTGTTTATTCAAGGCCCAAGGGCTCTCTTGAATTATAATTTTTTTATATTCTCATATATCAAACTCAGAATTATACCATGGAATATATGAAAGTAACTTAAATAGGCCTGGTGTGGTGGTTTACACCTGTAATCCAAACACTTTGGGAGGCCAAGGCAGATGGATCACTGAGGCCAAGAGTTCAAGACCACCCTGGCCAACACAGCAAAACACTATATCTATTAGAAATACAAAAATTAACTATGCATGGTGGCGCACGCCTTTAATCCTAGCTACTCAGAAGGCTGAGGCACGAGAATCACTTGAACCTGAAAGGGGGAGGCTGCAGTGAGCCAAGATCATGCCACTACACTCCAGTCTAGGTGACAGAATGAGACTCTTTCTCAAAAAAAAAAAAAAAACTGAAATAAAATATTACAAAATAGCATATTTATGAATTTGTAAAATCTTCGAAGATTTATGACATTCTAAATTTGTTTTAGAGTATATTTTACATATGCTTTTAAAAATTATTATATTATTTTATACTTACAATTTTTTCTAATTTGTATTTTCTACTGTGAGGTTAATGATAGGAAGCACTGTGTAAAGGAATAACAATAATATGTAAATAATTAGGTGTTTGATTAATATCTTTACAAACATGTAAATATTTTATATTTAGATTAATTACCTAACTGAATCTATATCAAAAAACAAAACAAAACAAAATCCAAAAGATGCACTAATGATAAAATTTAGTATATGACTCTGTCCCTGTCTCTCTCTCTCTCTTTCTCTTTCTCTCACTGTATGGAAAACCATTCTTTGTAATGTGGGCAGAAATATTTAATGCAATGCATGTAAACAATAATTTCTTCTCAAGGGTAAGTTTTCTTCAATCCTAACTTAAAAAGAAATAAATTATATACAGCATGTTGTATTATTCTTAAATATGTCTTACCCAAAATGGTTAAGTGATAATTTTTCTTATGTTAGTTGGAATAATGAAACAATTTTGAAAAACTAGTAGTAGTATAAATCGTTTGAGTTATTTTTAACAACATCCATTCAATTCGTCTCGTAAGTTAACAGAGTACAGATTAATAAATTTGGACTTTATATTCCATCTATTACCTGAGGCAGAAATGGGAGTTAACATGGCTATTTCACCATTTCACCTGCTATAATCGGAGGAATGAATTTAGAAGTTAATTAAGACAAAAAAATCAAAAGTATTTTTTTTTCTATATTTCCTTAGTCTCCCTGACAATCACACAACTTAATCTCTTTGGCTTGATGCCACTAGTCTACTTAACCAGAAAGAGACCTATAAAATGCATTGCTGAACTTACTATAACAATTTCATTCAAATTGTTTATTATATAACAGGGTGTTCACTGCAAGTGTTTCCAGGAGAAATTTTCCTCTCATCTTAGTACTAAACATGATCATTCTTTTGTGTAACATCTGTTTGTTTTTATCTTAAGCACACTATAAATAAACAACGTGATAATGTTATCCTCTTTGCAATGACTGCCGAAAAGCTTGGCTCTAAATGTATTACACACTTCTTGCAGATGTATTTGAGTTAGTGATATATATGTAACATTTCAGCATCTCTCATTGCTACACCTTGCTTTCTTTTTTCCCCTTGTCTTTTCTTTTAAAATATTTATTTATTATATAAAAATGTGTTCAAGTAGTCTTAAACAGTTGGGCGATCTTATAGCTAAAGGTTTGAAAATAAGAAAAACAAATGCTCAAGATTTTAGACTAATTTTAGCAATCTTTTGTTCATAACCAGCTGTTTTAAAAAACAATGAATGTTGAGTTTATGCAAGAAAATAATTTAATTGAATAGTTGGTTTCATATGGCTGTTTTTATATTTCAAGTTGAAAATTAAAAAAAGAATGTCAGCAGCCAAGCAAAAGCAGCTTGGTACAAATACAATGTCGTATTTTTTGTTTGTTTATTTTAATTCAGTATAATATTCCTCATAAAGCCTTCACCACATGTGTGTCTGGCATATGGACTAGAGGATTTATCTGTGCTTCAGGCCAACAGAAAAGGAGAAGGAAGACTGCTGCGAAGCTTAGTACAAACAGAAATAATGAACGTTAAGACGCGAACCAAGGTTAAAATGCAAAATAGACATTATGGCACCAGATAATTTTAAGTTTTATGGGCTTCAAAGGCCCTCAGGTTTAGAGAAGTTTTGCTTAAGCTCTCTAGGTCCTTTATTTTCTCATATGTAAAGTTGAATACAAATATATAAAACATCTAGCACAATGCTAGAAACAGAGCATTTAAGAAATGTTATTTTCATCCTCCACCATTTTTTGGTCCTTATTCTTCATTCAAAACATGAATTCTAAATTTTTTCTCCACTGATCTCTAAATGCCTGCCTATTTGCAGGCCAAGTAAAGTTAAATTTCACTTGATGGCATCTAGAAGTCTGCAATTTTAAAGCTTTCTAGGTGATTTTATTTCTATACAGTCATTATTTTCCCACATGGTCTTGTTAATCTTCTGAAAAATTGTTTAGTATTGGATATAACTTTTATGTCTTAATATCTAGTGAATGAACTTGAGAATCTGAGCATACCAGAAATTTCAGCTCAAGGTAAGAGTTCAAAAATAGTGCCAATCACAATTTGAGTGACAATGTAGTCTTCCATTATTTCATGGCTATGATGAGTTCATGTGAGGATGGTCCCTCTTAGGAAGAATGTAGGTACTTTGCCATTCATTCTTCTCTTTTCAGACTTCTATATCCATTATCTCCCTAAACCCATTCATGTAAAATTCATCAATTACTTCTTTGTTAGATTAAATTCTCTTTCTTACTTGTTCATATTCTTGGAATGAATTGGCATAATTGATCATTCCCTTTCACAACAATATCTCCACTTCTGCTTCTGAGAAAACCATACTCTCCTGGTGTTTTCCTAGTTTTTTTTGGCTGTTTCTTCTGACTCACTTCTGCTAGAATGTTGTTATTTTTCTGACCACTCAGTCATTGGATGCCCCAGGGCTCATTGCTCTCTTCTCCCTTATCTTTCTTATTTTAATTCACTGTGTAGGCTATCTCTTTCAGGTCCATGACCTTCAATGTCAGTTTTATTCTGATGACTCTCATATTTAGAGTCACGACATTTCTGCTATATCCAGACTCATATTTCAGACTCACTACTTTCCATCTCAACTTTAATGGTTCATAGGCTTCTCACACCTCAAAGATACAAAACCAAACTTCTTGTTTCCTTCAAACATGCTTATCCCAGTGAAGTTTCCAGGATTGATTTTCTTACATCAAAAAACTTAGAATCATATGGACTCCTTATTTTTCTCCTATACTCCTTATACAAAACATCATCAAATTCTGTCATATCTATTTTCAAATTTGTTTCATAATTAGAGCACTTTTTAAACTTCCTCCATCTTAGAAAAATATAGCATCATATCTCATTTGAATTGGTGTCATAGCCTCCCAACAAATCTTTCCTTGTCCATTATTAAGTGGCAATTAGCAATCATTTTAAAATTTAAATTCATTCATGCCCTCTCCCCGACATTCAGACACTTAACACTCAGATGGTTTACCAACTATTTAGAATACGTTTTCAAACACTTACCATGAAATATAAAGTCCTAAATTATCTGCTAGGCATAATTTTCTCTTGGACTTTAACTTCTAATGCATTCCCTATGGTAATGGAACTCTAGGTGCCCTGCTCTGCAGCACATAATCTTTCTATAACATTTACTCATACCTTAGAATCTATCATTGTCTTCATCTGGAACATTCCTCTTTATTCACTTTGTTTTGATTACTCCTCAGAAGTCATTTTCTCAAGAGGTCTTTCTAGATTCCCATATAATACTCTATCATCTTGTTCTGTTACAAGCTTTTCTAGTTGTTGTTGTTGTTGTTATATCCCTGAATGTGTATGTTTGTTTGTTTGTTTGTTTTTCTTCTTTTGCATTTGATCTTTCCACCAGAATGTAGGATCTATATGTTGATGAAAAGAATCAAACTCTGTAAAACGTTTTAAGAGATTTATTCTGAGCCAAATATGAGGGACCATGGCATGAAAAGTAAAAAGTTCCTCTTCAAAGTTCAGTTTTTGTTAAAAAATAAATAATAAGGCCAGGCATGGTGGCCTATGTCTATAATCCCAGCAGTTTGGGAGGCTGAGGAGGGTGGATCAGGAGGTCAAGAGATCAAGACCATCCTGGTCAACATGGTGAAACCCCGTCTCTACTAAAAATGCAAAGATTAGCTGGGCATGGTGGCACGTGCCTGTAGTCCCAGCTACTCGGGAGGCTGAGACAGGAGAATTGCTTGAACCCAGGAGGCAGAGGTTGTGGTGAGCTGAGATTGTGCCATTGCACTCCAGCCTGGGTAACAAGAACGAAACTCTGTCTCAATAAATAAATAAATAAATAATAAGTGCTAGAAATAATAGCTTGTTTTAAAAACTAACTTCCTTCAAGCTTCCTTGCCTTTTGCTAATAACTCTTTGTTAAGCCCCATGTAGCTATTAAATATAGTAAGGAAATAAGTACATTCTATGTCCTTGTACTTTAACCAAGTTATTTGTTCTAGCCTATACCCTGCTCAGACATGTCTGAACGTGCCTAGGCATTTCCTGGCTTACAGTCTAGGCCTCTTTATTATTTAGAAATGTTATTATTCTCCTAGTTTCCAGTAAACAACCCCCTTCCTTTCTTTCTTCTCCATCACACGTTTATCTATTTAGGAAGTTTTAAGATTTTAGCCAATCAGGATCAATCTAGATTGCCTGGCCCAGCTCCAAACAATGGAGATAGGACACAGCAGTAAAGACCCAATGTAACAGGGATAAAAACCTCTGCTTGTTTTGTTTGTGGTACTCTCATGACAATCAGGTTTCCGCAAAGCACCTTTTCTGCAGAAAGTAAAATTGCCTTGTTGAGAAATTTCTTTGAGTGCTAGTTCTTCTTCTTTTTGTCACCAAGGAACAAGCATTTGCTTCTAACAATGGCCCATGACACAGACATCAGAAGGTTCTTAGAACATGTGACCAAGGTGACCAAGGTGATTGGGGTGCAGATTCAGTTTATAGATTTTAGGGAGGCATGAGGCATCAATCAAATACATTCAATGAATACTTTTGTTTGATACAGAAAGACGAGACAACATGAAGACCGAAGTGGGAGGTGGGGACCTCCAGGCTATAGGTAAATTTAAACATTTTCTGTATTTTCTGGTTAACAATTGGTTGAATTTTGTCTATGGATCTGGGATCATTAGAAATAAATGTTCAGGTTAAGATAAACTATTTTGGAGACAACGTTCTTTTGAAGTTTCATAATGGTTGCCCTTAGAAACCATAGATAACAAATTTTTCCTCTTCAACCCCTTTAAAAGGTGCTAGGCTCTCAATTCATCTGTTCAGAGTTGGAGAGCCCTGGAAGGAAAAGGTATAGCTTTATTAATAGTGATTATTTACAGATGTGAATTTTCTGGCACAAAGGACAGTTTGCAGGGTCATTTCAAAATAGACAAAAAAGAAAAAAAAAAGTATTTTGGGGGTAAAATATTTTTATTTTCTTCCTTGTCTCATAATATTGTGCCAGAGTCAGGTTGGAAAATAAGTCACAATATATAGGGTTAAATAAAACCCATCTGATGAGAATTTATGGTTTGTAGGGCATAACTCCCCACACCCTTCAGATGATTGAAATTACATATGTATCACACTGTCTCATGAAATCACCCTTTTTTTTCATATTGTACTTCTGTTTTTACCAATTGACCTGATTTGGATATTTGATTTTTTTGTTTTATTCAAGATTTCGATTTGATTCCTTTTTATGCTCTGCTAATCATCCATGAAACACCCCAATTCTTCTTTCATTATTTTCTACTGTTCCTAGGGTCTTAAACCTATTATTTTATAGTAATTTTATAGCTTGTTGCCTAATTTTGACACCTGTTCAATTTATGGTCATGATTTTTAGATTGATTTCTTTTACTCTGGTGTTATACTTTTTTTCCCTCATTTCTAGTAGTTTTTAATTGTATTCTGGATGATGTTGTAGTATAATACTTTGTATTTTATAATTTTCCTCTCAAGATTGTTAATTTTTTGATAATGGGCAGCTATATATCCAGAAGATCACTCTAAGTTTGGAGCTACTTGGTTTTACATTTAGTAGTTATAGTCCATTTGGATTGTGTGCTTACTCCTAAGGAAAATATCTTATTATATACTGTGTAGCTCTCCTAGAATATCTATGGAAACTTCAAGGCATTTATCAAATTTCTCTATATTGTCAAGATTCAAACTCCAAAATTCATTTTGAAACCATTAAAATCTCTGTCCAGGTCTTCAACTTTTGCAGTTGTGTTTTTCTTCTTCAGGTTTTTGGAATCTTGCCTGCATCTCTGGGGTCAACCAAAAACCTAGGAAAATTTATACACAGAATTTGTGGCTTATTCGCATCTGGCTCTCTCCTATCTTCATGACCCCTTCATTTTCCAGTTTCTTTTAATGTGTCACATTCCTCAGGTCAAGAAGTCTGTGACTGTCTTCTTATGTTCTGTTCAATAAGAAATGAGAAGTGCTTTCAGAAGAAAAGCTGCATAAATGAACATGTCACTCACAGCAAATCTTTTCCTTCAAGGGTTAAATTCCTTCTAATATTTGGCTGCCTTTGATCATGCTTCAGCAACTTTTAGTAGGATTTTTTTATATCTGCCTAAGAATTGGTAATGTTTTCTGCAAGAGGATTAATTTGATACAAGCTAGTCTGCCATTACTGGAACCAGCTGTGTATAATTGCTAGCTGTGTGATTGTGGGGAAATTTCTCTTTTAAGAAGTGTTTTTTTCATCTTTAAATGAAGAATGTCAAGAATATCTACTTCCTAAACATGTTAATGACAATCAAACATGAACAATAATGCAAAGCACTGAAAAGGAAGTCTGACACACTGCAAACACGCACACATTTTCCTATTGTATTTACCAAAGGAACATCTTTCTCAAAAGCTCTTAGGACGAATATTTTTTAGGTTAACAATGAAAAAAAACAAAGCTATTTTTATTGATTTGGGGATAACTTTGTTGACAGTAAGCTTTCTAAAATGCAACTCTACTGTTTATGCGATAAAGAGAGTTATTCAATTCCTGCCACTAAAGTATTTTAAATGAGATAAATAATAGAAAAAAATACCACACAGGAGCTTTATTTAATATTACTTTTCCTGAAAGAAGAGTAAAAGTTATGTGTGCTATATTGCATCTATTTAAGCAGGTATTCACTGATCAATTTACTATAAATTTCATGTATCCTACCTTGGGATGAAAAATAAGTACCATATGGAATATCCCATATATATAATTTGGTTCTATTTTGGTGAAACTTTGATTAATTAATTAAATAAAAATAATTAAATAATATCATTAAATATCTGTATATGCTGTAGCACTTGACATCAGACTCATATATATGCATATATAGAGACACATGCCCACTCACAACAGTCTTTATAGTAGTGTTATTTGAAAGCCATTAATATTGAAGTTGTAGAAAACACTAACTGGGTATTCATAAATCATTGAGTCTAAGCTCATTGTATGGAGTTTTTTCTTTTTTCTTTTATTACCCTGCATCTCTTTTCAAGCCATGTTGAACCAGACTAATATATTTCAGTGACATTATATTAATAACAACAGTAGGAAATAGACAACAGTGTTGTCCTTTCTTCACATCTATGCCAGCATCTATCATTCCCAGTCTTTTTGACAAAAGCAATTTTAACTGGGGTGAAATAACCACTTTTACATTTTTAAAAATAAATATTTTGTTTTGATTTTTAACCTTTTATATAGACTACAGTCTACCCCTGTGAGTTATGTATTCCATAAGTTGTCTGCAATCTGTTTACTCTTTTCAAACAGAGTTCAAGACCGGCCTGGGCACCATAGTGAGTCCCCATCTCTACAAAGAAAAAAAAATTAAAAAAATTAACCAGGCATGGTGATGTGTGCCTGCAGTTCCAGCTTCTTGGGAGATTGAGGTGGGAGGAGTACTTGACCATAAGAGGTCGAGGTTGTCTTGAGCCAAGATCAGGCCATTTCATTCCAGCCTTAATGGCAGAGCAAGACCTTACCTCAAAAATTAAAATCAAAAATCAAAAAGTCTAAACTAAAAAACACTTCACATTTTTTTTTAAACATATGCTATGCTTGTATTTGAAGGTGTTATTAGTAAAGCAGTAGCCAGGATGATTTTTTTAACTCATTCATCTGCAGACTCTTAATTTCTTCCACCAGGAATGTATGAATTTAGTGCTGATGCCTGTATTTTAGTTCACATAATCTAACCAATTCATTGTTCATACTGACACATAATATTAAACACTTATATGGTGTTTATAATGTGTAAGATCTATTCTAAGACCTTTTTATCCACAGAATTTTCCAAGGAATCCTATCATGTGGATGCGATTTATTATTTGCTATCTTACACATAAGACACAGAGGGTTTTATAAATTTATCTAGATGTGGAATTAAAAACTTGGGCATGGCTGGGTGCGGTGACTCAGACCTGTAATCCCAGAACTTTGGGAGGCCAAGGTGGGTGGATCACTTGAGGTCAGGAGTTCAAGACCATCCTGGCCAACATGGTGAACACCGTCTCTACTAAAAACACAAAAATTAGCCAGGCATGGTGGCACATGCCTATAATCCCAGCTACTTGGAAGGCTGAGGCGGGGGAATCACTTGAAACCGAGAAGCAGAGGTTGCAGTGAGCCGAGATTGCACCACTGCACTCCAGCCTGGTGACAGAGTGAGACTTGGGAAAGGAATGAAGGACGGAAGGAAGGAGGAAAGGAAGGAAGGTAGGAAGGAAGGAAGAAGAAGGAAAGAAAGAAAGAAGGAAGGAAGGAAAGAAGGAAGGAGGGGAGGGAGGGAGGGAAGAAAGGAAGGAAGGAAGGAGAGAGAAAGAGAGAGAGAGAAGAAATAAGTAGTTGGGCATAACGGCTTTAGAGCATGATCTAACTATGCTACTATCCTACCCCCTACAAAAATAAACCATCGTTATCAACAACAACAAAATTGGAAGGCAAATATAATACATAAACTAAAACTAAGAAACAAAGGCTAAAAATAGCTTATAGTTATCAATCTAAGAATAGAATCCAACATTTATTATATAAATATCATTCGCTTAATGAAAATGTTTTCTTCAAGGATGCTGGCCTGTTGCTGTACTTTCTGTCAGATTATTCCATCTGAATTTTCTTCACCACTAGTTTCTGCAAGTTTAAATCTTCTCACTTGACATCATGATTTTGTTTGAAGAAATCTGTTGTTTTGTTTTGTTTTGTTTGTCTTTGGTTGAAGGACTTCTAAGTATTGAATTGCTATCTTTTGTAACCGATTATCTACCATGAAAAATGTTCAGATTTTTTCATTGAAATGATGTGTCTCTATTAGTACAGTTAGGGGTTTTTGGTTCTTCTCTTATTAAGATCCTACTTATATTTAGTCATTAGTTTTTGCATCTCAGTTTACTCAGTCTTATATTTCTGTCTTCCTGTACTTAACCAACCCAAATGACTATAGCTCCTTTAAATAAGGAAATATAATTCAATTGAAAACTACTTAAATACAATGTATCAAACTCTCATGGAGATTTCACCTATATTAGTGAATTGATTGGTAAAATTCCAGTGCCAACAAGAAATAAAGTAATTTACAGAATTGGGTTTACAAACATTTGAAATAAGGATTGACAAGGTTAAGAAATGTCACTCACTACACTTATGACCTACCTATGAATATGTTATTTAATCTAGAAAAAATGTCCTCTGCCTTAAGATTTGAAATAAGATACAAAGCTACAGATGGTCTAGAATTCACATTTTGTGAGAAAAAGGAAAAAAAATCTCACTAACTTGTATATTTCCACAATTCAGTTATTACTATTAATTTTTTTGCATACTAAAGTCTTTGACTTGTAAAATTTCAAATTATGAAATTATAAAATATATGAGATATTTTACAAGACATAATCACCAGGTTACAGTAATTTTAAACCTTAGAATACAATGATTGTAAAATACGGTGATTTAAAATATAAGTAATTAGGAGTTATATGCTATTTTTTGTATATCTCATTAAAAATAATTTTTAATATTAATAAAGTCTTTGAGAAAAATATAATTTGTAAATTATAAAGCCTTATGAAATAAACATGGAATCTTGAGAATCCTAGGGAGTCTATAAAAAAGGGTGAAATGATAATAGTGACAGGCTGACAACTTGACTTTCATGTTTTTCTTAATACACCGAAAAGTCAGTTAAAATTATTTTTTACATCTTTCACAAAATGACTTTTATTTATTTTAAATCAAGGAATACTTTATGTAACCCCAGATTAGAGCTAATCTTTCAATCCGAAAACTCCCCACGGAGTACCACATTTATGTGCTATTTCCTCCTAACAAAGTTGCACAGCAGATCAGTAGAAGTTAATTGCTATGTCTAGGGACTTCGTATTTGCCCATACTCTAGATCTGTAGTAAAACTTTAAATTGTAGATGTAGAGAGATTACATGGATGATGATCCGCAATCTCAAAATATTTAAGAAGTCTATTAAATTGCCATAAAATATCTTATTTGCAGTTTTTGGCACTAAATTGGCAACTTAGCACTATGAAAATGCTTCCATTTGGTCATCAACTGAGCTAAAGCACCGATCATTTGTACAGATTCCAAAGATGATAATTAAGACTATTGTAGTGATAATCCCCAGTATATTTGCAGACTTCCCAGGCAGCAATAATAACCAGCTCATCATCTTTTAATTAAAATGGTAGTAATTTTCTTTTCTAAAAATAAAATTGTGTCCCATTTTATTGTCAACAGAATGGTATGTTCATTACATTAAACATTTTACTTTAGTTTTCATTTGACATTAGGGCCTGTTTTTTGTCTTATGTGACACATACTATCAAACTAAATTTAAAGTAATATTATAATGTCTGTTGTATTCAGGAAATAGTAACATATCTTTAAGGAAGCAGCTGGCATTTTATATAATCATGCCTACTATAATATTATGTTTGATTCATAAACAGAACAAGTACAGATGTTACTCCTTTGCAAATTTTAAACAAGGAAATGAATTTATAAAATAATGTAATTGAATTAATGTAATACTGCAGGTGAACAACTCTGCTGTATTTATACTTACAACTTTTCTTTCTCATTATTAGCATTTCTAAGTTGAAAATTTTAAATTTATAAATATTTAAAACTCCTAAAGACTAATAGTTAAGTACTTTCCAAGATGAGGGAGAGATTGCTGACCAGGACTGAAAAACTCAAGACTTGCTTAATTTATGTAAAATAGAGCAGCTAAGGAGTTTTCTCTAAATAGAGTCTGATTTTTAAAAAACACACTATTTTACAAATGCTCTTTTGCTTCCTTGATATTTCTTAAAGATTAAAGAGTTTCATATTGCTTTTCATCAAATCATTTCATTCTCATTCAAACCAAATCTGCAAATGCAATTGCTCATAATTTTCTCCTTAACAATTAAAGTAGTAAAAATTTAAAACACTTTATTTTGGAAAACCAACCACCATTAAATGTACTCTTCTTATTACTGTTTCCATTTTGAAACCACAATATTCTTTTTGTTTGATTTTTATTTTCAAAACATTTGGATAGATATTAATAAACTGTATGAAAAGAATATGGTAATTTAGGTAAACCAGTAATATTTCTTTATATCTAATATGCTGTGGCTTAATAAATCATTGAAATTAGGAGTTATTGCATCTCCCTTTTGTTCTATTACATGAATTGAAATAAGTCACATTAGTTTTGAATCTGTTTAACTGCAAAATAAGGGTCTTTCTTGAGTAAGTATTTTTGTATGTACACTTTGGTATACATTTTATTATCGATACCTTAAAGTATATGTAATTATTAGTGCAAACAAGAAATATCAGTTTATAACCCTGACAGTGCATTACCGGCAAAAGTCATGTCTTGGCTTCTCTCTCTTTCTCTCCTCCTTTTATTGAAGGAAACTGATGAGATCTGCAATGGCAAAGCTGCAGGATAGAAGGGGCTGTGTTTATAGGACCGGTGGCTCTCCTATTTGGTACTAGGTACTGTGATACTTCAGAAACTTGAAAAGTTCAGTTGGCAACAACAGTAATAACACCAAAAACTGTAGCTTGTATTCCAGCATCTAATTTATTTTTGTTTTGCTTTTACTTTTTTCAAATTTTTAGACTTAGAGACTGCTATGGACTGATTTTTTTCTCTCTCTCAAATTTGTATGTTAAGTCCTGAGACCAACTGTAGCTGCTTTTGAAGATAGGGCCTAAAAAGAAGTGATAAAGGCTAAATGAGGTCATGAAGTCAGGGCCCTGAGTTGATAGGGTTGGTACCTTTAATAAAGAAGATGGGAAGACATTAGAGTGCTCTCTTTCCCCATCATTTGAAGATACAGTGAAAGGCAGCCATTTTAAAGCCGGGTAGAGAGCGCCTACCGGGAACTGAATAGCTGAAATATTGATCTTGGACTTCCCAGCCTCCTAAAGTGTGAAATGTAAATATTTGTTGTATAAGACATCCAATCTATGGTATTTGTTATGGCAGCCCAAGAATACTGACACACAGACTTTTAAATATCCCTTCCAACCCTGAGAAACTTTGAATTATACATATAGTTTCAAATCAGTGGTCTCTTAGATCATCACTAACAGCGTTTGTCATAGACTACCCTACCAGTCCCAAAGAAACACTCTTCCTGGTATTCAAGCACTTGTATGATTTTCTTTTACATTGATTCTGACCTTGGTCATATTACTTGCTCTCTCCAATAAAATATCAAAAATTATGATTCAAGTAGAGGATTGAAAAGCACATGCATATTGGAGCTTGGCATCTTAGAATACCTCATCTTGGAAGCCAACAACTTTGCTATGAAGAATATCATAGACCACTGAATGATGAGAGGCTTCATGGAGAGAGATACTGAATGATGAGCGACATATGGTACATTAATAGAACTGGCTAAGCTCCCAGATGAATTCAAATAAACATGTGATTTTAGACATACCATGAAGAACAGAAGGATCAAGCAATTGGCATAGCCAACCTGCAGAATTGACAGAAATAATAAATAATTTTTTAGACCACTAATGTTGAAGTGGATTGTGGCACAAAAATCAAGAACTAAGTCCATGTTTAAGCTGAAAAGAAACAATTTTCTTTCTTTCTATCAATGCATACTCTATATCATAATCATAATATACTGCCAAAAACATTTGTGCTTAACATATCCTACAGGAATGCTGCTCAATAGAAATTTCTGTGATAATAATTTACATATATATATTTGCTGCCAACTTTCCACTTGACATACGACTTTGGGGGACCTGAAGTGTAGCAAGTCCAATGGGAAAATTAAATTTTTATTTTAATTAAATTAATTTTTCTTTAGATTTAAATAGATATTTGTGACCATTAGAAATATATTGGACAGTGAGGTTCTAGCATTTTTTTAGATAAAACAATTATGGGAAATTGACTTCTGAAACCAGCTACTTTCTCACATATAAGATTTTACAATGAATTATCATGTATAACAACCGCATCTTATGTTTTGCATCTTTCCACCTTTATCAATACACTGATTCATCAATTTGATAAGGAAACTAGAATATTAAAATATAATTTAAAAAGTTTTGTTTCAAATCATCACGGCGAAAAGATAAAGAATGCTCATAATTAATATTAATATTGTTATATCCAAAGATAGTGTTTGCATCAACACTTTTATTTATTTAACAAATATTTGTCACATGCCTTGTGTGAACTAGCCCCAGGAAACACATTAGAGAGTTAGAAAGCAAAGTTTTGTGTCTCACAGAGATTATAATCTGATTGATACATAGTAAATCTGAAGTTTACTATGGACAATAAACATAGAAACACAGGAATAAAATAATTTGGGCATACTGATAAGAATAACACTAGAATAACTGCAATAAAAGAGTGTTACTGTTGGAGATGAAAGCATCAATATAATGGCGTATATATGTGCTGAGACAAGACAAATTAAGTTTAATGAGGAATAAGAATTTCAGGCCAAGATCCTGAAAGAGGGATTACCCTGACATTCATAAGAAACGAAAAGAGGTGAGAGTGATTAGTGTGAGCAAGACTCGGGACAACCAGAACAGGCTTAGAAAAGAGGGCAGAGAAGTAGGGAAGGGCCAAATGAGACACGATTAGGTAGACCATGTTAAGAGATGAGTTTGCCTCCATCAAAAATCAATAATAACAACTTTGTTTTTTCAAAACTTTGAGTAGGAAAAAAAGATGATATTTCAAGTGTCTTACAAAAAGTTTACTATGGCTCCTGGGGAGATTGGTAGGCAACAATGAAAGCAAATTAATAATTAGAAAACTATTACAGATGCCTAGTGTGAGTCAATGGTGTCTTTGCACAGATGGTGGCACTTGAGTTTCAGGAATGTATTCAGTAAATAAGGCTTACTGAAATGCAAGACAGAGAGTCCTCCATAATATAAAACACTGGTAATTACATTTCTGATAGTAAGTATTAACATTTCTGACGAAGATTTCTATAAATATTTCCTAAATCAGATTATATTCACAATTCCTAAAAGGATCAAAAGAAGATGATCAGTCATTTCCATAGATGACAAAAACATTTGTTAAAATAAAACATTGTTTCATTACAAGAACGCTAAACAATCTAGATATAGAAGGAACATATCTGAAAATAATAAAAGTGGAACACTACAAACTCATGACGAGCATCATACTGCACAGGGAAAAATTGAAAGCCTTTTATCTGAGATTTAAACCAAGACACAAATACCCACTTTCGACACTTGCATTCAACTAGAAGCTCTAGCCAAAACAATCTGGCAAAAGAAACAAACAAAAAAAAACAAAGAAATAAAAAGAAAGAAAAAAAGAAAGGGCATCCAAATTGGAAAGCAAGAAAGGCAAAGACTTCATGACCAAAACACCAAAAGCAATGGCAATAAAGACCAAAACAGACAAATGGGATCTAATTAAAGTTAAGAGCTTCTGCACAGCAAAAGAAACTATCCTTAGAGTGAACCAGCAACCAACAGAATGGGAAAAATTTTTGCAGTCTACCCATCTGACAAAGGGCTAATATCCAGAATCTACAAAGAACTAAATAAATTTACAAGAAAAAAAACAAATAACCCCATCAAAAAGTGGGCAAAGGATATGAACAGACACTTTTTAAAAGAAGACATTTATGTAGCCAGCAAACATATGAAAAAATGGTTATCATCACTGGTCATTAGAAAAATATAAATCAAAACCACACTGAGATACCATCTCTCTCCCCAGCTAGAATGGTGATCATTAGCCATACAAGAGATTCTGAAGAAAGCAGATTCATATCTTCTTCGAGCTGGTTTTTTCTGTTTTACGTAAAGAATCTCATTAGCAATAGTCAAAAGAATATACTGGTATTTCACAATTTCTACTGACCACAAAAGGACTGATTTTTGTTTTAAAATCAGTGCAAAGCATGCTCCTAATCATTGTAATAACAAAATGTCAGTGTTTAATTTTTCTTCAGAAAACAAGTTTTAGAAGTTAGTAGAAGGTGACATATTCTTTAACTATGGGAAGTGGTAGAAGCAGAATAAGATTATATGGAAGTTCAGATATGTAAAGTGAAAAGTGCTAAAAAATGTGGGTTTTTCCTTTCCTCCTTTCATGGAAAACCAAGAACTACTAGAATGTAAATGAATAGAAACTATACTAGAAATCTGAGTTGGTAAAAAGAAAGTATTACATCTTTTTAAAGAAAGTATAATGGATCAGAAAAACATTTTCCATGTATAAAGCTCCATTTTTTTCTACCTTTTCTTTATTCTCCTTTTACCTCCACTACCACTTCTCTTGCCACTATTCCTTCCCTTGTACTCAGCCCTCATGTCTCCTAGAGAAATAAAATACAAAGAATGATGAAAAACTACTTAGTCTGCTACTATTTTAAGGAGGCAAACTCCTTGAGAGCCCTCCATGCTTTTCTCAATGTATCTATATTGTTTACTTCAATTAATACAAGAAATCATAAAAAAAAAAAAAAAAAAAAAAAGAAAGCACTGAACATGGAAAGGAACAACGAGTACCAGCCACTGCAAAAACATAGCAAATGGTAAAGACCATCGACACAAAAAAGAAACTGCATCAATTAGCAGGAAAAACAACCAGATAGTATCAAAATGGCAGGATCGAATTCACACATAACAATATTAACCTTAATGTAAATGCACTAAAGGTCCCCATCAAAAGACACAGACTGGCAAATTGGATAAGAAGTCAAGACCCTATGGTGTGCTGTATTTAGAAGACCCATCTCACAGGCAAAGACACATATAGACTCAAAATCAAGGAATGGAGGAAGATTTACCAAGCAAATGGAGAGCAAAAAAAAATCAGGGGTTGCAATGCTAGTCTCTGATAAAACAGACTTTAAACCAACAAAGATCAAAAGAGACAAAGAGGGCATTACATAATGGTAAAGGGATCAATGCAACAAGAAGAACTAACTACCCTAAATATATATGCACCTAGTACAGAGGCATTGAGATACGTAAAGCAAGTACTTAAGGACCTACAGAGAGACTTAGACTACCACACAGTAATAGTGAAAGACATTTACACTCCACTATCAATATTGGACAGATCAATGAGACAGAAAATTAACAAGGATATCCAGGACTTGAACTCAGATCTGGACCAAGTGGACTTAATAGACATTTACAGAACTCTCCACCCCTAATCCACAACATATATATTCTTCTGAGCACCACACCACACTTACTCTAAAATTGACCACATGATTGGAAGTAAATCACTCCTCAGCAAATGCAAAAGAGCGGAACTCATAACAAACAGTTTCTCAGACCACAGTGCAATCAAATTAGACCTCAGGATTAAAAAAACTCATGCAAAACCACAGAACTATACGGAAACTGAACAACCTGATCTTGAATGACTACTGGATAAATAATGAAATGAAAGCAGAAATAAAGATGTTCTTTGAAACCAATGAGAATGAAGACAAAACATACCAGAATCTCTGGGACTCATTTAAGAAAAAAGAAAAATGAGTAATGCACAATCTTATAGTTGTATCCCACGAATTAACCTATAGTATATGACATAAATTAAGAAATACTACCATTGGACAGTCTGTAATTCATTTTTGAAAAACAGAGACACTAGAATTTTTAGTTCTTAGCAAATTTCTTATATTCTTGAAAAATACTTATTACCCTAGAAAGGTTTATTTTATGCATGTTTTATCTATATTTGCCATATTAGTTATTAACATTGATAACTTAAAACTATTCACTTTTTAACTTATTTTAAAATTAAAATAAACATAATATATACTAAAACATATGTATATCAACATTAACTAAATATTTCAAAACTCCATAAATAAATACTTCAAAATGAAAATAGAGAATAATTACATTGCTTTTCACTTTGGCTATTTTTTTAAAGACTAGCCATACACAAGGTAGCTGGATTCTCATATATATTTCTTTATTTGGTCAGTTGTGTCATGTTATGTTGGTTTAAGTACATGAAGAAAATTCAGCCTCACACAGAAAAGCATGGATATACATCTTTGATGTCACACCAAATTTTGAAAAGTGGTAATTTCTTTAAATTCAGTTGCATATGGAATATAAAATCATACAAATATACTTTTTGTACTTTATTACATTAAAATATATTCGCCTACCTTGCTCTTTGAATAGATACCTTCTCCGTTTGTGATGTTGTGACAGTACAACCATTCTGGAAATATTGGTTCACTGATTTATGCAGAAAAAAACAATTTTGATATAAATGTTTATGCAATATCCAAAACAAAATTACCTCCAATTTCATCAACAAAAGCTAAGTACTGGGAATCTGTCAAGATTTTGATGGTAGGTACATGTTTTCCAAAATTCTAATATTTGGATAAAAGCTCAACTTTTATCATTGATAACAAACGCAGATGGCCCTCCCTATCTATGAGTTCTGCATCTGTGGATTCAAGCACCTGTGGATAAAAAAATTTCCAAAAAAACTCACAATAAATAATTATATTAAAGCAATACAAATAAAAACAATACAGTTACCAACTATTTACATGACATTTACATTGTAGTAGGCATTATAAGTAATCTAGAGATGATTTAATGTATAGGGCAGAGTATGAATATGCAAATACTAGGCTATTTTACAAAAGGGACTTGAGCATTCATGAATTTTGGTATCTGCTGGGGCTCCTGGAACCAATCCTCTGTGGATGCCAAGGGATGACTGACTTCCTGACTTTCTGATACAAGAAGCTTCATTAATATTTCATAATTTTCCTTTTCTAGTAATAGAATTATTAATTTCTACAAAGACCTCTGTTTTCTTGATGTTACTGGTGTTTTGTTGCTTTTAGGTAATTTCAGTGGGTAGAGCTAGGCATTTTATATATACATATTAATAAATGTTGATTTATATATATTATATATATACACATATATATGTATATATATTATATATACACATTATATATATATTAAGTATATATATGGAAACCTCCTATTCCAGTCTAATATTATGGGGATTTTCTATTTCTTCTGCATTTCATGTTTGTATCTGCCTCCTCTCACAATAAAATCTTACTTCCTAATGTTTTATTTTATTTTATAGTATTTAGGGGATAGCAAACACTATTTCCTGGGAATGCACTGGTATCTTTATTCTAAAGGCTAGAGGCTTTATGAGCAATATAAGCCATTTAAAGTTCAGTTCTCCATGCTTCTCAAATGTATTCATTTGAAAGCTCTAATGCCCACTGAGCTCAGCATCAAATCCTGATAAAGGCAATATGGAACAGAGTTTGTGTTTAGAGTCTCTATAGGAAATCCACTTGTAAGAGGATACACGTATCTCTTCAGGGGAGTACAAGAATGAGAATTTGTGAAGATAATGCTAAAATATGATTGGTAATCTACCCTAAAAGCACAAAACCTTTCCACTGTAAAAAAAATATCATAACATTACTCAAACAAATAGTTATTCAAAGAATTACAAGGCTGTTTGGAACCCTGAAAGGCTGTAGAGTCCATTTTCTGGCTTTCAGGCAAGGTCACATTTAAACTATCTTAGATGAGGAAACCCTCTTTCTTTGTAAAGGCCCTCCTTGGATAACTAATTTTCACATTTGGCATTCTTAACTGTTAGAAAATTATTTGTTATATATAGCTTGTACCCTCTATTCTGCAGTATGATCCCCTCTCTCTTCTTACGTTCTAAGTAGCGAAAGAAAATAGCTCGTCATTCTCCATTGAATAATATCTTTTAATATACTAGAAATATTATATAAATCAGCCTCATTTCCTTTTTTTAAATTAGAATTTGTCTTTATGGTCTTACCTCCCTTATCTATTCATTACCTTATTATTCTGCTGAAATCTCTTCATATTATACCTAACCTTTGAACATTTTAGAGCAACATCACAAACTGAATGATGTACAGAAAAATACAGCTTGGCCATATTTTAAGAACTTCAACTTCTTGTCTGTTACATATTTTTTTAAGTTATTCTGCATTTCTGATTTATTTTGTTATTTTTCTCCATCATGTATCAACATTTTTTTTGTTTCTTTTTTGTTTATTCTATTCAGTGATATATAGCTATTTAAGCCAATTTTTATAGTAAGCCACATTATTTAGTGCAGAGGTACGAGGAATTCTTGAATGGTGCCAAATCTGCCAGAATAATTCCGTATATATAATTAATTTATCTACTGGACAACTGAGCAACAATGTTGTTGCAATGATAACCACTGTTTTTTGAGCACTTAACATGTGCTAGCCATTGTGGTAAGCATATTATATAATTCATCTAATTTAATTTTTACAAAAATAATTACCATAAATTATGTTGTTTCATTTAAAATAAAGTGGGGGGGGGTACTAAAACAGCACAGTGATGATTAACACAAGTAGAGTTGTTATTCAAATGCAGCTCAGTCTAACTGAAATCTGTGCTTTCAACAACTATAGAAACCTTTCACAATTACATTGGTTCCTAATGCTTCATAAATACCCTTAATTACAAGAGTTATAAGATTTGATGCTACTTGGAACAATTCTATGGAAACAGGGAAGTACTACTTAAGCCCAATCTGATCTCAAAATAATCTCTGTCTGCCCAATTATGAATTGGAGAGAGTTACACAAGCAGTAGCTGCAATTTTCAGGCTACCAATTGCTAAATTAGTACATAATTAAACCCAACACTTTCCCTTATGTAACTGGATAATATGGAACATTTTATCACAGGAAGATAGTATAGCATGAGAATGGAAAGCAAACAGAATTGACTGAGCAATGTGCTACGTTGAAGACTGAAGACAATCCAGGAGGGTAGATTTCAGATTGATCAGGAAAGTGAAACGACTTGAGTCAGTCAGTGGTACCCAGTTTTAGGAAAACAGTGGTTTCAAGATGGAATTATAAAACTATAATGTGATAAAGTACTGGCCTAGAGGTTGGATAGTTGCCATTGCAGGGCCAAGAGAGTACCTGGGCACACAATACAGCAGGACATAGGTAGGATATTTTTCCAGTCTCATAGAGGATCTAGCATCAGTGTAGGTTGACTAACAGGTGGAAATAAGAGGTACAGGAATGATAGTAGATGATAAGCTTGCTGGAAGTAGTGCTGTAAGCATAGGATAGAGATTCAGAACAAGCACAATGTCTACCACTAGACAGTTTTGTAGGTGACTGATTTTAATTAAACACAGAGGTCTGGTCTGGACACGGTGGCTCACTCCTGTAATCCCAGCACTTTGGGAGACCAAAGAGGCCGGATCACAAGGTCGAAAGTTCCACAGGAGTCTGGCCAATATGGTGAAATCCCGTCTCTACTAAAATACAAAAATTATCCGAGTGTGGTGGTGCTGCCTGTAGTCCCAGCTACTCTGGAGGCTGAGGCATGAGAATCGCTTGAACCCTGGAGGCAGAGGTTGCAGTGAGCCCAGATTGCACCACTGCACTCCAGCCTGGGCAACAGAGGGATACTCCATCACAAAACAAACACAAAAACCAAAATACAAAAACAAACAAAGCTTGGTTACACTACATGGATATAAGAAGAGAAAGATGTATAATACTACATTCTATAATTTCTTCTTTTTAAGCAGGTTGACTCATTCAAAAATGATTATTGTATGTAGAATTACAGAGTAAGAGCACAGAGATGAATGTTAAAAATCATCTAGTCAGGGTTTAGAAAATAGACCAATATTAAAATTTATATTTTTAAGAACAACAACTTAGCTGTGCTCGAGTGCAGTCATAGGAACCACGTAAAAATGGGCATGACTATGCTCTAGCTAAAACTTATTTACAAAAGTATGTGGCATGTCATATTTGGGCCATGACAAGTAGTAGTTTCTGACCCTTGATGTAGTCTAATCCTGTCATTTTTAGATTAGAACAAAGGCTTTGTCAAATGTCAAATAGCTAGAATTTGCAGACATGAATAGAAATCAAATCTTCAGGATCCTAGATCAATATAGTGACATTATCTCTCATATACATTCTGTAACAAAATAAAACCTATGTTTCATAAGAACAATTATAAATATTATTGGTTGAAATAATTCTAATATATTTTTGTTTTCTCACCTTGAGATATAATTGACTGATAAAAATTACATACATTTAGAGTGTACATCGTGATGTTTGGATATACGTATGCATTGCACGATATTACTACAGCAAAGCTCATAAACATATCCAGCACTTCACATAATTACCCTTTTTGAGTGTGTACTGAGAACATTTAAGATCTACTGTCATAGCAAATTTCTAGTATGCAATTTATTACTCTTTATTGTCATCATGTTGTACATTTTATGTATTCATTAATCCTGTTTAGCTGAAACTTTGTACCCTTTGACCAACATCTTCCCATTCTTGCCCCCAGTTCATGGCAACCACTATTCTACTCTCTGCTTCTCCCAGTTCAAATTTTTCAGATTCCACATATAAGCGAGATCATACAGTAGTTGTCTTTCTATGCCTGGTTTACTTCACTTAGCATAATATCCATTAGGTACACCCAGGTTTTTGTAAACAACAGCATTTTCCTCTTTATTAAGCCTGAATACTATTCCAGTGTGTGTATATGTCTGTGTGTGTATGTGTGTCTAATTTTCTATCCATTAGTCTCTCAATGGACACAGGTTGATTTCATATCTTGGCTATTGTGAACAGTTCTGCAAAAAACATGGGACTTCAGATATCCCTTCATTATACTGATTTATTTTCTTTTGGATATATACCCAGAATTTGGATTGTTGGATCATATGGTAGCTCTATCTTTAACTTTATGGGAAAATCGGACAATCCCATACATTTTTTTATAATGGCTGAAGCAATTTACATTTTCACCAATAGTGAACAAAGATTCTCAGTCAAATTTCCTCCAACTGTTGATATCTGTTGATTTTTTTATAATGGTCATGCTAATAATAGGTATGGCATGACAGCTCACTGCAGTTTTGATTTGTATTTCCCTGATGATTACAAATATTGAGCAAATTCTCATACACATATGGACTCTTTGTATGTCTTTCCTGAAAAAGAGAATGCATATCTAGGTTCTTTGCATTGAGTGTTTAGTTAGTAAAATAAATGTACTAAAATTACATCATTCACCCCACCACTCACCCTTATAAGGAGGGTATATAATTATTTGTATTATATAAATGAGAAGCAAGAATGTAAGCAATTGACATCCTTAGTATATTATCCAATGTAATATCTTAATTAGTAGAGATGATTTGTAGAGCTTTGACCCCAGACAAGTGTTTTTGCTAGTAGACTTTGACTCTTTTCTTAAATTTCAACATGGTTTTAGATCTATTTCCTTATCTCATATGTCTGCATATATGTGTGTATATACTATTTATTTAACATTTTTTATTTTATTTTGTTTTATTTTCCGAGAAACACGTGCAGGATGTGCAACTTTGTTACATAGGTAAACGTGTCTAATGGTGGTTTGCTGCACCTATCAATCCATAACCTAGGTATTAAGCCCTGCATGCAGTAGCATTATTCTGATTTTCTCCATCCTCCTATAAATTCTTAAAGTAGTTTAAGTAATTTTATTTTGTAAAAATATTTCATCACCATTACTTTAAACTTAATTTTATATTTTACTAAAATATGACATTTTAATTTTTAAAATAGCTAATCAATATATTCACATAATCCATTTTATTTACAACATCGTTCATTCATGCTTTATATATTTCTTCCAAACCTTTTGCAATTGATTTTCTCAATTTTACTAATAAGGTAAAGAGTGGATATTGAATAGACATTCTAAGCTAAGGAGTGGATATTGAAAGATAGATGATAGAGCAGAATAGATTCAAGAAATAACTGATTTTTGGCAGAGATACTAAGGTAATTCAATGATAGAGAAGTCTTTCTTAGAAAACATATTGGAACTTTTGGATTTCAATATGCAAAACAATACAAAGAATTAGCCTAGTTTCTTCACCTCAAATTTTAAACAATAATTAATTGAAACATGAATCACAGATGTAAATACAAAATCTCAAATAAAGCAATCTGCAAAGACAAAAATAAAAACAAATAGTAGAAATTTTTCTGACCTTAATTAGGAGGAGCTTTCTTAACTGTGATACCGTATAAAATAGAAAATTTATTGATAAAAGCGTAAATTTTTAAAATGATGAATTATACCTTACTGAAATTAGAAACTTCCACTTAAGTGACTGAGAGTAAAAATATCCAAATTGCACATTTTTTAAAGAGTTGTATCTATATTTTTAAATGCTTAATACTCAATAATAAGGAAAATCTCATTTTTTAAAAGAAGTAAAAAAGCTTTTAGCGAACACTTCATCAGGCACATGCCAATCTGTCTAATGTATTAATTTTTTGTACAAATAATGACATTCTGCTTTGTTGCTCAGGCTGGTCTTGAACTCCTGACTTCAAGCAATTCTCCCACCTTGTCCCCTAAAAATGCTAAAATTATTGTCACGAGCCATTACACCAGACCTAATACCCTGTTTTTAATCATTAATTTGTCATGAAATTCTAGAAAAGATAAAATTATTGAGACACAAGTTAGATCAGTGATTGGTTAGGATGGTGTTTTAGTATTGCTGAAAAAAGACATAAAGTAATTATTCAAGATAATAAAAATATTATTTTTTAATTAATACATAATAATTATACATATTAGTGAAAAGTAGATAACTCTGATGAACTCATACAATGTGTAATGATTAACAGGGTATTTAGAATAACCATGACCACAAACATTCACCATATTTTGTGTAGGGAACATGTCAAATCTAGTTATTTTGAAATGTAATAAATTATTAACTATAGTTATCCTACTGTACTACTAAACACTAGAACTCATTTCTTCTATCTAACTGTATCTTTGTACCATTAACCAATCTCTTTTAATCCCTCCTGCCCTTCCCAGTCTCTGGTAATCATCATTCTACTCTCTACCTTAATGAGAGAAACATTTTTAGCTTTCACATTTCAAGGAAAACATGCAGGATTTATATTTTTTGCCTAATTTATTTCACTTATCATAAAGACCTCCAGTTTCATTCATATTGCTCTAAATTACAGAATTTTGCTATTTTTTTGTGGTTGAATAGTATTCTATTGTGCGTATATATATATACACACCAAATTTTTTGCATTCATTCATTGATGAACACAAGTTGATACCGTGTTTGGCTATTGTGAATGGTGCTGCAGTAAACATGGGGAGGTAGGTATCACTTTCATAAACTAGTTTCCTTTTCTTTGAATAAATGCCCAGTAGTGGGATTGCTGGATCATATTCAAATTCTATATTTTGGTTTTTGGGAAACCTGCATACTGTTTTCCATAATGGCTGTACTAATTTATATCACTGCATCCTTTTCAGCATTTTATATTTTGTGTCTTCTTGAAAATAGCCATTCCAGCTGGGAGATGAGGTGATAGCTTGTGGTTTTAATTTGCATATCTCTGATTATTAATGAGACGGCGCATTTTTCTATATACTGGTTGGCCATTTGTGTGTCTTCTGAGACAGGGCTATGCAGATCCTTTGCCCTATTTTTAATGAGGTTATTATTATTTTTGCTTTTATATTGTTTGAGATCCATATATATTCTGTATATAATTCACTCGTCAAATGAGTAGTTAGCAAATATTTTATCCCATTCTTCAGGCTGTCCCTTCATTCTATTGATATTTTCTTTGCTGTACAGGAGCTTTTAAATTTAATGTAGTCCCATTTGTCTGTTTTCATGTTTGTTGCCTGTACTTTTGAAGTCTTAGGTATAAAATCTTTGCCTGGCCTATTTCAGTGGCCCACGCCTGTAATTCCAGAACTTTGGGAGGTGTAGGTGGGTGGACCACGAGGTCAGCAGTTCAAGACCAGCCTGATCAACATGGTGAAAACCCATATCTACTAAAAATACAAAAATTAGCCAAGCGTG
This sequence comes from Aotus nancymaae, assembly GCF_030222135.1. Lineage (NCBI taxonomy): Eukaryota > Metazoa > Chordata > Mammalia > Primates > Aotidae > Aotus > Aotus nancymaae. The sequence continues at coordinate 55,270,771 of NW_026988431.1, read as the reverse complement.
GTAGTGCATCTCTGTAATCTCAGCTACTCAGAAGGCTGAGGCAGATGAATCGCTTGAACCTGGGAGGCAGAGGTTGTAGTGAGCCAAGATTGTGCCATTGCACTACAGTCTGGGCAACAGAGTGAGACTCCATCTCAAAAAAATAATAAATTAATCTTTGCCTGGACCATGCCATAAAGACCGTGGGAGAAGTGCAGTATCTGAACCGAGTGTGGGAGTGGCTAGATAAGTCCCTGATAGCCTCCATTGGGTAGGAGGGGGTCCTCCAGCCAGTTGCACTTCCTGGGTTAGGCAGCACCCCACCCTGCCTCGGTTTGCCCTCATTGGGCTACACCCACTGTCCAACCAGTCCTATTGAGATCCTGGCATCTTGGTTGGAAATGTGGAGATCACTTACCTTCTTCATCACTCTTGCTGGGAACTGCGCTCCAGAGATGTTCCTATTGGGCCATCTTGGAGGAAGTCCACATACTCTCTTTTATGTAACATAGTGGAAAATTCAGTATCTACATGACTCCTATTTTCTCAGAAAAAGTGCAGTAAGTATAAAGAAAGATCAGAAAGTTCTTATCAGTTTCAAAATTTCCCCTCACTAGTGAATCACTTATTTCTGGCATTGGTATTTCTGCCAATATAACCAAACAAATGACTATTTTATAATATGTTATAACAATTGTGTTCATGTGTTCGACTTTATTGATTAGCATAATTGAAAGGGTGCAGAATAAAATATCATGTAATGAACATAATCCATCACTTTTTTTTGCTAATAGATGTATATATCTTATAATTATTGTTTTTAAAAGAGTAATGCATTATATTATTTACCTTGATAATGAGAATTATGAAAGATTACTTTTTAAATAGAAAGCAGAAAATGTGTTTTTATCATAGATAACGAATATTGTGCCATATAGTCACTACTCTAGATGGCAGCTTTCAACACATTTGAAGCATATATTTATGTCTCACCCCTGGAATCCCAGCACTTTGTGAGGCCAAGGTGGGAGGATCACTTGAGCCCAGGAATTTGAGACCAGCCTGGACAGCAAATGGAGATTTTGTCTCTCAAAAAATGAAATAATTAGCTGGGCCTGGTGGTGCACACCTATAGTCCCACTTACTTAGAGGGCTGAGGTGAGAGGATCCCTTAAATTCAGAAGTTCAAGCCTGCAGCAAGCTATGATTGTACCACTACACTGCAGCCTGGGCAACAGAATGAGACCCTCTATCTAAATAAATAAATAAATAAGTAAATACATAAATAAAATTTATATATATTATACACGCATATAGATATATCTAGAGTTATATGAAATCATATAAAACATAAAGTATTTTAAAATAAATAGGTCTTTTTTATTAGGTATTTTTAGTCAATTGGTCTCTTTAAATGACTCTTACAAAGATGTTTTCAGGAACAGTAATCACATTTATTCAGTATTTTTTAATTAATAATGAACTTAATTAAATATTACCTTGTTAGAAGTTTATACATACATATTTACATTGTATGTTCTATATTAAAAAGTAAATCATTGATATAACAAATTGCAATCTCTAGAGTTGAGATTTCACTAGCTATTTTATTCTTTAAAACCTGTGTCATTCTCAGTTAACATTCTATTCTAAGGCGCAGAGCAGTGTTTCTTCAATTTTAATGCTCTAAAGTCTAGTCTAATTACCATTGGAAAAGTCATATTGTCTATTTTTTAATTCTTTATTATTTCTGTATTTATATATTTACTTACACACGACCACAATTTGCCCTCTCCTTTATGTAGATGTCCCTACAAAAACAATTATAATTCTAAACATTTTAAATAGATACTGTTTTGCTATTTCAGAAAATATCACTGAGATACATCACTTTTTATATTTTACTGAAAATCTTAACTAAACAAAATTGATACTATTTATGCCACTAAAGACGGGTTTATTTTTGGCCCATTATATACCATGCATAAGAAGATGAAAAGAATAAAAATTAAGGAATAAGCATCTATAAGATTATTATTCCCAATTACATTTACTTTGAGGGACACTAACAGACGAATTGTAACTTTAATTTAAATTGCATCATTTTACATATTAGATACATATATATTAATATGTCTCTGTGAATATGTCTCTAAATATATTTATATTCAGAGACAGAAACAGAAAGGGGAATATAGTCCAAGTGTAAAATATGTGTGTATATATATATTTATATGTATTTGTTTAGATACAGACACACACATTTTTTTTCCCACTCTCAACATTCCTTGCAGGGACTAGTAAGCTTTGAGAGGTTCTGGGGTCAGATGCCTGTGTATTCATTGACTGAGACGATAATGATTCTCCTGACAGCACTGAGATACTGCCTGCTGTATGACAACAGACTTGAAAAGGTATCATCAAAGGTGATAATAATGAGGACCAGCAGGAGGACATATTTCAGACCGAGAAGCTGGGAGGGTATTATCAGTCTGATGGAACAGGCTGAGCTCTGGATCGGTGTGGATGTCATTCTTCTTATTGAAAATCCCGCATGAAATGAATACTTCATACTCTAGGATGGGCTTTTTGCAGCAGCTAAAGAGATTGTAAAATATTCTTCATGCAAGAGCAAGTCTGGAGAATAATAAATCCACAAGTAAAGAAATTACCTGGAGGTTTTAATTCTATCATAAAACTAAATAGCAAACGATGCTATATTTTAGTGTTTATTTTTTGACACGAAAATTAAATATTAACTATCTTGACTTACTATCAACCCTTCTGAAATGTTTGTGATAGAAGGTCACTGTTATACTTTAATTAGTTAGTTTACCAGTTCTACTAAGAATATTTTCCCCATGTACAGTTTGTAGTGAAGTCCTGAGTTTCACAAAAGAATTATCTTAAAAGATTTTGGGACTAGATTTAGATTCCAAAACTCCCTTGATCTAGGTGCCAACACAGATGATATTGATACATAATAATGTATCACTGAAGAGCAAGTCTGTAGAATGCAAGGGTATATACTAAACTTATAACTAGAGTTTTAGAGGGAAAAATACAGAGAAGAAAGAGATAGGAAAATGATACTGGCTTTGTTGTGTTGGTTTGCACCAAGGATGTAATTCTAAATGATTCTGATTAAGTTACTTCAAGTCATACTCTTCTTTGAAATGGGTATATAACTAGTCCTAGGTTGGTCTACAGGGACATACTCTGGTAGGATACCCTGGGGGAAAATCTATCAGGCTCACTATGGGCTCTCTAATTTGTACTAGGTGTCAGACCTTAAACAGGTAGTGATTTTGGGAGCATCCACTTCCTAATTAACCAACGTGATCATGCATACATGAAAACAGATTATGTATTGTGATCACTATACATTTTCATTAGGTTCAAATTCCTTACAAATTAAATCAATTATGTACAAAAATTATGATGAAGTCCAATTAGTTTACATTCTGATACCTGGAGTTTCTGTTTGGATTATCCCTTCAAGTCTACCTTCCATTGGAAAAAGAAAATTATAAAGGAAACAAGACTGTCAAAAGCATGACTGGAGCATTGAAAAAATCCTGCAGAGAAAGGGAAATGGAAGAATTTTGCAGTCCAAGAGGAAAATAACCCACAGTGGCTAAAAATCCATCCCTGTAAGTGACAGATCAAAGACCCTTTTTAGAACATTGAGGATGCTGCTCCCATGGACTGAAAACGTCATTAAAAGAATTGATTTCATTTTCTGTCTCCACTTCTTTACTTCTCAGTTATTTTTAACCCCCTCTAGCTGGCTTCGGTTCTAGTCACAGCTCTTAATACGAAGGTCTCCAATAGTCTCTATGTATGTAATTCCAACAGATACAGTTTGTTCTTATTATATTAGCATTTTTAAGCAATATTTGATCATTTCTTCCTTCAAAATTCTCTCCCTCAATAGCCCTTCGTGTTATTAGGTTATTTTTACAGCTATTTCTTCTTAATATTTTTTATTGTGCCTTTTGTTTGTCTACTCCTTAAGTATTAAAATTCCTCAAGGATTTTATGGATCAACTTCTCTTTTCATTTCAGTCTCCCTGCACATCTTCACTTGAGGTATTCTATATTCTGACATGAAATGCTTTCTTCTCTAGACTTCTGGCATTGGTCAATTTTCCTAATACTATTGTGAGCATTTTTTCTGTTACTCTTACTAGTTTCTCCTGTTTTCTACTTACACTTCTCAGTGTTAGATTTCTCAGGGTCTCTTTAATCTTCCTAAGTAATATTATTTATGCTAAAGCTCCACAAGCTTATATTTCTAATTTATCCCTCTCCCTGAGATCTGGAATTGTTTATCCAACTGCCTTAGACTTTTCTACTGAATTGTTTTGAAAGCATTTTAAGAAAACATGTCAACTATGACTCTTTTGATGCTTCCAAATCTTAAAATTTCTTTTTCTTTCTCATTGTAAAATATGGCATTACCATCCTCTCATTTGCTCAAGTCAGAAAATCACTTTATAAAATCCTATTTCTCCCAAGAAAATATCTTAGCCAGTCTGCTTGGTTTAAAACCATTTCAAAATTTTGACCCAACCTTTTCTGCTGTGTGCATATATTTTTCTGCTGTGTGCATATATTGGACTGTGTTACCTGAGTGTATTAATCCATTCTCAGACTGCTGTAAAGATATATTTGAGGCCAGGTGTGGTAGCTCACCCTTGTAATCCCAGCACTTTGGGAGACTGAGGCGGGCAGATCACCTGAGATCAGGAGTTTGAGACCAGCCTGGCCAACTTCGTCAAATCTCATCTCTACAAATATACAAAAATTAGCTGGGTGTGGTGGCTTGTGCCTGTAATCCCAGCTACTTGGGTGTCTGAGGCAGGAGAATTGCTTAAGCCTGGGAGGTGGAGGTTGAAGTGAGCCTAGATCATGCCACTAAACTAAGTTACAGAGTGAGACTTCGTCCAAAAAAAAAAAAAAAAGATATATCTGAAACTGAGTAATTTATGAAAAAAAAAAGAGGGTTAGTCAGTTCATGGGTTTTTGGTCGATATATGCTTCTGCTTCTTGGGAGGCCTTAGGAAACTTACAACGATGGCAGAATGGGAGGGGAAGGGAATCAGGCACATCTTCACATAGCAAGCAGGAGAGAGGGCAAGCAAAGGGGTAAGTGATACACACTTTCAAACAACTAGGTCTCATAAGAACTGTATCACAAGAACAGCAAGGGGAAAATCCACCTCCAAGATTCAATCACCTCCCACCCAGCCCCTCCTCCAACACTGGAAATTATAATTAAACGTGAGAGTTGGGTGGTGACGCAGACCCGAACCATGTCACTGAGCAAGTAAACCGAGTTTGTTTTCCTTAAAATGAGAATGATAAAGCCTAGCACATTCTTCTGATAGATTACATATGCAAACAATTAACAGAATGTACATATTTTTATAGTTCATTTTTTTTCTGTTTTTTCTATTTATTGTGAATTGTCCAACATGTACATGTCACCTTCTCCTAGAGGAAATATCTGACATTTCCCCTGCCCCTTTTCTATCTCATTACTCTCTGGCAATATTTTATTGCACATATTTGTCAGTAGATTGGGTAAATGTCTCCTCCCACTTAATATTTATGACAGCAGAAAATCTTTTTGTTCTTTTAAACACTGTACCCAAGTTCTTAAAAGTTTTGGCAAACAATAATTATAAGTAGTGGATAAATGAATAAACTAATGAACATACTCTCAAGAAGATATATTCTATGAAAATATAACTGCAATATCTGTTTAAGAAATAAAAGCATGGAAAACATAGTCAATTTATTCATTTACAATTTATGGTCATCTATGAAAGTCATTTGGTTATTTCTGGTTTGTATCTATCTTCTCCTTTTGTGCCCAAGTGAGATAGTGTGCCCTCACTTCAATAAAGGACTCTCTATTATTACATATATGATGTTTTGTAGCCTTTCTCAATTTTCTTAAAGCATGACTGTTGATGTTTTGAAATAATGGTTGATTTACATTGATACAATGTGGCTTAATAGTAAACATTTTTTAAGAAATACTGTGAGTTATGAATCTAAGTCTTCAATTAACAGTGTTAAGACATGCAAATATTTCCTTAAGGTACATTTTTGTGAATGGTCACAAACATCTCAAATACAAGCCTACCAAAATATATCTTAGTACCGTTTTCTCTTTTTTTCCTGCACTGCAAATACTAACTTTTCAGCATTATTTCATGGTAGAATGCTATGTCTTTATAAGCATCCTTTGTTTAAGATATTTCAAAATTCTACATGTCATAGAATATTGCTCCCTCTTTCTCTTTTTATTTTTTTCAGATATGGTTAGAATAAAATCTTATGAGGTCTCATCTTCTGGTTATAGCATCATAAATAAGCTAGTCACATAGCCAGAGAGAGAGTTTTGGTAAACTGGGATTAATGACAGGGCTTTGAGATCAAAACTCATGCTCTGACCATGAATTAATCTCTGCTTTGGAGAACACCCACAACCAGATACAGTCATACATTACTTAACAGCAGAAGAACATTCTGAAAATTGTATTATTAGGCAATTTTGTCATTGTGCACACATCGTAAAGTATACTTAACATAAACCTAAATGGTATAGCCTATTTTAAATCTAGGATATATGGAATAGCCTATTGCTCCTAGGCTACAAACCTGAATAACATGCTACAATAATGAATATTATAAATAATTACAACAAAATAAGTATCTGTGTATCTAAAAATACCTAAACATAGAAAAAAGTGCAGTAAAAATACAGCATTGTAAGCATATGGGACCACCATCTTATACGAATCCTCTTATTGACTGAAAAATTTTTATGTTTTGCATGATTTTATCTATAAATGGATATTTGATTTTGCATTTCTCAATTTTCCTCTCATGTTTATTTCTCTAGAGAAATTTAGAACAGATATGGCTAGACAAAGGATTACGTAATATCTGTTTTGTTGACTAAAATAATATTTGATAACATCAATAACTTATCCTGTAGTCAAATATATATTATATGTCTGTTATGACAAAATTACTAATCTTGCATTAGCGTTAGATCAAACTTGAAGCCACCTTTTATTCTTGAAAGACTCTTAAAATCCTAGTCCAAATAATATATTTCAAATATGCTCTATAGTAAATAAAGATCAAACATTTAAATAAAAATACTTTAAAGTTGAAAGGAATACATATTTTAATAGAAATATCGACAATAAAAAATATACACAAGGTGATGAAAATAATTCACATTAAAATGATCAACAGCAAATAACTGTGCAAAGTTTAAAGTATTTTTTTATTTATATGTTTTTGTGCTATTAGAAAAGTGCATATTATTTTTTATTTTAAAGTTCCAGGACTCAATTATCTAACAATAGGCTTCCGAGGGGATATAAGTGCCTCAAAGTGTCAACCTCTGTGACTAGTCTTTATGTGCATTGGCAATGTCTGGTGTCTTTGAAGTGGTCAAGGCTTAATTACTCATAGAGATGTTTTCATTTACTATTTTCAGCAATTGAAAGAACCAACAACAACCAATAAATAAGGCAAAACTTTTAGAGGACTTTTGTGCCCAGTATTATCCCAATACACACATATTCTATGTGGGATTTGTATTCCTAGCTCGAAAATTCCCAGATCCAGTGTCTGTAAGTCTCTAGCCTCAATATTACACATAATCACGGTTTCTCTAGCTTCTGGTAAAACTTCAGAAAGTTAATCTGAGTTCTTCCAGATTTACACAGCATTAAAAACTTAAAGTGTTCAGCGATTCAGCCACTTTCACTGAATGTTTTTATGTTTTGAGTACTTTTATCTCTAAAGACATTGCATAAGTGCCATTGCTTTCTGCACATATACACTCTCACCTGGCAAAACAAGGAAACACATTGTTAATATTTTCTGCATATTTTCAAATGCCTCAGAATGGTAACAAAATGCCATAATCAAGATTCAAATATCCATTATGCAAACAAAGGGATTTTATTTCTGTAAAACACCGTGAGTTCTATTATATTCTTATTTCCCCCATAGTCTTGGTGTTCTTTGCAAACTGTGAGCACCTAACTTCTGTGATGTTGGAAACAATGAGGAAAACAAAGGAAGCCTTTTTTTCCTGAACATGGCGACGTTAGGCATTAGGTGTTCCTTCATTTCCTAGAAGAGCTGTTTATTTTTATGTTTTAAATGCAATCTGTCGGAGAAAATTTAAAAAGCATCTTGCTTACCCGTCTTTTCTTTATAATTTATCGGGAATCACAAATGTAATCCTATCAGAAATCTGTAAGGAGAACATATTTACCCTTTCCTCATTCTTATACATACATCTGCTGAATACTCTATGTCCACCGGGACTTGCAAAGCCACATATAACAATGTTTCAGAGTTCCTCTTATCATAGTGTGCTGGTATTTCTCATCCACTAAAAATTATGAAATATGACATTCATCTTTATGCATAAATTCTCCATAAAGGTCATATCCATTGTCTCAATAAAAATATTTACTGCACTGTAATTGTAACCCATTTGATGATGAAGCTTCCATAATTAGCAAATACAAGTTTTACACTATAACTTAGGAATAGAACTACTATATTTCTTTCACTTTTTGAAACAGAATTTAAATCATCCCACCAAGATGGTAGAAATTGTCAGACTTAAAGAGAATCTTCTTCTAGAGTATCAGGGAGAGGTGATACTTAAGGGGTCTCATACCATGTAGTAACATATGAGGAAAGCCCCTCTGTCAGAAATCTACATCAGATACCTCTGGTGCACCCATTTTTCCAAATATTCAGTCTTTCTTAATGTCAGGTGGCTCCTCTGCTTTTGGGTCATATTGTGTGCCAGAGATTTTGTCAAGTATCTGTGCTCTAGTCTCTTTAATGTGCCAAAGCTGGTCTCAGGCTAGTGCAAGAAAGCAGGTGATGGGTCTCTTTGTCATTTTGATGCCCCAGTCTTGAAAACAGTCATAAAAACTGACCTCACCTAAGGCCACTTCTACATCTTGAACTTGGCATTCTCCTTCTTTATAATTCCTCTGTCTGAACGGATTAACTTTTATTTTCTTTACACATAATAAAGGCTAATTAAATTAAAGGCGGTACTGTATTGTAATAACATTTTTTTCCTTTGCTTTATTTGATTATGTTTGTATAGGTATATAATATCGCAATGATTATCTATGCCTCTTTCTGAGATTAGGTAGAACTTCAATTGAAATTTTGGTTCCAACATTTACTTGCAAATTATTTAATGTCACAAAGTTTCACTTTTATCTCAGCTATAAAATAAGAATTATCATGTTGTGATAAGAGCATTACATAGATAATATGTGTAAATTATGTATCCCAGTATATGACATACCATAAAAACGTAATAGGTATGAACAATTACTGTAGTCATTGCCACTAACATTGACACCAAATGAAATAGATGTATATGTGAAAACTTTCTCAATTTTTCACTATAATTTACAGTCTCATTTTTGTTATTTCTCTGTATCTTATATGTCTAGTGTCCTTTTAATGACTATATCAGTCCTAAAATCATTGAGAACATATTAAGTATTCATTAAATATTTTTTGCTTTAATGACTAGTGATAGGCTTTTAAGAGGAGAAATCTGGATGAGAATTGAGGGTAGGGGAATTTTTCTTTAACTTCAGTCTGAGTTATGATAGAACCTGAAGCAAAAACATGTATGTACATATCTATCATCTTGGAATGAATAAGGAAACATACCTAGTGCTGATTATCAGAACACAGCTGACCTTTCTAAATTATTCTTTCACTGTGATGAACACTTACAAAACTTATTGACACAGAATCAAATCAGACAAGGCCAATTTGACATTCAGAGGAAAATTGACTCTGACATTGTTTATTTGGAATCTTAGCATACAACTTTTATGAATCTGGCTTCATTTACACCCAAATACTGGGGAATGAATAATTCTTGCAGTGTGTCATCCTCTGGTCACACTACTCTGTTTCCATAATCAAGCTGTGACTGCACACAAATACAAAAACATTTTTAAAGAGGAAAATATATTTTAAATAAAAAATGATGTTAATAATTAATGAAGCAAAATAGATTTCCATCTTTCAGGATTGACTGTTGGCATGGGATAGCCTGAACCTGGGCAGAGCTCCCTTGTTCACCAGTGAGGTTATGATGGAGTGTGTTATCCAGATGACACCCTTCCACTCTTTCTCAAAGAAAGCAATTTTGACATTAATATAATCAGAAGCAAAAATGTTGATAAAGGGTAAAAAGAACATCAAAGACAAGAAGCAGCCTTGTTCTTGACACTTAAAGATGACAAAAAGTCTATTCCCTCTGACCCTGACAAATATCTTTTTCTTGGCAAATTGGTAAGATGTTTTGACTGATGTACTATACCATGCTTTTGTTTTTTTGACTTTTATTTCTTACAAAACTCCAATTATCATGGCAAATTTTTAAAATCTAAATTTTAAATTGCTTCAACTGTGAATGAGAGTTTGACAATATTTTAATCCAAAAGGTATTTTTAAAAATGAGTCAAAAGATTGTCAATTGATACAAATAATAATTTCCTTAAAAAATTAGTACTTGGTAATTTTATCTAGAATGGGGTTTTAAATAAGTACATGCCTAAAGATGCTTTCTCAATAAACTTATGTAAATTTTTGTAAAGACAAAATGTGTGTGTAGCACTGGCACATGTACAAAAATAAGTTAAATATCTAAAATTCTGGTAACTTTAGCTGCCATTTATATAGAAATAATTTTTGCAAGTGTTTTGCACAATGTGGAATTTTTAAATTAAGAAAAATTTTTCCTCCATAAAACTATTCACTGTTTTTCAAAGGCATTATTACCATTCAACTAACATATCACCTACAAGTTCACATAATACAGAAAATCTGGTGACTTCAGATTATACTATTAGCATACATCTTCTCATGTATAATTTATGATTCTGAAAGTTTAACTTTTTATTTTCTTTCTTTTTTGGACTGTAGGCCTAGTGTTCAATTTCAGCTAATCCTTTCATCTTCCTTCCATCTAGATTGCGAAGGTCGAACTGAATATAATATTCCTTATAAAATCAAAACCAAGGTCAGCCTTTGAATTTTATGATCAAAATTTCCCACAGGAGAGAAGACTAAGACCTGGGAATCAATCCAGCAACTGAAACTAACATGAGCTAATTACTGAACACTTTCCTCTGAAGGTTCTGTTTTAAAAAATAAAATAAATTCCAAGATTCATATTTTACAGCTTCAAATAAGAGACAAAAATAGAAACAACGAAATGTTATTTCTTTATTGTAAGATGTGATAATTCAGTATAAAAAGTTTTGTATAAAAATGATCACATTGTGTCCAGCAATTTGGCTTCTTTATCTGGATTCAAAGCATTGAAAGCCCACGTATAGCATTTTGACATGACATGTGCTATAAAAATCCTCACTTATGCTTCTATGTCAGTTTGTCTATAGAAATTCAGAAATGATTTTCTTCTTAATGGATTACTAATTAATGGGTTTAGTAAAGGCAAACCTTCTTATCTTTGAAAATGTCCTTGTAAATAAGAATTAGGGGGAAAAAAGACAAACTCTTCTACTCATGTTTTTCTTCTAAATGTATACTCCACCTTTCTTGTACTCACATCTTGTATTTTTTTTTTTGAGTTTTTTAAAATAATTATCATTATAAGAATAATAAATAATGAATTTTCTTCATGTCTAATCAAATCCACTTTCCAGAAATAAGCATTATTAACAGCTTGTTAACATTCCTTTCAAATGTTTAAGAACATATACACGCCATTCTCACATTAAGGCTTCATGTACAAGATATTTCATCATTTGAATAAAAAAGTATATATATAGATAAAAGTAAATGGAATAACACAGCAGTCCCCAACTTTCTGGCACAAGAGACCAGTTTCCTGCAAGATAATTTTTTCATGGGATGGGATAGTGGATGGTTTTGACATGAAAGTGTTCCACCTCAGATCATCAAGCAGTAGTTAGATTATCATAATGAGTGCACAACTTAGATCCCTGGCGCGTGTAGTTCACAATAGGCTTTGGGTTCCCATGATAACCTGACGCTGTTGCTGATCTGACAGGAGGTGGAGCTCAGGTGGTAATGCTTGCTCACCCCCTGCCCCCCAACCCATAGCTCACACCCACGACTGTGCAGTGTTGTTCCTTATAGGCCACAGACCTCCTTGGCCCAGGAGTTGGGGACCTCTGGAATAACACATTGCATAATGTGGGCTTGTTTAATTTTCCTTAGTTTGTCCAAGAGATAACACATTGTTCTTAATATCTGCCTATTATTTGAAAGCAATATAGCTTGTTTTCTGTTTTTATTCCTTAGTGTTTGCGATTTCTCAAATAGTTATTTCACAAAGCAGCAAGAACCGTCTTTGGGCACAAATCTTTGAACATATACAAATATGTATATATTATATAAATACATGTATTTGTACATATATATGTATATATCGCATATATAAATATATGTAGTTGTGAATTTAAATATATATAAATGAGAGAGGTTTTTGGGAAACCTTTTGAGGAATATATATATGCATATATATCATAGAGTGTATACCTACATATATATACACCCATATATACATAAGTACATGTATATACACATGTACATATGTTATGTAACATATATTCATATAACATGTTTATTTTATATGAATATGTGTTACATATGTACATGTGTATATACTCTTATATGTATATATGTATGTACATATATATATAAATATATGCATATATAAATTATATATACATCTTTAGTTTCTCAGGCATCTTACTTATATATATTTAATACATACATGAATATATATTTAAAGATATAACAAACCTATAGGGTATATACATATTTATATACGCATTTAAATTTTATATATAAATAATCTTGTGGGAAATGTCCAAGTTCAAGTATTGTTTAATATTAAAATATGTTTAAAATTACACAAATTTTTAAAAATCAAACTAATTTGGCATTTAAATTAATTTTGTAATAATTTTAACTGCAAATATGGAAAATGAACAATTGATTATTCAACTTTAGTAAAATAAATGTGTGGTTTTCAGTTGAGTTAAAACCAATGAGTTATATTATTTCTGAGGTAGTTACCTCAATATTAAAATGATTCAGATATATATACATGTACATTTAAATATATATTATGTTTTCACTCAAATTTAGTATTTGCAAATAAGTAGGTTTATGATTATAATTTTTAGAATTAATATATATGCAAATGTGATTATTTTGAATTTAACACTAACTACATAAGCTAAATGCAAATGAGGTTCATCTATTTTCTTCAATTTTAACTTTCATGAGTTTAAACTCTTTAAATAAAATCAGAATATCTGTTAATGAAGCAAAGCTAAATGTATTAGAACTAATGTATGGAGAACAAAAATTTGAGAGTTGTAGCAGTGTCTAAAATAACGGAAAGTCAGAAGTTGGATATTTACAGATATTTAAATCTGTAAAATGGATATTCGCATCTTGTTTCAGGTGACTTAGGGTAGATCTTTCAAGATGCAAAACTCATACAGATTGAGACAAAAAAAGTTTATGATATAATACTTTAGTATTGTTAAATATAACAAAATATGGGTATTGAAATAAGTCTTGACAAATATTTTTTTCATAACTGAGTTATTTACTCAGGTGATCAGACTTTGTAAATTCATCTTGTAAGATTTTCCTAAAGCAAATAATGAAGATAGTAATTCATACATAGTCTTGTGTTTCATGTGTGAAGATTTTCTAGAACAAAAGAAATCTAGATTATATTAATCTATGTAGTACGAAGTCTTATTTAACTTATTTTGACTTACTGTAGTTTGTCTCAATTCTTAAAGTATTTAAAAAGTAGTATATTTTGTAAAATGCTCCTCGAAGTCATACAGCACACAAAATAATTATTTCTTTAAAATAACTTTCTATTTTTTCTATTCTTGCAATATAATATTTTCAACATGTAATTATATTTAACTGTAGTCATCCTACTGTGCTATTTAACACTGCAGCTTTTATCTTCTATCTAATTGTATTTTTATACTCATCGACTAGCCCTTTTTCATACCCATCCCCCCATTATCCTTCCCAGCTTCTGGTAACCATCATTCCAGTCTCTGTTTTCACGAGATCCAATTTTTTGGCTCTCACGTATGAGTGAGAATGTACAATATTTGTCTTTCTGTATTGTCAGAAAGACAAGTAACCTAACATAAATAAATGACTGAAAAATGATCAGATTTTATTCTGTTATAGTATAATTATATTCCATTATATGTATGTATATATTATATATATATACACGTTGCAATATATACTATATGTTATATGTACATACATACAAATACCACATTTTCTTTATCCATTCATCTGTTGATGAACATTTAAGTCGTGGCTATTGTTAATAGTGTTGCAATAAACATGGGAGAGCAGATATGTCTCTTTTTTACATTTAGATCATTTGACCATTTTTAAATTGGATTATTTGTTTTATTTGCTACAAAGTTAAGCTTCTTATGTATTCTGGGTACTAATTCATTCTCAAAAGGATAGTTTGCAAATATTTTTCTCCTATTTTCTCAGTTTTGTTTTCATACTGTTATTTCCTTTGTGGTGTAGAAGATTTTTAGTTTGATATAATCCTATTTGTCTGCTTTTTCATTTGTTGCCTAAACTTCTGAGGTCTTACCAAAAAAAAAAATTATAGTTTGTCTTATATTTAAGTCTTTAAATACATTTCAATTTAAATTTTGCATATGATGAGAGAAGATTCAAGTATTACTCTTCTGCACATAGATACTTAGTTTTCTTAGGATCATTTATTAAAGAGACTGTGATTTTCTCAATAAATATTCTTGGTGTTTTTGTCAATTGACTGTAAATATGTGGACTTTCTTATGGGTTTTTTATTGTGTCCATTACGATATGTATTTGTTTTTATGCCCGTGTCCTTCTGGTTTAGTTACTATAGATTTGTAGTATAATCTGAAGTCAGTTAGTGTGATGCTTACTGCTTTGGTCTTTTTGCTCAGGATTGCTTTGAATATTTAAGGTGCTTTTTGTTTCCATATAAATTTGAACTTTTTTGTCTTTCTATGAAGAATACATAGAATTCTATGAAGAATTCTATGAGATTGTATTGAATATGTAGGTCACTATGGGTAGTATGGAAAGTTTAATATATTAATTCTTCCAAACTATGAGTGTAAAAGAGTTTTCAAATTTAATATCCTTTTAAATTTATTTCACTCATGTTTTATAATTGCTATTGTGTAAACCTTTCACTTTTTGAATACACATATTCCTAGATATTTGATACGTTTTGTAGCTATTGTAGTGTGACTGCTTTTTTATTTCATTTTTAGATTGTTTATTGTTAGGGTATAGGAATGGTCCTAATTTTTGTATGTTGATTTTGCATCCTGAAACCTTACTGAATTTATCAGTTCTAATAGTTTTTTAGTGACTTTTCATGTTTATCTAAATATAAAATCATGTCATCTCAGAACAAGGATCATTTGACTTCTTCCTTTTCATTTGAATGCAACTTACTTATTTTTCTTGTCTAATTTCTGTAGCTAGGACTTCTAGTATTACATTGAATAAAAGTGGAAAAAGTGGGCATCCTTGTCTTAGTTCAAAGCCTTAGATAACAGGCTTTCACTGTTTCCCTGTTCAGTATATTTTCTGTGGGTTTTTTGTATATAGGGTTTATTGTTCTTAGGGATGGTACTTCTATATCCAGTTTTTAGAGAGTTTTTATCATGAGTGATGTTTTATTTTGTGAAATGCTTTTTAAAATCTGTTGGTATAACCATGCGGTTTTGTACTTGATTTTGTCAGTGTGATCTATCATGTTTATTAATTTGTGTATATTAAATCATTATTGAATTCCTGAAATTAACCCCACTTGATCATGTTGAATGTTTTAACGTTACTTAATTCAGCATGTTAGTATTTATTTATTTATCTTACCATTTGTAGCTTCTTCTGATTCTGTGGGCCCAGAAAGTTTCCCTGCTTCTCCCTGGAGTTCTGGTATATTCAGAATGGTTTTCCTGCTTTTGAATAGTTTCTGCTTGCATTTTTGTCAGGGCAGAATTGCCAGGGGATTTTCTATTACATCATCTTGCTGATGCCGTTTTTACCTTCAAATACATTTATTTCTGAACACATGATTTATTACTAAACATATATTTGATGTATTAGCTTCACACCATGTTATAGTATTTCCTTTATATTTGACATTCAAAAGTGGGCAAAGGATATGAACAGACAGTTTTCAAAAGAAAACATATGTGAGGCCAACAAACATATAAAAAATGTTCATCATCACTGGTCATTAGAGAAATGCAAATCAAAACCACATTGAGACACCATCTCACGCCAGTTAGAATGGCGATCATTAAAAAATTTGGAGACAACAGATGCTGGAGAGGGTGTGGGGAAATAGGAACACTTTTACACTGTTGGTGGGAGTGTAAATTAGTAAAACTGTTGTGGAAGACAGTGTGGCGATTCCTCAAGGACCTAGAAATAGAAATTCCATTTGACCCAGCAATCCCATTACTGAGTATATACCCAAAGGATTATAAATCATTCTATTATACATACACATGCACACATATGTTCATTATGGCACTGTCTACAATAGCAAAGACCTGGGACCAACCCAAATGCCCATTAATGATAGACTGGACAAGGAAAATGTGGCACATATACACCATGGAATACTATGCAGCCATAAAAAACAATGGGTTTGTGTCCTTTGTAGGGACTTGAATGAATCTGGAAACCATAATCCTCAGCAAACTGACACAAGAACGGAAAATCAAACACCACATGTTCTCACTTATAGGCGAGTGCTGAACAATGAGAACACATGGACACAGGGAGGGGAGCATCACACACTGGGGTCCATTGGGGGGCAGGGGAGGGACAGCAGCAGGTGGGAAGGTTGGGGAGGGATAACATAGGGAGACATGTCAGATATAGGGACTAGGGGATGGAGGCGGACGAGGGGATGGAGGCAGCAAACCACATTGCCATGTGTGTACCCATAAAACAATCCTGCATGATCTGCACATGTACCCCAGAACCTAAAGTACAATAAAAAAATTAAAAACAAGTTCAAATTAGAAATGTATATTGCAAGTTACACATGCTACAGAATTAATTTTTCTGCTATATATTATAGGTTTTTCTAAAGTATGTGGCTGCTTGTGGAAAATGAACCATCTCACTTTTAGTATGTTGAAAAGGTAGCTGCTTCTTGATTACTTTGCAGTTGGTTATTTTAGTGTTTCAACTACAGTATATATCTATTTTTTTACAGATTTCTGCCCTAAAATCTTTTGGGACTAAAAGATTTTAGCAACAATATATTTTGAGAAATTCTCTTCTAAGATATTGAAAATCAGCATTTATTGAATAATAAGAAGAATGTGGTTTAAAATGCAATAACATTTGCCCAAAATATAATTATTATATATATATCATTTTGATATATATTATATATAATTGATATATATAATATATATATTTTCGTATGTATTATATATATATATCTCTCTCAAAAACAATGTCAGTACTTACTCTATAATCCAGGTCTTTGGGAAGAAGGACCACTGCCTTTAAAAATCTTTTAATGACTATTCATGGTGAATTGACGTGCACTGTGACATTAAATAGACAATATCTACCAATTTTAATAATTACCCCAGTTGCCACATATTAGAATTATTCTATATATCACATAGTATGCTTTGCATGGTATGCTTAATGTTTCACAGACTCTCCTCAAGGCCATTTAGATAGGTACCTCTAATATTTCTATTTTTTTCTGATAAGAATATTTATCCTTAGAAAGGTTAGGTTTTTCAAGGCCTTAGTTGTGACTTACCCTTGAAACTATAGTCTCACTATAGGGCCTTTGATTTAAACTACTTTGAATTGTTCCTTGATATGTTTGTTACATTTACCTTACATTTATAATTTTTTTCTCAATTTTTATATAGACTGACTATAGATAGAAGTGAAAACAACAGTCATTATTTTAAACATGAGAAATTTGAATAACACAAGACTTTTCATTCTCAACCAATATCTTTGCAAATCATAAAATGGCTGGCAGTTTTATTAGCTTGAATATAGGTTAGGCTGAATATAGTGGTTTTCAAAGCCACTTTGTAACAAAGTAACTTAAGAATATAGTGGCTTTGAAAGATGAGAATTATTCCTCTAACTACAATTCTAGGTAGGACTTCATGCAGGGCTGAAATGATGCGTAAAATTAAGAACCTAGATTCTACTTGGGTTCCAACTGGTGGTCCAAAGTGGCCACTGATCCTGCAATCATATGTGCATTTAGAAAGAGAGAACAAGAACATAGAAAAGAATGATCTTTTATCATTACTGGATAATGATCGTGATCATGAGAGCATGCTCCAGAAATCCTATGCATTTTCTAAACTCTTATTCTTTTTGCAAGAATATAATCCCCCTGTCACATACAGGCAAAAGAGGTAATAAATAATCTTTTGTTGAGAAGGCTAATGTACAGCTAAAAATTCTGTTTTAAAGTAAGGAAATCATAATTTACAATATCTGACTTGAATATATATCTCAGTGATTGAAAATACGTCGCTTTCAAATCAATATCAAAATGTTGATAAATAAAATATTTTTAAATTCCAATAAACAGTTCTCTAGCAGGTAATTAACACAATTTTTTATGTATTGACAGACTCTGCTTTCTTCTATTTTAGAACCCACAATAGGAGGCATCTGTTAAATATAATTTCTGTTTCATTTCTATTATTTTTAAACTTATTTTATAATGCTGTCACCGAAGATTAAGTAGGTTAAAAAATAGTGAGGAAGAAAAAGAATAATTAATTCATTTGCTTATTCAATAATATGTATTAAGGCTTATTAAGTTTATCAAACGTCGGGCATGTTTTCTGGATAGTGGTGAGGCAGTAATTAAGAAACACAAAGTTCCTACTCTTATAGAATTTACATTTCATAAATAACCAGAGATAAATCAGTAAATAAAGAGCTATATATCATGATAAAAAATGAAGCAAGTGCAGGGAGAAAGATGCTATTTGATATGGAGTCAGTAGGAAAGTCATACTAACATAGTGATATGTGAGCAGAGACGTAAAGGGAGAATGAAAGTAGATCAAACAAACATCTGAGGAAACAAAATTTCAAGCAGAGGGAATACAAGGGGTAAAAGACCTGAAGAATAACTGTGTTTGTATTATTTGAGGGTGAGAAAGGGGACAAGATGCATCATATATAAAAAATTTGAGGGGAAAAGAGGGAGCAGATGAGTTCATGGAAAGAAGAGGGAAACAGATCATTCAGGGACTCTAGGTAATTTAAAGTGTATTAGATTTTATCATGCATGACAGAGAAAAGCACTGAACGGTTTTAAACTATGCTACAGTAGTTTGCTTGTCTTCTCTGAATCCATAGGAAAATGACAGGGTCACATAGGAATGCTGACAACCCTGTTGTACAGGGCACCAAGTTACAGATGATGTCACCTATATCAGCGAGGTGCGGGATCATGTTCTGCTAGTTCATTTAATTTTAAAAAGAATTTTTGGGTACTAATACAGGCAGAAGTATTTTAAGAGGCAGAAGAAAAAATTAAGCTCCTAACTTATTCATGGAAGATTTTGTTGTTGTACAAAGTAAATGTCTCATTATCAAATATGAGCCTTTCCTTTTTTCCCAAAATTAACCACTATATTGATTTCTGTACTACTGAATAGTTTTGTCCGTTTAAAAACTTTCTATATAAATTAAATCACACAATATCTACTCTTTTATATATGTTTTAGCATTATATTTGATATTGATCCAGGTTAAACATGCACTGCCATTATTTATTCTCGTAATTGTATAGTATTTCATGGTGGAACACATTTGACTTTGAGACAGACTCTTGCTCTGTAGCCCAGGCTGGAGTACAGTGGTGTGATCTCTGCTCACTGCAACCTCTGCTTCCTGGTTCAAGTGATTCTTGTGTCTAAACCTTCTGAGTAGCTGGAATTACTGGGATTCACCACCATACCCAATTAATTTTTGTATTTTTGGTGCAGACAGAGTTTTGTCATGTTGGCCAGGCAGGCTGGTCTCGAACTCCTGGCCTCAAGTGACGTGCCCGCCTTGGCATCCCAAAGTGATGGAATTACAGGCTTGAGCCACCGCGCCTAGCCTGATGCTTGAACATTCTTGTATATAGGTTTTACTATTGTTTCTCATTTGGTTTGGCAGTTACATAGAATAATTCCGGATTTTATAATGCATATGAAAAAGTCTTCAGATTTATTATTGATTTGTAGCTTGATTCAAAACTTTGTGACTTTAAAATAAACTGTGTGATCTGAATCCTTTGACACTTATTTAATTTTAAACTCAATGCATGGTCAATCTTAGGAAATGTTATATGTACACTAAAAGAGATTATTTAATTTGTAATTTGGGTATACATGGTCCTATGTATGCTTTTTAAGTCAATTTGTTGATTTTGTTGTTCAAATTTCCAACTTTCTAACTTTTAGTTTGCTTTTTTGATTTGATACCATGAAGAATATGTCAAATCTTCAATTAGGAGAATTAATTTTTTACATGTATTTTTATACTAACCCAATTTTAGATTTTGAATACTTTACAGCTATGCTACCAAAAGTATAAAAATTTAGATTTTTTTTCTTATTTTAAAGTATGAAATACTTCATTCAACTCTAGTAATGTTTCTTACTTTAATTTTTTTTTTTTTTTTTTTTTTTTTTGAGAGAGTCTTGCTCTGTCGCCAGGCACCAGGTTGGAGTGCAATGGCACAATCTCAGCTCACTGCAGTCTCCGCCTCCTGGGTTCAAGCAATTCTCCTGCCTCAGTCTCCTGAGTAGCTGGGACTACAGGCACGCATCACCACAACTAGCTAATTTTTGTATTTTTTAGTAGAGACGGGGTTTCACCATGTTGGCCAGGATGGTCTCAATCTCTTAACCTCGTGATCTGCCTGCCTTGGCCTCCCAAAGTGCTGGGATTACAGGCATGAGCCACCACGCCTGGCCTCTTACTTTAAATTCTGTTTAGCAAATTTGCCATTGTGTGCTTAGGTTTGCTATTATTTTTTATTTACCCCATAGAGGGTTTCTTCCTAAAAATGTGATTTCATAACTTTTTGATGGTTTTGGAAATTGACAGCCATCTTCATTCAAAAATTATTACTCTTAATTTTTTTCTTTCTTCTAGAATAACAGTTACACATATTAATTTCATTATTTTATGTATACATATTTTTTCCCAGCTCTTTCTTCTGTGTTTTATTCTCACTTCTTTTAGTTCACAAATCCTCTTTGCCCATTTTTGATCTGCCATTAACCCTAATCATTAAGTTGAGAATTAGCATTTGATTTCATAGGATTCAATTCCTTCAAAAAGTTTTCAATTTTTTTATTCTTACATAAAGTATTCATAGTTATTTTGTACTTTGTGTCTTGTGACCTCATTGTCTATATGTCCTGTATTTATTTATTTATTTTTATTCTTCAACTCTTTATTGTTCAAATAACCCATTTCTTGTTTGATAACTTTTTTTTTAATTGCATTTTAGGTTTTGGAGTACATGTGAAGAACATGCAAGATTGTTGCATAGGTGCATACGTGGCAGTGTGATTTGCTGCCTTCCTCCCCTTCACCTATATCTGGCATTTCTCCCCATGCTATCTCTCCCCAACTCCCCACTCCCCACTGTCCCTCCCCTATTTCCCCCCAACAGACCCCAGTGTGTAGTGCCCCTCTCCCTGTGTCCATGTGTTCTCATTGTTCAACACCCGCCTATGAGTGAGAACATGCAGTGTTTGATTTTGTGTTCTTGTGTCAGTTTGCTGAGAATGATGGTTTCCAGGTTCATCCATGCCCCTATAAAGGACACGAACTCATCATTTTTGATGGCTGCATAATATTCCATGGTGTATATGTGCCACATTTTCCCTGTCCAGTCTATCATCGATGGGCATTTGAGTTGGTTCCAGGTCTTTGCTATTGTAAACTGTGCTGCAATGAACATTCGTGTTCATGTGTCCTTATAGTAGAACGATTTATAATCCTTTGTTCTCCAGAGAAATACAACCAATAGGTGATTGAGTAGATAGACAAACAGAGTGAGAGATTTATTATGAGAAATCCCATAATCTGCTGTCTGCAAGCTGGAGACTGAGAAAAGCCAGTGGTGTAATTTCCAACATAAGTCCAGAGTCCTAAGAATCACAGAAGCTAATGGTATAAATTCCAGCCAAGGAAAAGAGAAGACCTATGTCCCAGTTCAAGAAAATAGCCAGTAAGATAAAGGGACAAATTCCTATTTTCTTCCTCTGCCTTTCTGTTGTATTCAGTTCCTCAATGGATTGGATGATGCTCCCTCACAATGGGGGGAGCAACCAGTTTTACTGAGTCCACTAATGTAAATGCTAATCTCATTTGGAAACTACCTCGCAGACATACTCAGAAACATGTTTAATCTAGTCACCTCACCATTCAGTCAAGTTGGTACATAAATTTTACCATCACACATCCTAAAAGTTTGGATTGGGTCCTTTTTCTCTTGAATTTTGATAAAATGTAACTTGTTTTACTTGTTTGAGTGCTGAATATTGTGTCTGAGGCTTGCAGTCAAACTGAAACTCTGGGTGATATTATCTCCCTGTTGAAGGAGTATACTTCTGATTTTGACTAATAACGCCAAGGGTCGATTACTTGAATCCAATTAATGATAGACATAACTCCATGAGAGATCTTATTCCTTTCAATAATTTATCAACTTTGTTTTTCCCCTTATTAACAGACTGTTGTTTTATGGAGTCTAAATGAAAGACTCGGTTAAAAATTCAGATTCCATTGATGGACAATGAATTATAATTTTGCTTACATTTCTGTGAAACTACCCAAAGGTATGCTCAGCTTCTAAGCCTCTCTAAGACATTCTGGTTCAGGTGATCAAAACGAGGCTACTACATTTGAGCTACAGATAAAGGGCCACATGGTAGAGCTTATAGAACCTGGTAATTGAATATGCAACGTGACAGAAACAGAAAGAATTGTTAAGGATAAAGAAGGAGAAATTTTGAAGTAACGATGAAATTAGTTTCTTACATTTTTAATTTCTGCCTCTCAGCAAATAGATCTAGAAAAAATTACTTCTGGGGAAAAGCAACACTATCTCTGGAGTCAACACATTCCTTCCTTCTCTTCATTCATCTAGACCAAGGGTGTACAATCTTTTGGCTTCCATGGGCCACACAGGAAAAAGAATAATTGTCTTGGGCCACATATAAAATACACTAACACTAACAATAGCTGATGAGTTAAAACAAATCACACGCAAACCTCATAACATTTTAAGAAAGTTTACAAATCTGTGTTGGGCTGCACTCAAAATCATCCCGGGCCACATGCAGCCCATGGGTTGTGGCTTGAACTAGCTTGATGTAGACCCTAAAAATTCTTATTACTCTTTTGCTCACAGATGTCACTAAACAGATAGATATTTTTATGCCTAATTTGTACAGTTATTTGCTGGAGCGTTGCTGTGAATCATCTGGATCTGCTATTGCCAGAAGTAGAAATCCTCTGAACCAGGGCTATAAAATTTCTACTTATATCCCTTTGCTATTTAGATTCCAACAGGTTTATAAAATAGCCTATTGGGCATTGATTTCTAATGAAAAGTTAGTAAAAATAAATGAGTAGTAAACAAAAGACTTAAAGAGACCATCCAGAGATATAGAAATGTCAAGACTTAAATGTAGAAATGGAGAGTTAATTTAACTTAAAACGAAAGGAATCATTGAGGTGTACTTGCTATATGGTTCATTCTATAAATTGCATTAAATGCAAAGCTAAGGTAGGTGAATAATATCAGAGTAGCAGTTTCCTCTGGAGGTTTGATGCTGAATGGCAAAAAAGCCCAAAATAACCTGTGGTATTGAAAATGTTCTATATTTTGATCCATGTAATGGATTTTTATTGAGCTGTTCACTTTTCAAAGACACTAATTTTTTATTAGTACCTTTATTGAGTAATAATTGATATACAAAGAACCACGCATATTAAATGTGAAGAATTTCCTAAGTTTGAACACAGGCATACGCTGATACTATCACCACAATCAAGGTAATTTTATATCTAACAGCACCCAAACTTTTCTTGTGTCACTTTATTTTTTGTTTGTTTGTTTTATACGCTCTTCTTGTAAGAACACTTAACATGAGCTCTACCTTCTTAACAAATTTTGAATTGCGTAATACCATCGCCTTAACTACAGGCACTATGTCACACTCTACCGTATGTATGTTAATGCTCAGTGAAAAACAACAGACATATCTGATTATTTGGTTCTCATGCTTAGATTTAGGTAGTGCTTCTTGTTTTTAGGAAAAAGTCCAAAGTTTTTCCATGGCTTTCAGTCCCCTTTGATCAAGGTTCCCCTGGTTAACTTTCTAGCCTTTCTCATCTCTTCCATTCTCTTTGTCTTCCCTACTCATCCCTCATGCTTTAACTCTAGTTACACTAAATTTTTCTCAGCTCACAGAACTCATCCAGATCAAATAGCTTCTTCTGTATTTTCAGCATTCCTCCCTCCCAACATTGTATGTTTATTCTTCAGTTCTCTGCTTCGAAAATACCCTCTCTGAAAATAATCCCCTGATCTAAAAGGGTGCTGAGACCACCCCCTTTATTGGTCCTCTTGAAATCCTTTATAATGCTTTCCTTATAGTTGTAATTTCATATTTTTCTACCTCTTCCAGAAGCCCTAGTGAATTTAAGCAGCCTGCTTACAATTTTTACCATTACATCCCTATTATTTAGCACAAAATAAATGCCCAATCAATACATACTAAATAATGGAATAAACGGTATTTGCCAGAATTAAGTGTAACAATATTTGACGCACTCAATCTGTTGAGAGACAAATTATTACTAATTAACAGTGAGTAGACGGTAAGTTTCTCTATCAGTTTTTCCATAGGTTTACCGCTAAACAATTGTTAAGACATTTTGAAATATATAAAGATTCTGAAAAAGTTACATCACTTTTGTTTGATATTTTTATAAAGCATGCCAGAAAACATCGACTTTGTAAAGTATTCTACCACCATTTAAGCCTGGCAAATGCCACATTCTGTCATTCTTTTTCAACTTTTTGTTCAGCTGAAACTCAAATACTCAGAACATGCTTTTCCAGAGCATTATTTGAAAAAGTATGAGATATAAAAATCTGTGAATAATGTAATGAAAATATATTTAAACTAATTATGGAGTAATTTTCACTTAATTATCATGTATAAAGTTTGTACAAAAATTAAGATCAATGAACATTGAAAATTTTAAATTTTCAAAAGTATATTTTAATAAAACTTTTTAAGTAGAATTTTCTGCTTTTCTTCAGAAAATGTGGATCAAAATAGTATGTCTCCTCTTTCATCAGGAAAATATGAAATAAAGAAGTGACTAAGTTTAAAACAAATGTGCATGTATTAAAAGGAAACTGAAGAGCTAATTGCTTGGGGCTAAAATTATTCAGGCACCATATTAAAATACCTTTATTTTACTTGGATAATAACACAAACTAAGAATACATAAATTTGTAAGACAAAAAGTCTAATAAAGGTCTTGCCTCTATATTTTGATTTAAGGGGATATATAGATGTGTATATATATCTATAAACATATATGTATGTATACATAGTATATATATATATTTATGTACATTACATTTTCTGCCTATTTATAATTGAAAGATGCTCTCTATTGTTCTCCCATACCAATCAATGTAAAGATTTAAGGGTTTAACTTTACAAATTTACTTTATAAGACAGTTACATCTTCAATTTAATATAAAATCCGTGACCAGGAGTGGTGGCTCTTGCCTGTAATAGCAGCATTTTGGGAGGCTCAGGCAGGTGGATCACCTGAAGTCAGGAGTTTGAGAACAGTTTGGGCAAATTGCAAAACCCCATCTCTACTAAAAGTACAAAAATTGGCCGGGCGTGGCAGTTCAACAAGTAGCTAGTTCAAGTGATTATAACAAGTAACTGGTCCAAGTCGTTATATCAAGTAAAAATGTGAAAGTTGCAAGCATCATTTAAAATTCTGATTTGAAACTTCACTTGGATGAAATAAGTTGTGCATCATCTTAATTCTTGTTTTAAGGCAGAAGACATAAATGATCTTCTCATATCACCAAGAAGTGATAATCTTTTTGAACAATAGAATATTTCCGTAAGTATGAAGCAAACCACAGGAGGATAAAAAACAACCTAGGAAACCTCATACAGAAAAATGCTATCATTAAGCTAATAGAAAGAGAATAATATATAGTTCAACATATTAAGGATCTTATGCAAGAAACTTCAAAGAGGTGTGGAGGGAAATCAATTTTTGCTTTCTGAATAAAAAATGTTCTTTTGAGGCTGTTGTCATCTGTGTTATTTCCAGTGCTACAATTATAACTATGCTCAGTCTGTCTTTACAGGAAGAACAGATAATTGATCTAATGTTATTTAGATGACCAGCTATTGTTGCTCTAAAAACTTGACAATTTAAGATTTCTTGATCACTCAGTAGAAGCTTGTAAAAAGCAAACATTAAAAAAATAAGTGTAATAAATATTTTAGGAATGAATATATATACATATCCATTTCTGTATAAACACATATATATTCCCTACCAATAATTATAACTCCTCAATTAATGTTAAATTCCATTCCACCCCATGCAACAAAGGGAATAAAATATAAAATTACCAATAAATAGTTTTTGGTAAAATACTTTTACCAAATAAAATATTGCTTTGTGTGATTAGTTGCTTTAGTAAATTTCATATTAATCATTCAAGGTGTAATAATGTTTGGTTTATGTTTTAACTGGAAACATAAATTAATTATTGAAAACAAGAAGTTTAAAATATCACAGATTAATATTAATGAATTATTTTAATGATTTACGTAAAACTTGAAATAATCCGATTATGTCAAACAATAGTGTTCCACAAGACCACAATGATAAGTTTTTCATTAAAAATGCTATTACCATCACAATTACAATAGATGAATCAGAATAAATACTATTTATGATGAAAAGCATGGGATATACTTAGATGTTTATTATGCTGTTTTCATATGGGAAATATCAAAATATAAACTTATGGACCATTACTTTGCAGGAACATTTACATTGCTTCAGTTTGTATACTCATATTAAGTAGAAGTATAGTGTAATATTGTTGCAATTAAGCAGATCAGAAAAAAATGCCTGGAAAAAATATGATAGACTCAGTGAAACCACATCACCAATAGATTAAAAATGTAAATAGGAATGTTAAGAATATTTTGGTTGCTTGATTTTGCTAATAGTAAGTGCTTTATATATTTATTTTATAAGAACAATACTATTTGAATTTAAAATAGAAAGCAGATGTATACAGAATTTTAAATAGATCCTGAGATTTCAGAGAAATTTCTTTCCCATGATATTGTGGGTTATAATGTGCCCAACAGTAAAGAAACATGCATTTATTCTCAAGTTGTTGTTAGTTTGGAGAGAGAAAGTGCGGTGGGGAGGAAAGAGAGAGAGAGACAGAGACAGAGAGAGAGGGAGATACAGAGATACAGAGAGATGCCATGTGAAAATAAAAATTATTTTAAAATATAGTATGATTCATATGAAAGTGTGAAATACATACCTATTTCATAGATTTAAAGAAGAAATGAGGAATAATTCCCTAAGAGTTTCTGAAGAAATTTAGAGGAGACTTAAATAACTTTATAAAGAAAACATTCATAGTTGTTCAAAAGATCTATTTCAATATCTAATAGCCATAGCTTGTAGACAAACACACATTCACCAAACTTGTCATCTGCTATTCTGAATGTATAGGTGTGTGCTTCCAATCAAAGGACAAACATCGAGATAGTTATTTCTGTTTACGTTTCACAAACCCTTAAAGGGAAAATAATAAAACCTACATAATATGGGTATATAGAAGCTCTTGAAATAACAGAGAGATGAATTAGTCTCTGAGTATATAAATCTATGAATAAAAGTAGAGATACAATACATAACAAATTCTAGGCAAGGTTAAAGCCATAGAGAAGTAAAAGAGAGAGGAACAATACATGCAAGAATTTGGAGGCCACCGAGTAGACCAATATAATTAAAAGGTCACTTATAATGCCACAGGAAAATGAAGAAATTGATAAGTTACCCTTGTAGCAAGCTATGAAAGATTTAAAAGCCAGGAGTACAAACTTTCATGTATGCAATCACAATATAACTTGATAATATAAGGTTTCTGGAAGACTTTTCTGGAAAGCATCCAATACTTCATGGAAACAGAAGTCAATTTCAGTATTTTGAATGTAAGGTAATATGTAAGAAAATAATAAAACTTATTGGTCATGCTTTGATATTGGATTTCATCCAGAAGGCAATGAAATGTTTAATTGCATTTTAGAATCTGCATTTTGCAGTGTGAATATATTGAGGAAAGACAAGGTTGGAGGCAAGGGTATTAACTGGGAAACTGCTGCCTGATTCAGAGGATAAATAATCATGTTAGAGAGAAGATTATAGACTCAATAAGTATTTCAAAGTTTGACTTCTTAGCATTCAATAAATAATTGAAAATGAGGCTGGTCAAGTGAGAAGATGGCTTAAGAGAGAATTATTTTTTCTGGCTTAAGAAACTGGAAACAGTGTCATCCTGAGATATGGTATGAAATTGGCAGGAGACATTTTTCGAGTGGGGGTGATATTGAATAAGTGATGAATGATGGAGTGATGAATTCAGTTTAGAACAGATTGGCTCTGAGGCATCCTGTGACTATCTAGTTGGAGGTTAGATGATTATCTAGGATATGGGCACTTAGGTCTAAAGTTAAGTAATTATTAGTGTTTTCAGGTGTAGAGGAGAATTTGAAGACAGAGAGAAAGAGTAAAATCAGGAAAATAGAGTGCCCAAGAAGTTAAGAAAAAAAAATAATAAATTTTAGATCTAGCAATGAAATTTCATATGGACTAGAATAGCCATTATTAAGCATTTTATTATAACATGTATTTAAAATGAGTTGATTTTGCTAACTTTTTATTTATTCGGTTCTCCATCTATGCCAGAAGTACAAGGAATAAATGTTTGCTTTTATACTAAATCAAAGGATTTTATTCAACAAATTTAAAATACTATGCAAAAACTGAAGGTTTGATATAAGGAAAGTTTATCTGAAAAGCCATAGCTACCATGTAACTTATTTTGAAATATGTCATGGTGAAGTTATTTAGAATCGCACGTGAGATGCACTGGCATTTTCCTTTTAACATTACTGTTACACACACACACAATCTCATGTGATCTTGGTAAGATTTACATTATGTATGTATTTGTTTGCTATTGACACACATTATACCAGAAAGGATGTTAAAGAATATATAAAGCTTGATTATAGATGTATTCAAATGCCTTATTAGAATATACATCTATATATTTATGTGTATATACTTACATGCCATAAAATTAAAAAAAAGGAAAAGCTAGGGTAGAGACAGAAATTAGTAATAAAATTGAAGATATTCATAACAATTACCTTCCTATTTCTATGGACCACAAATTTGGCTCAAAGTTTGTTAAAAACTCTTGTAAAAAGAAGTTAGTCTGCTCATTCACACATTTCACAATGATCATAAAATTAAATATGTTCTTGGAGGAACAAGAGGGAATCTCCTCAGACAATATTTACCATAATAAAGTCCTTGATGACATTTTCTTAGAGCAGCCATGGTAAGGATATGCTTCCTGTACATTGTGATAGCATTTTCTCCAATATTGACTGATAAGGAATTCACAAAAGCAATTCTGTAGCAGTGGCGAAGTGGTGAGGTAACATGCAGTGCAGGTACTAACTCTCTGGTTTAGTCCAGTGGCTGAAGACAGCATACTGTGTTCCATATGAACGACTCCATGTACAGATCTGACAATGAAACAAATGTGTACACAACCAATCCTTCTGGTGTAATCCTCTGTTGAACACAAAATATCTGTGCTTATAATCATCCAGGCATTCAGAGAAGATGAATGGCTTTAGTATGTCTTAAACTTCTACACACTGAGATGCATATGCATGCTGTCCATCAGGGAGGAATTCATGCAGTAAGACTCGGAAAGAGAAGGGTAAAGACTAAGGCAAAGGATATTAGCCTGCTTCAGGTCGAAATATTTTTACAAATCCCTGAATTTCTTCTTATCTAAATCACTTTATACACCTCTTAGAAAAGCACTTTCTCTTCTTATGTAAAAGAAAAGTACATTGTAAATTACTCCAACAATTTACATATGAGGACATGGAAAATGTATGTCACATATAAAGTTAACTTAATATTACTAATTCATCTATTTACAACATGAATATAATAATCTGTGGCTGGAAAATGTAATGCAAACTATGCTAGGATGAACATCCAAGTGTTCTGTGAAAAAACATTTCAGTGTTTAATTGTAATCTCTAATTTTATCAATACCAACAAACATATAGAATGTCTCTTTACATATCTTTTATTTTTAAATTAAAATAAACTTTCACCTCATTGTCCTTTAATTCGTTCTCTTGCTAGATACCTTAAACACAAATAACGATGTCACTTCTGCTTCAAGGAATACATACACACAAATATAATGTTTTTAAAATTAGAAGCATTAAAACTTCTTAATTTCATAAACTTGATCATGTGAAAATCTCAGTTTTTAATGGCATATCACTACTGCATGGTATTTTGGTCAACACACTTTTTAGGAGTAAATGCCAGCAAGGTTCAGGCAGATAACCTAACTGAGTAAGTTAAGAGAGCTGAATTCTATCATGAAAAATAAAGCAGATACTATCAGCCAACAGTGTCCTACAAAAATCAGGAAGCTACATTTTGTCATATCTTCAGAATCTCTAAAAGACCATCTGAAAAATCAATATTTTGGATCTGTAAAAGATCATAATACAGTCAAGTATTCTCAGCACCACATTGCACTTACTCTAGAATTGACCACATTATTGGAAGTAAAACACTCCTCAGCATATGCTAAAGAACGGAAATCCTAACAAACAGTCTCTCAGACCACAGTGCAATCAAATTAGAACTCAGGATAGAGAAACTCACAGAACCGCACAACTTCATGGAAACTGAACAACTGGCTCTTGAATGTTGACTGGATAAACAAGAAATGAAGGCAGAAATAAAG
This sequence comes from Aotus nancymaae, assembly GCF_030222135.1. NCBI lineage: Eukaryota > Metazoa > Chordata > Mammalia > Primates > Aotidae > Aotus > Aotus nancymaae. Next base: position 55,239,414 of record NW_026988431.1, on the reverse strand, counting down.
ACGTTCTTTCAAACCAATGAGAACGAATACACAATGTACCAGAATCTCTGGGACACATTTAAAAGCAGTGTCAAGAGGAAAATTTACAGCAAAAAATGCCCACATGAGAAGCAAGGAAAGATCTAAAATCGACACTCTATCATCAAAATTGAAAGAACTAGAGGAGCAATATTAAAAAAACTCAAAAGCTAGCAGAAGACAAGAAATAACTAAGATGAGAGCAGAACTAAAGGAGACAGAGACACAAAAAAACCCTTCAAACAATCAAGAAATCCAGGAGCTGGAGATATATATATATATCTAATATAAATTTTATATATCTAATATAAATTTTAGTTTAACTGAAAATTTAGGATAAAATTGAGTTCAGAGTTCTATGACCTGCCTTGTTACTATCCTAATTCAACTACTTTTCATGCCATTAGTCTTTGCCTTTTTTTAGTATTATGAAAAATTCTATAGAAAGCATTCACTGTTATTTCTTATTATCTTTAGAATAACTGATAGGAAAATTTTTTTTAAATGAAATACATCCTACTGTCAGAATGCTTTTCACCATTTTATGAACATTTTCATTTCTGCGTAGATATGAGCATCATAAGTAATAAATAATATTTTCTTGCTACAGAGGTATTATTTAATTTTTTTATGGTTTAATAGTATTTCATGGTGTATATGTATGAGTGTGTGTGTATATATATATATGTATGTATCTCACATGCTCTTTATTCACTCCTTAGGTACCCAAAGAAATACAGAGTAGTATAATGAACATTGGAGCTCAGAGAGTAGAGGGAAGGAAGTGGCTGAGGGGTGAATATCTACCTATTGAGCCACTATGTACACTACTCAGGTAATGGGTATACTAAAATTGCCACTGTACAATTCAGCCATGTAACCAAAAACTACTTGTACTTTTGAAGCTATTGTAATAAAATAACTTTAAAAATAAAAATAAAAAAGTAAAATAAAATATTGTAAATTTTATTAATTCAAGTCATAAGAAATCTCTATTCTTAAACGCTTCCCAGTGGAAATGATCATAGTTTGATGTGTGCTGCCTATCTGTATTTTTATCTAACAATTATCTTTTCATACACTTATTCAGTATTGTAATAAAAAAAGTGATTAGTTATATATTTTCAATAATTCATGTTTAAGGATAATAAGCCTTTTTCTATTATGCTTGCAATTATGTTTCTATGTTTCTATTTTTAATATTGCTTTTTAATTAAAAGTACAGGAGGATATAAATGTCTAACATTTACATATCTATTTCATTTTCCAAATATGGTAATATTAACAACAACAAGAAAAGCTAACAAAAGTGGATTTGTATATGCTTTGGATGCATAATAATCTTTCTATGGATTTACTCTCACTTTACAAAATGTTCTATTTCCTGTTTACTATCTGTGTTTAATTAATACAGATCTCATTTAAAATATCAAAATATCAGATGTATTAACAAACAATCATAAATAATGAGCCAAGTTAAGAATTTTCTATGGCTTATACACCTAGCTATAGAATGTTATTAAAAAGTTATCAAGAATAAATTATTGACAGAGAAAAAAGAGATAAATCACTAACAAATGATTGCCAGGAAAAGATGCTATGAGACATTGTTGATGATTAATACCAATATAATTATAAATAACTTTTCAATGAGATAATTTAATTTAACACTGAGTTATAGAGAAATGATGAAGTAAAGTTTGGATAAATTGAAATCAAGTATCTAAGAATATCAAAAATAAAATGTTAGAAAAAATTTTATTCTGCAAACATATCTAGGACCATAACATTCAAGTTTGCTTAGGAAAGAAATGAACATTTAGCAGTAGAATTGGTCATAATTGGTTAGAGTTTAAATTAGAAAAATGTTTTTTGGGGCAGAAAGAGAGCATCACATGGCATCTGACACATATTTGGAGTTTAACAAATCATAAATAAAATTTAAGACTGAAAATAGATGGAGAAATGCAGATCAAAACTCCATCTGCTTTTGAAACGTGTTTATTGAATGTCAGATATAAAATAACTACTCAAATATAAGATATTTTAATCAATTAATTGACATTTAATTTGGTATTTATATCTTGCTAAGTACAAATTAAACACCTGTATATACTCTTGAAGGTTAATACATTCATATAAGTGCAGTTATAATTTTAGTATTTATAAAGTTCCAACTTAATTAAATGGCACAAAGATTGATTCATTGCATACATGTAAGTGGGGCTTTCAGTTACATTTTTGGACTCCTTTTACTTCCTCATTATTTGAAAAATGTCCATTTTTTTCCAGGCATTTCTGCATGGTAAACATTTAATACAATCACATTTAATGTTAAAATAATAAAATTGCCATTAGATGTTGACTTACACCAGGTGGAAAAATCAAAAGTTGGAATGGAAAAATTCTCACTTAAATAATGAGAAATTAAAATAAAATTTGAGGTCTTGCACAGTGACTCACATGTGTAATCCCAGCACTCTGGAATGCCAAGGTGGGACAGGAGTAACCATTTTATGTAAAAATATTATTAAAGCTATGGAGAGACACAGAAGCAACTATAAATGACCTAAATGGAAGTATAAATGAGATATGGACTAGATAAAGGTCAGAAGAAGATGAACATTTGTTGAATGTTTATTATCAATATATTAATGAAAGTGTGCTTTTTAAAACAGTGTTTAATACAACAAACTCCATGACACAAGTTCACTTATATAGCAAACCTTCACATGTACCCAGAACCTAAAATAAAAGTTAAGATAAATAAAAATTCATATTTTTTAAAATTATTTAAAATATTCTAACAAATATTTTTATCATCACTTGTTCCATAAACACCTGTTTGTTTAATTAAAGGAATGAATTCATGATTCTCTCTTACAGATAAGGAAATTGAAAATCGGAATGATTAACACATTTTCTAAGCTTATTTAGCCAGAGATTGACAAGAAATTATTCAATCATAATTCTAAAACATATTTTTGTTATCAGATAGTACTAAATTTTAGTATAGCCAAAGTAAATTATCTCTGATCTGACAGACATCTTTACCATTGTTCATCTTAGTTTGGGAAGAGATCTCAACTTCAACACTGACAGTGACAAAGACAAGACCCATAAGAAAGTCAGAGAAGACCTAGCTTGTCTGATAACTAACCAAAGTTAACACTGAACATAGGTTCTCCACAGGGAGTAAGCAGCTCTGTAATCCTGCTCAAACAAACATGAATAAACGGCATTACTTGAACAACATAGCCCATGATCTATTTTTGTCTCTGTGCTTCACCTGTACAAGACTTTTTGACATTAAACAGAGGATCAAACTTGTTCTGACTTGAAACATTATGTTTAACCTATCTTTAAGGCTGAAATATGACTTGATTTTCAGATACTTTTCCTGACTTTCAGAGACTATATATGACTTATCATATTCACCCAGAACATTAAAACTGGCCTGTTAGCTTACTTACTATTGGAAGTTCTGAGATATCAGTCTCTACATAAAAATTTCCACAGGAGAATGAAGGTGAAACAAGATGGCAGAATAGAAGGCTCCACTGATTGTTCCCCATGACCCACAAAAACACCGATTTAACAACTATCTTCACAGAAGAAACAGCTTCATAAGAACCAAAAAATTAGCTGAGCACTCATAGTACCTGGATATAACTTTATATCACTGAAACAGGCACTCAAGAAATTGAAGAAACAGTCTTGAATCACCAAGGTTACCCTTCCCCTTTCCCCTGAAGGTATAGTACTGAGATCATCTCTGGGCACTGGGAGAGAGAGAGCACACATATTGTGAGGCCTTGAACTCAGTGCTGTCCTGTTAGAGCAGAAAGAGAGATAAAAAAACAGACCAAAGTTACGAGCCTTAGCCAGAGAGGAATTGGTGATCATAATGGTCTGAATTTAAGTGCCTATAAAAGTCACCCCTGAAGGCAGAAGCATACTATGTCTCTACGTAAACTTGAAACACAGTCTAGGCCATAAGGACTGCAAATCTTAGGTGAGTCTTAGTGCTGAACTAGGCCCAGAGGCAGTGGACTTTAAGAAAGGGCATGTGAACTACTGAGACACCTGTTGGGGTGGCTAAGGGAGTGCTGGTATCACTCCCACCCTAACTCTAGATTGCACAGATCATAGCTCCAAAAGAGACTTCTTCCTTCTACTTGATGAGAGGGAGGAGTCAGGAGGACTTTGCATTGTAGGTACTAGCTCAGCCACAGAAGAATAGGGCATCAGTAAGAGTCGTGAGGCCCCAGGTCTAGGATTTAGTTCCTGTATGACATTTCTAGACACGCCCTGGGCCAGAAGTGAACCCACTATCTCAAAGGGCAGGAGCCAGTCTTGGCAGCTTTCATCACTGCTAACAGAAGGGCTGATGGGTCCTGAATAACCAACAATGATACTCAAGTATTACTTAGGTGAGCCTCAGAGAATTGCTGGCTCTAGATGCCAGCATGATCACAGTGGGGCGGAGCACCAAGCTGATTGTTGGAGTCCCCAGTTCCAGGACATGACTGTCAGATGGCATTTCTGGAGCTGCCCTGGAAGAGAGGGTAAAACATTGGAGAAACTCTCCATGATACTGGTCTGGGCAAGGATTTCTTGAGTAATATCCCACAAGCACAGGCAACCAAAGCAAAAATGGACAAATAGAATCATATCAAGTTATTTTTTTTAAAGGAATTATATATTCTTTATTGAATTGAATACCATATATTATTAAATTGAGCTTTTTTTTTTTGAAAGAAAGAAAGAAAGAAAATAAATGAAGAAGAGGAAGAAAAAGGAAGAGAAAGAGAGAGAGAGAATGGGAGTATTGCTTTCTTGCCCAGGCTAGAATGCAGTTTAGTAATGGGTATTGAAAACCTCTTTTATACCAATAATTATACTTGATGTAGACAGGAAGGAATAAGGGAAGAAAATAACAAACAAGCAGCCAACCAATATTTCATTTAAACCTATGAAATGCTATGTGATTACTGAGGAGTGATTTACTTCCAATTATGTAGTCACTTTTGGAATAGGTGTGAGGTGGTAATGTATGTTTTGTGTATTTAAAGTGGAGAGTTCTGTAAATGTTTATTAAGTTTACTTGTTCGGGGTCTCAGTTCAAGTCCTGAATGTCCTTGTTAATTTTCTGTCTCGTTGATCTATAAAATCGTTAGCTCTTCTTGTTACATTGATCCTTTTGCCATTATATAATGTCCTTTGCCTCTTTTGCTCTTCGTTGCTTTAAAGTCTACTTTATCAGAGGCGAGAATTGCATCTCCTGCTTTTTGTTTATTTGTTTATTTTTACTCTCTGATTGGTTGATAAATTTTCCTCCTTCTCTTTGTTTTGAGTCTTTGTGTATCATTGCATGTGAGATGGGTCTGGATGCAGCATACCGATGGGTTTTGGCTTTTTATCCAATTAGAATATATATAGGTTTAATACTGGCATTTGATGCTAGCTGGCTGTTTTGCCTATTAGTGTAAATTTTTCATTGTGTTAATGCTTTTTGCTTTTTGATATATTTTTTGAAAGGCTGATATTGGTTGTTCCTTTATATGTATAGTGCTTCTTTCAGAAGCTTTTGTAAAGCAGGCCTGGTGGTGGTGAAGTCTCTAAGTACTTGTTTGTTCGCAAAAGATTTAATTTTTCCTTCGATTATAAAGCTTAGTTTGGCTGGATAGGAAATTCTGGGTTGAAAGTTCTTTTCTTTAAGGATGTTAAATATTGGTCCCCACTCTTTTCTGGCTTGTAGGGTTTCTGCTGAGAGATCTGCTGTAAGTCTGATAGGTTTCCCTTTATGGGTAACCTGAACTTTCTCTCTGGCTGCCCTTAGTATTTTCTCCTTCATTTCAACCCTAATAAATCTGGCAATTATGTGCCTTGGGGTTGGTCTTCTTGAAGAATATCTTTGTGGTGTTCTCTGTATTACCTGGAGTTGAATATTACCCTGCCTTGCCAGGTTGGGAAAGTTTTCCTGAATGATATCCTGAAGAGTATTTTCCAACTTGGATTCATTCTCTTCGTCATGTTCAGGTACACCTATCAAACGTAAATTAGGTCTTTTCACATAGTCCCATATTTCCTGGAGACTTTGCTCATTCCTTTTCATCCTTTTTTCTCCAATCTTGTCTTCTTGTTTCATTTCACTGAGCTGGTCCTCGACTTCTGATATCCTTTCTTCTGCTTGATCAATTCGACTGTTTAAACTTGTGCATGCTTCGCGAAGTTCTTGTGTTGTGTTTTTCAGCTCCATCAATTCACTTATATTCGTCTCTAAATTGTCCATTCTCATTAACATTTCGTCAAACCTTTTTTCAAGGTTCTTAGTTTCTTTGCATTGGGTTAGAACAAGTTCTTTTAATTCACAGAAGTTTCTTATCACCCACGTTTTGAAACCTGCTTCTGTTATTGGAACACACTCGTAATCTATTAAGTCTTGTTCCGTTACTGATGAGGAATTGTGATCCCCTGTAGAGGGAGAGGCATTCTGATTTTGAGTATTCTCTGCCTTTTTACGCTGGTTTCTTCCCTTCATTATATATTTATCTGTCTGTCGTCTTTGTAATTACCGACTTTCTAACTAGGTCTCTGAGCTGACGTCCAACTTGTTGATTCCCAGTGCCGAAATCTGAGCAATCCACTGCATCAGCCAAAACAGCGGTGTTAAGATTGATGGTGCTTTTCTGCCCGGGAGTCTCCGGACTCTGCACCAAGAACTGGTGCGCTAAGGCGCCAGCAAAACCACCACGCTGGCCACAAGAGTCGCCCTGGCGACCCGTGGGGCTCCTCTGCTGGGAATCTCCTGGTCTGTGAGCAACAAATATTCGTCTGAAAGTGTGGTGTCCTCTTGTTCTCTGCGCTTTCACTGGGAGCTGGGAGCCCGAGCTGCTAGTGATCAGCCATCTTGGATCTCTCTCCATATCAAGTTAAAAAAGCTTCTGCACAGCAGAGGATAAAGTCAAGAAAGTGAAGAGACAACCCAGAGAATGGGAGAAAATATTTGCAAACCACCCATCTGACAAGGGATTAATAACCAGTTTATATAGGGAACTCAAACAACTCTATAGGAAATAATCTAATAATACCATAAAAAAGGGCAAAATATTTGAATAGATGTTGTTCAAAAGAAGACATGTAAATGGTAAACAGGAGTATGAAAATGTGCTCAATATCATCGATTATTAGATAAATGCAAATCAAAACTAAAATGAAATAAAATCTCACTCTAGTTAAAGCAGCTTACATCCAAAAAAAAAGGCTGGTGAAGATGTGGAGAAAAGGGAATCCTGTACACTCTTAGTGGGAATGCAAATCCTACTGCTGGGTGTATGCCCTGAAGAAAGAAAGAAAATAAATATATTGAAGGGATATCTGTACTCCTATGTTTGTTGCAGCTCTGTTTACAGTAGCTAAGATTTGTAAGCAACCTAAGGATCTTTCAATGGATGAATGGATAAAGAAAATGCGGTACATATGCAAAAGGAATATGTTAAGTGAAATAAGCAAGGCACAGAAAGACAAACATCACATGTTCTCACTTAACTGTGGGATCTAAAAATATTTTTGTGAAGTGCCAAACCATGTTAATGCATAATATATAATTTTAAGATTTATCAAAAAGGCACATAGGTTTTAGAAAGGTGAGAAATGTTGCATTATTTTCTACACTGAACCATAGAAGAGACACTTCTCTGTATAAAGGTTACCTAATTTTTCCTGTTGTCAAAACTAGCTTGGAAGATGGAGCAAATTCATGTTTTGTGGAAAATAGTGCTGAGTGATATAAGTACAGAAAGAAAGGGAGTGAAAGAAAGTCCCTTAGCACAAAGACATAGAGTGAATGTAAGAGGAATTCCCAGATATATCTGTGAAAACCTAAAGCGTTTGCTCCCTTTCAGATATGTGGTTGCTGGTTCTTGGGAGGCAAGGTCTGCAAAGGACCAGATGGCCAATAGACAGTTGTACAAATGTATCAATCTATTAACTGAGTATTGAACAAATTCTTAGTTTCAATTGTATTGAAACAAAAACTGATCACTGAATTAAACAGACTAAAATATTTTGATAGTCAACAAAATTTCCAAACCATATTTAAACTTCCCTTTACTGTATAAAATAATTAGCATTGTAATAATTCGTTTGCAGCCACATGAACCAAAGAGACAAAAAAAAAGAAAAATTCCTGAACTAAAGATAATGTGCCAGAGTGTGTTGTATGCCACAAGTCTTGTTTCTATGAAGATGTGGTCTCCTTTGTGCCTCTGCCCCTAAATAGACAGTTATTACCTTGTAAAATTAAATTGTAATGTAAAGATGATTTCAAGACATTACATCTAGTTCTGGCAAAGAGCTCTATAACTATTGGCAGCTCATTTCACTTCTAAATTTTTCCTTTCATATAAAATACCACATTAATATCAACTATCTCATCAGGTTGCTGTAAGAAGCAAATAAGAAAAACATGGTTGTTCACCAGTTACTTACCTCGTATTCCTTCTTTAATTTGTGGTCAAGAGACATTTACCCTATTCCGGTAGAGCTGCAGTAGAGCTGCCTCTACAGTTTGCAAGGTCATAGCCACTACACTCTGGTCAGTCCAAGACACATTGGAAGTGGACATAGTAGACTTTTCCAGGGAGGCACTCCACAGCATCAGGCCCCTTGAGGCCCAGGAGCTGAGCCAGGGGCTGCACTTGCCCAGGTCTAAGGGAGTTATGGTTGAGGTGAACTTAAACACTCCTCTCCACACTGCAGTCCCCATTATGGACAGGGAATGTTGAATGATTTATTAAATTGGAAATTTAAATAAAATAACCCTGTAGCTCTATCTCAGCATCTACCATCAATAAGCTCTATAAATTCTCATTGGGAGAGGGCTGTGGGCGTCTCTGTGTGCTCATTTTATCTAGAAGGCAGTTTCAATTCAGGAAAAGAAAATTACTAAACCCACTTTGAACACAAAACCAGACTTTCCTATCTAGTTTTGCTTTGATTCTTTAATTATTGTGTCCATTTTTAAATTGGCTTAGAATTTAAAGAGTAGATATTGTTAATTTTTATATGCAGAAATTCCAGTGTTTAGAAACAAATAGCATCTGTAATAAAAATATATATACTATCAATTTTTGCTTGTTTTGAATTTCAAATAAATTAAATCATGGTATATTTATTCTCCTTACTTGTTTATATAGTACTTTCTATTCGTGATACCACCTACATGGATGTATATAACGTAACTTCATTTTATTTCGTGAATATATTAAAAATTAGCACCTGTAATCTACAAAATGACATTCAAATAAAATATATCCTGGCAATAATCATGTATTAATCTATTCTCCCCTGGCTTTCAAGCCCAGCACTCCAATAAAATTGCTTTTATTACAAAACCCAATGTTCCCTACATTGTTAAATCCAATATATCTGGACTTCTTTATTTGAACCACCAGCCAGTATTTGGTGCAGTTGGTCAATCCTTCTTTCTTAGCACCTTTCTTTACTTGGTTTCCAGGATATCACACTTGTTTTATTTTATTCCTACATTATTTCAGAACTCAGTTATTTCCCTTTTCTCACCCGCAGTCCTCAAGAGGAACTGTAGAATGTGTGGGGAATGCAACATCAGAAGAAAAGATGGAGCTGGCCAGAAAAGCCCAGGCTCTCCTCCAGTTCCCCTTAGAAACAAAGTGTTTTTCAACCCTTTAGCCCAGTGAATCCTATTACAAAGGAAGATCAAACCCAGGAGGCTGCATTCTGAGTTCCCTCATCTACAGTGCAAATGAGGCATGTGCAGTCTAAATTCGTCTATCCTGGGCAGCTTTCTGAGGCCTTGGGAGGCCAACTCACAATGAATCCTAGGCTGCTGTTGTTTCTTGCTGCCTATGAATGAATCTGCTTCATGTATCTTGTGTGTTCTGTCTTACCAGACTCAGACAAGTTAGAAACCAGTGCTTAGTGAAACTGCTTCAGTCTTTCCTATACTCCTTTACTGAGTCCAGTTCTATTAAAATGAGCTTGATCAAAGCCATAGTTCTCTCTTTTCTGAACTAGTATAAAACACTCCTATCTGCAACATCCGCTCCTATCATTGCTAAGCCACATCCATTCTACACTTCTTTAGTCAACAAAGCTGCTAGAATGATTCTTTAAAAATCTTAATCATATTACATCTCTCTTCCAGCTAAAGCCCGTCAGGGACATCCATACACTTGACAGTAAAAGTTTAAGTCTATAAAATGGCCTAGAATTCCCCACACGATTCACCTCTTTATTATTCCTCTGAGCTCATTTCTGGTACTCTCCCCATCCATCTCTTTGCTGCATTGGCCTTGGGGCTATTTCTTGAACACAGAAGATTCTTTCCTGCCCTGGGGTCTTTATGCTGCTGTAAGTGCCACACAATTTTGCCAGATATTTTTATTATAACTTCAACTCCATTTTCTTCTTAATCATTTATTCAAATATTACTTGTTCTGTTTTTGTCTAACAACTCTCATCTCAGTGCTGGAACTTTTAATTTCCCTTATTATTACCTATCTTTTAAAAATGTCTTTGAAAATAGCCTTGTGACATACTATGAGTATTGTGGATTTTATGCTGTCCATTATTTAACCGGAAAGTCTGCAAAGTCTCAGCTTTTTATTTAGTTCACTGAAATATCTCAATGGCTGAAAGTGCCTGGACATCATGGTTACTGGAACAATATTTATTGAATAAACTTCCCTTAGCACGACTGTATTTATGTCATGTTCTTATTGGCCTAATTGCCCCATATAACATTTTTTCAAATTACTCATGTATGTTTTCTTATAATTTGCCTTGTGCTTGTTAATGTACTATAATAGTGATGTAGTTTTTTATAATGTGTGAAGCCATGCTCAGTAAAAGACCCCAAAGTTAACAGTTCTCACCAAAAAATTGAATTATATCAGGTTTATTGATATTGTCTATCATAAAATTTTAGTTAACATAAATAGTTGCTTTGACTCGTGAATCATTAAATTGAAGAAAACTTACTCTGTCTCTATCTTCATCCTGTATCTTTATTTTCTACTCATTTTTTATATCTTGCTGTAGTATCACAGCAGAGTGATCAAGTCTATACTCTAGAATTAGAGTACTGCTTAAATCCCAGATTTAATCCATTTTTGCTGTGTATCCTTGGGCCATCTACTCAATATCACTATGTTTCAGTTTCTACATATGGAAATTACAGATAAGAATTTTACATCTCACAAGATTTTTGTGGATATTAAATGAGTTAATATATCTAAAGGACTTAAGGAGTGTCTGACACAGAGCAGTTGCTGATGATTAATACGTACCTTACATTAAATTAATTGCATTTGTTGTTATTGCTAGGATATCTACATGTTTTTAATTGAATTCCATTATCCCCTCAGAACACTTAATGCAAACCTATAAGAAATGATCCTCCTATGTCAGACTCTCAAATAGCTGAGACTACAGGCACACGCCATTGCGTCCAGCTAGTTTTTGTATTTTTTGTAGAGACAAGCTTGCACCATGTTGCTCAGCCTGATCTTAAAATCCTGGACCCCACTAATCTACTCTTCTGGACTTCCAAAATGCTGAGACTGCAATTTTGAGCACTGCACCTGGCCTATTTAATCTTTTCTCTTTTTAGAGATAACATTTCTTGTTATAGCTACAAAGTACTTGATATATTTTTACATTTTAAAAGTCATATAACAAGCTATAATATTTATTTATATTCAATGTTTTGTTTTGGCTTGGTTTTGAGACAGAGTCTCTCACTCTGTCACCCAGACTGGAGTGCATAGCACCATCTCAGCTCACTGTAATCTCCACCTCCCTGGTTCAAGCAGTTCTCTTTTTATTCAATGAGTTATCTCAGAATTCACTGACTTGATGGGAACTGAGTTAGGTGCTATGACTTAAAATTTGTTTACATATAAACATATATTATCTATATATGTTTTTCTCAGTTGCACACACAAAAATAATTTTTAATTAAAATAAAGGTGACATTTTGGAAGGCTGCCTACAATTTTACTCCTTAGGGTCATAATAAATTAGACCCTACAAACATCCTTCAGGGAAACCATTTTGAACTTACCAGCTCTTCTGTCTGTTGTGGCAACAATTATCTATCTACCTTGTATCTAAAATTACTGTGCCAGTATTTGATTTCTGCCTTCCTGGGTCCCACTCATTCTCTTGAATGTAGTTGAGTTGAATCCGTTTTACCAATAGAACGTATATCAGTATCTATGAGCTATAGAAAATTACCACGAAAGCATTTTTGAAAGATGATGACATCATCAACTCTCTCCAAAGCATATACTGGCCCTTGATGAAGAGTGTTCTCATAGGGGATTTAGGTAGTGGGTGGGCCATGTTAAATTCACTCAAGCATTTTTTTCTCTGTCAAAATTGTTTGCATTTATTTCTCAACTTACTTCCTTGGGATTGCTAACATTTTCATTTAATTTGCCATGGTATATCATTGCAATCTGACCAATAATGTGAATCCCCACAGCTGCTTATGCTATGTAATGAATCCAGAAGCTCCAAATGATAGACCTGTGTTGATTAAGTCAGGTAAATCTGTCATTACATTCTCAGTATCCTCCCTACTTATAGCCTCCAGATTTTCATTAATATGAATTACTTATATGAGTTCCTAATATTAAGTGCTGCAAGTCTTTTTGTATCATCACTCTTTTTAAAGTTGTCCTTAATTGAAAATCTTTGGAGAATTTTAGGCTGTTAACTAATTCAATGTTTTACAATCTTCGTCAAATTTCAGAATCAGCTGGGGAGACTTAAAAATTTCTGATGTTCAGGCTATTCTCCAAACTAATTAAATAATTATCCCTTGAGTGAGCCTCTAGCATTAGTACCTTTTAAAGTTTCCAATGTACAGACAAGGTTGAGAAATGCTGCTTTTTAAACTAATGATAGTGATAAATGGAGAGTGTGGCAGGCTAAATGGTGGACCCAAAAATACATATCCAGGTCTTAATGCTCAGAATACGTGACTATTACTTTATATGGTAAAAATAATGAATGTTGCCTTACATGGCAAAAGATCTGTTGAAGGATCTTGAGAGAAGGAATTTTTCCTGGATTATCTAGGTGGCCCCTAACTAAATGCAATCACATGTATCCTTACAGAGGAGAGGCGGAGGAAGTTTAGTGACAAGAGATAATAGATAGAGAAGAGAAGGCATTGTGTAGATGGAGCCAGAGATTAAGGTGATGTGGCTACAAGCCAAGGAATGCCAAGGATTGCTAGTAGATGTCAAGCTTGGCAAAGGTGCTAAAACCACGCATTCAGCTATGCAACAGTGGATCTTTTGTGATACAGAAAATAATCGTCAGCAATTTCAGAAGCTCAATTAGAGAGTTTGCATATTATTTTTGCTGCTATTAGTAAGAAACGCTCTTGAATTAGCTTCTGGCTAAATGACCAAAAGAAGGACACAAATAAGTCTCTCCGGGCATCAGAGTTTATCAAGTTTTAGCACTTCGTATATTGTAAAGTAATTTAATTCTGAACAACATTATTACAGCAGTGTCATTACTATTATCCCCAATGACAGATCATGAAATGATGCTCAGCATAGCTATCTAACTTACTCAATGTAATGGAAATGTCAATGGCTCAAGTAATATTTGAGCCAGATTACTTAGCTACTCAATTTGTTCGCTGATCCACAAGGTTACTCTGTAGCAATGGGAACTCTGAGGTTTCGATATATGAGACATGGTGAGCCAAGGCCACCTTCCTGGGCATACAACCTGTGCAGTTGCACAGAGCTCCACTCTTAGAAGAGCCCTGTGATTGGTTTAAAGCTCTGCTTGGTTTAATGCATCTGAAGTTCTTAACTTTTGAAAAGTGGTCTTCACAGTTTCATTTTGCAATGGAACACACAAATTATACAGCCAATCTTGTTCTTAGCCTTCAGAGTTCTAAGTAGTTTAGTTATATTCTCAAGTGTTTTTCACTTACTAAGTACTTATGTGTGTGTGGCATATAGAAATAGATGTAAAAAATTATGTATGTATCAAATATTCTAAAATGCATACTTTAATATCATTTTATACCATCATTAATTTTTGGATGCACTTCTCAAAAAAATGGCATCTTACATTCACTGTCAGGTAGAAATCCTGATTTAGTAGCTATTACTTAGACTTGTGCAAATATAATAATTATCTTTTATATTGTTATCATTAAAATGATTTACATACACTGTTGAAACAACATGTGTTGTATTTAATTGCCACTCAAAATGTCTTCAAAAAGAGTAAGTTAAGCTTTTTAAAGCTCAATGAATTATCGCAAGATAGCCTGTTATAAAGCAAATCTTAGTTTATTCACCATCACTTTGGTAATGGAATATACCACCTTGACAAGGTCTTTGAACTGTCATGGAAAGGGATTCAGAAGTGGCATTATTTAGGGTTCTGAGGAGTTTGGGCTCAAGTAGTTTAAGATGGGTTCTTTATGGCAAGAAACCGATGGGAAGAGAAGGGGGCAAAGTTTGTAAGACTTTTTTCTCATTCATATCTGTCTCAAGAACATTTTACCTATGAATTTACAGTCTCATCTTTCTATGAATTTACAGTCTAATCTTTCCTGAAACAAACAAGACAATCTTCCAACACGTCTCAATTTGCTTCTTTTAGTATGCTTGTAAAAATAAAGTTCACCACATTCACAGAGAATGCATATTGTATTCTAATGAGGACATTGCTACAGTTCCATATTCCATTACAAACAAAATCCAGATGGTTTATGTTCTGATACTTGCTACTTATGTATTGGCATAATCCGGGATATGCAGAAAATATGGAATTTTAGCTTACTACCTCTCCACTCCCATTCCTACCTAATAAATAATAATCTGTGTTTTATCTAGATCCTCATGAGCTATATGTACTTCATGAGAAGCACTGTTTTAAGGTACTACAGAAATAAAATATCCTACAAATAAAACTTGTGTTGACTTTGTCACTAAATTTGATGTAACAGAGTATGCATTCAGGCATCAGATAATGCAAATAGAGGCAGAAGAATTTGCCAAATCCCTTAGAAAAGAGGAAGTAATGTTAAAGAATCAAGAACTTGGTATAATAAGTTAATGTGACAGGTAGGAATATAGTTAAATTGTTGACTATCAATTTCTTGGAAAAATTTGAATATTTAAATAGAACTATTTAACTTCCGTATAATTTAGTTTAGCAAATGGCTAAGAGTTTAATCAATCTGGAAGAACTAGGAACAAAACTTTTGTGTCAGAAGCTTTGACCAACATCCCAGAAGTTATAATATTAAAACTTTTTAGGAAAAAAAAAAATGCTGCAGCATGATCAACAATCATGGGGTCACAAGGAAAAATCAATATATCAAGGACTCCAAGTTGAAAGGTGATCTAAAAATTCAGGTATTAAGTTTAGAGACTTTTACACTTACCTCATCTAATTTACACTATATACATTTGGTTATGATCTGTAAGAGTGATAAATACATCATAAGATTTTGTCTAGATAAATCTAGGACTCTGATAAATAAAAAATAATAATTTATATCAAAAACTTATAGTTTAATTTGTAGTTTTAATGTTTTCACAGTCATATAGAAATAATGTATTATTTTAATATCTCCCAGTGTTTCAATTTTATGAAATAAAGCAGTAATTCAGCAAATCATAACATCAGACTTTTAATTTGCTTTTCTTACTTTGAAACTACAAGAGGAAAGATATTATTTGGCAATGTCATAGATAGTTCCTGAATTGGGAAATAATAAACAAATTTTAATATATTTTCTTTCTCTAACTTTCTAGTGTCACTGATGGTAGCCAATTCACCTTGTAGTTCATTGAATGAACATAATGATCTCCAGTTCCATCCACGTAGTTACAAATGACTGGATCTCATTCTCGTTTAATTGTGTATATGTGCCACGTTGTCTTTATCCATTTATCTGTCGGTGGGCACTTAGGTTACTCCCAAGTCTTAGCCATTGTAAATAGTGCGTAAACAAACTTAGGAATGCAGGTATCTCTCATGTAACGATTTGATTTACTCAGTAATGGGATTGCTAGGTCATAAGGTAGCTCAGTTTTTAGTTCTTTGAGGAACCTCCAAAGTGTCCTCCATAGGTTGTACTAATTTACATTCTCACCAACAGTGTACGAGGATTCCCTTTTCTCCACATCCTTGCTAGCATTTTTTATTGCCCATCATTTGGAAATAATCCCTTTTAACTGGTGAGATACATCTACTATGTACCTTATATAATTTTTGAAATAATTAAATATATATATAAAATAAAATAATGTGAAAATATGTTTATTTGGCATTTATCAATTTTTTTGTTAAGAACAGCTATGCAAAAATGTGTGATACACAATCTACTCTCAAATAACTTAGCCTTAAGTTAGAATTTGTGTTATGTATGAGTATTTCACTAAGGAAAACAGAACACCCCCTATTAGAAAGTATCAGTGAACTTCGAAGTAGAATTTGCTTGAGAACTGTAAGATGACAGCAAAGAGGTACTATTTAAATTTGAAATTTAATTGACAGTAAATTTGGGGAAATAAATTATTCCATAGATAAGAAAAAATAAAAAATCATGAACATAGATGGGGAAAGTGCAGGGTATTTTCAGGGAAAGAGATTAAGTATTTTAGTTGAGTTGAAGTATAAGCAGTACAAAAGGGAGTCCTGAACATGTTGAGATTGTGGTCAATTATTGAGAGCCTTAAAGACCAATCTTGGGAAAGTGCCAAGCAGGTGTAACTACGGAGCTACATTTTTGACCCAGAGAGCATCACTTCCACAGCTGCCCAAGATATTTACTTAAATTTCTTAGGTTTTGTTTTTTCTTCTTGTTGCTGTTTATTTTTTTATCTTTTATTTTAAGTTCAGGGATACAAATAAGGTTTGCTATGTAGGTAAATTTGTGTCATGGATGTTTTTTGTACAGATTTTTTATCACCCAGGTACTGCCAAACCTTCATCACCATGGAATCCTTGAAGAAAATAAAGTTATTTGTGTATTTTCTAAGCATTTTCTGACATTTCCTAGAGGGAATAATAACACAAACGAACAAATAAAAAACCTTTTCTATGTTCCCACAGAGAACTATATCCTCTAGATACCCTTACTCCTTCTATAAATGGAGTCAAAGTAGACACCACAATTGACTCCTTCTAGTTAGTTATGCCAGGATGATACTGACGATGCAGTAAACAAATTCAGGAAAATGGTAAAGAAAAGACAAAGGTAAATTTCAAAGACATGGAAGTATAAATGTCAAGCATTTGCATCTAATGGTATATGCAAAGTAAAAGAGTACAGTTAAAGGAAATCAGTTACAAAAACAGAGTTAATAAATTAATAAAATAATATCACAAATATAAGTCTGCGTTAAAGTCTATGGATGTGAGTTTGTTTAGTTTTATGTGTTCTCTGAAATAAAAATATGCAATTTTGTTATATTACTAAATTACTACTTATATAAAAAATGTTTTATTGCTTAGTATTTTTTAGCAAAGATTAATGTAAAATATATTTTTAAAATGCAATTGGTCCCCAACTTGTAATGGTTCAGCATATGATTTTTCAATATTACCATGATGCAAAAACAATACACATTCAGTATAAGCCATACTTTGAATTATTAATTTTGATCTTTCTTGGGCTTGCAATAGGCAGTATAATAAATACTCTCTTGCCTTGCTGGTCAGCACCAGCAAGCCATAGCTCCCAGTCCGCCATGTGATCACAAGAGTGAACAACTAATACTCTATACAATAGTATATTCCTAGATAGTTTTGCTCAACTGTAGGCTAATGTAAGTGTTCTGAGAAAATTTAAGGTAGGCTAGGCTTAGCTAGGATTTTTGATATGTTAGGTGTATTAAATGCATTTTCTACTTAAGATATTTTCAACTAATGATGGATTTATCAGGACATAATCTCATCACAGGCAGAGAAACATTTGTAAACATATACAAATACACAAAATAAGAGTTCTTGAGTATAATATATAATCTAATTTAAAGTCTCAATTTATTTTCAAGAACAATATCAGTTTATTAGAATCCTTTAGCTAAAAACAAATGTGTTTCCTTCTATTGAGCTTGAGGCTGAGAATCATAATTTGTTGAGATAAATGTTAGTCAATGTCCTATATTTAAATTCTTGTCTTACAATATTAAAGAATTTTTATTACCATAGTAACCTAGCTGTTAGAGATACAACCCTACATAAGGGCATGTACACAAGCACACTCACTTACTTTTGCTCAAATTGAAGTTAATGTCAATTACTGAACAATTTTGAAGGCAAAAATGAGTTATGATGTTTAAACATTGCAACTAGTTTCAGCAACAACAAACAATTTCCTTAAAATATTAATACAAAAGCAAATCATATAGATAACTGCAATTTCTTTGAATGCTAAATGTTAGGCTCCAGAAAGAATGAATTTTGACTCTTCCCTGAAAGATAATGGGTCATATAAAGATAAATGTAGATGCATTTTATCTGTATTCCTCATGCATTTATTACCTAAATGTTTTTAAGAATCTTTTTCTTGGGTTCAACTTAGTTAGCTATCTGAATGTTAAGAATTTCATTCTTAATTAGAACTTTTATTTTGTTTATTATGCTATTCAAATACACCTGTAAACTTTTCACTCATATAACAAAAGAAGGTACAAAGGGCTGTTATTTGAAATGCATAAATCTTTATAAGCAATCTGTGCATTTTTAGATATGTTGATAAAGATAAGATTGAAGCAGAGGTAATGAATACTGCAAAATATTTTGTCATATTTGTCTTCCATATCTTTTCCATTTTTTCTTTTTCCTAAAAGAGATTTTAAATGTTAAAAGAAAAACACTTTTGGAAACATTAATTTTTTGATGTATTTTTCCAGATGTTCATTAATGTTAAACAGAAATATAGGACAGAGTTTGATGATTTTCTACAATAAAACTAACTAGAAAAAAGGACAAAAAATAATCCAACACTATACAAGCTGCTATCATCCCCATTTGCTAATGAAAATTAACAGACAGGATCCAAGTACTCTGCCTTTGCCAGTGATGCTCAGTCCTTCCCACAGTGCTTCCTCTCCTGCCTTGGACACATTTAGTCAAGGTTTGCAGTTACTGCTTTTCTTTATTTCACTTCTTTTTAAATTTTTGCACTGAGGAAGCAGCAGGTAATAAATCCTCTGGGTTTCTTTGGTTTGTGTCTGGCTTCATGGAATACCCCACCATGAATGACAGCAACTGCAGTTGATGTTCTATTCATTCCATCACACAGACTACAGCTCAGAAACACACTGAGCAATGCAATGAAATGAAACATTTGTCAATTTATACCCACCAATATCATGTCCAGATCCATTGATCATCTCTTCAGTGACAATAAATCAATAGGGAATACACATCAAAGAAGCCAAGTAGTATCCTTGATTAAGAAACAAACATTTGGTACCCAGAATGGTACCAACGATACCAGGACAAAAACCATTGTGCAGAAAATCATCAAAATATCTTAGCAGAACACTTAGATTATTTTCTCTAAAAATCAATTACTATGCATACCAGATAAATTCAACCTGCAAATTCTGAAACCTATGTCTAAGCACTATAAATATAAAACCTAGAAAATAAATAAAATGGGCCGGGCGCGGTGGCTCAAGCCTGTAATCCCAGCACTTTGGGAGGCCGAGGTGGGTGGATCACGAGGTCAAGAGATCGAGACCATCCTGGTCAACATGGTGAAACCCCGTCTCTACTAAAAATACAAAAAATTAGCTGGGCACAGTGGCGCGTGCCTGTAATCCCAGCTACTCAGGAGGCTGAGGCAGGAGAATTGCCTGAACCCAGGAGGCGGAGGTTGCGGTGAGCCGAGATCGCGCCATTGCACTCCAGCCTGGGTAACAAGAGCGAAACTCTGTCTCAAAAAATAAATAAATAAATAAATAAATAAATAAATAAATAAATAAATAAATAAAATAAAAAGTTAGTTCAAAAAGAGCACCAAAATGCAAGCTAAAGCGAGTATATAGAATTAACAGTTCTATCAAACCAAAGTTAAGGAAATGATTTGGTTGCCATTATAAATGGCATGATTGTAAGAATGCTGTATGATTGTCTTGTTGAACAATGCGAACTAAGTGAAACTGCTAAGCAGCTAAAGTCAAACTGTCCATTAGAGAATTGGCCTATTTTAATAGCAGAAATGCGTGTTACAAAGCAAACAAAATATCCAAATTCTTAAAAGTCTCTCTAAATAAGGGTTTCTCAACCTTAGTTCTATCGACTCTTTGGGTCAGATAATTCTGAGGTGACAACAACAACAACAACAAAATGCTCTCAGACGTTTCCAAGTGTATGATGGGGGGTCAAAATTACACGAATTGAGACCACTGATTGAGATAAATAGTTTCAAAAAAAAAATCTTTAACGGGAAAGTAAGTGTGTAATGTGTGTATAAATTTGCTTAAAATCTATTTTATATAATAAGGGCAGAAAACAATAGTTGGTATGCAGACTAACAGTATAAAAGGATTCCTTGGTAATTCATAAATTAATTTTACTTGAATTATCTTGCCTGACTTATCCTCTCTGTTACAAAATACTATACCAAACCTACAATTTAACACATTTTTTAAAAGAGTAAATGCAATCAACTTTTATTTTGATATGTATATATTAATGACAGCAATTATTTTCATGTTCATGTTTTTACATATACTAAAATAAACTAAAAGCTCAATATGCATACATTACTAGGATAGCTTCTGCATATTTTAAATCTTTGAATGTAACATTTTCAAACAACAAAATACAGATTTTTTTATTCTGATGTAGAAATATTAACATGGACTACATCAACAAAAGCTCTCTAAGGCATTATGGTAATTTGCTCTTGCTGAAATCAGAATTAAAAGTCTGACTAGAATAATTCATTGATTCAAGAATAATGCATTGAATGCCAATTATGTCCCAGGTATTGTTATGGGTACCGGGAGTATTTTGGTGAATAAGACAGGAAGAAAATAACTTTTTAACTATAGTGAAACTTATGTTTTTATGAAAGAGCAGATGAGGAGACAGAAAAATAATATAATGAATATGTATATTTTAAATATATTTAACTACATAGTTACATAGTTTATGAAGGAAGTGCAAACTGATAGAGGGAGTATCTTATGGGATTTGAGTGGTACTACATTAGTTGGAGTGCTCACAAGGGCCTTTCAAGAGAAGTGAGCATTTGAACTGAGAGAAAAATAATGGAAATTAGGCAGAACTATCGGGAAAAATATGTCAGTCAGACAAGCAGTAACAGCAGAGTCCCTGAAGTTCAAAGGATATAATATATCATAGTGATTTAAAAAAAATGCCCAATAGTATGACTGAAGATGAAAAGAGTAAGTGGTAGGAGATAGATTTTCTTTTTTCTTCAAAACAATTATTATCTTAATTAAATTAAACATCTAATTTAAAATGCTGTCATACGTTCAATTTATTTGGCATATTCTTTTAGACAGAGAGCATAGATATACATTTAAATCTTTGATGTGTTTGAATTTCAGAGACAGATTTCACCATATGATATTGTGTCTTTCTTAACTTATTTATTTCAAGAATAAGGATAACTTATTTTATTGAAAATCACTATCTCATTTCACAAGTATTGAATTTTTTTATTAATTGAATATTTCCGACAACCCTGCTTCAAGAAAGTCTATCAGCACCATTTTCCCAACAGCATGCTCTCACTTCATGTCTGTGTCACATTTTGGTCATTCTGGTAATTTTTCAAATTTTTTCATTATTATATTTTTTGTGATGACCTGCAATCAGTGATCTTTGATATTACTATTGTAATTGTTTGGGGATACCACAAACCGCACCCATATAAGGCGATGAAACTTAATCAATAAAAGCTGTGTGTGTCCTGACTGCTCCACTAACCAGCCATTCTCCAGCTCCCTCTCTTTCTTCAGGGTTTCCTATTTCCTGAAATACTATGATGTTGAAATTAGGCCAGTTTATAACCCCACAAATGGCTTCTATGTGTTCAAATGAAATAATTATATATCTTTCACTTTAAATCAAAAGCAAGAAGTGATTAAGTTTAGTGAGGAAGGCATGCCAAAAGCCACGATAACCCCAAACCTAAGTCTCTAACATCAGTTACCCAAACTGTGAATGCAAATGAAAAATATTTGAAGTAAATTAAAAGCAGTACTCCAATAAACACATAACTAAGAAAGTGAAATAGCCTTATTGCTAATGTGGAGAAATTGTTAGTGGTCTGGATAGAAGATCTAAATCAGCCACAAAATTCCCTTAAGTCAAAGCCTAATCCAGTGCAAAGCACCAACTTTCTTCAACTCTGTGAAGGCCGAGAGAGGTCAGGAAACTGCAGAAGAAAAGTTCAAAGTTAACAGAGGTTGGTTCATGAGGTCAGAGGAAAGAAGCCATCTCCATAACATAAAAATACAAAGTAAACAGCAAGTGCTGATATAGAAGCCCTAGTACTAAAAGATCTAAGATAATTGATGAAGGCTATATTAAGCAATAATTTTTCAGTGTAGATAAAGTAGTTTCTGTTGGAAGAAGATGCCATCTAGGACTTTTGTGGATGGAAAGAAGTGAATGCCTGGCTTCAAGGCTTCAAAGGACAGGCTGACCGTCTTAGTAAGGGGTAATACAGCTGATGACTTCAAATTTAAACCAATGCTCATTTATCATTCATAAATGTTAGACTCTTAAGAATTATACTAAATCTGCTCTGACTGTGATCTGTGAATGAAACAGCAAAGCCTGGATAACAGTGCATCTGGTCATAGCATGATTTACTGAATATTTCAAGACCACAGTTGAGACCTACTGCTCAGAGGAAAATATTCCAAAATATTAATGTTTATTTATAATGTACCTAATAACTCTGGAGCACTAGTAAAGATGTACAAGGAAATCAATGTTTTCATCCTTCTAACACAACATCTTATTTGTATCTCATGGACCAAGTCTTGAGTGACTTATAAGGGTTCAAGTCTTTAGTAGAGGAGGTCACTACAGATGTGGTGAAAAGAGCAAGATAACTAGTCTAGAAATGAAGCCTGAAGATGTGACTGAATTGCTGCAATCTTACGATTAAACATGAATGGATGACAAATTGCTTCTTATGAATGAGGAAAGCGGTGTCGTAAGATGAAATCCACCCTTTGTAAAGATGGTATGAGCATTATTAAAGTCCCAGTAAAGAATTTAGAATATTACATAAACTCAGGTGATGAAGTAGCTTCAGGATCAGAGAAAGAGTGATCCAATTTTGAGAGAAGTTCTACTATGGGTAAAATGCATGAATAGCATTACATGCTACCAAAGAGAAATCTTTTATGAAAGGAAAAGTCAATCAATGCAGCAAACTTTACTGTTGTCTTATCTTAAGAAACTCCCACAGCCACCCCAACTTTCAGCAATCATTACCCTGATCAGTCAACAGCTGTCAACACTGAAGCAAAACACTTCACTAGCAAAATGATTACAACTCACTGGCAGCTCAGATCATTCTAAATATTTTAAATAATAGAGTATTATTAAGATATCTAAATCGTTTTTAGACATAATGCTATTGCACACTTAATAGTTGTATTCACTCAAACAAAAACAAAGTGCTCACTCACTAGGCTTTGGCTTTGCCATCCTACTAATCTGATACCTTTATCTATCTTCTGTATTTAAACATTTTCTCCTTTTATTTTCTTCTTAAAATCTGTCATACCCAATCTTGGTTACCATCACTTAGATTGAATTTTAACAACCATTCTCACCTGCTTGTTATTCCAATCAGTAGTTAGCCAGTTTGGAATGCACCAAATTATTGCCCCATTAAACTCTTATGTTTGAAGTTTATAAATTTTAAATTTCCCATTATTTATTATTAAGGGAATAGTGCAGAATTTTTAAAGCCATAGAAAGTTGCTTAAATCTATATATAGATTACATGGATTGTTTGATTCCTTTACCATTCACTGTGATATGTTACTTACTCATATATAAATATCTACTGAATGCCAGAGACTGTTCTAAGTTCTTGAGATACAAACCGATAAATAAGGCAGGATAAAATAGCCTGCCCTCATGACAGTTATATTCTCAAAAAGTTAGTCAGAGTAAAAACTATAAACATCATAAATAGGTAAATTATATGCTAGTTAAGAATGTGATAAACATGATTAAAAAGAAGAAATAAAATAATACAGCTTAAGATTTTTTAGTGTATAAATGTGTGGTGTTTGTTACAATGAAAAAAAGAATAATCAGGCTATGCATATGGATGGTGATGATATTTGAGCCAAGACTACAAAAAATATAACTTGTTTGTTTAATTTGTATTGAAATAGCCAGATCACTGATCAATGCAATTATAATTCCATATATTCAGTCAGTAAAAAAATAAATAAAAATGTGTCTGGAAGGTAGACATAAATAAGAGAATTTCCAGTAATTTTGAATGTAAGTTACAAACTTGGTTTTTGCAATAGTCATTTCTTCTGCCTGCTAGAAAATTACATATTTTGTTTTCTTTATCTTAGACTATGTCTCTTGCTAAGAAAATTAAATTTCATGGATCTCATTTTTAGAGAATGAGCACTTCGTGCTAAAATAACTTGCAATAGTCTCTTTAGTTATTTTAATAGAATAGCACCAAAGGTTCAAGCCAATTGAACAGACAGAAGTGAGTTCCATAAGTGAAATTTTACAAAAATAAATCTATCAAACATAATTACATTTTATATTTATGAATGTACATAAATAATAGTTATGAATAGTTCTATTAGATTGTTTGCTATATTTTAATATCAAGTAATGTCAACCATTAATTCAAATTGCTTGAAAAAGATATTTATCTAACTCACAGTAGAAAATGTAGAAATTAACAATATTTCAAGTAATATATTTTCATATGATATGTGATTTTTGAAATTAAAATAGAAATTTTAATTGAAAAATTAAATTGTAAGAACAGTTATTGTGTTATGCATTAATAATTAATATATTTTGACTTCATTGTAAGTGAATAAGGCAATTTTACACAAACACTGTATATTGAGTGGTGGAATAAAATATGAATATTTTATTAATGTAAAAACCAAAAGATTAATTCATCATGTATTTTGTGAGTTGTTTTGCTGTGCAACTTATTTTATTTGTTTGTATTATACATAATTGTTATTATTATATAAATAAATTATATTTTAAGTTTTTATGACTGAGTTATTTCCTTTAGCATAGTGCTTTGTTCATTAATATTTCAAGCAATTTTGTTTACCAATTTCAAGAGATAATGGAATAAATTCTGCAGCGTTAATTTACATTTGTTTTCTGATTTAGAGCAGTCACTACCAAATGAATCAGTATTTCCAGAATTAACAATTCCCAAGAATAGGAAATATGTATTATAGTTTATTTTAATCATATTATTTTAGTCAAAATATTTGTAGCTAAAACTATGCTAACATCTGGAAGAGAAAATTTAAAAGAATGTTTTAATGTGGCAAATAGAAGTATATTTAAGAAAATAATTATATTATAAAATATTTAAGACATTTCAGAAATGTATATTATAGTCTGTTTTTGGCTTGTTGACAGTTACTGACTTTTCTAGCATCCTAATATAATAAGTTGAGCTATCTTACAATTTAGTTTTTAATGAGTGATAGTTTTTGTCATTCTATTTCTAGTTATTCTTCACTGTACATTCTTCATTTCACTGTATGATAAATAAAATGCCATGAAAGCATAAGATGTCCATGAAAAGCAATGTCATTGCTAAAACAGGTATATAAAGTTTGTAGGTTTGGAAATTACATGTCTTAAATGAATATTATAATGTGTAAAAGTAAAGCAAATAAAATTTGGGGGGAAAAAAAAACTTGACCTAAGAGATTTGTTAGTTTTAATGCATTCTAATCAATATACCAAAAATCTTTTTTTTTTAATAGAGCTAGTTCATACTAAAGTTACATGGAGAAATAAACATGGAAATATAGCTATGGTTTCCCTTAAAAAGAAAATATATAAGGAAGGCAATAGCCTTACCACATACTACAATAACTATGAAGACTCTGTAATTAAAATAATATTGCATGACCCAAGAAAGAATGGAGAGCCCAAAAATGCACTAATGGAGAATCCAAAAGTACCCTGATATCCAAAAATAGAGAAAGATGTATTATATCATAAAAGTAGTACATAACTAGATAGAAATGTATTATATTGATATGAAAAAAATTATAATTGATTAAATTACATTAAATTCATTAATTAAATATAATATGCATTATATTATTTTTAGAAAAAAATGTAAGAATATATATTTTTCAGACACCTGGATGGTCATTTGGAAAAATGAGCTAAATGCCTTTCATTTTCACTTGCTTTCTGTACTTCCTATTTCAAATTAATACATTGATTGCTTTTTGTTTTTTCCTTTTGTTTCAAATATTGCCTTAAGTTTTGCTTTAGCTGTATTCCATTAGTTGATATGGTTAGCATTCAACTTTACCTTATTTCTCACAAGCAATTTATTATTTTATATGAAAAACTTTTATTCAATTTTAAAATTTATTTCATGTGGGGATCCAGTCAGGCTGGTGGGGAAAATTTTAGTTATAATAGTCACAAACCCCCTTGGAAGGCCTGAGGGTGTTGCATAAGCTTCAGTAATAAGTCTGACTGAAAACAGCTAGAGTCTCTTCGTAGGAGCCAGAGAGATTAGGGTGCAAATACAAAGGAATGTAGAGTAGTTTACTTAGCTAGCTTGTTTACTCATGTGATCCTAAGACTGACCTTTAATGTCCATGGGTGCTTAATTGCTTTCTACTTCGGAAGTCTGCAATATTAATTACCCTCTAGTGGTGTTAAGTTAAGCCTTTTTCAATTAAACTTTATTGAATAAATGTGAGTCTCACTGGCTGTAAGGCTGGTGGTGGCAACTATTTACAGCCCTCTCCAGGGAGTCTATAAGAGGTCCAGACACTCAGTCCAACTGGCAAAACATAATATCTGTGTGTCAGTGTACTTTATTCATTTGTCATTGAGTCAGGGTCTGCAGGACAGAACCCTGCAAGTGGTGACCCCGACAATTTCACTTCCTGTTTGATATAAGAAATGGTTACTCCTTATATACCATAAAAATCACTGAATAATATTCAAACAGAAATAAATACCACATATTTCACTAGTGTTTCACATTGAACATTCTATTTAGAAATATTTTATTAGTTATGTGAAAATAATGTATTTTATATACTCCAATTGAAATTGTGCTATTTGTCGCTGTAGCACAATTTAAATGTTGAAAGGCTGTTAGTTTCAAATAGACTCTAAAAAATACATTTATTTATTTATTTATTTAAGACATGATCTCAGTCTGTTGGCCAGGCTGCAGTGCAGTAATCTTGGCTCACTGCAACCCCTGTCTCCCAGGTTCAAGTGATTCTCATGCCTAAGCCTCCCAAGTAGCTGGAACTACAGGTGTATGCCACCACACCCTGTAGTCCCACGTGTCAAATTGGTAGCACCTTTGACACCTGTCTTTCTCTGCTAAGGGATGTTCTCAATTCCCTCTCCCATATATACTTTATACTGAGAAAAATGTTGATGTCTATACATTGAGTTTGAGATATGACTTAACTTGTCATCAGTTTCAGTTGGTTCACATCAGACATATTTATGCTTCTACATTATTCTTCAAATTTTTGATACAGAGTGGTTAACAATCATGTCATTCCACTGCCTCAAAAAATAGCATTTTAGAATAAGAGAGAGATATAAATAATTACAATATCAAGACAACCTTATGTTATTCCTTTCTGAAATGCTAACACTGCACTCTATTTTCATTCATTGAAGAAGATTAGAGTTGGGAAATTAAAGAAGAAAATTTACACTATATGTAGAAACGTTGTTGAAAATTTCACCAAAAGCCATCATTAACATATAAGAATATGTTTTTGTTGAAGACACTAAGTTGAAGCAGTTTGCCTTTTTCTGCTAATTTTAATTACTGCCTTTGTGAATTCCTTTATAACTGCTAAATTTTCAAGAAATTATGTGTTCTGAGATAGCATTCATCAGGTTTTCATTCATTTTGTGAAGTTAAAACTAACTGGCAATACTTTTCAAGTGTAGCTTGTTAAAAAAAAATTCCTTGGATAGATGTGTTAACAGTGGGGAAAGAAAGCCTCAAACTGTCCAGCAAGCAGATGGTTCAATAAAAATAAAATAAACTGCATATTTGCCAAGCTGCATACATTGTCTTCTTATATGAAGAAAAAAAAACAGTTAAAAGTGTTTTTAAGAATCTAGTACTTAAAGATGAATTCTGTGCATAATTTTGACAAAAATTATGGACTCTTTCCATGATAAAACTGAGTATTTCACTATTAGAATTATGTGAAATCATGTAGATGTAAGAAAATTCTGAACAATTATATACAATCACTTCACATATAATTAATTCTCAATGCTTGATTTATAGTTCAACCAGATACAGACCACACTCATAATTTACAAAAAGAAGACATCCATTCCAGAATTAACTAAGGTCACTGATAAATACACTGTACTATTCTTCTTGGGAAAAAAAAATAGCGTTAGGCCTAGCAGAGCTAGGTGCCATTGAGAAGCTCTCACTTGTCCCTGAGATGCCTTCCCTGAGCTCAATTTTTGATGAAAAGTCAATCCACTAAAAATCAATAATAAAATTGGCCAAAAGCAAACAAACAAATTTTTACATGCAAATGAAGAAAAGCACTGCTATGTAATCCTTCAATGGTGGTTCTTAAAGTGTGTTCCCTGCTTCAGAAGCATTAGACAACATGGGAGCTTGTGAAAAATGCAGATTATTGGGTCTGACCCAAATCTACAGAATTATAATCTCTGAGAGTGGGCCCAGCTTTGGATGACTGAGATACATGCTAAAATTTGAGGATCATTACTACAGAACAAAATTAAAATTAAAAGAAATTTAAAAATTTTCTAGATCATAATGAGAAAGGCCATTACACAGGTAAACCTATGAAATAGTGAAATCTGTACTCAGGAAAATGTATAGATTTAAAATGTCTTTATATAAGACTCATAATTAAAATTTTAAAGTAATAATTTATATTTTAAGTCTTTAAGGAAATATAAGGTCATATAAAAAATAAGTGGCTCCATGAAATTTTTAGGAATCTAGCATGTTGATATAAAAAATCACAGTACACACACACAGATTTGCATACATATATGTATGTTTCACATTTAAATTGGAAATAAAATACACTTATCTGAGAATGATTTAGGAAATGTATAAACAAATGTTAAAGATGTCATTTATTAAAATGGAGTTTACATAGACACAAAATAAATGTTTATATAATTCAGTTTTAATTGAAATAATGTTTTTTGTACCTTTTCTTCCTAATTAAGCATTGATCAAATTATAACTCCTAATTCTAGGTTTTCTGAGAACTAGACACTTAGTGATTTATCTCTGAGAATAACTTAGGAATTCAAGAGTATGAATAATCCATGAAAATGACTGAAATGGTAATGCTATTAAATTTAGACAGCAAAGGAAATGTGATAGTACAAAGCTATAAAGTATAATCCTTTCAATTGTAATAAGATTTATATGTTTAATGATCAAAGAAAGTTACCTTGAGGGTCCAAATTTTTACCTATAGTGTCAACTAATTTATGAAAAAGTTGGCATAAAAATAGTTCATGTTCTTATATATTATTTTAGTATTCTTTCTAACAAAATTTAACTGTGTAGTTTGGAAATACTTTTACTAATGGTTGCTTTTGGTCCAAATTTGGTTTAAAATTCAGACAGTAAATAAATGAGCTGAATATGTCATTATTTAGCATATCATTAAATCTATAGTATTAACCCAATAAGTAAAAAAATTCTCACTCAAAATATTCAAAGGAAATAAAAGAGAAAGTATATTAATAGACCAGGTATTGTTAAAATTTTCAGTAAAAAAATTCTGACTTGCATTTAGCAATGTCACTCTTCAGTATTATGGTGAGTGGGCCCAAGTAATCATTTTAATCTATTCTGCATGAAGGTCTTATGCTGACATTTTTAAGTATAAAATTTTACAGTTTTCATCATGTATTCAACTTCCCCATCTCAGGTACCTGGTAATCATCTTAATTATCAGAATCCTGTCTTTGTCTAATAACTCCATGTTTCTGTTTCCAAATTTTGTTGATTTTACATTCTTAACATTTTTCTAAACTATTTTCTTCCTTTCATATCTACTGATAATATCAGAATTAGGTGAGGAGTCACAGATCCTTACCTCTACAGCTAAAACAGTCAAAGCTTCTATTTCAAGTCTCTATTCTAGCTTTCCTTTTTTTTTTCTTTTTTCAATTTTTCCTTTACATGTCCTATAGGGAGAATAATTTAAAGCAAAACATTTTACATATTTAGATGGTCTTACATTACTTTTACCATGGTATACAAAAACTACTCTAGTTCAATTGTTCTAAAACATAATTATGCATGGAAATCATTTGGTGAATTTGCTACATTAATCTCACTTGATTCCAGGGATTAAATCCAAAAGGTCTGATTCAGTAGGATTTATATTGGGTTAGAAATCTACATTTAATTTAGCACCCCACCTGGTGATCTGGACACGTTCTCCCTAGCTATTTCAAAGATATTTTCACTTTAGTAGCTCAAAACTAATATGGTTTGGCTGTGCCTCCACCCTAAGCTCATCTTGCATTACAGTTCCCATAATGCCCTCATGTCGTGGGAGGGAATTTGTGGGAGGTGATTAGATTATATGGGAAGTTACCCCATACTGTTTTCATAATAATGAGTGAGTCCTCACCAGATCTCATGATACTGTAAGAAGATTTTTCCATGATTCACTCTGCACTTCTTTCTGCAGCTGCCTTGTGAAGAAGTGTACAAGGATTCTAATTTCTCCATTTCCTTGCAAACATTTACTTCTGGTTCTGTTTATGTTAGTAGCTATTTTAATAGATGTGAGGTGGTATTTCATTGTAGTTTCGGTTTGCATTTCTCATTTTACTAGTGTTGTTGGTCATGTATTTACCAGCCATTCATATCTCTTCTTTGGAGAAATGGCTTTGCAAGTCCTTCCAGTTGTTAACTAGGTTGTTTGGGACTTCCTATTATTGAGTTTTATATATATTCTGGTCATTAATCCCTTTTTAGATATATGAGTTACAAGTATATTCTGTGGTGACAATTTCTGTTGGGGGTATTTTTAAAACTATATTATTAGTGCCTTACTATGAACAACTTTTTAAAAAATTTCATGTAGTCCCAATTTGTCTATTTTTTCTTTTGTTGCCAATGCCTTTGTCATCATGGTCAAAATATCATTGAAAACTGCAGTGTATTGAAGCTTTTGATTGTGTTTTCTTCTACAACTTTTATAGCTTTGGTTCTTATATTTATGTTATGGATCCATTTTGAGTCCATTTTTGTTTATGGTGTTAGGTAATGGTCTAATTTTATTGTTTTGTATGTGAATATCCTGTCTTCCCAGCACCATTAGTTGAAAAGACTGTTTTTCTCAATTTAATAATCTTTGCACCCTTGTTTAAAATCATTTGACCATACATGTAAATGTTTGTTTCTGGAATCTCTAGGCTATTCCATTGGTCTATATTTCTGTCTTTATGCCAATACCACACTGTTTTGATTACTGTAGCTTTAGAGGAAGTTTTAAAATCAAAAGTGTGAGTCCTCCAGATTTGTCTTTCCTTTGCATGATTCTTTTGAAAAATTAGGTATCCTATAAGACAGTATATGAATTTTAGGATTGTTTTTCTCTATTTCTACAACAAAAAGTTTGGGATTTTGGTAGAAATTACATTGAATCTATAGATCACTTGGTAATTGGGGCACCTTAACAATATTAAATCTCCCAATCCAGAAACATGGGATTTCTCTTGGGGATTTTTGTGTGGATGTGTATAAGATATTGGTCTCTAGTTTTTTTCTAATATGCTATCTTTATCCAGCATTGGGATCAAGGTACTGATTACCTCATAGAATGAGTTAGGGAGTGTTCCCTCCTTTTCAAATTTTGGGAAAAGTTTGAGAAAGATTGGTGTTAATTCTTGTTTAAATATTTGAATTCACCAGTGAAGCCATCAAGTCCAGGGGTTTTCTTTGTCAGGAGATTTTGGATTACTGATTCATTCTTCTTACTAAATGTAGGTCTATTCAGACCTTCTATCTCTGTGTGATTTAGTCTTGGTAGATTTTGTATTTCCAGAAATGTTTTTATTTTATCTAAATAATTCAATATATTAATGCCTAACAACTCAGAATACAATACAAAAGCTTACTGTCATGTGGTGAGGTCATATACAGAAACTCTGATCTATAAGCTCAGCTACTTAGTTCCTAGCCAACCACCACAAAAACAATTGCTAGCTAGGTTAGTGGCCCACCTTCCAGGACTGTACCCTCATAGGAGAGCCCAAGTGAAAATGACCCAATTGAGCTCAGCCAATACACTGAACCATGAGAAATGATATGATTTGTTTTAAGGCACTAAATTTGGGGCATTTTCCATGCAGAAATAAATAAATGGAGCAACAGCAAGCACCCAGCTTGGCAATTTACAAGACTTCCATTAAATTAAATGAGTTAATAAAATAGCCTCAAGAGGCCTCTGAAACTTTCTATGGGCTTTAAGCACTAGGTGGTTTCATTATTAGATATCCTACAGGGAAGGTTTTCTAAACAGCCTACCTGTTTTAAGTTTTGAGCACAAATGTTTGGGCCCTCCTAACCTGCACATGTTGACCTTCTACTGATAGGGAATTCTGATGTCTGAGAAGCAGTAACTTGCTAGTTTATAATGCCATAAGGCAATTTTGAAAGTTTTAAACATAGGAAATACCATTAGAAAATATTTACTCAGTTCAATGTTGCTAAAAGTAGAACATCATCTCATGCAATGTAACACATACACTGTCACTGTCAGCCTCCAATAATTACAAAAAGAACTTTTAAAAAATGCCTTCAAAAAGCTTTTATTTTGGTTTCATTGCATTGTAATATTAAATTTAATTTTCCATTTAAAGTTTTAGGTTCAAAAATTGCTTGAATATTGTTCATGATAGGTGCTGTATTACAAAACAATTTGTCATCTACAGACCTCTAAAAGTTCAGTGATCACATCTTGAATATAATAAACACCTTCTTCACTAAATGTATTCCATGAAGTAAGATATCTTATTTCAATAATGAGAGATAATAGTCACTAATTACACCAATTAATTTGTCGTAGTGACAAGTTACTTCAAAATAATGGGGAATTTCCATTCTTTCCTTTTTTAAATAGATAAAAATTATTAATAAGTTATAAGCCTCTTAATATGTCTTATATTTTGGCAAATTTAAGGTATCCATCTAAAAGTTAGCTAGCTGTTTTATTTTTTTAAATAGGGTTTTAGTTTCCTTTTGAATTATAAATTTCAGATACCAGGAGGATAATAAACAATACAAACAAGACAGTGAATACTGTCTGATTATTACAAGCTACTGGATAAATACAGTCAAGTATTATAAGACACAAGAGAAAAGCAAAGTTTTCAAAATCCAAGAGGGGTGATTATTTCATAATAAATGCTCTAAAATGCAATCCTTTTAGAGGTAGAAGATAGATGTTATTCCTTTTTGAAAAGCCAATAAAACATTCTTCTTTTGGCTTAATGTCCCATTATTTGTTATAACCATCTGGAATTTGAACACATTTCATATCCTACTATTTTCAGAGGAACAATTATTTGATAGTATTTGTACCCCTGAGGTGTTTTAATGCTTAGTTACATCTGACAAGCATTTCAATAAGCTATTGAAATTAACCTGCTCATAGCAGCTAATCAAATTTTATTTGTCATTTGCAAAGAGTTACTATAAGTAACAGAATGAAGACAGATTACTTCTTAGAAACTTATGTTTAAAATGTTTGGAATTTATAAAGAAAATGCAAAAATACTGTCACAACTATATTTAACATAAGTTTATCCATACATTGTAGCAAATTATGTAAATACATGACAACATATTGTAAAGTTTGATAGCATGTTAACTTTGAGGGCTTTCTGTCTTTACAAATTGTCCACAGAAAAGCAAAAAAAATGGTATTTAAATTATTGAACCTTTACAATCTCTAATTCTCTACAATTATAAATAGTGAATTACCATAAAATTTTAAAATGAATTTTAATACTTTATTGAGATACGTTTAAAATTGAAAAAGTTATTTTAATATAACTGCACCTCATTTTTTGAAAATCATATTTTAGCATGGAAGAACAAATCAGAGGTTTTATACTAATGTTACAGAAAGCTATATTTTTCTGTCCTGTATAGATGGAATTGGCAAGAACAAAAGTAAAGGAGGGAACCACATAAAACGTTATTTTAGTCATTTAGTAATAGTACTAACAACCTGGGCCAAAGCACTGGATGTGGCATTATGAGACCAGCAGAATTTGATAGCTATTTAGGGTACATAATTGTGCTGTTAGGACATAATACTAACGAGATTAATAGGAGGGATTCTTTGAATACTTTGTGAGCTAATCAGATAGAAATATTTTTAAAATAATATAGTTAATTATTTTCCAAATATAATCAATATTCATCAGACTGCAATTAGCAGAAAAAGATAAAAAGAGCAATGATAAATTGAAAAATTAAAAATAAGTAAACAGAAGGAGTCTCCCCAAAGATTCAAGGATGATCCTGCTGTATGTGTCAGGCAGGTTTATGCAGGCAGTGGGACTATACTCTCAGAGTTTCCAATTACTATTGCTACCAAAGTGAATGTTGCTTCTGAGTCATATTGTGCACTCAGAAGCACTGTATTATGCTCCTGTTTTCCTGAGTTTCAGAACATTTAATAGCTTCTGATAAGTATTCCTGGTTTCCTTTACTTAGTTCTCTCTCTTCCCTGTCAACAAATAGACTAAGTCAAACTTGCCCATTTTTTTCTTTTGGCATTATTAATTCTTTTACTAAAACTGTATAATGAGATTATAATTTCATCTACAACAGACCATTGTGTGTTATTCTATTTTTGTATGTTTTACCTGAAAGACTGGAAGCTGATACTACTTTTCATGAAGAAATGAAATGTTGTGAGTCAGATATATGCATTTCCAACAGTATAACCAGCCTTGGTTTAAGAGTTAAAATCATATCAGACTAAACATATGGACAGAACTGTGAATATGATAAATATGACTCCTGTGATTGGTTTTAGTTACATGAAAAAGATGAGGGATTCTCTAATGTAATAAAGTCCTAAATCTGTGAACTTTGGGTTGATCAGATGGTGACCATCCTCATTTGGCCTGACATAATCAGGTAAACTCTAAAAGTAACTAAGCTCTTTCTGAAGGAAGAGATTCAGATCATGAGGATGTGAGAAGGCCTACAAAAGAAGCCAACTGGCAAGGAACTTTGAGTGCCTCTAGAAACTGAGAGTGATTCATCACTGATAAGCAAAAAGAGAATGGAGGGCTCAGTCCCACAAATGCAAGGAACTGAATTTTGCCTCCCTGTTATCCCCATAATCTTGAAATAGGATCCTTCAGAAAGGAATGGAAATAAATAGTGCTCAGCCAATACTTTGACTTTAGCTTTGTGTGAAATCCCATTATAGAATGGGAGTCAACTGTGTGCAACTTTCAATTCACATCAATTTTTGGATTAAAAAATTAATCAATGTTTTCTTAAATCACTGTCTCTAGTAATTGGTTATATAATTATAGAAACTATAATAACTATAGAAATAAGTGCTATAAAGCCCATAAATATATCTCCCAACTCAAAACTAAACATATCTCGAAAAATGTCCACTGCTACACCAGTGTACCTGA
Organism: Aotus nancymaae; assembly: GCF_030222135.1. Taxonomy (NCBI): domain Eukaryota; kingdom Metazoa; phylum Chordata; class Mammalia; order Primates; family Aotidae; genus Aotus; species Aotus nancymaae. The sequence continues at coordinate 55,203,390 of NW_026988431.1, read as the reverse complement.
CACAAGGAAAGGAGAGATGGAGAGAGAATGCCAACGGAAAGAGATAGAAGTCTCTGAAGTGAAAACATGCACTTCGCCTGGGCCAAGCACTGAGATAAATATTGCATATATTATCTATTTTAATAGTTAAAACAAATCTATGAAGAAATAATAAGAATCCGAAGGTAGGTTACTTTACCACAGATGTAGTGATCCTAACTGCTACACCATACCTAATCACAATGAAGTTAATTTCTCTACTTTACTTCATTTGCATGAACACTTTCTAAACTGACCTTAAGACTAAGCTTCATTATTTAAGATTAGATTCTATTTGTTTTGAAGACTTAAAGTGAAATAAATAAAATGCTCAATCAAAAGCATTTATTGGCCCCACGCTAGAACAAAACCTAAGACAAATAGGGAAAGAGAAATTCCTAAAACTGTTTTTCTATTCTAGAAGAAAAGTTCCATAATTCCATCCAGTGAATTGTGGACATTATGAGGATTCAGCTTTGGAAAAACAAGTTCAGGCAGTGTTGAAATATAGATTTCCAGCTAAAAAGTAGTAGAAATATTGAGTCAAAATTTTTGTCCTACGTTAAACCACGGAATCTTCTTCACTAGGACTACTTTTAAAAATTCCTTGAGGCTATAATTTGCATTGCAAGCAAAATCTGTATAAAAATATTAATTTTGTCATGCTATAAATGTTATTTGAACTTAAATTCAAAATCGAATTTAAGATTCTGAGAAAATCCTCAAAACCTCAGTACTTGCATAGTAAGTTCAGAAAATTAGAGTAAAAGAAAGGTATAATTCTCCCTTTTTTTCTCTCAAGTACATTAATGTTAAAGTTATATTATTTCATTTTTCATACTGAGAACTGAGACTATACTTCCCAAAGATAGCTCTCTAGCCATCTTTTTCAATTCAGAACAAATTAAGATTTTTGAAAAAAGTCAAAGGAATTGAAGACACTTTTTTCTTTTCAGAAAATGAAACTAGATAGGATAGGGAAAAAATGGGAGTTCACAGAAATAATATTTCTATGCACAAAGTTCTTAAGTAAGAAAAATCCAAAGGGATATGATTCTTAGGTGTTTTAAGCATGAAATGTAATCTTTACAGCATTAGAATTGCCAAAAAATAAAGTAAAAACAATTATATAATATGAGTAAGAGTATTAAAATCTTTCCATTTGTTATTGAAAGTTATGTAATTTAAAACTAAGTAGAATTATATGTGACTTTGAATTCATTCATTAAAGACAAAAGCATGAGAATAACAAAATTTGTAACAGACAAACGTTTCAGTCTCCTAATTTCATTCCAAAATTAGTGAATTGTCTTTTGGATAATTATTTGTGTTAGTTGGCCATGCTAATTACTTTATTGCAATAAAATACATAATTGATGATTTAACACAAATATAAAGAAAATATTTATTTTTTGTCTTGATTTTTAAATAAATATATTTTGCTTAAATTTCCCACTCTCAGTATTGACTGATCACTTGAAAGTTTTCACAATACTGGCGCTGCCTTCCCTCACTGAGTAAACATGAGAACTCATTAACACTCGCATTTTATAAAGGAAGCATACCCTCTTTACTCTGCCACAGCGCCTCACCCCTCCCCAAGTGCATATGTGCTTAATTACCTCAACCATCTGAATTTCTATTCTTGTCTGACACACATGCAAACATTATCTTAACACATCAACAATTTGGGGTTTATCTTAAATACGCATCCATGCTGCAATTTTATGTCTTCAATTTATAACAATGTACATGTATATAACAAATGCAGACTCTTCATCTAAAAGACTATTTTAACTCATTAATTAGAAAATTATTTTGCATATCTTTTAGAAGCTTACAACTATGTTAATTGAAGATCATGCAACTCACTAAGTATTTATTAATTCCTATTCGTACAAAATCTGGTGATTGGTTTTTTGGTATGGCTCCTGATCACCAGTACCAGAGATTTGTATATGATTATGAATAAAAGCAGAATTTGAAAAAATATATAAAATATAATTATCAAGTAGTGACGTGCTTAAAATTTATAACATTTTCAGAGAAAGTAGTGTAAGACTTTGTTTTAAAAGTGACACAATATTTATCTTGAAACTATGGCAGGAAGAGGCACACAATTCCTAGACAGACAAGATGGGTCTCTGGTGAAATCCAACCTTCAAGCCAAAGACAATTTAAAGCCAAGCTACAAGCCCCAGGTCCGTGGGGACGAGACTGAGAATCTCTCTTCCTGTTTGGTGCCCTTTCCTCGGATTGATCCCCATGCTTCACCTATTTTACATATACCTACCCTCCCCTAAGTGTTTTTTTACATGGTTGTGGCCCTCTTTGAGTGGTGCCTTTATTTTAGTGTTTTTTTTTTTTTTTTTTTTTTTTGCTTACTCACAAACAAATCAGCATGCACTTACCATTCTGATCCCATCAAAGCCTCAGATCCAGCCACATAGAGAAAGAGACGACCAGACTTTGGGTGGGGTCCACCCTCGAATCTCCTCTCTGCTGAGAGCTATTTCATCACTCAATAAAATTCTTCTCCACCCCCCTCACCCTCCAATTGTCAGTCTTGGACATAGGACAAGAACTCAGGAACCATCAAATGTGGGGACAAAGAAGCCTGTAATACTGTGGCCCTCTGACATTCGTCTGTGGAGGGAAGCCACTCCATGTGACAGGAAGCAGTGCTGGCGCTGAGCCAGCCCGAGAGCCACAGGGTGGAGTGGGGCAAAAGGCTGACAGAGTTTATAGGGCTATGCCATCATTGTTGGGCTGTGGGCAGTGAGATCATAAGGGCTAATTAACTTGCTGTAACATCCCCTCTAGGGCTTCAGGGTCATCGGCAACCCTGCCTGAGTGTTACCATGTTCTCTTCATCTGGAGGCCAGATTTCACCCTGGGAGGTGCTTACAACATGCCAGGTCTAGCCACAAGCCTTGCACACACCTTGCTCCCGTGACACCTCTTTGAACAAACCTCACTTGCTGGACCCCTCACTTGCTTGCTCATATACTCTCTCCACCAGAAGCTGAGGGCACAGCCACAGCAGCCACAGGATCCTTGCCAGAGTGCAAGCAAGATGCAGTCCCTTAGGCCAAGTAGAAAAGGCATCTCCTGCCGTGAACCTGGGCTTCAGCAAGGCATGGGCAGGGCATCACCAGCCGAAAGAGAAATCATGTCAGAAAGATAAGATGGATTTTACTATTGGAGATATGAATAAGTAAGATGAAGGATCATTCTGTGCAAAAGAAAAGAATGTATTTAATTTCTAAATACTTTCTAGAACGGTGAATACAGAAGCTCCTTAAATTATGATGGGGTTAAGTCCCAATAACTTATTAGAAGTTCAGATATTTTAGTAAAAAATGTATTTTGCACACCTAACCTACAGAACATCGTTTATCCTAATCTATTTTAAGCATGCTCATAACACTTACTTTAGAGTACAATTGGGCAGAATCATCTAACAGAAAGCCTATTTTATTATAAGGTGTTGAATATCTCACGTAATTTACCGAATACTGTAATGAAGTATAATTTCTGCTCAAAGTATATTGCTTCACACCATTGTGAAGTGAAAAAACACAAGTCAAAGCATTGCAAGTTGAGGACTGACTGTATTCGAGGTTTCTATCTTTAAGTAAAATAAGAATATGTATTGGAAGACCAAAAAAGTAGATTAAGTCATGACTCAGAGAACCTGGCACTTAATTTTTATGTTGTATGACTGAGAATAGGTTCAATTATGTTTCAGTAACTTAAATAAAAAATGTTTTTGTTTTGTTTGTTTGTTGTCCTTATACACACATCTCAAATTTTTATAGTCTTTGTTTCATGTTATAGTAATTCTGGCAAGTGTCGTGTCACTTGGGAAAGAGGAAGGGCATAGTGAGTCACATACTGACTCTTAAAGGATTCCATCTGGAAGTATTATGGATTATTTCCATTTGTAATTTATTAACCAAATGGGTCATAGAATCAGGCCTAACTCTTGGGAGATATTTCTCCCGGATTATCTCATGTTTCTGCATAATAAAAGCAAAAGCATTTATAGTTATGATAAGGATGCTAGCATAACAATATATTAAAGGGTAGTAAACTTTAGAGATGTCTTTCTCTTTGGAGGTATTTCATGTTAGTAAAGACACAGATATTTTCTTTTCGTTTCTGGAGATTAGCTTACCTTCCAGAGTAAAACTCTGGAAGTTTTACTCTGGATAAGGTCTCTATCTCTTCCAGCGGTAAAGATGGGCATATTATCAGTAGCCCTATATAAGATCAGAATCTCCTAAAGTAAAAGAGTTTCTCTTGTATAGTCCAATGCACGTGCAAATACAATCTGGCCCTCACCATATTATCTTATATGAATTGGAGCATGGGAATAGACACTATGATATTATTCTGGCTTCTGCAGCTTTTTCCATTAGGAACAAACTGTTTTTGTCTCTGACCCAGAGGCCTCAGATTTTCTGTCAGCATCTAGATATAAAACTCTGCAGGCAGGCTAACTTGTTATCTTGCAAATAGAGTAAAATCTCAGAGCCGACAGTTTCCATCTTTTTATCTTTTTTAAATAAAATGAGACAGAATCTCACCCTGTTGCCCAGGATGTCTTGATCTCCTGGGCTCAAGCATTCTTCCGATAGTGCTGGGATTACAGGCGTGAGCTACCACAACCAGCCTGAAACTTCAGTTTCTGAACTAACATCAACTTGAAAGAGTCAGAGAAGTACAATTTTAACATGTACCTAGAAAGAAGAGATTTGGGAATAGCAGCAAACCACCGAGATGACTCTAACACATGGTAAATAAAGTAGGGATGATTTCTTCGATCTATTAGTTTCTCACTATTTCAAAGAAGGCATCTTGTTTATAGCAACCCTGTTCTTATATTTAATAGTCTATTTAGATCCAGATAAGAAAGGCCCTTAAAAGTTCTTAGCCCCATGCTTTAATGAATCCTATATATCACAAACACAAAAATCCAAGTCTTTTAAAAAGAGTTGGAGAGTTCTGTGCCTTGTGATGTGGTGCTCAGCGTTACTGCCACACAGACTGATACACATAACATCTATTCTTGGACTAATAACGTTCAGGTACTGGGATAACACTTTTCAACATCTCTTTTCCTTGAAACAAAGTTATTTTATCTGAATGCTATGAATATGGCTTGGATCTGCTGCTATAAATGTTAGAAGCAAACATTGCTTTAGGGTATAAGAAGAAGGTTAAGATTTACTGAAGTGTGGCCAATTTTTTAAATATTTATGTCCATGATATTATTGTCTTATTTTCGATGAATCAAAATGATTTCAAAAATTCAATAAAAGAGCCTAGAATAAATTTTAAATTATACAGGATTTTATGATTTAGAGTTGTTGTAAGGGAGAAAAGATAGTCACATATGTTAATAGTGCTTAAAATAATTTTTATTTATTTGAGAAGTTTTGTTTATAAGACCTTTAATTTGTACTTTAAAGTCTTCACCTTACACAAAAGAGAAAAAAATAAACCTTAACTTTATATTTGATTTCTGTCTGTAACTATTATGTATTTTTAAACATTAATGTATTCATACAAATTGAAACAGTTATGCTTCAGCTTATCATTACATTTGGTAAAATATTTATATGAAGTCAATAATATACATTGTGAATTTGCTTTACTATAGTCTATCATTTTATCTTTTAAAGTGATATGATCATAAATGATATAAAGAATTATTGTTAAATGCTTTTAGTTATAACACTTAAACAGGTGTTAGTGTATTCTTTCACAGATATAAGTTCAGTATTATTTTAAAATTTGTTCTCTAATTTTTAAGTAAGTAATATTTTCTTTGTTATCTTTATATTATTGATTTTAAATGTCATTATCTGGTGTATAGAACAAGTAGTCTTGATGTCCCTGTAACTTAATATTTTGTGCAGATTTTCTCTTTGGATTAGTAGATTGAAATTAGCAAAACATTTTCTTTGTGCCTTAGGAAGCAAACATTCTTTCAGGGCTTGAAATCGTTTTTTATACATGTATATTATGGCAGTCATAAATGATTTGTTTAAACGTATATTTCATTAAATTGTCATCTGTTTGAGCTGTCATTAACTGAGAAAATTGTCTTAAACTCTCATAATACGATAGTAGACTTATTATTTCCTTCTTATAGTTCTGCTAATATTTGTGTTTTATATTTGAAGTTATTCTATAAGGGAAATATATTTTGTATTGTATGTCATCTTGGCTAATAAAATTCTATCATTAAGTAGTGGGTTTTTTTTTCTTATAATGATTTATCTTGAAGTATTTTGGTCTGATCTGATATCAATATTTTGTTAACAATTGATATTTGATTAAAAATTCAACAACTTTTCCAACATTTGACTTCAAATATTTGCTGTCATTGACTTCAAATATTGCTTTATGTTTGAATTTTGCAAACGGCATATAGTTGACAATTTTTATATTAGCCGGAGATTTTAGTCATATATATATTTACTGTTCATACTTATATTAATTTTTATTGTGCTATTTGTTGTCTTTTCTCCTGTTTTACTCTTGTTTATTTCTGGTCAATTTCTGAATTGAATTTTAATTCCATATTATCTTCACTGCTTGGAAAATTATACACTGTTTTTCTATTTTTCCAGTTGCTGTGCTATAAATTTAAATACACATATTTAGAATAATATAATCCAAAGTTAATTCAACTCCCAGAAGATAAATAAATTGCTATTATGTCTGGCATCTCACTTCTCAACTAACAGACCCTTCTGGCTTACTATTTCAATTTTGTTTTAAATTTACCAAGTATGATTTTTTTAAATTTTATTTTGTTTTGATTTTTTTAAGACTAAGTTTCATTCTGTTGCCCAGATTTGAGTGCAGTGGCACAATAATCACTCATTGCAACCTCAAACTACTGGGCTCAAGTGATCCTCCTGTCACAACTTCCTGAGTAGCTGGGACTGTAGTCACCACCTTGCCTGGCTAATTTTTTTTTTTTAATTATTTTTTGTAGAGATGTATTCTTACTACATTTTCTAGGCTGGTCTTGAATTGCTGAACTCAAGAGATCCTTCCACATTGGCCTCCAAAGTGCTGGGATTATAAGCATGAGCCACCATACCTGGCCACCAACTATAATTTATTACTACTGTTTTGTAAATGCCAGGCTCATCTATCCTTTCACATATTCACCATTTCATTTTGCATGTCATTCCTTCCTGCAAGTCAAACCTTCTTTTGTAGGTCATTTACCATCTTCCTGAAATACATCTTGCAAAAGTAATTTTATCAAGTAGCTCCTGGTAGTATTCTCGATGTATCCTTAGTTTTTGACTGAAACATTCTATTGAAATAATAGTTTTGTAGGATTTAAATTTCTGGAGTGAAATATTTTAAGCATTTTAAATAAATAATTCCATTATCTTTGGCTTCAGTTCTCTCTGTCAAAATAAAAATTATCAATCTGCCATTCTTTTCCTTCTGCAACTTTAGAATTCTTTTTTTTTTCTCTTTGGTGTTCTAAAGTTTCAATAAATCCACAACACAGATTTTTTAGTATTTATATCCTCCAGATACAAGGTGATTTCCAAACACAAAACTACTATATTTTTATTCATCAATTGGGAACAGTTTTTAAATGTGATCTCTTCAAATATTCTCCTTCTTATGTCTTTATTTTCATTCCTTCTAGTAATTTCTTTAGCATAATGATAGACATTTTCCCCTCTTCCATTCTTCAACCTTTAACTACCATTTCATACATTCTGCTTCTTTATTTTACTCTGCTGCATTCATATTATAACGTAACTCTAATTCTTATTTAATAATTTGATATTTGGCTGGATTTAGTCTTCTGTTTAAATAATTTAATTTTCACATTGAATAATATTTTCCTTTCTAGAAATTCAATTTTCTTTTTATACAGATCTATCTAGTCACTTTCTCTTGATAGATTTTTCTTTATCTTATTTTCAATATCCTTTTTTTTTTTTGATGTAAATATACTCATTACATTATGTTGAAATATATGATCTTGAAATTTGGAAATAAGAAACTCGTAACATTTCTGTTCAACTAAATATACAATATATCTGATAAATCTAATAACTGTTCCTAATTTTTAAGACTATGACTTAAGGCTCTTTGCCTTCTTCTTTGTTTTGAGATTATTTTCTCCTTTTTTAAAAAATTTAAATTGTTTTAAAATTTTTTATTTATTTTATTTTTTCTGAGGTGTGTCTTGCTATTTTGCCCAGGGTGGTCCTGAATGCCTGGCCTCAAGTAATACTCCCATCTCGGTCTCCCAAAGTGCTGGGATTATAAGTGTGAGCCACTACAGCAGGCCTTTTTTTCCTTTTCTGTGAATGTATTTCCTTTTAATATTTTCTGTGGGCATCCGTGAAGCCTGACTTGTGTATTTTAACAGAGAATTTAAATTTGCTTCTATGAAAAATGTATGGCTCTACAAACTCAGAATTGTTTCCAACTTTATTGTAAACCTGAGCTTTTTTTTTTTTTTAATAAAAATTATATTCTAGGGGGCTGGGCTCAGTGGCTCATGACTATAATCCTAGCACTTTGGGAGGCCTAGGCAGGTGGATTGCTTGAGCTCAGGAATTTGATGAAACCCCATCTCTACAAGAAATACAAAAATTAGCTGGTTATGTTGCCCTGACCTTGTAGTTCAAGCTACTTGAGGGGCTGAGGCAGGAGGCTCACTTGAACCTGGGAGGCTGAGACTGCAGTGAGCCGAGATCATGCCGCTGCACTTCAGCCTGGGTGACAAAGCGAGACCTTATCTCAAAAAAAAAAAAAAAAAAAATTGCATCTTAGGGTAGTTTTAGATTCACAGAAAGAGTTGTAAATACAGAATAGAGAGTTCCCATATACCTTCCCCAGTATCTCCATTTATTGAAATCTTACATGATTATGGTGCATTTGTTACAACTGAGAAACCAAGATTGGTATATTAATCTCCAAACTTTATTCACATTTCACTAGCTACATCACTACCGGATTTTTTTGGTTTTGTTTTGTTGTGTTTTGTTCTTCAGGATCCTGTTCTTGATGCCATGCTATATTTAACCGTCATGCCTCCTTAGCCTCCTCTGCTCTTTGGCATTTGTTCAGGCTTTCCTTGCTTTTCGTGATCCTGGCAGCTTTCTTTAAGAGTATTGGTCAGGCATTTTGTAGGCTATTCATCACTTTGGGTTTGCCTGATGATTTTCTCATGGTTACACTGAGGTAATAGGTTTTTGTGAAAGTGACCACAGAGGCACATTTCCCTTCTTACATTTTATCAGGGGCACTGATATATCTTGTCTTCGACATATCTTGTCATGTATTGTAATTTTAGGTAACTGTCATTATGAAATCTTATGTGAGCTTTTATTTTTAATTGTTTTCTCTTTTTCCAGATCTAAAGGTAGACAAAAATGTAACACCAAGCTAGAATTTACCTAGTTTCATAACTTGAAGAAAAATGGAGGGAAATTTATTTAAACATTTTTTTTGAAAACTTTGAGATTAACATTAGAACTTAGCATATTAATTTTTAGGTTGAAAATTTTCATAGATACTGTTAACTGACCAATGGGTTCATCTTATCACTCCCTATACAGAGGCAATTTATCAAGACTGGGGAATTGCAATAGAGAAAGAGTAATTTACACAGAGCTGGCTGTGTGGGACACTGGGAATTTTGTTATTACCCAAGTGATCTCCCCAAGCATTTAGGGATCATAGTTTTTAGGGATAATCTGGTATGGAGGGGGCCAGTGAATTGGGAGTTCTGACTGGTTGGGTCGGAGATGAAATCATAGAGAGTTGCAGCCATCCTCTTGCACTGAATCAGTTCCTGGGTGAGGGCCACAAGACCAAATGAGCCAGTTATCAGTCCAGGAAGTGTCAGCTGATTCACTGAGTACAGGGTCTGCAAAATATCTCAAACACTGACACTAGGTTTTACAATAGCAATGTTATCCCCAGAAGCAATTTGGGAAAGTACAGAATCTTACAGCCTCCAGCTCCATTACTCCTAAACAATAATTTCTAATCTTGTGGGTAACTTGTTAGTCCTGCAAAGGCAGTCTAGTACCCAGGAAGGAGGTTTATTTTGAGAAAGGCCAACTGTCATCTTTACTTCAAAGCTAAATCATAAATTAAGTTCCTCCTAGAGGTAGTTTGGACTACACTCAGGAATGAACAAGGACAGATTGGAGGTTAGAAGCAACATGAAATCAATTAGGTCAGCTGTCTTTATCTGTAATAATTGTCTCAGTTATAATTTGTTGTAAAGGTGGATTCAAAACTCATTAATATAGTTTTCTTAATCTTATATTTGACTTTGTGTTGGTCTGTTTTGTTTCTCACTAGTTATGTCAGCAAAAGTTAAGGCTTACCTGTAAGCTTGAGTCTTCTCACCTGGCCATGATCATGGTGATAATATTGTGTAATAACATTTGTTAGCACAGTGCTGACATACTGTAAGTGCTCAATATATGCTTCCAATTATTATTATTAGCAATATTATTATTAAATGTAGCAAATATCAAACTGATAAAGAAAACCTAAAAGCCTTGTACTGGAACCATGGATTAAAATAATCAATTTAATTGTCTATTGTGACCTTTAGGATACACCATTTCTTAAAAGCAAAATATTATATTCAGGACAAATACTTAGGATCAAATTAGACAGAAATCTATCTAAAAACCTTTTAATTTCTCTATGTTTAATGTTTCTGACTAATTTCTTACTAAGGCAGTTAATAAATTTGTCTTTATACAAATGTTTTGTTAGTGTAACATAATTCAACTTCTGTCAAATGGTAAAAATAATTGATCAGGAAGATGAAACAACCTACAGCTTTGACCACAATTTAGTCTGATGCCATATATTTTAAAAATGTACCCATGTAATCATTGCTGTATTTCCAAATATTTTTAACTTGTTATTATGCATATGTTAGAGGTGCAAAAATATTTCCTAGGTATGATTAATGCCCTATGACTATTCCTGAGATCTTTCTTTTTCAATTTATAGCTTCTACACCAGCAAAAAGTGAGGAATGAAAAATAACCTTGTTATCTTTATGCAATTGCAATCACTAGGTTTTCCTACAGCCTTTTCCATCAAGTTTTCATCAAATATCTATTTCATCTTGCTGAATATTTATAGGTATTTCATGAAAAACTAGATATTTTAGGTTCATCTTTATAGACTTTACAAAGAGAATTTTTGCAAGAACTACCATCATTTCATAAAGAAATTACATTAATAACATCAAATTGAAAATAAATTTTACAATGAAACACCAAACAGTTGAACTGATCATCTGTCAGTATAAGAAAAAGCTCAACATAGTTATTCAAAAATTATAATAAAGCATAATTTATTATGTATTTTGGTTCTAGTTATAGTTATTAATTTTGTAACAAAAATAGAGTGCTAAATATATGATTACATGATTTGGTTATTAAATATCAATATGCTGGGAATTAATCAAAATTCTAGTAGCATGATTATATTCAATGTGGAAGCTACCTTTTATCTTTACCTTGTTTCTTAGTCTTCACTGTTTCACTTCCAAAATCATCATCTAAAAAAAGAGTTACAAGTAATAACAGTTTAACTGAATGATCTTTATATTAAATAACCTTTTTGTTCCCTATTTTGAGGAGGATCATAAGCATTAACATACCAAAACCTATTGGGTACAGCAAAAGCAAACTTTCCCCCTACTTAGGGGAAAGTTTATAGCTACAAGTGCCCCTACAATAGCAAAGACCTGGAACCAACCCAAATACCCATCGATGATAGACTGGACAGGAAAAATGTGGCACATATACACCATGGAATATTATGCAGCCATCAAAAACGATGAGTTCGCGTCCTTTGCAGGGACATGGATGAACCTGGAAACCATCATTCTCAGCAAACTGACACAAGAACACAAAATCAAACACCGTTCTCACTCATAGACGGGTGTTGAACAATGGGAACACATGGACACAGGGAGGGGAACACTATACACTGGGGTCTGTTGGGGGGAAGTGGGGGGACAGCAGGGGGTGGGGAGTTGGGGAAAGATAGCATGGGGAGAAATGCCACATATAGGTGAAGGGGAGGAAGGCAGCAAATCACACTGCCACGTATGCACCTATGCAACAATCTTGCATGTTTTTTCATATGTACCCCCAAACCTAAAATGCAAGAAAAAAAAAAAAAAGAAAGTAAAAATCACAAAACTACAAAAAAAAGAAGAAAATAATACAAAATATTTTTGTAAATAAAAGTTGTTTTGTAAATAAAAGTTTTTTATTAACAAAAATATTTTTGTAAATAAAAGATAAAATTAACACAGTTTTAGCCAAAATAAGAAAAAAGAGAGAATATCAAAATAAATAAAATCAGAGATGAAAAACGATATAGGAAACAAAATAATAGGTTTCTTAGAAAACCTAGAAGGAAAAGAAAAATTTCTATTCACGTACAACCTACCAAGATTGAACTATGAAGAAATTCAAAATCTGAATAAACCAATAGCAAGTAACAAAGTAGAAGCCACAATAGTCTCCCAGAAAAGACAACTTCTAGAACTGATAGAATCATTTCTGAATTCTACCAAACATTTAAAAAAGTAATAGCAATCCTACTCAAACTATTCCAGAAAATGGAGGTGGGAATACTTTTAAACTAATTCTAGAAGGCCAGAATTACTCTTAACAAAAACCAAACAAAGATGCCTCAAAAAACAAAAACATAGGCAAATATCCCTGATGAACACTGATGCAAAAATCTTCAACAAAATATTAGCAAATTTGAATTTAATTAGCACATTATAAAGATTATTCCTCATGAGCAAGTCAGATTCATCCCAGAAATGCAAGGATGTTTCAATGTAAGCAAATCAATTAACGTGATATATCATATTGACAGAATGAAGGAAAAAACTATGAACATTTCAACTGATGCTAAAAAAGCACTTTATAAAATTGAGTGTTTCTTCATAATAATAATAAAAAAAACTGACCATGCAAGGAACATACCTTAACATATTAAAAGTCATGTATGAGAGACCCGCAGTTAGTATCATACCAAATGGAGAAAATCTGAAAGCCTTTTCTGTTAGATATGGAACAAGAGGAGAGGGCCCCCCTTTACCACTGTTATTTAAAATAGTACTCAAAGTACTAGTTAGAGCATCCAGAGAAGAGGAAGAAATGAAACACATCCAAATTAAAAAAAAAAAAGAAGTCAAATTATCCTTGTTGCCAGAAAACATAATTTATGTTTAGATAAACCTAAAGATGCTGAACCAACACTAGAACATTTAAACTCATTCAGTAAAGTTGCAGAATACACAATCAATGGGCAAAAATGAATAGCATTGCTATATGCTAACAGCAAACAATCTTAAAAAGTATTAAGAATGTAATCCCAGGCTGAGTGCAATGACTCACGCTGAACTCCTGGCACTTTGGGAGGCCAAGGTTGTTAGATAACATCAGGCCAGGAGTTTGAGACCAGCTTGGGTAAGATAGTGAGACTTTTATCTACCAAAAAAATTAACAATTAGACAGGTGTGGTGGCACATGCTTGTAGTCCTAGCTACTTTGGAGACTGAGATAGGAGGATTACCACAGCCCAAAATATTGAGGCTGCAGTGAGCCATGACTGCACCACTGTACCCAAACCTGGGAAACAGTGTGAGACCCTGTCTGTATAAAATAAAAAGGAAAGTAATCTTATCTACAATAGGTACAAACAAGACAAAATAACTAGAAATAAACTTAACCAAATAACTGAAAGACCTCTATAAAAGAATTATAAAACATTGATGTAAGAAATTGAAGAGAACACACACACACAAAATGGAAAGATATTTCATGTTTATGGATTGAAAGAATCAGTATTAAAATGCCCATACTATCCAAAGCAATTTATAGATTCAATGCATTCCTTATTAAAGTGTCAACAATGTACTTCACAGATAAAGGAAAAAATAATCCTAAATTTTATATAGAACCACAACAAAAAAACAGAATATTCAAAGCTATACTGACAAAAAAGGAAAGTGGAACAATAACATTACCTGACTTCAAATTATACTACAGAGCTATAGAAACAAAAGCAACCTATTACTGGGATAAAGGCAGACACATAGACCAATGGAACAGAATAGAGAACACAGAAACAAACCCATACATCTACAGTGGATTCATTTTGACAAAGGTGCCAAAGCATACATTGGATAAACAAAAGTTTCTTTAATAAATGGTGCTTGGAATATAGTTCAGAAGAAAGTAGACCCCTATCTCTCATCATATACAAAAATTGAATCAAAATAGACAAACACTCAAATCTAAGACCTCAAACTATGAAACCACCAAGAAAACATTGGGAAAACTCTATAAGACATTGATCTGGGCAAAGATTTCATGAGTAATACTCCAATATCACAGACAACCAAAGCAAAATGGATAAAATGAGATTGTATCAAATTAGAAAGCTTCTTCCCAGTAAAAGCAACAATCAGCAGTGAAGAAACAACCTGCAGAATAAGAGAAACTATTTGCAAAGTATCTATTGCATAAGGATTAATAACTGACATGGCTTGGCTGTGTCCTCAACCAGATCTCATCTTGAATTCCCATGTGTTATGGGAGGAACCTGGTGGGAGGCAATCGAATCATGGGGGCAGGTTTTTCCCATGCTGTTCTTGTGATAGTAAGACTTGTGAGATCATATGGTTATTATAAGGGGGAGTTTTTCTGCCCAAGCTCTGTCTTTGCCTGCTGCAAGATGTAATTTGCTCCTCTTTGCCTTCTGCCATGATTGTGTGGCTTCCTGAGCCATGTGAAACTGTAAGTTCAATTAAATCTCTTTCTTTTGTAAATTGACCAGTGTTGGGTATGTCTTTATCAATAGTGTGAAAACAGACTAATACCATAACCAGTGTATGTAAGGAGCACAAACAAATTAGTAGGAAAACATTTGATAATTCAATTTAAAATGGTCAAAAATCTGAATAGACATTTACCAAAAAAAGACATATGAATGACAAACAGGTATATTAAGAGTTGCTCAACATCACCAATTACCAAAGAAATGCAAATCAAAACTACAATGAGATAATATCTCACTCAAGTAAAAATGGCTTTTATCCAAATGACAGGCAGTAATTAATGCCAGTGAGAATGTGGAGATAAGAGAATGTGAGTACATTGTGGAGGGCAATATTAATTAGTACAACAACAATGGAGAATGGTTTGGAGGTTCCTCAAAAAACTAAAAATTGAACTACCGTATGATCCAGCAATTCCAGCGCTATGTATATACCCAAAAGAAAGGAAATCAGTATCTTGAATAGCTATTTGTTCTCTCCTGTTTATTGCAGTTCTATTCACAATAGCAAAGATTTGGAACCAACCTAAGTGTCTGTCAACAGATGAATGGATAAGAAAGTGTGGTACATATACACAATGGAACACTATTATCCATAAAAAGAAATGAGAATCTGTCACTTGCAAGAAGATGAATCAAAGTAGAGGTCATTTTAAGTGAAGAAAGCCAGGCACTGAAAAATAAACCTCATATATTCTCATTTATTTTGGCGAGCTGAAAATCTAAACAATGGAACATGGAGATAGGGAGTAGAAAGGCAATTCTATCTCCCAGAGGCTGGGTAAAGTAGTGGGGGCATTGGGAAATGGGAATGGTTAATGCATACAAAAATATAGTTAGATAGAATGAATAAAATCTAGTATTGGATAGCACAACAAGGTGAATACAGTCAGAAATAATTTGTCATAGTTTTTGAATAATTCAGGGAGTAAAATTGTAACGTTCATAACACAAATAAATGATGAATGCTTGAGGTGATGGAAACAACATTTACCCTGATGTGATTATTGTACCTTGTATGCTTGTGTTAAATATCTCATGTACCCCATAAATATATATACCTACTATGAACTTGTAAAATTAAAAGTTATAAATAGAAAAATACAGTTCCCAAATAGCTACAAAAGAAAAGAAAAAAGAAAGAAAGAAAACAGGAGAGATTTTAAGGAGAAAAATTTGAGAAATTTTTCTCTTGAAAAAAAGAGAAAAATTTGAAAAAGTTCATGAAAAATCCTAATTCTAAACCATGAATTCTTTTCATGTGTAATCAGAAAACAGCTCAATAACATGAGCTATATGCTTTTAGACTCTGAGTTTAGATATTTTTTGATGTTGAGATTGTGTCAATTTAAAGAAGAAATCAATTATTTTTCTTTCTAAGGATTTCTTTCTAAATAACAATGGAGTCAAATAGATGGAGATAGAGGTAGCATTCCTTAAAGAGAAAGGACCTATAATTTTTCAATATAATATTCTCAATATTCTCAGTATATAAAGTAATATTATAATTAGATACCAAAAATGGAGTTATGGAGAAGCCCATGCTGAATATCATATATGCATGTGTGTGAGAAACCAACTTTATTAAAAAAACATTAATGAAACTATACCAAGCAATGTAAACTGGTATTTCCCATCCCTATACTTGCAGAAGCAAAATTTCTTATGTGACATTTTCTTTTGAAAAGATGGGGATCCTCAACATCTGAATCTGTGAACACATTTTGAATGACAAACTCAGAGTAGGACTTGTAAGTCAGGAGTGATTTTTAGCTTATAGAAAGCATACTTCTTATTTTTCTATTAATGATGGGTTTATGCTTGAAAGTTATGAAAAACATTGCCTTTAGAAGTGGCTTCTTACATTTATGAAATTTAAATTTGTGTGCTGTCATTGTCTGGAGTTCTTAATTCTTTATAACCTTAAAATGAGTTTAGTCATGAAGCAGTGGTAAAAACCCTTTTGGTAAATAGCTATCTCTGTTGTTTAAATTAGATTGTTCACATATATAGTGTACATTTAATAAATGTCAGTAAAAGGAAAGGAAATTACTAAATTAAATCTAAAAATGTCCTCCAAGCTGTTGTGGTTACTCAGATGAAACAGCTCTAAAATATAACATTTTCTTTAAAAGTAGTTAATTTTATTTATAAAATTTTAATCTCGAAGATAGAGGCATAAAATGATGGATTAAGAGCTGGATATGGTTCACAGACACTGTCTTTTACTTGACTCACACTGTAGAGTATTTAAAAACAAAATGGACTTAGCTCCTTTCATAAAAACCTGGCTCATCTGTATAAAGATGTAGGCTTACAACTTGTCTTGGCACTTCATAAAACTTGGCCGTATCAGTGCACCCAAACTTTCCCAGAGCCTAGCAGCTCTTCTGCTTTTGGATAAGAAACAAAGAATCCAGTTTGCTGCATTCCCCATTATTCCCTGTTGTCATGACAGCACTTGGGTCAAGTTGCAGGGGCTGTCCACATCACCCTTCCTCTTTTATGTCTCCCATAGTAGAAGTAAGAGAAAAGCAAATTACTGCTTGTATTCTTATCTATTTCACAAGTGGGAAGAGTAAAAATTGACCCAGAGGGATATATGTTTCAGGAAACGATAAGGAGTTCTTTTTCCCCTGTAATGAAGACTGTTTTTCAACCTGTCATTTTTCAAACATTCCTATTACCTGCCTACCCCCTCTAGGCATTTAACTCTGCAAATCCTGCTTTAAGCAGTAACTCATGGTAACAGTGAGAACTGCACCATAAATATTCTCAAAAGTTCGTTATTATATATCTTGCTCCTGAGGGAAGCAGAAGTGATAAAAGATTTTATTAGGAGAGATAGGAGCACTTCTTTCCACTGTTCAGTGCATGCTATTTTTATTTTTTTCACAAAATTGAATAAAAGCCCACGGCATGTGAATCCTACAAAGTAGGATATCTGATAATAATAATAAAAAAAAGTTCTCCAAACTATTCAAAATTGTCATTGAAAGAAAAGTTTTGCTCATTTTCTAGTGTGAATCTGATAATGTATTAAACTGCTTACTATCAGTGATTAATAATAGATTACTGCCTATGGATTTCCAGACTCTAACAAGATACATCACTTGCATCTTGACCTTCTCCTGTCACTCACAACGATAGGCTCAGTAACAATGAAGTATATGAGGATATAAAGACTTCAATAAAATAATAGTTAAATGCTGTACTACAACATAATCCTATAAACATTTATAGAAATTTGAAAAGAGAACGTGTATTCCATCATTATGAGATTAATATCAAAGTGGTTATTTTGTGGTTTCCTGCATATCACAGAATCTTTTGCATTACTGTGGTCTTTCAAACATTCCAGAACCAGAAAAATGATGCTCTGCATCATGTTCAAAGTACTGGGATGATCTATCACTCTGCTAATTTAATTAAATGCCATTTGTTTTTAATAATCCGTAAACCCAGTTAACATGTGAATATAGGCACCGCTGGGTCACTTGACAAAATTATTTTCCTACAATTGCAAATCTGAGGAAGAGAATATCAACCATGGTAAAATCACAAAATCAAAGACACCTGCTAAAATTGAACTATCATTTCTTCCTTTGTTCGTTTAACAAATATTTCTTTGCTAAATGCTCTGCCAGGCATTCTCCTAGGCACCAGATAATAGGGGCAAGTAAAAAAGCCTAAATGCCGGCAGTTAGTGGCTTAGGCCTTATAGTGGTAGAAGACATGAAGAACACAATCTGAACAACTAATCAACAGGAAAAACAAAAACTAGGTCAAGGGTCCACAAACTCAGATGCACACAGTAATCACCTGGAGAGATTTAAAATTTACCGGAGTTTATCTTTTACCCCTAGATAATCTAGGGTGATATCTGGATGTTTGAAATTTAAAAGCCCTACGTGACTCACATGTGCAGGAAATATGGGGAACCACCAGCCTGGAGAAGTGATTAACTAGAAAATGAAAATTAGACCGGGCGCTATGGCTCACACCTGTAATCCCGGCACTTTGGGAAGCCGAGGGCAGATCATCTGAGGTCAGAAGTTCAAGACCAACCTGGCAAACATGGCGAAATCCTGTCTCTACTAAAAATACAAAAATTAGCCACGCATTGTGGCGTGTGTCTGTAATCCCACCTACTCGGGAAGCTGAGGCAGGAGAATCGTTTGAAACCAGGAGGTGGAGGTTGCAGTGAGCTGAGATGGCTTCACTGCACTCCAGCCTGGGGGACAGCCTGGATGACAGACTCCATCA
Organism: Aotus nancymaae; assembly: GCF_030222135.1. Classification (NCBI taxonomy): domain Eukaryota; kingdom Metazoa; phylum Chordata; class Mammalia; order Primates; family Aotidae; genus Aotus; species Aotus nancymaae. Next base: position 55,184,196 of record NW_026988431.1, on the reverse strand, counting down.
AAAAAAAAATAAAAAATAAAAAAAAAGATGACGTCGTTAGAGTGGAATGCATTTAAACTTGCAGTTTAACGACAAAGGCCAATTATGTAAAGATAAAGGTAGAGAACACTTCAGGCAGAGGAAATGGGCGCCAAGGCAAGAATGAGCTCGGAGTCTTTGAGGAATGAAGGGAAGTCTAGTATACCTAGAGTAAAACAATGAAGAAATTCAAGAAATAGGAAGGGGTATGTAATGCTCTTAAGCCAGGAATTTGATGACTTTTTGAAGTTATTAGAAGGCCTTTGCAAGTTTCTACATAAGTGATATTTGTCTGATTTATTGTATTTTAAACACTAACTTAATTTTGTGATGCATTACAAGGATACTTTGTGTTAAGTTTTTCCCTAATCAAAAATCACAGCTCTATCTTTGATTCACAGTTCATTTGAAGTAACTGTCATTTTATTAAGCATGATTAAAGAAAAAAATAGACTGAAAAAAGTTTGCTAGAGAGAAAAAAGAACCTCTGCTTTTCACATAATATTCATCATCGTTAATAAACGTGTATTTTATCAGAATATAAGAAGATATCTCAGTTTCTGCATTTCTAAAATACATTGACTGTTTCAAACATCACCTTAAAATATGCTGAAGGTTTCCCAGAATTGAAGGTATCTAAACTTTATTAGAGCGGGGATACAATTGGACAGAAATGCAAAGAATGTCTGGAGGAATAGGAAAGAGCCTAACGATTGCCTGCAAGAGATTAAAGAAGTTTCTGAAGATCTTTGAAATAAAATTAAGAATTGAAAACATTCACATGTCAAAGACAAACATATGAGCTACAATCGATTAAATGAAGAGATTGGAAATAAGTAGAAGAAATGTAGTTTGGGCTGAATGAGGTAAAAGAGGAGATTAAAATGGGATAGATAGATTGAAAAGAACTTGAGTGACCTATACATTCGAGATCATATTCTTTAGCTCTCTTTATGGTGTCTGTGTCAATTCAGATACTTTACATATCTGCCATCTTGTATTAATATTTGTAGATTACTTGATTCATTTTACTTCTTGGTATTGTTTCCAGTATTCTTAAAGTGTGTTTGTGTGTGTGCGTGTGTCTCAAGCTCCAATGTCCAACTCAACTCAATTGGATATCTTAGTCTTACTGTGGGACTAAAACCACACTTTCCTCTAGATTATATCTGGGACAGAAGATAGATTTTATAAAAGACGTGAATAATAAATTATGTTTCTGCCCCTTTTATTTATCTTTGTTCCTCATTGAATGTTGAGCTCCAAAAGAGCAAGATGAGTATTACTTTAAAAATATATCAGCAAAAGGAGAGAGTACAGCATACAAATATTTTCAGCAAGGATTGTATAGCAATGATTCATATTTCAAGAGTTTGTCCAGAATTCTGCCATTTGTGACTTATGTGACCACCAGCTAGCTAATTAATTAATATATCTGGACATATTCCAGATAATAGCAAGCAGTAGAATTAAAGATATGAAACACATTCTATCATATGTTCTCAATAATTCCACAGTGAATTCTACCAGGATGATGGCTTATAATTTTTTTGAAAGTATTTGACTTAGGAAGTTTTAATACAAATCCAACAGAGAACCAAATGTATTAATGATGCAACTTAAATTCTAAAATATACAGTTAAGGTCGAGCATAATGGCTCATGTTTGTAATCCCAGCACTTTGGGAGTCTGAAGTGGGCAGATTGCTTGAGCCCAGGAGTTTGAGACAAGCCTGGACAACATGGTGAAACCTCTGTCTCTACGAATTTAAAATAAATGAATACATTAATAATAATAAATACAGTTAAAATATAATACTGTTACTAAATCTCAGTAACAGATAACTTCAACAAGAAAACATTAACTAGCTTGTATAAAGCTAGTTATTTAAGGTTTTGGTAACTGAGATTAGACAAAGGCTTCACAATTACATTTACAGTAGCCATTGGCTAAAAAGGATAACATATTAAAATCAGTGGACATGATAATCAGCCAACTAGCTGTGGCCACCACAATATAGTCACAATTATTTTGCAGAATTATTTATTATGTCTCCAGGGTTATATAGATAATTTTTTATCATTGGTGGATTTTCTTTACTCTGTTGTTTATTGGGAAAAGTGCTTAATTACAAACGAATAAACACATTTATGAAATTAGAGCTTTGTACATTTCCTCCAAAGTCTTTACTATAAAAATAATTATATATTAATTAAATGAGTAAATACAAAGTGACTATAAACACTACCTAGTTCTGGTGTTAGCTTCCAGGTGGGGATAAAGGAAATAAATGTGTCAGTCTAAACATAACTCTAATCCTCACTTAGCATCAGTGACTCATTGCTTTCCATGCCTCATAATAACTTCGGTTGAGAAACCTCAGAGGTTTGGTTAAAATAAAACAGGGTCAGAGTTTTATATTTTAAGTATAATCTTGTTTAGCTTTGTTCCTAGGCCAGTTTGATTTCTCCTACTCTTAGCACTCAACATCTCTGTTAGGCGTCTCTGAACTGTGTGTACTCTTCTTATGTGATGCTTTAATTGAGCCACTCCTGATCATATAGTTAGTAAATGCAGAGCTACAATTTTAACCCAAGTCCACTGACACTGGATCTGTATCCACTTGAATGTAACAAATGCTTTGTGTTTATTTTTATATTATTTAAAATAACAACTTGATTTAATTACCCACTTTAAGAAATAGAATCATTCAAATAAAAACTGGAATTAACTGAAAACACCATTTACCAGAAATATTGGTGAGTACTGGTTTCTTTGTCAGTTGAGTATCTCTGTCTCTCTCAATTACACTAAGTTTTAAAAATTGAGAATCTAGTTTTTAAAGACCTTACATGGTGGCAACCTTGGATAGGGGCATTTGGTGCAAATGCACACTTGAGGCCAAATAGAACAGTCTTGTTCTCATTTAAAATGTATGGTTTATATTCATAGGTAAGGTTAGATTTAAGCTCAAAATCTAGTGCTATTTAAAAACTACATTGCAAGTTACAGGTTGTTTCAGAGCTTTTTTAAATGTTTAATTTTTTTAAATTAAAGCCAATGGATAATTTATTCAATGTGTCAAATATATAAAAATTATTTAACAATCACAATGTGATAATGACATTTCCCCCCGGAAACAGATCTGGAAATATGCGGCTCATTACAAGTCCTTAGAGTTTCTATCCTCCCAGCAGGATGACATTTTGCAAAATTTATAAATATGCAAAGCCTTTCCAAATATTTGTCATTGGTTAATAAATTATGCTGGCTAATATCATATCTAATAAAATATTTATTTCAAACATCAGGAGGCATGGTTTCAGCTAAGACGTTAGTTAAAAATCCATGGGTCAGTAGCTTGATATATTCTCTTTCATCAAAAAGAATGATGAATTGAGTCACACACAGTAGGACACAGGTCGAAAACCTGCCGTAAAACTATCTTAATTGGTCCAGCCCTCATGCTATTAACCTAATTACCATACAATTTAAAGTTAATAATAAATACAAGCTTAAATGAGATCAGACTAAAATGCAGGCAATTATGCCAAGAACTTTAATAGAAGGTACATTGAGTTTTATCAATTAATTTCAATTCCATTTTACTTGCTCTGAAACTCTCAAATTGAAATAGATTGAACCTCAAATTAAAGAGAATAAAATTTCTGATAGAGTACACAATAAGACCATAACATAACTCATCCCCTCCCTTGTCGCCACAGTATAGTTCTATTGAGGAGTAATTCCTAGCACAGTTTGAATTGAAGGTCATGAAGTATTACAGTGATATGTAACAGAGAAGTGATAAGATTTATTCTCTGAACAATAAAGTTTTAGGTCCTTATTTACACATCAGCAGAATAACTGGCTTTATTTGCAATAAATTTCACTTTAATGAAAAGCTTTCTTTGGTTTCACAGAAACACTATACTTGGCACTTAAAGATATGCATTAACTGTTTTAGTATTTTAAGTATGAGAATAATTCTGTAAAAAGTAGAATTGCAGAATGTGGATATCATCCAATAATGACGGTGTGAGTTCAATTCCTTTTTTTTAAATTTAGGCTGTTTCCATATTATTAGCAAAATAGAATATTTAGAGCTCTTATGAATCACACACAAAAAAAGCATGCTGACATTTCTTTAAGTGAAGTAATTTGAATAAATATAACAATCTGAAAAACTGCATATAACTACTTGAGATCTAGACAAGGAATTAAAAATCTTTAGGGATAGCGTCTTGAAAAGAAGTGGAGTTTTATTAACTGCTTAATTTGAAGAGCTATTATTAATATGACTCTTCTCTGACATCATTAGTTCCACAACACATTTTGAGTTAGTAATTTAACACAGACAGCATTTATTTTCAAGTCATTATCATAGTAACATACTACTGGCAAGGAGATCCATAAGACGTTCAGAAAACTGAATAAGCTACCAATGTAGGTGACTCATAAAAATAAACCTAATATAAGAAAGAGAATATCAACAAATAAAGTATATTTTAAGAACAAAGTATGAAGTACTATTTTATAATATAATTTTCTTGCAATAATGAGGTTATTTAACATTTGAAATTTATCAATCAGCAGTTATAAATATAACAAGTCTTGTTTAAAGTTAATGAATTCATAAACTATAACGGCTTTTTTTCTCTGATTTATTTTTAAAAAGGCTTTATTATGCCAATTCTATTAGTTTTCTACTGCCATGTAACAAATCACCGCACATTTAGACTATTAAAAACCACATAAATGTATTATCTCAGTAGGTCAAAAGTCAAGACATAGCATAGCTCCAGTCTCAGAAGGGTGAAATCAGGATGTCAGCCCCCTGCATTTTCATCTGGAGGTTGAGTCTCTCTTCCAAGCTCATTCAGGTTGCTGACAGATTTCAGTTCCTCTCAAGACTGAAGTTCCCATTTTCCTGCTGAATTTAGGTCAGTTATGACTTCCATTTCCCAGAGGCCACCCCCAGGTCCTAGCCCTCTTAAAACAGGGCATTTTATTTCAATGTCAGCAGAAGAATCTCTTTCTGACACTTTAAATCCCTTTCTTCAGAAGGCCCAGTTCCTTGTAAGGGTTTATTTAAGTAGGTCAGCAACACCAAGAAAGAATTCCCCTTTGAACTCAGTGCCAACATATATGGGATCTTAACCACATCCGTGAATCCTTTTACTTTAGCCATGATATAGCTTAACCATGAGAGGGAAATCCGTCATATTCCTTGACTGCTCATACAAAAAGTAGAGTATTACACATACGTGGACGTTAGAAAGGGAGACTCAATCTTGAGAGCCAACTTAACATTCTGACCATCACAGCTATTTATAGTAATTTTATTGTAAAGTTTTGCAAATTCATAAAACACCAGAGCTTAGAGTGTCTTCAGTCATTCATTCTGGTGGTTTTAGAAAAAATATATGTACTCTTCAACTGAAAAAATTAGCTATCTGTCTTGTATATCAGGTGATACTGTAAGATTTCCTTTTCAGAAAAGCATTTTTAAATTATTAATTTGTTGTTCTTTAAGAATATAGAGATGGGAGGTAACAAAGTTGTCCAGGATAGAAAAACATAAATAATAATAAAAAAATTAAAATTTAATTAAATGAAAAACAAAACAAGAAAAACAAACAATATTTCTCAGAATGACTATATTGAATAATGGCAGAATTAGAATGGCCCCTGTATCTCTGATACCCACCAGTGTTCTTAATTCTTCTAAAGCATATCGCAGATTACTTTAACTGATACATGCATAACAAGACTTGGAAATCGTAGATACCAGATTCACAAATCAGAAACATTAAACAAACTTATTTTAGAGCAGTTAAAATATTTTCTAATTTGAATTCCAGGTCTATCAATAGTGTGAACTTTGACAAATTCCCGAACCATTCATTGCTTTAGTATTTTTATACTGCTAACAATAAATAAATAAATAAAAGTGGAAAGCAATAACGCCTAACTCTCGAAGAACTGAAATGACTGAAGGAAAGATGTGTGTGTGTGTGTGTGTGTGTGTGTGTGTGTGTGTGTGTGTAAAGCATTTAGATTTGTCACCCACATAAAATTTGCATTTTTATTGTTGATTATCCTTATTGTAATTATTAGTATTTAATAGTCATCCATTTCCCATCATATTTGAAATCTTCCTAGGTTCATAAGAGGAATGGAAGAGGAATGGGTTAAAGCTTAGTTTTAGAAGTTAAAATAAAAACAAGTAGTATATATCACTAGGACATAAACCTATAAGAAATAGATGTTTTGTTTAGTTCACCGCTGTATTCTCTGTCTGCAAAATGGTGCCTACTATATTTTGGAAAGAATACAAGATAAAAAATAAAGTTATACCTATAAAAGTGTGCTTGTCTTTATTGTAAGGAGCTACATAAAAAATAGAACTTACAGATTTGATAGGACATCAATTTCTATAAATGAACATAAACACAGTTATATATTTTCAAGCTGAACTGTTGGCATCAACTGAAATCTAATATCAGTTTCTCTCTTCTTTCCCTCTCCTCCAATGATAATGCAATCCTACTGTCATTTATTAGAAATTTAAATACTGTATTCGCTTCTATTCTAGTCTTTTTTCTAAGACTACATATGAAACTTCAATTGAGATGAAATTTATAAATGACTAAACAAGTGTAACAATTTTTAATGTAATACTTCCTTAGGTGTCACTATTCAATTCCAATAGTATGCTATACCTTCCATCTAGATCACCTAAAGAAATGTTAGTTTTCAAATTTATCATATTTTTTCAAAGATGCTATCCCTCTTGCTGTGTGTCTTAATGCTGCTAATAATATACATGCTGATATCCTAGGAGCTGGTGTCTGTCTTTACTTTTTTCACTACTGCATCTCTAGTACTTAACAAAATAACTTCCAACTATCGCTATTCAATAAATATTTGCAAAGTGAGTGAAAGCTATTATCATCCTATTCAATCAAGGTGGCATTCTTCCAACTCTGACATTTGACAATCCTTTCAATTTACTCTAGTTTCTTCACCATTAAGCTATTCCATGACCCCAACATTTTCTTCTTTACCTGTCACCACTCACCTGTCTTTACTGATTTTCTTTTCCATGAAATAGTTTATCTAGAACACACGTCAAAATATAAAACGTTTGAACAGATTTTTTTTTAAGTGTAACTGTCCTTCTTTCATGTAACTGATTCATTTTACTGAAGAGCTCCTTTTATCAGTGACAATAGATGATGAGCAGGATAAAGGGCCTACAAGCTTGCCAATTAGAAAACTCTAATTACAGAAGATGAAAGACACTTTTTAGGGTAGTTTTACAGGCTGTTACACCTCCCGTCATGGCTTAAGGCTCCAGGGGTCGGGGGTGATCTTTTCTCTCCTCCCATCTGTCGAGTGGTGGGTAACTGGGGAAACAAATCCAGGTTAGTGTCAGGAGTAGCCTTGGAAATAACTATTGTCCAGTGTGTCATTGCTGCCTACTTCGGCAACAAGGCCTGTTACACTCACAACTCGAATTAGTCTCTATTGATGTGGTGATTCTTACCTGCCTTACAGAATAATGCTTTTATCTATAGGTGAGCAATTGGAGTTTCCTTTGCCTCAGTTTCTAAGACTGTATTCTCAGTAGTGTCTTTGCTAATGTGATCCTCCCACCTCAGCCAGCAGAATAGCACCACAATACCTGGCTTTTTTTTTTTTTTTTTTTTGGTAGAGACATCCTTATGTGGCCCAGGCTGGTCTCAAACTCCTGGTCTCAAGCGATCCTACCACCTTGGCCTCCTGAAGTGCTGGGAGTACAGGTGTGAGCCACTGCCTCCAGCTTCAGTGGACTCTTTGCATCAGGCATCCTCAGTCTGTGCAGCAGTCCAGACCAGAAAACTGGCGTATGCTCTCCACGCACAATGGCTCCAAAGTCCCTTACTGCTTTCTAGGACTCAGGCTGTATTGTGTTACTTTCTCTAAGTTTGTCTGAAATATTCACCTAGTATATCCTTTAGATGTGGCTATCCTCAGGCTCCCTGTTGATGCTGAAATTATTACCATGATTAATAAAATTCTGCTCTGAAGAATGTGTCTGCTTTCCAGGCTTTGTGAGTTCCAGCCCTTGACTAGGTTATCAGACACCTCTACAACCTAGGACTGCCCCTACCCAAATTTGCCAGCCTGGCCACACGGGAGAGGTTTTGGAGGTTCCTCACATTCATTGATATGTTCTCTGCCATAACTGCATAATATTTTACACATATAGGGGTTTTTTGCACCCCTTATTAGCATTGGCTCAAACTTAAGTACTGTACAATGCTGAATAGAAGTAGTGAAAATAAACCACCATATTTTACTTCTGATTTCAGGGGAAATTTTTAATCATTCAACAGACCATTTGCTTTAACTTTTTAGTAGGTAACTTTATCAGATTAACTTCCTTTCTGTTCCATTTTATAAACTATTTGTTCATTTATTAAGTCATGAACAGATACTGAATTTGATTGCATACATTTTCTGTATCTATTAAGATAGTCGTTTATATTTGTACCTTTATTTTGTGAATGTGACTAGTTTCATTAATAGATTTTCAAACATTTTAGTCAGCTTGCATTCCTGGAATACACCAGAATTGGTCATGATGTTACATTATAATTTTTATATGCTGCTAGATTAACTTGCTAACATTTGCTATATGAGTTTTATATTTATGTTCACAGGGTATACTGTCATGTAATATTTTTTTTTTTTTGTAATTTCCTTCCTGGATTTCAGTATCAGGTTTATTATGATTTTATTAAACTAATTTGAAAATGTTTTCTTTGTGTTTTCAGGTAAGCTTGCATATTATGGATGGTATTATTCTCTTAATTTTGATAGAATACCCTTATAAAACTCTTAAGCTTACAGTTTTTGTGAGAGAGATTTTAGTTAGAAATTCAAAATTTTCAATGTGTTTATAATTTGGCATGACTTTTATCCATTTTCCTGGCTAATGAATATATGGGTGTTGTCTAGTTTATAGTCGTTATGAAAGGATGCTTTAGAAATTATGAAATAAATGTTTCTGTTCCCGTCATATTGGAGATATAGGTCTTTATTTCACTTGAGTAAACTATTCTTTTGAAATTTGATGGTTACAGGGTAAGTATATGTGTTTAGTTTTACAAGAAACAGCCAAATACTTTTCTCAAGTGTTTATAACATTTCACTCTTCCTCCAATAATATATAAAAAGTCTAGTTTCTCCAAATCTTTGCCAATATTTGGTATTATCAATCACATTTTATCATTCAAGTAGGTATGAAGTAGTATATCATTATAGTGCTATAAACCTGTGTGTCTCTGTGGTCAGTAACAGTGAGCACTCACATGTGCTTGTCGGTCATTCACATATCTTCTTTTAGAAAGGATTTATTCAAATACTTTGTCTATTTTGTTAATTGAGTTGTTTTTTATTTTACTGTAAAATTAGAAAAGTTCTTTACATGTTATAAATATAAGTCTTTAGCTAGCCTTAAGTATTGCATTTTTTTCCTCTCAGTATGTGATTTAGCTTTTCATTTCTGGAACAGTGTTATTTGATTAGCAAAAGTTTACAGGTCTGATTAAATCTAATTTTTTTATGACGAATGTTTTGGGTTTAAGAAAATTTTTGTCTTCCCAAGGATTGCAAAAATATTGTACAATTTGATCAAGAAGTTTTAGATTTCACTTTAGAATTTCCTTGTAGAATTTTAATCTACTTCAAATACCTCAAATTAAGAATTAAACAGATTTTTCTCTTTTTATTGACTGATGCATAATATGGTGTATATGTTCATATTTATTTAGATCTATTTAAATTTCTTTTCTTTCAAATATGTTTTACAGAAGTCTAACATCACCTTTTGTTCAGCTTCTTACTAGAGTTTTGATATGTTTCATGGTATTTTAAATGGTGTCTTAAAAATTTAATTTCTAATTACAAGTAATTATAGTAATATATACAATTGCTGCTACTGACTTTGAATCCTACAAATTTGACAACTCACTTAGTATTTTAGGGTTCCCTCTTCTGATCTCATAAATTTTTCCATGTAAAAATCAAGTTATCTTGAAATAAAGAGAATTTTCCTTGTTTCCAATATTTATTCCTGTTTTTGTTTCTCTTGCCTTCTTGCACAAGATAGAGACTTCAGCACAACCTTGAAGAGACTGGGTGGTGAGAACAGACATTTTTGTTTTGTTGTTGCAGGCCTAAGGTTTTCAACATTAAATGTGATATTAGATGTATAATATCTGAAGTCATAAAATTAGTTTCTAAGCAAAGAAAATATTTATTTCCCTATTAATTCACTCAGTAAGTCAGCAATCATTTAATTTATAAGGTGGATTCAGAAATAGAAAAGGCTTTGTCTTCATGGAGTTGATATAAATACAAGAGATGGAAGCATAGATAATATGTAATAAATGGACAAGATAAAGTGATGTTATAGTAATTTACTAGTGTGAGCAGTATTGGGTACTTTTTTTCCAATCACAACTAGTTTTTTTAAGATAACTATTTTCTGTCTGCTCAAATACTGCCCCTGTCATTAAGGCTCCACATGGATACGTGCATTTTCTCTCTCTCCTACTCGTGTATCTAATGAGTGAACGAGTTATAGTGATTTAATGAACAGACACATAATTTATTTTTACTTGAAAGATGATTATCAAAATAATTATAACCTTTTGATATGACTATCAAAATAACATTTACTTTTCAGAAATAGCTAAAATACATTCTATTAATATTTATTTGGAAACCTTGTCTAAGAAAGCATCACTAGGCACTCACTCCTAACAGAATAGTTTGTGCCATCTATTACATTTCATTACAGCTTTGTACATACCTTCTTAACAAATTCTAAGCTTTATAAAGTTGAAACCCAGACAACGGCTAAGTAGTGGGTGTTCCATAGATAGATATATGTTTGATGAATTAATGGATTAATATTAATTGCTCAGTGGATATTAATGATCCACTGAGCAAAATACTCCAGAAATTCTAGATTGTCTATACTTATAGATCAGCAATTTATTACTTTAGGGTCTCATTTCACAGTAAAAATGCAACTTTATAGTGTGTATGTCAGGGAACATTATTTTCTATTTGATAAGGACACTGCATGAATTTAGAGACAATAACTTTTCTCTCGATTAATGCCAGAATTCTATCAAGAGCCTAAGGCATTGACATATATTACAAAACACTAGGTCACAGAGAAAATCACTTCCAAATTTATATCGTGAATGCACAAGTTAGATTGATTTATACCTGCAAGTGACAAATTGTTGCTGAAATAAGATGAATTCATTCACAAGTCAACAGTTAAAGAAACTAAAAACTGTGTCTATATTTATGCCATGGCACACTGTTAATTCACAAAGCTGTGGTGGAGGATGATAATCCTGAATAACCAAGTATCCAAAATGTCAAAAATCTCAGGGATCTGGCATGTGTATACCTATGTAACAAACCTGGACTTTCTGCACAAGTATCCCAGAACTTTAAACAAATCTATTAAAAATAAACCTCTAGATACCTGATTGTATTCAGAGCACTACCCATGACATCAGGTATCACATATACATGTTTGGTTTCTGTATAATTTAAAAATAAACAGAAGTAAAATGGAATGTAGAAACAATGTAGTGTTAGTGTCTTTAAAAAGACTGTCAGTGTTTTGTTTTGTTTGTGTTTTTGCCTGTTATTTCTTCTCTTTTTCAAAAATTTTCTCGTATACCAAGAATACATTTTTGGAATAAATTTCCAAATAATATTTTCTATTTTATATTTTCTATTACATCAAAAATATATGTACAGCACAAATGGAAATTTGAAGTCTTAGTATACAGTCACATCTCACTGTAACTTCAATCTAAAATTTAGTCAATCCATAAATTTTCATTTATTCTGCTGACTTGCATTAATCACTAGAATATTTATGCCTTAATGGCATGGTTATGATCTCCTTGATCTATTACTTTGCTCTACCTTCCTGTTTTTCAACTTTCTGTTTCTTTTATTAAATTTCTACAACTTTCAACTTTATCACCTATTTATGTAACCATTCTGTGGCTTAGATTAGTTTTTCATTTTTAATCTTATTACTTAACCATTTAATATGTGAATATCTTAACTTTAACATTACTTATCTTTGAAGATAATTTCATTCAACTTAGCTTCTCTGTACTTTGAAGATTGGTAACAGGAGGATTTTTTAAAATTTAGGTTACATTTTAGAACATTACTTTTATCTTTTTCACAGATGGCAATGGGGATGTATAAAAATGAAGCTCTGTATCTTTTGCTGCCTAATGGAAGGTTTAGACAGTGAAGAATTACAATCAGAACAACTTAGCAGTCCTCTAAACTTGTATATTTTGCAGTAATGTCTTCATCATTGTTTTCTTTGACAAGTATACCTTTCTGGTGACATGTAGATTTCAAGGAAGTAGTTTTGTTGTGTGTTGCCAGTTCCACAAACCATAACACAGAATTGCTCTTTGCAGAAGCAGCAAGAGAAATAGATGGCCTTGTAAATAGCTCTTGTGTTATTTATATCAGTATCAGTTTTAGGCAAATATTGAACTTGAAGTGTCTCCATTTATCATGGAAATTAAGATACTTGAAAGACCGTTCTCTGGTTTTGTCCTTTTTGCAAAAGCTTTCTCACCAAGTTCAATGCACTGCAGGAACTCACTCAAATATTTTAAACTATCTTGAAGTTTAGCTTTGTTGTGTTGCTTCATTAGGAGCAATAATGAGGCTTGAATAATGTTACTTGCTAATGGATGAAAAATATGAAACAACAGCATGTCCCTCTATCCCCTCCTTATTCTTAGGGCAATAAACACTGTTTTAAAGTTCTAACACACAGGAGGATATCATATATACACTAGGTCAGCTTTCTGATGTGGTCTTTCTATTGCTAATGACAGCTTGCTATTCAAACTTCTTTTCATCAAGTCAGTATTATCCCATAATACAAATTGCCTAAGTTTTAGTAGTTAAAAATGTGTGGTCTAGATTATAAGACACAAAATATACAGTTAGAAAGGCTGAAAACATTTGTGACTTGTGTATCTGAGTTCTAGCTTTTCTCTTGAGTAATATTTGGTCAGAAGACTGAGACTACGCCTTATATTTCAACAACCTCTTGTCTTTTAGTTTTCTTTCCAAAAACTATCAATCAGATTTTAGGAGTGCTTTCTAGTTTATGAAATAAATTAAGAAGTCATATCTAAAAATAATTTTTGAGCTGGAAAGAAATTTAAATGAATTATTTCAACTTATTTTTCTAGAGTAGATATCTATCAATTTTATTTTTCAAATGTACTTCACCCGAATAAGTAATCTTAGGTGTTTAGAAAAAAAGTGCATATATATTTTTTTAAATTTTCAGTCAGTTAAACACATGAATGATCAAAGGAAAACTGAAATACATTACATATTCTGAAGTTTAACATCCCACTAGGATCTTCACAGGAATATTTTAATTATAATAAGTTTTGTAATCATTACATCTAAGCCCTTTCAACATTTCTGTTGCTCTGCCTCAAATACTTGGATAAATGCCAAGTAAATGTCATCTTTGCAGAAAAGAAATCTAAAAATACTTAACTGACTCCAGGTTATATGTGGATTATTGAAATCATTTAACAGCAATTTGAGCTGTTTGTAATCAGATACGAAAATGTGTCAGCAACTTAATTGGATCCGAATTTGAACAGATTTTCTATGCAGTGTTGCTAAGCATAGTGCTAACAGTGGGCCGGCGCTACTCCATTTTTTGTCACTTCTGTAGAAAGACTTCCTAAACCTGGAAGAGAGTGGAGAGGGCCTGCTAGGATTTGCAGCATTATAGCTTATTATATTTCTGGCTTTTGTTTTGTCCGTTTGAGGTATTTATCCAAAATGTTAATCATTACATAGCTTAATCAATCATCACTCAGCATGAATTACCCAAAAACAGCTTGAATCCTTGAAGATATCTGAAAAGCCATGTTGGTAAAAATAAGATTATATATTCAGGTCTGTACATGTTGCTCATAAAAGGGTTACAAATATGTAATTACCTGCAGAGGAATAGATACCAATTTTCAGGCTCTAGATGTTAGTAATTAATAAAACATGGCAGCAGATATTATTTTAACATACTATAAAGTACATGTGCACATAGATGCATATAGTATACACAGTGCATGTATATATATTTGCTGTCTAAAACAGTGTATAAAGGCAAATCAGAAAAGTGAATAGGGGTACTGTGGAGTAGGCAATGGGAATAGGTCTCAGCCCAATCTAGAGATGCTGGGAACTATTTAATGAAAGAGTGGATACAATATAGGAGGAACAGAAAAATTGTTAACATCAACACAAAAGTTTATCTAAGGAGCTCAAAACAACAGGAGAAAACAGAAGGCTATATCAAAAAAAGATACATTTAAACCACCTCAGTAGGTTTGAATCCCAACTCAACCTCTAAGCTGTGACATTTTTGGCAAGTTCCCAAGACTTTTAAGTCTTGGTATCTTAGTCAGCTCAGGTTGACCAAATAAAATGCCATATACTCGGTGGCTCAAATAACAGAAATTTATTTCTCACAGTCCTGGAGGGTTGAAAGTCCAAGATTAAGGCATCTGCTCATTCAGTTCTAGGTGAGGTTCTACTTCTGGCTTGTGAAGAGCCATCCTCTAGCTGTATTCTCACATGGCGTTTTCTCTCTTCCTCATCTTATGACACTAATTATATTAAGAAGGCCACACACATAACCTCATCTAACCCTATTTACTCCCCAAAGACTCCATCTTCAAATACTATCATATTAGGCACTAGCTCCTTAATATATAAATTTGGAGGAACACATTCAATCCGTAATAGTATCTTCCTCTTAAAAGGGCATCAAATAGACCTTGCTTGGGTTTATGAGGCTCAGAATACAGCAAATTTGGTGATAGTGGAAGCACACTCTGCAATGGTGGTGGTGCTGCTGCTGCTACTGCACTGTGTGACCATCTTTTGAAGGAGTCAACAACTGATTAAAATGGGATGATTCTCACTGGTTGAGCCTGTAAGACCAAAAACATGTATATGCCAAGGAAATGTGCAAGAAGATGTATGAGGAAATTATAAAGAAGAACCATACAAAAGGTTTCGAACTCTTAGTTCTTTATGTATTTTGAGGATATGGATGTAGTGGCTATTTAATTGAGGATTCAGCGACAAAGGCAAACAGAATTTCATTAGCAAAAATGCTAGAATGCTGTATTCTTTTCATCCTTACCTTACACCAACCGAGAAGACGTTAATGATTATATATCTCTAGATATTGAAAGCCACAGAAGTGAGTTTTAAACACACATGAGAGCTATAAAGATAAAATAATATTATTTTCATGAATTGACAGAACTGAGAGCAGGGCAAAGGCACATGTTTCCTTTGGACCACATGCACAACCACAAGAGATTATGCCGGTTCTCAGGGGACCTCAGCAAATTGAACTAGGGCTGAGAAACCTAGGACACATGAGTGTCCTGTTAGAGCCAAGGCAGAGTTAGGGGAACAGAAGCATAAAAAGTCAGTTGGGGGAGACATCAACAAGCAAGCTGCAGGTGGAACTGCCTGGGGCATTGGGGAGGGATCCTCTGAGAAACACAGAGAAAATCCCTCAATAGAAAAGTCAGCATTCAATATCTGCTGATTTGAAAGAGGGCCAATATCAGATCGAAATAGAATTAGGCTGCATTTCTTACCCCAAATTGCCTGTACTCTTAATAAACTCTGAATGAGTATTATGGGTCAGAAAATGAAGCTAGGGAGTGAGGAAGGAGTTGACAAAATACAGAGACAAGCTGACTTTTTTCTTAGCAAGTGCAAACCTCCAATCGCAGCAGCATTCAGCGGGAGAAGAAAGGAAGCTTTAACTTTATTAAAGTTGAGAGTTGTGATTATCATGGTAACTCAGAATTTCACCTCAATAGAAGAAATTCTTTTTAGTCTTGGAAATAACTGAAGACCACTTTATGATTATTTCCCAGAAGCTCACAGAATCAGGCTAATGAGTTTGTTTGAAGGGAGTGGAAAAAGAAATAAAGTTGCCTTATGACTTGCATATTGAGACCAATACGTTTAACAAAATAGTTACATTCGTGCATACTGATTAATATTAATATTTTTATAACAAACAATCAGATTACAATATGCTAGTATACTTTTTCTATAATTTCAGGACATACCATATAGCTTACCAAAATGTTCCCATCTTGTACAATTAAAATAAACTTTTTAAGGTTTTGGCATGTAAGTGTTTTGTGGAAATTCTATTTATGTGATAATTTCAGTCTATTGCTTCAGTTCCCAAAAGTTAGGTGTTATTATCTCTGGGCACATCTTCGCAAACTTTAAAGAACACACTTTTCTGGAATCCATAAAATACAGATTTCATTAACCATCTAATAGTCTACTGGGCTTTTCGATCCACATAAGTAGATGTGAAAGACTTTGAGTTTCAGTTATATTTGCATTTATGATGCTGTTCCAGAACGAACCCCTCACAGGAATATCAATTATTAAAGAAGTGTCTTCAGCATAGCATATAATTAGTAAGGCAGCCAACAAATAAAGCAACCCCAGGGATGTGTTCTTCCAGCCTCCTGTCTTAAGTCCAGGGTATTTATTTGGTTTACATAGCAGCTGTTGTCATTGTCACTAAGAACAAAGCAATAAAGATTCCAGAATTCTTTGAAGTTTATTCGATTGCCCTTTTTGAGTATGACAGGAAGATGGCATTTGTTTACTTTAATGTTAAAAATATGAAGAGAAAATGGACATCAATCTAGGTTCCTACTTTGAAAGTGGCTTTTTCATAAGGTTTACTATTTAGTTTTAAAAATAGACTGTCTCTACAAATATTTTTGGCTGTTCAAATAATTTTGTTTTTGGTATCACTAGGGCATCACTCTGACTCTGTACCTTATCTTCAAGGTTATGGTAAAGAAATTAAACTTCAACATTCCTAATAAATGTGAATAGATAATGATATGTAGTAATATTGTGCTTCAAATATTTTCATATTAAAAATAACATTAAAATACATTGATTTGAATTTTAAATTATTTTAAATTTTATAGGGGGGTGTGTGTGTGTATACAACTGCCTTCTCATTATTTTCTCTATACTATGTACAATTTTAAAGCTAACTGTTGGAAAATACTAAAGAATTGAATTTTAATTAGGTTAACAGTATTGACTCTCCTTGTACCGTCTACAAATGTGCATATGATTTATAAAATCTATGTCTGGGAAGTTAAAATGTTTAGCCACAACATATTATTTAATATTTAAGAATTTTATAATATTGTAATGTTATAACTCTTTCTTTTTAATTTTTTCACAAATATCTATAGAGCACTACTAAGGCCAGATACTATTCTAAGTACTAGGCACACATCAGAAAGAAACAGACAGATATTTCTGCTCACTTTGGTAGCTATAACTAAAACAATTGGACTCATAGCGATAGAGTCGTATGATGGTTATCTTGGGCTGGGAAGGGTAGTAGTGGTAGTAGCGGGGAATAGAGATGGTTAATGAGTATAAATATATAGTTAGAATGAATAAGATTTTGTATTTGATACTAGATCTAGTATTTGCTACAACAAGGTGATTACAGTCAACACAATTTATTGTACATTGCAAAATAAATAAAAGACTATAACTAGAATGTTTATAACAAAAATAAATAATACATTCTGGAGGTAAGAGCTACCCCATTTATTCTGATGTGACTATTATGTATTTTATGCCTGTATTAAAGGACCTCTATGCCCCATAAATACATATACCCACTATCTACCCATAAAGTGTTTTTAATTTTTTTTGTTATTCTGAGAATAACTAAAAATACAATATGAGGGTCAAATACTAGTAAATAACACTTGCTTTGGAGTCAGACAGAAAAAAGTTTGCATTCTAACTCAGTAGTTTACTATTTTTGTTACTTAAAGCAAGTTAATTAATTAATATGGATCTAATTTATGTAAACTCTAAAATGGAAAAAATTACCTAATTGACATTGTCACTTCTTTGGAGTGCCTGGTGTATAAATCTGTATTAAAATGTGAATATTTATTGTTTAAAAAACAAGCATACAAACTTGATTTTAAAATAAACAAACATATTTTAATACATTAATAGTTTAACATAAAATTATGCTGTTTGTTATATTAATCATTACTTTTTGTTCTTAAATCCATTTATTTAAATTGGTCAAATATCAACATTTTTATAATAAATGACAATATATTATTTAAACATGTTAAATTATGCTAAATATGTCATATATTATGTTTAACCCCCAAAATTTCTATTTTACAAACTTTTTGATAACTTTTTAAAGTTTATTATAGTTAGTTTAAATAGTACTAGCCTGCAGCTATATATTGAGAAAAGTTTTTCTGTGACTTTGTCATTATTTTATTTTCTTAATATTATTATTGCCTACATTCCAAACTCCTACTTGTGAAACCATAATGTCTTTTAATTACAGGTTAAATTTTGATACGTATCAGAGTTAAAAATTAAAATATTCTTGAATATTTTTTGAAATATTTTTGTATATAATATTTTTGAAAGTGTCTAATGTGAGGAGACAAGTTTGTATTTTAATTCTAATACCACCCTTTCTCTGGATTCACAAAAACACTAACAGTCTTAGGGTTTTTATTTTTTAATTTTAAAAATAAAAATGCCTCATAGAGTTGTATAGAGATAAAGGGAGGCAGTGTTAATCTAAAACAGTTTCTAATACAAAGTAGATGCTCAACAATTTTAGTATTTCTTTTCCTTTCTTTAAAATACTTCTTTTGGAACTAGAGATGATACCTGAAAACTAATTCTACACTTTTATTTGTGGAAGAGCTATTGAAAATTAGATTTGATTACTGTTTTCTGTCACTGTGTATTTCCCATTGATCTGCTTTTTCTTGCTAAAAGATCTTTTTTGGGGAAAGATAAATAGACATTCTTTAGTTGCTTGTTTTCTTAAAATACCATTAAGATTAGGCAGACACTATTAAAGTTCAGAAAATAAACAGAATCTAGATCTTTGAGCTACAGCTGGAACATTCGTCATAAAACTCCACCCACTCACCGGTTCTCACTACTTGTGGGAAAGGATCATGGGAAAAAAATGAAAGAGTACAAGAGTATTTAATACATTATTCACAATGCTTTGCAATATGTCAACACCATACACTTGGGTCTCATTTAATTACATATTCTCCCAAATCCAGTAAATTGCCAAGACTTGTCAATTGTATATCCTACACTTGGTGAATATATCCGTTTATGTTCAGCCTCATTACCACTATCCTAGGTAGACGATCTTCTCCAGGTTACTCTGCTCAGATTTGCAGCACAAAGAGACTTCCTATCAAATTCATATGATGGTTATTTCACATGAAAATACGTTCCCAGTGGCTTTCAGTGCTCCACCTTGTCTATCCAGCTACATCTCTTGTCATTCCTGCTTTTGTAACATGTCATACAGAATTTATTCCTCTGTCTCAAAAATACTAGGTCTTTTCTATACTAAGTCTCACACACTGTTCTCTATGCTGGGCATTTTCTTTGCATTCATCCTCAACCTCTGCTTAAAGGCAACTGTCTCTGCAAAGTCTTTAACAATTCTGTTAGACCATTGAATTCCAATGTGCTGCATCTCTGCTACAGTCCAGCCCAGAATTTCTTATCGTTTTATATCTGTATCATTATTTCAATGTATTTTAACTTTTCACTGTCTTTTTTTTCACTAGACAATAAGCTCTCTGAAGCAAGGATCCCATGTATCTTCTTAGGTGAAGGAAATTTGTTCCTAGTGCAGTGTTTGAGACTACAGACAAATACTAAGAACAATTATTTGATGAAAAAATTAAAATGCAAACATAGTATATAATATCCATATGGTTGGTAGTAGATATTGAGGATCATCTTAAAAATCATTCTCTTATCTCATCATTCTCCAGTGAATACTAATCACAGGATATCAATGTGATCATGCTTTCTCTCTTCTTCTACTCTCCTCTGGGACTTTTCTTTTTGCCTTTATGATTTAGAATTTAAGATCAGACAAAGAAGAAAGGTAAAAAACGAGAAATGAAATAATGAAGGCTGAGGACAAACAGGAGTTATTCTGAGTTATTAAGGAAAGAAGACTAAAAGCAACTTAGGATGTGGGAGAAAAAGAAACCCAAATTTAAAATCTTAAAATGCTTACAATCTTAGACTGAAAGTCTGAGAAGCCTAGAATTAAAAGTATTTATTTTCATATATAAATATATTTTAAATGTAAAGCACTACATATTGATTTTGATATATTTACTGTTAACATATAAAGTATACATATGAATGACACATACAAGTTTTAAAAAGTATGCTTAGGGAAGAAGTCAAAAGTTAGAGATAATAGAAATTAAGTTATTTCTTTTAACAAATATTAATACAAATATCTGGATCAAATATGGGCATATCTGGAAGTTAGATGCATCACTGCCATATTCTCTCCTGCACATTTGCTATGCTTTATAGTTAAATGTGAAAATAAACATTTCCACTTCACTCAACAAACATTTTGTAAAGTCCTACTATATACTGTACACTGCCATTAGCACTGGGGCTATACCTGTGAAATGCAGATAGTGTTCTTATTCCTATAGAGTTTACATTTTCAGGAATCTGTAAAATTGTCTTCGAAGTCATCTCTTCTAAGAACCTGAGACCAGAAAAGTAAGTGACGGATTTTTAAAATGAAACTAAGTGTTCCTCAATCACTCAATATTTTTATAGAGCACCTCCTACCTTCCAAATATTATTGAGGATGCAAAGTATATTAGAATAAGAATATGTCTACTTAAATATTCTTTGCTCTATAAAATTAATATTAATAAATAATTGAGTTTCTAGTATTGCAAAATGTTTTTCTAAGATAAAGAATTTAGCGAATAGTAATTAAACATGAAATCTATGAGGGCACTGTGTGATTAAGTAAACACGAAGGAAGCCTTAATGATAACCTGAGTGATACGGGTTTGGAGAAATGAGCGCTGGATTAGAGAAAGATAGCTTACAAATGAATGCATTCCCTTGGATTGTCATGGCAGACACACTTTTCCTGTTTTCCGCATTTCCAGAATTTAGTCTTACATCTGTAATTTTCCCGTGATGAGAATCTTGGTGGCAAACAAATGGTGGAGGCATGGGGATACTAAGAACACACGTGTCCTCAACCACATCCATTCTGAGGAAGAACACTAGATGTAAAATGCTCTACAGGAGACAAGAGAGACAGGCTTCAGCTTTCATTTTTTTCCCCTTTCTTTACAGAGCTCAATAAGGCATTCTTCTTTCTCCTGCTCTAGCTCTTCTTTTTCTTAAGTGTTTATTGTTCAATGTGATTTAGTGACTATTGAAATAAGTCATTTTTTTCTCTTCACTACTTGGAACTTGGAAATCATCTAAAACATAATGTCATATGTATTGATTTTTACTTCCAGTTTGTTTAATAAAGTGCCCAGTGCACCATTAGTATAGATGGAGGTAAGTACCCCAACTCGTGATTTTTAAATTCTGATTTGTAGTAGAAAAAGAAATATTTCAGAGTGATTTGATTTTAAGCTTTACTACGATAGGTCTGTACTACAATCTTTCACTCTGTATACTTTCCTTTTGAAAGGATGACAGTTTCCTTAATATGACAAAAGCACATCACATCTTTGTTTGGAGACAGCTCAGCTTACTCTGTTTCAATGAGTGCTCTCTCTGTATGCCTCTGGCACAGTGGGTATTGTAACTGGGTATTTAGTGTCTTAGCTTTCTATTTCCATCATAACTAAAGTGATTTTATGCAGAGGATTTTACACTGATTATCTGAACTGGCAGACCTTCTTGACTTCTTCTTCTTTATTCATAAGGGAGCTTCTGGGACTCCAACTATCAGCTGCCAGTTCCTCAGGGAATCTGCCTATTCTTTGCCAACTTCCCCTGTTCTCTTGAAGTTTCCTTTCTAAAATCTTTTGTAAAATGAAGTTCTTGCATTTTTTATGATTTTCACTTTGTGAAGTTACCTGCTGAGCTACCAGGTCTATATACATGTTTACTAGTGTTTTACCTTCTTTGTACAGTGTGCCTTTTATCGTGACACAACAGTCTTCTATGCTGTTTCATGCTTTTAACCTTAAACTGAAGCATGTGCATGTGTGATGCTAATAGAGCCATTATTTTTTAGATTTTATTTTTCAGCTGCTTATTTAACAATCTTTTTATTTTCAACTTTTTGCTGTTATTATTGGTTTTAATTCTGTCATGCATGACCTGCACTTAAACAGATGATTTTGAACTCTGTCTTTTGATAGATGTCATCATCCTACTCATATATAAGGTGACAATCCTACACAGCTGTTGTGCTCCTTACATCTTACTTTATGTTAACTGCTTTTAAAAAATATCCTTTCCTATATTCCCTTATTATCTTGCAATATTTTAATCATATTGCTATTTATTCCATGTTTTTGTTACTTAATTGGATATTTTTTCTAAAATTTCATTCTCTTACCTTACCAGACCCTACATCTGTAACTACGTAATGTACGTATTTTCTATTGTTGTTTGCAAAGAAAATAAATATTTCTTCCTGAAAACATACTGATTCTTCACCAACATGGTGTGTGTTACACACCCCATTCTCATCAGACATATAGAAACACGTTAATTTATTCTGTCTCTTCTCTCCTCTGTCCCTGCTATGGTGCCTTTAGAATGTTTCCCTATTCCTGTTTTGCTTAGGAGGTTAAAAATTTTAATTCTTGATTATGATTTAAGTATTCTTGCAAATTGCCATGGTCCTGCTGTTTTAAGTATTGTAAAGCTTGCATATTCTCTGTCAGATCATTATTCGGTTTAAGTATTTTCTCAGTCATTCCCCTCAGATGGAATTCAATACATTATTATTATACACTATTAATCATCTTCTCTGTGAGATGATGGCATTAACAGGAGGTACAGGATTTGAAGAAAACATATTTTTTTTTTCATTAATCAGAGACGTTATATTATCCTTTTGGTTTCAAGTGTTACAAATAAAAATTTTGATGCTATTCCTTTTTCTTGGGTAGGTAACATTTTAACGTTATTTATTATTAAAAATGCCATTAACAGTAACATAACATTATTATGCTGTAGAAACTCAAAGTTTGAAAATTTGTCACAATATGACTAGGTCTATCTATTTGATGGGTCTACCTTAAAACCTGATAGATGCATTTATATCCAGACTCAAGTCTTTCCACAGCTCAGATAGATTCTTTCCCATTGTTTACCATTGCCTGTCCTTCCTCTGTTCTTTTTTTCCCCTTCCCCTTCAAATATTATTTGCACACTAGGTGCTTTGTATTTTCCTTCTATGTGTCTTATTTTTCTTCTCATATGTTCTAACTCTTTATATATGTCTTCTTCCCTTGGCAATTTTTTTAATATTGTCAAGCCACTACTTTGGGTGACAATAATATCTTTTTTTAATTACATGAAGAGTGTATTTGAAAAATAGTCTGTGTTTCTGTCTACTTAACCTTCAGAATACCCCTTGTTGCTATATTTTTTGGGGGGAGTGGTTTTGGTTTTAATCTTCCTTCTTCACCTGCTTTAATATGTCAAACTTGTGACAGTTCTTTGTAAGTACTGAGCCTGCTTAAATATATGGTTATTGTTCTTGGTTAACTACCTGGGGCCCAGGTTTGGTACCCATATTTCCCTACCTTTAGTAGATGTAGAGTAAATGATTGTCTCTTAACATGAGCCAACAGTTTGAAGTAAGAATTGCAAGACTGTAGATATTTTCCTGACTCTGCACCCCCACCAAACTTTTCCATTCAGCCTCATATCTTAACCTGCTCTTTCATTTTTTTATTGGTCATATTGATGTAGGAAAGATAACAGTGAGATATAACATCTGCTGTCAGTAATGCCAGGCAACAGGTGGCCCACATTCTTCCTGTGAACCTTTATTTTAAGGACCTTGTATCCGTGCTTTTTCACTCAAGCATCCCACAATTCATCCAGGCCATGGAGAAGAAGTCATAGAACAGTTCTCTCTACCTCAACTATCACAGAACAAACAGCCTTATTTGCACTTCATGCCTTTAAGCCTCAGTTGGCTTAGGCAAGGCAGACAGACTGAAATTACCAATAGTAGAAAGGAAGCTGGATGCTCATAGTCATCTCCTTCCCAGAATCTGCTACTCCTCCTGGTGGAATCTTCCAAGTGTTCCAGTCCTCCATGCTTTAACCTCAAGTTTTCTAGAAGCAAAGATTTTCTCCCATTGCTTTGTATCTAATTTGGTCGATTTACACAGACTCTTCAGATCGTGTTTAAGAACCCTTTGAATTTCCTTCAGATTTCCTTGATTTATTCATCCCCATTCCATTCTGTGTTTTTTTCTAGTATATTAGTTTAGGCCCTTTTTGAATTAAGGGGGAAGCTAGTTGCTGATTAATAAGTTCAACTATATGGATTTTGAGGAAAGCTTTCGCTTGATTTATATGCACATTATTTTTTAATTAGAAAACAGGATTTTATACACATGTGCCTCCATCAAGCTTCCTATATTTTTAGATAAGTATTTTAAGTGCACATTATGTCTCCCCAAATGACCCTTAATAAGCTTTAAATGTAACTGTGAAAAACACAATGTGACTGTGGAGTCTTCGCAAACTTCTTTTTAGTTATTGTAACTGATTCGGTAACACCTTTAGTGTTATTATTTTGCTGCAATTTGTAATTAAATCCCTATTTGGGCCATCAGTGGATGTCCTATGAATGTGCATATCACAATTGTGCAAAAACTAAAAAGTAAAGTGCTAAGTTTGGCTTGTAAACTGATACAAATCAATTGTGACCAGTTTAAATTACATTCTCTTACTCACTGAGTATAATATTAAAAGGAAAATAGGACAAACTAGATTACTAACATAAAATACTTTGTTGGGTCACTGTATTTCATTTTTAATATCTCCTTTTGTTGTCTAAGGTAAAAGATCATGCACAAGGTAAATAACTACTAACGATAAAATAATATGCACAAAACATTTGCTCTGTGCCAGGTAGTACTTTATTTATTTATTTATTTTTCTCTAATATTATGCTTTAAATTTTATTTTTAAAATTGTACTGGGAATACACAAGGAATTATATGAGGAATGTATGAATATATTATTATAAAAATTTTAAAAACATAGAAATATGTAACAATGAGAGCAAATGCTTATATAGGCCTTACTGTGCCATCCATGAGATAGGTCCTGTTAGTCTTCCATTTTACAGATAGGGACACTGAGAGCACAAAGAGGTCATGTAACTTGCATGTGGTCATACAGTTAGCAATTGTTGGAGCTGGAATGTTGATCATCTCGTTATTTTCCTTCACCTCTACCCCAATTTAATGCCTTACCTAAAATGTGACAATGGTTCTTTGTTTCATTTGCAATTTTATCTACCTATATAAAACACATGCAAAATGTTAATTTTTTGTGCATTAGTTTGCTTTTTATGTAATAGATTACTACTGTGTTATCTTGCAACTAGCTTTTCCCATTTAACCTTGTGTCTTTGACTTTTTCCATATCTTTATTTTTAAATTAATAATATATAAGCGTATTTTCATGGTAAAAGAACAAAATAATACACAGGTATAGAGAAAGTAACTCTTCTAACTTGCCTTTCCTGCATGCTCTCTGACATCTCACAAAAAAAAAAAAAACCCAAAAACAAAACAAAAATAATCCAATAAAAAACCAACTGTCCACAGTTTGATGAGTGTCCTTACAGTCTTCTTTTCATGCATTTTGTGTGAATAAATAAGTATATAAATATTGTAGTATGCTAAATGTATATGTATAAATATAACTGGATTCATTCATATTGTTATACAGCCTCTTAATTTCTTATTCATTGATTTAATTACACACATGATACATGAATACATTTTTCTTTTGAAAGAATAGAGCATTACAGGGAAGTTGAACACTTCCTTCCTTTGATCATCATTGATTTCCTCTGTACCTCCTCTGTCCCTGCTGACTGTTTGACTTTTCTCCTGCACCTTTTTTCACTCATTCACAAACAATTACAAACATGTCTGCATGTGTAGGGAATATATAATATTATTTAGTGGCTTTAAAAAATACAAATTATATTATGCTATGTGTATTGATTTGCTATTTGTTACTTTCACCCAACATAATGTCTGACAGCTTTTCATGTTAGTACATATAAATCTACCTGTTCTTTGTTGCATAGTATTCTACTATGAATACTACGATAAATAATAGGATATTCTACTAGAATAAATAGGCTATCAGGTAGTACTATAGATGCATTATATCCTTTAACAATTGCATCTCTAGGGAAGAAAGGCAGATCAGGATGGCAGAATACAAGGCTCTGCCAATCGTCCTCCCTGGCAAGTACACCAAATTAACAATTATCTACACAGAAAAAAAAAAAAAAAACCTTGATAAGAACCAAAAATCAAGTGAACCCTCATAGTACCTGGTTTTAAAAATGCATTGCCGAAAGAACAATAAAGAGATGGATAAAACAGTTTTGAATTGCTGATGCCACCTCCTCACCACTCTCTGGCACTGGTGGTGTGGTGCAGAGTGTCTCTGGGCATCAGGGCAGGGAGAACAAAGCAATTGCGAGGCATTGAACACAGTGCTGTCCTGTTAGAGCGGAAAGGAAAACCAGACTGAACTCAGCTGATGCCCACCTATAAGGGAAGCATTTAAGCTAGCCCTAGCCAGAGGGGAATTGCTGATCCCAGCAGTCCGAACTTAAGCTCCCTCAGACTTTTTCACCAAGATCTAAAATGCTATGGGACTCTAAGTAAACTTGAAAGGCAGTCTAGATCATATGGACTCCAACTCTTAGGTGAATACTATGGCTGAACTAGGCCCAGAGACAGTAGACTTGGTAGGGGGCACGCAACATACCGAGAGACCAGCTGGGGCAGCTAAGGGAGTGCTGGCATCACCTCTCTTCTAATCCCAGGCTGCACAATTGCAGCTCCAAGAGAGACCCTTTCCTTCTTCTTGAGGAGAGGAGGGGAAAGCGTGGGTAGGACTTTGTCTTCCATCTTGGACACCAGCTCAACCTCAGCAGGACAGGGCACTGGTCAGAGTAATGAAGTCTGTTCCAGGACATAGCTGCTAGATGACTCTTCTAGACACACCTGGGGCATGAAGGGAATCTACTGATTTGAAGTGAAAGACCCAATCTGGCAACATTTATCATCTGCTAACTAAACAGTGCTTAGGCCCTGAAAAATTAGCAGTGATATCCAGGCACTATGTTGAAGGCCTTGGGAAAGCCTCTGAAACTTGCTGGCTTTGGGTGAGACTCAGCACATTACCAGCAGTGGTGTCTACAGGGAAAATGTCCTTCTGCTTGAGAAAAACAGAGGGAAAAGCCAAGGGGACTTTGTCTTGCACCTTAGGTGCCAGCATGGCCACAGGGGTTTACAGCACCAAGTGAGGTCTTGGGATCACTGATTTCAGGACTTGACCCTTGGATGGCATTTCTTACCTTCTCTGGGTCAGAGGTGAGCCAATTGCCCTAAAGGGTGTGTCCCAAGCCAGAAAGCCTTCACCAAAACATGACTGAAGAGCCTTTTGGCTTTAAAGAAACATCAGCAATAGTCTGGCAGAATTTGCCATGGCCTATGTTAGTGATTCCTATGGGGTGAGGCTCTTCTCCTTTTGGAAAGGGGAGGGAAGAGTGGGAAGGACTCCATCTTACGAAATGAGTGCCAGCTCAGCAGCAGCATAATAGAACACCAGGTAGATTTGTAAGGTTTTTGACGCTAGTCTCTAACTCTTGGACTGCATCTCTGGACCCAGCAGGGACCTGGGGTAATTCGCTGCCCTGAAGGGAAGGACACAGGCCTGGCTGGCTTTACTTGATGTTTGTAGAGCCCAAGGGCCTTGAGCAAATACAGGCAGTAGCCAGGAAATAATTACAGCAGGCCTTGGGAGAGACCCAGTCCTGCACTGTCTTCAGGTCTGACCCAGCACGGTCATAGTGGTGGTGGTCACAGGAATGCTTGTGTCACTCCATCCCCAGCTTTAGGTGGCTCAGAATGAAGACAGCAGTCTGTTTGAAAGAATGAGAGGAGAACATGTCTCCAACTGATAATCCAGATAATTCTTCTGAATCTTGTCTAAGACCATCAAGGTGGTACCTCTACAAGTCTGTAAGAACCACAGAATTATTAGGATTGAGGTACCCCCTAAAGAAGATATAGGTTAGATCACAACATACAAGTCTTTCAAATACCTGGAAAGCCCTCCCAAGAAGGATGTGTACAAACGCAGATAGTAGAGATTATAATACATGCTAAATTCTTTGATGCACAGACCCTGAAGAACATCTACTAGCATCAACACCACCCAGGAAAATATGACCTCATCAAATGAACTAAATAAGACATTGGAACCAATCCAGACAAAACAGAGATATGTGAACTTACAGACAGAGAATTTGAAATAGTTGTGTTGAGAAAATTCAAAGAAATTCAAGAGAACACAGAGTAGGAATTAAGATTTTTTTCAGATAAATTAAATAAAGAGATTAAAATAATTTAAAAGAATTAAGCAGAAATTCTGGAGCTGAAAATGAAGTTGGCATCCTGAAGAATAAATGATTCTTTTAGTAGCATAGTTGATTAAGCGGAAGAAATAATTAGTGAGCTTGAAGACAGGCTATTTGACAACACACAGTCAAAGGAGACCAAAGAAATAGAAACAAATAAACAAGAAACAAACAAAAAAACGATGAACTATGCCCACAGGATCTAGAAAACAACTTCAAAAGGGCAAACCTAAGAGTTATTGTCCTTAAAGAGGAGGGAGAGAATTTATTCAAAGAGATAAAAATGGAGAACATCTCAAACCTAGAGAAATAAAACAATACTCAAATACAAGTAGGTTATACAGCACCAAGCAGATTTAATCCAAATAATACTACCTGGTGATATTTGATAAACAAACTCCCAAAGATCAAGAATAAAGAAAGAATTCTAAAAGTAGCAAGAAAAAAGATACAAAATAACACACAATGGAACTCTAATATGTCTGGCAGCAGACTTTTCAGTAGAAGCCTTACAGACCAGATGAGAATGGCATAATGGCATAACATACTTAAAGGAGTGCTGAAGGAAAATAAATCATAAACTTTTATCCTAGAATCATATATCTGGTGAAAATATCCTTCAAACAAGAAAGGAAATAAAGACTTTTCCCAACAAATAAAAGCTAAGGATTTTTAGCAACACCAGATCTGTCCTATAAGAAATGCTAGAGGGAGTGCTTTGATTAGAAACTAAAGGATATTAATGAGCAATAAGCAATCACCTGACAGGTAATAAAAAGTACACAGAAGGGCACAGAGTAGTATAACATTATAACTGTGGTGTGTAAACTACTCTTATCCTAACTAGAAAGGCCAAATGATGAACCAATTAAAAATAATAAGTATGACAACTTTTCAAGACATAGAAAATACAATAAGATATAAATAGAAATAATAAAAAGTTAAAAAGCAAGAGGATAATGTTAAGTCATTGAATTTTATTAGTTTTCCTTTTGCTTATTTATGCAAATAGTGTTAAGTTCTTATCAGGATAAAATAAATTATTTGCAAGCCTCATAGTACCCTCTAACCAAAAAGCATACAGTGGATACACAAAAAATAAAATGCATTAAACTAAATTATATCACTGGAGAAAATCACCTTAATAAAGGAAGAAAGGAAGGAAATGAAGAATGAAAAGAACACTACAAACAGCCAGAGAACAGTAACAAAATGGCAGAAGCAAATCCTTACTTAGCAATAATAACACTGAACGTAAATGGACTGAATTCCTCCGTCAAAAGATAAAGAATAGCTAAATGGAAAAATAAAGCAAGACCCACTGATCTTTTGCCTATAAGAAACACACCTCACCTATAAAAACACATACAGACAGACAGTAATGGGATGGAAAAAGATGACAATGCCTATGACAATGGAAACCAAAAAAATGCAAGAGTATCTACACTTACATTAGACAAAATAGATTTCAGGAAAAAACTATAAGAAAAGACAAAGAGGGTCACTATATAATGATAAAGGTGTCAACTTAGCAACAGAATACACATTTAAATAATATGCATGCAATATTGGAGCACTCAGATACATAATGAAAACATTATTAGAGCAAAACAGAGAGGTAAGTCCAAATGCAATAATGGTGGGACACTTCAACACCCCACTTTCAGCATTGGACATATCTTCCAGACAGAAAATCAAGAAAGAAACATTGGACTTAATCTGTACTATGAAATAAATGAATCTAGTAGGTATTTGCAGAACATTTCATCCAATTGCTGCAGAATACACATTATTTTTTTCAGCAGGTGAATCATTCTCAAGGATAGACCATATGTTAGGTCACAAAACAAGTCTAAAAATATTCAAATAAATTGAAATAATATTAAGCCTATTATCTGAACACAATGGAATAAAACTAGAAGTTAATAACAGTAGGAATTATGGAATTTATATAAATACATAAAAATTAAACAGTATACTCATTAATGACCAGTGAGTCAATGAAAAATTTTAGGAAGAAATTGAAAAATATTTTGAAACAAATGAAAACACAAAATACCAAAACCTATGGGATACAGCAAAAGCAGCACTGTTAGGGAATTTTAGAGCTATAAGTGCCTACATGAAAAAAGAGCAAAAACTTCAAATAAACAATCTTAACAAGGCATCTTAAAGAACCAGAAAAGCAAGGGCAAACCAAATACAAAATTAGTAGAATTAAAGAAATGATAAAGATAAGAGCAGAAATAAGTGAATTTGAAATATAGAAAAATATAGAAATAAATTTATATGACAAAACATTGTTTTCTTGGAAAGTTAAGCAAAGTTGACAAACTGTTAGCCAGACTGACCGTGAAAAAAAGGGTGAAGATAGAAATTGACAAAATCAGAAATGAAACAGGAAGCATTTCAGTTGATACCACAGAAATTTAAAGGATCACGAGTGGCTACTGTGAGCAACTATATGCCAATAAATTGAAAACCCTAGAAGTAATGGACACATTTCTAGACACATACAACATACCAAGATTGAACCAAGAAGAAATATGAAACCTGAACAGATCAATGACAAATAACCAGATCGAAGACATAATAAAATATCTACCACTAAAGAAAAGCCTGGGACCCAATGGTTTCACTGCTGAATTCTACCAAACATTTAAAGAAATAGTATCAATCCTTCTCAAATTGTTTTGAAATATAGAGGAGGAGGGAATACTTCCAAACTCATTCTATGAGGCCAGTATTAACTTAAAAACAAAAGCAGACAAAATGACGTCAATGAAAGAAAACTATAGGCCAATATCTCTGATGAATATTAAAAATCCCTCAACAGAATTCCAAATAGACTTTAACATACTGTTAGAAATGACATTCATCATGACTAAGTGGGATTTATCCATGGAATGAAGGATGGTTCCACATACACAAATCTATCAATCAACAGAAGGATGGATAAAAATCATATAATTACTTTAATTGATGCTGAAAACACATTTGATAAAATTCAACTTCCCTTTGTGATAATACCCTAAAAAAACTGGGTTTAGAAGAAACCTACTTCAACATAGTAAAGGCCACCTGATATTATACTGAATGAGAAAAATCTGAAAGCCCTTCCTCTAAGATCTGAAACACAAACAGGATGCCCAATGTCACCACTGCTATTCAACATAGTACTGGAAGTCCTAGCTAGATCAGACAACAAAAAGAAATAAAGAGCATCCAAATTGGAGAGAAAGACGTCAATTTATCCTTTTTTGCGGATGATATGATTGTGTATTTTGAAAAGCCTAAAGACTCAACTAAAAAACCACCAGAACTGAATAAACAAATTCAGTAAAGTTGCAGCATACAAAGTCAATACCCAAAAGTCAGTAGCATTGTTGTATGTTAACAGCCAGTAATCTGAAAAAGAAATAAATGCATGATTTTATTTACAATAGCCAGGCATAGAATTAAATCCTAAGAATTAACCAAATAAGTGAAAGATCTCTACAATGAAAACTATAAAAACACTGATGAAAATAATTGAAGAGGATGCCACAAAATAGAAACAAATTCCATATTTATGGATTAAAAGAATAAATATTGTTAAAGTGTCCATGCTACCACAAGCAATCTACAGATTTAATGTAACCTCTATCAAAATATCAATGACATTCTTCACAAAAATAGAATAAAATTCCAAAATTTATATGGAACAACAAATCACCCAGGAAAGCCAACTGTATACTAAGCAGAAAGGAAAAACTAGAGGACTCACATTATCTGACTGTATGCTACTGAGCTACAGTAACCAGAACAGCATGGTACTGGCATAAAAATACACACACAGAGCAAGGTAACAAAATAGAGAACCCAGAAATGAACCCACACTTTTACAGTGAAGTCATTTTTGACAAAGGTGCCAAGAACATACACTGGGGAAAAGATTATCTCTTGATAAATGGTGCTGGGAAAACTGGAGGATATCCATTTGTAGAAGAATGAAACTAGCCCTCTATCTCTCACTAGATACAAAAATCAAATCAAAATGGATTAAACACTTAAATGTATGACCTAAAGTCATAAAATTATTACAAGAAAACATTGGGGCAACTGTCTAGGACATTGGTCTGGGCAAAAATTTTCTTTAGTAATACCACACACATACAGGCAACCAAAGCAAAAATAAACAAGTGGAATCACTTCAAGTTAAAAAGCTTCTGCACAGCAAAGTGATACAATCAGCAAAGTCAAGAGACAACCCAGAGAAAGGGACAAAATATGTTCAAACTACATATCTGACAATGAATTAACCAGAATATATAAGGAGCTCAAACAATTCTATAGAAAAAAACTAATAATCCAATAAAAATGATGAGCAAAAATTTATATAGACATTTCTCAAAAGAACACATACAAATAACCAACAGAAATATGGAAAGGTATTCAACATCACTCATAATCAGAGAAATGCAATGAGGTATCATCTCACCCTTGTTTAAATGGCTTATATCCAAAAGACAGCCCGTAACAAATGCTGTTGAGGATGTAGTGTAACGGATACCCTAGTACGCTGTTGTTGGGAATGTAAATTAGTACAACCACTATGGAGGACAGTTTGGAGGTTCCTCAAAACACTAAAAATGGAGCTACCATATTAGCCAGCAATCCCACTGCTAGGTATATACCCTAAAGAAAGAATTAATTTATTGAAGGGATAGCTGAACTCCCATGTTTGTTGCAGCACTGTTCATAATATCTAAGATTTAGAAGCAACCTGTGTTCATGAATAAAAGAACGGATAAAGAAAAATATCACATATGTACACGAAAAGTGCCATTCAACCATAAAAAAGAATTAGATTCTGTCACTTGCCACAACATGGATGGAACTGGGAGTCAAATAAGCAGAACAGAAAGACAAACACTGCATGTTCTCACTTAACTGTGAAATTTAAAAATCAAGACTATTGATCTCAAGGACATAGAGGGTAGAAATATGGTTACCAGAAGTTGGTAAGCATAGTGGGGTGTTCAGGAAAAGTGGGGATGTGTTAATGGGTACAAAAAATTGTTAGAAAGGATGAATAAGACATAGTATTTTATTGCGAAAGAGAGTGGCTGTCATCAGTAATAATATTATAAAACTAAAAAAGTGTAATTGAATTGTTCGTACCACAAAGGATAAATACTTGAGGGAATGAAAACCCCATTCTTTATGATATAATAATTTTACATTATATGCTTGTATCAAAACATCTCATGTACCCCAAAAATATATACACCTACTATGTACCCACCAAAGTTTAAAAAATAATAATTATAACTAATTCTAATTAGTAATGAGCTACTATTGTTTTCTCATTTTATACATGAAAACATTACAATATAGAAAAATTTAAAAAGTTGTTCAAAATGTGACAAAGAATTTGATGGAGGCCAATTTGAAAACTATGTCAAAATCCAGGTTTTAATTGCTTAACTATAACAATATGGAATTTTGAATTTATTAATGAATAACTGTGTAAAAAGGAGGCTACATTTAAGGAGTTTAAAACAGATGTGACTTATGAGAACACAGGAGGTTTTGTGACACTTGATCTGAAAGATGTTACAGAGCCAAGGCATTCAGCTTGTATTTGCTGAACACGTCATTTTCTACTCACTTTGAATAAATTTCCAATATATGCACAGTTCTACAGCTGAGTTTAAGGGATAGTTTCCAAATCAAAGGCTGTGGTAAACAAAATTGCAAATGTACATGGAAATATTGTAGAATGTACTAAGAAACTGCAGGAGCAAATCTAGGAATATTTAAGGCTGTGAAAACCGACCACAAATAGAAGAACTAAAGCAGTTTAGATTAAGAAGAAATTTACATAAGTAACAAAAATGAACTATGTCTTATGTAGAAATCACTTAATAAAAATTGTTGAGATATCAGAGTGATATTTTAAATGGCACCACAATACTAATGTTTATTTCAGAGAAAATTTCTTTTGAACATTTCACTTCTTTAACCTTAGTCTGATATTCAGAAAAATGTCAAGACTGAAATTCTTTCAGTGAGTCCCTGCAGCATACTGGGACTTCTCTAGCCATGATAACATTTTCTTTTCTTAAATATCTTCTGTTATGGATACATTAAAAATTTCATAAGAGCACATTATATTTCTTATTTTTACAAATGACCAGGTTCACAGAGAGTAAGTTTGGCCAATGAAGAGAAGACAATATTCTATGCCTGCAGAAAGGGATAATAAAATATCACTGTTAACCAGAATTTGTTTTGAAGTACAATATAGTCTGACCCCAGCCACCTTACTGGCTCCAAGACTTTGAAAATTTATACTTTCTTCCGCCTCATTAATTTCAGCTCCACAGATGAAGAAACAGTGGCTCCTAGTATTCAACTAATCTGGCCCTCATTATGCTGATAGTGGAGCTATCACACAGATTGTATCCTTTGGTTTCAGTGTTCATGTGTTTCTCCCGACAAACAAACAGGTAAACAAAGTGTGTTGGGTAGGACTGTTCCAGTGTAAATGCAAATATAAAAACACTTCTGAGGCTTATTGTCTTAAAAAGAATTGATGCCTGCATTATATTATTCTATGTGAAATTTTCATATATATTTATACTAATACATGAGTATACATATGGATTACCAAAGGTTTAGAAATAAGCCAGAAACCAAAGATGTACAAATACTAAATGATGCAGTTGGAAAACAATAAAGGTCTTCTTTCTTTTTTCTCTTTTCAGTTTTTATATTTATTTGTCTTGAAGATAATAAGCTACCTGAGAAAAAGGACTGTAGCTTATACTAGCAATAAATTCATTCAACATATATATATATATATATACACACACACACACACATATGTATATACAGTCATGTGTTGCTTAACAATGGCAATAATTCTAAGAAATGTGTCATTAGGATATTTTGTCATTGTGCTAACATCGTAGAGTATACTTAATACAAACCTAGATAGTACAGCCTACTATACACACAAACTATGTGGTCTTGCCTGTTGCTCCTCCGCTACAAACCTGTACAGCATGTTACCGTACTGAATACTGCAGGCAACTGTAACACAATGGTATTTGTGTATCTAAACATAGAAAAGATACAGTAAAAATATGGTATTATAATCTTATAGAACTATAGTCATACGTGTGGTGGTTCATTGATTGAAACATTACATGGCACCTGACTGTATGTATGTATGTATGTATGTGTGTGTGTGTGTATATATATATAACATTAAAAATATAAATTATTTTATAGGAAACTTTATGAGTGTAGATAAAAAACATTACAAAGCCAGGTGGATGGTAGGGATATCCTGCAGAGCTTAAGAAGATACAGGAGAGGAAATTAAGTATGATGGTTTACACGACCACCAATAAAGCCTGAAACATGGAAGATTAATTTATATCTTACTGTTGATGTGGATGTCAAATTTTATTAAAAGTTTAAGAAAGCTAAGAATGTTATTTGTAGTTTATTTTGTAATATGATTAATTTTGACATTAATGTTGTATTATCAAAAACCTTTATAGAAAAACTGAATTCTCAATGCCATAGAAACAAATAAAATTTAAACGTAACTAACTTCACAATCTTTATTATAAACTTTATCAGTTTCTTCAAGAATGACTTGAAAATATATACTTAAGCCATTATACAGTAAAGTTTGTCTCTCTCAATCTATATGAAATAACATTTGGTTGCTTTAATTTTGATTTGGGTTTTGAATCATTGTTATTATCATATTAAAATAACTACAATTTTCATAAAAACAAAGTATTTATACTTCTAAAGACATGAGATTATTTCTCACTTTTCTATGACTAGGTCATGATCTTTTTTTAATGTTTAATATTTAACCAGTTGAAATGTATAGAGCGTTAAACATGAGCATTGTTGGATTTATCTAGTTTTACCTGTTGCTCTGGATTGTGTTAAATGGGAATGGACCAAGGAGGAAAAAGAGTCCTAAAGATTCTGAGAATATTAAAAGAGGAGCAGGTCCCCTGGAAACTCTCAAAAGAAAGAAGAAAATTTAAAACGTGTGAATTTGTGGCTGGGTACCTCTAGTCCCAGTGCTCTGGGAGGCCAAGGCAGGTGGATCACCTGAGTTAAGGAGTTTAAGACCAGCCTGATCAACATGGTGAAAGCCCGTCTCTACCAAAAATATAAAATTAGCCAGGTGTGATGGTGCATGCCTGTAATCCCAGCTACTTGGGAGGCTGAGGCCGGAGAATCACTTGAACCCAGGAGGCAGAGGTTGCAGTGAGCTGAGATTTCACCAATGCACTCCAGCCTGGGCAACAAGAGCAAAATTCCATCTCAAAACAAACAAACCAACAAACAAAACAGTTAATTTGCTGCCTTGAGTTCTCCCTGAATAAATTCTTTAGCCTTTGAATAAAACTTTTAAATATTTCTTGATTATAATCATCCAGTATAAATTACCATTCATAAACATTCATGTGTAAAGATGGAATGCAAAATACACAGCTCTTAAGGATGATGAAGACAAAAGTGTTAAGCAAGTAACTTTTAAAAAATTAATATTAAGAATTTTACTTAAGTAATGAAATCCGAAAATATGAGTTTTTAAATATGATTTTATATAATTAACAAATACTTTAATAACCATGGAATATTCTAAATATTTATCTCTGTCACAGTTGGCAGTGAGAACAAACATAATATAAATTATAACTGGGATATAATTACTAGGTTGTCAATTATTAGCTATTCCTGCATAAAAATATTTTCTCATTATTGAAAATTTTTCAGTTTTATCAATTATAAAACTGAACTTTCCAGAAACACCTCCTTTTATGGGAACATCAATAATAACCAAAAGAATTAACAGAAATTTAATCAAAGGATCTGTGTGTATGGTTTTGTTATTCTGTACTCTTTATTGTCAAATTAATTCAGATTGATCAATAAACTTCCCTTTAAAAACAGGGAAAATGTGTTATAAATGTAGATGAAGCATAATAAGGAAGAAAGTCCTTATTGTAAGCCACATGGTTTCAATAAGCATTTGATGCCTGCTTGCTTATGTGAGGAAGCAAACTGACATACTTAATATTAAACAATGGTTACAGAAGTAAAGCATGTGCTATTTACATATACTTATTTAAGTAGAATTTTTTGTCATAAATTATATAGACAGAATTAATTTAGGAATCTTATCATCTTCTAAAATTATCCATCTCCTTAAATTGTGGAATGTTAAAAAATCTGCCTATAATTATTTTCAAACAAAAGATCGTTTTGCTTCATTTTACTTTGTGTATTCCCATAAAGGCCCAGGTCAACCCTTATACTTTATCAGCCTGCTCATCCTAATACTGTTCTGGAAGCTCAGCTGTAGCTCATAGCCTGAACCAACCTTTACTAAGACTATAATATACACACAGACCCTGGAAAACCATTTGATTCTAGCTAGAATCTGTCCTGCTACCGTTAGCTTGTTAGAGCAATTGGGTATTTTATTTAAGTGTTCATTTTGGTTTATAAAAAGAGGCAGCAAAAAAAAAGAGTAGATCAAAAATAATTTAATAACTATTATCCCCTATTATTTAAACTCTATGTTTGTATTTCAGTAAAATAAAATACTCTAAAAAATAATTCCATATGGCTGTCACATAGATATTTTTGTTCCTAACTAATCATTGGAAGAAGAAAGACAATTTAGAAAATAACAAGACATAAACCAGTGATATTGGTACATTTGGAACAGGATAAAACAAACTTTGTACATGCATTATTTGGGTCTTAATTCATTATCAAGTACTGGTATATTTAATTCTGTTTCCATCAGTTATTTCTTTAAACAAAAGTAGAGAAATCTTAATGCGAACAAGAAAGTCACCTACTTTTTTTTAACATGTAAATGTAAAATTGATATTCTTGTATTTCTAAAATATGTGAGCCACTTGGTTATCATTATTTATAATAATGAGAAGAAATTGTGTGTGTATGTGTGTGTGTGTATGTGTACATATACATGTGTGAGTTGTTTTTTAGGGAAATAATTTTAAAGTCACTATCTATTTTGTGATTCTGTAATCAGCACATGTGCCTAAACATTTGACTACATAAGCCTTCTCAAAATGCTCCAAGACAACAGAGCTAGGTGGCATATGCCATAACATACATACTGTGATGCCTTTGAGCATCCAGCAAGGAGAACTCACCCTCTTTGTAATTCATCATAGTGAGACATATCCAGATAAATCAATATACATGCTAAAACAAAATATTAAAGGAAACAATTGGTTATATAATCACACAGAAGCAATTACTTGTTCTGCCATGATTAAACTTTCAATAGCTCAAGGAACTAAAAAGAATTGGAGGTCTAAATATTTTAAAAACACATTTTAAAAGATTTATCTTCTCTTAGGACAGAAAAACATATCTTTTCTGTTTTCTTTTCCAGGTACTTTTGTTGCAAAGTTATGTATGTAATTATAGGAAGAAAGGAGAATTACTTCTGTAAGTCAGATAGCAAAATTTAAAAACTAATCACTTTATTTGTGTGTGTCTCTGTCAACATCTTTTAAAATATGCACAAATTTGTGATACCTCTCAGAGATTTAGTCAAAGTTTCTAAGTTCACTGGAAAGCACCACTAAGAGACAGCAATGATCATGAAGATGATAATGTCTTCTGGCCACTATTGTTAACTATCTGCAAAGTTAAACTATGTCCACGGATATATGAGTATAATCTGCCTCTAAAGTTTAAAAGACATTATATCTATTTTAATAAGCAATTGTGATATAAAATTTAGGGCTTACACAGTCAATTAATACTAATCATATTTCATCTGTGATAAGGCTTTCACATGAAACAAATAAAATTTCTAAAATTGATAGAACGTTACATGTAATTGTATTAAATTATTAAAATAAGTATTTAACAGAAAATAAATATTTTAAGTAATATATGCACAAAATTCTCTTTAAAGAAATACTAACTTCATATGTCATGCCATTTTTTAGTATTTACTCTGTCAGAAAAATATAATTATATACCAGAAACTAACCAATTGTACCTAACATATTTCTACTAAAAAATTTATATTCTCCAGCATTGATATCTATGACTAGCTTCTCGGTGAAGTTTAAACAATCACTGGCTTCCGGTAGCTGCTTAGAAACTCAAACAAACAAAAACCCTATAATTGAAAACTTGGTAGTGGGGATGGAGTTTTGTTTTGTGCTGCATTTTTTTTTTTCTGGACATTGACATCTGTTTTGCTTTCCAGAAATTAAATTCTCCTAAAAAAAGAAAAAGCAACTTTTATCTGAAATGTCTACAAAATCCTTAGCAAAGTACATTTTTTTTTCTGCTGCTTGAGACATTGCCTTATAAGTGAAATATGGCTGATGAGAAAATAAATAATGTGACCCAAATGGTTCTACTTCCTTATATGGAAACTGTTTATAAACGGGCAGTGGATATCTAATATTATATTAGCACATAATTTTAATCTATAGTTAAAATATCAAAGCATAAAATAGATAAAATATATTTAAAAGATTAAAAAGAAATGAATTTAGTATACCTCTAATAGAAAGTCACTTGCTATCTTCTGACTCAATTCCCTTCCTCCATCATATAAATGTATATTATAAAATACTTCAGTTTTTATATCTGTCTTTTTCAGCACATTACAAAAAATCTCAAGGGTAGGAGATGATCAATTTACTTTAATTTATTGCTCTAGTATATATTGTATGTTTTAGAATTTGTGGTATATATTTTTAGCATGACAATATAATAAATAAAAGTGGAAAGAAGTGCATTCTATTTTCCAGACTTCCACATCTGAAAACTTGGCATACCTAATATATACTGACATTACACCCAAGAGGTTTCTTTAAAAACTGGAGTAAAGCATCTTTTATTACTATTTGCATTACATGCAATCACACTCTTGCATCGTTTTAAAAATTTAGATAGTTGTTAAATAACAGATTTGTATAAAATAATTTATTTCAAAAATTGACCAGAAGATCCAATTACTAAGCTTGGAAGAATAGGAGCATTTTTCTGAAGATATTAGAGACATGCAGTTTGTCTAATAGAAACAGCATTAAATGATTTTTGTAAAATAAATTTCAAAAATGGCGATGAATGTGTTTGTGTAAGTCATATGAAGAGTCAGAAATGGAATTTCTACTTCTCAAAAAAACACTGAATCCAGACTGCAGACACAATTCATAGATTGTTTTAGTCTTGATTTTAAACATCTGTTATGATAGACAGAATAATGAATACTCAAAGCTGTCCAATTACTTAATCCCTGGAACCTGTGAACATGTTACTTTGCATGATGAAGTCGAATTAGAGTTGCAGATGGAATTAAGGTTGTTAATAAACTAATGACATTGAAATAAGGAGATTATTCTAGATTATCTGAGTGGGCCTAGTTTAATCATGATGGTCTTTAAAAATTGAAAAAAAAATCGCAGAATAAGAGGATAGAAAGACGTTGTGGAGACTGGCTCCGCTGTTGCTGGTGCAGAAGATGGGCAGAAGGGGTCAGTCATGGGCCCAGGAAAATAGGCAACCACCGGAGGCTGGAACACGCAAAGAAAACTGATTCTCCCTTAGAGATTCTAGAATAAAACATGACCCCTCGATACCCTGATTTTAGCCAAGTAGTATTTCTAATCTACAGAACTGCACGATTAAACAAACAACAACAAGCCAATGTTGTTTTAAGCCATGAAGTTTGAGGTGATTTTTAGAACAGTAATAAAAAATCATATACTCATTTAAATATAAGAAATAGTACTACCGAATTTTCCTTAGGTTTTACATTGACTTCATTTCTTTACGTTTTTTAATGTATTTGGAATTCATTGAAACTAGTGAAAATGTCATAAATTTTAAAAATATTTGAAAACTCCAAGGCCGTTTCAGTTCTGGGTTTTTAAAGGAGAAACATGAGTATTAAGGCAGAAAAGCATATTTATTTAGGTACATAGTCTTATGATCTTATATATGTCATTCTCAAAAAGATGAGTTATATAATTGAAATTTTCATTACTTTCTTCTGATTTTGTGTTTCCAGATTTGGTGCTTGATTCTGCAAACCAAACCATCTTTGCCTTCCCAAGAGTCAAGACCTGTTAGCAAGATCAAATATTTATTACTCAGATCTTAAATTATTTTCCTTTGCCTGTATTCAATATTATTTTTTAAATAAAGGAGAAAATGTTTTGTATATAAAGAGAAGAAATTTCTCTTGGAGTTAAAAACCAGAGATATCGACTGAGCACAGGGTATTTTATCAGGAAGCCAGGCTGTTCGGAAGGAGTTTTTAGCAGAAAGATATTAACTGCCAGAGACTCAGAGATGATAGAGACAACCTAAGTATAATATGCCCAAATTACTCCTATTAAAACATTACTCCCAGTTCAGGTCTTATTTTTTATGTTTAAAATGATACATTGACATCCTAGACCATGAAATGTAAAAGATATCTTTTTAATTGTCGTAGAGTTCCAAAATGATTTTGATAAAATAATAATAAATAAATAAATAATTTTTTTTCTACTTGGAGACTTTGCTACTGAAAATAAATTTAGGCTATTAATAAATAGT
Organism: Aotus nancymaae; assembly: GCF_030222135.1. Lineage (NCBI taxonomy): Eukaryota > Metazoa > Chordata > Mammalia > Primates > Aotidae > Aotus > Aotus nancymaae. The sequence goes on along the minus strand of NW_026988431.1, from coordinate 55,141,817 downwards.
AGACAATTTTGTTTGCTCTAATTTAAAATGTATATAAAATAGCTGGAAGGTATAAAAACAGCTTACAACTTCTGGTGATTCTAGGAAATGAAGTTGCTATTTACTGTTGATAGCATCTTCACCTTTTTGGGCCATTCATGGTTAGGAATGCAGTCCCTCCAGACTGTGTCATATTTTTAATTGAATGGTTGCTTTAAGAGGACTAAATCTCTCTTCATCTGTTACAGTAGAAAGGCAGTGAGTAATGTCATTAGTACTTCAACAGCATATAGAAGCTGAAAACTTTTTAGCTTTCTCTAACATTATTTCTTTAAATGATATAATGAGATGATAGAACAGATAGAAGAGAGTGAACCTACTCCCTCCAATCATTTTATAAGGACTCTGATCCTATCCCTCAGGGCTTATTAATCTCCTAGAGGCCCAAGCTACTAATATGATCACATTACCCATTACATTTTTAACACGTGAAATTTGGAGGATACATTCAGAACATAATACCTCATCAGAATGGACTTTAGCTAATCCATATTTGAAAGGCATTTTTAGAAAACCATCAACGATAGATTTCTAGGATCAAATTTTTACAAAAATTTCCTGTGCCTGCTTTATATATTGTATTTGCAAAAGATTAGGCCTATGTGGATAATTGTTTCATTATATACACACATACAAATTGATTTCTATACATATATGTATAATCACAATGTTATTTTTGATAATATCATTTGGTCTTCTTACAGGAGATGAATAGTAGGAAATGGGGGAAACGTACAAGATTTATGAATTTATGAATCTATAGGATTGCTCAATATCAGAGATCTTCCAAAAGAGGGACCCTAAAGAAGGATCTTTCTAAAGAGGATTCTCCAGCTAAAATTAAGGCATTTTCAGGTGTGAACAGATTTTTAAAGAGATACATTACATAATTTTAATAAAATAGAATGTTTCTGTAAATAGATAATTTCACCAGTATTACTTCATTTATGATATTATAAACCATCACTTGGGGAAAATTAAAATTAATTTAGTGCAAATTAAACATTTTTGTTTAGATAATCAGCAAGTATGAACAGCAGTGACAAGTGCTGAAATAATTAAACAAGAGGATACTTCATTTATGTATTTATTAATTAATTAATTTATTTTTATACTTTAAGTTCTGGGGTAAATGTGCAGATTGTGCAGGTTTGTTGCATAGGTTTACACATGCCATGGTGGTTTGCTGCATATATCCCCCTGCCATCTTCATTAGGCATTTCTCCTAATGTTAGCCCTCCCCAATCCACCTACCCCCAACTATGCCTTCCCTAGTCCCCTCTTCCCCCAACAGGCCCCAGTGTGTGATGTTCCCCTCCCTGTGTCCATGTGTTCTCATTGTTCAACAACCATTTATGAATGAGAACACGTAGTGTTTGGTTTTCTGTTCTTGTGTCAGTTTGCTGAGAATGATGGTTTCCAGGTTCATCCATGTCCCTACAAAGGACACAAACTCATGGTTTTTTATGGCTGCATAGTATTCCATGGTGTATATGTGCCACATTTTCTTTATCCAGTCTATCATTGATAGGCATTTGGGTTGGTTCAAAGTCTTTGCTATTGTAAACAGTGCCACAATAAACATACATGTTCATATGTATTTAAAACTGAAAATTTTATAATCCTTTGGGTATACACCAAGTTATGGGATTGCTGGGTCAAATGGTATTTCTATTTCTAGACCCTTGAGGAATCGCCACACTGTCTTCCACAATGGTTGAACTAATTTACACTCCCACCAACAGTATAAAAGCATTTCTATTTCTCCACATCCTCTCTAGCATCTGTTGTCTCCTGATTGTTTTAAAGATCACCATTCTAACTAGTGTGAGATGGTATCTCAATGTGGTTTTGATTTGCATTTCTCTAATGACCAGTGATGATGAGTTTTTTTCATATGTTTGTTGGCTGCAGAAATGTCATCTTTTGAAAAGTGTCTGTTCATATCCTTCACCCACTTTTTGATGGGTTTGTTCTTGTAAATTTGTTTAAGTTATTTGTAGATTTTGGTTATTAGCCATTTGTCAAATGGGTAGACTGCAAAAATTTTTTCACATTCTGTTGGTTGCCGGTTCACTGTAATGATAGTTTCTTTTGCTGTGCACAAGCTCTTAAGTTTAATTATATCCCCTTTGTCTATTTTGGCTTTTGTTGCCATTATTTTTGGTGTTTTGGTCATGAAGTCCTTGCCTATGCCTATGTCCTGAATGGTACTGCCTAGGTTTTCTTCTAGGGATTTATGGTGTTAGGTCTTATGTTTAAATCTTTTATTCGTCTTTAATTGTAATCCCCATGTGTTGAAGGTGGGGCTTGGTGAGAGGGGATTAGATCATCGGGGTGGTTTCTAATTGTTTAGCACCATCCCCCTAATGATGTCTTGTGTTAGAATTCTCATGAGATCTGATGATTTTAAATTGTGTGGTGCCTCCCCGCGCTCTCTGTCTCTCTACTCCTCTGCCATGATAAGATGTGCTTGCTTCCCCTTCAGTTTCCACCACGACTGTACGTTTCCTGAAGCCTCTCAGACATGCTACTTGTTAAGCCTGTGCAACTGTGAATTAATTAAACTTTTTTTCTTTACAAATTATCCAGTCTCAGGTAGTTCTTTATATCAGTATGAAAATGGACTAATACATCCTGTTTTCTTTCAAAAGAGAAACAAGAAAGGGATAGAAGAAGTTTCATTTTATCTATTTCTATTGGCCAGGCCTGTGTCACAGGGCCACTGTTAGCAGCAAAATTAAGTCAGAATATTTTACCTATAACATTCATAGACATGTAAAAAAAAAAAATGGGTGTAAGAATGGAACAAACTACAATGTCTTCCATAATATTCTTTGCAGACATCTCAGAAAACTATAGATTCAGAAAAGGAATCTCTCCTTTGCTCACTCTTATCTGTTAAATTGGGTCCCACCAAAAAAGATATGTTACAATCCTAACCCCCAGTACCTCAGAATGTGAACTTAATGGAAATAGGTTCTTTGCAAAAATAATTAGTTAAAATGAGACCTACTGGAATAAGGTGGGCACTTAATCCAATTATGCTAGGTTTCCTTATAAGGGGAGGGGAGGGGAACAAAGAGAAACCGGCCATATGAAGACAGAGTCACAGAGTCACAGGAGAAGATGGAGGCCAAGACTGCAGATAGGCGGTTCCAAGGCAAGAAATGTCTGGGGTTACCAGAAGCTTCAGGAGGAAAGGAAGGATAATCCTCTGCAAACTTCAAAGAGAGAATGACCCTTAACACACCCTGATTTTGGAATTCTAGCCTCCTAAACTGTAAGAAAATAAATTTCTATTACTTTCAGCCACCCAGTTTGTGGCACTTTGTTAATGCAGCCCAAGAAAACAAATACACCCACTTACCCAATGTCACTCTACATCACAGAAATAATTTGTTAAAAATTTAGTAAATATTCTTTCGTGAATTCTCCTGTTTGCATATAATATATATGTATTCCTTGTATCTGTATATGTATTAGGAGGCCTTTTTGTACTGCCTGATATTGCTTGCTATCACCTGTAACACCAGCAGCCAGAGCAAGGGCAGCAGTAACAATGCAGGGTGGGCTTTGGCTCACTTCACACTGACAGTATCTCCGCTGAAGAGATACACAGTCCACGAGTCTTTCACTTTCAGTACCTTAGGACTTTTCGGTGCTCTGTAGGGATGCCAGCAGGAGCCAGAAGTTCAGGGGCATTAATATCCACAAGGAAAAACCTCAGACAATGGGGAATGGGAACCAGTGACTAAATGCTTCTCTATTTCAAATCTCAGAGAGACTTTTCTGAAAGGCATTTTACATTCTTCTATGAGGATTCCAGAATTAAGCACCAATTACCTACAGCTGTGACCATCTTAAAGCTGCCTTATTTTGTGACTTTTATTTTATTCCAGTTTCATTTGCTTGGTCTCCCTTCTGCTCCTCTAGTTTCTGCTATTACTATAAGTAAGTGTTCTTTGCCTCTGATCATCAAGCACTCTCTGTCATTTGGCTGCATCCTAAGAATAGATTAACTTGCTAGCTTGCAAGTAGTATTAAATCTCAGACATTTCACAGTGCTTCACAAAATGGAATGGCAAAGTATCATATGACCTATTTGTTATTACTCTTCTGGTATCTGATAAAATAATTTATCTCTGTATGAAAATCCTGTCTGCTATTTAGCTGATTTTCGTTTTTATTTTCTTGTTGATAGTATCTGTTTTTGTTTGTATAAAAGGCATCATTTATTCCCTTACTATGCTACCTAGTGGAAGTGTGATAAGAATAATTTTCTCTGGAAGCCACAAGAGTCTTTCTCCACCCAAATCTCACCTTGAATTGTAACAATCCCACCTGTCAAGGGTGGGACCAGCTGGAGATAATTGGATTACGAGGGCATTTTCCCTCCCGCTGTTCTTGTAATAGTGAGTGAGTTCTCACAAAATCTGATGGTTTTGTAAGTGCCTTTCCCCACTTTGCTCAGCACTTCTCCTTGCTGCTGCCAGGTGAAGAAGGACACGTTTGCTTCTCCTTTCACTATAATTGTAAGTCTCCTGAGGCCTCCTCAGTCATGTGGAATTGTGAGTCAATTAAACTTCTTTCTTTTATAAATTACCCAGTCCCAGGTCTTTCTTCATAGCAGTGTGAGAATGGAATAATACACTACCTGATTGTTGTTTTATCAACAACAATTTGTGAGAGAGTCTGTACCATTAATTCTAAGCCATCAATTTTGACCCATATCACATGGTATAAAGCAAAACAGCTCTTTATTAATAATCACATGGGCATTTGTGTATGCGCCATGGAAAACTAAAAATGAAGGCTTTCCATCAGTCACAAATGAATTCCCATATATTTGAATAATATATTGCTCTACAGTAGTGTGTATCTGAAGGTGGATTAAATCCAGCCCCATATTTATTTTGCTTCATCTTTCTATATTTGTAAATATCATACATACATATATGCAAATGTGCGTATATGTTACACCTTACTTATCCATGTGCTTACATATTGGACAACTAGTTAGTTCTCATGAACTCAAGTGTTAAACTTTACACCAATAATCATTTATTTTGAAAAAAGTATTATTAGTAATATAATGTTTAGTTAGCAATGTGTATCTAACTTTCCTATTATCATTCTTGTTAGTAATAAAAAATTCATATGCTATCAAAGAGTTTTGTGTAAAATTTAAATCAAGAATGGATGACATATTTGATTGAAAGACTGAAAGAATCAGTAAGGGCAAAATAAAACCGATTTTTTTTTTTTTTTTTTTTTGGTCCTTCAGTCTGTACCTAGTAGAATGGGATGAAAAACCATAAAAAGCTGAATTCCTCTCCACACTCACCTAATCCTGAACAAAAGGGATGAACACTTGAGTCTTTTCAATCCTCAGTCTACTGCCTTTGGCAAGTACTATATTCACTGAACAATTTTAAAAAGGATAAGAAAAGAAGATAATGCAGGTTGGAGAAAAGATTGAGTAGGAAGGTAATAGAAAAATACATTGCTATAGGTCTTTGATTTTTTTTTACTCTATTTGATAAAATGTTTTATTAAATTAGTAAAAAAAACAATATTATCATTATATCATTATTTTAAGTGTAGAGTTCAAAGATTTTCCCCTAAAATTATTTATTTCAGTGTAGACATCCTTACTTTTTATCTCATGAAACAGATAAGATATTCCAGTTTTACAACCTGACAAAGCTTTTCAGTGACTGAATCTAAGATCATCAATATATTATACCATTTATTTTACTAAAAATCCATTCTAAGGACTTCAGGAGGTTATTTTATTTTATTATCTGAAAGATATAGGGTAGTAAAGAATGAACTGATTTAATGAAGCTAGCTGGCAGAGTTTGTTTATATATTACACAGAAAAATGGTCAATTTCATAGTAAATATTAGTTAAAATATAATCATTATACTCAGTATAAACAAAATGTTTATAATAATGTGGGAAGTATAATTACTTTGGGGGTGCTGCAATAATTATGTCTGTGTGTGCATTCATGAACATCTGTTATGCTTTTCTATGTATTATCTAATATTCGTTGATGCTGTGTATTTGTGTTAGGAGGAGTTATAATTGATCTCATGTACATGGCATAAAGAATATGTTGTTTTGATATTATAATTTTACTTAGGTTTTGCTCACAGTAGATTATTATCTCTGCATTATACAGTATCAAAATTATGTTAACTCTCCAACTTATTGAACCTGATAGATATAATTTCAGTAATTACAAGGTAAATAGAAACCAAAACTGTCTTTTGGACTAGGTTCATGATAAATCATGTTCCAAAGGATAATTTACATAGAAAGGCAAATATTCAAAATTTCTGCGTAAAATTTCAAATGTAAGGTAAGAGTAGTCACAGTACCTAATTACCACAGCCAGAAAGGATGAACACTATAGTATACTAGACCTTTGTACTTTAAAGAGAAGGGAACCAACTTTTGGAGGCTGAGGTGGGTGGATCATGAGGTCAGGAGATTGAGACCCACCTGACCAATATGGTGAAACCCCATCCCTACTAAAAATACAAAAATTAGCTGGATGTGGTGGTGTGTGCTTGTAATCCCACCTACTCAGGAGACTGCGGTAGGAAAATCGCTTGAACCATGGAGTCGGAGGTTGCAGTGAGCCAAGATCACACCACTGCACTCCAGCCTGGTGACAGAGCAAGAATCTGTCTAAAATAATAATAATAATAATAAAGGGGACCAGAGAATATTCAATTTCATCCTGAAAGACAATTGATACTCTATATTTTGAATGAGTATTTGTTCAGGATCTTATTATATAATATTGATATGACTTTTAAAACATATATTGTATTACTAGAAAAAACTCTTCAAACTTCACAGCCAAAAAAATATGAAATCACCTCTCAATTTTCAACTAAAATACTGACTACTTAAAAATTTTCAAAAGCAAAATAATACCATTAATAGTAGGAAAACAAATATTAAGAACTAGAAAATGCAAGACAAATTGCCAATTCCTCATGGTCTTTGACACATTTTGGAAAACAGCAATTATATAATGATTAAGTTAATATGGAATCTATAAACAATGAAAATCATTTCAAAATCTGCAGATGGTACATTCACATATTTTACCAATTGAAAGAAAGCAATTTTATACACCTTATAAAAGGAAAAGAAGATAGTGGTCCTTGCCTCCAAGCTCACTTACTATAACTGAAATTTGTGATTTGAATTACTCATACTAAATCTGGTGTTTAATCCTTGGTAATTTAGACTCTTTTCTTTGGATGCACATGAGAATCACTATTTGAGCTTTTAAGAAAAGAAGGATACCAGGATTTTAACCCAGATCTACTAATACAGAATCTCTGAGTGTATAGTCCTAGCATCTTTATTTTGATGAAAGTAAAATTGCAGGCTCATATAGGGTAAAAAATAACTGCTCCATTGAATAGGTGCTGAGTTTTTAGTTGGTCATTGATTTCTCTACTTCTTATTTCTAAACCAATACAAAACTTATCCTACAACAAACTAATATAAGAAAAAGAGAAATAGAAATTTATTTGGCATTTGGCGTATCATGTGGTAAAATGCTCAAAATAAAAGACATTTGGCAAAATTAGTTATGAAGAACTTGAAAGAACTTGATTGTCCACCTCCAGGAACAATGAGTGCTTGTCTGTATTTTCAATGTACTCTATAATTAACAAGAATAATTTCTTACTCTGATGTAAATGTATACAATTAATTAAATTGAAAAATTAATAAAGCAAGTATCTAAATAAATTGTGGGTCAGGAAGTAATTTAAAATGTAACAATCTGTTCATACTTTCAGGCCTTAATTACCCAAATCATTTGGAATATATCCTGATTTCTCTTTGTGTTCCTAAATTGAATAATTCTTAATCCTGTTTGTATCATTTAACTACTTAGAGAGTTTTTTGTTTTTTTTTTTTTGTTTTTTCTTTTTTTTTTTTTTTTTTTTTTTTTTTTTTTTTTAATACCTGTGTCTGAGCCTGAAAGAAGGCAACTGAATCAGAATCTAAGATTAGGGCTTACATACCTCCTATGTTAGATATTGTTCGTCATTTTACTATTCTTATAAGTTTCAAAACTCTGCCTTGAGAGATGGTCTAAAAACTGTGTTTAGGGCCGGGTGCGGTGGCTCACGCCTGTAATCCCAGCACTTTGGGAGGCCGAGGCGGGTGGATCACGAGGTCAACAGATCGAGACACCATCCTGGTCAACATGGTGAAACCCCGTCTCTACTAAAAATACAAAAAAAATTAGCTGGGCACGGTGGTGCGTGCCTGTAGTCCCAGCTACTCAGGAGGCTGAGGCAGGAGAATTGCCTGAACCCAGGAGGCGGAGGTTGCGGTGAGCCGAGATCGCGCCATTGCACTCCAGCCTGGGTAACAAGAGCGAAACTCCGTCTCAAAAAAAAAAAAAAAAAAAAAAAAAGAAAGAAAGAAAAACAAACAAAAACAAACAAACAAACAAACAAAAAACTGTGTTTAAATTGGAATTGGAATTTGGGAATAACAAGGAAGAAAAACCAAACATAAAACAGAAACATAAGCTATTTTCTTGAAAATATTATACACCTGAAATTATACATTTTTATTAAGAGCTAAATAATTCAATATGTAAATAATAATAACTTAACTCCAAAGGAACCTGGAGAAAAAATAGAAATTATTAAATTAGATGAAGAGAAATGAGATGAATGAGAGCTGGACCACTGATTTCAAAAAGATGAAACACACCTAAAAAAAAGGAAGTGAAAGAAGATATGAACCTGAAATGTGAATAACTGTTTGAGAAAACAGAAAAAGAAAGCCTGAATTGAAGAAAATTTTCAGTGCTAAAGTCAATGTTAAAGTCTTTGACTTTTGGTGGTTGTATGGGAGCTATGTTTGCTTTGTATCTTAGATATGTTATTCTTTTTGTGTTTTCTGAATTGAACACATAGTACATGTGCAATTGTGATACGAGTATATATATTTGTGTTTATATATGCATGTATATGTGTGCTTTTATATATATATTTAATTTTTAACAATGACTCTTGCTAGTGGGTAATTTTAGAATTGGCTGCTTATGTGTTTTATTTATTTTCTAAATTTAAAAATGCTACGTAATCCAAAATTTTAAACTATAGAAAATGATATGGCCTTTCTATTAAAGGTGTGAAAATGCTAATAAAGAAGAAAGCTATGTAGAGATAATTTTTATAATGTGTTGTTGCTTTCTAGTATAGTTTTCTTTTGTAGTCCAAAGGTCACATCATTGCAGCTGTTATGGAACCTATTTGCAACTTCAGCAGCACTGGTTTACATTGTGAAGTGTCAGGCACTATTGGTAAAACATAGATAATACATTTTTGTTGCTCAGCATTGTAGCTTTTTAAAATGTGATTTATTCCTGTGAATAAAGCACAATGCAATAATTGCATTGCTGATGTATTTAATTTACAGGTTGGGTGACTAGAGAAGTGTATTTCAACGTGTTCAGCCTTGTTAACCATAAAGTACAAGCTGGAGTATTCTTCAGCAGGTGAAGCAAGCAGATGTTGCAACTATGATTTCACAAACAAGGAAATGACTTTCTTTTATTATTTTCTTTTCCGGAAGCTTGCATTGTTACTATATATATATATATATGCATGCATATATATGCAATACTTCAAAACTCCATTTGGGATATCTTTCAGTTGAACGTATGACTATGAGTAATTTGCATGATTATTACAAACATAAATTATTTTCTTTTTCTCCCTAAGCAAACAATTTTGACACTAGGTCTTGGTTTCTGTATATTTTCTCTAGAAACCATCTGATTTCTCTTTCATTCATACTCAAGGGATGTTAGGCTGCCTTGATAGTAGCTGGCTGGCTAACCAGATTATTAACCTGATTTTTTGCAGGATTCAATCATATCTGACTTGAGAGGAAAGTAGTGTCACAGAAAGAGATGTAGTCAGTGGTATTACACTTGACCACCAATAATGAAGAATCCTCAAAACCTCTTCTTGAACAGTTCTCTCGCATTAAGACTACAGAATAGGCTATAAACATGGCCACACCTTGAGTGTCATACAAGGTGGTCATATATCAAACACTTTCCAAAGCAAGTCAAAGTGCTTTATGGATGTAATTGCAATAACATATAATTTCTAAATATGTAGATTAATCACAACTTGTCAAAATATTTGCTTCATTTTCAATTTTCACCCAAATTGACACTGTGTAAACAAAAGTATTCTTGTGTATTGTGTCCTTGTTACTTAGAGGAGACTACAAACAGCAGGACCGTTTCATCAAAGCTTTGATTCTATGAATATTTGTTAAATATTTCATCATATTGCTTGTACAAAATGTTTAATTTTATATGCCTATATATTGTGGATGCAAGCAGTCATTTCATGTCACCTTTGACAGGTAAGCTATGACATTAAGCTATGATATTTGATTAGTAAAAATAGCATTTCATTCTTTTATCTTTCATTCACTTATTACTGATTACCCACTATGTGCCAGGTACTATTCTAAACTCTGTGGATTCAACATACACAAAATAAACGTGCAAACATGCCTTCAGGTTGCTTATGTTATATTCCATTCAGGGGCACAAGAAACAAAATAAAATAAATATAGCATGTGTCCAATAATGCGATGGTTTATTTTATATGTCAACTTAACTAGGACTTTCTCCCAGTTGTTTGATCAAACACAATTCTAGACGTTGTTGCAAAAACGTGATAAATATTGTTAACATTTAGTATTAGTTAACATTAAGTGAATTAGGACTGTAATATAGAAATTCTGAGTTCTATAGAGTTTCCAGTCACCACTTCTGCCCTATAGATTTCAGATTTGCAAGCCCCTATAACTGTATGAGCCAAAGCCTTATAATCAGTTTTTTCTCGTGTGTGTGTGTGTGTGTGTGTGTGTGTGTACGTGCATGTGTATGTGTTCTAGTGGTTCTGCTTCTCTGGATAACACTGACTGACACAAATGATCTTAGGTACCAGGCAGAGGAGGAAAACAAAACAGAAACACATAATATTGGAGATAGCAAGTTTTGAGTGAGTTAGGTGTAAAGGAATCGGAACTTTTATGTAGTGAACAAGAAAATACAATTGAAAAGGTAACATTTGAGGAAAGGACTTAGAAAGCAAGGCAGGGTTAAAATTTCACTATATACCAACCCCAACATTTTGTCTATCTTTTTATTATACCTGTCTTATTAGGTATAAAGTAATATCTCATTGTGGTTTTGATTTATATTTTTCTAACAATTAATAATGTTTCACACCTTTTCATACTCTTTTTTAATATTTTTATATTGTCTTTAGATAAATATCTATTTAAATACTTTCTTCATTTTAAAATTCAGTTGTCTTTTTGTTACTGAGTTGAAGGCTATATATACATATTCTTCTTAAATTTCTGTTTTAGAAAGCAGCCTAGGAGTTCCTCAAAGATAAAACACAGAGATATCATACAATCTCAAAATTTCACTTCCAGGTATATAGCCAAGATAATTAAAACAGATGTTGACATTAAAACCTATACATTAATGTTCATAGCAGCATTGTTGTAACAGCAAAAAAGTGGAAACACTAATGCCCGTTAATGAATGAATAAGCAAAATGTAGTATTATATATTTGCACCATGGAACATCAGACATTGTATCATCTTATTTATGTAAACTGAGCGTAATATGCAAAACTATATATATAGGAAGATTAGCAATTGTCAGCAGATGGGACAGGTATGGGGGAGGAATGGCACATGACTGAAAATTGGTATGAGGAATTTTTTGGGGGGCGGTAAAATTATTTTGGAATTAGGTAGTGGTGAGGATTGTAAAACTTTTTAAATATACTCAAATTTACTGATTGAATTGTATAGTATATTAATTGTATCTGAATTTAAAAAATAAACGATTATGAGTGAGCTTTCCAGTTTCCTTTCGATTTGGTGTTTCAGGCAAAGAGAAGAGCAGGTGCAACTGTCCTGAATGTGAGTATGGCTGGCCTGGGAAGGGAGAGCAGAGAAAAGGGGATGTACAAGGCAGAGAGCATCAGAGATGAGGCTACAGACACAATCCTGGAAGGCCAACCATGTAGGGATTTGTAGGAAGTTTTAATTTTACCTGTTTTAATTTCTTAGTGAGACTGGAATCCACGGAAATGTTTTAATCTGATAACTTATTTTATCTAATTTATATATTACAAATATCTCTTTGGCTGGTGTTTTGAGAATGAACTGTAGAGAGGGAAGAGCAGGGGCAGAGATACCTGTTACAATATGATCACACAAGTCTGCAGAGGAGACTGTTGCCATGGAGCTGGTGAGAAGGAGAAATATTTTGAAGGCAGGGATTTTAAGATAATTAACAAATCAAATGGCTTAAGCAACTAAAAAGAGAGAGTTGCCATTAGCAGATATGATGAATACATAGTAGGGAGCAGTTTTTTAGGGAGAAGATTAATTCTTTTAGATATACTTTAACTTCAAAACATTTGGATATTGAAGAAGAGACACAAGAATATAGGCTACAAATAGATGTGAATTTATACACTAATGATCATACATCATTAGTGTAAAAGTGATGCATAAACCTCTGAAACAGCATGGCTTAATCCAAGAGGTTTATTTGCATAAAAAAGAGAAGGCCAGGGACTGTGCTCCTGGATACACAATGATTAAAGTTCAAGGATCTTAGATTAATGAACAAGGGAGATAAAAAGAAAGAGCAGCCAAGTAGTAGAAAATTCAGGTGAGCGTAAAGGTAAGGGACAAAAGCGTTTCAAGGAGAACAGTAACGGATTCCCTCAAATGCTGACAATACGTAAAGTAACGACTAAAAATACGTAAGACTTTCAACTGGATTATAGCTATAGAATTTCGAGATATAAATTAAGCAGACTCAAGAAAAAATTAGAAGGAAGAAACTAAAGACTATATAGAGAACTTATAAAAAGGCTTTTGCTATAACAGAAAAGAAAGGAGGGTGGCAGCTAGAAGAAATATGGGCTCAAGAAAGTTTTACATTTGGTTCTGTTTCTAAGTTGAGAGAAATCACATTTCAAGTTGAAGGAGATATAAAAACTGATTTTGCAACAGAAAGAGAGAGAGAATGGTATAGTATATCCTTTCTCTATACTATGTAGTTATACAGAAAGAGAGAAAGAAAGAGAGAAAATGGTGGAAAAACATTCCTAAGAAAGAGTGGATGGAATTAGGAATATACTTCATAATAGGAGCTATGATTCCTAGATATTAGTCTATGAATAAAGGAGAGTGAGTAGAGTATATAAGAATAATGAAGAACAAAACAGTGGAAGTTTGTGGATATTGTCTTTAGTATAAATTAGAATCATTATCTGAGAGTAAGGATGAACCAGCTTTATAGCCAAATTAAAGATAAGACCACGGATAAAAGAGTTTTCTTAGAAAGAATAAATGGTTTTAAACATATAGTTTAGTTTGGCAGTAGTAGTAAAGGCTGTTTTGATTCAGTGATTTTATATATATATATATATATATATATATATATATATACACACACACACATACACACACATATACACACACACAATACATATATATGTATTCATTTATATGTTCATATACATGTATACAAATACATACAAATATAATATGGTTTGGCTGCATCCACACCCAAATCTCAACTTGAATTTTAGTTCCTATAATCCCCATGTGTCCTGGGAGGGACCCAGCGGAAGGTAATTGAATAATGGACGTGGTTATCCCTATGCTTTTGTTGTCATGATAGTAAGTGAGTTATCACCATATCCGATGGTTTTATGAGTGGCTTTCCCCATTTTGCTTGGCACTTCTCTTTGCTGCTGCCATGTGAAGAAGGAGGTGTTTGCTTCCCCTTTGTCATAACTGTGAGTTTCTTGAGGCCTCCCCAGTCACGCTGAACTGGGAGTCAATTAAACCTCTTTTCCTTATAAATTACCCAATCTTGGGCACGTCTTTATTAGCAGCATGAAAACAGACTAATACTGTGTGCGTGTGTGTGTGTGCGCATAACATAGTCAGCATGATTGTGTTTTTTCCAGTTATATTCAGTAACACAATAAAGGCCTGCAGAAAGCAGAAAGTTTAAGCTCTTCATATAATTAAAATGAAATGAAGGAAAAGAAAGGGAATGAGTATGTATGGAGATTAGTGAATACAATGATTCACCTTGGGAATTATGTTGAATAAAGAGGAAAGTCAGGAAGCAAGAGGGTTGAGAGGTGTAACACCAATGGAGAATTGTTTCAACTGGAGTTAAGAGTGTTAGAGGTGGAACATTAGAGAGAAGAGTTGGAAAGTTAAGAACTTACGGCTGGAGAATGAGATATTTAAAACAGATTACAGAAGTGTTTCAGTTAATGGTAATAACATTAGTTAAATGGCTACTGGGGATGGAAGACAACATCATTGCATGAGAGGCGATCAGGGAAACAAAAAACAAAAGTCATGAAGTAATGAGCATCTTTCTGTATGCTGTAGTCATCCATATTATGGCAGCAGAGGAGACCATAGAGGAACAGATGATGGCAACAGAGAGGGATTAGCACATAGCTAATTTGATGACAAGAGATTTTTTTAAAGAGAAAGGAGAACAACCCAAAAACAGCTCCACCTCAAGCAAGTGTAGATCAAGGTATATTCAAAAAAATAAAGTCTGATTCTTTGGGAAAGCTGCAAGAAAAACAGCATCATCAGAAATGTGCTTGATTTCATATAACAGGAATGAGAAGAGAAATTTCACAGAAGATGTGAGGATTCTTTTTTGTTTTTCTCTCTTCCTTTTTTCATTTTTAGGATTGCCTGCTCATTACTTTAACAACTATTCTATTTGAGTATTAAGAGTGTCCCTCTTATTTCATACAAGCTGCTTATATATCAACTCCTCAACTGTGCCTAGGTTGCTACTAAGTTTCTAGTTTTCACTTGAATTTTTTTATATTTATATTTCATTTATATTTAAATTCATTCAATAATACCTATTTGTATTTATTCAAATGCATCAAATTTTTCTTGTTTATTTCTTAGATTTTCTCACTTCAAAGCCTATGCCTTTTACATGTCAATATGAATATCAATAAATCTTACTACAGGTTTGTGGATATAAATTTTATAAAACAATCACCCATAATTTTGGAATCTGAGGGGTGTAAGAGAAAGAAAAGTCAAGGGTCAAAATTGATTTTTTCTATGTACTTAATAAATGTCCCCCAATTATTGTTAAATAACTTACTTCTTTTTTAGACTGTGATGTTTATGCATAGTATCACAGTGGCATCAGTTTTAGAATATTTATTCTGTTTAATCGATTTGGCTGTCCATTCTTAAATCAGTACTACACTGTTAAAGTGTCATGTCCGAGATGAAAATTTATGAACAAGACTTTACTATTGTAAACAGTGCCACAGTGAACATACGTATCCATATATCTTTATAATAGAGCAATTTATAATCCTTTGGGTATATACTCAGTAATGGGATTGCTGGGTCAAATGGTATTTCTAGTTCTAGGTCCTTGAGGAATCGACACACTGTCTTCCACAATGGTTAAACTAATTTACAATCCCACCAACAGTGTAAAAGCATTCCTGTTTCTCCACATAGTCTCCAGCATCTGTTATCTCCAGATTTTTTAATGATCGACATTCTAACTGGAATGAGATGGTATCTCAAACTGGTTTTGATTTACATTTCTCTAATGACCAGTGATGACGAGCATTTTTTTCATACATTTGTTGGCTGTATAAATGTCTTCTTTTGAAAAGTGTCTGTTCATATCCTTCACCCACTTTTTGATGGGATTGTTTGTGGGTTTTTTTGGTATTTTTTTGTTTTGTTTTGTTTTGTAAATTTGTTTAAGTTCTTTGTAGATTCTGGATATTAGCCCTTTGTCAGATAGGTAGATTGCAAAAATGTTTTCCCATTCTGTTGGCTGCCAGTTCACTCTAATGTTTGTTTCTTTTGCTGTGCAGCAACTCTTAAGTTTAATTAGATCCCATTTGTCTATTTTGGCTTTTGTTGCCATTGCTTTTGGTGTTTTAATCATGAAGTGCTTGCCTATGCCAATGTCATAAATGGTATTGCCTAGGTTTTCTTCTAGGGTTTTTACGGTGTTAAGTCTTATGTTTAAATTTTTAATCCATCTGGAGTTAATAATTTCTTTAAGGTGTAAGGAAGGGGTCCAGCTTCGGCTTTATGCATATGGCTAGCAAGTTTTCCCAACACCATTTATTGAACAGGGAGTCCTTTTCCTTTTGCTTGTGTTTGTCAGGTTTGTCAAAGATCAGACAATTGTAGATGTGTGGTGTTACTTCCGAGCCTCTGTTCTGTTGGTACAAGTACCATGCTATTTTGATTACTGTAGACTTACAGCATAGTTTGAAGTCAGGTATTGTGATAACTCCAGGTTTTTCTTTTTTTTTTTTTTTTTTTTGCTTAGAATTGTCTTGGCTATGCAGGCTCTTTTTTGGTTCCATACTAAGTTTAAGGTGTTTTTTTTCCAGTTCTGTGAATAAGGTCAGTGGTAGCTTGATGGGGATAGCATTGAATCTATAGATTACTTTGGGCAGAATGGTCATTTTCACGATATCGATTCTTCCTAAGCATGAGCATGGACTATTTTTCCATCTGTTTGTGTCCTCTCTCATTTCCTTGAGCAGTGGTTTGTAGTTCTCCTTGAAGAGATCCTCCACTTCCCTTGTTAGTTGTATTCCTAGGTATTTTATTCTCTTTGTAGCAATTACGAATGGGAGTTCACTCATGATTTGGCTGTTAGTCTGTTATTGGCGTATAGGAATGTGTGTGATTTTTGCATGTTGATTTTGTATCCTGAGACTTCCTGAAGTCGCTTATCATCTTAAGGAGATTCTGGGCTGTGATGATGGGGTCTTCTAAATTTACAATCATGTCGTTTGCAAATAGTGACAATTTGACTTTCTCTTTTCCTAATTGAATACCTTTTATTTCTTTATCTTGCCTGATTGCTCTGGACAGAACTTTCAATACTATGTTGAATAGGAGTGGTGAGACAGGGTACCCCTGTCTAGTGCCAGTTTTCAAAGGGAATGCTTCCAGCTTTTGCCCATTCCATATGATATTGGCTGTGGGTTTGTTGTAAATAGCTTTTATTACTTTGAGATACATTCCATTCATTCCTAGTTTATTGAGAGTTTTTAGCATAAAGGGCTGTGGAATTTCATTGAAGGCCTTTCCCGCATCTGCTGAGATAATCATGTTGTTTTTGTGTTTGGTCCTGTTTATGTGATAGATTACATTTATAGATTTGTGTATGTTGAACCAGCCTCACATTCCTGGGATGAAGCCGACTTGATCATGATGGATAAGCTTTTTGATGTTCTGTTGGATTCAGTTTGCGAGTATTTTATTAAAGATTTTCATATCAATGTTCATCATGGATATTGGCCTAAAATTTGAACCCGTCTAGTCCTGGACTTGTTTTGGTTGGTAGCCTATTAATTGCTGCCTCAACTTCCGACCTTGTTATTGGTCTATTCAGGGGTTCAACTTCTTCCTGTTTTAGTCTTAGGAGGGTGTAAGTGTCCAGGAATTTATCCATTTATTCTAGATTTGCTGGTTTATGTGCATAGAGGTGTTTGTAGTAATCACTGATGGTAGTTTACATTTCTTTGGAATCGGTAGTGATATTGCTTTTTTCATTTTTTATTGCATCTATTCGATTCTTCTCTTTTCTTTTTTATTAGTCTGGCTAGCAATCTATTTTGTTGATCTTTTCAAAAAACTAGCTCCTGGATTCATTGATTTTTTGAAGGGTTTTTTGTGTTGCTATCTCCTTAAGTTCTGCTCTGATCTTAGTTATTTCTTGTCTTCTGCTACCTTTTGAATTTATCTTGCTCCTCTAGTTCATTTAATTGTAATGTTAGGGTGTCAATTTTAGATCTTTCCTTGCTTCTCATGTGGGCATTTAGTGCTATAAATTTCCCTGTATACACTGCTTTAAATGTGTCCCAGAGATTCTGATTTGTTGTGTCTTTGTTCTCATTGGTTTAGAAGAATTTCTTTATTTCTGCCTTCATTTCATTGTTTATCTGGTAGTCATTCAGGAGCAGGTTGTTCATTGTCCACATAGTTGTGCGGTTTTGAGTGAGTTTCTTAATCCTGAATTCTAATTTGACTGCACTATGGTCTGAGAGACTGTTTGTTATGATTTCCATTCTTTCGTATTTGTTGAGGAGTGATTTACTTCCAGTTATGTGGTCAATTTTAGAGTAAGTGCGATGTGGTGCTGAGAAGAATGTATATTCTGTGGTTTGGGGTGGAGAGTTCTGTAGATGTCTACTAGGTCTGCTTAGTCCAGATCTGAGTTCAAGTCCTGGGTATCCTTGTTAATTTTCTGTCTTGTTGATCTGTCTGATATTGACAGTGGTGTGTTTAAGTCTCCCAGGATTATTGTGTGGGAGTCTAAGTCTCTTTGTAGGTCATTAAGAACTTGGTTTATGTATCTTGGTGCTCCTTTATTGGGTGCATATGTATTTAGGAGAGTTAGCTCTTCTTGTTGCATTGATCCCTTTACCATTATGTAATGCCCTTCATTTCTTTTGATCATTGTTGGTTTAAAGTCCATTTCATCAGAGACTAGGACTGCAACCCCTGCTCTTTTTTTTTTGGCTCACCATTTGCTTGGTAAGTCTTCCTCCATCCCTTTATTTTGAGCCTATGTGTGTCTTTGCACGTGAGATGGATTTCCTGAATACAGCATACCAACGGGTCTTGACTCTATCCAACTTGCCAACCTGTGTCTTTTGATTGGGGCATTTAGCCCATTTACATTTAAGGTTAATATTGTTATGTGTGAATTTGATCCTGCCATTTTGATGCTAGCTGGTTGTTTTGCCCATTAGTTGATACAATTTCTTTATAGTGTTGATTGTCTTTACAGTTTGGTATGTTTTTGCAGTGGCTGGTCCTGGCTGGTCCTTTACATGTTTAGTGCTTCCTTCAGGAGGTTTTGTAAGGCAGGCCTGATGGTGATGAAATCTCTCAGCAATTGCTAGTCTGTAAAGGATTTTATTTCTTTTTCACTTATGAAACTTAGTTTGGCTGCATATGAAATTCTGGGTTGAAAGTTCTTTTCTTTAAGGATGTGCTCAACTTTCCCGGGTGGAGCTCAAACTGCTGTGCTGGCTGTGAAAATCTCAAGCCACTGGGACTCAGTTTGCTGGTCTTTGTGGGGATGGGACCCTCTGAGCCAGATCATTTGTCTCCCTGCCTTCAGCCCCTTTTCTTTCAGGGGAATGGGTGGTTCTGTCTTACAGACATTCCAGGCTCCAGCTAAAACGTCTGCCCAGTTTTTTGCTGGAAACTCATGACATTGGCTAAACGGCCACTCAGTTTTGTGCTGGAAACTTGCTATGCTGGTATTGTGTGCACTGGCAGGAATCTCCTGGTCTCTAGGCTATAAAAGCTATGGGAAAAGCTCAGTATCTGAGCTGGAGTTCCAGAGTGTCTGGAAAAGTCCCTGATGGCCTCACCTGGGTAGGAGGTAGAGTTCTCCAGTGCATTCCACTTCCCAGGTGAGTCAACAGCCCACCCTACCTCGGTTTGACCTCCTTGAGCTACACTCACTATCCAGCCAGTCTCAATGAGTTGAACCTGGTACCTTGGTTGGAAATGCAGAGATCACTCGCCTTCTCATGGCTCTCACTGGGAACTGCGCTCTGGAGCTGTTCCTATTTGGCCATTTGGCAGAAGTCCGAAATTCACATTTTGAAACATTTCTTCTAGCTTAAATGAAGCAGTAAGCACTGGACAGAATGTCCTTCTGACTACTTTGCATTTGTTTTCTAGAAGGTCTGATCGCCTTTAGAATGTTATAATTAATATTTTAAAAATATTTAAATAATAAAACCATACCTATTATATCCTATAAAATGAGAGTTACTATCACTATTTTGTTTGGTAAAGAGATAATATAAAATCTAAACATGTGGAATTGTTAAACTTTCAACAAAAACATGAATAGTACCATTCATACTTAACAGAGTCATAAGTGTTATGGAGGATGAACATGTCAGGTATACAAGGCCTTCAGTTTTTCCATATTCTCTCTAATCTTTCAAGTGTAAAAATATGTTAAAGTTATTCTTTAGTGGAACTTTTTTAATTAAAAAAAGGAAATACAATCATGGGATTTTACAATGTCAGTGATAAAATGGGTTTCTAGAGACTATCTAATTCAGCTCTGTGTTTTAACAGAAAAGAAAGCAACAGATTTGAGGAAGTTTAATGACCTTAAAATATTGGATTTCTCTCTTGTCATATTATTTTTTCATTTTTATAACTGTTTTCTTTCTGCTCTTGTTTTCTTCCCACTAACAACCTCCTGCCTTTCAGTCCTGTGTTCTTTACTTTTTCAAACACTTTGAAACACTTTATTTTTTGTTGGGCACTGTTGTGATTAAAAAAAGAAAAGAGAGGAGTAAGACATAGTAAAATACTACTGCAAAATATTTGGCAACATTTGTCAAAATCATAAATGCAAATCACTCTTCAATATCATTTCTAATGATGTGTTCTACAAATAAAATCACAAAATAACTGACAAAATTATTGATGTTTGTTGTTGTTTAACAAATAACAACATGTATGATATATTAAAAGTGACTACAGATTCTGTAACACTTCTCCTATTGAGATCTAGGAACTTTTCTACTTCTTCTTGAGTCTGGCCTGGCCTGTGACTGCTCTAGCTATAGTTATAATAGAAATGATGCAGTGCCTGTCTGGAGCATTTCCTTTAACAGGACTGGAAGCATCCACCTAGGTATCGTGCGCTCCAAGTTGCTTGTAGGAAGGCCAACTACCATGCTCTACGTACTATATGGAAAAGTCTCTGACTCACTTGGAAAAAGTCCAGTTCAGCCCAGGTCTCTGGCTGTGTCCAGCAGGGCCACAAACTTGTGAGATCATCCATTTTGTATAATCCAGCCTGGCCTGATATCATCTAAATATTACCGAGTTACTCCAGTTGATAAAATATGAACCAGAAAAATCAACCAGCTGAGTCCTCTGCACCTTCCTTATCCACAAAATACTTAGAGATGATAAAACGGCAGTTACTTTAACAAACAAGTTTTAGCTAGTGTGTTATACAGCAATATAGGACTGGAAAAACTGGATATAATGTGTTTACAATGAAATAATAAGCAACTATAAATAGAAAAAGTCAGCTCTTATTACCCAACATCGGATGATCTGCGAGGTAAGTGCAAAGTGAGCTGCAAAGTATTATGTATGTTTTATTTCTACTTAAGACATTATAGGCATGTTTTCTAGCTAAATGTTACAATCATATAATTAAAACAATTGAATATCTTCAAAGATGCCTCTAAAACTTACAACAGAGCTCAACTTCAGGGGGAAAATAATGAAATCTAGATGTCTAAGTTAGAAGAAGTCATGCCTATGTAGCGCAGAACCTGTAGCATTGAAGCTTTCGCTATGCTGTATTACCTTTTTAGTAGAAATCAATGGAAAGTAAAACAAGGCAAGACAAAGGTAATACCACGATACTCCTGGTTTTCTTCAGTCTTAACACTGCTTCGTGCCTCGTATTACATAAATGCAAGAATTTTAGCATATATTCTTTCTTTAGGGTGTATTTAGGAATATTAAAATGATCAGTAAGTTAATATTAAGTAACTTAGCAAAACATTTTATAAGATTCAATTGGAATCTGAGATTAAATTCTTTGCTGAGCAGATCTGGTCTTAAATGTACAAATTCACGACATTAGGTTTGCATTTCTAATCTTCCTCCGTACCCCATACAGCATGTATAATGAAAGATGATTACACAGTAACTGGTAACACAGCTGGGAGGTGTTCTCTGAATAAGATTTTTGTTCTCTCTTCATTTCAAAACAGCTTTTATTTCCATGATATCTTGCATAGAGCAGATGGTCTCAAAAGTTAAATTTGACCATGAATACTACATTAGCTGTCATGTACTTGGAAAGAAAGATTATAAACAAGAAAAACTTCCTTTTAAAATGTTTCATTCATTTTGCCTTTTATATCATATGTGTATGTTTTCATTTTGTAAAGAAAGTATTTAGCAAATATGGTTTCTTTCTCTTTTATAACTCGATATTGCTTCATTTTATTTCTGACCAAATTCAAACCACTAAGCATCTCAAGAGTCATTAATATGCAACAGGGCATTACAATCATATCAACAGCATAGCAAAAGAAAAGATTTTCTTATTGTTTTCTAACCAGAGGATCAATATAAGCAGATGTTCTATTTCTGAGTTGCAAAGAAAATTAGCACTTTTGTAGAAAGTATACACAGAATTGAAATATCCTTGTCATTAAAAAAAAACAGATCTTATCATGACAGTGATGAGTGAGAAGTGAAACATTTTGAAATGAGACTGTCACATAAAACTATCCAGTACTCATAATTTTTTGCACCAAGAAGTCCACATAATTTATACCAGCAATTTCTATAGCATTAAGAGATAATATTCTGGATTTCACTGATTGACTTATTTTTCGGGTGATATAGGGAGAAAATGAGTATCATAGTGACAAAGTGTGAAACAAGTAAGATTTAGAAAATTTCAAAATAAAATGAATAGAGGAAACTTCAGAAAATTACGTAATGAATCTAACAACATGAACTAAGTTCGCCTAGACAGTTAAGATACAACTGAGCAGGTTCCTTTGCCACCATCTTTATTTCACCCATTGCTCGTTACTTAGCTTGGTCCTGTCAGTACTGGGAAGGCGTGCAATATAGGAGTAAACACATACAGCCCAAATGGAGAGCCCTGGCTGCTGAGCCCTGCGACTTCTCATCTGAGTGTCCTTTAGCAAGCTGTTGAGCCTCTATCTGCCACAGCTCTGCATATCTTAAACTGGAAAAAATAATCGTATCTTTATTATATTGTGAAATAACATAAAATGGAGACTGACTTGAAGAATATCTGAGCAGACAAAGCCAATTGGCCTCATAAGTGACCTTAACTGTACTTGACTTGCAAACATAAGCAAAACTTAACTTGGGCCATTTCTGTAAATGACAGCATCAAAGGAAAATAAATTTAAGCTTAATCAATCAGAAGCGACTAACTAACTTTACATAGTTATATAACCAGGAAATGTTCCAGCAAAATAAAGTCAGGCAACTGTATAACTGTAATAATTGAAACATTTGCTTTGATTTGCTTCTGCATTCACCCTGTAAAAGCCTGTTCCTTCTACCTCTTCATGAACTAAAGAAATACATGGAGCTAGAGAACCAAAAATAAAATGTGAAGAAAGAATATTCTGCCTCACTTTATCTTTTAACGATAAAGTGCATGCAAGAGTTAAAGGGTGGAGACTTTACAACTGTAAGTGCTCTAACAATGTTAATCATTCATATTTATTAGTGAAAAAGAAATAAAGAGATTGACTACTGCATTTCTATATTTGTCTTATCTAATTGTATGCAGGGTTACTCAAATAATACTTTCACCAATGCAATAGTAAACTCATCAGAGAACAAAAAAGAGTCATCCTTCCAGTCAGCACCTCTACATGGTACAAATTCCCACGTAACCATCTGGTTTGGTTAACATTGAATTGCTTAATTTTTAAACTGTACTATTTGTACTAATGAGCTGTATACTAGCAATCATTTTTTCCTTATATCTTTGTTATGAAATCTCATTTATTCATTTATTGACTTAAAATCTCTGTACTGAATATTGACCACATTCCAAAAATTATGCAGTGATCTTTGGATATAAAAAGCATAGATGGCATTCACTTGATGGACTCATTTACTATCAGAGGAAAGAGAAGATCATAAAACCAAATACAAAATGTGACAAGTGCTCTTCTTGTCTTGTGCCACAGTAATCTCGAGTACAGGATTTGAATCTACAGTGGAGGGGAAAGGAATAGTACAATGTGCACAAGTTTTTACAGAGGCCACGGCATTCAGAACTAAGGGGAAAAGCACAAGATAAAATTATATGTATGGAAAAAGTAACTGAAGTCAAATAGTGAAGTGTCCATGATATTATGCTTAAGAGTTTCATCATTATTTCTATGTGAAGAAGAGTATTACAAAATGTTACCATACACAGGTGTTAATAGGTTATATAGGTAATATTAACACTCTGTAATATATAGATTTTTATTAATTATAGTATGAATAAAATAAATGATATTGTAATCAAATATTACATATATTATAATTATTTTAGCTAAGCGAGTTACTGGTAAAATTGTGTTACCTATGTGATTAAAATCTGGTACAAAAATACACTAAACTTGTACTGTAAAATGCAATACAAAAGGAAAGAGCATCTAATGAATTAAATTACTTCTTCAGGTCTCAGGAAGTTTCTGAACTATGAATGCTGTAGGATTAAGTAAGTAATAGGAGGGAATGTTAAGAAGTTACCTTTCTTCTGGAATTTATGGTGTCACGATGAATCCTAATCACCTTCTCATCTGTCACCTCTTAATATGGAGTCATATATAGTTTTACTCTTATATTCATTTTCAAAATAGTAGATGGAGTAAAATATTACTTGTGTTCATGAAAATGACACACTAGAAAAGAACTAAGGCAAAATCATATCTGCTATGTAATTTATTTAAAAGCTTCAAGTCATGTAGTGTAGTTCAGTTCTGTAGCTTTGACCATTTGCAGTGTCAAGATCCAGGTTAATGCTGCCTCTGAGATGACTCATGCTTCTGAGAGGCAGTTTCTCTAGTGTACATATTTCCTTTTCACATCATTGGGTGAAGTTGAGTGAAAGGTATATTGGAATTCTTTATACTATTTTTACAATATATTTTGTATATCTATAATTAATTCAAAATAAAATGCTTAAAACTTTAACAAAGATAATAGAAACATTCATTCAAACATGACTTCTATTAACTTCAAAATTGACAGCAATTTTCTGAATATTTCTAGTAAGAATATCATTCGAACAAAGACCCAGGAACCAGGTCTAAAATAATGACAGCAATAATAATCAACTATCAAACAGTTTCCTCTTTTATTTATTTGTTAAGTGATGTAATATTGTCTTCTTTGTAACACTGTTAACAAATCTGTTAAATTCGGTAATATTAATCATCAAAAACTAGGTTCCATTATAAAAAGTGAAAGAAAACTCTAAGTTCACTATTAGAGCGTAAAAACCTAGTAAAACGTAAATCTTTTGCTATAAAAATACTTATGTAGAAGTATATAAAATATTTAAACCTATATATATTGAGCAAATATTACAAATTAAAGATTTAAAATTCCAAAACACATGTAAAGTTAACATTAAAATAATACATAATATAAATGTATTAAGATATATGATAATCTTAAAGCATTTCAGAATTTAGAAAAACACTTTGGATGTTAATAAAATAAAAATTTGAAATTTCTCCCTATAGGTATCAAAGCTTATGTTATATAAAAAATAATCTCAACAATAATAATACGCAACATAAAGGTCAAAATAATTTCTGCCTCCCAACTGTTGGAGTTTCTCAGGTGAAATAATTAGCTAGAGCAACCTTGAATACTTTATAAAGATTTTATTTTTTCTTTCAGCTATTCATATATTTGACCATAAAATGACATCACTTGTTAAGAAGAACATCTGAATTTGGCCAGTTCCCATTTATTTATATTCTGATACCCATCACAGAGAGATGTACATGATAAATTTAAATAGAGAATTTTCATATCCAGGGGAATATTTCAAATACAAGAGATCTTAGGAAATTCACACCTCCTAGTAAGAGAGAAAAAAGTCACTAGATTTGATGATAATGAACCCTTATGATTAATATAATGGGTATTTAAATTGGTATTTTAAAAACTTAGGCACTAATTAACATGATTAATTTCAATAAAGACCAGAGAATCAAGAAAATAACTCTATATGATGATGTTTAGAAGGTGAATTCTAGCTTTTCCTTGTGCTCTGTTAGAGAAAAATATTGAAAACATGCTCTATATCAAAAGTTAATTAGTATTAATATAAGCTACATAGACACATACTTGATAGAGATTTTATACTTTTTATTATGTAATTATAGATTGTTTCTGATCAAATTTAGAGATTTCTTTCCCATATTCTTGAAGAGCAAATTGATTTTTTTTTAAAACCCAGAAAACACATTTCAGTCATTATTACATTCTTCTGTTTTATATATTCAGAGAAGAACAGCAATCATTAAGGCTTAGTTCGATTTGGTTTTCTGTCATAAGTGTCAAGGACAAAAAATACTTTACAGCACAGCTATAAAGTGTGTCAATATGTCAATATGATTAAAGTACCAGTTGTTGTTGTTTTTTTGCTATAAATAGTGCTCTGTAGCAGATCAGGAGTTCTGCAAATGACATTTTCTCTACTAAAGTAATAAAAAGAATAATCATGTAGCAAAAATTTACATCTCATAAGAAAAAAATGGTAAATTCTAAATTAAGTTTCTGTTGAAACTTTCTATTTTCTTTTTTTCATTAAAAAAGTATTTGATATAACAGAAGTTGCTCTCTAAGAGATTAGTATTCAAAATGTGCTTCTGTGCTTACTTAGCTGCCTCAGCACTTTTGTACTAAAGTTAAAAATAAGAGGTAATAAAAACCTAATGAGATTGTTCAGTAGGTGCAGCTGGTCAGCATTATGGAACCAGAGCATGAGCAGCATTGTTCATACAGCATTTCTGGCAATGGACATTTTTCCTGTCCTGACTACTGAATATCTGATAATATGCTGATCCTCTAAGTCAATCAGGTTTAGTAATACAGATATCACTGGTAGCAATATTTCCATGTTATTAGCAAGGACTTAAATAGATTGAAACTTAGTTTATCCAGAAAACAGAAATAATAATAATAAAAAGCACAGGCCACAGGAGCTTTAGAATCTTTGATTACTTGTTGCTGAGTTTTATTTCTGCAATGAAGAAAAGTGCGTCTACAACGCTGGTTTCACCTGTGCTGAGACAAGAATTATATTTAATTGAAAATCATTTTATCTGAAATTATTTCTAACCTTAGGTCAACAATATTATGGACTCTACTTGCTGGAGGGTATATCTTAGTTGCCTGATTAGATTACATTACCTGGATACACTTTGGAAGTCATTGAATACTTAACCTTCTTGTGTTTAGATTATTTTGCAGAATAATAGACTATAAATAAATATAGCTATTCTTATGCTATATAAGAATAAAACTAGCCAACTGAGCATATATTTTCTGTATAAAAATTCAGGAAAAAAATCTAGGTAAGTCAAGATTTATTCAAAAATATTTGTACAGCATTTCTGATTAAAAATGACATTTTGGGGAAAATGCATGAAATATTATAGAATAATGAACCAAACATTCTTTCAGGACACTAATAAACATCTTAAAGATAGTTAATACATAATAAATAGATGATATTTAGATACATATAATAGATATAGCACCACCTACAAAGCCAATATTAGGATTTTACTTCCAGAAAAATTGAGGAAAAATAGCTTTCAATATTTCTCTTATTAAATACAACTCAAAACCTTACACATCACATATAAAACTAACCTAAGACAATTCTGAAAGGGGGAGATAAGACATACTGACTATAGACCTCACCACCCATTGAAAGGCATCTGGTAAGTTTCTTAGGTCTTGTTTTTGCCTCCTAGATGTCCAATGTGGTACTAGAGAAGCCAGCAACACAAATGTGCCAATAGGAGTAGACAAAAAAAGCCCCTCGGAGTTTCTGCTGCCTTGAACCTAAGAACCAGGAAAGGAGCAGCCTAGCAAAATAAAAACCTTTTAGACAACTGCTAGACTATAGAAAAAAAAAGACAGAAAATACAGGTCCCGGTTCCAATCTATACCACCATAACTTGTGTGGAGAATACCAAGTACTGAATATCTGACAACATGCTGATCCTGTAAGTCAGTCAGGTTTAGTTGTACAGTTATCACTGGCAGCAATATTGCCATGTTATTAGCAAGGTCTTAAATAGATTGAAACTTAGCTTATCCAGAACACACAAATGAAAACAAACAAACAAAGAAAAACACCCTTGCAAGATTATAAAGCAGCTCTCCAATCCACTCTCACCCTTGCCCAGGTGGCGTCAGAACCAGCCGTATAGGGAGCTTGGACTTTCATTCTCTGTCAGGGAGGTGAGCGAGATCAGGGTGCAATGTGATAAAGATCACTCACCCCTTGAGTTTTAGAGAAAACCATGTAGGGTGCCCAAACTTCAACTAAACCCCACTCTTCCCCACCAAAGTTATAAATTGCCACTCTCGCTCTCTGATGAAGTGATGCCAAATAAGACCTAGTAGAGAGTCAGGGCTTTCACCACCACCTAGTCTCAAGGCCACCAGTCCCAGGTGACTATGGAGTCTACATAGCAAGCAGTAATGATGTACTCTTGCTCCTCCAGCCAAGGAAGTATCAGTGGAGGCCTAAAGGAGAATGAAACATTCTATCTCTACCCAAGAGTAATGAAAAGTCCCCATCCTCGGTGGTCAACAGAGGCTCAATGAGGAAAATGGAGTTTCACTTCCATCTACCAATAACCAGGCAGCATTTCTTTTTCCCCAGCAGAGTGATGTTAGGGGAAACCAGATAAAACAGAAAGTTTAAATAATATCCAGAGTCTCAAAACATAATACCCCAAATATGTAGGTTTAGAACAATGATTACACATCATACCAAGAAGCAGAAAGATATCCAGCTGAATGAAAAAAGGCATCCAATGGATGCCAACACTAAAATAACAGAGATATTAAAATAAGACAAACATTTTAAAGCAGGCATCATAAAATATTTCAACAAGTAATTACAAGTATACTTGAAATTAAAAAAATTAGAGTCTCAGCAAAAGTATAAAAGATATAAGAAACAAGTAATTTTAAAAAATCAACAAAATAACCAAAACTTTCAAAAATTCAACAAATAGAATCAATAGAAGAATTAAGAGACAGAGAAAACAATTAGTTAAGAAAAAATAGATTAAAACAAATAACCATACCTGAAAAACAAGTAGATAATATAGTTTTTTAAAAAAATTAACATATCCCCAGGAAACTGTGAGAATTTTTTTTTTAATCTGACCTCTGTGCCACTAGGATTCCATATGAGAGGAGAAAACTGGGAGAAGGAAAAATACTTGAAGAAATAATGGCTAAGCACTTCTAAAATTTGGCAAAGGACATAAACTTAGACAATGAAGAAACTGCAAACTCTAAACAGGATAAACACATCAGGAAATGGAAACAAAGTTCACACCAAGGCACATCATAGTCAAACATCTGCAAACTACAGAGAAACAAAACATCCTTAAAGCAGTGAGGAAGAAATAAAACCTAACCAATGAGAGAGAAACAATTCAAACAGAAGTCGATTGCTCATTGGAAATTATGAAGGGTTGAGAAAGTGATAAACTAGTTTTCAAGTTCTAAAAGAAAAGACCTGGCATCCCAGAGTCTTATATTTATATAGGGTTATAACAAGCAGGGTTAGTCTAAATTGTAGGCAAAAATTTTAAACAACTAATGAGTTTAGAATTTAATGATTTAATGATAAACATATGATAAGTTTTGAAAAATGATTTCATCATAATTTTCTTTGAAATTTTCTATTCTGTAGTTTTTCAGACTAACAGTTCTTTATTCTGCCACTAAACATATACAGTAATTTCTAGATCTTAGATATTTTTCAAACTCTAGAATAATTAGGTTCTAATTATTTGTTTAAACCATAATTCTGCATATCTTAAGTTCATATTCCTTTCAGATCCTTGAAGAAAGGTGTCATCACTAAAGCATATGGTTAATAACAACTATATTGAAATAACCTGGGGTCTATTTTAATTATTTTGTTTCCTGATTTAATCATTTCTTCTATATTTTCATATGCTTCATTTTGTGTTTCACTGTTTAATTTTTATAACCTTACAAATAAAAGGTTATGAGGATACATGAAAGATTTAAGGTATAAACTTCTGAATAAGATGGATTCTGCCTAAATCTTATAAAAATAAACCTGCCACATCCCTCTTTAAAAATTCAGAAAATGCACATACTTTTAAAAAGGAAATAAATAATCCAAACTGGAATGCCTACACTTTAATTGGTAAGAACTTTTGAATTCTAAAGTTATGCATTTTATTTTATTTAGATTTCTATGTGTATATTTCAACATTCAGGACAGTAGAAAAAATGAATAATGTCATATACACTTTGCCCAGGTTCAACAATTTTTAGTATGCCCATTTACTCCTTAATATTTTATGTGTATTTTCTTAAAACAAAATATTTTATTTAAATAACAATGCTATAGTTATCATGCTTAGAAAATACAACATTAGCACAATACTTTAGCCTGAAGTATATATTAAAATTTCATGAAACTTTGCAACAATTTCCAATTGTATTTGCTTTACCTGAAAGGATTCAATCAAGACAAAGACTTGCCATTGTTTGCCATACTCATTTGGTCTCATCTAACCTGGAAGCTTTCCTCAGCCTTGCCTTGTCTTCATGGGCTTCAATAATACCAGTTATTTCAATTTGACTTCAGTTGTTTTCTGTTTTGCTTCCTCATTATTTGGTTCCAGATATGTATTTCTGGCTACAGCAAAATAAATTGATTATTCCTTCGCAGAGTATCACATGATACCTGTTTGTCCATTATTTTATATTTTAATTTCAATCATTTGGATGAAATTTTGCCTGCTTTGCTACTCTGTGTTTATTAATTTTTTAATTTATCAAGTAATTTATGTAGAAACAAATAAGGCTCTATGTATCTTCTGTTTAAGATAGTTCTAAAACTCTAATGCATATTTAACATTAGATGAACTATTGTTAGCATATTTCTCAGAAATTTTCAAATCAGTGGTCAGGACACTAAAATCAGGCTCTTGGACTAGCTTAAAAGTGGATGTAAGTAATTAACTCAAAAGAAATGTAGCTCAATTATTTTAAAGATAAAGTGGTAAAATTTGACTTACTGGTTTATTTACTACATTACAGATAGTTGTTTGCAAGTCTCACATTTTGGATCACAAAAATATGTTTGGGAATTTAATGCAATTTCAGAGTATTAACCAGACTTTTTAATTTGTCACATTTCATTTATATTTTAGCAATAGTAAAATCACTCTGCATGTTTAGTAAGAACAGTCACAACAAAAATACTTTAGTACCTCATTATCTGTGAAGTAATTTGTTTCAAGGAGCCATATTCTTTTAACATTGCTGTATAATATGCAGCAACATGATGAAGCATATGAAAATATAGAAGAAATGTTCATTATTTCCAGTTTAGAGCAATTGTATTTTTCGCATGAATACATTCGAAGTGTCATAGATGGAAGACAAGTAAAGTATTTTGTTATTTATATGATTAGAAACACAGCTATTGAAACTTTGTTCTCCATTTAAATATGTGGGAAAAAAATAAACATATGCCCCTTTATAAAGCCCAGTTTTAAAATTTGCTAGTATTTAGTGAATGCAAAGTAATTTACAAATATATTTATTCAGACATCATCATAATAGAAAGAATATTTAAATAGGCTTTGCTAAGAAATAAGAAATAAAAGTGGCCAGGCCTGGTGACTTACGCCTGTAATCCCAGAACTTTGGGAGGCAGAGGTGGGCAATTTATGAGGTCAGAACTTGGAGACCAGCCTGGCCAACATAGTGAAACCATGTCTGTACTAAAAATAGAAAAATTATCTGGGCGTGGTGGCACATGCCTATAGTCCCAGCCACTGGGGAGGTTGAAGCAAGAGAATTGCTAACAAACTTTCTTTTCCTACCTTCTGTGTGATTTCCTCATGTCCGTTCTTTAGGGTGCTAATGTGGCTTTTGGCAGTGTCTTCTGTATATTTTATACACTCTCATGCAATGTAATATTTGGAAGAATTCATGTGCTTAAGTTGATTTCTTATTACTGCTGGTTTTATTTTTCATTTCTCCCTTTTAACTCTTACAGAATCAGACAGTACATGTGCAAAATAATATAGAGATATTTTCTTTGAGAAAGAAAATCATACAAAATATAGCACAAATTATTTTAAATTTGGAATAGATATATAGACTAAAAAGTACACATCTCCTCAAATTATGTGAGATCAACGTATAGTGGAAGCCTTAGACTGGATTCCTCAAATATCAGAGCTTGAGTCAAAGCCTGAGATACTGTGTTATATAAGTAGGTAGTATCTGGAAATAGAAATGAGGAAGGAGAATCTACTCAAAGCACCTGTGTGTGTGTGTGTGTGTGTGTGTGTGTGTGTGTGTGTGTGTGTGTGACAGGGTCCTGCTCTTTGCCCAGGGTGATATGTAGTGGTGGATCAGGGCCCCTCCAAATCTCATGTCCTCACATTTCAAAACCAATCATGCCTTCCCAACAGTCCCCCAAAGTCTTAACTCATTTTAGCATTAACCCAAAAGTCCAAAGTCTCATTTGAGACAAGTTCCTTCTGCCTATTAGCCTGAAAAATAAAAAATAAGCTAGTTACTTTCTGGATACAATGGGGGTACAGGCATAGAATAAATACACCCATTCCAAGTGGGAGAAATTGACCAAAACTAAAGGACTGTAGGACACATGCCAGTTTGAAATCCAGCAGGGCAGTCAAACTGTAAAGCTCTAAAATGATCTCTTTTGACTCCAGGTCTCACACCCAGGTCACACTGATGCAAGAGGTAGGTTCTCATGGTCTTGGGCAGCTTCACCCCTGTGGCTTTGCAGGGTACAGCCTCCCTCCCAGCTGCTTTCATGGGTTGGCATTGAGTGTCAGCAGTTTTTTCAGGTGCATAGTGCAAGCTATTGGTGGATCTATCATTCTGGGGTCTGGAGAATGATAACACTCTTGTCACAGCTACATTAAGCAGTGAGCCATTAGGGACTCTGTGTGGGGGGTTCAACCTAAAATTTCGCTTCTACACTGCCCTAGCAGAGGTTCTCCATGAGGGAACTGCCCTGGCAGCAAAATGTTGCCTGGGCATCCAAGTGTTTCCATACAACTTCTAAAATCTAAGCAAAGGTTTCCAATTCTCAGTTCCTGACTTCTAATCACCCACAGGCTCAACAACATGTGGAAGCTGACAAGCCTTGAGGCTTCCACCCTCTGAAGCCACAGCCTGAGCTATACATTGGCCCCTTTCAGCCTTGGCTAGAGCAGCTGGAACACAGAGCACCAAGTCCCTAGGCTGCACACAGCACGGGGACCTGAGCAAGGCCCACAAAACCATTTTTTCCTTCTGGGCCTCCAGGCCTGTGATGGGAGGGGCTGCCATGAAAGTCTCTGATATGGCCTGGAGACATTTTCCCCATAGTCCTGGGAATTACCATTATGCTCTTTGCTATTTATGCAAATTTCTATAGCTGGCTTGGATATTGCCACAGAAAATGGGCTTTCCTTTCGTATTGCGTAGTCAGTTTGCAAATTTTCCAAATTTTTATGCTCTGCCTACCTTTAAAACTGAATGTCTTAACAGTACCAAAGTCATGTCTTGAATGTTTTGCTGCTTAGAAATTTTTTTTTGCCACATACCCGAAATCATCTCTCTCAATTTCAAAGTTTCACAAATTTCTAGGCAGGAGCAAAATGCTGCCAGTCTCTTTGCTAAAACATAACAAAAGTCACCTTTACTCCATTCCCCAACAAGTTTCTCATCTTCATTTGAGACCACCACAGCCTGGACCTCATTGTCCATATTGCCATCATATTTTGGGCAGAGCTATTCAACAAGTCTCCAGGAAGTCCCAAACTTTTCAACATTTGCCTGTCTTCTTCTGACCCCTCCAAACTATTCCAACTGCTGTCTGTTACCCAGTTCCAAAGCCATTTCCACATTTTCAGGTATCTTTTCAGCAACGACCCACTCTACTGGTACCAATTTACTGTATTGGTCTGTTTTCACACTGCTGATAAAGACATACTTAAGACTGGGCAATTTACAAAAGACAGAGGTTTATTGAACTTAGAGTTCCACATGACCAGGGAGGCTTTACAATCATGGAAAGGCAAGGAGGAGCAAGTCACATCTCACATGATAGTGGCAGACAGAGAAAATGAGGAAGAAGCAAAAGTGGAAACCCCTGCTAAACATGTCAGATCTCCTGAGACTTATTAACTATCATGAGAACAGCAGGAGAAAGACTTGCCCCATGATTTAATTACCTCCCCCTGAGTCCCATCCACAACATGTGGGAAATCTGGGAGATGCAAGTCAAGTAAAGATTTGGATTGAGACACAACCAAACCTTATCAATGATGAAATAAAACATAACTTTCAAGCGGACATGTAAATGTATAAAGTAAAATATTAGATAAATCAAAACTTTTCTTAAGTCATATCACTGGCAAAAGCATGAGCTGTTGCTAGGGGCTAGTTATGATCTTGCATCATAATTAAGACAGATTGAAACAGAGAGGATTGAAGTTTAAACAACCTCAAAAGATTTTAACTCATAATCATTTTACGTAAGCTAATTTGCCAAAGTTATATTTCCTGTATGACGAATAAAGTCTAATAGAAAGATTGACCCTTTGGTCATAATACATTAATTATTGAAAGTAGTTTTTATAATGCTTGATAAATTATATTAAGTAGCGATGACTTCTTTTTAAATTTTTACTCTCTCCAAATAAATTCATTTCTTAGGATTTCAAACTTATTTTATAACATGAATGACTATGGTTTAACATGCTATTATCATGTTAAGCTAACTAGAAAAAAAGACAGCAGGAGAGAGAAATGAGAAAATAATATATAACCCATATTTAATTTACCAAAATAATTTTGAATTAAAGTTTAAAAAATGTTTAATATACCCAATTCTACTTTTACTGATCAAAACATTTTTAATAGTGAAAGTGCTATCTGATTCAAATAATAGCCAGTGACTATGTTTCATAACAAAAGGAATTTTGACTTTAAAGGCTATAAGCCGGGATGTTCTGTTCTAATGCTGGAAAATAGATGTGAAAAAAAACACAGATAAATTGACTGTGCAAGTAACCAATGAGCATTAAAATTAATGATTGTAGAAAGCTGAGGCACAGGTGAAAGATACTGTGCTCTCAGATATATAGAACTGTTTAATTGGTAAAATCAATGTCTTTGAAGTAATTTACTAAGAATAGGTAGTCATTCGTAACAGTAATTATCCTGAGGTAAGTGGTAAAATGTATTTAATTTAAATCATGATATTACCATTGTGGTTAGCGTCTATTCACGCTCCAATCCTAAAGCAATTTTTTCAGCTGTATTAGCTCTGGAATTTTAGCAGGAACAAACACACCATATTCAAACTAATGCTCTTAGTTTGTAAACTTTTGTAAGATGACTGCCCTTAAATAAAAAGGTGTAGGTGCCTAAATGTGTATATTGAATATGAAGTGATTTAATGCAATCTTATTGTTCTCAGATGATGCCTCCTTAATGATTTAATTTTTCCAGCAATTGAATTAAATACTTAAAGATACTATGGCTAAGATCACTACATGTTAGTTGACTTTTGTCAGCATTTCAAAGTCATTAGATATTTACAAATTAACTATAAAGGGAAGTATAGCAAAATAAGAGAGAGGTCTAACAATATGTATTTGAGATTAATATTTAGAGCAGAATTACATTTTAACTACATTATGCATCATTATTGTTATTGATATTAATAAAGAGATGTAGGCAAAGAATGTTCTAAAACATATAGAGAAAAAATTTTAAGTGAGCTGTTAAAATAACTGTCAAATTCATAAATACTGAAAGACAACCTATAATTGGGACAAAATTCAATTTCTTAGAAATGAAATAATTTTTTCTTAGAAATTAAGGGATCTAAGTCCTTCAACAGAAACTATGATTTTGAAATATAAGCTTTTATTTTTATTTTTACAGCAAGATTAACTTTTTTTTTTTTTTTTTTTTTTTTTTTTGGAGACAGAGTTTCGCTCTTGTTACCCAGGCTGGAGTGCAATGGCGCGATCTCGGCTCACCGCAGCCTCCGCCTCCTGGGTTCAGGCAATTCTCCTGCCTCAGCCTCCTGAGTAGCTGGGATTACAGGCATGCGCCACCATGCCCAGCTAATTTTTTGTATTTTTAGTAGAGACAGGGTTTCACCATGTTGACCAGGATGGTCTCGATCTCTTGACCTCGTGATCCACCCGCCTCAGCCTCCCAAAGTGCTGGGATTACAGGCGTGAGCTACCGCGCCCGGCCCAGCAAGATTGCCTTTAAATTTTTTCGTATGAAATGAATAATTTTGCACTTTGACATACAAAAATTTTAAATAAGCTCAAATGTTATAATAAATTTATGGGCATCTGTATTTTGTTTACATGAGGTGATGTCATTCCTGTCAGTCTTTTTTAGTGTGTCTAGATATTTGTCTTTTTGTATGTAATTTGTCTATACAATAAAAAAATAATAATCATTCAGCAAATAATGTACTGAGTATCTACTCCATATAAGGCAGAATTTTGTGCACGTAACTGAAGTGACTGCCATAAATATAACAAATAAAAGTTCAGGACCTCCAGAACACGTTTTAGTTTGGATGGAAGTGGGGATAGGATCAAATAGGATCAAAGTGAGCAGCCATGTGAACATGTGTCCTGCTCATCTTGGGCATATTTTGGGTTACCAAGAAAAATATATAGACAGAAGATAGTGTACTGAGGTAGGACGTGGGGATTTACTCCAGAGGTGGTACTGGGACACTAAACCAAACTGAGGACTGGTTAAAACAGGGACAGGGTGGAGGAGGCAGCTTTCCACAAGGCATGCCCTGCAGTTTGCCATGGCAGTTTACCATTGCCGTGGAAACACCTGGAAGTTACTGCCTCTTTCTATGTCAACCATCCAACAACCTAGAATTTACCACCTCTTTTCCAGAAATCTCTACATAATTCACCATTCCATTTTCATATAATTAAAAGTGGGTATTAATGTGACTGCAGAAATGCCTTGGAGCTGCTACTGTGGGCACACTACCTGTGGTGTAGCTCTGCTCTGCAAGGAGCAGTTCCTCTGCTGCTGCTGTATGCTGCCACTTCAATAAAAGTTGCTAACACCATCAGCTAGCCTTTAAATTCTTCCCTGGGCAAAGCCAAGAACCCTCCCAAGGGTAAGCCCCAACGTTGAGGCTCAACTGCGCTGCACCAGTACCACTACCCTAACTGTTGTTTACAGTCGTGTACTGTATTTGAATATTTATCCCACTGTGTATCAGGCATCACATCCTTTACATTCATTAGGGAGGCTGAGGTACTGAATTTGGGTTGCTGAGTTTCAGCTCCAGGCCTTGTGTAGGTTTGAGGTTTTTACGTATGTCTCAAGATGCACATTGTAATCTCATTACCACATCTTGTCTGATTTCATTTGGCCACATGACATCACTCGCTATTTACCATTTTGCATTTGTATTTAATTTTTATTTCCCACACCTGAAGATCTAAAGTGTGTTGCCAATCACAGATCATAATCTCCAAATGGGGGAGTTTTGCTGTTAGTTTCACACTTCTCTGAAAATGACTCAAAAATATAAACAAAACCTTAAATTTGGAAAGAAAAGTTGATCTTAGTTAAATACTTTATTGTTATAGTTACATAAAATTTTCAATAAGGGCAAGTAAACCATGGAAAAGCAGTAAAAGAATTCTTAAAATTATTGTTTTATTTAATTTTGTTAATAAGAATAACATCAAACTTTAAAGAGAAGTAGGAAAACTCTTTATTACCCAAAAACAAAAAACATGTATTGTTTCCCTTTATCACTGTAATGTCTCAATACCAAAGCACCAAATAGTATCTATGAAATACCAGCATAATGGTAGTAATACTAGTAATGCAATCTCAGTTTTAATTTTTACCACAATAAAAATGAGACAGAAAATCAGAAATTTATAAAAACATTATCTAGCATTTTCTTGTCAATTCAGTAAATGGCCTTATTTTCTTTCATATTAGTAAACCATAACCAAGTTCAACAAGCTGACCATTTCACTTTCTCACATTAAATTCTTGGTTTCTTATTTTATCTTACTGCTATTTATCTCAGTAGCTCACAATCAAAGCCTAACTGTCTGTGGCAAAGCTCAGCCTCAAAAATCAGGATCAGATGAATGTTATGTTAAATAATATCTCATTAAAAAAGGGCTCACACTACCTTATTATCTAGTCTTCTAATTTCAAAATATCATTTATTTACAAAATCTGATACTTCTCTATCAATTATCACTAATTATCAGACATCGTGTACATAAAATTCCTTCTCCCCAAATGTTTTTAAAATACAATTTACTAACATCTTGATTGTTTCTTCCTGCTATCTTTCAAATTCATTCCTCTCTTTATATGCTGAAAACATTCTCAGGCATAATTACTGCAAGTCTCTATAAAGGCAGATGTCTAATCAAAATCTCAGACTGCTTATGTGACCCCAATTATGGGTAAAGGAATAAAAGTTTTTGGAAATAATAATAAAACATGCTGGTTTCTGTTCATCTCATTTTCTAAATGTCACGAAGGAGGTCAGCTATTAACATGTCTGAGATAAAATGTGAAGTGAGAAGTACTTATCAGAGAAAGAATCGAAGAGTTCATTAATCTAGTAACAGAAAATATCCACTGGAATATTTGGAAGAAATGTAATGAGTCATGCAAACAAACTGAGCACAATATACACAGACCATCAAGTTGATATGGAGGAGCAATCAAACAAGATGTAATAATTTGCTTTCTTGCTAACTGGAATTATAAAGTGTGAGGTGGGCCAAAAACAATGAAGTAGTTTAACAAAATTGTATTATGCTCTGATTCTCACTCTACTTCTTGAGTACAAAATAAAAATAAAAGTAAATTAATAATTATAAATTAAAGGCTGATATCAAATTTTTACAATATATTATGAGAAAGTCTAGAGAAGAGTCTTGATATATACCTACTGATAAAAATAAATTAGAAGAGTATGTGTACTAAAATATTAACTTGAATGTACATGTTTAAGAATCTCTTGAGAGCCACAGACCTGTTGTATTTGCCTATGGTCTGGTCGTGGTCAGAAGAAACAGTAAATTAATCTTCCTTGAACATATATTTCTTCACTTAACCTGCTGGTTACATTGTTCTATTGAAAGGAACATGAGCCAACGGAGTGGGTGGATACATTCATAAGGAATATATTCATTTGCCTGCTGGGATTAAAAAAAATACTACTGACATTAGGATTTATTTGTATCATGAAGTGAACAGCTAGCATGGTGACTCAAAGCTGCTTTCAGAAATTTAGTCGGTTTCCATCTTTTCATTTTCACACTTCAAGGCTCAGTTTTTCCATGCTTATGGTTTTGTGGTAATATATTTTCTTTTTCTAACCAAGCAGGAAGGAAGAAAATGTCAAGGTTGTCATTTGTAATGGGAATGTAAGCTGAAAGACCATCTGATTATGTCCCATTGACCATAATAGTGTTTCATAATCTCATGTATTTTACATAGCACATTGCCACTTCTGATGGTTAATACTGAGGGTCGACTTGATTGGATTAAAGGATGCAAAGTATTAATTCTAAATGTGTCTGTGAGGGTGTTGCCAAAAGAGGTTAACATTTAAGTCAGTGAGCTGGGAAAGGCAGACCCACAGTCTGGGTGGGCACAGTCTAAATCAGTTGCCAGCATGGCCAGAATCAATAGCAGGCAGAAGAACATAAAAAGCCTAGCCTGGCTTAGCCTGCAAGCCTTTCTTTCTGCTGTGCTGGATGCTTCCTGTCCTCGATCATCAGACTCCGAGGTTTTTAGCTTTGGGACTCGGACAGGCTTCCTTGCTCCTTAGCTTGCAGATGGCCTATCACGGGACCTTGTGCCTTGTTTTATGTGTGTGTGTGTGTGTGTATATATATATATATATACATATATATAAATTTTAGTCAACTCATTTTATATATATATATATATATATATATATATATATATATATATATATGTAAGTTCTGTCTCTCTAGAGAACCTTACTTTAACTAACATAGATTTTGGTACTAGGAGTAGTTGTAGAGGAACAGAATATTAAGAATGGAGTTCTTTCATTGGTTTTGGGAATTCTGGAGTTGGCTGCTTAATATGATTAGACCCCCAAATGCTAAGCACTCTACTTCTAATAGATGGAGAACACTGATAGTCCTTGGCATAAACTGTTTAGAGAGTTATGCGAAATAAATGCATTTGACATTTCTGATTCACTGCTCCTGAAAGGCAAGACGTTTAGTGACTCTATACATAATATTTTTGACCATATGTGATAAACCAAGAAACAAAATGAAGTTGTTTGGTTGCTCCTAAGTTCACTGTACAAAGTGATGAAAGAAAATGATTAACTCAAAGATTCTAACTCTCAGCTTCAGAAACAGATACTGAGCCTCAGATCTGCTAAGATTGTCCTGAGTAAGATTGCTGTGTAGAGAAAGAGCTGAAATAGTGGAAAAACCAACAGGGGCTCTTATTACGTGAGTGGCTGACCTGCAGACAGAGTCTTGCCAGGTGTCTACTGTTAAAGTGAGGGCATTGATTGAAAAAGAATGGGACCCTGCAACTTGGAATGTGGATGTGTGGGAAGACCATGATGAAACTGGGGAAACTGAGCTTATAAATGCTGATGAACCTTTTTTGCCATAAAAAACCGAGTAACTTGAATAGGTTTGGAAAAGAACTCCAAGCTCTAGATGAGAAGTGCCAGTATGGCCAACATTAGCTAAATCACAGCCTCCTGAGAGGCTCCGCAGAGAATCGAGTTATACTGTGCCTACACTTGTGACCTGCAGAATGGAACTATGAAATTGTGTTGCTTCAAGTCACTAAGTTCATTACACAGTAATGATAAACTCATACACTGCTTCATACAAAAGCACAGTGACTTCTAAAGGAAAGGAAAACAACACTGAATAATCTTTATGCACAAGACAAGCAAATAATAATAGGAACCTTACAGATAATAAAAATCGAATTTCAGAAAAGTCTACACATAAATAATCAGACAGTTAAAAATAGTTGAAAAAGTCCGGCCAGATGCATGTAGACTATTTCTGCATTTCCCATCCCTGAACATACAGTGCAAATTGCTGTTTATTCGTGTTTCTTCTGAAAAAAAATTCTCAAATACATAGTATGGCACTTTCCATTTTTCCAAATACAGTGATTCTTAACCAGTAAAGTGATAGTAATCTGGGAAAACAGATTTTTAATTTAACATTCAAATTGCTATAAAACCAACATGGGCTAAACTTGTAAAAAAAAATATAATTGTATTTAAAACATTTTTATATACTTATCCTTCATTTATATAAGACATATTGAAGAGAATAAAAATATGGCAAATTTAGTTATATCGTAAATTTGAATGCTTTTTTCATTAACATATTTCAGGAAAATAATCAAAAATGTTATTTTAGATGTCTTCTGGTTTACAAAATGTTTACAAAATGGAGAAATCTCATTTTACAGGAATATATTTAATTTGGACAATTCTAAAACTAATTGCATGTTTATTGTTATTCTGCATTCTGGCACACTAATGTTGAGTGCTTCCCAACTCGGAAACAAAAACTTAAAAAGAATAAAGAAAAATACAAACAAACAG
The DNA here is from genome assembly GCF_030222135.1 of Aotus nancymaae. Taxonomy (NCBI): domain Eukaryota; kingdom Metazoa; phylum Chordata; class Mammalia; order Primates; family Aotidae; genus Aotus; species Aotus nancymaae. The sequence continues at coordinate 55,100,069 of NW_026988431.1, read as the reverse complement.
CAATTTTTATTCAGCAGATTAATAGCTAACAGAGTGGTATCTATGTCTTTTTAAATTTAAATATATGTTTTCGAAATGTTAACTTGCACATTATTTTCCAGATCTAAATATAACTTTCAGTTAACTTAAGTTTTAAACTATTTTAGGACAATCTTTAGAAGATAAAAATTTTTAATTTAACAGTGAATTTTTTAAAATATAATATTTTATGTTATATAAAACACATAATGATGTTATGATAGCAAATAAAATTCAAAACATAAAATTAATTCAAACAAATACAATTATATTTGTTAAGAGCTTAATGATTTTCTTCTTTTGTTAAAGTTGTATTCCAATAATGGCATCATAATTTTACAGTCATTGTAAGCAATGACAGAACTTAAACTCTTATTAAAATTATGTTTCCACTTTCTAAAGCTTAATTGAAAAATTGTCATTCGACTAATTTCTAAAAGCAGTGTGCTTATGAGACTTATTCCTAAAACCAAGTTTTTGTTAAATAGAAATATTTGAATTAATAATATGTAAAGTTTGTTTGCAAATTTAAATGATGCAGGAAAAACATTTCTAAATATATATCTTCTATAAACTAGAAACACTAAAAATGTCACCAATTATGACATGTAAAAAAATTAGTCAGGACTTTAACTGGATTCGTTTTAAAATCAAAACTTGAAAATTTGGAGGAAAAAATTGCCAGACACTAGATTTTATAGTAGATTACTAGTTACAGATAAGTTAACTGATTTTAAAGACCTTTATTGCCAACAAATAATTGCTTAGCAGACTTTGTGTGGGAGTATATCGCACTGTATTGTACCTAACTGTATTGTTTTCCCAAATTTCTATTAGTAATTTTGTAAATTACATTTACATTAGCAAAAATCAATACACCAAACCAAAATGTACCCATGCTTTGTCGTAGTTTGACTGAGTTTTGCTGTCTCTTTTTGGTAAGTTCTCATTGCTCACATGTAATATAATTTGGTTTGTCATAACTTTTCTCTTAGAATATAAATAAAAATATAAAAATAATTTACTTAAAATTCAAAAATAAATGTAATCTTTTCTTTTTAAAAAAGAACACAAAATAAATATTAGCCAACCTATATTGACATAAACAATTGATATTTATGCCATCTATGCAAACTAATGTTAAAATTCTAATTCAGTCAACAAATAATAGTTGTCTCTGTTGGGACAAGTTTTGTAGATATCCAAATACATCTAAATATTTAAAATGAGCATTTTTCAAACTCCATGTACCCTTACCTGACATCCCAATACTCAACAATTCCATTTAGAAATCTGTTCCCTCTTTACACTATCTGAATCTCAGTAATAGCTAACATTTTGTTCTTCTTTTCATTAGGGTTACCTATCTATTTCATCTCCCCTTTTACTAGCCTATGAATGCACTGAGAGCTGAGACTTGGCTATTCACTATTTATCAACCAATATACCTGTACTGGTTTTCACATCATTGAATACTCAAGAGGATTTTTATTTTACTTTTGTACTTCTGCAAAGTAGTGAAAGAAAAATCTACCAATGTTTTGAAAATGAATTAAGTAATATACATATTATTTATGCAGATAGGTAAATGTAGAAAAAAAAATTTTCTTATTAATAAGGAAAAGTAATATTAAATGGTATAGTAGATAAAACTTAAAATCTCAGTGTCATGGCATTTAAAAATGTAATATATTTTCTCTCCATGCAACTACTCACACAAGTATTTCTGGGTTTGTGCCTCATCTGAATGATAAGAATTTATGAAACCAACTTTTTTATTTTGGCAACTCTCCTTTCATCAAGAGTTCTCTCAATTTAATTAATAGATTAAAAATGTTTTATTTAAAAAATGGGAGAAGATATTTCCAGTTTTTAGTACTCAATCTAGAAATGACACTTGTATTGGTGAGAACTACTCACGTAGTCCCATTGTATTGGTGAGAACTACTCACGTTGTCATTCAGACTCAAGGAGACTAAGAAATGTAGTCTGGTTGTTACATTAAGAAGTCAGCACGGCAAACTCTACCACAAATCATTACAAGTTTATTCAGAATATTTTACATTTAATCCTACAGAAAATGTAGAATCTATCTGTATGACCCTATCTCAATTCACTTTTTAAGGCAAGGCAACTCAATCCAGGACTGTGGGGGGCAGAATTTTGGTTGGAGATTCTTTCCACCCAATATCATAAGCTAGAATCTATTGCTACTCCAACTTTGATTTCTAGGGTGTGTATAGAGTCAATAAGATTTTGCTAGAATTTAATTCAACCAATTAACTCATCACACTGTAGTCCTGGTTACATTTTCAAATCAAAATCTCTCAATGAAGAAAGTAGGACATTGATTTATCTGCTAATTCATGCTCCTTATTTCATGGTGGATATTCTTTTTGTTTAATAGCCATATGAATGTTTTACAGTTATATAATTTTTTGTGTGCTTTCCCTGTCTTTATCATGTTGTCATGAATTTTTTTGGGGGGGTGTGGAAATCACACTCCTGGAATTTTTGCCTTAGTTGCTAACTTTTAGCATTTCCTACATCTATTTTTATTATATCAGCTTATTCTTTTCCATGAATCATTTTGAAACTCGGAACTTGTATGTAACACACGGCCTCATTTTTCAGAATTGCGCCCCAAGGATAGTAAAATTTCTCCTTTTCTTCTTTACTTTCAATATCTGTATTTAGAATTATCAGCAACTGAAAGTGGTTTGATATTATCCTAATGATGATCATTAGCTTTTCTTCCTATCTCCATACAAAAACAAACAGGGTATCATTAAGCTACTACTCATTGTTAAAAGTAACTACTAAATAAATATTTGCATTTATTTATTCCATTTTTCTTCTTTGGCCTCCTTTTGATGACTCATTTTATTGTATTTTTATTCTGCTAAGTTGATATTAATATAATAATTATGACTATCCTAAATATCATGTATATACTTCAGCCTAAAGCACCAAATAAATTTGGTAATGTAAAGTTTTTGATTCTGTCATTTTGCTGAGATTGTATAAACTTTAAAATGCTTTTGTTTGTTTTTTGTTTGTTTTGAGACGGAGTGTCGCTCTGTCACCCAGGCTAGGGTGCAGTGGTGCGATCTCGACTCACAGCAACCTCCGCCTCCCAAGTTCGAGCGATTCTCCTGGGTCAGTCTCCTGAGTAGCTGGGACTATAGGCGTGAGCCACCATGCCCAGCTAGTGTTTGTATTTTTAGTAGCGACGGGGTTTCCCCTTGTTGGCCAGGATGGTCTCAATCTCTTGACCTCGTGATTTGCCTTCCTCATCCTCCCAAAGTGTTGGGATTACAGGCGTGAGCCATTGCACCCAGCCTAACACTTTTAAATCAATTTTCTCCCTTCCATTGTTTGTGTTGTTGATGATATGCATTTGGTTTAATGTATAAACTCCAGATATCATTATGATTATTTGTTGTCATAGTTCACATTAATTTATTGCATTGAATTTTATACAATTACCAATATTCTACTATTTTTTCCTATATATGTTGATTTAATATGGTTCAATTTAAGATATCTTACATAATTTCCTGTGGTTTTTTTTTTTTTTTTTCTTTTCTTGTGCATTTCAAAGTGTCTGTCTGATATTCTTGTCTTTCTTCCAGAAGAACTCACTTATTTATTTTAATCAAGGTTTCTGGCAACAAATTTCTCTCTCTCAAGTTTCTCTGAAAGTGACTTTATTTTATCTTTACATTTAAATACTTTTCCCTGGGTATTGTAGGGGTGGAAAAATCTCATGTCTATTCTCCTAGGATCCTAGCTGGGTCCAAGAATTAAATTAACAAAGCATAGATTAAAAGGAGAAAAGCAGAATATATTTGACATGGCACAGGAACCCTTATAAAGAAATAAAGACCTTAAAGAAGCAGTTTGAGTCAGTAACTTACATAGTGGATTGGACAAAACAAAACAAAACAAAACAAAACAAACAATAAAATGTAAAACTGGCTTAAGTATGTGTGGAGACTTACAACAGTCATTCTAACAAGATCTGTAACATAGTCTTTGGATCTCAGCTGCTTTCCCTTGAGGATAAGAATGTTGTCTTTTGTTCTAGTACAGGTAGAGAATATTTCTAACAGCAATTTTATCTCCTACTCTTAAGAAACAGCATGAAGCTCAAAATGATCTTTTCTCATCTGCTCTTTTTAAAATGTCTTTAGTTTAAACAGTCAATATGCCAGAACAGTGTTATTTCATCCCTGTCACAAGGATTGAAGTAAATATGAAGATCAGGTTGAGAGAGAATTCATATATTTATAATACTGAATCTTATAATTCATAGACTCCTCACTCGGGTGCTTTTATGACACCCCATAGTGAAATTTGACCTAGTCAAATCAAGTACGAAGCAAGTATCTTCTAAGTAAACATATCCTGTCTTAGCTATTATTTTTCTTCTTTCACAGATACAGCACTCAGTAACTATTTGCTTAATTTAATTTATTTGGTAATTAGTGACGAGTATGCCTGCATCACCTCTACCACTGGGAACGGTAGTACCTGAAAAGCTAGTACAAACATCCATCTATCTCCACAGGAGGTAGTCAATAAAGAGACAAATTAGTCTCCTTCTGTTTTTCTTCATATATTGTACACTCAGATTGACTATGTTTCATTTAAATTTCATTATTTTGTAATTGCCCTCTATGAAAGACGGTTCATAGAAGCATTCTCTGTGCACAATATGTATTTGTTGACACATAAAGTGTAATTAATGTCAAAGGAATATAATTGAGCTCATGCAGCAGGATAAATGTATTTTATTTTCTATTTTAATGCTTAAACATACTGTGAGAAAAATGAAAATAGAAAGTCTATGTGAAGTGAAATAATTAAACGATAGCAAAAGAAAATTGAAACCCTTATCTAGTAGTGCAAATAGATTCCATGATGGTAGGAGGTTTCTACAAATTGGTTGAAGTGTTTTCTAATCACAATAGAGACAGGGAAGATACCACTTTCAAATTCTCACTGTAAGAGGCCTTCACATAGAATAATTAATATGAAGACTACAGAGAAAACCATACGTGAAAGTGAGAGGAAGAGGATACATTACAGAAACAGTTTTCTCAAGTTCTACAGGAGAAAAGAAAGTGAGAAATAAGTGGGACATCATAGAAAGAACAGGCAAATTTGGGAGTTAGAGGACACTGATAATGAAAATCTGTCATGAATCGGCAAATGAGAAAAATAAATACATTGAAACATTAAATCACACCTGTTGCCTGATGGCTTTTCTTTGCTTTTTGTTTGTGTTTGTTTGCTACTTATTTGCTTTCCACTAAATTCAAACTTCAAGAAAATGTCCATCAATTATTTTTTCACTCTACGAGGTATCATAAGAGAACTGGCACTGTAGTTTGCTTACGGAGGAATGCTGAGGTCAGGTTCACTAAAGAAAAGAGTAAGGGGAGGTGACCAGACAAGATCCCCATTTCCATAATTTTTACTTCTCTGAATAAAAGTAATGGCTTTATTTCTTGAATATTTATAAGGGAATAAATGGTAGTATTTGATACTAGCCACCTAGTCTATTATATAAAGAGAAATCTAAATTCAATAATCTTTTTGAAAGTCAAAATTCTACGTTTTTTTAAAAAGTGAATTACTGGTTTCTCTTTACAAGGAGCACTTTATTCCTAACTCCTAATATAATTCTTACTCTGGGGCAACCTTGAAAGAACTCTTTTCTCAGGCCAGGATGAATTATCTTTTATAAAATTGTATAGAAAGTATGAAGAATGACAAGGTCAGTAGGTGTAATATTTTGTAACATAGTATCAATTATATTCACCAGTTACCTGAATTGAAAACATTCATAATATCTGTTTAATGAGCATTATAAAAAATAAAAGTATTCTAATTTGTCATTTTCAATTGCATACTTCTTTCTGTCAATTAATGAATTATGTGAATTTAGTGTGTATTCCTAAATTTAATCTTCTTATAAGAAAAAAAGTCTTATATTAATGAAGTAGATAAATTTTAAATAATATTTATGATGTTTTATTGATGAGTAGAATGTTGAAGTGCTCACTTAAAAACGCAAATTTAGGGGGAAAAGCAAATAAACTGGAGAAAACATTATATTTTTCAGTAAAATCTGTCCATAAAAATATTATTTCTTGTAACTACTAAATTTTATTTTCAGAAACAAATAAAACTATTGTAACCACAAAAATTAAACTTTTTAAAATATCATTTATCTCAAGGGTAACCAATTCAATTAAAAGTAACTCCTTGCTTTTCAGTAACATCCTTGGAGGGGGGAGACAGAACCAGAAGGAACAGATATATATTAATAATTTAATGCCTCATTGATCTCCATTTCAATCCCCCATCTCACACCTTTGAATAAGCAATCAGAAATATAGGTTTAGCGAAGTGTATACAGTTCAAGAAAAAATACCAAACTCACTGCCAAGAACATTCATTCCTAGGCAGAAAGAAAAGACATAGGGGCTTTCTTAGCCGGCAACACTTCTACATTTGTCTCGGAAACGCAATGCTTAATCCTCCTTACTATTCTCGAGTATTTTTTGTTATGTATTTATTATGATTAATTTTATGTGTCAATTTAGGGGGTTCAGTTTTATGCAATTAACATTTAAATCAGTGAACTCTGAGCAAAAAGATTGCCCTCCATAAGGTAAGTGGGCCTCATCTAATTAATCGAAGATCCAAACAGAGAAAAAGAAAAAAAAATAGCCTCCCCAAACAAGAGGAAATTCTCCAGCTAACTGCCTTGGAACTGGATCTGTGTCATTGGCTGTCCTGGATTTCCAGGTTTCTGGCCCACACCACAGATTTCGTACTCACTGGCTTCTATAATTGTGTGAGCCAATTCCTTTATACATATGCACATCTTTTTGGTTTTGTTTCTCTGGAAAACCCTAATACTGTACTCAGTTTGATTATTTCAAATATTAAATCCATCCAAAATTTAGTTTTGTTTTTGGCTATATTGAATTTACAGATGAATAGTTGGTTAAACGACCAACCTGATAGAGGCAGAACAAGACGTCAGAAAAGAAAGCTCCACCGATCTCCCTGACTGCAAGGAAACCAATTTAGCAACTACTACACATAAAACAAAACAAAACAAAACCTTCATAAATACCAAACATCAGGTGAGCACTGAGTACTTGGTTTTCATTTTCTATCACTGAAAGAGGGACTGAAGAGATGTAAACAGCCCTGGATCACAGACACCACCCCTTACCCGCCCTTGGCAGCCGCAGCATGCTAAGGAAAGCTTCTCTGGGCACCGGAAGAGGGAGATCACAGCAACTGCAAGGCATTGAACTCAGTGCTGTCCTGTTAGAGCAGAAAGAAAAACCAGACCACACTCAGCTGATGCCCACCCACAGAGGGAGCATTTAAACCACCTCTAGCCAGCGGGGCATCTCTGATTCCACTGGACTGAACTTGAGAGCCAGAAAACCTCACCACTGAGGGATACAGCATTCTGTGTCTTCAAATAAACTTGATAGGCCGTCTAGATCATAAGAACTGCAACTCCTAGGAGGGTCTTAATGCTGAACTAGGCCCAAAGGCAGTGGACTGAGGGGGACACGTGCTATACTGAGACTCCAGCTAGGACAGCCAAGGGAGTAATGGCATCACGTCTCCTCTAACCTCAGGCTGCATAGCTGTGGCTATAAAAGACACTTTTTTATTCCAATCGAGGAGAGCAAAGAGTGGGGAGGACTTTATCTTCCATCTAGGGTACCAGCTCAACCACAGCATGATAGGACAATGCTCAGAGTCATGAGGTCCCCAATTCCAGGCACTACCTCTAAGATTACACATCTAGGCACATCCTGGGCCAGAAAGGATGCTGCTACTTTGAAGAAAAGAACTCAGTTCTTGCAGCATTCATAGCCTGCTAACTGAAGAGCCCTTGATCCCTGAATAACCAGCAGTGACACCCCAGTACTACACCGAGGGCCTTGGGTGAGCTTCAGATGTGACTCAGTGCATTACCAGCTGTGTGGCAACAAAGTAAAACTTCTTCTGCTTGAGAAAAGCAGAGGGAAAAGTGAGGAAAATCTGTCTTGCCTTTTAGGTACTGGCATAGCCATAGGGGAATAGGCACCAAACAGACTCTTGGCATTGCTGATTATAGGACTTGACTCTTGAATGGCATTTCTGCACTTGCTTTGGGCCATAGGGAAGTCCACTGGCATGAAGGGTGATTCCCAGACTAGGCTAGAAAATTCCCAGCCACTGTTTATCTGACAGGAGGAAAAGCTCAGGTGGCAATGATCTGTCACTGCCACTCACCTCCTACTGTGTGACCCAATTCCTAACTGGCCTTGGACCAGTACTGGTCCATGCCAGGGATTTGAGGACCCCTGAGTTAGAGAACACCAAGCAGATTTAATCCAAAGAAGACTGCTTCAAGACATTTAATAATGAAACTCCCAAAGTCGTGGATAAAAAATGTATCCTAAAACAGCAAGAGAGAAGAAACAACATACAATGGGCCTCCAATATGACTGGCATCAGACTCTTCAGTTGAAACCTTGTAGGCCAGAAGAGTTCATTAGTAGAATAAAAGAAATAATAAAGATATCATGGCAGAAATAAATGCAATAAAAATAATTCAAAAAATCAATGAAACAAAATGTTAGTTTCTATATATATATATATAATTGCATTTTAAGTTTTGGGGTACATATGAAGAACATGCAAGATTGTTGCATAGGTACATACATGGCAATGTGTTTTGCTGCCTTCCTCCCCATCACCTGTATCTGGCATTTCTTCCCATGTTATCCCTCCCCAACTCCCCACCCCCTGCTGTCCCTCCCCTAGTTCCCCCCGGACAGACCCCAGTGTGTGATGCTCCCCTCCCTGTGTCCATGTGTTCTCATTGTTCAACACCCGCCTATAAGTGAGAACATGTGGTGTTTGATTTTCTGTATTTAAAATAAAATAGAAGCTTTCTCAAGGTCACAAAGAAGAAGGCAACAGATCAGTGACTTGAATTTGCATCTTCTAGACCCCAAAATCATACTTTCTAAAATCATACCCAGTAGTCCTTGTCAGCAATAGTGAATTACTTTCAAAGTCACCTGCTTTTTGAAAGACTTTAAATTACAAGAGAAAATTAAAAGTAGTTTTTATACTTAAAATATTTGATGTGTTCAGTATAAAATGTTCAGATAAAGACAACTACACGTTCAATTTTTCACTGACTGAATCAACTGCCTTTTCAGATGTTAATGGGGATTCATTGATTCTAAAATCCCCCAAATCCCAGAAAATTGGCATCGAATGTATATTATAGCTTAAGTCATGAAGTTGTCTCTCTGTATTCTCTCTTACTTAGAAACTTCTAATGCCTTCACTGGACTCCCCAGTAATTCTTCAGTTAAAACTATTTACTGCTAATCTTTTGTCTATAGAAATCAAGTGGAGAATAAAGCCATTATTGGGGATTTTTCCAGATCAGACTTCTAAAACTCAGAATGACTCAGATTAACTAAAATGTACTTTCTTTTATAGAAAGTTTATTATGGAATTAGCATATATTTTGAATGAACGAACAAGAGCTGTGTAAAAGTGGGCCATATCCATGATGCTTATACATCTAAGTGCAATTTTCAAAAACAAAGAACACAATGGAAGTCAAATACACATTATTTAAATGTAATGAGTCTGTTAGCAGTGGAACATACTCAAGTTACAAAGCACCAAAGTACGTTACCAGTGGCAAATGAATACATGTCTGCAGCAACCTCAATTCTTGCCTCCTCAGAAGAAAGAATTTGACTGAGGGGCATAAGGCACAAAGAGAGATCAAGACAAGTTTTAAAGCAGTGACAAAATTTTGTTAAAAAGCTTTAGCTCATGTATGAAAGGAAGTAAAATACACTTGGAAGTGGGCTAAGCGGGTGATTTGAGATATCAAGTGTCCTGTTTGACCTTCGACTTGGGTTTTATCTGTTGGCATACTTCTGGGGCCTTGCATTTCTTCTCCTCTCCCTGATTCTTCCCTTGGGGTAGGCTCTTCACATATGCAGTGGTCTGCAAGCATTTGGGAACGTGTGCAGTGTGTTTACTGGAATTATACGCATGATCACTTGAGGCGTTCTTCCCTTACGAGTCAAATGTGCCTAGAAAATTACAGACCAGATAAACAGCATTTTGTGTCTTAATTAGCATGCTTGATCCCACTGGCAAAACTGAGATCTTATCGGGAAGCTTCGGATCACCAGTTTCAGAGGTTTTCTGTCTATTGGGAGAATGCTTTTCCCCGACACTGGCTGCAACCAATTAGTATTTTAGAGAGACAGTTAATAACCACCTGACCATCACCCAATGGTTGCCTGACCCTCAGGAACCCTCTCCTGTAGTGCTCATGCTTGACTAGCTACCTACTGTAGCAAGTTCAATTAATGTTCCTCCTGAATGTGTATGTGTGATCAAGTGCTAAAAGAATACTAAAATTTACCTGTTCTTGTTGGATAGCATTTAGAGGTACAAAAGGAGTAAAGGGACTATATGTAATTTTTGAACAAAAAGTAAAAAACTACTTAAGCGAAATAATTTAAAACATAAAATATAGTGTACTAGGTAATGTTTCTTCAGTTCATAATGTTGCATTCCTCTCCCCTTCTCTGTTTCTTTCTCTCTTTCCATGCCTCTCTTGCTTACAGGGGTTCAGTGCATCTGTAGGACAGCACTTTTACTGATCCTAAGTGATAAACTCTTTGTTTATATTCAATTCACCTTTATATGGAGAATCAAGATGCGTGGAAATTAACATCAATTGGTATTAGTGAACTACCATTTCCTGGTTAAGGATTGTACCAATTTTCCTTGCTAAAACAAAACTAATCAAATTAGCAGACCTTAATTTATGCACATAAAATTGAATACATTAATCCTGGCAATTTACAGAAAAAAAAAAAAAACACTGGTATGCAATTTCTTTGATTTCCTTGGAATATCTAGAATAAAATTAACAGAAATTATGTAAACATCTTTTCTTTTACTGGAATGCAAAATGCAGGTAGGTTAGTAACTACAGTCACAATAGCAAATGAAAGTATATTACTCAACCTCCTGCTGTTCATGAAAGGATCATCACTCAAAACTCCAGGATGATTTCTCCCGGGTACTTTTAAACTATACCCTTACCAACCTTTATTTCTATTTTATTTATCTCTTCTTGGAAATGCTACTGCTTCTTAGATTTGCAGCCTTCCTAATTTCCATCCTCCACTTTCTGCTTGATCATGGGGTCTGCTGGGACTCTCTTTGCTATCCACTTTTCTTCTCCAACTGAAATAGAACATTCTGAATTACTGACCTCTTCAGTCCTAAATGAAGTTCACTCATTTAAAATGCTAGCAGTGATAAACTCCAATTTATTATCCCACAAACTGCTAAGCCTAAATAATCACTGAAACTGTTTAAGTCTTTTGAAAGCATCGTATCAGAATTTCACTGCTGTGGAATACCCAACAGCTGGAAACTGAAACAAATTCCATTTAAAACACAACAAAATGAGGTAGAAGAAAATCACAAAAGAGAAAATGAATGCTTAGAGCTTTATATGCCCAAGTCTCCAATGTTCTGCAATTTTTGTGACATTGACAAAAGCTCAGTCAAGGGAAAAAATGTTACTGGTGACTAATTTGTTTCTGATTTGTTTATTCTTTGTCACTTGTCACCAAAGCACAGTGAAACCACACCATTTTCCCAGAAGGACAGCATGTTTCCAGAATTGTTTCACAGTAGTCACCACGATATATTCAATACTACTCCATGGTATTGCAAACGGCTACCAAAATATATTAGCAATAAAACAAATAAACTTTAAAACTAACAACAAATTGGCTCTTGTTTCTGCCTGAAAGCTAAGATCAAGGCAGCACATCAGCTTAACAATTATTATGTGAGTGAATCTGAAGAAAGAAGGGAACATCACAATTAAATCTGCTTTCATATGTACTTTACTGTTTACCTGCTACCCAGTAAAGATTTCATTTTCTGTACCTCAAATATTTACTTGCAATTTGTTTTATGCCACCTCCTCAGGTACCTAGAGCAATACCTTCCATAGGGCACTTACATAAATATCTGTTGGCCAGTGCATATGCCATATTGTTTGTTTGTTTGTTTGTTCACTGAGACAGACTCTCACTCTATCGTCCAGGCTAGAGTGCAGTGGCGGTATCTCGGCTCATTGCAACCTCCACATTGTGGGTACAAGCGATTCTCCTGCCTTAGCCTCCTGAGTACCTGGGATTCTAGGTGCTTGCAACCACACTGGGCTAATTTTTGTATTTTCAGTAGAGACAGGGTTTCACCATGTTGGTCAGGCTGGTCTTGAATCCTGACCTCATGATCCAACCACCTAGGTCTCCCAAAGTGCTGGGATTACAGGTGTGAGCCACCGCATCCAGCCCATATTGTTTATTGAATTGAAGTTATAGAGCCCTCTTTTTGTGGTCTAGGGAAGTGGGGGATAAGTGAAGAGTTGAAGAACACAAAACTACATTGGGGAAATACTGCTGTAAATGTCAAGGTCCTCCTAACAGTTTCAACTTCAATAAACACACTTTTATTCTCTTTACCTTAAAAAGATTGTTCTAAATGTAAACAATTATTCTAAATAGTTCTAAATGTAAGGAGAATTTAAGTAACTATACCCATAAATTAATGATGGATGATATTGATAATAGCAGATAATGCTATTTTTTTTCAATGAAACAAGGTCTTGCTCTCTCACCCCATTTGGAGAGCAGTTGTGCAATGACGACACACTACAGTCTTAATTTCCCAGGCTCTAGTGATGATCACCCCATGTTAGCATCCTGAGTAGGAGGGCACACAGGCATGTACCACTATGGCTAGTATTTTGGTTTATTTTTGTAGCGATGGAGCTTTGCCTAGGCTGGCCTCAAACTCCTGAGCTTAAGATATTTGCAAAACTCAGCCTTCCAAAGTAATGCCATTTTTTGCTTTACTTTTCTTTTTTTCTTTTTTTCTTTTTAATAATGCTACTTTCCTTCCCCTCTCATCAAGTCCCTACCTCTTTCTACATAGGTGTGCATTCTGGTTTATTAAGTCTGTTTATACAATCTATCTTTGCAATAGCTACTTTGAACTATGTGTATACAATTAATTATTACAATTATTACAAAGGAAGAAATAGTAATTATTCTTCCTTTGTAGTAGTAGTAGAAAAAAAAAAGTTAAACTATATTAATTTCAGTCCCAATGAAGAGAAATCAGCACTTTTACAGATGTGGTAGATGTAATCTTTGGATTAGTAGAAGAATTCTTGGAATTTTAAAAATACATACTAAATATACACACAGTTTCTCAACTATTCTCAACTACAGCTTACATTCTCAACCTCTTTTGCAGCTATGTATTGCCATGATAGAAATTTTAAACGAGTAAGATATTAGAGGATGTGATCTATGAAACTTCCTTAATGGACTGTTGACCCTAGATTTTTTCACAGCCAATCCTGTTGTCTGAAAAGGTGTCAACTGGAGAAAAACACTTTTGATTCAAAGGTAGAAGTCACATACTCAGAATGCAACAAATTATCTAAGTGAGTCAAAGTCCACAATCTAGGTCTGTGAATTAATGGCTCAAGTCTGGAAAGTATGTAAGTCATGGAATTTCCACACTTGATTTTAATAAAATGCTCATTTATTTCAAAGATATCTATATCAAAATATTCTGTTATTGCCAGCCCTGCTGCTCATTTTGATGATTATGCTGACCTGATTTCTCATGGTTAAATGAAGTCCACAACCCTAGAATCCTATCATCCCACTAAAGCCTAAGAGCTCATTGCAATATCAATATATTTAACTTTATCTTTGGCTTGCAGATAACAGCCAATATAGAGGTTTTCAAAAATGTTGATACTTCTTACACAAATGTTTTTACTTAAGGTATCAGTGGGGGAAAAGTCGTCTGGATAGTCCCAGGAGAGACTGTTAAGGGATATGAAGCAGGACATATATAATAAATTTACTCGTACCCTCTTACTATTTAAAGCCTTTAGATTCCTTCCTTTAGAGCATAACAAGGATCTGACAAAAACTCAACTTTATTTAATGTAGGTCACTTTTGATCCCAGATTTCATTCAAACAAATGTGTAATATGTTAGAGTCACTTTCATATGCTCAGGACAGCAGATTCTATATTGTTAATGGCTCAAATTTATTGTTCAGCATTTTTGGTAATTGTATTAATATCAGTTACATCAGCCATATCCAACAATATTTTTTCTCATCCCTGGTATAACACTCTTAGAAATTATTCTCACCCATTCATCAGGTTTTTGCCAATATAGCCAACAACATTACACCCTTCTTCAGGGTACATGGGCATCCTGTCAGTTTAGTCTTTGCAATTATCCTTTTGCAGTATGCTGGGATTTGAGTTTAAATATGAGTCCGAAAGCAAGAAAAACATTATGGATGTTGGAAATGAAAATTGGCATCTACCTAAAAGGCTACTCTATTAGGTGAAATCATTGCAGGGATGGCAGGCGAGATTTAGCTAATCCTTTAAATCGAGAGGAATGGCTATTTCTGTTGGCAAGGGAAGCTCAGAGGGAAGTTCAAGATCTTTTTATTCATTAGAATCCACCCAAATGTCTACTTTGTAATTCAAGGTCTTAGTCTCTCTTACTCAATATTGTGACTTCAATTTAAATGACCTGATGAGGCTGTGAATTAAATATACCTAATGAAATTTAGCCTTCTCTAAAATCAAATTTGTTCAACGACCAGAAAATTTAGGCTTCTTGCCTTAAGAAATTAAGAATTTTTCAGGGAAATCAAAAAAGCTCTTCAGTTTTCCACTCATGATTTAATTTGGAAATATAAAACTCTAAACTAATAATTTTTAATGCAAATTATTCAGAGTGTAGGTGGTACAAATCTCAATCCCACAGGTCTTGTATACCTGTATTATCTATTCTCCTCGTTGTTTAACTGAAGAGCTAAGAGTTCTCCCATAGCTTTGTCTTCTATAGATACTTCATTCCAGGCACTTAATAATTGGAGAAAATATTTGTTTTCAGTGACTTCCATAAAACACCAGGGTCTAAATTTGTATTTGTAGTGAATTTATTGCTACATTCAAACTTGATTAGAACAGAGAACCAGTGACAGGTTTGGGAAACAGAGCTTCTGTTTTCTGAAACTACTTCAGATACATAATACTAAGTTGGTTGAAGTTAGGTTACAAAAATGAATATAAAGAATTTTAGTGTAAAAGAATCAGAAGCTTACTATAATTGGATAAGTAAAGGCCAAAGAATGTTGCAGTTTGTTTTCCAGGACTCTGTCTGATGAAAACACAACATATCTCAAAAAACTCTGGAAAATTCCCACAGATTGTCACAATTTTTAACATCAGATACACAGCACCGTTCAATCTGTAGATGTTCTAGAAATATAACTGGAAGCTACTTAGAACATCACATTCACACATCTTGTTTGAAATAACCTCAAGAAATTAATGATCTCTCTTTATTCCACCTTCTAATTTCACTTGACTGTCTCTCATTGACAGATACTAACATAAAACTACATACTAAAGGACATTTACCCTGATCATCTGGGTCTGCACCTACCCACGTGGGGAAGAGCTTCTAAGTGCTGAACTGCCCTCCAAATTCTCTATTCTTATGTAAGAGAGAAATAAACTTCTTATTTAAATCACTATACTGCATTTCTTAACAGCTTAGCATGTACTCCAACTAATACAAATGACATTATTTAATCTAATTTTTATAGTTTTTAAAAAATATTTACTTTTCTTAAACTACTTGATGTTTTATCAACTTGACATATTTTTGGATTCAATTACCTCCCATTTGCTTTCCTGGCATGTCCAGATATGGATTTGGAAGAGAGAGGTAGAAATATAAGCCACTTCCCTAGCTTATTCTTGAACTTATTATTTTTGTTTTCTCGGATACCCTTAAGGCCCACTGGTGAGAATGTAAATCAATTCATTATTTCTGGTCATGAATTATACAATACGCATCAAGGATCTCAGAGTGTAGCATACGTAAATACTAAGACCTATGTGAAAAACATAAAATGTATCTAAATTCAAAATTATTTTAATTACAATAAATTTAAAAATCATTTGAAATCATAACATAATGGTTAATCATATATTATAATAGCTCCTTGATTTAACCACTTGCTCTGTACTAAATTTTTTCTCCTCAAAATTCTTGCGTTGAAGACTTAACCTTCAATATGTCTGTATTTGCAGATAAGATCTTTAAGAAGGTAATTAAAGTTAAATGAGGTCATGATAGTGGAGTTCTCATATGATAAAAATTGGTGTTTTTATAAGAAGAGAAAGAGACAGCAGATAAATTTGTTTCCATGCATGCACAGAGGAAAGGTTGTATGAGATCCAGGGAGAAGGCAGCCACTTGCAAATCAAGGAGAGAAGCCTCATCAGAGGGCCTGAAAAGGAAGGACTAGAAAGCAGAAATTATTATACTGCCTTTTTCTCTACACTTGGCTCTGCTTGATTTAGGAAATGCCTAGATCTTCGTAGAGCAAGCTGAGTTTGCAATTTACATAATAAACTTGCATAAATGTCTCTTACTAGGCTCTCATAAATACTTGTATCTTCAAAGAAGTGCCTTAGTATTTTCAAGGAGCTGTCTTTTCAACTACTTATTTTTTGAAATTTCTGAAAGAGGCCTTTCTGTGAGTGTGTGAAAACTTAACAGTAGAAACAGAAATGAAAAGTGAATAAATGGCCTTGAAAGGCCAAATAAAAAACTGAATGGCACTGAAAGATTTGCTGGTTTTGTTATTTATTATTTGATATTTTCAGATAACAATCAAGTAGTATATTGTATGTAAGAAAAATAAAATGCCTATATTATGAAAAACAATGTACAGGAAACCTTGAGCCCAAAGGAGAAATGTGAATATATTCCTTCAATTTAAATTCACCAGTTCAAATTAAAGCTAAGATTGATTTAATCTAATGTTTATTGTTAAATTATGAAAAAAATACTAATGAATGGAAATACTACTGAGCATATACCAATCCCGGTGATGAAAAACAAACAAACAAAAACTAAAATGAGACTTACATAACATTCATTTCAAATCTTGCAAGGTGTTTTCTTCCTGTGCATTTAATGTTAAAGAACCTAAGGATTTCTGAGATTTATCAAAGTACAGTTATTGAGGATAAATCTAATGTTCTGTAGTGTCATCGTTTTCTGTCTTCATAGTTGATTTATGTGGTGACTGAGATTCATATTATAAGCAACTCATGAATTGACAGTTACCATCTCCTGTAACCCTATTATCCAGCTACTTTCATATTTCATAATATTCTACCTGGCTGAAAAACAATGTGGAAATCCACACACTTACCACTGACTGGCCATCATGAATGGGTATTTCCGTCACCAATTCTCTTGTTTTAGACGTGGCCAGAGCTATCACGTGAAGATATTTATGCCAATACTCCTAACTGAATATTGTTTTAGCAGACTGTGTAGGCACTTTTGAGAATACTACAGAAAATGTTATAAAGTTATCTGGTTATTCTCCCACCCATTTGCAAAAAAGAAAAAAAGATAATCTTTATAAAATACAGCTAAGCTAACGTTTGAAAATAATTACTTTTGGACCCATTCTCAAAAATATCACTGCCAACTGAATTAAGTGATAAAGACTCAAGGGATTGACATTCTTCTCCCATCTGATCACTAATCAGCTAGGAACATTAAGTTCTGGCAAGTGCAAATTTGTTTGTATTTGAAACAAGGCTAAGATTCTATGCTTTGGGGATTTAATTGAACTGACTTTGATTTCAGGCTAACATTGTGAGTTTAGTGACTCAGTCACTTTGTTTTTACTTCCTTATATTATAAAAAGTAATAGCACAAACTATGTCATCAAGTTCTTAAATTTGAAAGGGAATAAATGAATTAATTTATGTTACAAGCCATGAAAACAGTAGATCCTTAATAATGATTATTTTATTCTGTTCTTTAATAGATGATTCGTATGAATATAAAAGAAATTTAACTTGGGAAGTAGTTTACAAATATATAGCAACAATGGAAATTTATTTCTTTTTTACAATCACCAGAATCCACATATTGTAAAAAAAAAAAAAAAAAGAAAAGAAAAAAGGAGAGAGATCCAAGATGGCCAATTACTAACAGCTCAGGATTGTAGCTCCCAGTGAAAGTGCAGAGAACAAGAGGACACCACACTTTCAGACAAATTTTTGTTGCTCACAGAACAGGAGATTCCCAACGGAGGAGCCCCACATGTTGCTAGTGCAACTCTTGTGGCTGGCGAGGAGGTTTTGCCGGCGCCCCGGCGTGGTGGTTCTTGGTGCAGAGTAAATGGGACTGGGTCCCCATTTGGTCGACATTTGGAGCTCCGGGAAGGCAGAGTCACCTATTCAGCTGATTGAAAAAGGGATTCAAGAGGGAAGCCAGACCAGAGATTCCTGGGCAGAAAAGCACCATGAATCTTAATGCCGCTGTTTTAGCCGGCGCAATGGGTTGCTCAGATTCCGGCACTGGGGATCAACAAGTTGGACGTCCACTCAGAGACCTAATTTGAAAGTCAGTAATTACAAAGACGACAGGTGGATAAATTTACAATGATAGGAAGAAACCAGCATAAAAAAGGCTGAGAATGCCCAAAATCAGAATGCCTCTCCCTCTACAGGGGATCACAGATCCTCATCAACAAGGGAACAAGGCCTGATGGAGAACGAGTACATTCCATTAACAGAATTAGGCTTCAGAAGGTGGATAATAAGAATCTTCTGTGAGTTAAAAGAACATGTTCTAGACCAACGTAAAGAAACTAAGAACCTTGAAAAAAGGTTTGACGAAGTCCTAATGAGAATAGACCATTTAGAGTGGAATATAAGTGAATTAATGGAACTGAAGAATACAATACAAGAACTCCGCAAAGTATGCACAGGTTTTAAAAGTCGAATTGATCAAGCAGAAGAAAGGATATCAGAGGTCAAAGACCAACTTATTGAAATGAAATGAGAAGACAAGATTAGAGAAGAAAGAGCAAAAAGGAATGAGCAAAGTCTCCAAGAAATATGGGACTATGTGAAAAGACCTAATTTACGATTGATAGGTGTACCTGAATGTCATGAAGAGAATGAATCCAAGCTGGAAAATATTCTTCAGGATATTATTCAGGAACACTTTCCTAACCTAGTAAGGCAGGACAATACTCAACTCCAGGTAATACAGAGAACACCACAAAGATATTCCTCAAGTAGAGCAACCCTAAGACACATAATCATTAGATTCACCAGAGTTGGAATAAAGGAGAAAATTCTAAGGGCAGCTAGAGAGAAAGGTCAGGTTACCCATAAAGGGAAGCCTATCAGACTCACAGCAGATCTCACAGCAGAAACCTTACAAACTAGAAGAGAGTGGGGGTCAATATTCAATATCCTCAAAGAAAAGAATTTTCAGCCCAGAATCTCATATCCAGCCAAACTAAGCTTCATAAATGAAGGAAAAAATAAAATTTTTCACGAACAAGCAAGCACTCAGAGATTTCATCACCACCAGGCCTGCTTTACAAGAGCTTCTGAAAGAAGCACTATACACAGAAAGGAACAACCAGTATCAGTCATCCCAAAAACTTACCAAAAGGTAAAGAGTATCTCCATAATGAAGAATCTATATCAACTAATGGGCAAAATAGCCAGCTAGCATTAAACGACAGTATTAAACTCACAAATATCAATATTAATCCTAAATTTAAATGGATTAAATGCCCCAATCAAAGAGAGAGACAGGCAAATTGAATAAAAAGTCAAAACCCATCGGTACACTGTATCCAGATCCATCTCATAAGCAAGGACACACTAAGACTTAAAACAAGGAGTTGGTGGAAGACTTAACAATCAAATGGAGAGAAAAAACAAATCAGGAGTTATAACTTTTGTCTCTGACAAAATAGACTTTAATAGTAACAAAGACTAAAAGAAACAAAGGACATTACATAATGGTAAAAGGATCAATGTAACAACAGGAGTCAATGATCATAAATACATATGCATCCAATATAGGAACACCCAGATATATAAGACAAGTTCTTAATGACTTATAAAGAGACTTGGACTCCTGCACAATAATAGCGGGAGACTTTGACACCACATTGTTAATATTCAATGGATCAACAAGATAGAAAATTAACAGGGACATCTATGATTTGAACTCAGACCTGGAACAAGTAAACTCAGTGAATATTTACAGAATTCTTCACCCCAGGTCCACAGAACATACATTTTTCTCAGTATCACATTACACCTATTTTGAAAGTGACCACATAACTGGAAGTAAATCACTCTTCAGCATTTGCATAGCATTTCTCAGACTTAAATGAAATATTGGTTGGCTGTTTGTTTGTTATTTTCTTCCCTTATTCCTTCCTGTCTCCGTTGTTAAGCACAATTATTGGCATAAAAGAGGTTTTTCAATACCTATTTTTAGATTGCATTCCAGCCCGGGCAATAGAGCAAGACTCCTGTTCTCTCCCCCTCTCTCTTTCTCTTAAAAAAAAAAAAAAAAAAAAAAAAAAGCACATAATGGAATCAATTTGTCTTTTATTTTTCCCCATTTTTATTTTAAACAGTTACAAGAATAATAAAATAGAAAAATAGAAATCTGTGTACTCCTCATCAGCATTCACTGACTGTTAACCTTTCCTTCTCGCTCTCTGCCTCTTCTACACATACATCATTTGGGAATGAAACATGAGAATTATGTGCAGATATGATAGCACTGAACTCCTTAATGCTTTAGCATTTATCATTATGAGAATAAGGACTCGCTTTTACATGGCTGTAATACAGTACTTACACACATGAATTTTAACATTGATACAGTATCAGCATATTCAATGCCTTTTACTATTGCTTATTTTTAAGAATCCATTTAGTTGTCATGTCTTATAAATTATTTTATATAAGCTTTAAGTAAAATTTGTAATTATTTAGCTGATACAAACTTTTAGACAAAATCTGTAAGAGTTAATAAGACAGTAAATTCTTCTGATCATTAATAATGATTTCTAGGGCAAACCATGGTATCTCACAAATTCTTTAAAAAAATAGAAATTTAATTAAAGAGCAATAATAAATTATTAGATAAGTGAAGCAATATGAACAGACATTTTTATAATGGCAATTGCTGTCAAAATAGAAGTTTTGATGACAAGTTATAATTGATCGTGGGATCTAATGTGGTGAATAAAGATAAGCAGCTCAATACATATGGTGAGCTCTTATTTAAAATGAACAATATTGGCTTGCATAGTAATCCCCAATAATTATCGTTCAAATTCATCATTTTGTTTTGAAATCTCTGGAGTCATGATAAACCAAATAGAAATTGTCAAATTAAATGGTGTTTAGTTCATTAGACCAAGAATATACTAAGATAACTGTAGTCAAATCGTTTTTCACATACAAAAGCAAAAGTATAATCTAAATTATACTCTCTTGTACCCTCATGTTGAATCTACCTTTATTTAACCTTAGTATCTTTTTCTTTAAACAGGTCTGTATGATATATTTTTAAAACATCATTTTTATATCTTCTAACAGCTATTTTATTTTAATCTTTCTTCTAGGGTAAGCAAACTGGTTGAAAGAGAGTAAAAAGTTCAGAAAGTTCATTCCCTACAGATACGTATCAAACTGTGTAAAAAACAGGTCACCTAAAGCCATTAGCAAAGTAAGCAAAATACTCACTGTTGTTTACTACCTGTGTAAGTATCCCATGATACTAGAAGATGACTTAGAAATACTAATCTTACCAATGCTTATATATGGGCTATATGGCCTACTATATTGGTTTTTAGTTTAAATTTCCATTATTTTATTGTCCTGTGTAATTTTTTTCACTTACGTGTTAGTTAATTTATATTGTTCTATATGCAATTTGTTAAAACAAAGTCATTCCATGTGTTACCAACTTAATATTTAATACTTTCATAATTATAGATAAACCTCAGCTTGTATATCATGTAAACATAAAAAATCCAGATAAGTAAATAAAAACCCAAAGCATTACAATTGCATTGAATAGCAGTAGCATTTTCTCAAACACTTGCATATTATTTAAATCCATAAAAGAGGTACAGAGTTGTTATATTTCGTTACAAATTTTATTGTCTATCAAATTATGACTATACTATTTGATCTGGTGTATTTTGCTTGCCTATATTTTTGTCTGAATTTATGTTGCCATTTTGTTTAACTCTTTTTATTTACCTACTATTTACATAAACCACATTAATTTATCAGATTTCTAATCTTTTTGATACTTAAAAAAAATAACAACGGTTATGGGTGAGATTTCTTATACTTTCAACTTCTGGTGCGAAAGACTTTGTAATAACATAACAAAAATTTTAAAATGGTAATTTTTTCATTTTACCGCCCTCCTTATTTTAGGATTGTGATTTTTTATGTTTATTTGATGCCATTGTTTACTGTAACTATGTAATGTAGATTTCATAGGCACGTTTGCTTTTCTTATAATTCATCCTAACTCAGTGAATGTTTACATTTACGTTTTAAAATCATTTCTAAATGTTTTTGAAATGTTAACTTTAGAATGACATATTTTAATTAACTATATTTACCAAATCTTTGGTAATATGACTGGGACCCTTGGAATAGTGATTTGTTTCTAACTTTATATAGCTTATTATTATATATCTGTATTTTAACTCATTGATGAATACTTATTTAAGCTAATTCCTCTGAATCATGCACTTTGGATATAAATCATTTGTTTTCTATTGATGAAAATCGAACTCAAAATAGCTTAAGAGAAAGATCATCACATTGGCTTATAGAATAACTTTTCCAACTTAATTACATTAATGATAGAAATTTAAGCATCAGCAACCAGGAATTTGAAAACAAAATGCTTCTATGGCTATTGGCTAGGATTATTTTCCCTGGTTCGATCTGTTTTTTGTTGTTGTTTTTGTTTTTATTTCGCATTGAAAAGTTTCTGTACACAGTGAGATACATGAACAATCATAGTGCATGAATTTTATTATATAAAACTTCTGCCACTATATTTTATAATAATTTTTAAAATTCAAAGGAAGGGGCTAATGGGCCAGGTAAGGAAAAACCATGGAAGTTATTCTGGTAAGAATTTATGAGCATCATTTCTATGTCAGTCACTAAGATAAATGCTAGTATAGCCAGGAGTCCCCAAATTATAGGAAAAACAATTAACAATTACAGCAATATGATAATTCTATAATAAAGATAGAAGATGCTTTGGGTGTTTACCTCTGCTGGGGTTATATATTAAGGATTTACTGAAATTTTTTATATGCATTAGGTGAAGTTTATATATAAATCCTGTATCAGAAATAATATAACCTAGTTGAAATAATGATTTATGTGCATGTAACAATATACTTTTTTGTTTAATCCCTTTTATTCAGAAATGTGAATAATATAGTTTAGAGAGAAAGATATAATTTTGATGTAATAGGCATGTTAATAGATTACATATATATGAATGAATAAGGGATATGTGATGAATAAGGAGTTACGTAATAAGCCTATTTCTGTCAGCTTAATGGGTGCCTGGGCCCTAAGGTCTCTATATATTGTGAACCTAGATCAAATGATAAATCATGAGAATAATTACGAAACTCAGAAGATGATGTTTGACTAATTTCTCTCTAAAACTACTTTAAATCATTTACTTACACATGAGTATTAGTCTCATGGGAGCATTGATCCCTTGACTCATTAAGGATAATTGTCCAATAAGTGTTTTCCCTAAAATATCTATATTCCTCAATATGAATAACATTTTGTTACTTAGTCTTTCACGAAGTGTGTAGTGGATTGGTGCCCCAGTAACAAAGGAGGCCATGTAATAAAATAGAAGAGCAGTTATAGGCAGATTTCAAAAGAGAAGCTTTTTAATTAATACTAGCAAAATATTGCACAAATTTGATATGTTAAATAAAATGATATTAGCTGTGTATAAAATTATGATCTCACTCTTCTGATTTTAAGTCTACTTTGCAAAAAAATAAATTCACTATGGTTTCCTAATTAATCAATTATTTCCCTTGCAAATCTATTCTTATGAGAAATGTTTAATTAAGCTGTAATGAAAGTATAGGCACAATTTTGATATATCAGAATTATGCATCTCAACTGCTACATAAACTTCATAACAATAATATTTAACAAAGTACCTATAACAAGTACAACTAGCCATAATCTTATATCCAGTCATATACTTAAATTTTAGATAGCACTATATATAACCCAGATGTATTATTGTAAATATGATATTGAAATAGTATTTAATAATCATTGCACTCATAGTTTTCCTCAGAGTTTATGGCCATCATAATTATTTGTGCTATATTTGAAGTTAAACAACTTTTCTTCACATAAGTACAATCAGTCTTAATATTTTATCCATGGATGACTTTGAATGACTGCTTATATTGATCTTCATTATCAAGTGTCATTCTTGCTTCACTCTTATATACATATAAATAAATTGCATATACAGTTTCAATCATGTTGAACCAGAAAGTTTGATTTTTTTCTCCATGTCTAGTCATGTGAAAAATTAATGTCAATAAAACCTAAATAAATCTGGACTTTGGACTACTCTTTTTTCAATGATGCAAACATCAAAAGAAAGCCAGTCACATTTTTTTTAATTTCCCAATAAACCTTTCAGGGAGAAAGGTGTTTTTAACTTAAAAGTCAGTTTTAATGAAAGCTAAATTTTGAAAGCAAATGTAAGTATATCCCTATAACATATACAAATACATATACCCCTTTGTTCATTATGCCCCAACCCCATACCATATGGCCTAATTACTGCTCTTTTGACATACCATGAAGAATAATAGCTACAAAGAGATATCCTCTTATGGATGGTAAGTAATTCAAAATTTTAGTTTCAAAATTATGTTCCTCAACCAGAGATTTCAGTTTTTAACTTTTGAAAGTCAATAGAAGCTTAAGGGATTATTCAAACATGTAATCTCCTAATAAAAAGAGAACCATATCTTGAAGAGGTTTTATCTAAATTATAAAGCAGGCAATTTAGGATGGAGAATTTAGATCTTTTTTGTGAATTGGCTCAGAATCTTCCTGTGCACCCTGAAAATCAATCCCTGAAGCCCTTAGAAGATACATCAGGGCAGGTTCACATCTCTAAATCATGGACAATCTGGTGGGCTGCTTAAATACTATATTGGTTCTTAATGCTAGTAGATAAAAGGGGCAAGCCCAGGTTGAATTATAAAGTTCAAAAGCATTTATAAAATGTCATCACCCAGAGCATTTACTTGTCCATAATACCAAAAAGCCATTAACATTCACAGCTTAAACATCAAAGGATAAGCTATCTTTACTCCCACTAGAAAAAAGAGACATTAGAGATCCACATCCCTCTGAAAAGATTTTCATGGATTTGTGATTTTAAGACACACTTTTCGCATTCAAATCCTCTTAAAATTTAGTCACACTTTCCCTTTAAGATTTGACATTTATGTTTTGTTCTGCAGTGACTTCTCAATCCCATTAAGCATTAATTTTAATAAATTGTGATGGTATAAATTATATTTTTTCATCAAATAAACACAATTATGGTTTTCTTATAATTAAGCTTGGTGTAATCATTTCTCAGTAACATTGCAATTGCTGCTAAAATAATATATTTTTTAACAATATCATTATGGAGAAATGATTAAGAACTAATTTGATAGATACCATCTCAAAAAAAAAAACAGGTTAGGACATGGTTTAAAATATGAATATTTAGATTTCCTAGCAGAATGATAAAAGAATAAGTAGCTAAGCAGGGATCTATGTAATATATATATCTGCAGGTCCTAATTGTCTTGTCTGCCCTCTAATTATGCTTAAGCCTTAGGGCAAGATCAGCTTTGGGCAAGAGTGCAAATAGGATTTCTTTTATCCTAATCACACATATTGTCTTTTTCATCTGCTTTTTCCTTTCTTTTTCTCTCTTTTATGCCCTAGATTTCCACAGAACTGACCTCTTCTACTAATTGTTTTCCAGACATCCCCATCTCTCCTCCTACAACTCCAGGGCAATTTCCCTCCTGCTCTCTCTCAGAAACTGTTTTATCTAAAATCACATCATATCAATCTAGTGACCTAATCTGTCTCTCTCTGTCTCTGTCTCTAAAGTGTTCTTGTCTTCTTGTTCTTGAAAGCTGGGGCTGAGGTAAAGGAGTAAGGTAGTATTATAGCTATGGCAGATTTTTTTATCTGTCCTAAGTATCAGAGAGACATTGCCTATATTACCAATACAGAATTTGCCCATTCTATCAACAATAAATCTTTACTAAACATATACTCAGAGAATAACATTTTAGTACCAATTAATGTAAAAGATAGAAGGGAGAAATATTACCAATCAAGTAATATTTATTTCATAGATGTCATTTAAAGTCTGATTCTTATTGTTCTCTTACTGGAAGAGAAAAACAGTCTATGTATAGCAACAATAAAAGGCTTTAAAATTACCATTTGTCACCAGTTACCTTACCACAATGAATAAGATTCAATACCTATTGTTAAATATCAGGAAAAGACTATCTTCATGGTTACATGCATAGGAGTGTGCTCATACTGTAATTTTTATTTCAAAATCATACTTTTGGTTACTACAGACTAAGCAATAAAGTACTGTAATAACACAATTAATTTCATTAAGTATGTCATTTAATAAATTATTATATAAGTATTTATATGTATAATTTTATATGCATTTTGACTCAAAATTACACTTAATAAATATGTACAAAATGTTTATTAAACATTCATGTGAGAGAAAAAAATAGAATATTTTTTGAAAATTTTTAAGAAATATATTCTAGAAAGTGAAGACTGCAGAAGAGTTATTTCAAATCAGGATACGCCATCTTTACTAAGAAAAGATTTATGTTCAGCTAAATCATTTTGTTTCCTCATGAATAAATATGAAATTATTCTTTGGAATGTCTAGGAAAGCAGTAAAAATTCTACTACCGTTTAGGATAAAATATAAGAAACAGTAGAAAGAAAAATCAAAACACAATATGGTTTGTGTTTAACTTTTATTTTGCAAGTTAAATGAATATTTGCACAGTATCCATCATTATAAGATATTAAATATTATTGTGGCTGTGCAGTAATCTACTCAAACGCTTAACAACAGCATAGAAACTACAAATGAAAAGAACTGATAAACTCACTAGTTAGTACACCGGCAACAATAACAAGGCAATTATCAAATCTCCAAGTGTAAATTTTTAAAAACAGACCCTACATAGCGAAGACAGTGTAGCAATAATATTCTATTTCTGGATGGCTTGCTTAACTGAAATTTTCAACTCATTTGACTTCTCTGAATTACTACACCTTTAAATATCATTATCTTTACAAAGACATGAATTTACAGGCCTAATATAAAAGCAAGTTATCTTTTTATCAGCTTTCATCATTAGGAATTAAAATTTTAAGAGCACCATGTGATACACTTGAGTTATGTGCGTGATGTGATTGGAGCCCTGAGGAAGGAGAATGGACTGAATTGCGTCCCCGCAATATGAGATGAAGCCCTAATCCCCATTGTGAATGTATTTGGGGCAAGGCCTATAAAGAGATGATTCAGGTTAAGTGTTATATTAAGGGTGGGCCCGGATTCAAAGGACTTGTGTCCTCATAAGAGACCAGAGAGCTTGTGTGCTACCTCTCTCCACTCCCTGTGGGAGAGCATGGTGAGAGAGTGGCTGTGCACAAGCCAGAAATAGAGGCCTCTGGGACTTCCAGCTTCCAGAACTGTGAGAAAATACATTTTTGTTAAGCTAAAACAATTATTAAGAAAAATCATAGATGTGTCTGATTATACAAAAATATGTAATGACATAAAAATAACAGTAAAACTAGCTATACTTTCAATTACCAAGCATTACAAAACAATCTATGTTTTTCTCACTAATTGCAAAAATTTAATAAACAAGAAAAAAAGTAAAGTCACTGTTGGACACAGTTATCATAAAGGAAATAACGAATGGATTTTAGACAGCAAGCTGGAGTTGTACCAGACTTAGCATGCTGCAAAATTAGTTCTGGGGTTTTGACATATGATATAAATTTGTGTCATATTGAGACTGTGAGAACTCAGTATTGCTTGCTACATGCTATTGTAAGAAGCTTTTAGGATTATTTTGACCTTCTGAAATTTGTTTTTACCTTACCACAGAGTTTGGGAGAAAGAGCTAAAGCAATCCTGACTGAAGACAATGTGCCCCACATTCTCCAGGTTCATTTTGAAGTTTTAAAGTTTTCATGATGAAGTGAGATGCTCCCTGGTATTTGTCAACTACATTTTGAAAAGCTTTTGGTTCTGACCTGTAGGTTGTAAATTCACTATTGATGGGCCAGAAGTGAAATGTCTTAAAACTTGAAGGTGCTTAAAGATTTACTTGGGGCTGAAAAGACCCTTAAAACTTTTACATTGCCAGCAAAAAAGGATCCAAGAAACTATAGTAGCAGGCAGACGGATTGAAAAAAAATATTTCCTCAATAGACTAATTATTGAATCCCTCTGCCACCTGTTCTATGAAGCACTTTCCAGTTCCCTGTGTCAGAATGAATTGCTTCCTCCTCTCTGCTTCAGCAGGACTTTGAGCAGGCTCATATACCTTGTTGTATACTTAGTTGCATACACATTTGTTTCTTTCGACAGATTATAAATTTTTCAAGTGTAGATAACTTTTTAGTAATCTCTGTACCTCTTATGTCTAGACAATACCTAACACTTAATAGTAACTCAATAAACATTGTTTGACTTAAAGTGAATTTCTGAAGACATAATGACAAGGATAAAGAAAAGAGAATTGCTGTTATTCTCAATGAGTTTAAGAGTTGCTAGGACATCAGAGACAGCAAGCATGTTTTAATTTTACTACATTTACCAAACAGCAAAACAACAAAGAAGAAAACAAAAAAATTAAAGAAAATGGATGGCGAGTTTACAGCCTATTCAACCTAAGTAAACAAAAGTTTTTGTAAGATAGGTGGTCAGTCCAATCTATTAAAAAAAGGGTGGTGGCCCATTTGAAAATTGACATGGAAATAATGTCCAAGAGCATATTATAACAGTAAAGAGTAATCACACGGTTTAGGCTTGCTAGTAGTAAGTAGGAATTTAAATTTCTGGGAATACACATGATAAGTAATCATTTAAGCTACTGTAATTTATGAAAATTAAAAGTAAAATAAAAATACATTTTTAGTTTTCTTCTACATGATTTTACATATGTGATTTCCCTTGTCCTAATTTCCACTTCACGATGTCCATTTGAGTTAGAGCAAGTATTATTTCCATAATATAAATTTATTTTTAATGTGGTTTAGTGAGACTTAATAGCTTTCCAATATTACATACTGCTGCAAAATCCATGAAGATGAAAACACTTTCTTTTGGTTCATTTCTATATTCTCAGCACCAAATAAAATGATAATATGGCTTGACATATTGTAAATATTTGTCATATCACTCAATACAATTGTGTCAGTTTCAGAATTCAAAACAAAATACACTATTTCCAAACCTAGTGTTATTACTTTTAGCAATAGAGAATAGCATTAAAAACTAAATAAAATCTAAGAAATTACTTTATTTGTTTAGGTATAGGGTGATTTCATAACCAGCGTAAATCTACGAGGTTATGTCTAGCTAGACAACTCCAAATATGGAAAAATTCCAAGACTTTTTATTTTCTTAAAAAAAAAAAATCAGGTAGTATACATTCCCTAGAATATAACTTTCCATATCTCCATTTTGTCATATTCAGGACCCATAATTAGGTGCCATCTACCTAGAAAATTCTACAAAATGAGAAACAGCCACAGAATAGCTTTGTGTTCTTAAAATCTATTAAAATAGAGTTATCTTAGAAAAACACAGAAAACTAGGGGGCTATCAAAGTGATTGCTTTCTTATGCTTTCTAGTCTACTTGGAATAAAACCGAAGGTGCTTCCAAGCACTCAAATTCTAGAGATCACTCAAAAAGCAGGTGTCCAGCAAGAGCAAGCAGTAAACGTCACTGCGGAGACTCATTCACAATCCAGAGCACATAGGGTTTTGTAGGAAAAACAAAACCAACCAAAGTTAAGCTGAAGAAGACAAAGTAAAAAACTAACAAAATATTTTTTTAAAACTGGAAATAAAGATTACCAAAGTTGAAAGCATCAGAAAATGATTATTTCTACTGCACTTTATGCAAACAATCAGACAGTGCATGTTAAGATTAAAACATATTTTACAAGTAAATTTGACCTATGTTGAATTATTTTTAATAAAAATGAAGACTAGAAAGAAAAATAATGCTTAAAATAAACCATAATACACCTGTTGTTAGTTGTTCTTGAGTTTTTTTCTGCAGTTTGAAGTAAATCCTAAATTTTTTGTGGGTTACAGATCTCCTAACTAATGTTTTAAATCTTTACCTTTAAAACCGGAAATTTCACTCCTTATCCAGTAAGTCATTATTTACTTTATAGTATGCTGTTCTGTTTCCTTAAATTCTGTACTAAAACTATAGATAAGAATACGACTGCCTTGGCCAGCTGCAGTGGCTTACACCTGTAATACCAGCACTTTGGGAGGTTAAAGCAGGTGGATCATCTGAGGTCAGGAGTTCAAGACCAGCCTGACCAACATGGTGAAACCCCATCTCTACTAAAAATACAGAGTTAGCTGGGTGTGGTGGCACATGCCTGTAATCCCAACTACTTGGGAGGCTGAGGCAGGATAATCGCTTGAACCTGGGAAGAGGAGGTTGCAGTGAGCTAAGATCATGCCATTGCACTCCAGCCTGAGCAACAAGAGTGAAACTCTGTCTCAAAAAAAATTTTTTTTGGAAACTTGTCCCTTACCTTATGCATGAAAATACATGCACACAAAAAAAATATTTTTGAGACAAGAGTTCCACTCTTGTGGCCCAGTATATATATGGAACTCCAGCCTTGAGTGCATGAGTACACTCAGACAGTTGCAAAGAGGTTCTAATCTCTTCACCTTGGGGTCCACACCTACCCCTGCTATACCCCTAGTCAGCAGAAAGAGGTTAGAGCAGTCTTCAGTGTTTTTCTATCTTCTTTAGCCAACACCTTAAGATGTTATAAAACTCAAAGGGAGGAACTTAAGCCAACACTGCAAAATTACACGTGAGATAGTGAAAAAAAATCTGATGTAACCAACCCCATCTTGCTTCTAACCTCCAAACTATTCTCGTTCATTCCTGGGCATGGGCAGAGTTAACTTTGGGAGGAACTTAGTTTATAGCTTACAATTTCAAACAAAGATGAAAAGAGCCCTTTCTCAAAACAAGCCCCTTTTTGCCTGGGAACTAGACTGCCTTTATAAGACTAACAAATTAGCCAAAAGATTAGAAATTATGGTTTAGGAATCACGCATCTAAAAGCTGCTAGATTCTGACCATCCCAAATTGCTCTTAGGGATAACATCACCATTGTAAAATCTAAGATTAGTGATTGAGATATTTTGCAGGCCTTGTACCTGACAGATCATCTGGTATCACCTAGATTGATAAACTGGCTCATCTGTTCTTGCTGCCCGCACCTGGGAACTGACTCAGCATAAAGACAGCTTCAAACTCTATGACTTCATCTCTGATTCAACTGATTTGAGTAATAGTAAAACTCTGATGTCCCACTAAAGAAAGAAAGAAAGAAACAAGTACATTCACAAAGGAAATTATAAAATATTTAACAGATGGTATTATTTATCAATAATTGTAATGATATCTATGATACTATGTATCAATAATTTTTATTTAGGTACAGTAATCACAGCATTGCAAAAACTGACAAAATGTAGCAGAATACATAATCCACAAAAAGCCCAGGAATATATTGGCACCTGAATTATGACAAAAGGGCCATTGCAAAATGATAAGAAGAGGACAGTGTTCTCAATAACCGGTAGTAGATAGAGTGGAAATTCATGTGAAACTTGTCCCTTATGCATGAAAATACATGCACAGAATAATATATATAAGAGCATTCTCTGCACTGGTCTTAAAGCCAAACCACTGCAAATGCACATCAACAACAGAATGGATAAAGATGCTATAGATATACAATGAATATGAGATATGCAATGAATTTACGGTATACAATAGAACATAACATCAGTAAAAATAAATATATATAGAAAAACTTGAATTTATACCTCAAATAAAATATTAAACAAAAAAGCCAGATATTCATTGGATTATTATGCTCAAAAAATTCAAAAATATATAAAACTAATCAACGTGGTTAGAAGTCAAAATCAAGATTATTTTAGTGGTTGAGGAAAATGGTTAATCATTAAGAGTGACACAAGGGAGAAGAAACTTGATCATGAAAAGTGTTAAAATTGTTAATATTTGAAGGGTTTATAGCATTGTTCTCTGTCAAAATTCCTTGTTGCTGTAGAACAAAGTTAAGCACTTTTATATGTCTTCTATATCAAGAAACGAAAAATGAGATATACAGAGATAATTTGAAAACTAAAAGATATAAATGCTAAAATTACTCAGAACCCAACTCAGAGATTTAAGGAGATCTAAAAATAGCTAAATTGAGGTTGAGAAACAAAAAAATAGGAGAAAGGCCAATATACTTCTTAAATATGTTTCATAATGACAAAATATAATTTAAAAATAGTTGAAGAATTAGTGGATGAGAATTTTCCAGACTTGACAATTCACTTATTACTTAGATTGTCAGAGCAAACTGAATTATTTGTCCAATAAATAAAATAAATCTAAACCCAAAGTTACTATAAAATTACAAACAATCAAGAAGATAGAAGCTTGTTAATGGAAATCAGAGAAAAAAATGATTAACTATGAAGGAATAATGGATAGAATTGCAGATTTAGTACTAGATGAACAATGACCTCTATAATAGTGGGTCGAAAGGCTTACAGAAGAGAGATGGGTAGAATATGACAATGGCATTGTTGAAATTATTATTATTATTTTCTAGAAAGCTTTATGGTAAGGCTGCAGCATTTGAACTTATTTGTAAAAAAGATGATATTGAAAAAGTTAGAAAACAGCAATAACAGAGAAGTCAAAATTTATTTTAGAAGAACTTTTGGTAATAAGTTGTAAGACTAATTTGAAATTCAAGGATAATTTAGGCAAGAGACAAGTTGCCATGGACGAGAAACCCTGTAATAAGTCTCTTCAATCACTTCCCTCCCCCATGCCACAAATTGTTCTTCTCTCTGAAGCCAGAGTGATTCTTCTGAAGTGTAAATTTCCTATGCTCCTCTTGATTTGGAAAACTTTCTCTGTTGCCACTACTGATGTCAGAATAAAGCCCAAATTTTCTAGCATGAGTGATGAGGTTCTTGAATTCCCTTCCAATATGCCCCTCCTGACATACATGCTAATCCATTAGCCAACTGTCTCCAGGGTGTCACATTAAAATTGATATTTCTCAGTTAAAATGTCTTTAGAAACATATCACTTCTATAAAAAGGTTTACCCACTTACTAAATTTGATAACTGTTGTGATACAAACGTTTATTCTGGTCAAAGCTATTATACATAGCTTCATGCTTGCATTGACATATTTTGGATTCACATATTTTATGTGAGGTATATTTATGACAGGAGATATGGGCAAGTTTCAAAAAACCTTACAAAAAATATTCTAAAGCTTCAAAATTTCTGCATTTACATACTTGCATGAAACTACAGTGTTATATTTATAGGTGGATTCCAACCAAATATAAGGGCAAGATCTTCTGTAAATTTACACAGGCACTCAAGATATTCAAATTATTTTTTTTGTGCTTTTTATAATTTTAAGAATATATTCAAATTGTATTAAAGTTATTAAAGTTTAAATAAAATATAAATATATAATTTCTTTATGTTAGCTTAGCAACTGATTATAGTACTGAATTTTTTAAAAATCTAGACCACTTTTTCATCTTCTAAAGCTGCTGTAACAAAGTTTCACAAACTGGATAGCTTAAACTGGTGGTCCCTAACATTTTCTGGGTGGGTGACCAGGAACCAGTTTTGTGGAAGATAACATTTTTCCAAGAGAGGAGGCAGGGAAATGGTTTCAGAATGAAACTGTTCCACCTCAGATCATCAGGCATTACTTAGATTATCGTAAGGAGTGTTCAACATAGATCCCTTGTGTGCACAGTTCACAAAAGGGCTCAAGCTCCTATGAGAATTGTGAGAATCCAGTGCTGCTGCTTAACTGACAGGAGGAGGAGCTCAGACGATGATGCTCACTCGTGAGCTGCTCACCTCTTGCTGTGCCTGCCTGTTCCTAACAAGCCACAGAAAGGCACTGGTCCTTGGCGAGGGAGTTGAAGACCCCTGGCTCAAAAAACAGCAGCTAATTATCTCAAAATTCTGAGGGCTAGAAGCCTAAAATCAAGCTGTTGGCAGAGCTGGTTTCTTATGATGGCTTTAAGGAAGGGATCTATGTAGGCCTCTCTGCTTGGCTTATAGATAGCACCTTCACATTCATATGGTGTTCTCCCTGTGTCTTCACATCGTCTGCCTTCTGTAGATATGTACATCACTGATAGTGTAAATATTTTATAACAGGCAGAAGATAAGCATAGCCAGTTAGAACAGATTGATAGTCTTACACATTACATTGGGCTGTTCTGGTGTATATCTGCAGAATATCAGCCCTATCTACATGTGTGTTGAATGAGTACGTAAGAGAAAAAAATAAGTAACAATGAAAGCAAAGATGCAAGAAAGGAAGAAAAGGAAAGAAGGGAAGAGGCAAAGAAGGAGGGAAGAAGTAAAAGAAGTGTAAAGTTAAATATTATGTCCTGCTTTGACATCCGGTAAATTGGCAAAGCCTCAGATAGCGTAACTGCACATTCCTCTTCTTGCTCAGCTCCTGTGAATAATGTACCCTAGTCCCGTCCTATCAGGAAACTAGGTGCAGTGTCTGCTTATCCTTAAGTAGCGGGTTTCAGTTCCCTGATACCCTGAAGAATTATTCAAACAAGCCAATCACATTCTCAGGTGGGAACCACAGGGACACCTCGCCCTCTTGACACCAATAAACCTGCATCTCACAGTCCCTGACTGTTCACTCTGTTCTTACTGCAACCCATGTGTGGCACAGTGTCCTCCTTCCCCATACTGTGAATATATGGGACTGATAACCTGCTCTCTATATCATCTGTCCAGTGTTACATGTCGGGTGTTTGGCCTTCCCCTAACCCTAGGGTGAGAATTATTCTATAACCAATGAAGTAAAAAGAAGGCAATAAAAACAATTGGTGTTATAAACAAGACAAGTGCAACCACGACCAAGAACACCTTGTCAGCTTTACATAACTGCTCCCTGGGTACTAACTAGTTCAATGATATGGCAAAGGCTGACTAAGGCAGGACTGCCAGTTGCTGGAAGGTTTGCCTTTTTTCTGTTACGTACTCTGCTGACTTTGTTAAATATTACCATTTCTTCTCACCTTAAAATACTCTTCTAAGCCAAGATGACAATTGTTAAGTGACTATACCCTAACATGATATATGACCAGATTCAGCTTGGGTTTGACAGGTGGTCTCTGAGGCTTCCTGCTGTAATAACACAGTCTAACTGGTCAGTGCTTGAATTCCACTTACCAATAATAAGGCTGCAGCTCTCTGGTCACTGCCTCAGCTTGGTGACCTTCACCGGATGCCTCAGGCAGTCATATGAACATTGTGAGTGTGCGCTTCAGGGCTGGGAAGACCCTGTTAAAGTTTGTAGAAAGAGAGAAGACACCATCCTGGGTTGAATTAAGTATGGCATCTCAGTTGCTTAACAAGAAGAGTTGTTCATTCAAGGGCAGAAGCCTTCTTCATCTCTTGGACTGCTGTTTTCCTTGCCTCTGTCATGTATGTTTTCTTTACCCCCAAGCATATGGCGTGTACATCTATGGTAGCCTGAGCCCCATGAACTAATGAAAAATGAAATTAATAAATAAAAGGATGGAAAGAAGGAAGAAATGAAGGAAGGGAGAAAAGAGAGGAAGAAAATAAAGAAGAGAGGTAGCGATGGGTGCAGGGAAGGAAAAAGCAAAGAAGGGATGACGGGAGGGAGGGAAGAAACAAGGAAAGAAGAAAAGAAACAAAGAAAAGGAAGGAGTCAGGGAGGGGGGAAGGAATAAAAGAAAGAAGGATGTAAGAAGGGAGAGAGGGCGGAAGGAGGGAGGGAAGAAAGAAGAGAGGGAGTGAGGGAAGGAAGAAAAAGGAAAGAAGGGAGGAAGAGAAGGAGGAAGGGAAGAAGGAAGAAGGGAAGGGAAGAGAAGGGAGGGGAGGGGAGGGGAGGGGAGGGGAGGGGAGGGAAAAGGAAAGTGGAAGGAGCTTCTAGCCTACTCGTTCCAACATACCAGAGGAGATACCACAACTGTTGTCCCAATACAAAGCCCCCATCCGATGTGCTGGTCTTAACTGTATTTAATGTTACTGCTGACCAGTATGCCACAGAGTTAATCTTTTCATCACCAGACTAGATAGCTACACTTGGGCCATAGACAAAATGAACTTATTAGATAATAGACATCAGCTCTGGAATATTAACCAGAAGTACATGGGGGAAGAGAAAACCTCCTATGAGGTGGGCCACAGACCACCAAACGTTTCTCCATAACCTCCCAGAATGTCAGAAGAAGGCAGAAACTAAAATACATGACTATATTTAGCTACAAATCTAAAATACTCTGAGAGAATTTATAGAAAGAAAAGAGAAAGACAGTCCCATACTTTAGAAGGAGGATGGTAAAAACAGAGTTTGGTTTCAATCCATTGGTCTCTAGACTGTGTGTACAGGTCACTTCCACTACACCATTCTGTTGCCTTACACTTCTTTGTAACAAAGATTCTGTTATAACTCAAGGTTATAGGGAAAAAATACCCATGGCATCCATGTGATGCAGCAAAGAGTTTAATTTAAAAGCAGGTTAAGCCCAAGATTTTAAGCCATAAGAAGCAATCCTTGCTGTGGAGGGCATTAACTTGCTAACACTGATTTGAGGCTCTCTGGAGGAAAAAAAGTAAATATGAATATGGTAGTTTTCCTTTTAGTTTTTGTATTATAGGAGTTCTTTGTATCCCTATTCAGGGTATTAAACCCTTATCAGACATATGATTTGCTCAATTTTTTCCCATTCTGTGGGTTTCCTCTTCACTCTCTTACTAGCATCTTTCATTGCACATACATTTTACATTTTGAAGTAAATTTTATCTATTTTTTGTTGTTGTTACCTGTGCCTTTGACGCCATGTTTCATAAACCATTGCCAAATCTAAGCACAGGAAGATTCTCCTCTGTTTCCTTCTAACAGTTTTACAGTTTTAGCTCCTAAATTTAGGTCTTTGATCCTTTGAGCTAATTTTTGTATATGGTAAAATGTAAGAGTCTAATTTACATTGTTTTGCATTCTTTCACATGTGACTATCCAGTTTTCTTAGCATTATTTCTTGAAGACATTGTTCTTTTCCCATTGAAGTCATTTGGCATCATTTAAAAAAATTAATTAAACTATAGCTATGAGACCTTATTTTTTGGTTCCGCTGGTCCACATGTCTTTACTCATGCCAGTACAACATTTGATTACTGTAACTTGGTAGTATATTTTGTAATAGATATATGTGAGCCCTTAAGTTAATTTAAACATCTGGTAAAATGCAAAACTTGGCAAATTTCTGTTGTCTTAACCAGTACTGAGACTCAACTTACAGGAGTGGAATATTAGATGATTCCACTAAATTTAATTATTTTACCTCTGATGACTTTAGGAGAGTTCTGAATATAAAACAGAACAAATAGGTACACCTAACCTTAAGCATCAGAACTATTAACTTGCCTAATTTCCCATGTTCATAGCATACGTTGCCTTAAAACATCCTATATGATAGGCATGAGCACTTTGACAAAATGCGTAATAAATTAAAATTAAATTAAACCTTTGGTACTTAAAAATTCACTTGAGGAAATTCTTTTTTTTAAAAGTTTTTAAATTTTATTGGGTATATTTTATTTGAATAAACTTTTTTTAAAATTATTCTTTAAGTGCTGGAGTACTTGTGCAGAATGTGCATGTTTGTTACATAGGTATACACATGCCATGGTGGTTTGCTGCATCCATCACCCTGTCATCTACATTAGGTATTTCTCCTAATGTTAACCCTCCCTTAGCCCCTCACTGGGGCGGGGGCTAGGGGAGGGACTTGATGAAATTCTACACTACAGTTCCCCATTTAAAAAAATTAGTATGCTCCAATGTAAATTAAAAGAGAGGCTTCATGGATTAAGACTTTCTATGTAAGACCTAATGAGAGAAAGGATAATTATCCCACTGCTTCTTCCTTTAATAGCCAAATTTGCCCTGTTCTTATATCTGGAAAAAATGATTAACACACCATGGTAGATCACCACAACTTCAATGCTGTTATCTCATCCACTAAGGCCCCCATACTCAATATCCAATATTATTAAAATAATTGACTATATCTAATCAAAAAATATTTTACTATTATAGGTTTGGCTAATATATTTTATTCAGGTCCTATTTTAATAGGCTTTTAGACTCTAAAGATACACAGTACATCTTTATCAGATCAGCAATTGAGTACCACTTGGTAAAATGAAACCTTTACCAACTAGAAGTAAAATGAAACCTTTAAGTGCATTTGCATACATTAAGACCAGAGGGGTTTTAGGAAGAATAGAAACCAATATCTATTGTTATTTGCTTTAGTTCCCAAGGGATGATATACTCTATATTTATGATAATCAATTTCTATCATTATAGTATTATAATAAATTTTATAGCCTGCAATGTGATAGGATGCAGTGTTCTAGCAAGAGAATATATTTTAATAGAGTTAGAGTATTCAATTAACTAATATTTAAAATTCATTTCTAAAGAGAATTTTGTAACTGGTTATAGAAGTTTAGTAATTTTTGTTAAATGAACATAAAACTGGTGTAATTACTTGAACATGATCCAGATAGAAAGAATAAGGTTTGGTCAGTGAAACACAGAATTTTAGGCATATAATGAGAAAGGAAGAGTTTGACATTCTTTCAAACACAAGAAAGTTTAAGAAAATAGAATGGAGATCAGTGGTATTGTTTGTAGGATGCTTGAATTCTGAGTAAAATGTATTTATAAGTAGAAAAGCCAAGAACCTCGTAAGTACTGTATCTGTACTCTCAGATGTGGTGAGAAACGGTAGTAAAACACACCTATGCTACCTGTAGGAATCAATGCATGGAATAAAATAACAGAACAACATAGTCTCAGGAGCAGACATTTTACTGGTGGCATCACTAGGGTCAATTAAAGTTGGGGAAGTTGCTGCCTTAGTTTCTCCCCTCCCCCACCCTTGTGCTTATAAAGATGATTTAGGGCCCATGAGTGTAGAAACACCCAATTGTTCACAAACCTTATGGGCTAGTTCATACTTTGAATGTCTTTTGACTAATTGTAAATCTCTAAATTTTTCAAAATATGACATATATAAATATATGTTTAAATATTCAACAAGCTTAAAACTAATCCAAAAGGAAAAATCTCAGAAATTCAAGGAAGCAGAAGAGAATGAAACAATACTGCATTGTTTATCTAAAGTACAAACACATACTGAGATGCATAGGGTTTGGTGTGTTTGCTACAAAATCAGTCTCAATAGCAGACACGTGTGAATATATTTTCACCCCTCACATACATCAGAATTTAAATCATAAGACTATCTGCTTCAATTAAGGAAAGGCAGATTACAGAAGGAAGGTGGAGCACCTAGAGATTTATATTAGAACATAGCTATTAACAACACTCAGCACAGAAGCACTGGAGTGTTTTAAGCAAGAAGCATAGTTTGCTTTTCTAGTTCATGTTCTAGAGGTAAAATGAAACCTTTAAGTGTATTTGCATACATTAAGACGAGAAGGGGTTTTAGGGAGAATAAAAACCAATATCTAATATTTAATCATCTTCTTCGGTTGTGTCTCCAGTGATTTCAAAAAGCGGGTTTTAATTACACCAGAAAAACAATTTATAAAGAAAGCAAATTGCCTTTGGCCAAGAAACTATTCAGTGACATGATATAATCTGACCCTATTTCAATTAATTATATTGTCTGACATTGCAACTCATAAAAGTCCTTTTATACTTTTAAAAAACATTTTTGGGTATATTTCTATCTATCAAAGCTTACATTCTGGTTCATGTCTTCTTTCCAGACTAGATATAAAGAAAATCAACTCTTTGTTTATTTTTCCCTAGACTCCTATTCACTGATATGCACAGTGTTCCACAAAACATGCTTCATTTACCAAGAGAAAGAATGCTGCAGTGTATCTCAAGCCTGAAGGCATTGATGTACAGCACTTCATTTGGAGACCCTGTTAGTGGAAATGATTCTGGGGCACGCTGGTTTTTTTTATAGGTATTCACTACTGAAGAAAGTAGTTTAGGGCTCAATGGTACACCTGAAAGAAAACCAAATTCATTTCAAATGGTAGACTAAGAACTGAAAAGGTGAGTTAGAGGTGAGGATCAAAGATACTCATTTAAAATCATATGCAAATATTTACTTGTGTGTACATTTGAAAAAATATATAAATTAGCAACAGATATTTAAAAAATATGTAGATTGTCTAGTTATTGAATACTCCATCAAGTTCTATATCATATTAGAGTTCGACTTTAAAACTAGAGAAACTAAGGCGGTGGAGGATTTAATTCTCATTCTGCTAATTTTTTAAGAGTAAATATTGTTTAAATTGGAGTCCAGAGTTGACTCTGGCTAAGTATTTAAGATGTCCCATTAGACAAGTGACACAAATTATAGAAGTTATTTACTACAGTTATTACTAAAGAAATATTTTATTTCCAATCAGTGACTTGGTCAGGAAAAACTGTCAGCAACATACACACAATACAGTTATAATTTCACTGCAGAGTCTCTCCCCTAGCATCTGATATGTTATGTCCACACATGTCTTCAATAGATCCTGCAGCTGTGCATTCAGAGAATGGATGATGGGGACAAACAGGAAAGAAATCACACAACTGCACTTTTAAATCCATTCTTCTCTTTTGAATGCAGCTAAATGGGAATACTTTTTAGAGCAAATGAGCAATTTTCAAAAAGCTAGATACACCAGGGGAACTACTTCAACATGATATTAATGCTCAGTGATTACATTTCTGCCTCTTAAAGATGGAGAGAAACAAAGCTGACTCCACCCTGGTTTCCAATAATAATTAATGCCTTATACATCTAAATAATTGAACTGCCAAGTTTTTAATGCAGTTTATTTAGCCTCTTTGCAAACACAGAACTGTCTGAAATGAAATGAATTTTCAAACTAAAAATGTTTAAAACATACCTTATGTCTCTTTCCTGTGACAAATTCTTTCTATAAATTACCCCCAGATCCAAGACTTCAATGCATTAATCAATGGCTTCATAAAAAAATGAGACTCTAAATATTTTTAATTAAAAAGTTCATTTATGTATTGAAGCATGTATTCAATCTACTAATTTTAAAATATTTTAGAATAAAATTTTAATGTTTTGGCTAACATAATGCTGTGTGAATTTGAAGAGAAATTTGAAGTTTCAGCACTGTCGGGTTTTATATATTGTGTTCAAAAACTACACTACATACTTAACTAAATTTATTACTTAATTTGTAAAAGCATCCAACAATAAACATATGTAGGCTGAAATTTAAAACGTAACATTATTTGCAAATTATTCAAATAAAATGAAATAGGTAAAAACTTAAGAAAACTTACATAAGCTTTATATGGTAGAGTTCAAAATGCTTATGTAAGAAATAGAATGTAAATAATGGAGAACTATACTGTGTTCATAATTTGGAAAATTAATCCATAAGTTTAATTCTTACCAAAATCTCGAGAGCTATTTGGAGATGTAAATACGTTTACTCTAAAATTTAAATGAAAAGGCATAAATCCCAAATATCTAAATGATCTCAGCTAGAAAACTAAAGCAAGATGGATCACTCCACCTAAGATTAAGGCTTACTATATAGCTATAATAATGAAGAAATTGTGGTATTGGCAAAGTGATAAATACATTAATCAATGAAACAAAATACTGAATCCCGTAATATATGGCCAAAATAAGTCTCACTTAGTTTTACGAAGGTGCAAAAGCAGTTAATTGGAGGAATGATAGCCTTTCCAACAAACAACGCTGAAGCGATTGGAATCCATAAGGAGCAAAAACATAAAACAAACAAACAAAGAACTACCGAAGTCTCATGCCTTGTATAAAAGTTAACTCAAAGTGGATTATAGACTTAAATGTAAAATCACAAACCTTTCTAAAAAGAAGAGAAAATTTCCAGGATCTAATGTGACACAGAGTTCTTAAACACAAAAGAAAAAACAAAAATTGTTGGATCACAGTAAAATGAAAACGTTTGCTCTCCATAAGAGTGTCTTAAGGGAATGAAACAGTAAGTACAGAAGGCCTGGGGTGTGGGAATATTTGCAATCCACATATGGGACAAAGGACTAGTATCTAGAATATATACATAATTTAAGATGCAACATTTTTTTTTAAAAAAAAGAAACAATTCAATTAGGAAAACAGCAAAAGACATGAACAGGTAAACCACCGTGGCACATATTTACTAATGTAACAAACCTTCACATCCTGCACATATGCCCCAGAACTTCAAATGAAAGTTGGGCCAGGAGCAGTGGCTCAGGCCTGTAATCCCAGCACTCTGGGAGGCTGAGGTGGGAGACCAGCCTGACCAACCTTTCAAAACCGTCCCTACTAAAAATACAAAAAATAGCCAGCATCGTACCTGTAATCCCAGCTAATTGGGAGGCTGTGGCAGAAGAATTGCTTGAACCCTGGAGGCAGAGATTTCAGTGAGCAGAGATCTCACCACTGCAGTTCAGCCTGGCTGACAGAGAAAGACTCTGTCTCAGAAAAGAAAAAAAAAAGAAAGTTAAAAAAAGAGAAATACTTTAATAAGGTAACTTAGACAAATTGTAGATGTAAAGTTAATATGTAGAAATTAATTATATTTCTATATACTGGCAGCCAAAAATTGGAAAATAAATTTAGACAGATAATTCAACTTATAATAGCATCAGGATCCATCAAATTCTTAGGAATAAATTTAGCAAAAGATGCACAAGAACTTTACACTGAAAACTATAGAATATGGATGAAGGAAATTAAAGGAGACTTAAAAAATTAATTAGATACAATGCCAAGTCTTCTAATCCATAATTCATTGAATATAAGAAGAGTTGGCAAACTACAGCTTACAAACCAAATCTAGCCTGCAGTCTACTTTTGTAAAAAATGTTATTAGAACATAACCCTCTCGTTGACCTACAATTTGTGTATGGGCACTTATACAATAATCGCAGAGTTGAGCTTGTGATGGATGTATAACCTGCTAAGCCTAAAATATTCTCTATATAGCACATTGCAGAAAAAGTTTGCTGAACACTTATATATAAGATTATAATTAATTTTTGGCTGTGAACCTTGCATCCTGTGATGCTGTTAAATTTACTAATTAATTTCAGTAGTGTTTTTTTTTTTAGAGTCCTTGGGGAAGTGTTGATTCTACTGAGGGAAGAAAAGTATGAGACAAAGAAGTAAGTAATGGACTTAGTAAACACATTTCAGCAGTTTCCCCGAAAAGACATCTAGGACTTGATCCTGGGTGGGTTGAACAAAGGGGAGTAGAGCATAGAGTTTCATAATGCAGTATGTATCAATATGGGGACACTCTCCAATGATGGGGGAGTTGAGTCTCTGATAAAGACCTCAAGAGATGGAACTAATATATTGCAAGGACAGATATGCTCCTGGCATCTGGATGGGATTTCTTCTCTGTCCCCAAATTCTAAGTGATGATGCCATCAAGCCTATAAGAATTCTGCATATGCAGTGGTTTTTTATTGCAGCTGAGGAACATGAAGCTTGGGAAGCCTGCCTTGTATAGAAAATGGTAAGCAAGCCTATTCATTTTCCCCAAGGCAAAAACTGTATAATTTTTCAATGTGTTCATTGCGAACACAGCTCTGACTGAAGTCCAGAGTACAGAGGTTTCTAAATCTGGAAGGAGCTCAGGTTACCACCTGCTTGAGTTTGATCAGACAGAGCACT
Organism: Aotus nancymaae; assembly: GCF_030222135.1. NCBI lineage: Eukaryota > Metazoa > Chordata > Mammalia > Primates > Aotidae > Aotus > Aotus nancymaae. Next base: position 55,055,708 of record NW_026988431.1, on the reverse strand, counting down.
TACATGATGTCAGTAAAAGTGAATTTATTACTTACAAATAGGCAGCAAGGATAGAAAAGGGCTTAGGAAAGCTGCCCAGTGCAGATGGAGATCTGAGGGACCCCCGAATGCTCTGCCACAGGTTTATATGTCCTGGATATAGCAAAAAAACTCACTGAACTCAATCAAGAGTTGCCAAACATCCTGTTCCCAGAGGAATGAGGACTCATCCCAGATTGTTCTAGACACTTTCTCCTTCTCTCAGGATGTTGCACTCTTGAAACATTTTGTAGTTTCTAACAAGAACTTCGAGAAGAGGGGAAAAGCCAGGATAACCAAGGCCATCTAAGGACCTATTCTCCTACACAGAGTAAATAGTGGTCAGAGACTTGATTTCGCATCAAGAACATGAAGTAAGGCTCAAGGCCCATGTAATTTTGCTCTGGCTTATGTGACAAAATAGTATTGATGAAATGGCTTAAAAATAGATATTTATTTCTCACAGTTCTTGAGTTTGGAAGACATATGAATTTTGAGGAGGGCACAATTCAGTCCATAGCAAGACTCATGCCAGATTGCCTCTCCTAACACTGAGAGATTGAATAATATAATAACTGAAAAATATACCCCTGGATTTAGCAACTATGAAACTAGTAGTAAACTTGGAATTAAGGTTTCAATGGTGTGTTGTAGGCAGAAGTCAGATTAGAAAGGAGTGAGATATGACGAGGAAGTTGAGAACGTACAGACAAAACACAGCTTAGAAAATAATTTCACCTCCAATGAGCCCATTAGTGTTCATGTGTTCATGGTGTTAATTGCACACATTTTTGCTGTTTTCTAAGACTATTTCAAAGTTATAAAGAATCTGACTTTGAATTATTGCCATAATTCTAAAAGCTTTGATGTGAACATTATTTTCATTAAATGAAACTTATCACATTTTGCATCACAACCCCAAATTCGATAGATATACACATACACATATGTACACATAATTCTTTGTTGTTGATGTTGTTTGCTCTGTTTGATAAAAAGAGTATCATTTTGTAATGACTACTTCCTTATTAAGCCCATTTAATTAAGACAGCAGGAAACCTAACACTTACTGAATGTCGCCTATACACTACAATTAACATGTTTATCTCTTTCAATCCTCATAGCAATCTTGTGGCATGGATTCTTTTAAATTGCTGTTTTATATACCCCATCAATATATGATTGAACTTTAAAGCCCATTCTTCTGATTCCTAGTCTAATATTCTTTTCCCTACAATATACTGCTTTAGAGAAATAGCTATGGCTCATACACTTTAGCACTAAGAAAATCAACAAATTTAGGATTCAGAAAGGAAGAGGTGGAGGGAAAATTAGATCAAAGACCACTGTAATGGTATTCTCAGATGCCTGTCACTTTAATCATTGAGAAAAAGAAGACAATACATAGATTGTATTATTTTTACTTTTTATACAAAATAACATGTGTAACTTTAGTGACAAACTTTTTAGAACTCAAATTTGAGATTCAAGCAAAATGTGCCACAAAAGCCTTTAATAATGGAGATGTTGTTAACTTTTCAGCATACAAAGGTTACATGCAATACTTTTTAATGATGAAAACCTCTGAATTTGAAATACCTGATCCTCAATTTAATTAAAAGGAATCTTTGCTAGACCTTTGAAGGAACAGTCAGCAAAATAATTAGCCAATACATTAACAGGATGAGAATTTTTTTTCATTAGACACAAGAAACATTAGGGCTTGTAACATTACTAAGACAACTGTACCATTTTAAAAGAGAATCATGGAACAATGCTGTTAATATTATTTCCAGTCTATATCAGGAGATATAATGAGTGGATTAACTTCTCCCTCATATATTGCTGCTCTTTTGCAGTGGTTATCTCATACATTGAGATAGCATCACTTCTCATACATTGAGACAGTGAAAATTCCTATCAGAAAATTGAAAATACGGTGGGGCAGAGTGTTCACTTGCAGTTAGATCCAACAACGTTCAAATTTCAGATCTTTCACTTAAAAGATATATAACATTTGAAATATTGCTTAACCCCTCTAAATGTCACTTCCTCGCCTTTGCAATGTATATGATAAATATTAATATATTTTGTTAGGATAATTGCAGTATTATCATTAGCAAGTTGTAATGTATAATAAAGGCCTTTATTTTCTTTTTACCATTGTTAGGAGTGATTTAAATATTTTCTAGTAATATAGATTAGGAAGTTCAGAAACTCACTAGAAATCACTCTCTAGATCATGCTTGACTCCTCCTGAGAGGCAGATAAAATTACCACTCAAAATAAAGAAAATATTAAGTATGAGACAGCAAGTTACCTATCGGTAGATGATCCTTAACTTCTTTTGGCATGCCATCAGAAAGGAATCAGGGTGTGCTTAAGACCAATGGAATTCTTTTAGAAGCCTCTATTTTTAAAAAGGCAGGTCAGCACAAATTATTTTTTAATAACTTGAGTAATGATTTTTCTTATTCCCTGCTCTTTGTGCTATCTGAAGGAAATTAGGACGTCTTGTCTTCTTGTTGTTAAATTAGACATATGAAGAAAGCAGAATTTGGGGCTCTTTTAGAATATAATTTTCTTTCCTTTCTCTAAACATTTTAAAACTAGAGTCTTGATAATAAAAATATTTTATAACTGAACACAAATAAATATCTCAAATGCCTTCAAAAACAGTGTAGCGTTTGTGACATAGTATCTTTCCTGAACTATTCCTAGACCGAGTAGGTCATTCTGGATTAATACGAAACTCCTTAAATCCTCAAGTCAAAACTGGGTTGGAATGATGGATTCTCCATTTATTAGACTGGTATAATCTTGCCACAGTATTTTGCTGCTAGGAAAAATACATACTAATTTCTATACTACTGATTATAAAGGTCTGCTAGGTAGCTATATGTGCCACTAGTAAAATGCTGTAACCAGTGAATGTATAGAAAATAACATATTGACAGACACATTTTTGACTTAATGATTTAGATGGGCCCTTTATCCCTCCTCATGTTGTACTGACATACTAAAGATGTAATTCTCAGTAAACTGACACAAGAACAGAAAATCAAATACCGCATGTTCTCACTCACAGGCGGGTGTTGAACAATAAGAACACATGGACACAGAGAGGGGAGCATCACACACTGGGGTCTGTTGCGGGGAGCCAAGAGAGGGACAGCGGGGTGGTGGGGAGGGTGGGGAGGGATAACAGGGGGAGAAATGCCAGATGTAGGTGACGGGGGGATGGAGGCAGCAAACCACATTGCCAAGTGTGTACCTATGCAACAATCCTGAATGATCTGCACATGTACCCCAGAACCTAAAGTACCATTAAAAAAAAGAAGAAGTAATATGTGTGCCTCTTTACATAATTGTCAACCTTAGGCTACCTTGAAGGGCTAACATCCAGCTAATCAATGAATAAAGAAACACTAAGCCTCCAGGTTGATATGATTTGGTCCCACCTAAATCTCATGTTGGATTATAATCCTCAGTGTTGAAGGAGGCACCTGGTGGAAGGAGACTGGATCATGGGGGTGGATTTCCCCATTACTGTTCTCATAAAAATGAGTGAGTTCTCACAAGATCTGGTTGTTGAAAAGTGCCTAGCACCTCCCCCTTTACTCTTTCTCCTGCTCTGGCCATGTGAAGACTGTGCTCGCCTCCCCTCGGCCTTCTGCCATGATTGTGAGTCTACTGAGGCCGTTCCAGCCATGCCTCCTGAACAGCCGGTGGAACTTTGAGTCAATTAAACCTCTTTTCTTCATAAACTATTCAGTCTCAGGTAGTTCTTTATAGCAATGCAAGATTGGGACATTACACAAGTCAAACTGCTGACAGGGTGCATGGAAATGGTCTCCTCTATCCCTTAAAGAGAAATTAGAACAAGAAAAGGAAGCAACCCCAAAACAGTAAGGAGAATGTGAGGAAAGTGAACAGCAAAACTGAGATGTTGGGTTTCCAATAACAACAACAAACAATAGCCACAGGCTCACAAAAGACTTGAATCAGAGATTAGAGGTGATCTTTCTGCAGAGATCTGAAGTGACTGCTGAGGAACCGGTGAGAAAAGATGGTAGGTTAAGAATGTGGGACAGAAATGTGCAGCAATTCCTCTCTAGAAGATGTCTATAGATTAGCTTTGCTGCCTGACATCACTGCTCACCCACGTATGGTATTTACTTCCAGGCAAAATCATTTGCACTGTGTGACCTTACAATTGCAAAATATACCTGGAGATGTCAGGGACGTCTCATGGGTATTGATACGCCACTGAAGAGTTCTCCATATTCTTGCACAGAGGGTAGCGAGGGGCAATTATTAGCCATTGATTTACACATTCTTTCTACAAATATTTGCTCAGGTAGTCTTCTCAGTATTTAGAATATAGAAGCTTATCAAACAAAACCCTCTGACATCATGAGTGTGTGTTCTGGAGGAGGAAGAGAAAGAAAGCCATTAACACATAGATACAGTGTCTATATTGTATGTATGAATAAGTGGTATGGAAGAAAATACACAGGCAAGAGGAGTATGTGTGTACATGTGTATGGTGGAGGTGTGTGTCACAGTGATGGAAATAACTTAGGTACAAGTGCAACAGGACGTAGTGATGTGTCCATTCAGGGGTAAGGCTTATTTTAGAAAGACAACTATTGCATGACAGCAGAAAATATTCAAAACATTCAAACCAGCTATCTTCCTCTTTAAAAGTAAAAGAACAGTGGCTTGCATGCAGTAGCTTTTTTTTTTTCTTTTTTGAGACAGATTCTCACTCTTTCACCCAGGCAAGAGTGCAGAGGCAGGATCATGGCTTTCTGCAGTCTCAGTCTTCCAGGCTCGTGTGATCCTCCCACCTCAGCTTCCCAGGGTGCTGGGATTACAGACATGAGCCACCGTGCCCTGCCTGTAGTGGCTTTTCAATAAATATTTGTGGAATCTGGATCTGACTCATATAATTATTCCTACTATTCTCAGAATAACATTGGAGAATTCAGGCCAAGTGCGGTGGTTCATGCCTGTGATCCCAGCATTTTGGGAGGCCAGGGTAGAAGGACGACTTGAGTCCAGGAGTTTGAGAGCAGCCTGGGCAGCAAAGCAAAACCCTTTCTATACAAGAGGTACAAAAAATTAGCTGGGCATGGTGGCCCACCAAAAATAAAATAAAATAAAAAAATAAAAGAACAGGCAAACATCACAAGATATTTGAAGCACTCACACAATACGAAAATGGAGAACTAAAATAAACAAGTATGATTACTGAAACTGAAATTTTAAAAGTAGTAAAACAGGATGGAATGTTTAAAATTCATATTGATGACCTCAAACCCATACAAAGGTATATAGATGCTCTGAAAGCTTAAGCATGCTTAATATAATTACAACAAAGAAATGCATGATTACAATGTATATGATATGAGAGACAAAACACATTTCAACTCTAAAAATATACAAATCAAGTTTATGTCTAATAATATAGAATACTGGAAGAAAACTGAACAAATGCCTTTAAAGTTATATGGGAAAAAAATCTGAGCATAGACCTCGCCACACAGCAGAATCCAGTCAATTAAGAAAATCTGGGGGCCAGGCTCAGTGGCTCACCCCTGTAACCCCAGCACTTTGGGAGGGTGAGGTGGGCAGATTGCCTGAGCTCAGGAGTTTGAAACCACCCTGGGAAACACGATGAAAACCCGTCTCTACTAAAATACCAAAAAATTAGCTGGGCTGGTGGTGCACATCAGTAATCCCAGCTACTTAGGAGGCTGAGGGAGGAGAATCACTTGAGCCTGGGAGGCAGAGGTTTCAGTGAGCCACTGTACTCCAGCTTGGGCAACAGAGTGAGACTTCGTTTAAAAAAAAAAAAAATTGAACAAGCTAGTTTTGAAAAATTTACTTCACATATATAGTTTCTTTTCTCTTCCTCCTCCTCCTCCTCCTTATTCTTCTTCCTCCTCCTCTTCCTCTTCCTCTTCTTCTCTTCATCTTCTTCCTTTTGAGACAGGGTCTTGCTCCGTCATCCATACTGGATTGCAGAGCAAGACCCTGTCTCAAAAGGGTGAGATCATAGCTCGCTGCAGCCTTAACCTCTTGAGCTCAAGTGATTCTCCCACTTCCACCCCTCACCTCTTCTCCTAGTAGCTGGGACTACATGCCTGTGCTACTGCACCTGTTTACTTTTTTAATTATTTTGTAGACATGGGGTGTCGCTAAGTTGCCCTGGCTGATCTTGAACTTCTGGGCCTGAGCCTTCATTCCTCCTTGGCTTCCCAAAGTGTTGGGATTACTGGTGTGACCCAGTGAACCCAGCCAAATATGAAATTTCTGAAAGACACAACAGTTTTTGAAAGATGACTTATTCCATCAAAACAGAAAATGAGACTAAGGATATATCTTAAGTTCCAAGAAACTTGGCAGTTATGCAGTAATGCAGAGTAGAGATGCTCTATTTAATGTCTCTACCTGGCCTAGGATGAAGCAGGAAGTCAGAGCATTTGGAGCTGCAGTTGCCTATGCTTCAGGCCAGTGCCTTTCTCTCTTGGTCCCTCAGGCCCCTTTACCCAGTTCCTCTCTGAGAAGTGATGTGATATCCCCACTTGTCATCAGCTGTCTATATATGAAAAGAGTTACAAGCTATGAACTTAGAGTATTTCTCATGAGCAGAAGATTGACATGAAAAGATCCAAATGCTAAAATGAATGTATTTTCAAAAATATGTATGAAGCCATGGGATGAGTAAAGTTTGAAAAGGATGGGACTGTTTAGTTTAAAATGCTTAATTTTAACATATTTTTTTTTCTTGTAGCAGGTTAGACTTTATAATCAAGGATTAATGGCCAATAGAACTTTACCAGTTAAAAATTGTCTATGTAAAGACAGAAACATTTAAAAAATAATAATCTGTTTCCATGTCACTAATTGGTCATTCTATGTCAAGCTACTGTAACTTTTGTACATTAACCTCCACAGGTGGGAATTAAAATAACATGGCATTATGACCAGACTGAAATAACATTTAAATCATTTAAAATTAAATCTATTTTTAAATCCAGAAAAACAAGGCAATTTTATGCTTCAAAAAGTTTTCTTTTTACTCTTTGTAATTTAAATAAACTTTTTTTGAATATAATGAAAATCTAGTTTCAAGATAAAATCAAGTTCAGTATGCATAAAATCAAGAAAATACATTAATTTGTTATGGCAAAATTAATTTCCCATAGTATGAAATGTTAATAAACTATGAAACTAGGAGTAAAAAAACTCTAGCATTTTGATCTACTTATTTTTATTTACTCATTTTCTACATTCTTTGAATTTCTCTCATATATTTATATGCTACAAATTATTCTCTTAGATGCCATTTAAAAAAATTACTGAAAATGTAACCAAAGGAAAAGAAAACTGCTTACTGAAATTGCATTTATTTTATTGAAGTTCAATGGGAATATAAAATTTTAGCAAATTATAGAATTAAATATTTTTGTTTCTAAATTGAAAGAGCTACAAACCTTGGCATTTAAACACAAATAAGATAATGAAATACTTATAAGCATAATCTTAACGCTTATAATTTAGATAAATAAAATTTGGTGGGAATAAATCAAAAAGGAAGGCATGATATTGAAACTTTTGAGTTCGATAAATGAATAATGATGCTAATCCTGAAGCTTCTACATCCTACAATATCCAAGGATTTTGTTAACTTAGTTTGTCTTATTAAAGTATAAATGTCTTTCTCCCAGTCCTACGTCCCAATCTCTCAATCACCTGCAAACTGGAACAAATCACTCCCTTCCTGCATTTCCTACCTCCAGTATTGAAGATGAATCAACAAGTACAGTCAGTGCGAAGCCCACATTCTCGCCTCCGTATCCTATCACACCTAACTTTCTGCAGCCTTTTGAGAAGCAGGTTCCTGCGTGTTCTGAGGACTAAATGCTTTCTACAGACTTGGTCCCAATTTTTGGTCAACGGTTTTATGAACGTCCTGGTAAACTGTCTAGCTCTCCGCATTACTAGAACGTGACTTTGTTCTTACTAGTTTCACTAAGTGGATTAGAGACCTATTCTTAAATATCTGTCTTGGGTTTAATGCTTTTACATCACCTGATATGCCTTTTTAATACAAATTGTTTGCTTTATGATTTCCAAGTTTTGTACCTTGCAAAGTTTTAGTTTGTTACTCTGTGAAGTCATCTTTGGCCATCTGTGTCACCTACTAACTTGCACCACAGTTTTTTTTTTTAAATTATTTCCTATAGATACAATTATTGCTTAACTAACTGGGTTTGAAGTTAGAAATTATTATTTCAGAGAGCAGAGATAAGTTGTAATTCCTGAACTCTCACTTGCACTAACTTTGGTTTCATAATCCAGAAAGTAACTGAATAACATATATTTAAATCTCAAGATATCCCAATCCTCACTCATGCATACACATGTATTCAGAATTCATAAAACACAAACACAATTACTCCTCTTATAATGACTTTTTCAAACATCAGAGAGCATTTCTCATACAGTCTTGTGGATTTCAGCATAGGTACTGTGAGTTTATCATACAGATGAAAAATGCTATTATATGAGCATGTTCTTTGTGTTACTAGTCTCTCCAGTGCGGTTTCTCTTGTGGGACAAAAATAAGCTGGATGGTTTTAAAAATTGAAAACCTGAATCAAATAACAATGAAATGAGACAATACAAGCCAGGGACAGTATTTTCTTAAAACTAACTATCTTGCTGGGTTTTAATTGTATTTTCCTATCAGATAATATGCATCCAGCAAGAATCCGTAATAGGTATTTCAAAGAGAGGAAATTTAATACAGAAAACTGATTACATAGATGTTGGAAGTTGAAAGAACCAACAGAGTAAGTGGAGTAATCTCAGGGTTGATAACAGCAGGAAACAGCTTAGATCACCAGAGCTGGAGAAATAAGAGATGTGAATGTTGTATTCGAGGATTCCATGTAGTCCTTGTTAATTAGCTTTCAAATGGGTGACTTTTGCCCTTTAATTCAATGTGTGTCAAAGATGAGCCTTAGACATGATGTGATATTCAAATGGTTTATTATGGCAGCACTCTTAAAAGTGGGACAGCGAGAGGAGGCCAGTGGCATGGGTCAAAAACAGTCAGGTAGATCTCTGTCCAAATTCCATTCTCAGAGATTAGGGGATTCTTCTTCCTTTCTTGTATCTCTATAAACGCAGGGTCAGTTACTAGGTATTTCTTTTATAAAGGTAGTTTAAGCTATTCTTGTGAGGGCAAGCTTTGTTTTAAGGTTTATGAGAATTGCATCTGTACTGAGGTGGTCTTGTCTCCTGGAAATCCCTGGCCAGTTTGCATCATACTGCTAAGTGACACATGTAGACACTGTATTTTATAGACACTTTACGTCTCTCATGGTATTTTCCAGTGAGTTCCTACACATTTGTGTAGGTACACATGTGGCTGGTGTTTAGATTTCAGAAGGAGCCACAGTTAGGCTGGTGCTCAGACATGTGGAGGGGGGCTTCTTGGAACAGTAAACCCTTCTGTATGGGGGCTTCCTGGAATAGTAAACCAGCCTCTTGTTCCCTCCTCTCATCTATCAGTCCTTTTCCAGTGGCCCCATGGTCAGATTCTAAGAGAAAGCCAGCTAAAAAAAGCTGGAGATATGATTCACAGACTCCCAGGCCTCATAGCACACAGCAGAGTAAAAAAGGGTAGGGGAAAGGGCTGACAGGCAGAATGTGATTAATCAACATATAATCAATACTTATCTATAATATGTAAATAACTGACATACACAATTTTCAAACAATCTGTCTCTCCAAATACTGAGGCAAGAAGTTCAAATCCCATAGCTTGATGTGCAGAAATTTTAATCACATGGTTCTCAACTATTTCTTCATTAGGTACTTCCATTCTTATGATAACCTTATCAAGGTCAAATTTTCTTTATACACATTTTTACCTGTCTTATAGAATATTAGATATCACTAGAAAAGAAACTATTAAAATAGATCAATTTAAAAGTAACTCATTTAGATGTTAAAAATAAAAAATTGAATTCACCGCAGAATGTCATTTCTTCATTTTTTTAATTCAGGAAGTAAAATATATATTGTTTTAGCTATTGTCCAGAAAAAGTAAATCAAACAGCTTTTGAGTCTAATTTCACGTACCAATATGTTAGATATTTCCAAATAAATTTGTCTTTAAAATAATTTATGTTGTAATCTATGTTATAGTAATTTTTCAAAGTACTTCTCTAAGGAAATAAAAAACAACTTCAAAATGCTATGCACCCATTTTCACTAATTTAAAGGATCAAATAAATTAGCTATTTATGCTGAGGAGTTATTCAAATTATAAAGTGCCTCTCATCCCACTGCCTTCAAAAATCAGTGTGCTGTTGCATTATTCAGCCAAGTAGGATTTCAACACATTAGCAGTTTAAATAAGAATAAAATAGATTTTTATAACTATTCCAAACAATTTGATTACACTTTTGGAAAAGACTTGCAAACATTATGGATTATGATATTTTGCTGCCATCTTCTGATGAATCTTGTAGGAGGAAAAATGTTTAGAAATACTCGAAGGAAATTGTCACAACATATTTTACTTGTGTTTGGGGATGAGATGCTAAAGGAATATGTGGAATCAAGTTATGTTTTTAACATACCTATAACTTCCTTACTGCTTAATTTGCTCAAATATCTTATGGCCATGGTATCTTACATCTTTTTATAAATATTTAAACAAGCGATTCAGTATTTCCTGTGATAAATCAGAAAATAAATAATTGGAAATATTAAGTTATGCTCGCTTTTAAGTTAGTAAATATAAATATTACAATACTATGATCTATCACTTTATTTAATTGCAAAAATAGCATTTTAATCTTGAGAATAAATAAGAAGGATTTTTTTGTTAAGAATAAATATATTTAATGAGAATACAATGATCTTCAGGTTTATTGGCCTTATTCTGAATCAACATACTTTAAACGTTTTCTTTTTTTTCTTTTCAAATCTGTACTATAAAATAAAGACTCCTGAGACATTATGCTCCCATTTCTCAGATAATTAAATTAAAAAGCAGTTTTTGGTTCTGCCGTGAGCTTACAGTGTAATTTTATGTTAGTTGTATTTGGGTTCTTCAGGATGAGTTCAAGGTTTCTTAATTACCAGTTCCAGACCATCACACCTGTGAACTTCTGCATATACTTCTGAGGTGACAGAACAAAAAAACAAAAACAAAACCTTAATCCCTTCTTCATACTAAGTTTTTTCTCAAACTTTGTCTGTAGTATAATTGGAATAGAAAATATTCTACCAAAAGTTCACAAGCTTCTGGCTCTTATACCCCCTGCTATGACCTCTTTAGTCCCTAGATAGTACTAAAACTATGAACTGGAACTAAATATAAAACTCATCAGAAATGTTGAAAAGTCCTTTCTTAGGCACCCTTTCTTCTTTGTCAGCTTTAACATTAGACTCTTCTAATTGTGTTCTATACTCTCCACAATCTCTCTTTAAATTCTCAGTAGGCATAGACAAGGACTTCATGACTAAAACACCAAAAGCATTGGGCAACAAAAGACAAAAGAGATAAATGGACACCTAATTAACCTCCAGAGCTTCTGCACAGCAAAAGAAACAATCTTTAGAGTGAACCGGCAACCAACAGAATGGGAAAAAATTTTTGCAATCTACCCATCTGACAAAGGGTTAATATCCAGAATCTACAAAGAACTAAAACAGACTTACAAGAAAAAAATACCAAGCAAACTCATCTAAAAGTGGGCAAAGGATATGAACAAACACTTTTCAAAAGAAGACATATATGAGGCCAACAAACATATGAAAAAATGCTCATCATCACTGGTCATTAGAGAAATGCAAATCAAAACCACATTGAGATACCATCTCATGCCAGTTAGAATGGCGATCATTAAAAAATCTGGAGACAACAGATGCTGGAGAGGATGTAGAGAAATAGGAACACTTTTACACTGTTGGTGGGAGTATAAACTAATTCAACCATTGTGGAAGACAGTGTAGTGCTTCCTCAAGGACATAGAAATTCCATTTGACCCAGCAATCCCATTACTGGGTATATACCCAAAGTATTACAAATCATTCTATTATAAAGAGAAGCATACGTATGTTCATAGTGGCACTGTTTACAATACCAAAGACCTGGAACCAACAACTCAAATGCCCATCGACGACAGACTGGACAAGGAAAATGTGGCACATATACACCATGGAATACTATGCAGCCATAAAAAATGTAAGTTTGTGTCCTTTGTAGGGACATGGATGAATCTGGAAACCATCATCCTCAGCAAACTGACACAAGAACAGAAAATCAAACACAGCATGTTCTCACTTATAGGTGGGTGATGAACAATGAGAACACATGGACACAGGGAGAGGAGCATCACACACTGGGGTCTGTTGGCAGGGGCAAGGGAAGTTTGGGAGGGATAACATGGGGAGCAATGCCAGATATAGGTGACAGGGAGATGGAGGCAGCTTGCCATGTATGTACCTATGCAATGTATACCTTGCCATGTATGTACCACCTTGCCATGTATGTACCTATGCAACAATCCTACATGAAGTGCACATGTACCTCAGAACCTAAAGTATAATTTAAAAAAAGTCATCAGTATATCAAAGAGATACCTGCACCCGCATGTTTTCTTAAGCATTATTTATGAGGGCTGTGTTTTGGAAGCCACCTAAGTGTCCATCAGTAGACAAATCGATAAATAAAATATGGTACATATAAACAATGGAGTACTATTCAGCCATGAAAAAGAATGAGATTCTGTTATTTGCAAAAATATGGATATAACTATAGAACTCTATGTTAAGAGAAATAAGCCAGACACAGAAAGGCAAATTTTAATAGGGTTTTAACTTATTTGTCATAGCTAAAAATTAATAGAATTGAACTCATGGAGATAGAGGGCAGAAGAATGGTTACCAGAGGCTGAGAATAGTAGTATGGAAGGGAGTGTGAGGTGTGGAATGGGGATGGTTAAGGGTAATGAGTACAAAAAACATGGTTGGATAGAATAAAAATAATCTAGAATGGTTATGGTCAACAATTTAATTGTATATTTTTAAACAACTAATTGGAATATTTGTAACTCAAAGAAAGGAGAAGACGTATACTCCATTTACCATGATATGATTATTATGTGTTGCATGCTTGTACCAAATATGTCATGTACCCCATAAATATATACACCTCACATGTATGTATAGAAACTTTAAAATTTTTAAAAATTAAATTTGAAAGAATGATAAAATATTGTTGAATAAACTTATAGAAGACACAAATTAATGGAAAGACATTTCATGTTTATGGATTTGAACCTCAATATTGTTAAAATACTCATACTATTCAGAGGACTACTGCTTCAGCACAACTTTCTTTCAAATTCTAATAGCATTTTTTGAAGAACTGAAAAACAATCCTGAAACGTATATGACCCATAAAGGACTTTGAATTGCCAGAGTCTTGATAAAGAACAACAAAGCTGGAGGCCTCAGATTTCCTGACATCAAAAGAGAGTACATATAGCTACAGTAAACAAAACAGTATGATATTGGCATAAACACAGACACATAAACAAATGAAACAGAGAGCCCAGAAATAAATTCATGAATATAAAATCGAATGATCTTTGACAAGAGTGGTAAGTCTACGAGCAGAAGAAAGAACTGTCTCTTCAACAAATAATTGGGAATGTTGGTTTTCATATGCAAAACTAATGAATTTGAATCCTTATCTTACACCACATACAAAAATTAATTCAAAATGGTTCACCAACTTAAATGTAAGACCTTAAACTATAAAAATATTAGTAAAAATATAGGGGAAAATTATAATATTTGTCATGGCAATGTTTACTGTATATGATATCAAATGCACAGGAAATAAACAAAAATAAAATCAGACTACATCAAACTAAAAAGCTACTGTGTAGGAAAGGAAAGCAGAAAAGAAAAAAAATAACAAACCAATCTATGAAATTGGAAAAATGCAAAAATTATATATCTGAGAGGGGTTAATATGCAAATATATAAGGAATGCCTGCAACCTAATAACAAAAAAAAAAAAGAAAGCTTTGAAACTTCTGCAGTAATATAACCCAATTGAAATGGACAAAGACTTTAAATAGATATTTCTCTAAAGAAGACATACAAATGACCAACAGGCATACGAAAAGATGATTGACGTCACTAATTAATAGGGAAATGCAAATTAAACCATAATCTCACACGTTAGCATAACCATTATAAAGCAAAACAAACAGAAAAAAAGAGTCAGACAAAAGATAGAAATATTAGAACCTTTGTCTACTGTTTGTGAGAATGTAAAAAAAAAAAAAGTGCAACTGCTTTAGAAATTAGTATGGAAATTCCTCAAAAAATTAAAAATAGATTTACCATATCCTTCAGCATTTTCACTTCTTGGTTTATTTCCAAAAGAATTAAAAACACAACCTTGAAAAGATAATTGCAAACCCGTGTTCATTGAAGAATGATTAGCCAAGACATAATAGCGACCTAAATGTCTACCACTTGTTTGAAAAATACTTATATAGAAATATGATTGTGCATGATTCTAATTATTATAGTACTATCTTGGTTTTAGCTCACATAAATAACACACAGCAGATATTTTGAACATAAAGTAAAGGTAAACTATATAACGGGATATTATTGAACCTTAAAAAAGAAGGAAGTCATGTTATAAACTACAACATGGGTAAAAATTGAACATATTATGCTAAGTGTAAAACAAAGTCACAGAAAGACAAATGCTGGATGATTAAATTTATATGAGGTATCTAAAGTAGTCAAACTAATAGAAGCAAAAAAAAAAAAAAAAAAAGAATGTGGTTTCTAGCAGCTGAGAAGAGGGAGAAATGGAGAGCTGTTGTTTAATGGCTATTAAGTTTTAGTTACATAATCTGAAAAAGTTCTAGAGAACTTATTGATGACAATGGACATATAGTTACCGATACTGTGGTGCATACTTAAAACTTTGTGAACAGGGTAGATTTCATGTGTTTTTTACCACACAAAAAAGCGGATGTCACTAACGATAGCTCTAACTCATGCTTTGAAACTTCTGGAACACAGTTTATGCTATAAAAAATTCATAAGCACTACTATGGTTTGAATGCCCAAAACTCATGTTGAAATTGAATGGTCATTTTAACAACAGTAAGATGTGGGACCTTTGAGAGGTAATTAGGACAAGAGGGTTCTATCCTCCCACAATCACGGGTGGGTTTAGTGCTGTGATAAAAGAGCTTTTGGAAGTAGGCTCTTTTTTTTGCCTTTCCACCTTCCACCATGTGATGACACAGCAGAAGGCCTTGACAGATATTGGTATCTTCATCTGGGACTTCCCAGCCTCCAGAACTGTCAGAAAATAAATAAATAGATATCTTCCAAGCCTCCAGAACTGTTAACAAACAAATAAAATACTATCAATTACCTCTATGTGGTTTTAGGTGATAGTAGCACAAAATGAATGAAGAAAAGTACCTACCGTGAATCTCTTTCACAGGGGATACAGCTGTAAGCCAAGTAAACACCATTCCATGTCTGCATGGAGCTTAAATTCCACAGACAGTATTTCAACAAACATCCCTAGGTATGCCTTCTTGCGTATATGTGAGAGTGTTTCTCTAACTAGGATATCAAGAAGATGAGTTGCTGGATTTGATATAGAGGAGGCAGGATGTGCAGACTTCAGGATCGATGTACCTTTTCAAGCAGTAGTATCTATTATAGTTTTAAAAATATACAGTTTCTTTCTGTTGTGTACATACATTATTTTGCCATTAAAATTATGTTGATATAATTATTTTAATAATATTTACATATAATATTTTTAATTGGCTTTATACTCCATCTTAGAGACTGACTGATAAAGGGCATAATTTTACTAAGCTTTTAAATATTTATTTCTAAACTACTTTTCAGAATGATCATCTGGTACTATAGGAAGATGCCTTCCTTTCTTCATCCTTTGAGGGTTTTCTTTTGCTTTCTCCTAAAACATGAATGAGTAAAAAAAAAATTCCAGAAGGTCTTAAGTAACTGAACTCTTTGAAGAAGAAATGGATATATATTTTTATGTAATATAAAAGGAGATTTTTTTTGAAAAATATTTATATAGAAATACAATTGTGCATGATTCTAATTATTATAGTACTATCTTGGTCTTAGCTCACATAAATGACACACAGCAGGTGTTTTGAAAGACAAACAGGAAAACTGGCAGTTATAGCATTTTAGTTTGGTAAAGATTTTTAGATATAAATTACTCTTCTACGTGGTTTTATGAATCTTAATTATTTGTTGGGGTTCTTGCAAGAATTGCCTGACAGATTGGTAGATATTTCACAGTAAATAAAACAAGCAGTAATGTACATAATGCAAACCAACTCAAAGCATCATCGAGAATCATTATTCATGTTTAGTAACTAATGTCACCTGTGTATAATGTTGCTCTAAGTTTGTTGAGAAAAAAAACAACAACAACTGATATTAGCAATTAAAGTTTGTTTTAAATACGCAGCCAAATGTGGATCTAATTTTTTTTCTAATATAGAGGAAATGGCTAAGTTGTTATGTTTTAGTTGCCAATCTCAATGTTAAAGGTAATTCGAAAAATGACCCAACCCACCAAAATAAGCATACCATTTATCCCAAAGAGAATATCAGCCATAAATTCTAAATAGTAACTTAATATTTTACCTTAGGATTGTTGACTGCAAACAATAAAACTTTTCATTGTTATAAAATTATGAATGTCTTGAATAAAATGGTATGCTAGTATACAATTTCACAATTATGCTGATTGCTTTACATTGTTTATTCAGTGTATAATTTTTAAAATATGCACTCTGCTATTTATTCCATGCATATTAAAGTCACATGTGATATTCTGTTGAAATTAACTGAACATAGGCAATTCCTATATAATCATTAAAGCTTCTTTTACTTTTATTAGTACTTTAATAAGCTGCCATACCTAATTTTGAATTTAAATGGAAATTGAGGCATATCAAATAATGTGTTAGGTATCTTTAAATAGACGAAACTGATCTTGAAACATGAACACCATAACTGATAAAGATTTAACATGAAACATTAAAATATGATTTGAAAATCAAATATAAATCTGATACAAATATTGACTGTCAAATATAAATGCTACTGTTGTGAAACATTTTTTATATTTTAGTAATACTACTTCATTAATACTTCAAATATGCTCTTTAATTTCATTAACACGTTCCTATACTCTTGGCATTATAAAATAATTTCAAGACTACCATAAAACTAAAAAAAAAATGAGAAATAAACATATGGTTAGAGTTTAAGTAAGACTGTTCTTAGTGAATACTTAAGGTTTAGAGCACAAAATGTGGCTAAAAGTCTCTCACCTTGCCTTTACATTGCACATTTTCCTTAGACTTTGCCCATTTTGCTTCATGTTTGCCACTCGAATGCTTACTCTCAGATATTGGCTACACCTCTAAAAATTTGCAACTTTTAACTGGCCATAAGTTCTTTGTTACCTGTGAGAGACTATGCAAGTCATTCAAAAGGCCCTTTCATTTCTTCTTCTGTACATAGTAGACAACATTAGCCTGTAACCTTGCATCTACATAGAAGAGAAGGATTAGAAAATAGGAGGAATACAACGAACAGTGATGCATACCTTTTCTATATCTGACACGTTAAGGAAAAAAAAAATCTCCCAGGCATAATCTTCTTTACTCTTCGCCTTCCTCAGTGACCCTGAAAGTCACGTATTTAGGGGCATTATCCCCAAATGGAAGGATTTTAGATTGATAGGTCACCCCACAGAAGAGAGTCACTCAACCAAGAATATCTGCTTTGGAATTTGCATAAGTGAGAAAAATATTTTTCTGTGTTAATTCACTGGACTTAGGAGTTGCTACAGCAGGTAGCTTCAGTTTCCCTAAGATATTTCACTTATGAAGCTAAACTGGCTTAAATATTAAAAAAAAAAAAAAAGCAAAGGAAATACTAAATCCAAAGTAGTGTTAAATGGTTAGGGTGAATATGAAACGTATTACCTGTCCTGTTGGAAACATTGTGTTGTTCCTTGACCTTATATATCCTGTTCTATTTGGCAAGTAACTTGAGAGTCTTCATTATTGTCACAATAAGGCTGGAACATTTTCACATGCAAATACCTTTGTCCTTCAGTTCCTAATAAAAGAACTCTTTTCATAGCTATGGATCAACTTCTACCTTCCACCAGCTACTCAAAGCTTTCTTCTATATACACTGATTCTATCTAGGTAGAGAAAAATAGTCTCATATTGCTCATCAGGTGAACTTCCACTTCTCCATTTCAGAAAACTCCCCAGACAGGCAAAACCATACTTACTTCACCCTTTACATGGGGAATTGATTTTATCTTTATTAGCGTTCAGTGGAATGATAATACATAGCTAATATTCCAAGGGTTGTCGATATGCCAAAATGAGTCATTTAATCACAGACTATCTTATAAAGTAACTCTAAATCTAATACATAAACATATAGCAAATAACAATTATCTTATGAGTAGTAAACAAGAGTCAAGTAATTTGGTTATTTGTGTATTTTATCAAATATGACATTGTCTTGTAATTCTAAGACTATAAAATATAAAATCACAAATAGGATAATTAAAAACAGTAAAATACACTATTGAGTATGTAAAATATTTATATAGTTGGCTTGTGTAGAGCGCAGCTTCAAGAGCAAGAAAGACATTTCATTATGTTTCAATCACAATTTCAATCAAAAGATAAATAGAATGTCACTAATGGTTACTTCTTTCAATTTTGAAGTAACAAGAGCAACTTACGACTAATTTGTATATTTAAACCTCAAATAGAAAAGATTGTTTCAGCTAAAATGATAGTTTAGATCCTTGTAATATTGTCATATGCATGTATGGTCTCAATAAAATGAGTATTCTTTGCTACCTGAGTATACAAAGGTACTAGAAACCACTAAACAATAGAACATCAATGTAATTTGCATAGATATGGTTGAGACATGATTTCTGTATAGGTACAGTATAATTTTCTTTTTATTATTTTGTTAAAAATAATAACCCTGACACCTTTTCACTTTCTACTTTTCACAAGTTTTCCTTAGAGTGTTATCTTACAAACAAGTTACATTATTTTCCTCTTATAAGAATTTCAATTTGGAGGGATATTGATTTTGAGGATGATAAATATGAGAAAATTATTTCAATAAAAACTTTGCAAAGACATTTCTAATAATTTCTCTGTTTGCTGAATAATTTTTTCTATAAAGTAGCATCCCTGGAGATACTGGTGGATTTTTAATGGCCTTCACAACCTAAAAAGTTTGAAAATGGCTTCTGCTGACACAATATAAATTTAGTTGACGATAGCTAGGTACAAGACAGTAGATAATTATATTTCATTTTTTTACACATCTGTGATTCTTCTTAAAAGATATGCTGCTGAAAATCCTCAGTAAATTTTTTTAAAAGGTAAAACAGGAACCATGCCTCTATGGTGGTTCAAAATCTTGGCATTCAGACAATCATCAGCTTATCCCTCAGAAATATTTCCAATAGTGACATTTTCTTTCTCATTCCCTGTATGACTTCCTCTGCCAATGTTTCATTACCTTTCACTATCTTTAGAGCCTCAGTTATCTGCAACTACTTTATCTATATTTAAGCCCATTATCCCAAATGATACTTTCTGCAAAAAGACATATTTCTGCAAAATCTATATGTATCACGTTACAGTTAATCTCATAGCGTCTACTGACAAAAGGAGCAGTGATTTCTAGTTCTCCTTACCACGATCGGTCACATTCTTATTACCTATATTCCTAGGCAACTTACTCTCTTTGTGGCAATTGTGAATGGAAGTTCATTTCTAATTTGGCCCTCAGCTTGAATGTTGCTGTTATAAACAAATGCTAGTGAGTATTGCATATTGATTTTGTATCCTGAGACTTTTCTGAACTTATCAGCTTAAGATGCTTTTTGGCAGAGACTGTGGGGTTTTCTAGATACAGGATCATGTTATCTGCAAACAGGGATAGTTTGACTTCCTCTCCTGACATTTGGATGCTCTTTATTTCCTTCTCTTGTCTGATTGTCCCAGCCAGAACATTTAATACTATGTTAAATAGGAGTTGTGAGAGAGGGCATCCTCATCTTGTGCCGGTTTTCAAGGGGAATGCTTCCAGCTTTTTTCATTCCTTTCAGTATGATGTTGGCTGTGGGTTTATCATACATGGCTCTTACTATTGTTAGGTGTGTTCCTTCAATGCCTAGTTTATTGAGAGGTTCTAACATGAATGAATGGTGAATTTATAGAAAGCTTTTTCTACATCTATTGAGATTATCATGTGTTTTTTAATATTTAGTTCTGTTCATGTGATAAATCACATTTATCAATTTGCACATGTTGAACAAACCTTGTATGCTGTTGATTGTGGTGGATATGCTTCTGCACAGCAAAATAAACTATCATCAGAATAAACAGACAACCTACAGAATGGAAGGAAGTTTTTTCAAACCATGCATCCAACTAACGTCTAATATCCAACATCTACAACAAACAAACAAAAGGAAAACAAAGAAACTCATTAAGAAGTAGGCAAAGAACAAACAAAACATACACGAGGCCAACAATCATATGAAAAAGGTGAAGCATGAATGATCATTAGATAAATGAAAATCAAAACCACAATGAGTTACCATCTCACACCAGTCAGAATGGCTATTACTAAAAAGTCAAAAAATAACAGATGCTGGTGAAGTTGTGAAGAAAAAAGAATGCTTACACACTGTTGGTGGGAGTGTGAAGTAGTTCAACCATTGTGGAAGATAATGTGATGATTCCTTGAAAACCTAACGACAGAAATACCATTTGAACTCACAAATCCTATTAGTGGGTATACACTCAAAATAATATAAATCATTCTATTATAAAGATGCATACATGCATATGTTCATTGTAGCACTATTCACAATAACAAAGAGATGAAATCAACCTAAATGCCCTTCAACAACAGACTGAGTAAAGAATGTGGTACATACACACCATGGAATACTATCCAGCCATAAAAAGAAAGAGATCATGTCCTTGGCAGGGACATAGATAAAACTGGAGGCCATTATCCTAAGCAAATTAACACAGAAACAGAAAACCAAATACCACATATTCTCACTTACAAGTGGGAGTTAATAATGAAGACACATGGAGGGGAACAGTACATACTGGGGCCTTTCAGAAGGTAAAGGGTGAGGGAGGGAGAAGGGCAGAAAAAATAACTAGTAGGTATTAGGCTTAATTCATGTTTGATAAAATAATCTCTACAACAAACCTCCATTACACAAGTTTACCTATGCAACAAATCTGCCCTCATACCCCTGAACTTAAAATAGAAGTTTAAAAAAAAAGAAAAAAAATGACTTTGAGCACCTCAAGTATTTAGAATATATTGTGTTTTTTTGAAAGCCTAGCAAAAGCAAAATATTTAACATATATTAGGCATAAAGCTAGATGTATTTATTGACTCAGTTAATCAATAAAATAAAACTAAATATACTACATCATTTGGACTTGTATTTCTGTTTAGAGAAAAATTGTTGATACTTTTAACTAAATATGCTTGAAAATAGTATATGCAAATTTTTTTTTTTTTTTAATTTACACAGTAAAAGATAATTGGGAATACTGGACTTGATTTATTCCAAAATTTGATGTTTACTCTAGGTTTGTAATTTGTACGTAATTTTGGAATGACTTTACTAAAAATTTAGTAAAAAGATGGATCTACATTCCTGGTACTAAAATTGTGGTGTCTGAACATCAAATTTCTAGTTTATTTTTCATATAAACAAATTAATTGTAACAACTTATTAAAGCATGATAAAATATTTTATTACATTAAATCAAAAAATTATATCATATTCAATTATTTCAAAAGTAAATGTTAGATTTACACTTCTAGTGATGTGGTGAATTAGACAATCTGAACTATTCTACTGTTAGAAACTACATAAATTACAACAAATACAATTTGTAATGCTTTTTCTCAAAGCTTGCTACAAAGGCAGACATAAAGATAATGAGGCTCATTTCTCCTCCTAAATCATTTAACCAATTAAAATTATGCCCTATCTAATTAAAATCACGAGATCATTCTCAGAGAAATTTGATCAGTCCAAAATAATATACCCAGGCATGCTGACATCAACAATTCTATTCTAAAACAGACGAGACTGATTACTTTTAAGCAAGAACCAAAAGTGATAAAAATTTAACCAAACGGAGTTTCTAATTAGATCTTGAGGGCCTCATTCTTAAATATGAGTAGATGGTCAGTGTTCACCTGACCAAGGTAATGGCTATGCGGTAGGCCTAAAAAGTAGCCAGTCAAGATTGGACCAAATCAGAAGCCTTAGGAAGAGGTTGCTGTTGTTCTATTGTTTGCTTTCTTAAAAAAGATAACATTTTTAAAAATTCCTTAGTGAAGCCATATCGTTCTGGGCTTTTTTGTGTTAAGAGGTTTCTATTATTTATTATTGGTAGTAGTATTAATGCTTCAATCTTTTTACAACTCCAGTATTTTATTTCTTCATGACTTATTGTATTGGTTGGTTATATATTTCCATAAATTTATCTAGTTCTTTCAAGTTATTCAACTTGTTAGTGTATAATCATTCATAGTAGGTTTACATTCCCTTTTAAAAATTTTTGTAACATCTGTTGTAACGTTCCTCTTTCATTTCTAATTTTAGTTATTTGAGTTTTCTCCATTTTTGCTAAAAGCAAACAAACAAGACCCTGACTAAGGGCTTGTCAGTTTTGTTGGTCTTTTGAAATAAAAAAAAAAAACATATCTTGGTTTTATTAATGTTTTTCTATTGTTTTACTATACTCTATTTTATTTATCTCTGTTGTAATCTTTTTTCCTTCTTTCTGTAAACTTTTGGTTTATCTTTTTTCTAGTTTATTGAGGTGTAAAGTTAGGTTGTTCATGTGAGATTTTTTCTTTTTAATTGTAAGCATTTATTGTTACGAAGTTTTCTCTTAATACTGCTTTTGCCTCACTCACATGTTTTGGTGTGCGGTATTTTTCATTTTCATTTGTCTCAAGGTACTTTTTAAATTTTTCTGTGATTTCTTCTTTTACCCATTAGTTGTCTTCATTATTAAATTTCCACTTTTTGGGATTTTCTTGTTTTCTCTCTGCTATTGATTACCAGTTTCTCTTCATTGTAGTCAGAGAACATAGACTGTATAATTTCAATGTTCTTAAACTTGATATAATTTCTATGGTGATTCAATAAGCGGTCTATCTTCCAGAATGTTTTATGTGTACTTGTGAAGGATATATATTCTGCTGTCGCTTGGTGAAATGCTCTATGTCTATTAGGTCCAATTGGTCCATAGTGATGTTCAGTCCTCTCTTTTCTTACTCCTGTCTATTGTTTTAGTCATAACTGAAAGTGGAGAAATCTACTATTATTGTGTTGCTATTTTTAACTCCCTTCAATTCAATAAATGTATGCTTCATTTAGGTAGGAGTTTTAGTGTTAGATGTATATACATTTATAATGGCTATATCTTCCTGATAACTGACTCTTATCATTGTATAATATCCTTCTTTGTCTTTAGCGATGGCAGTTTTTGTATTAAAGTCTATTTTGTTTAATATATGTATAGCCAACCCTACTCTCTTTAGGTTCACATTCGCATTGGAATATCTTTTTCATTCTTTCACTTTCCACCTATGTGTGTCCTTAGATTTTAAGCAAGTGTCTTATGGACAGCACATAGCTGGACAGCGCTTTTTACATAATCTATTCAGCCAATCTTTTTCTTACAATTGGAACATTTAAGCAATTTACATGTAAAATAATTACTGATAAGGATGAACTCACTATTGCTATATTAGCAGTTACTTTCTGTATGTTGTAGCTTTTTTGTCCTTCTCTTTCTTGTTTCCTTCTTCTGTGTTGTATTGCTAATTTATATATATATTGGTCTACTTCTCATTTCCCTTTGCATATGCTATATAGATATATCTTTCTGGATAACGGCAATTTAAAACACTTTAAAGTTGTAACAATTTATTTTTAAACTAATCACAGTTTAACTTCAACCACATACAAACTCAATTTATTTTTTTCTATGCACCCACATCTTGTTATTGATTATTCTAATAACCTATTTTTATTTGTGTTCAGTAACAGTGATTTATAGTTACTCTCTTATGCCTCTCTTTTTAAAACTCTACACCAGATTTTAAAGTGATTTATATATTTACAAAACTACAGAATTCTATATTTGTCTATACATTGACCTTTACCAGAGAATTTGATATTTTCATATGGTGTGGTTTATGTTCATTGTCTTTTCACTTTAATCTGAAGGCTTCTCCTTAGGCCTCTCTAGTAGGGAAGGTCCACTGTTGATGAACTCTCACTCCTTTAGTTTGTGTTGGCAAATCATAGTTCTGCCTTCATTTCTGAAAGGCAGTTTTTGCCAGATACAATATTCTTGGTTGAATACTTGGGAAAAAGAATGCAGGTGATTAAGTGCCATAAATTTTTCTATAGAGCTTTTATGTTGTTGGCTGTTTGTTCATTTGTGGTGAAGAAACCTTTTTGTTTGTGACAGAGTTTCACCCTCGTTGCCCAGGCTGGAGTGCAATGGTGCAATTTCAGCTCACTGCAAACTTCATCTCCTGGGTTCAAGCAATTCTCTTGCTTCAGCCTCCCAAGTAGCTGGGACCACGCCTAGTTGCTGTTTTTTTGTTGTTTTTTTGTTTTGTTTTGTTTGTATTTTTAGTAGAGACAGGGTTTCATCATGTTGGCCAGGCTGGTCTCAAACTCCTGACCTCAGGTGATCCACCCACCTTGGCCTCCCAAAGTCCTGGAATTACAGGCATGAGCCACCATGCCCAGCTGAAGAAATCTTTTAAATGGCTTTTAGATCTTTCCGAAGAGCAATTAGTTTGTATATTGTTGTTACGCTTGTGTCTCCGTAGAGAAAGGAGAATCTGAATCTGGAGCTTCTTATTCCACAATCTTGTTGCCATTCAGCTTGTATGTTTAATTTCTTTTTTTTTTAATCAGTTTAATATGTAGTCAACTAGTACTTATTTGCTAGTATACTCGTTTTGGACAGTTTCAACTTTCATGTATTATTCTAAACTTTAAACTGGTACTTTAATGCAAATTGAGCTATTTTTGAAGGCAGTCATTATTTATCTTTTTACATATCCATTATTTTCTGCAATGAGGATCTATAAATGAGGCTATACCTGTGAAATCTGGAACTGACAATAATATCCAAGATCAATGGTTTAAGCCATTTTTTACCACAAGATCCTTTTACACTTTGAAATACTAAATAGTTTTTTGTTAAAAGTAACCACCAAAACAAAAAGTATTAAAAGATTGGCATTGCTTTGACAAATCTATTTATTATCTGGCTTTTAAAGACTGCTGAATTTGTTCATCTATTTATGTTTTTAAACTGTTGCAAGATATTATTTTTGTTAAAATTTATAAATAAAATTCAGCCTCATCCATATATGCAACTGGCAAAACAATGAGTATTTTAAGGCCTTTTTATAAAAGTCATATGTTATTCTTTGATACTATTTCAAAAATTCCAAAATGGTATTTATTTCAACATTAGTTGATATGTAAAAACAGAAATTTTTTAAATATTTGAATTTTTTAAATATTGTCATATTTAAGCCAATGGATCTGTCTTTCACTTTGAATGAATTTTTCCATATGGTTTATTATGCCTTGCAATGAAGAGTCCTATGAACTCAAACCCCAAGTGTCCTCATAGTACATGTTGAGAACCACTGTCCTAGCTTATGCCTGAAAGAGGCTCTAAAAATTGAGGATAATATAGATTATGTATATATCATTTGAAATTATGCTTTATTTTGTCAACATTGTATCATAAAGGTTTTTTTTAATCATGAGTTAATCTTTTTAAATAGGATTACAGGTTATATGACATGCTAAATTCTAGACATATCAAAATATATAAAATTATTATTGAACCACTTCCCTATTATTGGAAATTTAGTTTCAGTTCTTTAAATATCATGCATATGAAATAAACTGTATCTCTACTTTTATTATTTTATGAGGAATGGAGAAAATAAACATCATGAAAAGAAGGAGCAGAAAAAGTAATAAATGCTTTTTATTTATTACTAATGTTTTTGTTCATTACTACTAATGAAATACAGATTGTTATTCGACTTCCTTAGTCATAAGATGTACAATTAAAGAATGATATCTACTTCAGTCCTATAGATAAATTTTACTGGGTAATATTTCATTAGGTAAATATCTGCTAGGCATTATAAATTAAAGTAGTTACTCTGCACATCAAGCTCTTTTATTTAATTATATTTTAGAGATAAGATCTCACGTTGTTGCCCAGACTGGAGTAAGTGGCACAACCAGAGCTCACTACAGCCCTGATTTCCTTGGCTCAAGCAATCTTCCCATCTCAGCCTCCAAGTAGCTAGAACTATAGGCTCATGCCACCACACCCAGCTAATTTAATTAAGCTCATTTTTAATTGTGATCTGAAGATCTGAAGATGGTATCACAGAAATGGGTAGTGAAGAAGGCTAATAGCACGCCATGTGTCTAATCTGTGGCTAAATGCAGAAGCCTGCATATACCCCTGGAACTCAAGGTTGAGTAAAGAGACACACAAGACAAAAACATCAAACACAAATAATGATTTCATGCACATAAGATACAGAGGAAGACCTACTTATCTCATTTATCTTACAAATTTACTTTGTATTTTTAAATAAACAAATATAGCTGTCATGCTCTATATAATTTATTTTAAATATTTAAACAGAGATAACATAATGTTAGAAGTAAAGATACTAAAAGGGTTTGAGCTATCAACTAGAAGTTTTGCTATTTAACATGATGAATATCAGAAATGACTTCACTAGTAAAATTAGTAATTGGTTAATTTACATAACTGAAGTTAGAATTGTATGTTCATTGTTGAGGTTAGAGGCATTCAATCTGTGCTGAGTGGATAAAATATTAGAGAAAAATGCTCTATGCCTGCACTCATGAAGTGTAAGAATCTAGCAAGTACTGTAATGTCTACCTTGGGAATTGCTCAACTTTTTGACCAGGTCTAGGGTTGACATGATGCCACCTGCAAGTCTAACCAATTCCTGACTCCGGAGCACTGTCTCTTCCCTGTGTAAATTGCAATGCATGCTGCTGTAAATCACTTAAGTGGCAGGGAGCCTGAGCTCACATTAAGTCTCCAAAACAAATTAAAAGTTACTTTTTGCAGCCCTCTACTGGCTAACAAACTTATTTAATATATAACTATGTGAGAAAGATTTCTTCTTGAGAAATTTTTTTTCTTATATTCCGATGAAGAGATGTTTTTTTTCCTTAAACTTTTTGGTGTCTTATGGCATCTACTGAAGAGAACTTAGTTCTCTTTTTATTTGAATACCACAATTTAATATGCATGCAATGTGTATAATGAGATATAGTGAATTTCCTTAACCCATTAGAATGCAGAAAAGCAGAAATGATTAAAATGATATTGGGCTCTAGGACCTAGGTTTCAATCTATCTTCTATAACATTCTAGCTCTGTGATTTAGAGCAATAATTTTAATTTTTCTGAGAATTACATTGGGATTAATGATTACATACAGTCTTCTAAAGCAAGTCAATAATTTTCAATATACAGCTTTAAAAAGAAAATTTCTAGTAGATAAAATTAAAGAATGTCTATAAATTGGATGTTCTGATTTGGAGTATATACTTGCCTCCAGGAAGACATAGTTCACATTCCGTTATAAAACTTTATCAAATCATAATGTGAAGTCAACAAATGTTTTGTATTATTTTAAACAAAATATAATAATTTTTGATTCATCAATTGAACTTTTCTTTCAGAAGCATGAGTACAAAATAATTCCTTTCAATAAAAAATTGATGGACTTTGTTTTTAAAAAATGTAAAAAGCTCAAAACCACAGAAATATCACTCTTCAGAAGTATAAGCAAGTCTTCTTATGCCAAAGATTTTACAAAACCAATATAGCAAATTTAATGTCAAATTTTGTGCTTCGAGAGAAAGAAGAATGTGTTATTGGCAAAATATCTCTACTTGATGACATTTTTGGTGCTGTGTAATATCACTGACATAGAAAAACAATTCCTTTCACTTTTCTTCAAGCAGAAATATAGCCTGGAAAAATGTTGCATTTCACTAGTACCAACAGAGAAACAGCCACATATTGAACAATGAAGGTTGAGCTCTCAATAGTATTTAGAAGTCCAGGAGCATCTATCTCTTAAATAGAAAGCCTCACATATCAAAATTTGGATGTCATATGGTCAGAGACTTAACACCTAGCAAAAGGCTTACAGTAATTTTCAGTCCATAATTTTCTGGTTGACTTTGATGTGAATATTTGGAATTATCAAATACAGAAACCTTACTTTTGCATTCCTGATGACATAAAATTGAGTGTTGGGATTGTCTGGCCTATAGCTCAAGTTACAGAGCTTTGATATGAACAACTTAGGGAATGTGAGAAAACAATGTGCCTCTCACAGATACGAGACAATCATTACAGTTGTTCCATAGTTTCATTGCTAAAATGTTGAAGGACAAAAATGTTATATATTTCATAGATGCCAATCTACAGTTAAGCTACATAGCAAAATAATGTTTACAAAGTATTTCTGTAACCTCTAATGTTTTATAAGTTTTCTATATTTTATATTTCATAGCCCTGGTGAGCTGCATGTGAAAGTAATTATCATCATTCTATTAAGTGCTTTACTGAAAGCTAAAAGACAATAGCGTCCCAAGATATTTTTAGTACAGTGGAAAAATTGCTAAAAACCAATGTTTTTAGTACAGTGGAATAATTGAGAACTGTACTGAAAACTTTCTCTCAAGTGTTTTTAGTGGAATTTCATCTTAGTGATATGGTGTCATGGTCTAGGGTGACGACAGTAAATAAATAAGAACAAATAGTGAGATTGAAAAGAAATTTAGGAGCTGGATTTTTTAATAAGTGAAGATGAAAGGTAGACTCAAAGGAGATCACATCTGTTATTGGCTGAAATAACAGACAGATGATTTTAGAATAACTCACAAAGAGAAATGAACTTATTCTTCAGAGTTATAACCAGTTTCTGTAAAGAGTATTAAGTCAAATAACTGAGAGCACAAAGCTTTGTTGGAGTGGATCATAGGCAGTTCTCAGAAGTTACAAAACCTGCAGAGATTGGAGCAAAAGATAATGTAGCTAAGGTCTTTAGGGAATTCGAAGAGATACTGAGAAGCTGGTGGTTAGCCACATGTCCCAAATAAATTCATTTTTTGTTTTTTGGGTTTTGTTTGTTTTACATAGAATCTGAATGATCTAAAAGCATCATTAGTAATGGCTGCATTCCATCCACCATATCAGCATTCCATCCACCATGTCAGCATAAGCACCCGTCCTTAATAATGAGGCACAGAAAGTCGAGTTTTGTTTAATATTAGGAAGGGAAGAAAACTTTGGAAGGAGTGGAGAATGTAGCTGTTTCTTGTTTGTTTTGTAGCACAGTGCAAAGTTCCAGGTGAGACATTTCTTAGAAGGATAAAAGCAATAGGAGTTTATATGAGATAAACTAGTACACAAGGCAATGCAAATAGCAGAGTATTGGTGGGGAGGGCTTCAGAGAAGCTGATATTTTGGATCATGATGGAGGTCAACTTGGGATATACGAAGAGGTGAATTGAGTTGCATTTAAATCTTGCAGGTATTAGTCTCAACACTTCTTTTCTAGGCATTCATGTATATTCTTGCAAAAAAATAGCCACAATTTGCTGTGAAATGAATGTCAGTCCTACCTTGTAGTCTGTGAACTGTATGTATAAGGGCCCAGACCCAACTGGTTGTGCTCCTAATTGTTTTTCTGAGCAGGAGTCCTGGCACATAGTAAATTTGTGTCATAATAAGTGAATTTAGCTACAAGATCTAGATGTGTTTTCTTGTCTAGAAAACGGATTCTAATATGATATGTATAACATTAGCCCATGGGATAGATATATGAGATTGTACCAGAAAGGGAAAGAGTAAAGATTAGTCGGACACTAATAAAAGTTTTATTCAGTGTATTTTCTGCTTGATTTTATTTTATGTAAAACTTTTACTTAATGAATACATATAACTTTTACAAACCCCATGAAGCCAAGGATGTTTGTTTGTTATGATCTCTGATAGCTCCCCAGGAACTAGGCAGGTACCTGATGTATCATAAACACTAAATTATTTGTCAAATGAATAATTGAACCCATTAACATTACTAAATGAATCAATGCCTTTATCATGTGTTCTTCATTGAATAAAAATATTATTTGGTAATAATGATGCTTCACAACATTTTCAACAGATCTACTACTTCAGCCACTCTAAAAGTCATCTTTATCGTGTAAAACATATTTTTATAAGAGAACATTTTACTTATGCTAGAAGTATCATACTCAGGAGGTTAAAGTAGTATTCTGAGAAACGTGATGAGGGATTTGTAATGAGGGCACAGCTGCTGAGCAATGTACACAATAGTACAAACTATTTGTGGCTAGGCGCAGAGGCTCACACCTGTAATCCCAGGACTTTGGGAGGCCAAGGTGGGTGAATCACAAGGTCAGAAGTTTAAGACCAGCTTGGACAACATAGTGAAACGCTGTCTCTATTAAAACTACAAAAAAATAGCTGGGCGTAATGGTGGGCACCTGTAATCCCAGCTACTCAGGAGGCTGAGGCAGGAGAATTGCTTGAACCCTGGAGGTGGAGGTTGCAATAAGCCAAGACTGTGCCACTGCACTCCAGCCTGGGTGACAGAGTGAGACTCTGTCTCAAAAAAAAAAAGTGTGTATTTATTTTTAAATGCATTTCTTACAACAATCTCCGCGACCTTCAGGGAATAACTTTACATCCTAATTTCAGGTGTTGCAACCGCCTTAAGATTGTAATAAATTACGTATAGCACTATAGAGCTAAAAGTTACAGTTTCTATTCTTTACCAGGTACAAAAATTTTGTTTTAAATTAAACACGTAGCAGATTAATGGTTCAATTTACCATCTTATTGTGGTTACATAATACTTGTCAAAGGCGGGTTTCAATGGACAGCTTTAAAACATAACAAATTTTTTAATAGACTACCTAGAATGGCTTTCATCAATTAGATTCACAAAACAATCAAATATACAAACTATAATTAAAACCTACTTCTCTACCCTGGAAATTATGTTACTTTCCTTACAGATAAATCTTCAGTAGATGAGAATTTGTCTTTCCTTGTATTCCCAAATTGTAATTCTCTATTCTTTTTTAATCTCTCACATTGTAACTAGGCTTGAAAAACTGATTTTTTAAAATTTATATATTTTTTTCCTATGTAGCAACAGAACAACAAGTAATCTGTGATTTCTTTTTTTTAACTATTTGGCACGTTTGTTATAAAATTAGTCAAATACATTATACTGTTATAAACAATTGAATTTGTTTCATTTCTAGTCCCTAAAATTTGGTTTTGTTTTGCTTTGCTTTGCTTCTTAAACAGGGTAAAGCTATAACTTCATTATTACACACAAACATTTTTATGCTAATTTCTAATAAAATTTTTAATGATACGTATTTTTCAGAATTTCTAGCAAAATAACTTTTGTTATAGCTATTGAGACTATTTTTGAATCAGGCAAAAGTTGAACAAATGAGTAGAACTCTGCCCTTTATGAAGTATAGTGGAATAAGTCATTTTAAAAATAACCTTGACAAATTGTATTTATTTCACACAAGCTTGCTTTCTTTTCTTTCTTTCTTTCTTTTTTTTTTTTTTTTTTTTTGAGACTGCCCACTGTCGCCCATACTGGAGTGCAATGGCACTATCTGGGCTCACTGCAACCTCCGCCTCCCAGATTCAAGCGATTCTCCTGTCTCAGCCTTCCAAGTAGCTGGTATTAACAGGCACGCGCCACCATACCTGGCTAATTTTTTGTATTTTTAGTAGAGAAGCGGTTTCACCATGTTGGTCACGTTTTTCTTGAACTCCTGACCTCAGCCTGATCTGTCCACTTTGGCCTCCAAAAGTGGTGGGATTACAGGTTTGAGGCACCATGCCTGGCCAAGCTTTCACTTTTAATCTTGAACTTGTGCAGCATTTGACAACTTTGACCATCCATCATAAAACATTTTTCTCTTGAATTTTTAGGCAGTAGACTGTGCCCTGCTTTTCTTTCTACTCTCTGGCCACTACTTTTCAATACTATTTACATTATTCTCTCTATTGTGTGCTGACTTTGATTAGGGGGTTCTGTTTTGAATCCTCTAATGAACTCTTCTCTAAGCTCCAGATGCTTTTTGAACTTAAAAATACTACATCACTAGAGTACTCACTCTTCTCTATTTTCTTAAATCTCTAACTTTTATATTCCTACCTTTCTATACTGTGTAAAACACTGTGTAGTACGTAAATCCTTACCCTTTTCTTGGAAAACAAAAATTAAGGAAATTCTTTGATCCTCTCTTTAGCTAAGATCCTATCTTATCTATCCCTCCAACTTTTCCTAAATACGTATGTCTCAAATTCATCTTCTTTTATGTTAACCGTTGTCATTGTATCATCTCTGGATTATTGAAATAGCTTTTTAATGTGTTTCCTTGACTGACTTACAATCCAAAGAGTAAATTCTCCACACAGCAATCAAGGTAACATTTAAAATGTATAAATCAATGATTTTGTTTCCCTGCTTAAAAACTTTAATGCTCTCAAAATAAAATCCAACTGTTATGACCTAGCCTACAACGCTTATCGTGATGGTCTCTGACCTTCTTTCCAACTTCATCTCATACTAGAGCCCTTATCTCTGTCTCTCCTTCATGTTACACCTTTCCTAACTTGCTCCCTATTTGCCATAAGAAATGTCAAGCATTTTCTCATCTTACTGTGTTAATAACTGGAGGAGTCGCTTTAACCTTTCAGATCTCAGATCAGATATCATATTTCATAGGGCCCTTTAATGATCATCTTAT
This sequence comes from Aotus nancymaae, assembly GCF_030222135.1. NCBI lineage: Eukaryota > Metazoa > Chordata > Mammalia > Primates > Aotidae > Aotus > Aotus nancymaae. Next base: position 55,022,498 of record NW_026988431.1, on the reverse strand, counting down.
ACAAAATAACCTTTCTTACTAACTTCATGGTAATAACAGACAGGGGTTATCTTGTTTATATTTTATGTATATATGGTCAGTTATCCTTTTAATAAATGTAAGTTCAATTAGATCATGGATCTTACAAACCTGGTTCACATATATATTATGTTGGCCACTATATATCATAGCCATATAACAAATACAACCTGCTTTTAAATCTACAAATCTGTAGAAACCTTTTTTCTTTAAATATTGATGGTATTAAGTTGGATAAAGTATTGATGACCTTAGCTTCAGAAATTTAATACAAAATCTCTCTGAACCCTGGTGCAGTAATTAAACAAATAATACTTAAAGCGACTTGTATCATCTGTGTAAGGTGCCTTCTGACCATCAAAGTTCCTTAGTAAACCTATGCATGTATATGTTTCTACAATAGCTGATTCCAGCAACCAAGAATTTAAAATTATTTGACATCCCCAAGGTCAATAACAGAAAAAAAGTCATGTGTTTCCAAAGAGGGAATAGGCATAGCATTTGCCAGCTCCATCAGATGCTTCTCTGTTTAGCCAGATAAAGCCTCACAGCGAGTTTTATTTTATCCAGATGCTACCTTTTTGGGATTTTGGCAAAACAAAGGTAAACTAGATATATGATCCATAAAGGTAGCATATTCTCTTTCTGCTTTTAATTTCCATATCAGGTTAGCAAAAAGGAGGTACTGACATCTCTTCAGAATTGCATTTTTTGATGACGCAGTCACCAAAATTTATATAACTTGGTGTTCTTTTCTGTTTGGCTGTTAAAAAGGCAGCCACTGCACTGATAAAATGTTTGTGTCAAGTTAAATATTTTGCATTGAATTCCCAAACATCCACTTGTATGTACACACAAACAAAGTAGTTACTTATTACCATGAAAATATGTGAATTTAACATTTGGGACCCTTCAGACAATATTTTTACTTAAAAAATTGCTGCATTTAGCATTCTATATTTTATCTCCAGTAATAAATCATTAGTATTCATTATTTCTTTGGAATCTTCTGTTGGAAATAGATGTTTGGTGCCACAAAGAAAAATTAGCACTGAGACAAAGGATCTTTCAGCAAAGCAATCTTTACTTCCTGGACTGCAGGAAAGGTACTCTCACTAGCCATCTTGCCAAGAGAGTACAAAGAACAAAGGGAATACACAAACATTTATTCCTTACGTATTTAAGGTCATTCTTCCTGCTATGCCTGATCTTCATTGGCTGGAACCAGATCTCACAATCTAACCTCCCGATTGGCAAATAACTTAAAACTTTTCTAAACAGGTAAAAGCAATGGAGAGCTGGGACATGCCTGTGAGCACATCCAGCACAGATATTTTGGTTAAAGTAAAAGGACATAGAGTATACTACATGCCTGTAAGCACGGCATGTTTAACAGCTACATAGGATAGGGCTTAACAAAGTTATTAGCACACTTACTCTTTAACAAGAAAACTTTAAACATGAGCTTTTCTACTTTCCACACCTTCCTACACATTTAACAAAATTTCCTGTTTCTGTTAGAGGGGAAAACATGGACATTCAAGTCAAATTAATGTTTGTTCAAAGCTAGGTTATGCAATTTACCTGATATATCTGAACAAAATACATGAATTCTGAGCATTAATTGCTCACCTAAAAACTAGAAATAAAAATCTCATTAGAAGATTAAGATGAAGTAAAATAACAAATTTAAAATGCCTAGAAAAATGCCTGATACAGAGTAATACTTAAAAATAATAACTTTAATATGTTATTCCACTATTTAAAGAATGCCTCAAAATATAATAATAGAAAAATATATTGCACTAAATGAGGCAAAGCTTTTACACATACCTTACATCTGAAATGACTGTTTAAAAATTATTTTCCTCATGAGTAGCAAATATAATTTCCAAATACAAAAGGAGGTAATGAGAACAAAATGGAATTTTGACTAAACAGGATCCCAAAGTATTTGAAACATAAACTAATAATCAAAAATAAAAACTTACATCATATTTTAAAAAGCTTAAAACTATTTTAGAAGTGAAAAAAGGTAAAATAAAACAATATATTGTGTATTTTAATCATTAAATACTTTCATTTATCCCTCTATTTTTTTCTTTTGCTTATATTTCTATTTCTCAAAATACATATCAAAAAAATATATATAATTAGTGCCTAGGTGGGACTTCTGAAAATGTAAGTTTAGTCATGAAAATTTATAGTGAATCACTAATCCAAATAAAGATAATGATATTTTACATATATTTTTTGAACCATATAGTTAAATCAGGTCATTTTACCATTCCTCCTGTCAACATATTTGCATTAATACTTAGGAATTAAAGTTTATTGTTGAAAATATTTTAAAATTTGAAAAAGCATAAGCATGATAAATGCTTATGGTTCTATAATGTTTTAAGTTTTAGGTTGTTTCACCTGTGCCTCACCAGCATCTTCCAAACAACAGGTCAAACCCTGACTTGTTCAGTAGTAGAATAAATTGGGTCTGCTCCAGCCTATCAGAGAGTCAAGAGGCTTCTCTAGCAGAGGGACATTACTGCTTAACATGAAAGCATCTTCATTATGCTAACTCATTCAGGGCAGGTTTGCAGCAGAAGTGTAAACTCTGGATTTATTAGCAAAAGGATGCTTAGGGGCAAATTTATGTAACATTTGACTAAACCAATTCTTCTCATCATTTTCAATTTCTCTGGGCTCAATTAGTTTACTTGCCATGAATTCGACCTTGGAATATGTTTTTAAAATCAAAAGACAAAGTATTCAAAATGTCCCTACTAATCGGAGCAGTTAATTTAACTTCAATAAAATAAATTGAAACTGAAAAAAAAATAACTGCAAACTTCCAGTGCAATGTTGTCATCTGCAGATGAAAAGGGAGATGAAATGGTTTTAAACTCTGTTCTGCCAAACTTCAAGACTAAAAAACAAAGTTAAAGTGAGGCTTAAAAAATGAATTCAATTTGAAGTGATTTTTTTGCCTATAAACTTTACTATTGTCTTTATTCTCTAGAACAAAGATATGGTCTTTGCAAAATATATAATGAAAGGCAAATAAATTCTTCTGCAAAATATTCATAGACCCAATTGTAGTTTAAATTATATGGTATGAAATTGTCATTTTATAGTCAAGTGATAGTTTCACACTAATAACTTCATAATATCAATTTACATAATCAGCATCACTTTTTCATCTTGCTGGAGTTTTTATACCAGTGGTTCCCAAATTTTGCTGCACTTTGAAATCACCTGGAAAGCTTTACAGCTTTAAATCCTACTGATAACTGGTCCCCATCCCCTTGGTATAACCTGGGCATCCAGATTTTTTGAATGTTCCCAGATCATTTTAATATGCACTAATTTGGGGGAGTCTGTTTGCTGCAACATTTTGAAATCTGTTGTATAATTAAAAATCGTCATCGTCTAGGAAGCTGGTTTAATCAATACTCACAAACTCCATCCTATGAGATTCTGATTCAGAAAGTCTAGCATGGTTTTCTTGCAATGAACTTTAGCAAAAGCAGAATATCAAAATATCAATTTTCTAGAAATATCTAGAAAAGTGGTTTTTCCAATGAAGATACTCTAGAATTAATCCAATTAATTAAACCCATTAATTTAGAACGTCCTGCAGTGATATGTGAGCCACAAATTTTAAAATTGCCACATATAGCTCCCAGGATTGAAAACCAGAGGTTTGCACTTTCAATTAGCAATAATTAGAAGACCCACAGCTGAAATCAAACTATAGTTTGAGCCCTGCCATTCACTTAATAATGGTATAACTTGGGACAAATCACTGAGTCTTAAACTGTTTGTTATCTGGATTAAATCAGGTCAGAAATCTCATTGTTGTGACTGTTGTAATGATTAAATAGAGGTATATAGTTATTAAACATGATATGAAAGCATTTCTTACTTAAAAACAAAGCAACAACAAAAAATTTAGTGAAGCCATTTTTCTCTTCTAGACAAATTCCCAGATAATCTGTTCTTTCTGTTATGTACCCCGATTGTACTCTAGGATCAGACTTAATCACTACTCACTAATAATAGAAATTCTTCTTCTTCTACACACTTTTCTTTATTTCCCTGCCTTAAAGATCAGTCTCTCACATTACTGGAGATTCTTTCTCAATCACTTTGGCTGGTTCCTCCTCATGATGAATTGCTCCAGGGGTTGGTCTTGGGAACTCTCTTGTTTATCTACAATTACTCTCCATCAAAGTAATCTTATACTATTATATAGCTGTAAATATCAATGGTGTGCCAACTTTTCTAAACATTATTTCTACCACCAGGGATATAGTTGGTACTCAAGCAGTCACACTTAGCACTCTGAAAACAAAACTGACATATCACCCTTTCTCTAAATGTATACCATAACTCACAGTCAAACCCACATTTGAACCTTTATTTGTCCAGTGACATAAATAAAAATTACAAACAAGCCCATGGTGACCTTCTTGTCTATTTTTGTGTGTGTTCTGCTGTAACAATACCACAGCCTGGGTTATCTATAAAGAACAGAAATTTATTTCTCACAGGTCTAGAGCCTGAGAAGTCCAATATCAAAGTGCTAGAATCTGGTGAGGGCTGTTTTGCTGCATCCTCACATGGCTGAAAGTGGAAAGGCTAGGGAGTGAATCCACCACTCCCATGGGGTGTTTTTATACTGACATTAATCCATTCATGACGTCACACCTCATCGGCTCCCAAAAGCCTCCATCCTCCAACACTGTTGCATTGTTAATTAATTTTTAACACATGAAGTTTTGGGGACACATTCGGATTATGGCACCTCTCTAGCTCTGTCACTAGATAAAACCTGAAACATTTTTTGTCATTTACTCCCTAATAGGAACAGCTTCATTCCTAATTTTGGCAGAAGTACTGTATGACAAATCTTGTAAGTGTCATAATTATGTGGAAAGAGACTTCTCTTCTGCTACCATGAACAGGCTAATTGTAACCTAGTATGTGGTGAGAATTGCTGAGTATTTGCTCCTTCAAAATGTATTTGTTTTCTTGTCAATGTTTATTTTTTTACTTTTTGAGAACCCTTTGAAAAAGATAAAATAAATTGTCTTTTTATCTAAAATTCGTCTTGTAGTTGTTCTTTAGTTTAGGAATACCATAAAATAAGAATCGATGAAATATATTTAAACATTATTTTATAAATGAACAATCTGAATTAATAATTCTATTATTTCTCTATTTTAAATAATCTTTTAAAATGTAGAAAATACAAAGTAACCCGTATTTGTAGAGAATTGTACTGGAAACACATCACTTGTTATTGCATAGCAGATTACTATAAATATATATATATGTGTGTGTGTGTGTCAAACTATATATGAAATATATATGAGACACATATAATAGTTATGATAGAAAAATTTTAAAATGTAATTGGTCAAATGAAAATTCTATCCTCATAGAAGCTGCCATATATAACCTAAAATGAGTTTCTATGGGTGGACATTGATAATTTCACTAAATAAAAACAGGGAGAAGATTTTAATACCGAGGAGAATAAGAGCTCTCCAATTCCCAGGAATCACAGCTAATTATAATTGGATCAGTTACATGGCAGGGGGTTAAAATAATGTCTATGTAAGTGGCAAAATGTGTTGGGCAAACAAAGTTTTAAAATCTGTTCAGGATTTTGTTCTCAGCTTAAGAAATTTTTAAATTTAAATGTGACTTAAAGATTACATCATTCTATGAAATATAACTGATTATTTAAAAATAACTTTTTAATAGATTCATAGATGAATGTAATACTTTTTTATAATATATTACTGAGGTTTTTATTTTCATAATTTAAGAATAAATTACTTAGGGCAGCTACTAAGGGCATGGGAGTCCTCAGTAAGGCTTTTCCTTTAATGAAAAGCAGCCCCAAATTATTTTCCTTTCTAACAGAGGAGCCGGTAAAGTCAAGCTGCAGACATAGATACCGGCAGATCATGTTGAAGATGGCAGCTCCATCTTCCCTTCTCTATGTCAGCCATCTGTACTGTAAGAAGCAGACAAGATGTTGCCGATAAACTGGAATGCCCATTTGCATAAGAAGATTAGGGTGGGATGACCAGCCTTCCCTGTGCACTGTGTAGACATCGTAGCGGATTGAACCAATCTGTGAGCCCTGTGTAAATCACCGCCTCCTCAAACTGAACTATAAAACTTGGTGCATTCGTGCTAGCTGGTTCTTCTTTCTGCTCAGAGACCTTCTTTTGGGCTTTCTCGACATGAAAAAGCATTTTCTCTTTTTTCTTTTTTTTTTTTTCTACTAAACTTTCTTCTCCAAAACCCACTCCTGTGTGTCTGTGTCCTGAATTCCTTCTTGACGGAGACCAACAGCCAGGGTGTATAACGCAGACAACAGAGCTGTTTCATTTTGGGCTCTTGCCTGGGATCCAGATGAAAACCAAAGGTAGAAACACAGGAATGGTAAGTATGGAGCAAATCTCCTTTGATCTCAGGGCTCTTTTCTAGCTATCCTGTCACCTAATTTTCCTTCTTTTCTATCCACGGTTGCTATGTCTAATCTCTCTGTGTATGCAATGTACAGGAATTTTTACAGTTCAGGGAAACAGGTCTGTTAGGAAAGATCAGCAAACGAGGCAGGAAGTAACTCGAAAAGCTTTTGCTCTCTACCATTTATCCGGCAAGCACTTGGTATTTCTATAGTAGAAATAGAAATCCTCTTTATGAGGCACATTACTGGTCCTCTGTCATACACTGCAGCTTTCTTTTGTGCCACTAGAAATCCAGCGCTAAGACCCTTCTGTGAATGGGAAAGTTCTATCTTTAGCAGTTAGAAGTAAAATGTCCTCCATAGCCAAATTTTAGTTCTGATACTGTCTCAACAGGAAGAAAATTACCATTTGGTCCCTACATTCTTGTAAGACACCAAGCCTGTCTCCAATTAGAACAGTACTTACATAGGAAGGGAATTTTAAGTTCAGAAGTTAACTGGAACCATTTTTCTAAGGGTAAATGTTTTAACACAAACTGTAACAGCAGGTAATCCTGCACACTGCCTCTGTTAAAGAAGCCTTGCCCAAAGGCAACCATTACAGTCTCTCTGGAGATCCATGTTTTTGGGAGCTAGGCAGGTCACACAAGTCTAGGAAGTCACAGGGAAAAAACAGGCAGAAAACTAGGGCTACTTGGGTAAGCGTGATTCAGCCCACAAGTCTACTTTCTCTGGTTCCATGGCTTGGAGATTCATGCCTTCAGCCATGGGCAGCACATTTAACAGGGAGCTGGGACCCAGAGACCAGGGAGGAAAAATATTCCTGGAAATGCCTTCACTGTTCTCTTCTCCACCCTGGGTCACATGTGGAAGAGAAGGAGACTAAAGGGATGCCTTCTCACATTTCTCCTTCTAGATGAGAAGCAGATTATCTTCAGCTCGCACATCTCTGGAGTACACTCTGAAACACTGGAACTTCCTTAACCTCAGAACTTTGAAGAGAACAGCGACTCATTTTCTTTTGCACAAGGTCTTGGCGTTTTTACCAAATTTTTGCAAGTGTTGTAAGATAAATCCAGCTTATTTTAGCAATCATATTGAGCAGGCCCAAAGAGAATGTTTCCAAAATTAGAGAGGCAACTTCTAGGGAGCCACCTGAGGATCCTCCTTATTTGGGGCCCCTTCAGTATCCCTTCTCATTACAGGACTTCAGGTGAATAAAAGGAGGCTTAGGCCAATTTTCTGACAACCTGACAGGTATGTAGAAACTTTCCATAATTTAACTCAGGTCTATGGTGTTTTTCATTCTTTCACAGTTTAAAATGGCTTTAATAATAATAATAATGTTCTTCCAAACTAGGAAATGTCAGTTTTCCAAACTTGAACATGCTTGGCTTAGAGCTGAGTCAGAGAAAAGGGAATCCAGGACCATAATATGTGGCAAAAGGGTAAAAATTTCTTACCAGTCAAGCTTTTGGCTTCTCTGCTCCTGTGCAAACCAGTAAAAGGGATAATAAGAATCATTGTTTATATTATCTGTAAAGTTATACTTGATGAAAAAGGATTTGTGAGGTTGGTCTTAAGCTGTAGACAATTTGGTTTACTTTGCATGTCTTTCTGTCAAAGAAAGGATATCTTAGGTTAGGATGCAGGTTCAGGACCCCATAAACCTGCTGTGTGAACCAATCCAACAAAATTGCCAGTAACACACTCGGCTATAGGCCTCCATTTTTTTCATGTCCTTGAGAACGTGACCTGTAATCACATGGCAATACTTTGTTTTAGTCTGTGCCATTTTACAATGGTGGCAGTTTTCTCCTACTAAGTCAGTTCCTGGGTCAGAATCACAAAATCAGATAAGCCAGTTTGTCCATCTGGGTGGTGCCAGCTGATTGGTCAAGGGCAGGGTTTACAAAATATCTTAAGCACTGATCTTGAGAGCAGTTTAGGGAGGGTAAAAATCTTGTAGCCTCCCGCTGGGTGACTCCTAAGTCATGGTTTCTAATATTATGGCTAGTTTCTTGGTCTGGTTCCCAGGTAAGAGGAAAGTATATTTTAATAAGAGGCTGTTGTCATCTTTGTTTTAGATTATAAACTGTAAACCAGGCTCCTCCCAAAGTTGGTTCAGCCTATGCCCAGGGATGGGCAAGAGCAGCTTGGTGGCTACAAACAAAATGAAGTTGTTTGGGTTGGATCACTTTCATTTTCTCAGTCACAATTTGGCAATGATAATTTCAAAAGCTGCCTAGCACCCCTTTGAAAATACCTTGTACACTCAGGGTTAATTCATAACCTAATTAATAGTAATTTGTTTCACCTGTGAAGTTACTTTTTATAAAGTTTGAAAGACAAAATCTTAAAACTGCTTGGCATGGCTAAAGTTGAGTAACAAGGGATTTAAAAGGATTTTCTCAACAAGCGCTCAGCTTAATTGAAAGTGGTTATTCAAGTTACAGGTGTATTTTAAAGACCTTTATGTTTTTCTCTTCTTGTATTTCTTTTTCTTTTTGGCCACTTAATGCATGCACAGTTTCCCTAAAATAACCTCTGGTAGCCTGGGACTCCATGGGAAAACGGAGGAGGTGCCACAGACACTGTTTCGGGGAAAACAAAACAAAACAAAAAAACAGTTTTTCTCATAAATGCCCCAAATTAAAAGCAGATAGCGTCCTCACAAAATCAAAGGCTCTTGTTCTTTTATGCATTGTGTTATCTGACCATTTTGAGTTTTGGGGGTATCAAATTACTTCACATTATGACAGACCTTTGGTGTTTTATAACTAGGTAGAAAATACACATTAAGGGATGGCTAATAGTGGTTATAAATCAGAGAAGCATGCTTTCAGCCACCTGAAAGATATGAAAACATCCCCACCCCCCACCGAGAGATGAGAATTTCATGGGAGGTGAGCTAATCACAAAACAGGCTGACTGGCTTTGTGTTGACTTGCAGTGAAGTGCGTGGTAGAAGCACTACACTGTCCTCTCCCATAGTATCTCCCTCCTTTCGGGGACCCAAGATAAAGTATAAAATGGCACCCTTAATTTTAGGGATCTGTCTTTGCCTTCAGCTGTGCCTGCCTATTAGGCCCTAAAAATACATGATGTCCTGGCTCTTTTCCTCCAAGGGCTCCACCCTGAACCCCATAATCCAATTAAAAAACTGGTAAACGAAAAATCTTACAAGTGCTGAATCTTCTGTCTGTTTGTGTTGCTATATATGTGTTGGCTGTAATGTGGATAAAAAGAGCTCTGATTGATTGGCTTAAAGAAAAATAAACACTTAAACCAAATATTTCTTAGTTCATGTGACTTTAAGAAATAAAAGCAGTCTTAAGGACATTTGGTAAAACACAAATGTCATCAAAATGCAAACAGGTGGTCTAAATCATAAAACTTAGATACTAGGTTTGCTAAAAGTTCCAAGGTTTTATTCTGCCTGCTTTACAGATGGTAAGGCCTGGGACACTTGGAGCTGGACACTGAGGAGTCAGATCTTACCTGCACTTCTGTCTGGGTCCTAGGCTCTACACCTGGTGCATAATTAAAATTGCTTACTAACAAGGTTTTTCACCAAAAATAAACTTGCTAAAAGTGCAACACATATTTGAGATCACTAAACAATTTTACATGCAAGGCACATAAAAACAATAAAATGTTTTTTAGTACAAGTTTATAAAAAAGCATAGAAATGTGAATTTTGCCCTGGGATAGAGGATTATGTTAAATTTGATAAGATAGAGCTAGAGGCTTAAGCAAGTCATAGAAAGACTGTAAAAATTAATCTTGCAAAAATGTGTAAACATTAACTAAACTCAAAAGAGCATTTATGATCTTTTCAATAAATTGAGCATTGAAATAAAAGCACAGCAAGAAGGTCTTAAGATACTAATCTGCCCTTTAGTAAAAGGGTTATGAAGGATTTGTAACGATTTCACTTCTTGGTAAAATTGGCTAAAAGAAGATGGAATCATCTATAAAGTTTCATTTAAACAAATTGGAGTTAACATTAATAAACTAATGTAAGGATAAAATTAGGCTCTGAACAAGATTTTCATATAATTATAAAGGCTAATGAAAACTTATCGGTTTTGAGTCATCATTTTGGCTAAATAATTTGTGGCAATTTGCCTTTCTTCTGGGGACCCTTAAATCAACCCTAGGAGGAGCCCTAGCTGCTGTTCCCCACATGACACTGCTTTTCAGCAGAAAGTAGACAGAAAGAGTAATTGTCCAACATCCCTAACAGCAGTTAGGTTTACCACTCCAGACTGGAGGATGATAGAGGAGTTGAGAAGAAATTACTCAGGTAGATAGTAAGGGTATGGGAATCCTTGGTAAGATTTCTTTTTAATAAAAAGCAGCCCCAAATTATTTTTTTCTTCTAACAAAGAGCAGGCTGTAAAATGGAGCTGCAGACAGATACCAGCAGTTGTATCAATTGTGTTCAAGACGGCAGCTCCATCTTTTCTTCTCTTTGTCAGCAACTTGTACAAGAAGAAGCAGACAGGATGGTGATGATAAACCAGAATGCTCATTTGCATAATGAGATTAGAGTGGGGTGACCATCATTTCCTGTGCACTATGTGGGAATCCTAACTGATGGAACCAATCTATGACCCCTATAAAAATCAGACACTGCCTCCTCAAACTGGACTATAAAATCCAGCCAGTCCTTTTTTCTGCTTGGAGACACTCTTTTGGGCTTTCTCAACATGAGGAAGCTTTTTCTCTCACTTTTCTTCTTTTTCTATTAAAGTTTCCACTCCAAACCCCACTCCTCATGTGTGTCTGTGTCCTGAATTTCTTCTCGACTGAGACCAACAGCCAGGGTATAGAGCCCAGACAACGAAGCCATTTCAATGTGGTTCATCATAAAACAATTCAGTAAGCAAAAATATTTTTCTTATGCTTTGGCCAATATTGAAATATGATTGGTAAAACAGAGGTGTAAAACCTGTCTTGTTTGCTTCATACCATCACTTTAAGAATCAAGGAACTACTTTTTGAAAAATATTTTTTCAATTTTTATTTTTTATGAGTATATAATAGGCTTATATATTTATGAGGGACACGGGATATTTTGATACTATGCGTTTATGGAACACATAATAATCACATCAGGGTAAATCAGTTATCCATCACCTCAGGCATTTATTCTTTGTATTACTATTAATTATATTCTTTTAGTTATTTTTAAATGTACAATTAAATAATTGTTAGCTATAGCCACACTGTTTTGTTAACAAACACTAGGTCTCATTCACTCTATTTTTTGTATCCATTAACAATCCTCATTTCCCCTCCACTCCTCCACTCCCCTTCCCAGGCCCTTGTAACTATCTTTCTACTCTCCATCTCCATGACTTCAATTATTTTAATTTTTAACTCCCACGAATAAGTGAAAATGTGAAGTTTGTCTTCCTGTGCCTGGCTTATTTTATTTAACATAACAACCTCCAGTTACATCCATGTTGTTCCAAGTGAGAGAATCTTTTTTTTTTAAATGTCTGAATAGTACTTTATTATGTATATATACCACATTTTCTTTATCCATTCATCAGTTTATAGCTCTCCTTGAAGAGGTTTTTCACATCCCTTGTAAATTGTGTTCCTAGGTATGTTATTCACTTTGTAGCAATTGTGAATAGGATTTTACTCATGATTTGGCTCTCTGTTTGTCTATTATTGGTGTACAGGAATGCTTGTGATTTTTGCATATTGATTTTGTATCCCGAGACTTTGCTTAAGTTGCTTATCATCTTAAGAAGATTTGGGTTAAGACGATGGGATTTTCCAAACAGAATCATGTCATCTGCAAACAGAGACAATTTTACTCCCTCTCTTCCTATTTGAATACCCTCTACTTCTTTCTTGCCTGATTGCCCTGGCCAGAAATTCCAATACTATGTGGTATAGGAGTGGTGAGAGAGGGTAACCTTGGCTTGTGCCATTATTCAAAGGAAATTCTTCCAGTTTTTGCCCATTCAGTATGTTATTGGCTGTGAATTTTTTCATTAATAGCTTTATAATTTTGAGATAATTTCCATCAATACCTAATTTATTGAGAGATTTTAGTATGAAGGCGTGTTGAATTTTATCAAAGGCTTTTCCTGCATCTATTGAGATAATCATGTTGTTTTTGTCATTGGTTCTGTTTATGTGATGGATTATGTTTATTGATTTGTATAGGTTGAACCACATTTGCATCCCAGGTATAAAGCTGACTTGATCATGATGTATAAGCTTTTTGATATGCTGCTGGATTTGGATTGCCAGTATTTTAATTGAGAATTTTCACGTTGACGTTCATCAGGGATGTTGGCCTGAAATGTTCCTTTTTTGTTGTGTCTCTGCCAGGTTTTGGTATCAGGATGATTTTGGCCTCATAAAATGAGTTAAGAAAGAGTCTCTCTTTTCTTATTGTTTGAAATAGTTTCAGAAGGAATGGTACCAGTTCCTCTTTGTACCTCTGGTAGAATTCCACTGTTGATTCATATGGTCCTGGGCTTTTTTCTGGTTGGTAGGCAATTAATTACTGCCTCAATTTCAGATCTTGCTATTGGTCCATTCAGGAATTCAACTTCTTTCTGGTTTTGTCTTGGGAGGGTGTATGTGTCCAGGAATTTATCCATTTCTTCTAGACTTTCTAGTTTATTTGTGTAGAGGTGTTTATAGTATTCTCTGACATAGTTTGTATTTCTGTGGGATCAGTGATGATATCCCCTTCATCATTTTTTATTGTGTCTATTTAATTTTTCTTTCTTTTCTTCTTTGTTAGTCTGGCTAGTGGTGTATCTATTTGTCAATCTTTTCAAAGAACCAGCTGTTGGATTCACTGAATTTCTGAGGGGTCTTTCATGTCTCTCTCTCCTTAAGTTCTGCTCTGATCTTAGTTATTTCTTGTCTGCTGCTAAGTTTTGAATTTGTTTGATCTTGCTTCTCTAGTTCTTTTAATTGTGATGTTAGGGTGTCAATTTTAGCTCTTTCCTGCCTTTCCTGTGGGCATTTAGTGCTATAAATTTTCCTCTAAACACTGGTTGAGCTGTGTCCCAGAGATTCTGGTACATTGTGTCTTTGTTCTCATTGATTTCAAAGTAGGTATTTATTTTTGCCTTTATTTCATTATTTACCCAGTAGTCATTCAGGAGCAGGTTGTTCCATGTAGTTGTGAGGTTTTGAGTGAGTTTCTTAATCCTGAGTTCTAATTTGATTGCACTGTGGTCTGAGAGACTTTCTTGTGATTTATATTCTTTCGCATTTGATGAGGCATGTTTTACTTCTAATTATGTGGTCAATTTTAGAACAAGCATGATGTGACGTTGAGTAGAATGCATATTCTGCTGTTTGGGGTGAAGAGTTCTGTAGATGTCTATTAGGTTCACTTGGTCCAGAGCTGAGTTCAAGTCCTAAATATCCCTGTTAATTTTCTGTCTCATTGATCTGTCTAATATTGACAGTGGGGTGTTAAAGTTTCCCACCACTATTGTGTGGTTGTCTGTGTCTCTTTGTAGGTCTCTAAGAATTTGCTTTATGAATCTGGGTGCTCCTGCATTGGGTGCATGTGTATTTAGGATCATTAGCTCTTCTTGTTGCATGGATCCCTTTACCATTATGTAATAACCTTTGTGGGGTTTTTTGGATCTTTGTTGGTTTGGTTTTAATTCTGTTTTATCAGTGACTAGGATTGCAACCCCTGGTTTTTTTGCTTTCCATTTTCTTGGTAAATATTCCTCCATCCCTTTATTTTGAGCCTATGTGTGTCTTTGCAGGTAAGATGGGTCTCCTTAATACAGCACATTGATGGGTCTTGACTCTATTCATTTTTTATTCTCTTTTCTTTTGTCTCCTCTGACTATGTATTTTCAAATACCCTGTCTTCAAACTTACTAATTCTTTCTTCTACTTAATCAATTCTGCTATTTAGAGATTCTAATGGTACCTGAATTCTCTGTCTGAAAGATCACATATCTCTGTGTTATGAGGATTGATCCCTGATGCCTTATTTAGTTCATTCGGTGAGGTCATTTTTCCTTGATGGTCTTGATGCTTCTGAATATTCATTTGTATTTATACACTGATAATTCAGGTATTTATTTTAATCCTTACTATCTGGGCTTATTTGTATTTGTCCTTCTCGGGAAGCTATCCAGGTATTCCAAGTGACTTGGGTGTTGCTATCAGCTGAATGTGCCTTGGCAGCACCCCAAGCCCAGTAACTCTGTGGCTCTATCAGACCTGTGACGCTACCACTCTGTGGTCTTGAATAAGTTCTGGAAGAAGTCTGTGGAGTGTAATAGAGACTCTTGTTCTCTTCCCTTATGCTGTCCCAAATAAATGGAGTTTGTTTCTTTGTGTTGAACTGCTTGGAGCATGGGTGGGTTGTCACAAGCACCCCTATGGCCACCACTGAGAGGGCACTTGGTCAGAATTGAAGCCAGCACAGCACTGAGTCTCTCTTAAGGACTATTACCTGGCTACCACCTATGTGTGCTCAAGGTTCTAGCGCCCTACAATCAGTAGATCAGTGAATCTAGCCTGGATTGTGTCCCTCCTTTCAGGGTGGCAACTTCCCCAGGCCACAGAGTCCAGAAATGCCATCCAGGAGCCTGGGACTAGAGTTGGAAACCTTAGATGTCTACACAGTGCTTCATTTTGTTATAGCTAAATGGTCCTCAAAACATACAATAAAGTTTTTCTGACTTTTCCATCTCTTTTCCATAGGCAGAGGAGTGCCTCACCATGGCCATAACCACCACAGCCCCAAGGGAAGTACTGCCAGACTACCACCAAAGTTCCCTGAAGGCCCAAATGCATTTAATTCAGCTTGTGGTGAATGCTGCCAGGCCTGGGACATATATTTCAAGACATCAGACTCCCCTCTGGCCCAGGGCAGATCCAGAAATCCTAAGAGTCAAGTCCTGAAATCAGGGACCCCAGTAGCCCACTTGGTACTCTACCCGATTGTAGCCAAGCTGGTACCTCAAGTGTGAGACAAAATCTCTTTTACTTTTCCTTCAGCATGAGAAAAGCAGAAGCTATCTCCCACTGTAGCCACCAAAGCTGGGAATATTCTGGGTGTCACCTGAAGGCAGCACATTTCAGAGCCTCACCCACATTCCACACTGCATTATCCATGCATTGTTGCTAATTATTCAGGGCCCTAGAGCTCTTAGGTTGGCAAGTGATGAATCCTGCCTGGATTGGGTCCTTCACTTGAAGGCAGTGAGAGCTCCCTTCTGACCCAGGGTGTATCTAGAAATGCCCTCTGGTAACTATGGCCTGCAACGGAGGCCTCACGGTTCTGCAGGATAGGATCTGTGTCTTGTCCTTCTGTGGTTGATCTGGTAT
The DNA here is from genome assembly GCF_030222135.1 of Aotus nancymaae. Classification (NCBI taxonomy): domain Eukaryota; kingdom Metazoa; phylum Chordata; class Mammalia; order Primates; family Aotidae; genus Aotus; species Aotus nancymaae. The sequence goes on along the minus strand of NW_026988431.1, from coordinate 55,006,642 downwards.
CTAAGACACAAGACAATGTTCTTTTTACTCCTCAATCTCTTCAAGTAGATGAAAGCTGTCATTTCTGTTGCTGCAAGCTGTGATGCCCAGGTTGGGGAAGGGGTGGTACAAGCACTCTCTTAGCGGCCAGGTTGGGTTCTCACTAGGTTGCCTGCCCCACAGGTCCACTGACTCTAACATAGCTCTAAGACCAGCCTAGGAGTTGCAGTCCCTCTGGCCTACAGTGTCTTTCAGGTTTATTTAGGACCCTGGAGCACTTTAGGTCATGGCGGCAAAACTCACATTCCAACCACTGGGAAGGGTGATTTCCCTTTTTCAGGAGCTGGTCTAAATACACCCTCCAGAAGCATCAGCTTCCTTCAGCCCAGTTTTGCTTTCAACTGCATCAAGGCAGCACTGAATCACTATAGTGTAATCACTGCACTCTCCCTCCTCTAAACTTACAGATTCTCTCTCCGCATCACAGGGCCACTGACAGTGGATTGGAGAGAGGTGGCATCTGTGATTCAAGACTGTCTTTCTTTCCTTCTTTAATGTTTCGTTCAGTGATATAACATTAAAACCAGGTACTGTGATTGCTCACCTGATTTTTGGTTTATGAAGGTGATTGTTTTTTGAATAGATAGTTGTCAATTTTTATATTCCTGCGAGAAGGATGATTATTAAAAGCTTCTGTTCAGCCATCTTGTTCTACCTGCTTGATTGTGAATAGGTTTAAAGTATATATTATTGGGTCAAATGTGTTCTTGTTTATATTTTTAATAGTTAATAATAATACTACTTGCTTATATTTTTAAAATCAAAAGCTGACACGGGGTATACTACGGTTCCCTCCACCTGACCTGGCAAGAGTGGCCTCAGGTTGTAAAAGTTGCAATGAATTACTTTCTGTCTTTGGGTGACCTTATTTAAGCCTTTTATGTGTGGCAAGATTCTTTTTACCATGACTTTTCTTAAGAAAAAAATAATTCATAAGTTGAAAGTAAAGCAGGTGTATAACTGCACGTCCTTTCAATGTCATTGTTTAACAGGCTCACTGAAGAATTATTTAATTATATAGCAGGATGCACCTGTGTTTTACTATTCTATTTATTATTTTATTAGGGCCCTGATCTGTGAAATTAAATTTTAACATACAGGCTTTCATCAGGTAGAAAAGATAAGCTCAGAGATTTTAGGATTTCAGTTTTAAGGGTTATGAGACATTTAAAAGTTTTATTGCTATTAACAAGTTTTTGTGAATTATTTGGTGAAATAAACCTCTGTCATTGAATTAGGTTTTGAAAGTTTTAACGACTTACTGGTTCTGTCACTGATGAATACCATAAATAAAGTTTGACACGTGTGTATTTTATTTGTATAAAGTCATGCTCCTAACTTTTAAAAAGTTATATGTTAACAGCTTGGGAAGTTCTATGAAGACACTCATTAGATTCTCATATCACAGACAATTACACTGAATTACCTGAGAACAGCATCTGATGGCACAGCTTGTCTTGGCTCCCAAAGTAAAATTCAAGAGGCATTGCACCTTTAACTTTCTGACTATGCAAAATGATCATATCAGACAGACATTATTTGCTTATCTACTTCCCCATTTTCTTTGTGAAATGGAAGATATTTACTTTGGTTAAAATTATAATTAATATGGGTAGTTTCAACTACAGCAGGATTGATATTAACAGAGAAATACAACAGTATATGCAAAACTATGAGATGATTTTTGATTTTCAGAAAAAGGCAGTAGTTATATTCTAAAGTTTCTGTTTAGACTGTAAAAGAGTATAGTAAAAGACAAAACTTCGATGTGTATGGAAATTGATGGAAATAAATTGCATTTGTCTTGGTTTCTAATATTTTATTCTGAAAATACACTTTCAAATGTGCTCCAATTTTGGCAATGTTTGACCAGTTTTGATGAGTTTGTTCATGTGAAAATCAGTTTTAGAAAGGAGAGTATGAATCCTTTACTTTCAAATATTGTATTAATGCAGAACTAGACTCTGGCTTTTCTTCATTAAAATGACAATTGTTCTTGAAGAATCTATATTCTATTATCTGTATTAAAATGTTATATCTGTGTGTGTGTGTGTGTGTATATATATATATATATATATAATATATATTTACCATTAGTGAATTGTCCCAGATAACAGATATTCTAATTTGAAGTGAATACTTTCTGTTGATCTTTTTTTCATACACAGGTTACTGACCTCTGAAGAAGCTTTTTATATAGTTGGACAAACTTCTGCTACAGTATTTTCTTATTGTAAATACACAGGCAGTCAAATATTATTTCTCAGGTATACAAGATATTATCTTAAGCAAGTGACCAAATTTCCCCTGACAGCTATAGTTATTTAGAATGTGGTTTGTATTATTTTGAATATCAATATCCATTTGTTTTCTGATAAATCTACTGGAAATTCTTTTTTTTTTCCTTCTATGTTATCTAACCCTCAGAGGTTTTAGAGACACTTTCAAAGTGTCTTCAAAGTCAAAACTATATTCATAATAATAATAAAATATTATTTACAGTTTTTCACTTTCATTTTCTCAACAGTGTATGGGAGAGTTTCCCAAAAGCTATATACAACATGTGATATTGCAATAGATCCAAAGCAGATAGAATCAGCTGTTTTCTATTAAGGTATACAAAGAAATTCTCAAAATTTATAAATGAGTCTATTCTTTTTACTGTATTTTTGTTCTGGATAACTGTTTTCTTTGCATATTTATGTTTATTAGGTTTATTATTGAATATTTAGTATAATACATATTGATAAATATATTCCACATAAACAAAAATTATTTGGATTTTTCAAAAAAATTTAAGGTTATAAAGTTATGTAAATACCAAAAAGCTTGAGAACCACTGTAGCATACTATTCTACAAACTGATATAAATCCATTTTACATGATGTCAAATTCTTCCTGAATCAAAAATACTCAAATCATGTAAACAAATCTTTCACTGAGTCACCTTTTATGGAAGTACAGTTGTTTAATTAGATTCATTAAAAATCTGTCCTTCTTTTATCTTTTATAATTAAAAAAACAATTTTACAGTCAAAGCCATACATAGAATATCATTTAATATGGTACATTTAATCAGATATGACCAGCCCACCACCAAAAAGCAAAGATTTTACTTTGTAAAAAAAAAAAGCAAAGATTTTTACTTGTAGAAACAAGTGACAAGAAGGAAAGAGTAGTCATCTATAAAAACACAGTGGAAAAAATGCAATAGGATTTTATCATAGAGGAAAACTTTAGCCTGTCAAAGTGCTAGGATTACAAGCATGAACTATCACACCTGCATCATTATAATTAAAAAAAATAAAAATGTTGGAAAACAGAAAGGATATTTTTGAAAAGTGAACTGATGACTCAAAGAACCACAAAAGACAGTGACACAAGTAGAGAGAAATGAGTTGAAAATGAAGAAAGATAAAAAGGAACTACCAAAGCATTTTTAACATTCCTGAATTAGAGAAACCCAACTGATGGAACAGAAAATATATTCCAAAATAACATGTTGGATGGAAAAAAGTCAAGAAAGTGAAACATGGCATTTCTTGTTCATTTTTCCCTTGAGGCATTTGCTAATTCTAAAACCATGTCTTAGAGAGACAGAAATTGATCAACAAGCAATAGTTGATAAGACAAGGAAACAAGCAAAGCATTCAGCAGTTTCAGGGATGAGGAAAAAACACAGGGAGCTAATGGTCTTCAATGGCTTCCAGTCAGACTGCCATAGGTAAAGCGATTAAAGCGTGAACTTTAATCATTTTCATGTTCTCTTTTAGTGAGAACATGAAAGTCCTCACTAAAGCTTAAGACTTACAGGAAAGCAGCTCAATTCCTTACAGTTAGTATTTGACAGAAGAAAAGTTTTTCCTTTCTCAGGGAAAATAATATCATTAAGAGCCTACATTTATATTCATAAGTTCTTATACATACAAAAACTGGGATCTAATAAAAATAATAAAGTGAGTAAAAAAGGTAGGAATTAATTAAAATTGAAAGACAAAAGGGACAGATGCATACTCACAAGAAACACAAGCACCGTTGTTACCAGATGTGGATTTTTAAATGACTGTGCTTAATACATCAGGAACTTACAAAAGAAGATGAAGAGTATCAATCTACAACTGAAAATTATTTTAAAAAGATAAAATGAAATTCTAGAAATAAAATATAAACTTATTAGATCATTTTCATTGGTTAGATACACCAAAGGAAATGAGAGATTAATCAGAAGAACTTGCCAAGTCTAAAGAATATTTATTTTGAAGTGGAAAATACGGAAAAGCTTTTGGAAAACAATGAAAGCTTATGGGATTCCCAGAAAAGAAACAGAGAACAATGGGATAGAAGGAATATTAAAGGAGGTAATATCTGAGGGCAGATTTTTTTACCCTGATGAAACTGCCACAGATTCCAGAACCACTACAAACTCCAAGTGACAGAAATATAAAGCAAACTACATTTATATGCACAGAAGAAATTTCAAAAGCAGAGCAAGTAAGGTGGTATGTATTACTTTTAAATAAACAAAATAAAAAATGAATACCAACATTACAAAAGGGAATTTGAAAACATAGATTTTCCTAAAATTCTGTAAATAAAAACAAGAATAAATGTAAAATCCATAGGCCATAAATAATATTTTTCTAAAAAGAGTGGTACAAAAATTCCAGAATAAAACATTCCATAGGATAGTTTTAGTAAAATAGAAAATGATAGCAAATGAAAGAGCGTGGTGCTGGAGGAGGAAATAAAGAGTGCGAAAAACTAAAATATATAAATCCAGAGGAAACAATATCCTCATGAGACTTAAGAAATATATATTGTTTTAAAGTACATAGCAACTCTGCACAAAAGCAGAGGACTAACACACATAAAATATTTCGAGCTCTTGTATTGTCTGGGAAATGGCAAAAGTGAATATTGATATTAGGCTTTCATAAGTCAAGAGTGTAGATTTTCACTTATTATCTACTCATATAGCAAAATTTGTTGAAATATGGCAAACCTAGAGCAATTGAAAATTTGAAAATTATAACTCTATGGCTTAACGAATTTGCACAATTTGAGCACTTCTGTATAATTACTATCCAGCTGAAGAAAAACACCTTCAGCAATCCAGAAGTCCCTCCTACACCCTGCAGTCAATAACTATAACTTACTTTCTGAAGATAGTTTTGCTTATTTTAATATTTTGCAACTGGAATCTTATGGCATGTACTGTCTTGTGTCTATTTTGTTCTCAATTTTATGTCTGTGAGATCTTTCCATACTGTGATGTACAGTGAATTTATTCTTTCTCTTTGCTGTACAGTGTTCCATTGCACAAATATAACATATTTAATTAGTCATGCAACTGTCTTTGACTTTATATTGTTACCAGTTTGAGCTATTATGAATTGTGCAGCCAGAAATATGCTTGTATATGTCTTTTAGAAACATGTGTAAACATTTCCACTGAGCAACAGAAAGGTTTGGTCATATAATACATGTATATCCAGCTTTAGTTGATACGACTGAACAGTTTTCAAAATGGTTGAACCAATTTACTCTTAATTACGTTGTATATGAATCCAAAATTTAAAGTCTTTCTTATTTGAGCAATTCCTGTAAGAGTGCAATGATGTTTAATTTTTTTTCAATTGTCTTTCCCTGATGTCTAATGAAATTTAGAAATCTTTTACATATTTAGTGTATATCTTCTGTGAAATGCTTCTCTAGTGGTATTTTTTTCCATTTGTAAAATTGTTTTTTTGTTTTTGTACTTTTTTGGTAATGACTTGTAGGAATTTAAAAAAATGTTTTTTCTGTATATAAGTTTTTCCTTAGAAAAATCTACTGCAAATATCTTCTCCCACTCTCTGGCTTGTGTTTTAACTCTCTTAATGATAAAATTTGATGAGAAAAGGCTTAATCTTAAAATTCAGTTTACCAATTATTCCCTTAATAGTTTAAACAATTCATATCCTGTTTTAGACAGTTTTATCTCCTTTATTATAATGAAGGTATTATATCTCCTAAAAGATTTCATTTTACCTTCCACATTTAGACGGACACTCCTCTGGAAATAACATGTACCATGTTAGGTACAAGCCAACATTTTTTTCATAGGAAAAATATAATTCTCCTAAAATTAGTTATTGAAAAGGCCAGTATTTCCAGAATTCTGTGAAGTGCTATATTTTCTTATAGTTATATATGTATGCACTACTTGATTTTTATTCCATTTAATTTGTTCGTATTTTATTTTGCATAAATATCCTACTGTATTCATTATATCAACTATCTGATTTTTATAATCATTAGAGTAAATCCTCCAACTTTGCTCTTAAAACTGTCTTGGCTTGGTTTGCTGAGAATGATGGTTTCCAGTTTCATCCATATCCCTGCAAAGGACATGAACTCATCCTTTTTTATGGCTGCATAGTATTCCATGGTATATATGTGCCACATTTTCTTTATCCAGTCTATCATTGAAGGGCATTTGGCTTGGTTCCAAGTCTTTGCTATTGCGAACAGTTCCACAATAAATATATATGTGCATGTGTCTTTATAACAGAATTATTTATAATCCTTTTTCAGCAAACTGACACAATAACAGAAAACCAAAAACCGCATGTTCTCACTCATAAGTGGGTATTGAATAATGAGAACACATGGACACAGGGAGGGGAACATCACACAATGGGGTCTAGCGGGTGGCGGCTAGGGGAGAAATAGCAGGGTGTGGGAGGATTGCGGAGAGATAACATTAGGAGAAATACCTAATGTGGATGACAGGGCGATGGACGCAGCAAACTACCACCATGTCACATGTATACCTATGTAACAAACCTGCAGATCTGCACATGTACCTCTTAACTTAAAAGTATAATTAAAAAAAAACCAAAACCAAAAAAAAAAAAAAAAACCATCTTAGCTGGGCCTGATGTCTTAGGCTTGTAACCCCAGCACTTTGGGAGGCCAAGACACGTAGATCACTTGAGGTTAGGAGTTCATGACCAGCCTGACAAACATGGTGAAAACCCATCTCTACTAAAAATACAAAAAAGAATTTGCATTATAGTGCTTGCCTGTAATCTCAGCTACTAGGGTGGCTGAGGTGAGAGACTTACTTGAACCCAGGAGGTGGAGGTTTCAGTGAGCTGAGATCCTGCCACCACACTCCAGCCTGGGCAAAAGAGTGAGACAAAATCTCAATATCTATCTATATCTATCTATATCTATATATAGAAAGAGAGAGAGAGAGATCATCTTGGTTATTTTTGTATTTTCGCTCACCTTTCATATTTTACAATACATGTGCAGAATTCTTGCATATAATTTTATATACATATTTTTAGATACTTAATACCTTTGATGCTATTGTAAATGCAAAAACTTAAATTTTTATTTTCTAATTATTTATTGGAAGTTCTTCTTATGATTTCCTCATTATTGTGACTTTCCTTATGTCTGTCTGTTTGTATGTAGTTATGTAAAATACACAAATATGTATTTTCTACAAATCCAATAAGGTTGTCTTCAAGTAATTGATTTTATTTCACACCAATCCTATAATTTATTTTTTATTTTGCACAAAAGCATAAAGTGCAATGTTGAATAAAAGTAGTGATGAAGGGCATCCCTTTTTTAAAAAATATAGCATAAAAACCTTTAGTGTTTTCCCATTAAATATATGTTTGTTTAGAATATTTCTGCATATATTTAATCATATTTAGAAAGTTTCCATCTATTAAAATTTGATAAATAATATATTTGCATTTAATAATATGTTTATTATAATTTAATGTAATTAATTATATTAATCCATTTCTCATTATTAGAAAAACTTGCATTCCTGGAATATTCACATAATAATAGTTGTGTTTTTTATCCTATATGCACATATTACTGGCTCTACTTTGCTATCTTTATAACTGGGCTTCTTCTCTCTTTGTCTTTCTTTTTCTCTTTCTCCTTCATTTTCATAGTCACATAAGGTAATCTAAGAGACATACTTGGGAGATACTTAAATTATCCATTTTAACATTTAAATTTAGCTTCAACCTGAATTATGTCTGCTTAAATCATGCTATTTAGTACTTGTAAATGTTATCTGAATTTTTATTATAACAAGAATAACGAGTATCTTTTAAAATTGCTATTATTTTCACAGTAATGATGCAAAAAAATTGGTAAGAAGAAAAATGAAAAGAGATTTTCTGACTGTTTTCTTACATTGGCTCATTTCTAAAGTTGGTGACTGTACTTAAAAGTTAAAATTAGCACTAAGAAATGTTTCATAATTGTTCTTTAATTACAGACTAGATTGCAGATGATTAACTGTATGCAATTTATATATAAATTGTCTTATAATTTCAGTGAATGTTAATGTCTCAAAAATAAACTTAATAGTTATTTTGTAGTAGTAAAATTAGAAAAAATATATATTTCAAGCTAAAGCCACAGTTAACAAAATAGTAAGAAATTTGTATGAGATAATTGTAACACCCAAAATTCTTATAATCATTGTAATACTCTTAATGCTTATAATCCTTAAGAAATATGTATCTGTCCTAGGGGAACAATTTTGTGTATTACTCTTTTAGAAACCATATATGTAATCATGAATACAAATTTCTGACATTTCTACTCTAGAAAATATATTCTAAGATATTAAATTTGCATCAGATTTAATGTCAACAACTGTATTATTTCTAATCCTCTAAGAAAGAATATTTAAATATATATTTCCGTTTGTCAACTAAAATTTAATGGGTGATAAGATATAATTAATATTTATATTTATTAAAATTTGGATTTTATTAAAATTCCTAATATGATTGCATCAGTACATAAATTCAAAATTATTATATTACAAAATAGGCAACACAAAACGAATTTTTATTTCCCTATATTTTATAGCTAATAAGTTTTTTAATATGAAGTACGATTTCACTATTCTCAGTTTTAGTATGTATAAGTATAAATTTAAAAGTCTGTAATATTATAATCATATATTAAAGCTTATAACAAGCCTGTATTATAAAAATTAGCTTTGTATTATAATGAAGCTCCAATAATTTAAAATATATTTGTTACTTTCAGATTCCTGAACACACAAAACATCTTATAAGTTATTTTTCCTTGTATCTATTAGGAAAAATAAAATTTTCTGTAATAATCTTAAAATATCAAATAGAGATAGTAGTATCTTTCAAACAAAAATATTTCATAGCATACATCTTTGTTCAATTCATGAAAAAATATGGAAGTGGAAACCAGTTGAGGGGGAGCAATTTTTGTTTTGAAAATATGTAATTTTATTTTTTAGAAACTAAGATTTTGTTCCCGTTTTATTTATAAAAAATTTGAGCACATCTTATTATATCACTGAGATTATGTTGACCACTGACTGACTTAAAGAATAATTCTTGACAGGGCATGATGGCTCATGCCTGGAAGCCTAGTGCTTTGAGATGCCAAGGTGAGAGGATCACTTGAGTCCAGGAGTTTGAAACCAGCCTGGGCAGCATAGCAAGACCCCAACTTTACAGAAAGCTTTTCAAAACATTAGCCACACATGGTGACACAGACCTGTAGTCCTAGCTACTCTGGTGGCTGAGTTGGAAGAATTGCTTGAGCCCAGGAGTTTAGGGCTGCAGTGAGCTATGATCATACCACTGCACACCAGCCTGGTTGACAGAAAAATACCTCATCTCTTTAAAATAAATTACAATTTAAAAAGAATTAGTCTGTGTTGATCAAGAAAGTAAACTTCTCCTCTGCACTGTCATCCTGTCAAGGTCGAAAAATTAGTCAAGTCTTGTCCTAAGAGTCTTAAATATGTCCAAATCAGTTGTACCTAAGAGAGTTTGAGTCTGCATCCTTCTACTTTAGTCCCGTCTTCAAAATGTAAGATCTTTTATCCCTCTTTTTCCATTCCTGCCTTTCCAGTCCAAGTCAATGCTTTGTTAATATTGACATCTGTTTCCAGCTTCATCCATGTCCCATCTCATCCATTTTTGTGTCTGCATAGTATTCCATGGTGTGTATGTGCCACATTTTCTTTATCCAGTCTATCATTGATGGGCATTTGGGTTGGTTCCAAGTCTTTGCTATTGTAAACAGTGCCACAATTAACATACGTGTGCATGTGTCTTTATAATAGAACGATTTATAATCCTTTGGGCATATACCCAGTAATGGGATTGCAGGGTCAAATGGTATTTCTAGTTCTAGATCCTTGAGTAATCACCACACTGTCTTCCACAATGGTTGAACTAATTTACACTTCCACCATCATTCTCAGCAAACTGACACAAGAACAGAAAACCAGACACCACATGTTCTCACTTATAAGTGGGTGTTGAACAATGAGAACACATGGACACAGGAAGGGAAACATCACATACCAGGGCCTGTTGGGGGATAGGAGAGCTTGGGGAGGGATAGCAGGGGGTCGGGGGATTGGGGAGGGATACATTAGGAGAAATATGTAGATGACAGCGGGGATGGATGCAGCAAACCACCTTGGCATGTGTATACCTATGTAACAATCCTGCATGATCTGCACATGTACCCCAGAAGTTTAAGTATAATAATAAAAAAAATTAACTTCTATTAGGCCAAATGGCATTTGTTTAACAAGTACTTCATAATAACACATAGATGAATATCTACATGTAAACAAAAAAAAACTTGTATTCAATCCCTCATGTATTTTATGTCACAAAATTTTTCAAATACTTGGGAAGTTTCTTGCCTAGAGAAAACTAAAAGTATCAAAATATTTGGAGGCATATTGATACTGACTGAGACAAAATATAAGTTATTAACTATAGTCATATCTCATTTTATTCTGCTTCATTACAACTACTAGTAGACTATCCATAGTTTTCCAAGTTTTTGTATTCTTATATTGAATTTAGGAATCTTTTATAATAAATAATTGCTACTTTTTTTTTTGAGACAAAGTTTTCATCTGTCACCCAGGCTGGAGTGCAGTGGCATGATTTTTCATGTTACGTTGTTAGGTGCATAGTCATTAATAATTGTTATGTCCTTTGAGAGTATCAATCCCTTTTTATTCCTGATAATTTTCATTCCTCTGAAGGCATTTTGTTTTCAAAATTAATATAGCTATTCTGGTTGTCTTTTGATTTGTCTTAGCATGGTATATTGTCCTTTACTTTCAACCAATCTGAGTCTATTCTTAAAGTCAGTTTCTTGCAGACAACATATAAATGGATCTTTGAAATTGCTTTTTATGTTTTTTCATGTTTCATATGTTTATTTATTTTTAAATCAGTCTAGCAATCTCAGTCTTTTACTTTGTATGTTATTCATATTTAAATTAATTAGTGATATAGTTGAATTATGATATTTATAACTGTTTTCTATTTGTTGTACTGTTTTTTTCTCTTTTTCTGAATTATCTAGTTGTAATTATGATATGATTCTATTTTATCTCCTCTCATAGAATATTAACTATACATATCTTAAAACGTATGAAAGTTGAGCTAGAGTTTGTAACAATGCATTTTTAACTAATCAGGTCTACCTCAATAGCACTTTATTACTTAATGTGTACATAGTACAGGTATCTTATAACTGAGTAGTCTCAATTTCTGTCTTTAATCTCATGACATTGCTGTCAATGATTTCACTTATTAATGTGCTATAATCCCCCAACATATTATCTTAGTTTTATTTTATATCAATAAAAATAATGAAATATTTAATTTTACCTTCAACTGTTCTTTCTCCAAAACTCTTTCTTTTTAAATTTATATCCAAGTGTCTAACCTATATCATCTCTTTTACCCTGATTAACTTCTTTTAACATTTATTGCAAGGCAATAAGGTCTGCTGGTGATGATTTTCCTCAGTTCTTGTTTGTGTAAGAAAGTCTTTATTTCTTCTTCACTTTTGAAAGGTAATTTTGCTGGATTCAAGTATACTAGATCCTTTTTTTTTCTTTCAACACTTTATATGCTCCATTCCACTCTTCTTGACCACCTAGTTTATGACAAGAAGTCTGATATAATTTGTATCTTTTTTCCACTATGGGTAAAGTATTTTTATCTCCTAGCTCCTTTAAAGATATTTCTCTTTGTCTTTGGTTTTCTTCAGTTTGAATACAGTATGCCTAGGTGTAACATTGTATTATTCTGCTACATGCTCGCTGAGCTTTCTGTAAGTAGGGTTTTCATTGTTGTTGTTTTGTTTTCTGTTCGTTTTTTGGTTCCTGTCAAATTTGGAATGTTCTCAGCCATTATTACTTCAAATAATTATTTTATTCTGTTCTTTCTTTATTCCTCTTATCTTTTGCCAGTTGAGGTATGTTGCTTCTTATAATTATCCCATAGACCATTGATACGATGTTCTGTTTTAATGTTATTATTTTTTTTCTCTTGCATTTACATTTTGGAAATTTTGTTAACATATCTTTAAGCTCACTGATTTTTTCTGGGCTGTATTAGTCTTTTGATGATCCCATCGATGATATCCTTTATTTCTACTACAGTGTTTTGACTGTTAGCACTTCATTTAGATTCTTTCTTAGAGTTTCCATCTCTATGCCTACATAAACCATTTGGTTTTTTACTATTATTTCTCACTCTAACACTAGTTCATTTAGCCTCCAGGAATTTGCCAATATTACCACTTATGTATTTCTGAGTCCAGCAGCTTCGGCTCCAGGTCAGTAGATCTACAACGTATTTATCCAGATTTATCTGTCCTCTCACTTCAGGGCGCTAGATTGCTCTGCAAACTCAGCTACGTTGAGTTCAACACCTACTGTTGATTTTAGTTTTTGTTGTTTTTTTTTTTAACTTTTTTCCTTGCTGTAAGGAATGGAGTAATAACTTCAAAACCATTACATGTTGGAATTTATAATTATTTTCAGATGACATGCTTAAAATTCTAAAATGTTTAAATGTCTTAGAACTTGTAAAAGAGTTTATATAGTATTAGATTACAAAACAAACAATGTGAACACAATAGTTTATTAGTTAAGAAGTGTCTGGATTCAAAAATAGAAAAATCCTTGATTCTAACTAGCACAAAAATAGGGAAACTTAGTACGTCATACCACAAGAAATTCATAGATAGAACATGCCTTAAATTTATTACATTTCACATTCTGGCTCTATTTCCCAAGGAGTCTCTTGATCTACCTTACTCTAGGTTTGACGTTCTATCCTTGGGTTGATAACAAGATGGTGCCAGAATTTTCCAAAAATTGTGCCGTATAAAGTAATAATCTTAAAAAGAAGCATGCAGTTGTCTTTTCTAATGGCATTTATCTTGCCTAAGTTTTGAGGGTTAAATAATTTTTTAAGCGAAATGGGAAAAATCCAAAGGTTTGAACAAGTTGTAGGTTTATGAAAATTAATTGTAAAAGAGATTCTGCATGTGAACATATTGGTTAAAATTAAAAGGGAAATCATGGCCTTACCAACTTATAAGGATGCTAGAAGTCAAGGCCTTCATCCAAGGACAAGGAGGAAAGCTCACACTCGGTCACCAGTGGTGAAGAGAACCATTCCAAGGCAGTGCTGGCACCCACCTAATGTCAAAGATATCTGACAAACTAAGATGGGGCCCCAAAGGGGGATGCCCCCAGAGACCACAGACAAGACCCACAGTTTTTCCAGAGGGATGCGCCAGGTAAAATTTGGGTCATCTACTAAGTCTTCCACTTTTCAAAGTCCTCTTCTCCCTTCCAGACTATTATGGGCAACTATCCATTCCACTTTATTCTCTATGTGGCTTCATCTTGAGCCATTGGAATCAATTTGACCCTGACAACGTAAGGAAAACAATTTGAGTTTTTACTGCAATACTGTAATACCCCAATATCAGATGAACAGTCACAAGCAATGGGTGGTCAGTGGTAGCCTTAATTATAACATCATCCTGCAATTAGACCTATTTTGCAAAAGGCAGGGCAAATGATCAGAAATCGCACATGTACAGGCCTTCATTACCCTATTCCAAAACCCTACAATCTGCAAAACTCCCAGAAATGTAAGTACCCACAAATGTAAGTCCTAAGTCAGAACCAGATGTTGTAGATGGCCCCATTTTACAAGGGTTGCGTGTATCTCAGTGGGAGCAGCAACCACCCCCGTTTAACACTTTGCCAAATGTTCCTGAGGTTCAAACCTAAAAGCAAAAACCAAGGAGCCTCACATTCAGAGGGAAACACCTTACTCAAGTCCCCCTTTAGCCCTGCTAACCCTTAGGAAAGTAGGAGGAGAGGAGGGGCCAATCTGAGTACAGACTCTCTTCTCTACAACTGACACACAACAAGGCAAAGAAAAGCTAGTGAGCTATTCTGAGAACCCCAGGAAATTTGTAGATGGGTTCCAAACTTTGATCTTAGCCTTTAATCACTCATGGAAAAGTGTTCAATTCATTCTAGCAACTTGTTGCATCCCCCCACCTCCTTGGAAAAGGAATGAAACTTTGAGATCATTTGCTGGGTAGCAGATGACTTACTTGCCCCTTCAGGGCAATCACCTAGGCCCAGACAGAGTCCCTACTACTGATCCTAATTGGGACTACGACACCCCCATGGGAATGAACAACTGGGCTGAATTGTTTGAGACTCTCCTTGGAGGAACGAAAAAGGGAATAACTAAGGCAGTAAAGTATAATAAGTAGGGAAGGTTACATAAGGCAAGGAGAAAAATCCAACCATGTTTTATGGCAGGTTGGAGGAAATCTTTAAAAAATATACCAATCTGGGCTGGGCATGGTGGCTCACACCTGGCTGGGCACTTCTCACAAGGTCAGGAATTTGAGACCAGCCTGGCCAACATGATGAAACTTTATATATAAAGAAAGTGTTCAGGTTGGTTGGTTGTGTGTGTGTGTGTGTGTGTATACGAATTTCTTTCTGTGTGTGTGTGTGTGTGTATATATATATATATACACACACAGAAAGAAATTCGTATACACACACACACATATATATATATGTATATACACACACACACATATATACATATACATATATACCAATCTGAACCCTTCCTCTCCCAAAGGCAAAATACTAATAGCACAACATTTCATTAGCCAACCCACCACAGACATTAGACATCAGCTCCAAAAGCTACAGATGGGGCCACAAACTAATCAAAAACAGCTTGATATCACCTTTATGGTATATAACAATTGTGGTGACCTGGAGAAAGAAAAAAGGGAACGGAATGCAGAAAAATGGCAAGCCAAAATTATGGCAGTCGTCATTGCTGATGGCCTCAATGCCCAAAGAGCATCCAAGGGAAACTCAAAGGGCCATAAAGATAATGCCAGCAAAGGCTCTTGAGTTCAAATGCAAGAAAACTGGGCACTGGGCAAAGGATGGTATCGTCTCCACCAGGTCCCTGTCATCAATGTGAGGGCACCAGTCACAACCACTCACACTGGAGAACTGACTGTCCCCACTCTTACTGAGGGGAATGGTCAGTTAAAAACTCTAGTAGTACAAAAGAGAAAATTAGATGAAAACTGAAGAAACCTGGGACCTTCCTCATCACTTCTGTCCAGGAATATCATCATTACTACTGAGAAGCCCTGGGTAACTCTGGATGTCATGGGCACCCAAATTCAGTTGCATTATTCTTTTTTTATTTTAATTATACTTTAAGTTCTGGGGTACATGTGCGCAACTTGCACGTTTGTTAAATAGGTAAACACATGCAGGAAAATTACTCTGTTTTTACTGCTTGTGTAAGAAAGCATTCCTCTGAGTCCATGAGCATTATGGTAATGGAAGGAAAGCCACAAACAAGATTATTTACTCCTCCTTTGACAATTTAATAAACAAATCTTCCAACAGGAATTTCTAGTAGTACCAACCTGCCCAGTTCCCCTGTTGGGAAGGGATGCTATAGTTAAAATATGGGCACTGCTACAATTTAAGCACCGCCAGCAAAATTGCTAATAGTCAATAATGCAGACAATGTCCCAGACCACATTAGCAAACAGATTAACCTGCTAACATGGTATACTGTGAAACAGGGAAAGCTCAAACAGCAATGCCAGTCAAAATACAGCTTAAAGACTCCAGCTATTTTTCCAATTGATAAGAATACCCCTCACACAATCATGTAAGCTATGCAGTTGCCCAAACTGCATCATTTAGAAAATCTGTACAGTTTTCATGAAAATTATCCCTAAAGACACTTTAAAGGATATAGTCTAAGCATTGTCAAGGTAAATCCACTAGCTGTGTTCACATTTTCCTTTGGGAAGACTGTACTAATTCTTAAATATCTACTTGCCTTTCAGTTCCCTGGTACAAAAATATTTCCGGGTGGTTTTTGGTGGACACTAAAATTAACTCCACTGGGAAAACACAACTGTTGGGGCAACTCAGGCTATTTCCTAAGGTCCTTTCCAGCCTTCAACCAGGGCCTCCTTAGCAGGGACCTTAACCACTCGGAAAAGCAAAACCAACAAACCAAACCATACGTTCACCATAGAAAACAATGTGTTGAAAACAAGGATCCTTTTTCCTGTGCAGACCAGTTCTTACTTAAGTTTACAAACCAGTTGGACCGGGACCTGTACACTTGTTTATAAGGCCCCGAAATCAAGATAGCTCTAAACGAACAGTTTCTCATTATACCTTTAACTGCAACTGCCAGGCACAAATGAGCCATCTAACTCACATCCCTTTTGGTAGGGCTAGAAATAACAGCGGGGAGTAGGAATGGGAGTTAGCAGACTTGCAACTTCCTTATCCTATTACCAATGCTTGCCCAAGGATTTTATAGAAAGCTTAGACATTGCCCAAAGTATTGTCACCATACAAAATCAGACTCCTTGGCAGTGGTTGCTTTGCAAAAATAACAAGGGGACTGGATCTTTTAAGTTCTGAAAAGGGGATCTTATGCCTTATTCTAGAGGAAGAATGCTGTTTTTATGTCAACCAATGCAGCTTAGTAAGGGATGCTGCCTGGAAATTAGCTGACTGTTCCTCTAAGATATGACAGCAGCTGTCCGAATCATGAGGCTCCTAGTCAAAGATGCTACGTTGGGGTTAATGGCTCCATCCTCTGGCTGGCGAATTGTTAATGATTGTATTTGCCTTGGTTTTTGGACCATGTTTGTTAACTCTCTTAACCAAATTCATTTCCTCTTGCCTAGAGACCATCAAGCTTCAGATGATCATGCAACAGTTTCCAGCCAGTTCCAGGTAAAGATACCACCCCCAGCCAACAAGAAGCTACCCTGCCTTCACTAGACACTGCAGGGTAAGAGTTCTGTGATCCCCAGTAGGTGGCGATTATGCCCCATGTCAGCATGAAGCAGGTACAGAAGAAAGACTGTTGAACCCTCTGCCTCTCATAAAGATTTAGTCTCTCAGATGGAAATGAAGTAGGAGAATAAGGTCTGGAGGCAGGGAACCTAAGGCCCATTCATGCTGACTTCCTAAAACTGAATCAAAGAAAAACCCCATCTCTCCACATCAAAGTAACAAAAAGATCAGAGGCTACTCCCTTTTCATGCCCCCCCCACCCACTGTGTCACAGATAAAAAATTGAAAGTATCTCTGATTGATCATCTCCTGTGACCAGTCAGACTGGTGGCAGGCCAAGTCTTCATTTGTATAGAGTATAAATTTGTAACTTCACTTCTGCCTCTGATTGGTGACCAACCAATCAGACTGGTTACGAGCGAAGTCTTCATTTACATAGCTTGTAACCAAATAACAAATGGGAACCTCTAGAGGGTATTTAAACCCCAGAAAATTTGGTAACCAGGGTTCTTGAGCCACTTACTAAAGGCTCCTCTCACTCTTGAAGTGTACTTTCATTTCAGTAAATCTGTGCTTTTGTTGCTCCATTTGTTCATTGCTTTGTTTGTGCATTTTGTCCAATTATTTGTTCAAAACACCAAGATCCTGCATGATTCATATTCAAGATCCTGCTCCGGTAACAAAAGGAAATGAATAAACGATAAAGAGACAGTGCTCACTAAAAGTAGTTTTCTCCTATGTAACTAATGATAAGTTAGAAAACATAATAGATAACAACATCACACTTACAATCCTGTTATGAAATTATAAATTCATAAGAAATAAATTTTTAAAATGTGGATCTGAGGCATACAAAAACAACCATCGAAATCCTACAAAAAAAAAAAAAAAAAAAAAACAGCACTGTGGGAGGCCGAGGCGGGTGGATCACGAGGTCAAGAGATTGAGACCATCCTGGTCAACATGGTGAAACCCCGTCTCTACTAAAAATACAAAAAATTAGCTGGGCATGGTGGCGCGTGCCTGTAGTCCCAGCTACTCAGGAGGCTGAGGCAGGAGAATTGCCTGAACCCAGGAGGCGGAGGTTGCGATGAGCCGAGATCGCGCCATTGCACTCCAGCCTGGGTAACAAGAGCGAAACTCCGTCTCAAAAAAAAAAAAACTCAAATTACTAAATAAAAGGACAGCCCTAGCTGTGCATCATTGTGAATATATAATACTGTAGATCTGTCAGTTCTTCCCAAACAATTTAAAATTATAAATAAATATAAAATAAATACAAATAAATTTCCAACAAAAGTCTTGAATAGTTATTTCTGAAATGTAGAGGTGAAAAGATGACAAAATACAGGTATAGATACTTAATACATATTCAATTTGCTAGCAAATAAGTATTATATGCAATATATGATAACTAATAAAAATCAATGGTAAAAACGAAATTATCATAAAATTATTTTTAATGATAAATCTTGTTTTTTTAAGAAAATGAAATGTAATTTTTCACAGTTAGTTGCTATTTAATATCCACCAGATTAAAAAATTAAAGAATCTGAGTCTAATCATTCAAACTGTTGCCACAGTTACAAAGACGTAAAATTATGATTATTTTGGGAAACAATTTGAAATTATTCAGTGTATTTTAAAATTACATTCCCTAAAATCTGATAATTCCTATATTAGTAAATAGTTACATGTATTAAAATTAGCATGGCTGAGAGGCTTTTAGTGTGAGAAAATCAAGTTAATAAGCCTTGGAAACAACACAATAGTGATTGGCAGGACACTGGAAATTGTATGTGTGTGTATCTATTTTTAAAATGGAATATGATATAGCAGTAAAAAAGAATTAACAACAGATACATACATTAATGTGGAGAATCTAAAAATCAATGCTAAAGAATATATGACAAAATAATTTTATTCCATGATATCAAAACATAGATTTCTCAAACTGCAAAACAAAACCTTTTATTAGAGATGCATCCATATGAGGTGAAATAAAAAAAAATAGGACTACATACAATTCACTGTAATGATTATTAAGCTGGAGTAATGTGATCAGGCTCATAAGACTACAGCTTTTGGTAATCTATATAGGAAAGCAGGTGATAGGTCAAAAGCAGTTATTTTAGTATCATTTGTAATTATTGCACCTTCTTTGATAGTATCCTGAGAGACTATATATTTAATAGTAGAACATAAATTGTCTTTCATAGGTATGATACATTCCATTAAAATTAAAAGTAGTTACCAAAGCTTAGCGGATTAATCTCAATATTTAAAAATCTATTACATCCAAAATAAATAAAACATGTTAGAAACACCTTTTTCAATGTGTAAAATTTTATATATAATAAAAATGTCATTTCTAATAATTATTTTTATCTTGGCATAATGCTAAAATAACTATGAATTTTTATTATTTTAACTACTATGTGTTATTACATTTTGAGAATAGAAAACATACAAGTAGACAACCAGTTTCTGCTTTTTACTAAAATATTTGAATAATAATGAAGGCAGATATGGAATAGAAGAAAATATGACTTAATAGTCATATAATTTCAGAGTGAAAATGCCTTCCTAAAGCAAAAAAAACCCAGAAAATTGAGGGAAATTATGCATCTGTTTAACTATATAAAATGGAGCAATACAAATATAAAATAACAAGAATTGCTAAAAATAAAAAATAAATCTGAATTGTGATGATTAAATTTATATTGCAACTTGACTGAGCCATAGGTTGCCCAGATATTTGGTTAAACATTATTTCATGTGTGTGTGGAGGGGGTGCTTCTGGATGAGAATAACATTAGAATCAGTTAGCTTAATAAAGTAGATTGCCCTCCTTGATGTGGGTGGGCCTCATACAATCCACCCAACGCCTGAATAGAATAAAAGTCTGAGTAAAAGAATTATTTCTCTCTTTGTTTTACATTCTTTGAGCTTAGAAATTAATCTTCTTCTGCCCTCTAACTTGGACTCACATTGGACCTTACTTCATTGGCTCTCCTGAGTATCAACTTCCCAACCTCCATAATCAATAAACCAGTTACATACACACACACACATACACACACACACACACACACACACACACTTACTTCACAAATAAAAGTCAAGTGAAAGAAAGGAAAACAGAAGCTGGAAAAAGACTATTAAGAGTCATCACATATAGAATTCAGATTATTTTCTGCAGGAGAGACCTCCAAGAAAAATAATAAAGGACATTTATCTCCAAGGAAATCAGAATATTATGTAAATAAAAACTCTGATTAGAAAGGACTTCAGAATCCGAAACTTTAGAAGAGCCAACTATCAAAGACAGAAGAAAAATCTCAGGAAGAAGAATTTGATGAATCCCTTCAATATTTGTTCTGTGAAATGGGAAAGAGAAGATGACTTTCTACAATGTAAAAATATATTTTTAAACTATTCATTAAGTTTTATCTTACACATACACACACACACACTGCATATATCTTACTGGTT
The DNA here is from genome assembly GCF_030222135.1 of Aotus nancymaae. Taxonomy (NCBI): domain Eukaryota; kingdom Metazoa; phylum Chordata; class Mammalia; order Primates; family Aotidae; genus Aotus; species Aotus nancymaae. The sequence continues at coordinate 54,985,851 of NW_026988431.1, read as the reverse complement.
CCATTTCTCTGAAGAACCCTAACACATAAATGAATTGGATAAAATATTTCCAGCCTAACAGCTAATTCTCTCAAGTTCTTAGTAGAACTTATAAATTATATGTTTATATTAATGTCACTCACAGATATACACTTTAAAAGGCATAATAGAATGATAAATGAATTATATGAAAAGGCAATTCTGAACAAGAATAACACCTATGAAAAGTGTTTTGTCCTCTGTCTTACTAAAAAATATTAAAATAAAATTATACTATTTTTATGCTCTCAAATTGTTAAAGCTTAAAATAAATGTCCAATATTTATAACAATGTGGTAAAATAGAAATTATTGCAGATTGTGGAGAAATGCAAATAAATTTACAGTTTTTAAAGATATATCCATGCCTTAATTTAACCATTTTAAGTGTAGAAATTCATCCTGAGGAACTAAACAATTTACACAACGCTTTTTTACAAACATTTTTCTATGATTTTCACAATGCTTTCTATACTTTGCACAAAGATAAATAAATACAATGATATACATCTATTATTAAAACCACATATTTCAAAAAATGAATTAGCACAGAAATATGGTTATAAGTTATATTTAACAAAAGGATATAGAAGCCTAAATTTAGTATGACGTAAGACTTACAAATAGAGAGGATATATAAATGAGAGAGAAACAGAACAAAGAAGTTTAACAAAATAATAGGAAGAAATGCACCAAAATATAAAGTATCAGTAACAAAATATAGTAAAATGCAGTAATTTAGTTCGTATTTGGTATTTCTACCTAGATTTACACATTAAAATACTATTTTTATTACTTATTAGCTCTCTTTCCTACATCTTGTTATGTGAAATTTTGATATTGATTGTACTTTACATGTACAAATTCTCATCTTCAACAAGTTAAAACTGTTAAAAAATTATAGGGCCAATCTTTCAGTTGTAACATAGCTTAATAAATAGAATTTAAAATTTATGAAGAAATTGTTAAAAATTATTTCATTCTCACCAGTAGTCATTATACAAAGTTTTTAAAACAAAATGTCTTTAATTTCTCCAGAATATATTTTCTTTTAAATGCCAGGGAATAAACATACAGAGAGAGTGATATGATAAATAAATCTATTTTTATGCATAACATTAGCCACTAGGCTTCTTCAATTAATATTTTTTTACTTTAAATGCACAGCAAATCAAAATCAGCAGGAAAAAACATCCTGACATAATTACATTAATTCCTTTATTCCCTTGTTTATAAATAGGCTTGGAAGGATGTGGATAAAATTCATAAGTTACACATAGATCTGAAAGCTTCATCCCGTTCCACCCCTTCCAAATTAATTACCATCCTGCTGTATATTAAGCTCACTTTGATCAACTTCCCGTTGAACACATTTTACAATCCACCCCTCCAGCCTATTCTTGAAACATAGTATACTTCTAAGTTCTGGAGCTGAGATGTAAAAACATGAATGTTTGAAAAATAAGGAACTGAACTCCATCTTAAAGAGAATCTTTTTATGTTTGAAAGAGCCTCTGTCAGACTTAAAATAAAACTGTGACCAGAGCAGACATTAAATATAGCATTTGGTGACATTACTCACGAGTAGTACTTAAATAAGAAAACATGCAGATAGGTTTATCTGTTGGTGTTACTTTACTATCACTTCATGTATGTCAGTATAAAATAATAATATAAAAATGTTACTCAAGATAAATTCCTAATCTCAAAAACTCTTGATACCTGATGTGGGCATGTCTGTACCCTAGCTGTTCTCTGGTATGTAATAATGACAGGCTTATGTTTCCTTTCTGACCCTGAGACACCTACTGAGGATAGCTTGAGATTTCAACCAAGTGAAATTATAAACATACAGGTAAAACTACTGGAGTGATTATCCAACAGAGCCATTAATCATTATGCAGTACAGGCTAGAAACTGTAATTTTCTAAAAGGCTTAAGACCTCATTAAAGTAGATGTTCACATTAACACTAGCCTTCATTGCTGTTTTTATTCATAACAATATATGTATAAGGAATATTTCAAAAATACTATTTGCCCCAAGTTACCTATGATAATGTTTTTAGATTGGGACTCCAAATTTCTGAATCTTAACTCTTCAAAAGCTGAAAGCAATATATTGGCATCAAAGCAATGTCATACACAAGACAGAAGCTGGTAACTAAAATTTTAGAAATGTTATTACCTTATTATCTTTTCTACCATACAATTACTATCCAATGAGATATGTCGCTTAATTCATTTAACCTTTATCTCAATTCTACATAGTAAATATTTGAGTACGCATTATTTTTAAATTAAAATTTTCAGTGGAAAAGCAATTAAAATGCCCAGTGTCACACATCCCTTAAGATATGGAATCAGATATCAAACCAAATGCTCTTTGACTTCAAATTAGTGCTCTTTTCAGTCACCCTTTGAATTGAATAGATTAGCTTTCTACTGAAATGTTCATTGTTTAAATTGAGGTAGTGCATATTGAGAAATATACAAATCTGACAATTGTGGAGAGATACTATAACAAGAAATAGAAAACTATGTGACATTTAGTTAGATTTTCACATTTTGGCCTCCCATTTTACAAGATTTTTAGCAGAACAATGAGAATTTCCTGCTAGCCACAGAAAACATCCCTGTGAAATGTGTTAGAAAATCTTGCTACCCACTCATCGTAGGTTACCAGAAAGCTGTAACCCTGAAATTTTTAGATAGATAATTATTACCCAAAAAGTACTATCTAAAATACTAGTAACTAAAGGAAAAAAAATAGTTCTGAATAAAATTTAGAAAAACTTATATTTCCAATGTCTAGCCAACACTTTTTCCCATTGCTTATCATAAGAGAAAAAGCTAAGAGAAAGAATGCAAGTGCTGACGGAGATGTTTTATTATTGAGGATCCAAATATTATTCAGGAACATAAGGGTCCTCAAAGTTAGCATGACATCTGGAATCAGGAAATCAGGGGTCATATCTCAGTACCATGGTCACCAAGCCGCAGTACCTTTCTTAGCAAGTTTCAACTGCAAGAAACAGGTAGATTTTCCATCTCTCCTAGTATTCCTTGGAAGCCAATATCACCGTTACTTATCAACCTTAATAAACTCACATTATTTTATTTTCCATATAAAATGATCTGGTGCCGTTAAAAACACTGTCAAAGCTGAGTATTATGAATACTACTGCCCTGGACCCTTAAAAATATCATGTTCTGTGTTGAAACATGTTTTGTTTTTTTTTTAAGAAAGTAGTAATATGATAGATGTTGTGAACTAAATATCTGTAATCCCCAGAAGTTTGTATATGGAAGCCTAACCTCCTATGTGGTGATATTTGGAGATGAGGCCTTGGGAAGATATTCAGGGAGAATGAGGTCATAAGAGTGGGGCCTTCATGATGGGATTAGTGTCCTTATTAAGAGACACCAGAAAGATTGTTCTTTCTCTGTCTTCCCTGTGAGGACACAACGAGAAGGCAGCTGTCCAAACTCCAGGAAAGACACCATCCACACTAGCACACTGATTATGAACTTCCTGCCTGCAGAACTGAGAAATCTCTGTTGTCTTTTGTATTTTGCTATGACAATCTGAGCAGACCAAGACAGGGGTATATTTTCTAATAATTATTTATTTCAATTTCATTATTTAAACACTAAAACGGATACTAGGACTCATTGGGTTATTACGTCTAGACACCATAGATTTTTTCCATTCTTAGAAATGAAAATGTATATTGTAAATTTTAAACTCTTAAGTATAATTTGTTACTACCTTATAGTTAAAAGGCAAATAACTCCATAGTTTGAGTAGCAAGTGTAACAGTAAAGTTTTGAAGAGAAAATGTTCCATCTTTAGCCAAAATCATTCAAGCAGAACTGGATCAAAGATAATGGGCAGAACGCCGTCTTCAGTGAGACCGCAGGACCAGAAGGCGTCAGATGGACACAAGCCAGTTCTGAGTGCTGCAGCTGACAGGAATTATCTCAGTAGTTCAATTGCGGTTCTTTCCAACTCTTCTATACTAATGTGTACGCAAGCTTCCAAAGCTGCCCAAATGTCTTTTATGTGGAGAAATACTGTTCCTTTTTCAAGCAGAGTGGACTGAAAAGATCACAAAGAAACTAGCAGAAATTTTACAAGTAACTCAATCAGAATTTCCTACTTCTTAAGCAGAATAAGCAGAGTGGAGTGATAATGAGAAAACATGAAATTGAGATTAAATGTTATCCTCACAATGTGCACTATGGAACAGAAATTAATAGGAGATCATGGTTAATAGAACAAAAAAAGATTACTTAAATGGCTTTGTGATTTCATGCTCTTTCTTTCATGATACCTTAAAGCTATTCTTTCAGAGCATCATGGAAATCCTGTTACTCCCCAGAAATGGATTTAAAAATCTCTAATTTTACAGATCACGCCATTTCTTTTGTACAGACCATATTGAACTTCAAATAAACATTTGAAAAAAAAAAACTCCATTATCTGTGTTTGCATATATCTAACCTTTATCATAAATTTTGAAAATATCTAAAATCAACATATGCTACTGTATTTTATCCTCATATAGTTTTAAAGTGTGTCTCTGTGTGTTTCATAAAGGATTTTTCAAGCCACTTTAAGAGATGTTTCTCTGTTTCTTTTAGTTTATACATTAATATTAACTAATATTTTGTAGCACTATAGCATACAAAAATAATATTTTTAAAAATAATATTGTCCTAGATTTCAGATGAATAAAGTGTGACAAAGGAGTACTCCATTTTATAAATTCATTATCTAATGTTAAGATGTTTATTATACTGAAAACATTCATTATACTACTAAATAATGAAATTGAACTTCCTAATGAAAGAGGGAAATGAAATAAGTGTTTTATAATTCTGCCTTAAATTTTCTTTAGAAAATGTTTTTCATGGAGTTTCACAAATGGAGTTTCACAAACTAAGTGTTCTTAGATTCTTTTTCTACCATGTTTCCCACAAAAAATTCTGGAATATGATTGTAACTATAAACTCCAGGTAAACACATAAAACAATTTTTCATTCTTACACAAGATTTGACTTTTAAATTCCAATGGACTTTTTACTTCCTATGTTCAATCCCATGGTCAAATTTAGTAGCTGTAATAATTTATCTATTTTCAACTCACATCTAATACTACCTTGTTTCACAACCACAGTATAAATTTCCTCCAAATACTCATCGAACTTGAAAATATCATTTTAGCCCAACTTTATTCAATCTTAACAAAACATTTATTTTGAACTATAGATTCACAGCAAATTCAAAGGTATATGCAGGAAGATCCTGAGCATTCTTCACCCAGCGTAACCCAATGGTAGCATCTTACATTAGGTACAACATCCAAACCAGGAGACTGGCAAAGGTTAACCATACTTTTTGCAAAGTTGATACATTTTATCCATTCTTTTTGCTGACTTAGTACATTTTTTCTAAACCTCTTGACTATTACCTAAATACATCTTTACATCCATGTGTATGAGAGTCTGTGTGCATGTGTAAATGTTTGTATAAGTAAGCGTACATTAGAGGAATTCAAGAGATTATACATTATAACGATAACACGTAACCATACTTAATTACCATACTTAATTACGATGTGCTGAATACTTGAACATTACTTAGAGTAAGATTTTAAGTGTTCTTACCACTACAAAAAAGTATGTGAGGTATTTATATGTTAATTAGCTTGATTTAGCCATTCCACAATGTATACATACCAAAACACTGTGTTCCACCCATAAATATATACATTTTTATCTATCAATTTAAAAATACTACATAAATTATTTCAAAAACAACTGTATATTAAATAGCTGAGGATAGGTTCTTCCTGTATTTTTTTCTTTAAAATAATTTAAATAATTAAGAGGCTATTCTTATTTAAATATCTTATGTATAGCATATTTAGAATTATCGTTTGCTTCCTTGTTTACTTCTAAAGTTAGGCTTCTCAGTAAAAAATTAACTAGATAATATGCATTCTTTATTCAAGAGTTTATACAATGTAATGAATTTAACATTGTGTCTCAGTGTCTAAAATACTCTCAGGAATATTGAATTGGGAGAGCACTTCAGGAGCTTGAATGCTCTTGAAGAACGTTGATCAAGTGCCTCATATAAGGCTTTCAGGAAACCAATAATATTTAATAACATAATATATGGTGTTCTCCTGGAATCTGACTTAGAGCTTAATGTGTTTTTGTCATTTTCAGTAAGTTAGGTTTGAATATCGTTAAATGACAGTGTTTATGAGGTGATTTTTTACATCATTAATTTTACAATTTTCATGACAATGTTATGACTAAGTTTCATATTCCAGCATTTGTGGAATTATCTAAAATACTGACGAAAGATTCACAATAAACCTCTTATTTTTATTTCCTTCTATTTACCTTCTAAAGTAATCTGGGATTTACTGTGTCCAATTTACTGTATTTTACATTTACATTTTCATAGTTGGATAGGTGAAGTATAGATTTCATTTTAAGCTTTGACTTTCTCCAAAACTGGCTGTTTATAAAGCATCATTAGTCTGAGAGCAAGTAAAAAGAAACTGGGATTTTTAGTTTTGTGTCTGGAAGGGATCTTAAGAGGCAAAAAAAATGTCACATTGGGTGTGGGCAACACTTTCTGTTTTCAAGATGTGAACTAAGACAAGAGGCAGCAAGATATGCAGCAAACAGCATTGTATTCTTTCAGGCTTTAAAATCTCGAGCTTGCTGAGGCCCACAGGAATGATAGAATCAATTTTCAGGCCATCTGGAATTGGAAAGAGAAAATTATACCAATTATACCACTTCTTGGGTCGTATACCACTTGATACGACCCAAGAAAATATTGCCAGATTGGTGATGGTAAGTTTAAGGGAGAATGGTGTAATGGTGGGATTAGGAAATTTCTAAACACATTTAATGTTTCCAATATCCATCCACATTTGACATTATTACCCTTATTTTAAAAGTACAATAAAAACCCTAAAGTTCATATAAGTTAAGTAACTTAAAATTGCAAAGGTAGCAATTATTAAAGCCAGAATTCAAATTCAGTTGTGAGGGCTCGTAAACCTCTAAATCGTTCCTTTCACTAAAACAACTGAAGACTTCCTTATTTGTTTTTTAAGAAATTCTGAAAAATAAAGATAAAAGTAATGTTTTCAATTAATATCAAAAAGACAATGCATATATAGAGAATAATGAAGATGTTTTCTAGAAATATGACAACTAAAAAGAAAAAGTACATACAAGTTCTAATAACTACATTATATATGTAATTACAATTTCCGAAACTCTAAGGATGCCAGGTTCTCAGCATCAACAGTTATTTCACATATACCCTCTCACGTACCTCTCCAACTTGGGGAGTTTCTGCACTATCTAGCTCAAATTTTTTTTTTCCATATTGTATTAGTCTGGGTTCTCCAGAGAAAAAACCAACAGTACATATATATCGATATACAAAGAGGGACTTATTAGAAGGGTTGGCTGAGTGATTATGGAGGCTGAGAAGTTCTATGATGTGCTGTGTGTAAGATGGAGGTCTGAGAAAGCCAGTGATGTAGTTCCATTTCCCAAATCCAAAGGTCTGAGAACCAGGGAAGCTAATAGTGTAAGTCTCAGTCTGAGTTTGAATGCCCCAGAACCAAAAGACTGATGGCCAAGGGGCAGTAAAAGATGAATGTCCTTGTTCAAGTAGAGAGATTAAATTTGGCCTCCTCCTGTTCTTTTGTTCTGTTCAGGCTTTCAGTGGATTGGATCACACCTAGCTGAATTGGTAAGGCTGTCAGAGTAGGCAGATAGTGAGACAGGAGCAGGAATGGGGATCCCCTGAGAGAAAGGAGGTCTAGAAAATGTCAGACCCCAGGGACCACCCAGAACATGCACGCTAGATATGAGCAGAGAGGAGGAGAAATGCCTTTGCAGGAAGAAATGCCCATTAAGATGCCCAGTAATCATTCACTCTGCAGTTACAATGTCAGAATGGCACTAGGTGCATGCTGATTAGAGGAGAGGGCAAAGGAGAAAATTCACAATATGCAGGCACGATTTGATCCAACACCAGGCCCATGCATGTGCACCAGTACTAAGGGAGCATACCACAAGCTTGTGGTGGGAACTAGGAGGGGGAAAACATGGGGACTTAAGGCAGGTGCAGAAAAACTAGACAAATAAAAAAGGCAGAGACTTTAAGACAGAGGTGGGAACTTCAAGAAAAAATTCGGTATCATAGAAATCCAATGCAAGGTGCTTCTGGCTCACTCCTTTTCAGCAGCCCACTCATGTTTTCAGAGTGTGCTTTCTAAGTAAAACTGTCTGTCCTCTATTTGCCTTCAAGAAACTCTCTCCTTTTTTTAAAGCTAAATTAGTCCCTTTTCAGAATTGTTTCCTTCATGTAGGACTAAGAACCAAGGATTCCTGCACTTCTTGGTAGGAAGGGCAGATCGTTTTTACTCTATTGACCCATTCATATGTTATTCTCTTCCAGAAACACTTCTGTAGACATATCTTGAAATAATGTTTTACCAGCTTTGTGGGCATCCCTTAGCCAAGTCAAAATAACACATAGAATTAAACATTATATTATTACTGTTCATTCTATGAGTATTTCAAGAACTGTAACTGATGTTTTGGAAAATTTCTGGACTGCTGACATAAAGGAGAATTGAAGGGTGCTGAGCAAAATTTCAGAAGAGATATGGAAATTTTTTTTTCTGCCAGGCAATAATCAGGCCCCGTAGGCAGCAAGAATATAGGAGCTACTAAAATCTTCACCCAACAACTATATAACTGGCTTCTGTGTACTCGCATGGAGGATGTTACGTGTTCACTTGAATGATGAAACACGGTCTACAGTCATGCTCAGTATAAAGGAAGAATCCTGACACTGACCAAAATGGGCTCAGTTGTCTCAACGTATGTATTTATTTATTTATATTTTACTTATTTATTTTTTTATTTTTTGAGACGATGTCTTGCTCTGTCATCAGGCAGTGGCTCTACCTTGGCTCACTGCAACCTCCACCTCCCGGGTTCAAGTGATTCTCCTGCCTCAGCCTCCTGAGTAGCTGGGACCACAGGTGCCTGCCACCACACCCTGTTAATTTTTGTATTTTTAGAAGAGACAGGGTTTCACCATGTTGGCCAGGATGGGTCTTAATCTCTTGACCTCATGATCCACCTACTTCGGCCTCCCAAAGTGCTGGCAGGCATGAGCTCGACATATTTATTTCTATCTACTCCTTCCATCTCTCTTTAGTGGTCAGGATCTAGCATCATATCACTCTCTTTACAGCCCTGGGAACCTATTTTTGGGAGTAACAGGAAGGGCCAAGTTGTTTCATCTCCCATTTTTCTGCATACCTCTCTTGTTATGACGTTGTCTGAAATCTCCTTTCCCCTCAGTATCTTCCCCTTTTGATTTCAATGTCTTGCTTAAAAATTTTTTTAAAAAAGAAATTAAACAAAAGCAAACCATGTATTAGCTTCCTCCTGGTATTCCTGCTGTAACACTTCTAATCTGCCTTCAGGGATTATAAATTTTTCTGTCTACCAGGGGAAGATTTGTTAATCGTGAGTGAGAATGAAAAACACAAAAGTACGTATTTCAAGATTTTATCTGGCTACATGCATGTATATTATTCGGGTAAATGATAGAAGTGTGAACACACATATATACATGGACACATTATATTAAATACATGCGCCGAGGAAGGCAGGGTCTATGATTTACTTTTCCACCTTTGTGTTCTCAACACCTGTAAAAGCACCTCTCACAGAAAAGGAATTCTTCAACAACAGCAGATCCCGACCGTGTATCCTCAGACATTTGGTTTATATGTTCTGTGTCTTTTCTGTTGTGTCTCAAGATCCACTTTTTTTTTTTTTAACAGAACAACACATAAGCTTATTTCAGATGTAACAGCAATGTTAAAATTGACAAGTTTAATTCTTATCTGCACCAGGTAAACTTAGCCATTTAAGTATTTTTTTAAAGTTATTCCCTCCAAAAAACTGAGGGAGCTTCTCTTTTCCACCACCACACACCATGGTTTCCCAATAGTTCTCTTTTTGGAGGACTTTTCAATTGATGAGTAAACAAACTGCTTTAGAGATATTTCAGAACTTCTCCCAGATGAAAACTAATCTGGACAAACTATATATTGCATAGATTTCTCTACAGATTCTTTGCTTTAGAACCTAAATGCAACTACCATAAAGTGTAATTTTAACCTATTTGCCCCACAGTAAAAACTATTTGTCCTGAAAAATATGATGGATATATCCTGTGATTTTCTAGTTAACAGAATTGTTCTACCTCAAAGATAATTATTATCATATATCAAAAGAATCAGCTGAACATGGGACATTAGTTTGATCTTTACTGACTCATAGGCATATGAAGTTGTGCCCGGCTTTTTACCTCTTCCACATTTTTCTCCTCCTCCTCCATAAGTGGATGGAATTATTTAATATAAGTTTGATGTAGGACAATTAACCTTTTATAAACATTTACAGTTTAAGTCACTGACTAGCGTGGAAAAAGAAACTCTATATATATTGATAGGGAGCCTACACAATTCAAAATTTAATATTTTTTCCTCCTTAAATAACATGTACTTGTCACGAGGCGGCTATTCGGTTTTCAATAACCACATTTAGGGATACATTCATAGGACTGATTAGATAGTCCAGGTGAAATGGTTATAGAAATAGAGGCAGTGTTATCTCAGAAAACCATTTATGTATCAAAGTCCATTTTGATATCTGGGAAGTTTAAGAAAAGGCTGCTGCGTTCTTCAAACTAATTACACCTTCTGTAACTCAAGCACTCTTCTCTTGGCAAGAGCAAGCTGAAGCTTATCCATGAAGATAAAGGTGCTTAATGCTAAACTTCTCTTCTAAGCTTAGATTTGGACTGTTTAAGAAATGAACATCCCCCAAAAACCAGCAAGGTCTTTTTACATTTTTACCATCTTGAGATTAGAACTCTATAAACTCATTCATCAACTGTCTTCTTTTTCCGTATTATTCTTGGCACTAGAGACTGTTGAAGCCTTCTGCACTTTGTACTTCCACATTCTCAAAGACTTAAGGTGATAAAGTGTGCATAAACATTTTATAAAATAATTTTGTCATTTAACATATATGGAGATGAGACTTTTATACCAGAATTTTACATGAGGATAAATACTACGAATGAAACTTCCTTTTAAAGTCAAATGACAGAAAGCTCAAGCCCTGTGCATTATTTTAAAGTCTGAGAAAATTTCTAACTATTGGAGATGGGACTACAAGAGGAAAACATAAATATTTCAGACGTCTCCCATCTTACAAAGTTATCAGCCTGTCAAAGCCACTCCCTATGTGCCAGAACATGATCTGGCATAAACCAGTCCTCTCGGTGGAGGAGGTCACAGTGCCATTTGTATTATTAACACTTTACACTTCTGCTTTTCCAAGAATAGAAGCAATATGTTTAACAATTACCCCTGCCCCAAATCCTTAAACTCAGTACCATAGGCACAGAGTGTAAGCAAATCTGGGATGCTCTCCAACAGATATGCAATAGCACAGCTATGTTATTCTCAAAAATACTGCCTGGATGTTTTTTCCTGTAAAATCAAATGCTCAGTGGTTACACTTTTAACAGCTGGCACTGGATGACATTAATTGCATTTATTATGTCACAGTCCATCTAAGCTTCCTTTAGGTATTTTTTAATATGTTCAGAAAACACCTGCTTCAGGTTTATTTAGGGGTAGTGACCTATAAGGACATCAACTCAATTTTTAAGGTTAGACTATTTTGGGGTTTACTGAAGAAAAAGGAACAGGGAAAAAATTAAATCACAACAAACCTCTTTAGGTCAGTTAAAGGCCATATCTCTAGCTGGGATATTAAAACAAATTAATCTCACCAGCTCATATTCTAAAAGTTAATGCCACTAGTCACAAGCAACAGCAGGAAAAAACAACCTGCTAGTAACCAGCCTACTCAATAGCAAAAAAAGCAGTTTAACTCAAATATTTAGACAAAAGTATAACACTAGCTAAACCAAACTGTCCCACCTACCAGCAAGAAGAGAAGAAATAATTGCTTAATAATCGAAACAAGCTTAGTATTTCTTACAAGGATAACGATGTTCCAACTTCCAAGAGTGTGCTCAGAAGGACTAAAGGTGGAGTGAAGGCGAGGCCTGGGGATTAGTATCCCACAAAGTCTTTAAAAACCCAGGGTACCACAAGCACACTCAACTTGTCTATGAATTAGAGAATAAGATATTGCTGCTGCTTCTATTTGTCTTTTGAAATATACAATATTTTGTGGGCTCTGCCATTCAATGTGAAAGCAGGACATTAAATTTGAAATTATTTGACAACTAAATTTTTAGGACCATCTAACTTTAACTTAAAAATTAAACAGATGTACCTTTTCCTTCCTTCAAACCACCTCACAAAAACAAGAGAAAACAGTTCAAATACGATTTTTTTTTAAGTCCTTGAGAGTATTAAAACTCTTAGAGGAAACAAAAGGAAGAAGGAAAAACAAGAACAAGGAGGGAGAAAAGCTTTAAAAGAAAACGGGGGGAATCAATGGGCCCCTTTTATTTGTCGACAAGCAAGTGCAAGAAAGTTCATTTGTGAGGGATAGCATGGGGAGAAATGCCAGATATAGGTGAAGGGGAGGAAGGCAGCAAATCACACTGCCACGTATGCACCTATGCAACAACCTTGCATGTTTTTCACATGTACCCCAAAACCTAAAATGCAATTAAAAAAAAAAAAAAAGAAAGAAAGTTCATTTGTAATTTGTTCAGTTGTCTGTCTTTTGCACATCTGCATTCTGACCAGAAGGAACTTTGAGGTTTTTCTGCAGCACATGAGCATCTGCCGGCTCGATCCTGGATCCACTTGATCACTTCACCATTACTCTCTGCGTTATGTGGAGCCAATTCTGTGGACTACATGAAGGGGCTCTCGACTTCTGGTTTCTAATTTCGTTTAACGAATGGGAAGCATTGGCAAGAGATGTTAGTGTAGGGATCAGAGAAAGCTTCCCCTCCGCCCTCTAAAGGTTCACTTATAATAAACTGACAGTAGGCAGATTAATAGGACAGAAAGACATATAAATTTATTCAATGTGTATAAGCAAAAGGGAATCACAAGAGAATGATTACTAATTAACCTGCCAAGGTCCAGATGCTTATATATCCTTCTTTACAGAGGAAAGGGGGATTGAGGGATTGTGGCAATTTTAAGAGGTAGGGGGCAATTTGTGGGGGTAATTAGTAAACTCAGAGGACAGAAATTAGCTTGTAAATGATTATCTCTGGAATTTGAACAAAGTTCTTCTGAATGTGATTGCATTACCGTCTTCTTTGATGTGATAGATAATATGACATTTCAGCAAGGGGATAGAAGGAAACTGTGTTCTCTTTGGCAGTCTGGACTTAAGACAGCTAAGGAAATACTAGCATAAAATTTCACCCTCTGTTGTCGGTGGGGATGAGAAGAGGTCGAGATGTCCTTGCAGCATGCCAAAGCACCATATTTTGGGGACACTGTTTTCTGGGCCCCAGTAGAAGAACTGGAAAATGTTCATTTCTACCCCCTCTCTCCCTGCAGGATCATCATGGTATGGCCATGTCGCTCTGCCAATCGCTACAGCTTCTTTCAGTGAGGAGTGCATGTAATACAGCTACAGCTTCTCTTTCTGGGTCTCAATGACTGTTCCCCCCATTTGTTTCTCAAGCCAAAGGGTGGTTACAGCTCCAAATAATTTAGATAATAATAGTTCTCATTGATCTTATAACATCCTCACAAATAGTTCCTTTATTAAATGCTAATTTGTAGATTTGATTATGCTGTCTGTCTTCCATCAGGACTGTGAATGACTAATACAAGTGACCTCTTCTGTCTTTCTCCAGTTTCTAAAGTCAGACTTCTATTTCAGTCCTCACACTCACTTAAATACACCATTATATTTTAATAGTCCTAGTTCTTACAAAAGCAAGAGTTCTTGCTGAGACTCTCCATTTGTTACCATTCTACCATTCCAACTCTAGAAGCTTTTGCTATTTCCGCTATTCAAAACAACAATGGTGTTAGATGAAAGGACAAATTCACAGATTACAAGGAAAGACAGAGATTGTAAAACATGATTCACACGAACTTCTTTTCAAAGATGAATCATATAACCTTTCAGAATATTGGTGGATGAACAAGTAGCAAAAAAATTGCCCTGAAACAACTGTGCTGTGGACCCCTGTAAGTTCTTGTCATTTCCCTAGATTTTGCAGCTTTCCTTATTACGTTTTTCCCACTAGCAATAATACGTTTAAATCAGAAAAAAGAATCAGCATATCTCACTTTAAAACAATTTTTTTTTACTTCTAACTCAAAACAAATTTCTTTTCCTGGTGAAGAATTTCTCATAAAGGTTTTGAGAGATCTCCTCTCTCTCAGCAAACTTCTCTTTGTTCTAACCCAATAATTGCTGCTATGTTGTCCTCCTCATTCTTCAAACTGGTGTGTTTTAAGTTGAGTCCTCTTAACCAGGCATATTATTCCACGATCCTCTTTCTCTACTCCTTTTCAACTATCAAGAATCCATTCAGCCCTCCACAGCTTCAACTACTGTCCTGTTAGTCATGTTGTTTCAAGTTTTTGAGCCTCCCTGGAGAAGTGGAGTAATTGGAAATTTGATGTAACACATGATATACACTGGACTATAACCTGATATACGCCTTCCCCAGCTCCTGGAGGGAACAGAGTATTGCTCTAGAGTAAATGACTAGAAGGAGGTCACTTTTTCTTGTAGAGAAACGATCTCACAAATTAAATTCATGTGGAAGTCAGAAGTATTGATTATTAGCCATTTTTCTCTATTATTCTAACACAAAGCTCCAAAATTAATTCTAATGTATATCCTATAGCAAGAGTGTAACTCCTTACGTCCAAAATTATATCCTGAATAGCAGAAAAAAAGAGAAACTATATCCAACTTAATATTGATAAGCTTTGAAATATCTTCCTGAATTACTTCTTAAGGTTAAATATTAGCTTATAATCTGCTTTACCTCAGTGTTCAGAGATTATTTAGTTTTTACATTAGACCACCTGCCATTCAGAGATGACCTAAGTGGATCTTTCCAGTTGAGATTGCTGTTTTAGACACTTTGAGGGTTAAGGCCTTAAGGAAAAGTTGAAAGCCACTTGCATGTGCATTTTATATTGAAGACTGGGGTCCAGAACTCACCTTGTCACTTCTACCGCTTTGTACCATTGAAAGCAAATAACAAATCCATCCCAGATTCATAGAATTGGTGAAGGGGAACAGTCCCACTGTGATGTGATCTCAGCTTACGGCAGGGTCTGCCTCCTGGGCTCAAGCATTCTCCAGCCTCAGTTCCCCAAGTAGCTGGAATTGCAGACATGTGCCACCATGCCTGGCTAATTTTTTTTTGTTTTTTTTTGTTTTTTTTACATTTTTAGTAGAGATGGGGTCATTTGAATTGTTAATTTAATATATGTAATGTGTACCTTTTTTTCTTCTGTTTTTGTTACTTGTAAGATTTTATTACTTTGAATTGTAGCATGTACATAATATATCTGGAAGTGGTTTTGAGTACTGTTTACTGTTCATTAATCTTGAATCTGTAAATTTATATCTTTTACCTAATTTGGGAAGTTGTTCATCTTATTTCTTAAACTTTTTTTTTTCTTAAATCTCAGAGGACACTTAGACGCCGTTCATTTTAATTCTTTTTTTCTCCCTGTTCTTCGGCTTGGGTTAGATGTATTGATATATTATGAAGTTCACTGATTCTTTTATATTATTGTCATTTTCTACTAAACCCATTCTGTATAAATTTTTATTTCAGATACTGTGTTTTCCAGTTATAAAGCTTCTATGTGCATCTCTATTTTTATTTATTTGAAAAAAAAGTATATTTTCTTTCATTTCAAAAATTTTTACTCTTAATTCACAGAACATGGTTAAAGCTGCTTTAAAGTTTATGTCTGTTGATTCCAATACCTGGTTCATCTTGGAGTTGGCAATTGTTCATTTGGAGAGAGGCTCAGAAGAGGCATTTCAGTAAGCAACTCAGTAATTCTTATATAAATGATTTATAATATCTGAAGAAAATAGATAACACAGAATAGAGTGGGAAACTCAACTTACTGCTTAATTGAAATACCTCATGGTTAAGGAAAAGGAGTTTAATAAGGACATATTCTTCCCCCAAAGAGAAGAGAATTATCCTGTGCCCTTCATGACTTGGGAAATAATTACCATGATCATTTTCATACAATGATGTTTGAAATTCTGATGCTTTACTATAGAACACATGTCTGTACTTCTATACACACACACACACACACACACACACAGAATAGTAATTGAAAAGATGTCAACATGTTTTTTCTTATAGAATATCTCTGATACTAAGATCGTCTAACATAAGATAATGCCAATAAAAATGAAAAAAAAAATGCTCTGCATAACTAGAATCATAAAACTCATTTAAGAGGATATGTTTAGATTTGCATGCATAAAGGACTAATTTTAATCCAATAGGTACCTTCTGTGGAAAACTATAAAAACAATTAGTAATGAAGAAATAAATGCTAACAGATGCACCAGAATTCTAACAGTAAATGTATGAGTTTGTTTGTTTTTTTGGAAACAAAAATATCACTTTGAGCAGCTTACCTCAGTAATTATAAAACTCTCATTAAAAACCTTAAATAATGTAGAAAATGTGCAGATAAATTACACTGTAATTTTCTTCTATAAAATTCTAACATACAAAAACATATCAATTCTCTTCATTTATGTGAAAATATGCAAGTTAATTCCCTATTGTTCATTTATAAATAACAATACAATTTTAATCACCTTTACTTTTTTTTTTTTACTGCTCATTTCTTATGGCGCACCTTTACTTTCTGCTTTAGTTTTTTAGAGGTATAGATGAGGTATAGATATGCATCAGTGTAACTGAGAATTCATGAAATATCTCTGCCTGAATGACCTTTCTCACCAGACATTATCTATGTTCCTAAAGCTCCTAATCCAGGATGAATTATTCTACCAAAAAGCCTGCTAATTCCCCCAGCAAAAATAGTATAGACTATCATTATTTTATCATAACTAAAATAGTCATTCATTTGTCAGGCAGCAAATACTTATTTCATATTTATTTTATCAGAGTGCTGTGTTAGACTCCAAGAAGCTAGTGGTGAAGAAAGCAAGTAATTAAATTTTTCAATACCTTAGTTTCTTCCATATTCATTGAGTATATACCAGTTACACACAAGATATTGTGCTATGTATATGTGTGCATGTATGTATACACAGATTTTGATTTATATATTTTTATTTGAAAAAATAAAGCTTAAAACCATATGATTGCTAAGACATGGATTACTATTCTTGAACAAAAATTTCTATTATATACTCTGTCATTTTATGTAAGACTGAGAAACACTTACTACGAATTAGCCAAACCATAAAAGCAAATTATAAATATGTGTTTTTTAGATATGACTAAAACATTGCAAAATGAAGGAAGTTAAATACAGGCAGAAACCGGAGCGAAGTTTATAACAACTGCCTTCATCCCCATGGAAAGCGAGAGACTCGCCCTCACCTGCAAACACATGTCTCCTCTAACACCAGAGCATGGAAGTGAGGTTACAAGCTGTTTTTGCAGAAGTCATGCTAAACCAGGTTTCAGAGATGCAGAAGAGAAAAAGCTGCTCACAAAAATTGTACAGACTCACAATTTTTGCAGGAAGCAATTTTCTCTGTCCTGACCACAAAGAAGAAGGACCTTTCAAGATGAAAAACCTAGAAGACTAACATTCCTACCCCATCTCACGACCCCCTACAAATGGGCCAAAATTCTAACTTTTTAATTCAGTACAAATAAAAATAAACTGACCCAGAAGGTATTTCAGTGCAATCAAACACGTGGAAAAAGCACAATAAACTTACTCAAGAGAGACGTTTTTCCATAAAGTTTCCATTGGAATAAAGTTATGATCAGCATGTTGCCACGAAGAAAGAAAACAAAATTATAACAAAGTGGTGACCTCAATGAAAGGAGATTGCAATGCCAAAAAAAAAAATAATACTAAGTATTCATGGGCAAAATAGCAAAACAAGAGAATTTGAAAAAAATGAGCTGAGGCTTTAGCTACTGGCTAAACACTGTGAAGCATTCCTTAGAGCTTTCCTTTAAGGACAACTTCCTAGAGGCCTTATGGAGGCATCCTATCCCTGAACCACTTGTCCTGAAGTTAGAGAGAAAAATTGATCTGTTAGTTTCTCTATCCTATTAGCCAAACTTTGCCCCGTAGGGCTTCAACTCTCTTAAGCATCTGAGTTGCATCATGAGGCAACCCAAACAGCTGCTACGGAAGCCAGTGTCGAAAATACCAATGATGGCATCCCTGGCCTGTAGAGATCAATGAACTCCCTATTTGCAGACATGTCACCTGCAGGCTTATGGGCCTGGCATGGTAGCCATGGGTAACAAGCACTCTCTGCTGTTCTCATACCTCAGCAGCGTCTGTGAAACCCCCAAACTCAAGGTGAGAGGGAAATAAAACAGGCACAAGCTACATATCTTTAGGTATTTTTCTGGGTATGTTCCTCGCATATGACTGAGAGGGCTTAAGAACAACCACCGTAGCAATACTCTTGGGCTTTACAGGCCGAACAACAACCTAACTTTGCATATGTTACATGTTCTTGCTAGGGGTATTGTAGCCTGAAAGCAAACAAGTTCACAAATCCAGAAACGTTTATCAGCTGAGTCCAGGGTGTAACACAATAGGATGCAGGTATAGTACTGAATAAAAACATAAACACAATACATCTAGAAACAAATTTGAATGCAAGGGAGAAAGAATGTGGTAAGCAGGATATGTTTGCTGATAACGTCACTTATGATAGAAGGCAAGGAATATCTCTTACGGCTGTCCAACTGAGTAATGTGTATATGCGTATTTCACAGCATAAATTTAAATGCTAAGAAAGATTATAATGTAATCTAAATTTGAATCCTAGGGGAGAGAGATGAGGAGAAGAAATAATAAAAATGAATGGAACTTGCTTAAAAGGAATATAATGATATGACCAAGATCAAAAAAATATTAAGTAGCGGGAACAGGAAAATAAATTCAGGTCTTCTGATTCTTGTCAAGTGCTGCAATAGTGTCCAGTATAGTGCTATTCCAACATGCGTGGAAAGCAGATGGCAGTGCTTGAAAAACTTTAAGCTTAGATAACAGGATGCAAAAACTTGTGCACACATGAACACGTGTGTGTGCGAACTCACATACATGTGTGCACACACACATACACCATAAAATGAGTCAATATTCATTACAAGATATCATGCACATATTTTTTATTTTTAATATGCTCTAAATTCAGAGAAAGTAAAAAGTTTATCTCCCATTTTTGCTTTGTTTTTTTTTCCATTTTGACTTTTGACATTTTAAAATAAACTTTCCCTCAAATGCTTAGGAGAGTTGTGGCAAATGATTGCCTTACGCATGTAAAAAGTTTAAGGAGAGACTCTTCTATCAAAGATGGGGTCATATATTGTGTAAGTAGCATCCGATCTGGACCAGAGTATATTGCATTACTTAAGACACCAGAATTTACAAGATTGTTGTTGATCTTATGCCTAATGTCCTTCAGACAAGTGAACTGGATCAAAAAATAGTTTTATCTGAATTGCAAAATGCATTTTGAGGAATGTAAAACAAACCTGCTAAAAACATGCAATTTGATTTTTCAATCTTCTAAGCTTTTGACAATTTATTATTTTTACTTTGTGTTGTAGTCAAAATCGGAAATCTTATAGTCACTTTTTCTTTCCTTCTTTTTTTTGCTATAAAGCATGTCTGGTCACTTTAATCTATAGCTTGAAATATTTTTTGAATACTTTCAGGCTGAAATACTGAACAAGGAAGCAGTGAACACAACAAAAGTAATAATCTTACAAATACACTGAAGAGTTAGAGACAAATGCCTGAAACATCAAGTGACAAGTCTCCTTTATTTTTCACTATTTACTCAGTCCCAGCAAAGACAAGCCTGACAGATATTCTGCATCTGAGAAGTGTCAGCGGGTTGTCAAGCCAAATCCTGGCTTGAAGTTTTCTGGCTATTTGCAATACAGGCTTGTTCCAAGGGTCACAGAGGCTTAGCTTAGCTTTTCATTTGATGCCAGCCTATATCAATAAATTTTAGAAGAGTGCACTGCATCCAGAAACCTTTGTAAGCTGTGGTGCAACAGAAACTACTTGCCTAAATCAGAAGAATGGCGGCATCAACAGAAACCGTTTTAAATGTGGCATAGCTAGACCTCAAGGGTGAGAAACAGGCTGGGATTTTTCCCCTAAAAAGCAGAATCCCAGTGTATATTTATCTTCTGGCCATAGCTTGCTTGTCAGAACCAGAAAAACAAGGTTTGATAGGCTGATGGGTTCACCGAAAAAAATAACCAAGTGTGGTGAAGCAGAGAGTAACTTAGTAGTCTGTCGTTCAGATAATGCAGTTTCAGCGACAGTCTGAAATAAGTGTGTTTTCCAAGGCTCTGGGCAGTGAATCCAAAACCGGCTGTCCCTGCCACTTGACTGGTATCTGGAATAATTTAGGGCAGAGAGT
Source organism: Aotus nancymaae (assembly GCF_030222135.1). Classification (NCBI taxonomy): domain Eukaryota; kingdom Metazoa; phylum Chordata; class Mammalia; order Primates; family Aotidae; genus Aotus; species Aotus nancymaae. The sequence goes on along the minus strand of NW_026988431.1, from coordinate 54,965,121 downwards.
GTTTCAAAAAGACACTGCCTAAAAGAGTTGAGAGAAGAGTAGCTCCTATCTGTTGTCATAGAGCAGCCAGCTTCCAAAGATCACAGATGTCAACGGGCTTTGCAGTGGTTTGTTGATTATGAATGTCTTGTTAGGGGATGTCGTACAGAGACATACAACTTTCAAATGGCTACGCTTATGTAATTTCTCAGACATGCAGCACAATTTGTTTGTTTCCTTTTATAGTCTGCAAGCAGAAGACTAGCAAGGCAGAACTCCTTCATCAGTATCTCCAGAACCAGAAGTTCAAGCCTGGCACTGCTACTTTGTGGCAATTTGACTAACTCTAATTTCTATACTTTTCATGTGTAAGTTGATTTTGCAAGCTGGAGTATGTGTAGGAATGAAAGACAAGCACTTGTAGACACCGAATACAGTTATTTTGGTTGAAGAGCATGGAGCAGGCCAGACTGCCTTCATAGGATGATTATTTTTTCCCTTTGAGATTCAGGGTTATTTAGAGCTCCAGTTGGTGAATACTGTCACCATCTCTGGTTACATGTATTGCTTTAGCCCTGTACCATGTGTGTGCTGATACTGGATGATGTAATTGTTTCTGCACTGGCTGTATACCTTAAACACTTGCACTCAGTACCAAACGCAAATAATGTCTGCAGTTTGAAGAAAAGGAGTAGAAGCCAACATTAGAGCCCCATGAAATGAAATGAACATGAATTAAAGTTGACAGTACAAAGCTGTAATGGGCTTATATGTGATGAATGAAGTACCATCTCATCATATAATGTCTGCCACAGAGCACAGAGCAGACGTCCATATTTGAACTTATGGTGAGATGGTACTTCAATAAATCGCTCTTTTAGTACTCTCTTCACCACTTTCTACGTGGCTTTAGGCAACGCTAACCTCTTTGAACATCAGAGAATTCGCGTATAAAAAGAATTCACAGAAATCACACCTAATTCAGGGAGATTTTTTGAAGATCAAAGAAGACAATGTTTACCATAGTGCCTAATAGTACAAGTTCCTCGTGATAAGTGAAACGTTACTTATAATGATTATGACAACCATATTGTCATTTTGAATAAGGCTTTTTCTTGGGAAATTCTTTCAAATGTGTAACTCTGTTATGGGGTTGGCTATCCAATCAATATTTGTCATGATGGGCAAGTTTATTTTATGAGGAGTGCAGAATGGAATTCGGCTAGAAAAACAGATCTAATCATAAGGCAGGGGAACAGAGTGTGCTCTTAGCACAGTAGAAAGAAGAGGGCCTCCCTTACATCACAATATAGAAGGATTTATGAAGAAGGCACTGAAAAATGAAAGTGATGAATGAGGACAAAACACATTCATCCTCTGTGTTGTTCACGGGTTGTTCAGAGTTTAGTTCTCCCCCCGTGAGTTGAAGGCATAAGATAAATCCAATGCAGGTAAGACAACCACCTCATGGTCATAACCTAGACTCTCTTGTCCTGTCATCTGCTCATTAACACATTCTGTGATAACAGGGTTTCTCAAAAAGAAATCCCTCAGTTGTTATCGCTTTTACAGAAAATGCAAGGACATTTTGTATATTACTTCCAAATCCCCTGACTGAATCTGAGATTTCTGTCTCTCAGCCCATAACCCTATAGGCCACAGTTTCCCCTTTGTTTAAAGTAAAAAAAAAAAAAAAAAAAAAAAAAAAAAAAAAAAATCACATCTCCTACTGCTATTGAGAGGTCCAGATGAGAGCAGATCAATGACGACACTTTGTGAATAGTGAAACGCTGCTGAAGTCTCACTTCTAGGGAATCCGACAGTCATCAACCCACTGCCCTCTCCTAAAGTACAAAGTTTTAATGCTGTGGTAAAGTCGCCATGGACCTTAGCAACTGACAGATCTGAGTGCAGATTTAGACTCTAACACTTATAGGATCTTGAACAAATTACTTAAATCTCTTTAAATTATGACTGCATAATATTTAAAATGATGAGAGAGAGAGAGGGAGAAAGAGAGAGAGAGGAGATTATCTAGAGCTTAATTCATTCCATTAGTGGTTTTTCTCCTAACCAATAATAATATTAACTATAAGAGAGAAACTCCGTGTGTGTGTGCACACGCGCGTGCGTGCCTGCTAACATGAGTAATATATATAGTATATGTTTTGGTGGCAGGGATGACAGGAATCTAAATAATTACTCAGTGACCAAAAGAGCTGTTGTGGTTGTTTTTGAGCTTTTCTCAGCAGGTAGCATACATTTAAAAAACTGTAGATTTAATTAAAAGAATTTCATGGAGGCAGGGAGGATAAAAGGAGAAAATGTAGTTTTGGTTATTTTGAAATGGCAGTCTCACAATTGCCACAACAAGAATTATTATCAGATTTAAAAGCTAGGAGGTTTTTCTAGCATGGATAAAGAGGACCTCTGCTCTTTACTGAAAACAGACTAGAGGGTCGCTCCCCAATGAGGAGGGTGAGAAAGGCCTTCCAGCGATGATAACAATGCCTGGAAAGAATGAACTGTAGGGCAGGCTGGTCAGGGTGACTATGGCCAAGAGCTCTCAGGATACTCCTCCTCCCCCACCCCCACATCCTATAAGTCCCAAACAGTTTTTGACCTTATAACTATGTACCTAAGGATTTCCAGTCACTTCAAAGTTCCCAAAACATCTTTGGCATCTCTTTAAATGATCAATATAACAGAAAAATCATTCCTCAATGCAAAACAACACTGGAGAGATAATGAAGGCTATAAATCTTACAATGTGTAATATCTTCTCCAAATATGTTGGAGAAAAAGGAGTAGTACAACTTCAAAAGCCACAGTAAAAATGTTTTATGCCATTCGTAAGAGGAAACCAAACGTTAATATAATTCAGCTCTCAGCAAATGCATACATGTTTTAGAGCTAACTAACATGAGTTAGCATGATATTTAAGAATGTGTACAGTATAAATTTTGGATAGGAAAGATACAATGAGAAAAATAAATCAACAAGCACTGAAGAAGGACTGACTTCATCTTTTTAATTATAAAGAAATAGCTAATTATACAATAAATTAGGATAAAATACCAGAGTTTGAGGCAAAGGCACTGAGGTTAAAACTAAAGAAGGAACCAAAAGGAAACAAGGAGTCCAGCTCTCAATATTATATTTAGCCGTGTACTGATCGACTTACAGTTGACATTTAAACAATGCAGAGGTTAGGAGCATGGAACCTCCTCCCACAACCCTGAAGTCAAAAAGCTGCATGTAACTTTTCACTCCCCAAAAGTTGTCATCGGGGAAGTAAAAACTTAACTAGTTATAGACTACTGTTGACAGAAAGCTTTACCAATAACATAACCAGGTAATAAACACACATTTGCGTAATGTGTATTATATGCTGTATTCCTTTATTTATTTATTTATTTTTTGAGATCGAGTCTCACTCTGTAGCCCAGGCTGGAGTGCAGCGGCATGATCTTGGCTCACTGCAACCTCGACCTCCCTAATCCCAGTTCAAGCAGTTCTTCTGCGTCAGCCTTCCTAGTACCTGGGATTACAGGCATGTGCTACCATGCCCAGCTAACTTTTGTATATTTAGTAGACATGGGGTTTCACCATGTTGGCCAGTCTGGTCTTGAATCCTTGACCTCGTGATCCACCTGCCTCATCCTCCCAAAGTGCTTGGATTACAGGTGTGAGCCACCACACTTGGCCTATATACTGTATTCCTAAAATTAGCTAGAGATAATAAAATGTTATTAAGAAAATCATAAGGAAAATACATACACATTGCTGTACTGTATTTAAGCATACAATAAGTTTATATCATTTGTTTTCAAGATGAATCATCAGTTGGAAATAGCAGGCAATGGCATCTGCAGACTTCAATCTATGACATCTACCAAACAATTCCACTTTTATTATATGTCATGACTTTTGTCTGCTTCTTGGGAGTATTTCCAGCACCACTAGTGGTACTTTGGATGAGTTCCATTGGTGTTATTTAAGAGTTTTGGGATTGCACTAAACACAATGAAAAATATGTGTTTTGTGCAAGAGATTACTTTACTATAGCACAGTTTCTTGGTGATGACTGCTCATGTGATGTTTATTGCCACGTGGTGTTTTGAGTGGATACTCAGAACACTTGCACTCACTGCAATAGCAACAGGAAGTGGCTATAAAATTATTACAGTAGTACGGTATATGCTACAGCTAATTTCAGGCAGTTATAATTTAAAAGTGAATTTTTACATTTGTTCATATTGCTTTTGACTGCAAATGATGCCATATAGAGTCTAAGTATATATAAAATATAAATTTTGATAAATTTTTACTGTCTATAATAATGTGTATATATTTTACAGAAATAAATGATTAAAATAAACTAGTATCTACATATATTATATATATTCATAACATACTTTTTTTTTTAATTTCTAGGTTACACAGTTCATCTTTGAGTTTTTTTCAAGTTATCACAAATCTCCAAAAAAATGTCCAGTATATTTACTGAAAAAAATCCTCATATGAATGGACCTGCACAATCCAAACCCATGTTGTTCAAAGGTCAACTGCATATCGTCTGTGAGTTTTATCATTACATTTGTAAATGAGCTTGTAAGCCATATCATCCAAGCTGCTTTAGTATCATTCATGGGCGATATTTTCCTAGGCCACAACACAAACAACACATCCAACAAATTCAACAAGCCATCGTTTTAAAACATAAAAAGCACAAATGATTATCAAGTTTTGCCCTTACTAATAAACAGTTAAATATATTTTGTTAGAAAATAATGAAGTCTCTTTTCCATTTCTTTACAAATATATTAATAGTCTGCCGCTGCTGTTTCTATCTTTAGGTTCCCTCTGATGTAAAAAATAGGAAGGGATTGCCATTATACTGCGAACTTAGGCACAAAGGCAGAAATAAAAGGAGAGTTAATGGGGTGGCGGGACGAGATCCTAGACTGATTTGGTAACGTTTCTTAAAAATAGAGAGAAGTCAACATTGTGGGCAGATATTTACCACTGCAAACAAGTACCTCAGGCTTTAAAGTTAAAACATATTGCTGTACTGCATGATTTTCCTAAACTCAGTAACACTGCACAAAATAATAGCCCTAGTGAGACAACGAGAACATAAAAAAATGTCTCTAGTTGTACTTTCAATTTGTTATTCTCCAAACACTTCATTATAACTGGGCCAGCTTTTAAGTTCAAAGGGAGAACATTCTGAACAAATACACGATGAGAGAACCACCATATACCTGGAAAATTCATCTAAGCTGTAATTTTAAGCAAAATTAATAAATCAATGATTTTGACATTTTGTTGTCCAGTGGGAAGAGAAAATGAACACAACAAACAGATAAAGAGTAAAAATTCATATTACAAAAACATATGTAAGGAAATTGAAATGGAAAAGCTTTGGAATTACAACTTTAACATTTTCTTAAACTTGTCCTGTGCTTTGTTTGAATTTCTCTATCATCTAGTTTACACTTAAGAAATTCAAATTTCAATAATTAATAATTGAGTAAAAATCCAAAAGAATTAATTACAGTTGTGATATCCTAACGCATATTAAGAAAAAAAAATGATTCAAATGTTTATCTTCATATATATATATGAGTTATTGACTAACAGATTATGTATCCATTAGTTTAAGTAGGAAAGAAAATTATATAATTAATGAATCAAATTTGTGATTGTATTCTGACACCAAATATTTTGATAATTTCAGTAAATTCCTATCAACAGAAAACATTTTTTTCAGAAGAACATATTATTATTAATTTTCAAAACAAGTTTATATATCTCATTGGTATATTTTTGTATCTCATTGATAATTATGGACTTATTTAAAATAGAACATCTCACTTCAAGTAAATAATTTGTCTTGATAGAGTAACTTGAGTTGGGTTGCTAATTAGTAGTATCTTTGTTTTGCCGAAAAAAACATTAGATTCAAAGGAAAGAAACTTGGATATTGAGTTCCGCCATCAACTATCTGAGTGATAAGACCAAGTTGCTAGAGTTCGTAATTTCTTCATAAAATAAGAATTATCTAGGCAGAGCAGATCCAAAGGAATCTTTCTCTTAAAAAGGAACAGACTTTTGTCATGTCTAAATCAGAGATTGATTCAGACTGATGACATTAGTTTCATATTACTGCGATAGAAACACTACTTAGTATTAATTTTAATCAAATAAGAGTACTTAAAGGCATGTAATACTTACTATATGTTAGAAGTTTGTTAAGCAATATTCGCATACGCATGATTTGTTAGACTACTTACTTTTTGATAAAATGTATTTGAAATATAGAAGTCCTAAGCTTAGTCCTTCCGTGGATACTTGTTCTTTATATCCTGTGTACTAGGCATAACGCTAAGCTCCAGAGATGTGCAGAATGACCAGACATTAAAAATTTCAAAATTTGCTTGAATTCTTAAATGAAATGAAGTGTTGGTATTAAGAAAGAAAATAGGTTATGGTGAAGTACAAGTTTCTTCCCTTGTGTCACACGTAGTAAATTCTCTCAGAGTGCAGCTTCGTTTTTTGCTGATTGGAAAGGAATGAACAATTGGGAAATAAATCATCTTTCTGGCATTGCCCTTTTATCTTTATGCTGTTTATAGTACCTCATTCCAGGCAACACTTATAAAACAACAAATACCACTTGGCATTTTGCTATAAAATATCAGATTTGATTTCAGTTCTTAGTATAGAATATGAGTTTATAATCTCAGGAGGTAAAATTAATTATCACTATGTTTGCAATAATTTTAAATTGTCATATCAAAAAGAGCATATGACATTCAACTGATCTCATTTATTATTGTTCAGACTTCTAGCATCACTATGGCTAATGGTCTTTCAGTAGCTTGTTAGTAACACTCTTTTAAAAATAACTGTAATTCAAATAGAGAGGAAATGAATCTGTTTGGGGACTCAAGCTAAAGATTTAGTAAATCAGCTTTTAGATGAATCACATTTTTTTATTCCATCATTCACTTTAAATCAGTTGAAATATTAAGAATAAGAGGAATTTGTTCTCATAGTGTAAGTACTGTCATGTATAATCTCAAAGGCCAAGTTTTAAAATACTGTTGGCTATGAAGCATTTTACAGTGAATAAATATCTTTAATAATAAGTAATATAAATCATGTCAGATACTGCACTAAGCCATTTGCATGTTTTTATTGATTTAATAGATAATCTTTTGAGGGCCTACTATGTGTTATGCCTGTGCAAGACAGTAAATAAGAATAATGATGAGAACAAAGACGGAAGATTTCTGTCACTCACAGCTTATGGGGAAATATAGAAATCATAAATATAAAATTATAACTGCTATAAAAATCAATATATGCTACTCTGAGAAAGCATACCCTCAGATTAACATTTCATTTATATAAATGAGAAGTGGTATTACATTTTCCAGATAAAAAGGCAAACTTATTTAACCTCTATAATGTAAATTATCAAAAATTGGTAAATCCAAGATTCAAAGAGAAGGTATATTTAATGCCAAAACTAGAGCTTATATACTGTAAATCATAACGGCTTTTAGATTTTCTACAGCTGTAAAAAACAATATTATGTTTGTTCATTCAGTTCAGACGCAGGCTCAGATGCACATGAATGACATTTAACTAAACATAGCTTAAGACAAAGGTTTGAATCTCAAAGAGTACTTTTTCTTCCTTTGAGAAGGAGTTTTGCTCTTGTTGCCCAGGTTGCAGTACAATGGTGCGATTTCGGCTCACTGCAACCTCTGCCTCCAGGGTGCAAGTGACTCTCCCGCCTCAGCCTCCAGAGTAGCTGGGATTACAGGCATGCACCACCACGCCCAGCTAATTGTTGTATTTTTAGTAGAAACGAAAAACTAGATAAAACCATGTTGGTCAGGCTGGTCTGGAACTCCTGATCTCAGATGATCCACCCGCCTCGGCCTCCCAAAGTGCTGAGATGACAAGCATGAGCCACCATGCCAGGCCCAGAGTACATTTTTAAAAATAATCAAAGAAATATATATTGCAGTTCTTAGAAGGGCCTACAATTAGCTACACAAGTAAGTTACTCAAATGTTTTCTAATAAATCAAGTCAAGGTGTCAGACTATTCCAAAACGCTATCAATAGTAAATACTAATTTATTTTTATTATTTTAGCCAAGGTACATATCTATAATTGTAAGAGACTATTTATATTCGGTCCTTTAGTGTAATGCCATCAAAATGACACCTAAAAGTATTTTAAAAATACATTTTTCTATTCTCCGCTACTATATCACAAAAATAAAATTGGACTTTTTTTTCCCAACCAATTTGCAGAGATTGAAGGACAAGGTATATGTAAGGTTATGTGGCGCACGTGAAATTCACTGTTGGAGAGAGGAGTGATTTCAGAACAATTTACACCGAAGTCCCAAAAGGTTGATGCTCTGAATTGCTAGGGTTGATTTGCAAATTGAAGCTTCTTATACAGGCAACTCAAAGTAGCATCTTTCAGGAAAAGTAGCAGCAGGAACTTAATTCTCACAAGCACACTAACTAAGCTTACTTGCTTGCACATGTGAGGATACTGACAAACATATAGTGCCATAGTATAAAGGTATCCATGTTTTCTTCTCTATACTAAACTATCACAAATTTCATGCTTTATCTATAAAGTGGAAATAATACTTTCTCCTATAGTGAGGTTACAAAGCAGCATTAAGGCAAGGGAAACAAATACTACATTTTACAATGAATTTTATTGTAACTGTTCTTTTAAGTCAGGCTGAAGAGAGCTCCATTTATTGAGATCTTTGTGTGTAAGAAAAACTGAATATCTTCATTAAGTCTGAATAACCATGTAATTTAGATATAATTTTCATGGATCAAAAGGGATTTTCTTAGTTTTATTTTTAAAATTAATTGATTCTTTCAGTTGGCAAAAAACTGAACATGTTTGTTATGTGTGTCATGATGTTTTCAGATATATACACATTGTGGAACAGCTAAACCAAGATTATTAGCATGTATATTACCTCACAGATTTACCTTTTTGAGGGTGAGAACACTGAAATTTACTCTTAGTAATTTCAAAAATACAACACTTGTTAATTATCACAGTCACCATGTTGTACGTTAGACCTCTAATATTTGTTGAAGAACAAATATCAATCTTTGTGAAACTATCCCAAAATAATTGAGGAGGAGAGACTCCTCCCTAACTCATGCTTCAAAGCCAGCATCAACCTGCTATCAAAAGCTGAAAAAAACAAACAATAAACACAGGCCAATATCTCTGTTGAACATAGACACAAAAATCCTCAGCAAAATACTAGCAAACTGAATAAAGCAGGACATCAGAAATGTAATTCACCATGATCAAGTAGGCTTTATTCCTGATATGCAAGTTTAATTCAACAGAAGCAAATCAATAAATGTGATTCACCAGATAAACAGAATTAAAAAAATATATATATGAATCATCTCGATATATATAGAAAAAGATTTTAATAAAATCCAGCATCCCTTCATGGTACAAAGCCTCAACAAGCTAGGAATTAAAAATCATGCCTCAAAATAGTAAGAGTCATCTATGACAAAACCATACCCAACATCATACTGAACAGCCAAAAGCTGGAAGCATTCCTGTTGAGAACCAGAACTAGAAAAGAATGCCCTCTCCACCAACCTTTCACTGGATTTTATTACCTCTCAGTATATTCAACATAATACGGAAGGTGTTAGCCAGAACAATCAGGAAAGAGAAAAAAATAAAAGGCATCCAAATAGGAAAATAAGACAAACTAACTCTCTTTGCTGAAGGTATGATTCTTTACTTAGTATATCCTGAAGACTCTGCCAAAAGGCTCCTAGTATTGATAAATAAACTCAGTTAACTTCTAAGATATAAAATCAATATATACACATCAGTAGCACTTCTGATACCAATAATGTTAAATATTTAAATGTTAAATAATGAACACCAATAATGTTAAAGCGGAGGGCCAAATAAAAAATACAATTCCAAATACAACAGACACACACACACGTACACACACACAAACACAATACCTAAAAATACATCTACCTGAAGAGGTCAAAGACACCTACAAAGGGAAACACAAAACACTACTAAATGAAATCATAGATGACACAAACAAATAGAAAAGCATTACATACTCATGAATTGGAAGAATCATTATTTTTAAAATGGCCATACTGCACAAAGCAATCTACAGATGCAATGCAATCCCTATCAAACTACAAATGCTATTTTTCACATGGTTAGAAAAACTTTTCTATATTTTCTATGGAACCAAAAACAACTCTGGAAAGCCAAAGCAATCCTAATCAAAAACAAAAAATAAACAATAAAACAAAGACAGCAGCATCACATTACCCAATCTACATCTTTTGATTGGATAATTTAATCAATTTATATTCAAGGTAATTATAGATAGATAAGGACACATTACTATCATTTTGTTAATGATTTCCTGGTTGTTTTGTAGATCCTTTGCCCCTTTCTACTTTCCTTGCTGGCCCATGGCTGGGGGCTGTCTGGAGCTCAGGGCCACTAGGGTTAGCTTGGCTCTGTGGTAGGCTTAGAGAAGTCTGTGAGAACTGGCCTGGAAGAAGTGGGACCAGATCCCCAGGCAGTTGAGACTGACTCAGTGTTGTGGTGGGTCCAGAGCCAATGCAGTCCAGCATAAGTCACCAAGGTCAGCATAATGACATGGCAGCCCCAGGGACCTAGTTCACTGAATAGCCTTGGAAGCTGGGGCTGCAGTTTCCAGCATGAGGCTGAGTCAGACTTGGAAGCTCAGTCTGTGGGTACGAGCCTAAAGTCTGGAGTTTGGGGAGCCTTTTCAGTGGTGCGTTTCAGTGGGCTGGGCCTTGTGTTGGGGTATAAGGCAATATCTGATGTTCGCTTCCCTCTCCTTTTTTCTAAGTAGAAGGTAGCTCTCTCTATGTTGCCCTGGCCTGAGTTAGGTGAGGGGTGACACCAGTAATGTAAAATGGTTCTTCCTACCCTCTTCAATGTGTTTCATTTTTTAAATTTTTGTGGCACCCTTTATTTTGGTAACCTTTCACTGGATTTCTTTACCTCTCATTAAGATATTTTTGTACAAGAATAATTGTTCAAATTGAGATTTCTGTGCAAAAACATTAGGGAGTCCTATTCCACTACCAGCCTTGGATATTCTCAACAGTAACATAGTTATTTTAAATAATGTAGATATTGCTCCACTAACTATGACATTAAACAAAATGGAGAGTTTGTGGAAAGTGTGATTATTTATATCTAAGCACCTCTTTATAGTACTTAGACAAATGTCTAAGAAAATTTTCAGCTGCTATTAAAAATATTATATCTGATGGTGTGATTTTGGATATATTCCAATTTTGTTGCATTTTACAATCCTAATATTTATAAAAAGAATATACTTTAAAATAGAATAAAGCCATATTTCAAAGAGGAAAGAATAAAAGTAGCAAGAAACATGGATGGAAACAGAGTCATTGGGAAAGCATAGAACATATTTGAGGAAAATACGCACAAAAAATAAGGAGTATTTGTTGTTTGATAAACTAAAGAAAAGTTTCCATGCCAAGCTGAAATGTTTAAACAAAGAGGAATTATCAATTAAACAAAAAGATATCATCGGAAAGTTTTATATATAACAATAGAGTAAGGTATGCTCTTCAAGAGAATTCATATGCCGGGCATGGTCAGAGGGAAGACTTCACGTAAAGACTAAGTAAGAGATGTTTGGAATAACAAGAGAAATCTCAGTTTGCTTTCTCAGTTAATATGAAATAGGTAATGAGGCTTGCACTGAAAAAAATAATAAAGATTTTGGTTTCCGTCTTTTTTTTTATTTTCTATTTTTCTTTCTAGCAACTTCCTGACCCAAATACCATGTGGATAATAACAAAACACATGGAAAGTATACGTTAAGATTTGTTCTCTAGCTCTAGATTAAGTTGCTTAAAAATGTATTGCAAATGTTTTAACAAATTGTGCCACCCAGGACAATGAAATAAAAGTAATACATCAACTTAAAAAGTTGTATTTTTAGGTATTTTGACTAGACAAGAGCTAGTACTGGTGTCTCAAGACACGGGTGGTTTAACTTACTGCTGGAAAACTAAATAAGCATCATTTTTACTGCATACATTCCCTTTGTTGTTTGAAACATACTTCAGCATAGATGCAAACTTACTTTTTTTTTGAGACTGAGTCTTGTTCTTTCATCAGGCTGGAGTGCAGTAGTGCGATTTCGGCTCACTGCAACCTCTGCCTCCTGGATTCAGGTGATTCTCCTGTATCAGCCTCCCAAGTAGCTGGGACCACAGGCGTGCGCCCCTACACCCAGCTAATTTTTGTATTTTTAGTAGAGATGCAGGTTTCACCATGTTAGCCAGGATGGCTTCGATCTCTTAACCTTGTGATCTGCCCACCTTGGCCTCCCAAAGTGCTGGGATTATAGGCATGAGCCACTGTGCCCGGCCATAAAGTACTAAATTTTTAAAAAGAAAACCACTTTGTTATTTTACCTAACAGCAATGCAACTTCTGGAAAATCCCCAAATGCCAAACGTATTACATAGCTGTCTCATCCTTTAGAACCTTAAGCCTGCTCTATCCTAGGGCTTAGGATTATGTTCTACAGCAGTATTGTCTGGTTAGAAGAACTTAAAATCTAAAAAAAAAAAAAAATTGCAGAACTATAAATAAGGCATATAAATATCAGGCATAGTAAGGATTTATTATCACAGGAGGGGTAGGAGAGGCTGTTGTAAAATCATTGGTAGAAGTGTATAGAATGCTACAGAATTTCTGCTCGATCCCCACAGTGGCAATGATGGGGATTACCCCTCTTCTGCCGCACGTCAAGGCAAGTGATGGAGGCATCAAGGGAGCATTCCCCCAGATTGTGGATGCTTTCTAGAGAGGAAGTGCATATTGTATGACCTGAAAAAAACGCCAGTGGAGCTGCTGAAACTCCAGCTTGGCCACAGCAGCCATGAGAGCAGAAGTCAAGAGCACTCTGAGAGAAAATGACATATACAAGTTGGAGGTGGGACATAGCTACCTGTAATAAATTTTATCCAGAACATTCTGAAAAGAAGCAACAACCTTGCAATGATTGTAAGCCTGCCAAGAAAGACAGAACAGTAACGGAAGCAAGCTGCACTCCTGGTGTTGGTGGGGAAGGAGTACTTTGGTTCTCTGAGGTTAAGCACATATCACAAAGATAGACAGAATTGGCATATATTAAAAGGGCACTGCCCAAAAGGAGCATCTGTTGAACAAAGGGGTCTGTAATGTATTTGTATCATTATGTGTGGCCTCGACATCCTTTGTGAGTATAAGTTTGACTTTATCATACCAGAAGTGGAGTTCAGTCACCCTTGAGGTGGAGTGAGCTGAAGAGTTGAAAACTGCCAGCTCTCAAACCCTGCCAGTTCCTTATTGTGGTCTTATAACACTGCCTTATTACAACTTCCTCTTCATGACCACCTCTCTGTGGGTCAGCTAGATAAAACCTACTTCAGCAGCCTCACTGATCCCCTCAGGGACTGCAGATATTTTCACAGTTAACATCTTTCAGTCACAGCATAACCTTCTGGAACTTGTGCTTCCTTGCTTCAAACCCACCCATTAAAACTTGCTTCAGGAACCCTATTTGGATAATGTCTTATACTTGATAGAAGCCTTGGCGCATGGATTGTGCTTCTTCTCTTTCCAGGTGCTCACCCACCTCCATTATGGCCTTCATGTGTGTCGTGTACCCCCAGGGCCTGTAAGTAATAACACTGTAATTTCCAAGTTGTTTTTCTCTTAATCATTAAAAAGGTACTCACCATCTTAAAGATCCCAAATTAATACAGAGTGCCAGCAGAAAAGAATCTATATGGAGTTCTACTACAAGGTTATAGCTGTGGGTTGACAAATATGCAGTCACAGAGCATATTGCCATATCAGTGGACAGGGAAATTCAGAGGGCTTTGAAAGAACTTACTAGTTGACCAGATGCAGTGACTCATGCCTGTAATCCTAGCACTTTGGGAGGCCGACAGGTGGATCACCTGAGGTCGGGAGTTTGAAACCAAGCTGACCAACATGGAGAAACCCCATCTCTACCAAAAATACAAAAGTAGCTGGTTGTGGTGGTGCATGCCTGTATTCCCAGCTACTTGGGAGACTGAGGCAGGAGAATTGCCTGAACCCAGGAAAGGGATGTTGCGGTGAACCAAGATCATGCCAGCCTGGACAAGAAGAGCGAAATTCCATCTCAAAAAAAAGAAAGAACCTACTAGGAATACTACTCAGAAAAGCAAACATTAGAACATCTGCTTTGAAAAAGAGCTTTCACCAGCTTAATACTAAATCACAGTTATCAGCTAAGTACAGAAATGTTTGCCCTTGTTCTTCTCAACTGTGCACTAACCAGAAGCTGAGGGCAAGGGGCTAAAAAGAGGAATTAAAAGAAACAAGAACCTCCAAAACAGATTATGACATCCTCCGTCACTGCTTGTCCTGATAAAGCAGATCAAGCTTGAGCTGGGGGTTCAAGGAGAGGTCTGGAAATCAACGTGAGAATAAGACTTGTCTTAAATTTTAATTTCAGAAACTGAAGTTATTTTAATGTCTGCAAATGAACAGAATATTCTGAGATCGACCCAAGATGTCAATAAGTATATGAGGAATTAGTATCTGATAAACTATGTTTGAAAGAAGTGGCCAGAAAAAAATAAAGTAATTCCTTGATCATAGCTATCCTATTCAGCATGGTTAGCAGCTATTGAATGGGAAATGTGGTGAACTATGAAAGGTAACTTATCAGAACAATTCATCCATGATTTTGAAACTTTGTTCTTCTACAAATTGACTTTTCGTATTGTCAAAAAAGAGAAACTTCTATTCTTATTTGATACTACCTAAAAAATGTTTTATTTAAAACCTTAAATCTCAAATGTTAGAACATCATAGAATTCATAAAGCCTTACTTATTTTAAATAATCATATAGGAACCAAATGTAAAGTCCAAACCTAACATACTTAGACAGCTTTTCAGTTACATAACATAGTTAGGCTAATGGGGCTTTTCTCATAGGAATTTAGGAATAAAAAGTGTGTTTCTATGTGAGTAGAGAGAATAAGGAAGAATGTCCCAGAGGTGGCTTAGATAGGACTAATATAAATTCACCAAAGAATAAAAACTAGTCTCTTTCTAGGCCTAATTAGTATCTAAAATTATTAAATCTTGAGGGGGCTTAGAAAACCCATGGCAGATCCAGATATCAGTGCCCATGTATCTACAGAGGAAACTAATAAAAACTGTCAAGACTGGAGGGACTTTATGTCACTGGTGGTAGCTATTTACATCTGGTGAAAGAACACCATCAAAGTGATGTGCAGTATTTATTAGGGCAGGATCCAGCTTTCGATGAAGAAAGAAGCTGCATGGGAATGATCTTAGCAATAAGCTTAGCTTTTTGGAAAGAACCTCTGCTTGATAAACAGAAACCAAGGTCCAAGGATGAACAAATTAGTCCAGAAAGTAAGAGGTAAAATTAGGAACAGGATGAACAGTCTGCTTGTAAGTATCTCAAATATATATTTTAAACATTTTATTGATGTGTAATATAAAATGAAAGTGCAAATAGTGTCTCATTTTTGATAACTTTCCACAAATTAAACACACCTATATAATCAGGACCCAAAACAAGAAACAGAGGATTATTGGGGCTCTAGATGTCACTTTAATGATGCCTTCCATCTACTACCATCGCCTTAAGGTCCCTTTTATACCACCCCCTAAAAGCATTAGTTTTATCTGAATATTTTTATATTTATATAAATTAAATTATACAGTATGCATATGTTTGTATTTGGCTTTTCTAACGCAGAAGTATTTTGTAATATTCATGAATATTTTGGTGTGTAGTTGCAGCTCATTCTCGTTGTTGAATAATACTCAATGTGTCAACATACTACAATTTATTTATTCACTCTTTTCTTAATGGTCATGTGGGTAATTTCAAGTGTGAAACAATTATGAATAGTGGCACTATAAACATTCTAACTCATGTCTTTTGTTAAGCATATATACCTATTTCTGTGGGGCTTTTTCTAGATACAGAATTGCTACATCATAAAATATACAATTCAGCCTTAGTAAATGTTGATTAACTGCTTTCCCAAGGCACTGTAATAATTAATACACCCACAGCAATGTAGAATAATTTTGTTTGGCTACACATCTTCATCATACCTGACATTTTCTATTTTTTCATCTTAGCCATTCTAGTGGCTTCACCTTAGAAGTTTTGATTTGCATTTCTTAATGACTAAGGAAGTTGAACACCTTTTTATATGTTTTGGTCATTTGGTTATTATCTTTATGGTGTCTTTACATTTTCTTCCTGTTTTGCTAGTAGATTGTTAGATTTTTTTCTTATTTGTTAGGCATTCCTCATATATTCCAGATTATAAGTCCTTCATTCATATTTTTTCCTACTCTATGTGTTATTTTTGCACACTGTTAATGGTGGTTTTTATTATAGAAGTTAATTTTAATATAGACCAATTTATCTTTTTTAAGATTTATTGTTAGTTATGTTTGTGTCTAGTTTAAGAAATCTTTGCCTGCTCCACAGTCACTAAAATGTTCTGTAAGCTGACCTCTAAAACTAGTACTGCTGTACCCCAGACATGTTTAAACATCACATAAGTTTATCCAGGGCACTAAGGCAAAAGGTTCTGTCTAAACCCCAATGACTTGCATAGAAGTTTCCAATTTGCCATCAGATCAGGCAGAGATCTAGATTGAGAGTCGAAACAGGGCCATGCCTACTTACAGCAGGACTTTCAAACATTGATCTGGGCATGGAAGCTCTGGGATAAGATTTTTGAAAAAAAGGGGCAATCTGTTTCCAGTACAGCTAATGTCTAGTTATGATCTGAGATATATAAGGGTCATATGGGTAAAATTTACAAGAAATGTCAAAATAACTGTCTAATTATTGCAATAGCACTGATTTCTATGCTAGACATCAAGCTGTTTCAGACTCACCTCTATCCTGAGGCACAAGCTATTAATGTACATGGATATAATGGCCTTCTTCTCCTGTTATTTTTCCAGAGACTTATTTGAATCTTCCATGTAGTGGAATTCAAGGAGGTATAGACATATTGGAAAATGCTTAATGTATACATCAGTGACTTAAAAGCTAAGACAATCAATGGTTGCTTGTTACAGATTGATGGCTTGATATATTGAGAGCATTAAAAGTTTCTGTATTTAAATATGTATCTCAATCGACCCCGATTATTTAGGTTTCTTTCAAATTTTTCAGCTTTAACCCTTTTATGTCCATTTATCATCGCAATCTTATTTCCAAAAAATAGGCTCATAAAAGATAGTCTAACATTCAGGAGTGCAGATTAGGGCTACTCATTTCAGCTATCACAGTTTCATCAGGTGAAATTTAAAAGTAAATGATCTTGGAAGAACTTGATATACCTTAGGGAAGCCAGACTGTTAGAAAACCCAGACTGCAAAGCTTTAAATATTTCGGAGTTTTGACCAAAAATAAAATTCATAATATTTCGCATGCTCACCTAAAATCAATTCATTTTTTTCAATGATTAGATGCAAGGAAAGAAAGTAAAAGAAAACTTTCAGCAGTTAGTTCCAATTCACTTCATTCTCATTAGGCTCAAGAAATCTGTGTTTTATAAGGTCTAATAAGTAATATATAGAAGACCGGGCATTTTATACACAACCAAGACATATGCATCCTCCATCACTATCAATTATTACCTGTGTAAATCATCTTTATTTAAAATGGCATTTAATGTCTCAGTAATATTTGTAATGAAGAACATCTGTATTATTTCATAAAATGCACATTGCTCACAGCTGTTCATGGTGCTGCCTACAGTTATGGGATAGTTTGCTTTGTAATGCCTGAGCTTCATATTTTATCTGTGATAAGAAAAATCTGAAGCCCAGATGGCCCATATCAATTATGCTGTAAAAGTGTTGGCTCATCTTCTCCTCACAGGAGGATATTCATTGATCTCAGCTCTGACATGATCTGATACAACATTTGTGAAAAAGTCAATTTGTCTCCGTAAGTCTCATTTGCCTTACAGTAAAATGATGATGTCAGTTTTTAATCTGTGTTTTGCAAAGACCAGTGTTTTTGTGGGGCTGCAGAGAAGTGCAGGGGGCCAGGCAGGGAGTGAGAGTGATTAACACAAGCAGACAAAGTTCCACAAACTTCTGCCTCTCTTTTGTATCTTGTGGTTCTAGGAAACTATTTATTTGAATAAAATATTAGCTTTTAAACTTCTAAGCATGATTAGAAATAATGTTATCTCCCTTTTTATAATGTTCGAATCCTTACTATGAAAGAAAGGCTATTATTGTAAGGTGTTCAAAAACTCCGACTTTAATGCTTGCCAGAACTGAGATTTGATCATGGCTCTGCTATTCAACTAGCTTTAAGGGGAAAAACAAAACCTCTCTTTCTTTTAATCACTTTATCTATAAAAAGGTGGATGACAATAAGGTTTCTCTGAATAGCAAAAGAAGTAATCTATGTGGAGCATTTCGCACAGATCTTAGCACAGAGCAGGAACCCAAGAAATATCATCAATGTTCTTTCACATTTATCTTACATAATATGCCCTTTCTTGATCAAATGTGGTAATAATATCAAAGTGAAATTGATTTTGTCATTTATTATAGCATTTTTATAATATTAAGTCAAAGGCTACAGTCAAATGTCCAAAAGCTCTGTATTAGTTTTCCAGGGCTGCCATAACAATCATAAACTGTGTTTTCAGAGAACAGAAATGTATTCTTTTACAGTTCTAGAGGCTAGAAATCTGAAAACAAGCTATCACCTGGGCCATACTCTCTCAAGAGTTCTACAAAACACTTCTTCCTTGCCCTTTTCTTCCTTCTGGTGGTTGCCAACAGTCTTTGGCACCCATTGGCTTGTAGCTTTCTGCCCCCATTTTCACACGGCCATTTTTAATCTTGCTCTCTCTCCTTTCTCATATAAAGACACCAGTCATTGGATTTGGGGTCAATTCATATCCAGTAATGACATCATCGCACATTGATTACATCTTCAAAGATTCATTTTAAATTTCACCAGCGGACATCATGACAAAACCCCCCAGTGAAGATAACCTGCTGGGAACTGAATCCAAAATGAGCAGCAGTGATACAATGGAGAAAACAAATGAGGAGATGCAGAGTAAAGGGGCAAGGAGGGGAACTAGCTGGATCTCTACAGGGATTGTTCAAAAACTGCCACTTTAATTAAAAAACTGCATGGAAACAATACAAGGGAGTGAAGTCAGAAAAAGTATAATGTAGCATACCTTTAGACCTTCTCTAAAAGTCGGGGCAGCTAATGCTTTGTAAAATTGAGCAACTAAAATAATTGGGTTAAATTCGTTATGAAGTTATTTTTAAAGAAAAGAAAGAATAAGCAGCAAGTCAACATCCCTAAAGACAATCCTATGTGCATCCTGTCTCACAAAAAACATCACTCCAAAGAACCAAAGTTGGTTTGGTCCAATTCTGCTTTCTATAGCACAAAATATGAGGAG
Organism: Aotus nancymaae; assembly: GCF_030222135.1. NCBI lineage: Eukaryota > Metazoa > Chordata > Mammalia > Primates > Aotidae > Aotus > Aotus nancymaae. The sequence goes on along the minus strand of NW_026988431.1, from coordinate 54,945,497 downwards.
AAAATAGCAAAAATAAATTCTTCAACAGAGATTTTCAATTTGTAAAGAAGAGAATCAGGTTGGGGGAAATGAAAGGGCAGTATGGAAGGAAGAAATAAAATTAGTGAATGGAAACTAGCACAGAAGGATAATTTTTAAAGGCTGATTAGATACTTGATTAAAAGCTGTAATGTACTTCATTGTAAATGACATAATTTCATTAAATTTTGTCTAGAATTCACTAGAATTTTTTCCTTTATTTTAAAAACAATTTCTGAATAAACAATTAGACCATAGTTGTCATTTCTTACAACTCATAAGTAAATATCTACAATGATCACCAAAAAGAGTGGAGAACCTTAAAAAGTATGATTCCTTTTTATAAATGTGTCCATTTAAATATGTTACTCTGGTTGTTATTAAGACGTTGCATTGCTAGTGTTCTGACTGTTATAAATCTTCCTATTTGCTTGTATATTGTGTATATGCACTGACTGAAAAGAAGAAATAATAGATTCTACAGTAAATGGATTTCCTACAAAAGTCATCCTAGCTAAAATCAGAAAATTTTCTGTGAAGAAAAACAGGTTGTTAGCATTTCATAAGACCATTCCTCTAAAGTAACAGTGATTATTAAATGTCAACTAAAAGGCTTCCATTTTATTGTTGTCAATTTATAATTTGTATTTTGATTTGTATTACTCAGTAGTTATTAATACCTTTAAGTATTGATATTATAGACTTAGCTACTCCTATAAATACAACATGAAAGTTGAAAGACTACGCTGAGCTGTTAAGATATTTCAACAAGTCCTTAGTAAAAATATTTTTTAATTGATTCAATAAAAAATGAAAATTTTAACATGGAAAAGTGCACTCTTTTGGCTTTCCATCAATTTATTGCCACCCAATGCAAAAGCTACACCCTACGAAGGCTGCCAGATAATTGGAATGCTTTTCACCTGACTCCCCCAGTTTATTTCATAGACTCACAGCATAAAAGTATAAACCATGAAAATCCCATAATGCATCTAAACATACTAAACATTTATTACTACTCCTTATTAACCATTTTCTGCATTTTTTCACAGTTCTTTGGTTCCTTTTTTTTTTAAGCAGGTAATAATGATGATAATTCTAACGGTTGATGCATATGGATTATTTATCTTGTGCCAGGCAATGTTTGAAGCATTTTACACACATTAACATCCAACAACAATTCTATGAGTAAGGTGATTTACTTACCTTTATTTTAGAAATTACAAAACTGTGACCCAGAAAATTAAGTAACTTGCACAGCCACATAGTGAATGGAAAACAGAGATAGAATTTAAACTGAGATAGACAGACCTGGATGCCTGCTTATGAAATAAGCCTTACAGATACTAAGAAGTTATTTTTAATAAGTTTCAAACTTCACATATTGGAATCTCAAATAATTACACTGGAATCTCATATAAAGTCTTTATTTTAAAATTGCATATTATCACGTATTTTCCTTTTAAATAAAGTACTTCTATATGTTTAGATTATTTCATTCTTCTTCTTGTTTGTTGCTGTTATTGTTGGAGAGATTCTGATATACCTTCTCTCAGAAAATGATTACATTTTTCAATTTAAACTTGATTTTTCCTTTTTCTAAGCTTAAAGTATATGAGAAACATATTCTCAAATAGGATTTTTAGAGGGGAGGCTGTAAGCCTCTGCAACTTTTCAAAGAAAAACATCAGATTAAAAAGATGACCTCCTCTTCACTTCCACTGTCTTTAATCACAAATCTAAAATGTTTATACACTTTCAAAAATTCTGTGGCAACTCTGGGGGTCAGACTGAAATTGAGAGAGTAACAGGGTTGTCCCATTTAGAAAATAAAAATATGGTATTCTTGATTAAATTTTAAGTTCAGATAAATAATGAACAATATTGTATTGCATTTTATCTGGCAACCCTAAAATGGAGGTAGAGAAAAAAATGAAATAAAAGACGCAGCTCAACATTCTGGACTACCTTAGAATATTTTTTAGTTATAAGGGGTGACTAGAAGTCGACGCAGCTACATAACCCACTGCCCACAGGCAGATATCTTCAACAAATACAGGCTAAGCTAAAGACCAGTTTGTCAGCTTCTGGTAATTAGTTTTATAAAGGAAGCTAACCATTATAGGGCTCTAGGTAGAGGACTGTAAGTGTAGCAATATGGAGCTAAATCCATGTGCCAGAATTATTCTCAGAGGGAGAACCATGTGACTGAAAGAATAATCTGAGATGCTGTTTTATATCCCATGGAGTTTGTTAAACTGCCTTTTAGGAGATTAATTATGGTTAGCAGCATTACCTTATTATTATTATTATTTGCAATGGAGTAAGAATGTCTGGAAAAGTGCCAAATTCCTTAGTGAATAGAAAAGCTTAACATTATCAAGGACGTATATGTTTCTATCCATTTCCTACCCAAAACTCAATAGCCTCAGTAAATTATTATTAAAAAGTACTGTGAGAATATTTATTTGAATGAATGCCTCAGTATTATCTTGACTAGGCCACCATTTTAAGGCCAACTTGGTATAACTAGTGGTGTTCTGGAAAAGTAACTGGGGAGGAATATAAGGAGGTCATTTTCAGCATGTATCAACTTCCAAAATGTGAATATTCCCACCATGACCAATTTCAAGCTCCCAAACCAGCTTGCAAAAGTCTTAAATATTTAATAATCAACTCTCACAAGACTAAATGGCAGCTCCAGCACATGTCCACATTTCACATTCCAGCTCAGAGTAAACATAATTAATACTTATTTAAATATTTACCATGACCAACTATGAGCTCTAGGGAGACAGGGACAGATTTCACTCTTATTTATATCTCCAAATGTTTCGTAGTCCTGGCATATAGTAGGCGGTAAACAAAATAAAACTTGGTGAACCTGAGTGTTAAGAAATTCTTAAGCTGTTTAGAAAAAGAACCAGTGCTCATAAGATTCTTATCTCATCACTACAATTTTAATTCCCTCCCCCCACCAAGAAAACAGCATTAATTTATCATTCTTATCAGGATGTCAAGTAAACCGAGTTGTATTCTTTCATTATTGCCATTCATTTTAAATGTTAAGAGAATTTCCTTTTTGAAGGTGAACAAGTTTAATTTAATTATCTCTCTAGTGAACTCTCAGAATCAGAGTTGTCACTGTAATTTTAGTATATAGTTTCTGTGACTCAGGTAGATACATTTCAACAGGGGTCATACCTTGTGATGAAAATGTCAAATTCACATATACTGATGTATTGCATACAAGCCTAGCTTGCAGTTGATAAAACTAACCTGTCAGTGAAAGACTAATGAGAATGAATTTCATTTCAGGCCTTATACCTAGCTAATGATGAGAAGAAAAAGTGAGCATAAATAGTTAATTTACGAAATTTTTAAATACAATTCTAAAAGGTAATATGGTTTCCGTTAAAATCAAACGTACTGTTTTCATTCTTAATGTTCACAAAAGATTTTCATTTTCTTAAGGAGTAAACCAAGATAAAACCAATAAACAACTTTAAATCATGCCATAACCATTTTCAAATATTTTTTCATGCAACTTTTATGATATAGAGGTATGTTTGTGGCTTCTGCAGATAATATTGAACTGTACTTCAAATAAAGATGACAACAATCTTCTGCTTAAACTGGAGCTGTTTAGGGAATGAATCTGAGAGAAAGCAGTTTATGAAGCACAGTCACTCAACTCCAGTAGTCATAGGTTAAGAAGAAACATGAGATAAAAGATAAGGCTCATCTTAAAGTATTTATCTACTTATAATCTCTACATGTAATATGAATATAATTTGATTTATTATTATTTTTTTTGAGACGGAGTTCCGCTCTTGTTACCCAGGCTGGAGTGCAATGGCGCGATCTCGGCTCACCGCAACCTCCGCCTCCTGGGTTCAGGCAATTCTCCTGCCTCAGCCTCCTGAGTAGCTGGGATTACAGGCACGCGCCACCGTGCCCAGCTAATTTTTTTTATATTTTTAGTAGAGACGGGGTTTCACCATGTTGACCAAGATGGTCTCGATCTCTTGACCTCGTGATCCACCCACCTCGGCCTCCCAAAGTGCTGGGATTACAGGCGTGAGCCACCGCGCCCGGCCCGCTGAACGTAATTCTGTATACAATTTGTTAAACTAAAGCTTATAGTATAGGTAGTCTATCAAAAGTAAAAATAATTTCTCATTAATTTAATTAGCTATAAATATGCTTGTCAAAATGGCTTCTAAGCAACAAAATTATGCAAATTTTATTACACCATATGAAAAAAAAATAGCCAAAAGCAACACAAATTAATTACCTGCAATAGATGGGTTTATTAATTCAATTGTTTACATTTTACATTTTGAAATATTATAACAGATCTTTAATATTACCTTTATGAAAGTGTAGATATCTAGAAACTCTAGGGAATGAACAACCAACCTAGCTTAAATATTAAACTACACAGAGAAGACATGATTTAGAAACCAAAAGAGATACCAATTATTGCAGATGAATTTAAAACAAAGCTTGTGTTTTGAATATAGATATGAATCATAAAAATTAAACATATTCCTGAGTAACCAATGGGTAATATAGAAATAAAAAAATAAAAATATAAAATATGTTGAAACAAATTAAAATGAAAACACAACATACCACATATTTGAAATATAACAAAACCAGTACTAAGATAAATATTTATGGCAATGAAGACCTACATAAAAAACAATGAATAGAATTAGAATAGAAATAGAATGATATCAGATAAACAACCTGATTATGCATCTCCAGGAGATAGGAAAGCAAAAACAAAATCCAAAATTAGTAGAAGGAAATAATTACTATCAGAACAGAACTAAAGTATAGAAAGACTAAAAAATACGAAGGAAAAACAAAATGACCCAATAATTTGCTGAAAAGTTAAACAAAATTGACAAGTCATCAGCTGAACTAAGAAAAAAGTAAGACCCAAATATATGAAACCACAGACAAAAGAGAAGACATTACAAGTGATAGAAATACAAAGGATTAACAGAGACCATCATAACTATACATCAAATAATTGGAAAACTTAGAACAAATGGTTAAATTTCTACACACATACAACCTAGAAAGATTGAAGCATGGAGAAATAAAAACACGAACAGGTCAGTACTAACTAATTAGATCATTAAAAAGTCTCCCATTAAAAAAACAAATTTAAAACTGCTGCTTCACTGTTGAATTCTACTAAACATTTAAAAAAGAATACCAATTCTTATCAAATTAATCCAAACAACTGAAGAGAAAGAAATACATCCAAATCTGTTTTATGAGGCCAGCATTAGCCTAATACCAGACAAGAATAAACAAACAAAAAAATAGAAAACTACAGGCCAATATATCTGTTGAAAATAGATGCAAAATTTGTACACCAATTATTACTGTCCCTAATTTGACAACACATTGAAAATATCATTCATTATGATCAATTGGTATTTATTCCAGGGATGCAAGAATAGTTCAAAATATGCATATTCATAAGGGTGATTAATCACATCAGCAAAATCAGGACAAAAATCATATGACTATTGCAAAAGTTGCTGAAGATACTCGATAAAATTCAACATCCTTTCATGATAAAAACTCACAACAAACTGGATATGCGAAGAACAAACCACAAAACAACAAAGGCCATATATGGCAAATCCACAGCTAATACCATAGTAAACAGAGAAAAATTGAATGCCTCTTTGCTAAGATCTGGAACAAGACAAGAACAGTCCCTTTCATCACTTTTTAATATAAATATATATTATTAAAATACACATGTATCCAACTGGAAAAGGAGGGAGATTTTTTTCACTTAATAAAATATATTTTTCTAAAATATCAATATAAACCTAACATAAAATTTTAGAATTCCCTTTCAAACAAAAACAAGTTTTCTACCATGAACGATTCTGTTTAACATTTTTCTTAACCATCAATGTTGTCAAATCAATGTACTGATAATATCTAGTGTTGGCAAAGATGTGAGGAAGCAGAAACTCTCACATCCTCCTAAGGAGATATTTTCTCCAAAGTAATTGCACCCATTAAATCATTTTGGAGAAAATTATTGCATTGTTCAGAAATGTTCAAACACTTCTACTTTTCAACCTGTCCCCTCAGAGACATGGTCCTAGGAGATATGCTTAAGCTTAGTTGGAATACCATTTCAGGCAATAGTGACATTTTATTATTAAGGTAAGGTATGCATACATTTTGGTTAATTAATGTGAGTATATATTATAAAAATGTTAAAAGGAATAGATTTAAAAACCTTTATAACTATGGAAACATTAACATAAACCAATTCTTTCAAAAAGAAAATTATTAAATTTGAAATATAAGAGAGTGAGAAAAGGGGAGGTGAAAGGAGAGAAAAGAAAAATAAGAAATTATAAATGTTTTCTTCAGGACCATCATTTTTAGATTTTAACCTCCAAGTCATTTATTTTGTTTTTATGGCTTTATTTCTTAGTGTATAGATACAAAGAGCAGAATTTTCCAAATGTTTATGAAAATGCATATTATAAAAAATACACATTAATTTTAAAAGATTTTTTACCAAAATAAACTCATACTAACTTACAATATGTCTGAATAGGATCTAGTTCGAGGTATTAAGAAGGATAAAAAATCAGTTTGAAAAGTGCCCTTATAACAGCAACATGAACTCTGCTAAAATGAAACCAAGAACAAACATTAAGTTTATGGAAAACTTGAGTGGAAGAATGGTGAAATCCTTGATGTTTTACAACGTGTTTAAAGAGACAATGCCCAAAAGAAATCATGGGTTTACAAAGGAATAACACATTTTAAGAAGTAATGAGAGAATACCAAAGATGAAGCCCACAGTAGCAGACCATCCACATGAATCTGCAAGGACAAAAATTATCTTGTTCGTGCCCTAAATGAAGCATACCAATGATCAACAGAAGAAACAATAACCAACACTATTGACATCTCAATTGATTCAGCTTACACAATTCTTACTGAAAATTTGATGTAGAGCAAACTTTTCACTCAATGAGTGCCAAATCTGTTGTATTCAAATTAGCCACAGATAAGAGCAAAGCTTTCAATCAAAATTTTAAACAAGTTGGATCAAAATCCTGAAACATTTCTTGGAAGAATTGTGAAAGGTGATGAAACAGAGCTTTACCAGCATGATCCCAAAGACAGAGCACAATCAAAGCAATGGCTACCAAGAGGTGAAACGGGTCCAGTCAAAGCAAAAGTGGGCCAGTCAAGAGCAAACATCATGGCAACTGTTTCTTGGCATTCTCAAGGCATTTTGTTTGTTGGCTTTCTGGAGGTACAAGCAATTATAACATCTCATCTTGTTATAAGAGTGTTTTGAGAAATTTACCCAAAGCTTTAGCAAAAAAACACCTAGGAAAGCTTTACCAGAGAGTTCCTCTCCACCATAACAATGTTCCTGCTCATTCCTCTCATCAAAAAAGGGTGATTTTGTTGAAGTTTTCATGGGAAATCATTAGCCTCCCCATAGTCCTGATTTGGCACTTTTTGACTTCTTGTATTCTAATCTTAGAAAATATTTAAGGACAACCTTTTCTCTTCAGTGCGTAATGTAAAAAAGAATGAATTAACATGGTTAAATTCCCATGATGCTCATCTCTTTAAGGATAAACTAAATGGCTGGTATGACCACTTACAAAAATATCTTAAACTTGATGGAGCTTATGTTGAGGAAATCAATTTAAATTTTTTATTTTTATCTTTTAATTTCATTTTTATGTAGTTTTGAAATACCCTTGTGTGTGTGTATTCATATACATACATATATACCCACATAAACATATACATACTTAGTATAAATATTCTAATGAGTGTTATTTGCACTCATCATCAGTTTCACTTATTTATTAACATCTCTGAAAACTACCATGATGAATTTAACATGGATTCTCTCAGTTCCTGATTATTTCTGACACATTTAAATGTATTAAGAAATAATATAGATATAGTGCATATATGCAAGTGTCAGTGACTATTCTCACTAACCTGCTTTCCTATTCAGCATTGTATTTTTCTATTATCTCCAGCACTTCATCTAAAATAATATATTCATTTTAACTGCCAGATAGTATTCCATAATATGAATATTTAATATTTCATAAATGCATTTCCTTACTGAGGAATTCTAGGTTTATTTATTTATTTATTTATTTATTCATTTATTTCTGAAAAGCTTTTAACCATAAGCCTCTGCTCAGACTAAGTGTAAAAGTCTCCTTGCTCTCAAATTTTCAGTTGATATGCAGTTGCTTTTTGATGTTTCAAGCACACTATGATGATGATGTTCCATATTAACCCCATTTTAACTGATTAGCAAATGAATCTCAGAGAAAGTAAATAATTTTCTCAAGATCATCAAGCTATGTGGAGAGCTAATGCTTGTTTGTATACAGGTCTATCTCATTCCATAAACTATGTTCTAATCAAAGTATTGTGTAATATATATTCAATTGACAGAATTAGATTGTGATACTAATTATTTTTCTATGTTTCACAAAGCATGTTTTTCCTAACCTTATAATTTGTGGCAAAGGTGATGTGTACTATTGACTGCACAAGCTAATATCCAATTAAGAAGTATTATACCAGTGCAATGGCTCACACCTATAATGCCAACCCTTTGGGAAGCTGAGGCGGGAAGATCACTTGAGCCTAGGAGATCAAAACCAGCCTAGCCAGGCAACATTCAAAAAATAAGAAAAAGATTGCTGAGCATGTTGGCACATACCTGTAGTCCCAGCTAATCAGGAGGCTGAGGTGGAAGAATCACTTGAGCCTGGGAGGTTGAAGCTGCAATTATGCCACTGCACTCAGCTTGGACAACAGAGTGAGACCCTGTCCGAAAAAAAAAAAAAAATTTATTTACAAAATGGCATACTTTAAAAAATACTTTTACTTGGTTTAAAGGTTTTGATTACAAAGAAATATAAATTTTGACATATGAAATACTAAGTCAGTTTAAGACAATCAGATGATAAATTAATGGGATTGCTACTGTGTGAAGAAAACCCAAGGTTATCACATCATAGTCAAAAGTTTGAACCTTTGCCAGCCTAATGCTGACTGAAAATCATTTACTCTCTGACAGCTATAGCGCTTTATTTTTTGAATTACAAAACAATAAGTACCAGCATTTTTATCTCTGCAAGAAAAAGCTTTAGTTACAAAAGAAATAAAAATAAAGTGAAGGTCATAGCCTTTTCTCTAAAAACCAGAAAAGCACAGGGAAGAAAAAAATGTGTTTATGATTAATAAAAGTTTCATATAATATGTGTGTTTACAATAATAAAAGTTTCAAGAAAAAAATGTTCAGCTTGCATTTATGTGTTGCAGGTAGAAGTGGATGAGTGTGGTGAGAAATACTGTACAACAATGAAAATACAGAAAAATTAAGTTCCACCCAGAAGGTTATAGCTACAAACTGAAATATTTGATTTCAACATTTGCCCATAACCAGAAATTCCATCACTCTTCCCTTACATTCACTCTCATCAGAAAAGAAGAACAGGAAGCAGCCAGAATCTCCCTTTAATGGGAGCAGTGAGGAGCAGGTGGATGTCTACTATTAATTTCATAGAATAAATATGCCAATAATTTCTTACACATATTTTGTTGGGTAGTATTTATTATTCAAAAGTATATGACATTAACCATATTATCAATGTAAAAAAATGTAAAATATTATCAAAATGAAACTTCTTAATATTAATAGTTTCAAGCTAGCCTTAAAATGTCACTGCAGGCTTTCCTATAGAGATATTTCATTTCCTTCTTAAATAACTTTGCTTTTCAAATGGATATCAAAAATTTTAAAAAATTAAAACATATTTAAGAATGCTTCATTCACATAAAGGACATTTTTTAGGTCTTTCCTAAAAATACCGCTTATCACAGTAAACCCAAGAATATATGTACCACACATAAAATAAAACAAATAATTTATATAGCAAATAATTAACTTATGTAAATCTATAAGATGTGAAACAGTAAAAAAAAAAAAAAAAAAAAAAAAAAAAAAAAAAAACTAAAATAAATCCATAGATATTCCACAGAATAGAACATGTAAATGAGCGATACAATAAGATGATCAACCTCATGAGAATTCAGAGCAGTATTAATTAAAACAAAAATAAGTAATCATTGAAACCTACCAGATTATCCAACTAGAAATGTTTAACAACAACAAAATTAGTCCAGGATATAGAGCACCAGAAATTCTCATTAGTTGCGGGTAGAAGAGAAACTTGATACAGTTACTTTGAAAAGCATTTCACATTACCTAATAAAAATATGGTCAAACACCCTGAGTCAGAAAAATAACATTAAGCCTATAACATAGAGAAACACTTGCCCTTGTTAACCAAAGACATGTACAAGAATAATCATAATGGTAATGCTTGTAATAACAAGAAACCAAAAATAACTAAAATTTTGTCTATCAAAAGGAGAATGGAAGAATAAGTGGTGATGTATTCATAAATAGAATATAGTACAGCAGGAAAAATGAATGCACTACATCTTACACACTAATATAATTGCATCTCAAAAAAACGTGAGCTATCAAATGTCTCAGAATAATACTATATGTATAATACTGCTTATATTTTAAAGTTCCAAAACTTAGAAAATTAACAGCACACATTTTACTAACAAATACACATGTAGTAAATGAAGAAGGAAAGAAAGGAAATGATAAATCAACATTCAAATTAGCAATTATTCTTGGATTGAAGATCTGAAATCTACATATGGATGAATACACAGAGACTTTCAGAAACCTTGGTCATATCGGTATACTATTTTTAATCACTTTTAAAAATACATAACTAAATAAATAAACAGATACACAAACAAGTAAATGAATGAAACCAAAAGTTAAAATATTGCCATTTATAAATTTTGTGGCTTTGGTGAAGATTTTCCACCTTCCTACTAGCAATTATTTGTTAATTAAATGACATTACCTGGGAGCATACCTTAGAGTCTCTTAGGGTTCTAATATTCTTTGATCCATATTTCTGTGACATGACACTTTTAGTAAACGTGGAGAATGTATTAACAAATGGCTTGTAAGTACTAACATAAGCTTTTATTATTTACTTCATCTATTGAGACTTTACCTTTCCTTTCTCCATAAAATAAGTGTGTAATGAAAGACACAAAATTTATTCCACTTTTATAAACAAAGATTAAGAACTGTTATAATTATTAATTTATGTGTGAGTTAATATCACACAGATACAAATACTGTAGTTTTTGGTGTAAACAGTGAGAAATTTGCAGGTATTATGCTTCAAAATTTTAAAGAAGAAATTATTATGTTCACAATCAGATTTTTGCCATGAGAAATAATAACACTTGCTTTATTCTACTCTCATTTAAAGTTTACTTTTCTCTCTAGAGGTTATTCTGTATCTTGCTGAAATGGCTTACTACCAATTTTAAGTATGAAATGAAAGATGCCTGATCAGAATTTCATAGGTGCATTAGGTTTCATTCAAAATGTAAGCCATAATATACATGGGTTTAAAAAGCCAATTATTGGAATGAATTAGTTCTTTATCTTGGAGAGGCAGATAATATTTCAAATAAATGCTGAACATATTTTTTTAAACTACCCCTCCTTATAAAGTCTTTTTGGCACTAAAGTTGAAAATATTCAATTCTGAATCCATACATGACACATAATTCTTGTTCATAGCAGAAAAATGTGCCACTAATCAGCAACACTAATCACCCAACACTGAAGTACTTAGATATATAAAGAAATCATTATAAGAGCTAACTGGAGACTTCAACATCCCAGGCTTAATATTGGATAGATCTTCTGGACAGAAGAGCAACAGAAAAAAATCAAACTTAACCTGTACTATAGAATAAATGGATCTAATGTTTACAGAACATTTAATTCAATGGCTATAGAACACAAATTATTTTGCTCAGCACCTGGATCATCCTCAATGATAGACTGTATTTTGGGTCACAAAACAAGTTTTAAAACATTCAAAAAATTGAAATACTATCAAGCATCTTCTCTGTTCACAATGAAATAAACAAAAAAGTTAATAACAAGAGGAATCGTGGAAACTATACAAACATGGAAATCACACAGTATGCTCCTGAATTACCAGTGGATCAATGAGGAAATTAAGAAGAAAATTGAAAACTTTCTTGCAACAAATGATAATGAAAGCATAGCATACCAAAACCAATGTTCTACAGCAAAAGCAGTACTCAGAGGAAAGTTTATAGGTATAAGTGTCTATATCAAAAAAAGAGAAAAGACTTCAGATAAAGAATCTATACATCTTAAAGAACTAGAAAAACAAGATAAAATCAGTCTCAAAGTTAGTAGAAGAAAAGATAAAATAAGTATCAGAGCAGATGTAAATGAAACTCAATTGAAGAAAACAATACAAATAGTCAATAAAACAAAAAGTCATTTTTTTAAAGTAAAACTAAGTTAAGAGAACTTTAGCCAGACTAAGAAAAAAAAGAGAGATCTAAATAAATAATATCAGAAAGGAAAAAAGAGACATTACAACTAACACTCCAGAAATTCAAAGGATTATTGTCTACTTTGAATAACTATATGCCAAGAAACTGGAAAATCTAAAAAATAAAGATGAATTCCCAGACACGTACAATCTACCAATGTTGAACTAGGATGAAATCCAAGAACTGAACAAATCAATAAGAGGTAATGAGAGTGAAGCCAAAATAAAACATCTCCCAGTGAAAAAGAGCCCAGGACCTGATGGTTTCATTGCTGAACTCAACCAAACATTTAAAGGAGAGCTAATAACAATCCTACTCAAATTATTCTAAAGATTACAGCTGGAGGGAATGCTTTCAAACTCATGGTACAAGGTCATTACCCTGATACCAAAACTATACAAAGACACATTACAAAAAGAAAACTACAAGCCAATATCTCTGATGAATATTGATGCAAAAATACTCAACAAAATACTAGCAAATCAAATTCAACAATACATTATAAAGATTATTAACCATGACCAAGTGGGATTTATATCTGGAATTAAGAATGGTTCAATATATGCAAATCAGTCAACATGATATATATTAACAGAATGGAGGATAAAAACTGTATGATTATGTCAAGTGTTCCTGAAAAAGCACTTGATAAAATTCAACATCCCTTAATGATAAAACCCCCAAAAAACTGGGGATCAAAAGAACATACCTCAATATAATAAAATCCATATATGACAGGCCCACATCTAGTACAATATTGAATGAGGAGAAACAGAAAGATATTAATCTAAGATCTGAAACACAAAGACTCCTGCTTTCACCATTGTTATTCAACATGAAAAATAAACAAAAAGGTAATCTGACTTATAGCTATTATCCCAGCACTTTGGAAGCCCAAGGCAGGTAGATGGCTTGAAACCCGGAGTTTGAGACCAGCCTGGAAAACATGGTAAAACTCAATCTATAGAAAATAATACATATAAAAATACAAAAATTTCCCAGGCAGTGTGATGCATGACTATACTCCCAGGTACTGGGGAGATCGAAAGGTGGGAGATCACTTAAGTACATGAAGTAGACGCTGCAGTGAGCCATGTTCATGGCACCACTCCCTAGCCTAGGTGACAGAGTAAGAAAACATCTCAAAAAAAAAAAAAGTAATCCAATTTACAATAGCTACAAATACAATTAAATTAACCAAAGAAGTGAAAGAATCTTATAACGAAAACTATAAAACACTGATAAAGGGAAGTGGACACAAAAAAATGAAAAATATATTCCATGATCATGAATTGAAAGAATGAGTATTACTAAATGTCCATACTACCCAAAGCAATTTACAGATTCAATGCAATCTCTATCAAGATGCCAATGACATTCTTCACAGAAATAGAAAAAAAAAATTCTAAAATTTACATGGAACCACAAAAGACCTAGAATAGCCAAAGGTATCCCAAGGAAGAAAAACAAAAACTGAAGAAATCATATACCTGACTTCAAGTTATACCACAGAGCTGCAATGAACGAGACAGCTTGTTACTGGCATAAAAACAGGCACATACATCAATGTAACAGAATAGAGAATGCAGATAGATAGTATGCAAATATTTTCTCCCATTTTATGAGTTGCCTCTTTATTATTTGCATCATTTCCTTTGCTGTGAAGAAGCTTTTTAAGTTGATGCAATTTCATTTGCTTATTTTTGCTTTGGTTGCACTTATGGCTTATTGCTCAAACATTTTTTGCCAAGACCAATGTCTTGTAGATTTTCTCCAATATTTTCTTATAGGAGTTTCCTGCTTTGAGGTCTTAGATTGATTTTTGAGTATGGTAAGAGATAGAGGGATAGTTTCATTTTTACACACACACACACACATACACACACACACACACACACACACACACATATATATATATATACATGTGTATATATATATATATTCAGTTTTCCCAGTACCATTTATTGAAGAGACTATCTTTTCCCTAACATATGTTCTTGGCACCTTTTTCAAAAATGAGTTCGCTGTAAGTGTATGGATTTGTTTCTGGGTTCTCTATTCTGCAAATTTATTTCTGGGTACATAGCCAACAGTATGAAAGCATGATCTCAAAGAGATGAATGCATATCATATTAACAAGAACACCATTCACAATCATCAAGAGGTGAAAGCAATTGTAGTATCCATTAATGGATGAAGAGACAAAAGAAATGTGGTATATACATACTATGGAATATTATTGTCTTAAAAAGGAAGAAAATTCAGTCACATGCTAAAATATGAAAAATGAAGACATCATGTTTAGTAAAATAAACTAGTCAAGAAAAGATAAATAATGTACAACTTCACCTGTTTGAAGTATCTAAATTATCCACAGAGGTTAAAGTATAATGGTGATTACTAATGTCTTAGGGAAGGGGACAAATAAGAGTCGTGGTTTAGTGGCTACATGGCTTCAGATTTGCAAGATGAAAATGTTCTTGAGATCTGTTTCATAACCCATGTTAACATACTTAACACTACTGAATTATAGATTAACAATGATTAAGATGGTAAAATATCTATGTCTCCATTTCTTTCTCTATCTCTACATCTATATCTGCAACACCCAAAATATTTCATTTTAGCATAATGATTATTTTGAGCTGAAGACATTTGAGATTCAAGAGATGCAGGAAGAAGCCTTGCCAAATCTCCCCTTATCTGCCTAAAAGAAGAAACTCCTTACAGACAAGAACTGATGTAAATACTCTCTTTCAGGGATGGTTTATGGCTATGAAGAACACAAAGTTAATACAGAAATGGTCTTACACAAACAAAGCTTGCTAAGATAGTCCTATTATTCCAATAGTTTTCGCCTTATATTTACCTTCCCACAGTTTGCTGCTCTTGGAGGCCCCAAATCCTTTACTTTGTTTTGTTACATCTCCACAATGTATTGTACTTTGTGAAAAATAGTATATAAGTTTTCATGTCTATTGCTTTTTTGGGTCTTCTTCTCTATGGAGGTACTTGTGTCATGTAAAACTTGACATCACATAAAATTTGCCTGTTGTTTCTACTGTTAATCTTTTATCAGTCTAATTTGTAGGGCTTCAGCCAATAAACCTAAGAGGGTAATGAAAAAAGTGCTTACTATTTTATTATATATAGAACTGAGGGTTTATTTTCTCTGTATGTATGTACATATGTATGTATGTATGTATGTACGTATTTTGAGTCACAGTCTCTGTCACCCAGGCTAGAATACAGTGGCATCATCTCAGTTCATTGCACCTTCCACCTCTCAGGTTCAAGTGATTCTGATGTCTCAGCCACCCAAGTATCTGGGATTACAGCCATTTTCCCACCACACTCAGCTAATTTTGTGTGTGTGTGTGTGTGTGTGTGTGTGTGTGTTTTCCATAGAGATGGGGTTTTGCCATGTTGGCTGGGCTTGTCTTGAACTCCTGGCTTAAATGATCTGCCTATCTCAGAGATCTGAGGATTTAAAATATATATATTTAAAATTGATTTACTTATAATAATATATTAATTTACAATTCACTTTTAACCAGAAAATAAATTTATTCTGAATTTATTATTTATGAAAGTTGATGGAGTTCCATATTTGCTCTTAGACACAGGTCATTTTCTCTGAAACACTCTGTAAGCACCTTAGTTATATACTTCTTTCATTATGTCAAGGATCAAATCCCATCTTACAATTAAGGACCACTTCTCGATGGCCAAGTTATTCATAAGGAATGCTGTTCTCAGTTTCTATCATTATCTCTGCCCCTTCATATTTCCTTTTCCTTTGACAGCATAGCATTTTTACTGGAATTATGAAAAATTTTCCCTGCTCTATAGTCATTATAGATTTCTAAGCTTGCTTTGTCATTAGTATTTAATTTTTCTATGTTTCAAAAAGACAAAAATCTTTCTATACCTCTAAATATTTTTATCTATTTGTTTATGGAATGTGTGTGTTAAACAACTTACATAAAATATACATGTAAATAAATATACATATACATATACACGGCTCCTCCAGATCTGCTTTAATACAAGGGCATTTCATGATGAAGCTGAAGGAACAATCAAGCTTAAAAAATAAAGATTTCTTTTAATGTTCAATTTGAATTTTTTATTTACCAGGTTCTATTTTTACAGTTTTCATATCAAATTCAAAATAAATAACCTATTGTTTTAATACTTCTGTCACTCTTCGCCTAAAAAAATAAAAAAAAAAAAACTTTGTGAAAAACAAACACCACTGTAGTCAGTAACTTTATGCTATTATAATAGATTTTGATGAAACTTTGACATTCTGAGAGTTCAAGTTAGGAAAACAACAGTTGCCCTGACTGATGGGCATAATGGTGTGTGGATACTTCTTATGTCCTTCAACTGTATTGCTGCTACCATTACATAAAGAAAAATATGGTGACTTAAGGCTAGAATAAAATTTTCTTGACTTCTTATGATACAATATATATTATTTTCTATCTTAAGGTTAAGCTGTCAGCAAACAAATGTATGTGCCTTGTATTAGTATTTATAATGATATTGAATTTCTTATGAGTTACCTATTATAGAATAAATCTATTCTTAGTAAAACTTAATGGCAAATAACATTTTGCATTTTCCAATAAGTAGTTTATACTTATTTTGCTATTAAAATAAAAAATGATCAGAAGTCTTTTCCATGGTGACTTTAACACAACCTAAAATTTATTAATTTAGGATCAAGAATGTAAAACTATATATAATTTGAACTTTCATAAAACATTTGCTGTTTGATATTAGAAACTGCACTTGATAAAAGAGCATTAACTAGACCCCAGTATGTGATGAGCAATCATGTTATATTTCGCTGTAGTTGTAATGACATAGAAAACTCTTTTTCCATCATCTTGTATTTTGGAATGAAATTAATGCTCATTAGAACTGAGATGCTCATCTATTTAATCAGCATGATTTAAAGCATTAGCTTTTCACATATTGCCACATGTTGAACTAATTTGTAAAAAGGTGACAAGGTGAATTATAGATTTTTTTGAAGCAACACTCAAAAGATTTCCTGCTTGAATGGAAGTACCTGTCCATGGACTATCGTCTTCAACTACTCTGAAGAGCTAACTGTTGCAGCGTAATATATTTATAATATAATGCAATCCAATACGTTTTAAAGATTGTTTTCAAGGAAGTGACATAAGCAAGATGGTGGAATAACAGTTTCCAGTGCTTACTCCTCAGAAAAATAAATTTTAACCATCATCCTTAAAGAACGAGTTAAGAAAATACAAATTGATGAGAGTAAGAAGAACATTTTCATAGTACCTTCATTGCCTCTTCCTTATTTTCTAGGCCCTAGGTCAGTCCCCATGACTTCAGGCATCATGCCTGCACTTCAAGACCCAGGCATCAGGGCATTCTCATGGAGTCAGGTCCTCGCCTATTTTTGTGGGTCAAGGTACAAGGTTTGCCCCAGTGGCAACCCAGTCCCTGAAGACTAAGACTTAAATGCTCTACTGCCACGTCTGACTCCATAAACCCACACCTCAGGCTGGGCTGACTTGACCAAGTCTCAGTACCTCCTTCCATAAACTCAGCAGCCAGGATCACCCCATGGGACTGTACTGTCTTTCTGGTCCTTACCAATCCAGGTTCCCTACCTATCTCCATGGACTCAGGCTCTGTGACTACCACCACAGACCCAGGCAACAGGCTAACCTCTATGGACCTAGGCACAAGACCTGCTCACACAAAGTGACATAGGCACTAGACCAGTCTGTCCAAGGATTCCACTAGGAAGTCTGCTCACAGATCTCCAGTCGGCCCACTCAAAATCTCTGGATGGGCTGAAGGCTGACAGGATTTTCCTGCCAAGGCCAATTTTAACCACAGAAAGAGATGCTTACTCTTTAAAGAGTAGACATCAATACAGAAACACAGAATCATAAATAATCAGGGAAATGTGGCAAAATGAAAGAAACAAAATAAAGCCCCAGTAATTGACCCTATGGAGATCTATGAGCTTCCTGACAAATATTTCACAATAATTATCTGAAAGAAGCTCAGTGATCTACAAGACAATACACATTGGCAACTGAATAAATTCAGGAAAACAAAACATGAAAATAATGAGAAGTTCAACAAAGATAAAGTCCCATAAAAAAGAACGAAAGAGAAATTCTGTAACTTAAGAATACAATGGAGTGATTATATATATTTTATATATGTATATTACATATAAAATATAAATACACATACACATTATAGGAGTCCCAGAATGAGCAGAGAAAGAAAAAACAATGACAGAAAATATATTGAAGTAAAGATGACAGAAAGTTTTCCAAATTTGGAGAGGGAAATGAACAGAGATTCATTAATCTCAGAGAATTCCGAACAGATTAAACATAACATCACCAACATAAAGTATAAAAAATTCTCAAAATCCCAAAGAAAATTTTAAAAGCAACAAGAAAAAAGTGACCCATAACATAAAAAGGTGGCTCCAGGAGGCTGTGAGCAGATTTCTCAGCAGAAATCTGCTTGCAGATATAGAGTGAGTAGGAGGTAACATTTAAAGATCTGAGAGGAAAAAAACCTGCCAAACAAAAACTGTACCTAGAAAATCCCTTTTTCAGAAATGATAGAGAGATAAACACTTTCAAACAAAATGTCAGGGAGGATTTCTTTTTTCTTTTTTTTCCACTAGATCTGCTTCACCAGAAGCTAAAGAAGTTTTTAAGTTAAAGTAAGATGCTCACTAACACCAGTAAAATGTATGAATGTACACAACTCACTTAAAAGATAAGAACATAGTAAAATTCAGAATCTTCTAATACTATAATGGTGATCCACATATCACTTTTGATTGCAGTGTAAAAGTTTAAAAGAAAGGCATTAAAAATAACTATAGCTACAATAACGTTTTAATTTATTCACTATAAAAGGATCTCAATTAGGACATCAATAACAAACAATGTGGAAAGAGAAGTTAAAGTGTAGACCCTTCCTATGTGGCTTAAGTTAAATTATTAGCAGCTTGAAACGAGTTGTTTAAACCATATGATGTTTCAGGTAAGCCTCAAAGTATTCAAAAAGAAAACAAACTGTGGCCAACACAAAAGACAAAAGGCAAGGAATCAATGAACACAAAGTCATCAAATAATAAAGGCAGATGCCAAAAGAGCAGGAGAGAAGTACGAAAACTATCATAAACAGCCAGAAACAATTAACAAAATGAAAATAATGTCTTATCTATCAATAATTACTTAAATTTTTAGATCGAATTTTCCAATAGGTCATCAAATTCACTGTGTGTAACAGTGAATAGCTCAGGTTTCCAGTGATTCAAGTAAAAGGTGGCTACAGAGATCATAAATGATTCTTCTAATAGTCTCGCTACAGCAAGTGGGTCTGCAGACTGGAAAATCTCTTTGACTTGTCTTTATAATTCTTAAGACATTGATCCAGCAGGAGATATTCACAACTACACACACTCCTCCCAGTGGGTCGGAGCAATTCTGTCAGGCAATTGAAGTCTAGAACAATCTGTTGTTTAAAATACTCTTCCTCATGGAGTTGAGGGATGTCTGCTGGGCTGACAAAGCAATGGCAGTGAAGGAAGTAATATCTGCCATGAACAGAAACAGTTTTTCTCATCACGTTTTTTATGAGCACTGACTCCTATGTATGATAAAGATCTCATAAAAATACATAAATCAAGTCTACTGTACATGGTTTGGCAGGTCTCTAGTAAGCCTGGTATATACCCTTTTAGGCAGCATATACTTGGATTACACTTATTTGTCTGTTTTCTTTTTTTAATTATTATTATACTTTAAGTTCTGGGGTACATGTGCAGAATATGCAGGTTTGTTACATAGGTGTACACACGCCATGGTGGTTTGCTGCATCCATCCCCCCATCATCTACATTAGCTGTTTATCCTAATATTAGCCCGCCCCAACCCGCCCACCACCTGCTATCCCTCGCCTAAACCCCCACCCTCAGACAAGCCCTGGTGTGTGATGTTCCCCTCCCTGTGTCCATGTGTTATCATTGTGCAGCACCCACTTATGAGTGAGAATATGTGATGTTTGGTTTTCTGTTCTAGTGTCAGTTTGCTGAGAATGATGGTTTCCAGCTTCAACCATGTCCCTGCAAAGGACATGAACTTACCCTTTTTTATGGCTGCATAGCAGTTCATGGCGCATATGTGCCAAATTTTCTTTATCCAGTCTATCTTTCATGGGCATTTGTGTTGATTCCAAGTCTTTGCTATTGTAAACAGTGCCACAATAAACATATATGCACATGTGTCTTTATAGTTGAATGTTTTATAATCCTTTGGGTATATACCTAATAATAAGATTGCTGGGTCAAATGGTATTTCTAGTTTCAGATCCTTGAGTAATCGCCACACTGTCTTCCACAATGATTGAACTAATTCACACTTCCACCAACAGTTTAAAAGTATTCCTATTCCTCTACATCCTCTCCAGCATCTGTTGTCTCCTGATTTTTTAATGATCACCATTCTATCTGGTGTGAGCTGGTATGTTAATGTGGTTTTGATTTGCATTTCTTTAATGACAGTGATGATAAGCTTTTTTCACGTTTGCAGTTGCATAAATGTCTTCTTTTGAGAAGTGTCTGTTCATATCCTTTGCCTATTTTTTTGATGGGATTGTTTTTTTTCTTTTAAATTTATTTAAGTTCTTTTTAGATTCTGGTTATTTAGCCCTTTGTCAGATGAGTAGATTTTGAAAATTTTTCCCATTCTTTTGGTTGCTGGTTCACTCTAATGATTATTTCCTTTGCTGCACAGAAGCTCTTAAGGTTAATTAGATCCCATTTGTCTATTTTGGCTTTTGTTGCCATTGCTTTTGGTGTTTTAGTCATGAAGTCCTTGCCTATGCCTATGTCCTAAATGATACTGCCTAGGTTTTCTTCTAGGGTTTTTATGGTGTTAGGTATTATGTTTAAATATTTAATCCATCTGAAGTTAATTTTTGTATAAGGTGCAAGGAAAGGATCCAGTTTCAGCATTCTGTATATGGCTATTCAGTTTTCCCAACACCATTTATTAAATAGGGAATCCTTTCTGCATTGCTTGTTTTTGTCAGGTTTGTAAAAAATCAAATGGTTGTGGATGTGTTGTGTTACTTCTGAAGCCTCTCTTTGTTCCATTGATCTATATCTCTGTTTTGATTACTGTAGCTTTGTGGTATAGTTTGAAGTCAGTCAGTGTGATGCCTCCAGCTTTTTTTTTTTTTTTTTTTTTTGCTTAAGATTGTCTTGGCTATATAGGCTTTCTTTTGGTTCCATATGAATTTTAAGGTGTTTTTTTCCAATTCTGTTTGTTTTCTAATTCATTCAGCCATTTATTTGTTTAGCCACTTTTTACTTGAATCACTGGAATTCTGAGCTATTCAGTGTTTCAGGCAGGCCTGATCATCATGTTTGTGGCTGTGAGATAAATCATTTAGATTTTTCCATTTACACACATTGTAGTCTCCTATTCTTGCTTCTAAGCTAAGCTGTTTAGTTACGTCCTGGTAGCATTAAATTCAACATGTATATGCTTTTATTTCTCTACTAATTCAATACAAAATTACTACAAGATTTTAAAAGTTTTTTTTTTATTGTTCTAATATTCCATTTGCTTTTTAATATTTTTCTCTAAGCTTTAAAAAATTACTTCTGAGAAAGCTATTTAAATACATTGTTTCTTATATTAATTTTTCTGTTTTTATTTCCTGTGGAAAAATGAAAGTACCTTTTTGGAACAATGTGAGATAGAAAAAAAGCAGGAAAGAAAACAAAGGATAAATATATTAAATATAAGTAACCTATAGTATGTAACTGTTAAAAAATTTATTTGCTAAATAAAAAAGTAATAAATACATCACTAAACAATCAAAAAAACTGCAAAGTAATAGCAATATTCTATATTATATTATATATATGTTATGCTATGCATATGCATACCAGCCGTTTGATTTGATTTTCTCTCTCTTCTATGTATGCCATTCGGTATTTATACGACACATCTCCCTTTATACTGCCCTCATTATTTTGGTTCTCTTTTGTATGGGAAAAAACCCTCAGATTGTTAACTACTTATTTGAAAAATATCATTTCAACTTCAGTATGCTTAATATATTCTATTAGAAACTCTGCTCCTTCAACATTATAACCCACAGCAGAAATATTTAGCGTTAACATTAGGAAGACTATCCTTAAAGATGGCGTTCAAATATAAGAGTTCTATTATCTAAATAATTAATCTTCTTTTCCAGAAGTGCTTAAGAATAAACTTAATGCATCAATAAAAGAAATTATTGATAACTATCAAGATTCCATGTCATTTTGTGATTCTATTTTTAGCAGCGGCAAATCTGTATGGGTCTGCAGCAACCTCAATTCCTGACTCCTCAAAAGAAATAATTTGCCCGAGGGGCACAAGGCAAAGCGAGAGGCCAAGGCAAGTTTTAGAGCAGAAGTGAAAGTTTGTTAAAAACTTTTAGAGCAAGAAAGAGAAGAAGTAAAGTACACTGGGAAGAGGACCAAGTGGATGACTTGAGAGTTTCAACTGTGTGGTTTGATATTTGACCTGGGGTCTGATATGTTGGCATGCTTCCAGGGTTGTGTTATCTCTCCCCTGATTTTTACCTTGGAATGGGCTGTCTGCATGTGCAGTGGTCTGCCAGGTTTGGGAGGGACCACATGTGCAGTGTGTCTCTGAAAGTTGCACACATGTTCACGTTAGGCGTTCTTCCCATACTAGTCAAGTGTTCCTAGAGGGAAGTCACATACCAGTTAAATTCTGCCATCTTTCCTCTTATGACACATGCTTGAGCTCACTCACTCGACTCCTGAGATCTTACGGAAAAGCTGCTGATCACCAGCTTTGGGTGTTTTCTATCCATTTTCCTGGCACTGGCTGCAAACAATTATTATTTTAGAGAGACAATTTAACAACTGCCTGACCGTCATCTGATGGTCACCTGACATTCCTGGATGGTTGGGGAGGGCCCTCTCCTCTCCTGCCCTGCTCGTGTCTACCTAACTACTTACACCAACACTATAATTTATACTAAATAATATATTGACTTGCACATATATCTTACCTTAACTCATATGGTAACAGAGCATTAGATTATCAGTATGTTTTTTTCTGAGAATGGTACTTTCTTAAAAGGATGACGTTTCATCTCTAAAATGAAAATTACTTAAAACACCTTATATTCTCTATAATTATTTTAATGTCTAATAACTTTCTATATATCTAGAATATTTTTCAATGTTTAATAAAATAAGTAGTCATACATTCTAGTTTTCTTGTTTATATTCTAGATTAAAAAGAAAAACATAAGGCTGGGTACAGTGGCTCACACCTGTAATCCCAGAACTTTGGGAGGTTGAGGTGGGTGGATCACTTGAGGGCAGGAGTTCAAGACCAGCCTGACTAACATGCTGAGACCCCATCTCTACTAAAAATACAAAACTTTGTGCATGGCGGCAGGCTCCTGTAATCCCAGGTACTCGGGAGGCTGAGGCATGAGAATTGCTTGAACCCAGGAGGCAGAGGTTGCAGTGAGCCAAGATGGAGCCACTTCGCTCCAGCCTGGGCAACAGAGCAAGACTCCATCTCAAAAAAAGAAAAGAAAAAAAGAAAGAACAAAAAGAAAAACATCACACTGTTCCCAATTTTATTTTTCATACAAGTGAAACTTCTAAAAGCTCATGCTATTAAACTATAACTAGGCAGGGATCATGAGTACTGACAGCAAGAATTTAATGGGCCTATCAGTAAAAGTAGAGTCACAACATTTTCAGTCAATAGTGAGCAGCTCTTCCAAGGTATTCCTTAAAATGCAATCTTCTTGATTAAAATCTAGACTTTTCCTAAATCTGTTTGGCATCCATCAGAGTGTTACCTTCATCCTAGTATAGCTCCTTTATTTAAAGTATTCTTAATTCTTATGAAAAAGTCATGACTTAAGATGTTTTTCAAAACAAAATAGCAAATACTAAAACCAGATAATTCTTCTGTCTAATGCAAATTTGGGTGCTTTTCTTTATTCTTCCTCTTTGTGCCTGTTGCTATTTCTCTTAATAGTGACTCAACTCAGTCATTTTATTATAATAACATAATCCTCTTCCTAAATTATATCAAGATAATATTGCAATGCAAGTTAATTGAAGTCAAAATTAAATGGTGTTATATTTAATCCACAGTTTCAAGATAGTTTATAATAAAACTAATATAAATTTAAATCAAATATATATACATTACATAAATAAATTATAATACCTATAAGTACATATAAATGTTATTAAGTAAAAAAGAGTACTCTTATGAATACAAATTTACTGGGATATTTTTCTGAGACAAGATTGCCACAACTTTGTTCACTGAGAAATGTAATTCAACTTAAATGCATTTTATCTTGGCTGTTCTTTAAAGTCACTATTTACATACTAAGAGGATTTAATAAAAACGTGTATTCATCTTGCAAGGGGTCTCACAGGATGTTTCTCCACCTTCAGTTTGATAAACGGGAGGCTGTTAACCTAGTGAAGCAAATAGCTGGTGTTACCTATTAGTGAGCTCTATGGATGGGGCAACTACTTTTCCTTCCAAGGAATCTGACAGAACGTATTACTAGGCTTGTTCAGTACTGCACAACAAAGCAGTTAAATCACTGCGGCTGTGCATCAGCCTATGTCTGGCTGTATTGGTCTAGTCATAACCCCAATCAGCGATTGTATGCTTTCCTGCAAAATAATTTGTTGGGGAATGGAGACGGGGTGGAAAATGTACAATGCAAGGCTACCTTCAATGATGCCTCTAATGAAGGTGCTGTAGTGCTCAGGAGGGTCTAAGGTATTGCCTAATGATGCTTATCAGAAGACAAACTAGAGTTTAAATTAGAGTACCGATATCCAAATTCCCACATGAAAATTTATTACAAGATACATTTTCTGTTTTTTTTTTTTTTTTACATAAACTGTTAGCTCAATAAAGTTAAACACTCTATTTGAGTATATCTGTTTTTACATATCCATATGTCCTAAAATTATACTCTGATTCTTTCATTGTGTGCTACACTGAGATTTTTGTTCTCTTTATAAATGGTTAGGAAGCATCAAAGTATAAAGTGGAGACTCACTTAGTGGCTGTGAAATACACATCAACATGTGTCTATGTCTTGTGCCTGTGAGACAGGTCTGCAAGAGGAAGAGTGTGGAAGTGAAAAGGACCAGATTTATTGCTAAACAGATCATTCTTATACCTTCTTAATACTCTGATGAGGAAAGTCACTTACTCTCAGAGCCTCAATTTCTATGTCTGTAACACAGACAATTCTCTCTCTCTCTTTTTCTGCTTCTCTCTCTCTCCCTCTCTCCTCCTGATCTCTGTCTCTCTCACCTTCTCACTCCCTCATCCTATTCTTACCTCACTCTGAGACTTCCTTGGGAAAGGTCTCTTTCACAATGCAGGGCAGATCATTACAGGTTATTATTTTGCTGTGTCTGGCTAGTTAAACTTCAAGAACCCAAATATATTTATTGGCAAGTTCTAATGTTGACATTTTAGGAGAAAATGCATGAAGCTTCAGCTTTGGGCCCAATAAAGTTCTTAAATAGAACTTTATGAACAATGAAGTGTTCAGGACATTTTAGGTGTCACTTAGCTCCTTAATGTATTGCTCTATTGTTCAGCTTCTGGAGTAGAGTAGTGTGAACCAATGTGATACAAAGAACTCCTATTATTCATGTGAATAAATTGGTTTCATATGAGCATGCCAATTATTCAGATTGAAGAACTATATATTTTCTATATTCAGAATATTGAAATATTACCTTAATGAGCTAATGTTATTTACCAAGTTTTCTAATTTATATCTTACTGAGATATTATGAAGCTATACTTTAAAAAAAATACAGCCAAGTTTAACATGCTGTAAGGCTGTGATCATTTTATTCAAATTAAGTTAAGTAAAGTAATTGTTTAGAATCAGAGTACTGAGAGAGTTTCACTATTAACTAAAAGGCAGCTATTCATCACAGAACATCAGTATTAGATTATAATTTAGATGGCTTCTATTCCAACTTCTTCCTCATATAGAAGATGTAATTGAGGTCCAGGGAGGTTAACAGACTTGCCCAAAGTCACTTAACTAATGAGGCTGGAGTGAGAAAAGTAGAGTCATGGCTGATAAAGCTGGACAAACTGAAGCATGTCCTGCCCAGCTCCAGGAGCATGAGGGTGATGGATCAAATAGGAACCTTAATTGTACAATTAAAACAGAATCATTCTGATTAGGTATTAACAGAATAGTGTTTTTCAGGATGAATACTGTAGTTATAAAGATTTAAACCACAACAAATATATTAATAGTTCACGCATAAGAGACTAAATGTATATTTCAGATGGCTTTCACAATGTAGAAATCTAGCTATGTTTATTGGTGAGTTTCAGAGAAGCCTAAATCTGATGTAAATATCATTTATATCATTTTTATGTCACAGAAGTATTAGAACCTTTAAAGTCAGTATTTTGTGTTTCAAAATAACTTCAAAGTGTATATTTTATTTCTACACACCAGTGACTTCAAAGATACTTGGGACAGCTTTCGAATCTATGTTCAGCCACCTTACGATTAAACAAAGCAACAGTTTTAAAGAGAATGTATAAAAAACATAAAGTGGTTCTTGTTCCTGGAAATTATTGAGCACGCTGAAATTTCACTACACACATTGCAATGGAAAGTGACTTAACAAGAAGCAATTTAGCCATGACAATTTCCTATTTCCACTTCAGCTAGAAATGTTAATTACATGTACTGAAGAGAAGGATAAAAACATAGTATATAATGATGGAGACTCTGAAACTTTAAATATTAAGAGAGAAATATATGTATTTTAACATGGTTTTATTCAAAATTTGAACCTATATCCTAGTTACATTACAGAATGCCTCAAATCTATTTTTCCACCAATTTAAAGAGAGGTTGAGATCATACACAAAAGCAGTGTGCTATTCTGACTAGTGCCTTAGATTAATTTAAAAGGGTGATGACGGCTATTTAAACAGTTTAACAGCTATATTGACCTTAAAAATGTCTTGGAAATTAACTTTTGATAAGAGGCCAGGATATCTGCATGATATTTTTAACAGCAGCAAAACTTGAATATTTTATGAATACTTAAGAAATATTACTATGCCATTTTTCATTGGTAATAATAAAGAAGCACATAAGAAAAACAGATAAACTTGAGAATGAGCAGTGCTAACAGAAACAAAATCATGAAGACGGATATAGAAGTAGTTTGGAGAAAATGACAGCCTTCAAAAAACTCATTCTTCACTGCAATCACATATTATGCCTTGGAAAAATGTTCTCCAAGAGAAATTCAGATTTTCTTTGTGGATTAAACCAGTGATGTAATTTTCTCCTCTGTCTTAAGTCTGCTGTGGATATACACAGCAGTCAGCCAGTCAACTCTCAGCACCCAGGAAATCTGGCTTGGTTGGTGACACAACAAGAACTCTGCAAATCCAGCAGAGAAAAAGGCATCTACTACTCATGTTTTGGGGCTGTCACCTGAAAGGCAATTGATCTGTGATATTTCACAGCATTAGCAGCATTTCCTGGTTTACCTTCTCTTCCTCAACTCCACAGCTAAGTGGAAGAACACATATCTATTTTAGTCTCAAACAGCTTGCTATACTTTTTGTTTTATATCATATGTTAAAGTTGTAATTTGTTTATATCCATTTTCAGTGCCCCTGTTTCTGATGAGAACACAAAATTAAACAGAGGAACCATTTTTTTACTACTTTATCCTTCCTACTTAGTTAGCACAGTCACTAGCACAAGAAATATTTGTAGAATTATTTTAAATCAATGAATAAATATTGGGCATCCTAATCCTTTAATCTTTTGACTATCTACAAATTTTCAAACTTTCTTCTGATCAGATGGATATTGTAAACCTTATCTGATTCCGTCTCTGGGAGTCTAACTAATTTCTAGCCCCTCTTGTTTCAAATCAATTTGGGTTCCTTGATAAACAATATTAACTGCAGTTGGTAGAAAGTCTGCAGTTTCCAGAAACCATAGGTAATACTCATGACTGATCCTCTTAAAGATATATTTCTTTTATATTGGCACATGACTGAAATTGAACTAGAACTTTGTGACACTCCTGGAAACTTGGCTGTTGTAAATATGGGTGGCTGGGGAGAACGAGAAGTGGGTTCATAGAGAAGCAGTACTTCTTTTATCCTACAGTACTTTTACCACTGGAACTTGCTGATTTTTCCAACTCATCTCTTCATATCAACATTTTTTTGATGCAGTAGTGTAGAGCAATATTGCATAGCCAAGGATCACTTACATCAATAATTAAATGCAAATTATTTATACTTTCAAGATTTTTAATTAGTTCCAAATACTCTACATTTTCTTTTGAACTAGACACTCTATAGAGATTTTAGACATTTAATAACCTCAGCCTTACTTTTTGTAGCATCAATTAATCATCATTGTATTAAACGGATGTTAGATTTTGCACATATTTAGAGATTTTAACAATTTTAATTCTTGGTTCATTATTTCTATTTTTGGGTGTGTATAATGACTGTTGTGGTTGAAGAGATTTTTGAATTATATTTTGAAGGTACTTATATTTTTAGCTCTGAAACTATGGTTCTCAAATGTACAGCAACGTTCTTTGGTAAAGCCCATCTCTGCGTCTCTGCTTTCTGGATAACCAACAACTAAACTTTGATATGAATAATAACTCAGTGGCCTCTAAGAATGTGGAACATAGAGGAGATAAAAATATTGTTATGAGTGATACATGGAACATGAAGTCGAATACCATAATACCAGAATCTGAGTGAATAAAGCTTGGATGGAACATCAAGAAGACTTTTCAAGAAAGACAGTATTGTCACAGATTCCTAGAGGCATAGTGCAGGAGGTCTACAATATGGAGCATGCTTAAAGATGTGCCTTATTTCTTTGTTTACTTTTTATTGTGGCCTTTGGGAAAAAAAGAAAAGTTCCTAATATTGCGAGGAAATTTAGACCACAAGAAACATCCAGTTTCCATCCCGCTTCACAGCAAGGAAGGCATTTAGAAGTATGTGAGGACCATTCAGTGTTTCAACCTCAGGCAGAGCTTCTGCACAGCAAACAGAGAAGAAGCTGGAAGTACAGCAGGGGTAGCTATTTTTTTCACTTATTTGGACGTGACAATGTTTATTTTTAAAAGTCAACAAACACCACATGACAGTATTCTGGCACCTTGGGCAAGCGTACATTTCATATTCCCAGGTATTGGCCATGAAGTCTAGGTCTCCCTAACAGATTGGAAACTTTTTGAAGAAGGTCAAAAGATTCCTTATAAAAACAACAACAAAATTCTAATTCTGTTACAAAAATGAAAAGAAAGATAAGGAAAAAAATGATACTGAAATATTTGACTAATTTATATTCATTCTAAATTTCTAACTCCAAGTCTTTTAAAACTTAATTTTCCAAGTCCTTGCACTAAGTAAGTGTTCAATACGTATTAAATAAATTACATAGCAAATCAATATTGGGAATATTTTAGTAACATAGAATATTTATAGTCAAGGGCCGGTTACATCAATAATTAAACAATATTCACTGATGCTGAAGGGTTTGAGGCTCCTGACATACAGCAGAATTAAAGATTATATTCCCATTTATTAAGTGTAAAAGTTGGAGCACGGAAATACTTAAACTAATTCATGGTGTTTTATTTCAACTCTTTAGCTGGAGAATGTCCTAGTTAAAAGTGTAAAGTGAATAAAGTTTGTCTTCCTTCCTCATGCTGCTCTTTCAGAACAATTTTCTATACAAATGCCTGCCCCAGACACCATCCAACTTAAATCCTACTGTTTTTGTTTTTGCCTGGAATTTTCATTTTTGTGGATTTGAAATCTCTGTGCTTCACTTTTCTCACACCTTTACAATATATTAAATCTTTGTTTCATGTATTCTGGAGCTCCAAAGAGGTCAGTGTGCTAAACTAATCCTGCGCTCACTAGGAAGGGGATGGCTTTTTGAAGCAAAAAGTATGTCTAATCTTATGTTTCATAAACCTTTAATTTTTGAGCCTAGCTACCAGGAAGAATGTACTGAATTGTTCATTCTAAATTTTCACTGATGGGTTCATATGAATAACTCGTAAGAAATGTCTGTGTTCAATAATGAAGAGCAGAAGTGAGAGGTTTAAAATCAAACATTGCATGTTCTCACTCACAGGTGGCTATTGAACAATGAGAACACATGGACACAGGGAGGGGAGTATCATACACTGAGGTCTGTTGGGGGGACCTAGGGGTAGGACAATGGGGGGTAGGGAGGTTGGGGAAGGATAATATGGGGAGAAATGCCAGATATAGGTGATGGGGGGATGGAAGCAGCAAACCACATTGCCATGTATGTACCTATGCAACAATCCTGCATGTTCTTCACATGTACCCCAGAACCTAAAGTACAATAAAAAATAAATAAAGGTTTATTTCAGCAACCACCCTGGGGATTTCCTGGCCAATTTTATGTTATCTTATCCTGTTACTCACCAAATACATGCCAGAAAATTCCTAGGTTATCAAATCACAGGGCTACTGCTGAATGTCTGAAGAGCTAGTCATCAGGTTTTCGCCATAAAGGCAAGCATAAAATCACAAAATCATCTGTGCATAATTATGTGGATTTAACATGACCACACATTTCTTTCTTTCTTTTTTTCTTTCCTTTTTTTTTTTTTTTGACACTTCCTGCATTGAGACGCTCTGACTGTCCTTGAGTCTAGGCTGGCTGGTACCTGCCTTCAGTAGTAGAGTATAACTAAACTATTGCTGTGAAGTTCTTGGCCCGGCCTTTAAGGGTAACAACAGCTTCTGTTTTGCCTTTTGGAGTTTTGAGCCACCATTTAAAATGTCTTTCTACCATAGAGTGATCTGGGGCACAGATTTCTTCTGTCTTCAACAAGATGTCAGGCATTTGAGTGAAACTGGCAGTGACCCTCTAGATGAGCTCAGTTGTCAGCTGAATTGTGCCAAATTATATCTGCCATGCTACTTGGGGAGGAATTATAATCCATTTGTACTCATCTCAATTCCTTTCCTCACAAAATACACAGAAAAAAAATGATTATTTTAAGCTACTAATAAGTATGGAGATAGTTTATTATGCAATTAAAAACCTTAAATGATAGAATGCATTGTGTCATTTCCAGCAGACTGGGTAATCTGTTCTTTGTACCTACCTGGGATGTCTCTAATCTTTTTCAAAGCAATTTACACAAATCTGTGCAGGGCTTGAGATGTCTCCTGACACCATACTTAGAAGCTCTTGCACTAACGTCTTCTAAATGACAAATCTCTTCAAATGAGAAGCTTCTAGTTATGCCCTTTGAACATTATAGCATTAATAAGTAAGAATATTATATTTTTGGTTATCCAATTGCCTAATGAGCAAAGAAGATTGTTGTGAGGAATAAAGTTAAATAATATACATACTTTTTTTGTACAATATAAAATACAATTCACAAAAAGAAGCCACCATTCCACAACTGTGCAGATTTTATGAATGCCCCTTCTCCATGAAAAATTTTAGTCTGAAAAATTTTATTTAGCCTGGAGCCAAGGGAATGATATTGTTATAAGAAAAGGACTGTTTAAACAAACAATATCTCAAAAAAAAAAAGAAAACTTTCAAATACATGTGAAGAAAAATATATTATTAAATCTTCATTAAGATATAATTGATATACATTAAAATGACCTCTTAATGTGTACCATTCAGTCATTTTTAGTATATTCACAAAGTTGTGCAGCTATCATCACTAATTCTGAAACATTCTCATTATCCAAAATAAACCCTGTATCTAATGTTATCTTTTAGAAATAATAAAAAAGGTAATGATAGTAGCCAGAAAAAATAATTGAGGACAAACCCATAAATTCCAACACAACAAAAAATAAATCAGTGAAGTTGCAAGCATGGAAGAGACAGAACCTGTGTGCAAAAAAGGGCTAACACAGCGGGCCTGAGAAACTATCATTGAAAAAGACTGCTTTAAAGTTGGTCTTTGGTTTGCATCTGAGAACTGGACTGGTAAAGTTAACCACGCTGATATAAAATGTTCTCTAATTGATAAGAGTGTATCACTATGCATAAAGTTTTTATAAAAATAACATGATTTATGCAACACTTTATCTCCTGCTGGGAGTCTGTAATTTTGGTATATTATAGCCAAAGTGCCTACATGGCTGTCAGGAAAATCTTGGATGCTTGAATTCTACCAGGTATAAAAAGAAAATATAATACCAATACCCTTGAATGTCTTCCAAAAAAACAGAGGAGAAATAACTCCTCACTAACTCATTCTGTGAAGCCAGCATGATCCTGATACTGAAAGCTGGCAAAGACAGAATGAAAAAAGAAAACTACATACCAATATCTCTTAAGAACATAAGCAAAAATGCTCAACACAATACTAGCAAACTAAATAAAACAGATCATCAAAAAATTAATTCACCATAAGCAAGTAGGCTTCATTCCTAGCATGACAGGTTGACTCAAAATACACAAATCAATAAATGTGATTCACCACATAAGCAGAATTAAAACAATAAATGATATTATCTTAATAGATGTGGAAAAAGCTTTCGATAAAATGCAATACCACTTCATGATAAAAACCCTCAAGAAACTAGACATCAAAAGAACATACATCACAATAATAAGAGCCATCTGTGATGAACCCACACCCAACATCATACCAAATGGGAAAAAAAGTGAAAGTATTGCCCTTGAACCGAAACAAAACAAGGATACCCACTCTCACTCCTCATATTCAACTTGGTATGAAAAGGGCTAGTCAGAGCAATCAGGCAAGACAAAGAGATGAAAAGCATCCTAACTGGAAAACAAAACAAAACAAACAAAAATCAAACTATTTCTCTTTGTGGACAATATGATTCTATACCTAGAGCACACTGAAGACTCCACCAAATTATTTATTATTTGCCAGATAAATAATTTCAGTAATGTTTCAAGATACAAAATCAATGTATACCAATCAGTAGCATTTCTATACATGAATAACATTAAAGCAAAGAGCCAAACGAGAGCACAAGTTCATTTATAGTAGCCACAAAAAAATGAAATATTTAGGAATACAGCTAATACAGCAGGTGAATGATCTCTGCAAGGAGAACTATAAAACACTGCTAAAAGAAATCATAGATGACGTAAACAAATGAAAAATACATTCCATGCTCATGATTAGAAGAATCAATATCATTAAATGGTCATATAGCCCAAATCAATCCACAACCCAATGTTATTCCTATAAAAAAATCAATGTCATGTTTCACTGAACTAGACAAAACTATGCTAAAATTCACATGGAACATGAAAAAAAAAAAAAAAGAGCCTGAATAGTCAAATGATCTTAAGCCAAAAGAACAAAGCTAGAAACATCACATTACCCACTTCAAACTAAACTATAAGGCTACAGAAGCCAAAACAACATGAAACCGGTCCAAAAACAGACATATAGACCAGTGGAACAGAAGACAGAACCCAGAATAAAGGCATAGACCTACAGCCATCAGATATTTCACAATGTTAACAAAAATAAACAATGAGGAAAGGATTCCCTATTCTACCAATGGTGCTAAGACATCTGACTATCCATATGCAGAATAATAAAACTGGACCACTACCTTTCACCATATGCAAAAGTGATCCCAAGATGCATTATAGATTTCGATGTGAGACCTCAAACTATAAAAATCCTAAAAACCAATGAAACACCATTCTAAACATTGGCTTTGGGAAGTAATTTATAACTAAATCCTCAAAAACAACTGTGGCAAAAACAAAAATTGACAAGTGGGATCCAATTAAACTAAAGAGTTTCTACACAAAAAAAGACACTATCAACAGAGTAAAAAGACAACCCACAGAATGGGAGAAAATAGTCTCAAATTATTCATCTGACAAAGGTCTATCTACAATCTTTATGAAATTCACACAATTGAACAACCCAACAACAGATAAGCCATCAAAAATGGGCACAATACATGAACAGACACTTCTCACAGAGGATGTACAAGTGGTCAGTAAACATATGAAAAAATGATTCACATGACTAATCATCAGAGAGATGCAAATCAAAACCACATTGAGATACCATCTCCCATCAGTCAAAATGACTTTTATTAAAAAGTCGGAAAACAACAGATGCTGGCAAAGCTGTGGAGAAATGGGAATGCTTATACATTTTTGGTGGGAATGAAAATTAGTTCTGCCACTGTGGAAGCAGGTTGTATATATATCTCAAAGAACTTAGAACTACCATTTAGCCCAACAATCCCACTACTGAGTATATATCCAAATGAAAACAAATTGTTCTAACAAAGAGCACTTGGATATTTATTGTAGCAATATTCACAATAACAGAGACATGGACTCAACCTAGGTGTCCATCAAGGTTGGATACAAAAATATGTAGTACAGATACATCATGGAATATGACACAGCTGTAAAAAAGAATGTAATCATGTCCCCTTTGCGTCTGTATTGACACAGCTGGATGTTACTATTCTAAGCGATTTAATGGAGATACAGATAACCAAAGAATGCTTGTTCTCACTTATAAGTGGGGCTAATATGTGGTTACTTATGGATACAAAGATGGCAAGCAATAACAAAAACTGGGAACTACTTAAGCAAAGAGGGAGAAAGGCAAGGGTCAAAAAACTACTAAGTACTATGCTCAGTAACATCAGGATCATCTGTACCCAAAATATCAGCATCACGCAATATACCTTGGTCACAAACCTTCACATATACACTTAAGTCTAAAATAATAGTTGAAAAAGAAATGACAATCTTGGGCACTGTGTCAATAATGAGTTTCCAAAGAATACAAAGAAGCCCAAAGAGCCCATTATGGTTGACTCTGAGTATACCTATGATTTTATTGTTGATAAAGAAATAAATACCTGGGTTTATTTAGTTAATAAATGTTTACTAAAACTTTAATATAAACTAGATATTATATGGTCAAAATTCAGTGGTAAACATGGCACAATGGCCGGCTATCAAATTTCTAACAGAAGCCCACTAGTGTTCAGTGAAAACTTTGAATTCATATTTGCCTCCTAAACATATAAACATCTAGAACTACTTTTATACAAATGGTTTTAAAATGTGTGTCATAAGCAAGTGCCTGATGCAGACACATGGACAAGGAACACAGAGTATTATAAATGTTACCTGTAAGATTATATGCCAGCTTGTCATGGAATAAAATGACCACAGAAAATACTGTGATATGTCTCATTAATTATTTTCTATGCATAATTTATGAGCTTCTTATGAACAAAAATGATTAAATATCCTAGATGTAATTATAATTCAAGCAATATTTTTGAAATATTAACCAACCACTGAAAACTAATGCTCTGGAATATTCTGTATCTAAGACATTTGTCTAAATGACTTATGCAGACAAGTGATGCTGATGAGAGCTTATATCTAGCAAATGTGTATAGAAATAAAAAAACACTTTTAGACTCCTCCCTGGAAAGAAACCCTACTGAATTCTAGAGGTGAAATCCAGAAGCTTTATTCCTTGAATAATCTGAGACTACCTATAATCTCCATGTCAAACATCAGCACTGAAACCATATAAACCTTTGTTGAATAGATAGAAATTACTTATGTTCATCTCACAGAGCTACTCAGTCTTTGCTCTGTGTGATATTCCCAAAGTGTTAAGGCCATTGTATATTATCTAGGCATTTAGAATTAGTTCAAAATCTTTTTTCTTTCACCATTTTCCTATTTTTAGATTATAGGACATCAAGCCTAATAAGATACATTCATGAGAAGTTTTTCATACTACTATAACTAAAGGGAAACAATACAAGGACTTACCTATTTTTAAACTTCACTTACGACCTTAATAGTATTCAATATTCCCTTTGATCTGCCTCATATAGATGGGGAGTAGGTGGGGACATCACAGTACTTACTTACTAATTTAAGTATTAGTACTTACATCATAGTAAGTACTAATAAAGTTTTCTCCATCTTCTTTGGATGTAATCATTAAAACAGTGCTCTGGGAATGTAAACAAGGAGGCCTTACATAATCTTATATTTGTTTTTGGAAAAAGGAATAATAAAATGATTATCCACAAATTCTCTGTAAACTCATTAATACTTATATACTGAAGAAATAAAGCTGCTATTGTAGAATTAATTCTCCTTACTTCTGATTTTCTCCTTCATATGGTGGGCATTCTATTACTTTAATTCATATGGCTTCTCTCCTTCATAAACACTTTTCCAAAAAAAATTATTAAAATATTCAACTATTTGCTGATCTGATAGAAGTTTGTGGTCACTAAAATATAGATTATTGCTATAATATTATTTAGTGTTTCAGGCTCGTGAAACTTGAAGAGATTAAAGTGTATGAACAAAATAGAATACTCATCAATGTCTACAGATTGAGAGGAGAGTATAGGACAGAAAATTGGGTAAGCTGGTGGTCTCTTACTTTTTGTGTTCTGAATGGTAACACTTTCTTTTGGGAGGAGTTTCTCCACTTTTTGTGGTCCTAGTGTGGTTGTCAGTCAGAGCAATCTCTTCCCCGGAATATAAAGATAGCATCTGATTCAAGCTCAGAAATTCTAATGCACTAGACTGCTGATAATTGTTATTAATCTATCTGTAAGTAACCTAAATATATTCAATCATATTGTTCTCTAAGTTTGGAAACATGCTTGCCAGAAGTAAAACACCATTTTCTCTGTAGAACTGCTTACTTAAGTGATAGAAAGCTGGATTTGCCAATTATCATTGTGTCTGTCATGTGGATAGAGACTGTATACAAAATTAATATGAGTGAAGACAGAAAAATAAATATATTTCTGGTAGCACTGAGACCCTGGTTCTAATCTGTGAGAATTTTTTTATATATTCTGAACTAGTTCTACTTCCAACTTCATGAATCAGAACATTTCCTTTTTCATTAATTTTTTGCATTCAGTTTCTGCCAATAATGAAACTTCACCATATAAGGAATAATCAGAGCGAGAGGTATCTACAAAAGACACACACATTCCATAGTTTTATAATTTTAACAAATGCCTAATGGCTAACCCACATCAATTAAATAACTCTCATGATGTTTCTTATGCTAGCCATAGAAGCAAGAGTAAAGTAATGCAATAGAAAACATTACTTTGCAAAGCCCAGAAAGGAGAAGAAGATATCAATGCCCATCTCTACACAGAGGCATAAACAAATCGTCTAAGAAGAGATTACAACAATTTAAGATTTACATATAATCAACCAAAATTGGTAAGTAGAACTGAGAAGTGTTTCAGTTATGGGTCTATAGACTATTATAAGATCCAATATCAAATGATTATTTCTTTCAAACAATACTTTCTTCTGAAATACTAAGGCCAGCATTTTGGCAAGAGTTTTGCTTTTTTTAATTATTATTTTTTTGTGCTGGTGCTAGAGCCAACTGATTTTGCTTTTGTGCCAAAAATTTTTCCAACCTTAGGGATACATCTCTACTAAAATGAAACTCAGGATTCTCATTTTAAAATGAGTATTTATAATATATAACAATAATCTTAGTCCTGAGATTTCCCAAGAGATTTTAACAATGAGGATAATTAAAATATTAAAATATTATTATTTTGAGTATATTAGCAATTTCAGGACTGATAAGATGTTCTTTATAAAAACTGAACCTCAAAATTTCTGAGTTCCAATTTCTGAATACTGTTTCTGAAAAAGTAGAATAATAAAACATTTTTTTAGCCACCTAAAGGGGGCCTCTGCCCATTGAACCACCTCTATGTATACTGACAGTTTCCACATTGTGCTTATCTAAGGGGAAAAATGCTACATTTTCCAGATTCTCGTAAAGCTGGGATGAAGTCACGTGATCTAAGTTTTACCAACCCTACCAGACTCCCTGAAATGAAGATATGGAAGGGAGCAATATCAAGTAATGACTGTGCGAGAGAGTCATCTTTTGGTAAAAGGGTGGCAAACATATCTGCTTCTTCTACGATTACTTCACATGCCCATCCCAACGTGATCAGCACTGAGCAGCAACTGTTGACGGAACAGTCCTGTGGTGTGATGGACTCTAATGCAGATGAGTTTGTCCTGAGCGTAACATTCAAGCCTATCTTTCCAAGCCATTGCAAGGCCCATTTGGTATCATCACATACCTCTTTCTGCTTAAATTAGCAAGAATGAATTCATTTGTTGCAATTACAAACTCATAACTAGGCCAGGGACATTTGTTCACACGTGTAATTCCAGCACTTTGGGAGGCCAAGGCAGGCGGATTCCTTGAGGTCAGGAGTTTGAGAGCAGATTGGCCCACATGGTGAATCCCCATCTGTACTAAAAATACAAAAATTAGCTGGGCATGGTGGTGGATGCCTGTAATCCCAGCTACTCAGGAGGCTGACGCAGGAGAATCGCTTGAACCGGGGAGGCAGAGGCTGCAGTGAGCTGAGATCGTGCACTCCAGCCTGGCCAACAGAGCTAGGCTCTGTCT
The DNA here is from genome assembly GCF_030222135.1 of Aotus nancymaae. Classification (NCBI taxonomy): domain Eukaryota; kingdom Metazoa; phylum Chordata; class Mammalia; order Primates; family Aotidae; genus Aotus; species Aotus nancymaae. The sequence continues at coordinate 54,906,263 of NW_026988431.1, read as the reverse complement.
CAAAAACAAAACAAAACAAAAAAATCTCACAACTTTAGGTGTGACGTTAACAAAAAGACAAAGAAAAAACTCTCTGAGGCAGATAGGACAGAAATTTTGTATATATGTATAAAAGAGGAAACCAGGATACAATTTCCTTTCATTTAATAAAAGATTCAGTAAATTTGTTTTACAAAAGAAAGAATATATATAAAAATGCTCAGTAAACATGTGCACACCCTATGAAAAGATGTCATTGTGATTATTACATGCCCTTAAATAATTCTAATCTGTGATTCTACTATACTTTTACTTTATATGCTTCTTAAAAGCAATGAAGCAAAATATGTATACATTTCATAAAGCTCTGGTTATGTTAGGTTATTATTATTATTATTATTATTTTGCTTTACAATTTCCTTCCTTATAATGGTTTAGCAATCATGAATATTAGCAGGTGTACAGATAGGACAAATTTGTCCCAAAGATTTTAAATATCAAGTCTAAAATCATTCAGTAAAATGAAGAACAAGGAACGCCATGAGCTAGCAATGCTTTCAGCTGAGTATTAAAGTGAGAAGGGCAAGAATGACTCTGACAAGCTCATGCATCTTAAATTCAGCACCACTCAATGCTCCTTCCCAAGAGGATGCCTAAATAGCACTAGACAATGGAGATATCCAGTAATAGGGTGCATTGATACGGAAACATTACAGTGCATGTAAATGAGAATAGCCAATTCCCAAAGGAATCAACTAGCAACCAGAATTGCCACTCCTTGAAAAAAGTAAGTACGCACACACACACACACACACACACACACACAAGTAGCAGCAGTAGCAGTAGTAATGGAAGCAGACAATAAGTAACTTTCGAGGTAACATAATACAAACAATAGTGAGATTTTTTTGATTCACAATAGAATGTCTTAGGTATGACTCAAGAAAATGAAATTGATGAGAAACTATATGAGTTTTAAAATGAAAAATATTTCTGCAGGTGTGCTTTGCTCACATATAAAATAACTAATTTTCAAATTTCTAATTTTCAAACTCATTGAACAAAAGAGTATTGCAGCAATTGCCTTCACACCTCCACAATTCACCCTCGCTTTCATCATAATGTAAACAACTTCTGTATTACAAAACTATTCTCTGTTTTTCTTTGCCTGTTTCTAGCTCTGATTTCTGTTTTCAAAAGATGAACTACTGAATGTTTTCCATTTGAAATGAGAAAGCTGACTGAGATTACACTGGATCTCTGAAGTTAAAGTGCCATCTTGTGCCAAAAGCAAGCATCTCAATATAGATTAAAAAATATATTGGCAAGATGATAGTTTTCACATAATAGAGATGTGTCAAATTCATATAAAGCATTCAATATTAAATTGCCTAAATATGAACATAGTGATAAAAATATAGATCTGGCTTTGTTTTACTTTGCCAGCAGCAGCATGTTAAGCTTTCTGTGGCTAGATTCAATCATGCATTCTGTGTTCATGCTACTACATTCTGCATTTTGTCATTGCAGTATTATCAACGTAAAATGGATGCTATAGACTGCATGCTCCCACACAACATAAAGATTGTTTAAGACTTAAGTAACAGTCTTCCGTGATCAAGGGCAAACCTCAGTCTCTCTAATAAACTTGTACTGCCTGTACCAATCATGCCACTTGGAACTGATCCATTCTATTTCAAGAATTTAAATGGCAGCAATGTTCAAAACATTGTACCCAAGAGGGAAGGCCAATGCCAGCACACACAATGCTGCCAGTGCACAGTCAGCAACTGCAGGAATTCTGTACAGCAAACAAAATGGTTTCCTGCATTTAGCCTGACAGATTTCAAAAGCAGTCTCCAGGGACTGGCCAGAGGCTGATAATATCCTTTTTGTTGACAATGTCATCATACTAACAGTTAATACATACAGTCATCATTGACTTACATTATGATTCACTGAATAATATGAATGTGGAAAATTTAAAAAACTAAAAAATCTAGGCCATATTTTTAAAATATAACAAGTAATATGCACCATAAAATTGTACCACAAAACACAGTCAACCATCTAGACAATGAAAATACATCTTTCATAAAATCTCAAACATGATGAAAGAAAAACAGTTACTAAAATAGGGAAGCTAGTCTTAAAGAAATTTGAAATCAAACAGAATGGTCTGATTTGGGGGTCAGTGGATTCGATAGATTCTTCAATAATTAAGAGTTGATTGTGTCCACGTAGACTCAAGGGATAACTTAAATGCTCGCTTTTCCTTTTGAGAAAAGATCATGAAAGAGATGAATTTATCTGCCTTTTTTTCCTCTCCAAATTTTATAACACTTAAACTCTTGGAAATAGCATTTATTTTGTTTATAACACAGCCTTTGAAGGGGTCATATAAAGGAATCATGTTATAAAGAAACATACATTCTTGAGATTATTATCGTCAGTTTTGGTGCATCAGGAAATAAATCTGTAGAGCTTCTAAATAGCTGGACTTTATATTTAATTCTACTCTTTGTATTGGAAGTTGTCTGATGACATGGAAAGACTCATAAAGATTACAACTAGTATTAATCTCTTCTAAAATATGGTATATCACCAAAACCTAGCAAAAACATAATGCAAAAAAGAAAACTATAGGCCAATATTCCTGATGAATATAGACACAAAAATCCTCAACAAAATACTAACAAACCCACCACAACAACATATCAAAAAAGAAATTCAACATGAGCAAGTAGGTTTTATTCCTTGGATACAAGCTTGGTTCAACATACACAAATTAATAAATATGATATATTGGATAAACAGAATTAAAAACAAAAATCATATTATAATTGTAGTAGATGCATATTTTATTTTTGATAAAATCCAACATCCCTTCATGAGAAACACCCTCAAGAAACTAGGCATTTAAGGAACATACCTCAAAATAATGAGAACCATGTAAGACAAAACCACAGCCAGCATTATATTGAATAGCCAAAACTGGAAATATTCCCTCTGAGAACTCAAACAAGACAAGGATGCCTACTCCCATGACTCCCATTCAACATAGAGCTGCAAGTGCTAGCCAAAGCAATCAAGCAGGAGAAAGAAATAAAAGGCACCCAAATAGGAAAACAAGAAGTCAAACTCTATGTTTTCATAGACAATATAATTCTATACCTAGAAAATCCTAACGATCACATCAGAAGGCTCCTTGAGCTGATAAACAGCATCAATAAAGTTTCAGAATACAAAATTAATTTACAAAAATTTGTAGCATTTGTATACATGAATAACATTAAAGCAAAGAGTCAAATTAAGAACACAATCACATTTATAACAGCCACACACAAATAAAATGCATAGGAATACATCTAACCAAGGAGATGAAAGATCTCTACAATGAGAACTATAAAAAACTGTTAAATCATAGATGACAGAAACAAATGGAAGAAAAAGTCTATTCTCCTGGATTAAAATAATAAATATCATGAAAATGGCCATAAAGCTCAAATGAATCTACAAATCTCATGCTATTCATATTGAACTATCATGCCATGTTTCACAACTAGACAAAAGTAAGCTAAAATTCATATGAAAACTAAAAAAGGGACTGAATAGCCCAAGAAATCTGAAGCAAAATGAACAAGGCTAGAAGCATCACATTATCCACTTACACTCTAAGGTTGCAGTAGCCAAAACACCATGGTACTGCTACAAAACAGACACATAGACCAATGGAACAGAAGAGAGAACCCAAGAATAAAGGCATACACCTACAGCTATCTGATGTTCCACAAAGTTGACAAAAGCAAACAATGGGAAGAGGACTCCCTATTCAATCAATGATGCTTTGATAACTGGCTAGCCATACACAGAAGAATGAAACTGCTTAGTATTAAAGTGAGAAGGGCAAAAGTGACTCTGACAAGCTCATGCATCTTAAATTCAGCACCACTCAATGTTCCTTCCCTAGAGGATGCCTAAATAGTACTAGACAATGGAGATACCCAGTAATAGGGTGAATTGATACAGAAACATTACAGTGAATGTAAATGAGAATAGTCAACTCTCAAAAGAATCAGCTAGGGACCAGACTGGTCACTCCTTGTAAAAAGTAAATGCACATGCATTTCCTACCTTAAACCACATGCAAAAATGAACTCAAGATGGATTATAAATTTGAATGTAAAACCTCAAACTATAAAAATCCTGTTGGCGGGGGGCGGAAAAAACAAGGGAACACCCTTAGGAAAGAATTTATGATTAAGTCCTCAAAAGCAACTTCAACAATAACAAAAATTGACAAGTGGGACTTAGCTAAACTAAAGAGCTTCTGCACAGCAAAAGAAACTACCAACAAAGTAAAAAGACAACCTACAGAATGGGAGAAAATATTCTCAAACTATGCATCTGACAAAGGTCTAAATCTACAATTGATAAGAAACTTAAACAATTTGTATTGTTGAACAAACTAGGAACAAATAAGCCCATCAAATATGGGCAAAATACATGAACAGACACTTCTCAGAAGAAGACATACAATCAGCCAACAAACATATAAAAATGGTTCACATCACTAATCATCAGAGAAATGCAAATCAAAATCACATTGAGATACCATCTTCTACCAGTCAGAATGACTATTATTAAAAAGTGAAAAAACTACAGATGCTAACAAGGCTGTTAAGACGAGAATGTTTATACAGTTTTATTGGAAATATAAATTCGTTCTGCCACTGTGAAAAGCAGTTTGGAAATTCTCAAAGGACTTAAAACAGAAGTACCATTTGACCTAGCAATCCCATTACTGGGTATAAACCTAAAAGAAAATAAATTGTTCTACCAAAAAGACACATGAACTTGCATGTTCACTGCAGTACTATTCACTATAATAAAGACACAGAATCAACCTATGTGTCCATCAACATTGGACTGGATTTAAAAATGCAATACACATACACTATAGAATACTATGCAGCCATAAAAAGAAGAAAATTATGTCTTTTGCAGCCACATGGATGCAAGAGGAGGTTATTATCCTAAGTAAATTAACAGAGGAACAGAAAATCAAATTCAGCATGTTCTCATTTATATGTGGGAGCTAAATATTGGGTGCTCATGAATATAAATATGGCAACAAGAGACACTGGGAACTACCCAAGGGAAAGAGAAAAAGAGCCATCAGTTGTTTTGGTTTTTATGGTTTGGAAGAATCAGTATAGTAAAAATGACCATACGACCTGAAACAATTTACAGATTCAAGACAGTCCCTATTAAAATACAAATGTAATTTTTCACAGAATTATAAAAATCAATTGTAAAATTGATATAGAGCTAAAAAGGAGCCCAAATAGCCAAAGCAGTCCTAAGAAAAAAGAAGAAAGCTGTAGGCATCATATTGCCCAATTTTCAAACTATAAGGCTACAGTAATCAACACAGCATGGTACTGCTATAAAAATAGATACATAGACAAGTGAAACAGATTAGAGAACCCAGAAATAAACCTGCACACCTACAGCCATCTAAAAATCAACAAAACTAGCAATGGGAAAGGATTCCCTATTCAATAAATTGTGCTGGGATACCTGGTTAGCAATATGCTCAAGAATAGAATCTAGAACCCTAACTCTCACCATATATGAAAATTAACTCGAGAGGGATTAAGGAGTTAAATTTAAGACCTCAGACTATAAAAATCCTGAAAGAATGCCTAGGAAATATTTTTCTTGCTATAGGTTTTGGCAAAAAAAAATTATGACCAAGTCCCCAAAAGCAATTTCAACAACAAATTGACAAGTGGAACCCAATTAAAATAAAGAGTCTCTGCAAAGCAAATTACCAAAAAATTAAAATGGGCCTAGTACAGAATAGGAGAAAATACTTGCAAACTATGCATCTGACAAAGGTCTAATATCCAGAATCCAGAATCTTCAAGGAACTTAAATCAACAAGCAAAAGACATAAAACTCCAGTTAATAAATGGGCAAAGAGCATGAGCAGACACTTCTCAAAGAAGATGAACAAGTAGCTAACAAACATATGAGAAAATGCTCCACATTGTGGGTTCCATGGTGTAATGGTTAGCACTCTGGACTCTGAATCCAGAAAATGCTCCACATCACTAGTCATCAGAAAATTGCAAATGAAAACCACAATGAGATATCACCTCAATCAGTCATAATGATGATGATTAAGAAGTTGAAAAATAGTAGACGTTGGCAAAGCTGTGAAGAAGAGGAAATGTTTATGCACTGTTGGTGGAAATGAAAACTAGTTCAGTCACTGTGGATAGGAATTTGGAGATTTCTTAGAGAACTTAAAAGAGAACTACCATTAGCCCCAGTAATCTTACCACTGGGTATACCCAAAGGAATATAATTCATTCTGTCAAAAGACTCATGTACTTGTATATTCATGGCTGTGATATTCACAAAGCAAAGACATAAAATCAAAGTAGGTGCCCATCCAAGTGCATTTCATAGAGAAAATGTGGTATATATACAACATGGAATTCTGCACAGTCATAAAAAGAATGAAATCATGTCATTTGCAGCAACCATGAATGGAGCCAGTGGCCATTATCCTAACCAAATTAACTTAAGAGCAGAAAACCAAATGCCACATGTTCTCACTTATAACTGAGAGTTAATGTTGAATACATGTAAATGTAAAGATTGGAAAAATAGCCACTGGGGATCACTAGAAGTGGGAGGGAGGGTGAGGGGCTTGCACTGAAGAACCACCTGCTGATACTATGCTTAATGCCTGGGTGATGGCATTGTTGGGACCCCAACCCTTAGAATCGCACAATTTACCCATGTAACAAACCTGCAAATACGCCCTTGAACCTACAATAAAAGATGAAATAAAAAATAGATCTCATAATTTAAGTTCTGTTTTATTAGTCTTATTTGAATAGATCTATGGTAACTAACATAACCCTGCTATTGTACATTTAGACTTTCTCTAACATTCTATTTCAAGGTTATTTTTCAGTTAAATTTTCTCTGACATACTCATAACTTTTTCTACTTCCCATTCTAGAAGCTATACACACACAACCCCCCACCAACTAACACACACATGTATATTTAAACTTATTGGTCTTCATATTTTCTCTTGTGACAGAATCACTTTCCACGAAGTTTGCTATTAATGATATAATTAAAATTTTGTCTAGGATTATAAGAATCATAAAAATTTAAATTATTATTTGCCAAAAAATAAATACCTATAAGTTAATATTTCCCAGTGAATGAAACTATTGAATGTAATAGGGTTTCTTGCTATACTTTTAGCCATTTTCTTCACGTTGTGATGTGCAGCATATTTGTTATTCTAGCTTATTTAAAATCCCATTTTGAAGATCAGCCCTCTCACATGCTACCTGCTGCACATTGAGTGAATGATGTGACCTTACATTCTGATCAAAGTCACTAAAAAAATTAAAATAAGTATCAAGTCTACTTTAGCTATGTACACTCTCAAGCAATTATTTCAAAACAATTTGAAATAATGAGTCTATATATTATGTTCATTTTATATCAAGTATTAAACATAATTTACCCAGCCTTTTGCTAAGGTAAATAAATAATAGCAGTCATCTCATTTTAACAAATATTTCTAAAAAGAATCTCTAAGAAAAAAGTTTTATTAAACACTATTTATATAGTCTACTATTTTACTATATTTTTAATATATAATTTAAGTAAACTTCTTCCTGGACAAAATGTTAGTATAAAAGTTGATGGTCAACTCAAATCTTGATATTTTTGAGGCTTTTTGCTACATGATGGACTTCAAATTTCTTCAATCTCATTCTTGACTTTGCTAGATAAATATTTTACAAGGTGTCACTGGAAGTGCAACCTGCAAACATCCTATAAAATTGTCTGCAAATAAGTGATACGAAAGGTTTAAATAGTTGCAAGACTACATAATTTTGAGAAGAAGCAAAGGATACTCACATCAAGACCCAAACGATCTGTATCAGTGGCAGGTACCTAAGATGATAGGCTAGACTTTACTATGATTTTAATTTGAGCCTATTGTGAGCACCCATATTACACCAAAATATCTATCTACCTTCAGTCCAATTAACACGTATGCTCAAAAACAAAGCTGCAAAAAACATAGAAATAACCTCTAGATAAAAGCTAGGGAAAGAAAAATACGTTTCTAAAAAAAAGTGTACCTGTGGAAACTTAGGCAAAAATGACTATTTTTAGGAAAGAAACTTTTAAAAAGCACTCATAAGAAGAAAACCAACATCTTGGTATTATTTACAATAGAAAATAAGAAATCAGAACCCAGAACCAAAAATATTCAAAGGAAATAATGATATGAGTATAGAATTTCACTTTGAAACAGACTACCTACCTTCAGAAAGTATATTTGATGTGAGGTTTACACTTAAAATAAAAAGCAACATTCTTAAGAGCAGTGGTTCTGAAATACCAGTATACACTGGAGTTAGTTCCTGTGATTTTTAAAGGCAAGCTCTTGGGTCATTTTGATCATGATTCCCATGATTTCATATTCACTAATTAAGAGCTTTTTAGGAGATTTTTTAAAATTTTTTCTTCTTCAGCTGAAATCATCCCTGTTGAAAGGCATTTTAAATAAGGTAATATGGAAGTGGGATTGATTATAAAGAATGACATTAAAGCTGTACTTTGAGGACAAGGGGGTAATTTTGTATTGAAATATTTTCCCGTCTGGGCATGGTGGCTTACGCCTGTAATCCGAGCATTTTGGGATGCCAAGGCAGGCAGATAACGAGCTCAGGAGATAGAGACCATCCTGGCCAACATGGTGAAACCCCGTCTCTACTAAAAAATACAAAAAAATTAGCTGAGCATTGTGGTGCACGCCTGTAGTCCCAGCTACTCTGAAGGCTGAGGCAGGAGAATTGCTTGAACCCAGGAGGCGGAGATTACAGTGAGCCGAGATCGCACCACTGCACTGCCTGGGCAACAGTGTGAGACTCTGTCTCAAATATATATTTATTTTCCCAAGAAAATCACCGAAGATGTTTCTTTTGGCAAATACTGTTTTAACAAAGGAGTTATAACATATAGCAAGATTAGGAAATCTCATGCCCTGAATGAATTTAAAAACTATTTATTGTCATTACTAGAGTTATGATTTTGAAACTTCCTTCACAACAAAAATAAACAGATTAAAATAAGTCAGACATAAATATCCACATATATATCCACATATGCACACATGCACACATATATACAAATAAGGAAAAACTTACTAAATTGTAGAAAAATTATATAAATAGACAAAATTAACAGTCATTTGTGGACATAAAGGCATCAATACTTAATTAGAGAAGATATCAAATCCTGTCATATATATAGCATAGGCATTATTTTCTGCTGTTGGAAACAATAAAAATTATTGGAATGACTTTTGTAAGATGGCTTCATACCAAATAGAAATATTTCATCCATTTTGAAATAAATATATTTATAATAAATAATAAAACCACAGCTAATAGGAATAGTTGCTCAAGAAAGTCTCTGTTACGGTCATTTACAAACACACACACACATTTCACACATTATGCTAACTAAATTTTCATTCATGTAAATTTTTTTCCCTCTGGAGGTTCCAGTTGACCTTTTTATCCTTAATAACAATGAGACAAAACAACAGCAAAACACTGTCACAGTTTTGGAGAAGGAAATCCCAGTGTACTCACTCGTTCCTCAGTTACTTTGTGACTAGAGTGGAAAAATTCAAGTTTCCTAATTAACTTTTCCCTACTTACCTAAAATAATTTCATAAAAAGCAAAGCAAACTATACCAACAAAACAAAGAAAAACAAGATGAACACAACAGTTTAAAATATTGGTGAATATAGGAACGTTGTGTAGTCGTGTGCGTGTGTGCACGTGCGTATGTGTGTGTGTCGGCATTAAAGCTTTCTGATAACGTGATAGTTTGATTTTAAAGAAAGTAACTGTAAAAACAGTGAAGAGAAAATATAACTTCAAATTTTTAAGAAGTAATTTCGCTCTTATTTATAGATAATACTGTAAACTATACTTCAAGTTGGATATTATAGTGTATTGAATACATAAATCAATAAAAGAACTAATAACATACTGTGTAAAAAGACTCTAAAAAGTCATTAGTCTTAGAACTATCTGTCACTTAGTAAGCTTTAAATTGCTATATAATATTAATTCTTAAAACTTCCCTGAACTCAATTACTTTTCTAGAACTTGTTTTCACATTGAAATGTTTACTATTCTAGCTTGACAAAAATTTAAGTGAGAATATTTGCCTTTCAGTAGAAACGGATTTTGAAAAAGGATATATATTCAGTTATTGATACAAGACGTGATTTTTTCAAGTTTCTTAATGATATTTGAAAATCCATCATGATTTCTAACATCACTGAACAGTATTTTTGATAAAATCATTCTAATCTTCACTTCCCAAGTAGTTCCTTGAATTCAGTTTCAAAAACTAATGGTTGCAGCATTCCGTTTGTGAAAATAACTATCTCAGATAGATTTTTTTTTTTTTTCATTTTCTTCCTAATTCTGTCAAATGGCACCCTGTAGTAGCTATCTCTGAAGTAGAGTGACAGACCGACAGGTGTTGTCAGCAAGAAATCTGAAGACTGAGAGATGCGTTTGTCTTCTAATAGATTCAATAAAGCATAAAGGGGCGGCAAAGCAGCAGTGTGTACAGCTTGGGGAAGCCTTTGGCTAAACTCCTTTGAAAGATGTGAAATCTCTGACTATTCTAATTGAGGCACAGAAAACTTACAGTCTGTATTGTTGTGTGCTTAAAATACTCAGCTCAGATGCCTGGTAGCATATTATTATCTAGAAAACAGTGATACATATCATAATGAGTCCCAAATCCATCGGATTTCTTTTGTGCTTCCAAAGGAAGCCATGGTCTAGTGTAGTTACAGAATGATGTAAAAATCTGTCTTTAAGGCATGTTATCTCTTATTTCCTCTGCAACTTTAAAACTGCGCTGTGAGCATCTTCTCAGCAGCACACATCTCAAGCCCGCTGTGAGTCGTTACACCCTCAGCAAGACTTCTTCCCCTCTTCCTCCTACCTTCATTTAGTTCCCCCAGGAAAACACTGTGTGCTGTGTATTCATTTTCTGCAGCCCTTGGATCCTGAATGTAACTGAACGGAAACTGACCATTTCTGTAATAAGCAACCTCTTCAATTAGTCACACTGTCACCTGTGATAATACAAATTCTTCTTTGTGATTCTAATCATCAGCTGTCATTCAAATAATGCCAGGTGCTTGGCAAAGCACTCTGTGGAATTTTTCATCCATCTGTCCAGTCTTAGAAATGACCTTCCATTACTTTCCTTTGTATACATGTTATCTTTAAATAGGGCATTTGCATAACAAAATAATGCCTCTGACCACACCAGGGAGTTTCACGGTGAGAGAAGAGACTATTTACTACATTATTTGTAAGCCGTATGATATTAAAGACTATTGCCATTCAGCTTCAAGCCACCAACACTCAGTGTATTTATATAAAAGCAGCAAATGCTAATTGTTAACGAAAAATACAGCTCTCCTTTTAATCAGCTACAAATTTGTTAGCAACAGAAAAAAAATCTATTCTGCAAATAGATATTTGTATTGCAGATGCTTAAAGGAGTGACTAATAAGGCTATTTATTGTCCAAATTTGACTAATTGTTGTGCTGAGAAACTGCCTAGGAGCCAGTATGGGCTCTGAATTAAGCATTTTCAGTAAGTTCATCAAAGAAGTAGGACCCTAGTTAACAGCAAGAAATTCAGAAACTTGTCTATTCATACTGATCTCAACTTGCATGGTGTTATAAAGAGGACTACCTACAGGCACATAAAGGAATGATGTACGGGTAAATGTAAAGAAGTTATAAATAGCCTTCCAGAGAAAAGTATTCTTATTAGACTGAAAAATAATCCTTAAACTGGAGCACTTTTGAGAATAAAAGAGGTTACTATTAATAATATCAGAACCATCCGGATAAAGCTGGACTATCCCAGGCACATCACAATGTAGGCTTTCTATATTCCTACTTTTATTCCTCCACAAGTTTTAAATAAATATTTAAGTGATTCTCTATTGCATGAAAAATAAATTGCCTCAAATACTTTCAAAATATAGACCTAAATTACAATTCAATTTTTTTCATCATATAATTTTACCAGGATCTCATTTTCTAAGCATATTGGCCTAAATGTGTTGGCTGACCATGCTCTTCTGAAAGACTTTTTTCCCCTCAGTTTATTTTCTTTTTAACTTTTATTTTAGGTTCAGGGTACCTAGCCTAAAATGTGCAGGTATTATGTTATATAGGTAAACTTTTATCAGGGGGTTTTGTGTACAGATTATTTTGTCACCCAGGTACTAAGCATATTACTGGATAGTTATTTTTCCTGATCCTCTCCCTCCTTACAACCCCCTCTCTCTCAAGCAAGCCCCAGTATCTGCTGGTTTCCTCTTGGTGGACATTGGTTTTCATTACTTAGTTCCCACTTACAAGTGAGAACATGCAGTATTTGGTTTTCTGTTCCTATGGCAGTTTGCCAAGAATAATGGCCTCCAGCTCCACCTGTGCTCCTGCAAAGCACATGATCTTGTTCTGTTTAATAGATGCATAGTATCCCATGGCATATATGTACCACATTTCCTTTATCCACTCTACCACTGTTCATCATTTAGGTTGATTCCATGTCTTTACTACTGTGAATAGTGCTGCAATAAACATATGCATAGATTTGTCTTTATAATATAATTATTTATATTCCTTTGGGTATATATCCAGAAACAGGATTGCTGGGTAGAATAGTAATTCGGTTTTTAGTTCTTTGTGGAATAGCTACATTGCTTTCCACAATGGTTGGACTAACTTACTAAACACTCCCGCTTAGCAGTCTGTGTGTGTTATATTTTTCTCCATAACCTTGCCAGCATGTGTTATTTTTTGACTTTTTATGAGTAGCCATTCTGACTGGTGTGAGATGGTATCTCCTTGTGGTTTTGATTTGCATATCTCTAGTTATTAGTGATGTGGAGCATTTTTTCATATGCCTGTTGGCCACATCTTCTTTTGAAAAGGTCTGTTCATGTCATCTTCCCACTTTTTAAATGAGTTGTTTCTTGCTTGTTAACTTATGTAAGTTACCTATAGATTTGGGATATTAGGTTTTGTCAGATGTATAATTTGAAAATATTTTCTCCCATATTGTAGGTTGTCTGTTTACTATGTTGATTGTTTATGTGTAGAAGCTCTTTTGTTAAATTAGGTCCCATTTGTCAAATTTTGCTTTTGGCATCTTTGTCATGAAGTCTTTGTCAGTTCCCATGTCCAGAATGGTATATCCTAGGTTATCTTCCAGGGTTTTTATAGTTTTGGTTTTACATTTAAGTTTTTAATTCACCTTGAGTTGATTTTTGTATACTGTGTAAGGAAGGGTTCCAGTTTAAACCGTCTTCATATTGCTAGCTGGTTATCCCAGCTCCATTTATTGAATTGGGAGTTCTTTTTCCATTGCTTGTTTTTTTTGCTTTTGTCAGCTTTCAGAAGTAGTTCATCTGCCCATTTCTTTTTGCATTTTTGTTTCTAAATAAATGTTTATCCCAAATTTATTTCATTACTGACAATTATGTTACCTCCATATTATTTGGCCTAAATTCCAGGGGGAACGCTTTTGGTGGACTTAGCCAATAATCATCTTGGCTAGGAATCCAATACCATGTCATATATGGAAGGGTCATGCTTGCCCCTAGAATACGTCAAAGAACAAATTACCATTGCTGTGACTAGGCCTTTCTAATTTGAAATGGACATAATATTGCATGCAGGGTGAACTATATGGGGCAGTTTCAAACTCACCCTTTTCAATAAGCCTTCTCAGAATGAGCCTTGAGAAAATCAAGTTATCCATATTTAATACTCATAAAATCTTTTATTTCTACTATCACTGTGCTCTGTATCTTTTGGATAAAAACATTCATATTTTAGTGTCTCCACCACTGGTTCACAAAATTCTGAAGCACTACAGCCACGTGATTCATCTTACTGTCTCTCATAGCATAGTGACTAGGCACTTAGTAAATGTTCAATAAATGTTAATTACATTGAAATGACAAGTTCATATCTATAATAGCTAAATATAAGTTGGAAATGGCAATTTAAACTAGAGAAGCCAACAGTCTTTTTATTCTAAGATATTGAAAAATGAGTCATCATTCATCTCATCCCCCATTTCTTCTTTGCCTCTGTTATTCTTATGCTAGACAGAGAAATGGATATGTATTAGGTCAAGCTTTCCACAGGATGCTACTGAAGGTACCGGAAGTAAACATTATGATACCAAAAATCATGTATTATTAAAGAAGTCTATGTTAAAATAGTATAAAGTATTTTTCCAGTTTGAAGGAAAATCATTTTCCATTTCATACAACAGGATTTCAACATTATAAGATAGACAGACCCCAACATAAAGAAACGAACTTGAATGAAAGACCAAGAAAATACTGGTGAGTAATTAGCAGCAACAAATAAACAAACAAAAGCCCACTCTTTTATCAATCGTCATAGCGTTATGAATACCATTAATAAGATTTTCTTTATATAATGTCATGTCACAAAAAAATAGCATGCGTCTTCTTAAGAAAGACTTTTCAAACGTGGACCCTTGACATCATATATTTGAAAACTCAAGAAATGTCAAGGACTGAAAAGTCATTGTAAGAATGCAGAAGAAAAATAAATTTTGCTCAAGTTTAATCTAACTCTGAGAGTTATCACAAGGATTACACATGAAATTTAATTTGCAATATATCACAAGACATATTTTGCATTTACAGTTATATAGTTATTCTTAACATTTCCTGGAATTGCTATTTTTTGTGTGTTTACCTCTACAAACAAAATACAGTCAAACTCTTTCTCACCTAAATAAGAGTCTAAACCCTTTACTTATTTCATTAATAAAGATTAGAATATTTCAGGAAATACTGTGCATACTTCAATGTAACTGAATCCTCTTACTTCTACTCCTTGGTTTCTAGTAAGTGCCTTCTGATGGTTATTAAACTTGTATTCTCTCAAAAATCCTGTTGGTTATTTCAAAACATCATTTGTTTGTGTGTATCCCTATTAGGAAACTAAATTTTGGAACCTCCCCCAAAAATAATGGGTAGAAATCACTATATAAAGTGATTTTGAAAGGATAGTACTATGGAAAAGTGATATACTGAACAAAGGAAAAAAATCCATTTTGGAATGTTTCAGTACTAACGAATGGCTTAATGCTCAAGATGATTTTTATTTTCATAACAGTTAAAAATAAAATATATTAATGATTTATAAGTGATGAAATGTATAAAACTGGTATACATTTATAAATGTATAATAAACAAATGTTTAAATCACATTATGATTATAAAATGTGCAAATTAAAGTGATGTGAAGCTGTTTTCCCTTAGTTTCAAAAACAGGTTAAGATTTCCAGCCAGGGAATTTTTTTTTTGTATTACAACTTTGACTCATGGTTAGAAGTATATGATGAATTTTTTTACTGAAATTCTGTCCTGCTCTAAGCTGCAAAAAGAAATGAACACCTCAGTGAGCAGCGGGTGGGAGGAGTGGTTATAGTAACATGGTAAGTGCAGAAAAATGTTTCAGATATTATTCAGCAGTTTATCTGTACAAAAATAAAATGTGATCCCCTATAAAACAGCCAAGGTCAGTGAATATTGGTTATGCAAGTTAAAGTTCTCTCAGGCCTATTCTACCTTTTACATTTTTCCCCCTTTTTCTGGGAATAATAAGACCTTTACAAGCAGTTGTACAGTCCATTTTAATGTTTCGTTCAACTATCAAGTTCTTGTTATATGCATTTCTTTAAAAACTGTTATTAATAAAAATTTTTAAATATTCTAGATTCTTTGAAATGCACTCTACTTTTGAGTATTGAATAATCCTTCATGGTAAAAAACTAAATTTTATATGCTTTGTATTTTAATTACTCACATCACAACTAGTTTTTCGGTGCTATATACGTTGAACAACCTCATTCTCTCCATAATTTTCAAATCTCTTCAAATTAGAAGGAATTCTATGAATACAAGCTTCATGAGGCATATTTACACATTTGAATGTCTTTCTTGTAATTTACATTTATCATTATATAATAACCTGAAATTTTCATTTTTCAACTAGCAGTTATTAATCTGAGATATTATAGAGATATGAAGTCATTATTAAGTCATGGAGTTTGACAAGATATCATAACTTACAGTTTAAGAATGCAAGCCCTTTAAGAGCAGGAATTATTTTTTCTTCTGTTCTGTGTTTTACTGAGTGCCTTGTACAGGCTGGCACCTAGTAACTCTTCAATAGATGTTTGTCAATGAATAAAATAATAAGCAATACATGAATGATGGCCTGGATTGAAACTGTGCTACACATAGATTCCAAACTGATCCTATATTTAAATCAACAGGGCAAAATTTTCTTTCTGGAATATGAGGAAATTTGAACTCCAAATAAGCTTCAAACTCAAAATTTCACATTTGGTTTATAATCGTCTTGTGGATATAAGCTGACTTACTTACTTTCAATTTTACTGATTGATGAAACAGAAATCGAACGTTATGAGAGACACCGATGTCTGAAAATGTCTACCCTGCCCCTCACACGTCCTTGTCCCCTGTAACTGTTGCATAATATGTTCCCAGCATGTGACCTAGCCTCTGACTCTTTATCGCCCTCCTTTCTAGAAAATCCAAATAGCACAAAAGTGGCTGCTAATCTGAAAAAATAATACCTCCCTCATCTTAGTACCTTCTCTGTACAACTATTCTCAGAACTAGCCTAACTTCAGCTGGCTGCCTCCTGTTGAAGCCTGGTAAAATAGCCCCACTTCCTGAAGTTACATCCTCCGTTCTTCTAGAGCTTTCTCATGCCTGGTATCTTCAAATAAACATTTGTGCTCATGGTGTAATGGTGTTATGTTTGATTTTTCTCCACAAGAGGACCAGTTCATTTCAGGGCTAGAGTTAGCCTTAGATATGTGGGAATATGTACACTGAATTCATAGGCATATATATATATATATATATATATATATATATATGGTGGTGAGGTCTTAATCTCTGTAAGCAAAGTATTTGCTACACAAGCAAATATTTGTCTTCATTTTTCTAAATCTGTGGACATCAAGCCCTGAATTCTTCATGTAAAGTATACATGCACGTTTCAAAATTAAAATGAAAAATATATATATAATTTTCACTTTTAGAGTTTTTTATTCATAAATATGCCTCCTTAGTCACTGAGTATTAATTATTTCAGTTCTGGGAACAATCAGCTGAGAATAAATTACCTTTAAAACTATCTTTTGCTTGGTTTTTATAAGACCTCCTCATGAAGAGGATGAGCATTTCAGGTAGAATATATGAGCCTTTGATGCCATCTTTCTAGAAGCATCTCTGGCAGTCCTTGGAGGCAATCTAGAGGTTCATGATATTCATTGGTAAACATATTTCCTTATTGCCAAAAGAGAAGCTGTGCCTTCTAGGCTCTGCTTGGTCCACCTGAGTGTCTACAGAGTAGGTAACAAGCTGATTACAAGGCTTTCTGCTAGATTTATCGTTGGCATTACCGTTACAAAGCTCTCCAGGGTTTAACCCCCCTCCCACACCTCATCACAGAGAACAGCCAGCACCTTCAGTGGCCTTGCCTTCTGCATCCTTAGCATCCAGAGATAAGGCTACCACCACATCCCGTCCACAGAGTATTTCTGACAGATACTCTTTGTCAGTCATTTGGCCAGTTACCACATCCGTAATGTTTCATTCATGGCTCGAAGTGTAAACCTCTCCATTCATTTGTCTTTTCATAAAATTTTATCCTCAAACCTATTTGTACTTATTTCTCCCTCATCCCATCCCATTTCTCTTAAACCTTTTTGCCAGACTCTCTAAAATATCCCTTTCATGTCAATAAACATTTAAAAATTAATTTTGTAAAAGCCTACCTTAACCACTGTACAAAGAATCCCCCTCCATCTTGTTGATATAACTGGACTCTGGTTCCTTCCTGGAATATGAATTTTCCCAGAGCTCTCCAGAATAGAAGATTTCCAGATGACATGACTCCAGTTTCAAATGAAAGATTAGCATCCTGCCTTTCCTCAGTTCTTCTCCCAGATGCTCCCTATAGAATGCGCATATTAAACTTTTCTTCATTGTCACTGAGGTCAGCCTGAATTCCATGTTGTCACCATCATTGCTTACCTGTTTACTCCTCTCTTGGAGAAGAAATGTTAGGTCTGGCACAGGACGTCTCCCCACCACAGCTGTGTTACTTACTCAGGATGACTCAAACGATAACCTTCTTTCGTATCTTCTTAAGTTTCTTGTTTTCCTTTTGTATTACAGGTATACCTCAGAGATACCATGGGTTTAGTTCCAGACCACCTCAATAAAGTAAATATTGCAATAAACAAGTCACACAAATGCTTAGGTTTCCCAGTGTATATAAAAGTTATGTTTACCCTATACTGTAGTCTAGTAGGTGTGCAATAGGACTTATGTCTAAAAAGAAGTACACATCTTAGTGAAAAGATTCTTTATTGCTAAGAGAAAATTGGCTTTATTAACCTTTTTGCTAATAGAGGGTCTTGCCTTGATGACTGCTGACTGAACAGGGTGGTGTTGGTGAAAGTTGGAGTAGCTGTTGCAATTTCTTAAGAAAACAATAAAGTTTGTTGCATCAATTAACTCTTCCTTTCATAAAAGATTTTTCTGTAGCATTCGAAGCTGTTTGATATCAATTTACCCACAGTGGAACTTTTCTCAAAATTAAAGTCAATCCTCTCAAACCTTGTTGCTGCTTTATTAACTAAACTTATGAAATAGTCTAAATCCTTTATTGCTTATGTTTCTATTCTAAATGCTGTGTTGCTATTATTTCCACAATGTTCACGGCATCTTCACGGTAGATTCCTTCTCAAAAACTCACTTATTTTTCTTCATTTATAAAAAGCAAATCCTCATTTGTTAAAGATCTTTTTTTTATTTTTTATTTTTTGAAATGGAGTCTCCTTCTGTCACCCAGGCTAGAGTGCACTGGCAGGATCTTGGCTCACTGTAACCTCTGCCTCCAGAATTCAAGCAATCTTCCTGTCTCAGTCTCCTGAGTAGCTGGGACTACAGGCGCACACCACCACATCTGGCAATATTTTTTTTGTATTTTCAGTAGAGATGAGTTTCACTATGTTGGTCAGGCTGGTCTTGAACTCCTGATCTCAAATGATCCACCCATCTCTGAGAGACCACTTTGGTCTCCCAAAGTGCTGGTATTACAGGTGTGAGCCACCAGGCTCAGCCTGTTCAAGTTTTATAATGACATTTCAGCAACCACATCTGCAGTAACTTACTCCACTGTAGTTTTGAAGCCCTCAAGGTCATCTATGAGAGTTCGAATCTTCTTTCAAATTCCTGTTATTGTTGATATTTGACCTCCTCCCATAAATCACAAATGTTCTTAATGGCCTCTAGAATAGTGAATCTTTTCCAGAAGATTTTAAATGTACTTTGCCCCAATGCATCAGAAGAGTGAATATCTATGGCAGCTATAACCTTATAAAATATATTTCTTAACATCACACACTGGGGCCTGCAGTGTGGGGCATTAAGGGAGGAATAGCAGGGTTAGGGGGATAAGGGACGGATAGTGTCAGGAGAAATACCTAATATAGATGATGGGGTGATGGATGCAGCAAACCACCACCACGGCACGTGTGTATCTGTGTAACAAACCTTCACAATCTGCACATGTACCCTAGAACTTAAAGTATAATAAATAAACTTTTTTAAAAATAAGACATGAAAGTAAAAGTTACTCCTTAATACATGGGCTACAGAAGAGACGCTGTGTTAGCAGGCACAAGAAAAGCATAAATCTCCTTGTATATCTCCATCGGAGCTCTTGAGTGACCAGATGCATTCTCAATGAGCAGTAACATTTTGCAAGCAATCTTTTTCTGAAGAGTATGTCTCAACAGTGGGCTTAAAATATTGAGTAAACCATGCTGTAAACAGATGTTCTGTCATCTAGGTTTTGTTGCTACATTTATAGAGCATAGACAAAGTAGTTTAGCACACTTTTTAAGAATCCTAGGGTTTGGGGAATGGTAAGTGAACATTGGCCTCAACTTAAAGTTATCAGCTGCATTAGTCTGTCACTTGAAGCTTTGAAGTCAGGCATTGCAACATTGAATTTATTTAAAAATACAGTTGATGTGTAATAGTTTCTTTTAGAAATACTTGATGCAACTTCTTAGAATAAAAAAAGTGTTAAAAAGGAAAACAGATAACCACGGCATAGAAATAGTGAAGAAAAAAAAAAGATTGAAGCTATTTGTTGAGGCCAGAGGTAATACTGAGATTTTACTTGGTCCAAAATATTTAACGCTATCCAGTTTCATTGTATGGGACATTTTGTCTTAAATTTCTTTTTCTAAATGTTGATAAACTATAGAAAACTCTGATTCTCATAGAAAGAGAACCAGAATTTTTACATGTAGCTACCAACTTGTACCTTTATCATTAATTGAACTATTTACCTATTCCCAAATTATTTATTGTATGTATCATTATCATATACAAAATCCCCACATATATTAAGTCTATTTTGACTCTATCTTATTCTACTTATTATTGTTGTATAAGGATTATACTTTTGAAAACTAAACTAGCTTTAGAGTTTATTTGATGTCAAACCATCACTGTCCAATAAAAATATTACAATTATTTTCTAGCAGCCACATTTAAATAAAGATAAAATGAGGCTGTAAATAGTAGTTTTAATAATATTTTTATTTAATCCAATGTATCAATAATATTTTCACATATAATCAATTATATTTCACCACATAGTCAATATAAAACAATTATCAGTGAGATAGTTTAATTTTTTTCTGGCTAAATATTTGAGATTTAGCATGCATTTTACAATTAGAGCAAATTGTAATTCAGACTAGTCAAATTTTAAGTGTGCAAGAGATACAAGTAATAATTAGTGGCCACTTTATTGGACAGTACAGATATGGGAAAGTAAATATAAAAGAAAAATCAGTAAAAGTCTTGTAATAAGAGTATCTTCATAAAAGATATCCTAAAGAATCATGCAATCATGGCCATTAAAAGCTTTTCTGTATCAGACTGGCATCGAAGATTTATTTGAAGAAATAACTTTAGATAAAGATATACAATCCTACTACATAATAACTCAAGCATCTCCAAATTTAGCTACTTCTAATTATTGTTTTTCTAGTTTCAGTTAATTCTTCTAAAATCAGGTTAAAGAGCATAAAACAAATTTTTCATTTGTCTCATTTAATGATTATATAGAAAGTTTTGTTAGTGATTTTTAATAAAACTGTAGTACATTATAATTCCATATTTACTGGGTTATCAATTTTGAAATGAGTTTTAATCATTATGTATTTTAGGTATCTTTAACAGATTAAATTGACTAAATATTTTTCTTGGATAACGTTCTACTCTTCCAGACTATCAGTTCAACCCCCACCCCAAACGGAGTTCAGCCTTCAAAAAGAAATAACCCTTTTTCAGTGCAATTTGATAACATAATCTTCTGCTAAAAACTTTCCAAAGAAATGTTGCTCATTCAGGATTACATCCAAAATGCTCACCCTGGCCTACATGACTCAATAGGGTGGGCTCCATTACTTTTTAACCTTATATTCAACCACTCCCCTAACCTTTTTCTCACTCTGTTCTAGACACACTGATATTATCAGTGTTTCTCAAACACATCAGAGTTTCCCCAGGTTACATGCTTTCCCTCCGATATTCACATAGCTCTGACTCTCACTCCTTCAGGTCGTTTCTTGAATACCCACTTTCTAATGAGCCTAATCTATCCACATTACTGAAAATTGCAATGTCACTTCTCATTACCACTACTCCCTCTTCTCTATTTTACTTTTCCCCATACTACTATTGCTCTCTAATCTAGTCTTTTTTTTTTTTTTTTTTTTTTTGAACTATTTAGTTCTTGTTGCTTCTGCTCCACTAGGATGTAAGTTCTGCAAGGGCAGGGGGTTACTCTCTGCTTTGCTGCTGTATCCCCAGCATCTAAACAGTTCCTACTGACATATATGTGTTTAAAATAGTATAGTAGAAAATATATATCACAAGTATGATTTATATTTTTAAAGCTGTTTTATTATAACCTCTTTGACATTAGAAAAATAAGGAGTTTTATATATTTATAGCCACTATTCCCAGAAACAAAAGCAAAATAAATGATAACTAAACATGATTACATTAGAGATATTTAATTCTTAATCATTTTAGCACTTCATTGGTGTGTGACAGTGACTATTTTAAAAATACATGGTTAGCATATTGTGCCTATTCACAGTTATAATGAAGAGTAAAATAAATCAATAACTTTAAACTAATTTTAGAGTTTTGATTTCTGGACCTAAATCTTAAGCTTTCTTTCACGTTGCTATAAAAAATAATTTAAAAAACTTCAATCATTTGAAACTAGTGAAAATTCTCAAAGGATATTTTCTTTCATTTTTAACAGCAATTGTTCATATTTTTGACAATTAAATGTAACCATATTATTACACTGCCTTTCAAAGAGTCTTTGAAGTTTTAGGAAAATCTGAACTTCTACTTGCTAAGTTATAAAGATCATTATTCTGGAGTGCCACAATGATTGATATAATAGCAAAGTTTAGAGGATTTAAAGGAATAAATATGAAAAATCTTATAAACCAATAGTATACAAAAATTGAAAGCACACATATACACCAAAAACATCCAAGCTGAGGGCCAAATCAAGAATACAATCCCATTCACAATAATCAAAAAAATAATAAAATACTTAGGACTACAGCTAATCAGAGAGGTGAAAGATCTTCACAATGACAATTATAAAACAGTGCTCAAAGCAGTCAGAGATGACACAAACAAATGGAAGAATCAGTATTTTTAACATGGCCATACTGCCCAAAGCAATTTATAAATTAAATGCTATTACTATCAAACTACCAATGAAATATTCAAAGAACTGAAAAAAACTATTTTAAGATCCATATGGAACCAAAAAAGAGTCCAAATAGCCAAGACAATCCTAAGCAAAAAGAACAAAGCTGGAGGTATCACATTACCTGTCTTAAAACTATACTATAGGGCTATAGTAACCAAAACAGCATGGTACTGGTACAAAAACAGATACATAGAACAATGGAAGAGAATAGAGAACTGAGAAACAATGTCACATACCTACAACCATCTGATCCTTAACAAAGTCAACAAAAACAAGCAATGAAGAAAGAACCCCTTATTTAATCCATGGTACTGGGATAACTGGCTAGCTATATGAAGAAGATTAAAACTGGACCCTTCCTTATACCATGTACAAAAAATCAACTCAAGATGGGTTAAAGACTGAAATATAAAATCTAAAACTATAAAAATCCTGCAAGAAAACCTAGGAAGTATCATTATGAACATAGGACCAGGCAAAGATTTATGATAAAAATGCCAAAGTAATTGCAACAAAAGCAAAAATTGACAAATGAGACCTGATTAAACTAAAGAGCTTCTGAGTAGACAAAAATAAAAATAAATAATTAATAGACAACCTACAGAATGGGAGAAAATATTTGCAAGCTATGCATCCAACAAAGACCTAATACACAAAATCTATAAGGAACTTAAACAAATTAACAAGCAAAAGATAACCCTATTAAAAGTGGGTAAAATACATGAACAGACACTTTTCGAAAGAAGACATATATGTGGCCCACAAGCATATGAAAGAATGCTCAATGTCACTTAGCGTTAGTGAAATGCAAATCAAAACCACAATAAGGTACCATTTCAAACCAGTCAGAATGGCTACTACTAAAATGTTAAAAACTAAGAGATGCTGGTCAGGTTGTGAAGTAAAGGACATGCTTACACACTGCTGTTGAGAGTGTACATTAGTTTAGCCATTGTGGAAACTGTTGGCAATTTCTGAAAGAACAGAAAATAGAATTACCATTTAACCCAGAAATCTCATTATTGGGTATATACCCAAAGGAATATAAATCATTCTACCATAAAGGTACATGAACATGTATGTTTATCACAGCACTATTTACAATGGCAAAGAAATGGAATCAATCTTAATGTCCACTTATGTTAGACTAGATAAAGAAAATGTGGCACATATACACAATGGAATACTATGCAGCCATAAAAAAGACCAACATTATGTGCTTTGCAAAAACAGGAGTGGAACTGGAGCCCATATCTTTAGCAAACTTATTCAGAAGCAGAAAACCACATACCACACGTTCTGACTTATAAGTAGGAGCTAAATAATGAGAACAAATGGCCACAAAGAGGGGAACAATAGACACTGGGGCCTAATTGAAGGAGGGGTGGGAAGGAAGGAAAGGTTCAGGAAAATAACTGTCAAGTACTATGCTTAGTACATGTGTGATGAAATATCTGTATACCAAACCCCCACAACACACAATATACCTATATGACAAACCTGCACATGTACACAGTACCTAAAAGTTAAAAAAATTGAAAGTAATATTCACAAAATAATTGAATTAAATGTACTTTTAACTAGGAATCTGAAGAGTTAAATATCTTTTAAATGAGATTTACAGTATATTCAGAGATGTCCAAATAATAAATGAATAATACAACATCAATTAATAATGAGCTATAATTTGGGGGAACATACTATTTGCTAGTTGAAATGCTAACTGTGTGCTTTTTAAAAACACTAAGAACAAACTTGCTGCTTCTGCAATAATCTTTATTTCCTTAAATAGGAACCCTATACTTCTAGTGTCTTGACTTCAACCAAGGAAGCCATCTCTAATAGAAAGAAAAATAACCACGGAAATGTATCGGGTTATATAAATCTCTGGTACCTTAAAAGAAAAATGTTCCCATAAAATAAAATGTTTGCAAGTATTTTTCATGATAAAGCTTTATTCTTTAATAAGGTTTACATATTGTTTAGGAAGGAAAGGTAGTAATGCAGAGGATATGCCCTTTGCACTACAACATCACATTACTACAAATTAGCACAGGAGACTTGTTTTTATAGATTAACATACATACAATAATACACAGGTCAAATGTGTAGTGTGTAGATCTAGAAAAATAACAGGATAAAAATATACATAATGCACCCTTACACAACCTAAATTCTTCAATGACCTTAAATCTTCCCTTCTTTCCCTTCCTGCTCACGAAGCAACTATTATTGCAAGGCGGTAGTAACCATTAACCCCAGACTTACCCTGCTGTGCAAAACTCAGTCAAGAGCTGATTCTACTGTTTTACCTTACTTGGGAGTAAAGGGATAGGATTAACTCACCTATCTGATCTAACCAGTGTATAAGTACTCAGGAGTCATTTTTGAATGATAGCTTTCCAGTTCTGTACAAACTATAATCTTACTCCAGAAAATGACTGTAATCACAGTGGACAGAAATCAAGAAAACATGTCATCATGTGAGTACTGCTCTATAATATTTTTCTGAGACAGGGTCTCGCCCTGTTGCTCAGGCTGGGATGCAGTGATGTGATCTTGGCTCACCGCAACCTCCCACTGCAGGGCTCAAGTGATCCTCCCACCTCAGCCTCCCAAGTAGCTGGGACTACAGGCCTGTGTCACTACACACAGCTAATTTTTGTATATCCCTGTAGAGACAGGGTTTTACCATATTGTCCAGGCTGGTCTTAAACTCTTGGGTTCAAGCCATCCTCTTGGCTCAGCCTCCCAAAGTGCTGGGATTACAGGCATCAGCCACTGCAACCAGCCTACAATCTATTTCTTGGCTGCATTCTTGGTGCTGATTTCTACAAGGGTAGGGCCTTGAGAGATTACTAAGGCATTCTTAATCTGGGGAATATCTACTCTAAGACTACAGAGCTGTGTATATGCATGAGAATGTGTGTGTATACACAGTTGAACCCCAAATATCTGAGACAGGTCTCAGTTAATTTAGAAAGTTTATTTTGTCATGGTTGAGGAAGTGCACCCATGACGCAGCCTCAGAAAGTCCTGACAACATGTCCCCAAGGTGGTCTGAGCACATCTTGATTTTATACATTTTAGCAAGAAACGAGACATCAATCAGTACAGGTAGGATGAACATTAGTTTGATTCAGAAAGGCGGGACAACTTGAAGCAAAGACAGGACAACTCAAAGCGGAGAGGAGGCTTCTAGGTCATAGGTAGATAAGAGAAAAGTAGTTGCATTCTTTTTAGTTTCTGATTAGACTTCCCAGAGGAGCCAATCAGATATACATTTAACTCAGTCAGCAGAGGGATGACTGGATAGTACAGGAGGCAGTTTGCCATAAGCAGTTCCCAGATTGACTGTTCCCTGTAACTTAGCAATTTGGGGGCCCTAGGATTTATTTTCCTTTCACATACATACATATAAACACCTGAACATACATGTTTTCGTAACATTTTGGTAGTCACACATATATCTTTATTTAAGTAAGACGTGTTTGGTAATCCTAGCACTTTTGGAAGCCGAGGCAGGTGGATTGCCTGAGCTCAGGAGTTCAAGACCATTCTGGCCAACATGGTGAAATCCAATCTCTACTAAAAATACAAAAAATTAGCCCGGCATGGTGGCAGACACCTGTAGTCCCAGTTACTTGGGAGGCTGAGGCATGAGAATTGCTTGAACCCGGGAGGCAGAGGTTGCAGTGAGGCAAGATGGCACCATAGCACTCCAGCATGCGCGACAGAGCAAGACTCTGTTTCACAATAAATAAATAAATAAGTAGTATTTGATATAGTTACCTTTTGTAAAAAGTATCATACTCATCAGTGGAAATGTAAACCTGCTTGGTCTAGAGAGCAAGGAGCCAGTACAATGGAAAGGTTTAACACTAACCTTCAGCTACCAAGCAATGGGCAGTGATGATCTTAATGAATCATTTTTATTTCTTCATTAGAGAGATATGGGAATTATTGTCAACATTGTTATTTAGAAAATAAGAAAGTAACATAATAAATAGCAGAGCTATGATTTGATCCCAGGGTCTGTACACATGGATCCTGGGGTCAAGTCATAGATGTGCTGTTTACGATGTGCCATTGGTCCTCCTGAGCCTATAATTTCCATTTAAATTTTTATATGCTGCAAGAACATAAGCAAAGAATAACTACACTTTTACTGCTACTTATTTAAAAACTGCACTTTTCTGAAACATTTGGGTTTCAAAGATTCATTTCCAGATGCAATGGCAGAGTTAAATAATTGTGATAGAGACGGTATGGCCTGCACATCCTGAACTATTTACGACCTGGCCCTTTACAGAAAAAAAATTGCCAATCCCTAAGATAGATGACTGAACCAAATGAATAATATTCCTTAACAAAATAAATATATTTATATATCATACATTTATAGTCTCCCTCTTTAGAGCTCCCAGTCTCCTCCCTCTTTTTCTGTTCCAATTTTCTTCATACTTTCAATGTATCAATCATGAACAACTTAAGGAAAAAGTTGAAATTCCCAAGGTAGAACATCAAACTTTTTAAATTTAGCACGAACAAAACTTTCCAGTTTTAGCTCATATGCCATTAACTACCAGTTCCTGAAAAGCTATGATGCTACTTAACATCCTCACACATCTCATGGGTTTGCCATCCTGTTTCTGCTCCTTCAAAGTCTACCTTCTATTCTCCATCTTTTATTCAAAATCATTTTTCTATTGAATTATTGTATTTCGCTTAGGCCAAAGTGGTATTTTTTTTTTTTAAGCACGTTTCCTAGGTGACATTCTGCCATATGCCATG
The DNA here is from genome assembly GCF_030222135.1 of Aotus nancymaae. Taxonomy (NCBI): domain Eukaryota; kingdom Metazoa; phylum Chordata; class Mammalia; order Primates; family Aotidae; genus Aotus; species Aotus nancymaae. The sequence continues at coordinate 54,878,390 of NW_026988431.1, read as the reverse complement.
CTTTTCTCTTTTTATCTTACATTAATGTCTCTAAATGGTAAGTAATTTTTTTGAAAAATTGTACTCCTCTTTAAGTATATACCCCTAAGCTTCACATTACGACATGTCCTTCCTATAAACAGAGGCCACACCTCTTATAACTTGATTTCCTTCACTGCTTCTGACAGTACTTTTAAGTTGTAAGTGCTTGATTTGTTTTTATTTTACCTAGAATATTCTGAAAGTATGCATTTGTTTCACTATTTTACCTAGAATATTCTGAAACAGAAACAGTGATATATCAAAAATGCATATTTAAAAATATTGCTCAATATATGAACAACATCTATTTTTCTAAGCATATAAATTTCTTAAATTCTTCGTTTTAAATTCACAGGAGAGCAGTGAGACAAACACATACAGAAAGAAATAGAGAGAGAACAGTATTTGAAAGCCATACCAGTAAATACTAGCAAAGCCTCTGCTCTGACATCTGCATTCCAGCCCCAGTCTCTAGATCTCGGCTGTGTGGAATGGTAGAATCAGTGCTGTGGCCATCTGTAGCAATTAACTGAACATTAATGTTCTTGCTGTAGCTGATGGTTGAGACCTCTGCAGTACAATAAAGAGCCTGGAAATTCTACTTTCCATTTTGCAGAAAAGGGTAGGAAATATTGACCAAATCTATAACATAAAAGCTCATTCAATTCAAAGCAATAGAGAGATATCGAGACAACAAATATTTTCATCTAAAGAATAAAGGGGTTGGTGGGGCATCAGATATGCATAATTATAAACAGTTGCTACCTTCTTAATTGGATGACTGGGAAAATCTCTAACTGTAGGCATCCAATTGGCAGGGTCAAATCATTCATTGTGCATACTGATGTCTGATGAACAATATTCCCACCCATAGCTCTGGGCTATGTCTAAATTTGATACCTACCATTTCAATAAAAGTGAACTGATCTTAATTTATTATGATGATGCCAAATGGTAAAGGAACATGTTTGTCATAAATGAAGAAGATAACTTTTTCCCTCAAAACACACGACTAATTCAAATCGGCTAATTAAGGCACACACACAAAAATCATTTTATGTTATTTTCTGAAGCCAAAAGTTTCTGAATTTGTATCTACTAATGTGGTTCATACAAATGCTGACTTTAATTTTTGTTCCAATTGATTGAGAGTTATGTGTTATATATTTGGACAAAGATGTTTTACTTAACTCAGTATCCAGGGCTGTCAGAATGTTATGTAAGCTGATAAAAATATACCTTGACATCACTGAAGCAACAACAGCCAATGGAGCAACTGCCTTTGGAAATGGGGCTGAGGCTAGTGATCCAGGGAGAGCACTGGTATTTTCATGGTCCTGTAGAACTGGTCTTCATTTACTCTGAAATTATCTGGATACTCCTAGTCAATTTCTCACAGTCCACTGGGCAGGATATAGTTTCCTGTGTCAGCCATCCCACATTGTTTTTTTAATAGAAACTTTCTGTAACAAACTAAGTAGACTTTATCCATCAAAATTCAATCACATAGTAGGGAAAAATGCAACTTTCATAGCAGGATGAAGAAGGTATTTCTTCCAGTATACTGCTATGTTGAAAAAACCAGGTGAAGATTTAGCTCGTTCTTATATAATACATTACAGCAAAATCAGCAGGGAATTTTTGTCTGCCAGGGTGCAGTTATAGTGACAGATATAGGTACTGCATTCTGGTTTCTTTCTAATTGCTCTGTCATTCAAAATATTTGTCTGAAGATTAAGAAAGAAAAAAAAAGATGATATTTAAGTAGGGGAAGGTTGATATATAAAGTGAAAAGCAACTCTATCCCCTAGTTGACTGTTTTTTACATTCTTGCCTTTGTGTGTATGAATTTCTATATTGTGTTAAGTACAACTACGTTGTGCTATAGTAATAGAGTCTTTCAAAATACCACAGACTGGAACATGAGTTGAGCCTCCATGTTTTATGATGCTATTTCCCCAGGCAGTCCAGCTTACTGCACCTCATCTCGCCTCAGCTTTAGCAATAGAAGGAAATATTAAGAGTTCCATCATTGCCTGAGAAGTAAAATACATCTTTGCAAGCTCCATAAAGGCAGGAATAGAAATATTATAAAGACTTCATGAGGGAATTAAAAACACATTCCATATTTGTTTTCCAGGTTTAAGAGTAAGTGTCTGAGAGCCAGTTCACATAGTAAGTTTCAACAAAACATCATAATGCAATGGCTTCAAATATAATCTAGGAAATCATATTTTTTACTAATCTCAATTTGTAAAGGAAAAAAAACTTACGAAGTACAAATATAAAAGCAAAGAAAGAATAGCCAAATCTAAAAGTAAATTGCTACAGTAAATTCTTCTCTATTTGCTATTCTACTAAATAAAATTCTCTTAAACAGCATGTGTATAAAGCCTTGTGTGAGAGTATGGTTATGAATATCCTGCATCAATATCTTTAAGCCATTAAAAGTAGTACAAATTTCTCAATTTCAAGCAAAACTTCAAAGTTACAAAATTACAACAAACTTTCTGTCATACTCTAAGTGCCACAAAGGTTAAAACATTTTTGTTTTTGCCACTGATAAAGATGAATACCCCTAAAACTTCTCAATGAATTAAATGATCAAAGATATTTTAAAATAAATGAAATAATCATTTCAGAAAAAAAAGACAAAATGAATTTTTAGAATTCCTATGCTTGCCAACCCATGATTTTTTACACCTATAAATAGATTTTAGTGATTTATTTTAAGTGATTTTATTGTTGTGTTCCTCCCTACCTCCACCCCCAACTAAAACATTTATATGTTTAAGTTCTAACTCCCTGTACCTCAGAATGTGACCTTATTTGAAGGCAGGATCTTGAAAGAAGTAATCAAATTAAAGTGAGTTCATTAGAGTGGGCTTTAATCTGACTGGTATCCTTATGAAAAGGGAAAATCTGGAAACAGAAATACACACAGGGAGAAACCACATCAAGATGAAGACAGAGATCAGGATGAAGACTCTCCAAGCCAAACAATGCCAAAGACTACCAGCAAACCCCCAGAAGCTGGGCAAGACGCACAGAACAGATTCTGTCTCTCTCACAGTCCTAAGAAGGAATCAACTCGCCAATGCCTTGGTTTTGGGCTTCTAGCCTCTGGGACTGTAAGACAATAAATTTCTTTTCAAACCAGTCAGCTTGTGGTGCTTTGCTACAGCAGCTTTAGCACACTAATAAGTCGGCATAAGGTTTGTTTGCTGCTTATTTCTCAAGAAACATAAGAATTATTGTTAGCATGTTATAAATATTTCATTTTATTTAATGAGAAAAATAACATTTTATTTTAAAACACTATTATTTTTACCAAAATAAAGGTTTTAAGTCCGATTTCTCCTGGATTTAATAGGGTTTTTTTCTCAAGTCTATAAGGTTTCCCAGTTGTTTTTTAGATCTTTAAATGAATAATATAATATTTCCAGATTTCAATGACAATTATTTTAGATACAAAATTTGTATGTATTATAGAGGACATGTTTTAAAGACATTTTTTAAATTCTCTGGTTAATTTTTAAAGTCAAGCTATTAGGTAAAAAGCTTACCCGTGAGTTTAATTTTTTAAATCATCCTGTGTTCATTTACTCAAACATACAATAAAAATATTATAAACTGGCCAAAAAACTAAACATAAAATAAATATGAAACAAAACAAATATAAAAGTAACAGTATCTTATATCTATAAAGGACTTTGCAATTAAAAGCTGTTTTATAAGTCCTTTAATGAACACAACAACTCTACTGGGCAGTATCTTAGGCATTATTTTTGCCAATTTGACCACATGATAAATTAACCAATGCCTGGAGGGACTGTTGTGTGGGGCAGAGTTTTGAAACAAGGAAGGCAATGCGATGTCCTGTTTATGGTGGTATTTATTGCATACTGCTATTATATGTACATACTACCCACATACGGAAATAATTATGCCAGTACTTTAAGTCAAACCCCATCCTAAATCTTTTAACGGGATTTGGCAGAAGGATGTGCCTTCAACTCTAGCTTTGTTTAAATTTTAGACTATTCATATTAACTAAATAGGAAAATGTTTGCTTACTTTGCGCAAAGGTCTCGTAAGCTCAGCACCATAGTCTTAAAACATAAACTCTTCTGCCTTTCTTCCTGTCTCTGCTGTTGAAATGTTTCAATCACATTATTTAACCTATTAAAATGTCTTTTTTTAAAACTCTCCATTTTTCTGTGCGCATGTGTGTGCTCACCCATTCTCAGGAAATCTGCCTACAAACCAGCAGCTATGATTACTGATAAATTAAATGTCAAATCCAGGGCATGTAACTTCATTAAAACAAGTTCAAAATAAATGATTGCCCACTTATTAAGTGGAAATAATCAAATTGCATGTTTTCAGAAATCTTATTCTAAAATAGTTAATTATCTTTGCAATTAATATTCCTTTATCATCAATACATTTGGAAGATATATGTAAATCCAGTTCAGATGGCCTGTCATAGTTGATGACACAAATGCATTGCTCAAAAAGATTTTTCTAAATATTCTTATTTTCACTTGTTACTCAAAATATTGGAAGCCATTGTTTAGACACTTGGCTTTTTAAGTGTTATCATTAAATATTTCAATAAAAAACTGCATTTAAACAATGTGTAAAATATTTTTGATATTTTACATAAATATTTTTGATATTTTGTATAAAATAAACCACATCTATAATAAAATTCATATTTTTTTCATCTCAATTAACATTGAAAAATAACTCTCCAAGGTAGATCTGAAGCAGAGCATAATTTTCGACTATCTCCAACTATAATTAAATATACTGATGAAAGTAGAAAACTCTAATATGCCCAGATATAACCCTCTAAACTAATCTAATTTTTCTCTTTAATCAAGAATGTATCAATAACATATTATGCAGAAGATCATGCTTAGTCACTAACACAGATGAAACTTAGTTGGCTACACAAATGCCTCTTTCAATGATAAATCAGTTTCTGTTGGCAACCTTGTAGCATTATTATATTAAAATGGCTACTAAACACCCAAGTTTGCTGTATGGTGAACAGTCTGAAAAGAAAAAAGATATTTGTAGCTCAGAGGGTTCTTCATGCTGACCTAGATTAGCATTAGTGTTTCTGGCTGCAGTGGACTGGTAACCTCGTCTCAGGGCAACTATCTCATCTTATCAGTGGGGTCTTGTGACCTGTTGTTTATTGTCTCCTGTCTTATCAGCTGGTTCTTGTGGACTGTTGTCTTTGAAACTAGCACTGCCAAATACCCATCTAAGTTCCTGCTTAGAGATTACACATTCCTTTTTTAATTTTAAGAGGTTGTAGAAGAACAAAGGTCTAACCAGTGTAACTGCTTTCTGCTGATTTTATAGGTGAAGGCCTTGCCTCCTATCGGAGTATTAAAAATTTCTGCATGCCTGATCTAAGGGGTCCAAAGAAAGGGTGACTTTATTTCCCAGGTCAGAAGATAGGATGGGTTGGAAGCCTTTTGCTAGCATCTTCTTTACATGGAATTGTTGTAATCTAGAAGACACAAACTTTACAAGGACTTTGAATAAGTGGAGGCCAAATATTAGTAATAAGAAGATATCTATCAAAGGTCCCAGGATGTATGGAAACCAACTGACTAATGATAAAAGTCTCTTCATTGAATTCCAAAAGGCCTGGGTATTGGGAATGGGAATTCCATGTAGCCAGGTAATTTGCTTTTCTATATCTTGCTGATATCGTCCTTTATTTGACCTGAGGTTTTTATTAATCAAGTACATACCTCTCCTCATTTCCAACAACAGGTAGCCCAACACTAATCTTATTCATTACACATCTGCTAAGGGATCAAGGGAGATTATCAATTTATTTAAATCATCTCCCCATTCTAGGAGACAGCATGTAGACTGAAGAAGTAATTTTGAAGAGTTGCCTTGTGATAAGCAAATCCTCTCCATGGGGCCAACATGCTGACAGCAGCCCTAACTGCAGTCAATATAGGAACAGTTGCCCTCTTAGCTCTCAGGTGAGTGATATTATATATTAGAAGGCTCTGTCTTTGTTATTGTACATTGACCCCTGTCCCAAACATTGTCAATACTGGTAACCATGGGTTTTATGATCTCAAATGAGAGACAAGTCATAGGCTGATTGGATAGGTGTCTATACAACTGTAGGTATCCATTGGGGGTGTAAACCCCTAATGGGATGGGAATTGTTAAGAAAGTTTAGTATTTGTGTTATCCAAGGAGTGCTTAGATTGAAGCATGAATGGGATAAGAATTTAAGGGAGAGAGTAGTAAATTAAAGCAATGAATGCCATTATCACAGGAGGCAACTATGGAAGTTAGGAAGGACACAGGGATCTGTAGAGGGACTAAGATCCTTCAAGAGGAATAAGAAGAATTGTAATTGGTGGGATCATCAGGGCAAATATGTGTGAAGTTTACTTGGCAGGTAGTGCTGAAGTTTGTAGACATTAGGTGGCTGGGAAGGGATGGCCTGAAAGAATGACCCTACCCTGACCAGGATATAAAAATATATACAACTTTGACAGAGATTTTGTCTCCTTGCCAGAATTTTTGAAATGTCTAGTCAACAATTGGTGTAGAGAGTATCATATGAAGCAATATTTAAGAGGGCAAGGAAAAAGATATCACTGTTAGTAGGGGAAACTGAGAATGACACAACAGCATTTTAAGTCTTCCAGAGGTTCACAAGTGTAGGTCATGGTGTTATCTTCCGGTGTTTGCAGGGACTGATAAGAAGCAGATTTAACTCTGGACAGTAGTACCCATCCAGTGATTCCCTGAAGTTTAACTGTAGTAGACAGATTCAACAACACTTGAAAGGGGCCCTTCCACTTTGGCTGTAACTGATCCTTGAGGGGTCCTTCTTTCCAGGTTTTAAGTAAGACTAAGTCTCCTGGTTAAACAAGGAAGCTATTATTTTCCTTCATGGGAAAGGACAAAACATTATTTTCATATTCTTGAAGGGCCTTTTGAACCTGGACTAAGTTGATGATGTGAGTAAGCATTTAATGTGCCTCTTTGTCAAACAGGAGTTCTGAAGTTAAAAAGGGTCTCCCATAGGTCATTTCAAATGGGCTAAGTTTTGGGGTTCCCTTTGGGGCCATCCTTATGCACAAGATGGGAAATCCAAGGTTCTCTGGTAGAATTTCAGCAATGTTCTCTTTAGGACATGATTGGCTTTTTCTACATTGCCTGAGGATTGAGGCATCTAGGAGGAGGCCTAAGGCTGATAAGCAATACCTAAGAATGAGGGAACCTGTCAAGTTATTTTGGCTGTGAAGGAGGGACCGTTATCACTTGGCAAATTTCTTGATAATCCAAACCCTGGGATGATGTATTTAATTAAGAATCTGAAGAATTCCAATGGCTTTTCTCTCCTTGTGGAAAAAGCTTCAGTCCGCCCAGTGAAAGTGTCCATAAGTACCAGCAAATGTTTTAATCCCCTGCAAGGTGCCATCTGGGTGAAATCTATTTGCCAGTCTTCCACGGGGTATGTTCCTTAGTATTGAGTAAGGAAAAGAGTAAAGGGGGGCTTCCTGGGTCACTATAGGCACAGAATTCCTAGGCCCTGACAACCCTTTTAATAGTCTGGAACAGTCCCTGCACCAGGAACATTTGGGAAATATATTTGAAGAGAGACTCTCAGCCCAAATGTGAGGATTCATGACAATGTTTAACTATTTTCCATTGTCCAGCCTTAGGGAGGAAACTGTGTGTCGTTTCTTAGCAACCATCCTGAAGGTCTTTTTTGCAAGCCTCTTTGCAAGTCCATTTAATTTCCTCAAGTGTATACTATGGTGCCAATGGCATGGACTGAGGAGGAGGTATCAGTACAGTGGCATGCAGTACCAGTCTTCCTTTAGCTGTGGACTTGGCTGCTCTGTCTACCAGGGCATTTCTTTTAACGACAGAGGTGTATTTCTTTTGGTATTCCCTTCAATGAATAACTGCTATTTCTTTTGGGAGTTGGACAGCGTCCAAAAGTTTAAAGCTCTGATGTTCAAAGAGTGATGTTGTATGGGGGATCTCTTAGTTGTTAGTAGTCCTCTTTCGTTCCATATGGCAGAATGAGCATGAAGCACCAGGAAGCTATATTTGGCATCAGTAAATATATTGACTCTTGAGTCTTCCCAGTTGGAGGGCTATAATTAGAGCAATTAATTCCACTTTTTGTGCAGAAGTCTGGGAAGGTAAATTCTTAGCCTCAATAATTTCTTGCTGGCTAACCACAGCATAACCTGTCTTTCTTATTTCCTCAAGAACAAAGCTACTCCCATTTGTAAAACATTCGACATCAAGGTTAGGCAGGGGCTTATTTTTAAGGCCAGGCCTAGTAATATAGGTCTGTTGTATAGTTTCTGCACAGGAGTGGATGAGTAAGGGATCTGTTTCTTAGAACATGGGGTCCAGTAACAGGGTGACAGGATTAAAATATTTGACATACTATAAGGGTAACAACTGGGGTATCAAGCAAAACAGTCTAATATTTAAGTAACCTGCCCCCTGTTAGCCATTGGGTGTCCTCTTGGCTCTAAAATACCTGTGCTTGAGGGGAAGTCATGACTTCTAATTGTTGCCCCAAGGTAAATATATTGGCTTTTTCTACTAAGAGACCAGTGGCAGCCAAGGCTAGCAAACACCCTGGCCATCTGGCCTCCACCTGGTCTACCTGTTTAGAGAAATAAGTCCTTGGCCTACGATTATTTCCTGGCCTTTGAGTTCTACCCAAAGCTGGCCCTTATCTGTCAGCCACAGAGAAGGGAAAAAGGTTTTTCTAAGTTTGGGAGTCCAAAGGCAGAAGCTATTCAGTTTTTCTTTTAGGATTATGAATGCCTGTTGGCAGATTCTACCCTCACTCAAAGGCCCATAATCATTCCCTTTAAGAGCCTCCTAAAGTGTTTTTGTTATGAACCTAAACCCAGGTATCCAAACCTAGCAAAACCCTGTCCTTCCCAAACATGTACTTAGTTGCTTCTTAGTCTGAGGGGTCTGGAGGGCAAGGATGGTCTCCTCTCATTTCTGAACTGGGATCCTTGTCCCAGGAGTGAGCATGGGCCACAAATTTTTATCCTTTGGACAGAAATTTGGGCCTTATTGGGGAATACCCAATACTTTGATTTTCACAAAGAAATAAGAACTTTTTATTCAACTCATTTCTAGTAAGGCTGGAAATTCATAGGTTATCTACATATTATAGGAGGGATCCATCTATTAATTGTAGTTCCTTTATCTCTTTTATCAATACATTCCCAAAAAGATGGGGACTGTCCCTGAGACCTTAGGAAAGGACAGTTCAGATAAGCTAAGATGTGTCATGTGTCTGGATCAGTCCATTCAAAAGTAAAAAGGTACTGAGTGTGGGTGCAAGGTACACACAAGAAAGCATCTTTTAAGTCTAATACCATGAATCAATTAGCATTTTTGGAATTTGAGTCAGCACTGAAATCATGGCCTCATTGACTGCCTTCAGATCCTGGACAACCCTGTGTTCCCCTATTTATTTTATTTTTTTATTATTATTTTTTTTTGACAGGCAGAACAGGGCCTTTACAGTAGTTGGAATTCTCTTTGGATTTCAGGTCTTAAAGGATACTGTTTTATACATGGATAACAAGTACTGGATTTAAAAAGTAATCTGGTCTTAGGATACATTAATAGCTCTACTAGGAACTTTCATGTCCCAAATTGGGGGGTCTACTTGAGAAGTAATATATGGTGGAATGGTGGCCTCTTCTTTACTTTTGTTAGGGCATGCAATGCGCTTAGTGTTAGTGGGGGCCCCTCTTGGCTTGCAACTTTCCTATGAGACTCTCTAAATTGAACCGTGGCCTGAAATTGGGAAAGTAACGTTCTTCCCAGTAAAGGAATAGGGTACTCAAGTATAATCAGAAACCTTGGGAAAGTGTTTGCTTTACCATGGTGACACCAAGGGGCTAGGTAAATGTTTTGATCTTTGGTTGACGACCAATCCCCATTAAGGTACACAGTGGCCCTGAGAAATGGGTCAGACCTGAGAGTGACAGCTCCTGTATTTAATGAAAATTCAATATTCTTAGCTGTCATGTAAGGGATTACCTGAGGCTCATTTGTGGAGGTAATACAGTGTCCAGTAGCAGCCTTGGGAGGCCTCAGGCCCCATCAGTACTCTGTTTTCTTGGCCACCATTCTCTTGGCCACTTGGCTCCCTTTGAAGGCTCAACAGTCCTTCTTCCAATGTCATCTAGCATACAGAAAGCACACAGATTTTGGCCCAAGGGCCAGCAAGTTGAGGGCTATTGTCTGGGAATCCCAGACACCTATCTCACAATTCTGGGGGGAGTGGGTTACCCTGAGGTGGCAGGGAGTTTGGGGCAGTTGCCAGCAACTGTGCCTTTGGTTATTCCTTCTGTTTTTCTCTGCCTTCTCTGCTCTGTCTTTATTGTTGTAAACTCCAAAGGCCATGTCTACATTGGTGCATAGGTGTTTGAGGTCCCAGTGCTGCCTTTTTTTTATAGCTTTCTCCTGATGTTAAGGACAGATTGGGTAATAAAGTGCACACCCAGGAGAGCATGCCCTTTCAGGGAGTGTGGGTCTGCATTAATATTTCCTGACTGCTTCACCTAAGAAGTCCTAAATCAGAGTTGGATTTTCATCTTTCCCTTGAGTTATTTCCCTAACCTTATCATAATTAATGGGCTTAATTACACATTGCTTGATGCCTTCTATTAAACAAGTTATCATGTGGTTTCTGTGTTCAAGATCTTGAAAGGCCCTCTGGTAATTCTACTGGGGGTCCACATCTGGGACTGCATCTCCTCCCACACAATAAACAGCATGACCTTGATTGCAAGTGGCTATTCCATCTGCGTGTTCATGGGCAGTGCCTAGAATCCTTCGTTTTACTTCTGCTGTACAGCAGGTAGACAGCAATGTCTATAAGCCCGATCAAGTCAAATCAAAGGATATGGCCAGCTTAACAAATTCCTCAACAAGCTTTCCTGAATCCTCCAAAAACTAGCCAAACATATCCTTACATAAAGCCAAACCAATCATAGAAAAGGCACATGTACCCTGCTTGTTCCACCCTCTCCATCAGTTACTTCCCACGAAGGACACAGGTTCAATATTAGAGGCTGGTATGAGGCCCCACATTTGGTAATACTAGTTGGGCTTATTTCCTTAAGCAGTGGAGGTATATACTGGGGCAGGCTGAATAAGGAGAAGAGGTATCTGATAATGTCAGGGTGGAATTCTGTGCTGAATACTCTCAGGACTCCCTTCAGAACTGGGAGGCTGAGGAAGCTTTAGGGAGAATGTAAGCCTTCTAGGGAAAGGAGCAGCATAAGAGGAGATCATCCAGGATGTCCAGCGCAGTTTCTTGGTTCCTGGACGTAACATGAGCCAGACACATTCTGCACGTGTCCCTCAAGTCAGAATCTTGGTAGAAGACCATTCAAGCCTGAACATAAGGGACGTCTTGCCACTTTTCTTCTCCTTTACAGAAGTAAAATTGTAAAATAGTGTTGTAGTGCAAAGAATCACTTTTAGGCCAAACTTCCTGGTCTTTTAGTTTGTAATGGATCCAGGCAATATTAGAATAGAAAATAAGTTTGTTTTTCTTTTGACCATTCCATTTGAATTTATTCCAGTTTCCTAAAAGGCACTCTAGTGGTGAGTCCTTCAAAATGCTAGCCGTTGTTCCTATTTCTTACAAGGAATTTTACTAGACACGGGGATTATTTTGAGTCTAGTGAGAGCCCAGCTGTTTTATCTTTCAAATTTCCACCTGCCTTTTTCCTCATCAAAAGTCAGTAAAGCTATTACTATCAATTCCTGCAGAGAGGGCAAGAATATACCTAGCACGGTGCAATGAACATAGATTATGAGATACGAATGAGCAGTGGAATGATGGCTGTGTCCACCAGTATACAAAATATGACAGAAGAGCTGTTTGAATAAGCACGGTAGAGAGCACGAGGTGAAAATAGGGTGACCAGAATCAGGGTTTTCAGTGCAGATACAGCAGTGAGGACCAAAGGAGCAACTATTGTCTGAATTCCACAAAGAGTGAAGAAAGCATGTCGGTTATGAGCAGAAGAGGGAAAGCTGGCAGCAATGATAATGACCAGAATGCAAGCAGGCTGAAACCTCACACAAGAAAATGGAGGCTTCAGGTCTCCAAGCAGGGTAAATGGATTAAGGTTCCTCCCCATTTTAGAAACCAGAGGTAAAACTGGAGTTTTAGAGTTGTAAGCACACACCATTGTTTAAGGGAATAGTAGTAATAAAGGAGAAGCAAATCCTTTTGCTATGATTCTTTCCAGCGGCAATCTCTGCAGTGGCAAAGCAAACAGCGTAGAAGCGGGTAGTCAGCTGGTCATTGCAGAAAATAGTAACTTCTAACTTCAGAACGGACTGAAAAAAGTCACTGAAAATAGTAGAGGGGAAAATAGCAAGAAAAACACTGACAAACGATGCAGTGTGGTTCAACAATCTCCAGTGAAAATAAAACAAATTCAGACGCTGCCAACACAATCACCCGATCTGGATCCAGGGCACCAAATACTGAAAGGCCCGGAGCATCAGGGTATCGGCCAGCAAAGGTCCCCACATCACAGGCTGAAAACCCTGGAGCATCCGGAGGTGGTCAACAGTGAACACCAAAGGCACAACTGGGGCCATGGAACAGTATGACTGACATCCCAGAGTCAGAACAGTGGGGCATCTCTGACAAACAAAGTGTCTTGCCTTACACAGAATAAAAATAATTGCCCAAAGTGCCAAAGCAAAAATTACAAGTGTGACAACAAAATAACCACAAGTATGCATTTTGTCACTAAAAGCAGAAAAGTAAAATAGCCAATTACTGGAAAGAGCAAAGGTCTGAGAGGAGGAGCAACAAGGTGGGTTATAAATGACATGGCTGACCAGGCATGCTCTCCTCTGAAGCAGCCAGACAACAGAAGGGGAAACGGTGAACTGACTGTGAAGCCAGAGACCCTGTTCCTATTGCTTGGTCCACCGAGAAAGGTAAAGGAGGAGTGAAGAGAGTGAAAGAGAAAGGAAAATCAGAGGAGAGAGCTTGATGTCAAGGGGGATCAAAGACGACACTCATCTGTGGTGTCCAAATGGTGCCGATCTTTCTTAATTTGGGGTCTGGGTGAAGGTCTTTCCACATCTTGCCCTATGTTGGGCAAACCCCCAAGTACTGGGTTCAACCCAGTAGTCTGGGTGAGTCCTTGGCTTCACACAGAAAACAATTCTAGAGCATGCCCATAGAGAAAAGTGAAAGCAAGTTTGCTGGAAGAACAAAGGAACAAAAGGATGGTACGCCTCTCTGGGCTGCTTGCCGTTTATATCCAATTACTTCTTGATCATATGTTGAACACGTGAACTATGCATGCGTTTTTCCAGGAAAGGGGCAAGGAGCTCCTGCAACCTGAATTTTATCTTTATTCAGACCGTACAGGGTAACTTCTGAATATCGCCGTAGCATTTGTAAACTTGTCATGGACTGGTGGGAGGGTTTTGTTTTGTTTTGTTTCAGTATTTTAATGAATTATACTGAGCATATACTGAGCAGTGAAGGTGGCTGGAGCTCGCTTTCCTTACCATCTTGGCTCTTGCTGGTCTTGGCTGGTTTCTTTTACTTTCTTTTGTCTTATCAGCAGGGTCTTGTGGACTGTTGTCTTGAAAACTGATCCTGCCATAACCTATCTCAACCTAATCACCAAAGTCTGCATAAATTTTTAGATTATTGTAGGCTCATTATGCCTCTGTTTCTATTTTATGTGCCACCACAAAGCAAACAAACAAACAAAAACACAAAGATCTTAGGACTCACTGCTCTCTTTTTTTCTCCCTCTTTTCTCTTTTTCTTCCTGATAACATTACTAATGCCTCCTATGTAGAAAGAACTGTTTTAAATTTAATATTAGCAAACAAGAAGAAGCATATCAGAGCTTGGCACATAAAAGAATCTAAAGCAGAAAGTGGAATAACAGAAACAAAAGTGGAAAAAAAGTCAATCTGCATACTACAAGATACAGTTGGTTTTTTTTTCAGTATTAGATAATGTATTCACAATTCTAAACTTTTTGATTGCAAACTCCTAGTGCTGTCCTAAATAGATAATTTCTTTCAGTTTTAGTAATTACCATCAACTTATCAAACTAAATGAAGACATATTCTTTACAAAAGAATAATGTTGAATTTGGAGTCCTTTGCTCTGAGATTATTCCCAATTCACTGTACTGGGAATTTCTTGTCTTTAAAATGTAATACTGCCATGATTTTCAGCAAGCCAGTTTTTCTCATGTTAATATTAATGAATTTTAGATCAGTTTTGCACCTGGAAGATCAATAAAAAGCATAAAGCCTTTTCAATAAGAAGGCTATGAGAACACTTTGTCGTATATAAAAGGTATCTAAAGACTGTCTAAATATCAAAATATGTCAACTCATAATTTTTTGTAATGTATAAAATAATTATAGTTTGTTGTTCTTGTTAATGACACTGCTAAGTACAATATTATTTCCTTCTTTTGAACAATATAGAATCTGTATACAAAATATGCTTCACAAAATTACAAGTGGTCTTTCAAAAATCAGATTAATGTAAGCCAAACTCAGTAGAAAAACAAAGATTATGACCCTAAACTCTGAACTCACAGACGCTACTTTTGATTATTTTCTTATATCCATTTCTTTCTTTCTCTCTTTTTTTTTTTTTTTTTTGAGATGGAGTCTCACTCTGTCAGCTAGGCTGGCGTGCAATGGTGGGATCTCAGCTCACCGCAACCTCCACCCCCTGAGTTCAAGCAATTCTCCTGCCTCAGCCTCCCAAGTAGCTGGGATTACAGGTTCCTGACACCACACTTGACTAATCTTTTGTGTTTTTAGTAGAGACAGGATTTCACCTTTTTGCCTAGGCTGGTCTTGAACTCCTGACCTTGTGATCCACCTGCCTCAGACTCCCAAAATGCTGAGATTACAGGTATGAGCCACCGCACCTGGCCTCTTATATCCCTTTCTTAGCATGAAGAGCAAAGTGGCAATATCTATTTGTTACTTTCTGTACCCGAGGCTTAATAAAATGCCTGATTTAGAGTCTGTGCTCAGAGAGTTTATTTTTTCAATTAAAAGTTGTATGAATTAGTAGTACATAATAACATGTGTTTGAATAAATAAATTAATTCTGAATTAGTTAAAAAGTCCCACATTGATTAATCTTGGCTTTATTTAGTGCCTATAATGTCACTTTATGACCTTTAAAAAATAGAGATTACAATTGAATTAGTTATAAAAATATCAACATTAATAAAATATTTAAAATTTAAAATTAATTGATTCATATTTAAGGTGCATTAAATCTTATGATAAAAATGGTATGTACCTCTATTTAATAGATAAGTTTTAATGTGAATAATGAACTTCTGCTTTGTCTTGTCAGTTCATGTTGTTTGTAATAAGTTTTTGAAAAGTATACCAGTTGCAAATAAAATATAATATAGACATGTAAATTAAAATTTCATAAAATATTGATAATATTCAAACATGGGTCTTGATACTTTTTTTAATTACTGACTTTTTAAATTGTATTTTTTTATTGAATGACAAAGCAAAGTGGGAAGGGCTTATTCATCAAGAAATGCCTGGAGAATAGACAAATGGTGTGAATCAATTTCAAATTTAGTGAGCTTCCTGAAAGAGTATTAGATACACACCAATCTACCAGGAAGACGGAAGCAAGAGGCATAGACAAAATCATCCCTTTCAATTAGTAAAAGATAGTCACTAGGAATTTGCAGAAATCCAAAACTATGTCTTGAAATAGGATATCTTCAATATCTTCATTGGAATTTTAAACAAAAGTTCATATTCTAACATAACCATCCCCAGTAATAATGACCACTGCTCAGAAAGAAAGCAGGCAGTGACTCCACAGTTTTGCTTTAATGTAGACTGGGAAGGGAAGGAAGGATGAGATGACCTCTCAAAAGTTTCCTGCTAAACTAAAATTCAGCTCAACCCTGAAAAGAAAAAAATATAGGGCCAGGCGCGGTGGCTCACGCCTGTAATCCCAGCACTTTGGGAGGCAGAGGCGGATGGATCACGAGGTCAAGAGATCGAGACCATCCTGGTCAACATGGTGAAACCCCGTCTCTACTAAAAATACAAAAAATTAGCTGGGCATGGTGGCACGTGCCTGTAATCCCAGCTACTCAGGAGGCTGAGGCAGGAGAATTGCCTGAACCCAGGAGGCGGAGGTTGCGGTGAGCTGAGATCGCACCATTGTACTCCAGCCTGGGTAACAAGAGTGAAACTCTGTCTCAAAAAAAAAAAAAAAAAAAAAAAAAAAAAATTTATATTTTGTAGCTTGCACCTTGTTAGCTTAATTAAGTTTCACCTTTATTCCAGATAAACAACAGAGCTCCTCTCTCTCTCTCTCTTTTTTTCCATCAGTGAGTTTCAGTACTTCCAAGTTCCTATTTTATTGCTTATTAAATGTTTGTCAAATGAGGAGCTTGCTCAGGCCTGTTAATTGGTATGGTTTCCCATATCCTGTCACATTGACTTGGCCAGAAACTTGGCAAAATAAAGTTCTGCTAATTTGTTGTATGGGTCTGTTACAAGTGATTTCACATTGCAACTGTGCACAGAAAACACTGAAAATGTTCTTCATTTGTTTTCCTTTCTAAAAAATCTTGATTTAAAAATCTATGTGTAATAGATTCTAGTAAGTTTTGCCAAAATTGGAAAATAATATTAGATACACATAGAATATTATAGAAAAGAATTTCTATGATTTAGAAAAAATAATTTAAAATAGAATTATAACAACAAAGATATAATATTTTAAAAATATACCCATCACGTAAGGTAAACTCCAAAGCCATTTATTCTATGAAAAGTAAGAAGGTAAATAAAAACACTCTCAGGAACCCAACGAACAACAATAATAACAATTAGAATAAATTTAATAATGCATTTAATCCCCAGCATTTTTCTGCAAGATATGGCAAAATTAATGCTAATGCAGCAGATTTAAATATAATCCAAAGTTTCTCAATTTGATTCTCTCTGACCAGCGTTTATGGTTTCTCTGGGGCAGAGGTTCTCAAAATTCTGGTCTTTGGCAGCTGGTGAAAGAGTCATTGTGGGCCTCGATGTGTTTGAAAATCTAATTTTCAGTCAAGATTTTATCTTGACTGAAAACAGAAAAGTTCAACAAAAACAATTATTAGTCACTGACTATATGACTGACACTGTTCTCCAAATATTATATTTCATATTTTATTAATTATATTTACTAATATGTTAACAATCTCAGAGAATTAACTTGTTCAAGGTCAGAGCATATATAAGTGATATATTTCAACCTATGCCTGTCCTTTTTTTTTTTTAATAATAACAAGTCATTTTATTGAGGTTTTACTATATGCCAAGTAGTATTCTAAGAACTTACATAAAGACAGTATATCAATACAACAGCCCAATAAGGTAAGAAATACTATTGCTTGTCTTTCACAAATTAAAAAAAAAACAAAAAACTGAGGCACAGGATGGTGGTAACTGGCCCACTATCATGCATTTAGCAGGTGATAGAGATATGAAGATAAGCAGTCTGGAGAATCATTTCTTTGACATCTTGCTCTAGAGCCATTCTTTTTTTCTTTTCTTTGTTTCTACACTAGCATTATGACGTAATGAAAAACAAACTTTGTTGAGATTCAAAGCACTTAATTAGAGGATCATTTGGCAATGTCATACATAGAGGTACCTATGTGGTATAAATGGAAGGTATGCTGAAAGACACATACACACTATGGATGAATGGATGGATGGATGGATGGATAGATAGATGATAGATAGATAGATAAGGCTTTTAGTCTTACCTCTTTTTAAGAAGGCTTCAAAACAGAATAGAAATAATAAAGGTTTTGTTGCTGATATTAAAAAGCTTAAAAACATATTCATTTTTCTCTTCCTGCCATTACTCTAAGCATAGATTAATTTTGCTTTATCATATTTTAACATATAAAGCACCCAAATCTAAGGAGCTTGAAGATAAGTGAAAAATAAACTAGATTTCAGTTTTATAGTGTATTATTTCATTTGATCATTGGCACTTATTTCTCAATCCTCCCCAAATTCTGCAAGCATTATTATCTTCCACATTTTACAAATAATGAAACTATGTATCAAAAAGTTAGATAACTTACTAAAGTCATTCACCTGAATAAAATAGATTATTCACCAAAATTTATGCTCTATCTACTATTCCCAAAAGCCTCCTTAAAAGGAGGTAAGACTTTCAGCCTGATTCATGTATTGAAAGAGTACAAACAGATGTCTTTATTTTTCTACTAAGGTGAAATCATAAAAAATAATAGGAACTTAGATGATTATGGAGGAGGAAGTCACTTAAAAAAGCATATTACAGATTATGAAGAATACGTTCTCTCAATTTTTGAACACTTGGGCTAAATTAAGTTACATTATCCAATAACAGTGTTGCTTAGTTATATTACTATCTTTATATTTTTCTTTATCACTCATTTAAATTTTTAACAGTTTAGTGAAAAATGAAGTGTAGTATTATACTACTTTTACGAATACCTTTCATAAATGGTATATAGCAACTCTCTGAGGTGATAATAATTTATATATGTCAATACTCTATATGTGTGATATGTGTATTCATCAAAAATTCAGCAAATTAATAGTTAAGATTTGTGCATTTCATCGTGTGTGATTACTTCAAAAGAGTTAAAAAATAAAGTGTAAACTATAATAATGTACGTAGAAGTATTTAAGGAGAAATATACTTAAGTCTACGATTTACTTTTAATTTACTGAATATGATAAATTAAAGGATGGGTATAGGAATATGTAGATGGACAGATCTGAGATAAAACAAGCAAGGCCAAATGCTAATGGTAGAATCTAGGTGTACTGGATGATCACTGTAACTCTAACTTGACTGTATGTTGGAATTTTTTCACAGCAAAATGTTAGGCAATGCCATTCCATAATGTAAGAACGTTTAGCATAAAATTTCTCCACTTAATAACCATCAAATTTTATCGTCAAGTATTCTTAAGATTTTTGACCTCTTAGAAAAACGTTCATGCAGCATCTGTGTTCCTTCCTGGGTTTAGTCATGCAAAAAATCCCATTGGTTTCTACTGTTTTAGCACTGTTTCAGTTAGTTGCTATGGATACAAGGAGAAATAGAATAGACATGGTTTTGCATCTGCCCAGAGCTTGCAATCTAGTACAAGAGATAGATGCTCACACCAGATGTTATGATAGGTATAATGCAGAGGATGGCCTAGTCCACAGCCCTCACCTGGCTGAAACCTTCAAGAAAGCCTACCTGGAACAAGTCTCCTGGTCTGAGAAATGCAGTGCAGAGAGCAATTTAAAAGGAACAGTTTACATTAATCAAGACCCTTGGGTCTTTAAGAAGCACAGAATCCGGCCGGGCGCAGTGGCTCACGCCTGTAATCCCAGCACTTTGGGAGGCCGAGGCAGGTGGATCACGAGGTCAAGAGATCGAGACCATCCTGGTCAACAAGGTGAAACCCCGTCTCTACTAAAAATACAAAAAATTAGCTGGGCATGGTGGCGCGTGCCTGTAATCCCAGCTACTCAGGAGGCTGAGGCAGGAGAAGTGCCTGAACCCAGGAGGCGAAGGTTGCGGTGAGCCGAGATCGCGCCATGGCACTCCAGCCTGGGTAACAAGAGCAAAACTCCGTCTCAAAAAAAAAAAAAAAAAAAAAGAAGCACAGAATCTTTGAGGAGGTACTAAAATAAGTAGGAGTGGCTAGACTGACAAAGAAAATCAAAGAGATGCCAGGTGGCTCTGTCATTCAGGAAATACATGTTATTTAGCTTATACTCTGACATATTTGATACTTTCAGCCTTTGAGAATTCAAAATCCAGAGAGATTCCACAGGATGCTACAAAAACAGCTTCCTAAATGAATCTGTGTTGTCCATACCCATTCAACTGCAATTAAATAATTAATTACTTTTTCTGAGCTAAACTGCCTCTAGAGTCTCAAGGAAGTGGTCTGGAGGGCCCAAGTGAGACTTTTGAAACTGTGAAGGTCCAGGATGTCTAGAGCTAGTTTATTCTTTCAGTTCTGGATCCTAAAAAGAGCCAGGAGACTTGCAGTTGAGAATTCCAGGGTGACGATTAGCGACAGGCAGAGAAGGAGAAAGAGAGAACATTTTGTATAAGAAGATTTGTAGAATACAAAGGGCCTTCATTCGCCTTCACATTGCCTTTGGTAAACTAGGAAAAGGTGCCTACTTTGGATGGCTGATTCAAAATAAAACCTCTTTTCTGGGCAGACAGCTTGCTAAGCACAAAGTGCTCTTTATATGAAAAACTAGGTGCTCCTGTATATAGTCTAATGCTGGTGTGCAGGATTGGGGAGCAGAGCAAAAGCAAGAATTTGGACTGTATTTATTTTCCTTCACAAAACTACTGTAAGTTGCAATCTTGCCCTGAGTGGGGGAGTACCTAAGCTTTATGAGTATCCTGGGGTGATCTGGCTACAGGAGAGCTGCAGAGAGCTGAAAAGACCAGCATATTCCACCTGAATCTTGAGAGCTAGAGGGTGACAGCCTTTGCATCTGATGCCCTAACAGAGCAATGACAATTTTCAGGTCTGTAGCAGCTGGCCCATAGGGACAGATGCTGATCCTGCCTTTACTTAGAAGATCCCTTCTGTGTTAATTATTTCAGCTGCTAAACATGATCCCCAATGAAGAAGTCCACATTATAGAAGGAAGCAGACAACAGAACCATAAAAAAATGCTCCAAGTGAAATGTAACTGTATTAAGAAACAGTTGATCTCTTGAACTTAAAAAGAATAGCAAGGGCATTTGCTCAGTTCCAGCATTTAAAAAAAGGACCTTCTAAAAACTGAAAACAGGAGAGAGATCCAAGATGGCTGATCACTAGCAGCTCGGGCTCGTAGCTCCCAGTGAAAGCGCAGAGAACGAGAGGACACCACACTTTCAGACGAATATTTGTTGCTCACGGACCAGGAGATTCCCAGCAGAGGAGCCCCACGTGTCGCCAGGGCGACTCTTGTGGCCGGCACGGTGGTTTTGCTGGCGCCTTAGCGCACCAGTTTTTGGTGCAGAGTCCGGAGACTCCTGGGCTGAAAAGCACCATCAATCTTAACACTGCTATTTTGGCCGGCACAGTGGACTGCTCAGATTTCGGCGCTGGGAATCAACAAGTTGGACGTCTGCTCAGAGACCTAGTTAGAAAGTCGGTAATTACAAAGACAACAGACAGATAAATATATAATGAAGGGAAGAAATCAGCATAAAAAGGCAGAGAATACTCAAAATCAGAATGCCTCTCCCTCTACAGAGGATCGCAATTCCTCATCAGTAATGGAACAAGGCTTAATGGAGAATGAGTGTGTTCCAATAACAGAAGCAGGTTTCAAAACGTGGGTGATAAGAAACTTCTGTGAATTAAAAGAACTTGTTCTAACCCAATGCAAAGAAACTACGAACCTTGAAAAAAGGTTTGACGAAATGTTAACGAGAATGGACAATTTAGAGAGGAATATAAGTGAATTGATGGAGCTGAAAAACACAACACGAGAACTTTGCGAAGCACACACAAGTTTAAACAGTCGAATTGATCAAGTAGAAGAAAGGATATCAGATGTCGAGGACCAGCTCAGTGAAATGAAACGAGAAGACAAGATTGGAGAAAAAAGGATGAAAAGGAATGAGCAAAGTCTCCAGGAAATATGGGACTATGTGAAAAGACCTAATTTACGTTTGATAGGTGTACCTGAATGTGATGAAGAGAATGAATCCAAGTTGGAAAATACTCTTCAGGATATCATTCAGGAAAACTTTCCCAACCTGGCAAGGCAGGGTAATATTCAACTCCAGGTAATACAGAGAACACCACAAAGATATTCTTCAAGAAGACCAACCCCAAGGCACATAATTGCCAGATTTATTAGGGTTGAAATGAAGGAGAAAATACTAAGGGCAGCCAGAGAGAAAGGTCAGGTTATCCATAAAGGGAAACCTATCAGATTTACAGCAGATCTCTCAGCAGAAACCCTACAAGCCAGAAAAGAGTGGGGACCAATATTTAACATCCTTAAAGAAAAGAACTTTCAACCCAGAATTTCCTATTCAGCCAAACTAAGCTTTATGAGCGAAGGAAAAATTAAATCTTTTGCGAACAAACAAGTACTTAGAGAGTTCACCACCACCAGGCCTGCTTTACAAGAGCTTCTGAAAGAAGCACTATACATATAAAGGAACAACCAATATCAGCCTTTCCAAAAATATATCAAAAAGAAAAGAACATTAACACAACGAAAAATTTACACTAACTAATGGGCAAAACAGCCAGCTAGCATCAAATGCCAGTATTAAAGTTATATATATTCTAATCGGATAAAAAGCCAAAACCCATTGGTATGCTGCATCCAGACCCATCTCACATGCAATGATACACAAAGACTCAAAACAAAGAGAAGGAGGAAGATTTATCAACCAATCAGAGAGTAAAAATAAACAAATAAATAAAAGCAGGAGATGCAATTCTCGCCTCTGATAAAGTAGACTTTAAAGCAACAAAGAGCAAAAGAGGCAAAGAAGGACATTACATAATGGCAAAAGGATCAATGTAACAAGAAGAGCTAATGATTTTATAGATCAACGAGACAGAAAATTAACAAGGACATCCAGGACTTGAACTCAGACCCGGAACAAGTAAACTTAATAAACATTTATAGAACTCTCCACTTCAAATACACAAAACATACATTACCACCTCGCACCTATTCCATAAGTGACTACATAATTGGAAGTAAATCACTCCTCAGTAATCGCATAGTATTTCATAGGTTTAAATGAAATATTGGTTGGCTGCTCGTTTGTTATTTTCTTCCCTTATTCCTTCCTGTTTACATCAAGTATAATTATTGGTATAAAAGAGGTTTTCAATACCCATTACTAAAATGAATTCTAGCCTGGGCAAGAAAGCAATATTCCCATTCTCTCTCTCTCTCTCTTCCTTTTTCTTCCTCTTCTTTATTCTTTTTCTTTCTTTCTTTCTTCCTTTCAAAAAAAAAAAGGTGTGAAATTATTTAGAAATATTATATGTGTGGATACAAAGTTTCCACAGTTGTATTTTCTAACAAAACTTTGAGGTCATTGAAAAGGAATGAGATCAGTCTTGTGTTTTCAAAGTTTTAATTTAACATTTTGGCCCTTTACTGGGATTGATTGTCTTTTAAGATAGAAAATACTCTGTTTCAAAAATTAAATGCTATAGGCTTTATTTCTTTAAAGCATAACATTGTATTTAGTGTATTATATTGTAATAGGATCTGTTGATCCAGCTGCAAAAAAAAAAAAACCTGAAAACATCATTTTGCAATAAAAATATTCTAGAGATGAACTGAAGGAGAGGGTGGCCATTGTTGAAACCTGTGTAAATTGACAAAGCTAAAAAGTAGACAATGGAAGACAGAAAACGTTTATCCAAATTAGTAAAACAAAAATGGATGAAAACACAAATCATAGTAAAAAAGAAAAATTATATAATGGTATAATGCTTAATTTATGAAATATGTATATAAACATTGAAACAAACAATATTATCTTTATATTTGCTCAACATTAATAAAAACTATTATAAATGCAATGAAACAATGAAAACAGGGTAAATGGGAACAGTGGGAATATTTTAATAACTATTTTAAAATCTGACAGAACTAGCAGGTAGAAATAAGCTAGGACATAGGGGAATAAAATAAAATCAACAACTCTATTTAATAAATCTATCAAAAAATATACATTTTTGGGATAACATGAAAATTTCCTAAACCTTTAAAAGGTGTTTTATTTAGCCAAATAACTAATACAATTTCAAAATTATAAACTTAGTTCCCCAAAATTTGTTAACCACAAACATCCTGATTCTTTGAAAATAAGAAACATAATTCTAAACATGCCAATGTCAAAGAATAAAAAACTGAAATCATACATACCTAGAAAACAATGTCTTATTCGAATGTATAGAAGATAGCAAAATGTACCGTCAAAATGACTATGGCTTTAAAGAAGTTAATTAAATACTCAAATTTAAAAATTAAAAACGTTAAAAAACCAAATAAAATGGGAAGAAATAAATAATGAAAAGCAAAACTAAAATTAATAAAACATAAAACTAACAAGAAGGATTAAATTATTTTTAATGTTTTTTTTGTTCTTTTTTATTATCCCAAATAAAATTGCTTAGTAAGAAAACTAAGAAACCAGGAAAGCAAAAGCGTTCAAAATTAGAAATGGCAAGAGAAATCTGCCAAGAATATATAATACATAATACAAGAAGCTAACATGACATCATTTCTTAATAATGACTTGGGCTTATTATGAAGCTTTACAATTATGCTATACTTTCTCCATCTACATAACTATAGGCGATTGATCTGGGGTACAAAGTATTAGCACCATTTAGGAGACCTAGATCAAGGAGCAGCCCTATATTTTAGCTTTCTAGAATTGTCCCCCAATTTTTCCAAGCTTAGAAATCATTTTAACAAACTAAAAATTGCATACTTGTACATGGTCTAAAACTTAATTTTGAAAATAAGTACTTTATCTTTTAACACTTTGAGATACAACAAGTACCTTGACTTTTAAAGAGTTGCTACTAATACCTTAATCTGTAGAAAATGTATGAGGTTTTCAAAATGCTCTCACAAATATTATCTCATTTCATCTTGATAAAAGCTCTATGTCCAGGCAGCAGCCATGGAACTCTAATTCCTATTTTACACAGGGGAAAAAAAGAAACTCAGTAGAAACTTAAATCTAGAGATACTTTCCACATACTACACGTTGTATCTCACTTTCTTCTTCCCCTTATGTCATTCATCATTTTAAATAACTCTGTCACCATTCTTTTTGTTAACCATCCAGGCCTTCACAAGATATCTCTGCCACTTACAGCATCACCAATAATTAGGCCATATATGTTTCATCATATGTGCTTGTTATGGGTTATTTTATCTTGTAAATGATTGATTTGCAAGGTCTTTCCAAATTCTTAATCATTTTATAACAATGAAAAATATAATTCTTATTTCATGCCTTCTAATAAAATCTCAACCTTCATTTCAACTTCATCTCTATTTAATTTATATTCTGCTCTATATACATCTACTAAGACACACACACACACACACACACACAGACAGAATGAGAGAGAAAGAGGAAGGCAGAGACTGAGATGATTCAGGAAAAGAAGAAAAGGAAGAAGGAAGTTAAACTCATCATAAAGCCTTTTTACAATCTCTCCAGTGGAGTCAAATGCCCATCCTGTGTGCTGACCATGTTTTAAAATATTTTGCAGTAAGACTTTTATTTTATAGTAATTTTCTGTTTACTTTTTGACTCCCCAATAGGTTCTTTAAAGGCACACTTATCACTCCCAACTGTAAGCAGAAAAGGTCACAGAGTTTATAGAATTTTGGAACACTTATGTGTGTAATAAGGGTGGGTTTTCCTAGGATATTGGCTGAGAGAAAACCTTAAGTGGGCTCCAGTTAGCACCAATTAAATAACAATACTAAGTACCAATAAAGAGCAGGGTCACTGCTCTGAATATGGGCACTTCCTCATGGAATGTGGATGGAGGTATTCCCTGGAGTTTGGAAGATGGAAGACAATCCAGTGGACGGCTTGGAGGAATGAGCAAATTTTTTAGATCACTCCTGCTAGACAATCTGTGAGTACATGAAGGAAGCTATAGATGGGGTACTCTTACAGAATGACATTAACACAGATTTCAATTTTGCATACACGCTTATGACCCAGAACTGCTTTGGTGGGATTACACACTGATGAATACAGGAATAGCACTGGACAAAACCTTGGAAGATGAAAAATACCAGATAGGTTTAGGAAGTAAAAAGATTCTAGCTGCATAGAAGAAAATACATTTAGCGTGGAATCATTTCTGGTAGTTAAGGCAAAAAAAAAAAAAACTAGATAATGAAAGTCCCTGAATCCTGTGAAATAACATTTCAGTGGGGGTGCTGACAAAATTGGAGCCATCATTTCTGAAGACTACTTAAAAAGCAATGTGTATGATAGACTGGGGGCATGAGACAAATTGGAAAGCCAGTTATGAAGTTACTGTAATAAAAAAATGCTAAGAGTTAATGAGGCCAGAATCTAGGGCAATTGCCTTAAGACTGGAAAAACAAAGATAAGTATGAAAAATATTCCAGAGATGGACTCCAGTGGCTTTGCAACAACTCCATATAATTATAATCAAACTCCCCTGTACTGCAAAGGAACTCCCGAAGAGGCAGAAGCCACTCCACTTTTTATCTAAAGATCTTTGTTGAATAATATTGATTAGAATTCTATCAATATTGGAGAGGTGTCAGAATCAGTGTTGTGTTTTTCAGTTTATAAGTATAGCAAGCACCATGCCTTTATACCTACAAGCACCTAATTAGGAATTTACCTATTAATTCAATAAATATTTATTAAATTTTGTTCGGTACTATTCACACTTATAACCTCTGAGGATATAACAGCAGTGAACAAAACAGATATTAATTTGTGGTGTCATGTAGCTTACCATCTAGGAGATGGTAAACAGAAAATACATTAATGTATAAATTAAATAAAATATACAATATGTCAGGTAATGATAAGAATTATAGAAAAACAATAAAGCTAAAAAGAAGACTAGTAAGGATCAATGGTATAGAAAGTTACAATTCTAAATAGAGTGACCAGGAAATCCTCATTGAAAGCTGTCCTTTAAGCTCCCACTTAAGGAGTTGAGGAAATCAACCATATGCGTGCAGGGGACAAGAGAATTCTAGACAGGGAACAGCCAGTACAAAGATCCTGAGGTATAATTGTCTCTAGTATGTTCAGACAAGTGCAGAGAGGTCAACGAGGCTGAAGCAGGGAAGATAGAGAAAACGGTGGTAGGAGATATGATTAGAGACATCTTGAGGCCAACAAATAGTGTTGTGGGCTGTTGTAATGACTTTGAGTTCAGCTTTTACTCCAGTGAAGAAGGGATCTAATTGAAGGGTTTTGAACATAGGAGTGGCATGATCTGACTTAAGTCATAAAAGGATGACTTCGTCTGTTCTGGATCTTCAACTGCAGAGAGTAAAGAGCGGTAGCAAGGAGACTAGTTGGGAGGCTACTGCCATGATAAGGTAATAGAGGACATTGGCCTAGACCAGGGAGGTAGCAGTCAAGGTGATCGGAAGTCGTTCAGCTTTGCATCTGTGTTAAATGATAGAAAAAAAATCTACTTAGCCCCAGTTTTTTATGAACAAATTTCTGTTTGTTATATAGGTATAAAAATGAATATTTGGGCCTTAAAGTACATTAAATTAAAAAATAATTTTAAACCAGACTATTCAGATACTCCATCTCCCCTGGGCCCTGGCCAATGGTTCATACTCTCCAAATTCATGAAACTTGTTTCCAAAGCATAGGCTAACCTTGGCTAAACTGTATAGATTGATGTGTGCATGCTAATTAGTAAAACATCTCCCTTACGCAGAAATAATCCACCACCATGTGTATTCAAAGATGTCCCAGCTAGTTCATTCTATACCCTTAGAATTCTTTTGCCCATTTTTCATATTTAGTACAGGTGCATTTAATTGAATTATGGAAAGAAGATGACAGGCTTTCTGGCATCTAGAGAAATAGTGTCTGTTCTAAAGCTTTTTAAAATGCAAGACCAATTTTTAAATTTAAAATAAAGCTTGCTAATGTCATTGATATGAACTACACGTTATGATTAATGAACTCTAGGCAAGCGTAAAGAGACAACCAGGGCTGGACCACTTTTGACGTGAACCAAGGGAGAGCTTGAGAAAAATGGATATTCATAAAGCTAATTTTAAAGTGAAAGATTTATATGCACATGTTCTTAAGTAAAGTATAACCATAACAATATGTAAATTTTATTGACTTCAATCATATACTTTAGACAAAGGAACGGTTAAGGGACCTACTTGAACTGGATTTAATAGAAAAAGACTTGTAGCAAATTTATTAAATAAAAAGTATTTGTTTGAGTTTTAGTTTCAAGCATTGGGGCAAGCACACTCCACCACGTCTTTCCCTCTGAATGCAGCTATGAAATCTGGGCAGAATGCATGCAGTTGCTATTTGAAAACTCTGAATATTAAATAGTTGCCAGAAGATCAGGAAAGAATGGCAATTTGAAACATCAAAGAACCAGTGGTGAGTCTACCAGTTTTATTTTCTCTATTGTCCCCTGCCTAAAGTCATAGTAGCCCAAAACCTGGAAGTGAGCCCTGAAGTTCAGAGAGTTCTAGCAGAGGTCCTTTATTCCTAGGTCCAAGCAATCCTGAGTCTATGACAGTAGCGCCTGCAAGGGACCCCACAGGAACCAAACATATTAGGGACCAAAATATTCCTGTCCAATCAACGGTGTTACGTTCCCAAAAGCATGGACCGAATTTTCCTAACAGTTGTTCCTTGCTATTTTGTTTTGGCCCCAGATGTGGACACAGCCACAGAAGTAGGTGCCAGAGTGAAGTAACAAAAGTCCCAACGTTCTGGCCAAAGGACTAAGAAGGGAAGCCCATGGGAACCGAAAGTGCTGCAGAAATTGCAAAGAAGGCTCAGGAAATCAAGCCCATAAAGTTACTTATAAAAATCCTGGGCTTCTTTCCCGGAGCTGCACATGTATGAATCTGATCCTAGTCAGCAAACTAAATAAAGACTTTGAGAAGTAACAGAAAACCTTCCAGTCCCATACAAACCCATGGGGGACAAACATACAGGACAGATCCCAGTATCACTGCACAGACTTTAAAACTGAACATTGAAACTGTGACCAAACTGAAGCAAACTGAGCTGTCATTTTTTTCTCAAACGAAAATCAACCTTTTTCTGTATACTTTGCTTAAATTAAAATGCTTTCTCATTAGTTTAACAGCATAACGGTTTAGTTGCCCTATAGCAACAAAAAAAATAACTTGGCATGATTCACTCAGTAAGTACAGTGTTTCCGAGTGTCTACGTCTTATTTATCTGATAAAATACTTTTTCCTTCTTTTTTAAAAATAAAGTTGACATTAAAGCAATATTAGAAAATGTGCATATTTTGAATAAACAAAAAATTTTCTAAAAGTTTTCTATCCATTTGCTTCCAGTATTGTTTTGTACATATTTTTATTTATTGTTTGTCTAAATAACATAAATCAAGGGTAGTTTGTGAGTATTTTCTAGTTTACTTTCTGTAGATACAATGTATGCAGGAGATTGCCTACAGGATGTTTCTTTTCCAAGTGATCGTGCAAGGGACCTTCTTTGACAAATATTTTTTATATTTGTATCTCTCTCTCTCTCTCTCTCTCTCTAGCAACAGATTTATTGAGGTATAATTGAAATGCAATGAATTGCATATGAAGTATATAATTTTCTAGATTTTGGCACCCTTTAAACCATCACTAAAATCAACACAGTGAACATATATACCAGCCCCAACCCAAGTTGCTCCTTTGTATTGACATCCTTCATCCTATCCCCTTCCCTAGGCAATCAATGATCTGCTTAAATAGGTTTTTAAAGCAATACTAAGTCATAATAATATACTTTGTGATTAAATTAATGTTCACAAAACAGTGATGTCTCTCAGTAAGAATAAACTTTATACTTGGAACTTGGGAAAAAAAATTCTAATTTTAACCAGAGCAAAAGCTGCTCTTTCAAGTATTTTTGAGAATACTTACAAAGCTCTTTTTACTGCTCTGTAAGAGCAGTCTTCTGAGGAAGATATTATTTGCCAAATTAAGAGGTGAGAAGGGTCAACTAATATTCAAGCAGAGAAGAAATATCACCAAATATAGGTAGCACATTTTAAACATTCTAATAGTAGTTTAAAATGTGGTATTTACTAAAATTTTATCTCAAATGTGGTTTTGTTAGCAAAAATATATTTCATTTTAGACTATTGAATTAAAATTTATTTTCAAAACAACTAAGAGTACTAACTGAAATTCCACTTTTAAAAATTATCAAGGTCTGAAACAATTGGCTGAAAATAACTCATGAATATTTCAGGATATTATTGATCACATATCTATTTTCATTATATATATCATATAAATAATATTCAAAGTGAGTTCAACTTGACACATTTGGTATGGAAACTTTAGTCTATAAAACTATTTAAAGTCACTTTTAATACTTTTTAAAAATCACCAACATCTTATTTAGTGTGTAATCCTAAAGTCTGTCAAACTCTTTAAATTAGTTTCATAATTAATATTATAATCTTTGGCACTAGTTTAATATCAAGCCAAACATACTCTGGAAATAATTGAATTGATCATTTTTGACTATGCTAAGTGGAGAGACTAGGAGACAGTGCTCTTAAAATTGTTTGTGAGAGTTAGTGGAGGCTTCATAATGGAAGTGTTAGAGGCACTATATATTCCAGGAAGGTCATAATGCTTCTGGTTATGAGGAGAAGGGGACAGAATCCACATATGGAATGAGTGGAGGTGAAACTGTATCACTCACTAGGACCACAAGGAAGGGTTTGGATGCCAAACAAACAAAAACAGTTTAAATTTTTTAACTTTAAGCCAATATTACCCCCAATATTACTCAACCTTTTAAAAATTGTATTTCCTCTAATATTTGTTTCTCATCCATTTTCTGCACATATCTACTAGGCAAAACAGGTTTTATTTTAGAAGTTTGCATTAGAAAAATAATAAATCTATTGAAGATGTAATTTTTTTATGTATTATACACCGGCAACTCCTCTCACTTATTTATTCTTTTGGGGGATGAGTCACTTCTTTCTATCTCCCAAAGTTTAGAATCTCCGCAAGCGTTTTGGAAATATTCATTCATTGAACAAATATTTATTAGGTATTGCTATGTATGACACAGCCAAGGATTTTGCACACAAGAAAGATATGAGCAGATATGTGATAGGTTTCCTAGGCATATTTCTCTGGCAGTACTTAACGGAAAAATGACAAGTGATGAGATTAACTGTCACATAAGTCACCAAGGAGAAACAGAAAGCAGTATGGAAAACACCAGTAATGCAAATATGTCAGATATTGTGGAACAGGTAGCTGTGATCATGGATGCTAATATTCAAAGTTTCAGTCTGGATAGTCAGAACAAAACTTCTGTAGCATAAGTTTTGATTCTAAAACTGTCTTGGACCGCCAAGAGAAGACAAGTTTCTGCGTGTCTCCACATAGTACTTTCTGTGTTCCTGTGTGCCGGGCTGTATACAAGTTGGTGAAAAGTAACCTGAAACCTGGGTACACACAGGAAGAAGGCGTTTAGGATTTTGATTATGGTTTCCAGTCAGTTCTTATGATTTCGGTATAGCCAATGTTAAATCATTTGCTTTAAACCCCCCATATCACAGAACAGATTCTAAGCTTATTTGGTGTAACTGAAAATTTATCCTTTTGGATTAATAAAAGAGCTCTTCCCTTTCCCATCCTCCTCTTCCCATCCTCAATGATTACCTCAGTTCTTCCTCTACAGAGCTCAAACTTAGCAGCAATTCCAAAAGAGAGCCTAAAGAGAAGAACAGAGAGTGCTCCAGCAGCTGAGGGTAGAAAATACCTTGGGTTCATATGAAAGTAGACATCTCTGAATCTTCCAGTTACCTAAAGAATCACTTTTCTAATGATCTTCAGTTATTCCTTCAGGCTCCATAATTTTTTTCTGTCTTTTGATATTTAAGGTTTTAGTTGGAAATCTTTTAAGTTCCATGAAATATTCTGAGATGATGAGAAGTGATAAAAAGTGTTGAAGATTTACTGCCCTAGGCCTGCAAGTGGTACTTTTTTCACAACCTAAGAGTTACATGATAAGAGATATTTACTTGGAAAGAAATTTGGTCTATTTTAGCATTTTCTATATAAGCCCTTTGGAAGGATATTAAATGTGGTAATTAAAGTTGATAAAAGTATAAAGCAAGCAAAGGTTATATATAATTTTTGCTTTATAGCTTTTAAACTAGATCCTAAACTAGATCCTTTCTATAGTATCTTAAATCGGCTCATCTATATTTTAGATCATTTCATTCACAGAAGAAAAAAATGGTACTATATTTTAAAGTATAAATGGAAATCCAATACACTGGAGCAATATCACAAATGTGCATGATACTTTAAGTTGATATATTTTTTAGCTTCCCTTAAAATTATATTGTGCCACCTTAAAATATATGTCACTCATAATTTTGCTTAATGAAAGACAAGAGCAAAACAATATATAGAGAAAAATTACTTGCCACATGAAATCTTTACCCTAATTTCAGTAATTTTAAAACCATATACACATATAGAGAAATAGGAGCTTAACAAAAAACCCTCAGAGATACAACTTAATCTCTCTTAACCTTACTTTCTCCATATACGAAATGAATGTAATAACGATATTACTTAAAAGAGCATAGCTATTGTATCTGTTTACATATTTTGGTAGTATGAAAATGTGTAAAGGTGATAGGAGAAAATCAGCGAATTAACTCTAGTTCTAGTGTTTTGACACTGGAAATCTAGAAATTATAGAAATATGATTCATGTGCATTATTTGATAGAAATATCCTTCCCTTTCCCAATCATAAAAAGGATATAATTGATATTATTTGATTTTCATGTGTATGAAATAAATATATTCTCCTTAGTAATACATTTGTATAGATTTTTTTCTTATTTTTTAAGATAGATATTTCTAATAGGGACTTTTAAATGACTTCAGACAATAAGATCCTGAAATTTTGAGAAAAATTTGTTTTTGTCTTTTTGATCAATACTCATTCTGAAGCACCAAAAGATTTAATGGCTACCATGACAACCATGGGCTTACTGCATTCAGCTTCTGGTTCTAAGGACTTTACAGCTTTCAATCAGAGGTAGAAATAACCACTTTATTATGGTCCAGTCAGATATATTAGCATGTTTACAAAGATCTAAAATAAATTAAGATACAAGCCAGCATTTTATGAAATGTGAAATGAAATTCCATGCAACTATATTTTTAAAATATGGTAAAACCTTAGGGAATACAAAATATTAAACTATAATCTCGGATATCATGTGCTAATTTCTTTTTTTTTTTGATGGAGTCTCACTCTGCTGCCCAGACTGGAGTGCAATGGCATGACCTCAGCTCACTGCAATCTCCACCTTCCTGGTTCAAGCAACTCCCCTGTCTCAGCTCCTCAGTACCTAGGATTACAGGCACATATCACCAGGCCTGGCTAATTTTTTTTTTTTTTTTTTTTTAGTAGAGACAGGATTTTGCCATGTTGGCCAGACTGATCTCAAACTCCCAACCTCAGGCAATCTGCCCACCTCGGCCTCCCAAAGTACTGGGATGACAGGCATGAGCCACCGCTCCCTGCCCTGCTAATTTCTTTATAACTAACAAAACTAGTAAGTATGAAAATGCATAATCATTTTGTTCAAATTTTAAATGATTACTTAAAACATGTAAAAGAGACATGAAAGTCTACCTACATAAAATAAACATTTATGACAGTAAACTATAAGCCTTTTCTATTGCATTGCAGAGATGAGTAACCTGTGACATCTGAAGCTATTTTGAGTGGCTTTTATAGTAAGTGTACAAATTACAG
Organism: Aotus nancymaae; assembly: GCF_030222135.1. NCBI lineage: Eukaryota > Metazoa > Chordata > Mammalia > Primates > Aotidae > Aotus > Aotus nancymaae. The sequence goes on along the minus strand of NW_026988431.1, from coordinate 54,844,644 downwards.
CACATAAAAGTGTTGAGACGTGCATTCAAAAGCAGTTTCATTCTCTTATCATCTACATAAAGAGAAAGGGACAAGAGAGTCTTTGTTGACCACTTGAGCTGGGAGCAGTGTAGAGAGAAAGTGAAGAGAGGCAAAAACTAAATTAGGAACAAAACAAAGCTTTGCTGAACTTTTGAGTCCAGCATCACTGCCCCAAGACTTCTTTTTTTCATATGTTGCTTGAATTTGTGAGCTCCTGAATTCTCAAACACCTCCAAATATCTTCCAGCTACATCCCTTAGAACATTACCCTGAAGTTAAGATGAAAGTGTCAAGGAAGGCTACTCCCCATTTTCAGTTCTCCCATTCTTCTTGTGACAAGCATTGGCCACAACTAAAAGGAAATCAGGTATAATTCTTTGCAGGCTGCATGGATTTCTATTCAGTGGTGATGAGGGAGAAGCGAGGCATCTCATCATGTCTATTTCAAGCACAATCTGTGAAAGCCACTGTCAGACCAAGTGCTTTCCAGAGCTGCTGTAGTTTGCCTCTCTCACAGGATGGCTGTGAAACTCAAAACGCATATGAGAGAGCAAGTATTTGGCAACCATAAAATAGTCTACAAATAAAAAGAATTCTTCATGGTAAGAAAAGCACATTACCAGTGAAATTCTTAAATATCTATTTTTCAGATGGTATCATCTATAAACCACATAATAAATTAATCTTCTATGGACACCATATGTTGAAATAAATGTATGTATTAGCAGTGCTGAACTGGAAATAGCTGAGTAATAATTTTTTAAATGTTGGACAAAATATTGAATATGTGTCCTTGATAAGTTGGAATGAAGAAGAGAGTGAAATATCTGGGGAGGCCTTGTGATTTTTGAGAAATGCAGCTAGCCTCAATTCTATTCATAAATAAATGAAAGCAGCACACCCTCTCTTTGGGATAGCTTTCAGTAATATCACCTTCTAACTATAACGATACTCTTTCAACTGATGGAAGGAAGTGCCATTTCCCCCCTGACCAGAAGACAGTTCTCTGAGTTCTATGAGAATCTTATTTTACCCAGAGGAATGTCCTCTACTCTCAGTTAGTGTGTGCCAGCCACATACTGAAGTGGCTGAATTTAGTTAGGACCTCTTACTGTCCTGCACTTCCTACTCAATCCTTCTTTTAGGTTGGCTTCCTTATGCCTATGGGAGAAAACAAAATAGACATTTGAATATGAGTATTCTAGTCCTGTATAAATCATATGGTAAGGCCTTCAGATAATCAGATTTCTAGCCTAAAAAGGAAAATTAGTGATTCAATAACAAAACCATGCTTCTCATATCTAGACTGTTTATACTGAGACATTCACCAGACTAAATTAGCTTTATTTCTTTTTCTATATTAAATTTACCTCAGAACTGAAAACAATTTTGATAGCTAGATCAGTGTTTCAAGCTATATAAGGGACATCTCATCATATATCAGAGACTCTTATTGTCCCTGGTTCAGAAGCTTTTCTTCATCTATTTGTGAAGTAATTATAATTTATATCCCTCCTACAAGCAACTACTTCCAAACAAAATAAGCTGTCAGCAAATTAACCATGTTGGTTTTATGTTCTGTATTTCAACATATTGTGATGAAGTCCCTAGACTGAGGCAGGAGAAAATCTGAATGATTGTAAATCGTGTGAATGTATGTGTTTTTATGTGTTCAATGACAATCTTCCATGAGAAAAATATACCAGAATACAAAAGGATTAAAGCCTATGACTAATAAGAGAAATAAAAAATCAAATAAAATATAAAAACAGGAAAGTCACGAAGAGGTTAGAGATCCCCAAGGAAGAAAAAAAAACTTCATTTTTCACTACTGTCAACAAAAGAGTACCCAAGTAACATGTACAGTCATTAATTTATTTAGAAACTCTTGTTTAAAAATAAAATTTTAACTCTTATTATTGAAGACTTCCCTCTCCTAAACACCCACATTGTTTCTTTAGCATTTATAGCTGCCTTAATGTAAATAAGGAGACATGGAAGAAAGGATTATTCTTATTTTTATAGCCTAGGTAGACTTTACTGCTGCATGGTGCACACCAGTGTCCTGGGAGTAAGGCAATACCTGAAGCTCATCTCAGGAAAATAAGGACTCATTAAATTTTGTGTATCCTGTATCTCTTTCCATCAGTTTTTCAACTGCTTCCTATTTCACCTTTCTCCTACGGCCAAATGTAAGCAATAGGATCGGGCAATTATTAAGAACTATGACCTGCTTCCTCTGGTTCAGTCCTCAAGGATCTCGTTAAGTAATATGGTAGGTTTCACTATGGGGACTGACCAAATAGCATTTGCACTGACTACGTGGCATTTGTAATCCCTCTGCTGAACCATGATGCTGTTGATGACATCTTCGTGCAAAGATCATTCAGCTAGTGTTCACACCTCAGTGACAACATAGGCACAGGATTTAATGAAGCTTGCATAGAAAAATGAGAAAGGTAAAGAAATTCAACAGTGGTTATCTCTTCAAATGCCTAACTCTTTAATAGCAATCATTTTTGGCTTGACTATTTTCAAACAATATATTTTGACATGGCCATATTGATTCAGTCATTTTAATATGGCAGTAAAAAAATAAAAAATTTTTTAAGGCATTGGATTTAGATTTTATTTCTTTTTACTAAAATATATCCACTATAAACATGTCTAGCCCAGACCTCAATTACCAAAGGAATATACTTTATATCTTATTTAAACATTTCTATAATTAGATGCTACCTCTAGAATAAAAAATAAAGATATATGTTAATATGAGATCTACATTAGTCTCTAAGGGGACATCAAGTCTATATCTCAAATCTTCAGTTTAATAATATTACATGTAATTTGTATACAGATAATTATTTATTATAAATGAAATGCAAACTGGATTTCCTAGGTCATTTGAAATAATAATATGTGATCTTGGTGTGTTCAAATACCATCTTTCTCCAGGTCTTATGGCTGATGCAAAAAAATAAGAAAATTTGAAATAAAGTAATCACTGATGCAGGTGAGTCCTGAGAGAATGAGCACATACTTATTTTAACAATTGATGGGCATTGTGATATGTGAAACGGGGTTAGGTACTGACTCCTAGATACCTGCTGTTTCATCTGGATTGGGATTAATCCCCTTTCTGTAGCCCTTGCCTAAACTTTACTCCAGCACTAACATCTGTTTTTGCACAGAACCTACCTTATCCCCTATCCTCACTGTTTTGGCCTCTATTAGCTCAGTGATAGAGTGAGGCCAAAAATAATAAAAGCTGAAAAATTAATAGTTTTCCTAAGCCATGTCAAAAACTACGTTATGTGAAAATTGCATATCACAGTGCTAAGTCCATAACCTCCTGGCATTAAAATGCTTTTGTTAAAAATGTTGCAAATGTTAAGGAGCTCCATCAAAATGACATGAACACATTTAACTCTTCATGACACAATCACAAAAGAAGACCAAGACTTCTTAGATGAATGAGAATGATCTCAGTGAATGGAACTAGAGAAGAATAGAGTACATGGATATTATGGGGAAAAGGGGGTAATAAGAATGAAAAACAAAAAAATAAGCTAAACAATTCCACAATCACTTTTTTATTCTTAAATCTATAAAGGTCTGACCATGAAGGTAGTTAAATATTCTTTTCATCAAAACTTCTATATAAGCCTTTACAAAGAGTAGCATCAGCCACTTGACAGAACGGTAAGGTTTTTTTTCCAACCATCTCAAAATATAACTTCCTCCCAAAGTGGTAATTGAAATGTATATCAAGCATAGAAATAAATTGCTTAGTAAGGATGAAATGTAATACAATTTTCTGCTAAAGACCAAATCTCATTTTAAGAAAAATCTTAATGGTCACAGGGATAATTTTTTTTCAATGATAATGTATTTTGCAAGTGGTTCAATTTGAAGTAGGGACAACCAAGGGCATCATTTTTCTGTCGGAAATAATATATGTTAGAAGAGCTAACAGACCTTTTTCATTGATAATTTATATATCTCACAAATGAAGAAAATTCTGATTTCTGACAAAATTAATTATATTTTTATTTCAACCTCCTAGAATGTCTTATTACATGTATTATGAGAAGACTAAAATATTTGCCTGAGAAGGAAGACACTTATATGACTTTTGGCTGAGGGACCAGGAGGTTTTGGTGAAGTCATCACTCTAAAGACGTGGAGTAGTCTCCATAGTAGTGTTCCTTTGCTTGAGGAACATTTTCAAAAGTGTTTACTAATATATTTAACAAAAACATGATGTCTCCTTGACAATATGCACATACAATCCATCAACGTGCATAAGATATCCCTCTGATCTTTTCTCATAGTAAAACAGTTTTCTGTCTGTCCCTGAAAACTCCCCTCTGGATTCCAGCAGTAGTAGGGTCCTTGTTTCTTTCCTTCATTGGCATCTAAATTACAAAAGAATTGTAAAGTATTTCTTTGACTCTAAAACAAAGAAAAAATTCTAAGTGTTAAGATAAATATTGATTTTAAAATCAGTAGAATAACAAATAATAGTTTGTTAAGCAGACTATTTTGTTAAATTATTTTGTTAGTTTGTTAAATAACAAACTATAAATAGTTTGTTAACCAATAACCAAGGAAATGAATAGTTAAACCCGACAACTGAAACTAGATTGTTGAAGAGTAGTACTTTGGCTTATTTGCCTTTGCATTTTCATCAATTTCCTTTAGCCCTGATACAGCAGGAACTTAAGAAATCCAAAAAATAAGCAAATGGAAATACTTTTACTCATCCTTTTTTTTTTTTTTTTTTTTTGAGACGGAGTCTTGCTCTATTGCCAGGCTGGAGTGCAGTGGTGCAATCTCGGCTCACTGCAACCTCTGCCTCCTGGATTCAAGCGATTCTTTCACCTCAGCCTCCCGAGTAGCTGGGACCATAGGCACGTGCCACCATGCCCGGTTATTTTTTGTATTTTTAGTAGAGACGGGGTTTCACCATGTTGGCCAGGACGATCTCGATCTCTTGACCTCGTGATCTGCCCGCCTCGGCCTCCCAAAGTGCTGGGATTACAGGCGTGAGCCACCGCGCCCGGCCTACTTTTACTCATTCTAGCACTAACACTGAAACAATACTGTGTGTATAGTTCAACAGACACATACATACTACAATCTATATCCTAAGACTGTTACAATCCTTGTATGTGTGGCAAAATATGTTAAATCACTCTGGTGCCCAATTAATCAGCATATACTATCTACATAGTTCATACTGTAAATGCAAATTTTGTCAGCCTGAACTATTTACATAGTTGATACTGTAAGTGCAAATTATGTCAGCCTGAACAGCTTTACTGCATCATCTAAAAAACTTTCTCATTTCTGAATGACATTAGCTATTTCTATAGAAATGAAAATAACATGAGTCAGATCAAAGTCATTTAAAATTTTTCACTTTAACTTGATTCGATGTATTTGACTCTTAAAAACAGGAATGTATGTGCAGTATTGATATGGAGAATTTATATAATTATGTGGGAAAATGAATCAATGTTAATTACTGAAAAAAATTAGATAGGAAATCATGAGATTGTATTACAGGTTACTGAGATCTTGTGAAGAAACAAACAAAATGACAATGCAGGCACTGCAGAGACTGGACATCATCATGAAAAGGCGAGATGAGAACGCAGCAGCGGTTTCGGGTTACGCTTTATTTAGGTTTCAGATAATGTGATGCTGCCGCTCCTGGTTGCCACGGCAATAGGATTCCCACCATATAATGCTTTTATTATGAAAAAAAAGCATGGAAATTAAATAAGCAGTATTTAGAGATAAGAGAATTTAGTGATAGTCTAGCCCTAACATGGGAGAAAATAGAGGGAGAAGTCTGAGTTGGACTGAATCACAGAAAAAGAATGAGGATATGAAGGTATTAATTTGTATCATTTATAAAAGGGCTAAGGGGCTAGGTTCAGATATGTTAAAGAGTCTCCTGGCATGGCACAATTTGTTGTTTTTCTCACTCGTTACCAAGATCGGTGTGGATGACTAATTATATAGCTGTACGTTCATCACGTATAGCCAATTCTGCCCACTGACACTAATGGTTAGAAGGAAATTGAGAGGGGTAGATCACAAAAATACAATGTCCTTATAATCTATACAAATTAGTGTGGTATCAGAGCAATATTATCAGACTCTTGGTAAAATTGCTCTCCTACAGCTCATTATCACCCAAAAGAGTTAGGTACACCAGAGGGATTTGGGGTGGGTTGGTTCAAAGGCAATCAGTTTCAAGGATTTGTGCAAAATTAACATATTTTGAACAAAATTAGAATATATATTCTATTTTATATGGAATATATATATAATATGTGAATATATAATATATATAATATAAATATGCTATTTTCACTTAATGTTTAGATTCACTATGGAACTTGATATATTTGGAGACACTATTATTATTTTTTATTCTGGGTATTTGGATTATCCATAGTAAGGTATAGTGTATTATTTTGAAGTATGATGTGCAACTCATATTCATTATGTGTCATTCAATGACTAAAAACCATTATAAGTAAGGCACTTTAAGAGATGAAAAGCTGTAGTTGAGAAGTGCTATGCATATTTCTCAAACCAAGTGAAATAAGGATGAGCTCTGAACTCATAAATCTTACTTGAGTCATTGCTTTGCCCATTATTTGTTGAAATTGCTTCTTACTTTTTTATCCATGCAAAATGTCATCATTGTCTTTCTTCACTACTCATTTTAAAAAACAAATAATTGATTATCGTGAAACTTTACATTTCAAAAATATTTTTATGAGTTTCTTGCCAGCTGTTTTCTTTTTTTTTTTTTTTTTTGTCAGCAATATGCTATAAAAGTAAAAGCAAAGTTAAATAAATAAATCCTTATAGAAGATTCTGAAGCACCTGAGAACAGATCCATTGATGAAGACAGAATGCAAGATTCTTGCCGGTATTCCTGCCCATCATATAATACATCTTGCTTTTTTCCCCCGAGTGGATGTTCACAAGGTAGGAGAGGAAGAGGTAAAAGCATGTTTAACACGGTCCAAGAATCAATAGTGTTTCAACATTCAGTTTTTATAAAGCACCTAAATGAAACTTCTGACTGAGAGAAGAGAGAGAGAGAGAGAGAGAGAGAGAGAGAGAGAGAGAGAGAGAGAGAGAGAGAAGTAAAGTGAGAACTCATTGATTTCCAAAAATATCTCAATAGATTGTGAGATATCTAAAGATCCCAGTTTGAGAAGCAACACATTAAATCCTAATGCCATTTTAGGAGTTTCTTAGCCCCAATACACAGCAAGAAAGACAATCACAAATACAGTCCTAAACTCAGTTGACAGAACTCACTTGCAAAGTGCTCATCCTGAGGATTCAGCATGCTTTCAGTATTCTTTTATATTGCTATAAAAGTAAAAACAAAAATAAGAAAATCCTTATAGAAAATTCTTTGGTACCTCAGAACAGATCCACTGATGAAGAGAGATTATAAAATTCTAAGCTAAGCTTTTATTTTGTTACTTCATATTAACCTATAATATGTCATTTTCCTTAGATTTAACAAGTCAAAATCAGGATGAAAAGTCAAGCTACAGGACACAGACTACCTGTCGCCAAGTAGCATCATTAAGAAGATCTGGCCGGGTATGACGACTCACACATGTAATCCCAGAACTTTAGGAGACCAAACTGAGTGGATCACTAGGTCAGGAGTTTGAGACCAGCCTGGCTAACATAGTGAAACCCCATCTGTACTAAAAATACAAAAATTAGCCTGGTGTGGTGGCACCCACCTATAGTCCCAGCTACTTGGGAGGCTGAGGTAGGAGAATTGCTTGAACCTGGGAGGTGGAGGTTGCAGTGAGCTGAGACCATGCCATTGCAATCTAGCCTGAGTGACAGAGTGAGACTCCATCTCAAAAAAAAAAAAAAAAAAAAAAAAAGAGAGAGAAGAGGAGAAAGAGGAGGAGGAAGAAGAGGAAGAGGAGGAGGAGGAGGAGGAAGAAGATCCAAAATATGGCAAAGATATTTTTTCTCAAGTTTGACTTTCTTGTTGGAATTCTTTTATGCAAATGAAAGGGGTAGGGTGAGAACTTGTGTAATAAAAACTAATGTTTTTAAAATTAGCCAACACTCTGTCAAAGTGTAGCAGCATGTGTAATTACTTATTTTATGATTGTATATTCTAGATATATCTTTGAATTTTGTTATTTAATCATAGCTATAAGTAGAACGAAATCCAAATTTATCAGGAAATTTTGACATGTCTACAACTTTCATGGCTCTTAGCTAAACTGTGTTTCTGATATCTCATTAAAATTATGTTTATATTATGAAGAGAAAAAAATCACTAGTCTGATGAAAATATAGATCTTTCTTTGTCATGAATTTACATATCCAGTCTAATCTAACAAAAATGTTTGTTATTTTGTTTTTACAAATCCCGTAGAGAGAGGACAACCACAAAGTCACTCTGTTAAAACGCCTCTTTTTGTACAGAATTATAAACAGTGCAATGAGAGTACCAATAAGGTGTATAACTGTGCTGCCCCATCACCTACCACGAGAGCTATGCCCTTTTCTAGGTTAGAATTCAAAAACTGAAAGGATAGCAGAAATGAATAATCCAAGCTTGCACAGTTATATTTTTAGTCTTTTAAATCATATATCTTAGACTCTGATTGACCCACTGTGACCTCACTACTAAAATAAAAGAGTGGCATTACTTCCCTTTCCCAGTTATTAACATTGTTTAAAAAAGTTTTTTTGATTGTTGTAATTTTGACAACCTGTCAGCGTTAGAAGAGCTCTTTTTCTAACATGGATAATTATGTTGGCTTCCCTGAACCCATTCTTATTTGAAAGCTGTAGGCTGAACATTGTCTCTAGTCTCCCCTTATTCTTAAGCCTTTGTGTCTATCACATGCCCTGAACGAAAATATTAAATAATTTTGTTCCTTAATAATATTAAAAAATCTAAAATAATGGACCTTTCAATGCCAATAAAAAAAGTTATGCTCTGTTTTATCAGTATTTTCTGACTTCTCCTCATGTAAACTCATTGCTATATTATGGGCAAATCATACTTTAAACTGTCATGGGAATATACTTGTATGTGTTTGTGCATATGTGTATAAGTGAAGCCTGTAAGTATAAAGATATGCATATATGCATATATATGTAGTATATTATTAATTTTACTACATATTTGTACCAATGTGAGTTATTTTGTTACAGATAATAAAACTGAGACTTGTAGTAATTGATATATTTTCCAAAGTCAAATAAGTAGTAAATGGCAGAGTAAAGACTGAAACTCATTTGGAGTGACTACAAACCCGACACTATTTCTACAATAATAATTTCCTCTTTCCTACACAATCTTGTAAGAATTTATTTTAATTCCCCATCTTAATGTTGATCTTTTAATCTATCTGATCATGTTATTTTCTAATATAAGGGCTCTGGTCCAAGAACTAATTACTTATTTTTTTTGAGACTGAGTCTCTCTCTGTCACCCAGGCTGGAGAGCAGTGGCGTGATCTCAGCTCACTGCAACCTCCGCCTACCAGGTTCAAGCGATTCTCCTGCCTCAGCTTCCCAAGCTGCTGGGATTACAAGCATGAGCCATCATACCCTGCTAAATTTTGTATTTTTAGTAGAGATGGAGTTTCAACATATTGGCCAGGCTAGTCTCAAACTCTTGACTTCGTGATCTGCCCCACTCAGCCTCCGAAAGTGCAGGGATTACAGGTGTGAGCCACCGTGCCAGGTCTGCTCATTTAATAATCATCTTTTAAGTTCAATTAACCCCATTTTACTTCTGTACTTTATATAGCTGCAGTAAAAATTGTCTTAATGTCATTGTGTGCTAATTCTAACATCTGTAGTAGTTTGGGGTTGGTGTCAAGTGATTGATCACTTTTCTCACTATGAGTCATATTTTCCTGCTTCATTGTACATCTGGTGATATGATTTGGCTCTAGGTCACCACCCAAATCTCATCTCAAATTGTAATCCACATATATCAGGGGAGATTAGGTGGGAGGTGATTTGATCATGGGGGCAGTTTCCCCCCACGCTGTTATTATAATAGTGATGGAACTCTCCTGAGAGCTAATGGTTTTAAAGTGTGGCACTTCCTCCTTATTGCACACACCCTCTCCTGCCACCTGTGAAGAAGGTGGCTTCTTCCCCTTCCACCATGATTGAAAGTTTTATGAGGCCTCTTTAGCCATGTGGAACTGTGAATCAATTAAATCTCCTTTGCTTATAAATTATCCCACCTTGGGTAGTATCTTTATAGCAGTGTGAGAACAGACTAATACACCTGGTAATATTTGAATGATACCAGCAAATGTGAATTTTATATTTGAAGTGTTGGATTCTTTTTTTTTTTTTTTTTTTTTTGAGACAGAGCATCACTCTGTCACCAGGCTGGAGTGCAGTGGTGTGATCTCGGCTCACTGCAACCTCTGCCTCCTGGGTTCTAGCAAGTCTCCTGCCTCAGCCTCCCGAGTAGCTGGGATACAGCCATGTGCCACCATGCCCAGCTAATTTTGTATTTTTAGTAGAGACTGTGTTTCAACATGTTGGCCAGGAATGTCTCAATCTCTTGACCTTGTGATGTGCCTGCCTCAGCCTCCCAAAGTGCTGGGATTACAGGAGTGAGCAACCGTGCCCGGCCTATTTTTATATTCTTTCGAATATTATTGAAATTTGTTCTGGGATGTTGTTATTTGGAACACAGCTTGACCCTTTCAGGTCTTGCTTTTATGACATGTTAGTTGGATTTCATATGGTCCCTAGTCTAGAGCTTAATATTACCAACTCTTCAAGTAATGTTCTCTCCAATTAGATTAAATGGTTATTTCCCTGACCTTAAGAAGGAATCAGTGCTTGTATCCATTAACCATGCTGGAAACTTCATAATTCAAGGGTCATTTGGTAGAGTTCTCAGAAGGCAGTTTCCCAATATTGAAGGGTAATAACCTGAGTATTGCTCTAGACAAACCTTCCTTCCATTAGTCAGCTTTAAAAAGTTTACTTTCCTGGGGACAGGTGCAGTGACTCACACCTGTAATCCCAGCACTTTGGGAGGCCAAGGTGGGAATCACAAGGTCAGGAGTTTGAGACCAGCCTGACCAATATGGTGAAACCCCATCTCTACTACAAATACAAAAGTTAGCCAGGCATAGTTGTGTGAGCCTATAATCCCAGTTACTCAGGAGGCTGATGGCAGGAGAATTGCTGGAATTCAGAAGGAGGAGGTTGCAGTGAGCCAAGATGGCTCCACTGCACTCCAACCTGCTGACAGCAAGTTTCCATCTCAAAAAAAAAAAAAAAAAAAAAAAAAAAAGTTCACTTTCCTTTTTTCATACTAATTCAGCATTTAAATCTAAATTTTACATTAGCCTCACTTTCTTCCTGGAACCTTTTCTTCTTGCTCCTCATGAAACTTCAGTATCCTCATTTGTAAAATTAGGAAAATAATAATACTCATCCATACAGAGTTGCTGTAAGAAAAAAAGTGAGGCCAAAATGGAGACGCTCTGCCTTCTTGTTTAAGCTGCTGTGCTATGAATAAGAATCTTTTCTGTGGTTTGAGTGAGTGTGCATGCTTTCTGTTGCTGATTTCACTGTATAACCTACCCCCCAAGCATAGTGCTAAAGAATTGCTTAATATTCCTGATACGGTTTGCCTCTGTCCCTATCCAAATCTTATCTTGAATTCCCATGTGTTGTGGGAGAAATCTGGTGAGAAGTAATTGAATTATAGGGTCGAGACTTTCCATGCTATTCTCATCATAATGAATAAGTCTCATGAGATCTGATGGTTTTAAATAGAGGAGTTCCCTGCACAAGCTCTCTCTCTCTTTTTACCTGCTGACATCCATGTAAGACACAACTTGCTCCAACTTGCCTTCCACCATGATTTTGTGAGGCTCCTCTAGCCACATAGAATTGTAAGTCTAATTGAACCTCCATTTTTTCTCTTTTGGAAATTGCCCAGTCTCAGGTATGTCTTTATCAGCAGCATGAAAATGGACTAATACTGTTCCTAAGCACAAGAAAGCTGTGATGTGCTCTATGGACAAAATATATGTGTTAGATAGATTTCATTCAAGGATGATTTAAGTGTTGTTAACTCTAAGTTCAATGTTAATTAATCAACAATATATAGTAAATAAGAAGTCTTTAATCAGAAACACACGTAAAACAAGGTTATGTGCTGATTGGTTGAAGAAAATATGACTAGAGGTTTGCAGACATCTAACCCTGTATTTCTTCTAGGAGCAAAAGTTCAATGTTTCCTAATTCAGTGTTTACAGTTATTTTATAGGATATAACTACCACAAATAATGAGAATTGTCTATAGCTAATGATGTATCTTTCCTTTGCTAATAAAATGTATAACAATAATTTTAAATGTCCTCAGTAAAACACAAGAACTTGATATACAAAGAATTATATAAGTCACTCTAATTTAAATGTATGTCTTGGTAATTTAGAAAATTTCCTTAAAATGTTGAATATATCTCTTGTTTCATAGAGAAATGAATTATTGATTTCACTCTTTATATTTGGGACTGTAAAATAGCACATGGTTTGTCATCATTCAGATGACTTGTAATTTTAACTGAGCTAAGTTACAAGAAGAGAATTACATTTTTGTTTGTTCTGAAAATGGTATTTCACAACTGTCTACTGCATAAAGGATTAATATTCTTTGGCACAAAACACCCAATCAAAAAAAAGATTATTTTTAAGGATAAAAAAAGGCAAAAGAATAACGTTTTTGAATAGAGAAAATTTCTAATTCTGTTAGTTTTAATAAGTTTATTTTATATTATTTCAAATAATACAGATAGAGACTAGTTATTCCCAACAGTTTCAAATCCTTACTTATATAATTTTCTTTTAAATGGTAGACTAAGTTTACTAAAGTAGCCTCATATGTAAAACTCAGAATATGGTAATCATTAAAGAAAAGCATTTTGACTTTCACTTTCTTTATTTGGGTGATTTATTTAACCTACTTGTGAATGTGTGTGTGTGTGTGTGTGTGTGGTGTTAAATGATATAATGTATAAGAAATATAAATTGTTGTATATACTGCCTGGAAAATTCATTCAGCTAAAAATATTCTCTGAAATCCAGGTTAGGAACCAGGAATACAAAGATGTATTAGACATGGTCTAAGTACTTAAGAGATTTATAGTTGACCATAAGGAGAAAGAATAATAAGCATATAAATATAACACAATTCCCTAAGCGTTCTATTTTTATAACACATTCCCTAGGTATACATAATACAATGTGATGTTTATATAAAAATTAACCCAATGTGGTGTTTTTATACAAACATCACAGTGGGTTATATATGCCTAGGGAATGTGTACACTTAAAGTGCATTTTAAAAATAAGTAAGATATCAGCTTTATTCATAGTCACATGAAACACTGGTAACTTCCAAAGTGTCCTAAAAGGTGAATGGATAAATGAACTGTGTTTCATTTATATAATAAAACACTATTTAATAGTAAAAAGAAATGAGCTATAAAGCAATGAAAAGACACAAAGAACCCTTAAGTCAATATTGCGAAGTGCAATAAGCCAGTGTGAAAAGTTACATACTGTGTGTGATTTCAATTATATAAAATCCTGGGAAAGGCAAAACTATATACAAATTGTTTTTTAAATTCATGGTTACTGAGGGTTGAGGGAAAGATGGAAGATTGAATTTATGAAACAAAGGGTATTTTGACGGCAGTGAAACTATTCTATGTGATACTCTAATGGTGAATACAAGACATTATGTATTTGTCAAAATTTATAGATAGTTACAACACATAGTAGACTTTAATATATCCAAACTAAAAAAGAAATTGTTTAGAAAGGTAGGAGACCAAAGAAGAAATGTAAACTGTGACAAGAGAAGCAAACTTTATTACAAATATATGAAACTAGCTCAGTGAGTGGAGTGGGAGAAAAAAGTATTGACCTAAGTACCGTGAGAATATGCGGAGTCTGGAGACGTGTGGACCAAGAGTGAGAGGAAATGCACATAATACTGTACTCTCGTAAATAAAGTTGTTCCCTGTAAGGGTGTCGGTTCACAATTTTGATACTGCTATTCATTTATATTGGAAGTGAAAAGTTGAAGAAATGTATGGCAGATGATAGCAGTTTGATTTCTTACACATGGAATGCAAATTTACAGGTAAGCAAGGAAGGAATTTAGAATGAATGATGTAGTAATGGATTAGAGTCTAAGACGTCAGCATAAACTCATGTTTAGTTTAACATATATATACACACACATATAGTTACATGTATAAATATTTATAAATAGATATATATACATAGTCTATACACACACGTGTTTCCTTGCTCTGTCAGCTGAGAATAACTGATTCCCAGTAGGACAGGGCACAGATATTGGTTTCTAATATTATTCTCTAATAAAAAGAAACTAGGCTTCTTGGATAAATGGCTGGTTCTAAGTAATATATTTTTCTGGTGCAGGAAATATATAAAGTAAAGATAGAGCATCTTGAGGCACCAGAAAGTAAGGACATGCTCAGTAACAAAACAAACAAACAAAAACACTCCTTGGGGAATGTCAAAGGGACGCAGGAGCCAATTGAAAGACCTCTCAATGGCCAAAGCTGGAAAACAATTTGAACAACAAATAAAATTAATAGAGTAGGATAGTATTATAACCCAAATTACAAAACAAATAATCATAAATTATACTGACATAAATGGTTGAATAAATAAATAAGGGAGAAGTGAAAAATTTCCCTTGCAAAACACTTTCAAATAATTTATACAGAAAAAGAAAAACATCTTCGGCCAGTGTTAGCTGACGGCTGACCCGACAACAATAGGGAGTTCATGGTGTTCTTTATTTAATCATAAATGATTCCCAGAACAACAGTGTCAGACAGGTGCTCTCTAATATGAAGGAGTGAAACAAAACCAAAACCACACTGTAACTGCATCTAAGAAGAGAGAAAAACAAGGACAGCATTTAAACTAAAAAATTGACTGAACATCTTTCTTACCTGGCTGACATAAATGACTGTTGCTTTTTAACTAACTACGGTTTTAGTCCCTATTCACTACTTCTGTTTCTCGAATTTAAAATTAAAAAGAAAGAGAAAGATAATTAAGTTACCGATTTATATATTTAGGCTACTTCCTGCCAGCACTCAAACCAGAGTAAACTTCCCACTTTCTTAAACTCTCCCCCATTCACCTCACACAAATTCAAATGCTTTAACCAGCCTATTCTCACACTTCACTTAGATATCCGATTGTTCTCTATGATGTACTATTTGCCTTGCTATCGCACTAAGACTACAGCTTTGTTTGACTACAGGTGCATTCTTCAAGGTCTTTGGGTAGTGACCTTTAACTAGAACAGACAAACATAAGTCAGGACCATAATGCAGAAACTCAAGCTATGTTAAGTCCATTAAGATTGGACTTAATCCTGTAAGCAATAAGACTCACTTAAGAATTTTATGCATGAAACAATATGACTTACATTGCATTTTAATTATATTTCCTGCTGGATATATAGCTGATGTTTGCAACGAATAAAAGACTGTAATTTAGGGGCAGCTTCGAGCCGAGTTCTGAACTTAAGGACAAGGTAAGAATGAAGAGGAAATTTACAGACTTGAGAGATGTTTATTAGACTGAAAATTTGCAGTCTGAAGTAACTGGCAATGAAAATAAAAGTGAGAATAAACAATCAAGGATATTGATAATTGTTTAACCTCCTTATCTCACAATTGATTACCCCTCCCAGGGGTGCATGCACTGCAGATCTGTATGGAAACAGGAATATGAGAACAGAATGGATAAGGCATTCGAAATTAATAATTTGTATGAAAATATAAAGCAGAATGCTGTTTCCACATTTAAAATTCTGCTATAGTAATATAGTACCAGGGCTCTACTTAGATGAAAAACATATGAAATTCTAAGAGTTTACAGTATTTGCTTATAACAAGTGACACACCAAAAAAAAACACCAAAAATGCATGTTTGATTTGCTTCCTGGGAGAGAGACCAATATTTGACAGTTTCCCAGGAAGAATTTAATTCTGTCCTAAACAAACAAAGATCTCTCCTGATGAAAATAAAGATATCCTCAGAATCACTATTGGTTCTGCCAGACAGGAAACTTCACAAGGACAAGGTATGTGCCTCTCATGTTTATTATTTTATTCTTAGCACTCATCATCTCACCTCTTGAAATATAAAAGGTCCCTAGTAATTAATGTTGATTGATACATTGATTAAGGAATTGGGAGTTATTCCAGAGGCAGGTATACATAGCAATGAGACAGAGAACGTGCTCCCTAATAGAGGTCAACAAAATCAAAGTAAAGTTGTGGAAAGAGTTCTTTAACAGAGAGCAGCATAAAATAGAAAGAGCTATTTGAGGACTTAAGAGTACAAAAGGCAGAGAGTAGCTGTGGCGGCAGAGGAATCAGGTTGATGTAGCACATTTTGTGCTAAAAGGGAGTGTACTCACTATAGGTTGTAAGACAGAAAAGATGGAAGAGGGCAAGTCCCCAGAGGACAGAAAGGATGTCTGAGTTCATGGATTTTCCACAGTGACAATAAAGCCTACATATTAAGTATGTACTAGAAATTGGACGATAAATAGTTACAATGGTTTACCAACCAAGATACATGTGGCTAACAAGGCACATGATCAACTGAGATATTTTTACCCTACTGTTCCACTCCCACCCCAATTCTGGCCAATTCCCAAGCAGTGATTTGTGGCACAGGATAAAGTGTGAGAGTCCATTGCAAGAATATTGGCAACCCGTAGAGGTGATGCCAGTAGATAATGATGAAAAACAGTGAGACCCCAGATGAAGAAAGACCCAAAGCTGGGATATCAATCAAAATGAATTGGTGATGAAAATTAAATTCAAGAAGTATAGTTTTATGTAAACACTCTTTTATATCTAACTTAATACTTAATTGCTGAATAAACTCTTTTTATTTCTCCCTAATATGAATACTCTCAAATAACTTCAAAAGCAAAATTATCTGGCTAAATAAAATGAATTAGTTTCCTTCTAAGAAGAATTATAGTATCTGAATTTAGATACACTCTATCTTTGGTAAAGGAAGAACTTTGGAAGCCCAAGCAGTAAGTCTATTATGGCAACCCCCCCATACACCCCACTACATTCCCACACTACCATATGTAATAGAAAATAAAGCTTTTATTTTGAAATGAAACAAATGTCTATGCATTCTGAAATAATTTCATGGAGGCTGACTTTTCTTTTTTCCTTCATTTCTCTCCTCTTTCTCTTGTGTGTACCATGTTGTGCCTGTTTCTGTTGTTTTTGACATGTGCTTAATAAACCATCAGAGTAATTCTCCACCGACTCTCTCCAACCTCTGGACTACAAAGGTAAAGGTGAACTCTTCTTGATGTTTGGTTTTGGAGGGCCTCACTTATTAAACAGAGAAGAAAGACAAAATTGAATTTCAAAAATTAGTTACATTGAAATTTAACACAAACACAGTAGGAAATTAAGTAGTAGGTTTTATAGATAATTGAAAAATAATTGTTTAGAAACAACTTCAACCAGTAACCAATCTGCTGCTGTTACCAAACAGAGAGTGTTCTATTTTTCAATCTGGCAGAATGTTTTGTTCTTCTGTGGACACCATTTGTCATACTTGTAGATCTGTGACTTCCTCAAAATAAACCGAAGCTGCTTTCCCAATGCAATGTGTCCACAAACTTAGTATTATCAAGCACACTGTATTAATTGGTCTTTTAATTTGCCTTTTCATATTTTTATATTTTATTTTTCTCTAGAGTAAGTCATTTAGTATGAAAATTGACTGAATACTGCTTGTTTCTTCTATAGATATATTAAATAAAATTAAATCCTTTGAAATGAAACCAATCCAAAAACAAAACAAACAAAACAAAACAAGCAAAAAGTTTATCTTAGAAGAAAGAATGTATACATAGGAAAATAAAAAACCAAAAAAAAGATTACCATGAATAAGATAACTTTTTACTATAGTAGCTTTTTAGATTATTAAAAAAAATGTAGAAGAATCAACAGTGTATGTAGATGGCAAGTTCTCAGTAATGTCAGGCCAAGTCTTCATGTGATCTACATGTATGTGAATGTAGCTGCATGTGAATATTAATGTGAGCTCCCGACCAATGTGCTGAAGGGTCGATAAAGGCTAGGAGTTGTTTGCCATTTTTGACTGTCATCATAGTGGTGATACCCAAATTCCAAATCTGCTGTAAATTCCATGGATTTTTATTTTGCAAAAAGGTTTGTACTTATATATGTTACCATATGCCAACTCTTAAATATGTAAATACAAGATTTGTGCATCATTTTAGAGTATTTAATTTCGATGACGCTGTAGATTGATTGAGAATTTGATAAAAAGCTATGACTAATCTTCCTAGAAATATGCATTTAAGACTGCCTTTAGCATATACTACCAAAGGACTCACAGTTACTCTGAAGGCTGTCTTACAGCCCCTGGATTTCATGAATCTTATATTTTAAAAATCTTTTTTTCTAAAAAATATTTTTGATGGCAATGGGCCCTCCTTTTGATAAGAGGTAAGGCCCCTGACTGAGGCAATACTATTAGATCCTTCTACAGCTAGACTCCACGGAAATACGCTCTGTTGCTCTGCAGTGAGAGAAGCACTATAGCAATGCAAAGTACAAAGGGAGCCATGAATATGCAGAATATGCTTCGGAGGAAGGTTAATTCTAAAGTCCTTCAGTTAATGGGGTGTTAACTGAGAGAGATATTTTAGTCACTTCTACTGAGTATAATTAACAATAAAAGAAATATTCTAAATCCAACTCTGAGAGAAAGAAAAAAAAAACAATCTGGAAGGAAAAATGGAAGAGATGATATTTTCAAATTAATTTAAAAGAACTCTGGAAAAAAAATGCTGATTTTATCAGACAAAGAAAAACTATGTCTCTAGCCCACTATAGTTAATAGAACAAAAACTATGTTTAAAAGTAACTGACAACATTGGCATACATGTTCTTTCTAAGACAGAGAGAAGACACTTAGATGGCATTTGGGAAGAGATCTCTGTTCTGCAGAGCCAGGTCTTGGTTAGAAACATGTAAAAGAAAAGAATATATTTAGCCTTCCCTAGTTAATAAACCATTAATGGAAAAGAGCAGCAAAGAACTTAACTGACCTTCTGGATCTTGCTAGAATCCTGTCAAGAAAGGTGACAGTAAAAGACTGACAGAGTCAATGACTAAGTGACAAGGGTGGCAAGACTGATTTTAATGAAGTGTATATTTGAGAAACTGATTTGGAGATGTGCTTAGAGTTAGGTAACATTTTAAATTCTATTTTTTGATATGCTCTTCTACAGTTGCCAGTATTCTGGTGTCCAAGTATTTGCAAAGTTATCAAGGAAAAGAAAAGCGTGATATACGGATGTGGATGTTTGTGTGTGTTGCGGGGAGGACCTTTTCTATGCACCCCTCTCTGCATCACTCTTCTTCTATCTTCAAAACACTTAACCTTTGTGCTTTTTATTAGCATATTACACTTCATCTTAGCCACACTCACCAATGACGCTTGACAAATATTCTAAGAATATCTGTTTTGCTGTTGAACATCTCTACATGCGGATAACCTGTAAGTTTATATAAGTATGCATATAATATTTAATTATATTATTGTATTTATATTGTATTATCCTTCTTTTAAATATCTTGTTATTTTATTATAAAAATAATTATATACATATAATACATGATGTAATATATCATATATTATTTCTTTTTTAAATTATTATTATACTTTAAGTTCTGGGGGGCATGTGCAGAGTGTGCAGGTTACATGGGTATACACGTGCCACGGTGATTTGCTGTATCCATCACCCCATCATCTATATTAGGTATTTCTCCTAATGCTATCCCTCTCCTATCTCCTCAACCCCCACTATCCCTTTCCTAGCCTCCGAACCCCTGACAGGCCCTGGTGTGTGATGTTCCCCTTTCGGTGTCCATGTGTTTTCATTGTTGAACACCTATTTATGAGTGAGAACATGTGGTGTTTGGTTTTCTGTTCTTGTGTCAGTTTGCTGAGAATGATGGTTTCCAGCTTCATCCATGTCCCTGCAAAGGGCATGAACTCATCCTTTTTTACGGAATGATAGTATTCTACGGTGTATATGTGCCAAATTTTCTTTATCCAGTCTATCACTGATGGGCATTTGGGTTGGTTCCAAGTCTTTGCTACTGTGAACAGAGCCACAATAAACATACGTGTGCATGGGTCTTTGCAATAGAATTGTTTATAATCCTTTGGGTGCATACCCAGTAATGGGATTGCTGGGTCAAATGGTATTTCTATTTCTAGATCTTTGAGGAATTGCCACACTGTCTTCCACAATGGTTGAACTAATTTACACTCTCACCAACAGTGTAAAAGTATTCCTATTTTTCCACATCCTCCCCAGCATCTGTTGTTTGCTGACTTTTTAATGGTCGCCATTCTAACTGGTGTGACATGGTATCACAATGTGGTAAATGCAAAGGATTTCACAAAAATTAGAGTGAAGCTCAGTTATCTGGAGTTCAAAATTTTAACACTCAAAATGAATGCTTGGCCAGCTGCAGTGGCTCACACCTGTAATCCTAGCACTTGGGGAGGCCAATGTGAGTGGATCATGAGGTCAGGAGTTTGAGATCAGCCTAGCCAACATGGTGAAACCCTGTCTCTACTAAAGATACAAAAAATTAACCAGTTTTGGTGGCGCGCGCACCTGCAATCCCAGCTATTTAGGAGGCTGAGGCAGGAGAATCACTTGAACCCAAGAGGCAAAGGTTGCAGTGAGCTGAGATTGCACCATTGCACTCCAATTTAGATGAGAAGGCAAGACTCCATCTTAAAAAGAAAATCAAAACATAAATACTTAATCAAAAGTCAAGGAATAAATAAAAATATATAGAGTCACTAAGATAGCCTTCTCAAAAATAGATGTGGTCAATTAATTATTTTTATGATGGTCTTTATGACCTTTTTTCAGGTCTTATTGACTCTTACTTTTAACCAGTTTTAATCTTTGTGTTTTTAACCAGTCTTTTAAAATATCACCTTGGATATTAATTTTAGATCCCAACCTATTTGTGTATAGTAAGTAAGTGTCACTCCATTTTCACACTGCTGATCAAGACATACCCGAGACTGGACAATTTACAAAAGAAAAAGGTTTAGTTGAACCTACATTTTAGTGTGGTTGAGGAAGCCTCACAATTATAGTGGAAGGCAAAGAGGAGCAAGTCACATCTTACATGGATGGCAGTAGGCAAAGAGAGAGAGAGACTTGTGCAGGGGAAATCCTCTTTATAGAATGATCAGATCTTGTGATAGTTGTATACTATCCATCACAAAAACAGGAGAGGAAAAACCTGCTCTCACAATTCAATTATCTCCCATCATGTCCCTCCCACAACATGTGGAAATTCATAAGATTTGGGTGGGGACACAGCCAAACCATGTCATTCTACCCCAGCCCCTCTCAAATCTCGTGTCCTCATATTTCAAACCCAATTATGCCTTCCCAAGAGTCCCATACAGTCTTAACTCATTTCAGCATTAACTCAAAAGTCCACAGCCCAAAGTCTCATCTGAGACAAGGAAGGTCCATTCCACGTATAAGCCTGTAAAATTAAAAGCAAATTAGTTACTTCATAGATACAACAGGGATACATGGCCAAAACAAAGGGGCTGCAGGCCCCATGCAAGTCCAAAATCCAGAGGGGTAGTCAAATCTTAAAGCTTCAAAATGAGCTCCTTTGACTCCATGTCTCACATCCAGGTCACACCGATGCAAGAAGTGGGTTCCCAGTGTCTTGGGCAGCTCCACCCCTGTGGAGCAGGGTACAGCTTCCCTCCCGGCTACTTTCATGGGCTGCCATTGATGTCTGGCTTTTTCAGGTACACAGTGCAAGTCATCAGTGGATTTTATGATTCTGGGGTCTGGAGGACAACAGCCCACTTCTGAAAGCTCCACTCAGTGGTGCCTCAGTAGGGACTCTGTGTGGAGGCTCTGACCCCACATTTTCTTTCCATACCACCCTAGCAGAGGTTCTCCATGAGATCCCTGCCCCTGCAGCAACCTTGTGCCTGGACATCCAAGAGTTTCCATACGTCTTGTGACAACTACTTGGAGGTTACCAAACCCCAATTCTTAACTTCTGTACACTGGCAGGCTCAACATTACATGGAAGCTGCCAAGGCTTACAAGCTTGCAACCACTGCCATGGCCTGAGCTCTATCTTGGCCCTTTCAGTCACAGCTGGAGTGGCTGGGATGCAGGGCACTAAGCCTCTAGGCTGCATACCGCATGAGGACCCTGGCCCAGCTCAGGAAACCACTTTTTCCTACTAGGCCTCTGGGCCTGTGATGCGAAGGGCTGCCATGAAGACCTCTGACATGCCCTGGAGACATTTTTGACATTGTCTTGGGGATTAGCATTTGGTTCCTTGTTACTTATGGAAATTTCTATAACCATCTTGGATTTCTTCTCTGAAAATGGGATTTTCTTTTCTATTGCATTATCAGGCTGCAAATTTACTGAACTTTTATGCTCTGCTTCCTTTATAAAAATGAATGCCTTTAACAGCACACAAGTCACATCTTGAATGCTTTGCTGTTTAGAAATTTCTTCCACCAGATACCCTAAATCATCTCTCTCAAGTTCAAAGTTCCACAAATTAGACATTTGTCGGGAGGGGCAAAATGCTTCCAGTCTCTTTGCTAAAATATAGCAAGAGTCACCTTTATTCCAGTTCCCAACAAGTTCTTCATCTCTATCTGAGATGAGCAGCATTTGGTCAAAGCTATTCAACAAGTCTCTAGGAAACAAGTCTGAGCCATCTAAGCTGTTCCTACTTCTGCCTGTTACCCAGTTCCAAAGTCACTTCCACATTTTTGAGTACCTTTACAGCAGTACCCCACTCTCTCCTCATACCAATTTGCTCTATTAGTTTGTTCTCATGCTGCTAATAAAAACATACCCGAGACTGAGTAATTTATAAAGGAAAGAGGTTTAACGAACACATAGTTCTACATGGCTGGGAGGCCTCACAATCATGGTGGGAGGCAAAAAACAAGCAAAGGAATGTCTTACATGGTGGCAGGAAAAACAACTTGTGCAGAGGAACTCCCATTTATGAAACTATCAGATCTTCCATTTATAAAACTCCTTTTGATAAAATTTCCATTTATTAATCCAAAGAACAGTATAAGGGAACCCACCCCATAATTCAAGTATCTCCACCTGGCCCTGCCCTTGACATGTGGGGATTATTACAATTCAAGGTGAGATTCAGTTGGGACACACCCAAACCATATAACCAGGTAAATTACAAAAATTAAAATGAAGAGTTTTATTTTGTTTGTTTTCCAGCAACACCCAGGATGCTGTTAGCACTTAATGGAACTTCAATTTGAAGAACATATCAGACGTATTGTTACTGCCTGTTCTTTAGAAAAGCTTTCGTGCAGTTCTCATACATAATTTTGGATAAGTTTTAGCTGCAGAAAGTATAAAGTTATAATTTCTAGTAAAAATCTAAAGAACTTACATTTGTGTGACTAATAATAAAATCAATGAAAATCAAAGCTCTCCTCTTTTATTTTTAATATAAATAAATACCTAATCAAAATAGGTACCTAAGAAGAAGGAGTTTCTATGGGCAGAGCAAAAATTTCCTCAGAAAATGATTTGGATCTTCTCAAAAACAAAAATTGATAGATGACTCTATATAAACAAAGCCTAATTATTAAAAAATGAAATATTATGATGGAAGCCCCCAAATTTCAGTATTTGATTTATAAAGACTTAGCTTAAAAATCCCAGAGAACCACCTATCAAAAGGAAAAATAATAACAATATATTTATTCCTATGTACAAATTCAGTACTATCCCAATCACAATTTCATCTGGAATGTGTATTGCTCATTGAAAAATATATGCAAAAAACAAAAAAAAATGTTAATAGAGAGCCAACTCTACTAAATAAAAGAATTACAGAAGCAAATTCTTTATACCAGATGATTAGCCATAATGTCAAGTCCAAGTAATGGAGATAGTGTGGAATCGTCTCTTGAGGAAATAAACGGAATAAAATATAGAATTCTGATGTATGGTTGACATATTTGAAATTATAGTAACAATGATAACAAAAAACAGGGGACATTACAGATTGTTTAGTGGATTGATAGTGGGGGAACTAGCATACTAGAGGCAATTATTATTTAACATAACATATGTACCTTCATGTGCATTAAAATGTATAACTTTTTTCTAGAAATAAAAAAATTATAAAAGAACCAGATTTAGGAATAGGAAAGGTTTATTTAAAAAGGTCTCAAATGTACAAAATCTGGGAACAAAAAAGAAGGATTTGACTACAGCAATATTAGAGATTGTTCTATTCAATCACAATGTGAAAAAAATAGATAAAAGAAAATATTTCCAACAGTGATGAGATTACTATCTACAAAATAGATAGTTGGTATTAATATCTACCCAAAACTTCTCAAAATACAGAAGATAATCATAGAAAATTCAGTGTAAATTAGGATCAAAGAAGATGAATAGCAATTTCACAGAAGTAACAACAGGAAAGTAAGGAGATGCTGAATTTCCCCCATCATTATTAAACATTATGTTGTTTAATGAGAAAATTAAACAGCAAAAAAAGTATTTTATGTCCATATAGTAGAAAAGTAGTATTACCTAGTGTTGGCAACATGAGTAGTCAAGAATTCCTGTGTAGTAATTGAGGGTATACATTGATGCAACTATTTTGCAAGACAATTTGGAAGATTACACCGAAACTAAGTATATGTGCATCTTAAGATTTGGAGGTATGTTGAGTATACAACCCCCAAAAATTCTCAGCAGTACTGGGATGGAAACTGTGCTGCTAGAATTTATCTCAATAGGTGTAGATTTTTTGGCCAGTAATGCTTTACTAAGTTTCCTTCATGACATTGACCCTTACTCAAGGCATGAAAGACGTTGCTTAATAGCATTCCTTTGTAATCATGAGTCTGAGAAGATCTGGGCTCATTTGTAGCCGTTTGCTAGCATTATTGGTAGTAGTGAGACTTAATGACTTGGATGTGGTCTCAGCAGTGAACGCTGCCCTGTCCCTACCCCCACCCTACTGTACCCCAGAGTTCTGTAGTTGAAGCTGGTTAGATAGTTTTCCTACTCATGTTTATTGGTGGGATTATATTATTGTAGTTTATATTTGTGTTCATTTTAAAGAAGAGTTCATGAATAACAGTCCATGAATTTGTATGACTTGCACGCTATGTCTGTTGCCAAGAACTTCTGTAGAATTTGTGCTTATGTCTTCTCCCACTGAATGTTGCTATAGAGATGTAACTTTCTTACATGTAATGTGAGTTTTGGCCCTGATGCCTCCATATAATTTTTTTTAGGGTCAAGGAAGTGTCCTTACCAATAGAGTTCTTTAATGTCCAGAAAGATTAATAAGATGTCCAACAGTGTTGAATGTGCCAGGTCAACTCCTTATAAGACTTATTATAAGGAAAGTTGTCCTCTATAACCTTTAATACACTTTCTTATCTTTTTTCAGGAAACTTCAATTTTGTTTACTTTCAATCTCCTTTTCCTTCCATATCTGTTACTTTTCCCCCATTTACTTTGCTTGATTTTCTCATTTCTACACTAAACGTGCCTGTTTTCAGCATTGTCCATTCTTTAGTCAGATTCTAAAGTGGCATTATTACTCTATATTTCCACCGATTCTGACATAGTCCAGCTCATTTTTTGTCTCTTACCACCTCTTCTTTTATTCCACATCACCAGGAATGATGTTTCCTTTAAGCCCCAGAAAACACATAAGTGTCCATTGTGATTGGCTGGTGTCCATTCTGATTAGTCAGTGTTCCTGTAAAACTCCATTGCTAACCCTTGGCCATCCTTCTCATCTGCTTTGTTTTAAAATTATGCAGGCTTTTTATCTCTGATTTAGTTATCTTGTTCATTTCATTTTTGAATCTTTACACATCTTTTCTTAGGTTCCTTGCTAATTTTGTGGTTGTTGGTCTTTTTCGTTGTAAGTATAGTTTTATTGGAACACAGCATAATTGGTCTTTTAAAAGCTGTCTATGGCTGCTTTATTTTTTTATTTTAAGTTCTGGGGTACATATGCAGGATGTGGTTTGTTACACAGGTAAACGTATGCCATGGTGGTTTGCTGCACCTATCAACCTACCATGTAGGTATTAAGCCCAGCATGCATTATTTCTTTTTCGTGATGGTCTCCGTTCCCTCACCCCTGACTCAGACAGGCCCCAGTGTGTGTCATTCCCCTCCCTGGGTCCATGTGTTCTCATTGTTCAGCTCCTACTTATAGGTGAGAACATGTGGTGTTTGGTTTTCTGTTCCTACATTAGTTTGTTGAGGATAATGGTTTTCAGTTCTGTCCATGTTCTGGCAAAGGACATGATCTCATTCCTTTTTCATTTTTTAATGTAGTTTTTCTTTTTCTTTTTGAGCCATTTGCTCACTGACAGAATAGAGAGTATAAGAGAGTGATTTGAATCAGCAACTCAGATATCAGCCCCTTTCCTTTGAACATATGCTAACTCTCATTCAGTGTCACCTGTAGGTCACTGTATCAGGCCAGTTGTCTGTTGAGCTAGTTAGCAATGAGATCCTTTACATCAAAATCCTGCATATCACATTCCAGGATTTACTCTCACTTAGATGACAAAAACTCATTAGCATAGCTTTTATCTTGTCAAGTTGTTAAGGAAGTGAGTTTCCTTCTTGAATCTACCCTTCCATTCTTTCTGTGATAGACAGTTGTTACCTGAAAAACTCCAACAACATATTTATTTACCATGGAAGGTGAAAAAATAATTTGTATCTGTCCATATTGCTTATTACTTTATCATATTATATTTAATTTTCTTTTTAATGGAAAGCAGCATTATCTGGGTAGGAGGAATGTTTTTCTATTAGTGATATCTGTTTTTAATACCTTAGCATGATTTTCCCTTCTTTTGAAGGTGTTATAAGTTGAATTGTGTCCACCAAAAAGATATGTTGAATTCCTAAGCCATTGTACTTATGCAGGTGACCTTATTTGGAAATTGTGTCTTTGCAGGTGAATTCAAGTTAAGACTAGGTCATATTGAATTAGGATGGGCCCAAATCCAATCACAAGAGTACCCTTATAAGGAGAAGAGACAGACTGAGACACACTGAGAGGATACCACGTGACAACAGAGACAGAAATTACAGAGATGCAGCTACAAAACAGGAATGCCAAGGATTGCCAGGAACACACAAAGCAAAGATAAAGGAAAGGAACAGATTCTTCCCTAGTGCCTTCAGAGACTTCTGGCCTCTAGAACTGTGAGAAAATAAATTACTGTTGTTTTAAGCCATCCTGTTTGCTATTTATTGCAACTCTTGGAATTTAATACAGAGGGCAACTTGATACCTTTGTTTGGAGAATTACCAAGCTGCCATCACATAGTCAATATTTATGATTTGACAAGGCTGTTTAATGGTTAGCTTGTTTGGTAATACCTCAGAAATAGGAAATTATTTCATGCATTATTTTATAAATAATGATCTGAAATAAATTTATATCATTTATATTGTAGATGGAAGATTATATCTAAATTGTCATTTACAATAAAATCTGTAGAGACACAAACTTGCATTTCATTCATTATTGATAGAACACTTTATTTATTACAGCCATTTATTTATGTAATATTTAAATGAAAATGAGCTGAATATCCCTTTATCTTAGAGTATAATTTTTTTCTTAAACAGAGAATATGTTATTACAGAAATCCATTCCAACCAAAGGGAATTTGAAGGACGGATACAGGAATTTCACTTAGAATGAAAGAACAGTGAGTAAATCTGAGTCTTGTTAGGAAGATAACTGGGAGATAAACATCTACACCAGTATTCACATCATAAGCTTTCTCTTGCTCTCCCTCTCTTTCTCCCTGGAGTTAAATGATCTGTCATTTCTCCTGTTCTCTGCTTACCTTCTTTGTTTTTGCAGGTTAGAGTTCTCAGCTGACTCAGCAATTTGTACACTGTGCATTATGACACAATGCATCTCAGCTCCTGAGTCTACTTGACCTTACAGGCCTTGTGCCCAGAATTTGGAACTTAGTGTATTCTGTAAATGAAAAATCTTGGTAGAATAAAACTTTGTCTGGTTTAAGTTAAACACTGATCTCTAAATTTATAAACTATGAACTCAAAGGACTGAGTTTACATGGTTCATAGGGCCATAAACTCAAAAGTTATAGAAAAGGCAGGGTCTTTAAGAAAGGGATGGGAGAACAATGGAGAAATGTTCAGTATTTCTAACACAAAATCTTAAAGCTCTATAAATTTCAAACTGTTATTGCTTTATTAAAAGCTCATACTGATAGACTTATTCTACTTCATTTTAAAAATTTATTTAATTTTAAATTTCATTAAAGTATTGATATCTAGAAAATACTTCACAACCGTTTGAAAGGATAACGACGGTTGCAGTGAGATAAGTAAATGAGTTTTGAAGTTAGAAAGCCTGGAGATGAAGCACCGCTGCCACTACCTGGTCACGTGATCCTGGGTAAGTCACACGAACTCCTTTACTCTCACGTTTTTTATCTGTAAAATGTGAGTAAAACTAAAGTGAAAACAACAAAAAAACATCATTTAAGGGAGGGGGACTCAGAAACTGTAAAGTGATGTAAAGTAAATGCTGCAATTAAAGCCTTATTACCTTGTTGTAACCCCAATGATGGCTTACATAGAGCTCTCTAGGTGGTACATGTGAAATGCAGGGTTATCAAGGGTCCAGAGACCAACATCCATTTGTATTAGGACTTTTTTTAATACTCTCATATGCTGAATTAGATATGTTTCTTTTACTTGCATTTATCAAAAACTAATTATTGCTTGAATAAACAAGTTTCATGGAAAGAAACTAAATTAGATTACAGGATCCAAATCCTAACCAACTATCATCAGGGGCAGACCTAAGCTAGTGCTGGGGACCTCGGCACGTTCAAAGAACATCCACTAGACAATATAGGTGAAAAAGCCACAACCACATCTCTTCTAAGTGCTACTAAGTTGAAATAGATCCAAATTATGTAATTTTTCTCTGATTTTCCATGTTCTCCCATCTCTATATTTCTTTATATTACTTAATACTGCTGTTTATTTATTGGTCATATTTCTCAGTCTTCATGCACATGCTGCTGTTCCAACTCAATTTTAAACAGAATACTAAAGAGTAAGAAATGTCTATGAAATCAAAATTCAGGTTCCTGGGAGAAATGATGATTTAGCCTAACATGAGCCAGGTATCTATTCAGATATAGCTGGGAGGCAAGTTACATGGCCAACTGTCTACTCAGCAGTGCTTGCAGAGTGATCTTCACACAGGCTGGGTGTGATGGCTCGTGCCTGTAATGCCATCACACTTCGAGAGGCAGGGGAGGGCAGATCGCTTGAGCTCAGTAATTTGAGATCAGCCTTCAACATTATGAAACTCTGGCTCTACAAAAAATACAAAAATTAGCCAGGCGTGATGGTGCATGCCTGTATTCCCAGCTAATTGGGAGGCTAGGGTGGGAGGATCACTTGAGCCCAGGAGGCAGAGGTTGCAGTGAGCCTAGATGGTGTCACTGCACTCTGGCCTGGTTGAAAGAGTAAGACCCTGCATCAAAAACTAAAAACAAAGAGGGGTATGTTAAGGGAGGTCAACGATCAATTTTCCTAAAAGAGAAGAAAATGAGCTGGCAGATCCCCAAAACATACAGCTGATACACTCATTAATTCAGGAACATCAGAGCAATCTTTACAGATATTTGTATCTGTATAGCTAATGAACACATTAAACTCAGTCTGTCCTAAACTGAGCTCTTCTTCTGAAGCCATGCCTCTGATCTTTTGCATTTCCACTGAATTCATCACTATTCTCTTAGACCCCTATACTTAAAATAGTAAAGTCTATTTTAATTCATTCTCTATTATCCTAATAATCATTTCCAGGAGGTTAAGAAGTAAGGCCTTTTTACATCCATAGTGCCTCAATTCTAGCTGCTGTTTCATTTCCCTAATTGCAGCACTGTTTCCACTGGTTATTCAACCAATATAACACAGTATAACAAAAAGAAAAATATTTTGTCTCTGGCATCCACTGTTTAAATTCATCCTATAAACCACTGGTAGAAACAATTATTCCTCAGAAATCAGTCTATAATTCAGAAACCTTCAAAGCTCGGAACCTGCTAAGCTCTAAAGTACCAAGTTATCATTAAAATAATATATGGAATGTGTTCCTATCTGATTTCATTGCCTGATCCTGAACTTTCCTTGTAATCTTTAAAAGAAATTGTATCCTAATGGTTTGCTAATTCATGTAGAACTTGCTGTAAAGAATTTGAACCTCTTCTCTTTTTTGCTACTGTGGTTTTACATATCATGTTTTTCACTATAGAATAGTACCCTACCATGTGGACTGGGCAGAAATTTATGGAGCTTAGGAAAAAAAAAAAAACCTTCTCTTTCAAAATCTGTTTGCTCCATACCATAAAATATGGGGATTCTTTTCTTCATATAAGTAGTCTTTAAAAATGTTCTATACCTCTCCTCTAATACTTATCACATTCTAACACGGGTATATTTTTAATGGTTTTCTTCATGCTTTCCTTTCCTGCTATACTAAAAATAAAAAGCAAGGAAAGAAGGAAGGGAAGAAGGAAATGATGGAAAACTCTTTGAAGGAAGGGATATTGTCTTAGCTATTAACCTTTTAATCCAAACCATTAAAATATTTTGCATAATGAGTAAAGGTTAGAGGGGGTTCTTATGATATCAGGATGGCATAGTTGCCAGGAAAACACGCAGATTGTTTGAACACCACTTTGGCCCACAGAAACCTCATCTCGAAGTATAAATGCCACTTCCTTCCTCAAAAACCAGACCTTTAAGATTATCCTTTCTTCCGATTATTTCTGCATACAGGACGAGGCAGAGTGATGAAGAGCCCATAATGACAGGTGCACTAAGAAGACAAGTCAATGTGATGACTGAAGCTTCATGGGTGCAGAAACAACAATGAACACAAAAACAGAAGAAAAAAACAGAACCAGGGGCTGACTTGGATTCAAGGTAGCATTTTCGAAAGCAAAATGATACTATATTCATAGATAAAACGCAAGTCAATAATTGCAGCTCAATTGATACTGTTTACTCTGATCGATTGTATTAGTAACATTTCTTTTCTGTATGTAAGAGCAGGATGAATACTACATACACACAAAGAGATGGAGGTACTTTAAGCTTCACAAGTGCTCTCCTTCCCCTATCCAGAGGATAGATTTCTTTCCTCCCACTTCAATAAACATGAATTACTGCAAATTAACTTTGAGTTTCAATTATATAATGTATAATCTTCTAATGGTAATCATCCTATATATCGTACAATACACATGAATATCATGAAAAATTTTTTAAGTATCATGTCTTCTGAGATTTATTTTACCATGACCTTCAAGAACCTCTGTGATCTAGGCACTCGCTTCCCGAGAAGCCACATTTTTATTAGAAATATAATCGCATATATGGAAAATCAAAGGGTTTCACTCAAATTGAAATGTTAGAAAAATAGTAGTACTGCGAAAGAAAGAGGGCTTATGAAATTTACTCCTCTTATAGAGAACTAAAAAATAACACAAAATTATGCCAGAGGTTCGCTAGGCTCTTTAAATGTCCTGATTTCCCAAGACAAATGGCAACTTTCAACTCATTCTATTTATTTTAAGTGTTGTGCAAATTATATGAAAATAGCAGATTGCATAATATATTTTTCTAGTTATGGTTGAAAAAATAGGACTTACTTAGAAAAATCCCTGGAGATTTTCTTAGATCATTCCTCCATAAGGAGGAATAATTGTTCTACTTTGGGCAGATACTGTCTCATGCTGAGGGAATACATCTACAACAAATACAAAATCCTCTGAAGAATGAAATAGAGATACTATTTAGTATATTCAATATTAAAGATATTTTACTTTGAAGTGTATGGAGTTTGAAAAAAATTATACAGTAACATCTGCTAGAACTTAATTTGAATCCACAACGTATTCTGAAGGACTACATAAAGTCACATTGCTAATCTGTAGAAGAAGATGGTTTAAAAGAATTTAGAATTATCTTGTTAAGGTATCTACAAGTTAATACCATTTTGTGAATATTAATTCATTATCTTAAAGTTCAGCAAAATAAGTTTTATGTATATTATTTACAGCTAAAGGTCCTTCCCAAAGAAATAGTACCCTCAGCAAATGTTTCGTTTCCTATACTCATGTGGCCAAAACTTGATGCTGAAAACATAATAAAGTTATTTTGTTATATTTTAATCCTCAAAATTCTAATATTTCAAGAGAATTAAAGTGTTATTATGAAAATAAGCTTCTTGACAGACCGAGAAATCAATTTTGAAAAAATTATAAAGGAAAATTTATAAATAACAAATATAAAAATTTATAAAGGAAAATTCATAAATGTATATGAGATGGCAAGTCAAAGAGAAAATGTAAGCTGTCTACAATCACAAGTTAACTTGTTTTGATACAAACCTTTATTTTTGAAAAACAACCACCTACACAAGGATAATAAAATAACCATTTTCCAGTGAGTAGGCAAATAGCTTTTAAAGTCTATCTATAGTAGAAGTTGGCATGCAGAAGAAAAATGAAAGGGAATTTCACCATGGAACAGAGCACTCATAGAGTAAAAGTCTTCAACCAATTTGGGGAGTGCCTTACAACAGTAATCAAGCTGGGAGATCATGTTTCCCCAACTATAGTCAAAGAAAGTATTCATTCCCAGGAGTAGGCTTTTACAAGGGCATACTGTGATAGCATTTTAATAGATGGACATAGCAGAGGCCGTTAAGAAACTTATAACCCCAGAATATACACAGACTTCCAAAATAGCGATCAAAAACAAATCAACCCACCACCACAACAAAAATAACACTCTCCTAGTCATTCTTGATCAAGGAAATTAAATAAAATTAAAGTTACATGTTTAAACACTATTATAATGATAATATACCCTGAAAAAAAGAAATAGTTGTGGAACAGTTTTGAAGTTTTTAATTCAACACATTTACTAAACTCCTATTAAACGTGAGGCAAAGTGGTTATAGCAATACACAAGACAGATAAAAATCCCTGCCCTCAGACATATTAGAATCTAGGGAACATCAACTTGCACAAATAATTGAGCAATTAATTATTTAACTTACAACTGGTAAACCTCTATGAAGGAGCACACAATGCTTTCAACGCATGTTATAGTGGACGCTATGTGTTAAAATTATTCAGGGAAGGTCTGCAAAAAAGGTGTTTTGTTGTTATTGTTGTTATTTTTGGAATAATAGGTAGAATTTAATAGGTAAGAAAGAAGGAAGAGGCTCCCCTGTACAGTGACCGAGGGAGGGGTTTCCAAGCAGAAAGAGGGAACCCCCTGCAAAAAAGGTTTTAAAGACATCCCACCACCTCTTTACTTAACTGGCACCTGTTCCCACTGTGACAGTATCTGGTGTTTTGGCTTCACTTTGATGGTGTGTGTATGTGAGTGGGTGGAGGGGCATGGTATTCTTCTATACAAGAGGAAAGAATTCAACTTGTCCTTTATATGAATATCAAATTGAGGAGTCCAGATATCACATATACCAGAGAAAACTACTATCTGTCCTATTTATTGATATTTCTCTATGACCATATTTTCTCCAACCAATAGTAATCATTTACTGGGTAGTATTCATCACCTAATTTAATCCTTACAAAATTCTTAATGATGTAGATGTTACTATTGGTACATTAAGATAAGGAAATCAAGAATCAGAGAAGTCTAATAAACCACCATGCAAGATAAGTAACTACTTTGTATCTGTTAGCAGCAAATATTTCCTGAGGTTTTCTGACTTGGGACCAAGTTGAGAAAAGTGAAAAATAGATGGGCTGTGTCCCTTTTTGTCTATTGCAATCTGCACACTGTGTTTTTAGATTAGGTCTTATACAGGAATCAGAGATTTCCTGGGTAACCATCCACTTGGGTAAGACTTGATTGGGGTAAATGAATTACTTTTAGGCTTTTTCTGAGATTCTTCTTCAAGGCTTATAAGACATCCTATGGAGGCCAATGCCCACTGGAAAGCAGACATACAGAATAATAGAATGCCCACCCCAGGATGCCAGTTTGATTATAAGATCACAGGTGAAAGGGAAAACAATGATACACTTTGGGTGTTTTTTTAATTTAACTTTCCCACATTTTCTCGAGTATCCAGCCTCTGATTAAGTCAATTTTTCAGTAAAATAGAAACAATTACTTTCACAAGGTTGGTTTATACATTATAAGCTAATGTTTTAGTTGTATTGCAATACCCCAAACTAAAGGGATGCGCTCAGCTTTGAAGGAGGCATTCTTCATGCAGGTGGATCCAATTTCCTTTTGTTACATCAGCACTGGTGCCCAGCTCAGGCTGTTTAGCTGATTAGAATGACATTCCTATTCAGATATGCCACGCATACAGTGGTTCTCAAGGAAGGCTGCAGATAATCATCATACACATATCAGATACACATGCCTTGTTCTCACCTTCAGATACTGTTTTTTATTTGATTCATGTGCAGCTCAAGCATTAGTTTTTGATACTTGAAGCCACTTATCAAGGCAATTCTAATACAGCCAGAGCTGAATATCAAAGAGCTCAATTGGCAAGGTAAAAACGTTAATTTCACCAAAATGGAATCTAAAGACCCCAAAGGCAACAAGAAAGCAAGCCTTCTGATCCTCATGGTGACTACAGCAGAGTTAATGCTGGTAGATTTGCCTCTGTGTGTGTGTGTGTGTGTGTGTGTGTGTGTGTGTGTGTGTGTGTGTTTGGGAAGAAGCAGCTTAAAAACACATAACTGCACCGGCTGTGGGGGGATCACACTTTTATCCCACACTAAGTGGGTAAAGATGATTGGAAATGCATTTCTATAAGGAAATCAGAAATTTTGAGTTACATAAGTCTGGTGGTTAAGGCAGGGCAAATACACAAAGGTCAGTTTACAAAATCTCAATATAAAACTTAAAAGGCTAATGGGGCACAAGAGTAGACAGCTTCAGTCTGAGGAAAGGACATGAAAAGTTGTCTGATTAGATTGGTACTTTTACTTTCTCTTCTGCTCTGTTAGCATATTCTCTCACAACAAAGATTTACTGACTAATCAAATTACAGACAGCATTATTTAATGGCATATCTTTATTCAACAACTGTGAAAACAGGAATATTTCTTCTCCTTTTCTCAGTGCTTGCTTGTGAACACTTAGGCTAGTAAATTATCACAGGAGAGATAAGACAGAATCATAAAATTCTCTCAGCTTTCCAAAATCCGAGGGTCACAGTTGTGAGACAATATAAGCTGAAATCTTGGCATGTTCTTTGTCGTTTGTTTTTAGTTCATTTTACATGTGAATCTATACTGAGAGGACTTTGTTTTCTCTTTGGCCTGGGTGTTTGACCTCACACAATGCAGATATTTCACAGCTACAACTTGAACTTAGTGCAGATATTTTTTCCTTTGAGTAACTTAAGCTCTAGAATAATACTCACTTTCCATCCCATGATCATTTATATCTTATTTTTATTTAAATTGCTTTCCTTATTATTGTCTAAATCATAAGATCAGATAGGATAAGGTGAATAGTGTAAAGAAAATGATGTTTATGAAACTGGTTACATTATCATTGATGCAAGCAAACTCAAAAGATATGCATTGAGCTTCTATTACATGCCAGGTATTATGTTGGATAAGTGGTTTTGAAACTTTAGCATGCATCAGAATCACCTGGAAAGTTTATTAATACATGAATTACTGTGTCCCACTCCCATAGTTCTGAATCAATAGGTCTGAGGTGGCCTTAAGAATTTGCTTAAAACACAATGCAATGGTTGCTACTGCAAATGTCTTCTCTGCTCCATGTTCAGGGATATCCTTTTGATAGCTTGAAATCAGCCATGGTGGGAGCATTTATACTACAGAAATCTACAAATGCTACAAGTCAGAGATTCCCCCCTTTTTTCTGCTTCCCATATGAGATAGTTTTTAAACATTTACCACCAGACCACTGGGGACAGACATTGCATTTTTAAAGCTCCCCTGTGATTCACATGTTGAATTCATGTTAACATTCATGTTGAATTCATGTTAACATTTACCACTGGGGACAGACATTGGCATTTTTAAAGCGCCCTCTGTGATTCACATGTTGAATTCATGTTAAGAATGATCTAGAGGGAAAGTTCAGGAAGGGAAGAAAATATATGGTACTTGGTGTGGTAATATATGATATGATTTATAATGCGGAAACAGGCGTGTGGATGATGGATTCTCTCTTATGGAAATTAGAAAATAACTAATGGAGGAAGTTCAGTTTGAGCTAGAATTTTAATGCAAGATAGGATTTAAATTGGAAATGCAGCAATGAGTATTTGTCAAGAAAGAAGACGTTTCTGGCAAGACCAGTGAAACACAAGGGGGCATGTTTGGGGAACACATTAATTTTGAATTAATCATCAAAGCCAATACTCATTATTGAAATTATAATACTTGCCGATTATCATCCCTACAGGACTATAGGCTCCATGAGAAGAGAGACTTTGCCTACCATGGTATAGAAGCCTCTAATATAATATCTGGTACACAGTAGGAGCACAAAAATTATTTGTGTACAAATGATGTGCCTCCCAGAAACCTGAGAATGAAGTAAGTGGAAGACACTATTCACAGTGACTGAGTATACAATATGAAATCAGTGCCTAATTTTTCTCAACTGGCCAAGAAAATCTACAGTAATGTATAAAAAATGAAATTGATCTACAGATATGTGAGAAGGAAAAGAATTTGAGGAGAAAAAATTAGAAGGATGACAATTTGTGGACATTATAAAATCTGGCAAGTTTTATTTTAAAAAGTTAGTAAATACTAATTAAATGATTCATTTCACCTTTAAATTTTTTTTAAATGTTAATTGGCCCCTAAAATTTAGGGTACAAATACATTTATTAGAGGTAGCCATCATTGATACAAATTGAGAACATTATGACTGTTATTTGAACTATGATGATTAGGAAGTTATTTCCTATCTTTTAATTCACCAAGAAGTATCTTAAATATATAACCTACTTATATCAAGCACAGTCAAAGATAGTTATAGTTAAAAAAAAAAAAGAAAAGAAAAAAAACATTGTTGTGTACTTTTTAGAAGTTTGTCTTGCAATCTGGAAATTCTATTTTGAGGTTGTGGACCTTAACTCATATAATATCTAGAAAGACTTCAAATCCAAAGACAATATTCAACTAAACTATAGTACATTACCCAGGAAGAATCCTTACAACTGTTTAGTTAAGATTACATCTTTCCTAAAATAAAGAAACTGAGCTTTAGTCCAAAGAATCATCTACAATCAGGGAGCTATACAGGTATAGCATTCCACTGATTGTTTTAGAAAACTAATAAGAGGAAGATGCCTAGAAAATGCAAAATACTTCGAGATTAAACAAACACAGTAGTAAATAACATACAGGTCAAATAAGAAATCTCATGGAAAACTTAAATATATTTTGAACTAAATTAAAACATCAAAATTTGTGAGGTACAGTGAAAGCAGTGCTTACAGTAAAATTTATAAAATTAAATGAATATATAAGAAAAGAATAAATAAATTAATGATCTAAGCTTTCACCCTAGGAAATTGAGGGGGGTGGTAAAGGAGAGAGAGAGAAATATAAAAGAGGAAGCAGAAAGAAAAAATAATAAAAATAAAAATTATAGCAGAAATGAGTGAATTGAAAACAGCAAACTAATAGAGAAAAATTAACAAAACCAAAAGCTGGTTCTTTGAAAATATCAGTGAAAATAAATAAGCCTCCAGCCAGGCTAACTGAGAAAAAAAAAAAAAAACACCAACAATTATCAGATACAAAGGAAAAGAACAATAAGTATTATTTATTCTATGAATATTAAAGGGATAATAAGGAACATTATGAACAACTCTATGCCCACGAATTTGGCAACAAAGATAAACAGATCAATTCCTTGAAAAATTAAATTTTCAAAAACCTACACAAAAGGACACAATCTGATTAGGCCTATTATAATAAATAAATTGAATCAATATTTAAAAATCTTCCACACCAGTAAATGTCATGCCAAGTGATTCACTTGTGAATTCTACCAAATATTTAAAACAATACTTGTTTCTCCAAGAGATGTAAGCCAAGGGAATATTTCCTAACTCATTTTATGAGGCCAGTATCACCCTAATAACCAAAGTCAGATAAAGATATGAAAAGAAAACTAAAAATCTATATCTCTCATAAGTATAGATGTGAAAATCCTCAAAAATAGTGATTGAATCCAACAATCTATAAGAATAGTCATCTATGTAATTTGTCATAGTTTTTCTAAATAACAACAGTGAAAAAAAACCACATGATCACATCAATAGATGCCAAAGAGCATTTGACAACATCCATCACTCATTCATAATTAAAAAAGAAAAAACTCTTGGAAAACCAAAAATGAAAAGGAATGTCCTTGGTTTAATAAAGAATGCCTATAAAACACTTGAAGTTAACATTATACTTAATGATGAGAAACTCAGAGCTTTTCTGCTAAGATCAGAAACAAGGTAAGGATGTCTCTTCTCATATTGCTTTTTATTATCATCTTAGAAATCTTAGATAATGCAGTAAGACAAGAAAAGAAAAGGTATACAGACTGTGAAGAACAAAATTAAATTTCTCTGTTCACAGATGGCATGATCATTTTTATATAGAAGATCTGAAAGAATCAACATTTTTAAAAGTCCTGGAACTAATATTATAGCAATACTACACAACAAAATATTAGTATGCAAAAATCAATTGCTTTCCTATATATCAGATATAAACGAGTGGGATTTGAAATTTAAAAATCAGTACCGTTTATACTAGCAACCAAAAAATTAAATACTTAGGTATACATTTAACAAAATATGTGCAAGATCTATATGAAGAAAATTACAAACTTCTGATGAAAGAAATTTTAAGAAAACTAAATAAGTGGAGGAATATTTTATGTACATGCATTGAAAGATTTTATGTTGTCAGGATGTCAGTTTTTACCAACTTGATCTACAAATGCAATGTAACCCCAATCAAAATTTCAGCATGTTACTTTGGAATATTAATAAACTGAGTCTAAATTTTATATAGAGAGGCAAAAGACTCAGAATGATAAGCTCAGTATTGAAGAACAAGATTGTAGGACTGATACCACTCACCTTCAAGACTTACTGTAAAATTACAGTGTTTATGCAGTGTGGAATTGGTGAAATAAAGTACAAATAAATAAATGCAACAGAATAGAGAACCCAAAAACAGGCACTCATAAATACAATCAACTAATTTTTGATAAAAGAGCTAATGCAACACAATGGGGAAAAAAAGGCAGTCTCTTAAACAAATGGTGCTAGAGAAACTGGCCACCCCATGCCAAAAAAATACATCTAGAAACAGACTTCACACCTTCTACCAAAATTTACTTGAAATGGATTACTGAAATAAACATAAAATGAAAAACTAAAGTTCCTAGACAATAACCCACAGAAGAAAATCTAGATGATCTTGGATATGGTGATAACTTTTTAGATACAATGCTGAATGCATGATAAATGAACAAAATATTTGATAAGCTGGGCTTCACTAAAATAAAAAATAAAACGTGTTCTGCAAAAGATGTCAACAGAAAAGACAAGCCATACACTCGGAGAGAATATTTGCAAGTGACGTATCTGATAAAGGACTGTTATTCAAAATAAACATAGAATTCAAACTCAACAAGAAAGTGAAAACACCACTTTAAAATGGAAGAAAAAAGCTGAACAGATGCCTTAACAAAGAAGATATACAGATGGAAAAAAGTGTAAAAATATGTTTAAGATCATAAATCATTAGAGAACGGCAAATTAAAACAACAGTGAAATACCACACATCTATTAGAATGGCCAAAATCCAAAATGCTACTAGCAAGAATGTGAAGTGTCAAGAACTCTCAATAGTTATTGATAGAAATGCAAAATGATGCAGCCACTTTAGAAGATAGTTTGTCAATTTATTTAATAACTAAACATACAACCCAGCTAATGTTCTTCATATTTACACAAATGAATCAAAAATTTAAAACCAAACAAAAACTTACATGCAAGTATTCATAGTTTATTCATAACAGCCAAAACTTGAAACCACCAAGATGTCCTTCAGTAGATGAATGGATAAGTAAACTGGTGCCTCCAGAATACAGAATATTATTCAGCATTAAAAGGTATGAGTTACCAATCCATGAAAAGACATGAAGGAATCTTAAACGCATTTTACCAAGTGAAAGAAGAACCATCTGAGAAGGCTACACGCTGTTTAGCCCTTTACATATATATTTATTATATATATAATCAATATAAAATAAACACTGTATAATAAATATTTTTATATATGTATAATATGTATATAACATATACAAATATTTATTTTTAATAGAATATTTAAAATATATAAACATATTTAATACATATTAAATATACATATCTATGTTATATACATATTATACATATATAAAATGTATTTATTATACAGTAACTATATAACTATACATTATATGGTAACTATGTAACTATATGTTATATGTTATATATGAGTTATATATGTATATAGTTACTATGTAATATAGTTGAAGTGAAACAGTATGTATATAGTGTGTAATAGTTTGTATT
Source organism: Aotus nancymaae (assembly GCF_030222135.1). Lineage (NCBI taxonomy): Eukaryota > Metazoa > Chordata > Mammalia > Primates > Aotidae > Aotus > Aotus nancymaae. The sequence goes on along the minus strand of NW_026988431.1, from coordinate 54,803,647 downwards.
ACTATATTACATATTACATGTATGTATACTAATATATGTATTCATATTCATTACTATATTACTAAGGAATCCATACAGACCCTTGGCTCCCTGAAAGCACCCAAAATCAAAACCAAACAATTAGACACAACATGCACCAAAATCACCCACAAGTGAAAAAGAAATGTAAAGTCTCATCTATGCAAGAGCAAATTCAAAAATAAAAACAGACAGTTCCTTCAGATGAGAAGAAATCAGTGGATGAACTCAAGAGGAACAAAAAGACACTGTTTTCACACTGCCAAAAGATAACACTGGCTTTCCAGCAATGAATCCTATCCACAATCAAAATTCTGAAATGACAGATAAGGAATTCAAAATATAAATTGTAGTAAGCTCAATGTAATCCAAAAGAAAATTAAAATCCAACAGAAAGATTCCTCCACACACCAAGAAAAGTTCAAGAAAGACAGGATAGCTATATTTTTTAAAAATCCAAACAACTGGAAATATTAAAAATTTACTAAAGGATTTTTAAAGTACAATGGAAAGCTTTACCAATATATTAGACCAAGCAGAATAAAGAATTTTAGAGCTTGAAGATCAATCTTTTGAAGTAACCCAGTAAGAAGAAATCAATTTAAAAAATACAAAATAATACAGTCTTTGAGAAATATAAGATTATGTAAAGTGGTCAAATCCATGACTAAAGGCATTTCTGAGAGAGAAGAAGAAAAAGTAAATTTGGAAAACATATTTGAAAAAAAAATCCAAGAATATTTTTCTTCTCTTTCTAGAGAGGTAGACCTCTAGATACAAGAAACTCAGAAAACACCTGAGAGATACTATAAGAGACAAATGTCAAAGTCATATAGTCATCAGAAAAGTCAAGATCAAGTGTAAACTTACAAAAATCCAAAATGCAGCCAGAGAGGAGTCAAATTACCTGTAAAGGGAATACCATCAGGCTAGCTATTAATTTCTCAGCAGAAAATTTATAAGCCACAAAATATTAGGTGTCTATTTTCAGCCTTCTTAAAGAAAAAATAAAATGCCAGCTGAGAATTTCGTATCTTGACAAACTAAAATTCATAAATGAAGGAGAAATAAACTATTTCCCAGAAAAGCAAATGATAAGGGAATTCATCACCACTAAACCAGCCCTATAAGGAATGTTCAAAGGAGTTCTAAACATGACAATGAAAAGATGATACTTGTTACCATAAAAGTACACATAAGTCCAAAGTTCAGAGATCTTCTAAAGCAATTATAAAATTGAGACTACAAAACAAATAGTCAACAACACTATGACAGGAACAAAGCCTCACATATCAATGTTAACCTTGAATATAAATGAGCTCCACTTAAAAGATACAGATTGACAAGTTGGACTTAAAGAGTAAGATGCAACCATCTGCTGCCTACAAAAAATTCATCTGACATATACAGACTCAAAGTAAAGAGGAGACATTACACAATGATATCAATGATATCATTATATATCATTATATGTCATTATACAATGATATCATCGATATCATCATATATCAATGATACCATTGATATCATTATATTATAAGTGACAATTCAATGAGAAGATTTAACTGTCTTAAATATATACACACCCAACACTGGATGAGAAGATTTAACTGTCTTAAATATATACACATCCAAATTTACAAAACAAATACTACCAGACCTAAGAAGAGATTGATAACCACCTAATAATGGAGACGTCAACACCTAATTGACAGCAAAAGATAGATCATCGAAGCAGAAAACTTATTAAAAAAACTCTGGACTTAAACTAGACTCCTGACTAAATGAACCTAATAGACATCAACTAGCATCTACCCAACAACAGCAGAATATACTTTTTTTTTAACCTGTGCATGTAATATTCTCTAAAATTGAACATACACTTGGCCATAAAGCATGTCTCAATCAATTTAAAGCAAAATTAAAATCATATTTATTCCTTTCTTGGACCATAGTGGGATAAAGTTAGAAATCAATACCAATACCTATCAAAACCACACAAGTCCATGAAAACTAAACAACTTGCCCTTAAATGACTTTTTAGTAAGCAATTGGGGAAGAAATAAAAAAAAGTATTCTTGAAATAAAAATAGATACATAATATACAAAAACCTCTAAGATTTATCGAAGGCAATGTTAAGAGGAATGTTTATAGTACTAAATGTCTACATTCAAAATAGAAATATCTTAAATTAACAACCTAAGGTCACACCTCAAGGAACCAGCAAAACAAGAATAAACCAATCCCAAAACCAGCAGAAGAAAAACAATAACGAGTCTCAGAGAAGTAAATATAATTGTCAGCGAATAGATCATGTACAGGATCGAGGGAAGGAAAAATTAGCCCTTTGCAAGGATAAATTGATAGACCACTAACTAGATCAACCATGAATACAGGAGATGATTCAAATGAATACAACTAGAAATGATAAAGGCAACACCACAGCTGACACCACAGAAATACAAAACATCGTTAAAGATTACCATGTACATCTCTATGCACACAAATGAGAAAAATTAGAGGAAATTCCTGGAAACATACAACCTATCATGATTGAAACAGGAAAAAATAGAAATTCTGAACAGACCAATTAATAATAAAATTGAATCAGTAACATAAAATCTATCGGTAGGGCAAGGTGGCTCATGCCTGTAATCCCAGCACTTTGGGAGGCCAGGGTGGGCCGATCACTTCAAGTCAGGAGTTCAAGACCACCTGCCCAAGATAGTGAAACCTCATGTCTACTAAAAACACAAAAATTAGTTGGGCATAGTGGTGGCCACCTGTAATCCCAGCTACTTGGGAGGCTGAGTCAGGAGAATTACTTGAACCTGGGAGGCAGAGGTTGCAGTGAGCCAAGATCTTACCACTGTACTCCAGTCTGGGTGACAAAGTTAGACTGTGTATCAAAAAAAAAAAAAAAATCTATCACCAGAATTAAAAAAAAAAAAAAAAAACAGGACAAGACAGATTCATAGTTAAATTTACCCACTGTCAAAGAAGAGCTGGTACCAATCTTCCTTAAACTATTCCAGAAAATCAAAGAGAAGGGCTTCCTTCCTAATTCCTTTATGAAACCAGCCTTATCCTGATATCAAAATCTGCCAAGGACATTACAAAAAAGAAAATTATAGGACTACTCCTCCCCATATAGAAAAATTAACTCAAGATGAATTAAACATTTAAATGTAATATCTGAAACTATAAAAATCCTAGGGGGAAAAAAAGGGAAAACTCTTCTAAGACATTGGTTGAGGCAAAAAGTTTAGGACCACAATCTCTGAAGCATAGGTAACAAAAACCAAAATAGACAAATGAGACTTAAATAAACTAAGAAGCTTTTGCACAGCAAAAGAAACTATCAACAGAGTAAACAGATAATCCACAGAATGTAAGAAAATGTGTGCAAATTATGTATCTGACAAAGGACTGAAATCCAGAATGTAAAACTCAGACAAATCAACAAGAAAAAAAAAACATGACCCCATTAAAAAGTAGGCAAAGGATAAGAACAGACATTTCTCAAAAGAAAACATACAGGCAGCAAACAAACATATGAAAAGATGCTCCACATCACTAATCAGCTGAGAAATGCAATTCAAAACCACAGTGAGAGATCATCTCGCACCAATCAGAATGGCTATATTAAAAAGTCAAAAAAATAACACGTTAGCAAGGTTGCAGAGAAAAAGGAACGCTTATACACTGTTGGTTGGAATGCAAGTAGTTCAACCCCTAGGAAGAACAGTGTGGAGACTTCTCAAAGAACTATTAGGTTGATGCAAAATTGCGGTTTTTATCTTTAAATCTAATGGCAAAACCCGCAATTTCTATTGCACCAATCTAATAAAGGTAGATCTGTCATTTGACCCAGTAATCCCACTATTGGGCATTATCTACCCACAGGTAAATAAATTGTTTTATCAAAATGACACCTGCACTAGTTTATTAGAGCACTATTTATAATAGGAATGTATTGGAATCGATCTAAGTGTCCATCAACAATTGATTGGATAAATAAAATGTGGTATATATTCACCAGTGAATACCATGCAGCCATAAAAAAAGGAATAAAATCATGTCCTCTGCAGCAACATGGACGGAGTTGGTGGACATTATCCCAAATGAAATAACTGTGAAATAGAAAAGCAAATACTTCATGTTCACACCTATAAGTAGAAACTAAACAATGAGTACACATGGACATAAAGATGTAAATCAAAGACATTGAGGACTCTCAAGTGGGGAGGAGGGAGCAGGATGAGTGCTGAAAAGTCATCTGGTACAATGCTCACTATGTGGCAGATGGGTTCACTAAAACTACAAACCTTACCATTATGCAATATATTCACATATCAAACCAGCATATTTACCTCCGAATCTAAAATAAAATAAAATAACAAGTGTTCACCTTCGAGTCATTTTATGCCAACATTCAACAAGGATTCCATGAAAATAAAAAAATTATAGGCCAATGTCACTGTTGAGAATTAATGCAAAATTCTAAGCAAAGTATAAACAAAATTTAGCAATGGCTAGTAATACTTATATTATGACCCAGTTAGGTTATTCTAGCATTTCAATGATGATTGAACACAGGAAATCAATTAATGTATTTAAGTGATTATGAGAGAATAACTCCATTATTAACTCAATATATTAAAAATTGTTGAAAATCAATGTTTATTCATGATTTGTATAAACTATTTTAGCAAACTGAAAATTGAGAATAATTCATTTAAATAAAAATTGACATCTACCAAAAATCTATACATGTCATATCTATTGGTAACATAAGACATTTTAAAATAAGAAATATATGAAAGTATTCCCTGTCATTTCTCTCATTCAACTTTGTACTAGGAACTTGATATATGAAAGAAGTGGTTTGAAAATTATTCTGTGTTCAATAAATGATACTGGCACAACTAGCTTTCTATAGGAAAGTATAAAATTACATTACTACCTCACACCTAACTTGCAAAACAAATTCACGTATAAAATATACAGGAAATGAATATACAAATAATAAAATTTTCTTCAGAATCATGTGTAAAATACCTGAAGCAATCTGTAGTAGAAATGGTTTGTCAAACAAATGCTAGAAAGCATTAGTCATCAATATTAACAAATTCAACTATATTGCCATTAAGTAATTTTGTGCATGCACACATATACACAAATAAAAGATGTCATGAAAATACAGACTACAGACTACTAGGCAATATTTGCAACACATATAACCAGCCAAAGACTACAAAAATATTTGTTTAGAACTAAAAGTTATAGAAGAATACATCAAAATGACAATAATAGCAAAACAACAGAAAAATGGACAATGGATATCAATAGGATATTTGTTCATATAATTTTTTAAAAATGGGCAAATAACCAGATAGCCTCAGTAGTACACTTTTAAAAATATGAATTATATTTGTATTTCTTATGTAATATAAACAGTTTATAAATATAAATGTATTTACAAAGAAAAATAGAAATGTAAACCTCAATAAGATGACTTTTCATACCAATGTCATTGACAACAATTTAACATCGAGACAATTCTCAATGTTTTTCAAAATAGGAAGAACTGCAGCCCTCATATACTGCTGATATTTCATTGATAAAACCACTTCGGAGGTAATGGAAACATTATATAGCGTAAGTTTCTTTATACTCTATGACCTATATTCCAATTCCTGATGAAACTGCATTGAAAAACTCCTACAGAGAGGTGGGAATAGACTTTATAAAGATGCTCTTAATAACAATGTACAATCATGAAAAATCAAAAATGTTTAAAAATGTTCATCAACAGAATTACATTATATTTAAATTACAGCATACCATATTACAGTTAAAATGAATTAACTATGGTGACATATATGTCACCATACTGACATTACTGACAGAAGTCTCAGTAACATATTAAGCAAATAAATAGAATGCAGAAAATATGCATAATATACTAGTTATAAAATTTTAAGTATTTCAAAATTGTGTTATTTAGTAAAACATATATATGAAAGTTAAAATAGAAGTCATCATGATATACACAGACACAAAATTCATTTGTAAAGGAAAACATGAAATTAGTCAAATCAACGTATAAGTTTTTTAATGCAAAATAAAAATTCTAAAATTACCTCTTGTTTCTTCATAGATTTGGCATACCTTCAGAGATATGTACATACCATTATTTTTTAATCTAGAAATCTACCTGCACCCTCCTTTACATCATGAATTGCCTTGCTAAAACAGCAGGAATATATAAAGTCCTTGGGCAAATTAAAGAAGGCTACTAACTCATTAACTCTCTTCTCAAAGGGAACTGGGATCTTTGTTCCTCTCCTCTTGAATCTGGACAGGAGGCCTGTACTGCCCAATACAATACATGGAAATGATGTTATTTCAGTTATTAGGCTTTGGTGTTTAAAAACTAGCAGCCTCCACTTTCTGTCTCTGGTAGTCATGAGCAACCTCCTGAGAAATCTTACTCTACTGAGAACATTATGATAGAGAGAACACACATAGGCACTCTGGTGGACAGTTAGTGCTGCACCAAGCCTTCCAATTGTTTCTACCAAGGAACTAGACTTTTGAATGAAATTATGTGGGACCCTTCAGACTAGCCATTTTCTAGCTAAGTCCTACCAAGTGGCCTCAGTAAAATCCATAAAGAGCAGAAGAATCACCCAGCTGATTTCTATAGAAATCCTTTACCCTAAAAATTATGCTAAAATAAAGTAGTTGTAATTTTATGCACAAAATGTGGAAGTAATTCAATAGAGAACTAGAATAACCTTTCTAAAATAATTGTAAACTTGTTTGCTAAATATTAACTAAGTATGGTTAAGGCATAAACAGTTTTTCTACTGTCATATAAATGATCTTCCCATGCCAAAAAATATAATACTGTTTTGAATTATTTTAATAGACATTACTGCTATAAAACATTATTTTCCCTCCCCATTATATTTTACTTATATTCTATTCACAAGTCATTGACAATGATGCTATTCTCCTGTATCAGCCATGAGTCTCTCAGTCTTTCATTTGTTATTATTTCTTTGCTCAGTCTCATATATCTCTTATTTGCCATAGATTGTAGTGTCTTTGCTAATCTTTAAGTATTTTTTTAGAGAGGGAGTGGTTTTGAAATTTATATGTCATGTACAGGAATCAGCAAATGCCAAACCCCTAAACAGAAGAAATCTCAGTGTGAAGAATAAAGGAAAAGTAAACATATGGGTTTGTGGTAAAAAGACAGAGTTGCAGGACAAAGTGGCATACTGAACATACTAGAATGTTTGCATTTTATTAAAAACAATGGAGAACGTTTGGAGGGTTTCAAGGGGGAACATGAGACTGAGGTTTGTTCCATAATGATCCCTCTGGCCTTGGTGAAAAGAATAGATTTGTGAAGTGATTTTTCTACTTCCTTGCTGCCAGCCTCAGTTCCTATAGCTCAATCTGATTCTCGTTTTGTGCATCCTCATCTTGGATGGATTCAGTTTAGCTCTAATCATCTCTTGTGTACTTATAAATCTAAGCACTCATTTAGTATACTATGCGTGACTGTCAATGGGATTGGAACAGAATAGCTATAGTCTGATGTTTACTGGTTCCCAGTCTGAAACACTACTTTAATATTAGTGCTCAATGTGTTATTTTTAACATAACCTTGTGTTATGTTCTAATTCTTCCTGACAGGGGTGAAGAATGATTTCCCAAACCCTCAAGATGTTCCAAAAATGATTTTATAGCATTTCTCTATATAATCTACATTTGGTTTCTAAAATAATTAGTTCTCGACAAGGATAAACAAACCTTACAAAGTTCTTTATAACTTTCCCAAAGATGGAGTAATTTAAAGGAATCAACTAAGTGATACCTGCACCAACTCTCATACAAGAGCCAAGGAAGTCCTTTTATTTAAGACATTACTAGCGTTTTCAGTTTTGAGGAAAAAAAATAAAATTTAAAGATTCTATAATTTTTTAAAGAGCAGGTATCAGTTTCAATGAAAAATGATTTCTTGTAGTTTCAGTTTCAGGTTTTACATTTTAGTCTTGAAGTTATATTGAGTCAATTTTTGTATACACTGAGAGAGAGGGATTTAGTTTCATCCCTCTGCATATGGATATCCAGCTTTCCCAGCACCATTTGTTAAAGTGAATGTCCTTTCCCCAATGAATGTTTTAGGCACTTGTGATGAAAATCTGTGGGTCATAAATACATAGAGTTTTCTCAGAAAAGTAAAAATAGAACTATCACAAGATCCAGCAGTGCCACTACTGAGTATATATCCAAAGGAAATGGAATTAGTACAATAAAGAGACATCTGCACACCAATGCTTATTGTAGTACCATTCACAATAGACAAAACATAGAAATAAACCTAGGTGTCCATCAACAGATGAAAAGATAACGAAAATGTAATATATATACACAAAACAAAGTACTATTTAGCCATAAAGAAAGCTATAAAAAGAACAAAATACTATCATTCATGGCAACATGAATTAACTTGTAGGACATCATTTAGTGAAATAAGTCAGGCACAGAAAGACAAATACTGCGTGTTCTCATTCATACATAGAAACTAAAAAAGTTGATCTCATAGAAGTAGAGAGTAGAAGATTGATTCCTAGAGGCTCCAAAGGAAAGGGGATAGACAAAGGTTGGTTAAGGAATACAAATGCACATGGCAATAATTAACAACAATGTATTATGTACATTGAAATAGCTAGAAGAAAAGATTTTAATGTTCCCAAGACAAAAAATAATCAATGCTTGAGATGATGCATATTTAAATACCCCGACTTGCTCATTACACATTGTATACATGCATCATGCATCAAACTATCAAACTGTCACACTGCATTTTGTATATATTGCAATTTTGTGTTAGTTAAAATAACAGAAGAAAATAAAATGATTAGTCAATTTTATTAGTTTTAAATATTAAATTTTAAAACTTTAAAAGTACGAGTTGTAAAATTATATTTAGTAAGATGTTTTGATGTCTCACGATTCTTTTGTGTGTGTGTACATATATAGCAAAAAACACAAATTTTTAAAAATTTGAATTATCTTCCATTTAATGTAGCAAAGTAACTTGCCACACACACACACACACACACACACACACACACCCTCATTACAATAAGGAAGTTACCTGAAAATATTTTAGAAATAGTGAAGGCATATACTGCCATTAACTGACAATTGTGTGCCTATCTGAGACTATCACTGGTAGGTAGGAAAAACCACCTTGCAGTCACTGAAAGCAGCACTTAGAAATCACAAAAGCACTTAGAAGTCACAGGTTTCCTCACTGTCTATAAGAAAATGTATAATCTGATCTTATTTTATGAAAGGGTTATTAAAGAAAAACTGATTAAACTCTTAGGCAAGGAGAAAAGAGGATGGGAAGTCTAGGTGCACCAAAGATCAGATGATGGAAGTTACCTAACTTCTTTGAACCAGTGTGCAGCCTGGAGATGACCATGAATGATAAATAATCTGACTACTGATGGTTGTAATCTTGAGATTATAAACATGGGACTTGCTTGCATGGCAGGGAATAGAAGGGCAGGGAAGGGGGAACATTCTTCACTTTCTTCACTAAGAGCTGCAGGAACCAGCACAGGGTTCTGAAAAGGGCATACATCATCACGGCAGTGGACAAGCATGGTTTCATACTGTGCCAACAAGTCTTCCATAAGGGTATCAAGTGATGGATGAAAGAAATGGTCATATTAAAGTGATCACATATCAGTTATATTCTATTTATAATCTACTTAGGCACAGATATCTGGCTGATTTTTCTTGAACTATGAAAAACTATTATTGCTGGACAATTTAAAAGAGAGGGAATGACTTCATAGAAGAATTATTGACTATTTTACTAATGAGGCAGAGGAAAATCAAAGAATTGCTTGAAAAAATTAAATACAAATATGTATGTTATATCATGTACTTTACATGGTATATTAATATGTTATATATATATAATATAATACTTAAAAATACTCTATAAGGTCTTAACATATCCTTATAGAAAGCAATCAGAGATGGTTTTAAGCACTGTAAGATAAAAAGAAACTTTCTAAGGAAAAAAAATTTTAAGACTCCTGTTACAATAAGAGTGAATTGAACATAAATGTTTTCCTTTTTCCCTCCATCTTCACCATATTTACATCTTAAAATGTGAAGCTAATCCATAAAATATGTTTTCATCATTAAGTAAATATGTAACATTTTTAAAATCACAAAGAAAAACTAGCGTCTTCTTCATCAGCATAACAGTTTGACTTTCACTACTCTATGTTCAAAGTATAATATATCTTTCTGACATCAGTGAAAACAAATTTTCACACAAATGGTAAAATTAACATCTATTAAGTGCTTGCCAGAGCCAGACACTACTTAACTGGCTTTATGTATTAACTTATTAATTCTTTACAAAACAGTCTATGATTCTCATGTGAGATAATAAAATTAATTTACCACAGAACTAGTAAGGAGCAGGAATAGGATTTGAACCCAGCAAGGCTGGCTCCATGTTACACACGAGCGACCACTCTCCTTTACTACCTTTGCTAAATTTAATCAGATATCTAGAGTCTTTATTAAAATTAGCACAATGAGCAATTTTTCACTACTTTAATGACATTGGGGTTTGTAGGAAGAATTTACCTCAGTTTATCCTTGACGATATTCTAACATAGAAGTCTATTTCTCACTATCTCTGTTAATGAGGGAAAATTTTCTTAAACCATCATCCATAATACCTCTCTCACCTTCACGGCTGATCAATGGACCAATTTTGTTGAATCTACTTCCAAAATACTTTTCACAAATGATCCGAACTTTTTCGTTCCTATTCTTTTAATTCAAACCTTTATAATCAATTGCCATGACAATTGATGTGCTTCTTAACAGTTTCCACAAATCTGGATTTTTTTTACCCTGACAGCATACAATTTTCAAACGGTTTTCAACAATTTTTATAAAATCCATATTTGATCAACTAATTCTTCTTCCTAAAACCATTTAATGGTTTTCCACTTCATGCAGAATAATCTCATAACTATTCACAGTGGTAGCTGAAATCATCTGCAGTTGGTTCTTATTATTTGCAATGGTACGTTCTATAAAGTCACTGCAAACACTAAATTAGTCAATATAGAATCATTGCTGCTAGAAGAAATACAAGGTTACATTCCTACACGTTTCTGGTCACAATATTGTAAATGAAGTCTTTTTTGGTTTTTGGTGTATTTCCATTTGGAAGACACATTATTTAAAATATATTTTTAAAAGTTTAAAAATATATTAGGTTTTTTAAATATATATATCGTTATCATCTCATGACAATTTTAGCCACCTTTCCATCTTTTCATCTTATACTACAGGAATGGCATCTGTATAGGTTAGATAACGTTTGCTTTTTTTCCTGGATGTACCGTAATGTTGATTCATTAGCATTGAACTCCTATCAATAGTACTGTAACTCATCCCTGAACCATGCTTCTATAATACGTGAATTTCCTCCATAAGGAACAGCACAGACTTCTTGCTCTTAGGAACCCTAGATAGCACTTTTAACACGATGCTTGGTGTTATTTTAAACCGTAAAATCACCAACAAAAAACACAAAAATGTGAAAAATATGGAACTGAATAGGCCACCAAAAGTACATTCGTTGAGAATGTGAGAGCTGAAGCCACAAGACAGAACACAGTCTTATTACTCAGCTGGGAAATCACGCATCCCTCAACTCAAAATCTTTGCTGCTTTGTGCATGCCTGCAAATGACCAGGAAAGCACTGTGAGTATTGATTTTGGGGTTTCAAATAAATTTTAGCAAGTAAGAAAATTCTCAATTAGGGAATCTGCAAATATTGAGGATGAATTGTATCTCAATTTCCAGTCTCTTCTCTCACTAAATCTTAGTCTTTAGCTACACCAGGTGCTACTATTTCTGAACGTTTTTTTTTTTTTTTTTTTTTTTTTTTTCAGATTCTCCAGTGTTGAATCTGTTTATGCTTATTCATTGTCTTAATGCCTTTATCTGACTTAATGTGTGTCGAGTGCCTTACTCCAAGGTCCAATTAATTGACAATTTACCCTAAATGCTCTATTTGGTGTTCTTCTTCCTTTCCATGAGATTCTCAAAACATTTTATTTTGACCACTGTGATAGGCATTATAGTAACTTCCTAAAGATGTCTATGTCCAACCTTTTTTTTTTTTTTGAAACAGAGCCTTGCTCTGTCGCCAGGCTGGAGTGCAGTGGCGCGATCCCGGCTCACGCAACTTCCGTTTTCCGGTTTCAAGCAATTCACCTGTCTCAGCCTCCCGAGTAGCTTAACCTGTAGTATGTTACCTTATTGGACAAAAGAATAGTGCAGCTGTGATTACGGTTACAGGCCTTAAAATGAGGAGACTATCCTCAGTTAACTGGGTGGGGTCAATTTAATCACAAAAAATCTTATAAGTGGGAGAGGACGGCAAATGGGTAGGTCAGAGAGATTCAAGTTAGGAAACAGAGGCAGGAGAGATGCAAAGCGTGGGAGGGATTTAATTCACATTTTATTTAAATAGGGAGGAAAGAGGCCATGTGCCAAAGTATATGGTGTCCCCTAAAAGTAGAGAATAGCTCTCAGCACAGCTACAAGAAGGTTGGGTCTTCAGTTTTACAAACACAAAAATCTGTGTCCTGCCAACAGATTTGAGCAGAAAATGGAATCTCCTTTCGACATTCCAGAACAGAAAAAAAAGAACAGCTGTGCTGATATCTGGATTGTTTCTGGTAAGAACCATTCCAGTCTCCTGGCACACATCGCTATAAAATAATAATTTTATGTTGTCTTAAAACATGTTAATTGTGGTAATTTTTTACAGTAGCAATAGAAAACTAGTAAGACCATAATGAAAGTAATTAGTACATTCTACTCTATTTGTATTTCAATTTCCTCTTCTCCAAAGAATGATTCACCATGGGGCAGAAGACAAATCTTACTTGCAAGCAAACATTCAAAAGTTGAGACACACACATACATGCTCACACACATAGCCTCATATACACAGAAACACCTTATTTCTTAATCAATAAAATTGAGGTATAATTTACTTCAATACCAAGAATTCCTTCACTATTCATATGAAAAACTTGTTCCAGTGCTAATTTCCCATGAAATAAGTTAATAATATTGTTATTCAAACATTCGAACAAGTTGCTTCATGCTACAAACGTGAAGACAATTTATGCAATATAGAAAATATTTAGTGAATTTAGACATGATGTTTATTCAATGAATTTTTATTTGTGGCTCAAAATAGATGTGGCACCTGCTCTTATTAACTAATATGTAGCCGATTTAAGTCTTAAGTATTAATATCCCAAGTGAACTTAATTTTCCTCACACCACCTCAAGCTTTGGGACTATTAATTCCCAAACTCGGCTTTTAATTTTCAAGTTTTAAACCTGAAAAACTGCCAAGACATCAAGCCCCCTAGGAGCAAATGCTTTTATTTTATCCCGACTCATAGTTTACCCTTTTTAGAAACTAATGAGATTTCCACATTTTTGTTTTTCTTGTTTTCAATTGTGAAATGTAGAGACTTCATTCACTGGTAACTGCTTTCTCTGCTACACACTTCCAAATACCAACACTTGAATAGTTCCTAATGTGTCGTCATGACCACAACTTCACTGCTTCATGGAGGCTGCTCAAGTCTTCCATCCCGACTACTGCAATGTATTCTTATTATGATTTGCCTATAAGTCACTCAATCTAGCTGTAGGGTCTCCAAAACTAGCATACATGTTCTCCCAAACTAATACTTCACCTCACATTATCTGTTTTTTCAGCAATGTAGTTTTTATTATACTTCATTTTCTCCATTTACCCACTTGTCACAATTAATGAAAGTCTACAATTTCCCTTTTGTACCCTCTCTGTATGGAATTAGGACAGGTATGGTAGAATTGGGTCACAGAATCTGAGTGGGCCACCTGTGAAAATAATCCTTTTCCTCTGACCAGACCACTTTCTCAAGATAAGGACACGGCAATTTCATATTTAGTTTTAATTAGTTTCTAAAGTCACTAATGGAATTGTGAAAAAACAAATGGATGTGACTTTTGTCTTTTCTGCCCTTACCAAATCTATATTTTAGAACTTCATGCATCTGGTAATAAGTTCTCTACACTTCCGTAATGTTTCTTCATAAACTCTCTTCCAGAGACCTTACTATACCTCTACAGTTACCAATATACACTGAACAGAACACAAGGAGGGGCACTTATTCAGAAATCCTCTATTCATAGGGCTTGCATCTCTCCATATTTAGGGACATAGAAGTTGGAAATCGACAGAGCAGCACATGAGATCATTCTGTGAGTTTATATTCTGCCTAGTAAATAATTGTTTAAGACAAAAACTATTACTGACAAAATGTTTCTTAATTGTACTTTAGATTCTGGGGTACATGTGCAGATCATGCAAGACGATTGCATAGGTACATTCATGGCAAGGTGGTTTGTTGCCACCATCCCCCCATCACCTATACCTGACATTTCTCCTCACATTATCCCTCCCCCACCCTCGCTCCCACTATCCCTCCCATAGCACCCCTCAACGGATCCCAGTGTGTGATGCTCCCCTCTTTGTGTCCAAGTCTTCTCATTGCTCGACACCTGCCTATAAGTGAGAACATGTAGTGTTTGATTTTCTGTTCTTGTGTCAGTTTGCTAAGAATGATGGTTTCCAGATTCATCTATGTCCCACAAAGGATATAAACTCATCCTTTTTCATGGCTGCTTAGTATTCCACGGTGTATATGTGCCACATTTTCTTTGTCCAATCTATCATTGATGGGCATTTGGGTTGGTTCCAAGTCTTTTCTACTGTAAACAGTGCTGCAATGAACATACGATTGCATGGGACTTTATAATAGAACGATTTATAATCTTTTGGGTATATACCCAGTAATAGGATTGCTAGGTCAAATGGAATTTCTGTTTCTAGGTCCTGAGGAATCTTCACACTGTCTTCCACAATGGTGGAACTCATTTACACTCCCACCAACAGTGTAAAGGTGTTCCTGTTTCTCCACATCCTCTCCAGCATCTGTCGTCTCCAGATTTTTTAATGATTGCCATTCTAACTGGCATGAGATGGTATCTCAATGTGGTTTTGATTTGCATTTTTCTAATGACCAGTGATGAGCATTTTTTCATATGTTTGTTGGCCTCATAAATGTCTTCTTTTGAAAAGTGTCTGTTCATATGCTTCACCCACTTTTGGATGGGGTTGTTTTTTTCTTGTAAATCTGTTTCATTCTTTGTAGATTCTGGATATTAGCCCTTTGTCAGATGGGTAGATTGCGAAAATTTTTTCCCATTCTGTTGGTTGCCAGTTTGCTCTAATTATTGTTTCTTTTGCTGTACAGAAGCTCTGAAGTTTCATTAGATCCCATTTGTCTGTTTTTGGCTTTTGTTGCCATTGCTTTTGGTGCTTTAGTCATGAAGTCCTTGCCTGTGCAAGGACTTGTCTTGAATGGTTTTGCCTAGGTTTTCTTCTGGGTTTTTTTTTTTTTTTTTTGAGACAGAGTCTTGCTCTGTCACCAGGCTGGAGTGCAGTGGTGAGATCTCAGCTCACTGCAACCTCCACCTCCCAGGTTCAAGTAATTCTCCTGCCTCAGCCTCCCGAGTAGCTGGGACTACAGGCGTGTGCCACCACGCCCAGCTAACTTTTAGTAGAGTCGGGGTTTCACCATGTTGGCCATGATGGTCTTGATCTCTTGACCTCATGATCCACCTGCCTCAGTCTCCTAAAGTCCTGGGATTACAGGCGTGAGCCACCTTGCCGGGCCTCTTCTAGGGTTTTTATGGTGTTAGGTCTTATGTTTAAGTCCTTAATCCATCTGGAGTTAATTTTAGTGCAAGGTGTCAGGAAGGGGTCCAGTTTCTGCTTTCTGCACATTGCTAGCCAGTTTTCCCAACACCATTTATTAAACAGGGGATCCTTTCCCCATTGCTTGTATTTGTCAGGTTTGTCAAAGATCAGATGGTTGTAGAGGTGTGGTGTTGCTCCAGAGGACTCTGTTCTGTTCCATTGGTCTATATGTCTGTTTTGATACCAGTACCATGCTGTTTCCATTACTGTTGCCTTGTAGTATAGCTTGAAGTCCAGCAAGGTGATACTGCCAGCTTTGTTCTTTTTGCTTAGGTTTGACTTGGCTATGAGGGCTCTTTTTTGGTTCCATATGAAGTTTAAAGTGGTTTTTTCCAGTTCTGTGAAGAAGGTCATTGGTAATTTGATGGGGATAGTGATAAATCTATAAATTACTTTGGGCAGTATGGCCATTTTCACAATATTGATTCTTCCTAACCATGAGCATGGAATGAAACTTATATAACTCACATTTTTAGTTACATTAATGCCTCATTCAATTCAGTCTGTTTCTTGTATCTACAATGTATTTTACTGTGTTCTAGATGAGTAGTTAACTCTCCACCCTAACAAAGCTTTCTGTTCAGTCCAAATTCTAATCACAAAGATGGAATATTTGTGGTTTTCCTAGGAAACAACCAGCCATCCAGTTTGTTGTAAACACAAGATATAGAAAGAAGTGAAAAGTGAAATCTGAATATCTTGACTGAAATTTCCTTATTAATGACAGATAAAAGAAGTCTGCATTTAAATTTGTAAAAATAAATTAATGAATTAAAAAACAACTGAATGTTTTAACGTTTTGAGAAAAGAGTGTTGTGATCAAATCTTACTTTGGGAAGACTAATAAGACAGTATAAAAGATATACTGCCAAAAGAAATTACGGGCATATGTTCTCAGGGCTTATTTTTCACTAATCTCAGGAGTTTATTGAAATGATTCAGGGCATACACAGTGGGAGTTCTGGCAATGGGACTAGGAAAAAATATGATGACAAAATAGTATAGAAATTAAATATACAAAACTTGGTGACAGACTTGATGACAGGGTGATGGAAATGGATAATTAAAGCATAACTTCATGTTTATAAATATGAATGATTTAAATATTAGTAATATTTCCAATAGAAATTTTGAAGTCATAAGAAGTATTTTTAATAAAGAAAAACAATTTTGATCTAGGCCCAGTGCCAAGTATCTGAATGAGTTTAAAAAAAGGCTCCTAAATGTTTGTATTATTTTTCTCTTCTAAAAATGTGCTTTTAGTGTGTTTTTATATGTGGTTGTTTTGTGATGTAACAGTGAAAGTATACTATAGGTATTTAACATGTCTGCAGTTAGTTCAAATTCTCTAAATTTTTAGCCAAATAATTTATTTGTCATGACTGTAAAATGCTAAATGAGACTGTTAATTGAATATGCAGATATCTTAAACAGTAAAACTTAGCAGTAAAAATGCTTAAAAACAGTCTAGGAGAGAATAATATGCCAAAATTTTTAAAGAAAATAATAGCATAGAGAAAAATACTGCAGACATTTGTATGTTGTACAACACAGTTCCTCCAGTGTGCCCAAATACGCAAGTATTATTGACAATGATTCAATCCAAATCTGCCATGCCATAGTGTACACTGGTATATGATAATATTAAAATGGTCAAAACTTACATGCTAATGGCCTTTTGCATTGCTTTATTTTGTCACAAATAAGCAATATTCTCTAGTGTTTTAGGATTATTTTATAATTATTTGTGCTTTATTTAAAATATAGAATATAAGAAAATTGACATTTCAAATAAAATTTATTTAAACTTTCTTTCTGACTTTATTTTCTTCTAATTCTAAAGAAAAACTTAAATTGAAAGTACCAATATGTAAGAAGTAAAAAGGCAATTTTCCTTTCGCAAACCTCTTTTAAGTTTTGAGAACACTGTCTCATACCACAAAAAGTTATAGAGAACAGTAGGTAATCTCTCAGACATTCCAAATCATTTGTAAATTAGAACACTGGTATAATTGTTTTCATATATTATTTTACATTTGTTTGACCCCTGGAGTGGACATTTACTTAAGAGCAGTAGGGGTAACACCATCATCAACTAAAGTACCCTTCTCATCAGGGAGAGAAAAGCCTTTCCTCTTCTAAATACTTAATTTTTAATTTAATTCTGCTGATGTTACTTATGTGAAGATTTAAAAAAAAAACACCGAGATTTTAATATTCACTATTTATTAAGTGAACATTGTGAAAATAGGTGACAAATATTTCTAGCATCTCTAAGTAATGGTTCTTACTCAACTACTATCTAATGATATTTAAATGGTCAAATGTATATTAAATTTTTAAATTTGAAGATGCAAGTGGATGATGATATTGGCTACATTTATAGGCTACTGCTAAATGGGATCAAGGGAGGTTGTTTGTAAACTTTACTCATTCATTTAAATTCTATACTGAATTTGAGAATGAGCAAAGACCTAGGCAATGTTTACTGCCATTTAAAAAAAACACAAATATTATTCTATTGACATATTTTTAATTTTACATAATTTCAAAAGATAAACATTGTTCTTATAACTCATAAAATAATTCAGCATTACTGACAATATAAACAGGGTGGTTCGATTAATTTCCTATTAGGACAGGTTTTCTTGAATTCAGATTCAAAACTTGATTATTGCCAGCAAATCTAGTGCCAGCCTTAAGCCAGTGTGTAATGTCAAAATCAACTCTCTGCAGAATTGGGTTTCAGAAAAATCAGCACAGTTTGAAGCATATAGGTATGCAAAGATTATTTCATTGTTTTCCAGCCAGGAAATTTATGGTTTATTACATTCACTGCTTAAAAAATAAGCACTCCCTTAAATTACATAAAGGATTTTAATTAAAGGTGTGGTCTTCACCAATAAAGAGTATAAGTTTCCAATGTGTATAATATTAGGTAACAATAAAAGAATTATAAGACTGATGATTAATTCAGAATAGCCAATTTATTAGTATCATAACTTTGAAATTTTGCATAACATTTGAGCCAGTCATTCCACTTATAAAAATTTCTCTTGAAAACGTAAGTGTATAATTGAACAAAGACTTAGCAAAAACAAAATTTTTTTCATCGAAATGTTGTTAGTCTGTGAATAACTAGAAAACAATCAAACATATAATTCTAGGGTATATCAGTTCAAATACTTTATATGCAAAAAATGAAATGATAACCTATGTAAAATAAAAATATATATATGACATAAAATCTAATATTTTAAGTTAAAAACAGCAGGTTGTTTATACTTAAATATGGACGGGAGGCCAGGCGCGGTGGCTCACGCCTGTAATCCCAGCACTTTGAGAGGCCAAGGCGGGTGGATCACGAGGTCAAGAGATCGAGACCATCTTGGCCAACATGGTGAAACCCCGTCTCTACTAAAAGAATACGAAAATCAGCTGGGTGTGGTGGCACGCGCCCATAGTCCCAGCTACTAGGGAGGCTGAGGCAGGAGAATTGCTTGAACCCAGGAGGTGGAGGTTGCAATGAACCGAGATTGCACCACTGCACTCCAGCCTGGCGCCTGGAAACAGAGCAAGACTCTGTCTCAAAAAAAAAAAAAAAAAAATATATATATATATATATATATATGGATAGATTAATAAAATGTTTAATATATATTTAAGTTAAAAATAGCAGGTGGTTTAAAATTATTAAAATGTTGACAGTAATATCTCTGGATGTTAGTAATAAAACAATTTGATTTTCATTTCCTTGTGCTCTTTTGTGTCTTTGATTTAATATAGTCTTATTAGGAGAATATATTTCATTTTTAATGAGAAAAACGTAACTCAAAAAAGAAAAAAATATATACATATTTACATCAACCTATACAGTATGTCAAAATACCAAACATAAATTAATTATTCTAAAAATATTTTCCACAGGATTTTATATTAAAAATATTTCATTTCGATTGTTTATAAAGAAATAGACTTTGAAGAATTATAGGTATTTGAATATGCAGAAAAATGGAAAATACATTCTAAGTGGGCAGAATTCTCCTATAAAATGACAGAGATGAAAAAGCAACAGGTTTGTTTAGAATATTGTGAGGAAAATCATTTAAAATAAGTTTAGTCAGATAAATCGATTGTGACTGATTATGGAGGGTCTTTAATGCCCAACTCATGATGGAAGTTTTTACCATAAGTTCTGTGACCCCTGTCTACATCTGAAACCTCAGGTTATACCACTTTCCTCATTGACTCACTGTTCTCAGCTATATTTATCTCCTTTCTGCTCTCTGCCAAACCTCTGTCCTACTTCAGGACTTTGTGCACCTGCTGGCCTTTGTGCCTGGAATGCCCTTCTCTTTGATCATCACATGGTTGGCTACTTTCAACACAGATCTCAGTTGGCAGGTCCCCTCCATAAAGAAGCCTGGCTTTACTACCCATCCAACTATTCATATACCACTACATCCCTGTATTTTAATTCATTACAGAGCAGTTAATACTATGAAGTACCTATTTCATCTCTTTCTGTCTCTCTTTACAATGTAATCTCCTCTCAGGCAAAAATTTAGGCATCTTGTTCACCACTGTATCCTCAGGACCTACAAGGAAGCTCATTATATATCTGATGAGCAAATAAATGAATACATAAATACTAATAAGTTTCCTGACAGAAGAAATAAGAAATAATATGGTAGAGAGGAAAAAAGATAATTTCCTCCCAAAGGTAATATTCAGAAAAAAAAATAATGTAAATGTATCTTATGACTTTAGCTCACAAACCACAGGAATTCAATCTACATTCTTCTTCTTGATGTTGACATACCATCTCCTGGACTCCCTTAAATATATTATGAATATTACTAGTTTGACAGCATTTTTTTACTTAAATTGTAAGTTATTAGAAAGCACAAATGCCTGTTTTTCCATTGCCCCCTCCCACCACCGCCCCCGCCACCCCGACACAGTCACCCACATGCCCAGGATACCACACATAGCAACTGCTCCTGAACATTTAGGGAGAAAAGGATATCAAAATGGTGAATATCAGTGATATATGACCCACATATAAAATTCAATCTGAAAAGTAGGTATATTTCAGGATTAGCTTGTCTAAAATGTTTACATAAAATATTGCCTGATTAAATTAATTTTAGAGCATGTATAGAATTACATTTGTAATTAGATTTTAAATATTATCTGAATTAATCTTAGCAAGAATTCACAAATCATTAATGATTAGTATTAGACAAGTCAAAGGAATTTTTATTTTCTGAATATAAAGCATGAGCTTTGGGCTCATGTTAGTTTTTTTTTTTTTAACGCTTGAGCTATAAACCACCAAAGTATGGCTTTTTGTATGCCATATTCACTGCCTGAGAAAGATAAAAGTCAGACCACTGAAAAATTGTACTTTTTTGCAGAACTTTCATAAAGCATTCATTTGGATCCTACTTCCATACCTTATTTTTCTAGACCTTGATTGGAATCCTTGCAATTCTAAAGGGACTCTCTCAAGTACATTTTTCTGATAAACTATGACATATGACATCTAGACTCAAAAAATAATGCATTTTTGGAAACATAGTCCATTGCTTAATATATTTTTAAGACTGTACAATTACATATACAATTATTGAATATAATATATATGCAATTATATTATTATAATAATTGTATATAATATCCTTTATATATATATCCTTTATATATTATTGTTAGAGGTGACAGTGTTCTTAGAGCTGAATTATAATTGTTAGATTTAAAAGCACTATTAAGTCTTCTACAAAACTTCTATGATAATATATTCTAATAACCCCTTTAACAGTAATATATTCTAATATTTCTGATACTATATTTATATGTAATTATATATTGTACACGAGAACAAAATCATGCATTCAAAAGTTTCTAAATGCTAATTAAAAATTTAACTTGAAAAAGTACATTTTCTATTAACTTGCTTATTCTAGGTACCTCGTTCAACCAGACAGAAAGTATGAGTATGTTACAAGAACTAGAAAAAGGGGGAAAGAGAGAGTTACTGTTTAATGTGTAGAGAGTTTCTGTTTGGGATCATGAAAACATATTCCAGAAATGGATAGCAATAATTGTTACACAACATTATGAAGGTCCATAATTCCACTGAATTGGACTCTTAAAAATGGTTAAAATAATAAATTTTATGTTATGTTTTTAACCACAATTAGAAAAATAAAAAATATATTTTTTAAAAGTATATTTTATGCTCTTCCAAAAGTTCCAGGAGAGTGGAAAAGCAAATGTGAAAACAGAAAACACTGTAGTAATTGTCTAGTCCCTAAATAGGATCCTTATTTAACACATAAGAACTACAGGCCCAAGTTGGTTTTCTGTAATTCAAGCAGTCAGCAGCAAAATTGGGTCTGATTCAATGACATCTCAACCCGCCTTCTCTTCAATAGGCCCAAACTGTCAACCAACTGGGTATCCCAGCAACATCACAAATTGAATAGTAAAAACTGAACAAATAATTGTTTCTCCAAATCCACTCTTCCTTCTGCATTCCCTGCTTTAACTAAAAGCACCATTCCTTCCCTAAGTCCATATAGCCTCCCGCAGCTTGTCACCCACAAGTCCTATCCCGTGATTTCTCCCCCAGGTATCTGGACTTTTTCCACTTCTTTCTGTTGCCCTGGTTTTGCTTAAAAATCACGACTCGCATCTCACCGCCTGCCATTTATAGCCCAACTGACATCTGACATTACATGAAAACATACTGCACTCTCCTATTCCATTCCAAAGTCTAACTTTTTATTTCCTATGAAAACTATACACATTCTCTGAGCCTAACTCTAAAATTCCAAATATTGTTTCCTTCCCATATTTTTACGGAAAAATTACTTACTAAATGTCAAGCATGGCATACTGTGTTTTTAGGTTCCAAGAGATAGTATGGTAAGCCAGGACAGATATCAGTCCCGCACTTAGGTAGTTTATAATGACGAGAAACGGACTAAGGTTAACCAAGTAATCATAAACCACTTGAGTGATAGTTCATTGCAAAGAAGACCACTGTGTGAAAGGCTGAATTTCAAAATAGAATAAATCGCGAGGACAAACGTAAGATTATTGATATTTCAGAATAGTAGAAATTGATGTGAAAAAGTAGAACTCGAGTAAGCCTGCAAACCCATCGTGACCAACGTATCCTAGGTGGTAGTGACCACTGCCACAGAACAACTAGCGACAGACCAAGCACAGAGTAATTTCACGTGGAGCTGCCTCTCCTGTGCTCATCACCGAGAAAGTGACCAAATGGATCTGAGAGGAAATAAAAGAAATAGAAGGAAAACCTATTCAGTACATATTTTTCATAAAACTGGCTAATTCATCAAGTTGCAGTGGTGACAATTTAAAAATCATAGTTTAGCTGTCTCTGAAATTTCTCATGACTTGACTATGTGCAGTGGGAGAGGAATGGATGTTACTACAGTTTATCATTGATGTAAACTAGTGAAAATATTGTTTCTATTTTAGTATATGATGGTCTTATTTAACTTTGGTTCTCAAAATGAAGAAGCATATGTAGTATGACTTTTTTTCATTTTTTAATTGATAAATTTATTACATTATGGAATGTGGTGCTAATACTTCATGTGTATGTATGTATTACTTAAGGCAATAATGGTAAGCAGAATATATTCCTTTTGATAGCATAATAATGGCATTGATATAAAACTTGAAGAGCTTCAAGACACTGAGATCAAGATAAAATGTGAAGAAATTGTTCATCTTTTTTATTTCCTGTAATAAATGTTAATTCCTTCATTATATGAATAATTTTTTAAAAGGTTAATAATAAATATTTCACTTTGTATCAACATTATGATGTAATTACTTTTTACTCCCTTTCTAAGTAAAGCAAAAAGAATATAATTATTAGGAAAATGAAAATAAAATAAGTCAAAAGACTCTACTCTTAGGTAAAGAAGGGCTGCAGTAAGAAGGAAGAAAAATGTCCAGAACCTGAGTCTGTAAAGCACAAGATGAACAGAATCTTCTAAATTTCTGAAAATTTTAAAATTCCTTTAATTGCTGTTGGCTACATTTGCCTAAAAAGCTTCATTGTACATTCTGAAAAAGGGAAAGATTGTAAGTGTGCTGAAGAGTGGGTGTTAACCTCCACATTCACCCATTCATTCTCCCCTCTATTCAGACAGATCCAGGAAGCCTTCCAACTGAATTCATACTATGCACTTTTCCTGCAAGGTTTCACTGGGTTCTGCTGGTAAGTAGCACTAGTTGGAAAATAGGTGTTAGGAGAAAAGAAGATGTCATGACTGTGGGCTTCCAGCTTCTGGCCCTGTGTCAGAGGCAGCGGTTTTAGCAGCAGCAGTGACAGCATAGCTCTAGGAGTCTTAGTAGCAGGGTTTTGTGAGCTCTGAATAAATACAACCTTCCTGCTCCCACAGTTGGCTAAAGTAATCAATTTCCTATATTAATTCCATTTGCCTTGAAAATACACTCGAAAGCACTTGTGGCTGCAGTCTTTACTCTGAGATAACTCTGCCATAAAATCTCTTGCTATTATTATGATTCTCCCATCACTCTAGTATGTCGACTTTGGAAACAAAAGACATCATTCGATTTATAGCCTTCTGTTTTTAGTAATGGTATTTCTATTTACAAAACTAGTAATCCATGATGGCTGAAAACGTCAAATCCTAGAAAACGTAGCACTCTTACATGACGTTAACATTGTTCTCGAACAGTTGTTGGCCAAAGATATATTTGATGAATTCCATTTTTCTGAAATAGATTATTCTGATGATTCAGATGATTCTGAGGTTAGTTCTGTTTATAAATAACTCCAAGAACAGTTTGCATATTTTATTTTCACATTGAAAATCAATCAGATTTGCTTCAGCCTTCAAAAGTGTGTTTATGTAAAATTAAATGAGCACTGGCAGAGAGCTGCACTTTCTTTTTCTAAACTGGAAAAGGGTTAAATGTCTGAATTTATTACTATGATTAACTTCCCAAAGTCCCTCAATTCAATGTGTTTGCTTCAGCTGTTCAGAGTGGCTTTAACAATTATTGGTTGATTGACTGGGCGTGGGACACAGCAGTGAATTACATCAAATGAGCTTAAGATGCCAAAATTTTCTAATGATAATATATTCCTAGAAGAAAGATCCAAGGGCATACAGAGATAAAAATATTGAGGTACATTGTTGTTTTATGTGTGACCCACCCACTAGTCTCCCTTACCTCCCAAATTTGAGAGCTGCAGGAATGAGATGGGTTCTGGCATTCTTAGAAAATCTCATGGTTGTTCTCTGCAGGTCAGAGATAAAGGGGAGAGATGCTACCACTGAAATCCAAGTTTCTGGGTTGACAGAGGACACAAGATAGGACCTCACTACCTCATCACCTGAAGTAGGGTGAGCACAGCTGCTATAAGGAAGAACAGGTCCAGAGCAGTCATCAGAATATTTTGACCTACTGACATCTTTGGCAGTAGCTAATTAGTCACAAGAAATAAAATAGAGGATAAGCCTTTTAAATAATTCATTAATGAATAATCACAGAGAAACACTAGGATTCATAAGCAGACATCTCATTTCAGTTATCATAATGGAGATTCTCATCCTTCCATCAAGTTTCTATTTCAGAGCTATGTCATAGACCCAAACCCTTTAAATGAAAAACACAGAAGATCCACATAAAGAAAGACACTGAGATACTTTGCCAAGAGAGGTCTGTAAGTCTTCCTTAAAGTTTTCTCTAAAGGGACTCAGGCCATTTATCAATGTGGCTACACACACACTGGTACACCATTTGGAGATCTATAAACAGTGAGGCTGAGTTTATTTAATTTCCGAGTACCAAAAACACTATTGGGATCAAGTGGCCAACGTTTAGGCTTTTGTAAATTGGTTGATAGAGTTATGGAGAATGGGTCCTCTCGGTGGACCCAGTGAATTTTTCAACCCATGCTAGGATAATTTTCCAAGTTGCTGAAAGCAAGAGTTAGAATAAACAAATTCATGGAAACCCTTATAATCTGCCCCTACAAGCCCCTCCACATCAAAGTGGTCAACCAAAGGCCATAACACATACAAGGGGAGCATAAGTGAAATTGGTGAGTAGTAGAAGATAGTGCATTCCGAAAATAGAGCTGGAGACCTTTTTCCGTTCTGTTTTTAAGATAGAAACTAAACTCCAAGTAATACAACAGATCGGCACCTACATGGATAAAGTAACACAGGCTAAATTAGAAGTTTATTTTGTTGGTGAGAAGCAAGAAGTAGACCTGGGGATATATAGCTAGAAGGAGATCGTCGGAGGAATTCCCACAGGCAGCCTACTTCATTATTGACCTTAAGCATAAACATACTCTCCATAGACAATGTTCCAAATAGCTACTTTAATAATGTTTGACAAAAGTGATAACTCTATTTTGCCAAAAGCCCCTGTTGGGCAATATTTTATTTTTATTACCAATGTATTTTTTCCTCTGTTTTTTTTTTTTGTCTAGCTGCATTTAGTTTCCTTGAATAAACTCATTGTGGCCACTGCAAAGACAATCCCATGACATTAACAAATGAAAATAGTATAAAAGGACATCTGTCTTGTTAGCTGTATTCCTTCAAAAGACTTCAGGGCCTAAGACAGAACCCAGAGTATTATTGTGATTAAATGAAAACCACTCAGGAAAAAAAACAAATTTAAAACGTCACTCAAGCCATCCCTGTTGGTTTTAGTTGCCCAGAAATTCACTGGTATGAAGCTATAGCATATGGTTTCTGCATCCCTTAGTGCTGATATAAGTATCAGTCAATGCGTTAGTTAACAAATAAAATACAACTGTCCAATTATTCCAACAATGCCGATAAATGTTGTGAAATAATAAATCATTACATCTCCAGTGCAGCATTTACTCGTGATATGCTGCCTGAATTTCATCAAATTTTAAACATGTATTGATTTTTAATAGTAAGTCAGTCACATACATTATATGTCTTTATAGTAAATATTTGGCTACACAATATTAAAAATTGAAACAAATTTTCTATTGGAGTTATGCAGAATTTTTAAAGCACAAAATATGGAAACAAAAATTCAGAGAGAAAATTACAAGTTTAACCAACCACACAAAACACAAACTCCTTAGATAAGAATTATGAAACATTTCAGAAAGTTAAAAATATACTTTAATTTGGATATGGATAGCTACTTCATTTCTGCAGAATGATTTTTTTGCTCAAAGTTGAAATATATTATTTTAGAAAAGATTTTGACTCTTAAAAATAATGAAACTTTTAATGAAGCATTTTAAATTACAATATATAATACTACTGTTATAACTGTACTATATATACGTATATATAGTCTAGACTAAGTCTCAAGTATCTTACAGGGCCTTTCTCATATAACAGCCCATCTAAGAGTCAAGTATTATTTTTATATTTTACAATTGATAAAAATAAGCCTGAGAAAAATACATCAGCTTAAGTAATTTAAGATGGAAATTTTCATACAATAGAAAATACGTGGGCCCATCTCCACCTGACCAGGACTTGCCAAGTTCACGTAGGATACAAGACTTTGAATTTTTCTTTTTGTCCCTGATTCTTCCCTAATTGACCAAGTCATTTTAAAATCCCTCCATTTGCTTTACTTTCTCTCCATCTGCATCTTCTAGGGTGTAAATGGAATGGGTTAACATAGATAACTGGCTCACCACAACAGAGCTGGTTTGCAAATAGAAAAATTTTATTATTGTGTGAGAACAAACGTCTTGATCAGGAAATACACCAATTGAAGACCTTTCCTTGAAACACTACAAGGATGAGTTTGAAAAGAAATATATCTTGCTCTGTTCCTTCCAGCCACTACTGTGTTCATCAATAGGAATAAGTTTTAAAATCTCCTAAAAGGGACCTTACAAGAAATTATTCATAATTTTTAAATACATTTAAAATCATAGAAGCCCTAAATTCTACATACGACACAAAGTAATATTACTTAACTGAAGTCATACATAAGCAACAGAATTTTAATATGTAAATAATCTTAATAGTAGACTTATCAGATCTCCATTTGCTGCTTTGTTATGCATAAGCTGCTAATTTATTACTTTGATTGCTTTCTAAAGATAATTTTCACATAAATGATAACAAGTGCCTTCAGTTACAAGCAGCACATAATAAATACTCATTATACAGCATGAATACCTGCCATTGCCCTCTGTTAAGCTATCATTAGTAAATAGTCCCCAGTCACCAGAGTACTTTTCTCCTGTTCACCATGGTGGCAGTTTTAAACTGTGTATTATCAGTAGGTGTCATAAGACAAGAGACTTCTCAGCTTTGTGGCAGGATAATGTTTATTACATCACGGCAGAGAATGAAAGAAGGTGGGTTGGTCCAGACCTGCCCTTACAGCTTGTCAGCTGTTATATTTTAATATAGGGTGCTCTGGATCTGGTGCTAACTGTCACATGGGCTTGGGGGACATAACTAATGAAAAAAATCAATGGCCAGTTGTTTTAGAAATGTCAGACAGAACTCAGGAAATATCTGAAATGTCAAAATGCACTTGAAATAGGATATAGTGATCCAAAGGCACAGAAGTAATTTAGGGTTTTATACACAAAGGCCCTGGAACGGGGCAGTGAAAGTCCTTCAGCAATCTCTCAGTCTGTAGTCTACTAACTACTATATTTGGTTCAGTTCCAAAAAGTTCTCAAGAAAATGGATAGACTTTAAAGTGGAGAAGCAGTAATAATTATGGTAGACTGACTGGCATTCTGAAGTAAGATGAAAAAATAATGATGAATTCTACAACTCTGCTAGCCAGATCTCTTAAATGAAAGCCATATAAGCCCTTTCAAATGAGTTCATTGCAAAGAGGTTCTATGGTATGGCTAGAGATACCATGGATCTAAAGTAGAGGCAGCTTCCCAGGAAGTAGAACGGAGTGATGCCATAGATAATGAGTTATGCATTCCTTCTTTCTCTAGGGGGCTACAGTGTTTCTGCAGCTCTAATTTACTCAGCAAATCTGATTCATTCTCCTCTATTTGATAGCTTCTCTCACTGTTTAGTTTTCATGAGATTGAGCATTACCATTCCAACCCCAAATCTGTAAGTCCTTTGAGGAAAATACTGTCAACTGGCTACAGTATTTGAGTACATTTGTTTCCATGATAAATAATCTGATGTGTTTATGCTCACTTCCAGGTGAATCTCTTGTTGCTCAACTGAGGCAGGAGCGTGAAATTCTTCAATTACACTGAGAAGAATCAGCATTGAGAAGGACAATGGAGAATATGCTTCCTTCAAGGTTATAAAGCTGTAGAATTCTATATTAGCATCCTAGGTCTTTCACCTCAGTGCCCAGCATTACATGAGTGTTTGGGATACAATCCCATGCTGCTTTGAGTCAGTCTGTTCAAGAAAATGAACAGAAAATTTTCTGGTGATAAAACTCTTCTAGGATTTATTATTTTTATTCGTGGAGATTGTGTGTGTTAAAAGCCAAATTCTGAAGTGTAAATATTTCTAGTTACTGCCCATATCAGGTCATCAGCCTAGCTATAACTTTCTAACAATCTCAACTGCCCCAGATGATGTGTGAGTTTGCAGCCTGACCACCCATAAAGTACTGGTGCTTCTAGGATTCCCCAAGAGGAGTTTGCCAACAACACAGGGAACTCTTCTTATTCCAGTTACACGACTGCAATTTCCGTGGTGTTTTCACTTCTACTGTTTTGTTGTTGTTGTTGTTTTGCAATGAAAGCTCTGACTTTAACCTAAAATGATACCGTTGCTATGTCAGGCTCAGTGGTCAAGCTGGATTTTTGTACACGAAGCTCAGTGGTCTCAGAGTGCCAGTAGAAATGTCTTCACAGAGCAGTCTTATATAATTGCTTTTTATCATCTGCTTCCAGCCAGACACTCCCAAACAGCAGTGTTTCTGTGTTCTCAGTGTTCTTAGAGACATAAGGCACAATCAAGGAATAACAGCAAATACAACTAACCTGAAATTTTTCTACTAAATTTCCCCAACTCTTCCCCCTAAGTAGTTGTATATGCTGGTTTCTGAAAGTTTGTGTTAAGTGTTTTTCTATGAAAAATGTATAAACTGATTGATAGCTTTCTTCCTGGTTGAAAGATTCTGAATGCCTTCTTCCCAGCCATGCTGCCTTAACCAATCTCTCAATGTTTTCTAGATACCACTGCTTGCAGCCACATTAGTAGCTGAAATGTATTTTTCAGTGTAGAATCCTTTGATTACAAGAAACAAAACTCCACTAATCATGAGTGAAATAAAAGATATATTTTGCATATAAATGCAGATATCTGGGGTAGTCCAAGACATATGAGACTTGCTGCAAAATTTACTTTAAAGCTAAAAACTTCATTAAAAACCAAGAGCATTCCAATCCCCCATGAGAGAGAGGCCTACATGGTGTCTGTTACCTCTATCTATGCATGTGTGCATCTGCTCCATTCTCCTTCCGCTTCACTAGCTCACTTGGTTTATCCATTTTGTACATATTCGACGTCACAATCCAGTCCTCTGTGGCCTTCTAGATCAAGCTCTTGCTGCTCTTAGTCTCTGTGTCTTTTAGTTCACATTGCTGAGGGCACAGTGTAACTTTGAGACAAAATTTCTGAGAAAACAGATTTCCTCAGGATGGACCAAGAATGGACTCTCCTTAGGCCAATTCTCTATTTCAAATCAATCTGCTGAAACATCTTTAAACAAAACCTTTTTGGTTTAAAACATGCTTAAAAACTATAAGAAGGGTGATATAAAACATTTATCCAGGGAATGCCCCTAAAAGTTGACATCAAAGAGCAGAAAAGATGAGAAAAAACCACCACCACAACAGCTCTAATTTATCTACTTTGGCATATCCATTTATAAAATATTTAAAGAAAAATTCTACAGTGAAAATGAAAAGTATGAGAAAGTCTCACAGTGTCTTATTCAAAAGTGTCTTCACTTCAAACAATGATGTCAGGGGCACTTTGTGGGACATGGCAAGATCTGTTTTCTTGTATAATCTATTATCGGTTCTCATTTATAAATTTAATTTCTTCTTGAATTCATTTTACATGTTTAAGTTATACAATATTATATGAATAAAGTCCATAAATTTTTGATGGATAAAATATTGTTCTTTAATGATTCATCACAACTCTATTTTTTTCTTGACATACCAAATTAGAGAGTTCCAAATTTGGAGCAATTATGCCAAATTTACTAACAACTAAAATACCTGAAAAGATTCCTTCTCAGTTTACTACCTTTGCAGCAATATAATCTAAGCATAGATACCCCAGAGATCCCTATAGGGCATAGATGTAAGGTAGAAGAAAAAGGCTGATGTTTTGAAGGACTCTAAATAGTTCAGTTTTCCAGGATGAGAGAATGAAAGCCTATGGAAAGACTATTGTGCATGATGAGAGTGAAGCCTAAGCAAGAAAAGGGAGTTCCTATCAATAATGTTATAAACTAGGGTGCAAAGAAAATAAAAATAAATGCCACTTATTCATAAATGTCTGTTACTATTATTTGCTATGTGATTAGTATGTAAAGCCTCACTGGATCCTCAGATATGAAAGCATAGGTATTATCTCCACATGGCAGATGAAGGATTTCAGGGTCTCATCAGTAAGTAGTATAGCAAAGAAATTAACTTAGGTCAAGTTGATTGTAAACACTGCTAATTTCTATAATTTTGTAGAATAATCTGAATTATTCTACTTACAGTATAATATCCCTCCTTTATCTGTATTTTAATTCATCTTTCACCAAGCACTCACATAAAGAGAGCTTCTTTAACAATCCTGGAAGAAAATAACTCAAGATATTTTATTTTTTTTGGACACATGAAATAAAAAAAATAAGTATTCAAAATAAAGCCATATAACACAAAACTTGACTAAATATTTAGGAGTCTGAAGGTAGGAAAGTGATCATTATCATTATTAGCATATGCTATTCAGCAGCAGTTTAGGAAGTAATGCGACAAAGCCTTCATTTACCCCACCCAACACTGAGACCCAGATTGTGGCATGAAGAGAATAAGCAGGTTAGTTGAAAGAACAGAGCACATTCCTTGGGGAGGTGCTCTCATTGGCTGTGCACAGGTGTGTGTACAGAGTCAGGGTAGAGGCCACAAAGCACACAGATAAGCGTTACCTCCACCAATGAAGTGGTAGGAGATTCACATTCATGGTCATGACTGCAAAGGGGTAAAAGGAACTGATTAAAAGTGAAAAAGGAGGAAAGCATTCTGGAAAGAGTTCAGATACAGACACTAAGTTACAGAAGTATTCAAAATGCACATGGATTTTACTATGGCAGCCTATTTTTGCAATTCAAGAAGTATAATTCAACTATAATAATAAGTCACCTTATTTAGAATGGTTCGGGGAAGACTTCAGTAGAATGTAATACCTTGTCTGATGTCTTATCAGTAAATAGTCTTTTCTAGTTTTGGCTCAGGAAATCAAAGATTTGTGATTAAATGGAGGAAAGAACATGAAGAATCAGAATTGTTTTGTTTTGTTTTTTCCTAGGGGTTAAATTTTCCACTTATTTGACAGCACAATCATATTTAATTATCGGTATATAAACTCAATAGCTTGATAATCTTCCATTATAATTTCAGGACTACACCACTATATATATATATATGTATTTGCTATATTTTTACTATTAACATTTGATACTTAGCTCATGTTATACATGACAAAACTCATAAACTTAATTTTTCTAAGAATATCACTCTTTTAGTGAACATCTATTGACATTTTAATCTATCTTTAAATTGTTACAAGGATTGATAAGCTAATGTTTGTAGTACTTAGAATAGTGTCTGAAATTTAGAATGTGATATGTAAATATTTGTTAAATAAATAGATTTGTTTAAAATCACAAGCGATTATTAAGTATCCTTCTCAGGATTGACATGTGGACATGTCACTGGGGCTGCTAAGGTAAGTTACAGGATAGAGATGAACGGAATAGAAAAGTAAACGTGAGGACTCAGCAGACGTGAGCATTCCCACCTGGAGAAACAACACCCTCAACCCTGTGTTAGTCCTTGCGTCCAACTGTGGTTGAAGATAACATGACCCCTACACTTCCCAGATAGAGACATCAAGAAAGTCCTCTTTTTGTATTGTTTTCTTTGTCGAAAACATTTTTAATATGGGTTTCTGTCACTTGCTACTGAATGACTTCTAAGAAAGGTTTAAAGATTTTCATATATCTTTAAAGAAAAAATAAGTCTACCCATTTCCTTTAAAGAAGAGATCTTTAAAGAATCTCTTCGAGTAACTGTCAAAATAAGAAATTTTAACTTATGTTAGTTATACAAATAAGTCCCCCTTCTAACCTGCTAATATACATTCAGTATTTAAATTGGCTGAACATAAAGACATCTCTGTTTTTCCAGTGCTAAATTTTATTTCCTCTTAAATATTTATTAAGCAAGAATCAATTCTATTCTGTTAATTAGTTTGCTAACATGACTTCTTGTCACCACAGCTCAATTTGCAATATGTTACATTAAAGAGGTGTTAATTGTCCGATACTGTTAGTAGAAGTTGCATCACAGCTAATATACCAAGAAAATGAGTGGTTTGATCAGACTACGTACAAGTTGTCTAAAATAAATTGGAATAATAGTAACAATAATACAAGTTTATGTAAACAATAGTACTTGGAAAAAATATCTCAAATAAAAATGACCTAAAATTAAATTTAATAGAAATAAAAGTGAATAAAAAATATTTTCTGAATGAAGCCATTTGTAAGAAGCATTAGTAACGTTATCGACATTTTCAAGCAGGAATGAATTTAATGCAGAGGATTTTTTACTTACAAAAGCGTTCAAAGGGCAAGAGGTAAAAAAGAATTAGAAAACATTTCAAGGGAAAAAACAATTTCAATAATTTCAGTAAACCACTACTGATGACTCAGTAACTTGCACTAAAGATGCACCGAAGTTTCTCTTTGATAAAGAAATTTGTGAACCACAGACATAATCGGCTTCCTCAGCAGAAAAAAAAAAAAAAACTGCCAGTTTAAACTGAAGAGGAAGGAGACAGGAAGTAATGAAGGAAGTCTTTTGAGTTTCACATGATGAAACTCTTACTATTTGTCTTTGAACATGTACTTTGCCAAAGGAAGAATGACCCTGAAGGCAATTTAGAGAGTATCAGGGCTGCCTCCTTGGTTTCAAAATTGGAAAACATAGCCTTGCATTCAACAGGCCAGTTGGACTTTGCCTAAAGCTGCAGGAGCAGGTTATCCAAAGCTCTGAGGATGTAACCTCTGCTGGGTAATGTTGGGAGGCGGTTTTTCCCCGGATCTAGAGGCAGAGCGTGGAGCTAAAGAGGGTGATTTTTTAGCTTTAAGGTCTAATGTTGTTTGACTCCTTAGGTTTTAAACTTACCTGGGACCTGTCACTCATTTCTTCTTTCCTATTTCTCCCATTTAGGATGGAAATGTCCACTGTAGGCCTGTACCACGATTATACTTTGAAAACACATAATTTCTTTGGTTTTAGAGGTTCACAACTGAAGAAGTGTGTGCCTACAATGAATCAGACCTTGAGTTTCACTTATATTTGATTTTGATGCGATTTTGGACTTAAACCTTAAAGTTGATGCTAGAACAAGTTAAGACTTTTTTGGGCTATTCATATGGAATGAATGTATTGTGCATGGGAGAAGGACATGAATTATGAGAGACTGAAACCACCCTTGCAAAAATTATAACAGTGAGAGAAGTCTAACCTAACTGACTTCATCTTGCTTCTAACCTCATAAGCTAACTGCCTTTGTTAACTTTAAAACAAAGATGAAACTAACTCCATTCTTGCTTGAGAACCAAAACCTTTTCTTTTTAAGACAAATAATGGGCCACAAGATCAAGATTATATGAGACAGCTGAATTCTGCTAAGATATAGGCGTAGATCTACACATGTACCCCAGAACTTAAAGTATAATAAAAAATAAAAATATACAGATATAGGCACATTCAATCATTGCCTCCAAGCTCACCCTTGGAGTCACTGCCTCCAAGCTTACCCTTCTATAATTGTTTACTGCTCCATAGGTCACAAGATTTGTGACTTCCCCAGTTGCTACTATTATAGATAATATCATTAGTGTCAAAACTTAACATTGATTTTTGAGATATTTTTCAGACTTTTGCATGTTGGTGACTGATTGACTTCACGAGGACCCATGACTCTTACCAAAGAACTGGCATGTCTAGTCCTTTGACCTCCCAACCTAGAACCTGATTCAGCATGCAAAGACAGTTTGGACACTCCTATAATATAATCTCCAACCAATTAGCAGCCACCTGTCTACCAAATTATCCTTAAAATTTAGCCCCCTGTCTACCTAATTATCCTTAAAATTCCTGCCCCCTGAGCTTTTGGGAAGGCAGATTTGAGAAATATCTCCCATCCTTCACTTGGCTAGCTCTGTGGTTATTAAATTCCTTCTCTATTGCAACACTATTGTCTCAATAAGTTGGTTTTATCTGCACAGCAGACAGGAAGAACACAGTTGAGCAATTACAGGACCAGAATGCCATCAACTGAAAGTGTGTGTCTTGGCCGAGAATGGTGGCTCAAGTGTGTAAACCCAGCACTTTGGGAGGCCAAGGCAGGTGGATACCTGTGGTCAGGAGTTTAAGACCACCCTGGCCAACATGGTGAAACCCCATTTCTACTAACAATACAAAAATTAGCGAGGCATGGTGGTGCATACCTTTAGTCCCAGCTACTCAAGAGGCTGAGGCAGGAGAATTACTTGAACCTAGGAGGCAGAGCTTGCGTTAGCTGAGATTGCACCTTTGCATTCCAGCATGGGACACAGAGTGAGACTCCATCTCAAAAAAAAAAAGTGTGTGTCTCCCCTAAACCCATATGTTAAAACCCCAAACCCCAATATGATGGCATTAGGAGGTAGGGCCTTTGGGAAGTAATAATTCATAAGGTCATAAGCATCATGAATGGGATTTGCCCTTAACAAGACACCCCAGAGAGCTCTCTAGTGTATTTATCTTGAGCTGATACAGCAATAAGACAGCAACCTAAAAACCAAAAAGGGAGCCTTCATCACACACCAAATTTGCTGGCACATTGAAACCTTGGGCTTCCTAGCCTCCAAATCTGTGAGAAATAAATTCCTATTGTACATAAACCACCTAGTCTATAGTGACTAGCCCATTTAGTCACTTTTTTTGTTTTTGGGCTTTTGTTTGTTTTTCTGTAGCAGGGTCTCACTTTGTCACCCAAGCTGGAGTGTGGTGGCATGACTCCAGCTCACTGCAGCCTCAACCTACCAGGCTCAAGCAATCCTCTCTCCTCAGCCATCAAGCAGCTGGGACTACAAGCATGTATTACCATACCTAGCTAATTTATTATTATTATTATTATTATTATTATTATTGTGTGTGTGTGTGGAGATGCATTCCCACTCTATTGCTCAGGCTGTTCTCAAACTCTTTTTCAAGTGATCCTCTTGCCTTAGCCTCCCAAAGTGCGGGGATTATAGGCATGAGCCACCATGCCCAACTGCCACTTTCTTTTAATAGAAAAATGATCCTGTTTAATTTACACAATGGAGTACTCTTTAGCCATTAAAAAGAATGATATTTAGTCATTTTCAGCAACATGGATGAAACTAGAGAATTATGTTAACAAGGACAAACAGAAAAGACAAACATTGCCTGTTCTCACTTATTTGTGGAATCTAAAAATCAAAGAAAGTAACCTGAAATAATCTGATGTGAGCCGATCTGCTTTTTATGCTATGACGTTTTCCTGTTCCTTCTTAAGCTACCTTACAAAAACTGATTAATAGAGCTTCTGTCTATTGTGTGCCCAGTTTATAAGTTGCTGAGAAAACCAATCAGATCTTTAAAACTCAATTTGTTATAATTTTGTTCTTTGACAATTTGATGTGCCATATTGCTCAGGAACTCACCTCTTCTCCAATTGCGTATTTGCTTTTGTTTATAGATTTATCTCTGTATATTTTTCTTCTCTGAAATTTTCTTTTTTATTATTTTTACAGTATACTAACATCTTCCTTTGTCAATTGGAAGGAAAGTGGCTTTTTAGATGCTCTCTTAAGAATCTTCTGAATTGCACTGCCTCATGTTTTTCCCGACATTTTATAAAATTAAGAACTTGGCTACCTCCTTCCATCAATTCAATTTATATTTATAGATACAGCTTGTAGTCCTATTGTAGATAAATTATATTTTAAAAAGAAAAAATAAATTTAAAAAGAAACTAATTTCCGATTAGATGCTTTAGAATCTGTTTAAATATAATATGACTGCTTGCTCTAAGCCTGTCAACTTAAGGGTGCCTTGTGAAGACAAGATTAAATAAGTATAATAACATTTATATTTTATTAGCTTGTATGTTTGTTTTTGTTCGTTTTGTATTTATCCTGTATTTGCTTCTTACTATAGCTTTGAATATGAGTAAATTTTACATTTGTGAAAGTTAAACTTCTGTTTGTAGTAACTAATTTTTTTTTCAATATTATGAACAGTGAAAAAAAACTCAGATTTAAATATTGGGGATAAATCAGAGATTTTTTTTCTAGGTTGAAAATTATAAATAATTTAAAGGGTTGATAAAGTAATCTATTTTTATATTAATATTTCTGTATCTCAGTTTTACTTAAACATTTTAATTGAGGACTTTTCAATGAAAAATGCGGAGGAAATGACTGGCCAATAATGCCTATAAGCTTTAAACGTTCATTTAACTATTTACTCACAAATCCCACCCATTTAAATAAAAGGAGAATATCTTACACACTACAAAGCATCTCTCTAACTTCCGTATTATGATCCTCTGCAAATATTGCATAGAACTAATGCCAGAAGCAAAGAGCATGTAAGCGTTACCATAGAAAATCTCATGCTATATTTATCACGGAGAGTATATAGATGTCAAGTGAAGTGGTGTTGGATCTAACAAGATTTTTTAAATTGTTTTTTTCACTGCTTTATTAGCATTATAATGCTACAAGGAAAAAGAATCTGACAGCTTACATTATGGATTTATGCAAATTACCACAAACTAAGCAAAATAGCAGACAACTTTATACAAGGGGAAAACATTCTTAAGCAGGTGCAATAGAATTCTTTTATGACTATCAAAAAGCACACCCTGTGAAGTCTCTCCTGAATTAATTATAATAATTTCCACCAAATATAGAAGTCTTCATTGAGACTACCAACTTAGAGTGGCCTTCTAAATGCCAAGCAAACATTCTTTATTATACCTTCTATGGGAATATGTGCGAACAATTAACAGATAAGAAATTTCTTTCAGTGTTTCAAGGATTTTTAGTATTAAATGTTTACTACTGTTTAAGTATTCATTTTTTTTTCCAATAACTTGGATATCTCACACTGTATTTTTTTAAAAAGGTTAATATCTACTTCTAATTTACTGCCTTTCTAGTTCAGAATACTCCCTGTTCTTATATGATGTAGAATAAATTAGACCTCATTGATTTCCATTAAAATCATAGCTATTGTGTAGCCCTCATTCTTATATCTGTCATTTGCTTTCTTTTCTCTCTTAGGTAAATAATGACAATATTTTCAAATATTTTTAATAATTTCTAAATAAATAACAACCTTGTGCTTTTTATAGGACTATTCTACTTCTCAACTTGCTTAAACAATCCTTTAAGTTTAAAGTAAAGAAACTTGACTGTTGTATTCAAAATGAAAACATACTTTGATACAGAATTTGATTGCTTTTTCACTCTAGTAGTGGGATTGAGAGAGATTTATCACAGCCAGTTATAAACTTGCATACAAAAGCTTATATCAACACAAATATTTGAGACTGTACTGTAGGCATTTTTTTCCTCAAAAGAATTAAGCCTCAAAAGTATTTAATAGCATCGAAAGAAAAGCTCCTAATGACAGAGTAATTAAAGGGCATAATTCATGGAAAAAATATACAAATTTCACAAGCAATTAATAAATTATATCTTACTTTTTTATATATAATGTAACTGGATATAGGATTTACTTTTTCATCAAATATGTTTAAATCAACATAATTGTTATTTTAAAAATTCAACTCTTAAACATTAAAAACAAATTGAAATTAAAAAATTAAAAACACAAAGTTTAAAAGATCTCATGAATATCCATTAATGTATAAGATATTATTTGTTTAAATAAGCAACTAAGAACTTTTACTTTAGGTTTTGTAGAGAAAAAAGAAATATTTGTACTAATACAGAAGAAAGTGGTACCAAGAGCATCCTTCTTCAATAGTGAGAAATTCTGAGTCCTGGAGGACAATTTGGGCTATCAAATAGCATTAATCAAAACTCTTCACAATGTGCAATCTTACTTTGGGAATTTGCCCCAAGGAAAGAATTATAATGTTCATTGCATTTTTGTTTATTACAGTGAAAATATGAACCCACATCTGAAAATCCACCAACAAATTTTTAACTGAACCATGGTATGTGCATAAAATTAAAAACAATACAGCCATTAAATATAGTATTTATTGACATTGAAATGTGTTCATATATTAAAAATTAAACAATCAACATAATATAAAAATGTGCAGAAAGGAGTTAACATAGCAGACTTAACTGCTATTCTTTGAAAGATGTGTTTATAAAATTGACTCTTGGCAGACATCTGGGAATGTAGATTTGGGGGAGGTTACCATCAAGACAGATAAGAGTGACTTATTGTGCTTAAACTGTGCAAAAAATACAGTGAACCTATTTGTTTTCTGGAAGTCTAGAATTCAGCTATGTGCTACACAGGGTGCCTACATGTTCAACCACCAATAAAAAACCCTGGGCACTGAGTCTCTTATGAACTTCCCTGGTTGACAACATTTCACATGCACTGTCACAACTCATTGCTCATGGAATTAAGGTTGTCCTGAATCCTGTGTAACTCTGCTCAGAAGAGGACCCTTGGAAGCTTGTACATGGTTTTCCTAGGCTATACCTCATGGACATTTTCCAATTGCTGATTTTTATTTGTATCCCTTTCTGTAAGAAATCACAGTCTCAAGTATATTACATGCTGACCCAGTCTTATGAGTACCCAAAGCCAGGGGTAATCTTGGTGATCCCTGACAAGACAAGAAACATACAATTTACTTTTTTCCATGCTTTTATATTTATATTACATATTCATGTAATTTAAAAAATTTTACATAAACATATAATCTATTTTTAGATGTACATTTATTAATAAATAAGAAAACACAAAATAACATGTTAAGAGTACGAGTAGTGAATCACAATCTTTTTCTTGATCTTAGTCATCAGTATTGCTATTCCATCTCCAATGAGCTTGTGTTACTTATGTAATTAAAAAAAAAATGTAGCTATTTAAAATGATTTCATTATTTTTCTCTTGTACCTGAAAATGAGAACCTTAGAACAAATATGTTTACAAAAGTGCAATGTGGTTTGATGCAGTGAAATCGAAGTCAGTACTAAATCCACAGAAAGATGATTTTCTTTCTGTGATGATTTAGTTTCTGTGTTTCTATGTAACACAGAAGAAGTTAATTTATTAATTTTCATATTATGAAGAAAATCCAAAGTATTAATTCTTCACTGCTTTCAAAACATTTCATTATTTGCTAAAATATATAAAATTATCCTACTGTTATTTTGCTTCCTGAAACCTTTTCAAATCAAATTAATTAAATTCAGAGTAAAAGCCAATATTTTATGTTTGATATTTAAAAAATTTCAACATATGGCTAGAATTTTAACATTTTTATAACTTGAGCTTCCTTATGGCATTATTTTTCAACAACAGTAATTCATGTTTAGGTTTGAAACATTATTGAAATTTTTCCTTGTTATTTACTCATGTTCATGTTCTTATGGGAGCTAATTTAGGGAAAAATTTTAGGAAAAATACATAAATGGACACATACTGAATAGATATATGAATATTGATTGATTTGTTTCTAATGAAAACTGAAAACAATTATTTGGCTACAATATTTCAATAGAAATGTAAGAGAGTATTACGTTTATTTACAACAAGCTCTTAATCTACATGTATATTAGTTTTAAATCATTTCACCTCACAATAAAACTAAAGTTTTTTTCTACTTCAAGTGAATAGACTGTAATGGTAGAGTTTACAATTTTGATCTTTGGGCAAGAGTTCATACATTTTAAATCACTTTAATATTTCACCTACACAATGTATGTATTTTTTATTTTTCTGTATCAGAAATAAAGACTTTCAAATATTTAGATTTGGATTTAACTTGGTTCTTGAGGGTAGGAAAACATGACAATGTGTACATTCAGAAATACGGGAAGTATGATTCTTAAATTTTTTTTTAAATAATTTTTATAAGCCTTCATTATGTAGGCATTTTTCTTTGTGATACTTCACATGTTACAAAGCAAAACATAAAAAATAAATTCCAGTTAAGCGAATAAATTCATAATTTTTAAAAGGTTAAATAAATTTCATATTTTTTCGCTAAGGATTTCATTCTTTTAAATATACGCAAAGTGAGCTACATTGCATTTCAAAGTACAAGTTTTTGCAAGTTAAAATATACCTTTTATCTAGTGCATAGCCAGAAGATTTTCACTGTTACTGTTTTTTATTTGGGGTTGTTAGGAGTGTTTGGTTTTTAATGGGACATCTTGAAGGGAAACTACAAAGACTGTTTGCTTGCCTTCTATGTTTAAAGCTGTCATTGAGGTTTCCTACCCCTTTTCATTTAATAGAAAACTTCTGGACTACTCCATTTAAGGTCTCTGGTGAAATCACACACTCTTCAGTGTTTGACTGTTTATTTGGTTTGGCTGCCACTGTGGGAACAATTTAGATTGCTTGAAGAATGTGCCCAAAATAATGAGAATGAGTGACAGCTGAGTGAGATTAAAAATCCCATTAAAAAAAGTGAAATGCACTTTTTATACCTTTAGGCTTTTTGTGTTTTTTGTTTTTTGTTTTAAGAATTTGACGTTTTATATAGTGAATTCTCATTTAGTCTTTAGTTGGATTCTCTTTTTATGTGAGTATACCATAAAATGCAGAGAAAATCAAAGCCAAATTCCTAAGAAATATAATCTTATCCTTTTTTACTTGTCAACTATCGACAATTTTTATTCTAATACTAGCTTATTAAATAGTTTTTAATCATTTACTTAAAAAAATCCTCATTATATATAAATTTTAACAGGCAAATTTTTATAATTTCAAGCTGATTTATTCTACTGTAACACACCTCACTTTCTATTGGTAACTAAGAATTTCACAATTCCAACCTTTAGAACTATTGTAATTGGATGTCTGATGTTAAAAAAGAATCCAGAGAATCCCTCTCACTTCTAGAGACGTTTCATTCCTGTCTCACTCTCTAAAACCCAAGGATAAACCAGAGTAAAGCATGGCAAAAAGAATTTACCCAGACTTCATATTAACGCTAGGACAATATGGGATCTAGAGAGACAGAAGGATGCCTGGACTTAAGTTCTAACGAAACTAATAAAATATTTGTTTTCCCTGCTCTTATTTCCTTTGGAAGTCTTCTAAGGATAATAAGGAGCTAATTGAGAGTAATATTTAGGTTTTAAATTTCCTGATCCAGTTTAAAAAATTGGTTTCTTATCTCTCACTGCCCACCATTGTCCATCAGCAATATGTGCTCTGCATGAGGGCTACATATTCCCAGCTAGTTGAAGATCCTTGCTGATACACGGTGATGAACAGCCACACACTCCTATACTGCCAAGATGGCCTCTATGTTCCATGCCATCCTTTGGGAGGAAGCAAACGAGCATCGCCATGTCAAAGAACTTAAAAGTCAAAAATAATTTGAAATGCTGCATCGTTTTTAATCCTGAGAGACAGAATAAGTAATTGATTTTTTCCAGTTCACAAATCTGTAGAACTATTCTGATTCAATTTCAATGGAAATTAATGCTTGACCTGATTAACATGTGTTGCTTTTGAATTAAGTACTATAAAACGCCTAAAGACAAAACAACTTTTATGAAGAATTTATAAGGCATCTGTCTATAATATAAGTCAGGTGTGTCATTCTTTCAATTAGCAAGATGATCT
Organism: Aotus nancymaae; assembly: GCF_030222135.1. Taxonomy (NCBI): domain Eukaryota; kingdom Metazoa; phylum Chordata; class Mammalia; order Primates; family Aotidae; genus Aotus; species Aotus nancymaae. Next base: position 54,760,497 of record NW_026988431.1, on the reverse strand, counting down.
CCCTTTGAAGGACTCTGTTAAGGAAAAAACTTCTCTTCCTGCATCCACACGGGGCATGATTTCAAAGGCAGGAGCTTCCCAGCACCATGCCTCCATCCACGCCCCATCCAGGAACCTAGAGTTCTTTGTCTGACTTTCCCGAATGGGCTAGGTAGAAAATCCAGGTGTGCTCCTTAAGCCCACTGAAAGCTCTGGGAGGAGGAGGCTCTGTAGCCAATCCAGTATAGAAGCCAAAGATCAATCACTCCAGGGGAAGTTTGATAGAACTACTCTCATTGGACGAGAACATGAATGGGGCAGGAATAACTTCAGGGTTAAAACCCCAATGCTCCTCACCTATACAGATTCCTCCCTTGGATCCCCTCCCATGGCGGCGAGGGAGCTCTCTCTCTCTTTTTTTCTCTTTCTCTCTCTGCCTAATAAATTGCTTCTTTGCTAAACTCTTTGGGTCCATGATATTTATTCAGACAGTAAGCTCACCTCGCCTCTGGGGCCCCTTCCTCCATTCTTGGGGTAAGAGAGGTCAAGGACCTGGGCACATCAGATGGGGGAACTGAAAGTGTCTTCGGGACACCCTTGCTCCCTTCCCCGTGCTACATCTTTACCAAACTTTAGTCAGGCTCCTCTGAGTTCTCTTTTTAACTAGACTTAACCATTGGACTTTCACGTTCATCTGCACATCACTCAGTTTTAGCAAGAATCTTGTCAAGTTGGTTTAGTCAGAATCCCTCCCTCATATCTGATTATCCTCAATAACTGATCAATTTTTTTCATCCCCATTACTCCTTAGGTGATATCTGATTAACTTGACCTGCCTTCAACAAGAATTCTATTAGGTCAGTTTAGCAAGAATCCTCCCCATTATCCCAGATGTTTCCATCTTCTGGCCCCTCCTCTGCTTCCTAGTTTTAAATCCTCACTTCTCCATGCTGTATTCAGAATTGAGCTTAGTTCCATACTGAGGTATTTTCCGCCCTGTTGAAATAGGTCCTGAATACGGTATGTTTTAACTGCTTTAAACTGTCTGCTTCTGGATTTCTTTGATGAAATAAAACCAAATTGCCAGGTGAAACTTCAGTTCGTTTCTAAGCTAACTTTTGGAGAAATTGAGCTTTACAAACACAAGCCAAGGCTCCTATTTGGGTTTCTAAATCAGATAATCAAAATTTGATGTCTCCCAGAAAAGTGAAAAGTATAAGGAAAAATTCCTGAACAAATTGAGCACTTTTATGTGAACAAAAGCTGTGACTAGAAGAGTCTGGCACATAAGAATTCATATAATTAAAAAGAAAAAACAACTTTCACTAAGCAGTTACACTGGCAACATAAGCACATATGTTTTTGATTGAGCTGACAAGTTATTATTCTTTGGTTCAAACATATTAATTAAAATACACAACTTGTGATTGCAAAAGATGAAAATCAAAAAGATAAAATAAGAAAAAGATCCAGTGCCTCAAAACTCTCCTTTATTTGTAAGCCAGAAACCTGATAATGGTCTTTGAATTTTTCTCTCTGTCAAATCCCTAATGGTTAGCCTTTGCCAATTTTCCCTTCTGAATCTTTCTCAAATTCATATATTCTTCCCACTTCTTAGTATTACTCTGATCTAGACTATACTAATTTCTTACCTGTATTACACCATGACAGAAATAACTTCTCTCCTTGACTACAAACTGCAGTTTATTTCCCACACCACAAGTAGACTAAATATTCTTAAAATCATATACTCAATCTTTTAAGATGCAGAAAGCTTCAAAATGTCAGTTCCCCCATAAGAGTTAGAAAAAGTTGGATAAACATCAAGATTATAGCTTTTATTGCATCATTCAAAGAACTGAAGTCATAAACCAACAGAGTATTCTGAACTTTAGAAAATGACAGAACCCTCAAGGAAGAGCTAGGACAATGAGCAAAGCCAACACACAAGAGGGTAAAAAGAAATTGTACAATTTTCTAAACATCAAATGTGGGTACCCTGTCAGTCTCAAATACCCTGAAGCCCCAGATACAAAAGGAGTTTGTAAACTTTTGCAAGATACTTCCCCTGGACTTCCACTAGGCGCTCAAACAAAAGTCTAGAAACACTGAAGAAACCCAGCGAGAGCCACACTGGTGGTGTAGGCACATAGGAGAAAGAGCAGCAAGCAAGCAAGACACGAATGACGGCAACAAATAACATGCAGTTCCATAGAACCTGTCTTTTGATGCAATATAGTTGAACATCTGTGGAAGTAGCAGCAATCCTAATGTTGTCTTCTTCCACTAACTACATTGATTCTCCATTCATGATGGACTACTTTCAATGACTTTCATTTCCTATGATTTCTATCTTAAGGCTTCTGCATATACCATTTTCTCTGCCTAGGAGATTCCTATCTACTTCTGGGTGATCTGTCTTCTAATCTTTTAAATATATATTTAATTTTGATGTGACTTTCCATTAATAAGTCTTCATTGCCTCATTCAACTTATTTGTACCTCAAGATTTAAGCATGTGTCTTAGATACTTCATCTATTATTTTATATACTTTTTGTAATATTTACTCTGACTGATGTCTGTTTCTTCTGGACTGTAAGCTTCCTGAGAACAGAAACTACCTCCATCTTGCACAAATTTGTATGACCAGTACAGAGCACAGAAGATTTGCATTGCTCTTCACTAACTACTGTTGATGAATAAAAAGCCCACATATTTTCTTTGAAAAAAATTATATGCATACACTTCAAAGAAAAATACCTTGTTGAACCTTAGGTGTAGCCATAATGATCTCACGTTCTACACCATTTCTAGGCATTTGCACATTCCTAATGTATACTCTTTATAATGATTGCATTCTGTAATAAATTCTATTTTTTTAAATAAACACCCCAGTGGTAACTCCTCTGAATTCATTGATTGAGACATTGATTACCACCTGCGAAGCTCTCTCGTGCAGACCCTAACTCAACAACGGATGAATGAATGCACTCTCACACCATTATAGTGATTTAAGTGGGCTAGGGATGGTCGCTGGCTGCTTTCAGAGGGTGAAATGCAGCCAATCAACCAAGGCCCCTGTACATTCACACATTTATTCAGTAAAGATTTCATAACAGAGGTTCTAAGTCAGCATGCTTGTGGATAATTAACATGGTTAAAAGAGTGGTTTTACAAATTATAAAAGCTTTAGTTTTGGGGGCTCAGAGTAAACACTATTAATGGGCAATTCCCATTTGATTTCCCCCTGAGAGGTCCATCCAGCGCAGAGTTTATATGTGGGGTAAACAGACTTAACTGGGGAAGCCTCTTATCACCTCTTATCTCTTTCCTATGCTAATGTAATGGACCAGCCATCTTCAGCCTGCCCTAATAAAACTTTTTGGCCTTCCAAAAGGTTTGAGACTAATCTGTAACTTTCCCTAATATTTTGCTAATATTTTGCCAGCCACCCCAAGTGAATTCCAACAATTAATTGCCATCCAAAATACCATACAAACATAAAATCTGGTGTTTACATTGATATCCTTGCTTCTTATTAAAGATTTTTATTTGCAAAGAATGCTTATATTGGAGAATATTATGCAGTGGGAGATGATACATACTTGATTATCTCTGTAACCAGAAATGGAAATTGTAGAAGTAATGCCAGACATTAAAAATTTGTAAGAGAAATTATACTGTCATCTTGAGGAAGCAGCCAAGTTTCATTTACTATGATAGTTTTAATATACTCAATATTTTGTCTATAAAGTATAATTGAATCCTTTCACAAGAGCATTCTCAAATAGCAGATGCATAGTTCATTTTAATTGCTTTCTAAGGCATATCACATCCTTGGGATTGGGGCTTAGAGAGGGCACGTATATTTTTATAGTCTAATTATGAAACATAATATTTTAAAAGAAATGTACGGCCAGGCATGGTGGCTCATCCTGTAATCCCAGTACTTTGGGAGGTCAAGGTGGACAGATCACCTGAGGTCAGGAGTGTGAAACCAACCTGGCCAACATGGTGAAACCCTGTCTCTACTAAAAATACAAAAATTAGCTGCTTGTGGTAGTGGGTGCCTATAATCCCAGCTACTTGGGAGGCTGAGGCAGGAGAATCACTTGAACCTGGGAGGTAGAGGTTGCAGAGAGCTAAGATCGCACCACTGCACTCCAGTCTGGGCAAAAGAGCAAGACTGCATCTAAATAAACAAATAAATGCACAAAGTTTTATATAAATTTAACATATTCCAATGTTAAATTTTTAGTAATTTCTGTAAGAAAATAGCAGTGACAAAATTTTCCATACCTTTATTTATATCTAATCAAAGTTGAGTAAATAAAATATATTTTCTTTTTTTTTAACTGTGCTAGTTTAATGATTGATGTTAATCATTCTTTCTAATTGAGCTACTAACATATTTAATTACATAATATCCTAATATGAATCCACCTATTATATGCTTATAGAATAAGTTACTTTTTCTGTTGCTACTGCACATTGGATAAAATTTAGAATATATCTAATGATGTCAAATAATTTTTCTAGTAACCCTTTGATCATCTTCAGGTGATGTCCTTTTACTGATTATAAGAATTTCTATTTAGAGGCTCTGAGAGTTCCCGGATCAAAATAATAATTTATAGTATAGTTCCAAGAAAAATGTTTCTTAAATATATTTTCTTCTCCTACTTTTCTAGTTCTTATCAGAAATCCTAATTATATTTGAAAATTAAAAAGACTAATGTACATGTGTAGTGAAAGCTTAACTTGTCTCACAATAGTAGATTGATCTTCCAAGTCTACATGCTAATTATGTTACCTTTAATATTATTGACTGAGTTTTTTTCAGTATTTAATTTGTAACTAAGGCGACTTGAACATTGCTATAGCTAAGATTGTTTATATAAAATTGATCTTTTTAATGTCTTAATAGCCTCCCCATTATTACCTGGATTCTTTCCCATAATGGGGTCACATATGATTTTCATTTTATTACTATTATTGCATCTCATATTTAGATTATAGTTTTGAGCTTGGAAGAATTCTAGAATTGGCATTTACAGAGATTCAACTTGCCCTTTATCCTCTGGACAGCATTCTGGCCTTAGAAAGATTGCTTAGCTTCTTATTTGTCATATTAATTGTAAATAGAAGGCAGTTTTCAGACCAAAAGTCTTTACAGGTTTTTTTAAAGACATACACTTAGGTTTAAAAAATAATGAACTTGAGTGCTAGTTTCATTAACTGCAAAAAGACTGTTAACATTTCTGAAACTCATATAAGCTTAGAAGAACTCAATATATTGAAATGACCTATTTCATCAATTTATATTAAAGCATTTGATAATAAATATAAATTATATTGTCTTGAAGCCATTTTAATTTAAGGTAAAAAACATTAACAATAATGAAATGAATGGTTGAATTAAATAAAATACTAATTTAAAAGAGAAACTGATAGAATTAAATTTGTTTTCTAAAAATATATCTAATTTTTAGATAATACATAATACTAATGTGGTCATCTTATGACAATGATATGCCTTTTAATTTAACTTTGTGCTGTCCTTTATTCTCCTCTAGAGCTTGAATATAGGCTTGCCTCTGATAATTATAAGAAAAATGTTTCAAATTGCTGTTTTTAAAAAATATTTTCCAAAATGATCCTAGTTAAAACAACAAAGAAAAAAATCCCACAACATCATAGAAATGATAGCTTGGTATCCTATGTATATCACTTCTTCATATCTTCAGTGACAGATAAATCAGATTACTAGTGCAAAGCATTCATTTTTATACTTCAAGTACATTTTTGTAAACCAAAAATATGTTCCTTATGCTGCATCACTTTGAATTAGTAGCAATAAAATCTTCAATAAAAGACTATGTCCTCTCTTGCTTGGTAAGAAAATGATCAACTAAAAAGAAAATATCAATGTAGACAAAATGCTAAAGCTAAATAGGGTGACAGAAAAGTTGCAAAAGCATCTCCAATATTTTGTCCATATATATCTGCATGTTTGACATTTGTGACATAGAAATAGCTTTTACTTTTTATAATAATATGTATATATTTTAGTAATTAACACAATTTTAAAAGTGAGCTGTTTTTGAAGAGAGACATTCTTTGCATCATTGGCAGGTATGAATCAGAATGAAACACTCATTCTGTGACATATTTTCTTTAAAAAGAATTCATGATTATCCTTTCCTGCCTTCTAGGAGTCTCTCAGGCCTAACATAAAACAAACATATTATTACAGATAATATGAAACCCCCTTCTCTGGAACATGGATTTACTTCTACATGAGAGATTTGTCTTCTTTAGACAAATGAGTTTTTTTGCATAATGTATACTAACTCTTTCATGATTTTATTGGGTTATTTTTTCTACATTTTTATGGCATACTTCAAGACATCCTATTAGTACCTTCTCCAGATAGTATCTCCTCTTAACTGAATTCTGTTTCCACTCTCTGCTAAGCCCTCACTAGATTTGCACCTTCATTTACATTGTGTTCCCCTTACCATGCCCCCTTTTCTCCAACCACGGCTCAAATTCTGCCTTTACCTTGTGTATTTTATTTGCTTCAGAGTAATCAAGAGAATAAGATTAAAGCTAATGAATCTTTTCTGAGATTGGCCGAATGAATGTAGATTTCCTTAACTTCTCTGCATTACCCGGTGGCTCATTTTGGGGAAGCTGTTTACATTTCTCCATTTGAAGGGCCATGAGAGTGAGTAAGTTTTTAATGATAGTAAAATACAATAATATATTTTGATATATTTTATACTTCTTTCATTTCACTTTAATGTATTTGCTCATCTTGTCTCTAACAGAAATTACATTTTACTCTTTGGTGGCTATGAATGTCTTCAGAAAACCAAGAACACAGAATTCTGGCATTTTGAGACTTTTGAATTTCCAGTTTGCAAGATGAGACAATTATTTTATGATTTGAAAAAAATAAATAATGCATGAAATACTCTGGTTGTATCAATTATTGGGGGTAAGGAAGAAAACAAAAAAATGGGAGAAACCCTACATGTTAAATATTTTAATATTGTTACAAATATAAGTATTGTTCTTATCTTCTGAGTAGGCTTTAAATGGCAATATTGAAGTCATCACTTCAAATTCCTGATCAGGGAAAGTAAATTTACTTGTTTTCTATACATTTATTCAATAATTATTTAACTTATTAAGTATATTGGAAGATCAGAATATGTCAACACAAAATATAAAAGATCGTTGAGCTGAAGGCAGTTCAGAAGAAGTACATACAGTAAACCTTTCCAGTCTTCCCCTATTTGCCTAAAAGCAGGAGGTCAATTTACAAAGACAAAAGGTTAGGTAGAACGAAGACTAACCATGGAAGATAACTACACACTTATGGGCCAGGCTTGGAGTTGCTACCAGAGGACTAGGCATTGAACAGCTTTACTAACTAGCCTGTATCTGCCATTTGTTTATTTGTCTTTCCACAAGTTGCTACCCATAGAGGCTTGAGGTCCTTTTCCTTTGTCTTGACACTTCTGTAAAAATGTATTGTTCGTAGCTGAAGATGATATACAAACTAATTCAAAGCCACCACCTTTTGAAAACTATTCCCTGCATATCCCATATGTATATATGAAATACACAAGATAAATTTCTGTTTGCTTTTCTCTTGTTAATCCATCTTTTGTTATAAGGGTCCATTCCAAATAAGAAATGATGAGGGTCGAAGAAAAATTATTATTCTTTCCCTACCATTTGTAGCCACTCAGTACTGGAAACTACATATTGTAAAGGAAGGAAAAGCTGTTGCCCTCTACCCTCTTAGGTTCTTTGGCTGGGCTACCACCTAAAATGACATAAGACAGATTAAAAGGAAATAAAACAATTTTATTTATCTACATATTCATGGGAGTCCTACAAAAATATGAGATTCAACGAAAGGGCAAATGACTTAAACTTATATAGTATCCTAAGCTACAAAAAAGAATAACTGACTTGTGGATTCTGAGCAATAGCAAAAACAAGCTATTGGAAGACGAGGGGAGAAAATCTGAATAACAATCGCCTTTTCCTGATGCCACAGAATAGAAAACTTAGGAATAAAGCTACAAACCTAAAACCAATGATCTTAGATAAAGTTGATAAAAGTGAACAATGAGGAAAAAACACCCTATTTGACAACTAGATAAATGGTGCTGGGAAACCTGGCTAGCCATGTTCAGAAGAATGGAACTGGACTCCTATCTCTCATCATATATAAAAATTAATTCGAGATGAATTGAACACTTAAATGTAGAACCTGAAACTATAAAAATCACAGAAGAAAACCTAGGCAAACTCTTCTGGACATTGATCTATGCACAGAATTTATAACTAAGACCTTAAAAGCAAATGCAACAAAAATAAAAATTGACAAATGGTACTAAAATTAAGAGCTTCTACACAGCAAAAGAAATAATTAACAGAGTAAACAGACAACCTAAAAATGGGAGAAAATATTTGCAAACTATGCATCTGACAAAGGACTAATATCCAGAATCTGTAAGGAACTCATACAAGTCAGTAGGAAAAAATAAAATAACACCATTAAAAAGTAGGCAAAGGACATGAACAGACACTTTTCAAAAAAGACATACAAGCAGCCAACAAACATGAAAACATGCTCCATATCACGATTCACCAGAGAAATGCAAATCAAAACCACAATGAGATACCATCTCACACCAGTCAGAATGGCTAGCGTAAAAAGTCAAAAAAATAACAGAGTTTGGCAAGGCTGCAAAAAACAAATGCTTATATACCACTGGAGGGAAGGTAAGTTAGTTCTGCCACTGTGGAGAACTGTTTGCAGATTTCTCAAATCACTTCAAATAGAACTACCCTTCAATCCAGAAATTCCATTACTAGGTATCTATCCAAGGGAAAGTAAATCATTCTATACCAAAAAGACACAAAGCACGTACATGTTCATAGCAGCACCATTTTCAATTGTAAAGACACGGAATCAAAGTAGGTGCCTATGATGGTGGACTGGATAAAGAAAATGTGGTACATATACACCACAGAATAATACACAGACATAAAAAATGAAATCATGCCCTTTGCAGCAACATGGATACAGCTGGAGGCCATTATCCCAAGCGAATTAATACAGGAACAGAAAACCAACTACCTCAGGTTCTCACTGACAAAGCGAGAGCTAAACATCAATTACTCATGGACATAAAGATGGGGAAAATAGATACTGAGGACTACTAGAGGGAAAAGGGAGACGGGGGCAAAGGCTGAAAAACTACCCATTGGATACTATACTCACTATCTGGTGATGGGATAATTCATACCCCAAACCTCAGCACCACATAAGATACCCACGTAACAAACCTGCACGTGGAGTGCGTGAATCTAAAATCAAAGTTAAAATAAAAAAGAAAAGATTGTCTTTTCATGCAGATAAATGTTCTCTGATGATAGCGATACCTGCCTGCTTTAGACAGATTTACTAATGAAAATTTCTTTTATAGATGTTAGTGTCCTTTACACAAGAGCAGCTTTTCGGCACTACTTACGTGTCTGCAGTTTCCCTGAATAATCAGCTCCAAATAATCAAGTTGCCGATGAGGTATGTTTTGGGTGCCATAATCTGGTATACAGTAATGTTTTGAGATGGTATATCTTGAGTATCAACAATATTATAGTATTACATAAACTACATAAATATATAAAGATAGAAATAGAGTCATTAGCTGGCATATTGAAAAACATTTCCAAATTATTTTTCTAAGTTGCTTCCTAGATTACAGATTTGTAACTTTGTCCTATAAAAGGCCTAATTCAGAAATAATTAATTTTAATAGCATCCCAGAAGTGTTAGGAGAAACCAGCCAGTTTTTAAATATTTATAGATTTAGGGGGTACAAGTGAAGTTGTATTACATGGATATATTGTATAACGCTGACTGAACTTTTAGTGTACCCATACCCAAACAGAGTACATTATACCCAATAGGTAGTATTTTGTCTCTCACCCCCATCCCAGTCTCCCACCTTCTGGGGTCTCCAATGTCTGTTATTCCACTCTGTATCTGTACCCACAGTTTAGCTTCCATTTTTGAGTGAGAACATGCAGTTTTTGACTTTATCGTTCCTTCCTTCCTTCCCTCCTTTCTTCCATTCCTCCCTCCTTCCTTCCTTCCTTTTCCTTTCTTCTCTCTCTCCTGTCTCTCTCTCTCTCCTTTCTTCTCTCTCCTCTCTCTGTCTCTCTCTCTCCCCGCCCCCTCTCCCTGTCACCCAGGCTGCAGGGCAGTGATGGGACGACAGATTACTGCAACTTTGTCCTCTTAGACCCAAGCAATCATCCCACCTCAGTCTCCTGAATAGTTGTCACCACAGGTATGCACCACCATAATTGGCTAATTTTTATTACTTTTGTAGAGCTAGGGGTCTCCATATGTTGCCTAGGCTGGTCTTGAATGCTTGGGCTCAAGCGATTCTCCCACCTTAGCCTCCCAAAGTATCGGGATTATAGGTGTGAGCCACCATGCCTGGCCTGACTTTGTGTTTCTGAGTCATTTTATTTAGGATAATGGTCTCCAGTTCCATCCATGTTGCCTCAAAAGATATGGTTTCAATCTTTCTTATGGCTGTGTAGTATACTAAGGTACATGTGTGGTGTGTGCATCAATAGATAGACTGATTGATGGATCACATTTCCTTATCCAATCATTTATTGATGAATACTTAGGTTGATTCCATGACTTTGCTCTTGTGAATAGTGCTGTCATAAATAGATGTGTGAAGCTGTGTTTTTTTATATAATGATTTATTCTTCCTTGGGTAGATAACCAGTAGAAGGATTGCTGGATTGCATGGTAGTTCTAATTTTAGTACTTTGAGAAATCTTCATACTATTTTCAATGTATTTACATTTCCAACAGAAGTGTATAAGCATTTTCTTTTCTCTGCATCCTTGCCAACATTTGTTGGTTTTTAACTTTTGAATTCTGATTGGTGTGAAATAGTATATCATTATGGTTTCAATTTGCATTTCTCTGATGATTAGTGACATTAAGTGTTTTTCACGTTTTTGGGCCACTTGAAAGCAACCATTTTGACTCTGCATGAAAGTAGTTCTTCAATTTTTAACAAATTCAGTATCTAAAAGTATCAGGATTTCTTAAAGGTATTACATATAATTTGAAATACATGTATAAAAATGGGACTATATAATATATATTGAATTAATTTCTCAAATTTCAAATAATTTTCAAATATGCAACATCAGATCAAAAGTAACAGTAAACTCCACTTTCACAAATACATTTTCAAATTCTGAAATTCAATTATTTGCTATACATATTCAAATGGATGCATTTTTGTAGTGGAAATTTTACCTTTATTACAATGGATAATGTGATGTCAAACCCAAATATGATGAGTAGTTTTAACGAGTAATGGAGATACTCTTGTTAAGGATTGTATGAGGATTGTGCTGTGTGTTGTAACCAGCACAAACATGTTCAAACTCCAAACACCATTTCTAAAACAATACTTTGAAATTTGTTTGGTAAATGGCAACTACCAATAATAAAAGAAGGAAGTAGATGTGTAACACCTAGACTAAGAATCAGCTTAACTGGGTTCTCAGAGTCCCATAAAGCTGCAGTCAATGTCAAAGTAGCTCCATTTCTTATTGGAGCTCAGCGTTCTCATCCAATCTCACGTGGTTGTTGAGAGAATTCAGTGTCCCATTAGTTTGCTGGCAGTCTACCGAGCATGGTTCTTAAGTTCTATATGCTACTCACTGTGCATTCTCATAATTCAGTCTTAGTGATGATGGTCTCTGAGATTTACTGCCTGAATCTGAACCCTGGTCTAGTAATTACTAGCTGTGTGACCCTGGGCAAGTTACCTAACTTATCTGTGATTCAAATTTCCAGTAAAATTGAGTTAATAATTTTGGGTTGGGTATGATTTATCCAAAATGCTTGGGACCAGAAGTGTTTTGGGTTTCAGATTTTTGGGATTTTGAAATATTTGCATAAACATAATGAAATATCTTGGGTATGGGACCTGAGTCCAAACATAAAATTTGTTTATGTTTCCTATACACATTATACACACATATACGTGTGTTTTGACTATCGCCCATCATATGAGTTTGGGTGTGAAATTTTTCACTTGTGGCATTATATCAGCATGAAAAATTTCCTGAGTTTGCAGCACTTTAGATTTCAGATTTTAGGATTTAGAATGCTCAACCTATACCTTCTTCTCAGAGTTGTGAAGATTAAATGAGTTATTACATGTAAAGCATGTAGAACATAGGGTAATTATGAGTATCCTCTATCACCCCAATTATTTTTGATGATCATTAATTTATAGTCAATTAATTAGAAATACCAGTACAAAATGATATTATAACTTTGGGAAAATTTCAAGCAGCTAAAATATTCCCCAAAAAACATAGTTTCAAAATATATTTGATAAAATAGTTTTTTTTTTTTTTTTTTTACTGAGTTAAAAAAGTAGTTCATGTAGGAAATTACTCATATTTGACTACCTAATATCCAGTGTCACTCATATTCCTTGTTAAGTAAACTTTGACTTTACATGGAACACCAACGTGTTAAGCTCAAGGAAATGCATACAAACTGTTTTATGCCATTCATAATCCTATTGCTTGCTTCTTCAGTATCCCTTGCTGCTGGGGTGCTCACAGGACTCAGTTCTAAGCAAAAAGACTTATAGAGAAGCTAGCCAAGAAGTTTTAGGAATGTTTCTGCTTTCCTGCCAAATGGTAACAATGGCTCTGGTATTCATTGCTTTTTCCCTTTCCTCATGTCTGGAGATACAGCAGCCATCTTGAGAACAAGAAGTAAAATGACAACCTGCTAATGATGATGGAATAAAAATTCAGAAGGAGTCTGGCTGTTTGATGATTCATTAAATGACAGTATCAATGACAGCAACAAACCACCTCCCTCTATTCTTCTTATTAAAAGGAATAAATAAATGTCAAACTGCAAGTCACATTTTATGTGATGGTTCCCATTACTTATAGGTAGGTAGAAACTAATACAATTTTTTAGAAGGTATGAAAGATTGACTGAATAACCTGATATTACAAAAGATAAATAAAACAAGTAACAGACACTTCAAAAGAGTGTTTTATAAGAATAAGAGAATACATAGAAAAATCTATCATTCATTAAGTCATTGCTTTCTCTGACTTGATTAAATCTGCCACATGCTTTAAATTTGAACAGAGACAGTCTTTGAATAAAGTTTACAATCTTTCACCTCATCAAATTATCTGTAACAATAGCAATCTTGCATCTACAAGAATAAACTACCATCTCCCCCTAAAAAAAAAAAACATGCTGAAAAGAACAGAAGAGAAACTATAAAGAAAATAATCCTTCTCAGGGCTCTAAATCTTTACCTCATTTTCTGGCATGTTCACTTTAACTATCATATACCTTGAACCTCCACAACCCACGGCCAATCCCAATCTTACCCATACCTCAACCAGTATTTGTCATTTGAATCAATTCAATTTCCTTTCTTTTAGGTACTTTACCCTCTTTAAAATTACCTTGTTACTGTTACTATTTATATTTATTTTGTCTTAGTAATTCGTCTTCCCTCCTTACAACCAAATTATAAGTCCCATCACAACACAGAGTATGAGATGCTTATGAAAACTTTACCTAAAGATCTAGAAAATATTCCAGAATACTGACTATAATAAGTGATAAATGAATTAAGAAATAAAGGAAGGAATGATAATGATAAATAAATCTAGCCCCCAAAATATTTAAGTATCTTTTACATAACAGGCATAAATGAGTTTAAATAACTTTTGAGAAAGCTTTCATATATTCTTGTTGCTGGAACACTGCAATCTCATTTGCATTTCAATGCAAGTTTTCTACAGACTCAACAGAATTTGCATTGTAAATATGCAGCTATTTTTTAGAAGAATCACAATAATATTTAATAATGTCTAGATTTGAAATACATAGGCACAAAGAATCTATGAAATAATTGTCCATTGTTCATTAAATAACATGTTACTTCGAATTTGTAAAAATGCTGCTTTAATGAAAATAAAACCAGGTCTCCTTAATGTCTCCCGCTGCCAAACCATCTTCAGAGAGTTTCACTATTAACTTACCAGATTATAATTGTAGATGAAACAACATTCTAAAGCAATGAATAGAAAAGAGACCTTGTATAATAGGTACAAAGAGTCCTGAAGTGTCTTTTTCCACTCATTTTTCTATGCATAAAAATACAAAAGTATAATTTTTAAAAATTCAAACAAGAAAAAAGGCCACACAATGACAAGTGCCTTTCTCCCACCTCAGACTCGATCTCTGTGTGAATGAGGCAATAGCTATCAACAAGTTCTTACAAATTGATCTTTGATTTTTAAAAATATACATGAATAGGCACTTATCTATGTGTACATATAACTTCTTACACATATGAAAGCAGATTTAACATATCCATGAAATAAGAACAGATATGAACATATCTGTTCTGTGTGTGTATGTGTTATAAATTATTAATTTACTTAACAGTATATCCTGAAGATCTTGCTTACTGTTCAGGGTTCTGCTGTATGGCTCCAGGCCCTAGTAATGACCATTTGGAGTGTGCCCACTGAAGCCATAATGAGTATGTATACATCTGTGAAAGCTGCAGAATGCATGTCAGGGAAATTTGTATAAATAGTTAAAAACTGTCACCATATTTTTGTCATACCAAAATGCACTTGGACAATTATGTATAAAAATTCTGTTTTTCTACAATTTCTTCATTATTATATATGATAAAGAATTTCGATTTCTGTCAAGCTGAAAAGTAAAAAATGCCATTTGATTTTCTGAATCTGTGCTACTTTTAATGTGAAATAACTCAATATATATGACTCTTGATTGAATTATAAGCCATTATAATTTATTTCTCCCTAAATTCCTGTTCATGTCCTTCCTTTATTTCTTCCTTCTTTCCCTCCTTCCTTCCTTCCTGACTTCCTTCCTTCATCTTTTCATTTCAGAAATTTGGTGTTTATCATATTGATTCATAAGAATTATTTTAGCACACTAGTCCTTTGTAATAAATAACACAAAACTGGTTTTTTTGTTTAATGATTTTTGTTTTTTGTCAAATAGAAAACACTGCTTTTTATGTAATGAAATTTTTCTACTTCATCTCTTTTGATTATCAGATATTCTATGTTAAGTAATTTTGGGAAAATAATATCCTGAAATATTGATTTTCCTTTTTCCTTTCTCACTGTCATGTACAAGACCTTATTTCTGGTCAGTCAGTGGCAACCACAGTACAGGTTAATAGGATCTTTTGGTCTCTCGTCCTGTAGATCATGAACCCATATTGATGTTTTGTCACGTATTGTGTCACCTATCTCACCACTTCCTACCTCTGGATCCTTTCCCCTGGGCTCTCTGGATCTCAAGCCACAGCTACTGCTTTTATAAGCATTTTCTAAACTTTGTTCCTTTAAAGGAAACACCTGAAATTCTCCGATGACCCTACCTTACTGGTATTCCTCTCAAGTTGAGACTGTTTTCTCTCATATACCATTAAGAATAGAGACAAGATAGTTTCTTCTTGCTCCTTCTTGCCTGCTTCTAAGCCATTTCTCATCCTTTTCCTCCTATTTTCTCTTTGAATCTCATGTCATTATATTGGTATTCAATATCCCTCTTTATTGTAGTCATCTACCCACTTCTGTTTATTCTCTCATTTATTTATGATTTTAGTTCTTCCTCTAAAACCACTTCTGTCATAGTTTTAATAGGCAGGATTGTGGCCCCTAAGAAGATTTCACATTCTTTTCTCTGGTATTATGAATGTGTTATCTTATATGCAAAGAAAGACTTTCCTAATGTAACTATGGTTAATGATTAATTAACTTTAAGATTCGTAGGAAAATTAAACTGGATTAGACAAGAGAGCCCAAAAAAATCACAAGAGCTCTTAGAAGCAGAAAAGAAGAACAAAAAGAAAAAGCAAAGAGATTGAGGCATGGGAAGGATTCAATACTATGTTGCTGGCTTTAGAGATGAGTCCATGTACAAGGAATAGAGAGGGACATCTAAGAGCTGAGAACAGCTCCTGGTCAAATCCAGCAAAGAAACAAGGGTTTTAGTGCTACTACTGTAAGAAACTTAATCCTGCCAACAAGATAAATGAGTTTGGAAGTAGATTATCTCCTAGAGCCACTAGATAAAAGCCCAGCCCAATCAACACCTTGATTAAAATTAAAAAAAAAGAGAGAGAGAGGGAGAGAGACAGACAGACAGACAGAGAGAGAGAGATTTTGAACAGAAACTTCAGTCATGCTTTTCCAGACTTCTAACTTAGAAAGGCATGAGATAATGAATGAGTTCTTATTTTAATCAGCAAGCGTGTGGTAATTTGTTTCTCAGTACTGTACAACAAATGCATAGTTCCTGGCAATTATACCCATAAAGGATCCCTCTGGCATGCTGATCTAGCAGTCCTTGACCTTCTTTCCTCTAGTAATCTTGATTTCCACTTCTCCATAGTCACACTCACGGGCATACACTAGACATTGTCGTTACTACTTATTTTTATAAGTTAAATTTAATAATCTGATTTTTTGTGACCTCCTGTTTTACCAGCTTACTCCCTCTAATACCTTGACTATCACAATCCTTTGATTACATGTAGACCGCAAAGCCAAGATATCACCATCCTCCTTTTCCTGTACTTCTCCTTGCTCATACATCTACTTGTATCCTAATATTTCAAGTACCTTGATAAAGAATCACAATCACTCTTTGAAAAACATCTTCAACTTTGTTACTCCTCTTTTGCTCTTTTGTTCTCACATCAGCTAGGGCACAAGTTAAATACAACTCTCCAGTTTTATTTGGCTGCACGAATACACCTGAGCATAGTTGGAGAAAAACACCATAGTGATGTATCTTTCAGTCTATGATCACTTGCCTCAGGTGGAGTCTTCATTTAATCTACTAATTCCACTGTATTACTTACTCAAGTAACTCTTACATTTATACTCTCCTAGACTAAGGGCCTTTTTTTTTTCTTTTTAAATCATAAAAAATTATTCAGACTATAAAAGGAAATGTTAATCCTCAGGATTCAGAAGAAAGTTGAAACCCAATTCAAGGAATCTGAAGATTACAATAAAACAATACAAAAGACGACAAACCAAACGGCCATTATAACAAAAAAACAAAATTCATCTGATAGAGCTAAAAAACACACTATAAGAATTCCATAATACAGTTGCAAGTATTAAAGGCAAAATAGACCAACTGAGGAAAGAATCTCAAAGCTCAGAGACTGGCCCTCCAAACTAACTCAAACAAACAAAAATTTTTAATAATGAATAACAAAGAATGAGGAAAACCTCAGAGAAATGTGGGATTTTGTAAAGAGAACAAATCTGTGAATAATTGGTGTCCATGAAAGAGATTAAGAGAAAGCAAGCAACTTGGAAAACATATTTAGGAATGTCATCCATGAAAATTTCTCCAACCCCCCCTAGAGAGGTCAACATTCAAATTCAGGAAATGCAGAGAACCTCTATAAAATACCACACAAGAAGAACATCACAAAGACACATAGTCTTCAGATTCTCCAAGGTCAAAAAGAGTTAAAATGTTGAAGGCAGCCAGAGAGAAGGGTCAGGTCACATACAAAAGGAACTCCATTAGGCTAACAGCAATTGTTTCAGCAGAAACCCTATAAGCCAAAAGAAAATGGGGGGGCTATATTCAGCATTCTTAAAGAAAAGAATTTCCAACCAATAATTTTATATCTACTCAAACTAAGCCTCATAAATGAAGGAGAAATATTAATAAGATTTTTTTCAGACAATGAAATGCTAAAGAATTGTATTACCACTAGATGTGCCTTACAGAAGGTCTAGAAGGGAGTGCTCAACACGGAAAGGAAAGAATGTTACTGGCCGCTACAAAAACACACCTAAGCACATAGATGAGTGACACTGTAATGCAATCATGTAAGGAAGCTTGCATAATAACCAGCTAACAACATAAGGATAGGAACAAATCCATACCTATCAACACTAACATTGAATGTAAATGGACTAAATGCCCCAATTCAAAAGCACAGAGTAGAAAGTTGGATAAAGAAGCAAGACCCAGTGGTAAACTGTCTTCTAGAGATTATCTCACGTGCAATGACTCCCACAGGCTCAAAGTAAAGAAAAATACACCAAGTAAACAAAAAACAGTGAAAAGTAGGTATTGATATTCTCAAACAAAACAGACATTAAACCAACAAAAATTTAAAAAGACAAAAAAGGGCATTACATAATGGTAATGGGTTTGATTCAACAAGAAGACATAACTATTCTAAATAAGTATGCACTCCACACAGAAGCACTCACATTTATTATTAAAAAAAAAAGTTTTTAGACACCTACAAAAAGACTTAGATAACCAGATAATAATAGTGGGAGACTGCAACATTCCACCGATAATGTTAGACAGATCTTCAAGGGAGAAATCTAAAAAAGATATTCAGGACCTGAACTCAACACTTCACCAAATGGACCTAATAGGCATCTAAATAATACTCTATCCCCGAAGAACAGACTATATAGTCTTCACACCTGTAAATGGCACATACTCAAAAATTAACCACAAAATTGAAGATAAAACAATTCTCAGCAAATTCAAAAACGCAATATTATACCAGCCACACTCTTGGATAACAACATAATAAAAACAGAAATCAATACTAAGAAAATCACTCTAAACCCTATCATTACATGGAAATTAAACAACATGCTTCTGAATTACTATTGGGTAAATAATGAAATTAGAAGCAAAAATTTTTTTAATAAAATTAATAAGAATAAAGACACAACATACTAAAATATCTGGCACACAGCTAAGGGAGTATAAAGAGGGAAGTTTAGAGCATTAAACACCAACATCAAAAAGTTAGAAAGATCTCAAATTAATATCACAACTAGAGGAACTAGAGGAACGACAGAAAACCAACCCCAAAGCCAGCAGAAGACAAGAAATAACTGAATCAAAGATGAATTGAAGGAAATTGAGAAGAAAAAAAAGTCAACAAATGCAGTGGTCTATTTTTTGGAAAAAAAATTAATATGACAGATGCTAGCTAGATTAATAAAGAAAATAAGAGAGAAGATCAAAATAAATAGAATCACAAATGACAAAAGCACATTAACACTAACCCCAAAGAAATACAAAAAGCCCTCAGAGATTATTATGAATACCTCTATGCACACAAGATAGAAAACCTAGAAGATATCAATAAATTCCTGGAAACATATACCCTCCTGAGACAGAACCAGGAAGACATTTAATTCCTGAACAGACCAACAATGAGTTTCAAAATTGAAACAGTAATAAAAATTCTACCAGCCTAAAAGCCCAGGACCAGACAGATTCACAGCTAATTATACCAGATGTATGAAGGAGAGCTGGTGCCATTTCTACTGAAAATATTCTATAAAATTAGGGAGGAGAGACTCTTCCCTAACTCATTCTGAGGCTAGTATCATTGTGATATGAAAACTTGGAAGAGACACAACAATAAAAGAAAACTTCAGGCCAGTATTCTTGATGAACATAGATGCAAAAACCCTCAATATGACACTAGCAAATCAAATTCAACAGTAAATCAAAAAGCTAATCTACCATGATCAAATAGGCTTTATCCCTGGCATGCAATGTTAGTTCAACCTATGCAAATCAATAAATGTGATTCATCACATAAACAAAACTAAAATCTAAAGATACCTGTTCATCTCAGTAGACGCAGAAAAAGCTTTCAATAAAACTCAATATCCTTCATATTAAAAACCCTCAACAAACTAGGCAATGAAGGAACACACTTCAAAGTAATAAGAGCCATATATGACAAACCGTCAGCCAACATCATCCTCAATGAGCAAAATCTGGAAGCATTCTCCTTGGAAAACTGGCACAAGTATGCCCTCTCTCATCACTTCTATTCAACATAGTAGTCAAAGTCCTTGCCAGGCCAATCAGGCAAGAGAAAAACATAAAAGGATCCAAATTACAAGAGAGGAAGTCAAACTATCCCGGTTTGTAGATGATATGATTTTATACTTAGAAAACCCTATAATCTCTGCCCCAAACTCCTTGATCTGATAAATAACCTCAGGAAAGTTTCAGGATACAAAATCAGTATAGAAAATCAGTAGCATTCCTATACATCAAAACATCCAAGTTGAGAGCCAAGTCAGGAATGTAATCCCATTCATAACTGCCACATGAAGAAGAAAATAAATAGGAACACACCTAACCAGGAAAGTGAAAGGTCTCTACAATGAGAAGTAAAAAATTCGCTTAAAGAAATCAGGGATGACACAAGCAAATGGAAAAATATTCCTGCTCATTGGTAGAAAGAATCAATATTGTTAAAATGGCCATACTACCTTAAGTAATTTATAGATTCAGTGCTATTCCTATCAAACTACCAATGACATTTTCACAGAATTAGAAAAAACTATTTTAAAATTCATATGAAGTAAAAAAAATCAATAAAGAGCCTAAAGAGCTAAGGTAATCCTAAGCAAAAAGAACAAAGCTAGAGGCATCACATTACCTGACTTCCTTATATATCACAGGGCTAGAGCAACCAAAAGGGCATGATGCTGGTCCAAAAGCAGACACGGAGACTTACGTCTACCATCCTCCAGGGTTCTAGGACATAGAAATATGAATCAGACTCTGTGACTCAAGACTGACCTTGGGAAAATGACGCATAGCCAGATATTAGTCATGGTAGGAACAAAAGAATCAACAGCTGAGCAGTGAAAGGGATTTCTTACAGGTAGTCTGTCATAGATACAGCAACAGTAGCATCTTAACTAGTTGTTTCTTGTCTACAAACCCAGCTCTCTTGCTCATGCTCATTATCTACACTGGTTCTTTTAGCATTCTCAGAGATTCTCCAAGCTACTGTAATCCTTCCAATCAACTCTGTTATATAACAAAGAATTCTGACTGACAAAAGTGATATGAAGTGCTGTTGATGTCACATTCATTATAGCTCAAAACTAAGAGAAACGAAGGGAAAACAAAACAAGACGAAAACCAGTATATAAATTCAAAGAAATGATCGCTACCATGCTAAATACCTGTCCCAGTGTTTAAGAATTGGTGTCATTTCAAGGCATATTTTAAGAGAGGAGAGAGTTATATAACATAGAAAAAGTAAAAGTAAACAACACTAATGATTTCTTAAAAACCATAAAATAACAAAATTTAGAGATAAATAACAAAGTATCAAATAAACCTGAATAGGTTAAACTCCTGGATTAAACCGTAATCATTTATTTATTGGCCAAAAACAGAGAACATTAAAAAATTTTAAGGACAACACAGAAGCAAAAAATTTAAAGAGATAATATTAAAAAAGCTCTTTTACAGATTATATTCTTTGATTATAACTAATAAAACTAGAAATAAAATGGTTTTAAAACTTTAATACTTAGATATTTGTATTCTTCCTAAATAACTCCTACATCAAAATAAGACTGACATTTCTAACTATACACAATGCAATTAAAAGCAAAATAGTTCGTACCAAAAGTCTTGTTATATCACTAAAGCTCTAAGGAAAACATATAGCTGGAGATGCTGGAAATATCTAAAGTTCAAAAACATAAAAGAAAAAAAGGAAAGAAGAAAGGTAGGAAGAAAAGAAAGGAGAAGCAAAACAAAAAAAGGGGGAAAGGAAGAGGAAAAGGAAGGAAGGAAGGAAGGAAATTAATTTAATATAAAGAAATTAGGATAAGAAAGAAATTATACCCTAACAAAAAACAAAAACTGAACTACTATGTTTTGAGTAGAGAATTTTACAAAAGAAAATACCAAAAAATAATAAAACTAAAGGCTAGAAGTTTGAAAGACCTATAAAATAGATAAATTCTAAAATGACTGATTGAGAAAAAAACAGAGACTGAAGGAAATAGACAGATCAAGATGGCTGAACAGAAGTTTCCACAGAGATCATTCCCCAAGCAAGGACACCAATATACACAGAAAAAACACCCTCATAAGAACCGAAAATGAACATTCATCATACCTGATTTAAACTTAATATAACTCAAAGTAGCACTGAAGAGATAGAATAAACAGTCCCGAATTACCGAGGCTAGGCTTCCATCATTCCCTGGCAGCTGTGACATGGTGCAAAACATCTCTGGGCACTGGGGGATACAGAACACAGCAATTATGAGGCATTGAACTCAGTGCTGTACTGTTAGAGCAGAAAGGAAAACCTGACCAACTGATGACTGCCCACAGAGGGAGCAGATAAACCAGTCCTTGCCAGAGAGGAATCATCAATCCCAGCAAGCAAAACTTCAGTCCCTACAAACCTCACCACCAAGAGCTTCAGTGCTCTGTGCCTCCAAGTAAACTTCAAAAGCAGTTTAGGCCAGAACGACGGCAACTCTTAGGTGAGTCCTAGTGCTGAACTAGGCTCAGAGACGGTACACTGTGGGGAGGGAGCACGCGGCATACTGAGGCACAAGGTGGAGTGGCCCAAGGAGTGCTGGCATCACTCCTCCACTAAACTCAGGCTGCATAGTTCATGGCTATAAAAGAGACTACTTTCTTCCACTTAAGAAGAGGAGAGGGAAGACTGGGGAAGACACTGTCTTGCATCTTGGATACTATCTCAGCCACAGAGGCGTAGAATACCAGAGTTGTGAAGTTCCAGTTCCAGAGCTCCTGCTTCCAGTCCCTAGTTCCCAGACCATAGTACTAGACATGCCCTGAGCCGGAAGAAAACCTACTGTCTTGAAGGAAAGAACCCAGTTCTGGCAGCATTCATCACCTGCTAATTGAAGAGCTCTTGGGTCCATAATAAACAGCAGCAATACCCAAGTACCATGTCAAGGCCCTTGAGTGAGCTTCTGAAACTTGCGGGCTTCAGGTAGACTCAGTACCTTACCAGCTGTGCTGGTTATGGGGTAAAACTCCTTCTGCTTGAGAAAAGCAGCAGGAAAAGTAAAGGAGATTTTGTCTTGCTCCTTAAGTACCAGCAAGGCCTCAGAAGGCATAGCATCAAGTGGGATCTTGAGGTTCCTGATTCCAGGACACGACACTTTAATGGCATTCCTGGATCTTCCCTAGGCAAGAGGTGAGACAATTGCGCTGAAGAGTGAGTCCTAGGCCAGGCAGCATGCAACAGAGGCTGACTTAAGAGCCCTTGGGCCTTAAGGGAATATTGTTAGTAGTCTGGCAGTACTACTTATAGCCTAGAGTGGTGGCAACTATGGTGTGAGGCTCCTCTGCCTTGGAAAGGGGAAGGAAGAGTGAGGACTGTATCTTGAAGTTTGAGTGCCAGTCCAGCCACAGTACAATAGAACACCAGTTAGATTTCTAAAAATATTATAGTACTGTAACTGTGTTGTGCAAACTGATCCCACCCTAAGTAGAAAAATAATAGCTACAACAAGTTTTCAAGACATAGTCAGTACAACAACATATAAATAGAAACAAAAAAATGATTAAAACTGGGCAGGGAAAATAAAGTTAAAGCAGAGGGTTTTTATGAGTTTTCTTTTTGCTTGTTTATCCAAACAGTATAAAGTTGTTATCAGGTTAAAACAAGGAGTTATGAGATTGTATCTACAAGCCTTATGGTAACTTCAAACCAAAAACATACAATGGATACACCAAAAAAAATGAAAAGCAAATAACTAAGTCATATCCCCAGAGAAAATCACCTTCATGAAAGAAAGACAGAAAGAAGGAAGAAAGAGAAGACCACAAAACAACCAGAATAAAAATAACAAAATGGCAGAAATAAATCCTTATCAATTAAAAACATTGAATGTAAATGGACTAGACTCTCCAATCAAAATATGTGGACTAGCTGAATAGATTAAAAAGAAAAAAATCCAGTGATCTGCTGATTATAAGAAACACACTTCATCTATAAAGACACACATAGACCAAAAATAAAGGTAGGGATAAAGGTATTCCATGCCAATGGAAGCCAAAGAAGAGTAGGAGTTGCTATGCTTATATAAAACAAAATACATTTCAAGGCCAAAACTCGAAGAAGAAACAATGAAGGTCACTATATGATGATAAGGGTGTCAATTCATCAAAAGGATATAATAATTTTTTTATGTATGCACTCAACACTGGAAGCTCCAGATTTATATATAAAAAAATTATGAGAGATAAAGAGAGAGAGGAATGGTACAATAATAGCTGGAGAATTCAACATCCCACTTTCAGCAATGAACAGATATTCTAGACAGAAATCAACAAAGAAACATCACACTTAATCTGTACTACAGACCCGACAGATCCAACAGATATTTACAGAACATTTTATCCAGAGCTGAATAATACACATTCTTTTCCTTAGCACATGGATAATTCTCAAGGATATACTATGTTTTAGGTCACAAAACAAGTCTTAAAACATTCAAAAACTATTTAAATGATAAGCATCTTCTCTGATCACAATGGGATAAAACTAGAAATTAATAAGAAGAATTTTGGAAACTATACAAATACAGGAAAATTAAATATGCTTCTAAATGATTGGATCAATGAAGACATTATGAAGGCAACTGAAAAATTTCTTGAAACAAATCACAATAGAAACACAACATACCAGGAAACACAACACATCAGGAAATGCAACACACCTAAACCTCTTGGAACACAGCAAAACCAGTACTAAGAAGCAACATTATAGCAATAAGTGTCTATAAAGGGGAAACTTTTCAAATAAATAATTTAACAATGCATATTAAAGAACTAGAAAAGAACGTGTACTGTGGCTGAACTGGCACTCAAACCTCAAGATGCAGTCCTCACTCTTCCGTCCCCTTACCACGGCAGAGGAGCCTTACATGCTAATCAGAATGATTAAGTCAAGAAACAACAGATGAGGAGGAGGCTGTGGAGAAATAGGAATGCTTTTACACTGTTAGTGGGAGTGTAAATTAGTTCAACTATTGTGAAAGACAGTGTGGCAATTGCTCAAGGATTTGGAACCAGAAATACCATTTGACCCAGTAATCCCATTACTAGGTATATACCCAAAGAACTCTAAATCATTCTACTACAAAGACACATGCACAAATATGCTTATTGTAGCACTGTTTACAATAGAAAAGACATGGAACCAACCCAAATGCCCAGCAATGATGGATTGGATAAAGAAAATGTGGCATATATACACCATGGAATAATATGCATCCATTAAAAACAATGAGTTCACGTCCGCTGCAGGGACGTGGATGAAGCCAGAAGCCATCATTCTCAGCAAACTAACACAGGAACGGAAAACCAAATATTGCATGCTCTCACTCATAAGAGGGAGGTGAAGAATAACACATGGACACAAGGAGGGGAACATCACACACCTGGGCCTGTCAGGGAGTAGGGGGCAAGGGGAGGGAGAGCTTTAGGACAAATACCTAATACATGTGGGGCTTGAAACCTAAATGAGGAGTTGACAGGTGCAGCAAACCGCCATGGCACGTAAATACCTACGCAAGAAACCCACACATCCTGCACATGTATCCCAGAACTTAAAGTAAAATAGCAAAACAAAAAAGAACATGTGAAAATATATATGTATAAAGTTGTTCATTAGAGTATTCTAAAAATTAGCCTAAAAAGAAACAGGAAACTACATGTCCATTAATGGGCATTCCTTAAACAAAGTTTCACATCTCCATGTAATGAACTATCCAACTGATTATCCAACTGACACTTGAATGTTCATTTCCTGTTATAACATTAGTAACAGTATTAAATGAAAATTCTAAAATGTTAAACACGTTAACCAACAAATCCCACATTTATAAAATCATTTACTGTACAATCCTTTTTTTTTTTTTTTTTTTTTTACTTAAAGTTCTGGGATACATGTGCAGATCATGCAGGAATGTTACACAGGTATACACATGCCATGGTGGTTTCCTGCATCCATCCCCCTGTTGTCTACATTAGGTATTTCTCCTAATGTTATCCCTCCCCAATCTCCCCACCTTTTGCTATCCTTCCCCTAGCCACCCATCTCCAAAAGGCCCCATTGTATGATGTTCCCCTCCCTGTGTCCATGTGTTCTCATTGTTCAACACCCACTTATGAGTAAGAACATGCGATGTTTGGTTTTCTGTTCTTGTGTCAGTTTGCTGAGAATGATGGTTTCCAGCTTCATCCATGTCCCTGCAAAGGACATGAACTCATCCTTTTTTATGGCTGCATAGTATTCCATGGTGTATATGTGCCACATTTTCTTTATCCAGTCGATCATTGATGGGCATCTGGGTTGGTTCCAAGTCTTTGCTATTGTGAACGGTGCCAAAATAAACATAGGTGTTCATGTGTCTTTATAGTAGAATGATTTATAATGCTTTGGGTATATACCCAGTAATGGGATTGCTAGGTCAAATAATATTTCTATTTCTCGATCCTTGAGGAATCACCACACCTCCACAATGGTTAAACTAATTTACTCTCCCACCAACAATGTAAAAGTGGTCCTTTTTCTCCACATCCTCTCCAGCATCTGTTGTCTCCAGATTTTTTAGAGATCACCACTCTAACTGACGTGAGATGATATCTCATGTGGTTTTGATTTGCATTTCTCTAATTACCAGTGATGATGAGCATTTTTTTATATGTTTGTTGGCTGCATAAATGTCTTCTGAGAAGTGACTGTTCATATCCTTTGCCCACTTTTTGATGTTTTTTTTTTTCTTGTAAATTTGTTTTAGTTCTCTGTAGATTCTGGATATTAGCCTTTTGTCAGATGGGTAGATTGCAAAAATTTACCATTCTGTTGGTTGTCAGTTCACTCTAATGATAGTTTCTTTTGCTGTGCAGAAGCTCTTACATTTAATTAGATTCCATTTGTCTATTTTGACTTTTGTTGCCATTGCTTTTGGTGTTTTAGTCATAAAGTCCTTGCCTATGCCTATGTTCTGAATTGTGTTGCCTAGGTTTTCTTCTAGGGTTTTTATGGTGTTAGGTCTTATGCTTATATCTTTAATCCATGGGGAGTTAATTTGTATATAAGGTGTAGGAAGGGGTCCAGTTTGAGCTTTCTGCATAGCCAGTTTTCCCAGCACCATTTATTAAATAGAGAATCCTTTCCCCATTGCTTGTTTTTGTCAGGTTTGTCAAAGATCAGATGGTTGTAGATGTGTGGTGTTACTTCCAAGGCCTTGGTTCTGTTCCATTGGTCTATATCTCTGTTTCGGTACTGGTACCAAAACAGAGATACTTTGATTACTGTAGATGTTTTTATTACTGTAGCTTTGAGGTATAGTTTGAAATCAGGCAGTGTGATGCCTCCAGCTTTATTTTTTTGCTTAGGATTGTCTTGGCTATGTGGGCTCTGTTTTTGTTCCATATGAAGTTTAAGGTGGTTTTTTCCAGTTCTGTGAAGAAGGTCAATGGTAGCTTGATGGGGATAGCATTGAATCTATAAATTACTTTGGGCAGTATGGCCATTTTCATGATATTGATTCTTTCTAACCATGAGCATAGAATGTTTCTCCATCTGTTTGTATCTTCTCTTATTTCCTTAAGCAGTGGTTTGTAGTTCTTCTTGAAGAGGACCTTCACATCCCTTGTTAGTTGTATTCCTGGGTATTTTATTCTCTTTGTAGCAACTGTGAATGGGAATTCACTCATGATTTAGCCTTGTATGTTATTGGTGTATAGGAATGCTTGTACATTTTAAAGTAACTGAATTGTACATTTTAAAGTAACTAAGTGTAATTGGATTGTTTATAACTAAAAGGTCAAATGCTTGAAGGGACAGATACCCCATTCTCCATGATATGCCTATTTCACATTGCATGCCTGTAACATAAAATCTTATATACTCCAGAAACATATACACCTATTATGTATCCATAATAAAAGAGAATGAAGATTATAAATTGAAAATAAAAGAACATAAAAGTACTAAAAGCAATTCAATGTGTAATTCCAAATGAGTAACTTTGAAACACTAAAGTAAGTGGCTTTTTTCTAGCCAAATATAACATACTAAAATAATTTCGTTAAGTTGAAGGAAAAAGAATCCAGACATATAACCACACATGCTATTAGAGAACTAATTTCACTGGAGCTATTCTTATGCAATTATGTGTGTGGTGAAGGGAGGCAGGGTGGCAAGAGTCCCTCCTCACCTGTCTTTCTATCAATACTGAAGACCATGGAGGCACCTCTCAGGGTTTATCAGAAGATGCTATGTAACCGCTTCTGGGGATGATAATAAGTCACTGAAGGAATTTGAATAATAAAGCATCATGCTCAAAATGCATGTTCAATTTCTCCAAGGTGATGAGGGGACCAGAATGTAGGACACAGATAAAATAGACTGCAGTGTGCAATGTGAGATCACTGCTGCTGGGAAGACATGAGAAAATCTGAGGCAGGACAATATAAAAATAGACTTGAATGGAGAGTCAGGGAGAAACAGGGGAAATAATTTGAAGGTAGAATTGACAGCACTTGATGATGGATTAGAAGATATGATTAAGAGACAGGGAGGCATCTAGAGTTAGTTCCAGTTCTAGGTCATGTGCAACTAGGAGACATGCAAAATGAGGAGAAGAGAAGAGAGAGATGATGTTAAAGCAGACTTAAAAGAAGGGTGGGAGAAATGAACAAATGGACAAAATCCGCTTCTCAAGTGTTCTGCTGATAAAGATTAAAGGGTTCCTTTCAGAGCCATTATGTATTATAGTGAGTGTTTGCTGTAGTGAATGAGCTCCCAATACAAACACACCAACACGAACTGTAGAATCAGGACTATACAAAATATCCCAAAGCAAAATAGTTTCAAAATTCAATTTACCTACAAAAAAACATGGCAGCTTATGTTCACTTGAATTAAGCTTATCTAAAAATAGAAAGCTGAAAATTATAGTGATTGAAACAACATAGAAACTCATTTATATGTCATGTAATAAGAGCAGTCTTGTCCTGGTTTTGTATTTATACAACTGCCCAGGATCATAACTCATTCTATCTTGTTTCATTAATCTCAAAAGCTTCTGCTTCATGGTGCAAGCTAGCTATGACTCATTAAGTCAGTACATCTATCTCCTGCTCTCAAAAATAGGAAACAAGAAAGCATGACTCTTCTCTTTAAGTATACCTTTCAAAAGTTGCCCAACTCAATTACCCTTAAATCTCACTATATTTTAGGGACATTCGAGGCCTAACTAAAAGGAAATTTGAGCAATTTAGTTTTTATTTGGGGGAGCTGAGAATCCACCTAAAACTAGAGAGTGCTATGTATTACTACAGATGAAATGCAGACTGGATGTAGGTAGACAGCCATAGACTTAATTAAAAATAAGAAAATTTTGGAATTGTAAGAGGTGAATAAAGAATGTTGTGCTTTACTAGTGAGATAGAAACTTCTCAGAAATGTTATATCTGCATGAAAACATTTAGATCAAGATTTTAAGAGTTGGGTAACTTACCTTATTCATGTAATGCCTTATTGTTTCTTAAGCTTTATGACTCTTTGTTTCATGACACTGCCACAGAAGCACATGCTTTGGATTTTCTTAGCACATTTTTAGGTTTTATCTATTAATAACAGATACATCAAAGCCTTTTATTGCATGCTGCGTTGTACTAGACATTCAAGCAATGGCACTGAATGCCAGGTACACAAGTTCTAAGAGCATGGGCAGAAAATCTGTAAAGAAAGGAATGGCAAATAAAGCACAAAGGGACTCTGAAGAGCAAAAAGCCAAGAAATGGAAAAGAATAAACCAAGTGGAAGAGAAAAAAGAAGGATAAAGTTTTTCTGAAAGAAAAACATGAGAAATAACATATTAGAGAAGTCAGAAAATGTGAGAATGATCCCCAAATCTCCACTGATATAAATAAAGTGGAATTTTAACTACACTAAATCCTTTCTAATCATAAATGGTATTAGTAGTATTGTGTACTGTAAAAACATAAGTCTGGAAATATCTCTAGAGATAATGACTGTGTCTAAATATATTGTAGCTAAATATTCTGCCAATCACTTAGGTCAATTGATTTATTTTTTTGCGTAGATAATTCAGTTAAACAAGCCACTTAAATTGAGCATATACAAAAATCTGAGTACTTCAACTGATATCTACTAAGAACCTAGGGACAGTGAAGTGAGGAGGAAAGACACTAAGATTAGCTCTTTTAGTCTTGGTTTCCAAACAGCTTTCTTGCTTGCTTGTAATTATATTTTCATTATAAGCACATGAAATTTAAAAAGAATATTCCCCAGTGAATCCTGGCCTCCTACAGAATGAAGTAAAAGGATGGTGCATGATAATCTACATTTATTTTGGAGACAGCAATATCTGTTTAATTAGATTTTACTCATGTATGAATGAGTGAAGTAAAACACAAGCTGTATTTTTTTCCAGAGAAACACAATACTCATGATTTTTTTCCTAACATCCAATAGTTGCAATTCAGGAAAAAAGCCCCTTACATAGACAAAATAATTACAATGAAAGGAAAATTATAAATAAGAATGGAAACATCGAATTAAAATGAGAGATTGTCTGCAATAAAATTTCCAAAAAAAGAAGACATGCAATTCAGACACTCATTTTAGAAAGCAGCTGTAGAAACAGTTTTCAAAAATGAACTTTCATAACTGGAGAAAATACATATAAAAGACCTAAATGAGATAAGAAGGTGACCAGTGGAAGGAGAATGAAGAGTTGGGGTCAACAGATCTTCCCTTCTATATTATATAGTATACAGTACCTAAATTTAGTATTTCCAAGCTTACCTCACAAAACTATCATTCTTTGATACTGATGGGAATTACTTTGAAACTTGGGGAGTCTCATATTTTGTACACTAACACTGTGAGAAATGTTTACAGAATTACAGATGCCAATATTTTCAACTCTACAAGCTAAGCATCTACTAAAGTGAGTACTTTATAGTACAGTGATACTGAACAGCCACAAACAAGATAGGAAGTCAAAATTGCATGTACATGCTAAAAGATGATTAAAAGGCAGAGAAACAGGACTTTTTATTTTAGAGCAGTGTCCATAATACAATTTGAAAACGACCAGATTTTAAAACCTGAATTCAAGATGAGGTGATATAGGAAGTTTATTTTGTGTTCAAATAGGCCATAAGAGGTAAAAATTTTAATAGCTATAATCCTACTTTAGGTAGCAGGGATTTTTTTCAAAAAAGATGATCTGTATTTTCATAGACATATGTAAACCTTTACTTTGTTGAAGGGCCTCAGGCCCTAAAATTATCCTCACTTTGTGGGTCTTTAAAAATATCATTTTTATTTTATTCTGGCATAAGTCCTAAGAATTAATTAAAACTAAATTTACTCTGGATAAGACATTTTTGTAAGTGATAGATAATAAAAACATACACTTTTAACTTTTATATTAGGTTCAGGTGTACATGTGCAGGGTTTCTACATAGGCAAATTTCAAGTCACAGGTGTTTAAAGTGTACAAATTATTACATCACTGATGCAATAAGCATAGTACTCAATAGGTAGATTTTCAATCCTCACCCTTCCCCCACTCCAACCCTCAAGTAGGCCCCAGTGTCTGTTGTTCCTTTCTTCGTGTGCATATAAAAACTTATGTCATTTTAGATAATAAAGAATCGCTGCTCAGCAGCTTAAACAAATAAGCCATAGATGAATTATACTTATATTTTAATTGCTGAAAAATATAAATTATGAATTTATTGCTGTCACACAATTATTGCCTAATTATAATAATTTTATTTTTAATAATAATTACTTGAGAACCTTGACATTCATGGATTTAACATTTGTAATTCCAGCAATTCCCAAGGGATCCAGTGATTCTTAGCCTATAGCATTCTAAAATTTTTCTCAAGCATCCATTTATGTGTGCCAATTTTGAGTAGAAATGGCCTTGGAGCTAAAAATGTCCTCTGTAAAAATCATAAATGAGACCAATTGAATCATTTCAAATTCACCCAATTTTGCCTTCTATGTAATCTTATTTATGTTCTAACCTTAAGGAACCATATATCTCAGCAACAAATTTAGTAATATCACACTTAATCAATTGATCTATGTTGCAATATCATCTAAACTACAGTTTATCCCTTTCTGATTCATGACATATGTAAACAGTTCCATGTGTGACCAGTTGTTTGTGCATTTTACATGGAACATGACATTTTTAATATTTCAATATCAAGCTACGCCAAATTCTACAAATTCCAAAGAACTAATTTTCTAAATTGTGTTTTTCTTAAAAGTTAGGGCTAAAAATTAATTCACATTTATTTGCATATTTTACAAAAACTACACATGTAAATTAAATTGTAGAAATTTATTTCTGTGTGAACTAAGTGATAAAATATTGTGTAGATAGCAAACACTTGGAACCAACCCAATGCCCATCAATGATAGACTGGATAAAGAAAATGTGGCACATATACACCATGGAGTACCATGCAGCCATAAAAAAGGTTTAGTTCTTATATTTTGCAGGGACATGAATGAATCTGGAAACCATCGCTCTCAGCAAACTGACACAAAAACAGAAAACCAAACACTGCATGTTCTCATTCATAGGTGAAAGTTGAACAATGAGAACGCATGGACACAGGGAGGGGAACATCACACACTGGGGCCTGTCGGGGAGGAGGCGGGGGGAAGGATAGCATTAGGAGAAATACCTAATGTAAATGATGGGTTGATGGGTACAAGAAACCACCGTGGCACCTGTATACCTGTGTAACAAACCTGCAAGTTCTGCACATGCACCCCAGAACTTAAAGTATGATATGTAGATATTATAGAACTAGAAAAATATTGCAACCAAGCATGAGATTTTTGCATACCCAGGAGAATAAGCGGTATCCTAATTCATTAAAATGCTGTGCCCCTGGAATCAGACTACCTGGGTTTGATTCTTGGCCTCTCTAATTAACCTTGTGATCTCAGGTAAGTTACTTAGTTTCTTGGTGCCTGCTCTTTATAGATAGTAACAGTAATGACCTCAGGTATTTCTGTCTTGCAGACTAAGATAATACCTAGCAGAATGCTTGGCACATACTAAAGGCTTGATAAATCTTAGCTTTGCTGATGCCAATTCTCTGTCCAGGGGTCCAATTTTTGAGAAGGGGTTTATTAGATTGTGAGCAAACATAATCAATTTCTCAGAGTCTATATCTTAGCATAGTTTGTGGTGTTTTTTTGCAGTTACTATACTGTATTCAGTCAACTAACAGGCATTTGCTTTCTCCTTTCTATAAATGAGGTAAATAAGCAAATTTTGTTTTTTAGAGAGAGATAGCTAGAGCCATAGGGAAGAAAAAGAAAGCTAGATAGAAGAGAGGACAGACTGAAATAGAGATAGACAGCAATAAATGATAGATCATAAGATGGATGGAGGATTGATAGATGGATAGATAAATGGATGATAGAGAGATGACAGACAGATGATATAATTTGTGTTAAGAATCTATTTAAAATGTGACTGTGAATTTTCCAGGTAAAAAGGATCAGAAAATAAAGAATATGTTAACTTAATGAAAATAACTTTGATATATTTAAAATTTACACTGAAACATAAATGATTAATATGAAAACTTGTCCCACATACTCAGGAGAAGAGAACATACAGTTGAGAAGGCTATTTCAGTTTCTAATTCACACAGCATTGAAATATGATATCAGTTGCCTAATTATATTCACTTTGCACTTAGAAATTTAAATAACCATAATTCAATAAACTATTATTTGAACTATAGAAAATGAAATTCGTTGTGGAAGATCTCTCTCCTCCTCCTTCATTCTTTTACTCCCTCCCTTCCTTTATTTATTACTTCTATGCACAACTTAGCAGTACCTTTACAGCAAAACAGTTTAAACTAGGATTTACTCAGGAACGTGATACTGCTTCAGTATTCCCAGGGCATTAGATTTTTTGAAAAGATAATAAAAAGTATTATTTTTAATTTAAGAAATTGAAATGAAGATAAAAGTTTCATTTTCATAGAAATCAAAATATTAAAATGCAACATGAAATGTAGCCTTGAATTATAATAATTCTGTGCATAAGGTAAAAACAGAAATTTTACTCTTTCGGAATCTGAAAGATGGCAAATGTTTTAAAAATATTTTGAGAACTTTTAGAATATTTTGAGAGTAATTGCTTTCCTAATAGCCCCATTTACTCCCTTTATAATTTCCTTGTAAGTTGGGGATAGTCTGGATGATAAAACAAAATGTATTGCTTCAAAGTCCATTTCTAGGCAATTATATTCACTCTTATTTAATAATTTCTACTCTGTTTTATAATTCATCTATGTACCTTTCAGTTTCCTTCATAATCAGGTTGTCAGGTCATAAAATAAATTGATCATACCTTATTTATGTCTGTTACTTTCAAGCCTAGCCTTCTGATTCCTACATCGTTGATGATCAACATATTTTAAATAAATGTATGAAGAGGATGATGATTGAAGTATCAGTAAACTTAATCTGTCTTTAATCATAAAGACACCAACGATTACAGAATTTGGTTGAGAAAGATGCAAAAGTCAGGATGATTTCACTGCCAAGACAAAATATTTAAGTTAGAATTCATTTCTACAGATAATTTTATGAAATGGTCAGCTAACTTTCAAGTCATGAAAATGAGTGACATCTGTGAAACTTGGACTTACACTTTCAGTGCATATGAAAATGCCAGCCAAACGGGGCACACTCTATTAAGACATCTGCCAGACCAGGAAAAACAACTCTCTTACCATTCATTCACATAGTTGTCTGGTAAATTTCTACTGAGGGCTAACTAGAGTGTAAAATGCATGTAGTGTCAAAAATAATCCAAAACGAATTTTATAATCAACAAAGTAAAGCAGAAAATGAATATCTGCAAAGAAAAGAAAACCCACAAGCAAGAGTTTAAGGCATTAAATATGTTTATAGGATGCAAATGACACAATGAAAAGAATCATTATTTTTACCAGGGTTTGATTAAAGGAATTGGACAATGTTGTCTTTAAATTATTGGGGCAACCTTCAGAGCACATACTCCTGGATAATCTGAATCAATGAAGCATACACTCAATCAGAAAAATTAAATTTCAAGTAAAAATAACCAAAGTGAAACTGAGTTTTGCCCACCAAGAAGACAAAGTACCTTTGGAATCTGAAGGCAAGAAAAGGAACCTGGCACCAAAATCCAAATTCTGCAGACCAAATTCTGAGCATTGTTTTTTAATTCCTGAGCCTCTGAACATATTTTCTATTTCCTAAACAAATCAACCCTAAGAAGACCACCTCCTATAAAATCCTGGAGCCAGAACTGAGATATGCAATGATGAACTTTCTACAATAGTTTATTTTGCTGAATACCCATCAGTGACATTCTGGAACCACTTGGTTGTTAAAATTTCAGGAATTTTCTGAGTACTTGCTAAGTTAAATAAATAAAACTTGCAGGAAACGGTGGCTCACACCTGTAATCCCAGCACTTTGGGAGGCAGAGGTGGGTGGATCACAAATGAGGTCAGGAGATTGAGACCATCCTGGCCAACATGCTGAAACCCCATCTCTACTAAAAATGAGTTGGCGTATGCCTGTAATCGCAGCTACTCAGGAGGCTGAAGCAGAAGAAACGCGTGAACCCAGAAGGTACAGGTTGCAGTGAACCAAGATCGGGGCCACCGCACTCCAGGCTGGAAACGAACGAGACTCCATCTCAAAGTAATTATAAGAAGAAGAAGAAGATGAAGAAGTAAATAAATAAATAAACTCAAAACTCCTCACTTTCCAGTAATTTTACATTTTGTTGTCAACTGTGCCCTTGAGCTTATTCCTGCTATTGTATTTGTTTGGTGGAAAAACTACATGATGGTGTGTACTACGCATGGTTAGTGTGATCATATTGTCGGTTAGAAATCAGCCATTGGAGGAATACTAGCACCATGGAAATTGTCAAATGCTACAAATCAAGGCTTGATTTATTGTTCATCTGATTGGCTGGCGTTTAAAAAATGATGGATAAAATCGTTATAATGCAGATTAAGCTTTAAAGTGCATATGCGTATAGCCATTACATTATGAATACCACAAAAATCTAAGAAATTGCCATTCCAATATTCTAAAATTATCCAAGACAGCAAAGAAGTTACTCACATCGAAAATCTAATAAAGTTCCAACATATATTTTTGTTTTACTTTTGTCTTATCAGTGTAAATAAAATATTAAACAATATTTATGTAAAAATTGCACTCATTTGTCAGTTACAACCATAGTTTTGTTATAGATACAAGAGTCAGCAAAAATCAGTAAAAATATTCTGAAAAAACTATTGGTTATATGAAATTTATAACATAATATAAATGTATTACTTATAAATTGTGAGCTACATGTCATTATATCAGTAAAAATTATAACTATATATATAAACATATATATATTCTGTCTATATACTTTATATTCTGTTATATACTGATTATCAACATTGATGAAAAAATAAATTTAAGCCTACCAACGTTAATATGTAGGTTTGGTACAGTTAGTTGAACTGATGAAATTGTTTATAATAAAATTAGTTATATAAACCTTATCCAAGTTGCCAGTTGCAATCTTGATCCTGTCTTCTTTATATAAATTCACTCTGTACTTCTTTTATTTGCATTTATGACAAATGTTATTAGTTTGTATAATTTTTGGTTTAACATATGTATTCCTATGCCCAAACATATAAACAATATGGGGATAGGTTTGTGTCTGTCTTGTTCCCTTCAAAATACTCTGTGTCTATAATAACACCTGAAATAAATAGGGGTGTGGGTATCAGGGTTCATTAGAAATGTCTATTAAATATTTGCCTGATGAACAAACTCGTCAATTAACAGAAGAATGAATCTTTCTTAACGATGTTATTTTATTGTTATTTGGGCCATGGACACTGATGAAAGCATTAGGAAAACAGTTTGGATTTGCCAGTAATACGTGTAGAACAATAAATAAATAGAATTTTCAGTGATAGCTCCTTGACAGAATTTAAAGACTCAGAACTCTATATAAGAGTTTGGTCCCACTTTTCTCTTTCCAACCCGGTGAATGTTAGAGGGAGAAAAGATAACAGAGGAAAGAAAAAAAGAAAGAGCCATTTGGAATATAGAAAACTTGAAATATTTTGAAATTTTCTTTCAAAGTAACCAGTGTTTTTCTCCATTCTTCTCCTCTGCCTCAACTTTCTTTTTTGCATATATAAAAGAATAGTTTTCATTATGATATAGAAAAAATGAGAGAGAGAATAGTTCTTTCAAGTCTTTGAACAACTAAAATGTTGCTTAGAGCTGTCTCCCTGATGACTTTATGTCATGGGTCTGAGGAAGTTATGGCTTAGACAAAAGCTCAGAAACCCAGTGTGATTATTCATTTCTTTCTCAAAGTATTCAATTAATGATGATTACTATAAAACTTAACAATTCCCTTTTTAAAAGAGGGACAAAAATTCTAAAGGACTGATGTTCTTACACATTGTGAGACATTTAATACACACTCTCCCAGATTTATTTAAACTGGAAGAAAAAAATAAAAACGTATACTAAAAATATATAAGGAATAGGTTGTAAAATATTGAAATGATCATATATTTATTTATATATGAATTCAGTAGGCAGACATAATTTGGTTTCTGATTTTTCAAAAGCTCTCCAATTAAATTCTCGGTGCATTAATTTTATACTTTGATTGCCTTTGATATTTTTTTAAATAACAACAGTATATAGAGATCTTTAAATAGATGAATAAAAACCAATTATGTCAAATTAAAGTAATATGTTTTTGATGTCATATTTTGAAAGGGACGGCTGGGCATTTTATCATGAGACATTAATACTAATATGAATTGTTTATCATTGGCAAAATAAAAGGGATCACATGGCTTTTTAAAGTAATATATTTTTTTAATGTAATACTGTTTATTTAACTTCAAAAACATTTCAGCATTCTAAACATGCAAAAAAAATAACAGAACGTTGCAAATCATGTTTAAGTACAGAAGGTTCTTGAACTTTCATTGATGCAGTGGCTCTTCACTTTGCTGACAATGAAGAGTTCTACAGTTTGTTTAAAAACAGTTTAAAAACTACCGCACTTAAACAAAAAACAAAAATATCTCATGCCAGCTGACCCCATGTCCACAGCTAAGATGGCAGCAGAATGCTATGTCACTATATACAGAAACAAGACAACCTGAAGCTAAATGGATGCCCACTGCAGAGTCAACAGGTCCAGCCTCACAGTGCACGCCCTGAGCTACAGCCCCTCCAAAAGGCATCTTTCCCGCAGCCTCAACGCCAGGCAAGGAGCATCAAGAGTTTGTCTTGGTTGTTTTGTTATTTTTACAAACTATAGATATATACAGTTGATAACTCAGGATTTCTAGCCAATAACCATATAGTTAACACCACCTTACAAATAAAAAAAATGCCAGAAACATCTTTAAATGCCTTGTCACACCAACAGCAAAGTGCACAGAGTGAGGAGAACACGAGAGTGCCTTTTCATTTTAAAAATGTTTGGAAATATGTACAACTCTGATACAGTTTCAGGGTGCTCCAGACACCCATGGCCACTTCATGTAAACCACTGACAATCTCTAGAGCACTTTGAGAGACTACAATATGATCGTGATCAAATTTTGTAATTAAACCTAATGAGGGCAACAGACACTTCTCAAGTAAGAGATGTGTCAATTACGGCGCTCCCCTACTCTAAGTATTCACAAGGAGACAGATAAACAGTTTTTTTATTCATATTTTTAAATAAAACTGCTAACTACAGTCACACACATCATCAAGGGAAAGTAACCATGTCCTGAAAATTTCTACCAGAAATCAAGGTCATAAAATCCTTAAGGACTTCAAAGTGTAAGTCATTTGATTTTCTAAATTCATATCTACTTATTAGTCCTAGGACCGTTTTTTACCAGACTCAACACTGTAGGACCACATGGAGCTGAAAATAATAGGTGAATTCACAACCCCCTGTTTGATAGCAATCGGCATGGAAGGTTTCTGAAGAGGAAAATGACTCCTAAAAATATTAGCCATGATAAGGAAGAAAAAGAAGAGAGTTTATCAGTAAGAAGTTCTGAGAGGAAAGTAGGGTTTTCTTTTGTGCTGGCTCCACTCATCTATCAGGCCTGATTTCACCTACTGCCCCATTAAAAATATGCAACTAAAACTGAAATAATTTACTTAATCTTTGTAATTATATGTCTATAAATTCTAAAGGATTCTCTTCTTTCTGAAAGTTTCCCATTGAAATGTAAACTCCCCCTGGAATGGCCACTGACTGTGTCAACACTCTTGCCCTCAAAGCCAAAGGTGGCCACACAATCTTTCTAAACACAGATAGTGTTCTGAGGATCCACAACTAAATGGTGACTGTTGCCACTGACCTAACGATTTTGAGCCTAAGATATCTTCGGTTAGCAAATGAGCATTGACAATCACCATTTTAATCCAGAGAAGTGAGGTTTGATATATGGTAGACAAAGGAAGCTGATTTTCTACTTTATTAATCTGCAAAGGGAGCATGTTGCTAGGATTAAAATACTTATACAATATGAGACAGGGAATAAGATAGAAAGGTATAGATGAAAAGATTTGTGATCTATAAATAAAATTGTCTTAGTGCATTACTATATGTCCCAATTCACAGTCAGGAAGCACTTTTAGCTTTCTCAACTGTAAACCCTTAGAATTGTAGCTACACATTTTGGGTTTCACTGTTGTTTATTTGTTTGTTTTAGAGAAAAGTTCTCAGTTTGTTGCCCAGGCTAGAGTGCATTGGTGCATTCATAGCTCACTGCAGCCTCACACTCTTGGGCTTATATGGTCCTCCCACCTCAACCTCACGAGTGACTGGGACTACAGGCACATGCCATCATGCCCAGCTAATATTTATTTTTTTCTTTTGTAGAGATGGGGTCTTGCTATGTTGCCCAGGTTGGTCTCAAACATTTGGCCTCAAGCCATCCTTCTGCCTTTGCCTGGTATACAGATGTGAGCCACCGTGCCTGGTCTCTCCACATTTTGAAACAGCTAGGATCACTGAGGTTGTAAGCAACGCATAGCCTTTGTGAAATAAAAGGATGTTTATACTGAGAAAGTAGTGGTCTATTACTGAACTGGCCAGACCACTCAATTCATCTTATTAAAAGCACACATTGCAATTTAGTTAGGAAGTATAATTGAAAAGAGAAGATGGTGTGTTCCTCCTTTAAGCTAATAGTGTTGCCTGCAATAAGATATTTAAATGGTTTTCAAAATTTTATGGAGACCGGGTTATATTTTTAAATGAATCAATAGTTTGTTTCTCAGTTTTGCTGAATTAGGCTAACACACACACACACACACACACACACAAAACCAAGATAAGCAAGTGTTGTACAATGAACTGAGATAAACAGAGCAGTTGATAGTTTCAACGTGTTGTGGTGATACATAGGTGTTTAAGGATAGATGTTGGTTCTATGAAAAGCTGACTTAGCCCAATGAAAAGCAGCTTTATTAAAAGACAGGAGCAAACACAGTCAACAGTCCACTGCAGCAGTATTTTTCACATATTCTTTGCTACTTAGTTAAGTTAAATTCATGAACCATAAATCACAGAGCAAACAAAAATCCAATTTTTGCTCCTATGTTGAATTAAAGTATTACTAATCATGCTTAAAAAGCCAGGGCTTTTGCAGATACACTGTAAGTTTTGTCAGAAGGAAGACTAAATAATAACGATGGATTTTTTTTTTTTTGACAAGCAGCTGATAGATTACAACTGATGGATACAATATTTTTGTTCTTTAAAAATTCTTCAAATTAATAAAAAAGGAGTCTGGTCAATACTGCTATTCAGATTAAATTTCAAACAAAAATGTTCATAAAAGTTAACTTCTTTATATGATTTTCCTTCTAATCTATTTGGTTTTCTCAGACTATGGCAATGCATAGATGGAAAATGGGGAAATGCAAATTTTAGATTAGTGTTAGCTTGCTAATATTTTTCTGTACAACTGTCTATGAAAGTAATCGTCCTTAAAATAAACTACGAACATACTCAAAAAGGCACTTTAACAAGTTATAGTGCATTACTATACGGTGCTTGTTTTTCCTAATTCTTCTATACATAGCTATGTATGTGTAGATAATGAGAACAAATTAATAAGCACTTACGTAATTATCACAGAGTGTTAGAACTCTGGAATCCCCTCTCACATGGTGGGAGCTCCCCTCTGGGATAGTCTAGCCTAGTTCTATACATTTAAGAGAGACATAAGACAAAAATCCAACACATGTAAGATATACATTGGCTCCATTTGGAAAGACAGTACAACTTGAAGTGGGGGCTTCCAGGTTATAAGTAAACTTAAAATTTTCTGATTGGCAATTGGTTGAAAGAGTTCAGTTATTATCTAAAGATCTGGAATCAATAGAAAGAAAAATGTCTGGGTTACAATGATAAGGGATGGTGGAGACCAAAGTTTTATCATGCAGATGAAGCCTCCAGGTAACAGGCTTCAGAGAGGATAGATAATGTTTCTTATCAGAATTAAGGTCTGTGTTGATGTTAAATGCTGGTTGGCGCTTCCTGAATTCCCTAAGGGAGGAGGGTATAATGAGTGATGCCCAACCCTCCCTTCTTGTCATGGCCTGAACTCATTTTGGGATGTCCTCAGCCAAGAAGAGAAGTCCATTTAGATGGTTAAAGGGGTGTTAGAATTTTATTTTAAAGTTCTCTTAAGAGCTGACACTGTGTGTCTTATTTCAACTCAACAAATAATGTATTGATCTCCTATTTGATACCTTATCCCTGAGTGGTACAAAAAAAGAGAGAAAGAGAAAGAGAGAGAGAGAAAAGGAAAGAAAAGAAAGAGAGAGAAAGAAAGAAGAAAGTGTAGATTTTCACTTAAATGCATTCAGTTCAGTGGAGATTGACACAAAGAAGTGGATTCAATTTTGTTACCAGAACAATACATAGTTCAGCCAACTCAAAAGCTAGAACTTGTCTTCAAAGATTTGGTGTTTTCTGGCTAAAATCCCTGCTATGAGGCACACAAGGACTTGTGTAGCATTTCCTCCCTTCTCCTTGCAAGGTAGTTCTTTATTTGACTCCTCTGCCCTATGAGATTTTTGAGCAATGTGGAAGCCAAAGAGCATACATAAGATTTTCATGCTTGGTTTTATTCTGTGCATTTCATATAGTAAGTGTTCAATAAGTAATTTGAATTTAAAGTGAGTGTGGAAGAGAGTTTTATTTTAGAAATTTTTTCTTCTATTGAAAGCAAGCATTCTGTTTTTTATATCTTTCACTCTCCTTTTCTACATTCACCTATGTATTTAAGTTTTTAAGAGATGTCACAAACTGAATACAATGTTTCCCTCTTAATAACCATGGGGAAAACGCCTTTGGTGAATTTCATAGCTTAACACAATTGCTTCGGAAACATTTATGTAATTATATCTGGATAAGTAGAGTAGGCAAGGGTTCCTATTAACATCAGAGAGAAACTTCAAGTCTTTTGTGAGTTTGTTTTTATCACCTCAAATTCATTCTTATCCTTTGCCCTCTCTGTTTTGTGGCAGACATCATGGTTTAGCTTACTGGTTCCTCATCTTTCCTCATCTTATGCTTCAACTTTAGTGTCCTTGGTAGAAAATTTAAGTCATTCTCCAATTCACATAGAAGGCCTTTTTACTGAGAGATTATACTATAAACAAGTATCCCTTAATGTTCATAATCAAATTCTAAACAATCGATGTGGATTGACAGAGTATCTTCCTCCAA
This sequence comes from Aotus nancymaae, assembly GCF_030222135.1. NCBI lineage: Eukaryota > Metazoa > Chordata > Mammalia > Primates > Aotidae > Aotus > Aotus nancymaae. Next base: position 54,717,611 of record NW_026988431.1, on the reverse strand, counting down.
TAGCACATTTCTTTTCCATGTGAGTGGTATCCTTTTAAAGCACTTTCTTCTGTCATGTACCTGTAGCTACAGCTATAGCCCTCTTGCTTTCATTACTAAGTCTGCAAAAAAAGAAAATGAATGAGAAGGCAGCAGGAGCTTAACATTCTTTATCTCTTGGAAAGAGGAGAAGGGCTTCCAGCTATGCTGGATGCACTTTCAGAGCAGGCCAGAAAAGAAAAGCTAATGGAGAACAAAATCTTTCATAATTTCACAGTTGCTAACCGTGTCTTCTTTTATATTAAGGTCAATAATAGTGGCTTTTATGCAGTTATCCTTGTCTCAGCTGAGAAAGTAACTTGGCCACAAATTTCTATTTAATTTTCTGTCGAAACGGAGAAATGTGCATTAATGTGATTTTTAACAGAAACAGGTCTCCAGAGTTAGTGAATCACTTTTAGAATAAGGGCATACTTGTTTTCTCACCAAACTACCTACCTAGGGATTTAAGAAAGCTCCTTTAATCTAGAGAAGCTTGGCTTCCTGTGGTTCCATTAATCCATGTCCCTCATTTGGGCATTAACAGGAAAGAATCCACCAGCTGACCCCTTATGTCCCTGGCACTAACACCTCAGTTGAGCATAAATGAAAGGTAACTACTTATCCCTGAGTAAAACAGGATTGATGAATTGCACAAAAGGAAGATGGATGGGGTAACAGGCCAGACAGGCAGTGCTTATAAATGGATTTGAACTACAGTGGCTAAAAAATATTTTTCTGTCTTTTCCTCTATCTTGCTTTACAGTTTTAAATTCATCAGTCTTTATCTCTTGCAAACTAAAAGTAGATGTGGCACACCATAGCCACTAATTTGATAGAAAACACTTTTCAGATCCCAAAAGGTTTGGAAACAAACACCATCCAGCCCCTGCTCCCTCTGCACCGTCTCCCAGGGTCTCAGGGACCTTTGCCATGATAGCATTGACTAATGCACTAGAGTCATTTTCTGTGGATGAAATATGCTTCCTTTGCCACTCGCTGCTGGAGCTGTCGGCTCTGGCTGTGCTTCATATAGAGAGAGCTTTCAATTTTTCAGTCATAAAGTCTTGCTGTTTGAGCTGTTTGCAAACAAAACCTCTGCATTCAGGGCTCTTTCTCTCAGCTACAGGTACTAACTGACATACTTTGTAAGTTTACAATAGCCAAAGAGTTGTAAATAGAGATTTTGCTTTTTCATTTTTCCGTGTTTGAAAGCAAGGAGGAAGTGATATATATTCCTTATTAGTTACTTCATCGCTGTTTGAGAGTCATTTCAAAAACCTTTATCCTATTTCTAATTGCTCTACCATTTTTTTCCTCTTCACTCAGCTGCTTTGAGGTCTTGGGGCATTGCTGACCCTGGAGAGACCACCCTTCCCAGGGTTAGCCAGTTCCTAGAGAGAACTCATCAGCAGTGCACCTCTTATAGTCCACGCCCTCAACAACCTCCTGTATAAACTCTCATACTCCAGGCTACCATCCACCGACTCTAATCGTCCCAGGAACAAGTACCTGACAAAAAGGGACAGCTCCTATGCCCCTGAGCCCACTGAAATTATCTAAACTAGCCAGTCCTAAACTGTTTGCACTGCCTTGCCCATCCCTTCCTGAGAAAATCACAACAAAGTCACCTGCCCATATGTTTTCTTGCTTTTTCTGCCTCCCAACTGATCCTGGTACTTCCCCCTTTTCCACCCACCATCCTGTGTGATGTGTGTTGCCTCCTGTCTCCAGGAAACTATGAGTGTAATAAACTTCTTTCTTCCTAACAGTAATATTCCTATCTGCATGTCTTACTATAGCTGATTGAAACAAATCCTGGTTACCTTTACAAAACTATATATTGTTTTCCTTATAAGTCCCCCCAAGTCACTGCTAACAACATGATGACAGGACCAAATCCACACATATCAATACTAAACCTGAAGGCAAATGGGCTAAATGCCTCAATTAAAAGACACAGAGTGGTAAACTCGATAAATAAGCAAAACTCAGTGGTATGCTGTATGTAAGAGACTCATCTCACATACAATATCACCCATAGACTCACAATAAAAGGATGGAGAAAAATCTACCAAGAAAACGAAAAAGATAAAAAAAAAAAAAAAAAAAGGCAGGGGTTGAAATCCCAATTTCTGACAAAGCCCACTTTAAACCAACAAAGACAAAAGCAAAGAATGGCGTTACATAATAGTAAAGCACTCAATTCAACAAGAAGATCTAACTATCCTAAACACATATGCACCCAATGTGGGCCCACTCAGATTCCTAAAGCAAGTTTTCAGAGACCTTCAAAGAGATGTAGAGTCCCACACAATAGTGGGAGACTTTAACAGCCAACTGACAGTACTAGATAGATCACTGAGGCAGAAAATTAACAAAGCATGTAGGGCCTAAAATCAACAATGACCGAATGGATCTGATTTACATCTACAGAACTCATCAAAAAATAGAATATATTCTTCTCATCTGCAAACGGCACATACTCTAACATTATCAAACAATCAGACATAAAACAATTCTTAGCAAATTCAAAAAGCCAAAGTTAAACCATCTACACTGTTGGACCACAGCTCAATAAAAATAGAATTTGCTATGAAGAAAACTGTTCAAAACCATACATTTATATGGAAATTAAACAACTTGTTCCTGAAGGTCTTATTGTCTAAAAAGGATTTTATTTTTGTTTATAAAGCTTAGTTTGGCCAGATATGAAATTTATGGTTAGAAGTTCTTTTTAAGAATGTTGAGTATAGGCCTCCCAATCTCTTCTGGCTTGTATGTGTGGATTTTGCTGAGACATCCTTGTTAGTTTGATGAGTTTCCCCTTGTAGATGACCTGCTCTTTCTCTCTAGCTGCCTTTAACACTTTATCTTTCATTTCTGCCTTGGAGAATGTGATACTTAGGTGTTTTGGAGATTATCTTCACATAAAGTATCTTACTGGGGTTCTCTGCATGTCCTGAATTTGAATGTTGGCCTCTCTTGCTAGGCCCCTAGTCTAAATATGTTCTCATGGATAATATCCTGAAATACGCTTTCCAGTTTGCCTCCATTCTTCCCATCTCTTTCAGGGACACCAGTGAGCTACAGATTCAGTCTATATCTAGCCATATTTTCAGAGGTTTTGTTCATTTGTTTTTATTATTTTTTCTTTATTCTTGTCTCCCTGTTTTACTTCAGAAAGCCAGTCTACAAGCCCTCAAATTTTTTCCTCAGCTTGATCTATACTGCTGTTAATACTCACAATTGCACTATGAAATTCCTGTAGAGTGTTTTTCAACTCTATCAGGTCAGTTACATTCTTTTCTATACTGGCAATTTTGTCTGTCAGTTCCTGTATCATTTTATTGTGACTCCTAGCTCGCATGGATTGGGTTTCAATGTTCTCTTGAATCTCAGTAATCTTTGTTCCTATCCATATGTTGAATTCTTTTTATGTAATTTCAGCCTTTTCAGCTTGATTCAGAATCCTTGCTGGAGAACTATTGCAATCGTTTGGAGGAAGAACACACTCTGGCTTTTTGAGTTGTCAAAGTTTGGGACTATTTTTTTTCTCATCTTTGTGGGCTGATGTTCCTTCCATCTTTGAGGTTGTTGACCTTTGAATTGTTTTTCTTTTATCCTGTTTGATAACCTTAAGTGTTTGATTATAGATAAGGTGGGTTCAGTTGACTGGCTTTGTTACTGGAAGATTTTAGGGGGCCAAGGCTCAGCTCAAGACTCCTGAACTGCATACTCTAACTCTGGGGACTGGTAACAGGCCTGGCTTGAATCTCTGGCTCCTCACGTTTAGAAACTTGCTGTGCTGGAGGGGCTGAGGTGCTTCCAGACTGCTGGTCACAACACTCTGATGGGTGATGCCAGCTTCCTAGAGCAATGGCAGCAAGATCCATCCTTGTTCACACATGCCAGCAGCAGTGGCAGTGGCAGTGTAGAGGGGTGCATGCATTTTGGCTGTGGCAGGGTGCTAGCGGGGGTGCCAGGGTGCCAGTCCAATGTGGGTGTTGGTAGCAGTGATGGTGGTAGTTTGGCAAGGGGTTGCAGACCCCCAGCAGTGACTGTGCATTTGTTATCGCAGTAGTGGTGTTAGCATGAAGGCAGGGCACTGTTGGGCATAGGCACAGGACTCTATGCATGCCTTGTGCATGCGTTAATGCTAGGGGCAGTGTCTGCTCAGGGATGGGGTCAGATCCACTGTTTTCTGTGACTAGTTTTCACTATGACCCAGTGCAGGGGCAGGGCACTGGTGAGGGTGGGACTAATAGGCTCTGCACCCACCAGCACTCCCAGGACAATGATGGTGTAGCAGAGGGAGGGGGTGCACAGTGCACTCATGCTGGCAAAGGTGGCAAGCTACGGCACACAAGCACATATACACAATGGCAGGAGACAGCAGGCTAGGTCCATCCCTGTGCATACATGCCGGCAAAGTAATATGGGGGTTTCAATGGGCAAGTGCCTGCAGACGAGGCGACATAGGGGAGGTTGAAGTTGGGGGTGGGTGTGGATCGGCTGATACATGTCTGCAGAAGCCACTCTGTCCATCAGGTAAAGTCCACTAGCACAGGAGCTATGATACAGGGTTCAGGAGGTACCAACAGTACCAAGCAGGTGTGGCCAGGCTGGGGCCCCAGGAGTGGCCAGCAGACCGAGGGATGTTCAGGTCAGACTGGCCTCCTCTCAGGGGCAAGATCACCTTGCATAGGTCAAATTCCACAGTTTTTGGAATCCTGATCAGCCATCTTGGGGATCTGGATCCTCCTGATCAGCCATCTTGGGGCAGAACCCAATTTTAAAATGTATGAAGCTACAGTAATCAGGACATTGTGATATTGAGAAGAGACTAGACAAATATATCAGAAGAGGAAAATAAAGGGTTCAGAAACAGACCCACACATGAATGAACACTTAATTTTTGGAAAGGTTATAAAAATGATTCAATAGAGAAACAGTTAAACAAGAAATAAAAAATAGGATATCTGTATGTAAAAATAGCCTCAATCTATACTTTATACCATATACAATAATTAGCTTAAACGTAAAACGTAAAATTCTAAAACTTTGAGAAAAAAACATTTTAAAAATCTTTATATTTTGGCATTAGGTGAAATTCTCAGAGACGACACCAAAACTGCAATGCACAAAAGAAAAAAAAGATTAATTAAATTTCACAAAAATAAAATAGAAAATAACACCAAACGTTTGCTCTATAAATGATACTCTTAAGAAAATGAAAAGACAAGGTACAGATGGGGAGAAAATATTTGTATATCACAGATCCAACAATGAAGTTGTATCCAGAATATGCAAAGAACTTTCAAGGAGCATGAAAGAAAACAACCCATCTAAAACAAGCATGAAAGAGAACAACCCATCTAAAACAAGCATGAAAGAGAACAACCCATCTAAAACAAGCATGAAAGAGAACAACTCATCTAAAATAAGCATAAAGACTTGAACAGAAATGTCACCAAAGAAGATCCTGATGGCAAAAAGAAACATGAAGGAACATTCAACAGCATTAGACGTTATTAGGCAAATGCAAATGAGATACCTCAACGTGCATTTAGTATGGTAAAAACTTCACAAAATACTGTTAATACCATGTTTGACAAGGATGCAGAGCAACTAGAACTCTAATAGTTGCTGTTGGGAATGCTAAATGGTTCAGCTGTCCTGGAAAACAGTTTGACAGTTTCTGAGAAAGTTAAATGTCTACCTGCCATATAACCCAGCAATCTCACTCCTAGGTATTTAACTTAGAGAAATGAAAATGTGTTTATATGAAATAGATACAAGAATGTTTATATCATCTCTTTTAATAATCACTAAACTCTGGGAACAACTCAAATGCCCCTCAATGGGTGAATGAATAAACACACTGTGGTATATCCACACAATGGAATACTACTCAGCAATAAAAAATAAAGAATTATTTATACATGCAACAATTTGGATGATCCTCAAAGGTATTTTGTTGAGTAGATCAAGTCAGTCTTCCAAAGTCACACAACATATTTGTATATCAAGAGTATACAATGTATATCTTGTATATATACACGTATATACAATTGTATATCAATGTATACACAAGAGTGTATACATTTGTATGCACTCTTAATAAACTAATAATGAAATGCAGAGTAGTAGTGGTCAGAAATAAAGTATGAGAGGAGGCAATGATGACAAGGAGGTAATGCAAGGCAGTTTCTTGGAAGCTCTAACTGTTCTGGATCCTGACTGCAGTAATAGTTCTTTGAATTTATACATATGTTAAATTCATAGACTCATATATTTTAAAATCAATTTACTGAAAGTTAGTTTTTAAAATTAAGTTAAAAAATTATAAAGAAACATGCATGGTCCCTGATCTTTTCATAAGCAACATTTAAAAGCTCTTTGCCCTGCCCTTTTCTTCAAGAGGAACTGGTCTGGATGAGAACAACAGAAGGAGGCCCTCTAAGTACATTTTATGCTTTTATATTTACATATTATTTTTTCAGAAAACAAATAACATCTCATTCATCAAACTGATCATTTGTGATTTTGGATACTCTTCCTACAATTCTTATATTTACTTTATTAATTAAAATATTTCCTACAAAAATAGTGCCAGAAGGAAAAAGTATTTTTCTGTGCAGACAGGGATAGATACATTCTGCTTGTCATTTACACAACATATTAAGTGATAGCACTGGATTTCAGCTCATGTGGGCTTTCAGAATTATGGTATTGAAGCAGGTATACTATATGCAAATATATTTCAAAGATCAAGCTTCTGTCTCACAGATTATAAACTGTCATATTTCACTCCGTTTGAATCTGGCATATGTTAAAGTATTCCCTGTCGTGCTTTTGTCATCACAAACAGTAAACTGTTCAAAGCTCAGAGGAATGGAACTAACAGCACGTTTGTGGAGTTTCACCGAAACAGTTAAAGAGAATACAAATTAGTTAATTCATCAGTTTCATTTGTCTAAGTAATTGACTCTGCTTTTGAAACTATAACCATAAGATTTTGAAAGTTAAACACAGTGGTTTTGGAAAAGGTGTGATGGCAGATTGAACTATTTCACCACTTTGTAAATGATAATGTTGACTGACGACATCATATAATTTTCTCTTTAAGACTTTGGTCTCACTCAAAAGCTGGGCTGCTTTGTTTTATGGTTTAGTTACTACCAGTTAGTGATAAAAAGGGTAATTTTAGTATTGTTTTCTCTGTATCATTTATTGTCTAATCTTTTTGCCTAGAAACTGAAGGGATGATTTGATTAAAAATAATCATTCCTGATGCTATCACTAGCTAGTTAATAGAACCCTCGGGGATCCAGGAGGGAAGTGGCAATGGTTAATAAGTACAAAATATAGTTAAATAGAATAAGATCTAGTATTTGATAGAACAACAGGGTGATTACACTCAACAATATTTTGCCGTACATTTTAAAATAACTAAAGCAGCATAATTAGAATGTTTGTAACATAAATAATAAATGCTTGAGGTGAAAGATACTCTATTTAACTTGATGTTATTATTACTCATTATATGCCTGGATCAAAATATCTTGTATATTCCATAAATACACATACCTACTATGAACTCATTAAACTATAAAATTTAAAAAAGTTTTATTTAACTATGCAGAGACAGGATTTTTCCTTATATTTGGAATACATGGAGATAAAATTTTAAAATACTGAGGTAAAATATAACACTCTATGGAGCAATCAGGTTGCCGTAAAAAATCTAAACAAGGAAATTCTTCTATCTTAGACAATAAAATATTCTTTAGCACAAAGTATATTTCCCCATTAAGGACCTGTGACTGTACCCTTGCTTAATCTGAAGTATCACTGAATATTTTAAGAGAAGCGATCTTATACTTCACCTAGTCCAATCCACAGATGAGCTCCACAGCATAAAATCATGTCTGTTGGTTCAACAGTCTTTTCTGTCTATTAACTACATGTTACACAAATAAATTAACCACCTCATTTTGCAAATGCAGAATACCTAGCTCCAATGAAACAAAGAGAACTGAACCAGGTTATCTAACAATGCTTATAACAATATCTGCTGTCTCATGCTCATTTGCAATTACCAGTGCCCTATCGAGAGGTGGAATACATTTCCTTTGCTTTTGAAACTTTTCTTAAGTTGTGGCTTGTTTTGATCATTAGAATGCAGCAAAAAAATGATGCCATGCAACATCTAAATCTGGGCCTGGAAAGAACCACAGTTTTTCCTCAGCTGTTTGAATGCTTGCTTCTAGGACCTACTCATGTAAAGAAACCTAGGGAGGCCACGTGGAGAGAAACATACGGAGAGGGAGAGATAGGCTCGACCTCGAACCCATTTGCCAAGCGCTAGACATGGGAATGAAACCATATTGGGTATTCAGGACCACTTCCATCTTACTGCCACCACTCGAGAAATGTGTGACACATGGAAAAGAAAACCAACATACCCAAGTTCTACCCGAATGCTAACAAACACAACGGTGGTGGTTTTAAGCACTAAGTTTTGAGGTGGTTTATTATAAGCGATAGGAAACCAAAAACAGGTTATATATCTAGTTTTGGTGGAATCCTCATAGAAAACAAGTCTTTTTCCCCACTCTACAAATCCAAAGTACTCTAAAATTTACTACTCTTGTTGTACAAAATTTGTTTCTATTCTTAAGTTAAAAATAATGGATAGAACACAATATAGCTACTTTATTTCTACAGTCTCAATTTTCTGTGACATTAAGAAGAAATACAAATAATACTCTCAGAGCACTTAGCAAGATGAGAAACTTGATTAATTATCACCTCTACACGTAATAAAGAAGATCCTAAAACTAGAATCAAAATGTAGGCATAAGAAATTTCAATTATTTTAAGATAAATACATTTAAATTTTTCTGTATATATAATAAAAATAGAAAAAAGTGCCTGGAGCATTGCCTCTGGATAAAGACAGCTGCCAGTTCCCATAGATGTCAAGTAAGTAGAAATCCAAACTACTATGCTGAACAAAATTTCTATAGCTCAGCATTCTTTTTGTAGCAGAACATTATCAGGCTATAAGTTACGGAATTCAATCTTTTCAAATGGCTTATATTATTAGTGCTTTAAAGATAAAAGTTTTGAATAGTAAGTTATAAAAATTGAATATAAAATATGAGGAAATGAAATTAAAGACAAAAATTACATATTCAGTTGCAAAAATAGTCCAGAGGTTTTATATACCATGGAACACTAAGTGATTGAAACAATTTTATTTAAATGCATGAGTATTAGTTAACCAGAATGTTAGGTTTAGTGCTAAAAACTTTAAGGTGAGAGAAGAGAAGGAAGGAAGGAAGGAAAGAAGGAAGGAAAGAAGGAAGGAAGGAGGGAGGGAGGGAGGGAGGGAGAGAGGGAAGAAAGGAAGGAGAGGAGAGGAGGGAGGAGGGAGGGAGGGAGGAGGGAAGGGAGCAAGAGAAGTGTCAGATTATTTCTTACATTGAGGAGCTTGCAATAGAAATAGATAAAGGCAATAAATAACAAATGTGAAAATACTCATGACATAATTGTAATTCTAAATGCACATTTTTTTTACTTACTCCTGTATTCTTCTTCTCAAGTCTAATAGGCTCCTTCTAATTCTGTATTTCACATTGAATCCTCAATTTGCAGGCTTGATCTCTCCATCTCTCTCTCTCTCTCTCTCTCTCTCTCTCTCTCTCTCCCCGCCACCGCCATGCCATGTAAGAAGGTGCCTGCTTCCCCTTTGCCTTCCATGATGATTCTAAGTTTCCTGAGGCCTCCCTAGCCATGCAGAATCATGAGTCAATTAAACTTCCTTTCTTCATAAATTACGCAGTCTTAGACACTACCTTTATCACAGTGTGAAAATGGACTAATACAACTGGCATATTGAATAGGTTACTTACATGACCACTTCCTGAGACAACAATAGCCTTTAATCAGCAATTATAAAACTATCTGGCATCCAACATCCCACTTAAATAGCTTCTTGTCCTAACAACTTGTCTTGCCTAATTCACCACCTGGTTATCTAAGCAGAAAAACCTAGTTGTCCTCTTTGGTTCCTCTCTCCCTTCACTTGATATATCCAATTAGTCACAAAATCTTGTCTACTTTATCTGAAAAAATACTTTTACAGAATATATACTTCCCTCATTCCCCAACCAACATTAAGGCCCTTAACATTTCTTACCTGGATTACTAAAATGGATTCTTAGTTTTTCCCCTTGTTTTTTTATTTATTCTATCTTTAGCCCATTTTCTATCATTCTACAAGTGTAATATTTTGAATACACAAATCTGATCCTGGCAACATACTGATGAATTGCTTTAAAAATACTCCCCAAACTTCAAGACAAACCCAATTCCATTTCAAGTTATAAAGGCTCTTTTCTAACTTACTAGTTTCATCTTGTTTTATTCCCATTCCTAACCCCGTAATTTACAGCATCTGACTTTCCCTGAAATGTCTTCCTCTGCTTATTAGGATGTGCTATTTCTTCATCTAGAAATATATATTTCCTTAATTAGCCTGTTAAAAACCCCATTCCTCACAAACCTGTATACATTCTTCCCTTCTATGAAATGTTCATTGCATTTCACACACTGAACCCTCATATCCAGCCACAGTAGTTAATTATTCCCTTCATTGTGCCACCTCTATATCATATAAATAATTCAAAGATGTGTTTAGATATCTAGCTCCCCTATTAGACTCTAAACTCCTCTGAAGAACATGAACCATGTTTACTTTTTCATAAGTGTCTTGCATGTGCTAGGCATATAATACCTACTAAAAATGAACAAATGCACAAAAATAATAATTAGTATGACCTTTAGACAGTTATGCAATCTAATTTTGTCTATAAAGTGGATGATAATGCACAATTCCCCAAAAGTTTAATTTTACAAACTGAAATCAGAGAAGAAAAAATGTTATTGTATGACATGCAAAATTTGGGATACAGCAAATATCAGTGCTGTAGAAATTCAGATATTCTTCCAATAATGGATGAAAGACTTACATAAGTGGAGGCATTTAAGCTTATTCTTGATGGATTAGTTAAATACGGAGAGTGGAGAGGAGAATGGAGTGAAGACATCTCGTGTGAGAACAATTGGTAAAATGGCTGAGATCAAAGACAGAAAAGTGTTTGTTATAGACAGTAAGGTGATGTTCTTTCTGGATCAGCGGTCGGGCATTTTTGAGAAGTTGTGAGATATACAATTGGAAGAGAAAAATGTGGCTAGTAAGCAGAAGATTTAAAATCATATCATAAAAGGTACCAATTATCATTAAAATATTTTAAAATACTTTGCTGCAAAGTCAGAGTCATTAACAGAAATAACCATATCTTGAAATTATAATTTTGAACATAATTTTTAAATGGCTTGTCAAATCTGAAATAGTTATTACAATTAAATAGTGATTCTATTTATTGACATTCATTCTAACACACAAAAAGCCTCTTCAATACTTGTTAAAAATTCTTTCATGTGCCACGCCTTGTAATTCTGACAACATTCATTTGATGCTCTGGTTAAAACTTAATATCCTACCATTCCTTGAATCTGACTTTTGTTTCCTTGCCTCCTCATTTGGTTATACTCTATGCCTTCCCTAAGATATTCCTATAACCTGCTTTGCCAATTTTTCTTTATCATTCAAGATACAGTGGAAATGCCACCTCTTCCATGCTTCCATGAAGTTTTGTTGGACTAAACAGGCCAGAATAACGAGCTTCTTGGGGCTCAATAGCAGCTTTCGTTTCTCAATACTGTTCTCATATTGTTTCTTCCCAAGGCTGCTTAGGGACTAAAGTGCACGTAATTTGTATTAAACTTCAGAACTTTGTAGAATTTCTAGTAAACAGAATGAGCTAATTGAATGCTGAAGTAACTAAAAAATACTGATAAGATAATAATGTATGTTGAGAGGCATTTTTTAACTGCCAACAGTCTAAGGTTAATGTTTTTATTTTTTGTTTTTTATATAAAATAATCTATTAAAAATTAATAAGCAAGAAGAAAATAGAAATTTATTTGCCTTTCAAATAAACAAAATTTAAAATAATACTTATGAGCTACGTAGAAATAGAAAAGAATACTCTCACATGATGAGGTAGCAATATAAATTTCTGAAAGCAGTTTGGCAATATTTATCAAAAACTTTTTAAAAGGTTAATTTATTTCAACTAGTAATACTGTTTCTTGCAACATTTCCTAAGGGAAACATCAGACTTATTAAGAAAATGTATGTTTAAATGTAACCAGGGCATTGCGTGTTTTCAAACATTATGTAGTAAAACACGACGACACACTTTGGGAGGCTGAGGTGAGAGGATCGTTTGGAAACAGAAGTTTGAGTCTTCCTTGTGGCAATACAGTGAGACTCAGCCTCTATATATTTTCTTTTTTTTTTTTTTTTTTTTTTTTTTTTTTTTTTTTTTTTTGAGACGGAGTTTCGCTCTTGATACCCAGGCTGGAGCGCAATGGCGCGATCTCGGCTCACCGCAATCTCCGCCTCCTGGGTTCAGGCAATTCTCCTGCCTCAGCCTCCTGAGTAGCTGGGATTACAGGCACGCGCCACCGTGCCCAGCTAATTTTTTGTATTAGTAGAGACGGGGTTTCACCATGTTGACCAGGATGGTCTCGATCTCTTGACCTCGTGATCCACCCGCCTCGGCCTCCCAAAGTGCTGGGATTACAGGCTTGAGCCACCGCGCCCGGCCTATATATTTTCTTAATTAGATGGGCATGGTGGTGCAAGCCTGTTGTTCTAGCTCCTCAGGAGGCTGAAGTGGGAGGAATTCCTAAGCCTGGGAGGTTGAGGCTGCAGTGAGCCATAATCATGCCACTACACTCCAGCCTGAGACACAGAGAGTCTCAAAAAAAAAAAAGAGTTTAAAAAAAGTCTATTTTAGAGATATTCTTGAAGACAATGGAGATGGACTTGTATTCAAATTCTACTTCTGCCTCATACTAGCTGAGTGACGTTGACCAAATCATTTATATTCTCCAAATTATACTAAATTATATTTCTCACATATGTATATTGAGCATAATAATGGTAACTATTCCAAAGGGTTCCTGTGAGAAAGAAGTGGGATCAAAAATGTAAAAAATTCAAAGCAAGTACTGGCACTCAATAAGTGATCAATAATAAGTTATACTGATGACAAGAATGATGACTGTGATGTACCATTTCCATTCTGGCATAGCTTAACTGCGAGGATGGCATTTCATAGAGAACTGAGGATTAAGAGACATAGAGAATATCTTCAATATTTTCTTTATGAGCATTTTTGTTGAAAATACGAATCCTATTTTTAATTATTATTATTCTGGGCATAGTGCCATTGGATGCCATGGCTTTCATGCTTAGGACTGACATTTTAGAGTTCCTTTTTAGATATTTAAAAATACTTTACTTCTGACAGGATAATTCTGCCACCTCCCTAACTAATCATCTCAGAGCCTACACAATTATTTATATTGTATCATTAATGGCTCTTTACTTTTATAAAGCTCAGGCAATCATTGTGACAGTAACAAGGGAAGGTTTTAGATTATCTGAGTCGTTGGTCTCCTTTGTTCTATTTTAAAAGAGATGTCACTCAAATACACATCTGACTAGTACTTCCCCAAAAAAACAAGGGGGAAAATTTGCACTTGTCATGAAGTCATTTAAATGATGTTAGAAAAGATTGAAACATTTATAAATTTGTTTAGAGGTGCTTGCTATGCAAATAAGCTGAGTGGGATGTTGTTTAAAAACTTACTTAAAATCATATCTGCTTGAAAATCATTTTGAGACTCCAATTAATTGTAAGTAGAGTATTAGGAATCATACGGTAACAAATAATTTTAAAGTGATTGCTGCATATCAATCATTTTTTCTTTTTTTTTTTAGATGGAGTCTTGCTCTGTCACCCAGGCTGAAGTGCATTGGCACCATCGCGGCTTACTGCAACCTCCACCTCCCTGGTTCAAGCAATTCCCCTGTCTCAGCCTCCAGAGTAGCTGGACTTACGGGCACATGCCACTATGCCCAGCTAATTTTTTTGCATTTTTATTAGAGACGGAGTTTCACCATGTTGGTCAGGCTGGTCTTGAACTCCTGACCTCAAATGATCTGCCCGCCTCAGCCTCCCAAAGTGCCGGGATTACAAGCATGAGACACTGTGCCCGGCCTATGTCAATCATTTTTGTGTCAAAACATTTACTTTAAAAGTATTTAGAATGAGACTGCCCATCCAGTTAAAATTGTAACATTAATGAAATAAAGATTTCATAAATATGTAATTATCTTTGGAAAAAGGGTGTAAAAGACAGAGACAGAGACTGATGAAGTGTGATTTATTTAAAATCACACAAGTACAAAAAGAAACAAGCAATGATGAGACATTTGCACAGTTGGCAAGATGTATTTCTTTTGTCCTGTATGTGTGACTGTGTGGAGAATGTGTGCATGTTGGGGCATATGTGTGGAATTTCTATACATATGGATAATCTTTGCAAGCATACACTTTTCTGGTAACTTTAACAAACATATTGTGTATTTCTGACATTAAAGTGTAGCTATCCAAAGAGTTTTACGAATCTCTAGCCTTTGCTTTTGTATGCAATACATTTCTGTCAGTTCTCTTTGTGTAATGAGAGAGGGTACCAGGTATGCTCCACTTAATCACAAAGGACAAACATAGTTTTTGTGTGACTCAAACACGAAGTCTTTTAAGCTATACTATTAATCTTGGTTCCTTGCCAAGCATAATACCAACCACTCTTAAAAAGAAAGCTATTTAAGTTGGTACAGAAAGATCTTTCCAAAATGTCTTGCAACCTGGGTAGATTTTTCAGGCTTGTGGAGGGAGATTTGATAGTACTATGAAAACTGGCCTTTGAGTATTTAAAACATATCAGAAAATTTCAAAAATTTAGACACATTACATAGTGTTTATATAAGTCAGTTTGTATAAGTCAGTGTCATTTACTGTCTTCATTCTGCAAAATGATGGTATGGGGTTGGTCACTATGATGTCTTCCAGCTCAAAAACCCTCTGAAGCTGCCAAAGACACTGCCGACATTAAAGTGGGTTTTCTTCAATATACATTATACTATGGATATCTGCATTGGAGGAAGTCATCAGAAGGATTAAACTATTTGGATCTGGTTAAAGACATGATGTAAGTTGTTCACTTTATGCAAAGGTGAAGAAGACTTCTGGAAACTGCGAAGACTGAGAAGGAGAAGAGAAAGTAAATGAAGGATTCACTGACCAATGTGAAGCTACTTGATCCATGCCAGTTGAACAGCACCATGATCAATGGAAAAAAGAATATAGAAAATAAATGAATGGATAAATGATATGGTGAGTAGAGCCAGAATCTAAAAGACAAAACAGCCAAAGTGGTGAGAAAAGATAAGTTTTAGCAACAGAAAAACGAAAGAAAGAAAAAATGGAGTTGGAAAAATGACAACAAAAAGATCTTATAATCCATAATTACAAATTGAATTTTTTAATAGTCTTATCCAGAACTGAAATATTATCAAGTATGAAATGAGAACCTCAGTAAAATGAGGTAACATAAATAATAGCTTCCATTTGCTTAATACTCAATATATTCCGGGGACTACATTAAGACTCTAGATATAATTTTTTCAACCTAGTAACTAACGTACAGGAATCTCCCTAGCCACTGATTGTCCGATTAAAATAACCAAAGATAGAAAAAAAGAGTGAACAATCTGAGTTACTACTAAAAACAAGAAACTGTAATCTGTAATAGCTTTGAGGACACAAGAATGGAATCTGTAGCCCCATTTAATCCTCAAAATGGAATATAGTGCCAGACAAATAGTAGCCAGTTTATGTACCCCACGGTATTACCTACGGAAGCAAACCTTCCATTTTCCTCAGATCAGGAAGGAAGGAAGGAGGGAAGGAGGGAGGGAGGGAGGGAGGGAGGGAGGAAGGAAGGAAGGAAGGAAGGAAGGAAGGAGGGAAGGAGGGAGGGAGGGAGGGAGGGAAGGAAGGAAGGAAGGAGGGAAGGAAGGAAGGAAACAGCTTGATATCTGAGAGGGAGATCCTAAAATCAAAACAGCGCAATTAATCCACCCAGTTTGTAGGCAAATAATATTCCTAAGAGAATTTTTTTTTTTTTTTGCAAGGTTTAACTTGAAACACAACAACAGCAAACAATAAATAGACCACAAAGTAAGTCAAGTGTTTTTAAAATCCTGTAACATAAACAGAAAATAACACTAAAAAGAAGAAACATACCATATTTAAGATGAATAAACAACCAATACATATTAATTTCAGAGAATAAATCATAGAGGGCCTCAGCTTTTTACCCTTAAAAAATAGAGAAACACTATGTCACACAAATGTAAACAAAAGATGAAAATACAGCACACGGAGATGAAAATAGTTGATCTCATCAGTAGGTAGATATAAAGAGGCAACAGAAACGTACTAAAATAAAATAAAAAAATATAAATGTTAACATACCTAGGCAATGAAAAAGTGTCCATGTACATTCAAGAGCAGCTCGTTTGGGGAGAAAAGTGAAATAAACTTCTAAATACACAAGAGAAAAAGGAAAATATTTAAAAAACACAAAATTAGAATGATAGAGTTATACATGACTTACAAGATGGTATACAAAGTATGTGAAATTGTATTTGAAAATTTATCTGAATAAATAAATTGGCAGGGAGAGAAAGCAAAATGTGCAATCTTGGGAGACAAGATTAAAGTTCAAAAAGATAAGCAAAAGGAGCAATTCATTGTATGAGGTTTGCAAGTCACAAAAAATACATGACAGTGAGGACTATCTAGCCTCAAACAGGACTTCAGATCTCCAAGAACTCAAATTCTGGTAGAAGCAATAAAAACTAGCTTTAAACATTTAGAAAACAAGACAATATATAAGTAAGAGATGAATGCTATGTAAGGTTATAATGTAACCCCAGTGCGACGATGGGAAGATTACTACATTGGAAGTAATCTTGGTGCATTGGAAGATCACTGACATTTGCAGAAAAAGAAACAAAGGTCACTGCCGTTCATCAGTTCCAACCGTAATCAGCTATTCAAAACAAGAACTCAAATCCTGAGCTGGCTGTATCACCTCTCTGGGACACAATGGATCTGTGGTTCTAGCATTGTTTATTGCCTACTTATTTTGTTGTTTCTTACATTATAATATAGACAGACAAAGAAAATGTGATATACAAACACACAAACACAAATACACTTATACATACACACACCATGGAATATTATTCAGTTTTATACAGTAGGAAAATTCAGACATACACTGCAACATTAATGAACCTTGAGGACACTAGGTTAAGCAAAGTAAGTCAATCACAAAAAGACAAATACGCTAGAATTCCATTTATCTGAGGTATCTAGAGTAGTCAAACATAGTGACAGAGTAGAATGGTGGTTGGCCAGGGCTGAAGGAAGACGTTGTTTAATAGAGAGCTTCAGTTTTGCAAGATGAGAGAGTTTTTGTGATTGGTTGGGCAACAATATGGATTTACTTCATGCCACAGAACTGTACATTTAACAATGGTTAAAAATGGTAAATTTTCTGTTATGGATATTTTACTACAATGTCACATGTTTTAAAAGGAATCAACAGGCCAAAACTTTTGTAACATTATCAATTGACAACCTCTCTAAACAGTGTGTGGAGAAACAAGGCCACTTGCCTGGCCCCCATTCTACAGTCGCTTGGGCCCTGTTGTTTTTCTGTCACTTACTCAAATCTGTATTTTAAGCCACCACTGCCTAGCTCCATCACTTCACAGCTGATCGCTTTGCATTATGGGTAAGAGAGTCCTATTGTCTGGAATGCAATAGACTGGAGAGTCAATTGGGGGCATGTTTTCTCAACACACACTCCCATTTCTGTTTCCCAAAAGTTTGACAATCTTTAATTCTATCCTTAGTGAATGGATTACCCCACAAATTACTGTCACCATGTCCCCCAGCATATCTGAGGTTACATCACAAGTTTACCCTCTGGATTAGATTCCTAGAATTTTGACCCTTGTCTAGAGTTTGACTAGATTTTTTATGAACCTATCTAATACCGGTGGTTTTGCTTCTCATAAACTCAAGGTATTTGATGAAATCATAATGACTTTAGCTTCTCTCAATACTAGCTTGTTTTATGGTCTGCCTGAGAGAACAACGCATTTTAACAGCTTCCAAGACTCTGCAATCAAGAACAGCTAGACTTTAAGTGGGAACTAAAGGGTTATCTGTTGTATGGCAAAGACTAAAAGGAGAGATGAATTTTTATCAAGTTTTCATATGAAATAATGTTGAATATGTAAGTCCTAGTGAGATTACGTTTTGTACTCTAATAACCACTACAATTTTACCCAGAGGTTCAATTCATCCATAAGTTATCAGTGCAGACAGAAGTGAATTAATTTAAATTAGGGAAAATAGCTTCCTACATCATTAAGTCAAATCTGTCATTTATTTTTAAGATAAAGCTTTAATCTAAGCAATTTCCTTTTAAAGTTTTCTCAAATAAAAGCGCCAGCATTTGAGAATAGAATAGTTACTACCTGGGCTATCCTTGCAAATTCCTGAGAATGACCACCTGAAGACAAATGAGAACAGAAAGTCCTCAGGTTAGAGGATGTCTAACAGCAGGTGGCCCTCCTTGCCCATTCCTGAGGGCAGGGAATGCTGAGACTCAGCAGGGAGGGGAAGAGAGAAAGAGGACAGGTTTGAAATGAAGACCACAGGAAAATAATTAACCAGATGGACAGCTGTGTCACAGCCGGAAACCAGAAAGTGCATATGAAATTGAAACTCTAAAATAATAAAACATAATTACTTAAGAAAAAAATCAACTAAGGTGAAATTGAGACCTGTATTGTTCACAAAACCCAGGAACTAAGAGAAGCTTCCAGTGTTGACTATAGAAATTGTGGGAATTGGATCAATGAAGAAAGGCCTTTTTGAGGCAGTTATCTGAGGTTTCTCTCTTAACCTAAAACAGACTTCCTTCTGCTCCTCAGATGTCATTCAAGACCTGATCAGATGACTTTTCTGGTGCAATAATAGGACCACAAGATTATATTTCTCGTTTGCAAACCCCACATGGAGATGTAGTCTAATTGTCTTTTTCGTTTCTCTTTTTTCTCTTTTTCTAATGCTGGCTAAATTAAAAACAAAATAATGAAATGAAAAACATAGAAGCTAGGAGGCAAAGTTTTCCTTGTAGGAATAAATGATAAGAGACACTCATATGATTGAGATTTAAGAAACGAAGAATAGCAAGAAGGTAACATTGTATTTAACATTATGGCTCTGAAATCACACTGCTTGTATACGTGTGCTAGCTCTATCCTTTCCTGGTTGTGTGACTTCTACCATTGTCTCATTCTCTGGTTCTTCAGTCTTCCCGCTATAAAATGGGGATGATAATTATAGTATCCACATTCAAAGATCATTGTGAAAATAAGTTGAACAAATACATGTGAAACACTGAAAATAGTACCTGGTAGACAATCAGCAGGAAGCAAGCATTTAGTATTAGAAGAAATGGTGAGAACACAAATAGAATCTAAGGGGGGAAAAAGGAAGGAAGAAAAGAAGAACGGAAAAGAGAAAGGAGGAAGAAGTAAAAAACATTATCATATTTTGGGGGTGTTTCAGTGATGAATTTTACATATCATAATAACAAGAATGCACTAAACCAAACTAAAGATACAATTAAAATAGGAGTAGAGAAAAGTTTCTCATTTTTCATAACAGAAACAACTATTTGACAAATAGTTGACTAAAATTGGTAAACAATAAATATTAGAAGGTAATACTAAAAGAAACAGCTAAAGTAATGTAAAATAGTGAGTGGAACTTGATGCTAAGAAGGTATTTATCACTTGATATTTTATCAGGTGCATGTCACTGTCATAAACTTTTTATGTATATGCATACACATACACACATATACCTGTGTGTATATATATAGATGTATTTTAAATGTACTTGAAAAACACAAAGGTTTAAACATGTGGAATGAGATTCAAATTTGGTTTGCTAATCATAGTGCATAAGTGCATAACGATGTATGAAATTTAAAAATCTATAAACAAGGACAAATGGTTTAAAGTACCACTGAAACGCTATCTCCTAAATTGTTTTTAAAAGCAACTAACTGGAAAACAATCTAATTAGCTTGTGTACCAAAGTCATCAATTTTCAATGAGATGTAAACTAGTTACTCTGTTTTTTAGCTGCTTGTGGTAGTTTCTATTAAAATGAAAGCTGGTAACTAGTTTGAAATGTTTCTCTATTTCTTGCAAAAAGCAACATGTGGAAGATATTTTCTCACTTCTGTATACGAGAGAGAAAGGGTAACCTCACAGCCATGCTGCCGTTCAGAAGTTGTCAACTCCTCATATCTTCAATTATCATTATTATTAAATAAATACTTTATTTTCAGACAACAGTCATTCTCCCTGCCAAAAAGTGAAAGAGAACTAGCAGTGTGACCTTGAGCAAGTTTCAATTCCCTGAGCAGCAATTTTCTCACTCATGAGATAGAAGAAGAACCCTTCTATATCTCACTTCAATGCTTTCTCAAATTCCTCCAGATATGAATATATTTTTCTTCCAGTGAGCATTACTCCTCTTCGTGCACTATAGATAATGCCAATGTACCCAGAAATAATATAGTCTATTAGCTTTGCTCTCTTTAACCTTAATAAAGTTATAGATTGATATCATGCTTTGAAGCAAACTACCTCCACATCCTTCAGATAATCTAGTTAAATGCTCTAAAACCCAGTCAATGCATTAGCAGAAACCATAGTGCCTATTACCATCCACGTTGAACGCTTAGATCCACTTTTAAGAAAAACTGAGGAAATTTTCACATTTGTGATGGTAGAAGACAGAGTGAAAAGGAAGAGGAACAGTGAAAGCAAAATTAATTTAAATGAAAAACTTTGAAATGAATAACCATTTTCCTACATTTTATCAGAAACCTCTGTTACTCATAATTTATTAACCTGCAAGGCTAAACTGGGATGAATTTATTCATACTACTCAGTTTCATTCAGGAAATACTCTTCTCTATATATACAAATTTTATACTTTTTCAAGATTAATTTTTTATTACATATCTCCATAAATAATCTTGAATTTTTAATGATTTTTTGCTAGAATTTGGAAAATGTTTAAAAAATTTGGAGCAGATTTTGTTACTGCTTTTTAAGCAACATGAAACAATCTTGTTAATTAGAATACCAGCATTTGAGTGAAAATAAAGCCACTCAAGTGATTTGAGGAAACAACGTAAGAAATAATGAAACCTTCAAACAAATTGCAGATCAGCCGATCTGAACCCGTTATTAATTTTATAGTAAAAGTTTAAAATCATAACTTCATTAAAAATTAAAAGGAGATTTTATTCATGTAATTACTCTCTAAGTAAATAAATTAATTCTCCTTTCTGTAATTACCTTTCAACAGCTTCTAATAATACTTTTCTCTATAATAATTGACCACAAAGCATTCCATTTTCTTGCAAACAATACATTCAGTCAAAACTAATGACCTTAAAATAATTTTTCAAATTCGGAAGAACAAACCTCCTACTCATTTCTTATGTGCATACATATCTAAAATGTACCAACGTTGCATGTTTTATTGGTATTTATGTTTCAATTTAAGTATTTTAATAGGAGGCAAAATAGGAGTTATTATTTTTGGGTGGGAGCCATGCATGCTTAAATTTGAATCCTGGCTCAAATATTTTATTAGTTGTAATACTGTCATAAGGAAAAGAGAAATGGGAACACCTATTTTAAACACTCAGGTCTCCACCTCTTGATTTTTCTGAGATCAGTGCTGTCCCCATATTGACACAGAGGGAGAGAAGCTGCATTTGTCAAATATGACATGCACCCTGTAGCCACGGTGGTGCAGGAAGGGTGAGAAAAGCAAACTTTACAAGTCTTTTCTTTTATATTGGAATTAGGACTTTGGTATCAGTCATCTATCATTCCTCAATATAGGCAGTCTCTTTTTGCTTCTCAACTGAAACGTATAACTCTTATTTTCTGTAGGTTTTCTAGCACAATCCACTTACAACAACGCATTATGGAGAAGTATGCACTTTGCTCAAGACTTGATATAAGGAAGATAGTAAAGAAAATTGTTTTCATAGTACTCAAGGCAAATAAATTAAAAATATTCAAAAAGTTTTTTTTTTAATCTCCAAAGCCCTTCAGGTCATTGTACTTTTCCTGTTGTGAAATTTTCCTTGAGGATGCAAATATACATGTTTTTCTACTCGACTCTAAGTTTCATTAACTCACTGAATATTTGATGTACCAAAGTACAATA
Organism: Aotus nancymaae; assembly: GCF_030222135.1. Lineage (NCBI taxonomy): Eukaryota > Metazoa > Chordata > Mammalia > Primates > Aotidae > Aotus > Aotus nancymaae. Next base: position 54,695,184 of record NW_026988431.1, on the reverse strand, counting down.
AATAAAAGTATCTCTATAACTAACAGTGTAAAACATGGGCCAGAAATTTTTACCTGACACCAGAAAACTCAATTCTTATGAAATGCAAAATCAGAACTGTATAATATACCTTATTTGTAAGACAATATAAGAGTTAAAGGTTTCTATTTGTTCATGAAGTCAATATGGCTTATCTAACTCAGAGTTACATTCATCCTGTTATGACCTCAATAAAATCAAATGCTTAGAAACAACAGATTTGGAGCCATGAGATTTTCTCAGGACCTGGCTTTCTGCTCTCTAAAGATGTGATAATGAAAAACTATATAACCTATCTGAGTATTTTCTCATTTATACAATAGTGGTGATCTTAGAAGGTTGCAAGTCGATTTTGTATGAGATCCTATATGTTAAAATGTAAACCTCTGACTAACATAATTATAGTCATAATAGTTATTTTTTAATTACAACACTAATTGAGCCATAAAGCTAGGTTCTATTTTGAAATTCATTTTGAATAAGGTATGCATAAGCTGTGGGTGACTGACATACACAGTGGGTTGGGGAAGGGAGCAAATTACAATCCTCAGGCCAAATCTGTTTGCCTTCTGTTGTGGAAATAAAGTTTTATTAGAATACAGGCGCACCCATTTGTTCACATATGATGTATGACTGTGTTCAGACTACAGTGATAGAGTTTCAATAGCTGCAACAGAAATTGTATGGCCCACAAAAACCTAAAGTATTAAGATTAGGATTAACTGTTACAAAATCAAAATATGTTTCTGAAAAAGCAAGTTGAAGTTACTTCTTTTCCTAATTTTTTTACATTAATTCATGGTAATCAGGTCTTGTGGAACCATGGATTAAAAACTGAGAAACTAGAATCTTTAAGCAACTGGCAGATAATATAGCCTAGTGTTTCTCAAAATTTGTTCAGCCTAACACCAGTATCAGAGTCAACAGGAATGCTTGTTCAAAAAATTCAAATATTTTATTTCAGGACATTTACTAAGCAGAAGTCAAGGGATGCCTGCAGTCTACAACTTTGATACTCAAAGTATGATCGACAGACCAGCAGCATCTACATCACTTATAACTGATTACAAATACAGCATCTCAAGCTCCACACCAAACCTACTGAATCAGACTCTGTATTTTAAAGAGTCCATCAATATGCATGTTAAGTTTTGAAAGTCTACAATTGCGAACGTATAAATATTTAGACTCAAAATCTACCTGGAGCTGTCAGAAAAAGTAAAAGCACATGAGAAATCTCGGTGAAAAATTACCCACAGTAGTTACAAAAATTAAGGGTCATGCAATATAAGATGGGAATCCTGACTGGCAAGTCTTAACTAAGACCTCTACACAGAAATATATGGAATATGAATTGCAACTGGAACACTATTTCTGTAGATGGCAACAGACGTGTTCACAGAATAATGGTGGCTACAACTGGCGTCCAACAAAGAATTCAGGGAAGCTTTAACTTGAGCAAGTCTCACTCACAGAAGAACTGTAATTATACATGCACAAAAGTTAAAAATTATTAAGGTATTAAAAGTGTCTTTAAAATCAATATACATCAAAAGAAGAAAGTGGAAAACACCTTACTTCCTACACAGCCAAACCTGGCAATTACTATTCTTTAGAATTGTATCTACAATACAGCATTAAATTAAATTTCTAAGGTAGTTTTATGTTGAAATCGCTTTCTCTGCCCAAAAAATTCTGAAGCTTTCTGCTCTCTGCCTCAATTGATTTTTGAAAAATTGTCTTATTTCCTATATCAATGTATTCAGTTTATTTAAAATCAAAACATGAAGTATTATAGTATTTTTATGAGGTTTTATTAAAGACCCTCTTCTGATACAGGAATATCCTTGCCCAGATATTTTTGATACTAACTATGAAATGAATAACTTTACATATAATTCCAAAATTATTAAGTAGTTTGCATGTAATAGTTATATACATTCACACAGCTAAAATAATTACACTTTGTCTATCATCATGCAGATTTTGTTCAAAATAAAAATAAAGTCTGGTAGGCTACATTTTATATGCAATTAGTTTTATAAATTAGTTATATAAAATGTTAAAGAATAAAATTAGTTTCACTCCTAAATTGACAAGATTTCCTGATTATTTTAACTTTTGATTTTCAATTTAGTTATAGTTTAACCAGATTTAAGTAAATTAAAGTTAAGACCAATTAGTACTTGCAATTCTGGCACTGTGGATAAATATTACTTTCTTGCCAAGAGCACTGAAAAGAGAAATGATTTGAAGTCATATATTTTTTAATGTTACTTTTACCTCTAATTAAAACCATTTAATTACTATTCAAAATTATAAAGTAATTCATTAATATAACTTTACCAGTTTACTGGTTAGTTTTCCCTAACAGATTCTACTTAAATCTTAAATTTTACCTTTAAGTCAAGTAACATGATTGTAACTTTGGCAGAAAAACTCAGTTTTTTTCAATGGCAATGTACTATAGTTGTGTAAACTATATCTAAAATAGAAAAAAAATTCCAATCGAAATCTTATGCAGAATCTCAGTAAAGAGACCTGAGTAAGGCAGTGCTGCCCTTTTAAAGGGTGCGTACTGGGGAATACCGTATATAAATCACTAACACTGTCCTCTCCCAAAGCCAAGGGCTACGCCCAAAGTATCTCCAAGAATAAAATGAGCCCACTCGAGTCAATGGTCACTAAGATAGCATTGGTTAGGCTCTACACATACCCTTACCCCTAGCAGCATAATATTCTTCTGTTATAGGAAAGAAAAAAATGAACATTCTGCTTGAAATAGGGAGCATGTCTATATTTAGATTTCATTATTTACTGAAAAGAAACGTGAATTTCAACTTTTTTGTTTGTTTTGAGACAGGGTCTGGTTTTATTGCTCAGGCTGGAGTGCAGCGGTATGATCACAGCTCACTGTAGTCTCTACCTCCTGTGCTCAAGTGATCCTCTCTCCTCAGCCTCATGAGTAGCTGGAACTACAGGTGCACACTACCATCACTGTTATTACACGTTTTATATTTTTAGTAGAGACAAGGTGTTGCTACAATGCCGAGGCTGGTCTCAAACTCGTGACCTCGACCAATCCTCTCACCTTGACCTTCCAAAGGTTCTGGGATTACAGGCATGAGCTCCTTGTTGAATTTCAGTATTTTATTTATGAAGTATAAATGTAAATTTAATTTCTCATTGAAGGAGGAAAATTATAGGGTGGGAAAGAATTATAAATAAAAACAAGAGAAAAACTTATCTGTGACAAGTGACCTGGTTGGATCTAGGTGAAGAGAGGATCTTGACTACTCACCTGATTATTATGAGCAAAGATGAGCAGAGTAATACACTTGAGAATGGATCTTGTCCACAGAGGCCTATTTATTAGAACACATTGATCAAAACAGAAAATGTTGTAGTAGGATGATATATGAAGTTGTAACGTAGTTTTCTGGTGTCGCAAATTCTTAGCATAATTGGTCACTCTCTCATTCAAATTGGCACTCAGCCTTTCTGCCCAATGAGAAAAGAAGTCACTCAGGAATACAATGGAAAAAAAAAAAAGAGTTAATTCTGGAATTTCACCATCCAAGAGTTAGGCCCTGACACAAAGAGTAGGATAGAAAGAATAATTTGCTAACCAGATTCCATTCCCCTTGCCTTCATAAAGTAGAACAATAAAATTATCTAATTTGGAACATGGTGAAATAGTATTTTATTTAGAAAGTATTAGTTATGTGTGATTATGGGATAGTCTTGGTAGACCCAGAATGTAGAGGACTGCACTTTTATGTGTGTGTTTGGGTAATGCAGGTAGCTAGAAGCAGCTCTATGTGAAGTTTTCATGTGATGGCCTCACAGATCCAGGGGATCTTGGGGTGAATGATGAGAAGAGTAAACATATTTTTGAGCTAATTTTAGAGATGAGCCAAAAAAGGAAAGTCAAGAGGTCTTCTGTATTGTCACTGCTGTAGCAAGAGGACTCTACAGTACAGGATGCTGCTTAGATGCCTGCCTCCAGCCTTGATTGGATTGCAAGGAACCATTTCAATTGATGTCAATGCAGAGATGTGAGCAACTTAGGGCAAAAATGGGTAACTTACAGCACAGAAGGAATTAGTATGTACAGATACTGAAAATATCGTCTACCCTATACAGTGACAGTAGGTGTCTCTACTGAACCCAGATGCCACTGAAAAAAGGAGGGAAGAAAGAATCACAAAACGTAATTAAATCAAAGATGGTAAGACTGAGGAAAATCACCTAAGTGATTAAGTGACAAGACCACATTTTCTGTATAAGTGGAAATGAACCTCGAAATATAAATTAATCCCAGATATAGAAAAAGTTAGAAAGATTACATCTGAGTTTATGGTAGAAAGATTTTGATTTATTAGTTTTACATGGTTTAGCCTTCTAATATCCTTCTTCATTCTTCAGCCAGAGAAACATTCTAAAATTCCCAACCTGAGACTTGTTGAATGGAGAAAATAGTGACAGTAACAGAATAAGCTTTGAATGAACCCATTTTGTTCACCCAATTTTTGTTGGGCATCCACGTTGTGTTTTATGCGAAGGAGGCATTTGAGATTTGGATCATATCTCAGTCTGGGTTTCGTGAGTTAGAATTCTAACACTTTTTCCAAGGCCACCACCCACCTGCACTGGCTCAGGAGTTTAGGTCCTCAAGTCTTTTCTTCTTGGTCCTAGAGAAAGGGACATTCTCAAATAAGGAAGCTCACTGCCTTGGTCAGATGCAAATTTGAGGAAAGAGGTCTGTATGGATCAATTTGCAAATGATGTCTTTCAGATTTACTTTTTTGTTTTTCATTTTTTGCTTAAGAAAAATGTATCTATCACACCACTATTTATATTTTTCTCCCAAGGAGGTCTCGTCTTTACTGTTGTCTTATAAATATTTACCCAACCCATAACCCTCACCTTATCTATCCAGCATGAAACACGTGCACTCCAAGGCATGATAATACAGAAGAAATGCAAGGATATGCTCACATCAAAAATAGAATATTTCAGTACTAAGCAAGGCAACAACTTTACAAAATAGGCTTTGTTAAAATGAAAAACCTATTTTCTAAATTTATCTCCTCGAGCTAATATATCCAAGAAACTTTTCTAGTGATATGTATCATAGAGTGTAATAAAAGCGGTTACTAATGAAGAAGAGGAAGAGAAGAATGTTCACCCTTACAGACCTGAAGAGAAAAAGAGAAATAGAAATGAATCAAGAACATCAGAAGCCAAGGATCTTAACAACAAAAGACCAATTGTTTTAGGGTACAAGAAAAGTTGCTATAAAGTATAGACCTCAAAGCAAAATACGCATGCATTTTTCGTATATACAGCTATTTAACTGTAAGACATCCGATGCTGCTGGGGCAGCCCTTCTGTTCTCAAAACATGATTTCCCGTCTTTGTAACCGAGATGACTGCCCCAGATGTCATCACTTCTCAGCTAGTGGAATGGAGAGTAAAGATAATGGAAGGTAGCAAATTCTTTTTAAAAAACATAATACAAAAGTTTCACAAATCATTATTACTCACATCTCATTAGCCAGAATATATTGACATAGCCACGCACAGCAGGAAAGGAGGCTGAAAATGTTTTCAGTTTGTTGCTATATATTAAACTAAATCTCTAATATTTTTTAAAGGCAAATATACACTTTGTGAGACAAATTGTGTGTGTGTGTGTGTGTGTGTGTGTGAACACAAATCAAATTTCCAACATTTGTGGATATTTTAATGGGGTGGGCAACTTGTCCTGTTTGCCAGGAACTTTTCCACCTTGAAAACTGAAAGTCACACACTCTGTGAACCCTCATTGTCCCTGGCAAACTGGGGCATTTGGATATCCTATCAATATTATTAATAATTTCTTTAAAATAAATGTAATACTATAAACTACTCCTGGCCCACTGTGCCCTATAAATTTTATAACCTTTTAATATTTATTTGAAACATGCTTAAAGTCCAACGATTATTTCAACATGGAAATAAAAATTGCTGATGCAATTTATTGAAAGATAGAAAAGGGAAAAGGACTACCAAAAATAGTCTCCAAGAGGACACATTAAACAGTTACCAGGGGATGGTACTAAGAAGTTCATTAAATTTAAATGTTTCCCAAGCAAATGTTTAGTTTGCTTATCAATTATTTATCTCAGTTGAAGCCTAATGACAAATGTTGATTTAGGGAGAGAGATATTCATGCCATCACTTCAGTGAATAGAGTCATGGAAACCCAATGCCCATTGTCAAATAATGTCTTAATTTTGAATTATCTACTCTGCAGTCCCCTGTGAAAAGTTCAGTTGAAATACCCGGTAGTCCAATGGAGAAAACCCAAAGTAATCATTGTTCATTTATTCCTTTTGGAAGTCTGATCTCCAAAATCCTATGTAGCTGAGAAACCATACTTCAGTTATCTAAATAAATGCCTTTACATAATTACAGTTTCACACTATGAAGCTGTATTTGTCAAGAGGCCACAAAGGAAATGCTCGCAAGAGTGGCCATTCTTCTCAGTCACCACTGGACTCTTCTGCCTATTTATCAAATGGCTCTCCGGGTGATATGGTTTGGCTATCTCCCCACCCAAATCTCATCTTGAAATGTAGTTCCCATAATCCCCATGCGTTGTGAGGGGTACCCAGTGGGAGGTAATTAAACTATGGGGGTGGTTACCTCTACGCTGTTCTCATGATAGTGAGTAACTTCTCACAAGATCTCACGGTTACATAAGGGGCTTTCCCACATCCTTCACTGGGCACTTCTCCTTGCTGCTGCCGTGTGAAAAAGGACGTGCCTGCTTCTCCTTCTGCTATAAGTGTAAATTTCCTGTGGACTCCCATGCCATCTTGAACTGTTGGTAAATTAAATCTCTTTTCTTTATAAATTACCCAGTCTTGGGCATGCGAATGAACCAAAACACCAGGGTTTCATCAGAAACTCTTGTCTTTTTCATATAGTCTTGACTTTCTAATTATTGTTATGTTTTTAACCTCCCCTCTTCTTTATACATATATTGCCGATTTCCAAATCATTATCTTACATCTCAGACTTTTCCTAGGAACTAAGTTTATGTATCCATGTATCTAACTGTATGATGAAAATATATTTCTGAACATATCTCAAAATGCAGTATGTCTACACTGCTGCGCCTCTATGTCTACATTTGGTTGATGTAAATTTGTTTTTCATTCATTTTTCCCACTGCCACAATTTAAATAAAATTTTAATTCCCACTGACCCTGAATATTTCTGTCATTCTTTCTCCTCATTCACAAACAATGGCTGAGTTCAGGCTCCTTTCATCTACTAATTTGATCTGAAGTTTTACTCAAGTATGCAGAAGAGTTACCTGGACAGCTTTTAAAATATGCAGATTCCTGGGCCAGCTGCTACAAGCCCTGACGCAGTATGTTGAGAGGGAGACCAGTAAGCTGGCTGTCAAGGAATGAGCTGGGTCTGACTCAGTAGACTCTCCTGAGACTAGACTCCCCTGTGTTCCATTTTCCCCCCATGGAAGGGCACCAGTTGAGGGTCAGGTAGATCACCACAGATGTGGGCATCCAGAACAAAAGGCTTATGCAGTTTTATGGACCCAGGGACTAGAGGTAGGAGACAACTATGGGTGGCAAAGTACTGAGTCAGAGTGGAGAAAAGTATCTTTAAGATCCTTCTTTTCTACTAAGGATGTCCTGGCAGAGGCATCTGAGAATGGCCTCTGCTGAACACTCCCAATATAGAGGACTCCAAATGGAGGCACCTAAGCCAGGAACATAGCTATGTTTAAGAGCACGGTTGTTCGGAGTGGGGCGGGGGCGCTGAGCCTTTGACAGCAACTCCCTTCAGAGCCTACAATGCATTCATTGGCTGTGCATCCTGTCTTGTGGGGAAGAAGAACAGCATTTCCCCGTGAGGCTTATTAGGTAAAGACTTTTTTATGGTTTATAGTCAAGCCTAAAAAAAATCACACATATGTTTCTGGCAAGGAGCCAGGCTTCTCTCTGCCTTCTTAGCAACAGATGTTTGTGATGCAGGTATCTGGGGGATTATATTTTGGGTAATTCTGGCCTATTTGAATATAGATTTTTGGTTATATAACATTTAGAATAGACATCTAAGTGGCTTTGCTATTTCAGTTTCAGCATTTGTCCAAACCATCCTTCACACATTGCCAGAATGAAATTATTTTAAAATCCACTTTCAAATAAGCCTCTGATTATCTTAAAACTTTTCAGAAACAATTGTCATTTGTGTAAAAAAGGCTAACACATTTACCTAGCACTTGTTTCAGTTACCATCTGCAAAACATTCTGAATCTTCCTTCCCTTTTAATACATATTTTCTGAATCTTCCTTCCCCTTTAATAGCTTGCAATACTAAACTCTTGGTTGTTACAGCAAGATTCTGTATACATGTTTTCTTTATCTTACTTCCTAACCTGGCATAAAAATGGATATCCAGAAAAGTTTGTCAAATTCAATTGAATCCAATTTTTCCATAAAACCCCTTGCCAAACACTATTTGGTTATTAAAAGTTGATGTAATAACTTTTCAGTTCCGACCTACCAAAATACTTATGGACCCTAAATAGCTTTGATTTGTGTCTTATTTTATTAGCTAATGAGACTGATACAACTAACGGTGCTTTCCTTTTCTTTTTAGCTGTTAAAATTCAGGAACTAAATTTTGTGCTGAATTGCACTAAAAACTCACATACACACACACAAACACACACACACACACAGAGCAAGACATATTTCTCTCCAAAAATTCAATTCAGTCTTCTAAAAAGCAAAACATATCTTCCTTTAAAATATGTTTACCCAAAACTGCAAATAGTTTTGAAAATTAAATAAAACTTCCCCTGGGATAATGTAGTGAGAGTGTGGGATTTTGAAATATAACAGATACTACATATGCTTTACAACCACAGCAGACATACTGATCCTTAACATATCTTAGTGGTATATGACTCTTGGTTTCAAACCCTGAGCTAGGCTACTTAGTCTTCCCAATTTAACAATTCAAAATATATTTGAATATAAAATAGTAGGACATGAAAAATTAGTAGAGTTCTAAATTTACTAGGATGTAGTATATTAAATATGATTATACCTCTGCACTATCATCAGAACATTAAAATTAAAAAAAATTATCATTCCCAGTTGATATTTTGTTCCTTCACAGAACACTGGGTGTGTACATATTTATATGTGTGTATGTATAAATAATATTTTATTTTAAAAATACTTTTTATTTCTCAGTCTCATTAATACTTTTTATACTACGGTCTTATAAGTAAACTGCTGTATATGTCCAGAACTTTATGTACAAAAGATTTACTACAACCATATTTTTTAAAGTTTAGCAGAAAGATAGGGTTTTTTTTTGTCTTCTACCCCACACTTAAGCCATCAGAAAGTTCTATGGGATCCCTTCAACATAGATTCAGAATCTGACCTTGGCTCAACCACCTCCTTCTCCTGTTACACTGGCCCAAGCCATCCATGCCTCTGCCTGTATTATTGCCATAGCTGACTAACTGGTCCGTATTTGCCTGCCCTGATCCCCTTTTACTCTTAGTTCCCAGCACAGAAGCTAGAGCGAAACTTTTAAAGCAGGAGTTAGAATATGTCACTCTTCAACTAAAAGTTCTCCAACGGCTTCTCATATTACTCAAAAAATAAAAATAAAAAAGTAATGGTTCTTACAGTGGCCTAGAAGGCCTAGCGTAGTGTGCCTATGACCAATTCTTCTTCAACCTCCGCTTCTAAGACTCTGACCCTGGTTCACTCTGCTCAAGCACAACTGCCTCTCAGAGTTTCTTTGGAACATGAATGCTCCAAGTACCTCTTTTATCAGGGCTTTTACGCTCACTGGTTTCTCTGCGTAGAATTCTCTTCCCACAACTATCTATGGAACTTACCCTCACTCCTTTAGGATCTTTGCTCAGTGTCACCAAGAAGAGGCATTACTAGACCGCTTTATTTAAAATATGGCAATCCTTCTTTCCTACAACCTTCCCCTTTCCCTGCTTTATATCTATTTTCCCATAGCATTTATTAAACATATACACATGGAAATATATACACCATATACACCATATACAGTGATAGTATGTACATAGAGTATTTTTAAATTTATGATTGTTTATTTTCAATCTTTTCTACTAAAATGTAAGTTCTATGAAGCTAAGAGGTTTTCAATGTTTTATTCCTTTTCACGTCCTAGTGCCTAGAATAGAAACTAGCATGTAGTAAATACTCAATGTTTACTATATGTTGGGGGCAAGACCAGCAAGCTAGTTCTCAAGGACTGAGCTGAGCCTGACTAAATATTTGTAGAAGAGATGAATAATTAAAACAACCAGAAAGTATATCATAGAATTACCAGAGATCCTACAGAGACTTTGAAAAAATAGATGCAATTTAGCTTTCATTATTCTCTTTTTCTCTTATTCATCAGGAGAGACTCTGGAGTAGATAATAGAGAAAGACAGCAATGCCTTCATGTGATATAGAATCATCTTTAAAATGTTTTAACATAAATTCTACAAACAATTTTTGGGATGTTATTCAGAGATCATTAGTTCCTTTTATTTCTCATCATCTGAAATCACTGTAGAAGAGAATAAAGATTATTCTTATAGTAAAAAGAAAAATCAAAATTAAGTTAACTTAATAGAGTTCAATTTTTGAAGGTGTATTTTTAGTTGTACCTGAAAGTTTGAATTCACTTAAAGATTCTTATTTATGTTTCTACTTGCACAACTTGGTTCCAGCCAGAAGTTATCAATGATCCATACCAGTGTTTTTCAAAGCAGTTACAGTGAGGGACAAATGGCCCAAAGCCTCAATCCAAATGCTTGAATTAGGTTCTTTAATCAGAGCAGCCACCGTTATCTGTTGAACAAGGTAACTTTTGTATGAGACGACTTCAAAAAAAAAATACTCACAAAATGTGTAAACAACATTAATATTTTTAGTTCAGGAAATAATTACAAATTCAGTAGGAAAGTATAATATTCCAACATTGTTTTCTATTTTATCTCTTACTCTAAGCCAAGAATAGCATATACACTGAGGCTTTATACTAATTAAGGGCATAGCCATGTCTCTGGGAGAAGTTAAAAAATAGGAGGCTTAACATTTAGTATGAGGGGTAAGATTTCAATACAGAAGCTTGGTCTGCATTTTCAAAACATTAAGTAACAGTAAATTTGATATTTTTCTTTACAGTGTCCTAGAACCATTTTATAGGCTGCATTGGTGATTGGTACCAATATAATTAATATAAGGACATTAATTAATGACATTATAATTTTTAATATAACACAGTTCATGTTTATGTTTCCAACAAATTATATTGCAAGCCACTTTTATAAAATAATCTGGCTACTATGATAAATTGTGTTTCCAAACAAAAATTATGATAAGTATATTTTTGTTGACATTCTACAATTAAGTCAATATATATGATTATACTGCCACAGACTAAAGAAATTCAAATAAACAGGATCATGACAAGAACATGTAATAAGTTATAACTCATTTGATCTTATTAGAAAAAATGAGCTATAAAATAAAGCTTTTAATTGCATCTAGAAAGTACTTCTTAAAAGCATGCATTTTGTAAAGCATAAATTTATGCATTTGTTAATAAAACTTCCATTTTAAGACAAGACAATGATGAAAAATATTCATGTCAGAATTAGAGAAGATAATATTTCTTTTAGCAAACAGACACTAGCAATTTTGCAGGTAGAATACTAAATATTTAATACAGTCATTAAGTGGAAATTTATTTCTTAAATGCTGAAAGTCAATTAAGAATATTCTGTAGAATTCTACAAATTGTCTATGGACAAGCAGGAAATTGTGGATACGAAGTCAGACATTTTTAAGATAACTGACCAACGTAAGATAAATTGCTACTCAGAATCTCATGTGGAAATTTCTTGGTCTATTTCTCTGCTCAGATCTCTCTGCAGCACCAATCTGATTAAAATATTCTTCAAAGCTAAAACCAAAGTGCAAAGCACAGCATTGCTTCTGCTTTTGCCCCTTTGGACTAACAAAGTGGCAAGAAGGTAAAGATTCCATGGAAGAAGGCAGAGCCAGAGATTGTTTTAATGGACTCTTGAATTATTGGATAGGAAGAATCTGGTTAGAGGTAATTGGATTATTGTACTTTGATGCTGGTTTATAAATTTAGACTCATATAATATTAGAACTAGATGTAATCTTTGGGTAATAGATCTGTTTGGAAACCTGATAAAACTATGGACATTTTCCTGATCATATAGATATGCATGCACATCCATGTACAACATTTTAGGTTATTCAGAGACTCTAAGAAACACAATCGCAGACCATAGCATGTCCTCAACACATCATGTTATCAAATTGGACAACAGTTTCCATTTATTGATTGTAATAACACATTTTTTATGCCTACATCGAATCATACACTGTATTATTCAAGAGGATGAAGACAGAGACAAAATAAAAGTAAAAAATCTCACATTCAAAATCTCAGTCCTTAAAAGGAGACATACAATTATTATTAATGGTGTAATGATGGAGAATAAAAACAAAATGACCATCTAAAGGAATAGTTTATACAAAAACTATGAGAACAGACATGTAAGATCAGCTCGGTCTGCCTATAATAAGATTCTTCTGAATGGGTCAGGGGAGACTTCACAGACAAAGTGGCTTGTAAATTGAGTCTTGAAGGATGAAAAACAATTTAGCCAGATAAATGAACGAGGAGCATTATACGGAGAAGAAACAGCAAGCGGTGAGGTGTAAAAGTAGCGGCAAATAATTCCAGTGATTCCATGTGAGCTGATAGCTTGCTGCATATGGGAACTGACTGACTTAAGAATAAATGGGTAGGCAGAGACCAGGTCACAGGGGGCCTTGCTGGCTTAGGTGAGAGTTCTACACGTATCTCATAGCTAATGGCATTTCCCTGAAGCATTTGAATTGCAGAGTGAGATTTGCTCTATGGAAAAATCGTCCTGGCAGAGGTGTGAAAAACATCAATAGCGTTGGAAGAAAGCACAGAGTTTGTGGTCCAAAGGAAGGTAGGGAGACAGTGAATTAAAGCCAGTGGAAGCAGCTATCAACCTGTAATCATATAGATATTAAAGATCCTTACATGACTGAGAAATATTTGCTGAAAAGAATTAGTAGTACTTGACGGGGACCAACTAAATTAAGTAACTTACTCAAAGCCAAGTACTTAATTAGTAGCAGGGATGTATCTAAAATTAAGTTTCTTGACTCCCAGCTATTTCTTTCTCTAGTACTCTTTATCAATTTTTATTGTTAATTCAAATAAACATTTAAAATTAGGAATTTTAAATGGTCTATTAATGTTGGTGACCTTCCCTCAAAACCTTCTATTTTTCTTTTAAACAAGCAAATTTGGGCTAAACACATTGTTATTAGTTTCCCTTTAACAAAAGTTTCAAGGTAATTAAAATAATAATTTTCCCCTTACAAATAAATGCAGTTCACTAATGTCAATGTCAAATTTTGCCTTTGGTTACCAGCTAAGGAGAGGCTAAACAAAGGCAAAGGAGTTGATTTGTTGATAAGAGTGTGTGTGTGAGTGTGAGTGTGAGAGTGAGAGTGAGAGAGAGAGAGTATTCAAATTTTGCCAATTAAGAAAATAAATTTATCTGTGAAAATAATGTTCTCAGTTTATGCCTTTTATATAAAACACAGGATATTATTCCCATATTTCATCATAGACAGAACTTTTATGGTAAATTATATTGCCTGTAGATATCACTGAATGTTATTTGTATGTGACATATCCCTTTTGTTCTGATATCAGAAGGACTTTCGTTGGAGAAAGAGAATTTTATTGCTTTGATTTGAAAGAGCAAAGGAATAGGAGACTACAATGCCTGGTGTTTATTACTTTCTCCTGGCTTTTTCTTAAGAACAAACAATTAGATTTTATTCTGTTTATTGAATCAGAATAATTGTTTTTACTATATATGATAAGTTGGCATATCTATTTTTGGTAAGTGTAAACAAGTGAATCACTAAACTTAAGTCATTCTGTCAAATGGGATGGGAATATATCCAATTTAAGAAGAAACTTGGTATTTTTTAAATGTATGTGATAAAGGAATTATAAGCCAACATAAAATCAGAACAACATTAATAAATAAGGAAAGCTGACTTCTTTAAGTATTATGGCAAATTTCACTGTGTGAATATATAACCTTTTTCCTATTTACCAAAATAATTATTGTAGATTATTAAACAGAAAAGTTTTGAACAGCTGCTCTGTGCTGGATGCTTGCTAGATACTGGAGATAAATAGTTAATCAACCTTGCGCCAGTCCTCAAACAGCTCACAGTTGTTGGGAAAGTATAATCAAAGAAACAGACAATTGCAATAGTGACAATTTGGTAAGTGACAAAACAAGGGTATTGTGCAGTATCACTTTTTGATGATTCAAATGATGGAATGGAAATAAAATCGAAATAGCCCAGAGTCTAGGCAACAATGGACGATGATGTCTATTCTCTGTTAAGAGTCCTGAGCGGGATTTAATTATACTGACATGTATTATTTTTTTGACTCAGGTCTTTTAAAACTCAATATTTGACTCTTAGAAATCCTCATTTTATGTAAAGAGAATAAATCAGTCTTCACAAGGCAACATAGACACCAGTGATTAAGGATGGTAAACTGTACAGTTTTAGTTGTGCTGTGTGAATAACTGTTCCTTGGAACACATCTGTAACCCTTTCCTGTAAGCAGGCTGATGCGTCGCCTCGTTAGTTACTGCAGTGGCCTCAGTTATCTTCCTGATGGTCATGAATTGCGAGATACTGAGTAGCTCGCCTCCTCAAAATACTGTTTGTATATTTATCAAATTACCTGAAATGGCAGTGGAGATGCTTTTTATTAAATGTCTGTGTACACAGAAAGCTTAATTAAAATATAAATATTGACTGTGTGAGGGATGACATGTTTACTTAGTGTTTATTTTATGTCATGTTATTAGTTATTCATCACCTTGAGAATGAAAGGACAAGAAACTTATGACATGTGGGAAAACAGGGCTTAGGTGCGTTAGCTCTATCAGGGAACACTTGGTCTAGACATGGAGGCAAAACCTCTGCCAGGATTATCCAGAAAAGATTTTGTTCGATGCTCCTGTGTGTTAGATGAGCTGTGATTTTTTTTTCTTTCAGGAATTGTATTAATTTCAGTCTTGTTCTTTTCCATTAACTAGTCAATTGATCTAAGGTATATGTGTCAATTGGGTTACTTTGGCCTCATTTTCTTAATTAATGAGGGAATACTCTTAAGGAACTTTCAAGGCTCTTTTCAACTCTGAGTTTTGAATAAACATTATAATTAAGAACCAGGACAGCAAAGAGCTGTTGAAAATGGAGACATGAAATTGAGAATAGCTGCAAAAATAAGCTTCGATAACAAGTTTGGCCTAGGGCCAGCCCCTCGTTCAAGGTGATTACTTCATTATTTTTAATAACGCTATAAAATTGATTCTTTCCTCTTTATTGTAGTTTTTTAACAATAGATGATTTTCTTAAAATACCAGGTTAAGATAAATATAGAATTAAGAAAATTAGAATGGCCAACTTATTTTTATTGTAATTTCAGAAGCATCTGCTCTCCTATTTATATTCTATTGAATTGTATAATAATAACCCTAGATGTGTAGTTCTTTTAAATGTTTCTTAAAGCTAATGCTTTTACATCACATGAAGCCCAGACCAGAAGAGAAAAACTGAGGTGCTTTTTTGTTGTTTTTTTTTTTTTTTTTAAGAAGAACATTATAGAAGTTTTAAGATTATCATCAACTCCTAGAACTGGTTTGTCTTCATTTTGTAAAACTTCCTTTTACATTCAATTTAATGCATTTAGGAGTAAATTATTCAGGAAGTCGATAAAGATTCATTACTTAACTAAAGAGAAGTCTAAAAGAGTAGTTAGCAGCAGCTGTGTAGATTTGCTGCTCATTTACTCCATATATAGGGCATAATGGATTTCCAGCAATTTTGGTAATACAACATTATCTGTGTTGATTGTAGATATTATCATAAGATATTATGCTTTATAAGAGTGCTGTAAAATGAAACAACTATAAGATGGGTAAGGAGACAGTCTCAATCTAGGAGTAAAGTTTTCTTTAGAAGACCTCAAAATTTAGGTAGCAATAAGAGGAGTGAGGGAACCTTTTCTTCAAGGAGGAGGGCTGTGTAGTGGATTTAAAGGACCCAAAGGCAGGTTTTCTATGTGAAATACACCACTTTCACCTCCACAAATGGTAAATACGGAAGCAACCAGATGTTATGCATACTGAATTGACAGCCTGTGTTGATTCTGACTCAGAATTAGCTACGCTGTTGGGCAAGGTGGTGAATGTGGGGGAAATGTTTACATAAAGGAGTGGGAAGACTTTTATGTTGCCAAAGGATAAGTAATAATTATGATATAAAAATCTAGCTTAATATTACAATTTCATCTAGCTCTCAAGAGTGTATGTATCCACGTTTAAAAGAAGCACAGAGTGAGTTTTGCAGTCTACAATGAATTTAGATTTAAGATTTAAAATATGGCTGCAATTTACTACAATGTAAATCAAATTTGGACCAACAATTACTATAAACACTTTAGAACAAATCATCAAGGCAGTTTTCTTTATTGAATGTTTTAGAACTGGAGTTATATGGAGTTCTAATCTTCGTGTGCCAATAACAACTGACAACTATCGAGTATTTTCTGGGTTCTAAGTTTTACAACTCTGTGAGTTAGGTCCCATTATTATGTCATCTTTACAAATAAGGACACTAAGAGATTAAATAAACTGACCAAATGTGCAGTTTTAAGTGGCAGAGTTGAGATTTGAGCCCAGACAGATTTACTCCAGACTATAACATACGTCCTCCACCAGTAAGGCCTTTGGTTTCATTTATTTGACAGGTGCTTAATAACACCTCTGAGTTGAAGGCATTGTGGCTGGTGATGTAGAGAAACAGATAAATACCACATAGCTCTTGCTTTCAGACAACTCACAACAACACTGGCAACAGCAAAGAGCAATACACCTTACAATTGTGTCTTACTGTAGCATATGCGGCTGTCAGTCTGGCCCATATCACCTTAGCCCAGCGCTGAGTTCATCTCCAGCTGCTATCAACAGTGGATATTTGCATTTGTGACAATTGCCTGAGACACAGAAGCCCTGATATTGCTTCTACAAGCCACAAAATAATAATGACATCAGAGGCAGAAAATATGTCTTCTTGGTTCCTAGGCCAAATCTCCTGCACTTCTGATAATTTCATTTTATGTTGATTTTATCCTTCTAAAGAATTAATTCATTGAACATCATGATGTGGCTGAAATAAAACTTCTCCCCTAAAATGACCTAAAATTTTGGAAGGGTCTATCGGAAAGAAACTAAGTATAGCTATGGGGATTTTGCCTTATTTAAATATGTTTGAGAGCCAGAAGCAGAATTTCCACTGGAATGAACACACAAACTCGATTGTCACAGATCCATGACTGCGTGACAGAAGACGTGAGACTTCTGGATCAGAGACAAAGAACTTTATTCAGCACATCAAAAGCAATAGCAGGCACATCAGCATATCTCTGATGGTTCCCCAAGCCCCAGAGTCCATGAGGCAATATGATGGGCCCAGATGGCTACTCAAACAAAGGGTTGCACTGCAGCTGAAGAACTTCAAGCTTAAGAAAACTGCCACTTTTATAGCAAGCAGTAAACAGGCCTGTTCTTTGTCCAAAGAGAGACTGAATACTTTGCAGGACAATGTAATTCAACACTGTGAGGCATTATCTCACTTTGCAGAATTGCCAGCTGCATAAACCATTTAGATAAGTGGCCAGGGTGAAAGAATGGTCAGGATCTGGGAATTTTGGCATACTTAGCAAGACACGCAGAAGCACAAGAGGCTCATAGCAGACTGCCTTCCAACAGTATCTGGGGCACACTATAAAAGAAATGAGGTATTGTGTGTGAGCCTGGGTGCCTAGGAGGGTACATATAAATAACCAAAATCATAGAAACTTTTCAGTAATTTCTTGGTGGTTTGGAATTACCTGAATCTCTTTTTAACTCTAAAATATATATTTTTTTAATGCTTTATGAAATCATAAGCAAAAGAATGTTTCTTTGGGAGGCTGAGGCAGGTGGATCACAAGGTCAAGAGATTGAGACCATCATGGTCAACATGGTGAAACCCCGTCTTTACTAAAAATACAAAAATTAGCTGGACATGGTGGTGTGCCTGTAGTCCCAGTTACTCGGGAGGCTGAGGCAGGAGAATTGCTTGAATTCAGGAGGTGGAGGTTGCGGTGAGCCGAGATCCTATCATTGCACTCCAGCCTGGGTAACAAGAGCAAAACTCCGTCTCAAAAAAAAAAAAAAAGAAAGAAAAAATGTTTCTACTTGACCCTAAGTTGGGCCTACAGTAATCCATGCAAACATTTCTCAAGAAGTCTCATTTCCCATAGGTAATCTCCTGGAAAGGATATTCTATGTTAAGTGGTGAAAGGGCAGGGTTAGGAATTCTGTGGCAGCCACTGTGCTCATGTTCTAAGGAAGTAGGCTAATATTTCTTTTATTGCTGGCTCTCCCTGCTTCTCTATGACCCAGAGAAAGTCAATTAACTTCTACGTGCCTGTACAATGAGGCTAACACTACTGGTCACACACCTCTGAATGGTGTTGTAAGGAAAAACGAGATAATGCTTATAAAGCATTTGCAGAAAGTTCAAAAGAAATGTAGAATGAGAGTACAATACATGTTTAAATTTGAAAAATGGCCCAATTCAAACTTTTTGACAGGGCTAGGCTAATAGGAAAAAGCAATATTTCCACTTTGCTAAACATAATTTGCTTCTGAGTATACATCAGAAATATACTCCTCACCCAGACAGAGCTCCCTAAGCCATATTCAACTTCACTAAAGCAATAGTATGGTACCACTTAGCCAAGCAAGTGCACAAAATTTGTTTTAGTAGATGAGAAAGCTTTCTTTCTGCCCCATCAGTGTGGAAAAGGTGTAAAAGCTGTTTAATCATGGTGCTAAAACTGTTCGTTCAGTCATCCCACCTCTCATCTGACAGTGATGGTTTTTAAGGACATACTGTGTCCCAGGGATGAGGACAGGTGCTATGCTAAAGTATCATACAAGGAATACAAGCCTCCTTAAGAGAAAATCCTAGAATTTCTAAGTGTGAGTAAGCACGAGCAGCCTGTAGTTTAAAAATTAGTCCTTAGTACTCTGTATACCTGTGGGGACACACATCTTCTATGTGGTAATCCAGAGCCTATCTGACAACTAATTAAAGATTTCAATAATGGAATCTCGGACAAAATCCTTTCTAAGGGGAAATGTGAAACGGTACGGAGAACAGATACCTGTGAAAAAGAAGACAAGTAGGTCTCTGGGACATAGTACATAGACCACAATGAGGGATGTGTCTCCTTAGAAAAACACTGCTAGTATCGTAGCAACCTCTGGAAGTGATTTAAGCCAGTGCTACTCATACTATGGTCCATAGAAAACAGCATCAGCATCACTTGAGATCTTACTAGGAATGCAAATTCTGGGGCCTTAGCCCAGATCTACTAAATCAAAAACTTCTAGGATCTAGTAATTTGTGTTAATGAACTATACTTCCCCAAATTTGACAAATATTAATCTACACTACACTTCTCAATTCTAATTCAAACATGCTTATTTAAACTGTCAATCAGCCATTAGTATAAATTCACATCAATGAAATCCATCACATAGGCAAACGCAAATGAAGACTGGCTAATGGACTAGCTTCACACATTTCAAAGCACCCTATTCAAATTTGAGTTCACACATAGTTAATCTTACTTAGCACACAATCTCTTAGTATGAAGTACTTATAAAGGGAGAAGCAGCACAGAACATTTTCTTGGATGGTGTTTCATCTACACTTAGACCTGTCTTTTCAGGAGGAGCCAGAGAAGTCAAGTTGGATTTCAAGAAGGCATTTTAACTAACTCTGCTATGGACTGAATATTTGTGTCCCCACCAATGTGATGGTACTAGGACATGGAGCTTTTGTGAGGTCATAAGGACACAGTTAAAGAAATATGCCATATAATTATTATAAAAATACCAAATAAGTTATGTTTATGTTTATTAACTTCAAAATTACATTTATCATTTATGTTTCTGCCTTGAAATCACAATCATAGTTCTAATTGGAAAATAAAGATGATACATTTATGACAAGGATGATCATCCCATTGTCTGATAATTATTGTCAATTATTTAATTGAGGGAAATTCTAAGAAGAGTAAAGATAAAGGTCACAAGCTGAACTACTGAGGAACTGAAAAATGCCCAGGCATCCACAGGTTCATTGGAGTGACAATTATTAAAAATAAATAAATCAAAAGGACGCAGCTCTAATTTTCAGTTCTCTTCTCACTGCTGCCCAGCTGAGCTTCCATGTTGGCACCAGAGCCATAGAACTCATTGCAGAATGTCTCACCAGGGGTTTGCACCTGGTTCCTTGAATTCAGATGTTTGGTCAAGGAGACAGAGGCTGATTACCCTGTATCACTATGGCAAGAGCCACTGTATTAGTTCTTTCTCATGCTGCTATGAAGAAATACTCAAGACAATTTATAAAGAAAAAGGTTTAATTAACTTATAGTTCCACATGGCTGTGGAGGCCTCAGGAAACTTATAATCATGGCAGAAGGTACCTCTTCACAGGGCTTCAGGAGAGAGAATGAGAGCAAGCAGGGGAAATGCCAGACGCTTATAAAACCATCAGATATTGTGCAACTAACTCATTATCATAAAAACAACATGTGGGAAACCGCCCCCACCATTCTATTGCGTCTACCTGGTCCCACCCTTACACATATGCATTATTACAATTCAAGGTGAGATTCAGGTGGGGACACAGAGCTGAATCATGCCAGCCAATTAACAAAGATCACCTTCTGTCTGAATATTCTTTGCAGAAATATATGATACATCCTAAAACAGAAGCCAAATAGGATGACCCATTTAGAGTCGGAAAAAAACAGGGAAATACATTTTACTTTACAGGATCACAGTCAGTCTGTGTAATTTTATATACTACTACTAATTTTATAAATAAAATTACTTCCTATGATTTACATTGTGACAACAGAAATAATATTCCACAGAAAAAAAAAGTTTTTATCATTTCACAGAAGCACATAAAAGTATGTTAAGTTCCATGATGTGAAATTAACAAGATGAAAATAGAATAAAGAGGCCGAGTCTACGTAATAAACTATGGGACTCCGGGCAAGTCTCAAATCACCTGAGCGTCTATTTTCAATGTGTGAAGTGAAAGGTGAGTGATTCCTGAGGATCGTTGTTGCTGTTTCCCAGTGGTTACTGTTTATCTTTTAAAAACCTTGTTCTCAATTACATGTTTTAAATAACTCAATAATCACATATCGATGACAATAGTAAGTCAACTAGACTGAAGAATATGTAACATTTCGTTCTATAGTTGTAGAGTTTTGTAGTTGCTAGGGATATATTGGAGAAAAAAGTCTCCGTCCCTACAGGTAACATTCAGTGTTTTTACATTGTATATATCAAGAAAAAACGTCTCTAAAGAGAGCTGACTTGGATCCATTTTTTCTCCTTAGAGTTTTCATTTTGTTTACTGGCATCATGCGAATATCCCGGAGATTGATACCACTGTGGCTTTTAGTCCCGAGCTATGCATTTACATAGCTCCTAGCAATGCGTTTGCAATAAGGAAGTTCTTACCCTTTAATAAGCTAGAATAATGTTACAGTTGAGCAAAGATTTACACTCTTGGCAAACCAAAGCGTCACACAAAGATTAAAGACACAGGATCCTTGGACATATTTTCATTATTCAACAAATATTTTAGAGCACCTATTTGCCAGGAAAAGTGCTGGGTTCTTTGGATGTATTAAAGTACAAGATGATTCTTTTCCTCAGTAAGCTTTTAATCCTTTGGATAAACAGACAATTAAGCATGCTTAGGGAATCCGGCAGTATGTAGCTTCTTCCACAGGAACAGGATAGACACTAAAGAAAGCGAAGTGCATGGGGCTCCTGACTGTCTGTCTGTGTAAAGGGTATCACACAGTATGAGACCAAGGAAGTGAAACAAGGAAGAAGGAGAAAATAATATGAGATCCAAGCATTGCAAAAGAATGGAGAGTCTTAGCCCTTCATGAAAGAAAATCCGTATCTTACTGTTACGGGGTGTGGGGGCGTTACCCAGAGCTCGCAGGTTCCTGGTCTCTTTAACCCTGAAGAATGGGGAAAGGGACCCTGGAGGAGCGGTGAGTTTACTATTCAAATAAATATTGTGGACCCAAAGAGTTTTGCAGAAGAGTGATTTATTAGACAGAGAGAGAGAAAGAAGACAGCTCCCACGCTGTCATTGGAGGAGACCCAGAGAAGGAATGGTTCAGGTAGGAGCCGCTGAAGCTTTAACCCCTGAGTTATTCCCTCCCCATTCATGTTCTTGTCCAATGAGAGGAGTTCTTTCACACGCCCTCTGGAGTGATTGATCTTTGACTCTGATACCCAATTGGCTACTTGTTCTACAACCCTGACTTACAGAACCCCCTCCTCCCAGAGCTTTCCGGGGAATTTGGGACAAAAGAGCCCCACCTGGCTTTCCTGGAGCAGACAGAATTTTACCTGGCCCACGTGGAAGAGGGGCTCAAAGAGGCGGGGAAGATCCCGCATTTGAATCCCCTCTGGTCTCTGGATTAAGGCGTGGAGGAGGTGCTCAAAGGAAATTTCTGCATTTGAAACCACGCCCCTTGGGACCCAGGAAGACTGTTTTCTTTAACACGGTCCTTCAGTATTATTGAACAAAATCTCATTTTTAAAATCTAGTTGAATACTCTTATTTTACAAATGAACTCCAGGAAAAGTCTGACTTCCTCATGCTGCAGAGAGAGCGACTGAAAGAAGTTAGAACTCTCATCTCCCAGTTCTCTTTTTTTTCAAATGGGAGTAAGACAAGAGGGAGCACCTGAAACACGAAAGCACAACCTATTTGTTTTCATCAGCATCAATGCATAAACAACTCATTCTTTTATTATCTCATACTATATAATGAATAGAAAAAGCCTAAAACGTTTTAAGAAGAATTTTGAGGTGTAATGGACTGTTGCATTGAAACTTTGTTTTGGGAAACAGTGACTTACCACTACGTATGAGCCATCAGTTACATGATGAATCCAACCAAAACTTTACTTGATCAATAAGCTGATATGTCTACAGAGTAAATTCATAACCTTGTAAACTGATCAGCAATATTCCTTTCCAAAAAAGTGAAAAGATTTTAAAATATATACAGTAAGTCCTCACTTGACATTGTCAATAGGTTCTTGGAAACTATAATTTTAAGTGAAATGATGTATGAAAAAGCCATTTTTTTCTCATCAACTTTAAAACAACATCGAAGGGAATAATGTTATTTGAGGACCTGCTGTACATCATTTCACTTAGTTGAAATTTCCAAGAACCTACTGAAAACATTGAGGACTTATTATACAACTCAGTTGAAGAACTTTAAATAGCATAATAAGAAAGGCCTAGACTAAAACCTCATGATCTCATAATCTCTTCATTTTGTGCATTGTTCTTCACAGATTTTTGAGATTGCTTTCTGACTATATAGAAATGCTGTTGCTACATAATAACTTACAAATCAATGAGAATTAAATTTTTCATCATAGTGGACAAGCAAAGTGTAGCACTTAATTTAGTTTCCAGTAAATGACAGCATTTAAAAATAATCTTACTTATGTATTCAAACCATAATCATGAATACAAAATGCCAACTCTGAATTATCTAACAAATGAAGATTAGCTAAACCAAAATGGTAGATAATTCAAAAGTAATTTAAATTCAATGTTTGGATTTTTAAAATTGCATTTATATATGGCCAGAGCAAATGTTCTTGGAATTGACTCAAGTAATGGTGCCTACTGAGAAACTGGAATACATTTTCTAATGTTGATCTCCTGCTGATACATCAATATGACATGTCTTGTGGGAAATAGGAAACACATCTTTGGCCAACCCCACAGTAAGTAGAAATGAATCGACTGAAAGAAACTTCTCTGGAAAAGGAGCCATGTTTGCATGTGATGCATAATAATTGGTGAATTTATTTATCCAAGCTAGAATCTAAGAATTGGCTCATTTTAGTTGAATTTTGAGTTAATGTATTCATTTTTTCACTGAGGCATAACTCTGACAACTATTTATTAAGAGCTTATGTCAGATTGTACTAGATATTGGGTATCAAATCAAGAATTACCTTATGTTTTCTGGTGGATTTTTGCCACTGTGGAATGTAAAATGGAGAATGTACTTATGGGACATTTAACCCATACACACAGCCATCTGATGAAATTGGACAGACTTCAATTAATCTTACTCAGAAATGAGAAAAAAATGTTTTTCCATAATTTTCTGGTTTCATTTGCGTTGTTTTATAATTTTCTATTATCTGAAAAATTGTCAGATTTTGAGATTCTGGGTATTAATTGTAATTGCAGTGAAATGGATTTACAGCATTGAGAACTATTGGGATTGGCTGCAAATATTGCAAATGACTAATGAATCAATAAATAAACACAACTGGCAATCTCCATTTTGTGAAAATGCACTGCCTATTTGTACTGCTACAAAGTGTACTATATTCTCTTTGGTGGTAGCTGGTATTTCATTTGTCTTTATATCATTATTTGAGTAATGCTCTCTTTTATGACATTCTTGAATGTCTGTTTTATCTGTTATTGCTGCCTGAAGAATGCTGAAATAGAAATACATCTGTGTATCTACGCAAAAAGGATGATGCAAGTATATTTAAAAGACCAGATAAATCCTTTTGTTAGTGATAAAAAATGTTTGTCTTTCTGCAGAAGCAATGGTTGCATTGCAGTCTTTTGTTGCCGTTAGGCTACTCAAAGGCTCCACTGTGAAGCTTATTCTCCTGCACCTGAAAATCTACATTATGTGCTCTGTGTTTTCTCTGTAGTTAAGCTAAGTGAGCAATACTCATGGGAAGTTAATTATGATCAGAAATTCCTGGGTTACTCTAGAGGACCAAGGGAAAGTAACTCCATATGAAGAATGGAAAAATGCATTTATAAAGTTTTTTTTTTTTTTTATTTTTTTTTTAAAGAGAGAGAGAGAATAGGAAGGAGGAAAAAGGAAAAGAAAGAGAGAGAGAGAATGGGGAGGAGGGAAAAGGAAAAGAAAGAGGGAGAGAGAATGGGAGTATTGCTTTCTTGCCCAGGCTAGAATTCATTTTAGTAATGGGTATTGAAAACCTCTTTTATACCAATAATTATACTTGACGTAAACAGGAAGGAATAAGGGAAGAAAATAACAAACAAGCAGCCAACCAATATTTAATTTAAACCTATGAAATGCTATGCGATTACTGAGGAGTGATTTACTTCCAATTATATAGTCACCTTTGGAATAGGTGTGAGGTGGTAATGTATGTTTTGTGTATTTGAAGTGGAGAGTTCTATAAATGTTTATTAAGTTTACTTGTTCCGGGTCTGAGTTCAAGTTCTGAATATCCTTGTTCATTTTCTATCTCGTTGATCTATAGAATCGTTAGCTCTTCTTGTTGCATTGATCCTTTTGCCATTATGTAATGTCATTCCTCGCCTCTTTTGATCTTTGTTGCTTTAAAATCTACTTTATCAGAGGCGAGAATTGCATCTCCTGCTTTTTGTTTATTAGTTTATTTTTACTCTCTGTTTGATTGGTAAATCTTCCTCCTTCTCTCTGAGTCTTTGTGTATTGTTGCATGTAAGATGGGCCCGGATGCAGCATACCGATGGGTTTTGGCTTTTTATCCAATTAAAATATATATAGGTTTAATACCGGCGTTTGATGCTAGCTGGCTGTTTTGCCCATTAGTTGATGTAAATTTTTTATTGTGTTAAAGTTCTTTGCTTTTTGATATATTTTTGGAAAGGCTGATATTGGTTGTTCCTTTATATGTATAGTGCTTCTTTCAGAAGCTCTTGTAAAGCAGGCCTGGTGGTGGTGAACTCTCTAAGTACTTGTTTGTTCGCAAAAGATTTAATTTTTCCTTCGCTCATAAAGTTTAGTTTGGCTGGATAGGAAATTCTGGGTTGAAAGTTCTTTTCTTTAAGGATGTTAAATATTGGTCCCCACTCTTTTCTGGCTTGTAGGGTTTCTGCTGAGAGATCTGCTGTAAGTCTGATAGGTTTCCCTTTATGGGTAACCTGACCTTTCTCTCTGGCTGCCCTTAGTATTTTCTCCTTCATTTCAACCCTAATAAATCTGGCGATTATGTGCCTTGGGGTTGGTCTTCTTGAAGAATATCTTTGTGGTGTTCTCTGTATTACCTGGAGTTGAATATTACCCTGCCTTGCCAGGTTGGGAAAATTTTCCTGAATGATATCCTGAAGAGTATTTTCCAACTTGGATTCATTCTCTTCATCACATTCAGGTACACCTAAACTTCAGGAAAAGTTTAGGTTTGAAAACTATTCACCATTTGTCATAGCTAACAGAGAGTGTGAGAGTCAGTAAATAGAATTCACATAGAAAGAATGAGCTTTTTTCATGGTTTCACCAAGCCATCACCTAGCACATGGTAAGCACTGGATAAATATGAATGAATGAATGAATAAATAAATAAATGAATATTTCAATGCCACCATTACAACAGCAATTCTTACATCCAGGTTTAGATAATCCAGAAAAATCCCAATAATTATGATGGCAGTTATTTTCCCTCTCACACCAAATAATATTTAATCACTGTTAAAACCCTCAAATAATGAAAATCAAGGGAAAAAATCTTCAAATCAAGCAAGCAAGCAGAGAACTACTAGTGCCACCTGTCAATAAACTGCTAAGCACAGCTTTATACAGATTTTTTTCCTAATTGATAACTGTCTGAATGTATAGTCAATGCAGCCCGGTTGGAACAAAAGCTAAATGAGCCAGTTAGATTGAATCATAAGGAGCTTTTTGTTTCACCTGAAGTGAATAGTACTGAGACAATAAAGCAGCACTACAGTCATTAATCATGAACTGCTATAGAGAAAAAGCCAAAGGAAAAGGAGAAGGTGGTGACCGAGCAAAAACACACTGTTTGAGAAATAATGTCTTCTTATTCATCTTGATGATTATTTTCTGATAAATATCTTGCCATTTTCTGTTCTTTCTAGCTGAAGGGCTATTACATTGTGAAAATCTCTATTCCACTAAAACCATCAAATTGTGGGTGTCATTTAATAAAAAAGGAAAAGAACTTGATTTAATTTGCACAACTTAATGAGCATAAATAAAAGATAAATATAATAAACTTTAAAAAGTGTAACCATGCCATTTTGTAATAAAAATGGAACTATATTACAGAATTGATATTCATTTCACTTTTATGCAAAGAACTTTCAGATGCCAAATCATTCATTTTGATTTGCATTCCAGATTATCAGTCTCAAATTCTGAACCATACATATAAACAATTTGAATGTAGATTACATACACCATTTCCTATGATAATCATCATGGGAGCAAAAAGTAGACACTAAAAAAAGCCAGCTAAACTCCTGATAATTTTTCTCTTGAGGAAAATGCAAACACGCATGTGAGTCACTGTAATTTCTGCTTTGTAAATAGTCACTCAAGTACTTTCTTCTGAAATGAAAGTAAAAAAGAATGATGTCATTTATAATAATATACACTCAAAATAGCAATAAGCTTAAAAATATTGCTGAGAAAAATATGTGACAAATGTTTTATATATTACATAGGAGAGATGTTATTGTAACTGACCTTTAGAATTAATTTATTAGTCTACTTTGTGATTAACCTGTATATGCCAAAATTATCATTCATGTAAGGCCAGAGAAGATTTAACTGCCATCCTATACAATTATAAATAAAACTTATCTTCTTTAAAAATGTTGACACTATTTTAAGAACCTATTTTATTACAATAAAAATACATCTATGTATTTCTTATTTGTTTTCAATAAATATAAATATTTATAATAGTATCATGCCATTAAAGCTACATTCCTGAATAAGAAATGTGATTCAGTTCTACCTTGACATTTATCTTAGGGTATCCTCTGTCATGTGACATCACATGGAAAAAAGAAGCATTTTCAAAAAGAGAATGGGTACATATATCTTCAAGACATACCTCCAAATAACAGTGCTTCCAATCATATTTACATGTGCACATCAACCAGATTAAATTCTTGCATTTGACCTGCCAGACACTTTGTGCTTTTAAATTACATCCCAGAGAGACCAATATGTCATGGAAAATCAGAACTTAAAACTTGAAATGTTTAAAACTAAGGCAATACTCATGAATTCTCAAATCGGTAATATTTTCTCCTAAAATCATACACCCCAAATCTCACAATTTCTGACCATTTCCACCACTGCTGCATGTGTAAGCTACAACCATCTCTTGCTATTGCCCTAGCCTCCTAACATTGTTAGCTGCATCTACTTTTGCACAAAAGACAGGCGGTTTTCCATGAAGCATTCTTTCATTTACCTCCCCAAATCTAAAAATGTCTGCCCATGTCACTGCAGAATCTGGACCCTGGCAACTTCTCTATCTACACTCCTCTTGCTCTAATTTAGCCACATTATCCCCTTATGTATACATTCATGCATACACACACACACGCGTGCGCACACACACACACACACACACACACACTCTCATGAATAAAAGCTTACAGGGTTTTCTCCCTTAATCCATTCAGGTTTCAGCCCAGAGCCCTTCTTGACCACTGCAGCTAGAGTGCATCCTGCTCCACCCACTCTCCGCTCTGTCCACTTCGGCTTATCTTCTAGGGCTGTATTTTGGCATATACTATAACCTAAGATATTATTGACTTTTTGCCTGTCAATACTTGAATGAAAGAAATTGGGAATTTTTATCTGTTTTGTTCATTGCTGTACAGCAAGAACTTAGAACAGTGCCACAGTGCCTAGCACAAGACAAAAGCTCTGTAAATATTTATTAAATTAAGTAAGTTATCCTTTGGGACTCAAATTCAGCATTGATAGCCTAGGTTGCAGGGTTCTCTATTTTTGTGATTCTAGCAGTGGGGAGGGTACGTGTATCTATCCACTGAAAAAGCAATTTAATTTCTCTGTGCAAAGAAAAAAGAAAAGTTGAAAAGCAGAGTGAATAGAAAGTCTGACTACCATGAGTTCTACTACTTGGAAATAAATATTAACATGCTAGTAAATATCCTAATAACCTGTTCATTTTCCTAAGAATATTCTGTCACGCTCCAAACTATAGTTTACGCTTAAGTTCTTATTTTTAAATACACTTTAGTAAACCAAGTTTGTTCTTCAGCTGTGTGGGTTGAAGGTGTTTTTCAAGCCTCTACCACATATTGACTAGGTGCAAGAAAATATTTCAAAATATTACTAATGCTCATCAGTGGCCCAGAAAGCTTTCAAGTCACAATTGTATGTATACAAGCTCTCCAAATCAATTCTCCCCTGTCATCTTTTGGGTCAATTGATCCAGATATATTTGCTAAAATAAAAATGTTTCAAAATAGTCTATTTCCATTTAAATTATTTGTAATATGCAATATAAAAACTATTAGGATTATTTGCAGGCATATCTCATTTTACTATGCTTTACTTTACCACACTTTGCAGATACTGTGATTTTTATAAATTGAAGTTTTTTGGCAATGCTCTGTTGAGCAAATCTATTGGTGCCATTTTTCCAACAGTATGTGCTCACTTCATGTCTCTGCCACATTTTGGTAATTCATACAAAATCTCATATTGTTTTGTTATTATTATTATATCTGTTTTGGCAATCTGAGGTCAGTGATCTTTAGCGTTACCACTGTAATTGTTCAGGATACCACAAACCATGTCCATATAAGATGGCAAACTTAATTGCTATATGTTGTATGTTTACAGACCGCTTCATCAACTGGCCATTCTCCTGTCTCCCTCTCCCTCTCCTAAAGCACCCCCATTACATAAGACATACCAAAATGGAAATTAGATCAATTTATAGCCCTACAGTGTCTAAGTGTTGAAGTGAAAAAAAAAGTCTCATGCCTCTCACTTTACATTAAAAGTTAGAAATGTTTAAGCTTAGTGAGGAAGGCATGTTGAAAGCCATGGTGGACCAAAACCTAGTCCTCTTGCATCAAACACTTAGCCAGGTTTTGAATGCAAAAAAAGTTCTTGAAAGGAATTAAAAGTGACCATGCAAATGATCAGAAATAAGAACAGCCTTGTTGCTGATACGAAGAATGTTCTAGTAGTCTGGATAGAAAAGCAAACCAGCTAAACGTTTTCTTATTCAAAACCTCAACCAGAGCAGGGCCTTAACTCTATTCAATTATGTGAAGGCTGAGATAGGTGGGGACATTTCACAAGAAAAGTTGGGAGCTAGCAGAGGTTGATTTATGAAGTTAAGAAAATAAGCCACTTCTATCACATAAAAGTAAAAGGTGAAGCAGCAATTGCTGATATAGAATCTACAGCAAGTTATCCAGTAAACCTAGCTATCTATTACTGCATGTGACTACACTAAACGAAAGATTATCAGTGTAGACAAAACAGCCCTCTATTGAAAGAAGATGCCTTCTAGGACTCATAGCTAGAGAGCAGACGTTAATGCTTGGCTCTTCTGTTAGGAGCTAATACAGCTAGTGACTTTAGATGAAAAGCAATGCTAATTTACCACCCCCAAAACACTAGGGCCCTTAAGAATTATGCTAAATTCACTCTGTCTGTGCTCTATAAATAAAACAACAAAGTCTGGATGACAACACATCTGTTTATAGAACTTTTTTGAATACTTTAAGCCTATTATTGAGAACTATTACTCAGAAAAAAAGATTCCTTTCGAAATATTACTGCTCACCTGATAATGCACCTGGTCATCCAAGGACTCTGGTGGAGTTGTACAAGGAGATTAATGTTGTTTGCATGCCTGCTAATACACCTATTTTGCAGACCAGAAGTCGAGGAGTAATTTTGACTTTCAACCCTTATTATTGAGAGACATATTTTGTATGACTATCACTACCATAGATAATAATTCCTCTGATGGATCTGGGATAAGTAACTTGAAAATCTTCTGGAAAAGATTTATTATCCTCAATGCCATTAAGGAAATTGCGATTCATAAGAGGAGGTCAAAATATAAATATGAACAGGAGTTTGGAAGAAGTTAATTCCAACCCTCATGAAAAACTTTTAGGGGGTTAAGACTTCAGTGGAGGAAATCACCGTAAATGTGGCAGAAATAGCAAGAAAACTAGAATTACTAGTAAAGTCTAAAAATGTGACTGAATAGCTGCAATTTCATGATAAAATTTGAATGGATAAAGAATTGCTTCTTATGGATGAGCACAGCAAGTGGTTTCTTGTGATGGAATCTGCTGCTGGTAAAGACACTGTGGACACTGTGGAACTGACAACAACGGACTTAGAATATTATACAAACTTCATTGATAAAGCAATGGCGGGGCTTCAGAGGATTGCCTCCAATTTTTGGAGCTACAATTAGCTACCATTTTACACATAGTAGAATTTGAAAGAAGATCTTCTATGTGTAAAATACTATGAAATGGTATGTCATGCTACAGAGAAATCTTTAGTAATACAGTAAATCAATGCAGCAAATTTGATTGTTGTCTTAAGAAACTGCCAATCACCCCAAACTTTAGCAACCACCACATGATCAGTCAACAGCCATCAACGTCTAATGAGGCAAGACTTTCCACAGCAAAAAGACTGTGATTCACTAAAGGATCACATTATTGTTAGCATTTTTAGCAATAAAATGCTTTTAAATTAATACATGTACATTTTTATGCATGACCTCATGGTGCTATTAAAAACTTAATAGACTATAGTATAGTGTGACCATTACTTACATGCACCAGAAAACCAAAAAATTCCTGTGACTGAGTTTATTGCAATTTCAGTTTATTGCAGTGGTCTGGAACTGAACCCAGATCATCTCTGAGCTATGCCTGTAGTGATTTTATTATGTTACTGTTTTAAATAAAAGTCATTTTCATATGAAGTGGCAATTTATCTTTGAAAAAATTTTGTTTGTCAAAATGCTAAAAAGTCTCCTATCCTCCCAACCCAGTATGATAGAGCTTTAATTTCTACATTCTCAAGACCCAAAAAAATGAAACGAAACATATAAGAAATAAAAAGGAGATAGAAAAACAAAAGATGGTAAGAAGAGAGGATGACAAAATACAACACTTTTGTTGTAGGCATAAAAACCTCAAAATTAATATGTCACAATAACAAGTATTCATCCTTACAGTAGGTATTTATGATTTTGTTTGTGTTCTGAAAATGCTTAGAGATTTTAAAAATTATTTTCATTTTTAGAACAAAGTCATCTCATATCCTTTCAAATTTTCACTTTTAGAACAAAGTCATCTTATATTCTTTTAAATTCTGATGTTGAATGTAGCTGATTTTGTAGCTGCTAAAGCTGTACAAATGCAGTCTCTAGGGAAAATGTACTGCTCCTTTACATCCATTCCAGCCTTCTCCAGCACCATCTGCTGAAGGCTATGGTGCAGAGGTAATTTCTTTGGAGATTTCAAAGATACACAGAAGCAGTTTAACATTAAAATGTGACAAAAGGAGGAAAAAGAAATGGGGAAATGATGACAAAGAACTATTTTTGTCTTTAAAAGGTCACTGTGAAATTTGTATTTAAAGCTTGATAGCAGTAGCAAAGTGCCATAAAGCTCCACAGGAAAGGACTCTACCCCAGGAGAGTCTGGATCTCCACTCTCTCAATCAGACCTTCACATTATAATCACATCTTCTTATTTCTCCCATTAACATCTCCCTGGTACTACGATAAGGCTGTTGACTTTACAAAAGAGAGAGCCAACGTTTCCATAGAGTTTTTTTTTTTTTTTCTTTTGAAGGTGAACTCTTTCATAGGGTAACAATACATTATATCTTCAACTTTAACTAATTAATGTGAAAAGATGAATGTCACACAGCTGTTAAAACTGTGTTAGAATTAGGCCCCAACACCTTCATCAGGGCTTCTGAATCTACGTTATGTTTTCAAATAGGATTGTATCTGTTCCATCATGAACAAATG
The DNA here is from genome assembly GCF_030222135.1 of Aotus nancymaae. NCBI lineage: Eukaryota > Metazoa > Chordata > Mammalia > Primates > Aotidae > Aotus > Aotus nancymaae. Next base: position 54,661,914 of record NW_026988431.1, on the reverse strand, counting down.
AAACCCACCATATGATCAACTGTATAACTGATTGTGAGAAATATCCAGCATTCACATTATAACATTTGATAGTTTTATATTTTTGTTTTTTTATTTTTATTTATTTGAGAAGGAGTCTTGCTCTGTTGCCAGACTGTAGTGCAGTGGCGTGATTTCAGCTCACTGCAACCTCCACCTCCCAGGTTCAAGCAATTCTCCTGCCTCAGCCTCCCGAGTAGCTGGGACTACAGGCACATGCCACCATGTGCAGCTAATTTTTGTATTTTAGTAGAGATGGGGTTTCACCATGTTGGCCAGGATGGTGTTGGTCCCTTGACCTCATGATCTGCCCACCTCCCAAAGTGCTGGGATTACAGGTGTGAGCCACCACACCCAAACTAAAAAATTTTTTTAAATTTTATGTTAAAATAATGTTTAAATTATTATAATTTTATTCTATTTATGAGGGACAAGATACATAAGTTTGAGTGGCCATACATCATACTGGTATAATACATAAATTCTGGAGTCAAATAACCTGAGTTTGAAATCAAACACTGCCTCTTACTGACTATTCAATATTAAATGAATTCTTTAATTTCTTTGTCTCCATCATTGTAAAATGAGGATTATTAAGTATCTACTTGTAATGGATTTGTGAGAAGCAAATGAGTAACTATGTGTCAACATATAGTAGACTTCCCTGACACACAGAAAGTTCTACGTAAGTGCTTGTTTTTAAAAATATTTCCGGAATATTTGTATTAAATACATTAACTAATATAACTAGTAGTTTAAAAAATACCCATCTGTATTTATTCAACAGTGTTCCCTTATTTCTACCTTATTATTTTATTTCCAATTTCTTTACTCTGCTTTATTTTAGTATATTTTACTCTTTAAAAACATTTATGTGACCTATATTTTTAAAGAAGAATAAATGAAAGTAAGAATAAATGAAGTATTTCAGATTTTAACTTTTTTATTTTCTGATCAGTAGTTTGGCTATACTGCTAATGGCCTGAACACACAGTTTTACTATACATATGTTTCCTAACTATTCTCTAATAATAATTTTTAAATTTTTTTTTACTCAAGAATCATCTTTGAGAGCTTTTTTTTTTAATATACTATGATTTCTTTTCAACTGGAGATGGCAGACAGGACAATTAGATTTAAAAAAGGCAAAATGATAAATTACTATAATGCAAATATGACATGCTAAAGATCAAATAAAATATATACTCTGAAAATTTAATATTTTTATATTAAAAACTGCCATAAAAATAACAAACTCAGAAATATTATTATAAATAAGATAATTTAATAAAATGTCTCTATGCAAGATTAATTTATTAGAAAATCAATAGTTTTTCTTAACACAAATATCAACCAAAGGATATAATTTTAAAAATAGCAAAAGAAAGATTACACCCCAAGAAATAAACTTAATAGAAAATAAGCAAGATCTAAGAAAGCTTTAAAAACTACCAAATAGAAGATTTGAGGAAATGTTTAGCTCCAGATGGATTAAAGATTTAAACATAAGACCTAACACCATAAAAACGTAGAAGAAAACCTAGGCAATACCATTCAGGACATAGGCATAGGCAAGAACTTCATGACTAAAACACCAAAAGCAATGGCAACAAAAGCCAAAATAGACAAATAGGATCTAATTAAACTTAAGAGCTTCTGCACAGCAAAAGAAACTATCACTAGAGTGAACCCACAACCAACAGAATGGGAAAAAATTTTTGCAATCTACCCATCTGACAAAGGGCTAATATCCAGAATCTAAAAAGAACTTAAACAAATTTACAAGAAAAAACAACCCCATCAAAAAGTGGGCAAAGGATATGAACAGATACTTCTCAAAAGAAGACATTTATGCAGCCAACAAACATATGAAAAAATGCTCATCATCACTGGTCATTAGAGAAATGCAAATCAAAACCACATTGAGATACCATCTCACCCCAGTAAGAATGGCAATCATTAAAAAATCTGAAGACAACAGATGCTGGAGAGGATGTGCAGAAATAGGAATGCTTTTACCCTGTTGGTGGGAGTGTAAATTAGTTCAACCATTGTGGAAAACAGTGTGGTGATTCTTCAAGGATCTAGAACCAGAAATACCATTTGACCCAGCAATTCTATTACTGGGTATATACCCAAAGGATTATAAATCATTCTATTATAAAGACACATGCACATCTATGTTCATAGCGGCACTGTTTACAATAGCAAAGACTGGGAACCAACCCAAATGCCCATCAATGATAGACTGGATAAAGAAAATATGGCACATATACACCATGGAATACTATGCGGCCATAAAAAAAGATGAGTTCCTGTCCTTTGCAGGGACATGGATGAAGCTGGAAACCATCATTCTCAGCAAACTGATGCAAAAACAGAAAACCAAACACTGCATGTTCTCACTCATAAGTGGGTGTGAACAATGAAAACACATGGACTCAGGGAGGGGAACATCACACACTGGGGCCTGTTGCGGGTTGAGAGGATAGGGGTGGGAAGGCAGGGGGTGGGGCAATTGTGGAGGGTTAACATTAGGAGAAATACCTAATGTAGATGACGGGGGGATGGATACAGCAAACCACCATGGCATGTGTATACCTATGTAACAATCCTGCACGCTCTGCACATGTACCCCAGAACAAAGAAGATCTGAGGAAATGAAAAGACATTCTGTATTTCTGATAAACTCACCATCATAGAAAACGTTATTTTTTTGTTTTTCAATCTGTGAATGAGACATTTTAATGGAATCACAGTAAAAATGCCATAAAGATTTTTTATTTTCCTAGACAGGCTAGTTCTAAATTTGTGTGAAACATAAACATGAAAGATTAGCTACAAAAACTCTAAAGGGAGACTGTGGGAAAACTAGTGCTACCAGATGTTAAAGCATATCATTAATCTGCAATCTCTAACGCTCTAAAGTTGTGGAGTACAAAGGTATATACATCAAATGAAACAAAATACGCTATTTGAAAATAAACTCTAATATATTTAAGACACAGTTAAAATTTCAATCAGCTAGAATAGACACATTGTTTCATAAGTGGTGTTTGAACAAAGCAATAGCCACTTAGAAAAACACTGAAATCGGGAGGCCGAGGCAGGTGGATCACGAGGTCAAGAGATCGAGACCATCCTAGTCAACATGATGAAACCCCGCCTCTACTAAAAATACAAAAAATTAGCTGGGCATGGTGGCGCGTGCCTGTAATCCCAGCTACTCAGGAGGCTGAGGCAGGAGAATTGCCTGAACCCAGGAGGCGGAGGTTGCGGTGAGCCGAGATCGCTCCATTGCACTCCAGACTGGGTAACAAGAGCGAAACTCCATCTCAAAAAAAAGAAAGAAAGAAAGAAAGAAAAAAACTGAAATCTATCTCACTTCTTAAACCCAAATATATTTTACATGAATTAAAATTTAAACCAAAAGAATGAAACCACGAAAGTTTTAAATTAAAATACGAATTTTTTGTTTTGCACAGTTGATATTTTCAATGAGTCTATTTTTCTAAATATAACAAAAACTTCAAAAGTCATAAAGAACAATTTATAATTAAGTTAAATAATTTTTTAAATGTATGTTGAAAAAATATCTACCATAAGGACACTCAAAAAAAAAAACACAAAAGGTAAGAAAAAGAACTTACCACAAAGGATTAGTTTTCTAATTATATAAACGGATGAGAAAATATAATAAAGTCCAATAAAAATGGGACATGATCTGACAGATACAGAAACCAGGTACACTTCAAAATACTAAGGGCCATCTATGACAAACCCATAGCTAACGCCACACTGAATAGGCAAAAGTTGAAAGCACTACCTCTAAGAACTGGAACAAAGCAAGAATTTCTACTGTCACCATTCTTATTTCTTATGATACTGGAAGTCCTAACCAGAGCAATTAGGCAAGAGAAAGAAATGAAAGGCATCCAAATAGGAAAAGAGGAAGTCGAATTATCTCTGTTCACTGATGAAATTATTCTATACCTAGAAAACCAAGAAGATTCTTCCAAAAGACTTTTAGACCTGATAAATGACTTTAGTGAAGTTTTGGGATACAAAATCGATGTACAAAAATAAATAGCATTTCTATACAGCAATATAGTAAAAGTTGAGAGACAAATCAATAAGGCAATTCCATTTACAACAGACACACACACACACACACACACACACACACACACACAAGCACCTAAGAATACATCTAACCAAGGAGGTAAAGAACTCTACAAGGAGAACTCACAGATGACACAAACAAAAAAAACTGTGGCACATATACACCATGGAATACTACGCAGCCATAAAAAAGGACGAGTTCATGTCTTTTGCAGGGACATGGATGAAGCTTGAAACCATCATTCTCAGCAAACTGACACAAGAACAGGAAACCAAACACCGCATGTTCTCACTTATAAGTGGCTGTTGAACAATGAGAACACATGGACACAGGGAGGGGAACATCACACACTGGGGCCTGTTGGTGGTGGGGGGTTAGGGGAGGGCTAGCAGGGGATGGGGGAATTGGGGAGGGATAGCATTAAGAGAAATACCTAATGTAGATGACAATGGAGGGGGGAAATGGATGCTGTAAACCACCATGGCATGTGTATACCTATGTAACAATTCTGCATGATCTGCACATGTACTCCAGAACTTAAAGTATGATTTAAAAATAATAAATACATAATGAAAGAGAAAAAAAAAGACCAAGGCAGAAGAATGGATTAAACCCAGGAGTTCAAGAACAGCCTGGGCAACATAGCAAGACCTCATCTCTACAAAAATAAAAAATTAGCTAGGTTTAGTGGTACACACATGTAGTCCCGGCTACTAGGGAAGCTTAGATGTGGGGATTGATTGCACCGAGGAGCTGCAGGCTGCAGTGAGCTATGATTGTGACACTGCATTCCTGCATTCCAGCCAGGGAAACAGAGTGAGAGTCCGTCTCTTTAAAAAAAAAAAAAAGTAAAAAGTAAAAATTAAGGCAAAATAATTGATAAACTCAAATAATGGTTACCTTTGGGAAATAGCAAAAGTGCATCTGGGAGTTTCTGGATTGCTGGTAGTGTTTTTTTGTGTGTGTGGGCTGGAGTGCAGTGGTGTGATCTCGGCTCACTGCAACCTCTGCCTCCAGGACTCAACCCTCCCTCAGCCTCCCGAATAGCTGGGACTACAGGCACTTTTTATCATAGAAATACCAAATATTTGACTAAAATTGTCCATTTTCATTAGGAAGTTTGCCACCACATAGATATGTATTTGTCAAAGTGCTATTTATGTGGCAAATTCCAGGGATAACTTTCTTGTCTTTGTCTCCATTGACAATTGCTATTTGTGCATATTCCTCCAGATAAGTCATTTTTAGCCTTTGATTTCTGGCATGTTAGCATTCTACTGACCCCGCAAAGTAATTTACCAAGCCCACTTGTAAGAGCTAACAGAAGAGTGGCTGGAACATACTTAAGCCTAAGCAGCTCTCTCACAGTCATCTTGGAGGACATTTCATGCTGAATATAAATCTGAGGAAATCCCACTCAGAGAAGTAATGGGCACTGATTTGCCCAAATTTATAACAAGCAAAGCAAAGTTACCAACAATAAGTTCTTACAATAGTTTTAGCTTTGAAAACCTTTCAGATCCTGCTAGGACATAAACAATACAATGTTATCTAAACAACCAACCACTACAGATTATAAGGCATGACAAGGAGCTTGATAATTCCCCTACCTGTGGCCAGTTGAGAAGTGAGACCACTCCAAGGACAATGATCAGGAAATTTAAGGTTTTTTTTTTTCCAGAGTTGGGGTCTTGCTCTGTCATGTAGGCTGGAGTACAGTGTTGCAATTATGATTCACTGCAGCCTCAAGTTCCTGGGCTCAAGTGATCTCCCTCCTCAGCTTACCAAGTAGCTGGGACTACAGGCTGGCATTGCCCCTACTGGGGTGATTTAAACCAATTAAGATCTAAAATAAAACTTGTTCCCTAGATTGGCTATAGATAATCAGGAACAAAGAAGGCGTTCATGGTGGGGGTACCAGATGCAGTAACAGGTAAGACAAAGATCATTCAACTTTTCCAATATGTGCAGCCTGAAAATAGTTTCATTTGCATTGACACAGGGAATTAAGTAGAATTTTGTCTGTTGGTAGACTGTGAGCTTTCTGGAAGTGAGACATGGTATCTTAGGAAGAATTCTCACTTCCTTAATAGGCAAGCTAAGCTTAGGGCACAAAGTTAGAAAATTGCGATGTTAAGGAATTTAACCATAATTTTGTAATCAGAGATCTAGATAGAAGGTATTTTAACTTCAACATATGTTTAGGTTTTGTGTCATTTTGAAAATAACAATTTTCTGTTGCATTTTGTGCAGTGATGCAAGAAAGTACCACAACTACTGTGTTGAGAGCCTCTCAAGACCCCTATTGCAGCCCTGCCCAAGGCGCCATCGCCTTTGCGTCAATCAGCTCTACCTTACTTTTTCATTAATAATGAGGACATAGTTTCCTACTTGCTTGGAGACAATGTAATACAGGACAATAATTGTTTTAAACTGACCATACATCTGAGTTGCCCAAGAAGCTTTAAAAAGTCCTGAGGACCAGGCCCACATACAGAGATCTAATTGTTCTAGGGTAAGAACTGGTCATTAATAGTTACAAAATATTTTCTAAAGTGGCTCCAATATTCATGGAGGATGCAAACTATTGGCATGGTGGTTCAGAAAGCCAACTCAGAAGTCAGACTGTTTAGTTCAGATCAGGAATCAGCAAACTATGACCCACATGCCAATTCTAGCCAGCTGTCTGTTTTTATAAGGAAAGTTATATTGAACACAGCCATATACATTTGTTTCAGTATTATCTATCTATGGCTGCTTTCTCCCTACAAAGGCAGAGTAGAGTAGCAGCAACAGAGATCGTATGATCCACACAATCTAATATATTTACTAACTAGCCCTTTGCAATTTGCTGCCCTTTGGTTTAAATCCTGGATCCATGGCTTTTACGTCTTGGGTTCCTATATGAGCTAATACGTAGTCGTGTGCTAGGAAATGTTTAATAACCAGATTCTAGAGGGTTAGAGAGGAGGGAAGCCCTGCCAATGTCTATGGTGTAAGTGCTTATACTGTTGCCAATTTCAAACTACTGACAAGAATTAGTAATATATTTATATTAGCAATTAAATAATATTTGTGAGATTTATTCAAGTTGTTACATATATAGTGAATTGTTTTCTATTGTTGATTGATGTTCTATTCATGAATAGACCACAATATATACATTCTCTTAATAGAGATTTGAATTTTCCCAGTGCTTTACTATTATAAATATAGAAGTTAGAAACATTTGTACAATATTTCTAGAGACATATGTTTAATTCATTTTGGTAAATACTTATGCATGGAATTGCTGGATCACAGTATCAATGTATGTTTAACTTTATTAGAAAATAAGCTGTCACAATGCAAGGAATTTATATGCCAAATGAGAAAGTTCTGTCAAAATTTTCCTACCCTTTAAAAGCATATATTATTTTAAAATAAAAACTTCAAAAAAAAAATAAGTAAAATGTCATATGGAATTCTGTAGTGTATAAGATGAAATCATAAAATAAAATTCTAAAACTTTGTAGATTCAAAGATATTGAATAATATAATCAATGTATTCATTACCTAGATAAGATTAAAGGCAAAGTAATTGAATGATCAAACAGCTAGTGAGAGATCTCTTCAGATGTTCTTTTCAGATTTTTAGAGTTCAAATTTTTAAAGATTCATATATTCCAAAATATGTTGTCACATCTATATTCATAACGTTTTATTTATATGTTTTATATCTGATAAGTGTTTGTAAGAGCTATTTTTAGCAAATCATCAAAATAAGTATGCTTATATGAACATTTCTAAATGTACAATCCATTCGCCATAGTAATTTAAAAAGGGCTTAATTATGAGAAATTATTCTCATCAGAGTTGTTCACTCCACCACTGTGCTCAATCTAAAAACAGTTCAAGAATTTTTCTCTTTGTCTTTTACATTATTTATTTTCATAATAAATCTGGTGTGCTACGTGTAGTAAAGAGGTCTAGTAAGCATGTTAGAGAAGTTGTTCTGGGTTTACATCCAGTTAAACTTATTCTATCAAGAAATCATAAGAGACTGGGCATGGTGGCTCAGGCTTGTAATCCCAGCACTTTGGTAGGCCGAGGTAGGTGGATTGGCTGAGGCCAGGAATTTGTGACCAGCCTGGTTAACATGGCAAAATCCAGTCTCTACCAAAAATACAAAAATTAGCCAGGTGTGGTGATGCAGACCTGTGATCCCAGCCACTCAGGAGGCTGAGGTATGAAGGTTTAAGAATCACTTAAACCCGGGAGGCAGAGGTTGCAGTGAGCTGAGATTGCACCACCAGACTCCAGCCTGAGTGACAGAGCAAGACTGTCAAAAAAAAAAAAACACAAACAAAAAAAAATGTAAGATTTCTCATCCAGAAGACTGTATTTTGAGATTGGAGAGAAAAATGTATAAATAAAAATTACAACCTAATAAAAATTTTAATTGCATTTTGAGCTTATTATTAAAAAACTCATCTTCACATAACAATGCTCTGGAATCTTTAAACTCTACACAAAATTGTTGCATTTTCAAAGTTTAGCTTTTGTGAAGTCAAAGAAAGAAAGGAAAATATAAAACATGCAATTTTTTTGGAAAGAGATTGACTACTATATTATTTTAAAATATTTAATGGGGGAATACTCATGAGAAATCGTTCTATTGAAATTTTTTTTCTCTTCAAGAATGCAGGAATTCAGAAGAGGAAAAATTAATCTTTTTAAATGCAACCTGAAATAGCCTATATGTAAGGGAAAATAATTCTTTATATGATGTTTACACTATTTGTTCTTTGGATAATGCATTTAGAAGCAAGACTGAATATAAAACAGAGAACAACAAAGGTAACAGTTTTAAGAAAGAGGTCTATGAAAATTTGCAAATTGTTCAGCAAAATGGGGAAAGCTCTCATATAATTACACAGCAAAAGACAAAACAGAGAACAATAAAAATGCAAAAATAAACCCAAGAAACTCATGAAATTTTATCTGTAAGAATAAATACTAGCTGTAGTAAAATACTTCTGCATGTTTTGGTGGCTTAATTAAGTCACTGAGTTAATTTCCGACTGGTATCACATTACAGCGCAATTTCAGGGGATATTACAATATGCAATGGTTCAGAAACCCAGAATGTTTTCTTCCTGTTCTGTCACCATCCTGAAGATCTACGTATTTTTTTAATGGCTAGCAGGAGAAGAAAAAAAAGAGAGAATAGATGGAAGGGAAAAGGCACAAAGAATTCAGGGACTATCTAGAAGGAACACACATGAATTCCACCCACATGCCATTGGCCAGAATTCAGTCAGGTGGCTCCACTTCAATACAAAGTTTTTAGAGAAATACAGTTTAGTCCTGGAGAAAGGATAAATGAACTTTGGTGAAAACCTAGAGTTATCTCTGACTCAGACCACTGTTATTGTCATTGAATATGCCTGTTATTCCTCCTCTTAAAGAAACTGCAGTTTCATCTTTGATTCCTCATGAACCAGTAACTTGTCAATTAAAAAAAAAAAGTACCTGCCCTCCAACTCTTCCTCCTGCCTCTGTCATCAACACAATATATAGCAGTGGATGAAGCAGAGAATAATCTTAATAATGGAAAAAAATGCATCAATCAGTAGTCTGCAGTGATACTGACTGACATTGACTGATACTGATACTAGGTAACACTGAGAAGGCCCTCCAACATGGAGATGTAGGAAGATACCTGATGATTCTGCATGCTGACAAATGCCTTTGTCATTTCTCTCTATGGTCCATAACTCTGACTGGAGGTGGATCCTTCTTACATGAAATCTGCAAGGTGACACTTGAAAGGCTTTAGGAAATTACATCCACATTTGAGGACTATATGGCTCTTCCTGCCTTCTTCCCACAGGGAATGGTTTTAAGGCTTGCAATGCGTTCTTTGTGTTTTTTGATTGTTTGCTAGTCAATGTTTACACATTCCCTAGGAAACACAATAATCTCAAAAACTTAGTAGGCTCCTGATGTAATAATTCCTTCCAAACAGTTCTATAACCTGGTAACCACATTCGAGTTTCTTTCGTAAGTATAATTCTCAAGTATTCTTTATTCTTTTGCTTCATTACTCCATTTAGATGCCCATCTCTTTCAATTTAATGGTGACTACCTTGAGACTATCTGAAACAATAATTTTCAGTGAGAATGTAACACTATTGATTTAATTTGTTGCAGAGCTCGGTCACAGTTCAACTGAGTAATCTCCTTGTGTCTTCATAACTCAGAGCTTTCTGAAAATCACAACCCTATCTGTGATCTGGAAACTTTTATGACACTGAAAAACCTTGAATTTCTGGAAGCTATTTCTTTTCACCTCTGCTTGCAAATTGGCATAATTCTTTCTGAGCTCACTCGGATTTTGTAATACCTTGCCAAAGACAGGCAATAGTAGCCGACACACATTACGTTCTAAGTATTCATTTCTCATAGATCCACTATCATAAAAAGGCATAAGGTCTAATTTCCAAGTTATTTTAGAAATGCTTTTACCAAATATAATGCAGATAAACATATTGCCAGCCTCTAGTATTAGTTTTGGTGCAACTTTCCACACCACAGCTAAATACACCACATATTTTAGGCTTTATTATAACATCATCCCACTGCCAGTACTAATTTCTGCATTGAAGTAAATGCTAGCTGCAGAAATAAGAAAAAAAAACAATCTTAATCTTAAGTTATATTTCTTACACATATTGCAATCCAACATGAATCAGCACAGGGTTGTAGGAAGGGACAGATAGAGGACACTCTGCTCTGTGCAATTGTTAAAGGATCTAGACTCCCTTTATCTTGCATGTTCATTGTGCTCTTGGGAAACGATCAGCAAATTTTCCTTAAAGCATCAGATCGTAAATATTTAAGTCGTTGTGGGTCCTATAGTTTCAGCCATACTATACAATTCAGCCATTGTAGCAAGAAACCAGCATTAATGAATGAGTATGCATCTGTTTTAATGAAACATTACAAAAATACATTTAAAATACAGCCTCAAATTTAAATCCAATAACATTTTCAAAAGAAGGTAGCTAGCTGGATTTGGCCCACGGACTGTTCTATGCCAGGGCCTCAGAGATTTCTATTATATTTTCTACATCTGTCCAGCAACCAAAGAAACAAGCATTGCATGAAATATTTCATGAGGGATTTTGGGGACCAGGTCTAGAAATGGCATATATTTTAGGTACATATTCTATTAGCTTTAATTCAGTATCATTGTTGCCTAACTACATGCAAGCTATACCATGTGTTCAAAAGAAAAAAATAATAGCATAATTCTGTTATATAAATATAAAAAGAAAATATTAACAACCACTAATATACCTCGGAATAATTGTAATTTTTAATATTTAAATACATGACAAAATAAAGCAACATTTGATTGCTACTTGTGCAATTCCTGACTAACAGGTCATTCTGGGTATGTTTCTGCTTTTGTTACATGTCATCTCTCCCTGAAAAATAAAAAAGCGCATAGGATGGAAATTTGCGCTTTTAGATACTATGTTTAGTATGTTTTTAAATATGGTCCTATATCACTAACAGTATTCCTGTGATATAGATATGATTGTTTCTATTATATAGAGAAAATTTTAGCTCAAAGACGTTTAATGACTTGGACAAAATCAAAGCTAGTGATAATAGCCAGCTAAGTTGCCTTTCCATAATTCTAAATCTAGTCCTTTTTACGTTAAGCCATGAACAGCTTCTATGAAAGTAGAAAGCATGTTTCTGCTGTTGCCCATGGTTTTACACAGCTAGGGCTTCTATTTTAATACAGGAGATGATGAATTGCTGCAGATACTCATCAAAATGTTTTCACGCAAATATATTTCTTTAAAAACAAATGAGAGAAGTCTGTTCATTTGGGAAATTTAAAAAAATTGTGAAGTTAATATTTCAAAAGGAAGCATTTTCATTTGGTTTGTATAAAAATGTTTAAAAGCAAAGAAGTTTCTCTGTTATCCAATAACTTTTCCCTTCTGAATTACTTTTTATTTTTACTGTTTATTTGAATCCATTGTTCCTTCATAGCCAAATGATGTCTTTGGGATTACCTCCTAGGTAAAACCTTGCCTTATGAAAATCTGGTATTTCTATCAACTTTTCAAATATTCTTCCAAATGTCCTCAGTTCTAATAATGTCAATGGTGTAAGTTATAAAAGGGTGCACTGACCTCTGGATGACACAGCTCGTTGGACAGAAAAATGATTGGGTTCTTCGTTACCAGCTGCCACTTTGGCCAGTCACTGTTGGGCAGTGATGTGGGTTCAATGGTGGGCTTTAATACCAGGTTGTAGTCCCTGGAACTCGTGAATGTTATCTTACATGAAAAAGTTTTGCAGATGTAATTAAATCAGGTTTTTAGAGGAGGGGATTGCCCTGAATTATCTGGGTGGGCCCTAAATGCCATCACAGGTATCCTTACAAGTGAAAGGCAGAAGGGGATTGAGGAAACACAGACAGAAGAAAAAACAATGTAAATACAGAGGTAGAGATTGGAGTGATGTGGCCACAAGTCACGGAATACAAGTGGCCACCAAAATCCAGAAGATGTAAGGAATGGACTCTATACCAGAACTTTCTAAGGGAAAGTAGCCTGGCTGATTTAATTTTGCCTTAAGCCACCAGGTTTGTGGTAATTTGTTACAGAAAACTCATACAGGTAATATGTGAGTAATCCTATCTCTGAAACAATTTCCACTCTGCAAACAACAGTGTAAGAGAAAGAAATATCCTCTCTCTTCAGAAAGTGTCATTTTTGTCCTCAAAACCCATTCCACTTCTTTAATCTGTGTGTTAACCAATCATAATTTTAATGCTTTTCTTGGTTACTTTTTAATGTTATGAATAAATTTCTCAATTTCTCTTTAATATTATGAACAAAACAATATTCTGTCTTCACATCACCACCTATTATTTATACATTTTATCAAAATCAATCCAATCATCAAACTAGAATGTTCCAATTATTATGTTTCTTTATTTCATCTACCTCCCCAATTTTTTATTTCTGCCCTTTCCTATCATCTAATTTTTCCCTGGTCAGTAGACCAAGCTCTTTGTTACTGTTTTGTAAGCTTTATTTCCCATATTCCCTAATTTTAGAAAAGGCTTTTTCATCAATTTTGTTCAACAAAACACTCCAAATGTAGATCCCAGCCTATATTCCCAAAATGCTTCTCTTAAACTAGAAAAGAAAATTTCAAATCCAGGCAAACTGAGATTCCCACGTGAAACCAGAAATAATCTGTGATATATGCAAAACAATAAGCATTATCAAATGTAGAAAGTTGCTGAGTCAGAAGGGATCCACTTAAAATTTCCCTCTAAATGTCAACTTAGTTAAAAAGTTAATATGTAAACTGTACTTCATCATCAGAGTACAGAAAGCAGAATGAAGAACCATGAGAAGACAGAAGGGAGATAATCCAATTCCTAATTTATATTTGGATTTTCCTTTCTGTCCCTCTGCCATTCTTCTTTTTCTCTGCTTTCTCTTATGTCTCCACAGCCATCATCACAATGATGTTCTTCACAATGAACAAGGAGTAAAACAGGTCACTAAAAAATTCAAAGACATCAAAGGCATAGAGAGAATGGGAAGAAACCAGAAGCCAGTATTCATTTTCTATTGCTTCTTTTTCCTTAATATCAGTCCATTCCTCCTCGATTAAAAAAAACCAAAACACATTCCAAAGAATCAATGTTCGTATCTTAAATCTTAATCTCAATCATTATGTACCTATCCATACATACATGATACATGCATACTTTGTGTCACCAAGTAGTACATATTATAAACATTCCTTAGGTAGTCTGAAGAAATAGAAAATGAGATCAAAATATTCATGCAGGAATTCACATAGGGATATGCAACAGTAGGTGTTCTGCTGTTGCTAAAGGTAGTGAACAAATTTAGGTCTAAACTTCTACCAAGGAACGTGAAGGGTCTGAGATTTTACCCTGCATGCAGTCCCATGTGTTGGCCTGACACGATTTCACGGATATTGGCAGAAAACAACACAACAAGCAGCATGAGCTTCATTTTAGTGTCTTCACTTTGTCCTCCAAATCTCACAGGGTCAACACAGAGTAAGCCAGATGCATGTTTTAGGTGGGTTGCATGCAGTAGTTTTGCTCATTCCTAAGAAAACGATCGAGCTCAGAAAATCCCAAGGTGTTATAACAGAAAGTAAGGAAATCTGCTTGACATTTACCCTAGAGAGAGACATTATCTCCATTATTTTGGGCAGAAAAGAGACCTGCCCTTTGCTTCAAATTTTGTATTATTTTTATTGTTGTATTATTTTCTAATGTTTTAAGTTTTAAATATTTTCTACCCACAGTTAGATCACTGGATGCAGAACCCATGGATACGGTGGGCCCAGTGTATTTTGATGTATCTACAGTCATCCATTGGTCTTTGTGGAAGACTGAGTCCAGGACTCCCCATGTATAACAAATCCATGCATATTTAAGTCCTGCAGTCAGCCCTGCAGAACACTCAAACATAAAAAGCCAGCCCTCCACATACTTCAGTTTCACAACCTGTGAATATTGTATTTTCCATCTGCATTTGGTGGGGAAAAAAAAAAACCCACTTATAAGTGGATCTCCACAGTTCAAATCCGTGCTGTTCAAGGGACAACTGTATTATCAAGATAAAGAAGTTAAGGGTTCAAATATAATACTTCATTTTTAGACTTGTGTATTTTTTTGATAGTGCAAAAATTTCACATTAGAATATTTAGTTGATCAGCCTTCTCCACGCCCACACTGGAGAAATGTGGCTATGGCAACAGTCATACCATTGCCCTGAAGCAAGTCCAGATGCTGGTGGCTCCCACAACCTCCAAAGTGTTATATGAAAAAATGGAAAGGTCGTTCAAATTCAGTTGAATCAGCAGGTAGTAAAGGAATGGTATTCAGAAAAGAATAACATATTAGCCTTAACTTACACTTTTTCAATTTTGTTTTCAAATCTAATGGACCATTTATTTCAAGTTATCAATGATACTTAGCTCTGAACATCTTGAATTTTGTTCTACTATAGTTTTATGTATTAATGCATAAAATACATAAAAGCAACTACCACATGCCTGTTATTTTACTAGCAACTACTTAGTGAATTTTAGTTCACGAAGTTTAGAAACTAATATAGCCTATGGTCAAGCCAGCAAGTCCATCACTGTTCTGACATCACAATGACTACAGACTACTGTGGACATTTGCTTCGAAAAAATTATGCTTCATCCATTATTTTACTTTGTTTGGTTTCTATAAATGCAATAAAAGCTATTTTTACAGGAGAGAGAAAAGAAAAAATGTCTTCCATTTTTTGAGATTCTATATACATATATTTACATAGATTCTATGAGAATATAGAATATTCTCACATATTTTCTATACAGAAGAAATACCTATTTCTATAATATAGAATATTCTCATATATTTTCCATATATAAGATATTTTCTGTATATGAGACTATATTCTCCATATATTCAATGAGAATTTTGTTTTATTTTCTGCCAATCTTATATTTCTACACATCTATATATAGATATCAGTAACCTTTTCCTCTTACAATGGTAAGTCTTTTTAAATTATTGCCTAGAACTTTATACAATGGCCATATTATGATATAAACAGTTTTCGATCTTTAAACATATTTTTTCTATTTTTATTGTTATTAACGTTACTATTTAAAAATTATGCACAGAAATCTGGTTGTATAGAGTTTGTGGTGACAATTATTCCACAGTATCAAATTTCAGAGCTGGAATTACTGTATTAAAGTTAAGAAAAAAAATTTATCATAAAATTATCAGAAGTTACCCTTATATATTCCTTCTTTCTCCTCTAGACTCATCATCTACACACACTAACTGTCATGATCACTATCCTACATTAAGATCAAGAATACAGTTCCCTCCACTAGTTAGCTGGAATAAATCATTCAAATAATAAACTCTTGAAGAATGTTTTTTTATTTGATGGAAGAAAATTATTTCCCAGAAAGAATATTTGTATCTTAGCTTATTGTAGTTTTAATGTCCATAATTGGCTAGAAGTTCAGTATTACTAACCTGATTTTATAAATAAAGAAGTTGTGCCTCAGAAAGGTTAGGTATTCTATCTCAGGTTATATCCAGCGAGTGACAGAGCTTGAATTCAAATCCAAGTCGGTTTGAGATTCTACTGCACTACTTTATTTACAAATATTATAAATCCAAAGCATAGCCCTTCCTAAAATGAAGTTTCAGGCACCTATAAAACAAATATTTTCATGAGAGGAGTTATTCCTAGCAATCCTCAAATCTCACCTTTACACGACTATTTTCTCTGGTGAATTATAATGCTGTCACTGTCAAAGATTTTGATGATAAATAAATCACATTACAACCGTCTCTTGCTGCAAGGTCATCATGGGATCAACCTATTTTACTTAATCCATTCTTAAACCTTTATAGTTGAATCCATTTTAAAATTTCTGCAAATATGCCACTTTTCATATAAAACTACATATAAAAGCAGGTTTCTCCCAAAGTATTTTCAGTTATATAGAGCATTCTAATCTTGTCCCTTATTATCTGTACATTTTCACCTAGCCAAAAAGGATATAAAAACTTGCTGACTTTTATTTCCATCCAACTATATTTTCTTGGAAATGCTTTCAAAAGCATTACAGTAAGAAAGTCTTTTATAATGTTTACTCAATGTTTAGTAACTTTTATTTGGAAACAAATGCCCCAAATTAGGCTCCATATGATCAATCTCAGTGATTAGCATACGCCACCGGCCCCAGAAGATCTAACACAAGAATGAGATAAATGCAGTTTTGTAATCTATCTCAATTTGCCTTTTAAAAAGGTTAATAGATTTGTTTCTAGGAATTTACTTTCGACATCTTTGTTTTTGTGCTTTGCACCTAGTAAATTGTCAGGTTTACTCTTGTGCATTTGAATCTGGTGAGAAAAACAACAAACACAATATTCCCTTATTTTCTCCGTCACCTTATATAAACCTCTCTCCATAACATCAAATTTACTGAAAAATCCATATTAAAGAGACATTAAAGTATAATTTTGAAAATCTACCAAAATAATAATATACTTTAATATAATTTATCATTACAATAGATAATTTTAGGTATTTTTATTAACTTTCTCAACATAGGAAAATATTTTTTAAATACACAAGAATCAAGTTGTGTGGACATTATAATGTTTCTTATTTTTGGAAATTGACTACTTTGTTTTAGTTTATGAGCTCCTCAATAGACAAGCTATTGTTAACTTCAAAATTTTCTCTCTAGAGAGCTACATGAGCTATCTCAAACAATAGAGCAGAACATTATCCTAACTTCCATCCATGGCAGGTACCCACATAAATTAATACATAAAGTGAATAATAGTATTACTATTACATAACAATAATGATAAGAAGAATTTTATTAATATTACCATCAGTGGAAGAAGCCAGGTAAGAATGTCATCAAAATGTCAGAATAGACAGTATCCCGCTTATATTCCCCAAGACCTGCACCCATCCACAGTCAAATCTCTCTGCAAGAGCCTCAGGATTTAAGTATAAGTTTTTGAAATCTCAGAGGAGCCCAAGACCTAGGAAGGTCATTTTGAGAGTGCAGACAACCAGGTGGCTGATCCATGAAGCTTGCTCCTAGGTTCAAGCCCAGAAAATGTCCAGTTCTCCATGGGGGTTTGCTACAGCTCAATTTGGCCTTGAGACTGCAATCACAGCAATCTGTTGAGGGGTGCAAAATGAATTATGCACACTAGTGCCTTGGAGGAAAGGCTCATCTGTTCACTGACATTAGTCTCAGCAGTGAATCTGAAGCTTGCCCTGGGGTTCAGCTCTAGTTCCCCTCAGCTGAGGTGTTAGCTCAGAGCTGCCCAAGCAAGGACACAGAGGAAGCCTCACTTCTATCTGACAGGCCAGGAGTCAGAGCCTCCTGGATGGCCTCGTCCACCTCTGTCCCATAGCAGATTCCAGATCCTTGCAGGCCAGGAGTCAGTGCCTGCCTGAAGGGCTTACCTACTTCTGTCCCGTAGCAGATTCCATACCCAGTCTCCTCTCTAGCCCCTTCTACTGAAAACAGGGAACTATCCTATCTGCCCAGGAACTTGCTGGGAGGTTCTATCTCTTCTGAGCAAACAAGACTGGGCTCCCCAGCCACTGACCCACAGCAGATCCCATAGGTGACTAGTCTCAGCTCCAGCCTATCCTGATGCAGCTGAGGAACTAACCATCTGGGCAGGGTTCTCCTGGGAGACATGTGCCACTTTTAGCTAATGAGACCAGGCTCCCCAAACTTCATCCCCCAGTCTCAACTTCAGTCCCTACTACTGCAGTTGGAGAACTATCCCATCCATGCCGAGACCTCTGGGAGGTACATACTTCTATAAGCCAACGGGAGGTTCTCCAGCCTCTATCCCAAAGCAGATCCAAAGGAGACCCAGTCTCTGCTTTGGCACCTACTACTACAATCAGGGATTATCCCATCTGTGCAGAAACTTGTTGGAAGACATGCACACTTTACAGCCAGTGAGACTAGGCTCTCTAGCTTCTGCTCCACAGCAGATCCAGAGGAGGCCAGGTATCAACTCTGGCACCTCCCACTGCACTCTGGGAACTCTCCCATCTGTGCTAAGGCCTGCTGGGAGATGCATACCTGTCTGAGCCAGTGAGATGGGCATTCCAGCATCTGTCCTATAGCAGTCCCCAAGGGAGTCCAGTTTCTATTCCAGCTTCCCCTGCTGCAATCAATGAACTACCTTATCTGTGTAGAAACTTGTTGGACAATGTACACCTCTCTGAGCTGTGACCAGGCTCTCCAACCTATGTCTAACAGCAGATCCTAGGATGACCAGTCTCATCTCTAGCACCTCCTGTTGTAGTTGAGAAAATACCTATTTGTTCAAGGACCTGCTGGATGATGCATATCAAGGGAGCTGCTGAGAAAAAGAACCACCAGGGCAACTGGGACAGTATTCTGGACTCAAGTCTCTGGCCAGCATTCTCACAAAGTCCCAGTAGCCTCCCTGGGAGTTCCCCATGTACATTTGGGCCAGAAAGCCACTTCGACCTTAGAGTCCTCATGAGACTGTACGAATATATGGAAATTCAATAACATGCTCCTAAATGAACAATGGGCCAATGAAGATATTCAGAAGAAAATTTAAACATACTTTAATGAAAATGAAAACACAATGTATGGGAACATATGGAATATAGCAAAAGGAGTACAAAGAGGGAAGTTTATTGCAGTAAATGCCTACATCAAAAAATAGAAAGACAAAATAAACAACCTAATGATGCAACTCATGGCAATAGAAAAGCAAGAATAAACCAAGCCTGAAATTAGTAGAATAAAAGAAATAAAAATCAAAACACAGATAAATGAATTTGAGACCAAAATACAAAATACCGAAAAATAAAGAGTTTGTGTGTGTGTGTGAGATGAAGTCTTGCTCTGTCACCTGGATTGGAATGCAAAGGCCCAATCTCAGCTCACTGTAACCTCTGCCTCCCAGATTCAAGCAATTCTCCTGCCTCAGCCTCCCAAGTAGCTGGAACTACAGGTATGCCACCACATCGGCTAATTTTTGCACTTTTTAGTAGAGACAGTGTTTCACCATGTTGGCCAGGCTTGTCTCAAATTCCTGACTTCAAGTGATCCACCCGCCTTGACCACCCAAAGTGCTGGGATTACAGCTGTGAGCCATGACTGGGCAATTATTTTTTTAAAAAAGTTAAACAAAATTGATGAGCAAACTGATGAAACAGACTGAGAAAAAAAAGACCCAAGTAAAAGCAGAGAGAAAAAAGAAACATTACAACTGATACCACAGAAATTGAAAGGGATCATTTGGCATTTTTGTAGAGACTAATATGAACAACTATATGCCAAGAAATTGGAAAACCTATAATAAATGGAAAAATTCCTGGACACATACATTCTACCAAGGTTGAATCTTAAATAAACAGAAAATCTAAACAGACCAATAATAAGCAATGTGTTCAAAGCTGTAATTTAAAAAATCTCTTGTAAAATAAGTGCCCAGGACCAAGTAGCTTCACTGCTGAATTTTACTAAACATTTAAAAAGAAACAATACCAAATCTACTCTAATAATTTCAAAAACATTAAAGAGGAGAAAATACTTCCAATCTCATTATACAAGGTCAGCATTATCCTGATAGCAAAAGCAAATAAGGACACAACAAAGAAAGAAAACTACAGTCCAGTATCCCTGATGAACATAAATGCAAAAACACTCAACACATTACTAGCAAACTGAATTCAACAGCACATCAAAAACATCACTTATCATAATCAAGTAAGATTCATCTCAGGGACGCAAAAATGTTTTAACATATTATGTCAGTAATTGTGACACATCAACTGAGTTGAGGATAAAGTCATATGATCATTTCAACAGAGGCTAAAAAAGCATTTAATAGAATTTTACAACCCATCATGATGAAAACTCTCAACAATTTGGGTATAGAAGAAACATACCCTAACACAATAAACTCTAAAATATGCATGAAACCACAAAAATTTCTAAAGAAAACAATCCGAAGCAGAAAGAACAAAGCTCGGGGCATCACATTACCTGATTTCAAATATTCCACAAAGCTATAGTAACTAAAGCAGCATGGTACTGACATAAAAAGAGACACTTTGATCAATGGAACAGAATAGAGAACCCAGCAATAAATCCACACTTAGGCCTAACTCATTGTATCATATGTTCTTGGGGCAGGAAAAGACAGACACTTTATAAAATGATGCTGTGAAAACTGAGTATCCACAGGCAAAAAAATAATTTTAAATATGTAAATGTAAGACCCAAAACTGTGAAACTACTGAAAGAAAACATTGGGGAAATGTTATAGAACATTGGTCTTAGCAATGATTTTTGGGGTAAGACCTCAGTAACACAGCCAACAAAGGCAAAAATAAACAGATTGAATTACAACAAGGTAAAAAGCTCTTACACAGCAAAGGAAATGTTCAACAAAACATAAAGACTACAGAATGGAAGAAAATATTTGCAAACCATCCATCTAACCAGGGATTAGTAACCAGAGTATGTACGTTATACGAATAACTCAATAGAAAGAAAAATAATCTGATGACAAGAAAATGATGAAGGACCTGAGTCCACCTGGAGCGGCCACTGCAAAGACACTGACTACAGCAGGGTAAGCACTAAAGGAGCAACATGCTCCATTGAGCTGACAGAAACCAAGATCAGGCAGGAGTCCCACCCCCTTCTGAGTTGTGGGTGGGAGCCCTGCCCTCCTTGGCACAACTGCAGACACCCAGCGATGGCTGTGGACCTGGGCATCTCTGTGATCTCAGGGGCCAAGGAAGCCCTCTACCCTCAGAGGCTTAGAGATGCCTACTCCCAAGATTTTTACTCTCAGGTAAAAATCTGCTAAAAACAAGCAAATAAGTCATTAATGCTCATGAGACATGCCATAAAAACAATCCCCTCAATAGATGGCTTCTCTCCCCTGAAACCCAAAGAACAAGAGACTACCTAGGAGCAGACTGATAGATGCATTTCACCCATCTGCCAAAGACAACAGGCAACCTCTGTCTCCTAGTATGGGTAGATACCTTCACTAACTAGATAGAAGCATTTCCATGTTGAACAGACAAAGCCTCTGAGGCTATAAAAGTACTAACTAATAAGATAATTCCTCACTTTGGACTTCCTAAGCACATCCAGAGTAATAATGGCCCCTCACTCAAGGTGGCTGTCCCCACGGGGGTCTCAAAGGCACAATGTATACAATACCATCTTCATTGTGCTTGGAGACTACAATCCTCAGGAAAGGTAGAAAAGACAAGTGACATTAACAAACGGCACCTTAGAAAACTGTCTCAAGAGACTCATCCCCCCCGGATTACTCTTACCCCCACAGCCCTACTACATGTCAGAAACAACACTAAACAGCTGGATTTAAGTCCCTTTGAAATGATTTATGGATGGCCTTGCTTCGCCATGATTTCTTGCTAGACCAAGAAAACTCCGATTTAATTCACATTTAATTTCTTCGTCCCATTTCCAACATGAACTAAAACAACGAAGGGAGGCCAGTCCCATGAATTAGAGCCATCTCTATTCCACCCGGCAGACTTAGTACCGGCAAAGACACTTCCTTCCGTTTCCCCCTCTCCAGGCCTGGAATGGGCAGGACCTTACACTGTACTTCTTCCTACTCCTATGGCAGTGAAGGTCACTGGAATAGATTCTTGGATTCATTATACTCAAGTAAAAGCCTGCAAAACTGACAAAACTACCTGTTGACCCAGTAGAACACCTGAAGTACCACAATGAAGAAATCAGGGACTTTAAGCAAAAAAAATCACAAAAGGTAAGTGCTAATAGTTAACCCTCTATGGATACGCTATGCTTACTGTTCTCACCTTTATCGAATTCCTCACCATAAGGCATCTTTGTCAAGGACCCCTTATTTCTGAACTCTCAAGAGATTATCTACTCCCCTAAACAGTTATTTCTCTAAAAGTTCAACTATCCCATACAAAATATAATTTATTTCACTAGCATAAAATAGCAATAGCCGCAACATTGTTTTTAGAATGATTAGTCTATTTTACTTCTCCTCTATTATCTTTGGCACTGTTTTTCTCATGTATTTAACCTCCTTGTAAAGATTGTTTCTTCTTGTATAGAGGCCATCAAACTCCAAGCTATCATGCAACTGGAGCCTCAGATGTTGGCTCCCTTTTTACTGAAAACCCTCAGATAGGCCTCTGAGTGAGATCTGATTGCTGTTTTCCCCAAAACAATGCTCCCTGTCAGCATGAGGCAGTTAAGGGCAGTCCTCATCCTAATGGCAATTAGGTATACCTGCTCAGAGGCGGGATTGGTGGCTGCAGTGGCCTGTCTAGAGTAGCCATTGCAAAGACACTGGCTCCAGTGGGGGAGGTGTGTCCAGGGCTGTGCACTCCAAGGAGCTGGCAGGAGCCCTGCACCCCCTTCTGAGTTGGCAGGATAGGAGCCTTGCCCTCCTGGGCACAGCTGCAGCTGCCCAGCCATGGTTGTGGACCCAGGCATCCTGTACTTTCAGGGTTCTGGGAAGCCACCCTGTCCCATCAGGCTTGGAAGTGTCTGCTCCCACTGTGGGCACCATGGACAGCAGGTTGATTATGGCAGGAGGCCAACAGGCTCCTGGGTGGAAAGGGCAGGTCCCAGGTGAAGCCCGCCTTCAAGCCAGGGACATTCTTAAGCATGTGGCTCATTGAGAACTCAATAAATGAGCACATTATTATTATCTTCATATTTATAAACAGCTAAATATAAACAAGTTATCCATGTAGATGTTTATCAGTATTACAGAGAACTATTAAAACATTTTAGCTAGGAAGTATTTTATTGTTGCACATTGTAATTATCCCTTTGCCTACCTATATTGGTCATTAAGAAAATTTAAAGTATGCATGCACACATGTTCATAAATGTGTGCAATTCCAAAGGAACAGGTTGAGCTCAAGACCTAATTCATAACTGGGCCAGCAGCCTGGATAGTCTCCCATGTAAAATTATTTCAACATCTCCCTAAGTTGTTCATCAGATTAATCATAAGGTTAATAATGCTACTTTATGCAAAGGTAAAGAGTCATTGGTTAATATATGTAAGGCACTCTGAATTATTTTTAGAAGCCTTACTATCCCAAGGAAGAGACAACTTAATTGTTTTTACTTCTATAGTTTTTCATGGCATTTCACTTTGTTCTCAGCTTTTTTGGTTTTTCAGAGTCAGCCTGCCAAGGAAGTAGCATTCTAAAATAACTGCCTTCCTTATTTCATGTGTCACTACCCTCCTCCTAACCATTAGTCACTGTTCACAATATAGAGACAGACACCTATCTGAACCTTAGCATGAAGCATATGCACTATTGTACATGGAATCAACTTAAAAAGGTCCTATGACTTTTACTTTAGGTTAGCAAATAGACAAAGCAAGAATATTATTCCTGAAGCTTAGAACTTTTTCAAGTAAGAGCCATGTTTCATTTCACTAGTAAAAGAGAAAAAATATTTTCTACTTACTGTTTTTATGCACAATCATAGTACAGCAGTTCAAGAGTTCACTGGTTATCAGGCAAATTCAATGCGAGTTTTATGGAAGCCACTTCCTTCTGTGTACATGACTTAGAATTGGGTACTTACACAGGAAAGTGTATTTTCTCAATCATGGCAGCTTGATTAACTCATGTTTCTTTCATTGAGTTTTTTATGTTGAATGGAGTCTTTTATCATAAGCTTTCTCCATCATTTCACAAGCGAGCTTTCCTTTTTCCCATTGGATTTCAGCATAGGTGAAAGTGGTAACTTAAATGTATTTAAATTGACTGTCAAAACATGATTTGGTAAAAAACCATTAAAATAATCTCCCAAATGCCCTGATGCATTAAACATTTGCAGGTACACCTATATTGCAGGCAGGGAATGTGTTTATCTCTATTTTATAAGTAGTCTTCAAAGGAAAAAAGGGAGCCTAGAAATTGACAACTGGTCTAGAAGAATTTTCACATATTGAGTGTATGCTTGCACAAAGCTTTATTCTGTTTTTGTAGATAATAATATGCCTCCTTAATTAGTTCTGGAAGGCATATATTGCAGACTGAATGTTACCTGGCAAGCATTCAAAAGATTCAAGTTTACATTTTATTTTTCTCTTTGGAGGAATATTCTTTAAGAAATGAAATATTAGAAAAAGTATTCTCTTCATAAAACATTAAAGGATTTCCACAATGAAATCTCTTTTTTGCCATCCTGTTTAATTAAAATCTAGCTTTGGAAAGCTCAAGTACATATAACTTAGAGTAGGTATGAAATTTCTAATAGACAAACTAAAACGTACTGAGTAAAACAAGATATCAAAGAACTACTAAAAACCTAGACTCTAGGAAATACTCACTAAAACGTTTAGTCGTGTATTATGAATACCTCCCCACTGTGAATATATTCACTATATTCACATGTGATTTCTATATCTAATATCCGATTAAAGAAAAGAGTTGTTAGAATAATTTTAAAAGATCACTAGTTTTATTAGAGTCATCTACCAACGTGAATGAATGGAAAATAACCTTTTTCAATCCTTTGTGTCTTTAAGATGCCAGTAAATTGCTGCATCTGACAAAGACACACAAAGCTTACTGACTTTTCCTATTACGCATGATACATTCACAATCATTTATGTAGCATCCATTATATTCATAATGGTCTGGTTAAGTGAGATAGAAGTTGCAAAGGTAAATAAGGACTTGACTGTCAATGAGCTTACAGTTTACCAGCATGTGTGACCGCTATAATAGACAACAGGAAAACGAAGATTTTTTATTAAGACATAGAGGGTTACACATTACAAGATAGTGAATATTTTCAACTAAGAATTATTGAACCTTTAGAAAGGTAATAATAATAAAAAAAAAATTAGAAAACAGGCAAAGAGCATTTAGCCTGACTGGATGTCATTGTCTTTGTATGAGGAAGTGCAAGTGACTGATTTTAGCTCAAACACAGGAGTATGAGAAAGAGAATTGTGGGGAGTAGTTTGGGAATGGAAGAGGGAGTTGGAAACTATATCATTAAAAAAACTTGAATACTTGACAAAGGCTTTAGAACTTTATTTCACGGAGGAAAAAATACCAAAAATGGTTGTTCCTAGTGGTGTAATCAATAATGACTCTTTTTTTAATGTATGGAAAGTAAAATTTCTGAAAAGTTTCCAATCAACCACAGTTGGCCATTATACAATAAGGGTTTGAATGTTGAAAGTCTACTTATATGCAGACTTTTCCGATAATACAGTCAGTCCTCTTTACCTCCGTGTTCCACATCCATAACCATATGTGGATTGAAAATACAGTATTTGTGAGATGTAAAATGTGCATCTACGGAGGGCTGACACTTTGTGTTCACGTGTTCTACAGGGCTGCCTGCAAGACGTGAGTGCATGGGCAGATTTCGGTGTTCCCAGGGTGTTCTGGACCAAATCCTCTACAGATTTTGAGGGACAACTGTATATAGTGAATGAAACTCAAACTCAGAAGGGAAAATGAACTTAGGTAAAATAAATTCATTACTTAAAATCTGTTCTACTTGCTAGGTACACTTCTCCAAATGTGTGACTTACACGATTATCACCTCTACAAATAAGCTGATGAAAGAAAATACAAGTATAGAACTTTTTGCAAAGACTATTAGCATACAATCATCCCTACTCTAAAAGCAGAAGTATTTGAAAGAAAAATAACCAAACAAGAGAGAGCGCTACTCAGAACACACAATTTGTAGATTATTATCACAGCTAAATGTGATGCTTGCAATTTCTCTTCAGGGAAAAAAAAAAGGGATGAAGTGTAACAAAGGAGCAATTATTTATAGGCAGAGTACCACTCAGCTCTTCAATTACCGGTTATATCATATGTGTTGTTTATAAGGAGGTGGATTCATATTTTAGATGCCTGAGCTCTACAGTCTCAAGTGTATCTCTTTGAGAACAGGGATCATGTTTCATATTTCCTCATATTTTGCAGCTATGACTAGTTTAACATTTTCACAAAGCAGATTATCCATAAACTTTCCATGAATTCAATTACTGCGACTTTTAGAACTTCAGAAGTCCTACTCACTCTAAAATCTGAAGGCCTTACTGCACTGACTGTTATAATTAATTCTTACATGCTTAATGACATGCAATTGCCATCTAGGAGGTGTGATAAAATAAGCTGCTTTGGCCCTCTAACACTTTAAAAATCATAGACTATAAAATAAAGCGGTTAGAATAAACTGTGGAAGTTTGCTGGCACAGTAATTGATAAAGTGACTTTTATAGAATGCAAGTCCCACAGATTATTTTGGGGACAAAGATCCTGTGGTCATAATGAGTTTAGAGAATGCTATATATAATGTTTTCCTTCTGGTGGTAATAATATACCTTAAAAACAGGAAAGCATTTTAAAAGATGGTTAATAAGGAACATAGCTTCATTTTAAGTTCATATTTCCCCAAATTATTTAAAGTTCATCTTTTTCCTTTTTTAATGTATGCATATATATATATACACACACACACACACATATATACACACATGTATACACACACACATATATACACACATACATATTATTATACTTTAGGTTCTGGGGTACATGTGTAGATCATGCAGGATTGTTGCATAGGTACATACATGGCAATGCGGTTTGCTGCCTCCATCCCCCCATTACCTGTATCTAGCATTTCTCCCCATGTTATCCCTCCCCAACCTCCCTACTCCCTGCTGTCCCTCCCTAGTCCCCCACAACAGACTCCAGTGTGTGATATGTTCTCCCTGTGTCCATATGTTCTCGTTGTTCAACACCCACCTATGAGTGAGAAGTTCATCTTTTTCAACTGTCACATTGATCAACAAAAACACATTTGGAAATGTTCCAATCCAAATGCCTTGTGGTACTGGGAAACAGAGTATAGTGCGATGGTTAAGAGCCCAGGGTTTACAAACAGACAGGTCTGCTATTCACAAGTTCTGCGACCTTGGACAAGCTACGCTCATTTTACTAAGCATCAGTTCCTTACTTCACAATGTAGATAATATCTGTAACTATCCAATGAAGTTGTTATGAGGATTAAATGTTTCCCAACTACGTGTGCAGATTGACACTCATTTGCATCAGATATGATTGTTTTAAGAATGAGACAGGTAAGTCTGGAGAAAGTAAATTGGCCCAAGTTGCTGGTGAGTGCTCACCAACATGACCTTTGCCTCTCCTTGTTGTCCAACTGGTTTCTCGTATTCATAATCAATTATGTAATCCACTGTTTAAGAGGGCTTTGAAACAATAAAAAAGAAGACACTTTATTGGTTACGGGGCACAGAAAAATACAAGAATATGACTCATAAATTAAGAGGTAAGCCTGGATGGGATATCCCCTGGAGTGAGGTGGAGAGTAGAAGGCAATTATTAGGTGACAAAAATATTTTGAGAGTGTGGTTGTTGGAATAAGTGTTGAATAGAATTGAGGGGAAAAAAATAAGTAGGCTAGAAGCATACCGAAGGCAACTTTTTACATTCTCCAAATTTGTATCTAGGTCTAATTCCATTATATAATTGCCTTTTTATAAAAATTTTCAATGTAATGCTTCTTATTTGTGGCTTTCGTTTTTCCAAATGCATTGCTTCTCATTGCTCTTCTCTTTCTTTTCCTTTTTTTCTCAACTTCACTGACTCCCTGGCTACTTCAGGTGGTGTGGTAGGACCTAGGTTACTCACACCTCAGATGTATCTGAGTGCAGACCTGCTGTAGGGCCTCAGTTATGTTCACTGATCATACTGTGACTAGCAATGAGTGACACTTGCTCTCACTGAGGTTCCAGCCCAACTATCAAGCAATATACTATCTTCTGGTAGTTTTCAGAGATTAACTAAATTTAAGGCACTCACAAATAGCTGGTACAACACAAGCTAAATACTTGAGTGTGCACATGCACACACACATACATTAAGCTGTTATAAACAAGAAGTGTAAAAATATTAAGCTCTAATGGCAATAGCAATATACAAAAGATAAAACCTCAAATATATTTAGAGATCATACACATTAATATTAAATGAGTTACCTAGAATCTCCTGAACAGCATTAGACAGAAAAAATTGCCATACTGGGTTTCATCTTTGACTATCACATTGAAAGACTGTTGAAACATATTTTTTTACCTTTATTAATTATGAACTAAATATGAATATATTAAACAGGTCTGCATTTAAATAATCTTTGTAGGTTTTCAGTTTACAAAGTCTCCTGAAGTAATTAGTCTCAAACTTTCTATTACATATATAAAAGTAGAAGTTTAAAAAAATTGTCTTCTATTGACTAAAACTAGTATACTTGAAAATTGTGAAAAGTTTTTATTCACTCTATATAAAATATTTTTATATTCCATAAAAATTATTTAAAGTCTTAATCTTTAGATATTTTAGGTCTAATACATTTTTGATAGAAATAAAACACCATCACATTTTTCACAAGCAGGTGTCTCCACTCCAAGCATCTACTGCAGTAAGGTGTAGCATTACCCACCACAGAAGGAAATCTTTAAGAATTTGTTTTTTCATCTCTTTTCTCAAATTTCTGCTCCTCCAAAAAACTGCCTCCATAAAGCTTCCACTTTCTCCATTGGAAAACTCCAGCCCTGCCCAGGCTTCTTTCCTCAGAAACCCCTTCCTCCTCAGATTTGATTCATCCTTCATCATAATTACTTAATGCCATCAAATTTGTTGTTTCCCTTTAAGATATTATCTCAATAGATGCAGAGAAAGCCTTGACAAAATTCAACAACCCTTTATGCTAAAACCTCTCAATAAACTAGGTATCAGTGGAATGTATCTCAAAATAGTAAGAGCTATTTATAAAAAACCCATAGCCAATATCATATTGAATGGGCGAAAACTGGAAACATTCCCTTTGAAAACTGGCACAAGACAAGGATGCCCTCTCTCACCACTCCTACTCAACATAGAATTGGAAGTGCTGGCCAGGTCAATCAGGCAAGAAAAAGAAATAAAAGTTATTCAGTTAGGAAAAGAGAAAGACAAATTGTCTCTACTTGCAGATGACCTGATTGTATATTTAGAAGACCTCAGACCAAAATCTCCTAAGCTGATAAGCAACTTCAGCGAAGTCTGAGGATACAAAATCAATGTGCAAAAATCACAAGCGTTCCTATACACCAATAATAGACAGAGAGACAAATCATGAGTGAATTCCCATTCACAATTGCTACAAAGAGAATAAAATACCTAGGAATACAACTAATAAGGGATGTGACGGACCTCTTCATGGAGAACTGCAAACCACTGCTCAAGGAGATAAGAGAGGACACAAACAGATGGAAAAACATTCCATACTCATGGTTAGGAAGAATCAATGTCATGAAAATGGCTATACTGCCCCAAGTAGTTTATCAATTCAATGCTATTGCCAACAAGCTACCATTGACTTTCTTCACAGAATTGGAAAAAAACACCTTAAACTTTGTATTAAACCAAAACAGACCCCACATAGCCAAGATGATCCTAAGCAAAAAAAAAAAAAAAAAAAAAAAAAAAAAAAAACAAAGCTGGAGGCATCACACTACCTGACTCCAAACTATATTACAAGGCTACAGTAATCAAAACAGCATGGTACTGGTACCAAAACAGAGATATAGACCAATGGAACAGAACAGAGGCCTCACGAGTAACACCACACATTTACAACCATTTAATCTTTGACAAACCTGACAAACACAAGCAATGGGGAAAGGATTCCCAAATGGTGCTGGGAAAACTGGCTAGCCATATTCAGAAAGCTGAAACTGTATCCCTTTCTTACAGCTTGTATGAAAATTAACTCCAGATGGATTAAAGATTTAAATGTAAGACTTAACACCACAAAAAACCCAAGAAGAAAACCTAAGCAATACCATTCAGGACAATGCATGGGCAAGGACTTCATGACTAAAACACCAAAGGCAACAAAAGCCAAAATAGACAAATGGGACCTAATTAAAGAGTTTCTGCAGAGCAAAATAAACTATCATTGAGTGAACCAGCAACCAACAGAAAGAAAAAAATTTTTGCAAGCTACCCATCTGACAAAGAGCTAATATCCAGAATCTACAAAGAACTTAAACAAATTTACAAGAAAGAACAAACAACCCCATCAAAAAGTGAATGAAGGATATGAACAGAAACGTCTCAAAAGAAGACATTTATGCAGCCAACAAACATATGAAGAAAAGCTCATCATCACTGATCATTAAAGAAATGCAAATTAAAACCACACTGAGATACTATCTCATGCCAGTTAGAATGGCAATCATTAAAAAATCATGAGAAAACAGATGCTAGAGAAGATGTGGAGAAATAGGGACACTTTTACACTGTTGGTGGGAGTGTAAATTAGTTCAACCATTGTGGAAGATTGTGTGGCAATTCCTCAAGGATCTAGAAATAGAAATACCATTTGACTTAGCAATTCCATTACTGGGTATATACCCAAAGGATTATAAATCATTCTACTATAAAGACACATGCACATGTATATTTATTTTGGCACTGTTCACAATAGAAAAAACTTGGAATCAACCCAAATGCCCATCAATAGACTGGATAAAGAAAATACGGCACATGTACACCATGGAATACTATGCAGCCATAAAAAGGATGAGTTCATGTCCTTTGCAGGGACATGGATGAAGCTGAAAACCATCATTCTCAGCAAACTGACACAAGAACAGAAAACCAAACATTGCATGTTCTCATTCATAAGTAGGTGCTGAACAATGAAAACATATGGACACAGGGAGGGGAACATCACACACTGGGGCCTGTTGGGGGTTGGGGGGATAGGGAAGGAATAGCATTAGGATAAATATCTAACGCAGATAACAAGGTTATGGATGCATCAAACCACCATGCAATGTGCATACCTATGTAACAAACCTGAACATTCTGCACATGTATCCAAGAACTTAATGTATAATTAAAATAATAAATAATAATAAAAGAAAACCCAAGAAATAGAGTGAAAACAACAGTTGAACTAAATTTTTGAAAACTTAGAATGAATGACCTGAGACAACTTATATATGACAATAGGTCTCCTGCAGTGGAAACCCAACTTTTGTGTACAAATCCTTCTTTTCTGTTCAAAGTTGAGACTACAAAGGATATTAATGTATCTGTACAATAAAATGTATGCACTATAACAAAAAAGATATATTGTATTTTAAAGAAAACTTTGTTTCCAAAACCACTGCACCCAACATCATTTATTGAAACATAAACATATTTTAGTAATAGAAAAATTCCATGGCATTGGCATGCCACATGCTCAATATAACAATTTTCTGCATATGCATGATCTAATTAATCCTCCATTCTATTAAAATATTCTGCTTTTCTATCCCAGCACTTTTTAAGTTGCTATAGCTTTATGGTATGTTTTAATATATGATAGAACTTGGCTATATTTTTTCTCATGACTTTCACACTTTGGGCTCACATATTTTAAGGCTATGTTGTTACGTGCATACAAGTTCATAATGGCTACATCTTGTTTTAAATTATTATATGAGGAACATCTTGATTAAATTAGATTCTATTTTATCTGAAATAGAAATAGTATAACATCTTTTTACTTACCTAGGTTTCAACATTTTGGTGTGATTTATTTATAGAAGGGTCATTTATAGACAACATATTAGTGAATTTTAAAAACCCAATATGATCATCTTTTATAAATTAGTGTTTCCTGATTCCATCTAACATTTTCATTATTACAATATACCTTTTAGTTACTTAGAATTTAGCATTTTAAGCTTTTACATTTTGACTAAAATAATCTTATTAATACAATCCTTTAATAATTGTTTAGTGACTACCTAGAGTATAAAACCTTAGAGTTTATAAGCTTAAAAGTATCATATCTTTTTCCTTTTTTTTCCTTTGACTTTACTTTTAAAAACATAGTTGGGAAAAAAATTGTAACTTGGCAATTATCTCCCTTCAGCACTTGAAAAACACTGATTTTTTTTCTAGTCTTTACAGTTGTTGAAGAAATGCCTAATATCAATGTAAATGCCACTCCTTTGTAAGAAATATCTTTCTTTCTGGGAGATATTTGTAGTCATTAAATTTTTCTGTCATAATTTGTAATTTTAGAACGACTTGTCAAGTTGTGGGTATACTTTTTATTTATTTGGCAAAGTATTCAAAGTGTTCTTTCATATGAAGTTTCTTGTTTTTCTTCCACTCTTAAAAACTCTCTGCTGTTATCTCTTCAAATACGATTTCTCTAACCTTACTTCTATTTTCTGCATCTGTCTTTTGCCAGACTTTTTAATGGCCTCTTCATCTGTCTCCCACGTCTCCTAAAAACTCGTGTCCATTTGTCTTGTTCTCTCCTTTTCTTGCTTCCTGGCTGAATTCTGAGAACTATACTCCATTTTACTAATTCTTTTTTTAATTGTGTCTAAAGTTAACTTTTTATTTATTCAGGTTCTAAATGCTATTAATTTCATTCTAAAGATGTCTAGATATGTATAGACATGATTATAAATATAGATACAAACATATTTAATGTATGTATAATTGCATGCATGTATATACATACACATGTGTGTGTATGTATAATGGCATGCATGTATATACATACACATACATGTGTGTATGTATACACATCCATATCCATATTCTTGTCTGATTTTTGCCTGCTTTGCATCTTTATTTTTCTAGAAAATAAAATTAATATTTCATTTACCTTTGTGAATATTCTAAACATACTTAACTTTTTGCTGTCTTTTCTATAAAATTACTTTCATCTGGAATGAATTTAAGTACTGGTCATTTTGTTGGTAACTTTTATAATGAGGTATATTTTTGCCCTTTGAAATTTGGAGTTGCTGCCTTATTTTTAATTTGTAATGCCTCTTCAATTGTTTGATTTTTTTGTTTTGCTCTCTGATCATATGGCCCTGTAAATTAGTTTTGTGGTTTTATCTTACAATGGCAGTCTAGATTTCCTTTTCCACAATATTCTATGACATATCTCAGATTTAGTTGTTGGGGATTATAGAAGGAGGGCCACAATTTGTACCTAGATGCAGAGCTACTTTGTTGTCCTCCCATGTCCTTAGGTCCATAACTGCCTATAAAGCTGTAGCCCCAGACAACATGTTAACAAGTTTTTAAAGTCACAGACTTCCACTCAACTCTGACTTTTGCCAGTGAGATCTGCTCTAGTTTGTAGTCTCACAAAAAGTACTTTTTAGTCTTCCTTACCCTAAAAGAGTTGGTTTTCAGACTCATCCTTCTTCTGAACCTGTATTCACCAAGCATAAAGTTTCTGCCTACTCAGTACTTTTTGATTCTGTTCTGTTTTGAGTCTATGTCGGTGTTTGATTTTGTGCTGTTTGTCTTTTTATTCTTAGATTTTATCTGTCATTGCTATGAGTTTGAAGTAAGAGTGCATCTGAGCATGAACTGAGCCATCTTGTCCAGAAGAAATGACCTTTCTAAAGCAGCTTAACCTACCACCTTTAGTTTTGTTTCCATTTTAAGTTGGATAATGCCTAACCAAAACAACAACAACAACAATAACAAAATAGAAATTTGTCTCCTTACAAGGTGTATTAGTTCATTCTCACACTGCTAATAAAGACGTATTCGAGACTGGATAATTTATAAAGAAAAGAGGTTTAATTGACTCACAGTTCACCACAGCTCAGGAGGCCTCAGGAAACATACAACGATGGTGGAAGGGCAAGAAAACATCCTTTTTCACATGGTGGCAACGAGGAGAAGTGGCAAGTTAATTAAATTAAATTAATTAATAATTAAATTATTAATGAATTAATTAATTAATAATTCACTTCCACTAGGTCCCTCCCATGACATGTGGGGTTGAAGAGGATTACAATTCAAAATGAGATTTGGGTGGGAACACAGTCAAACCATATTATTCTGTCCCTGGCTGCTCCCAGATCGCATGTCTTCACATTTCAAAACACAGTCATTCCCTTTCCAATAGTTCCCTAAAGTCTAAGTTCATTTCAGCATTAAGCAAAAGTCCAAGTCTATAGTCTTAGCTGAGAAAAGCCAATTGACTTCTACCTATAAGCATATAAAATTAAAAGCAAATTCCTAGATACAGTGGGGGTATAGGCATTGGGTAAATACACCCATTCAAAATGTGGGAGATTTGCCAAAACAAAAGGGCTACAGGCTCCATCTAAGTCTGAAATCCACTGGGAAGTCAAATCTTAAAGCTCCAAAATGATCTCATTTGACTCCGTATCTCACATCCAGGTCACATGGATGCAAGAGGTGGGCTCCCACAGCTTTGGACAGCTCTAGCCTAGTGGCTATGCTGTGTACAACCCTCCTCCCAGCTGCTTTCATGGGCTGGTGTTGAGTATCTGCAGCTTTTATGGGTGCACGGTGCAAGCTGTTGGTGGATCTACCATTCTGGGGTCTGGAGAATGGTGGCCCTCATCTCAGAGCATCACTATGCAGTGAGTGCCCCAGTGGGGACTCTATGTGGGGCTCCGACACCATACTTCCTTCTGCACTGCCCTAGCAGAGGTTCTCCATGAGGGCTCTACCTCTGCAGCAAGCTTTTGCCTGGACATTCAGGCACGTCCATACATCCTCTGAAATCTAGGTGAAGATTCCCAAACCTCAGTTATTGACTCTGTTCACCCACAGGCTCAACACCACATGTCAGCCACCAAGGCTTGGGGCTTGCACCCTCTGAAACAACAGCCTGAGCTGTACATTAGCCCCTTTTAGCAATGGCTGGAGCTGAAAAAGCTGGGACTAAGTCCGCCATGTCTGAAAGCTGCATAGAACAGGAGGGCCTGGGCCTGGCCCATGAAAACATTTGTCCCTTTTAGGCTAACAGGCCTGTGATGGGAGGGACTGCCGTGTAGGTCTCTAACATGCCTTGGTGACATTTTTCCCATTGTCTTGGTTAACGTTCGGCTCCTTATTACTTATGCAAATTTCTGCAGCAGGCTTTAATTTCTCCCCCCAAAATGAGGTTTTCTCTTCTATCACATCATCGGACTGCAAATTTTTCAAACTCTTATGCTCCACTTCTTCTTGAATGCTTTGCAGCTTAGGAATTTCTTCTACCAGATCCACTAAATCATCTGTCTCAAGTTCAAGTTTCTACAGATCTCTAGGGCAGTGGCAAAATGCTGCCAGTCTCTTTGCCTATCAAGAGTGACATTTACTCCAGTTCCCAAGTTCCTCATCTACATCTGAGACCACCTCAGCCTGGACTTTATTGTTCATATCACTATCAACATTTTGGTCAAAGCCATTCAAGAAGTGTCTAGGAAGTTCCAAACTTTCTCCTATCTTCCCGTCTTCTTCTGAGCCCTCCAAACTGTTCTAACCTTTGCTTGTTACCCAGGTCAAAAGTTGCTTCCGCATTTCCATGTATCTTTCCAGCAGCACCCCACTCTCAGCAGTACCAATTTACTGTATTATTCTGTTCTCACACTAATAAAAACATACCCCACATACCTATCACAAGTACAGCATCAGGGTAACCACTTCCGTGATTAAATTACCTCCCATTAGGTCCCTCCCATGACACATGAATATTATAGGAACTACAATTCAAGATGAGATACGGCTGGGTACAGGGCCAAACCATTCCACAAGGTAAGGGAAAGGAGAAAGTAATGAGTAATGTGTATTTTTTAAATACGTTTGTCCGAGTACATGGGAGTAATAAGAGTCATATCTCACTGATTGGTAGTGAGATAAAATGTGATAAAGGAACTCAGCATCTCATACACACTTACCATATAGTAAGCACTAGCTAATGTTGTCATTATTATTAACCTTTAAACTTGGTTTGCCTCTTAGTTGTTCAAAATATCTTCACCACTCTATAAACAGACAACTTGCATCCATCTCACTATTAGAAGCAGAGACTGGGAGTTGAGAATTCCCAAGTGCTTCCTAAGGAACAACAAAAGAAAAAAATTGCTCATTCCTCTGGTCTTGCACTTTATTCTCATGGGTGCTTTATGAACTATAACTTACAAGTAAGTTTTTCCATCTTTTAACCATAGAACTACAAAGTATTCCCACTGGAATGATTTTAAAGATCATGTATTTGTACCCTATCAGTTTGCAGGTAAGATTGGTCCCCTTGAAATAAACTATTTTGGCCTAGTTTATCCAGATAATGAGTGACATAATGGATCTCAAATTCTGGCTTTCTGCCAGTAAACTTGTATTTTTATTTTAGTTATTTTTTATTTTAAAAATATTATAATTCTTACTAAAACCCATTATATTAAGAGCTGTATAAAGGATTTATAATGAAGATTATTGTCAGACTACATGGATACAAAATGATACCACCACACCTTTCCCATTTCTCTCATCTAAACTTCCAACCTCATCATAAATTTCTGTGTAGACAGATACTTAATTCCTGCTTTCCAAACTACCCAAATATTTCTAAGTATATCTTAATTCTATTAGGAATAATGAAGGACTTAATTCTATTAGGAATATTTATTATAAGGCACAAATAGATCATATTCCTATCTCCTTGAATTTACACTATAAACAATGATCAAACTATTATTGTAAAGCTCTTAAATGCTAAATTAGAGAGAAAGTGCAAGATACATTTTTATTCACTGATCTCTCTCCCTTGTGTTCCAACTTTGTGTGATAAGAAAAACCCCATGGGGTACATACTACAGATGGAACAGTACTACCATACTGTAATTGATATAAAAATATCTGCATATACTTAACACCGGTTTTGTATAGACCTAAATTTGTTAGTCCAAATTTTCAGGCAACAAAATCTCCAATAGCTTCTTTCCCAGGAGAGCTGTCTCTGTTGACTGGCACTAATTATTATAATCATCCTACATAAAAAGCACAACGCTGCTGTCATTATGTTACCTCCCTCTCACAAGCAGATCCTGATTTTAGAATTGATGAGCCTACAGCAGAAAATCGTCTCAGGGAAGCTCATAAAACTTCAATAAACAGAAATAATTTGATTTTTACTAATTCTACGGGCATTATAAGACATTTGGGAGGACAAAACTTCTGGGGTCTAGAAATGTACACAGAAAAATATCATGTGACCATAAGAAGTCATTATATTGGCAGCTGAAAGAAGATGGTGATGGACCTAAAAGAGAATCTACATAGGAATAGGAATCCTGATCCTACATATCCTAAGCTCTTATCCTCAGAGATCCATTCAGATCATGACTGGCCCTAGGTAAGTTTAAAAAACTGATAATGCCATTTTCACAATACTCAGTCGTATTTCTAAGCATTTTTCCTCATTTCAAGACACCAATTTTCTACAAGAATTCATTGCCCAAATCCTCTCTTCTATTCCAGAAGTCAGGCTTGTGTTAGATTGCTCATATTGGGTGTTTGGGGGAATCTCTTAACAAATTCTGAAAAGGCAGAGATCGTATTAGTCATGTGAACTTAAAGGTACTTTGCTTCTTTGATTCTTAATCTATGAAAACTAGGTAAGATCTACCTCACCAGTTGCTGCGAGAGTTAGTACAGAGGATATATATGAAAGAGTATTATAAAAACTGTAAAGTAGTATATTGTATTTGTCATATATATACCAGTGCAGGTTTAATGTAGTATACTATCTACACATTGAACATTTTCTCTAATTATTGTCAAAATAATTTTAAGATTTCAAAGACTAGCACAAGAAATGAGATAGTTTGAGAGCCCAGCTACCACAGAAATAGGTAGCTGTCTTCTCTACCTGGAAGTCTAACATCGTCCTAAGCCAACTTCAGTACAAAGAATACCATAGTTAGCAAGGCAGGATTTTTTCCAGTTTCAGGCTGATAGATCTCAATGTATCTGTTGTTACCTAGAACCCAGAGCTGCTTTCTCTAAGTCACTGAATTGTCTATAGTTACACTATAAAATATGACATGAAATAGCCAGAATTCTTTCATTGACAAGTAGAGGAACCCAAGGTAAATTGACTTAAGCACAAGTGAATTTATTAGAGTAAGACACAAACTGGCTTCAGGCATAGATCAATCAATATACCCAAAAAATGTCAGAAACCTGTCTCTTTCTGTCTCTCATTTCTGCCTGCTTCTGTATTGGCTTCTTTCTTAGGAATTATCTCTCTATGTGGTGGAATTACGGCCAGGCTTTCATCCTCCTAGATCAGCTAACCCGCCAGAATGAGAGCTTCCATTTTCCAACAGTTTCAGAAAAATCCCCAGGAATAATGTCCATTGAAAAAGTTTGGAAGGTCTGGCTTGGATTTGAGCCAAAATGGAATAATTTAGAATGGAAAATAGATGGTTCTCCAGAGAAAATCAAGTTGTTATGAGAAGAATGGAGAGTGGCTGTCAGTCCGGCAAAAACAACAGATGTCCACTACATGCCCAGGCTCCACCATTGAAGACATCCTGGGAACAGTCCACTCAAGTTTTATCCCTCTAGGGGCTACTTCGTATTTGGAGATTGCTATTTCCAAAAATCACATTTGACTGCCAAGTATACAATTACTTTTAGAGTCAACTCAGAGAGGGCTATATTAAACAATTTATACAGCAGCAGGTGTTACATCTCATGAATAGAATAAATTAATCCTACAGATATAATCTGACCTTGCCAGATCCCACAGGAAAGGAAATCTGCTTTATGCACAGTTGAGGTTGAGCTGCATGATAATCATGTATCATACAATTTCATGTGAGCTGTGCTAAATGCCAGGTTTTACAAAAATCAGTGTGATGTTTCTTCTAGAAATAGAGCTAACAATTATTTTCAAAATCAGTGCTAGTTAAGATTGATTGATATAGAACAATTTATCTGGGTAGAATTGAAAATAAATGTGTGTTTCTTTGTAATAACAATCTTACATAAGAGCAGTGTATTTCTACATTTTAAGTTAATTTTCTATCAGTAAATGGCTTTGTGAAACTTTGGAAAAGGCAGATCAATGTTAAATCCCCATGGTACCACTTGCAAGTTGTATGACCTTGCAACATTTCTTAACTACCAGGGCCTCAGTGGGTTTGTCTGCAAAACAGGAACATCACCTAATTGCCTGAGTGCAGGAGATTTAACCAGGGGATCCTTTGAACATTTTTAATATGAGCTAAGTGAAATGGTACAAAATGCAAAATAAATCTAAGGACATTAAAATATCTATAAACATCAATGAAACAGGTGAAATGAGATAAAATTTCATATAAATATTAATAGGATTGTAGAGTAATATTGACCTTATCATTCCTACCAAATGTTTTAGAAGAAAAAATAAGTACCATTTTTTTACCCCCAAACAAATAAATGTCACGATAATGGTTTAGACAGCTTGCAAATATTATCAGGATTTTTTTAATCTAATGGACATATATATGGACCAAAGCCAAGAATACTAGGTTTAGAACTGGTTTTAGAAAAACATGGAAAGTAATTTTCACTCTATATGACTAGAAATAATATTTCCTATGTCCCCATACACAGAGCTGACAGAACAATCACCAGTAATTTTATAATGCCCTATAAGTTAAAGAAAAAATATATTATAAATACAAGAGAATTTTTCGGGTGGGTGATGTTTTTATTTGAAACTCAAGCTATTTGCCTTTTTAAAATATTCTTATAATTCCCTGAATCTTGCCAAATTAGACTCTTTGTATTAAAGTTTTCCTCTCAGCCCATGTCTTGCCTCTGCTTTGGAGTTGTTCATTTGTATTTAAATCTAGTAAAGTGGCTAAGGGCACAAGTTCGGTTATAAGGTGAACCTGAATTCCAATCTCAACTACATCACTTCTCAAAAGTGAGGCTTTACAGCGATTGAATAACCATTGTACCTATATTTCTTCATCTGGAAAAGGAGGATAACTTGTTTACTTCATAGAATTCTTATAGGGATAAAATAAGGTAACACAAGAAGTGATTTACAAAGAGCTTCACACAAAATAAGTACATGATAAATATTATATGTGGTATTATGGTTATTTCAATTTGTTATAATAAGTGTTACTTCAATGTTTACATGAAAGAATAGATTCAATTAATCTACCGCGTAAATGAGATCATCATTTAATAGTTGATGCTGCCACTAAATAGATACAAATCTATGCAGTTCAGAATAAATAAAAAGTGAATCTTAACTCTCACTCCCAAGATAAAAGGTGCTCATAGATAAAAATGTACATTTCTTTGATGCAGGAAAACAAGGTCACATTTGTTAACCAAACTCAAGAAAAATCATGGATATTTCATTTTCTTTAGCACACACAGTCCTATCTGTGATCAGCATAAAATGCTGAAAGAAATGATAGCATTTATGTAATGAACCTGCCTCACTATTCAAATATTCTTTCCTGCTCATCTCAATTTACTCCTCTTGAACGCTCTATCTCGTGAATGCCTTTGTTAAAGGATTTACCACACTGCATTACAATTTTTTCAGTTTCATGTCTGTCTTTCTTATTCGACTAAGAACTCTTTAAAGATGTCTAAATGATAATCATCTTCTATTTCCAGAGCTTAGCATGCAGCTTGGTAAATAATAGGCATGCAGTAAAAGTTTATCAAATTTAGTTTAATTCACTCATGGAATT
Organism: Aotus nancymaae; assembly: GCF_030222135.1. Classification (NCBI taxonomy): domain Eukaryota; kingdom Metazoa; phylum Chordata; class Mammalia; order Primates; family Aotidae; genus Aotus; species Aotus nancymaae. The sequence continues at coordinate 54,620,509 of NW_026988431.1, read as the reverse complement.
TTCAAAGCTCCTTTATCTTATATAGAAGTGATTTCTTTCTTTGGGAACATTACATCTTACGTCATTATTGAAAGCAAATATTCTCCCTCTTCAGATGTTAAGTGACAAATGTAATCAATTTTTATATGAAGTACATAAACATGTGAAAACCCCCGATTCTGAAGCACTTATGTATATTTTCTTCAAATAGGTTTCGGACCATCTCACTCAGAATATATAAATAATAATTGTACTGCCTTACTGAAATTCAAAACACTAGGATTTGAATCATGTGTGAGCCATTTGTATTAGTAAATTTGTCACTGTTTTACACATGAATAGTCCTTATGATCCATCGTTGAGATCCTATCATACACCTTAGTAATGTGCTTCTAAATGTCTGGATTTCCTTCAACCATTAATATTTCCTATAAAAATATGAAAACATAGTCCTGATACAAGTATTTCTTAATGTGGGTTTAAATTTTTAGCTTCAAAATATTTGTAAGTTTCAAAGCGGAAACACTTCTATGAAACAGTTCCTTTATAAATTTGATCAGGTTACACAAACTTGTGATCTCTTTTCATTAGGCTTCTACTATCTTGGCAAAAAATGCTTTTTTGTTGTTTACCTCTGAGATTGTCCTGGGAACTCCCACTAGAACTATTTTCATCCTAACTTCCAAATGCTAAAAACAGAAATATATATATCATCAGCCAATGGAAAGTTAAAGCCTAAGTATTTAATTATGACATGAATTACAGACAAAATACATTGCTTTCAACTTCAAAATGTGTCCATTTTTCCTAAAAAGTGTAGCCTCTCTCTCCCTAATTTTAAGTATTAGTCATTTCTACTACTTTATAGTTTTGAATGCATTTTGACATTTTAACTTATCCTGTACTATTTCAGAACTCATGTGCTTCCCCTGTGGTTAGTACAAAAGGGGCAGAAACCAGCCAAGGAAGCAAAAAACCCTTACTTTTGTGCCAGATTACAGTTTTTCTGGTCTCAGTACACACTCACCCAGCCACTACTGCCCTCTACTATAGCTCACACTCTTTCAAGGATTTAGTGATTTTTTTTTTTTTTATCAACTTTGTATCCAGTATCAACTTATACGGCAACAGTAACATCCATACAGCAAATGCACAGAATCATATTCTTACGGAAGCTTTCATACGTTTTCTTTGTCAAAAATTGAATTTCGCTAATTTATTTGCTATATTTCCTTTGTAGCTATAATATGCCAGCACCACATTTTAAAACCTATGAATTGAAATGAATTAAAACCTATGAATACTAAGATTCACTTAGCATTTGTTAAGAAAAACATAAAATCTATGAATAGGCAAGACAATATCTTTGAAAAGTTGTCCAATTTGTGGTTCATATACATTTGTTCACGGATCTTAAAATTCATGGAGATGCTTAAGCTTATGATTGTGAGGCTCTAAACTGCTTGCACGTCATCTTCCCTTCCCGAATCCCTGCCTCACAGATTTCAGGCTTGCTTAGCCAGCCTCCGCAATTGCTTTAGCCAGTTCCTTGTAAAGATTTCTATTGGTTCTGCTCTTATGTCAAATTCTGGTACAGAATCTGATATCATCAATGCATTACTATATATTCTGTACAAAAATCAAAACAACACCAGAACCATATGTACTTCAAGATACTACCCCATGTGGCAATGTCTTATATAGGATGTCTGAGTGTTCATCAGTCTACAGGGTTCAGGGTGTTTTATTAAAAAGGGGAATATGAAATTAAGAACTGAGAGAGTTCTAGATTTAAGCCTTACCTCTGCAACCACAGAACTGGGCAATGTGGGAGAATTATATAATGCCTGTCATACCATAAAATGACACTAGATATATAACGAACTCTAATAGGTTTGATTACCTATTAGTTGTAGGAGACCTAGTTGTAGGTCTCCTACAACTCCAAGAAATCCTGGGAACTCCATCTTTTTTATTTAGTTATTTATCTATTCAAAAATCACATTAACTTATTACTTTAGCAATAACCAAAGATAGATAGATTATAGATTAGATTAGATAGACAGACTCTCTGTGTCACCCAGACTTGAGTGCAGTGGCACTCTGTCTCCTAGGTTCAAGCAATTCTTGAGCCTCAGCCTCCCAAGTATCTGGGATTACAGGCATGCAGCACTGAGCCCAGCTAATTTTTCTATTTTTATTAGAGACATGGTTTGCCATGTTGGCCAGGCTGGTCTCTAACTCCTACCCTCAAGTGATCTGCCCACCTTAGCCTCCCAAAATGCTGGGATTACAGGCGTAAGCCACTGTACCCAGCCAAAAGAATATTTTTAAAACTGAAATTATTCTATCAGGCAAATTAAGCTGGATATTGGTCGTAGAAATGATGTTAACTATCTGGTATTTTTATTTGCTTTCCTTGGTAACTTCGTTCTCTAACAATTTTAGGATTGTTTTTCTATAACACATTATCGCTACAAAGAATTGATAAATTGACACATTCACTTTACCAATGTCTACACATTTTTTGAAAGTTATTCTATGAGTAAAATTATTACAATTACGTGATTAAATTTGTTCACAAACCTGATTATTTTAAAAATAGTGAACCAGATAGTTAGAACAGATATTAAACATTCTTGAATTTTATATTCTTAGGGTCTACTACCCATAAGTACTCTTTTTAACATTTATTATTATTATTTTTAAAATTATCTGTGGATCCATAGTACGTGTATATATTTATATGGTATATAGGATGTTTTGATACAGGCATGCAATGTGAAATAACAGGCAAACCAAAGCAGAAATGGACAGATGGGACCGCATCAAGTTAGAAAACTTCTGCAGAGCAAAGGAAACAACAAAGTGAAGAGACAACCTACAGAATGGGAGAAGATATTTGCCAACTAGCCATCTGATAGGGGATTAATAACCAGAATATCTAAGGAGCTCAAACAACCATATTAGAAAAAATACATAATCTGATCAAAAATGGGTTAAAGGATTTCAACAGACGTTTCTCAAAAGACCTACAAACGGCGAACAGGCATATGAAAAGGTTCTTGGCATCATTGATTATCAGAGAAATGCAAACCAAAACTACAGTGAGAAATCAAAAATGCCTGCAAGTGCTCTTGAGGGCTCAATAAGTATAGTAATTTGTAATCTTCCTAAAGGACACGTTTTAATGATATCCTTCACAAATTTGTCATACAGGAGCTAGGAAGTCAATCAAGCAAACAACAACCACGTCTGAAAGACCCTTCATTGTGGTATACTTGTAAGAAAAAAAGCTGGGGGCAGGAACCAGAGTATTTGGTGAAGCATAAAATGGAGCTTTCTTAAAGTATCTTCTATACTTCATCCTTTGCAAATGTCCAGCATCTAAATGTACCTCTGGTTTTGTCAGTTGTTTGTTGCTGTGCTGACCCGCTTTGTTAAGAGGTACGTTTTGTTAACAAGATAAGGCATGACTATCTTTTGATAACGAAAGCTTTAGATTACTCAAGCGATTACAAGCATTTCATGGACGATTTTCTCCATCATCCCCAATTACCAGCACCTTATCTGATCTGAAAATCTAGAGAAGTAATTTTTATTCTTTTCTTTCTTTCTTACATCAGTTTATTTTAACTGTGTTTTCAGCTTCCTGACTTACAAATTGAAAATCTAATATTATGAATTAAATGTGTCTGTAATGGAACGGGGAGGGAAGCAGAGAGATGGGTATGGGGAGAAACAGAAAAAGATAAAGAGGTGAGGATACAATGTTTTCTTTTCACAGTGGAAAAAAAATGTGGTCATTTCTTCCAGTAGATACTAATACTATTTTTGTTTGTTTTTCTTCTCTTTGTGTAATAAATCAATGGTGTCATTTTCTAACCAACACATACAATGTAAAAGCATCAGAGTGGCTGCCCCTGTTGTTTTCTAGGAATGTCAGCACAAGAAAGTGGGGCCTGATGGAAACAGAAGTCAGAAATCCAAAGGTCCAATTTCAGTTCTGACTCATACATTTCTTCCTCAAAACATTTTATATTTAGACGTTCTGCAAAAAAACAACCAAACAAAAAAGCCCTCTTTATTGTACAGGGGGCAACAACTAACTCCAACTCTGCTCCTGACGGATTTTAATCATACAGAGTACACCAGAGGCTTCTTTCTTGCTGAATCTAAAGGGGCTCTTTAAAATTCCCATCTTTTTGACCTCTCTGCAGGATTTAACACTGCTAAGCCTGTTGTTATTCTTGAAACTTTTTATTCCTGTGACTTCCGGAATACCATTTCCTCCTTCTGTTTCCTGCTATTACCAGGGCTGCCTCTTTAATTCTTTTCTAACAGCAACCCTTTCTATGCTGACCTTCCAAGTCACGGCTTCTCTGTGGTTCATTCGACTCTCTTCTCTTCGTTCATCTATTTGACACAAATTGTTAATCCTGTTTTCTAGGCCCCAGAAATACAGCTGTGAATACAAGACATGTATCTTCATGAACCTTCTGTCTAATGGTGGCAAAATAATTAGACAAGCAACTACAGTAAAGCATGACAGAGAAAGCCCAGGGCTGAAAACGCTACCCTTGCTTTTCTATCCTGTATGTCACTGTTTCCAAATCTGTATCTCTGGTGCCAAATTTCTCCTCATTTTCACACTATGTAAGGGTCATCTCATATTCCCCTCCTCCTGGTCAACCATAAATGTTCTGTAGACATCACAAAATCAGTATTCAAAAATCAAACTCACCATATTTAGCTGATGACGGTGCCCATCAATCATCATCTCTCAGGTCCAATCTCTCTGTCCTTTTCTCAGTGTTCTGAGAACATTTCATAAGCTTAAATTCCGCATTTCTGTTTTGAATCTGCCCTTGTTTCGGATGCAGTTATTAATTCAGTGATTCTTTCTAAATTTTAAGATATATTCTTCCTTCCCCAGTTGTCTTTTTTCTTTTCTTCTCTTTAAGCCAGCTCCCATTTGTATCTCAGCTTGTTTTCTTGTTATATCATCTAGTATATCATTACATAAAATATATTTTAATTAATTTTTAAAGGTATAAACTCATCTTGAATTTTCTATTTCCTATAGTTAAAAAAAACCCACTTTATTTTTCTTTCAAATTATGCTTTCATCTCTCTTTTGAATGCCATGTTTGCCTCCACTTGTTGCAGTAACTTTGAGTAGGCTCCATAGAGGAAGATCTTGTTACCACTCATGTATGAATAAGAATTTATTTACAACTGGCATTTATCCAAAACTAGTGTGGGTGGATTATCATTGACTCCCCTATTGTTCACTGAAGCTCATTAGAACTTTGTTCTCAGCTCTGAAGCAGAGGCACTTTAAGTGATTGTAAGAGCAAGACCATCGATACAGCGTCCTGCGTGGAGTGGAGAAAACGCTGCCACTAAAAGTCCTAGTACTGGAGTCTCCATTCAAAGTTTTTATTTTCCCCTGAGTTCTGTTAAGCTTCTTTGGCCAAAGTGTGATCTTTCTCAGCCAGTTTGGCTCAGTTTCCATTCCAAGAATCAAAGTGTGGTAATACCCAACTTCTTTTCTTTCTTTTCTTTCACTCCTTGCCACATTAAGAAAGATCCCAGCTGCTTCAGGGTGAAGCTACTTAAGAAGGAAACCCCATTGTCTAAAGGTTTCCTGTTAATGTAGCCACAATCACCCTTGGACACTTGTGTATATCCCATCCTAAACTAGCAACTATAGTGAAAAAGAGGTTGACATGGTCAGGCTTTATGTCTCCCACCTAAATCCCTTCTTGAATTGTAATCCCCAGGTGTCAGAGATGCGCCCTGCCCGGAGGTGATTGCATCTTGGGGGTAGTTCCCCCCATGCTGTTCTCGAGATAGTGAGTGAGTTCACACAAGATCTCATAGTTTTATAAGTGGTAGATCCTCTCTTGTTTGCTGCTCTCCTGCTGCTCTGTGAAGAGGTGACTCCTGCCACAATGATAAGTTTCCAGGGGCCTTTAAGTCAGTTAAACTTCTTTTCTTTATATGTAACCGAATCCTGGGAAGTTCTTTATAGCAATGTGAGAACCGACTAATACAGAGGTCCTGTACATTTGGTGGCATTCAAATGGCTCATTGTTTTCTGTTTCCTTCTGTAAAAAAAAACTATGAAGATGGACTTATAAAGAGAGAGAGAGACTTTTTCCCTCTGTAAAAAAATCGATGAAAAGATGGACAGAGAGAGAGAGAGAGAGGGAGATAACTCCTTTCTGAACCATTTCCCAACACATGTGCCCTGAGTTTTCTCTTATATAATAACATAGAAGACGTATATAAAAATTGTTAGGTAGCCTAAGTGTATGACTCACTGTCCCTTTAAATAAATCCAAATACAGAGATACAAGGGATCTAAAAATGTGTGCAAATTGTGTAAGTGCCCTGAGCTACAGAGGATGCTCTAATGGGCACTATACAATAGAACTAGGCTGTCACTGTAAACAAACACAGCCAACATCGCGAAGAACAAACACATTCAATTCGAATAATTTATCTACTCAGTGCTAAAGCAACAGAAACATGCAATTTTCAATTTAATATTAGGTTACCCTAATGTCTTTAATTTTGATAAAATAATTATAAGCTCATAATCAACTAGAAACAAAACTGTCCTATCTCTAAGTAATTTTCAATGTTTTAAGCAATTTCTCAATCATTGATAATTCATGCATTAAAAGTTTATTTGTTTGTATATTTTAAGATGCGAAAATAATACAATGTTTAATAAATAATGTATGATTGCTGAGAAAGTGGGTGGATACATTAACAAGAAACATAAAGAAATTGACATTAAATAGAAAATAGCATGAGTATGGTTGCATGCAATTTTAACATTTGGTGGCTAGAAATTGATTACGTTCTAGATCAGAGACTCTCAAATTTGGTTGCAACTAGGAGTCATCTGGCTAGTTTTGAAAACTAACACCCTACCATGGATGTGCTGATTTGTTTGTTCTGGAATACGGCGTAGGCATTGCAATTTTTTAAACCTTCCTCAAGTAATTCTAATATGCAACAGGGTTGAGAACCACTCTTTTAGGAGGTACAAAAATAAAGGTGGCTGGCTGAAAAAAAAAAAAGGCAGAGAACAGAAAAAAGATGAAGCAGCTTTCAAATAATCTCTGCAGAATGCTAGAAAGAGTTTCTACAGAAAAATAATAGTTAAGCAGTGGTATAAGCTCAATAGAAGGGAATTGACTTTAGAATATCCAGCTTGATTTTTTTATGAAGTGCTCTCCTACAGCCTAGGATCTCAAAGTGTATTCTATGGCCTCACTTGGGAGCTTATTAAAAATACAAAACCTCAGGCCCATCCCAGATGTCCTGAATCAGACTTTGCGTTTTATCAAGATCCCAGGTAGTCTGAATTCTGATTAAATATGCAGATGTGGAAATGATTCATCATTAGGTTCCTCAAATGACTATTTCTTCTAAAAGGGTAAAATGAAAGGACAGGAAACTAGAGAATTCAGGGTCTTGTAGAGAGTGAATTGGTCAACATTATCAGGAATGCGATCGAGGTAGTTGTAGAAATGAAGGAAGGAAGTGGCATATGGTTATAAAGACAGTATCAAAATCAATGTGCTAGAGATACTGATATGGTTAAAGTTTAGTGAGTGCAGAGAACTTGTACATATCATCTGACTGAGGATAATAGGAATTATTAAATCACTGGAACATGGAAAGGTCTGCTTTGCGTGGTAAGAGTTAGCTAGGTAAAATGGAGATAAGAGACCAGGTGGCCAGTGCTGACAGGCTATTGGACAATTAGCACTCAGGTTTGATAATCTGGCAGCTTTAGTGCAGAGCCCAATATTCGCTCTGGGTAAGAAAATCTAATTCATGAGTCTGTCTCTTGAACTTTGAATCCTTCACTTACTAGCTTATGATAATAAGCTATATATTTTTGGATCTATACCCAGATGTGTCTAAAACGGTAGCTTTTTGCTTGGTGACTGTAAAAAAAAAAAAAAAAGAATAAAGGTTACATGACTTTCAAAGGATACCTTTCTTAGAAGGAGCTAGTTTTAGGTTTTAGCTAGAGTTTTAGTTAATTTTTTAGCACTTTTAGTGCAATTTAATTCATGTACTATATAATTCACCAGTTTAAATGGCACAACTCAATGGTTTTTGGTACATTCACTGAATTCTGTACCCATCACCACAATTTTAGAGCATTTTAATGATTCCAAAAAGAAATCTCACACAGATTAGCATTCGCTTCACATTTCCTCCAAACTGTACCCCCATCCCTAGTCCCAGGCAACCACTCATCTTCATTCTGTTTTTATAGTTATCCTATACTGGATATTTTATACAGATAAAATCATACAACATAGGATATTTTGTGACTGACTTCTTTTCCTTAGCATGTATTCAAGATTAATCCCTTTTGTGTCCAAATAATATTCCATTGTATGGATATATCACATTTTTTATAGGTTTATCAGTTGATGGACATTTGGATTGCTTCCATTTGTTGATTCATATGAATAATGCTGCTATGAACATTCATATACAAGTTCGTATGTAAACGTGTGTTTTCAGTTCTCTTGAGTATATACCTAGGAGTGGAATCGCTAAGTCGTATGTTAGGTCTATTACTAACTTTTGAGAACTGCCAAGCTGTTTTCTGCAGTAAGTGCACCATTTTATATTCTCAGCAGCCACTTCAACAAACCTTGTTCTGTCTGCCCTTCTTATTCTAGACATGCTAGTCAGTATAATGTGATATATCTTTTTGTGGTTTTGAGTTGCATTTTCCTTATTACTAATGATGATAAACATCTTTTCATGTGCTTATTGGCCATTAGCAAAACTTCTTTGGAGAAGTCTCTACTCAGATCATTTTTCACATTTTAATTTGGTTGTCTTTTATTATTGAGTTATGAGTGTTTTTTATGCATTCTGAATACCAATCTCCTATGAGAAGTATTAATTTGAAGTATTTTCTCTTACTCTGAATGTTGTCTTTCTCACTTCCTTTATGATGTCCTTTGAAACAGAGAAGTTTTTAATTCTGATAAATTATAATTTATTTTTCTTTTGTCAATTGTGCTTTGTTGTCACAGCTAGGGCATCATGATTTAACCTAAGATCACAAAGATTTATTCCGATGTTATCTTCTTAAGGTGTTAACTTTAACACCATTAACTATTATGCTCAAGTCTATGATCTATTTTGAATTAATTTTTACATATGATATGAGGAAGGGGTCCAAATTTGTTCTTCTACATGCAGATATTCAGTTGACCCAGCACTATTTTTTGAAGAGTGCTTTCCCTATTGAATTGTTTTGGAAACCTTGTCTAAATCAATTTGCCATAAATATAAGGGTTGATTTCTGGATCTCAATTTTATTCCACAAATCTATATGCTTATCATTATGCCAAACACCACACTGTCTGAGTTAATATAATTTTGTCATAAGTGTTGAAATTAAAACATGTGTTTCAACTTTGTTCCTTTTTATTCAAGAGTTTTATGGTTATTTTAGATCCTTTGCATTTACATATGAATTTTAGGATCAACTTGTCAATTTCTGCCAAAAAAAAGAAGTTGGGATCTTAATAGTGATTATATGAGATCTGTAAACAAACTTGGGAGGCATATTCATTTCCTGTGTCTGTTGTAATAAATTACCACAAATTTGGTGGCTTAAATCTATTAAAAAGTTATTGTATTGCAGTTCTGAAGGCCAGAATTCAAGGTGTTATCAGAGCCACTATGTCGCTAGAGTTTCCTACCACTTGTCACTTTAGGAGTTAGTTAAGGAAAATGGAGATAGGGAGAATATGTTATTTGCCTGTTTCTTCTTTGGTGGCTACTGGCATTCCTTGATTTGTGGCCACATCACTCTAGTTTCTGCCTCTGTGATGACATTGCCCCCACCTCTTTGACCTGTGTCAAGTCGTCCTCTGACTCACTCTTTTAAGGATACATGTCATTGTGTTTAGGACCAATCTAGTAATACAGGATGATCTCCTCATCAGAAGATCCTCAACTTAATTACGTATGCAAAGAACATATGTTTTGCCAAATACAGTAACATTAGGAAGGACCAGAGATTAGGAAATGGACATATCTTTAGAGGGGGCCACAAATTTAGCCCAATGCAAAGAGTATTTTCATCTTAACAATAGTGTCTTCTACTCCAAGCACACGGATGTCTTTCCATTTATTTAGGTATTTTTAATTTCTTTCGATAATGTATCAGTTTTCAGTGCAAAAGTATTAAACTACTTTTGTTAAACTTATTCCTAATTATATCATTATTTTAATGCTATCAAATATAGAATTGTTTTATTTTCAGATTGTTCATTTTTATATAATATATATACATTTTAAAGTCTCTGCAACTTAACACTGTTTCAGATTTCTTTGTTAGGAGCTATGCTTAGAGAATATGTATCATATTTCCTCATGCGAAGGACAAGCTCATTAGATTTAAGACTCAACATAGGGACCTATAGTGATTTTTTACATTAATAACAAACTATCAAAAAAGAAAATCAAGAAAATAGTATCATTTAAAATCACGGTAAAAAGAGCAAAACACTTAAGCATAAACAGCCAAGAGGCTGAAATATTTGTACACTGAAAACTGTACAACACTGATGAAAGACATTGAAAAAGATACAAATAAGTGGAAACGTATCACATGTCTATAGATTGAAAAAATTAATACTATCAAAATGTCCCCACTACCCAAAGCAATCTACAGATCAAAGAATTCCCTATGAAAATTCCAGTCATTTTTTTACAGAAATTTTTTTATAAAGCAATATAATAATTCCTGGGAAGCCACAAGAAGCCCCAAATAGCAAAAGCAACATTCAAAAAGAAGAGCAAAGCAAGAGGCATGGCACGTCCTAATTTCCAAATAAATTACAAAACTATAGTCATCAAAACAGTATGGCACTAGCATTAAAACAGACACATACATAATGAAACATAATAGAAAGCCCAGAAATAAGCCCACATATTTACAGTGGACTGATATTTGACAAGGAGGGCAAGAATACACAATAGGGAAAGAATACTGTCTTCAATAAATGCTGCTGGGAAAACCGAATATCCACACGTAGGCAAATGAAATTAAACCCTATCTTACACTGCATACAAAAATCAACTCGAAATGAGCTAAATACTTAAACATAAGGCATGACATCATAAAAATCCTAGAAGAAAGCATGAGAAAACAGCTTCTTGACACTGGTCTTGGCAATGATTTATCAGATAATGATACAAATGTGTAGGCAACAAAAGTAAATAAAAACAAGGGAGACTACATCAAGTGATATATTTTTTACAGAAACAATCTGCAAAGTGAAAAGGGAATCTATAGAATGGGAGAAAATATTTGCAAAACATATATCTGATGAATGGTTAATATACCAAATATATAAAGAACTCATATAATTCAATAGCAAAAAAATCAAATAACTGAATTAAAAATGGGCAAAAACATGAATAGGTCAAAGAAGACATAAATGGCCAACAAGTATATAAAAAGGTACTAAACATCACTCATCATCAAAGAAATGCAATCAAAACTACGATGAGATATCATTTCACACCTGTTAGAATTGCTACCATCAAAAAAAAAATCAGTATTGGTGAGGATGTGGAGAAAACAGGTTCCTTACAAATTGTAGGCAGGAATGTAAATTAGTATAGCCACTATGGAAAATAAGGTGATGGTTCCTCAAAAAATGAAAAGCTTGAGCTACCATATGATCTACCAACACAACTTCTAAGCATATACTCAAAAGATTTGTAATCAGGAGCTCAAAGGTACATCTGTTATATACCTGCTATTCATTACAGCATTATCTACAACAACAAAGACATGGAAATGCTAAATGCTCATCAATAAATAAATGATAAATAAAATGTAATGTATCCATAAATGGAATATTATTTAGTCATCAAAAAGAAGGAATCCTGCCGTTTGCAACCACATGCATAAACATGAAGGACACTATACTAAGTGAAATAAGCTAAACACAGAAAAACAAATATTACATGATTCTACTTATATCACGCATCTAAAATGGTGAGACTCAGAAGCAAAGAGTAAAATGGTAGTTACTTTGGTCAGGGGGAGGAGGAATCATAAGGTATTGCTCAAAGGGTACATAGTTTCAGATACACAAAATGAATAATTCCCAGAGTTCTACTATAGAGCATAGAGCATATGGCTAGCAACACTGTACTGTTAGCTTAACATTTTTGTTAAGAAGATTTTATGTTATCATTTTACAAAGGTAGAAAGGAGAAAAAAACATTTACAGATGATGGTTTGGTTATGGTTATGTTTATTTATGATGACTGTCTCACAAGTGTATAATAATCTTCAAATTTAACAAGATGTATACATCAAATGTGTGCAGGGGTTTTTTTGCACATCAATCATGCCTCAATAAAAAAGTAAAAATAAAAATACAGATAATTTTCCATTACATAACTTTGTAACTTAAGATAAATTACCTAACTGACTTCAGTTTTCTGGGGTTGTTTAAAGATTAAATGGAAGTATAAAGGTCAAGTGCTTCACATAATGCCAGATATATAGGTGGTGCCTAATAATTGGTATCTTTTTGCTTTTAAAGATAGCTAGAGATAGATAGAAAATATTTAGCAAAGTACCTAGGACACAGCAAGACTTGATAACTACCAAGGAGATGTTGGTCTTGTTGCTGTGATGATAATGATGATGATATTGAAGATACTAAATCTGAAATCTAACATTCAAATCCTAGCCCAAGTACTTATTACCTGCTTGCTCTCTGTTTGAGGCTGATCCCGTCTCTGAGCTTTACTTTCTTCATCTGTAAATGGAGATGTTGCTGCCCATTTCCCAAGACTGCTGGGAGGATCAAATGTGATTATGTTAATGATGGTGCTGTTTATATTGTAAAGTCATGTGCCAATGGTTTTTATTGGCATAATTGATGGCACTGTGCCTGCATATGACAACCATCTAGTAGACTTTGAATTAAAGACCACTGAATTTTAATACATCACTGGATGGGTGTGGGCGTACTTAATTTGTTTTATGAGACTTTTTCAGCTACCAGTAATATCCACTTAAACAGTTAAGTGTTTAGAGAAATAATCTCATATTGAAATAACACCTAGTGAAAAACATTTAGAAAGTACTTTTAGACAATTTTTAAACTTAAATTTCATGTGGAAGAATCTATATGTATGTAACAGCTTTAAAAACAAGGAATTTAAGGTGGAGGACAAAGAATTTCAACTGTCAAGGGAGAGAATAAGATGAAGGGGATCAGAATCAGAGAAACCAAATTATTCTGGTTCCTGTCTCTCTGTTAACTGAAACCTTCATAAAGATGTTGTGGGCAAAATGCCCAGCCTAACCCATAACTAGCATCCTAACTTTTCCTGTGTATAGGAAATCCCAGGGACCAGATTCCAACCCATGGCTACTTAATAGCTTCTCCACAGTGCGGCTGCAGTGCTTTTCAGAAGCAACTTCTAAACAAATAACAAACACAGAATGAGCCCTGTGTGACCCCAAGCAAATCATTTAACTCTACTGAGCCTTATTTTTTCCATCAGCAAAATAATACTACCCCCTATCCACCTCCAAAGTGTTGTCAAAGTAAAAGAGTTGATTCTCTAAAAGCTCAGGGAGTTCCTGAAATGAAACATGCTCTATAAACCTAAAGTGCAGTCACTTAATAATTTATAGGTTTTTTTTGTTTTGTTTTGGTTTTGATTCTGAGATATTGAGTGATTATTTTAGAGAATTTTTTTCCCCTATTATATCCTTTTACTTACACAGAAGGAGCTGCATAAGGGAAAGACCTTGCTAGAACTTCGGAATCCACAGCACCCAGGATAGTAACTATGGGGAAACTTTTGGAAATATCTACCTTCACTAGGGACTGAGGTTTATCTTTTTCCTATTGTGATAGAGATATAAAATTTGTAACCATTCAATAAGTATTTATTGAGCTTAGGCTTCCTTTCGGAAAATTTTCAAGCACAGAGAATACCAAAAAGATTAACATAGGTCCCACCACCTCAGAGACAATCTAATTAGGAAGACAGATGCATAAACAAATAGTGAAAATGTGGCAAACATTACAACTATTTACAAGGTGATGTTAGAACATGACAATGGAAGTGAATATTTTGTTGTTTAATTCCTACATAGACCAGTTACAGTTGCTGATAGTTGTGAGAGATATTTAATAAACAGCTAGTAGTGAAAAAACAGGAACATTAGTAAATGAGTTTGAAGACCTAAGCCCTGAATCCATTTCCACCATTGGGTGATTCGGTTTGCCATGTGATTTCTAAGGTTGCTTTCATATTTTATGAATCCTTTCTGATACTGTATTTCTTGCTATTCATCTTCCCTTCTATTTCCTTAGTCCTGTGTCTTTAAATCATTTAAAGTTAAGATAAAATATTATTTTCTTTTCTTATGGAAAATTAATACTATTGTTAGGTCATGTGAGAGGCTGACAGACCACTGTCCAGAAATTGAGATTTCAGACTAACCCTTTGCAAACCAGCAAACACCTGTCTGCATTTACACTTTTCTGCTTTCCGGAAGATGCCTCAGCCCTGTCAAACCTTTTTATAAGGTTACAAAACAGATTAGTGTAAATGGAATGACAGAGCCAACAGCGTCACAGTATGTAAATGAAGCGCCATGGAAAAGCTTCCTGAAGGAAAATGGATTAACAAGTCGGCTAAATTGGCTACGTACGAAAAATTGATCAACCAAGTACAAAATAATGAACAGCCCTGGGATATTTCCACTGCCTGAGAAAAGAAAACAGATTATTTTTCATTTCAAAACCTGTCGTTAACACCAAAAATACTTAGGCCTCTATGACCCTGAAGAATTTTCAAGTCAAGACTAGCAGAACAGAGCTCACAATGAAATAGTTCAGACTGCCAGAAGAGGGCTGGGAAACTGACAAGAAACCAACTGCTTGCTGGGTTGAGAACTGTCAAAACCTCACACACAAAAAAAATAGGTATTTTAAATAAGCCGTTATTTGAGGGTGGCAAGAGAGGGGGGGAAATACTTGGGTTTCTCCCGACCCTGCAATTCAACTTTGGATTTTGGAGGAGTAAAGGCAGCTTTATTTAGAATAATGGTTTAATCAAAGCCCACATTTCCGTGAGCTCATGTCACTTTTTCTTTGCAGCCAGTTTAGCTTCCTAGCATGCCAGAAACAAAAGTCTCTTCTGGCAGAACAATCCTGACACAGTCTAAGTATTGCTCTTGTAAGGAATCCTGTAAAACCCCATCTTTGGTTTATGGGGATTAACTAACCCCCAAACCCGCACATAAGCATAGACCATCAGATAAGGTAGCCCTCCCGGAGGATTCTCCCTCTCTTACCACGTTATCATTGCACTGCTTCTGATTTTCCTGTCAAGGGTTTTTAATGGACACTTCAAGTAACATCATAATAAAACTTGGTTTGTCAGCATAAATGTGCTTGGCTTTCCCTTTTAAAAGAAAAGCTGAAAGCTCAGTAATTAAAAGGTTGATTAACTTTTAAATATTGAAATGTTTTATTCTGCTTCTGAGAACTTCATGCTTCAAGCTGTGATTTTTTTATGTGGGGCTAACTAGTGTTTCTTCTTATTTCCAAATGTGTAGCATTAAGAAGAAGGGCAAGTGAAGCTCAATTGAATGCACCAGGGATGTTATGAACACAAATGAACCCCAAGGAGGAGTGTTAGCTCTGTGGAGCATAAACCTTTGCAAATGCCAATATCTAGGAGAGATTGGAGCACTGACCTTCAGGAATGGTAAGGGGGAGCATGGTAGAGAGATGAGAGCAGAGAAGTAGGAAGGAGCCGTATCACAGAAAGGAGTTAGATTTCTTTTCAATATAGGTAGATGTTCAAGGTTTTTAAGCAGGGGACTGATGTGATCTAATATGATTTTAAAAGAACATACATTTTAAAATTTGGAATACATATCAATGCGTACATGTGCATAGAATACCTAACACATACTAAATGTTTACTGTGTTCCAGATAATATTCTAAGACCTTTGCATAGTACCCCACGAAGCAGGTACTATTCCTGTCTCTCTGTACAGATAAGAAATGGAGGCACAGAAAGTTAAGTAACTTGCCCAAAGTAACACACTTTGTAAGTGGCAGAGCTGTGATTTAAAACCAAGCAAGATGACTGAAGCACTCATGCTTTCTAACCACCATGCTGCACAGCATTAGCTCAACGACCGGCTAGTGCGTAAGGTTACTGATGTTACCCCATACCCACAGCACAAATTTTATTCTAAAAAATCAATATAGAATTTTATCCACTACTTAGTCTTACAGGTAGACATCATTATTAAGTATGATGAATTCTGGATTTTCTACTATTTTTAAATGTCCCAGTGAATAAGGGAATTTTCAGATATTTATGGTAGGTGTACGCTGGTGCTATACAGAATTTTTCTCAGGAAGCACCTCAGAATAATAATGAAAATAACAACATGCTGAAAATTCCCTTTTATTCTTAACATGTTCCCTTTACTTTCTGCTTTAACTGATAACACAGATATTCCCTGAGGACATTTCTTTTTCAGACATTGTAGCTGTTATTATCTATCCTAGAAGTAGGTGTCTATTTTGCCCCTGTAAGTCACTCTTAGAACAAATCTTCTCTTATCCCTCAAATCCCCAGTTCCTTTGAAGTTGAGCAAGCAGGTATCAATTACCACTTGTAATTCCTCCTTGAGTCAGTTAACGGCTTACCCGAGACCTCTCATCCAGTAACCCCTCCCCAACTTTTTTTTTAACTTTTTATTTTTTATATTTATAGAGACGGGGTTTCACCGTGTTGGCCAGGATGGTCTCGATCTCTTGACCTCGTGATCCACCCGCCTTGGCCTCCCAAAGTGCTGGGATTACAGGTGGGAGCCACCGTGTCTCATAGACCATCAGTTCCTGTGTTTTCCTTCCTCATCCAGCTTAGATTCCATTACTCATCACCATAATCATGCTCCTGTAAATACCGCATTTGACCCTCCCTCTTCCCATCACATTTGCCTAGCAAAGGCCCTGAATAATCTCAACTATTTGCTTTTTCAGTTTCTGATTCTTGAAACTAGATAAAAAGTTTATCACTATAAATTTGTAATTACCAACATTAAATGTACTTCAAAGTTCACTCGTGCCACAAGTAGGTGTGTACCCTAGCCCTAAGAGGACTATTTGGGAAAATTTAAAGATACCTGGTCCCTACTCGAAAACAATTAAACCAATCCTTAGGGGTTAGGCACAGTTTTATGTGTCTTTAAACTGCTTGGACGATTCTCATGTGTAGCCAAGTTAAGGAACCACTACCTGTATCACTTTCAGCAGCTGACCTTGTCTCACACTTCTCTGAAAATAGAAATGATTAGATAAGAATTCTTTCACCTTCCTACCACAATTCCACAGAACTGTTAATTCTATCTCTACCTTATATCTGAAATCCGTTTACGTCTCATCATCTCCACTGCTGCAACCCTGGCCCACGTCATCGTCATCTCGTATCGGACCACTAGAGCTTCCAATTTGCCTCCCTCATTCCACGCACTTCCCTATGAAATCAATCTCCACCATGTATCTAGGGTGATTTTTTCAAATACTAAAAACATTCTGCTACTTCTCATCTCATTAAAAACATAGTCCAAGATCTTTGCCAAGGCCTTTAAGATTTGTTTGATCTATCCCTTTTTTAATTACCATACATCATTCAGTGTGTGTTCCTCTTCTCCTCTCAAGATAATTCAAACACTGGCTTCTGTGATGCCACAGATCAGGAGTCTCCCAGAGCTGCTGCTTCTGGCTGGAATGATCTCCGGCCTACTGTTATCCCTATCTCCACCTTTTCCTTGATTAACTCCTACTCATATTTGAAATTTCCCTGCAAATCTCTCTTCCACATAGTAAACTTCTGTAATTACTTCCCGATAAGTCTTTGTTCTGTCTTATTTTTTCTCATATCACCTTTCATTTTCCTCCATAATACTTTTTACCTTTTGTAACTAGATTTTAAATTCATATTTACACATTTAATGGCTATAAGCTCCATGAGATCAGTAACCATATTTGAATTTTTTTCCACTGTATACAAAGTGCCTAATTTGATCCCTGTCATATATCAAAGAAGCAGTATCTATCCGCTGATCATATGTTGTACTGAAAAAATTATAAATCACCTCCAGCTTGTTTTAGAGACTCTTGGCAACTTAATAGGGCATTTCTATTAATTTCTAGAAAGTTTTTTTAAAAATTAAGCCAAAACAATAATTTATCTAATAGGATTACGATGTAAAATTATATTAGAACCACTTCAGGTTGGCATATACCCTCAACTGGAACATTTGTAAAATGTTATTTCTCAAATAATTCACACATAATTATGTTTCCTGACACCCAGATTATATTCTATTTCACAATTACATCTAGGATTGAATGCACATCAGAAAATGTTTCCATCTCATAAATGAATTATTCTTATCTGTCATTTCCTACTTTGTCACTTTGATAAAATTAAATAGGCATATACTAATTCAATTAGTCAATTCAAATAAACCATCTTTTGAATTTACCAATCTTTGTAGTAAATGTATTTTCAATTTAATTAATCTTATCTGTACAATTTCATTGTCTTCTTTTATTTGTTCTTTTATTAATTTCTAAGCTGGATGCAGAGTTTATTAATTTTTACTCATTCTCCTTTTATGCTATAGAAATTAAAGCTGTATGTATAAATTTCTAAATCAGAGATTGGCAAATTAAAGACTCTAGGCCAAATCCAGACATGTTCTGTGTCCCCAAAGCTAAGAATGGTTTTTACATTGTTAAAAGTTCATAAAAATATATACAAATAACAGGTGACAAAGACCAGATGAAGCTCACAAAGCCTGAAATATCTACCTCCTGACCCTTTACCAATCTCTGATTTAAATACTGCTCTAGCTGCATTCTGTAATTTTCTTACAAAGAAATGTCATCATTATTTAATTGTAAGTATATCTATTTGCCATCATAATTTCTTTTTTGACCTATGAATTATTTCAAGGTGTGTTTGTTGATATCCCAATAAATGCCATTTTATATCTTATTTCATTGTTGATGCTAACTTAATTTCTTTGTGGTAAAATGACTTGGCATGAATATTGGCAAATATTAGACGAAAGCTCAGGTTTGTTTTATGACTTACAACCTCACCAATGATTTTGTATCATCCATGGGTGCTTGAAAGGATTCTTTATTTTCCTAATGCTGGTTGTGTGATTAGATTTACATGTAGTAGAGGTAGTTATTTAAATAGTTTGCTTAAATCATCCAGATCCATATGAACATTTATTAATCTATTGACTACTAAGAAATATGGGCTAAAATCTCTCATAACAATGATAAATTTATTGTATTTGCTTTATGTACATTAAAGCTATATTAGTTACATATGTTTAAAATTCTATTTCTTGATTTATTTGAATAATCTTTAATATATAATATATAGTAGACATGCTATCATCAGCAACACTTTTTGCCTTCACAATAATTTATCTGATATAATGTCTATACCAATATTCTTCTGATTAATGTTTGTTTTTTTTAATATGTCACTGTACTTTCAACCTTACTGTTTCACTATAAGTTAACTGGAGTTTTAAAAATGTAGGTACATTTCATGTGTTTTTTTTTTTAAACTGGAAAGAGTACTTTATTTAAATTTTATTTGATTACTGGTATTTGAATTTCTTTCTACCATCTTATTTTGCATTTTCTATTTTTTACTTCTTTAAATTGTTCTATTTCAAACCTATTTTTGAATTCTATTTTCTAACAGAAAAGGTAATTCACTCTAATTATCACAGAAATATTCAAATGCATATTTAACTTGACAAAATCTATGATTAATTAATATACTTACTTTTCTCCTTAACAAGTATATTACATGGTTTTAAATGCAGTTATTCCCCTATAAGTACACAGATTAATAGTAAGTTTTATCTTGCTTATTTTATATTCTTTCAAACTGAACAGTATTATTGTTACAAATATTCACTTTTTGCCTAGAAATTCATCTACATGTTTGCTATGTCTTTGTGCTTCTCAGATATTCTTTATACTATAGAAAGTCCTAACTATTCGTAAATTCCATATTTGTGAATTTGCTACATGCTAAAATTTGTCACCCCAAAATCACTATGTGTGGCACTTTCACACTCATTTATGGATATACACATGCTCAGAACAGCAAAAAAAAAAAAACATGAGTTTCATAAGGCACGTACTCCCAGCTGAGGCTATACCAGGTAATACTCTGCCTTCTTATGTCAACTCTCATTCTGTAAACAAGTGCCCTTTTCGCAGTCCATTTAATGTTACATTTTTCACATTTTTGTGCTTTTAGTTGGTGATTTCACTGTTTAAATGACCCCAAGAAAAATGGCACAGTGCAGTCTAGAGCTCCTAAACGCAAGGAGGCTATGATATACCGTATGAAGAAAACACGTGTTATATAAGCTTTGGGCATGAGTTACAGTGCTATTGACTATGAGTTTAATACTAATGATGGTATAATATATATTAACCAGCACTTTGGGAGACCAGGGTGGGCAGATTATCAGAGGCCAGGAGTTTGAGACCAGCCTGGCCAATATGGCAAAACCCTATCTCTACCAAAAAATACAAAATTAACTGGGTGTGGTGGCATACACCTATAATCCCAGCTACTTGGGAGGCTGAGGCAGGAGAATCGCTTGAATCTGGGAGGCCAAGATTGTAGTCAGCCGAGATCGTGCCACTGCACTCCAGCCTGGGCATGACTGTGTCTCAAAAGTTAAGTAAAGTGTCATTAAGCAGAAACATTTATAAAACAAAATTACATATTAATTTGCTAGTGAAACTGTTATAATCAGAGGCTAGCAAGGCCTAACTTTATAGTTTCTCTAGAAGACATGATTCAGTATTTGCTAATCCAGTTTTCATTGCAACTTCATGGAACCTAACTACAGTGACTAATAAGAATCAACAGTATTATAATTTTTCTTCCTGGAACAGATTTTTTTAAAAATCCCTTAATGATGTCTATTGATTATAAATATACTCAATTATCTATTTTATTGTATCTTTATTTTATTTTCATCCTTGAAAGATAGTTCGCTAGGTATAAGATTTCAAACTGATAACTAGTTTGGCTTAGCACATTGAAATGCTCTTTCGCTGTTTTCTGGCATCCATTATTATTATTACGAAATCAGCTATTAGGCTAATTGTTGTTCCTTGGTAAGAAATCTCATCACTTTTTGACATTCTCTTTGCTCTTCTGAAGTTCATTAAAATTAATTGGTATTTTTCAATCAGTTTTAGAAAACATACATTGTTTTTCACCTTTTGAGTTTATACCTCCTTTATTCTCTCTTTTTGGGAGAGTGGAGATGTATCTTAGGTCTTCTCAATCTATTATCTACATCTCTATAACCATTTAACACTTTTTATTTCTTTGATTGTCTTGTGCTTACTTGTAAACATTTTCTTCAAATGGCCTTCAGATTACTAATATTCTCTTCATCTGTGCTATTTTGAATGTTAATCCACTGAATTTCTAAGTTTAATATTTATAAAATGTTCTAATATTAAAGTTTTACTTGACTGTTTTCTTAAAACTGCCTTGTCAATTTTTATATGCTCATGTTTTAGTTACTTTTGATAACTTATTTTATCCCAAACATATACATTTTATATTTTCTGCCTGTTATTTCTGTAATCTGTTATTTATTTGGTCCATATTATCCTGTTTGCTATTCCAGCTGATGCTTCTGCATGATTATTCGTTCTTATGACTTAGGATTTTTGAGTTTGCTTTCATATTCCTATTTTTTTTAATCTATGGTAAGTTTTGGAAATCTGGACTTCACTTGTTTTCTTCTAGGCAAAATTTTATTTGGTTTTTCCAGGCATCAGGGACTACATCTAACTTATGACCAATTTAAACTAAATTTTCTGCTACATTCATGTCTTTGCGTTACAATCATGAAGTACTATACACAGGGTATTGTAACTTATAAATAAAAATTATTTCTCATAGTTCTAGAGGCTGGAAAGTTTAATGTATCAACGTACTAGCATATTTAATATCTGGCGAGGACCTACTTCCTGGTTCCTAGACAGCCATTTTCTATGTCCTCGCATGGAAGAAGGGGCAAGGGAGATCTCTGTTGTTTTTTGTTTGTTTGTTTCTTATAAGAGCACTAATGCCATTCATGAAGGCTCCATTTTTATGATCCAATCACCTTCCAGAATCCCTGCCTGCTAACACCATCATATTGAGGGTTAGGATTTCAACATATGAAATTGAGGAGGGACACAAACATTTATTCTGCAACAACTCACAAAATGTGAATACTTGCCTTTGGCTACAAATACTCTAGAGTAACATTTTCTTTTCCCACTCTACCCAAACCAAAAATCAAAGAGCCACGTTTCCCCTCCATACTCCTTGTAAGGCAAGCCTTTCTGTAGATTAACACTTGGCTACCATCTCTCAAAGGATCCTGATCACGTACAGTGAAAGAATGTCTCTAAACCAACCAGAACCAGAAAAGGCCCTCAGTGATCAACGGATATTCCCAGGATGTTCTAGTACATTCAGTTGTCACAGTATTTTTCTGAATTCAAGTTTATCTTTATTCTCCCCATACATGCATTTAAGATGTTTTTATACATCAATTCTACTAGATAGCCAAAGCAGAAAATCTAAATCAATGTCTCTGTTTAACAGAAATTCTTTTTACATTTTTTTGATTACAGTAAAAAAAAATCCCTTTTACTTTTTCTTATGCTCTTATATTAACCTCATTCTCAAACACATAAAATCAAAAATAGAAAACAGATAATATAAAGTATTATGACTATAATGCATTAATTAATATATGCTATGTCACTATAGTAAGACAATAGTGATGTGTTTCTCACTAGAAAATATAATGATAAAATAGTTCCCAGTTTTACTTTCTTTACACTGGTGGGCGACCACAGTCCAAAAATGGATGAGGACAATACAACAAGATATTTGACACGCACAGAGAGAGAGAGAGAGAGAGAGACCATTTTCAAACACCTTTTATGCAGAATATTGTTATAATTGTTCTTTTTTGTTACTAATTATTAATCTATTACTGGACCTAAATTGTAAATTAAACTTTATCATAGGTGGGGAGGGAGGGAGGGATGGCTGGATGGATAGATAGATAGATATCTGAAAAGGAGAGTAGATATAGGGTCTGTACTGTCCAGTTTTAGGCATCCGCTGAAGATCTTGAAACATATTCCTAATGGATAAGAAAACACTTCTGTATATGTTTTATGGACTGAATTGTGTCCTCCAAAAATTCATACGTTGAAGCCCTAACTCCAACATCTATTTGGAGATAGGGTCTTTAAGCAGATAATTATGGTTAAATGATGTAATTGGGGTGAGTCCCTAATCCAATCGTATTAATAATCTTACCTTAATCCAGTAGTATTAGTTTTCCTATAAAAAGAAGTGACACCAGGAGTGTGTACACAAAGAGGAAAGTTCTGTTGTTCAAGACACCCAGTCTGTGGTATTTTATTATGGCTGCTCTAGAAGACTAATACAATATATACATGCATTAGTTTCATTTCATGCTGTTATGAAGAAATACCCGAGACTGAGTAATTTACACAGAAAACAGGTGTAATTGACTCACAGTTCTGCATGGCTGGGGAGACCCCAGGAAACTTACAATCATGGTGGAAGTCACCTCTTCACAGGGCTACAGGAGAGAGAATGGGTACCAGCAGGAAAAAATGCTAGATGCTTATAAAACCATCAGCTCTCATGAGAACTCATGCACTATCACAAGAACAGAATGTGGGAATCTGCCCCCATGATTCAATTACTTCCCACTGGGTCTCTCTCAAGATGTGTGAGGATTATGGGGATTATAATTCAAGATGAGACTTGGGAGGGGACAGAGCCACACCATATCATTCTGACCCTAGCCCCTCTCAAATCCCATGTCCCTCCCAAATCTCATTTTAAAACACAATCATGCCTTCCCAAGAGTCTTCCAAAGTCTTAACTCATTCCAGCATTAACCCAAAAAGCCAAGTCCAAAGTCTCATCTGAGACAAGGTATATCCCTTCCGCTTAAGAGACTGTAAAATCAAAGCAAGTTATTTACTACCTAGATGTAATGAAGATACAGGCATTGGGTGTTGAACAATGAGAACACATGACACAGGGAGGGGAAATCACACACCGGTACCTGTCGGCGGGTAGGAGGGCTAAGGGAGGGATAGCACAGGGTGGGATGATTGGGGAGGGATAACATTAGGAGAAATACCTAATGTAGGTGATGAGGGGATGGATGCAGCAAACCACCAAGGCAAGTGTATACCTATGTAATAATCCTGCATTTTCTGCACATGTACCCCAGAACTTAAAGTATAATAAAAATTGAAAAATGAAAAAAAGATATGAAACAAAAGATGTTAGTAAACATAACTAAGCAATACATACACAAATTATGATCAAGCAAAGTTTACTGAAAGAATGAAAGGTTGATAAATCAACTTAAAGAAAAGAAAAATAATGGGAAATACATTATATACCTGAGTTTTGGGAGAGAGAGGTTTACTATGTAACTTTTTTTAATCTTAAAAATTTGTCTTTCTGAGTCAACTTAAGATCAAAAGCCCAACAAATTAAATCAGAACATGAAATCACGTTAAAACACTCAGAGTATATTTACAAATATAATAAATCAGAATTTACTAACATGAAAACCCAAATTCAGGTCTAACTTGAGTTTGCTGTTGCATTTTATCTCAGAAAGCAAAAGTTACTGATATAATATTTCTCAGAAGTATCCTATGTTCCTTTCTAATAAATCTTTTTTATACCACAGCCAATTACTAGGTCATCCTCATAAATAATATTTATAAATTTATAAATCCCTAGTGAATTATGAATTGTTCTGGCTATCATCCACAAAAATAATGTTTGCACTTTCTAACTGAGAAAAATACATGTAATTTTTAGTATAAGTGAATGGCCAAGATATCATCAGCTATTGTACAGACAGAATTTACTATCTGTTAACATGATAACAATGCTGCATTTATACCTGTTAACATCAGGCAGCTTCAACATACCTGTCATCAGAAATATGCTGGGTTTATATTTCAAGAAAATAGGGTATAAATTTAATTTAGCTATAAACTGAATTTCATTGCTTTCCAAAAGGACTACTTCTATAATAAAAGAAACTTTATCTCTCTGGAGTTAATTAATTGAATGACATATCATGTAATCAAATTTTAACGTAGTCACTAAAATTTTTAAGTAGATTATTCTAAATATGAGTCCTCAAAGTAATAAATTACAGTTAAGACCAATTTAATAGTACATTTCATTAAGATTTTTGAATGAACTATTCATTGTAACTTTGTAACTAATGAATTAAAAGTTTTATGGCTACATACTGTTAATCAAGTTTTATTTTCTTTATTGGTCATAATAAAATAATAAGACTGTCCCTTTAAATGTCCATAAACCTAATTCATATTTTTACTTGAAATATTTGTTCAATCATCTTGGGAAAGTCACAAATACCCATTGAATAGATATAAGTATCCATTTTTCCAGTCTCTTAAAAAATAAAAACCTTAAAAATTAAGGTAATATATTGTCAAGTAGACAAATGCAGTGCTCATGATTATGATACAACTTTCTTAAATACCAAGAAAAATTTGAAAAATCAATCTATTTAACACCAGTTACTAGTTAATTTTGTACCTAGTTCATTTTCCTCTTTGTAGAAGAAATGAATCAAGTAATATTTATTTGTAGGGAGAAATAAATAATAAATTCCTCAATAGTCTTAGGAGAACATACATTTGCCCATATGGATGCAGAGATTATCCCTAAAGATGTCAAGGGATAGACTATAGGTCAAGGGTCTAGGCCGCCAAAGAATAAGACAGATTTACTGAGAGATCAGAAGAAAACAGCAACAAGAGCGGCACTGGATCCACCTGCAATGCAGTGGCATATATCTGAAAGTAGAAGAGTGTGAAAGTGGAGACAGGAGCAAAGAGAACATCAAAAGAAGAACCTAAGTCAGTGCCAGTCAAAGATTAGACATTCATTAGATGTTTGTTCAATAAACATTTGCTGAATAGATATTCGTTGAACAAATGAATGAATAAATGTGCTAACACCACTCCTACTTCCTTTGATATCAGGGTGCAAGAAAACAAGGCTATAGTCAAAAAGAAAAGAAAAGAAAAAAATCTATAAGGTCCTCAAAGAAGAGTTTGATGTTTGTGAAGTCAGGAAAGCAAGAGTACTTTCTAAAAAGACAGGAATTTGAGAATGGTAGAGTGTTGCAGAATAATGGGAAAGGAGGCAGATCAGTGTCTAGAATGTTGATAAGCTAGTAATTGCCGCTCAGTAAGTTTTTGTGGATGAAATAAATGGAACCCAAGAGGAAATTATTATTGAAATACAAGAGGATGGTTCTTTTTTTTTTTAATGTATTTTTTTTTTACTTCAACTTTTATTTTAGATAAAGGGGAAATATACAGAGATTTGTTACATGGAAATACTGTATGATGCTGAGGTTTGGAGGCTAGATTTTGTCACTCTAGTAGTAAGCACAGTACCCAATAGGTAGTTTTTAATCCCCACTTCCTCCAACTTCTAGTGGTCCACACTGTCTACTGTTCCCATATTTATGTCCAAGTGCATTCAATGCTTAGCTCCCGCTTATAAGTGAGAAAATGCAATATTTGGTTTTCTGTTCCTCTGTTCATTCGTTTCAGAATTATGGCCTCCCACTTCATCAATGGTGCTGCAAAAGACATGATTTTACTTTTTTATGGCTGCATAGTATACTATGGAGTATATGTACTGAATTTTCTTTATCCAGTCTACCACTGATGGGCACATGAGTTGATTCCATGTCTTTGCCATTATGAACAGTGCTGTGATGAGATGTGAATGCATGTGTCTTTTTGGTAGAATTTAATTTTTTTAATATATATACCCAGTAGTGGAATTACAAATGGTAGCTCTGTTTTATGTTCTTTGAGAAATCTCCAGATTGTTTTCCATGGTGGTTTGACTAATTTACATTCCCACCAACAGTGTGTAAGCATTCCCTTTTTTCCCACAGCCTCAAGAGCATCTGTTTTTTCTTTTCTTTTTTTTTTTTTTTGGACTTTTTAATAATAGCTATTCTGACTGGCATGAGATGGTAATCTCATTGTGGTTTTCATTTGCATTTCTCTATGATTAGTGATGCTGACCTTTTTTTATGTGTTCATTTGCCACTTGTATATCTTCTTTTGAGAAGTGTCAGTTCATGTCTTTGTGCATATTTTCATGGGGTTATTTGTTTTGTACTTGTTGATTTAAGATCCCTATAGGTTCTGGATATTAGGCCTTTGTTAGATGCATAGTTTGCCAATATCTTCTACTGTTCTGTAGGTTGTCTGTTTGCTCTGTTCATAATTTCTTTTGCTGTGTAGAAGCTCTTTACTTAGGTCCTGTATTAGTCTGTTCTCACACAGTTATAGAGACATACATGATACTGAGTAATTTATAAAGAAAATAGATTTAATCAGCTCATGGTTATGTGGGCTGTGTAGGCTTCTGCTTCTGGGAAGGCCTCAGAAAATTTAAAATCATGGCAAAAGGTGAAGGGGAAACAAGCAAATACTCACATGGTGGGCAGGAGAGATAGAGAAGGGGGAGGTGCTACACACTTTCAAACAAACAGATTTTGTAAGAACTTTATCACCAGACAGCACTAGGGAAATGCTGCCAAACCATTAGAAACCACCCTCATGATCCAATCACCTCTCAATAGGCCTTTCCTCTAACATGTGGGATTACAATTCAACATGATATTTGGGTAGGGAAATGGAGCCAGATCATATCAGGTCCCACGTGTCTATTTTTGCTTTTGCTTTTGTTGCATTTGTTTTTGGGGACTTAGCCAAAAATTTTTTGCTAAGGTTGATATTGAGAAGTGTATTTCCTAGGTTTTCTTCCAGGATTTTTATAGTTTGAGGTCTTATATTGAAATCTTTAATACATTTTGAGTCAGTTTTTCTATATGGTGAAAGTCAGGGATCCAATCCCATTCTTCTGCATAAAGCTAGTCAATTATCCTAGCACCATTTATTGAATAGGATAACCTTTCCCCTTTGCTTATTCTGTCAGCCTTATCAAAGATCAGGTGGTTGTAGGTGTGAGGCTTTATTTCTGGGTTCTCTATTCTGTTTCATTGACTACATGTCTGTTTTTGTGTCAATACCAAGATGTTTTGGTTACTGTGGCTTTATAGTATAGTTTGCAGTCAGATAATGTGATGCCTCCAGTTTTTATCTTTTAGGTTAGGATTTATTTGGCTATTCAAACTCTTTTTTTTAGTTCCATATAAATTTTAGACTAGTCTTTTCTAATTCTGGGAAAAATGATGTTAGTGCTTTGATAGAAATAGCATTGAATCTGTAAATTGCTTTGGGCAGTAAGGACATTTTTATGATATTGATTCTTCCAATTCATGAGTTAATCTACTGCAATCAAGTAGGCTTTATTCCTGTAATGCAAGGCTGGTTCCACATACATCAATCAATAAATGTGATAGCCACATAAATATAATTGAAAGCAAAACCAATTTAATCATCTCAATAAAAATAGAAAAAACATTGATAAAATCCAATATCCTTTCATGATATAAAGCACTCAACACACTAGGCCATTGAAGAAACATACCTCAAAATAATAAAAACCATCTATGACAACCCCACAGCCAACATCATACTGAATGGGCAAAAGCTCAAACCATTACCTTTGAGAACTGGAACAAGACAAGGATGCCTTCTCTCACCAATCCTATTCAACATTGTACTGGAAGTCCTAGCCAGAGCAATCAGGCAAGAAAAATAAAAGGCACCCAAATAGGACAAGAAAAAGCCAAACTATCTCTCTTCCTTGACGACATGATTATATACCTAGATGATGCTAAAGACTCAGCCAAATGGCTCCTAGAATTGATAAGCAACTTTAGCAAAGTTTCCGGATACAAAAACAGTGTACAAAAGTCAATAGCATTCTACATATCAACAACGTTCAGACTGAGTAAAATCAAGAAAACAATTGCATTTACAATAACCACAAAGAAAAGGAAATACCTAGGGATACAGTTAACTAAAGAGATGAAATATCTCTACAAGGAGAACAACAAAATATATCTGAAAGAAATCAAAGACAACACAAATGGAAAAACACTACACCTTTTTTTGTTATTAATAATCCCTTTTTTTCATATTTTATTTGTTAAAGTTCTGGGATACATGTGCAGAACATGCAGGTTTGTTACATAGGTATATACATGCCATGGTGGTTTGCTGCACCCATCAACATGTCATCATGCTGCATTCTCAACCTGATGAGAATTTTCACATCAATGTTCATCAGGAATATTGACCTGAACATTTCTTTTGTTGTGTCTCTGCCAGGTTTTGGTATCAGGATGATGCTGGCCTCATAAAATGAATTAGGGAAGAATCTCTTTTTCTATTGATTGATATAGTTTCAGAAAGAATAGTAGCAGCTCCTGTTTGTACCTCTGGTAAAATTTGGCTGTGAACCTGTCTGGTCCTGGGCTTTTTTTGGTTGGTAGACTATTATTTACTGCCTCAATATTAGAGCTTGTTATTGGTCTATTTAGGGATTTGGCTTCTTCCTGGTTTAGTCTTGGGAGGGTGTATGTGTCCAGGAATTTATCCATTTCTTCTAGATTTTCTAGTTTATTTGCATAGAAGTGTTTATAGTATTCTCTGATGGTAGTTTGTCTTTCTGTGGGATCAGTGTTGATATCTCCTTTATCATTTTTTTATTGTGTCTATTTGATTCTTTTCCTTTTTCTTAATCTGGCCAGCGGTCTATTTTGTTAATCTTTTCAACAAACCAGCTCCTGGATTCATTGATTTTTTTAAAAGGGTTTTTCGTGTCTCTATCTCCTTCAGTTCTGCTCTTAGTTATTTCTTGTTTTCTGGTAGCTTTTGAATTGTTTTTGCTCTTCTTTCTCTATTTTAATTGTGATGTTAGGGTGTTGATTTTAGATTTTTCCTGCTTTCTCCTGTGGGCATTTGGTGCTGTAAATTTCCCTCTAAATACTGCTTTAGCTGTGTCCTAGAGGGTCTCATACCTTGTATCTTTGTTCTCATTGGTTTCAAATAACTTACTTATTTCTGCCTTAATTTCATTATTTACCCAGTAGTCATTCAGGAGCAGGTTGTTCAGTTTACACGCAGTTGTTCAGTTTTGAGAGAGATTCTTAATCCTGAGAATTTTCAACCCAGAATTTCATATCCAGCCAAACTAAGTGTCATAAGTGAAGGAGAAATAAAATCCTTTACAGACAAGCAAATGCTGAGAGATTTTGTCACTACCAGGCCTGCCTTACAAGAGCTCCTTAAGGAAGCACTAAATGTGGAAAGGAAAAACCAGTACCAGCCACCAAAAAAAATACCAAATTGCAAAGACCATCAACACTATAAAAAAACTGCATCAACTAATGGGTAAAATAACCAGCTAGCATCATAATAACAAGATCAAATTTACACATAGAAATATTAACCTTAATTGTAAATGGGCTAAATGCCCCAATTAAAAGACACAGACTGGCAAATTGGATAAAGGGTCAAGACCCATAAGTGTGCTGTATTCAGGAAATCCAACTCACATGAAAAGACACACAAGAGGATGGAGGAAGATTTACCAAGCAGGGGCTACAATCGTAGTCTTTGATAAAACAGACTTTAAACCAACAAAGATCAAAAAAGACAAGGAAGGGCATTACATAATGGTAATGGGATTAATGCAACAAGAAGAGCTAACTATTCTAAATATATATGCACCCAATACAGGAGCACCCAGATTCATAAAGCAAGTTCTTAGAGACCTACAAAGAAACTTAGACTCCCACATAATAATAGTGGGAGACTTTAACACCCCACTGTCAATATTGAACAGATCAATGAGACAGAAAATTAACAAGGATAGTCAGGATTTGAACTCAGCTACAGACCAAGCAGATCTAATACACATTTCCAGAACTCTCCACCCCAAATCAACAGGATTTACATTCTTCTCAGCACTGCGTCATACTTAAAATATGAAAGAAATCAGAAGGAAAGAAAGGATAAAGAAAGAAAAAAGTGTGGATAATGGAGGATATGATAATGAAGGTAAAACCACTGACTACTTCAGGTTTTGGCAAAATACAATCTTGCTGTCTCAATTCAAAACAATGCAATAATCATATTTCCAAGGTTTCTGGATCAGTATTTTAAAATTTGTCTCCTGTTTTTCACATAAATGCATTTTTTCCTGACAGATGTGGTATCTCAATTAATATTCTAAAATGTTTAACCATCAATAATTAAAACACAAGAATTTTATTAATTTTACTTACACTGTCTTACCTTAAAAGTCATAAAGTTTTATGTTTGAGAAGAGCTTTAGTCCATTTTCCCACCTAAGGCATGAGACCTTTTGAGAATGTCTGAGAATTACAGCTTCTGTTTAAACTCCTGTACTCCCAGGAAGTTAGTTAGTAACTTAAAGTTAATTACCAATTCCTTCAGCACATTAATAATTGTTCTTTATAAACATGCCAATTTGCTAGTGTCTTTGGAATAAAATAATAACTGAGGTATGGAAATTATACGTCCATCTTCTCATTCCAACTTTACATTTGTTTATAAGTGGAGAAAAATTCAACTCAAAGATCATTCTCTGTGTCTTTGTGATGATGAAGCATGACATTAGTCTTCCCTAGACTACCTAAGTCAACTTGAAAACCTACCCCCATCCTCCTGCAAGTCTGACTGCGCATGCGTTCCTATTAGATGGAACCCTTCTTATAGACTACTGGAAGAGGTCCATAGCATTTGGAGTCACAGCAGTGTCTCAGAAGAAGGAAAGTAGGTCCTCACATCTGCTTTCAAGTTGCCTTCAAATATGATCACATAAAATAAACTGAACTATGAATACAACTTTTAAGTAAAGCTATGCATTTGTGTAAGGTGAACTTTCTATGCTATGGTGAACATTTAGGAAAAATATAAAAGATTACTTAAAAATACTTGTCCTTATTTAACATAAGGAAAGTAGGGCCAAAATAGAAGTTTGCTTTAAATCTTGGAGTACCATTTGTATTCTTGAAGGCTGAGATTTTGGAAAGAACACAGTATGAAAATGTTTTGCCAACGGCTGCATTTAACAATTGCTCTTGGGCATAAACTCTTACTCATTTTATGTGAACCCTTTTATGTTTCCTAGAAACATTGTAGGACATTTCTTGGTCTGCTGCATCAAGTGATATCCTCTAGAACATTTATAGCTCTGAAAGAGACAATTTACTAAACAGCGAAGTAGTGTCTGCAGTAAAGAAAGATGTGATTAAGTAGAAAACCATCTTTTTCAAATGTATTTTCTATTAGAAAACTGTATCTACTTGTTACACAATCTTTTGCTTAGATGACTAGTTTGATTTCCCTATTTTCTTTCTAAGGACTTCTAGAACGTACAGGAATCTGGTTATCTTTTAAAAAGCAGTTACAATTTCAGGACTGTTCAATTTAAAATTTTTGTTATTAATTCTTCTTTCTTAAAAATATCAGCAAGAATTAATTTATATACTAGTACAAAATAAAACACAATGAATAACTTTTTGTCCCTATAAATACAGATACTCAAATCAATGCATCTTTTCTCTCCAAGTTTTTCACATCTCTATAGCATGGCTTTATTCTAAACAGAGGGAACAATTTTATCATTTGAACTGGTAATGTCATTCCTCTTAGACCTCTCTTTATTCATTATTTCTATTCTGGTCTTCTTTTTTAGAACTTTGCATTTAGGATTGAATAGAGTTCTCCAAAAAAAACAAACAAAAAAAAAAGTTTGTGTCTGAACAGTGGGCCCCCTTCTTTAACCCTGGTTGACCGGGTACAAACATATTTAAAAGGAGTTCGCTTAGTAAATGTGTGTCTCATCGCATTTGGCAAGAGGCTACAATTCAAATGCCAGCAACTCCCCATGAGCTTTGGATTTGTCAGCTAATTTCAACTAAAAATGATTCCTGCAATGGGTTTCTCCCAGCAATTATGCTTAAAAACCAGTTCATTGCCAGAAGGTGTTAAAACAAACTTTTTCCAAAGATGTCTCAGTTGCCTGAAAGCCCATTTGCACTTCACTGTCACTGAAAGCCACGATACTCACTCCACTGAGGTGCTGGTCAGCGGTCTGTCTCTTGTCTTCCATGGCAGTTTATCTGTGTACCGAAGTGACAACACTGTGCAGCAATCCCAGCCTTTCTAAAAACCATCTTGCTTGATTTCTTTTTATTTTTCAAGACAAGGCTCTACAGAGGGAACTATTGGCAGAGTTCTTTCTTATCATCATTATTATGACCATTGTCAAACTCTGAGAATTAAGCAATGAATGTTTTCCTGAGTTTTCTCCCCCCAACCAAAAAGAAAACAAAACAAAAAAAGGAAAAAAGCAGTGGCTTAGCATCCACATCAGCACTTTTAATTTAGCTCAAATTAGTTTAGCCATAGCTAAAAAAAAAAAAAATACTTCATTGTTTCAGGTTGTTAACCACAATGTCTTATAAAATGAAGCATGTTTACTGTCATTTTGCAAAAGTCATTTCTTCCTTTATGAATTTGGCAACGAAGAATTTCAAAGATACCAGTGTGGGTTTGTTATCACGCACCAGCCAAAGCTGTCAGGCCTCATTACCTCCAAGACAAAAATTACAGACTAATGTATTAAATGCTTGAATAGAAACAAGCCGTGCCCCATCTTCATTCTGTGGTAATGGGATGACACCAGCAGCCTGTAGGCTGAACTACAGCCGTCTTCCCTCCCCACCTCACCTCGCGGAGCACAGAAGGGGAGAGATGATAAACATCCAAGTAAAATCGAATTGCTGGATTTATTGCCAGCAGGACCCAGCAGCGCCTCTGTTCCTGTGAACGCAGTACATTCATTTTAACAAACCCCATTTCAAGGGGTCTGTCACAAAGCAAAACACACTTCTTATCTGGCTGAATATTTAACACAGCAGCTCCGGGTCCCAATGTATCTCCTTTAAAATGGGAACTAGAAGTCAGTTTGAGGGTTTTTTCCAGATTTTAAAAAATAAATTGCTTTCAATGATTACATAAGGATGCCATCCTGGCTGAAGTGGATTTTTAAAAAATATTTCTAATACTCCAGTCACTTTTTAAGACATTCACCTTTGTTTTTCTATGAGGTTTATACTTCCAGACATTATAGATAAGTCTTTGGACACATTTTGTACCCCCAGAATGGAATGATGAGGTTACATTTTTAAATCTACCACACTGACAGGGATGGTGAATTTTCCCTCCTCCTGATTATTAACCTATAATGCACATCTGGCAAACAAAGAACCCCAAATTATTTTTTCTTGGTTGAATTTAAGCTGCAAACTCCAGCCTTATTGTCCCAATTCGTTAATGTTTATGGTAAAAGGAGGTAATGGAGCTTAAATGTGCAAGAGACAAATACCTTGGTCTGTCTGTGGTGCGGAGGGACTGCGAACTTCACCCCGAACTGGAATGACTCATTTCCTGGTTTTCACCAGGCAGATGCCTTAGCATGGCTCTCAACTTGAACATTTCTAAAACTGAAAAACCATGGAAAACTGATGGGAAGACGATCATTTGGAGGGAATAAAGTAAAATAGGAAGAGCACGAGCTTTGGAGCAAGACTGACCCAGGTGTGAAGCTGGCTCAACTGATAACCTGCTGGGCAGCCTAACCTCAGTTTTCTTTTCTATAAAATGGAGGGAAATAATGCTTACTTAATAGGGCTTTCTGGCAGATTAAGAGATAGATACAGTGCACGAAGCTCACTTAGAGCATGGTACATTGGAACAATTCAATGTGTGTTAGCTCTTATTTGATTTTGAATAATTGTTTTATCTATTAAATATTTTGCTTGCCAAAATATTGAACTTTCTAACAATAGAAGAAAAATCCGGGCTATTATACCTACTTATAGCAATTGTTTTTTAGTTTAAGATTATCTTTCTGTCTCTGTTTCTCTCTCTCTGATTAATTACACTAAACGTCTGTTCAGCTGTGAACAGTTTCCAAGTCGTGAGGCTTTGTGTGTGCAACGCTGAGTTCTTATGTATGTATGTTTCATCTTAAGTACCCTTCTCCCTATTTGTATGACTCTACCATGGCTGGTTATGAATCAATCAAAGTGAAAATAAATACTTTATTGTCCATTCATGTTTT
Organism: Aotus nancymaae; assembly: GCF_030222135.1. NCBI lineage: Eukaryota > Metazoa > Chordata > Mammalia > Primates > Aotidae > Aotus > Aotus nancymaae. The sequence goes on along the minus strand of NW_026988431.1, from coordinate 54,585,105 downwards.
GGTTCAATATTTAGATCACTGTTTAACCTAACAGTTTTTTTTAATTCAGCACTTAGGATAATACACAATATGTTAGGTGCTAGAATAGATCATCAGAACACTGTCTCTTCCTTCCAAGAGGGTGCATTTTAGAAGGGTGAAATAAAATGACAACCAAATGATTAAAATATAAAATGAAATGGCAGAAGTGCCGTTTGAAAAAAAATATTGTCTTGAGGACATTTTACATATTATGGGGATCGGCGACAGCTTCTGTGAGATGGCATGTGGCATAAGCCTTGATGTTGGCATAGGCTCCCTTTAAGTTGAAAAAAGTTGGGTGAGTTAGGGAAGAAAGGGTACAAAAGAAAGGGGAAAAATTTAAGCAGAGCAAAATTTGTGTATAGGGAGTAGTAGATATAAATCACATGGTAGGGAATCTTGAATTCTTAGGTAAGATTTTGTCTTTATATGCAATGGGCAAACACTGAAAATGTTTGAACAAGGGAATATGATTTTTAAAAATCTGTCTGAAAAAGATGAACCTAGCAGCAATGTGAAGGCAAAAGGGTAATGGATAAAGAGATATTGGGACATCAGTAGAATCCTATTTCAGAAAATAATTAATGAGGGCCTGAACCATAAGCCTCTAGGTAGTACTACACAGTTGTTCTGGTAAAATACCTCTTACAGAACTTTGTTCAGTTAGTACTTAACGGTTGTGAGGGGATGGATGCTTTCATATTAAATCACTAGGTAATCTCTTCTTTTGCTGCATGCCAACTCATTATCATATTCTCTTTCCCACATATGAGGAGAAGAGCCTAAGATGGCAACCCTCTCTTTCCTGATCCCCTCGGTGCTGCATTAAAACTAGGCCATGGTAGCCTGTTGTTTTGCACTGTAGAGAAAATAGTGATCAGTTTAACTAACTCCATTCCTGGAATGCTCTTTTCTGAGAAACTATTACAGGCTGTGTAAGGCACCAAGCAGGTTTGGAATGTGTCTTCTTTTCTACATTCCTGAAAAATAAGTAAAACTTTCTCCATACACTCAAATGGTCTTTTAATGATCCTTTCAATAGCCCTCTGAAGAAAAACTTTGTATCAGAATTATCATCCTGTCCTTACAGATAAGGAAAACTGAGACAGGGAGATTGAGGGTCTTGCCCGAGGCCCCGTAGCAAGCCAATTTAGAGGCAGAAATAGCCGTCTTTCCTGTGACTCCAACCCCTTAGCGTAATATTACATCATTCCATATGTGCTCCTTGTGGTTATGTGAATGGCACTAAGTTTTAAAATGACACCGACATTCTAGGCACTGATAAAGATACTTCAACATTCTGAATGTCAAAAAAAGAAAACTGAGCTCTCGAAGAGTTAGATCATTGGCTTATACTCCCATCTCTTCCTCTTCCTGGTATTTATAACTTATTTGTAAGCTTCTAATGTAAGTTATACTTAGCCTTTAAGTTTTTACTTACTTTATCAAGTTCCCACAAATGCTGAAGTTTATGCAATGTAAGATTCTGCCCCGTATGACAGCATGCTTTGCAGAATCACGTAATACAAATTTCTTACTTTATGGATCTCACAGTTATGTTGTAATAATATACACAAAAATGCTGAAACTTCAGATAGGATATCTATTGATTTCTATACTTATATTTGTTAGAAATGTTTTAGTCTACAAATAACAGAAGACCCAACTACCAGGGATTTAAACAATAAAGACAATTATTGCTCATTTATTAAGAAGTCTGGAAGTAGGTGATCTGTGGATTGATTTAGCAACATAATGATGTCATCAAATACGCTTCTGTCCTGCCACCTTTTTTTATAATGACCTTTTTCTTGCCTCATGGCAATGAGGGCTACTGGAGATCAGACACCAGATCTTTGTTAAACAAGAGAAGAAGTGAGAAGTTGCAGTACCAGCAAGCAACTAGGAGGTGCTTATCTCTTATCTGGAAACAAGAATCTTTACCAGAAGCTTTCTAGAAGAATTTTATGCCTAACTAATTGACCAGAACTGGATTACAAAGCCAGATCTAGCCTCTAGACAAGCTAGGAAGATATTATTTTGCCTTTAGTGGCTGAAGAAAGGGAAATGAGATAGAAACCAAGTATCAGCAAAAATTCTTTCATCAATGAATAGCAATTTTTAAAACATGTATATATTTCTTCATTTATTTTGTAAAGCTACACTTTGGGTAAGCCAAAATAATTGGAAAGAAATCAGAGAGATGAAGAAAATAAGGGTAATGAATGGAGGAGAAGTGTTCAAGGAAAATGATGTAAAAAGAGAGAGAAAGAGAACTTTGGTGTGACTGAACAAGCTAAAAGGTGTTTTTTATAGGAAACATCTCTACACACTTTTTAAATACACTGTGAAAATCGCCCAGAAAAATGGGTCGTAGGACTCAACTTATCTGGCTCACATTTTGAGTTCTTAATTTTTTACCTTTTTAATAATAATGACATGACCAGGATTATTTTCCAAAGAGAATTTTACATGGAATTACTTATACCATTTCAGCAAAATAACCTTTAACTTTCCAATCATGCTGTAAGCATTGAAAATGAATATTGGAAAGCTCACTTGCTTTTCTTATTTCCAACACCTGCTTCAAGTATACCTTTGAGAGTCTTGCTATCTATGCATGATCGAGGCCACAGCAGATAATTGAGTTTTCTGCCTACAGACCCTGAGAGTCAGAAAGTGTCCCCTGGGTAGCCCTATCAGGATTCAACGAAACTCCAATTGACAAATATGCAAAGCATAGTACAAGAGGGCATTTGAAATGTCACCTCAGAGCTGATAATGTAACAATTTCCAATTGCTACTGGCACTCTGCTTTCTGCGTTTTAATAAAAGTATTTCATTTTCCAGCCATGCCCTGAGGCAAGTCAATCAAGAGTGGCACCAGGTTTAAATTTAATAAATAATGTTGTTCATCGTGATATCTTTATGCCAGACTTCTTCTCCTCGTGCCTCTAAGCTCCAGTATGTGCTAAATATTTTCATTGGTGAAGACAGAAGCTGGACCGAGCTGCTGTTTCTCTCTACTGTTCATGTTTATTCTTCTGATAACACAGTGGTAACAAACCTTTACTGAGTGATTGTAATGTGCAGGCCCTGTGCTAAGCCTTTATATGTCTCTTTTAATTTATTCTTCACAATAATTCTGTGAAGGAGGCAACATTAGTCCATTTTATGAGTAAGGAAACTGAGAGAAATATTAAGGAACTTGTCTGGGATAACACACTTTGTCATTGGTCTCCAGGCTAGCTTTGGACTAGTTATACAATCAGCGCATTTCTACCAAAGCCACTCCAGTTCTTACTAATACTTTGTAAGAGACCATTTTCTTCACATTCTAGCATTCTAGGGGTATTACAAACCTCTCAATTCAGTAAATTATGGTATTTGTAATATTAGTGTAGTGCTTGCCATCCAGCAGATTCTCAATAAATGGTTACTGAATTAAAATGCACTATTTGCTTGTATAACTTCCTTTGTTTTTTAAGGAATATTTATTAAAATAAAAAGGAATGCAATGAAATTTTTTTAAAAAGCAAGGGGTGGGGGTCAAGTTGCTGTCACTAGGAAGCTTTAACATACCATCTGCCACGTGGAATGTTCTCTAACAAGGCAGACCCAGTGCTCACAAGCAACCAGATAAAGTCAAACAGTTCACAGCTTAATTGCCTTCTATGTTTTCACAGCACCAAGAAAAGTCTTGACCCTACCCAGCAAGCCGACAGAAAAATATGTCTTCTTAAAGCCTTCTGACCTTGAAATACTCATCTCAAAAAATTTCCTCCACCACTGGCAGATATGTTTATCTATCATCTTATGTGCGAAGGAAAATTAGTCTATTGAGATGAGCTTCACTACAAAAATACTAGATTAAAAAAAAATACTTGGATACATTTGTAGCATATGTCTTATTCCCAAAGGAATCTCATGAGAAAAACTATAGAAAATGCCACAGTGATAGTATTTCCAGAGCCTAACTCCCTGACTACATATCTAAGGGATATCTGGCTTCTAAAGAATATCTGACTGCTAAACAGTGATTAACAAACATTTATTTACCACACAGTATAAAAATTCACAACACATATTGACTCAGCTTCACTTAAATACTAACCTCTTGAGGGGTATCCATTGTTTATTTTTATAAGATCTGCTATATTTTATTCTTCACCTTTAAAAAGTACTTTTTAAAATGCTATGTGCCTGAATATCACTACACACACACGCTAACACACATATAACACACAAACACACACACCCCGCTCACACACAAAGGAATCTGTGGTAGTTAAAATAGCAGTATTTTGGATGTGTTAGTTGCCATCTCTGGTGGCATGATCTCTTGTCATCCACCACTTGCCTGATTGGACTCCGTTCCTCTTGTGTAAAATTGAGATGGTAATAACATACAATCACTTCTCATCATTCATGGTAGCTATGTTCTATAAAGCCACTACAAACACTGAATTAGAAAATACTGAAGTGTTGCACTTAAGGGGAAATACAGAGTTAGGTTCCCGTGAACCTCTAGTCACAACATTTTTATCTTTTTTTTTTTTGGGGGGGAGTGCAGTGGTAGGACCATGGCTCACCGCTGCAGCCTCAACCTCCCATGCTCAAGAGATCCTCCCACCCCAGCCACCTGAGTAGCTGGGTCTAGGGTTGTGCACCACCATGCTGAGCTAATTTTTTGTATTTTCTTGTGGAAACAGGTTTGTGCCATGTTTCCCAGGCTGGTCTCAAACTCCTGGACTCAAGTGATCCAACCATCTCGGCCTCTCAAAGTGCTGGGATTATAGGCATGAGCCACCATGCCTGGCCACAACATTTTTTATGCAATGAATAGATAATTGTTTTCCTATGTGTTTCTGTTTAAAGACACTTTATTTAACATATATTTGTGATTCATTAACATTAAACTCAGGGACAACAGCACTCTTAACTCGTGCCTAAACAAAGCTTACTTAACCCACGGTTTTTTCCCAGTAAGGCACGTCACAGCTTTTTTGTACTTGGGAACACTAGATAGCACTTCTGCGTTATGCTAAGGGACCATTTTAAACAGTGAATTATCAACAAAAAGCACAAATATGCAAAAAAATGCAGTACTAAATGGATCACAAAAAAGACACTTGCTGAAACAAAAAGGCAGTGCATAACCTCGTTCTGTCTCAACTGTGAATGTGTGCATTGGGAGAATCAAATATTCACTTCTCCGTGCATGTTTGAGAATGATCTTGAAAGCATGCCTAGGGTATTGATTTGGGGGTTGCAAATAAATCTTAGCAAGTAGACAAGTTTGAAAATATAGAATCCATGAATAATGAGGATCAACTGTACTTGGGAATATTAAAGACCAAGTTCCAATATCCTCAGATAAAATTCTTTATATTAAGCAGAGGTCCCAGAATTTATTTTTCATTAATATGTCAAGGGTATGTAGACCTCCTTCTCTAACTTTTGCAGGATCCTAGGCCTTAGAAGATGAAGAGATGGCAGTGCTCAACAAAGTAAGATGAAGATGCTGATATACAAGATTCCAAAGAACCAAGGCAAGAAAGAAAAGGCTACTCCTAAATTGTTTGTGTAATGTAGTTTATAAGTGATTTTTGCTCACTGATTTGTTTAGCAAACAATTTAATATTGTAGGAACTTCGCCAATTAGTGGATACACAAAGCAGAATATAATATAGTCACTCCAAGAGCTTTTTCAACTTTTTAAGAAATGCACATGGGCTAGATTTTTGTAGCTCTGCTCATGCAGGAACTGGCAACACAGACTTGTGTTTGCTCTCCTTTGTACTTTCTCAAACTAGTCTGCTCTCCTGGATTGATGACAGTGGGAAAGTGGGATGAAGATTAAGCAAAACCATACATTTTTTTTCCATTCACTTAGGATTGGTATAAGGCTGAAACACATGTGAGAGCAAGATGGAAAGTGTGAAAGAATATATTCATGTTTCTATTGTTATTGACGATGGCAACAAAGTGATGTCATTATCATAAGTCACTGGCTTTATAAGGTAGCTGTTTTCACTGAAGGAACAACCATTTTGAAGAAGCATCTCCAGTTGTTTTCTAGAAGGCTGTTTTTGTTTTTGTTCTTCAGACAGTCTCACTCTGTCACTTAGGCTGGAGGGCAGTGGCATGATCTCAGCTCACTGCAACCTCTACCTCCCAGGTTCAAGTGATTCGTGTGCCTTAACCTCCCAAGTAGCTGGGATTAGAGGCGTGCACCACCACACCAGTTAATTTTTTTTGTCAAGACAGAGTTTCACCATGTAGAAGGTTGTGGTTATAGACATGCCAGAAACTGCTGGTATGTGCTCTCCTCTATTGTTTAAGGATTTCAGACCATCAATACAACTATGTAACGCAGCATTTATCATGCTTCTGCTAACAGAACCTAGGTTGAAATTCAATGCTGGTACAGATAATTTATAATGTATAAAATTAAGAAACAGCAACACAAGTTCCTTTGTAGATAATCTGAGTCTGAACCTACAGCATTAAAAGTGACTCACCTCTTCTCAAACTCTCATTGTCAGTAGTGGTGGTGTCATCAATCATTACAGTCAGTAGGTGACAGAGTTTTAAATAATGTCTTAAAGTCAGTTTTTCATCATCCTTTTCTTAACCCTAACTAACCAATTCTCAAGAGTCAGATATTGCACATATTTTTATCCTCATTTGTACGTCATTTTCATAGGTTCTAAGATGTTCCTTACAATCTATCATTATTATTTTTTTCTTTATTACATAAAAGGTGAATTGGTAAGAAAGGAAGTAATTGTCCTATTTCTTCTCATGTTAAGAGTGTACCAGAGTATGTGTAGGTTCTTGGCACAAGCAAAGGAATCATGTTTACCACATCTGTAAATATAAAAATTCAGAGTGGAAGAGTTTAATATCAGGAAGCACTTGACTAAGTTTTTGATAGCATTACCATTAGCACAACTACACATTTCTGGCTGATTTACTAATAATTCATCAATAATCATTTTTTAAGATCCACAGTTGCTTCAACAATCTACCAAAACTAGCTGAATTAAATTTAAGCGAAATAATAGTACCCAAGCAATTTTTTTAACCTTTCTTTATATCTCTTCCACACATTCCGTTGGCTGTTTCTTATTATTGAGGGTGTAAGTCTTGATTGCTCCCGAATATGAAGTGAAGGAGAGGTCATAAAAGAGAATACCTACTTTAGGAAATATGATTCAGAAATAGAGCCATGACCCAGAGCTGTAAATGAAAATCTGAGTATCGTCCTATATGCCCAAAAATATAGTCATCAATTTTCCTCAATTTTCAGAAAACCAGTGTGAGTTAGGGAAATGTGAGAATGGTAAATTAGTACCTGGAATGCTATTACAGACGAAAAATGAGGTTGAAAAAATTTTTAAAATAAAGATCAGCATCTTGGCAGTTTATGATAAATACAAAATTGTTGCATAAATCTCATAAAACTCATTTCAGAGTTTTTACCTTAACAGTTTTATCTTAAAATATTATTAGAGTATTTCCCCAAATGCTGAAGTTGCTTCTTTATTTATTCAAAAGTAAAGCTGAGTATTTACTTTTAAAATTGACTTCCAGGCAACTGTTTTCAGAAATCAAACTGTGGGATAATATTAGCACAAGAAAAAGGTTGACTGGTTTTTTATAGGTTGTCTACACTGAAATATAAGGTAATGTCCCTGTCCTGTGGGTGGTGAGACCTGAGAAATGGTCACATACAATTATCAGCTGCACCTATCTAATCCTGAGGCCTGTTCTAAAAATGTCAAGACCAGTCATTCAGTTATTCAGTCATTAAGCACTTGTGGAAAGTTGCCGTTTTCTAGGTACTGTGGTGAAAAAAAGAAAAAAAAAAAGGTGGTATTTGAAAATCACTGAATCACATTGTCAAAACTGAATGGATACTAGGTGGGTTCTGTTCTGGGTTTAATAATTAATTCTGCCACATGTTACCTCGCCTTTTAATGAAGATATGGAAAGGCATCATACAAGAAATTTCTACAAATGATCTCATTTAATCCTCATATCAGCCCTGAAAGAAGGGTCATCCTGTGTTTACAGATGAGAAAGTTGAAGTTCAAAGAGGCAAGAGAAATTTAACAAATAACACACAATTTGAAAATGATAAAGCTCCAAATGAAATCCAGTTAAATCTGAACTCTAAACTATACCAGTCTGCTGTGGTCTTTGTAGTTATGAAGACTTTTCTATCTTTAGTAATCTATTATACTAAAACCAGCACTCTTGAGGGGACTGTACCTCATGTTTCTTTCAGGGAAATAATTCCCTCATTTTCAGTCAGTGCTTCAAGATTCCTTTGTCTCCTTTATGCTAGAATAAAACTCCAGAATGGCATTGTAGCAGGAGAACAGATCAAGAGCCTCGGGTAAAGGAAAAAGGGAGGCAAAATACAGGCTTCTCTTATTTCCAGTTTCGCCCAATGCCAGCCTGGTCTGTATGATCCTTCTCTATTTTGTTATAGTGGATGTAATAGAAACTGAGACACATTCATGATCTACATAAATCTACAAAATTCCTAGGCAAAAAGTAATGGTGGAGGGGGTTTCCTCTTTTGGGATACTGATATACACAGCTCCCAAAGTCCCTGGAAAATAACAGGTGATGCTGTTTCTCACATGCCTGTATCTTTTATTTCATTGCTTACAATTGACTTTGAATATAAACTCCTCAATGTATTCCCCAAGTGTTTTTCTTCTGCATAAAACATGAAATTGTCAAGCATGGAGGACTACACAGTTCACTGCAGCCACCAGAAGTCATTGATTCTTGCATTTATTTCTTCTACATTTCAATTTTTATTTCTTCTAGTTTTTCATGCTGCTTGTCATATGGGGTTGACATGTGTCACAAGATACAGCTACATACTGAAATGGTGCATAACCATTATGTAAAATTTTAAAATAAGACATTTTAAATTCTTCTCTACTCAGATAATTGCCAAAAATCAACATTGATGAGAGTAATATAAAGTTATTTCTCAATTAGAACCAGAAAAGCTATAACACAAATTAGAGAGAGCGAGCCTCCAACTGTATTTTTTGCTAAATTTAAATGCATAAACAATGTTTATTAACATTGTTTCACTGATAACCTTTCAACTCTCTTGTTGATATTGCAGAGTCTTGGATGGTAGCCCCTAGGATTCTTATCTAATTGTAGCATTGATTTTCACTGAGCTATCTGGAGATCCCTTCATTAATGAAGGATCAATTTTTCTCATCTTTTAAATCTTGCTTCTTCTCTGGAAATTATTACTGGCTAAAGGAAATGAGGACTAGAAGAGGAAATAATCATTTTAATCCAATAGTATAACATTTACTGAAGTATTCCTGTAATAAGGTGGATACACACACACACACACACACACACACACACACACTCTCTCCATTTATAGATGAAGCAGTATTACTGACTAACACCAATAGAACAACATTAGTATACCACAAGTGACAGGGCTTGCCATAGGAAGATGAACCATGGTCTTTGTGGAAAATCTAGATAGATTACCAGGTCAAGAGGACTAAATTACCATCTACTATCTCTGCTTCACTGTGAAAACGTATAAAGTAAAAATAAATACTCAGCATGCCATACTCTGTTTCTTTCCTGATACATATAAATGCAGATGCACACACACAGACACACTCACCTCATGTCTAATACAGAAGCACATGCATATATTTTGCAGAGTGGACACAGTGGAATAACACAAAGATGAGTTAAACATTGATAAGATTTAACAAATTGCATTCCCTGTGGCAAAATACTAGATGCTGTTTTTCTACACTGTTAGAGTGTTCCTACTTAACACTCCCTTTAAATTGTTCAGAAATAAATCTACATTATTCATCCATTCCACATGGTTTGCGTGGCTCTGTATTTGGTGCTTTCTAATCTCTTTTGTCTCAATTCTTGCCACTTACTCTCATTATTTCTGCTTCACAATTATAAACTATTAGGCTGAGCTACATGAAATTGCCAGTATTTAGTGTTTTAGACCTAGCAAATGTCAATTTCATGTTCTAACTTTAGCTAGCCAGGCTCCCCATGTTATCCCTCTCTGGACTCTGGCCTTGGCTGAAGTTATCCCCTCTTCACTTGCTTTGCCATACCCAGTCCCTTCCTACTTTTGGTTAACTTTGACTCATCCTTTATGTCTCGCTGCTTTGCCTTTTCCCTAGCAAACTTTTCACTGAAAGAAAAAAAAAAAAAAGTACTTCCCCAAACTTTTCGGTGAAAAAAGAAAATGCACTCTTTCTGAGCAGAAAAAGAAAAGGTAGAGTTCAATCTTCCTTATTTTCACATCTAGTTATCTACAGCATTCACTGTTCGGAACATAGCTCCATTGAATCCTTCTGCTTGCTCTATTACTGTGTTTCTGACAATTCTCCCCACTGTAGAGATACTTGCATGGATTGGAGATTTATTTATTCTTCATAGTAATTAAAGGTTATTTCTCTGACTTCACCTTCCTTGGCCAGATAAGCAATCACATCGACCTGCTGCAAATGTGTTATTCTCTAAATTGGATAAATGCTTCAATCGCTAAACTTTCTGCTAAAAACTAGTTTTATATAGGGACAATAGCTTTTATTACCGTCTTAGGGAAAGCTGTATTTTTCACCTTTTAGTAACCCAGTACAATTCCAGGTGCTGCCAGTCTTTAATCTGATTCTTATTGATATGGATTGAGTATCTGTTTTGACATTAAGATGCTTCAGAAAAAGAGCCCCACAAGATGCTATTATAGATCAAAAATATTACTCCTACTGAAGCCTGAGCTTGAATCTTTTGAAATGAATAAAACTTTCCCAACTCAGCAAAAAATCTATAGCTGATTTTAAGGGAACATTTCTAATACATTTCCAGTAGGTCAACAATAATATAGGTCCTTTTATTTTATTCCTTTTTGAGGAAGAGAGATGACCATAGGAGTATAGATATGGCAATCACTGAAGCAGAAAGAAAAGAAAAAGACCTACAGCTCTTCCCTTTCGAAAAACATCCCTTGATGCTATAACCTAATTATTACCAGATTAGAGCTATATTATGAAGCAAAGAAGCAGAAAAATACAGAAATTCAGATAATAAAACAGTTTGGACTACAAACAATTTTTTTGAGTTGTTTAAAGTGATTTCTGAAAAAAATTAAGATCTAAGGCAAAATAGCCACTGAATTTAGTAATTATGAACAAAATATAGTTCCAGAAGAAAAAGAATGAGATAAAGTCTTACATGTATAAAAACATAATAGTTTCCTGGAATATGATCCTAAACATACCAAAAGTATAAAGAAATAAATTCTTGAACTAAACGTTCCACACAAAAATTAACCTGCGGAGACTAGTCAGTGGAGCGAAATTTACTCATTTATTTATTTAATAACTATATTATCAATATATAGCAAGTACCTGCCATATGCCAGACACTGTCCTTGGGCAACAAGAAGACAATGTTGGTGATCTCCAGAGCCTAATGTACAGAACCCTTCAGTCTAGTAGGTAGTAAAAACAAACAAACCAAAAGGACCATGTGACTAACAAGTCCATGATTTACCACTGTACCTATCATGACACATGGCAAGAGTCCAGAAGAACACATTTCTGTAGGACCTTAACAGATCACAAAAATTCACAGTCTTAACTAATCTTCCCATCACACTAACTTGCTTCCACCAACCAACATAGTCTACCAATAGGCAAATGGTTACACAAACCATCTAGGCAATAACATTTGGCCAGACCAGAGAGTTTAGGCTTTTGTTTGCTGTTGCTGTTCTGTTTTGTTGCTCTTGTTTTTAATGACTTTATGATCAATTAGCCACAGAGGTGCAGCATGGTGGACAGATGCTACTGAGATTTATGCTCAAAATAATTTTTCCATGCTTCTACTTTCTAAAGTTTTGTAGCAATTTTCATTTTGTCCGACCCCAACTCCTCCCCCATGCACACTCAAAGAGTTTAAAATTTAAAAGACTTTCATGTGGTAGTGAATAAAAACAATGATCAAAATAAACAGGCTGTTCAAAAGAGATTAGAAAGGATTATTGCACTATAATATAACAAAAAGAAGCAATGGAGGAAGAAAAAATGTATAGAAGATTTTGGTATAATGTTTTAACCAAAAACAGGATTGATTTTCCCCCTCTGTGGAACTTAAGTTTCTGAGATACTTAATTCAGACACAGAAAACTCCAGACTAAGAAAGATTTCTTAACACAGGAGGGAACTATCTTTTGTCAGATGGACTTTGAAATTATCGAGTTAAAATGAAGTCAGTTCTGTTGCACCTTCAAAGTAGATTTCGGTAGTTTTTCAATTTAAAGGAAGTACTTACCATTAACACCAGCTGCTACCCATAACGCGGCGTGGGATTTTGCTCAAAGGGTGAAAAAAGAAATTCTAAATATCATACAGTTTGAGGGTAAAATCCTACCTTTGTCATGTACTGCATATTTTAGGCATCTATTTATATATATTTTATATTTTCAAAAAAAATAAAATATGTAAGGTGACTATTTGGAAAAGAGACAATTCCCTTGCCAAACAGTGTAAAATTAAAAAAAAATTCTATATGTCAGATGATCCTGGCAAGGTACTAAATTGTCATACATTTAGAATTCGTAATGTGAGCTTTCTCTTCTTGCCAAAATTGAATGAAAGAAAGCTTATTTACCTTCATGACTGAAACAACTGAAAATAAATATTTAATATTTAATATTTAAAAGAATAATTTTCAGATACATCATGTAGTACACAACTGTGATTTCTGAGAAGAAACAAAGTGAGCCCTATAATTGCTTGTTATGGATCAATAACCCATCAGCAGAAGAAAAAATAAGTTAATAGGAACAGACCCAGAAATTACACAAATGACAAAGTATGTAGACATTCAACTGGTTCTTAAACAGCTGTTATAACTATATTGCATATGTTGTAAGAGACAGAAAGAAGAATAAACATGATAGGTAGAGATATACACTCAAATCAAATTTCTAATAATAAAACCATAAATCTGAAATAAAAAATATATTGGGTGGTTTAGCAGCAGATTAGACACTACAGATAAGAAGATTAGTTAACCTAAAGACAAAGCTGTAGAAACTATTCAAACTTAGATGGGAAAAAAGAAATATAGAAAGTAAAAAAAGTAGAACATCAGTGAGTTGTGAGGCAATTTCAGGCCGTCTACTAAACATGTAATTGGAGTGCCCAAGAGAGAAAGGTGAAAGAGAGAAAAGTATTTGAAGAAATAATAGCCAAAATTTTATGAAAGCCATAAACCCACTGATCCAAAAATGTCAACAAATCCCTAGTACTTGAAACAAGAGTACTATAATCAAATTGCTTGAAATGTGATAGAGACAAAATTAAAAGCACATATTTTGTACAGATGAACAAAGAATAACAGTGTATTTCTCATTTAAAGCAACATAATCCAAAATACAGTGGAATAGAATATATAAAATACTGAAAGGAAAATGTATCATCTTAGAATTCTACTCAAAGTCAAATTATTTTTCAAAAATTGAGAAAAAATTACCATTTCAGACATAAAATTGTTGAAAGAATTCATCACTAAGAGATTTGTACTACAACTAATATTAAAGGAAAGTCTTTAAACTAAAAGAAAATAATATCAGATTGAAACACGGAGCTATGCAAAGGAATGAAGAACACTGGAAATGGAATATGCCCTTTGGATCAATAAAAGTATGCTAAAATCGAGACACAATACACTAGTTTAATACTGAAGAAGTACACAGGTTCCCGTGTGCAACATTTGTAAAGCAAATGGTCTAGAACTGCTTTTACGATTATTACACCCTCAACCAGGTAAGATATAAAAAGTGATCAGAGACTTAAAAGATTTTCTAAATACTTTTTTGAGAGGAAGTGTTTGCCACATAGGTGTTCCCACTACATCTTTTGGTGGAGAAGATGTAACGCTTTCCGCTTCACCTCAAGCCTGGGGATATGGAGACTTTTGGGAACACTATAACTGCCCAAGGGGTTCACCTTGCCCACTGCCTAGACAGAGCCAATTCATCAAGACAGGGGAAATGCAATAGAGAAAGAGTAATTCACACAGAGCTGGCTGTGTGGGAGATTGAAGTTTTATTATTACACAAAACAGTCTCCTCAAGCATTCAGGGAACAGAGTTTTTAAGGATAATGTGGTGAGTAGGGGGAGTGCTGATTGGTCAAAGATGAAATCATAGAGAGTCAAAGCTGTCTTCTTGTACTGAGTCAGCTCCTGGGTTGGGGGCCACAAGTTCAGATGAGCTGGTTTATTGATCTGGGTGGTGTCAGCTGATTCATCAAGAGCAGGGTCTGCAAAATATCTCAAGCCCTGATCTTAGGAGCAGTTTAGGGAAGGTCAGAATCCTGTGGCCTCCAGCTTCATGACTCCTAAACCATAATTTCTAATCTTGTGGTTAATGTTAGTCCTACAAAGGCAATCTAGTCCCCAGGCAAGAAGGAGGTCTGCTTTGGGAAAGGGTTGTTATCATCTTTGTTTAAACTATAACTACAAACTAAGTTTCTCCCAAAGTTAGTTCAGCCTATGTCCAGGAATGCTTGCAGGTTAGAAGTAAGATGGAGTCAGTTAAGTTAGATCTCTTTCACTGTCTCAGTCATTACTTTGCAAAGGCGGTTTCAACACTCGGAGAGTTCATAGTTGGAATATTAAGGACTTGTCCCTGAATCACATCTGAGAAAATTTATGTTGCCTGTAGCTGCAGAAAATAAGTAAATATACTTTGTCTGATTCTTTCAAGTTTCTAAGAAGCAAGAAACATCTAGATGTTTTCTATGGTAAGCATTGACTACAGAAAGTGTAATTATGACTTGAACTTGTCTGTACTCCAACAGAACAAACTAGAGGGATGGTGAGACCATGTATAAGTACATGGAAGTGAATGCCAGATTCCAGAAAAAGATGTTGCAATCAGCTAGCTAAAATAGAGGCATCTGCCCAGGTCAAGAGAATTGCAGGACAGCAGTACAGCAGTAGGAACTCATGAAAAGTGCCCAAGAATCATCTTTTACCATTTGCAAAACTCAAAGCCCATATAGCCAATAGTTGTCCTGACTTCTCTCTCTTAGCAATTTTCCCCATCTTCTTAAATGCTGTCAAAACACAAAACAATAGTTATCAGGTAGGGGAGGCATTGTGTGGGAAGAGAAAGTAAAAATCAACCACACTTCTTTCTGAAAGACAGAAAGCCACCAGCTGCAGCTGAACCCGGGAAAGGGAAGATGTATCTTTCAATAAAGATTTAGTTGAAGTCCATTGAAGTCCCCAAAATATCAACAGACATCCAGTTAAAACAGCAAACCTGAGTTTATTCAAGGGGAAAATCATACCTTCCATCATTTTTAAAATGTTATTTTGAAATCTATTGAGTTTTGAAAGAAAACAAGTATACATATACATCTATTTGAAGGTTTAAAGACAAAGTTTTGGAGGAATACATCAGGAAATTATAAGTGTAACTATCCAGTGGGTTCACCTTGCCTAGACAGAACCAATTTATCAACATAGGGGAATTACAATGAAGAAAGAGTAATTCAGGCAGAGCCAGCTGTGCGGGAGACTGGAGTTTTATTATTACTCAAATCAATCTCCCCAAAAACTCAAGGATCAGAGTTTCTAAGGATAATCTGGCAGGTAGAGAACCAGTGAATTAGGAGTGCTGATTGGTTGGCTGGGGAATGAAATCATAGAGTCAAAGCTGTTCTGGGTGGGGGCCACAGAACTGGTGGGCAGGTCCAGGTGGGGCAATCTGGTTGTTAGAAATGCAAGAATTTGAAAAGATATTTCAAAAGGCTGATCTTAGGTTCACAAATAGTGATGTTACCTTCAAGAGTAACTGGGGAAGTTGCAAGTCTTATAACCTCCAGAACAATGGCTGGTAATATTTAGAATTCCAGCCCCTCTTGACTCGGTGCCTGGTGGCCTTTTATTTGTTTTCTAAGAACAGTTTAGCCTTTAGGAAGGGCCGTTATTTAAATTATGCACTAAGTTTCTTCCTAAAACTGGTTAGGCCTACACTCAGGAATGAACAAGGACAGTTTAGAGGTTCAAAGCAAGATGGAGTCAGTTAAGTCTGATATCTTTTACTGTATAATTTTCTCAGTTATGTCTTTTGCAAAGACTGTTTCAATAGTTTCTTCTGGAGAAAAAGATCAAGCATTAATAATAGGAAAATGTTTTCCTTGCACATATCTTTGATATTATTTGAACGTTTTTTTCTTACCATGTTCATTGTGGTGGGCATTGCTAATTGTTGTCCAATACCCATTCACTTCTTCCTAAAAGGACTCCTTGGTTTTCTTAAGGACAGCAATGTGCCCAGCCTAAAGTGAGGTCTTAAATGATCTACATAATCACAACAACCCTGTCTCCTGATTTCCGAGTCCCCCTAAGAAAAAGTGGGGCATGTAATTCATTTCTTAAGAAAGAAAGAAAGAAAGAAAGAAAGAAAGAAAATAAAAGAAAGAAAAAGAAAAAAAAAGTCATTTAGAGATAGACTACATGGCACTGACCTCACCCTTTCTCCTCTCTTCCTGCCATAAATGCAGGTCGATGGCTGGAGCTGGAATAAACATCTTTGGGCCACTTGGAAAGAGCAAAAGAATCACAGAGACTCTGATTTTGACATTGCGGAGTGAGCAAATCAAAGCCAGAGCCTTGACCTCTTGTTAGCTAAGATTTCTCTCAATGTGTAAATGCTAGCAGGAGCAGCATCACTTGATAGCTTGTAGAAATGCAGCAGCTCAGGCCTGTCCCTAGACCTACTGAATCTGAATCAGCATATCTCTATATGATCCATAAAGAATTCATATACAAAGTGTGAGACTCACTTGTCTACAAAAATAACCCATTAGTTAATTAGGTGGTCATGTTTTATGTTAACTGGATTTGAAATCATTCATACCCATGTATATGTGTATCACATTCTCAATTTAAAAACCTATTACCTAAAAGTTAGATAAATATGTGATATCATAATGAAAATAGTTACATAAACTTTTAAAAATGCTTCAGAATATTTATTTACTTTCAGCACAGATACAGAACAACTACTTATGAAACAACAACATTTCTAAAAAAATATTTTTTGAAATTAAAAATAATTTCTCATTAATCGCAAATGCCAGTTTTTCTCTGTGGACTACTCTATATGGAAGCTATGGCTCACTATTTAAAAGGCTCCAATAATGAGATTGTTTAGATGTAGATGTAAATATAGCTATAGAAATATACTAATCAACCATTTTTTAAGTTTTACCAAATTATTCTCGTTTACTCAAGAGTTGAATTTTATCAAATGTAGGCTCTGCAATACCTGTATCCATCAAAGTAGACTCTGCATATACAGATTTTTTTTGCTTGTGTAAACTCTAAATGCCAGCTAAAAGTACAGACTGAAATCACCTGCACTTGATAAAAAAAAAAAAAAAAAAGTTCCCACACTAGCATTTTTTATTTCTGCTCACTGCTCAGTTGAACTGCTTATGTATCCTGGCTTTGCTGTAAAGACATTTTGGGCTCAAATCCCAGGACTGATTCCACTGCAACAGGATTGTCAGCTACAGAGATTTGTAAAATTTTTCTTCCTTTTACATTTATTTAACCAGAAACACTTGAAGTCTTGGTCACCAGAAGTTTTGCACTAACAAAAATTTCACAGGATAACTAAAAGAAACAGAAAGAGGTGGCTGAATCAATCATTTTTTTTTGCCGATATTATAAACATAATTGTAGAATAGAAAATATGTTTACTTGATAAACCAAAGAGCTATACAGTGTATTCTATAAATACATTTTGTTAAATGTCCATGCAAGGTTGAAGTGAAAAAAGGCTCACGGAAATCACTTATGCATGTAGTTTCCACTAAATAGGTCACAACATCACTGCAATTGAGATTACATAACCACATTTTCTAGGAGGAGGAAAGAGATATTAAAGTAGCTACTTTTGTTTTCAGTCTAATACTGAAAATATCAGAATCGTTAGAACTCTATAGAAATCCATCAAACTGGTTGTACGTTGAATAAAAAGTGTATTATTGCTTACTGAAATTTATGAGAACCTTCAATACCTACTTCTAGTGGCTATTTTTCAATAGGCAAAGTCTCCAAACTATTTTTCATCTTGCAGTATTCTATATTTTTCAGTATTTTCACATCTATATCTGTATCTCCTGCTTGACTACAAGCTGTATCCCTAAAACTTTGCCTGGCTCATAGTAAGCACTGGTGTTTTTTTTTTTCTTTCATTTAGTTACCTGTTGGCCTCGCTCTATTTTTAGTGTTTATAGAAATTCAGTTGCTCTGTTATGCTTGCAATGCTCCATTTTATTGATGAGTGTGCAAAAATTCTTTTGCTTGCTTCTGAGAGACTAGTTTTGCAGGAGGAAACCAGGACTGAAATAATACGTTTGCCCCGGGGCTGAGTAGGATCAAAACATATGACCTTGGATTCCTGTCTGCAAATAATTAGCTGAAATATTTTTGATAATTTTCTAACCTCTCTAGGCTTCTTGTCTTCAGTAAAGTGAGAGTTTTGCTCCAGAGACGCCAGTCTCCATCCAAGGTTCCCCGCTCTTTAACGTTCTGAGTTCTCTGCTTTTCCAGTCTTCCTACCCCTCCCTCACCACTCCTCGTTCCCACACACTGGGCTGAGAAAAAGTTTAGATGGGGTCAGGGTATGAGTTCATAACACTGAAAATCTAATTGCTCAGGCCTTTCTAACGTGATTATTTTGAAAACTATAGGTAAGGAGTAGAAGCCCACGTACAACTTTTAATGAGCAGACACTAAATTGAAATACCTTTAAGCGATGCTCCAATTCAGAAACAGGTTTCTCCACTAAGATTAATTACCACTGTCGGACACTATTACCCATTGAACTGTTTTATAAGCCCACGATACCAAGAGTTTCAAAAAGTGTCACACACCAGCAAGTCCTATTACTGAAAACATGAATATGACAACTGAATGTAATGTTGAGGGGGGAGGTGGCCCCAGGCAGTTTTACCTGGCTGAGTTTGCACTTCTGGAGGGAATGATGAAAGCTGGCACCGACCTTGGCAGGACTACACAGGACCTCTTTCTATTAAGTTAAGGTTTCTTTTAGAATGCATGGAACACAGAAAGTAAAGAGGAATTGTGTTGTCAACAACCAAATGTGGCTGCTTAGTGTCACCTTTTCTATTTTCTGACACACACATTTGCATAGCAATTGCCAGAGAAAATCTCTCTTTTCCCCTCTAATTGGATTGAATTGCTCCTGGATCTGTCTTCCAGTCCTGAAAAGCAATAATGAGGGGGTGGAATACCTTAAGCTAAAAAGCTGAATTATTTAGAAGACTCACAAACCAACTTTAATGCCAAAGTAGGTGTCTCCTCTCTCTCTCTTCACTCTTTCTCTTCCCTCCTTTCCTTTGTTTGTGAATTGGTTGTATTTTTGCTTACAGACATCTCGTTTATTTTATTCACTGTGATACTGAGTGTGTAACCGTGTGCATGTGTGACATTCAACTGTGCTAAGGTACAGGCCACTAGGAGCATCTACATTCGGAGATCCTTGCTGCACTTTGTTGTAAGCATTTTAACCCCATCCCTTGACTACACAAACCATGGACATGGAGAGGAGAAAACTACATCGAGACAGAACCTGTTCTTGGTAAATTTAGGTAGACTTTCTCGGGGCTCTCCATTTGCCTCTGTATGCCTTTTCAACATTATTTTTCATTCCTTTCTTTCTCCTCTCTTCCCTTGCCTACCCTCTTATTCCCTTCCCTCTCTAACCCTTCCTCCTTCCCTTTCTTCACACCTCCCTCCTGTCTCTACCCAAGATTTTCTAAGGAAATTCCTCTTGTAAGTGGGGAAAATTATGAACACATATACCTTAGGAGAATAAATATGTAATTAATTGTCTCTCCTAAAGGCATTTTCAATATTTGGACTAACTAAATAAATCACTAATGGTAAAGTTTAAGATTCCTCTTTATATATATTTTTGAAAGATTCTTGGGAACAGGATGCCTGTCTCCTCTTAGTTCACTCTACAAAAACAGCTGTCTATTCTTCTTTGGACCATAACTGGAGTAGTGGATGGTACCTACAGACTCTACCTCTACATTATTTTCTTCAGTAACGCCTCACAAGTCTCCACACTACTCACACATTGATATACACAGATGTACCTCCATCTTGTTTATTGGCTAGTTCCTCATTAGTTCTCTCACTTATGTTGAA
Source organism: Aotus nancymaae (assembly GCF_030222135.1). Lineage (NCBI taxonomy): Eukaryota > Metazoa > Chordata > Mammalia > Primates > Aotidae > Aotus > Aotus nancymaae. The sequence goes on along the minus strand of NW_026988431.1, from coordinate 54,564,771 downwards.
CTTGTAAAGCCCAATGGGTTCTCTTTGCTTGCCATCTAGACAGAGCTGATTTACCAAGATAGAGAAATTGCAATGAAGAGTTTAATTTATGCAAAGCCAGCTGTATGGGAGACAAAAGTTTTATTATTACTCAAATTGGTGTCTCTGAAGGCTTGGAAGTCGGGGATTTTTCAAAGATAGTTTGGTGGGTTGGGGGGAAGGGTAGAGTACATGCTGGTTGATTGGGTTGGAGATTAAATCATGGGGAATAAAAGCTGTCTTCTTATATTGAGTCTGTTTCTGGTGGGGAATTGGGAGACTGGACTGGTTGGCAGGTGTAAGTGAGGCCATCCAGTTGTCAGAAATGCAAAAACCAAAAAGACCAATTTAGGTTCTACAATCACACTGTTATCTTCAAGGGTAATTGGGGAAGTTGCAAATCTTATGGCCTTTGGAATAATGGCTGGTAATTATTTAGAATTCAAGACCCTCACATCCTAATTTGGTGGCCTTTCATTAGTTTTACAAGAAGAGTTGAGTTTAGGGGAGGGCTATTATCATTTAAACTATAAATTAAATTTCTCCCAAAGTTAGTTTGGTCTATGCACAGGGATCAGAAAAGACAGCCAACCTGTGAGGCTAGACACGAGATGGGGTCAGCCATGTCAGATTTCTCTCACTATCATAATTTTCCCAGTTACAATTTTTGCAAAGGCAGTTTCAGCTTTGGTTCCTCTGCCAGAGCAAGAGAGAAACACAGAGCAATGATACCCATCATATGAGTTTTATTTAAAAAGGTCACAGAATTCTGTGCGAAGATGTCATGCTATCAGTATAATATTGCTTATTGGTGACTTTGAGATCCTTTGTAAGTGGCATGAATGCTAGATAGCTGCATTGTGGCACATCAAATCCATGATATTAACAGGAGACAGAGAAACTCTAGGAAAACAGGGGCAAGTCCCCCACCTTTGGTCAAAAAGCCTAGCCCAAAGTGAGAACTTTCATCCCTGTGTGCCCATTCTCCAAATTGGTTCTTTATGGATAATGTCTTTTTACCAATCAAATGTTGCCTTTTCCAAAACTTTGTACAGCCTGCCCTCCCCCACCATCCTGTACCTACAAAGGCCCCAGACTCAGTCAGCAGAAAGAAGTAGCAGTTAGACATTGGGAAGAAACAGATGGATATCAGGAAGAAGCTGCTGGACATCCAGGAGAGGTGACTGAGACGGCAGCTGGATAAGGTAACTTGACTTCAGAAAAGAGGGGCAGAGAGGTGATTTGACTTTAGGGGAATATGACCTTTCCTTCCTATCCCCTTTCTAGCCCGCCTCTCCACTGAGAGACACTACTTTCATCACTCAATAAAATTATTCACCTTCACCATCCTTCAGCTGTTTGACCTCATTCCTCTTGGGCACCGGACAAGAATTCAGGATGTGCCATGTGTGGGTACTGAAAAAGGCTGTCACACTGGCCCTTTGCCTTCACTGGCAGAGGGCAGCCACCCCGTGCAATGAGGCAAAGGGCCCACTGAGTTGATAACACACTGCTCTCTGCAGATGTTGGACCTAAGGGAACATTGTAACACAGTTCCAGGCCTGCACCGAGTTTGCTCCTGCAGGCGCTGAGGTGGCTGGCTGGTTTCTACATTCATCCATTTGTGGGCTACCTCCTGCAAGTGGTGGAGTCTGGCGGACCCTAGTGAATGGAATTTGCTCTTGCCAGGCTGCTGGCCGGCAGCTACACTCGCTTGCTCGGGTTCCCACACTTGTTGACTCGCACACTCTCTCCCACATGGGATTACAGAGCAGGCTGAGTAAATAAAGCATCCCTGTTGGGAGTCCCACAGAGGGACCAAGAAAATATCCCGCATCAGTATGAGATAATTCATAATTAAAAACCAAAAAATATATATATATATATATGTATATATATATATATATATATGTGTGTATATATATATATGTATATATATATATATATCCATGCCATGTGATCTCCAGCCTCTGTCTAAATAGTGTGCTTCATAAAAATCCTATAAAAGGGTAAGAGGAAAGGAAAAATAACAATTGCCCAAAAATCTTGTGTATACTGAACCATCAGGGAAAAAAAAATCTGTGATGGAACAAGACAAGTAAACTCTGGATTAGAAAGGAAAAGGGGTATTTTCTTTCTACTTATAACAAACACTTGTCTATAACTATAAAGTTATGAGTCAATTAGACAATCCCTGTCCTCAGGAAGTCTTGTGTCTAGTATCAGAAAGAGAAATAAAGCCAACACACATCACACAGATAATATGCAATGACAAAGTGCCATAAGAACATATAAAAGAGAACATTTGAAAGAGAAAGTCACATACACATCCAATTCACATAACTTTTATTATACTATATTGTTATAATTGTTCATTTCATTGTTATTAATCTCTTATTTTGCCTAATTTATACATTAAACTTTAACAGGTATATACGCATAGAAAAACAGTATATAGAGGGTTTGCTACTATCTGTAGTTTCAGGGATCCAGTGAGAGTCTAGGAACATATTCCCATGCATAAGAGGAATACTGTTTTTATGGGACCAAATATACATACGGGTCTTCTAGAATATGTTAGAGTTTGTGGTCTTTCTATAAAGAGCATTTAGATGAAATAGAACTGTTTAAGCTGTTTATGTATACAAATGATTACACAGATTACACAAAAAAGAATAAAGTAGAGGGTAGAAAAACTAGATACAGGCAGAATGCTTAGCAGGCGCAATGCATACAGACCATCACTCACTTGACAAGTATAGTTTGGAACAGGATGGTGCTTATAAAGAGGGAGATAAACAGAAAAACTGAAGAGATACTGAAGAGGTAAAATACTCATGTCCTGATGTGGATTGAATACAGAGCTAAGGACAAGGAGTAGCTGAGGATACTCTTTACTGAGACAGGGATCACTCCAGCAAGATTGTTGGAGACTTTGCAGTGAACACATTGAATCTGGATAAAAGTGAAAGTGTCACATAGGCAGTTTACTATGGAGTTTTAAAGTTCTAAGGAGAAATCAGACCTAGAGGTTGGAAGATGGAGAAACCCTGGTAACAGGAAAATCCCGTTCTTGCTCCTGTTCTTGCTATGTGAGATATTGGCTCCTTCTGTCTTGAGGCCTCACCAGAAGCCAAGCAGATGCTGGTGCCAAGTAGATGCCTGCAGAACCATGAGCCAATTAAGCTTTTTTTTTTTTTAACAAATTACCCAGTTTTGGGTATTTATTTATAGCAATGTGACAACAACCGAATGTATTACCTACATATATTTTGTGCACATTCTAACTGAAATACAACATATTATCCAATGCCTACTAAAATGAAGATAACATGCAAACATTTTTGCATATGTCAGTATACACACACACATATGTATACACACACATATGCACACACAAACACATATGTATACAGGGCATGAGTGTATATATATAGATGTATATACACACTAATATAAGGCAAGTTGTATATGGCCAAACACACTTATCTATGTCACTTTTCCTCCCTCCAGACTACACTCTGGACAACTAACTGGCCAAGGCAATTTTATTGACATTGACCACATTACTAGGATGGAATTGGAAAATGTTATACAACAAAAGGTTATTATTTGGAAACCTGTGGCCACCAATTTCACGCTTATCCAGCACCTAATATTTTCTGTCTTTTTTTATGTATGATGTTAGTTTTCCTTTCTTCGACCGCCTTCTTGTGAATGTTTTTCATCTCTTCTACTTTCTGCAGTATTTGGCACAACGTGTGCTCACAGGGCATGAACAGAATGCAGCCAAATTCTTCGCTAACGCATAACATGTGTGACTTTTGATTCAGTATCCAATAAATTCCACATTTCAATCTGAGACCTTGTCAGCCTGGGCTTCCTTGTCCACATCACTATCAGCATTTTGGTAACAACAATTTAACCAGTCTCTAAGAAATTCCAACGTTTCCCTCATCTTCCCGTCTTCTTCTGTGCCTTCCAGACTCTTCCAAACTCTGTTATCTAGTTCCAAAGTCATTTCCACACCTTCAGGTATCATTTTGCCCAACCCCTCAGAACCAGTTTTCCATATTATGCTATTCTTGTGCTGCTATAAAGAAATAACTGAGACTAAGTAATTTATTAAAATAAAAGGTTTAATTGGCTCCTGGTTTTGCAGGCTTTTCAGGAAGCATGGTGCCAGCATCTGCTCTGCTAAGGAGGCTTCAGGAAGCTTACAATCATGGTGGAAGGCAAAGCAGGAGAAAATGAAAGTGGGAAAAGAGATGCCACACACTTTAAATGATCAGATCTCATGAGAACTCACTCAATATCACGAAATTAGCTCCAAGCCATGAGGTATCTGTCCCCATGACCCAAACATTTCCCACCAAGCCCCAACTCCAATGTTGGGGATTACATTACCCCACGAGATTTGGGTAGAGACAAATATCCAAACTGCATCATATGGAACGAAAATGACTAAAAACTGAAAACTGGAAAAAATAATAAGGATTCTACCCGGATGGGTAGAAAGTTCAGATAAGAATTATTTGAGACAAGATTTCTACTTTGGGTTCTTGGTTTTGTTGATCACAGTATAAGAAAAAAAAGTTTTAAAACAAAAAGAAGATACATATAGCATATGTGTACCTAGAAAAATACATTTTCTTTTTGTAATAACACACTATTTCTTATAAAAACCAATACAACTAGAAAACAAAATATTAGCGAACGTTGCATAATAAAGAATTTGCTTGGCATTTGTCCTTTCATGCAAGGACATAAGAAACTTCTCATTTGGGATTCTCCAAGACTTTACCTTCTGTCTCTCTTCATTTGGCTGGTCCTGATTTGTATCTTTTCATAATAAAACTGTGATTGTAAGTATAGAACTTTCCTGAGTCACATGAGTAATTTTAGTAAATTATCAAATCTGAGGGAGTAGTAGAAACCCCTTAATTTATAGCCAGTTAGTCACAATTTCATGTGGTCTATGGACCCCTGGTACTCGTGGTAGGTGTCTGAAGAAAAAGGAGTCTTGTGGAGGACAGCGCCCTCAAGCTGTGGAGTCTGTGCTAACCGCATACAACTAATGCCAGAACTACATTGAAGGGTAACTAGCCAATTTAGGAGAAAATACTAGCAGCTTAATTATTAATTTCCATTCATCAAGATTTAATTAAGCTTTTTAAAAGAATCCACAAAAAAGAACATTTTAGCTTTAGCATTTATTCCATTACCATTTGCTGTGTCAGGCTGTTTTACTCATGTCACTTTTTTATCTTCCCCTGCCTCCCTCATGAAAATGGAATGAATAACTCAATCTGAATTATAGCCATTTTATGATAAGGTATGCTTATAACTGTGATTGGGAGCATTGACCATTTTCAATAACAATAAAAAAAAATGTCAGCCTGACCTAAGCCACAGAAAAAAAGAACTACTTTCTTTGACTCATAATTCTTGATCTTTCCATTCCACTATTGGAAAAGAGCAATCTCCTATTTGCTTAGATAATCCTCTCAGTGCCCCATGATTATTTTTAATTTACTCAGTACATTCAGCCTTCATTATAAAGTTAACCAAAACCAAATTTTGAATAAGTAAGTATATGCTAACACTTCCAGATCTGATTTAGGCCATTATCCATGTGTATCATTTGCATTGTCTAAAATTAAAATGATTCATACAGTTTTCAAACTTCTCATTCTCAGCTGAGTAAAAAAAAAGTCTTTCTCCATTGACTCATACCAATATAAGTGAATAATAATCTAAGAATCTATTCCAAACTATATTTTTATTGTTTTCTTTATGGTAAACATAACTAACTTTTAATATAATTAACCAATGATGACTAATATGTACATCATACAAATTTCTCCCAATGCTTATGTTTTTCCTAATAAAATTCTTACTGACTTTTTTCTCCCTATAACAAAGCTTTAATTTATAATCTTTCAAAGTCTTTTTACCTATGTGCACATATATGCATGTGTATGTACACACACACACCCATTTCAATTCCAATTTCCTAATTGTACCTGCTACATCACTTGAATGTACTTGGGAAAGGAAGTTCAAAACAAATCTTGTAAGTTATTGAGATAGAAAGATCCCCCACATCTTCACACAAGGTCCCTGTAGCAAGACTAAAAAAAAATAACGAAATAAACTGTTCTCTTTAATACCCCAAAGCCCGAGTCTTGAAATACAACAAATCACTGATTCTGAGTAAGAACGTGGCCACCCACCAAGGATCCCTGTTAAATAATTTGTCCCTTCCTGGCATTTCCTTTTCTCAGGCTTCCCTGTTTCTCAGAAAAAAAATAGTCTTAAAAAGATAGATAACTTATAAAAAATTATCCTTTAAGCCTCTAAACACTTCAGAAATAGTACATTCTTCACCAAATTACTCTGACCCAATTGCTCTGATGTGCAAATATCTTTCCTTTTCATCTCAATGGCAGACAACTATGAGTTTATCTTGTAATTATATGGATACATACAATTATGGAAAAAGCAAGGAGGTGAACAGGTGAATACAGAGGTGGATTATACAATAGGTGTGAGATCAGGGATTGTCCATAAACAAATAGTCCAGCTTTTGGAGAATTTGATGGCAAGAAAGCTTAAGTAGTTATCAGTTACTACAAATCCATGGTGGCAGGCAGGACATTCCAAGGACCTAGAGATCATCTCTCAGGAGCTGAGTGAGAAAGGCAGACCTTTCTTCGGGTAAGGTTCTTCTTTACTACACAGCCTGGAAGATTATCTTTCTTCTGATCCAGGTATTACCCTTGCTTTTACTCTTTCAGAGCAAATTTAAAATTTCTTTTACTTTTAAAAAAGTATTTTAAAATTATACATATCTATTACAAAGGAAGAATTTATCAAACTATTATCCATGTTCCTATCTTATTTTTCACATATTCTAAATTAGTGATACCCATATCAATTAAGTTCTGCTATGCTTTCAAATGGGTTAGCACATTTACAATTCTAAAGACACCATCTAATAGTGTGACTGTCTGCTTCGGCGATATTATAAGTGAGTAGTGAAAAAACAGAAGCTAGGGTTTCATGTTTTTCCACCAAAAAGTAAGGATACGTTATGGAGAATGTATAGCACAAATTTTCCTGACAGAATGTGGTCTTAACAAAGAATGTATAAGAACTATTCCATATGAATTCACATTTACCATGATAGTATTAGTTCAAAACAATGACATATCTTTGTTTATATACACACAAATCTGATGTTTCCATATGCATGCATTAGTATTTTAAATATTACCTTTCTACCGAAGAATGTTACATATAATAGCTTCTAATAATGCTCATTTAAAGCCATGACAACTGGGTCTAAATAACTATCGTATATATTTATAAATGTGTGTTAATAGACAATTCACTGAAGTAACTGATATAAAACGAACGAAGAGGAACTCCAGTCAAAAGAAATCAAGGACTAGAGACTTTAATGCACCAATTCCTTTGACAGAATAACCCAGACAGGAAGTAACATTATCATTGTAACACTGTGTTCTTCATACATATTTTATGAACTAAGTTTTCACATACTTTATAGGTTAGCAGAGCATTACATTTTTATCTGCTGCTTGATTTAACAGAATGAAATGCCCTAAAGGCATTTATTAAAGTCAGAGGAGGAAAAAAAATGTGATTACTGTTAACCTCTGATTGTAACTTATAAAGTCTTTCATAAAACAAGTATCAAAGTGCACCCTAATCACGAAGTGAAATACAAGCTGTTCTGTCACTTAACAGTCACTGTTATTTAGCATTTAAACACTAACATTAAATAGGTCTGTGTCAGCTTAAACCATGATGTCTGTGTTCCAATTTCCAACTTTCAGAGTCCACATATGTTAATACGTTAGAATTACCAGACTTATAAAGGTTTATTGTCGAGAAAATACTGAGCGATTTTGTTTGTTAATGTATACAGCATTAGTTATGTGTAAAGTGTTGTAGAATACTGGCTCTCAAATTTCACCAACACAACCTCCGTCAAGAGAATTTTGAGTTTTTCACTCACCATGGTAAAGAAGAAGAACATGGCAAAGTTTTCTCAGTGCCTCAAAGGGAAAAAGGCAAGGTCAGAATTTATCGAGAATTTGAAGTTTGGTTTAAGCTGGATCTTTCAATGTGGGGGATTGATTAGAATCATGTAAGGGTCATAAATCACAGTTTAGAGTTGTTGAAAACAGCAGGGTGAGGATTTTGAGACCAAAGCTTTGGGGAATTTTAGAGTTTAACCCAGGATGGTGCTCTCTTTTTAAGAATTGACCAGTCTTTTTGAAAGTTTCCCTTAGCAAAAGTCTCCCGGAATGGTAAGGTTATGCAACTGAAAGAAAGGGAACAGCAAAGCCATGTTAAGTAGACAGTAAGCTGCCTTGAGGGTGGGTATTTTTTGTTGTAATATTCTACGAGTTGTGCAGAAAGGTAACAAAAATAATGCTTTCCTAAGTCTATGTCTTCAAAGAAGTGTCTCTGAAATGAAATTATAGCATAAATATTATACTCAGATAAAACCAACTTAGATGTATGATATAAAAATTGAGACCTACACAAAAAGTCAATTAGAGGCCGTTAATACTTAGAATATGCATTAGCAAAAATACTGAGTGAAATTATATTTGATAACAAATGTCTTTGTGCTTTTAAAAAAATAGAATCTGACTATATTACTCAGTAGAGCACATATCATTAGCAATCTATTGACTGCATAAAATGAGGTTCAAATGTCCTGCTGCACAGAAGCAGAAGTAAAAAGGAAAGGCAGATAAAATTCACTGACAATGCTTAGTAAAGAAAATGACTATTAAGACAGTTTTGAAAGTAAATCGGGAAGATGATATCTTTAAAAGGACAGAGCAATACATAACATATGATGCAAAGGCTTTATGCTTGCAGGAAAAGGCAGGCACCAGTCAATATAAATAATGCATTTATATGGCTGGGTGTGGTGGCTCACGCCTGTAATCCCAACACTTTGGGAGACCGAGGCAGGTGGATCACCTGAGGTCAGGAGTTCAAGACCAGCCTCGCCACCATGGTGGAACCAAGATTCTACTAAAAATACAAAATTAGCTGGTATGGTGGTACATACCTGTCATCCCAGCTACTTGGGAGACTGAAGGCACAAGAATTGCTTGAGTCTGGGAAATGGAGGTTGCAGTGAGCAGAGATTGTGTTGCTACACACTCCAGCCTGGGCAACAGAGTAAGACTTTGTCTCAAAAAAAAAAAAAAAAAAAAAAAAAAAAAAGAATGCATTTGAATACATTTACATGTGGGAAGGGGCAATCAAGGGACTGACATTTTGAAGTGCACATCGAGAATTTTAACCTAGGTTATTATATAGCTGGGGCTTTAGGGACCTGGGAAGACAAATACTATGATAGAAAGAGAGAAGTCTTCTCAGGCTTCCTCTCTTTCTGTCTGCTCAAGAAGATTCTTTTTAAGGACCACGTGGCTCTTTCTTAGTTTAGATAAGGGATGTGTAAGTGGAGAGAAGGACTGGGGAAATAGCTGAGCTTTAAATTTATTCATTCAAAAAATTTAAAAATGCACACCTTTTCTTTTAAAAAAAGAAAAGGTCCTAAAGGCAGGAAAAGATTTATTGACGGAGAAGAGAAAGGAAGGCACTTCAGTTAATTTGGGCTGCTGTCACAAAGTACCATAGACAGGATGGCTTGTAAACAACAGAAATTAATTCTTCCTAGTTTTAGAGGTCGGAAGTCCAAGATAACAGTGTCAGAATGAGTCAGGTTCTGGTGAGGACCCTCTTCCTAGCTGGAGTGGGTAATTTTTGTTGTCAGTGTCCTATGAGTTGTTGAGAAAGGTAACAAAAATAATGCCCTCTTAAGTCTATGTCATCTTTATACTGTATCTTCTCTCACATGGTAGAGAGCAGAAAGGGAGAAAAGTAAGCTCTCCTGTGTATAAATAAGAATACAAATCCTATTCATGAGGTCTCCATGCTCTTGACTTGATTATCTCCCTATGCCTTACTTCCTAATACCATCACATTGTGGGTTAGGATTTTAACATATAAATTTTGGGTCACACGAATATTTGTTGTATAGCCAAAGAAAAAGGGGAAAAGAGGGAGACAAGCAGTAACAAATAGGGAAGAGCTTAGATGCAGGAGGGACGAATTTCAGAAGTATTGCTAAAGAGCCACCGTTTTGTTAAGTGTGACTTGGGGAAAGATGTCTAATCATGATTTTAGGCAGTTTTGCTATGTGACATGTAGTGCTTTTTTAGCTCCATATTAACCCCAGGCACATACTGTGGATGCATATGAATGCCAAGATAGGTCTTAAAGAAAGAACAATTTTCATGCAATGAATGGACAAAGAAAATCCCAATAAACTATTATTGAGCTATTGAGGGAAATGAGGACCCCAATAAACAAAATCCAACACTCTCCCAAGTTTTGGGCAAAAAAGAGCTTTGGAAAAGACATTTCTTGATGATAAAATTGAGAGGTGGGAAGAAGAGAGCTAATCTATTGAGTATATGCTGTGTGCCAAACACAGTACTTTTTATTCCATTTTAATATTATCACAGTACCATGAAGTGAATATTAATATTACCTTAATATATATGAGAAAACTAAACTCCCTAGTCAAGTAGCCACTTCATTATGCAACCCAAACTTTTCTTAAGTTAATTAACTTCTCATAGAGATTAAATATTGTAACAGGACAGAGACAGGGAAATGGTAGTCGCTCTTCCTTTGAGTGTTTAATTCATTACCCTTAACTTATAAGAATGTGTCAACTGGCTCAGTATATCTGTCTTACCTTCAAGCAACTTCTCTCACTAAAAGCCATGAGTATCAGAAGAATAGTCAATCCACAGATATGTGGAAATAAGATCCAATTTGGAGGGGAAAATATTTTCTAGTCTCTGTCTACAAGTTTTTTCCTCATATCCTTCTCCCCAACTTAAGCCTCCAGGTAACTATTATACTCTGAGCTGGCAGAAAAACTGCAAGGTAATGCTCACCTAGAGCACTGATAACACATCAAAGTGAAAAAGAATAGCTCAAGGAGGAAAGTCACACTGAACCACAGTTTGAAGAAAGACTGTGCCGATAAGGAATTCTAGAAAATGCAAACCCTACTAGTGATCACAAATCAAACTGTATTAGGATAAGGTAGAAGGAGCACTCCATTTTAATAATGAAATGCAACTGTGGATAAAATTGACAGAATTATATATATATATATTAGTGGGACTTACAAATGAACTCATTACGAAAAAAACAAAGGTCACACTTTATTAAATTTAGTCATAACCCAATTTGTCATCTCTGTAAATAAGTAATTTCACAAATTAAATGTATGCCATTTGTTTTTTTATAAAAAATGTACACTAGAGTGATCACTAAATTTCTTAAAAGTTACCTATATAGCACTGCTTTGGGCTAGCTTCTACCCCCTGGAGATACCACGTAGGAAGAGCTTCATTAATTTAAACAAATAAGGGGGTGGGAAAAAGACACCATGGTTGAAGCATAAAAAATAAAAGAGAAATAATATAATTGCTGAGGATGTGAATAGGTATCATATTACATAGACTTCTGTGCACCATTGTAAGAGTTTGTGAACTTTATTGTAAGAGCAACAGTAAAACAGTTTTAATCAAAAGAGTAACAACATTAGGGTTGTATTCGAAAGATCATTCTGGCTACTGTATGAATAATGAATCAGAAGGAGGTAAAAGTGTGGGGGTTTTTTTTGGTATGTGAAGCATTTAGAGGACAATTGCAGAGTGACAGAGAAAGGTGACATTGCATTCAACTAGAGATGTGCCAGTGGAGATGGATAGAAAATAAGAGCTAAAAAAGTTAATTAAAAGTTGGAATTCACCAGATTTAGTGGTTCTGTGGACATGCAGGTAAGAGAAGTGGCAAGAATGCTTTTGGCAGGAACAATTAGATGGACAGGCTACAATATGCTGAGTAAGAAAATACTGAGAAAAGGGCATTTGTTCACTTTTGAGGTTGTCGAGTTTGAGATACTTGAAAGTCAGCCAAATATAGATATAATGTGGGTTGAGAAAGAAGATTTGTATTCAGAGGAAAGGTAGAAGCTAGAGAGATAGAAATTTAGGAACCATCGTCATATAGACAGAAATTGAACTCACTTGAATAAATAAGAGAACCCATGGAGAGAAAATAGAATGAAAAGAACAGGGCTAACTACAAGCCTGAGGAAATCCATAACTCAGGTTTGGGGTAGAGGAGATTTCAGCAAGAATGATTACAAAAGAGGAACCAGAGGCATAATAGGGAAACCGAGATCACGTAATCCAGTGTGTGACACATACTAGATATTTTTCATATGTTGTTTCTATTCTTCATATCATCTAATTAAGAGTCAGTGAAAAAAAGGATAAATATATACTCATGAAAATATTCACTTTGGAAAGAAATTAACTCTGAGGATCTTCTAAGGTAGATTCACCATTAAGACAGTCTATATCACCTTAAGTACCCCACATCCTAAGTAAAAGCATAACCCAGGAAAATTTGAGTGGCAGACTGCAAAACCAGTCATTAGTACTATAGCATGTAACCAGTTCCTTATTACTAAAAACATAAATTTTATTAGCTCTAACAGCATGATATAGACTTGTTTATCAAATATACCAAAACACAATAAGAAATTTTTTTTACTTTTCTTTTAACACTTTAGCTACCAAAGCTAAGAATAATTTGTTTTTAAAAGAAAAAATAAATTGTGATTTTTAAGCATTTTAATTATCTTCCACCATTGGTTTTAATAGTTATCAAAATCTTACTTTGAAGATGATAGTGAAATCTATGAAAATATGATAATGCAAAGAAAACAGCAAAATGCTACTGGAGCTTGGTGCTGCAGAATCCGAGACAGCAGAATGCTGTCTTTATATAATTAAAGGAGAGAAATCTTTACTTGAGCATTTAGGATTAGATGAAAAATAATGAGGCTTCATCTCAGCTTCTTATCTGTAAACTGGAAGTAATATCATCTACAAGACAAGGCTAGGAGGGCCAACATAAATAATACTGGTAAAATTGCATAGCTAGTACCAGGCTCGCAGAACATGCTCAGTAAATATTCATTCCTTAAAAAGTCAAATTCAAATGAAGGAAAAAAGATAATTCTATTGGCAAATAAAGAAAATAGTGGATGAAGAATACCTGACTTTTTAAAATTCAGTCAGCGTTCACTAGAGATCACTGGGGAGACAACTTAATATGGTGGGTAACAGCCAAAACACTGGCATCAGACTGCCAGTGTTCAAATCCCAGCTCTACCATTTACTAGCATGGGATCGGGCTAGGTTGGTTAACCACTCCCTCAATTTACTTATTTACATAAAATAGTATAACAACGCTGTCTACCTCATTGGAATCTTGTGAGAATTATATGACTTAACATATATAAGTATATGTGAAGTCAACAGATATAAAGCATGAAAAACAGTCCCACCCAAGCTCTCAAAGAGTGTGACCTTTTATTATCTACATGTGTGAGCCAGCTATTCTGTGGCAGGATATAAGGATGAATTTCTGCATTGGCCTTGCTGGTGTAGGAATGAAAAAATAACAAATATTCTCTTTTATCTTTATCTTAAAAGCTTAGCTGAGTCTTGTGTTCAAAGTCTAAGGTCATAATTAATACCTTTTAGGAAAATTTTAAGTTGTCTTCACATTCATCAATACAATTGAAGAAAAACTCACTGAGTTTTTTGATAAGAAGGTTGAGCACATAAAGAAATTAAAATAGGCATCTGTAGAAAGAGACTGGCAAATGCCTAGTGTTTAGATAGTTAGAAGGGAGTGGCATGACCTGAATAGAGACTGGGCTTCCTGAAGATCTGGGGAACAGGGAGGGTCTACAAAAACCATGCATGTGTCTTAGATGCATGCAGCAGCCCAGATGGAGAGAGAGTTGCTGGATGACTTAGAAGTTGAACACCATGAGCCAGGTCAATAGCAGTTTCCCTTCTGGTAGGGCTTGTTGTATGGCCGAACTGCCCAAAGCTACAACAATCAAATCTGAACTTATCAATGCCCCATAAATTCCAGAAGATTCATGTTCACCCGTGGCACTAGTGGTTAAAATAATTAACATGGCTATTGCCATATGGAGGCACGTAAACCCCAAGATGCTCTTACAAGCCAGTGGAAATGTAGGAGCCAGCACTAGGTCACATAGTATATCCTAACAACGCCGCTGTGTGAGGACTTAGGACCAACTTTAATTTTATGTAGACAAAAAAAAATCTTTAAATTACCTTTATAATATCTGAATTTTGTAGAGGGTGAATTCAAACAAAGTTCTGTTATGAATGTAGAGCGTGCTACCGCACTGATCTAGTTGAGGTTGTTCTAACTTTGTTCTAAACTAATTGGACATTGACTATTTTGCAAGCCTTTTGTAAGTTGCATCTAAGGATATATAGAATTTGATGAAAATGGTGCAATGTCACACACTTTCTGACAGAGAATTTCTTTTTTTATTTTTTACCCTGAGTATATAACAAATTAAGAAATAAGATATATTTATCTTAGTAATTAGATATATGTTATGAATTGAATTTGTTATGAAGATCCTTTTACTATGGAACAAAGCTATAATATATAATCTGATGCCTATATCGAGCTTTAAGAAATCCAAGGACCTCTATAAACAAAACAGATAGATACACAGATAATGAGTCTCTAGAATCTATCTTTAGGTAAGAAGCTGCATTGATGCATGAACATCATATCCGGTCCCTATGTCAGATTTTGCCCATAGTGGACAGAGATGAATCCATCAGATTCATAGCATCAGTTATTAAATATTCAAATCATTGCCATTGCATGATACTATGCTTGCTTGTCAGCTTTTAATTACATTTTGCTTCCCAGGAAGATCGGTTTATAGGTAGTAAATATTCCAGGTCATGAAAGCAGATATATTTCTCATGATAAATTAATATATTGGGCAATTAGGGTATGTGTTTGTTATGATGGAACTAGAAAAAGTAGAAATATCTATAAAGGGTGAAAAGGACAAAACCAGAAATTAGAGTCCCCTCAAAAGCGGCCATTGTGAGAATCTTAACAAATACCTTTTCCTTCATACTCAAATCCTTAGTTCTCATAATTAGTTCATTTATCATTAGAAATGCAACAGTCTAAAGTTAGAAATAGCACAACACAAATATGTTCCGATTTACTATATCAGTTTTCAAAAGAAACCCATTTGAGATTTCAGGTAGAAACTGTTACTGAGAGAAATCTGCCATTCTGCAATAGAAGTTAAATCTCTACTTACATAATCTTCCATTGACACTGTTAAAAAGTGCTCAAGAAGACAAGAAGTCCAGCCAAGTTGGAGAGTTTTAAGTCACTGCAGTAATGCAATTTAAAGTTCTGATTCCTAAAACAGCAAAATGCTGGTGTGAAGTTTAAGACTGTTCTAACCTCTACTCCCTGTCATCTTCTAAGGATGGGTGCATTTTGAGACTTACACAGTAGAGTTAGACTTCAAACCTCACTGTGAATGATGCTTCAAAGTTAGACAACTAAGACCAGACTTTTAATAATCATGCATGGTTGATATTTTGAAGTGAATTTAGTGATGTACAACTAGAAAATTTATTTAGACAAATTTTCCCCAATGTATTTACATAGTTATTTTAAAAGGTTTGCAAGAGTTTATCAGACCAAACACTAACCTCATGCACAGTCTCAAATTTTTTTGCCATTTTTGTCCCATGTTTCATCCTCTTATTATAATAATGCTGATATGCTAATTCTTGCTAAATTTAAATTAGATAATCCAAGTCACATTTTAAAAGTAAGAATAATGCCTTCTGGAAATCTTCAAATTGTTATAATTATTGAGAACATTTACTCAATTTGTGTACATTATATTTTCACATCTTCATTTTCAGAAGAATATTAAAGAGAAAAACTCTTTGACATTAATCCTTTCACTCATCACACCACTATAAATAGAATACATTTTTCCTCTGCTTGGAATCCATAATTATATTTTCAGCCCCAAAATCCTACATGAAATACTCTTTTGTTCTTTAAAGTGTTTACGTAAGGCAGAATCTAACAGCTTGCCCCTGGCTAAGGACAGGAAATGTTGTACTTGTTCTTCTCATACTATCTGTGTACACTACGTCATGGATACCACCAATTGCTTCATATGCATGCATGTCTCAGGCTAAAATATAAATCTATACATTTTCTGATGTACTCCAAACTTCAGGAGATTTCAATGACACCCTGCAGTTGAACTTTACACACAATAAGACTTTTCAAATATCTGCACTTTAACTGTCATTTGGATTAATGTAGTTAGTTTTAGTGTAAAGGCAAAGTGGTCTGTTTTCTGGGTCAAGGTAATATATTCTGAAAGCTTCTTCTTTTTGTATAAACCCAGAAATGATTAATTAAAATATTTTAAGTGCTTTTAAATGCCTAGCTACGCTTGAAAGGAAAAAACATATATCTGTAGTTTAAGCAAAGTAGTATGTTCCCTTTTCTGAGAGAGAGAATGAATAGTAAGAAAGACGGGAAGGAGAAAATGGATCAGATAGGCTGTGAAAAATAGAGGGAAGAAAAGAAAAATAGAAAAAAAAGGAATGCCTCACAAAGAAATTGTCCCAATCCAAGGCACTCAAAGAAGAAATATTTTCTGGAGTTAAACTCATAAAATACAATAATAAAATTTATGAGAAACACCTGTACCATGAAAGTGGAAACTCAAAATCCAAAAAGAGATTTTACCATCTAAGAAAAGAGAGGGAAAAGAAATCTGCAAAGATCCTGAAAGTACGTATCTTTGAAAATCCTCATAAAGGTGTAAGTAGTATCTACAAAGTAAAATGGGATATGAACAGGCAATTACTAAATAGTAGACTTAAATAGTTTTCAAAGGCTCATTAGAGACCTTAGAATTTGTTTTAAATGCTTATTGATATTTTTAAAGAGACAATGAATAAGCTAAATAGAACTGACAAAATTGAAGAACAAACTAATGAATATAAAAACGAAACTGACAGATTTGAGAGAAATAGGACCAGAATAATAGAGATTGAAAGCTTAAAGAAATTGAGGAAACATAAAAATGGACTAAATGCTATGTTCAGTGAAAAAACCAAACAATCAAAAAGATATTTTCCAACTATGAAGTCTAAGAAAGTTGTTACCTTAGACACACTTTGAAAGAACTACTGAACAACACACTTTAAAAAAAGAAAACAGTAACCTAGAAGGAAGTTGCGAGATGCAAGAATCTAGAAGTGCCTATAAGACTTCTACTTATTAACTCTTATTTCATTAAAATATTTTATGTTTTATATTAGAGAAAACTAGACAGCCTGGTTGAACACCACCTGCCACTGATTGTTGTAAAATTCAGGATTATTTTACTCTAGAACACAGAGATCAAATTATTAATATTTGAAACCTTGCTAGTTTAATGAACAGATTTCCAAAGATTGATGGACCCCTCCTTTGTGCTTGTAGCTTCTAGCATGATTTCATCTAGTTGTAAGTATGAGATGTGTGTTCTATGAACAAAATTCCCATTGCATGGTTAAGTCTGAATGATGACCTAGAAAAGCCCATCTCTGGTTTCTGTACCCTTTGCAGACATCTGAAACTAACTCTTTCTATTAGAACAGCATGTCAGGTGCCAGCTGACAAAACAAGTGCTCTGAGAGGCAAGAAGCTAAAGATAATGACTTTTTCAGCTTTGGAATGGTGGAAGAAGAAGTATCTGTTTCTACTCCATCAACTACTTAATATCCAGTAAGTCATGCTATGGCTGGTGTCAAAACCTGTGAGATGCACAAAGCTACCAGTCAGTTGGGTAAATGAGCAAGATGGAAAATTGTAGGTTAAATGTTTAAAATACGTGCATGATATAGCGGTGGACCAATCCTTCACATCACATTGAGTGGTCTGGACGTTTTGGTTATGGTAATTTTGTTTTTTATTATTTGTTGTTAATCTGTAAATACTTATTTCAGTTTTGCTAACTCATTATTATTTCTCAATACATTCTTTTGGAAGCAATGAACCAAAATAAGTTCATATGACTTAAGCAGCAAATGTCCATTTCTTAAGAAAGTTGATGATAAATGTATAAATTGCCTAAAGTGTTTGTCTACATTTGCCATGTATCATGGGAGTCAGAGAGATATCACTGATCAAGTGAAAACCAGAAGACATAATCCACTAGAGAAATTGTAGTATCTCTTTCAAAAGTAAATAGTGAATTTAAGAAGATTATCCACAAAGGCAGTTTCTTAACAAACATAGCTAAAGAGGGTGCACTTACATGTTTCTTAACAAAATATGATTTTTGATTTAGACCAGACTTTTCATTTAGATCATTTAGACTTTTTAAAATTATTTTGCTCATTTGTGATTCTAAGTTTTCTTACACATATGCAGAATGTACTGTGGTAACTATAAATGTGGTGCCTCTACTAGTAGAAAACTAAATAACTGAGTTATATCAGAAATTAAAGTTGAAATTAGGTAAGATTTAAACCTGCATGACAGTAAACATAAATATGAAAACATATGGATTCCAACTAAAAAGAAATTTCTAAACTTAAATGTACATATTAGCAAATCAAAAGGGTTCAAAGTTTTAAAAGTTTAAGCCAAATAAAGCAAAAGAAGAAATAATAAAATTAAATGAAATTGAAAACAGACTAATAAACTAATAGACTAATAGGCAAACACAGAAAAAAGTATGAGGGCACGCACAAACAATATGTACATATAAAGAAATAGTACAAATTTTTAACAGAAATTGTATGCATATTTTGTGATATTACATTTGAAAACTTGAGAACAAAAAGATACTTTAGAAAGTATAACTCACCAAAATTGACATGAAGAGAAATATAGTATGTCAATAAACTTCCAACCATTACCAAAAAAAAATCAAATTTGTAGTTAAAATCTTAAATGTACATAAACACACATGCACAATCCACCAGACGCAGAGAGTTTTATAAGGAAGGAATAGAAAAAATTAAGGAACATAAAACCAGTGCCTTTTACAATTTGCTCCAACATAGAAAAATAAATGTTAATCAGCCTAATTTGGTAAGGCTAACATAACCTTGATTAAAAAAAAAAAGAAGAGAAAAATATTTGGGCAGCTTTATTCATGAACATAGAGCCAAATATACTATATGTAGTGTGTGGGTGTGTGTATAAATTATGATTAATTGGAGAACTGAAGTTAATCAAAGAAACACATTAATAGAATGTATCAACATTTTTAAACATATGAAATAATATAGTTTATGAATACATGTATATTGTAAAAATGGACAAACTTGAATGGGAATGATACAGGAACGTGTTCACCTCAAAGTGAATGGGATGAATTGAGGATGAAAGAAATAGGATGCTACTTTAGCAGTATCTAATTTATTTTTCTTTTTCTTAATTTTTACTTCCCCACTCTACTGGTATTAATTTATTTTTCTTAAAGAGAAAACTTTGAAGCTAATATGGAAAATATTAGCATTTTTTAAATACTCATGGATATGTGTTGTTTGCTTTGCTTTCTATTTGCTTAAATATTTAATAATTACACATATATTTATTTTCAATTTTTTTAATGATACACATTGAAACTTCTTCATTGCTATGTAATTGGTCAGGTACCCCAAAATATAACTCTCTGTATATCTCTTCCTTTAGATTTAGTTTCTCCCAATTGTCCATCTCCTACCTGGGGATTTGTCTGGCTGCCAGTATGTTTAAAACCAAACACCTGTTTTCAACACACTACCTTAACATCTCCTCCCAATATATTTGGTATCTTAGAGTCCAAAATGCAATTGCTCCAAAATATACATAAGCTAATTTATCCTTAGGGCCAGGCTGGACTAAAAACTTGACTGTGTGGAATAAAATAGATATCCAGGGATTCTAAATCTTTCAGCCCTTCCAAATAGTCCCTCAACCCCCAGTTGTTATCACATCCTTTATTTCCATCTCTCCATTGACCTGGTTTCTTGACTTTCTGAGTTATTCTAGGGTTTGACCGATGAATCAACTGGCATTTGTTAGCACCAATCCGACCCCCCCCCCACCCGTGTATGTTTTTATGTTTCAGCCTCTTCCACTTTCAGGTACTTCTCACCCAACTATGCACTTCCCATCTTAAAAAATGTGCTGATCTCATGCCAGCACTCACCCATCGTTACCTGCCCCGTCATTCCCTTTGCTCTTGTGGATGTGGATGTTTTTAAAAATTTAATTAGTTATTTTTTATTTTTCTATGAAATATTTTTATGTAGTACTGCTAGATGCAAAGTTAAGAGAACATTCTGAAATTAATTTAATAATAAGATATTGGAGCACCGATGAAATGTTGGCCCTTAGCTAAGACTTACAGGTATACAATGCTTCAAAGTCATGCATCTTGATCTATTTTAAAGTAAAAGAAGTAATTGGCCTCAGCAGATACTTAAATCTTATAGGTTTGTAAAGAAGTTCTGTTTAAATTTATTTCCTTCATCCTATTGTTGGATTTTCTTACTGACAATGAATTGGCCATTTTAGCGAGGGGTCCAATATATGATTTTCTTGGGGATATCAAAGTTTCCTTTCAAACGCTAGATTAGAAATTTCAAACTTGTGGCCTGTAGATTTAACAAGTATTTTGTTCGGCTTTTGTGTTAACAATAAAATTGAACATGCATTTAGGTGAGATGTGTCCTGTCCTGTTCACAAGGAATGCCATACTCCTGACTGCTTCAGTCTCCTCCTTAATTTGCATATTTATTTGTCTTCCTGAACCCCATAGGTAATTTGAGTTCATAATCCCTGTATGGAATTCTCAGCAAACTGAACCAGAGCCTTTCAAATGAACCCAGCCCTCAATAATGACAGAAAAACCACTAAGCGTCTACATTACAAAGAAATTGGAAATGATACCTTCCTTTTACAGACACCGACAAAACATGAAAGAAAAGTATGGGTCGGTAAGTTACACCACAACCCACAACTGTTTTCTATGAGTACTTTAGACATTATCTGAGAAACACAGATTCCCTTTGGTCTTACTCCAGATTAGTTGATGAATCAGCTTTCAACATTTAGGTATGAGGAAAATACTCATTTTGTTTGGTTAGAGGCCTAAGAGTTTCAGTTAAAAGCTGATGCTTTCACCTTGAAAAGTCTGTCATCTCCTTTCAGGAGCTGGAGGGCTGGCTCCCCAAGGAAAAGCCTGGCCGACAGAGCAAAGCCCAGTGAACGCCCCATCTCAAGTTTTATGAGTTCTTAATGGCTTGAATCACTTGTAGGTGTTTTAATACCTGCTGTCAGTTTGGAAATGTTTCTCACTTGGCAACTGGATAAGGACAATAAACTTGTCAAACAGGCAACTAACTATTCAATCTATTATTAAAAACATAAAATCCAAAGAAATGGAAAAGCTGTTTAGGTATGTAGCTTCTCCTCACTAGCACTTTTCAGCCGTAATATTTTTTAAAACCACTTTCTGAAGTTTATTCCCATATTAAAAGAATTATCAGAGAAGAAATTATGTGCTAATAATCCGGTGCTCTTTCTAAACAACAAAATGGAGCAATAAATATGAGAAGATATTTATATTATGTGCTTTCAATAACTGTTTCTAGTCACAAACACATTATTTTAATTA
Source organism: Aotus nancymaae (assembly GCF_030222135.1). Taxonomy (NCBI): domain Eukaryota; kingdom Metazoa; phylum Chordata; class Mammalia; order Primates; family Aotidae; genus Aotus; species Aotus nancymaae. Next base: position 54,543,035 of record NW_026988431.1, on the reverse strand, counting down.
AGGAAAAGCTTAGCAGAAATAGGTTATGATAAGTAACTGTGGCTAACCCTTTTCTTTCCAGGAAAAAAAATATATAAAGATAAACGCAAATCTTTGTTTCAGAAGAAATTAAGTAACTTCCTTGAACACACAACTTCAGTTCTCAGACTCAGGTTGTATCTTGCTGCTCCTGACAATAAACTTCAAACTCTCCTTCTACATGCTAAAATGTATCTTTTTAAAAATAATTGGTATCCACTGAGTAACAAAATGATGCTCGAAAATGTTGTAAGAATTGCAATTATTAAGACCTCTCCATTATTATTCAGGAATAGAGCTAAAATTTTTGAAAGACATTAACTCACCAGAGATAAGTACTCTGCATATTGAATAAGACCAAGGGTTGCAGAATTACTCAAAAAAAATAAAAGCCTTGCAATCGAGCTTTGGCCTGGTAAATTCCAACAAAATCACTTTTGTTGTCATGTGGACTATTTCAATGCGAACAAACAGCAAAGTCATTTCCATCAGTAATCTGTTAGCTTTTACTTCGTTGTAACAAATTTATTAAGGAGTCACAGTTCAATAGATTATAAACAGGAAATAATTTAGGGGTTACAACCTTATAGTCTATAGACCTAAGCAGTATTTTGTTTTGCCTGCAGTGATTATAAGAAAATAGAATTTGAATTTAGGTGAGGCACACACAGTCTTAATCTTCACAGGTACCAAAATTCCTGTGGTAGACAGAAGTCTAAGATGGTCCCCAAATTCTTACTCACTGAGGCATATCACCACTTGAATGTACTGTCCTCCTTTTGAGCGTGGCCAAGACCTGCAACTATGATGATCACTTTCATGATGAGGTTGGATAGATTGCAAAGGTGAAGGGACTTTTGCAGGTGCATTTAAGTTTCCTTATCAGTTGACTTTAAGTTATTCAAAAACACTTGATCCTAAGTGGGCCTGAGCTTTTCAGCTGTGCTCTTCGAATGAGGGTCTTAACCCTTCCATAAGCGAAGCAAACAGTCCAGTTGTGAACTACCTGTGCAGAGGGCTGCCTCTAAGAGTTGAGGACCTGAGTCCCACAACTGTAAAGAATCAAATTCTACCAACAACCTGACTGAACTTGGAGTAAGATCTTGAGTTCCCAGATTTCTGGCCTTCTGAGACTGAGATCATACACATATGTCACTTTAAGCTGCTAAATGGAAGATAATTTGTAACTCAACAATAGAAAACTAATATATTTCTTAGTGCCTCAGTGCCCACTGTAGTTCATACATATCCTCTTTTTTCCATTCTTTTGCAACCTAGAAAGAGTCTATGATGTTCTGATCATTTTCAGTTACTAAAACTTAGCCCTGTCCAGTTTATAATTTCAACTTCATATCCATTTACATATTCCTCTTTGCTATGCATGGGGACTCATGCCTGTAATCCCAGAACTTTGAGGGGCGAAGGCAGGAGGATCACTTGAACCTAGGAGTTCAAGACCAGCCTGGACAATATCATAAGACCCCATCTCTATTAAAAAAAAAAAAAATCCTCATCCAGTACAAGTTACAGCTGTCGTGTTGTCTGGTTGGAGTGGTATGGATAGAATTTTGCCTTTTCCTCTAATTTCAGGTCTAAGTTCCTGTGTTGGGTGAAATAAATGGGAGTAGGGGACCCAGAGACACTATCACATGTGTGTATGTGGTGGATGGTTTGATCTATTTCATCTGGCTTATTCAGTCTACATATGCGTTGTGCATGCTTTTCACAGGACCATTTTCAGCTTCACTCTGTCCTCCCTTGTTGCTGAGAATCCCTCGGAGAGGGGCAGCTGGACTCCCTTGATCTCCTGCCAGTTGACTACTCCCCAGATGAAAGGGACTATGTGTGGTCATGGCACCTGTCTGAGGAGCCCAAGAGCTCCTGTCCCTTCTCTATCCTCTACACTCCCACACCTGAGAGCCTTGGTTACGTGGAGGTGCTTTTCTGTGGCTTCTGAGGATTATGGAGAACTGGAAGGGACAAGGTTGTCCCCAACTCCTGCAAAATTATGCTACAGTCTTTTCAAGCCCTGCAGGAAAGTCCCTTCAAGTTTCCTGCCTTCTGAAATGTGAAGAAACAAGTGTGTATGTTCACAAATGCTCTTTAATTTCAGGGGATCCATGTTAGCTCCTCAGAAAACCAGGAGCAATATCAAGTTTGGTCTACAAATCTTTTAGCTCAATATTTTTTCATCCAGAGAATAAAAATAGAGCTTTCTTTCTATAAGCCTCTTCGTACGTTTACCAGTCTATCTATGCCAGTGTTTTGTAAACTCTCATCCATTTTATCATACAAGACACCTCTACTGCCTTTAGAAAAAGAGCAACCTCTCACCTTGAGAATTTCACTCTCCTCGGGGCTGGCTTCCCTTTGCTCTACCACTTCCCATATTCTTTTTATATAGACTGGAAAATATTTATTTAGAAAACAGAGAGTGGGTGTCCATGTGTGAGGTGAGTAACACACCTTCAGTTTGGGTCACATGTAAAGCCCTTTGGGGTGGAGTCTGGATTTAAATACTGTATATCAGCTGTACTTTTCTTTAGATCTCAGAATATAAGTTGTTTTTTTCTCAAATGTGAGCTTTAGCTCAACTCCCTGAACTGCAGGAAAAGTCTCACAAAACATCTCATTGCATAGTGATTTCAAAACAGTAAAACCAGCTATCTGAGAAGAGGAAACTATAAAGCCTTAAAGGCCAGCGACATCCATGCTTTTTTTTCTCTTCCCACAAAATAAAATGTGCTTATTTGCTATTGATAGAGCAAGCTGTCAAAAAATTTCTGTTCACTCTCCTTTCTACTGATATAATGAGAAATGAAAAAGGAAAAAACTCAGATTTTAAGTTTGATTTTTCACATATTAGACTCTCTGACAACACCAACTGGACACAAAACCATTACAAAAAACAAAGTTCATTTCAAATAACTGTGGATAGACACCCTTTTTGATCTCCGGGCTCAGACCATCTTGTGTCTGTGATCACTTCTAGCCAAGTCTCAGGTGTTGAAAGTATCTCCCACAGTTATAAATGACACACACATCAAACCTGCAAAGCTGCACATCCATTCAGGAAAGTATACTTTTCAGTGTTAAGTCCTTTTTAATTTATAAACTTTATTTTTAAGACGACTTTTAGGTTCATAGCAAAATTAATCAGAAGGCATAGCGATTTCCCATGTATTAGTAACCCCCAACATGCATAGCCGCCCCCGTTATCAACATTCCCCACCAAAGTGGTACACACGCCCCCACTGGAGAAGCTGAAGGTCTGTTTATGGGAGAAGTTCCTGACTTTACCTGGAGCTGAGTCAAGTTAGGGAGCTGAGCTGAGCAAAATACAGGGTGGAGGAGGCAGCAGGAAGGCTCTGGGAACTTGCTGACTCCCCAAGCAGCCCGTTCCCCTCTGGCACCACAGGGTTCCTTCAGGAAAGTGGCTAGAGGAGTAGGGGGTAAAACTCCACAGGGAAAAGGAATTCCCCAGCTGAACTTTGTAATAATTTGAGTGGGGGAGAAGCCTCCTGGCCAGAACATGGGGGAGGGCGCAAATCTGGTTTGCAGACTTCACAGGTGAGGGAAAAGCTAAAGCCGTTTTCTTCCGCAGCTGGTAGGGTGAGGATGAGACCCGTCCTTCAGTTTACGTGGAAGCTGGCTGAGGTCTGTGATTGCTGGCTTTCCCCCATTTTCCTGACAACCTGCATGACTCAGCAGAGGCAGCCGTAATTCTCTTAGGTACACAACTTCAGTGACCTGGGAATCTCACCTCCATCCCCAACAGCAGCCTCAGCAAGACCTGCCCAAGGAGAGTCAGAGCCCAGATATGCCTAGCCCTGCCCCCATCTGATGGTCCTTCCCTATCTACCCTGGGAGCAGAAGACAAAGGACATATAATCTTCGGAGTTCTAGGGCCCTACCCACTCCCAGTCTCTGCCCATACTACCATAGCTGATGCTTTCTGGAAAGCACCACCTGATGGCAAGAGGCCAACCAGCACAAAAATACAGTATTAAACCACCAAAGCTAAGAACCCTCATTGAGTCCATCGCACCCTCCACCACCTCCCACCAAACAGGTCTGGTATCCACGACTGAGAGATCCACAGATGGTTCACATCGCAGGACTTTATGCAGAAATCCCCAGTACAGCCCACAGCCAGGTAGACTCACTGGGTGGCTAGACTCAGAAGAGAGCAACAATCACTGCAGTTTGGCTCACAGAAAGAAAAAAAAAACCATCAAAAAGTGGGCTAAGGACATGAATAGACAATTCTCAAAAGAAGATATATAAATGGCCAAAAAACATGATAAAATGCTCAATATCACTAATGATCAGGGAAATTGCAAATCAAAACTACAATACGATACCACCTCATGCATGCAAGAATGGCTGTAATCAAAAAATCAGAAACAATAGATGTTGGCATGGATGCGGCGATCAGGGAACACTTCTACACGGCTGGTGGGAATGTAAACTAGTACAGCCACTATGGAAAACAGTGTGGAGATTCCCTAAAGAACTAAAAGTAGAGCTACCATTTGATCCAGCAATCCCACTACTGGGTAGATATATCCAGAGGAAAAAAAGTCATAACTCAAAAAAGATACTTGCACATGCACGTTTATAGCAGCATATTTCACAATTGCAAAATCATGAAACCAACCCAAATGCCCATCAATCAAAGAGTGGATAAAGAAACTCTGATATATATAGAAAATCATATATATATATGAGGATGCAAAGGCGTAGGAATAATACAACAAACCTTGGGGACTTGGGGGGAAGGGTGGGGGGAGAAGGGATAAAAGACAACAAACACAGTGCAGTGAATACTGTGACGGGTGCACCAGGATTTCACAAATCACCACTAAAGAACTTACTCATGTAACCAAACACCACCAGTACCCCAATAACTTACGGAAAAACACATATACATCCCCAGAAAGGAATAAAAAGTAATGATACAGAAATATAAATAATAAATATATAGTATAACTTCTATATAGTATTTATATTTTACCAGGTATTATAAGTAATCTAGAGATGATTCAAAATATACAGGAGGATTGTGTAGGTTATATGCAAATACTACACCACTTTATATAGGGGACTTGGGCATCTGTGGATGCAGGTATCTGCAGTAATGTGGAAACCAATCCCCCTTGGACACTGAAAGACATCTGTATAACTACTCCTCCTTTCCTTTAATTAGTGTTAACACGGTGTCTTATTCAGTTCAGGCTGCTATAACAAAGTACCACAGATTCAGTAGTTTAGAAACAAGAAAAGCTTATCACTTACAGTTCTGGAGGCTGGAAGTCCAAGATGAGGGTGCCAGCATAAGGACTCTCTTCCAGGAGGCAGACTGCAGTCTCTTGTTGCATCCTCACATGGTAAAAAGAGGGCTAGAAAGCTTTCTGGGGTCCTATCATCCATTATGGGGCTCTTCTCATAATTTAATGATCTTCAAAAAATTCCATCTCCTAAAACCATCACATTGAGAGTTAGGATTTTATCATGTAAATTTTGAGAGCACATAAACATTGAAAACATAATATTCTGCCCATGGAACCTCCAAATTTATGGCATTCAAGCTTGCAAAATACATTCTTTCCATCTCACCAATCCCAAAAGTCTTAATTTTTTCTACAATCAATTCCAAAGTCTAATTCCAATGTCACCTCTAAATATCTTCTAAATTAGATGTGAATGAGACTCAAGGTATGATTTATACTGAGGCAATACTTCCCTCCAACTGCAAGCCTGTGAAACCAAACAAGCTACATGCTTCCAAAACACAGTGTTGGAATAGGCATAGGACAGACTTTTCTATTCCAAAAGGGAGGATTAGGAAAGAAGGAAGGGATAATGAGGCCCAAGCAAGCCCAGAATTTAGCAAGACAACATGAGACCTTAAGGCTTGAGAATATCTTCTTTGGCTCCATATTCTGCCCCCGAGGTCCACTAAGAAAGAGGTCCTATCATAGGAGGTAGCTAGCCAGACATGAGCAGGGCAGAGAGGCTTACCTTCCCGGGAATGTTGGGAAACCAGCAGGTGAGGGTCAGGCGGTTTTTATACTGTTGCACTAAAATAGTAATTGGTTGCAGCTGGTGCCAGGGACGGGCCGGCTCCCAATAGATAGAAAACACCTGAAGCTGGTTATCAGCAGCGTCCCAATAAATCTCAGGTGTTGGGTGAGTGGGCTCAAGCATGCAAACTAAGAGGCAAAAGGGAAGTTTAACGGGTATGTCACCTTTCTTTAGGAATACTTGACTAGCAAGGAAAAATGCCTCAACTAAACATACACAAAACTTCAGTAAACACACTGTGCATGTGGACCCTCCCAAGTGCTGCAGACAACCTACCCCAAGGAAAATCAAGGTAGGAGAGCTGCAAAACCCCAGAACTATGCCAGTGTATAAAAGCCCACGTCAAGAGTTAGATGGAGCACTTGGATCTCTCAAGTCACTCACTTGGCCCTCTTCCAAATATACTTTACTTGCTTCCTTTCATTCTTGCTACATCACCCCCACAGCCCAGCAGGGAACTGCCATATCGTGGTTCTCTTCAGAGGACCTGATCATTCTGTGGTTTTCTGTTTGGTACAGGTGTTATACCCTTAGGATTCTTCTAGGCAGCACCACCCCCATGGCTCAATTGAAGGGCTTCAATTGTAAAGTATGGGACCAACAGTCAGCTGAGCCACGGGGTGGGGAGTCAGTTCTCCACAGGTGCTGCCTGGAAGCACCACCCCCGCGGCTCAGCTGACTGTTGGTCCCACATTCAGAGATTATCAGGGTTACTACTCCCACAGACCCAAGGTCTGTGCATTCTGAAGTTGTAGTGGGAATAGTAACCCTGATAATCTCTGAATCTCCTTCAGGGCCCTTCTTCCCTTGTCTTAAAACATGTATTTGCAGATGAAGAGTTCTATGATCCAGTCCTGCAGAGTCTAAGAATATCAATAGTCTTCTTTAATTTTGTCCTGTTTTCTCTGTTCCCTTTCATTCCAGCTGGAAAACAGTTCCCCTCTCTATTTCTGATTTTGGTTGAAATGGTTGAATAAGTCCACATTCATACTATTCTCCTTATTAAATGGCCACTTGGCCACACCTTTACCATGTCGAACATCCTTCTTCATTTTTTTTTACAATACAAATAGCTGAGAATTTTCCAAGTCTGTAAGATTTAATCCTTTTTGATTAATAATTTTATCTGCAATTTATTTCTTTTTGTATTTTACCATAAGGAGTCAGGAAAAACCAAGCAGCTCCTTCTATACTTTGCTTAGAAATCTCAGCTACATATCCAATGCCAGTGGTAGCAGTTTCTACTTTCCACAAAATGCTAAAACATGAACACGGTCAGCCAAATTATTTACCACTGTATAGCAAGAATCACCTTTTCTCCGTGTGGAATTACATGCTCCTCATTTCTGTCTGAGAGCTCATCAGAATGGCTCTTAGAAATTTATATTTCTATCAACATTCTGTTCATGGTTACTTAGATATTCTCTTAGAAGGCAGAAACTTTCTGTACAACTCTCCTCTTTCTAAATTCTCACCAGGATCACCTTTAAAAGACCATGATGGCATAGGCTTTCTGTAGCACGTATTTCATAACTCTTCCAAACTCTATTAATTTCCCACTTTCTAAATCATTTCCACACTTTTGGGTATTTTTTACAGTAACGCTCCTAATTTTCAGTACTAATTTCTGTCTTAGTCAGTTTGAGGTACTATAACAGGAGTATCATATACTGAATAGTTTATAAATCATACAAATTGATTTCTCACCTTCCTAAAGTCTAGAAATCTGAAATCAGAGTGTCAGAATGGTCTGGTTCTGATAAGGGCCCTCATCTGGCTTGTGGACTATAGTCTTTCTTATTGTATGGCAGGAAAAAAAAGGCTAGAGAGATCTTTCTAGTCTCTTTTATAAGAACACTAATTCAATTTATGAGGGGTCCCCCTTAAAGCTTAATTACCTCGAAACAGCCCTACCTATTAATACCATCACCTTGAAGTTTAAGTTTTTAATATATTAATTTTGGGAAAAAAACTTTCATTCTGTAGCTCATAATATATATTTCTCTATCCCTTTACTTTCAATCTATATGTACCTTTATATTCAAATTAGGTTTCTCATGGACAACATATAGTTAGGTCTTGCTTTTTGATCCACTGTAACAACCTGTGTCTTTTAATTGATGTATTTAGACTATCACTGTTGAAAGTGATTATGGATGTAGTTAGGTCGGTATCTGCCATAGTTATAACTGTTTTCTAGTTGCAGTCTTTGTTCTTTTTTTCTATTTTTGTCTTTCACGCTTTTTTGCCTTTTTGGCTTCAGTTGGGAATTTTACATGATTCCATTTTCTCTGCTACTTTTAGGATATCAATTATACTCTTTTTTTACTCTAGTAAAATAATCCTTTAATAATAGGGTGGTAAGGAGTAGCGGGGAGAGGGAATTTTCTATAATTGTGTGATTAGGTCTCAGGTTTTTGGTGAGCTTGTGCCCCTGGACTGTGAACTTCACCAGTGCTTCTCAGTTCTCCCCTTGGAATCCACTTAGATTGGACAGGATAGCAAGAAAGTAATTGAAGCTGGGTATTTCCCTTTCCCTAGACACGTTAAGCTCTGGTAAAATAGTTTCTCCTGAAGGCAGGCCTTATTAAGAAAAACAGAATATTCTAACATATATTCAGGTGATTTTTTTCCTATCTGCTTGCCTGAAGCATTAAGGAACTCTTCTATGAGAACCTGGTAGTGCTCCTGGTAATAAAACTTATGGAAGTGTGGAAGCCTCCGGATGACTGGACTTCCCTGAAGTTTTTAACTCTCAAATGGTTTATTCTGAGCTTTTAGCAATTCTACAATTACAAGTCAGGTTTTCCTGCCACAGTGCTGGTTCTTACTGAGGCTTTTGCTTATGAGTTTCTGCTCTGGCCAGTTATGATTTTCTGTATTAGTTCATCTCTCTCCAGTTCTGGGGGCGAATTGCCCTGGGACCTCACTTCTCTGAGAGAGCTAAGTAGCACTGTTGATTTTTTCCTTTCAAGGTTGTTTGGCTTTTTACTTGTTGAAGGGTGGAATGGCAACTTCCAAGCTCCTTACAAGCCTGAACCAAAACCTGCGGGGATCCTCAAGACTTTCTTACAAGTAATTAATATGCAGACCTACTCTCAAGGTTGATAAAAGCATCATCACATCAAGACCCATCTATCCATTGCTTTCTCTAAATCTAGGAATTTGTTCCTCGTTGCCTTTCATGTGTAGCTTAACCCTGATTAATCCAGCTCTGAAAATTTTCATTGTGGTAGCTATTGCCTTTGTCCAAAAATGCATTCACTCCTAAAACTCTACCTAACTCTCTCTTTGCCTCTGGTCTCTACTTGTTTCAATGTATCCTATGTGTCTTTTCAAAGCACAATTCTAATGCTATAAAAAATTCAGTTTTCTAAGACGCCTGATCTACTCCGTGTTTGGTAAGCAGGGCCCTCTGCAACACCAACCCAAAATGATCTTACCAGTCTTAACCTCTGCAATATCCCTAAGATCTTAAGCTGCCATCTCAACAACCTTAGCATAGCTATCCAAATGCCTCTTATATTCTCTGAACTCAGCTATTCTTTTATACTGTTTCATTGACTTGTGAATCTCATAAAAATGTATCAAGGCGAATATCAAGCCTTTCTCAATATTATCAATGATATTCTCTCTTCTTTCTCCAGTACCTACCACAGTATATTTGTGTGGAGAGTGACACTTATTGGCACCACAGTATAGTCAAGTGTGTCCTTGTCTTATTTCCCAGATTCAATGAAAGCTTCTCCAATAAACCCAATGCACCTTGAACATTTTCTCTCCAGGCACTAGCTGGTATACTATCTAGCAAAGAGCAGCAATAAAACAAATCTGTGCCTCAGTAAAAAGTATATGGCTCTTTCTAAAAACAAAACAATAACAACAAAAACCTCTTTAAACAAAACTCTCTTACCTTTGTGTCTTAATAACCCCAATGCATGCTCAAATAGATACATACACATATACCCTTAAGAAAAATGAAGTAAAAAGTGAGACTTTTCAAACTAATGATCAACAAAATCGACTGATTGAAGTTAAACACCTTCTAAAACAAGAAACTCTTCTGTTAAGTACATAATTATATACATGCTGTTAAAAATATAAATTGTCATCAAAGAATTCATTGTCATTACTAGAACTATTGTCCCATAGAAGAAAAAACCACTTTAAATTTTATCAAAATTAGATTTAATAGTGTAAATATCTATGTTAAGTGTACCTATAATATCATGCTGATAAAACTCATTCTGACTATAAAGCAATGTCTGATCATTTTAATAAAACACTATAACATGCACTCTTGAAAGATTGCTATCTTTCAGAGCATTAACCACAGGAGAGTCTAAACTCATCAAAAGGCAATGCCTAGTTAAAACCATTCTAGAAACCCATTTTGAGCCAACCTAAAAGCCATGTAACAAAGTCTGTCCAATCCTTCTATTTTTGTATTTTAATACCACACTAGCATTTATTAAACCACCCTCAACTCTTGTTTAAGTCACTTGACTCTGATTTTTTTCCTGATGATTTTCACAAGTAGAATTTACTCTCCAGAAATGAAGACACGACTTTCTAGCATGTCTTTAAAGGATGTGCATATGCTGCCTTCATGAAAAGCCATTTCAAAAGCAAGGTTCCAAAACTTTCTGATTCTAGTTGTTGGAATGCAGCCTCTAAAAATAACTGCTTTAAATATGCACCTAATGTATAACTTTGGTTCATCATGTTAAAATATTAGTAATAATATTGATCGTGTGCCATGGTAAAGTCAATGTATCTTGTAGGATGGTACTTATTTCTCAACATGCTTATTTGCAGCAATGGAGGAAAATATATTGCATGAAAACTTGGGGCAGAATATGAATAGATTTTAATTCTAGGCAAAGGGTAACATATATAAGAGAGGAAATTTCTAATATGGTGAGTTTCCTCAATACTTTGCTCACTCAAAACATTTTAAACTCACATATCACATGCAGAGCTAGATAAAACCTGAAAATAATAACACACATGTTTAAGGAATATCCATTTATTTTTGCCAACTAAAAACAGATAAAAATAGACAGTAGAATTATTATTGTCTAAGAAATAAGCCCAAAAGAGTAGTATACTTTAACATTCTGGGAATACCTTAAACTTTACAATTGTTGAACCAGGAAATTTTCATGCAGGTTTTACTCATATATGATCATAATTTCTGATCCAATTTTAGTTTTCTCATTTTCTAGCCCAGTCTTTTAGAAAACTAAATTCTGATTTATAAAATTAATGAGATTTGTAATAATAACAATGATAAGTTATTTTACAAGAAGTTTCTTTTCAAAGCTTTTAAATCTAGCCAGTTCCATATATAAAACTATATTAGAAGTCACTGCCATGGCAAAGTAAAGATGGATAACACAAAGGCTGAAAATTTTCTAAAGCCAATGGCCTCCAAGATAAACTTTTAACTTTATTATTCTTCGGTTGTCACTGATTTAGACTAGGTGGATTTGTACTCTAAAACAAAGTTTTTCTTCTATTGTTAGCATTGGCATTTTCACAGCATTTTGTATCATACTGATTTTATCGTAAGTATTTACTGTAACCTTTATTCAAATTCAGTCAACCTTTAAAAAGCTATCTGGCACATCTGCTTTCTTGCCATTGTTTCAAAATTTAAGTATCCTCCTGTCTCAAGGTCTTTGTACAATGTGAAGGCCTGCTTGGTACAGTCTTCCCTCAGATACCCTCATAACTTATTCACTCCAGGACACAGAAGGCGGCTTCTCAAATAAATCACCCAAAATAAAGTAGCAGCTCCACAACCTAGGCACTCTCTGGTCTCCTTTACTGTTAATTCTCCACAGCTCTCTCTATGCTCTAAAATTTCCTGTTTAATAATTTACATATTTAATTATTGTGTATGACCCCACCCAACCCAAACCTTCCACTAGATAGAAAATATAGGCAAATTTTTGTTTGGTTTGATTTGTTTATTGCGCAAATAGCAGCTAGCACAGAGTAGGCACTCAGTTAATATTTCCTTTATTTATTTATTTATTTATAATACTATTTATTTATGAGATGTGTGTGGAATAATAAATAAATAGTCTGATTTTTGCATTAGGTTTCTGGCATGGAGTTTCAAAAACCCTTGGAATTTTCTGAGTGATAGTAGCATCTCTGTTATGCTAATGAAATGACCTATCTGGGCATCTAGATAGCTTCAGGTTAGGAGCTGGTCAACAGAGAGACCAAGTATGTGCTTAGAGGGTTGAAACCTTCAGCCCCCTTAACCTGGAGGTTGAATTCAATCACAAGGCTAATGATTTAATCAATCATGCCTATGTACTGAGATCCCAATAAAAACTCTGGACACTGAAGATGAGTGAAGCTTCCTGGTTAGTGAACACACAGTATATCAGGAGGGGAAAGCACCCTAACTGCATGTCTAACTGAGGTCGTGGAAGCTCAGTATTTGATACCCTTCTAGGTATCATTGTGTTGTAATAATAAGTGCAGGATTTTCCTGAATTCTGTGAGTCATCCTTGTGGATTATCAAACTTGCAGGGGGTTGTGAGAACTCCATAACTGATGGCCACTTGGTCAGAAATGCAAGTTCTGGAGACTCCCTAAAACTCGTGGCTGGCATCTAGTGTAAGGGTAGTCCTACGAGGGACTATGCCCTTAAGACAGTAGAGTCTGACACTAGCTCTGGGTGGTTAGCATTAGACCTACATTGAATTGCAGCACCCTAGTTGAAAAGTAATACTATAGATTAAAACAATAATAATAATTACATTTCCATAAGTGTGATTATTTGTTTGGCATCTACTTCCAAGGCCCAGTCCCAATCAAATTGGAAACCCTCACAATTAATGTATAGGATATTTCTTAAACTTGTTAAAGACTTCAATGAAATGACAAATAGAAGTACAATGCATTAATTTTTTTTTCTGTATTGCTGAAAATTTGCCTCTATCTACTTTTAGCTGGTGACTTATGTATATATTTGTTGTCATAAAAATATATAGATATTAATATATAAATGAAATCAAGATGACAGGAGATAAAATTTTGAAATGTATTTTTAAGGTAAATTAATCCATCATCAACAGTGGCTGAAATATATTGTCACTACAACAGTGTTAAAGCACAATGGGACATGTTAATTTTATGCATTCCATGGACAGTATATTCTAATCATTTCTGGGTTTGCAGGGGTAAGTAAATTAAGCAAGACACTGGACAGACATCAGAATAGCCGGTCATTCCTCTTACCCTGACTTTTAATGGCTGAGATAAAGATCCATAATAGAGACGATGAGCTACTTTAAAAGAATCCAGATGTAAAAAATCAATAACCGACTTTCCTTGTGCAAGGGGAATATCTAATAGCAGCAATCAGTAACTAGGGCAACTTCTAACCTGATACATTTAGCCAAAATGATTTCAATTTCTATCTCCAAGCATATTTTAGTGCTTCTTTTCCATCTTATTACTTTGAAAAATTTTCATTAGTGATTCAAGGCTTTCTAGAACTGAAAGGCACCATGGAAATGATTATGAGAGAGAACATCTGCTGAAGATACCTTACAAAATTAAATTTGAATGCAGGTTTAAACATGTAACAAGGGTGATTGTTATATTATACTAATCCTTTTGCTTAATGAAAGCAAAGTGATGTTGTGTTTTATTTTTAAGGACTGTAAGAATTTATGGTATTTTAGAAGTGCTGGGCAGATTTCACTCTTATGCCACTATAATATAAAATAGATTTGTCAGCAAATCAATAGTGCAAAGGAGGAAAATTCTTCTTCTACTGAAGAGTAAAGGACTCCTGCTGCTTCAATCACCACTTTAACAGCAGTGTTTGCATTCAGTGAACTGCTAATTAAAAGTGATTGTTATCTGTGTGTAAAAACGAGTTCTTAAAAATATATAGTTCATCTCTTCCTTCCTGAATTTCAACAACAAAATATCTCTATGCCCTTGAACACAATAAAACTATATTTTATTTTTTAAAATATTCTATAAAATTGACTTCTTAAAGTCAGACTAATCTCTTAACCAGTTCAAGTTAAGAAATGTTTTCAATGTGTGAAAAGGAGAAGCAATTAGATGGAAATCTCATCTTGATTCTATTTTTCCAGTGAAAAAATTAACTCTAAATTTGAGGAAACTTTTTTAAAAGAAACCTATAAATGAGCTCAAAGTAGCTAATTCCAATTTTAATATTTTACTTAAAGTTCTATATTTTTCTACCTTTACAGTAAAAATCATTTAAAATGTGTTGAAAATGAATATATGAATAAATTAAAATATAACTGAGAGCAAATGCCAAAGATAGATGACACATGCTAGAAAATCAGCTTTTAAACTGTCCTGTGCATAACATGGTTTTCAACCTCAGTTCCATTGACAGTTCAGGCTAGATAATTACTTGTCTCGAGGAGGTGGGAGGGCTGCTGTCCTTTGCATTATAGGATGTCTAGCAATATTTCTGGCCTTTACTTGTAATATACCAGTAGCACACCACCCTGCCCAACACCTGTTCTGTCCCAGTTGTGACCACCATAAATGTCTGCAGACATTGGCAAATGTCTTTAGGGGATAGGGACAAAATCTCCCCCAGTTGAGAATCACTGAATCTTTTGTTGAAAATATAAATCCCTTAGTCCTATTTGGATTCAGCAAGTCTGAAATTTGGATTCAGCAAGTCTGAAAGGATCTCTGTTTTCTTACAACTACTCTGGATGTGTCTTATATAGGTAATCCCTGATCCCATTTTGGGAATCACTAAGTATTTGTTTATTTGCAAGAAAACTTGACAAGGAAGGGAGAGACAGTCACAAAGGGCCCACTAAGTATGCAGGAATATGACCTTGGTAACCTTATTGACTGTCCAAAGCTAGGAGAGGCAAAGGAAGAGACACAAATGGCTTCTTTATTAGTCAGAAAACCTTGTATATTTTAGAGTGTCACAGTGTATAAAATGATTTTATGAGTTCTCCAACAATCCTCTGAGGGAGATAGAAAAGATATTTTACGAATAGGCTTCCATACCCATTTCTACCTCATTAGGATTTATATTTCCAGTTTCTGTGATCATGAATAACAGCACAACAAAAGCTAATCAACTCTTTCAACTATAGGGCATCCCTAGGAGAAACAGACTCAGAGGTTGTCTTACTTAAAATTACACACCTGAAATCAGTCAGAATTTAAAGTTTAAAAAACTTTTCATATCTAAATAGTATTTGAGGGTTTTTTTGTTCTATTTCAGCAGGTACAAGTGAACCAAACAGGTCAGTTTATTATAGATTGGGCATTGAGGGGTTCTATATTCTTAACTAAACACATCACTAAAATTACATATGAATATGTTTAACTGTCAAGTTTTTCTAAAATTAATTTTTACCTTTTGTCCTTCAAATCATTTAAGAATATAGTACTCATTTCAGTTAATATACCCTTCTCAGCAGGTTAAACTACATTTTTTTATTGTTTCTCAGCAGTGACATTACTCTTTATTTAGTTTATTGTCAAATAAATTCTTTTTTCCATGGTCTACTGTCAAACCTATCCTGCACTGTGCAACTGACTTTTATGAACTAAATACAAGACTGTACATTTATTCCCGTCAAATTTATCTTCTTGGTCAAACCCAAATATCCATTCTATATATAAACCAAATAACCAAATTGGTGACAAGGTTAGATGTAAATTCCTGAACAAGCTTGATATAGCTTCTATCTTCCCTTTTTATCTTTTCCCCGATCATTATTAAGAGTTATTTATACTTCTGAGATCCTCAAAGCAAGATGGAATCATAAGGACATGTCAGGCAAACAGAGCAACACCATAAATAACTGAGTGGACCAGCCTAGAGAATATTGGCTTTCAATGGCCCAATAAATAAGGTCTGAGCATATGCTATTTGAGTACCTTACTACCAGCTTCCAATCTCTCCTTCCAGACATGCCTTATATTGGTCCTTATTCTCTACTCCATATGGCTAATAGGACTGTTTCCATTGATTTAATTTGACGTGATGTTCCTACCTCAAGTCTTCTATTTACTCCCTTGAGCTGTAGGGGCAGAAAGGTGATGATTTCTGGAGCATCATGTGGGTTACAGCTGATATTCCTGTAAGAAAAGACTGTTTAACAAGGAAAAAAGACTATTAAATTTGTTTAATCATGGGATTTAACAAACAGAAACTTTATATGGGAGCCTTTAGAAAGAAAACTGAAAAATACAGGGGAAGCCATCTGATTTTATGCTTAGGTTTAATGAAGAAGAGACAGTCATGTAGAAATGTGATTGGACAAAAAGGGTATTGATATAGTACTAATAGGTTGATGCGAGTGGCAAGCCCAGAAAGGCCTGTCCCTTTCAATTCTTCTTGGCCTCTCTGTGCAGCATTCCTTCCTTCCAGGTATGGGGCAAAACCCTCTCTGCAATCGGAGTCTTATGACCTACAATCAAATAAGGTAGGCCAGATTTACACAGAAAGGTCGGGGAAAACTCGAGTATTATTTTTAATTTTATGGCTGGCTTTGAGGGAAAGTGGTTTCTATGACTCACATTGGAAAAAAGAGATTCTAGTTTCTATGACTAGCCTTAAGGGAGAATGAGGCTGAGAGACAAAAGATCAGAAGAAGATCAGAGAGAAACTTTGCTTCTGAGGTTGCTTCTGAGGTCTTCATTTGGAGTATTGTTTTCTGAGTCCCAACAGATCCATCTCTAATGTCTCATGCAGTTCAGCCTATCTCTGTCTGGTGAGTTCTGCTAATCCCTCAATGTCTAATATAACCACCTCCTCCATAAAACCTGCCATCATTACTTCCTTCGTTGCCCATCCTTTTTGGAAAGAAATGACTTCTTCTACTGAATTCTCATAGAAATACTTGAACACATCACTCTTAAGGTACTCATCATTTGCTATGATTCCTTATGCACGTGTCACATCTACTACATACCTAGTATAATGTTTCTCAACTGGAAATTTTTGTTGATTTAATAAATTAATTAAAATATACCTTAAACTTGAAACATATTTAAAAGCTAGAAAAGTTTATAGCTAGAGTTACCACAAATTAAAGAAGCAGCTTAATAGTAGAAATAAGAGTGAATGAATAAAAAATATTCCTATGTTGATAAGGAAAAGAAACAAAAATGTGCATCTTCTAACCTATATTTTAAAAATAAGAGTAATCAGTCTAATAGGCTCCCATAATCATCTCAAGCTCCTTGGGATTTATCTAGTTTCTGTGATCCTGAGTGACAACATAACAAGAACTTATCAACTCTCACAAATGTAGGACGTTAAAAGAGGAAATAGTCGTTTTTAGAAAGAACGCTTTAGAAATGATACAAAGATTATAATGGTTACAAGTGAAAAAGTAGGTTTGGGGCAAACAAAAAATTTCTTAACCAGTCCTCAGGTCACTAATTTATTTCAAAACCATTAGACCTAGAATAAGCCTGGTGACGCCAACTCTACTTACACTGAGATAAAAACCATTTAGAGGAACTAGGCAATTTATTCCCCCGCTTAAAAAAAGCTCTAATGGGGAAAAAAAATGCCTCAAGTTAGATAAAGACAGAAAAATAATCTCAGAACTGCAGCTACAAATTACTTGTTTTTTTAAATTATCATAATTACTAAAATATAATTTAAGTTGGAAAAAGCTTCCAGTGAAAACCTAGATTTTTCCTAGATTTTTAAGCCAATGTGTTAAATTTATTCGAATTCGTTTATCTAATAAAATAATACTAGTCAAATATATGTCAACAAATAACGTTACCGCAAAATACTTATATAATAAAACTAGTCCTTAAATAACCCAAATAACTTTATAAAGTTAGAAGCCCTTTATATATTAAGTAATATTCAGATGGTAAAATTTTAAAAATCTTCATCATTTATTGCAATGGGATAATATCTATTTTGTGAAAACCAATGGCTTATACAATTAGCATCAAATTTAAAAGTAATATCAGGTCCATACCAACATAGTTCATTAATACATATATATATATATACAGTTCATAGACCCGTATCAATGTAGCTCATACTACCTGTGTCTAAAATACAAATGCACACAAAAGTCAATGTGATACAATATGAATAACATATGCTGGGAACTCTGGAGATCTCTATTCTAAATCTACCATCTTTGACTCTAACTGACTCTATGTCTTGTGGTCACTCCACCTCTTTACATGAACTACACTGACCTGCATGAACTTTGGAGCATGTGAGCTTACAGTATGAATAATGTATACCTTCATAATCTTGTATAATGAAGGTGTATAGACATGAGATGATTTTTACTTTTACTACAAGGGTGTTAAAAGTATTCTCCTCAGCACTACTACTTTAATAAAACAAGAAAAAGAATGATGTACAACTAATGAAATAAAATAAGAAGACCTCCCCCTCCCCGACTTCCACCCCCAGCAAGTTACCTCTGTGTTCTGGTATTCATTCTTTTCTTTACTCTACAAAAGCATAGAAAATCAAAGATTTATTTGTTCATTGAACACTTTTTTTTAAATCATCAGTTTTGTACCCGGGACTATTCCCAGGTAGTGGAGGCACAGTGATAAACAATGCAGACAGCTATCATAGAGCTTATAACCAGTAGGGTAGTGGATAACAAATAACAAGACCCAGGAGATACAGAGTTTGGTAAGAGCTGTGGAGGTAGCTAGATAGAGAGCAGGATGATCAAGGAAGGCTTCTTTGAAGCTTTGCCTCTTTGAGCTGAGACCTGAGACGAGGCTGGGCGATGGGCATTTTCAGCCGAAGGACTAGCAGAGACAATGGTCCTGGAAGGACCAAGGAATTAGTTTGCTGGTCATGAGGATCCACTTGTTAAGCAAGGACATGGAGCACTGTATTAGAATTTCTATGAACTGCTGTTATAAAACCATTCCTTATACTATAGTAAGAACAGTAGTCTAGGCTTTGGAGTAGTTCTTGACTCCAATATCCAGTTGATCACCAAATCCTATTAATTTAAAACATGATAACTAACATTAATTGAATGTTAAAAGCTGCCAGTTAATCTTCTAAGAGTATTATTTTTTTAACTCATTTAATCCTCACAACCTCCCTGCTATCCAGGCACACTGCTATTATTATTGCAATCTTATATTTGACCCAATGAGGAAAACATATCTTGAGCAACTTGCAAGGAGGCATAGATGTAAAGTGGTAGAGCCAAGATTCTAAGCAACGTATGTGGCTCCAGAGCTTATGCCCTTCTGCAGTGCATCTTACTGCCTCCTAAACATCTGCCAATTCCGTCCCCTTCTTACTATTCTCATCTCCTTGGCCTTATTTTGTTCAATGGCTCATCTTTTCTCGACTGGATTCTTGCAAAGGCAGGAATCATTTCTCTTGCTCCTTACCACCTACCCCTTTCCAGACAGTACTTTTGTCCATACTGATGCTAGAGTTATCTTTACAAAGTTTTGCTGTCTAACACTGTGACTACTATCTACATGTAGCTATTGAGCACTTGCAATGGGTTGTAAGTATAAATTACACTATATCTCAAAGACAATATAAAAAAGGATGTAAATATTTCGGTAATAACTTTTACATAAATTACATGTTGAAATTATATTATTTTGGATAAAAAGGATAAAACAATACAGTATTAAAATTGATTTCATGTTTTATAGGGAGAGAGGGAGGGAAGTGAGGGAAAGAGGAAGAGTATGATGAGCAGCAAAATAGTGAAAGAAAGTTAACATATACAGGAAGTCTTTGTTTCCTAAGGATAATTAGAACTGAGAAAGAACACTTAAAATGAAACCATAAAAATGAAAAGCCTCATAATAAATATTTTTAATGTTTAATGCAGATTTTATATTGAACAAAATGAAGCCCCAAATACTGTTCATTTTTATCTTGTGTTTAATAAAATTTATGTTGTTATTGAATCTATCCTAGATTCTTAAAATGAATTAAGAATGTACCAATGGGCAAGGCTTTACTTTTAAAAATATAGATAGCACAAAAGAGCTTTCTGCACAAATCGTTCACTTTTAAAATAATGATTTTATTTCCATCCTTGTCACTTTTTGTGTTCCTTGTTATCTGGTTTAACTTTCGGATCCTCACTTGTCAATGGCTTTGTTTTAAGTAATTTGCTAGTACCATTTTTTGTGTGCTTTATTCTGTAACTCTTATGGAAATCATTATTTTATTTTTAATCATTTGCTTTTTATTTTCCTAAATTGTGAAAAGGGACTGACCCTCAAAGATGTTGGAATCGTGTCCAGAGATGCTAGCATTGAACACCATTTGAGTGAGGCCTAATTTTCCTAAGTCATTAGCTCATTACTAAATGACTTCTGGTTACAATAATGATTGCTTCTCTATAAAATGTGGTAACTTCAGGAATGCTGAAAACAAAAGTGTAGTTAAAAAAGACCCATGTTTGGTAGAAGGGTAATATCTAAATTATAGTCAAGGCAGTATGACATTATACAGAAAAATGTAATAACTCAGGATATATAACCTAGTGTATTAGACAAGATTCTTCATTTATCAATTAGGAAGAGTCTGTCAAACCTATAAAGAGAAACCTTCTGAGAAGTGGGAAGCCTCTGATAAGAAGGGCACATGCACATGACTGGGGAGAATATCTTTTACCCCTACATGAAATGCAGAGTGGCTGTTTTGGGAAACAGAAATAGATCACAGAGTTGTTCCATGAACTAAAATTATATCCTCTTAGCAGCAAAGTATGTTATTATTCTACAAGATGCTCTGAAAAGGATCAGAACTGCAAATCATGTATAAGGCCTGAAGCTGAGAAAAAAAAGTTTATGTTTAGAACTAAAAAATATCCAGCCTGAACACAGCGTGTGGGAGGGGAACTAGAACCATAGTTCCCGGGTGTCCAAATGAACATCGAGCCCATTAACAATGCTTTTTCCCTCGAAAGAAGTTTACCCTGCCTCAGGCTAAGCAGGTTTCTAGCACAGGGTGACACTGATGTGGATGGAGAAGACCATTACAATCAAACAACTGTCAAGGATTTGCTGTTGGGGTTGATAGTACCTCAATAACAATCTTTGCAAAGAATAATTGATAACCGTAAAAATCATAGTTAAAAATCAAATCACAGTGTTCTTCTAAAATACAAAAATCAATCATATCTACTCATCTTATAAAAAAAAGACAAAGAATTTATGCAACATATACAAAGTATTAGCAGTGAAGTATTTGAGAGTGAGCTCCTCTCAAAAATGCATTGGATGTCCATGTCTATTTGGTTGTGTCCACCTTCATACACCTAATAAATGCTGACTCAACCTGTAGCATCAGGCCCCCAGCTAAGAGCTGGGCAACATGGATTAAAAAGATTTCATTGTCTCCTTCATACAACTCAGCAGATGTATAAGCCAGTTTTATCAGATTGTCAAGCTAGTAGAATACAGTTTGACCGTTGTTCCATTGATTTGAGATTGGTTTTATATTGATTTGGGGAACAAATTTTGTAGCATAATCTGCATAACCCCCAGACCCATATGCTCTACGTTGGCATATACAAATACTCACCACCACCACCACTCCCACACCTGAAGGATAAGTTGTCCCTCAATACCTGGGATGAATATTGAGCCCAAAATATCAATTCCTTCCAATCAGCCATGCCATTGACTGTGCCCTGGCCTTAGTAACATACTGCCTAGTAAGTCCCATTCTCCTGAGCTTCTGCTCCCTCACTCTCCTTCAGCTCCCTGTGCTGTGTTTCCTGACCCTGAACCATCAGGGCAGACTCTCAGACACTCATTGTCATGCACCAGTTCAATGTTTGATAAAACATTGTTGATGAACACCTGCATCAGAGTCACCTGATTTTTAGGCCCCATCTAGATCAGGTGAATCAAAATGTGTGTGTGTGCATGAAAAAGAGAGACAGTGTGAAAGGTAGAAAGACAGTGTTGTCGGGTGGAAAGTCAGAGACTAAATTTTATAAAGTGCTGCCAAGACAATGTTTATACCTTCCAGGATTCCAAACTAACTCTCCCGGCTTTTCTCCCACTTCAGCCGTTCATTCTTTCCTTGTCTCGTTTGCTGGTTTTTCTCATCCATTGATCACTAAACCATGGTAAATGCCACCAGGCTCAGCTCTTGGAGTTCCCCTCCTTTCTACAGATCATCTCCCTGCAGTCTCACAGCTTCGTATATTATCTGGTCACTCCCAAGCTTAAAGCTCCAGCTTGGACATTTCTGTTGAAATCCAACTGCTTACTGGACATCTCCACTGAATGTGAAGAGGCATCCAACACACAACCTATCCAAACTGAGTTTCTGATTTTTCTCTCCAAACCTATTCCTCCTTCAGTCTTTTTTTATTGCAGCAATAGTAGTTCCACCAGCCCAGTGACTCAAGCCTGAATGTGGCATCATTCCTTACTTCTAACTTATTTCCTCTTCTTTACTCCCTGTATCATCTACTTTATTTTTTCCATAATCCTTATCAACATAGAATGTACCATATATTTTATTTATTATATCAACTGCTATGTCCTTACTTCCTAGAATGATGCTTGGTACATAGTTGGCACTCAGAAATCTGGTTTTTGTTTTTTGTTTTTGAGACAGAGTCTAGCTCTGTCACCCAAGCTGAAGTGCAGTGGCATGATCTTGGCTCACTGCAACCTCTGCCTCCTGGGTTGAAGAGATTCTCATGCCTCATCCTTTTCATTAGCTGGGAATATAGGTGCCCGCCACCATGCCTGGCTAATTTTTGTATTTTTAGTAGAGATGGGGTTTCATTACTGGTCTCAAACTCCTGAACTCAGGTGATCCACCTGCCTTGGCATCCCAAAGTGCTGGGATTGCAAGTGTGAGCCACCACACCAGACCTTTGTTAAAAAACAAACAGAACAGTACCTAACACATAGTAGGCACTTATAAATATTTAGTGCAAAAGATAAATGAAGTTTTACCTGATCATTCTTAAAATAACAGATTCTTCAGTAATCTCCCAAGTTCCCGAGCACTGCTCCCACCTTGTAGTTCCAGGATTACCTCCAGCCCATCTTCTTATTTTTTCCAAGTCCAAGTTTTGCTACAATGTGGAAATCTATGAAAGAGTAGATGCAAACCTGACCTCAGAATCTACACCCAAGCAACAAGAGAAGCTGCACATCTTCAGCACCACTACCACTAGGGTTAACCAACTACTGATAAGATTACATCTAGGTGGAAAATTCTTGCTATAATGTCATGTCTGTATACCTTCTGGGCAAAATATCTTATTAATTCTGAAAGAAGATATTTTATTTGAATTAGGAGATTTTTAGTCAAGCAATGTTTTCTAAACTGGCAGATATCAGACTACATATGTATTTGTTTGACCTACACACTTGTTTGAATTTTTTTTAATGCAATACCAATACTTAAACGTTGAAAGGTATCATGTAAAAATCTGGATTTCAAGTTTATTCTGAAAGATTGATAGATCTGTGTTGCTGGGCCTGCATATCTGCACCACAGTCAGCAGATCTATTGGCTACCTCCTCCTGATGGGCAATGCTCTCTCCAACTTGCCACCATTGTTATTCTGCCAGATTCACTAATTCACATTACCTTCTCGGTCTCTCTGGGCACATGAGTTGGCAACAATGACTTAAAAGCCCAGATTCTTGCAAAGAGAACCAGTGCTTGAAACCCAGACTGCTTAGTCTGTGAAACAAAGAAGGAAATATATAGGCTAAAATATTACTCCTCTGGGGAACATACATGGGCTAAATGCTCTCTCAAATTTGGGGCTTACAATTTTGCAAACCAAACCAAGCAGAAATGCTGTGCCGTATTCTAATGCGCGCTCATTGGTGATAGTCTGCAAGCACAAAAACAAATGTAAGTCTTTGGATTCATCCAAAACAATAATGAGTAAGTATGCCAAAGGTGGGGGAGTGAATCCCATTACTTTCAAAGGAGTTTGCAGTGAAAAACCCTATTCCTCTTACATTCAGCACACAGCACGCTTTGGTGACAGATGGTCATTCCAAGTGCTGTGGTCTGTCTCAATATATAATGACAAATATATAAACCTTCTGTTGCACAGCATAGGCGTGAGGCTTAAACACCTGTTTCAAATTACTCTCATACCATAAACATTCTTGGAAATTGGAAAGCCCTGTGTTTTAAGAAGGGGAGAGGCGCCACAGCCAACTACACTAAATTGGGTAGGCTTGGGTCCAGTGAGCAGTAAAAAAAGAAAATTACTCCTGGAGCTATTGGCAAACAGCTAATGGTAATAATAATATTGCTGAGTAGGAATACAGTTAAAATCAATTGCTGCAGAAATCTTGTACATTCTCAAATGTGTACTTAAACTAATAATGTATATTTTATTTTTTCATGTCTCTCTTAAGTTTTCTTTTAAATGTGTTATATCTGAAATGCTTCTGGGGGGAATTTTAAGATGGTGATGTTTTGATGTTCTAATTAACAGAAAGATTAGTGACACTCTCTAATATTATTTCTTCCTATGTCTATCAAATGATTAATTACCAATATTTCACTCAAGAACTAAACTGCTAACATTTCAGCTCACCTACCAATTCTATCACAAGAAGAGACCTGAATTCTTGTCAGTCTACATTGAGGTTGTCACTGCACTTTCCTGATTCCTTAAGAGAAACATCTGCCTACTTGAAGCTCTCATAATGAAGCACTGTCAAATTACTGAGAGGCTGCACATCATCCAATAATTAACTTGGAAAGATTACTTGCCAATGGCGTTATGCCGTGACAAGCAGACATTCCTGCTACCTATCTGAAAAAGAGGT
This sequence comes from Aotus nancymaae, assembly GCF_030222135.1. Classification (NCBI taxonomy): domain Eukaryota; kingdom Metazoa; phylum Chordata; class Mammalia; order Primates; family Aotidae; genus Aotus; species Aotus nancymaae. The sequence continues at coordinate 54,518,110 of NW_026988431.1, read as the reverse complement.
CAAATATTCTAAAGTAGACACACTCTGTGTTCCTTCTTGTGGGTATACGTTAGTCATTTATTAAGCTTCTCCTTTTGCACTGTGTGAAAATTAAAGGTAGTTTTCAGTTTATTGATTGACTGACTAGATCATTTTAAAAGCAGACATATCTTTAGAGTAATTATGTGATTGAGTCTGACTTCAAGATTGGAGCGCTGCAAATAGCTTGTCGGAATGCATGTCAATTGGCATTGCCTTTCATATTCATGACAGTTAGTGTATATGAACACTGTAATCAGAGACCTGCCAAAATACACAAAAATAAATCCAATATTAATAAATGAACATTTGAAGCTCACCTTATTTCCCATATGCAAACACTCAGGCTTAGATTATCACTATAGATCAGGCTGGTGAAATTTTTAAAATTCCATGCCACTGGGCAAATATTTGAAGAAAAAAAAAATGCTTGCTGGGCCAATGGCAATTTCGAGGAACTAAAAGAGCATTTACTAAAATATATTAGGATCAAAGCACTATATTCTTAGTAGACCAAAAATATATAATTTATGTTCTTATAGACATCACTTCTAAGCAAATTTAGCAATAGTATTTAGGAATTAAACTCTTTCGGCACTTAGCTCTTAATACTTGAACCCATAGAGTAAATATTTGTTTCCAATATTAAGAAATAACTCTCTACTGTTTTATTCATTTTAAAGGAAGTAATTTATACGTGTGATTTCAAAACAATAAAAAATATATAAAATAAAATAACAGCACCCCTCTCAACTTCACATTCTCAACCCCCAGAGATAAGCAGAGAACAGACATTTTTGTATCTCTCTAGGAATTTTTATGCCCATATTGTGAACGATACCATACTCATCATTTTGTCTCTGCTACTTTTCTTTACCTGTATACTTTGGACAGCAGTCCTTATTATGCGAAGATAGATTTACTTCATTTTGTTTAACCAATGCATACTATATGGAAATACCATGGTTATTTCAATATTCTCTTGCTGTTGAACATTTTGTTTCCTGATTTTATCTATTAAAAACCATGCTGCAATGAAAAAAGGAATAACTTTCTAATAGTGTTACTTAAAAAGGAATAAATTTTCTTAAAATGTTGGGAGAAATTACTCAATCTTCTATAAGTGATCAGAGCCAGAGAAGTTCTAGTGAGGAGGGCCAGAGAAGAAATTCTAGCTCAATGATTGTTTCCAGTAACATTATTGTTAGCATCAACTAAGTCACATAAAAATTATTCCCAAATCTTCATCTATGTCCAGTCTTCAAGGGTGTTATCATATCTGTATCTATAAACTAAAAAGTCCCATAGCTATATGTAGCAGAAGTATATGAAGGTTTCCAAAGCTTGTGGGGTGTGTATAGGGGGGCGTGTGTGTGTGTGTGTGTGTGTGTGTGTTGGCTGCCTGGCTGGCTGTCTCTTTTTCTCTTTCTGTCTCTATATATTTATACCTATTCTGTCTCGTGTGTGTGTGTGTGCGTGTGGGTGTGTGTGTGTGTGTGTTGGCTGCCTGGCTGGCTGTCTCTTTTTCTCTTTCTGTCTCTATATACTTATACCTACTCTGTCTCGTGTGTGTGTGTGTGTCTGTGTATACTTCAAATAGATTTGTGGAATATTCTTATTATAATTGTGCTATATATTTGAGGTCCCCAGACCTCTTTTATAACCCTTTGGTGTGAGGAAAACCTAAAAGAAAACAAAAAGTATCCTGACTCACAGAATCTTAGGAGACGGTAAAGATCTCATGACATCACGGAAGTTAGAGCATGGGTATACTCAGCCTAGGTCCAAAATTAACATTCAAATAAAAATCTCAAAACATCTTTCTTTACTTTCATAATGCCCCTTCAATTTACAAGCCTGCTTTTAACCAAAATTTTCTGATGGTTTTAGAAGAAATATTATAAGGTGATATTGGGGAAAGAACAAAAATGTCTGTTCTCTGCTTATCTCTGGGGTTTGAGAATGTGAAGTTGAGGAGGTGCTGTTATTTTATTTTATATGTATTTTATTGTTTTGATATAAAAGAAATATTATAAGGTGATATTGATATTAAGGATGAATGTCACAATGGCTAGCTGGCCATTCATCTTTAATTCAATGGCTTTGTCTTGAAGGGTCTTCTCTTGTCTTTTCCTTATGATCTTTAGGCATCTTATGACCCCCAACTTGAGCCCCTCCCCAGTTTTCAATATCAATCAGACAAATCCAAGGGGAGAAGGAACTTGTGAGCTCTCCTTCTGTCAAAGGATAATAGCACTTTTGCATTGTAGTAAGCACCCTGTAGAGTCAATTGGTTACTAAAATTCCAAATTTGAGCTGCCTGCCAATGTGTCAATGACTCACTGAGTCATGACAACTTTCTCTTTCACAAATGCACTACCTTTTATAGTGTACAGGGAAAGTCTGTAACTTTTTAATATGCCTCTGCATAATCAGCCATATACTGTGTTTGACCACTTTATTATACACACACATACACATACACACACACACACATACACACATCTTGTTAATATTTCAATGTACATACTTCTTTTCCCATTTACCTGATGATTTTCTTCGGCAAATATCAATTTTGACATATTTATGGTAATCTCTTAAACATAACTTTTATTTGTTTTGCTTTCAGTTAATTTTCTTTATTACTCAAATCTCCAGCCTCATTTCAATGTCTCTTTTTGTTAAATCTGTTTTGCATTTGAAGGTGCTATATGTTCTTTATTTTGCCTGAATCCTGACTTACTACCTTCACTAAGCATGAAACAGAGCATAATTCTTGGAACCTTAGCAGACCACTCCAAAAGACACTGGGCCAATTGCCCTATCCAGAGATTTTTGGCTAGAGAGGACCTGAGTAGGAGCTTTGGTAGGAGTTGTAACTGAGAGAGAAGGCAAAATACCATGACGCTTTGGATGCACATCTTTGCTAAGAAAGGAATAAATATATATTAAATGATAAGCAGAGCATCCCCTATTATAACCTTTCAGACCTCTGCTCATCAATCTGGGCTATATATCAGAATCATCTGGTGAGCTTTTAAAATTTTCTTTTTTTTTTTTTTTAATGCAGAAAGATGATTTTATTTAGGTAGAGAAAAGAGAAGGAAAGGAGAAGAGAAAGGCTTCACGAAGAGTGTGGAAGGGGATTCCAGAGGGGAAATCCCACTTTTAAAATTTTCTTATGTTTGGGCCATAGCTGAGAATTGTTAAATCAGATTCCTTATGGGTGAGGCCCAGGTAGCTACAGTTTCTAAAAGTCCCCAAGGAGTTCCAGTGTGTAACCGCATTTGAGAACCAGTCACTCAGAGTATAGTAAGCAGCCATGTAATAGAAACATGTCAAGCCTTTTGAGAGGAAAGCTGTGCCCATTGGTGATTAGTCCAGACTTTTTCACAAGGAAGATGGCATTTCACTAACATTGGTTGATGATGATGACGTGACAGAGACTAAAGATATGTTGTTTCATTGGATCCTTCCTGTGATATAAGAAGAAATATATATTTGCTCTCTGTTCCTGGTTCCAGGCACAGAGTTTTGAAACCTCTTATAGTTAGGGGCACTAGGAGAATATTTCATGATACAAGAAGAAATATACATTTGATCTCTGCTCCTGGTTCCAGACACAGAGCTCTTGAAACTCTTATAGATGGGGCAGTAGGAGAGTTTTTTGATCTACTATTTGACCTTTGACCTCAGTTCCTGCCACAGAGCTCATAAGACCTATGTAATTCCCTGAGTGACAGGAGCATCTGACACAGAGCTCCTAAATCTCTTAGAGTTTCCTGAGTGATAGAAGCATCTTTTATTCTAATGAGAGGACTTTTGGTGTGCTTCTGGGCAGATTTGGGATGAGGTCTGGTTGCCAGGGGAACCAACTGTGTGATGAGAGGATTGGGAATTTCAGTCCCATTTCCTGATCTTTGTGGAGTGAAAAGGGACTAAATGTTGAATGGATCACCAATGACCAGTGACTTAATCAGTATGACTACTTAGTGAAGCCTCCATAAAAACTTCTAACTGAACAGGATTCAGGGAACATCTGGATTGCTGGGCACATGGAGGTACCTGAAGGGTGGTACGCTTGGAGAGGGCATGGAAGCCCCATGTGCCCTCTCACATACCTTGTCCTATGTGCTCTCTCATTGGGATGTGCATCTATATACTTTGTTGTATAATTTATATTAAGTGTGTAAATATAAGTGTTTCTCTCAGTTCCATGAGCCACTCCAACAAATTAATTGAACCCAAGGAGGGCGTCATGGGAGCCTTGACTTATAGCCAGTTAGTCAAAAGCCCAGGCCACAAACTGGGGCTTGCAAACGACATCTGAAGTGAAGGCAATCGTCTGGTATTGACATTGATTCTTTTTTTTCTTTTTGAGATGGAGTCTCTCTCAGTCACCAGGCTGGAGTGCAATGACGAGATGTTGGCTCACTGCAACCTCTGCCTCTTGGGTTCAAGTGATTCTCCTGCCTCAGCCTCCTGAGTAGCTGAAACTACAGGTGCGTGCCACCACACCTGGCTAACTTTTTGTATTTTTAGTAGAGATGGGGTTTTCACTATGTTATTCAGGATAGTCTTGATCTCCTGACCTCATGATATGCCCACCTCAGCCTCCCAAAGTGCTGGGATTATGGGTGTGAACCACCACGCTCGGCTGTGGGATTGAATCTTTAACCTGTGAGATCTGATGCTTTCTCAAGGTAGATGGTGTCAGAATTGAACTGAACTGTAGAGCACCCAGCTGGTATCCACTGGAGAACTGCTTGGTATGTATGGAAGCCTCTCTGCCACATCTGTTACGATTGTGTTGAGTGGAGTGTGAGAGCAAGAAAAACGATTTACTTTTTCAGACTCACATGTTTTTGCAATCTCCATTTTAGAGATGAAGAAAACTGAGGCTCGGATAACTTGCCCAAAACTGACAGATTTAAGATTGAACCCCAAGACTGCAGTGCTCCAGAGTCCATGCTCTTCTGTGCTGCACCACGCTTTCCCTGCATTCCAAAACAGAGGGTGGATATCCAGCACCACTGCAAATCCTCTTATGTCAGGCCTCCTGGGGTTTCCTGTCATTGGGCTTCATAACTGGCTTCTGGATATTCTCTCAGAAAGGAAATGAAGAAGTGAAGGAGTTCTAAACACGCAGAGAGTTCTATTTTACTCAGAACAGCCATTCAATCAACCAAGCTCGGTGTCTCTGACATTCTGATAACAGAAAATAATTCCCTTTTTTTTTTTTTGGCAGGCTCCCTGCCACATCAGTACCAAGTTTCTCATGTCACGTCCACTTCAATTTCAATTTTACCCTGGGACTCATACACCTCAGCATGATCAGCTCAGCAGCATATCAATAACGGCAAAATTTAACAGCCTTTAAAAGAGAGCTGGATGAAAAGGATTCCTAAATGCTTTTCAGCACATCCATGAATCATCAGCTTTCAATGGAGTGATATTTTAGAATCACCCACTCAAGTTGACACCAGTTCTGAATGGTGAGGTCTCACCCTTCTTATGAAGATAACTTCCAATGCCATTAGTCTCCTTAATGCAGGCTTAGCACCAATGAAACTATTTCTGCCGCTGCCTGGCATGAACAGATAGAAGAGTGTTTTCCTTGGAAAATACTAGAAATCATTTTAAAGCTTTAACCCCATAGTTTAACAAAGCCCAGTAAGCTATATGCCTTGACTGTATCACTCAGGCTTCTGATAGAACTGAAAAGATCTGAGACAACATTATTTTTTCAATAGTAAGTAAAAGCTAGTGAAGATCTACCTAGAATTCTTTACCCTTTCCTAACCAATACATGATACTAGTGCATATTTCACAGATTTATGGTAAAAATTAAATGACAGATGGGAGAAATTAAAGGTTACTCAGCAAATTATGTGGCACTTAGTAAAATGCAATACCTTTTAGCATTTTCCCTCGATTTTTTATAACTTTCTGAAGTTTCTGCATTTAAATATTCTAAAAGCAAATTTCACTCAGGGAAAAGACTTTCATTATAAACAGAATATTTACTTTTACCAAAAAAATGAAAGCTACGTAGTCTATCATATTTCCTCCTTTTCTCCAGTGTTTCTCCTTGTTTCAAAGTAACTGAAGGCGCATGCTCCACAGAAGCATGAGTTTATCAAAAATCAATAAAAGAATTTGTATACAGCAGAATAAATAAGTACATTTATTAACATAGAAGCATTTCTTACACTTAAGCTTTAAAAAAAAAAAGGAGCCATTAGGGTGAAGAGAAATTGGTTTAATATCGACCAGTCTGCTATATTGATAGACAGATTACAGGAAGATTAGATAAAAAGAGAGATCAATAGATAAAGTTTCCTCTTCCTGCCTATTCTTTTTGTTACTTCACTTTTGTCTATCATTTAGTATTAAGGGCTTTTGACTTACGTTGTCAATAATTTTATTTTAAGCTAGCTCAATGCTTCCAAAAAGTGCAATAAAAATACATGCATAGATATATATACAAAAATGTTCTTTCTGTCTGTATTTCTTATTTTTGTTTCAGCACCAAAGAATGAGAATTAAACCCAATTTTATTTGTTCAATAAATATTATGTGCCAGTCTTTGTCCTAGGCAATAGGATTACAATAGTGAAGGCAACTTCTCCTGAGGATAACACTCTAGAGAAGATCTTTTTAATTCCAGTTGGGGTAAATCAATGAATCAGAGCTGTACCAAGATATCAATCCCCTCAGCTCTTTAGGTGATGGAGATGGGATCTGAATTTTCTAAAGCATTGAAATCTAGAGTTATATATCCAATCATGTACTAAACTGGACATCACTATTTAGTGTTTATTAGGCATGCAAGTCACTTGTCCATTTATCCCTCTGTGTTCTACAAAGACAGTCGATTCTCATTATTCACTAATTCCATATTTGCTAATCTACCTACTTGCCAAAATGTATTTGTAAACCCAGAACCAATATTCACAGTATTTTCACAGGTGTTTACAGACATTCACAGAGAGGTGACTATTTTGACATGTTTCCCTGACATGGTTCTCTAACATGTACTTTCCAGGCTGAGACTGAACAAGATGATAATTTGCCTTCTTTAAAAATATATATATATATATATATATATATAAATTTTACTTTAGGTTCTGGGGTACATGTGCAAATCATGCAGGATTGTTGCATAGGTATATACATGGCAAGGTGGCTTGCTGCCTCCACCCCCCTGTCACCTATATCTGGCATTTCTCCCCACGTTGTCCCTCCCCAACCTCCCTACCCCCTGCTTTCCCTGCCCTACGCCTCCAACAGACCCCAGTGTGCGATGCTCCCCTCCCTGTGTCCATGTGTTCTCATTGTTCAACACCTACCTATGAGTGAGAACATGTGGTGTTTGATTTCCTGTTCTTGTGTCAGTTTGCTGAGAATGATGGTTTCCAGATTCATCTATGTCCCTACAAGGACACAAACTCATCATTTTTTATGGCTGCATAGTATTCCATGGTGTATATGTGCCACATCTTCCTTGTCCAGTCTATCATCGATGGGCATTTGGGTTGGTTCCAGGTCTTTGCTATTGTAAACAGTGCCACAATGAACATACGTGTGCATGTGTCTTTATAATAGAATGATTTATAATCCTTTGGATATATACCCAGTAATGAGATTACTAGGTCAAATGGAATTTCTATTTCTAGGTCCTTGAGGAATCACCACACTGTCTTCCACAATGGTTGAACTAATTTACACTCCCACCAACAATGTAAAAGTGTTCCTATTTCTCCACATCCTCTCCAGCATCTGTTGTCTCCAGGACAATCTGCCTTTTTATTATGGCTCTCATACTATAAGCAAGTTTCCTTTCTGTCCTATAAGCAAGAGGTCTATTTAAAGCCACATCTTTCACATTTTTGTCCATTTTTTGGTGTGTTTGCTGTTTAGTATTACTCCCAAGCACAGTGCCAACGTTCTGTCTAATGTTCCTAAGTGCAAGAAGACTGACATGCCTTACAGAGCTTAAAAAAAAAACACCTGGTATTAGAAAAACTTTACAGAAATGAGTTGTAGTGCTGTTGGCCATGAGCTCAGTGGTAATGAATGACAAATATATATAATTTAAGAGTATCTTTAAACAGAAACTAGAATGACATGACTAGAATAAAGTTACACATTGATAAGTTGATGAGAATTTTGGTCCAGAGGCTTGTAGAAACCTAACTGCATTTCCTGTATGAGCAATGTGTTGGTATTTGCTAATTCAGTGTTCACAATGACTTTATAGAACATACTACGACAAACAATGAGAATAAATTGTATTGCCATTTCCTAGATATGCTATCATATAAAAACGGCTACAAAAAATTATTTTAGATGGGAAAAGACAGACAAATTAATAATATGTTAGTTATTAATAAACAGATTGCTCTCAAATATCAAAAACCATGAGGAAAATTAAATGGAGTAAAGATAAAGACTGAGAGGAATGGGACCATATAATATTAGATGGTCAGAAGAGTCCTCACGGATAGGGTAGCATCTGTGCTGATCCCTGAATACCTAGAAAAGCCAGTCATAAAAATGGAGTCAAGGGGCAAGGGATTCCAGGCAGAGAGCAAATATAAAGACCATAAAGCAAGAATAGGTTTGGTATATCCCAGGAACAGAGAAAAGGCCAGTGTGCCCGCAGCATAGTTTATTGGGGTGTAGGAAGGAGGGGAAGGGGAAGGGAATAGAAGGTAGGGGCTGCATCATAGAAGGACTGGGCCGTGGTAAGAAGTTTATAATTTAAGTATAAACGAAAACAGTTTGAGAACTCTAAACAAGCAAATGATATGATTTCATAAGCATTTTTAAAACCTACTGTTGGCAGCTGTGTGAAGAATGAACTATAGATAAGCCAGGAAGAAAACAGAAAGAACTGTTAAAAGACCATGGCAGGATCTCAGATGAGAGGCAGTGGTGGCGTGACTGGATTTATAGCAGTAGGGTTGGAGAGAAATGAGCCGATTCAGGCTGAGTATAGCACTTGCGACGAGTAAGTTCAAATGAGAGAAATTCAAGCTATCTTTTAGGTGGCTCAAGCCATTTGGTAGAGAGTGGTACTTGGGGGAAGAACGGTTGTTCTGGATAAAAGAAATCATGGGTTCTGCTGGAGGTGTCTGGGATGCAGTTGGAAATATAACTCTAAAGTTCAGTGATAAAGTCAGAGCTGGAAATATAAATTTGGATATCATTGGCAATTATGTGGCATTTAAAGCCTAGATACTGTATGTGATTACCCATCAAGAGGAGCAGAGAACTAACAACAAAATCTTGGGTAGAACAATATTAAGGACAAGTATAGGAGAAAGGAAAGTCAGCAAAGAAAACCAACACGATAACCCCAGCTGAAGTAAAAAGGAAACTAGGGCTTAAAAATATCTTAATTCTCTCACAGGTATTAGAAGAGTCCTAGAATTATATAAATTTGGTTGTCTATATTATGGAAGTTTCATTTCTGTGTTCATTATGGAAGTTTATCTCTGTATTATAAGACAGAATGACCACTATATCATCATGTTGTTATTTTTATTATTATTTGCTTAATCAATCAACATGGATATTAAATATTTGCCTCCCTGTCAATGTGGTAAATTTGTTCTTGGAATTTTTTACCTGAATGATTTTTATAAGTTTATTAAGCCAACAAATACATACAATGAATTCACTTTTTTAAACTGCAGATAAATTATTCATTGCCATAAGTTGCAGGAGACCTTTAATTCTCAGGCAGTGAAAAGGAGCATAGCAACTAAGTTCATTCTCCAGGATACACAGCTACAGCCTGTATGCTATGTTTGCTACCCCTACATTTGACATTCTCAATTTGTTTTTGGCAGCTGAGGTTACCTATTTCTAAATTAAGAAATAAAATGCTGAAATATGGCTACGGCTGCAGATGGGCAAGTACAACAAACCTAATGATAATTTTGTTTGTTTGTTATCCTTATTATTATCAGCATCTTACAACAGAACTTAGGGGATTTTTATTCATTTAAAATCATTTGCTGTTATAAACAATGGAAAACTAGGCCTGCTGCCATCAACTACAGTCACAGCCCAGAGCTGGATAAAGATGCATATAGCACCCTCATGCTGCATCATTTTACTCCACGTTGAAACCAAATCAAACCTGCAATGACTACCTTTTGAAAGGAAAGTATCTTCTACCTCTCTGCCAGAACCCTCACATGACCTCACTCTGCCACCCATCTCTGCTTCCAAACAAGCTCAGGTTCATGTTTAGAAGCTTTCTCCTTCTTTTCTTTCATTTGCATCAAGGACTGTGTCTAATTTATCTCTCTATCCTCAGTAACCAGAGCAGTGGCCAGTTAATTCTAGATTCTCAATAAATGTTGAAATAAAATGGCACTTTCAATTTACAGTTGTCTTGCTCTCTAAAGCCTTCTATGTTTTCATGCAGAACCTTTTATTCTTTTAGTTTAATTAATTATGATTCATAGGGTTTTTTTTCTGTTTTATAAAAAGTTCAATAGACATTTTGTAGCACGTACTATAGACAGGATCCTACATTTGAAGGAGTAGCAGTTTCGAAGACCTGGCCCATGAGAAATTGACCAGCTAGTTGTCTGATGAATAAACAAGCTACTTTTAAGATATCAAAATAAGTACATAAGTGCTAAACATGTAGAATACAGCAACCATACCAAAGTAGTTGAAAGGAAAGAAAGACCATTGTATCCTGGAGCCACTGAGGAAAGTTTCTTAGAAATGGTAGAATTTAAGTTGAACTTCAAGGATAGGACAGAAGAGAAGGAAGAGGAATATCTTCCTGAAATAACAAATATGAGCAAGAGCCCGGAACTGGGAATGTATCATAGCTTTCAAGGACTAATCAGTAAAACAATTTGTTGGGAGTGAAAGATCAGAATATGAAAACAAACTAATAAAAAAGCAAAAGTAGAAAGATAAGTTGGGAACTTGGGGCCATGTTCTAGAAGATTATTTTCAAGTTCAGAATATCTTTTAAAATTATGAAGTGATCTGATATGAGTCACACAACCTTACTGTGCCTCAATTAAAATGAGGACGATAATGATAACGCCCACAACATAAGGCTGTTTTGAGGGTTGTACGTGTTCATATAAATAAAGAATTTACCTCCCCATGCCTGATCCATCGAAATGCTAGCTATTATTATACCAGACACCAAGATAAGTGTTTTCTATACATTATTTTATTTAATGCCTACAACAACCTTATAAGATAGGCAGCATTAGCACCCACATCTTACTGATAAGAAAACTGAGGGTCGAAAAACCAAAAAACTGGTCCAAGATTGCATCACAGTAAATGGCATAACTTGGATTTTTATCTAAATTCACTAAATCCAAAGTCGTCATTTTATCTAGCCAACTGTATTAAAAAGGATTTATCAGGGTGATTAATGCTAGTTATCACAATAGAAATAATTTCAGGGGGTTAAGTAGAAGTTTGTTGCTGTTGTGCAGTCTAATGTTAACTAATGTAGAATAGGTCATCTTACTTGAAACTGAAGCTAAACACACGGACTCCAACATCTCTGTGGGCGGGTACAAGAGAGATGAAGAATGTACACTAGCTTTTAATGATGCCTGAGTCACACAGGCACGTCCATATATAATCCACACATCCAGACTAGTTGCATGTTTCTAATCTAACTGCAAAGCAGGCTGGGAAATGCAAAGGAAGAAGTGAATATTGCTGTGAGATTTGCCTTTACCAAAACAAACTATGCTTAAAACAAATATTTGGATTCTTAGGTATTCTCTCTTAAGAGTTTTTACATTTGGGAGGAACACATTACCAAAACTTTAACACCAAAATTATTGTAATGAACATTATTATTTGATCTGCTCAACAATACTGTCTTCTCTCCCTGGCAATTTTTTTTTTTTTCTGCTAAAGCAAAGTAAGAACATTAATCTAACAATAGTTTTGGTAAGAAAGCTTTCTTGGGCTGACACCAGCCATAGAGATTAAGCCACTCCAGTATGAGGAAAATAAAAAACAAAGTTAAAGAAATGGCAAGAGATGGAAACACTGCCTACAGCATCTAAAGCCATATTTCCGGTCATTCCTGGAGCTTGGGCTAATTAATATTCAGGATGGCTGTACCAAGGGTTTATGGTTCAGCTCTAATCTGATTGGGCATGCAACCATGCTGATTGGTCAGTATCTGTGACACTCAGGTTGTTAGTGAGACAATAATAATAATATTATAATATATTAATAATTATATAAATATAATAATAGTTATTATATAAAGACAGGTCTCACTATGTTGCTGAGGCTAGAAATTAGTGTCCCAAGCATCATCATAGTGCACTACAGCCTTGAAATCCTGGCCTCAATGGATCCTCCTGCCTCAGCCTCCTGAGTAGCTAGAACTACAGGCACAGGCCACTTTTCTTGAGTTCATTTTTTAAATTCACATGTAATTAGTATACATATTTATTGGGTACACAGTGATGCTTCCACACATATAATGTGTACTGATTAGGTCAGGGTAATTAGCATATTCATCATTACAGACATACATCATTTCTTGGTGTTGTGAACATTCAATATTCTCCTTCTAGCTGTTTGAAACTATATAATATGTTATTGTTATCTATAATCACCATCCAGTGCCATAGAAGCTAGAATTAGCCCTGCCTGGGGCCCACTCACAGTCTTCCTTCTCTTTACTTGGTTGGATTATTTGCTCCAACCCCTTTTGTATTTTAGTTTGACACTGACTTCTTTTATTTCCAACTTAAAATATCTGATCGCCTCATTGACTTATTTAACGAATATTTATTGAGCACTCACAATGAACTAGATAATATTCTACATGCTGAGGATAGAGTAGCACACAAAATAGAATGACTGTTGCTAGAATATGTAGAGTGAAGCATGATTTTTGAAAATAGTCACAAATCCACAGTTTATACTATGTAAAGTGATCCCAGCCTGTTCCTCAGTAGTTGAGATCCAATAATAAGAATTTAGTGTTGAATAACTAAATAAAGTGTCTCATTTTGTAACCTCTGATACAAAAAGGGTATCAGTCTTGGACTCCTTCCCTTCCAAATCATTGCCTTTAGACAGAATTAGAGCTATGCCTTGATTAAGGGAGAACAGGGGAGCAGTATCACATTAAGTATATATATTTATATATTATATAAATTTATAAAATATATATATAAATTAATATATATTACTAAATTTACAAAATATGTAAATATATAAAATTTATATACTTATATTTACATACTTATAAATTTTTATATATTTTTATATATATAAATTTTGTTTATATATATATAAAATCTCTGAATGATAAATTATTTTCTAGAACATTGGCAGTAAAGCATTTATAAATCTTTTCATAGGTAATACTCTGCAGTTATTATTGCTAGCACCATGCTAAAGTCTCAGGAGGGTGAAGGGGGATTCAGAAAGGGTATCAGTCATGGACTCCTCCCTCCCAAATCATTTCCTTTAAATTATGAAGCACTGAAATATTTCTAGTTAAATCTAGATGCTCAGGAAGGAAGAGGCTTATGAAAAACGATTTAAGTATTTTCACAAGTACAACCTTTTCTTCTGTCCTTAAATATGCATTTAATAACTACCTTGTGTTTGTGTAAATATTTAAAAAGTCCCTAGATACATGAGGATGCAAAAACTTAAAAAGTCAGTAGTTGAAGAATGTGCAAGTTCAATTAAAAATAAAATAATGTTTTGCTGCATTTAAAACTCATTTGAATATCATGTTTCAAAATGTTAAAACTTTTACTTATATTTTTCCTAGAAAAATCCCAGATTCCTTTTTCTTAAGATATAAAGCTTTAGAGGATTTAAAAATAAAAGTATTTCTAGGACATCAAAGTGTTTTATGCAAAATACATATTTAAATCACGAAAGTCTTAATGAATAAGAAAGATACGAATTCAATCTTTGCTAAATTATATGTTACTTCAAAAATTATGGTGATGATGCTAGCTATACATTCCTAAAAATAAAGTGTCCAACACTCAATATAATCCTAAGTTTATGGTTCATCTCTGGGATTAATGACAGACCAAGATTATTGCCTTCTTTTCACTCAACCGTAAAGGTTGAGTTTATAAGTTCTTATTTTTGTGCCAAGGAATTCACATTTAGAGTATTTCTTTACACTGTGCTGGAGCATCTTGTCTTACACTGTCATTATCCGCCACTCATCACTATCAACATCAGATGCAATGGTACCAGCTGCTACTGCCTCAGACAAAAATTCTCTAACTTTAGAGTATAGCTCCGCTAACCATCCTATAATTTCTGTACTACTTATTAAGCTGTCAATTTGATTAGTAATGAGAATTTCCAACTGGACTTAAATAACAATACCTTTTAATTTTATGAATATGAACTGGTATAGCAGCTCCACAATTTCTTCAGAGCCCTCCCTGAACCTTGTCAGGTTTGTCTCCCATACACCTTAGGTAAAACCCTTGTCCTTTTAGTCCAAGATGGCTGCCGTAACTCTAAGTACCATGCTCTTACTCCCAGTCTCAAATGGCCTGCCTCTTTCCTTTAAGTAGATTTTCCCAAAAATCACACACAATACATTTATTTATAACTCATAGGCTGAAGCTTTGTCCCATGGCTGAGCACTGGTTACAATGGATAAGGGGATGTGTAGACTTTTTTACATCATTGACAATATGCCCAGCTAAAAATACAAGTTACTATTAAGAAGAAAAAGGAGAATGAATAGTGGTAGACAGCTAGCACATCTGACAGATATTTGAATGAAACTTTACACTTATAAAAATAATACACTAATTATCACATGTGAAGAAGGAGTATATATTACCTTCACTTTATTGATAGAATTTTAATTTAGAAAGAAAAAGTTGTGCAATGGGGACTGGCTGAAACTAATATTCTCTATGTGTTTTGAACAGAATGTTTGTATCCTTCCCAAAATCCATATGTTGAATCTTAACCCTCAATGTGATAGTATCAGGAAGTGGGGCCTTTGGAAAGTGATTATGTCATGAGGGTGAATCTCTCGTAAATGGGATTTTCACCCCTCAAAATATTCTTAGAGAACTCTATGTTCCACTGTGTGAGGACATGACTAGAACTTGGCAGTCTGTAATCAAAAGCAGGTCTTTACCAGAACCCAAATATTCTGGCACTCTGAGCTCAGACTTCCAGTTTCTAGAACTGTGAGACATAAGTTGTTGTTGTTTATAAGCCATTCAGTCTATGGTGCTTTGTCACACTGGTCCAAGCTTGCTAAGACTCCATGCATAGAGAAAGCTGTCCAAAATGAGATAGAAAGTTAAAAAGGAACAGATAGAAAATATGAGTACACTCGCTTTTCCTTAAGCTCATTTAGTGTGCTTCTGTTCTTAGCCATCAAAAGTTCACTGAGTAGAAAAGCGTATCAGGGATACAAAAATAGAGACGGATAGAGTTGATATTTTTTGAACACTTACTTTGTATCAATTACTATGGTACGTTTATGCCTTATAGCTGATATTTAACCATATAAGTAGGAAGGCACCATCTACAGAGTCAATGATTAGCAAAGCAATAGACAAGTGCAGGGAATCCATCCCCAGTGGTAATAGGGCTATTTTTTTTTTAATTCTGTGTTCCGAACCAACACAATGAAAAGAGACCCATCTTGAACCTCATCACTTCCTACCAAGTACTTTGTCCTACGTAGATGGCTAATGTTTGGGCTGTGTGCCAGACGTGGTAACCCTCCCACTAAAAACAACCAATTTCTCTCTTACTATCTTCTTTTAGAGAGCCCGGAAATATAAACATTTAATTTAGCTTTTACAGTCAAGATAGTGGTATGATAGTCCTGTGCAATTCTTCAAGTAAGTGAATGTCTCTGGAAGGGGCTTTCCTTCTTGAATAAAATGATAAATCCTCAGGAAAAGAATGACTTTGGCTTTTCTACTTTCTACCTTTGTAGAATCTTAATGTTTAATCTGCATGTATATCATCCATTTTGAAATCATAAGGGAAAGAGCCAAAAAGAATGTCTAGGTGGAAAGATAGAAACTATCCAGCTCTCTCAGAGCATTTTGAACATTGGCACCAATCCTTGACTGTCCATTTTAGAATTGTTACTATGCCAAAAAATAAGTATTTAGTATTCAAAGTTATTCTTGGTCATGTTTGCTCCTGGTCGCAGCTAAATACTTTCTTAAATGAACGAGTAGGTGGTTTCAAATATTTGTTTATTTTTAGGGATATTTTTTGCCATTATGTTAACTCTAGGATCTACTAAAATCATTGTACTCTGTCCCAGAGACTCTTCTTCATGTCACCACCTCCTTCTCAGATTTCCTGCAAAGTTTCTTCTCCTCTTCCATGGTGGAGCCTACCAGTGTGACCACCAGCAGCGCTGCCATGGGCTGCTCTGACATTAGCAGTCTTTTCACTAAGAAGGGTATGGCTGGACCCTGGTCTATACAAATAGAAAGATACATCTTTACCTCCCCCTGAATTTGTTCCACTTACTGATCCATTCTTTTCTACGTGGACTAGGTGCCATGACAAGCCAGATACTTGTCTACCACAGTTTCTCCAATTCAATTCACAGGAGGGGCACACCTCCTTTCCTCACCATTCCAAGGCAGTTGCCACTCCTGGGGAAATTAACACACACACACACACACACACACACACACACACGAGCTTGATATTTAGAGATGCACTTCCATCTTTGTTTGTTTGTTTCTTTGTTTTCCATTTTACAGTTCATCACTTAATCCCACAACAATCTTGTAGGATTATTGTTACTGCAACTTTGAAAAAAATAACTTGCCTAAATTCCAGCAGCTGGTAATGAAAGAAGACAAGATTAAATGCCACAAATGTCGCATTTAATGTGACCCCAAATGCTTTATTTTTTTTTTCACCTTATTTCATTTCCTCCAGAACAAGTATGAGTAGCATACTTGTTCTGCTTCTAACTAAATTACAATTGTGAAGGAAAAAAAGTAGGAAAAGTTAAGTAACTTTTAAAGCAGCAAATAAGTGCCAGATGAGTGTTATAGACAATAAATTACCTTAGGAACTCAGAGGAAGAATAAATGTCAAGAGGAAGATTGTTTCAATACTTAACAATTAACAATAAGATGAGTCATAATTACTTTCCTAAATAAGATTTCAACTGTTTGTCATGGCTCATGTTGTCTTTTGAGTAGTTCTCTAGCAAGTATTACAGGCACAGAATGAACAGATTATTCAACTCTTTTGGGGCTACTTCAGATGATTTGCGGGAAAGGTAATCCAATCTGCAGCAGCCCCAAAAAGAGGAACCAAAGTTGTTGGGCAGCATTGGGGACAGACCTCCTCCATGATCTTTTGCTTGTTCCTGATTAAAGTTCACCTCAACATGATCTATGTTAAATCCTAATAAAGAGCTGTGAGATTTGTTGTAGCATGTTTCACAGAAGGAGATACAGTTATTAAATAAATGTAGCTAGTTAGGAGTTGAATGTTTTCAGAAGATATTATCATCCAGGGTGAAAGATTGTGGACATGGGACTCCGTTTCTTTGTTCCCTCATTCAATAAACTTTAAGTACCTTTGATATGTGACACTGTCCTAGCATTTCGGCATTCAGAAATAGCTGAGATCTCGTGTTCTTGAAAAAAAAGAAAGGAAGGTGATGTCCCCACCCAAATCTCATCTTGAATTCCCACATGTTGCGGGAGGGACCTGATGGGAGGTAATTGAATCATGGGGGCAGATCTTTCCCATGCTGTTCTTATGGTAGTGAGTAAGATTCATAGATCTGATGGTTTTAAGAATGGGAGTTTCTCTGTACAACCTCTCTTCTCTTGTCTGCTGCATGTGAGACAAACCTTTCACCTTCCACCATGATTGTGAGTCCTTCCAGGCATGTGGAACTGTAAGTTCAATAAACCTCTTTCTTTTATAAATTGCCCAGTCTTGGGTATGTCTTTATCAGCAGTGTGAAAATGGACTATAATATAGTAAATTGGTACCAGTATAGTGGGGTGCTGCTGAAAATATACCTGAAAATGTGGAAGCTGGGTTTCATGAGTAAGGAGTAGCTGAATGTTAATCACCAAGACAATGTGGAAAATGTCTCCAGGGTATGTCAGAGAGCTTTGCTGCAGCCCCTCCCATCACAGGCATGGAGACCTAGAGGGGAAAAATGGTTTCATGGGCTGGGCTCAGGTTTCCTGTGCTGTGCGCAGTCTAGGGACTTGGTGCCCTACATCCCAGCTGCTCCAGCTGTGACTAAAAGGGGTCAAGGCATAGCTTAGGCTATGTCATCAGAGGGTGTAAGCCCCAAGCATTGGAAGTTTCCATGTGGTGTTGAGCCATTGGTTGCACAGAAGTCAAGAATTGAGGTTTGGGAACCACTGTCTAAGTTTCAGAGGATGCATGGAAAGGCCTGGGTATCTAGGAAGAAGTTTGCTATAGGGGCAGGGCACTCATGGAGAACCTCTGTTACAACAGTGCAAAAGGGAAATGTGGGGTGGGGGCCCACCCACAGAGTCCCCACTGGGTCACCGTCTAACGGATCTGTGAGAAGAGGGCCACCATCCTCCAGACCCCAGAATGGTAGATCCACTGACAGTTTGCACTGTGCACCTGGAAAAGCTGCAGACACTAAACACCAGCCCATGCAAGCAGCCTGGGAAGAGGCTGCCTAAGACCATAGGAACCCACCTTTTGCATCGGCATGACCTGAATGTGAGACATGGAGTCAAAGGACACCATTTTGGAGCTTCAAGATTTGGCTGCCCCATTGGATTTTGGACTTGGAGGGGACCTGTAGCCCCTTTGTTTTGACCAATTTCTCCCATTTGGAATGACTGTATTTACCTAAAACCTGTATTCCCACTGTAGATAGGAAGTAACTAACTTGCATTGGATTTTTTTTTTCTTTTTCTTCTTTTTGAAACAGAGTCTTGCTCTGTCACCCAGGCTGGAGTGCCATGGCACAACCTCAGCTCACTGCAACCTCCGCCTCCTGCATTCAAGTGATTCTCCTGTCTCAGCCACCTAGTAGCTGAGATTACAGACACAGGCCACCAGAGCCAGTTAATTTTTGTAATTTTAGTAAAGATGGGGTTTTGCCATGTTGGCCAGGCTGGTCACATACTCCTGACCTACAGTGATCCACCTGCCTCGGCCTCCCAAAGTGCTGGAATTATATGTGTGATTTTACCGGCTCATGGGTGGAAGTGACTTACCTTGTCTCAAATGAGACTTTGGGCTATAGACTTTTGAGTTAATGATGAAATGAGTTAAGACTTTGGGGGACTGCTGAGAGGCATGATTGGTTTTGAAATGTGAGGACATGAGATTTTGGAGGGGCCAGGAGTGGAATGATATAATTTGGCTGTGTCCCCACCCAAATCTCATCTTGAATTCCCACACGTTGTGGGAGGGACCTGGTAGGAGGTAATTAAATCATGGTGGCAGGTCTTTCCCATGCTGTTCTGGTGATAGTGAACAAGTCTCATGAACCTGATGGTTTTTAAAAATGGAAGTTTCCCTGCACAAGCTCTCTTCTCTTGTCTGCTGCCATGTGAGACATGCCTTTCACCTTTCACCATGATTGTGAGGCCTCTCCAGCCACGTGGAAATGTAAGTCCAATAAACCTCTTTCTTCTGTATGCCCAGTCTCAGGTATGTCTTTGTCAGCAGTGAGAAAACGGACTAATACAAAAGGGGAAAGGAAACGGAGGAAAAAAAGGAAAGAAGGGAGAGAGGGAAAGATAGAGAAAGAGAGAGAAGGAAGAAGGAAGGAAAATATTTTATTTGAGACAAATATAAATGGTTAATTATATTATAATTGAGGTGAATTAATTTATTCATTCAACAAACAATTATAAAAATCAGGGATGAATGTACTATATTGAAAAAATTAGAGATAAGGTTTCTGTCCTAGTGGAGCTTATAGTCTAAAAGAAGTGAGGAGTTAAGAAGTCTTCATGGTGGTATGGTTCCTGTCCTGGTTGTCTCACATTATCTGTTATCTTAGGCAGGTCACATAATTGTCTAGGCTTCAGTTTCTTAATACGTATGATGAAGTAGCTTTTTCTGCCTTTCCTAACTTGCCAGGTGGCAGAAAATAGTAAAAGAAATAGTGTTTCTTAAATAATTCTCTCTTTCAGATTGTAAATCATTTTACACATGCAAATGAAATTCTTTCCACTTGGCTATCCTTCACCCAATGAAATTTAGTATTGAACAAGAAAATTATATGCTAGCAAGAGTGAATTCAGCACTGTAAACTCACTGTAGACACTAAGAAAATCAAAGGGAACAAACATGAAAAGCAAGCTTTTCCAGCATTTGGTTGATGGCAGTTTTTCTTGAAAGCCTTTGCTCTAACATATCATAGCAAAAAATACCCATCATGACATCCATATAATAAAGCGTCTGCCCACTTGCCAATATATGACTACAGAAAAGGTTCCCTTGACCCTACTAAAAATATGCCCCATTCATCTTGAAATTTGGTAGCTGTGCCAGAGCACAAAGAAAGGATGATTAAATGGCACATTTCTATGATTAGATACACAAACTTTCTGGAAGATTTACCACCCACTACACTGAAGACCTAGAATCTTCTGATAAAACCCAATCTCCTGCAGAAGAAAAAATGGTATTTTTGAGATTAAAAAAAAAAATCTTTGTGCATATCACACAATTTCTTATAATATCCCCTAAACTTTACCAGCGAAGGCTCTTCTCTTTCCCCTGGACGACTCATGTTCTGGAAACATTTCTGACAAGACATGTAGATGTTATCACTGTGACATGTTTAACCAGTCCCAGTGTCCCTTTCCATAATCTCAGCCGAAGACAATCATCTCAGCTACTCCTATAAAAATTGGAAAAACCCAGCAACTTAGTTAATATTTTGAGTTAAAATTATTTGTAATTGTTCAACAATTTTTCTCTATCTAATTACTAAGGGTACAGGGAGCTCAACTCATGGTTCTGCCACTTGAGTGCCATTGGGCAAGTTACTGCATGAATCTCTTTGAGCCTCAGTGATATCACCTATATAATATGTTTTACAGTTTAATTTCCATTTTTATAATTAATCCTTCTTTCTCAATGCTTGTCTCAGCTTTTTACCCTCACCCATTGGTTGATTTTAAGTAGAGACAACACTACACGTCAAGGAGGGGAAGGGGAAGTATAAGACTGGGTGGAAGAAACGTTCTTTAAAAAGTCATGGGGAAAGACAGGAGCCCAAAGAACAGTCTGGGAGTCAATTACCCTCTGCTGTCAAGAGAGAGATGAAGATTAATAATGCCCATCGAGGTGGAAGGTTATACTAGCAATTAAAGGCCAGGAAAAGCAAGAGTCAGGAATGCAGATATGTAAGTAGCTTGATGTAGGAGACTAGCAAGAAGAAAAATCCTGACCGATTCTAATACTAAGACGTCGACTTATTTCCCTTGACTTTCCATACTTCTTGCATAAGGTGGAAATAATATGTAAAAGAGGAAGTCAGGGTCAAGAAAACTAGAAAAGCAGCTGAATCAAGGAAGACTAGAAGCCTATTTTGCAATGGCTAGTCTTTAGTCACTGTAATTTTGCTTTTGTTTTGATTATGTGATAGGGAGCTACTGTTAGACAAGAAATAGGCTTCAAGGCAATAGCTTTGAATAAGTAGTCTTTACCACTTATTCAGCAAATAAATATTGAATGACTACTATGTTTCTGAAATTGGAATAGTATCTATTCCAAAACACGCAACGGACTCTCTTGCTCACCAGGACTCTTATATTCTAATCAGGGAGATATTACTTATATTCAAAAAACTTCAAATTCAAGGTGTGTAGAAGAGGAATTGAAATGCCATATGAATTCAGAGGGAAAAGAACCATCTGGGATAATGAAGAGATGTCTCATGGAGACAGAACTTCAGTTGAACCTCACAGGATGGGTAATAGTTCAATAGATAAAAATGACAAAGATGAATTTAGAAAGAATGTGCAAAAGTTAAAAAGCCAAAAACTTCAGAAGCAGTTTTTGGCAAAAGTACTAAGCAAAACTCCTTAAAAGAAGAAATGAGAGGTGAATCTGTAAACGAAGCTACCTAATAAACTCAGTTAAAATAAAAGGGCTAATTCTGTTTAAGAAAATGAAGAGGTTAGCATAGGTCTAAATAAAATTAGTGCAGATCAGTTTCTTGATTCCACTAAAATTGGAGCATCTCTGTAGTTTACCAAACTTAAACCATAAAATGGAAATTGCACCAGATATTTAGAGAAATTGATATAGAGGAATCTCATTGCTTGGACTACAGAGTTTCACATACAAACATAATTTTCCCCAGTCCTCTAGTTATAATAACACTAAACTGTTTCTAAGACTATATTAGAAATATATCTATCATAATACAGAAGTGCTGATGATATGATTTGGCAACACATAGGCTGAGAACTGGTTCATCCCTCTTGGCATTGACATACAGAAATTCTAAATAACTTGAACATTTGGCGTTAAGTTCTTTGTTCTCCAATTTTCATGTTGCAGAAAATTAGAAAGTGTCATATAAACTGGCTTAGAAAAGGAAT
This sequence comes from Aotus nancymaae, assembly GCF_030222135.1. NCBI lineage: Eukaryota > Metazoa > Chordata > Mammalia > Primates > Aotidae > Aotus > Aotus nancymaae. The sequence goes on along the minus strand of NW_026988431.1, from coordinate 54,495,485 downwards.
TTATGTAAACATTGAGTACAAAAAGAAGGGAGGTGGGTACAACGGTAAAACCAGATGGTTTTGTGGGAAAGCTTGGAGAAGATAAAGGCAACTGAGGTCAAATATATCTTGATTTCCTGCATCGAATAAGTACAAATACATGAAAAGGGCTGACAAAGCCAGAGGAGTCTACTCTGCCATATTTGCACAAATCAGAAAGAAGAGAGCTAAAATCAAACAACTCACTTGATAATGAATGTGTTTTGATAAGAGGCTTTAATAGATTCTTCGGGATAAACCTTGAAAGTCTCTCTAATAAAGATAAATAGAGTGAAAATGACCCTATTTAAGATGATTTGGGATTTTCTCTTCACATCTTAAGCATTTAAATACTCTAATTTTCTGAGAAAATGATGAGGACCAGAGGAATAAGTCAATAAAATTAAGTCATAATCATTCCTACCATTTTTAAATGGCCAAAACAAAATCACACTCCATGAATAAAATAAATGAAGTAAAACCATTCATAGAAGTAACAGTCAAAAGAAAGTTAACACTTGAGTTTTCCCTAATGTAGAAGGCTACTTTAACAGTAACAAACCTAATTTCTAAGTCTTTTGGGTATTACCAGTTTCTTTTTTTTAAAACTAACCTATGACATCTATGTTTGCTACAGCAACATCAGTATTGTATAAAATATCTAAATTACATATAACTTTTAAAAACCACAATGGAACAATAATTTATTGAGTGATTATTTGTATTTAATTCTGCCTGTAATTTTCTTTCTCTTCTGTTTTCAAAAATTAGCCAGGTTTAAAATCTAAAGTTGTCTAAGGAACAATTACCAATCTTTGTTTCTGAAAATCTAGATTGATTAAGGGAATTATGCCGGATTATCCCAAAAAGGGAGGACAGAGGAACGCTCTTGAGGTAAGTAGATGTGTTAGACATTAGTCTCCGGATTAAAAACAACTGGGGGCTTGGAAGTTTCACTACCAAAGTTCTCTGCCTTCCCAGAGATAAGAATTGGCAATGACTCCAAAGGGATGCTTGTCCAAAATCCTTGGTCTCAGCAAAGGCTGCCTTCAAGAGACGCTGTTGGTTTAGATAATAGGATCACCAAATCTATAATGATGGGAAATCCTTCACTCCTCATTAAATACTCTTGACCTTTCCAAGACCTGGGGAGGGGAGGACTGGAGGGAGGAGAATCCCAGTAAAGACTGAGACTGAATTTCCCATCAACCCAATAGAATGAGAGCTTAGAGTCGGATTCATTTATATTTATAAAAAGTACTGTGACATTTCCTGCGCACTTTTTCAGTACAATTTATACTCGCTACTGAGTAAAAACATGGCAAAACTGAGCCATCTTCCTTCTTTCTTTTTCTCTTTCTTTCTTCTTTCTTTCTTTCTTCCTTTTTTTTCTTTCTTTCCTTTCTTTGAGACAGAGTCTCACTCTGTCACCCAGGCTGGAATGCAGTAGCATGATTTTGGCTCACAGCAACCTCTGCTTCCCAGGTTCAGGCAATTCTCATGCCTCAGCCTCCCAAGTAGCTGGGATTCGAGGTGCGTGCAACCATGCCCAGATAATTTTTTTTATTTTCAGTAGAGACAGGATTTTACTATATTGCCCAGGCTGGTCTTGAACTCCTGAGCTCAGGCAATCGGCCCACCTCAGCCTCCCAAAGTGCTAAGATTAAAGGCATGAGCCACCTTGCCCAGCTGAGCCACCTTATTTCTAATTGAATACAAAAATTTCTATCTAGAGTTGTAGCATTTTTAAGCTAAACAGTTTCTTGGCTTATATGTCCTGTTTAACAATTAGGAAACAAAATGTTAAGATAAAAATTCCCCTTGTTCCTCAAACAATAATTTAAAAAAACCTTCACTTCGCAATTTTTTCTATTAGAACGCATTCAGTTATACTTCTGTGCTTTCTGCCATCCATCCTTACTTGCTACAGAAGAATGTAAGAAACTTCAAATTGTCATCTTTCCCATATGCCTGGGAAAACTTCCCATTTTGACTTCTAATAAAGTGACACTTATTATTTAAAATGCTTAGGGTAGAAAATGTATTATTTAAATTATCACAAATTTCTGCCAAGAAATCCACAATGCTCTCCAGAAAGTGTTGGGCGTAGCGCATTGAAATTTAGAAATCAGCTTTGCATACTGAGACCATTTTGTTTTCAGATCACCATTATTTTCAACTTTTTGTTAGTTCCCTCGAAGATGCCGCTTTCATTTTTCCATTTTTCTTGGCAATAAATAAGTACTCTGGGGCACTTACTTATGGTATTCAAGTTGACAAATGAGTTAATAGAAGAAAAGATGCACTGCTGGTTGTTAGGATGTAACAATTTACTCACTAACTTGCAACAAACTCTTAGGCAATTAATAATTTATCGAACCTCAGTTTTCTTAACTGTACCAAGAGTAAATATATGTTTGCCAACATTCCCTTCAGATTTTATACTCAAGTTCTCTCAACAGTAATCAAACAAACCAATCTACCATTAGAAGGTAAGGATAAAGTTGTGTCTCTTGATCTTACGACATTAGAATATGATTCTTCTCTGATATCTATGTGATCCTCAAAAGAATCTGGACCTCAGCCTTATTCTTATGTTCCTAATAACTTTCTTAGAAAAATAACTTTATTTTTGTAACATATTTATTGAATTTATTGGAAGTATTAAAGTATAAAAGTGTAGCAGAAAAATATCCAAAAGTTAGAAATAAGACAGAATGATGAGGATGACGATTGTTAATATCAGAGCACTTCCTGGTAATCCCATCATATTAATTCTTTTTACTCTCTTGAAGAAATGTAACTTTGTATGACATACTATCCAGAAATGATGCAGGCCTAAGCATTTTGTAGCCCTGTAAAGTTACAGGTTAGTTTATAGGAAACTGATAAGTGGTGATTTTTCTACCTTGCCTAATAGAGATAGTTTACGTAGCATTGCCCTATAGGACATAAGGCTTATATCATAACTTCTTTCCTTATTGACTATGTTAATCACAGTTCCTCATAGATTCCTCAAAGACAAATCCTTGTCATTGATGAGATAAATAAAACTGTAACCCATGTTTGTTATCTATTTGTATGAGGGTATGTTTTAACAGTTTAAAAGCTGATCTTTTAGAAGCAGGATACTCCTTTCTTTAAGGAAGCACTAGCAAAGCCCACTCTCTACGCCAGTTCTCTGCATTACTTTTTTTTTTTTAGATGGAGTTTTGCTCTTTCAGCCCAGGCTGGAGTGCAGTGACTTGAGCCCAGCTCACTGCAACCTCTGCCTCTCGGGTTCAAGCAATTCTCCTGTCTCAACCTCTTGAATAGCTGGAACTATGGGTGCCTGCTACCATACCCAGCTAATTTTTGTATTTTTAGTAGAGACGAGGTTTCGCCATGTTGTCCAGGCTGGTCCTGAATGCCTGACCTCAGGTGATTCACCTGCCTCAGGCCTCCCAAAGTGCTGGAATTGCAGGCATGAGCCACCATGCCCAGCCCCATTCTCTACATTTCTAAAACTACACCTTGTTAAAATAAATTCCATATAGCAGGGTGTGGTGGTGCATGCCTGTAATCCAAGCTACTTGGGAGGCTGAGGCAGGAGAATTGCTTATACCTGGGAGGTAGAGGTTTCAGGCAGTGAGATTGTGCCATTGCACTCCAGCCTGAGCAACAAAAGTGAAACTGTCTCAAATAAAAATAATAACAATAAATTCCATAGACAGCATTGATCACATATCCATGAAATTCATAACTAAGGAGTCTGTTTCCTCACTGCATTTACTTCTCTAACACAGAGCCTGCCTATATAAAAAACAAATCTTTTACTTTTCATCAAAATTGGTTGTTACTTCTCCCCTTAGTTTAAACTGAAACAAAGAACAGATTTAGGAATTCACCCATATACTCTTCTTATTTTTTATTTAACAGAAAACAGCTTGTCTCCTTAGCAGTAAAGAATAAAGTGACAGAAATTAGATGAGTTTCTAAATTTAAAGCAGACATTTTGTTGCTAAAGCAACCAGAATCTACAATTACATAAGGCAGATAATCTCCTATCGTGAAAACACAACCAAATATATAATAGCAATGAACTGATCTTTGAAATTATAATTATTGAAAGAAATGAATAAATGACATTTTACAATTTACTGGAGAGTACAGTACCATCTAAAAGTGATAATCTGTTCTTGTTATATTTGTCTTCATAAAACTGAAACAGTTTTTTAAACATTCCTTTAGACATAGAGGAGATTAATATAAAAACCTAGGGGCCCAAGAAGGAAATCACAAATGCTTTTCTAAGATAAACCACCATTATCATATGGCAAAAGTTGCTATGGTAACTCCCAGATTTACTGCCAATAAAATTGACCCTTGTCTTCATTTTATTTTAAATATCAGATACACGAAACACAGTAGCCATGATCAAATTACTGAGAGCATATTCATTAATGCACAAATATAAGACCAAAATTGTAAAGCTAACGACTAGTGATGTTATTCTCAATTGAGATTGACCTAATATTTATTAAAACTTGTTTGTGTTATATGGTGTGTGATGTGTGGTTTGTTTTTATTATTGGTTGGTTGTTCTGTTTTGTTTTAGTTGCTTTTTCTTCAATATATTCAATTATTTCTTTTAAAAACTTCTCATTTTCTTTTTTACCTAAAGTTCAATGAATAAACTGAATTTTATAGGTTATGGCAAAACTAGGCTAAGAGTTATACATTCTATTCTTCAACAGTCCTACCAAACTATAAGGGGCTTGGAGTATTATGCTATTCACTTTACCTTGAAATATTTTTTTCTTTCTCAAATTTCCCTGTTAGAACATTTGTTGAAATGTGTGAACTGGCATTAAAACAATTTAGAAATTGTTCAAGATTTAAAAAAAGATGAAATTCAAATATGTTTGTTCTGTCAGTTGCACAATATTATACATCATTGTCAATAAAAAGTTGATGCCTGATACTATGGAAGGTATTTTGTTTTATTTTGTTTACTTCCAAAGGATTTACTGTCTATGTCAAAAGCACTCAGTTGCCACTCCATAGTAAAAACCTTCTTAGACTCAATTTCATGTAAATATTGAGGTTTCCACTTGGGAAGTGAAACATACTAAGCATATGTAAGAAAGAATTTTTTTAAATGCAAATCTCTTCTTTCTTCTTTTCCTCTTCCTTCTTCTCATGAACAATTTAAGGCCAAAGGCCAATAGATTCAAGCAAAGAGGCTATCCAAACCAGGCAAAGAAGGAGAGTTGTGGCCATAGTGTGCTGGAGCAGGATTTGGAGCTGAGAGTTGCGAGCAGGGAAGCTACCTGGCTGGTGACTTAGAGGGGAGTGTGGGAGCCCAGAAAGCACAAGGAAGATTTTCTGTAGGAAAGTTGCCCAGCTCTGGGTTTCAAAGCCTAAGTTGGCTGAGGATGGTATGCATACAGGCAAATGAGTCAACTTGAGGTGTCAGAGCCACTACAGGGTAAGGAAGGCATTCAATTAAGGTAGAAAGAGGGAACTGGTAGTGGGTGTCAGAGTGCAAGCTGGTTAGATAGAGCCTCCAAAACGGATATCCCAGAATTGGTAGTCAGAGCTGGGTGTGGAGGGATTTTGCCCCCATGAGTGGGTGGTGTTAGAAATAGAAGATGGATTACGTACAAGGTTGATCAAATAAGTCACTATATCAAACATAGTGGAAATAAATTTCTCACTGTTAGAAAAGAACATTAAAAATATAGAAAGGGACAAATCCAAAATAAACCCTGTGATGCAGAATTTCGTCTATATTAGTGGAAACTCGTGTTTTTGGTATGTAGTAATAGACACAGAAATAAATATAGATATAAATCAATCTGTGTATGTATTGCACGAGAAAAGAAATACTTTTTTCTGATCACTAAGTTCATAGCTGAGGTCTCTATAAGAAAAGACAGATGAACAAGAGAAAACCATAAATAAATTTAATATAAATTTTATATGACATGTAAGCCTTCAGCAATAAGGACCCAAAGAAACAGGAAAATCTGTGCATTTTTATGCTTAGGTTGATGAGGAACCTCATCACGAGGACAGTCACGAGGTAATATAATTGAAAATAAAATAGTGTGGTCTGATTGTAATAAACTGAGGGGAGTTTGGCAAAGCCTGTTTGTTCAGATTCTTTTCTGTGTCTTCAGAGATAAAGATGTTCTATTCCTCCAGGTATGTACAGAGTGCATTTCAAATGGGGTGGGTTTCTGACCTGCTTCAGGGGAGAATGGTGAGGGGAAGGCAAGAGTTTCCTTCTCGATTCTGCTGTTTTCTCAAATTCCAAGATGCGATATTTTAAGGTAGTGTGCTCTGAACCCAATGTGTGTGTGTGTGTGTGTGTGTGTGTGTGTGTGCATAATAACTGTGTGTATATGTAGAAGACCAGAATATGACACCCTAAAATATGCCTATTTGTCATAAGGATTATTTTTGGCTGATTATTTTGAGAAACTGCAGACATAAGAGAAGCTGTAAAAATAGACAAGTTACTCTTCTGTAAGTGAAATTTATATCTATAAAGGAAATCTCCACTTGTAAGGATGGCTCCCTCTCTGTAGCAGGAAGAGAAGGATGACTCTAAAATACAAGATATTCAAATAGATGAAGATAGCACTGATTAAATCTGTGTCATAAACCTTGCTCTTGTTTACTGCGCTCTTTTTTTGGTCAAGTCTCTATTGCTGGGCTTCCCCTCCGCCTTCTTTGTTTGTTTCAATGGACAAATGTATTTAAGCTTGAATTCAATGCCACCTCCTGGAGATTTACTCATTTCTCTGGGTATCTCTCAGGTATATATGAGGTACACATGTTATTGAAGTTCTGTTTTTTTCCCCCCGATAATGTGTTTTTTTGGTATAGAAATACATTCCAATTAAGAATCATGTAAGGTACTCAAGCCTGTAATCCCAGCACTTTGGGAGGCCGAGGCGGGTGGATCACGAGGTCAAGAGATCGAAACCATCCTGGTCAACATGGTGAAACCCCGTCTCTACTAAAAATACAAAAAATTAGCTGGGCACGGTGGCGCGTGCCTGTAATCCCAGCTACTCAGGAGGCTGAGGCAGGAGAATTGCCTGAACCCAGGAGGCGGAGGTTGCGGTGAGCCGAGATCGCGCCATTGCACTCCAGCCTGGGTAACAAAAGCGAAACTCCGTCTCAAAAAAAAAAAAAAAAAAAAAGAATCATGTAAGGTAGAGATAATTTTTTCTCTTTCCTACAAACATATGTATGTGTGTGTGTTTTTATTTAACTAACTCTTTGAGCAGTGACACCCAAAAGTGATAAAAATATTGATTTTTAAATGCCATCTTTTGCCAAAAGAAATCAGGCCTCCTAAGGAAAAGAAAAATAAGGTTAATCCCTGCTCTCTGGTATAGGAACTAGGAAGTACAAAAGAACTATTGCTCTGCCGGGAAGTAGGAAAGTGCTCCAAGAATGATGGAGACACATCTACAGAACAACAACCACAACTAAAAAAGCCAACTTGAAGGAACTCCCACTGGCAAAAATGGGTCAATGTGAGTTCAAAATAAATGATAATAACAGATTACAAACCAATGGATAACATAGGAAATCATTCATCCATGCTGAAACATATAAGTAAATTGATAGCTTAATCAGAAACAGGATATCTATATTGCTTTAAGTTACCTCCCCACAAAATTTATCAGAACAATAGGGAAAAAATATAATTTTACAGAGGAGAAGCCTGGCAGACACCACTATAATCAAATGATCGGAGTGAACACCATCAGCAATAGGACACATTGAAATTGTGCACACCTGATAGGATGCAATGAGAACACAGTATTACACCTACAATGTTCCTGCAAAAAATGCATATCCTGCCTCTATGAGGAAAAGTCAGAAAACCCAAATTGCAGGATATTCTACAAACTAGCTGGGTATACATTTGAAAAGAATCATGGTCATGAATAACGGTCAAAAGAAAGTCTGAGCAACTGTTCCAGAAAAAGAAGGAGACAACTAAATGCAAATGATTCTGTACTGCATCGTACAACTCTATCCTATTATCAAAGATACGGTAGGGACAATGAGTGAAACCTGAACAGAGTCTGAGAACTGGGCTGCGTTATACATCAATACTACTTTTCCGATTTGGATGGTTTTATTGCAATATGTAGAAGAATTGTACATTGTAGGAAATATTCACCAACACATTTGTGAAGGATAGGACTTAATATCAGCAACTCAGTTTCAAATAATTCAGGAGAAAAATGTTTTTTTGTACTGGACTTACTGCAACTTTTCGGAAAGTTTGAAGTTTTTTTCAATACATAGACATCACAGTTGGAGAAATTTCAAAATGAAAAAGAGCAATTATTTTTACCCCCTTTCCTTTAATCTTCTCCCTACCCTATCCCCTTGTCATAATTACACTATCAAAGTGTCAAATCATTACTTCATGATAGGAAAAATGCTTTCATGAAATTGAAGATCTTGGGTCAATTTCCTTTATCTTTTTTAATTTTTTTGATATTGTAAACTATAACGTTATTTTAACATTGCCTTTGCAGCTATTGAAAAAGTTTAAGAAAATTGGAAACTATTGACACAAAACGTAGTACTGAGCTTGTTGATAGAAATTAATGGAACGCTATGTTTTTATAGACTTTACAAATAGAATTTTATTATAATTACCTTTAGCAAATAAGTTGGCAAACCTACCTGAAAAAAAAAATAATATGCTAGGACCAAAATGTTTTGAGAACAGTCACTAATTTCTATAAAATTAAGATATCTACATGGAAAAGGCCTGGCATATATGTGTGAAGACAAATTAATAGTAATAAACTAGATTTTTTTTAAGAATCAAGGATAATTATAATTATAAGCAATTCAAAAGTTGTACCAAGATTAATTTCTTAAAGCTAATTTAATGTAAGATTAAGACTATTTATTTATTTATTAAGACAATTTAAAACTAATCTTTTAAAATACAATATTTAATAAAATTAAGATTTTCTTTTTTTATTCAATTTGTTATATATTTTGTAGCTTTAATTTGGAGGAAAATTCTAAATCATATCTCAAATTTTATTATTAGAAATGTACATTTTTAATATTTAAAATGTCACAACTATTGAGCCCAATTTCATTACCCAAAACAATTACAGTGTGAAAATGCCACAGTGTACTGAGGTGAGTCATTTCAGTTCAACATGTGGAATGAAAATATGTGCTCTATCCACTATCTTTCTAGGAAGAGCATGTTGACGTGACAAAATACATTCAAATGGAAACTAACGTGTAAGTAAATATTGTTACATAAAAAGAGGATGAGCAATGAGCACTGTGTTAATTTGCAGGTGTTTTCTCAGACGTAACTGATGTGAGCAAGTTTGAAAAACTGTTATCATTTCACATTGATAGTAACAAAATCCAGATTTGTTTTAAATCCCCAAATGTTAGTTCTACACATCAGTCTTACTCTCTCTCTCTCTTCCTCCTCTGTGTGTGTGAGCAGGGAGTGAGAGAGAGAGAGAGTTAGGGGCAAAGAGAAGGGTAATTCTTCAAACAAATGGAATATTCCAGTAATTATTTTTGTGAATACGCTCAAGCTTCATTTTCTCCCTAACGTAATTTGATAGTTGACAATTTATTTACGTATTCTATATCGTGAGGAAAATGGCTGTTAACTGTTAAGATGAAAGCATCTGGATAAGAACTTGAGAGTAAAGAAGAAATTGCGGAAAACAAGGGTTTGTAAATTCAGGAAAACTCTACACAAAAGCAGTTGCTTTCTCAGTGAGTCGAGATTAACACAAACATAAAAGAATTGCCTCTTGTCAACTTTATTTGGAGAACTCAACCATCCATGTGTGATAGAATAAATTTAAAAGTCCAGATGATGCAGGTGATACATGCAAACATGGGCCAGAGCATTCAGTTATCTTACAAATTGACTTCCTCACACATGGATGACCATTAAGTTCACATGAAAGCATAGAAGCACAACACATCTACAAATACGTCCAAGAAATGTTCGCTTTGATTTCAGATTTTTTTTCTCTTTTCTCAGCTGATTTGCTTGGCATGCTTTAACAGTAGTACTCAGTTGTCTTAAATTTACAGCAGCAGATCAGATAGCTCCAACATTAGATATACGTGGAACAGTACCACACCTGAATCTTAACTCTTAAATGGCAGACATGCTAGGAAATAGTAAAGCTATAGGAAATAGTAAGCTATAGGAAAAGTATTCTTGAAGGGAATCCTCCAAATAAAAAGGATGGGAATAAAATAAACTGTGTCAAAAGATGTTTTTCTAAAAGCATCTAATGGTAAAGTGAGCCTTAAATGTTGTGAAAATATATTCCATAACTTCTAGATACTCCCTACCATGAAAAAGAATTTCTTTAGGTTTCAGTTAATGTTTGTTTGAGGTTGAATTCAAGAAAATAAAAATGAAAAACTAAAGACATACATAGTTTATGCTGCGTTGCATAGGAATTGGCATAGAAGAGGTACAAAAAACAAATTAATTTTTGTTAAATTACATCAATAAGGGAATTCCTGAGCAATAATGCAGACCCAAACAAGACATAATTTTCAAAAAAATTGTCTGCTTAGCCATTTATTATTTATAAAGGTTTTCCCCTCCTGAATTAAAAAGAAAATCTTTCTTTTCAACTTAGCATGATTAAAATACAGACCACTATACAGAGGCACTGCCCAAGGGCCCAAAGACCACTCCGTCTGGCCCACTGCTGCCACCCTCAGCACTTATGCACACTGTCTTGAGGGCTCAAGGTTCAGTCCACACACTGCCACTACTGGTGACAACATATGCTGCCTATATACACAAAAGTCAGCATGCATGCATCACCACTGCCACTACCACCAGTGGCTACATGCACTACTTGGGCCAAAGGACCAGCTGAACTGGTGTTCTTGTCCCCAGCGAAGGCTTTGCAGAGCCTCCATTAACAGCCACGGCCTAAGCCAGTGAGGAACTTGCAGACATCACTAAAATTGATTATAGCCTGAGGCCAGATATTTGAGGCCAACCTGGTCAACAGAGTGAGACCCTGTCTCTACAAAAAAAAAAAAAAAAAAAAATTAGCTGGGCATGGTGGTATGGTGGTGCATGCCTGTAGTCCAGCTGCTTGGGAGGCTGAGGCAGGAGGATCACTTGAGCTCAGGAGGCTGAGGCTGCAGTGTGCCAAGAATACACCACCGCATTCCAGCCTGGGAGATAGAGAAAGACTTTGTCTCTAAAAAAAATTTTAATCACTAAAAATAAATGAAGTTGAAATAGTCTTTCTTAGGCAACCAGGAACTGAGGGAATCATTAACATTAGACTAGCCCTACAAATATGCTTAAGGGATTCCTTCCTCTGGAGGCAAAAGGGTGATATCTATCATCAAGAAATAATACAAAAGTATAAAACTCACTGGTAGAGCAGAAACACAAATGAGAAAAATAAAGAAGTCAAATATTATCACTACAGAAAACTACCAAATTGTAAAGACAATAAAAGGGAAGAAAGGAACAAAGGATACACAAACTGTCAGAAAGCAGTTTTAAAATAACAGGAGCAGCCCCTTACCTATCAATAACAACCTTGAATCTAATTGGTTTACAGTTCCCAATTAAAAGATGTAGACTGGCTGAATGTTTTTCTTTAAATACCAAAACCCACCTATGCTGCCTACAAGAAACTCACTTTATCTGTAAAGTCACGTATAGACCAAAAGAGAAGGGATGGAAAAAATATCCCACCCAAAAGGAAACCAAGAGTGTGCAAGACTAGCTTTATTTATATTTTTAAAAGTACTTTAAATAAGAAAAACACAAAAATATACAAAGAAGGTCATTATATAATGATAAAGAGATCAATTCCACAAGAGGATATAAAAACTGTAACTTGGTACACTAAATACCAGAGCACCCAGATACATAAAGCAAGTATTATTAGAGCTAAAGAGAGAGATAGATCCCAATAAAATAATAGTTAAAGAATTCCACACCTCACTTTCAGCATTAGAAAACAATCTAGGCAGAAAATCAACGAAGAAACATCCATGTTAAAATGCTCTATAGATCAAATATACCTAATAGACTTTTACAGAACATTTCATTCAAGAGCTGAAAAATACACATTCCTCCCATCAGCATAGGGAACATTCTCCAGGATAGATTACATATTAGGCCACAAAACAAGTGTTAGCAATATTTTTTTAATTTAATGTCATTTCAGACTGCAATAGAATAAAACTAGAAATCTATAACAAGAAGAACTTTAAAAACTGTACAAATACATAAAAATGAAACAGGCTCTTAAATAACTATGGGTTCATGAAGAAACTAGAAAAATTAAAAAAAAAAATCTTGAAACAAAAAATAATGAAAATGCAACATACCAAAACTGATAGGATACAGATAAAGCAGTGTTAAGAGGAAAGTTTATATATAAATGCCTACATCAAAAAAGCAGAACAATTTCAAATAACCTAATGATGCACCTCAAGGAACAAGAAAATTAATAATAAAACAACTCCAAAATTAGCAGAAATAAAAATAATAAAGAACAGAACAGAAATAAAGACTACAAAATTCACATCAACAAAATGAAAATTGTTTTTTTAAAAAATAAACAAAACTGATAAACCGTTTGCTACTATAACAAAAAAGAAACAAGAAAACCCAAATAAGTAAAATCAGAAATGAAAAAGAAGACATCACAACTGATACCACAGAAACTGGAAAACCTAAAAGAAACGAATAAATTATTGGACACATATAACCCACCATGACTGAACCAGGAAGAAATAGAAAACCCAAACAAATGAATAATAAATAAAAATGTTTAATCAGTATAAAAACATCTCCCATCAAAAGCACAGAACCAGATGGCTTTACTGCCGAATTCTACCAAACTTTTAAAGATTAGCTAATATCAATTCTTTTCAAAATGCTCTTAAAAATTAAAGAGAATAGAGTTTGCCTTAACTTATTCTGCAAGGCTAACATTACTCTGATACCAAAACCAGAAAAGGACATAACAAAAAAAACTACAAGCCAATATTCCTGATGAACATGGATGCAAAATATAAGCAAATTGAGCCCAAAAAGACATCAAAAAAAATAACACACCATGATCAAGTGGAATTTAAACTGGGGATACAAGGACAGTTCAACATATGTAAATCAATAAATATGATATATCACATCAACAAAATGAAGAATAAAAATCACATGATCATCTCAAAAATGCAAGAAAAGCATTTTATTAAAGTTAACATCCTTTTATGATAAAAATTCTCAACAAATTTAAAATAGAAGGAACATACCTTAACATATTAAAGACCATATATGAAAAGTCCACAGCTGACATCATACTAACTGGGGAAAACAAAAAGCCTTTCCTCTAAGAATTAGAACAAAGCGAGGAGTGCCACTTTCACCACTCTTATGCAACATGGTACTAGAAATCCTAACCAGAGCAATTAGGCAATAGACAGAAACAAAGGGCATTCAAATTTTAAAAAGGGAGGTCAAAGTGTTGTTCTTTGCAGGTGACATGATCTTATATATAGAAGAACCTAAAGACTCCACCAAAAAAATCATAGAACTAATAAATAATTCCGTATATTTTTATAATGTAAAATCAACATACAAAGATCAGTAGCATTTCTCTGTATTAACAACAAACTAGATAAAAAGGAAGAAAACAATTCCATTTATAAAAGCTACAAAAAAATGCCTCTACAATGAAAACTACAAAACACTGAAGAAAGAAATTGAAAAGCAATTGGACAGAATGGAGAACACAGAAATTAGTCAATTTCTCTACAACCAACTGATTTTTCACAAAGGCACCAAGAACATTCACTGGGAGAAAGGCAATCTCTTAAATAAATTGTGCTGGGAAAATTGGATATCCATATGAAGAAGAATAAAACCAGACCCCTATCTCACATCATATTCAAAAATCAACTCATAAGGGGTTAAAGACTTAAACATAAGACTCAAAACTATAAAACTAGTAGAAGAAAACAAGGAAACACTTCAGGACATTGGTCTAAACAAATATTTTATGGTTTAGACTTCAAAAGAACAGGCAACCACAAAGTATACAAATGAAATTATATTAAACTAAAAATATTGAGCATAGCAAAGGAAACGATCAGCAGAGTGTAGAGACAACCTGTAGAATAGGAGAAAATAATACTAATCATCTGACAAGGAAATAATACCCAGAATGTACAAGGAACTCAAGCAACTCAAAAGATAGAAATAAACAAATTTATTACCAAAAGGATTTGGATAGTTATTTCTCAAAAGAATACACAGAAATGTTCAACTAAGATATAAAAATATCAATATCACTGATCACAGGAAAATGCAAATCAAAACCACAATAAGATATCTCACCTTAGTTAGAATGTCTATTTTCAAAAAAGACAAAAATTAACAAATGCTGGTGAGGATAAGGAAAGGGAACTTTTGTACTTTGTTGGTTGGGAATGTAAATTAGTACAGCCATTATGGAAAAAAGTATGAGGTTTCTGGAAAAACTAAAAATAGAACTACTGCATGATCAAGCAGTCCCATTACTGGGTATTTATCCAAAAAGAAAAAAAAAAGGAAATCAGTATATCAGAGGGATACCTGCACGCTCATGTTTATTGCAGCATTATTCACAGTAGCCAAGCTATGGAATTGACCTAAAGGTCTATCAACAGACTAAAGGTTAAAGAAAACGTGGGATATATACACAATGGAATACTATTCAGCTATGAAAAAGAATAAAATCCTGTCATTTGTGGCAAGATGGATGAGTTTGGAGGTCATTACATTAAGTGAAACAAGTCAGGCATAGAAGATAAATAACACATATTCTTATTCATATGTAAGAGCTAAAAAAAACTTTGAGCTCATGGAAGTAGAGAGTAGAATTGTGGATATTTGAGGCTGAAAAGGGATTGAGGGAGGAGAAGACAGGAAGAGGTTAGCTAACAGATACAAAATTACAGCTAGATAAGAGGAATGAGTTCTGGTGTTTTGCAGCACTGCAGGATGAATATGATTAACTATAATTTATTGTATATTTTCAAAAATCTAGAAGAAAAGATATTGCTATTCACCATACAAAAAAAAGATAAATAATTGAGGTGGATATTAATTACTTTGATTTGATCATTACACGTTATACACACATACCAAAATTTTCCTCTGTATCCCATAAATATATACAATTATTATGCATCAACTAAAAATAAAATAAAATAAACAAATACAGACCAGTATAAAGAAACAAATCAAAATAATATTTTCAAATGTGAAAAGAATATAGATAAAGGTAAATATCATTTTATTTGTACAGTAAGGCCTCAGAACTAGGGGACCAAGGGGAATGTAATTCTCATCCTAAATCTGAAGAATGGAGAAGGGAGGTGGGCAGGTCAGGCAGGGTGCAAGTCCTGGATTTCAAAGGACTCAGAATCTGGAGTCCTGATATAAAAGAGCAGGAGAAGACAGTTGCCCCAGGGCCAGAAGAGAGCTCACCTTTCCTCTGTCTCTCCCTCTCAATCTGATCCCTGAGCCAATTGAATGCTTCCTCTCATATTGGATGAGGGATAATCTTTACTAAATCCACTGATTCAAATAACAATCTCTTCTGGAAACACCCTCACAGATCCACTCAGAAACAATGTTTTAACAGAAATTACAGATACATGCCACACACCTGGCTAAATTTATACTTTTTTTTTTTTTTTTTTGAGACGGAGTTTCACTCTTGTTACCCAGGCTGGAGTGCAATGGCGCGATCTCGGCTCATTGCAACCTCCGCCTCCTAGGTTCAGGCAATTCTCCTGCCTCAGCCTCCTGAGTAGCTGGGATTACAGGCACGCGCCACCATGCCCAGCTAATTTTTTGTATTTTTTAGTAGAGACGGGGTTTCACCATGTTGACCAGGATGGTCTCGATCTCTTGACCTCGTGATCCACCCGCCTCGGCCTCCCAAAGTGCTGGGATTACAGGCATGAGCCACCACATCCAGCCCAAAATTATTCATAGAATATTTAGATAATTTCACTAGGCCTGTATGTAAATCCTATGCAGAATATATTTTTTAAAGGATTTTGTATATGATCAATACTTTAAAGTTGAAAACATCCAGATTTACCCTTCAGTTCTCTCTATTCAGTTGGGAATGGAAAGATGTTTCTAATAAGTATTAATTGCTCTTTTAATAATCCCTGCTTTTGAAATCTATTTTAATTTTATAATAAAAGTTGTGCTTATAGAAGGTACAATTACTTTACTTTCACCCAATAAGGTCTTCTCTTTATATTGAATCTGCATATATTATGTTTTAATATTTTTACTCCTAACACTTAAGAGTACTGTATAATTTGAATTAAATTAGTAAATATTCTTCTTTCAGGTAGAGAGAATTTCACCTTTAAGAGCAGGGATAAACAACAAAACATGGTCACCAGGTTTTGGCATTAATCACTCTGTTTTAAAAACCCCAGCTTCTTGGCTTAAAACATTGCTTATTTTGTGTCTGTTTCTGCTACTGTTCTCTTAATCTCTGGAAAGCAGGAAGTGTATCTTCCAAGAAAAAAAAGTGTTCTCAGTGCTTTCCTTAACAGTTACTGAAATACTTCAGTGAGCAGGAAAAAGGTGATAAATAAATAAATAAATATTTTACTATTAATTTGCCGTCTCTACTAGCCTTTAAGAGTACGAGCATCTCTCATGCAGAGCATTATTGCAATGCTTAAATATGTGTAGTTTTTATACAACATGGCTCCTAAATGTAAGCTATGGTAAGATGTTACAATTCCAAATTTGAAAATATCTTCCCATTCTACCAAAAGGATAATGCCAGAGTGACCTTGAAACTACAAAATGGTGAGATGGTGGGACCATGGGATGATCTATTCCCTTGGAATAGATATGCCACCGACCCAACATTGAACCCTATCTGGAGGAAAAAATAACCTTTTATTGAACTAAGCCGCTGAGATTTTGAGACCATTTGTTATTGCCTAGTTTCACAAAAGTATAGATAGCTGAGTCTAATGAAGACATGTACCATCTAAATAATCTGGATATCCCCAGAAGAAATAACCAAATGTTTCGATATTGAAGAAAACTAGATTCAATTGTATATCCCTTCCTATGGGATTATAAATGATAGTTTTTACCATGTTTACTTTTTCCTTACTAAATTTAGAACTTAATACCTATGAAGATACGACTCCACTGTCCTAAAAGCAAGAAGATAGAGGTTTTCACCTCTGCTCTGCTATATGTGGTCTCCATTCTTCTGGACTTCAGCTTTCTCATCCCTAAAATATAGAGACTGTGTAAGATAATCTCTAATGTTCATTCCAGATCAATAATATTAAGTTTATCAATCTAAAATATGTTAAGATGAGCTGCATTTTGTGTAGAAATACGATTTACAAAAGCCGAATAAACCAAGACATATGCAGAAATTAATTAAAGAAAACAGTTCAAACTACATATTTTTAAATAATTTGATGTGGCACTTAATAACATAATAATAGGGGTGCCTTTAAAGATTTTTAAAAGCTTATGTCAATTTTGAATATAAACCTACTATGTAAAAAGTATATAAGTTTTCTTCAAAAACAGGCTAATTGAGTATTAAATTCATTATACCCTTTAATACATCATTTAATATATAATAAACCATAGAAATCATAGAAAACGTATTTTGCAGCAGGGAAAAGGAAATATTATAGTGTAGTTAAGGGACTAGACTGGATTCTTGACTGAGTTTGACTCTCTAAGCTCTACTCTAACCAGTGGTGTGACTTGGCAAAAGATACTTTGTCTCATTATGCCTTAGTGTCCACAACTGTAAACTGGAAAGGTTAATAATAATTACTTCATTGGATGCCATTGTGCACATTAAATGAGTTAATATATGTAAAGTACCTGGAACAATGCCTGCATGTAGTTACTACAATGTAAGCTTGCTCTTATTATTATGCACTGAATTTATATTAAAAGCAAACTCCTTCCCTATCTAATTCAAATAGCTTTGATATACAACACAGTAATAAAATTAGAAAGATTTAAATAAATTTGAAAATGTTATTTTCCAGTGCTATCAAAAACTGCAAATTATGTATCATAAAATACTAGCTTTATTTTTTTTAACTGACCATTTGTAAATCTCTCTAACCGAGTATGCTAGTAAGATTAACCCAATTCAAATTAAGATTCCTTCATTAAAACTATTCTACTTTGGCATAAAGCAAAAAACTTATTAATATGAATAATTCTGAGAAGAGAAAAAAGCTACATTTTAGGAGGTAAGGTTGTCTTGTTAAGATATTTGCATATGATTCCTGAAGTGGGGTATCTGCCACTTTCCTTTTGGTGGAAATTTTCATTACAACATAGTTTAGTATATGTTTTTTATCTCTTCCCAGACAAGGTATCTTCTCTTACCTGTCCACATTAATAGGCTGTCTGCTAAAAATATAGCCAGTCGTTGTTATTTCTTCAGTCATAACAATTAGGTACAGAAAACCTTTCAACCCAATGTCTGCACCTAATTCACATTTTTACAAAAAGAATTTTGGATATTACATCTTCTTGTGGGTTTCTCACTTCAAAATATTTTCTTTGCCTCTTTTTTTCACAAGCACAGGTATTTTTCTTTGTGCTTCTTATTACATACCTAAGTATGTAAAAAATAAATAAAATAAAAAATACATTTCTCATTATCCTGAATGCTTTTCTGGAGAAGAAATAAAAGCTGACTGTATTAGTTTGTTTTCATACTGCTGAAAAAGACATACCCAAGACCGGGTAATTTATAAAGAAAAAGGTGTTTCATGGACTCACAGTTCCCTGTGGCTTGGGAAGCATCACAATCATGGTGGAAGGTAAAAGGCATTTTTTGCACGGGGGTAGCAAGAGAGAATGAGAACCAGGCAAAAAGTGCTTCCCCTCATAAAACTGTCAGCTCTCATGAGACTTATTCACTACCACGAGAACAGTATGGGGGCAATTGCCTCCATAATTCAATTATCTCCCACCAGGTCCCTCCCACAACACATGGGAATTATGGGAGCTACAATTCAAGATGAGATTTGGGTGGGTACACAGCCAAACAATATCACTGACTTCATGCCCCTTTTCTTAAAACAGAAGCCGTGGAAACAGGTACCTTAGGCAAATAATCCAGTAGGAATTTTATAACTTGCACTAAATTAAATATTATTTCTTAAAAATAGTGAAAAGACACGCTATGCATTTTTAAAAATATAGCTATGAGTCATGTAACAAAATACAAGATTTAATAATATAAAGAATTTACGCGAGTGATGGGAAAAGACAACAGCCCAAGAGAAAAAATAGGCAAAATTTATGAAAGACAATTTATTCAGAAAATCCAAATGACCAAATAAACATAATAAAAGATGCTTAACCCCAGTAGTAGTCAGGTTGGCAAAATGTGGAATAGGGACTGAGAAATAATCTCACATTGATGTGAGCATAATTTGGTACTGTCACTTTAGAAAATAGTTTGACAGTTGTCAAGTTGATGACCCATCAATTTCATTCTTGCCTATGTATTTTAGAAAGACACTTGCCCAAGACACAAGTTTGTAAGTTCCATTTTGTAATGTAAAATTTTAGAAACAATCTAAATATACATTAAAGGAGGTAGAAATAAACATTTGTAGCATTCTTAAGTAATGAAACACTATACAACAGTAAAAATAAATTTTATGTATGTGTGTATATATAATGTGTATTTCAAAAAAATAAACCTACGAGAAATTAAACTCAAATGTATATGCATAATGTGATATCATTTACTTAAAGTTTCCAACATATAATGATATGCCATATGCTACTTAGGAATGCATCCATGTGAAATAAAAATATAAAAAACAGCATAAGAATGATAAATACCAAAAGTAGTATTTAACCAAGGAATCCTCGTAAATATTTGGGAAAGTGAACCAAGTACAATCTCAGAATTTAGGCAATCAAGGATTCACACTACAGTCGTAGGAACATTGAAAAGAAAGTAAGTCACAAGGTGGTGATATCTAGGACATTTGAGCATTAATATACAACTCAAAGAAGTCTGATGAATCTACTCTCCTGAGAAACCCATCATCTGAACAACTAACAAACATTTGTGTTTCTGTCTGCTTCTCTATCTCTATTTCTTACCCATTTTATTCTGTTGCAACAAAATAATAAAATAATATATTTTATAATATATAAAATAAAACAAAAATTAATAAAAGCTTAAACATCAAATTGGACTACTTAATAGCTACAGACAGACATATTGCATTCGTTTGTTTTCATGCTGCTGATAAAGTCATACCTGAGACTGGGAAGTAAAAAGAGTTTCAATTGGACTTACAGTTCTACATGGCCTCAGAATTCTGAGGGAGGCTTTAGAATAACGGCAGTAGGTGAAAGACACTTCTTACATGATAGTGGCGAGAAAAAATGAGAAAGAGGCAAAAGTGGAAACCCCTAACAAAGCCGTCAGGTTTTGTGAGACTTATTCACTACCATAAGAACAGTATGGGGACAACCATCCCCATGATTCAAATTATCTCGCACTGGGCTCCTCCAACAACATGTGCTAATTATGGAAAAAAATGTAAGATGAGTTTAGGGTGACATAGAGCCAAATTATGTCATTCTGCCCTAGTCTCCAATTCTCATGTCCCTACATTTAAAAACCAATCCCGCCTTCCCAGCAATCCCCCAGTCTTACTCATTTCAGCATTAACCCAGAAGTCCACAGTCCAAAGTCTCATCTGAGATAAGGCAAGTCCCTTCCCCCATGAGCCTGTAAAATAAAAAGCAAGTTAGTTACTTCCTAGATACAATGGAGGTACAGCCTCCTTCCCGGCTGCTTTCATAGGTTGGCATTGAGTGTCTGCGGCTTTTCCATGTGAATGGTGCAAGCTATTGGTGGATCTACCATTCTTGGGTCTGAAGGACGGTGACCCTCTTCTCCTCTTCTCACAGCTCCACTAGGCAATGCCCCAGTGTGAATTCTAGGCAGGGGCTCCCACTCCACATTTCCCTTATGCATAGCCCTAGCACAGTTCTTCATGTGCACTCTGTCCCTGCAGAAAACTTCTGCCTGGGCATCCAGGTGTTTCTATATATCTGAAATCCAGGTGGAAGTTCCCAAACCCCAAATCTTGACTTCTGTGCATTCGCAGGCTCAACACCACATGGAAGCTGCCAAGGCTGGGGGTTTGCACCCTCTGAAGCCACAGCCCAAGCTCTACACTGGCCCATTTCAACCATGGCTGGAGTGAGTGGGATGCAGGGCATCAAGTCTCAAGACTGCACACAGCATGGGGACCAACCCGTGAAACCAGTTTCTCTGAGGCCTCCAGGCCTGTAATGGGAGGGGCTGCCTTGAAGCCCTCCGACATGGGCTGGAGACATTTTCCCCATTGTCTTGGGGATTCACATTGGGCTCCTGGTTACTGATACAAATTTCTGCAGCCAGCTTGAATTTCTCCTCAGAAAATTGGTTTTTCTTTTCTATCACATTGTTAGACTGAAATTTTTCTGAATTTTTCTGCTCTGCTTCCCTTATAAAACTGAATGCCTTTAATAGCACCAAAGTCACCTCTTCAATACTTTGCTGCTTAGAAATTTCTTCCCCCAGGTACTCTAAATCATCTTTCTCAAGTTCAAAGTTCCACAAATCTCTAAAGCAGGGGTAAAATGCCACCAGTCTCTTTGTTAAAACATAGCAAGAGTCACTTTTGCTCCAGTTCCCTTCAAGTTTCTCATCCATCTGAGACCACCTCAGCCTGCACTTTATTGTCCGTAATGTTATTAGGCTTTTGGTCAAAGTCATTTGACAAGTCTCTAGGGAGTTCCAAACTTTCCCATATTTTCCTGTCTTCTGAGCCCTCCAAACTGTTCCACCCTCTGCCTGTTACCCAATTCCAATGTTGCCTCCACATGTTCAGGTATCTTTTCAGCAACACCCACTCCTGGTATCAATTTACTGTATTAGTCTGTTTTTATGCTGCTGAAAAACACATACCCGAGACTAGGAAGAAAAAGAAGTTTAACTGGACTTACATTTCCACGTGGCTGGAGGCCACAGAATCATTGGGGGAGGACTCTGAATCATGGTGGGAGGCAAAAGGCACCTCTTGCCTGGTGGCAGCAAGAGAAAATGAGGAGATGCAAAAGCAGAAACCCCTGACAAAGCTATAGGATCTTGTAAGACTTATTCACTACCAGAAGAGCAGTGTGGGGAAAACCACTCCCATGATTCAAATTATCTCCCACCGGTCCCTCCCACAACATGCGGGAATTATGGTAATGCAATTCAAGATGAGATTTGGGTAGGAACACAGACCCAAGCATATCACATATAGAGTATAAAAGTAATTGAGAGTACTTAAAAGCTATAGCCAGGGCCATTCCACTTTTTAGATCAGATGGTACAGGTCAGCCACTGCAGTTCTCCCCAGCAGTGTGGCCATACTCAGGATTCTTAAAACATGAGTGGATTTTATTTTATGTTATTGTTGGTGGTTTAAAAAAATTCCCCCCATGTCATTATTGTGAACACCTTGCCTTGTGGTCACTGTAACACAGGGGATGGGACAGCGAGGAAAAGTAACAATAGTCCACATGTCCCTGGCATCTGTTCAGAGCAACGTGCAGAATGTGATGCTCTTTTGTAAGAAATGTTTTATGCTTTTTAAAATAAATTTAGTGATCTATTTTGGGTAGTCATTTTTTTAAAGACGGTCATTTAAAAATGGTGGCTGAATTTCCCAACCCACCCCCAAACTAAATACTAAGCTTGAGTTTCACCTCCTCTGTCGGATATACAAGTGCATCTCTTCTTGGATATAGGCAAAATAACTTGGCAAAGTTAGTTCTGGTGATTTCTTGTTGGTTTTAAAGTCTTTTGCTGGGAAGAAATTCCATCATACATATTCATGCTTAAAATAAGCAGGGGATTTTTTGTTGTTTTTGCAAATGCTTGCCCCTACTTTCATCAATTTTCTATGTTAGTAGTTGTGAAGAAGTAAAGTGGGGAGCAGTACTACAAGTTGAGTAATGGTGTGAGTATACACCAGAATTCTGATTTGCAGCAAATTTTATTAATCAGAATAACACTTGGTTATGGAAGTAACCGATACTGAAACAATTGATTATTTTTATTAGATCATTTCTCACCTATAGACTAAACTCTCACCTTGCTCTAGTGTCTTATTAAACTTTGTAAAATATATATATATATACACACACACATACTTGTTTTTCCATTGCATGCAAATTGGAAAAAAAAAGATATACCATTTCTCTGTTGTATGTTGGATTATGTAAAAAATGTTGGTGTACTATTCAAAAAAATATAAAGACGTTCCTGTGGATGTTTTGTGTAGTATCTTGGCATTTTTAAAATTCTTGGCATAGATTTTAAAAATCTTGGCATAGTTAAAATTCACTTCCAGATAAAAAAAACACCCATGATGCTATATTTGATGTGTGTCAAATTTGAACAAGGGTTGATTGGCACCTGTAAAATTTGTTGAAACATTCCTCTTACAAGGTAATACAGTAATCTTAAATTATTTAAAAAATGTTTCCAAAAAAATAATTTGTGGCACAATTAGTCTGTCTTTTGCAGAATTGAACCCAGACCATGGTGAATAGGAACCACAGAAATATGTTATTTTATATTTTTTATTTGTTTTTGGTCTAAATTTTTCTATTTCCTTATACCCTCTAAATTTTACAGTAAAGACCTAATTTAAGATTTCAAATCAAGGATCTCAACTCTATAACCAGTAATAAAACCCCCATCATTCTAGCCAATTATTTATAATTACAATTAGTCTTTGTTTCAAAATGAAGAAAATCAGATTATAGATTGGTTTATTTATCTGCAGTGGAAATTTGTTAAGCCTGTAGCTGCTCATCTTTTCATAGTAATAATGAGACCTGCCGCCTGCAGTGCATAACCCAAGGGAAATAATTAGAAATAATATACATTAGAGCCTCTAGGACAGTATTTATTCAGTCAGACTAACAGAGACGATAGTAAGAGAGCTGTTCCTCTATTGCTCTGCATATGCTACTGTAGCTTACTAGGATTTAGCAAGGACAGACATCAAACTTTGGAAGAAGGATTTTGGTTTTCAGGCCATAGGCATTTAAGCTGCACCATTGGGAGAACCAGTCCATTCACTGGCATAATCAAGGATGCAAGCCTTGTGGATACAGCATTATCCAGGGCCCCAGACCTGACTTACCACCTCCGCACTCTATCAAGGATGATTACCTCAAGCAATGAGCCATAGCCGGTTACCATGGAGCAACATTTAGTTCCTAAATCATTCCACCCTGGGAAGGAGGTAAGCTTTCCTGTAGACCAGCCTGCAGGAAATCTGTCTTAGACAATTAACCCCTACCTCTCACTCTCAGAGTAAGAGAAACCAGAACTCACTCTCTGCTACCTTTACAGATAGAACACTAGCATGTGACATAGGCGAGGTCAATTAGATACATCCAAAGGAAACTTCAAGTTGCAAAGAAGCAACAACAAGATGCAGCTGCAGTAAGGAACTCATCTTCTGCTGTAAATGGTAAGAGGAAAATCAACCTTTGAGAAGCAGCATGAACGCCATTTCTGCTATGTCCAGTGTGTATAGTGCAAGCTGCATATCTCCCAATGGCAACAGCAGTGGTGTATTTGCTGAAGCAGCACTCTAGTATTGTGTGTCTATGTTTTCTGACTGTACAGCTTCACAACCTAGATCTCTAACCTTCCTAGAGATGATGTAATCCACCTAATATGCTTTAAAAAATTATTTTGCTATTTGAACAAGCTAAGTAATTTATTTTGGTTCCAACCAGAATCCTAACAGATACTGAATTAATTGCAGGTATGGCTGAAAATACCATATCCCAAGAAGAAAGAAATTTGAGATTTGTTATATGGGCAGATTGGATTTGGAAGCAGTAAGGATCCAGCCTCTGGCAGCCCATAAAACATGGTGATTGAACACTTAATTAAAGTATCACCTACGGTTAACTGGAATGAAGGACGAGTTGAAGACTGGCTTCAGAGGACGGAGAAGCCACTGCCATAGAACAGTATGAAGGACAAATAGATTATAAACCCCGTAGGGTTAACAGTCAACTTCTACTTATACTAATTCCCACTGAATTACCCCCAAAAAGGATATTACAAACTCAAAATCCCAAATTCTCAGTTCAAAGTACAGTGAGAACTTCTTATGACTATGCTAAAAGTATTTGTCTCCTATAGTCACAGTGCTAAGGTAATCGAATAATTAAATTTTGTCAAATGACATCATCTGAATATATATTATTGCCAGTCTCTTAAGTGAAATTCAGACCACTGACTGGGAAGGAGTCAAGTCCTGAAAATTGAAATGGACTCATGTAAGAGGATTCAAATATCTCTGAGTACTCCAGATCTACAATTCTCACATAGCCACACTTACCAGTGGAAGCAACTTCTCTTCCCTTTCTTTTGGGCAGTGGTACCCTATATAAACACCTGTCAATCTGTCAATGCCCTAAACCAATGCCCTTGTCATATAAAAGAAAGTCAATTCTAACACACTCTTCATTATCTGTAGATTGAGGATCAGTGTCAGACCCTCTTACTCTGTTGAGGTAGAGAAGATGCAGGAGCAACCACACGTTCACTCCCAGGTGGAGAAACATTACTCACCAGAAAATTGCAAATCTTGCTAGTTTATATTAGTAAAGACCTGGAGAATATGTGTGAGGATGGATTCTGACATTACACTAATAATGAAAGGAAATTATTTTGAAGTAAGTTAAATTTCTTAGCAGAGATTTACTGTATCTGCTTAGACAGCCAAACAGAGGTCTAAATGTTTGCCAGGTTGGTTGAATAAAACATAAATTTATGGTGGTAAATAAAGTTAAGGGGTAAGGAATAATTGGTATAATGCAGAAGGAATCCACAGCTTAGGCAGCTAGAAAAATTGAAGTAGATTAATCATGGCTTACCTGCTCTTCACCTTCCTGGTATCTCAAAAAAAACCCAAAGCATGTCACTTCAGAGGGCCCAAAAACAAGTCTTTCACGAAGGCACTAGAGTGGCATTGACTTGGAGAGCACCAATATATTTTTTAAGTGCTGGCTGGAGTGGCTCACACCTGTCATCCCAGCACTTTAGGAGGCTGAGGAGGGAGCATCACTTGAGTCCAGGAGTTGGAGACCATCATGGCAACGTAGTGAGACCCCCATCTCTACAAAAAGAAATAATAAATGAGTGGACATCATGTTGCTTGCCTGTAGTGCCACCTATTCAGGAGGCTGGGATGGGAGGATTGCTTGAGCTCAGAAGGTCAAGGCTGCAGTGAGCCAAGATTGTGCCACTGCACTGTAGCCTGGGCAGCAGAGTGAGGCCCCATCTCAAAAAATATTTAAAGAAATAAAAATTACTGGGACCACAGCTCAAAAAAATTAAAAAATTAAACTACCAAGATGGCTATTGCCTTTTGGCTGGGAAAATACATGGATATGGTGGTTTTTAAATGGGATCTTTATTGCAAAGGTTATGATGGACATAGTAGACGAAGTAGTAACTTGTAAACAGGAAAAGAAATGAGGGCATGGTCACGTCAACAAGCAATGGAGTCAATATGATTATCAGCATGATCTGTCCTGTAGGGATCTTTGGAGGTGGGTGTCTGATCACTAGGTCCTTAGAATCTAAGAAGATGTTCAACTCACTTGAGTCAGTTCAGAGACTTAATGCTCCTTTCATAAGGTGAAATCATGTATAATTGGGGATTGTCTTAGGAAAACATCAGAAGCACCTGCTGTAAATCTTACTGTATAGTATTTCCAAAGGGACTTGCAGCCAATAACCAGGCTAACTGTGCACTGTGGAAGAGGATGTAGGCGGAAATCTCGGGGATTATGAACTAGCTTAAACTCAGGCAGTCCCCAAAGGCACAGAATATTGTCCTCTACTGCTAAAAATGAGTTTTTAAAAAATTAAATTAAGACCAGCGACCAATTCAAGTGGATCTTACAGAACTCTTATCCCATCTGTTTCGGTAACAAACTGTTCCAAAACACAGTGGTTCACTACAGTGATATTAATTGTGCTTATACATTTGCTACTTGGGCAGGACTTGGCAGGGAGAGCTCATCTCTGCTCTATTTAATGCCAATTGCGCTTCCTTAAAAGTGAGGACTAGAATCAACTCTAAGGTTATTTACTCATATGTCTGGCCTTTGATGCTATTGTTGGCAGGAAACGCAGCCAGCGCTGTTAGCCAGAGCACCTACATGTAGCCGCCGGGTGTAGTCTGGGTTTCCTCACAAAATGGTGGTTATGTTCCAGCCACCTCAAGCATCCCAAGAAAAAGAAAGATCCAGGAGGAAGCTGTATCTCCTTTGGTAACACAGCCTTGGAAACAATAAGTGACATTTTTGCCACATTCTATTTCTCAAAGCAGTCGCCATGTTCCGACTAAGTTTAAGGAGTGGGAAATCAGATTTTACCTCTTGATAGAGAACAGGGTCTGAAAGAACATATGAAACCAGAAATATCATTGCATCCACTTAGAGAAAATATAGTTTGTCACACATCCTTTGACTATTAATCCAGTTCCAACATGTATGGTTGAAATAGATATACGCAGTAACTGGAAAACATTCACAAATTGTCTCTCAGATGAATGACAAAGCTTGTTCTATAATTAACCAGGCAATCTCTCCCATTGCAGCAGTTATCCAAGGTTTTCCCTCATTTGGAGAGCAAATAAACACTGCCCCTGCTTGCCTGCTAGTCTATAAAGCCGGTCTAACAAATATTTCATTTTTGCTATTCCAATAAATAGAGAACATAGAAGCAATTTGTTATTCTGGGGTAGGCTAACAGTAAACCTTCACTGTCTTATCTCTGGGCTAAATAAACTATATGGCTCTCTGTCGTAATTTAATGTAAAAGACTTATTTCTCATCATTTCACAGAACATCATGCTGTCCACTGCAGTGAACATCATATACCTAGGTCCTGATAAACAAAAAGAAGTAAGTAGTTTAAATGCCATGAAAAAACATGGAGGCTATTGGCTGAAAAAGCAATCTTATAAAATTTTAGAGGCTTGATATTCCCATAAATTCTGGGGGATATAGTAGCCTGGGGGCAGTTGAAAACTGGTTTCTGCACCTTGAAATTCTCACCTGACATGTTAATAACTTGAAACGGGGCCATAGTTAGGATTGGCTCTCCAGCCAGTCCCAACTTCAGTGCAAGGAAATCTTTAGCCCATATGACCCAACAGATCCAATGGTGGTTGAAGTGTCCATGACAGCTCAAATGCTTGCTTTGCAGAAATTAAGTCCCAGTGAGAAAACCACAACTCAGGTGTTAAAGGGGAAGTATGTTTCCTTTGGCTAGAATTTAGTCTTTAATGGCTGTATATTGGTTTACATTAGAAGCTGGATAGTAGACCTTAATACACCAGGACCTACCACAGCTTGAGCTGCCTGTTATGCACTGAACATTCGAGTTATTAAGTTGGGCATGTCCATTAACATTCTATAAGCAAATGTGGTTCCTGAGGACACAGGTAGTTATTCTGAGCAGGTGGGTCAATTGCTGATAATGGTTATTCCCACCGCAATGTCATCACTTCCACAACCCACTCCCATGACCACATGGGAAGTTTATTTTTCGTGACTACTTTATGAAACTTTTCAAGCCTGGTTCATAGAAAGCTCTGCCCAATATGCTGGCACTAGTTTAAAATGGACTGCTGTGGCCCTACAGCCCCACTCGGTGTGATGCTGAGGGATGATGGAAAAGATAATCCTCCCAGTGGGCAGAACTAGCAGGGTACATATTGTGGTCCACTTTTCCTGGAAGGAGTGCTTGCATGAGGAACAATTGAAGGGCAATGACTAATGGTTTGACCAGATGGTCTGAGACAAAGAGGTTTGGATAAATCTCTTAGAATTTGAAAGTATTTTTTGTCCTATGCAAATGTGTAGCAGAAAGTTCCCACTGAAGAGGATGCTCTCAATAATTAGGGGGGACAAGTTGTTCTAACATGTAGACGCCAGTAAGGCTTTTTTCCCCCAGACCCAGTAATGTTTACTCAACAGGCTTGTTTAAATAGCAGCCTTGGTGTCATAAGGGGTTTTAGATAGGCTCAACAAATGGACTTCTCACCAGTGCTGACTTGGCTATCATCACTACTGAGTGCCTAATTTTTCAGCAACAGCAGCCATCCCTGAGCCCTATATAGGCTCTTATATCCTGGGGAGATCAGACAGTCACTTGGCAGCAAGTTGATTATTTTGGAGCACTTCCTCACTGTGGATTTTTCCTTACTGGAATAAACACTTATTCTGGATTTGGATTTGCCTTCTCTGCTTGCCATGCTTTGCCAGCAACACCATCTGTTGACTACTGAATATCTGGTCATCATCAGGTTAACCCAAACAATATTACTTCTGACTAAGAAAGCTCAATTTATAATGAAAGAAATAAGGCAATAGGTTAATGTTCATGAGATATGCTGGTCTCGTGTCCCAGAAACACCTGGCCTTATGAAATATTGAAATTATTTTTTAAACAATAACAGTGTCAACTGGAAGATAATACTTTGTGAGGCTTAGATGCTGTCTTACAAGATACAGCCTAGCTTGTAATGAAATCTTCTCAACCATAGTATAAAATCTGTGGTTCAAGGAATAGAAATAGGAGTCGTTCATTTAATCCAATAATCTGGTTGAGAGACAACGTTTATTTAAATTGAATGATTATACTTCTAAACTTTAAAATGTATTTATTAAGATCATGATCTTTGATTACAAAAAGTTGTTCTCAAAAATATAGTATCACAACAGTATTGGTTTAAATTACTTGTAGAAATAGTCTAGCTTATTAAACTCATATATATGAACACTTAAACACAAATGATTCTGTATAGTCACACAGTGCTTACCACATAGTAGGTTCCACAATAAATATTGGTGGAATGAATGACTTTTAAATAGCAAAT
This sequence comes from Aotus nancymaae, assembly GCF_030222135.1. Taxonomy (NCBI): domain Eukaryota; kingdom Metazoa; phylum Chordata; class Mammalia; order Primates; family Aotidae; genus Aotus; species Aotus nancymaae. The sequence continues at coordinate 54,465,368 of NW_026988431.1, read as the reverse complement.
TTGTCCAGTGAATTTTCAGTATTTTCCATAAATAAAAATTCAGTCTGCATAACTTATTAAGAATATATCTAGTAGATTTAAATGTTACTCAACAGCTCCTTTCTATTCCCTTTTTAAAGTAATTTTTAAATCATTTATACAACTGTCTCTAATATTAACACAAAAATGTATTGCTTGTAAGAATATTTCAGCCCATAGTGATTCCACAGAAATAGACCGTATCTGATAAATATTTATTACCCCTACTTATAATACATATTTCTACCTAAATCAAAACAAGTTAGCTCCAGCAAGGAAAAATGTAATGACAACATTTCTTTGAAATAGAAAGAAATACTATTCTAAGGAAATAAATGTATTTTATTGCTCTTTTTAATAGACTAATTTAAGTATGTTTGCCCTCCTTAGAACTATGGAAAAGTTCCAAGGTGGGAAAAGTCTCCACCTTGTTCCTGGATTTTATTTTTAAGGATTTGATTCTGTGAAGTAAATGAGGCTATCTTTTTCTGTTTGTTCCAAGCATTTTATTCCAATTTCTACAATAGTGAAACCGTGGGAATCTTAGGGTTTACGTTTTTTAATGGGAGCCGATCTCATGAGATAAGATGTTTGATTTCCCACCTGGCTACCAGAAAGAAGAAAAACAGAAAACAGTAGAACTCAACTTGACATGTAAATTCATATCAATTCTTCAGAGATCTACTAATTCCACGCAACAAAAATAACAGTCTGTGAATTAAACCAAAAAGGAAAATACATATTAAAATATCTGTCTTGAGAATTAAACACCCAGTTTTTTGAAATGGCTCAAAAAACTCTAAAATCACTGGAGATTTGTTGCAAAAGTAACAAAAGCAAAAGCTATGTAAAAGTTGTTAAAGCACTTAGGAATGAAATATTTCCTGATTTTATGTATTAGAGTACAAAAGAAAAAGGTATGATCCATTATCTAAAATTGTGATCACAAAGCTAGTAATGAGCTATTATAAACAAATCATGCTGTCGTAATACAGTGCATCCGTCATAACTCAGCCAAATTCTATTTATTTTTTACCATTAAGAATAATAAAACACAAAAGAAAACTCAGATTTTAAAAAGAGCCAGCCATCAAAATTTTACTTTTTTACTTCCTATCAACATTGCTTTGTGATTCAAACATTCTGACGTCTTCAGAATTAAGGCCATTCTGATTATATAAATTAAACCTGTACATGATGCAACTCTACCATTCAAAGATTTTTATTTCTCTTACTAGCAAATATCATATTTCATTCATTCATTGGGTTCACATGCTAAATCCAAGCACTAGGATGCACTATTAGAAATGTAGACATCTTTCTTAAGAAGTTCAGGAGAGGGGACTGATATGAACATTACTAAGAATAATATAAGAAAGAAGTTTGTGTGCAACAACATTACGAGTAATGCTGTGGGACCATATTTCTATTTGAGTGTTAAGGAATGTCTCAAAGAAGTGGCAATATTTAAACCTAAGCTCTAAGGTGGCTATATCTATAGGTCCCAAATGTCTGGCATGTTTTGTTGCATATGATAGTTACTCTACAAATGCTGGGCATGGTGGCTCACACCTGTAATCCCAGCACTTTGGAAGGCCGAGGCTGGCAGCTCACGAGGTCAGGAGTTCAAGACCAGCCTGACCAACATGGTGAAACCCTGTCTCTACTAAAAATACAAAAATTAGCTCGGTGTGGTGGTGGGTACCTGTAATCCCAGCTACTCAGGAAGCTAAAGCAGGAGAATCACTTGAACCCAGGAGGTGGAGGTTGCAGTGAGCCAAGATTGTGCCACTGCACTCCAGCCTGGGAGAGAGAGCGAGACTGTTTCAAAAAAAAAAGAAGAAAAGAAAAGAAAAGAAATAAAAGATAGTTACTCTACAAAAAATTATTGAATTTATTTTTTTAAGAAAAAAATTATTTTGACGTAAGACAGACAGTATTTAAAGCATGTAAATGATGAACTTTCACAAGCAAATTTAATTTGTGTCTGACACAGTGGCTAACAATCCTGGTTAATATGTGATAGCAATTAATCCTACTATATTATCATGCAAAGATTGAGGGCCCATTCCTCAAGGGGAGCACAAGTTGATCTGCAATGCCATTTCACTCCAGAGTATCACAACTTTAGTTCTAACACAGTAAATATAACTCTCAAAATTTAATGTTTCCCACTCTAAATCTGTAAGAAACCTTTACAAAATGTGTTTATACCTGATCACTACACCACGAAATACTGATTTTATATGTTGAAAAAATTGAGTCAAGTAAAAGGAATCCACAATGGTTATTATCATAGAACTCTAGCAGCTATGGTGGTCTGATATCAAACCACCTTCATTACAGGGACCTTTTGTTATTACACAAAGGTTTTTGTAAATGTATGACTTAAGATATATACTCCAGGCAGAGACTAATGAGCAAGGTAGATAAAGAATCTTTGCTTTCAAAAGCTAAATGTTCTTCACAAAGTATGTCTTTTATCACCCCAGATTGTCAGTCTCCTCATTTGACCTTTCAAAATTTCAAAAATGTGAAGGGACAAAGCTATCCCTGATAATCTACCAATATCACTGCATCTGCTGAAGCATCTTGGTATCCACCATTAGTGAGATGGATGATGGAAGGTGAAAATCAGTAGCTCATCTGAGAAGGGTCGCGTTCATTCCTCTGGTGATAGATGAAAGCTATTTCTTTGTTAGCAGCAATCCTCCTTTATTGTCATGCAAGTCCTGCAGTGGAAACCAACCATATTTTTTTTTTTCCAGTTTGCTAAAGTTAAGTGACACATTCATTCCACCTGGGATAGATTGCTGCAGGAACTATGCTACGTCCCTAAAAATTGTATTTCTGTGTGTGTTGTGGAATCTCCCTCATGTCACCTCTGGCTGAGTTTAAAGATTGACTCTCCTTGAAAACCTAGAAAGCATTTTAAATTCCTAAACTGAAAGGCAGAAGAACTGGAATCTTTCTGTGTGAGTTTCTAGACAATTAGATAATTTTGTAAAAGCAATTTGGTCACTCTGTGGTTCTGTTTCTTAATAGGTTTCCTTTAAGGGCTTTCTTTAAATATAAAAGGTACACCACATGTGAAGGTGTGAGAAGTGAAACAAAATAAAACATTATCCAACTATAGGTTGAAATAAATCCTGTTTCAGCTTATTAAAAGAGAGAATGTTCAAACCAATCTTGGAAAATAGTCATCTGTAACTTAACTGAAACTATCAAAATCCACACTGCTGAAGACCCAGACGACACTGCAGAAGACACAGATGATATGCCAACAGAGCGGTCAGATTTGCACACTGCCTTATGTAGCCCATATTTGATATTCTCTCACCTTTATATACTCGAGTAACTATTTTATTATACCACCTCATTTTTAATAACATTTCACATAGGAAAAAAAGTACAAAAACTCATGGGAGGTCTATAATCTAACATTTACCCACTATTATTGTTTTTATACCTCCTCAATACCCCAAAAGACTCTCCCCAAGAAACCTTTTCTCATCTGGAACTTCACAAGAAATATTTTTCTTCTGCTTTTCCTCTACCTACTAAGGTTGAGCTGAAGACACAGTTCATCCTCAGTGACCTAAGAGATTATCCTAAGTCCCAGAGGACACTTTCTCCTCTGTAATGCACACCCTACAACTGGTCTTACCACTGAAGAGTATCCAAAAAGATGATCCAGTTTAATACAAGCGTATCCAAGAAAAAAACATGAATATACAAGAAAATGTATGCATGATAAAGAATATCCAAAAAAATACGAGAGTCTCTAAGAAAAAACCCAAGCGTATACCAGAAAATGTATACATGACACAAAGGTCTTACAAGTAGCAGGAAACCCAGCCTACACAGAAAAGAACTAGAACATCAGCCTAATGAGGGACCCTTAAGACTAGATATGGAAGCCAAGATTGATTAAGATTAATTATAAAGGAGAAGAAACCTGTGGGGAGTTATCAATCAAGGGATATGTTTATAATAAATAGAATATTTTCCTCCTGTGAATTTTTAAATTATTTATTCTGATTCTTCATTATTTACTCTCTTTCTCCTATTTTGCTTAACTTTTGAAGGTCTGTAAAATCAAAAAATTATATAAATACATGAGTAAAATCTATGATCTTCACAAATCCACGTGCAGTGCATGCATGTGAGGGCGCTGGGGGATGAAGGCAGCAGATACAGGATTATAAAACACTGTCTACATCAGAAAGTAATTGATGAACTGATTTTAAGTTACCTCATCAAATCACAGTAAGTAATGATCATACATTTAAATTAAAATCAAAATAATGTGGTATAGGCTTCACATGCTATTATGGCACCAAAGGGCTAGGCACTGTGCCAAAAACAATGAGTAGCGACTTTATAGAAAAGGTGGGGAATGGTACCAAAAGGATGGAGAAGATAAAAAGAGAAAGAAGAGAGAAAGAGGATAGTTCAAGTTCAGAAGCAGTCTGAAAAAGAGCTACATCTCAATGCACAGGGCATTGCACAGGGGACTGTAAGGGGCATGTGGAAGCTATAGTTCAAACAGGGAAATAACTTCCATTTTATTTCGTAGCATATGTGCAGAGAATAGGACTACAGCTAAAGGATGAGAGTTTATCTTCTACTGGACAAATTATTTCTCTACTTTAATGTCCTCATCTATAATTGGGAGGGAAAAAAGACAGTGCCTAGCTTTCAGATATTACGAGAATAAAAATAATATATTTAAAGCACCAAGCCCAGGGCCTAGTCCTGGTGGGTGACTACTAATCCTAGAAAGCTTTCTTACAATCACAAAAGCAAAAACTTGCAAACAACTTAGTTGTCTATCAATAGAATGGACGTCGCTGAGGAATTCATTGCTATCACTGGACATGTTCATTTACAGCCTGGACCAGCGGTTTATCCAAAAGAAGTTTTGTGTATAAAATGATGCATCCAGTATAGGAAAAAAAGGCTTTTAAATTTTTATTTTGAGTATAAAAATATTTAAATTTTGATTTACTTAAATTATATCTTTTTAAATTTTTATTTTGCTCTATTATATTTTTATTTTGAATATAATTTATCATGTCCATACTACATTAACATAGGTGTGCATGTTCACTGTTTTAAAATAAATGTACGTAGGGGGGTAACAGCCTCAAAAGTTGCTTACTGAGAGAAGAAAGGATTTCTGTATATAAAGGACACTATAGAAGGAAAAGTAAACAAGAATGAGGAATAAGAATGGACCAAGCTGTCTACCTTGTGTGGCTTTGCATGTACATGAATTTATGTGCATTTCATTATCATGTTTACAGAGATTGGTTATAGAACACATTTACAGGAAGTGTCAGCTGCCTAGAATAATTTATTAGAAAGGAAAAAAAAAGACAAATTTCTTTTGAGTCTATGTGGTCAAATATAAAAACACAAAGACATAAAGTTTCCAGATTTGGAGATAAAATTCCGTTTAATGATAATCATGATAATAATAACTAATGTTTGTTGCATTTTCATTAGGCACTGTCCTCAGTACTTTAAGTGAATTGTATCATTTTTTTCTTGCAGCAAAGTTATGAAGTACTTACTGATATTATAATGAGATTAAGTACATTGCCAAAGCTCACATAGCTCATTGGTAGCAGAGCTAGGATTCAAACCCAAGATTCTTAGCTCCAGTGTCTGAACTCCTGATGACTATATAATACCATCTCTCAGGGTAAGTACGGGCATACCTCAGAGATATCACAGTTTCAGTTCCAGACAGGTGTGATAAAGCAAATATTACAATAAAGTGAATCTCATAAAATTTTTAGTTTCCCAGTGCACATAAAAGTTATGTTTATACTATACTGTAGTCTATTATGTGTGTAACAGCATTGTGTCTAAATTTAATTAAAAAAATACTTTATTGCTAAAAAATGTTAATGATCATCTGAGCCTTCAGAAAGTCATAATCTTTTTGCTAGTGGAAGGTCTTGCTTTGACATTGATGGCTGCTGACTGATAAGGGTGGTGGTTGCTGAAGGTTGGGGTTACTGTGACAATTTTTTTTCTTTTTTAGAATTTATTTTAATTTTGTGGGTACATAGTAGGTGTGTATATTTACAGGGTACATTAGATGTTTTGATACAGACATGCAATATATAATGATCACATCATGGAGAATGGGATATCCATTCCCTCAAGCATTTATCCTTTGTATTACAAATGATCCATTTATACTCTTTTAGTCATTTTTAAATATATAATTAAGTTGCTATTTTCTTGTGGCAATTTCTTAAAATAAAACAACAAGGAGGTTTGCCACATGAATTGATTCTTCATTTCACGAAAGATTTCTCTGTAGCATGAGATGTATTTGAGAGCCTTTTACCTACCGTAGAACTTGCTTCAGAGTTGCAGTCAGTCCTCTCCAACCCTGCCATTGCCTTATCACATTATTTTACATAATGTTGTAAATAATTTGTTTTCATTTTTAACAACATTCACAGCATCTACCCCAGGAGAAGATTTCATTCAAAAATTTTTTTAAAAATCACTTTCTTCGTTCACCCGTAAGAATAAACTACTCAACCATTCAAATTTTATCATGAGATTGCAGCAATTCAGTCACATCTTCAGGCTAAATTTGTGGTCTGTGTATGAACGCATGTGGAATGGATTTCCACATATACAAAACTACAGAGAAGCATGACATAGAAGAAGGAAAACTTGGTAGGGAATGCTCACATTGGTATATATTGAATCACATAAGAATTTCAAAGAGAGCAGTGAAAGGATTAAAACTCATCTACTGTAAAGACATGCACACGTATGTTTATTGCAGCACTGTTCATGATAGCAAAGACTTGGAACCAACCCAAATGCCCATCAATGATACACCGGATTAAAACAAATGTGGCACATATACACCATGGAATACTATGCAGCCATAAAAAAGGATGAGTTCATATCCTTTGCAGGGACCTGGATGAAGCTGGAAACCATCATTCTCAGCAAACTAACATAAAAACAGAAAATCAAGCACCGCGTGTTCTCACTTATAAGTGGGAGTTGAACAATGAGAACACATGAACACAGGGAGGGGAACATCACACACGGGGACCTGTCAGGGGGTAGGGGCTAGGGGAGGGATAGTATTAGGTAGGAGAAATACCTAATGTAGATGATGGATTGATGGGTGCAGCAAACCACCATGGCACATGTATACCTATGTAACAAACCTGCTTGTACTGCACATGTATCTCATAATCTAAAGTATAATTAAAATAAAATAAAGAAAGTTAATATAAACTGCTCTCCTAGGAAGCCATATCCTAAAAGAAAAATGAAAAAAAAATCCCAGCTATTCATTGTAATGTGAGACTTAAAAGTACAACTAATGATCAAGAAAGTCTGCTCTTATGGATTATCTTTTCTGCAATTGCCCGTAATACACTTTTTCATGTGTTGAAATTTCTTTTTAGTTTTGGGGTGTTGTTTTTGTTACTTTTTATTTTCTCTATTTTTCACTATTTTAAATTGTCAGCATTACTTTTTTATAATTTGTTATGTTATGTATTTTGTCTTTCCATAATTTCCAATCTTGGAGGTATAAATTGTATAGAGACTTTCAGAGAGTTTGAATGTGCTTTATACATTCTTTCAAACTTTACTTTATGAAAGTGCATTATCACAATGTTGACTGTGTAATCATTTTGTATGTATGTAAAAATGTTGAAACTTATTCAGAAAATGAAAAAGATGCCCTTTTTGTACCTCGGCATGTGTAAAGGATAAAATTTTTCAGAATCTCAGCTCTTTTGGGTGACTGCAAATGTGATGGTGACCCATCATATTTTTTCATTGATCTTGTTTAAAGACTTAGGTTTTTCATCATAGTATTTCTGATGGCCGCAATTATAAAGCTGAGTGCACACAACCAGCAATCATATTGATAGGCATTTATTTATTCATTTCCCTTTTTGACCTATTTCTTTATGAATTTGATTCATCCACTCATAACTGTTATATTCATGCAACTGTCATTAATATAATTGAGTGTTTATATTTGCAAAACTATATTTTATTATTGCCTATGTTACTGTGTGAGATGGAATCATTTTTAGGGAGTCTCTCTGAACCTATTCTAGTTCATGAGACTGTCTGATTCACAATAAAATATAGAATTTTTAAAGTTATTTTTTCTCAGAATTATATTTTCAAGATTTTGATGTTTCAGGATTATGATTTTCAGGATTTTAGGCTTTGGAGATATTTGTATTTTAAATTCAATATCATAATTACAGCATTCAGGGTTGTATCTTTTGGGATTGTAATCGTCTCTTGGTATTTTGACCTCCTCTTATTAACCATTAATGTTCTTAATGACTTTTAAAATAGCAAATTCTTTCCAGAAGGTTTTTAATTTACTTTCCCCAGTTCCATCAGAGGAAAATTATATATGGCACCTATAGTCCTATGAAATGTACTTCATAAAAATAACAAGAATTGAAAGTCAAAATTACTCTTGGATCCAAGGGCTGCAGAATGGATGTTGTGTTAGCAGGCATTAAAACAATATTATTATTCTCATACATCTCGAGGGGAGCTTTAGAATGACTAAGCACACTGTCAATGAGTAGTAACACTTTAAAAAGGATCTTTTTCTCAGAGCAGTAGGTCTCAATAGTGGGCTTGTAATATTCAGTAAATCATGCTGTAAACAGATGTGCTATGATCCAGGCTTTGTTGTTTTATTGATAGAGCACAAGCAGAGTAAATTTAGCATAATTCTTAAGGACCCTAGAATTTTCAGAATGGTAAATCAGCATTGGCATCAACTTTCAGTTACCAGATGCATTAATACTTAACAAGAGAGTCAGCCTGTGCTTTGAAGCTTTGGAGCCAGACATTGACATCTGCTCTCTAACTGTGAAAATTATAGATAGCCTCTTCTTTCACTAGAAAGTTGTTTCATCTACACTGAAAAGCTGTTATTTAGTCTAGCCATTTTCATCGATTATATTAGCTAGTTCTGGATAATCTGCTACAGCTTCTACGTGAGAACTTGTGGGATCACCTTGTACTTTCATGTTATAGAAATGGCTTCTTTCCTTAAACTTCATGAGCCAACTTGTGTTAGCTTACAACTTTTCTTCTTCAGATTCACCTCTCCCCGCCTTGATAGAATTGAAAAGAGTTAGGGCCTTGCTCTGGATTACGTTTTGATTTAAGGGAATGTTGTAGCTGCTTTGATCTTCTATCCAGACCACTAATACTTTCTCCATATCATCAATTAGGCTGTTTTGCTTTCTTACCATTCCTGTGTTCACTGGCATAGCACTGTTAACTTCCTTCAAGAACCTTTTCTTTGCATTCACAACTAGGTTGGTTGGCACAAGAGGCCTAGCTTTCAGCCAGTCTTGGCTTTTGACCTGTGCTTCTTACTAAGCTTAATCATTTCTAGCTTTTGACTGAAAGTGAGAAGCACACAACTTCTTTTCACTTGAAAAAATTACCTTTGAGGTTATTGTAAGGTTATTAATTGGCCTAATTTTTCAGGGAAAAGGGAGGCTCAAGGAGAAGAAGAGAGATGGGGGAGTGGTCAGCTGGTAGAACAGTCAGAAAACGCACATTTATCAGTAAAGTTTGCCATCTTAATTGGGTGCAGTTCACGTGCCCAAAAACATTTCCAATAATGTCATCAAAAATCACTGATCATAGATCAACATAACAGACATAATAATTAAAAATTTGAAATATTGTAAGATTACCTAAATATGACTCAGAGACATGAAGTCAGGACATACTGTCAGGAAAATGATACTGATAGACTTGCTGACACAGAATTGACACTAACCTCTAAGTTGTAAAAACACAATATCTGGGCCGGGCGCGGTGGCTCAAGCCTGTAATCCCAGCACTTTGGGAGGCCGAGGCGGGTGGATCACGAGGTCAAGAAATCGAGACCATCCTGGTCAACATGGTGAAACCCCGTCTCTACTAAAAATACAAAAAATTAGCTGGGCATGGTGGCGCGTGCCTGTAATCCCGGCTACTCAGGAGGCTGAGGCAGGAGAATTGCCTGAACCCAGGAGGCGGAGGTTGCGGTGAGCCGAGATCGCGCCATTGCACTCCAGCCTGGGTAACAAGAGCAAAACTCCATCTCAAAAGAAAAAGAAAAAAAACACAATATCTGTGAAGCACAGTAAAGGAAAGGCAATGAAACAAGGTAGGCCTGTGGATAGAAATTGTTTACTCCTTTCTTCTTATCTAATATAGCGATACCTAGTGTCTATAATCCTGCACTTCTGTCAAGAAGAGGAATTTTTAAACACAAAGAAACAGTATGAAAAGCGATGAGTGCTTTTCTACGTAAAGATGAAAGACAGATATGGCAGCCTCACCACGTATCCTCTCTCTCTATCTTTCACGTTTATCTGTCCAGCTGTCTCTCTGTTCTTTCCTCCTCAGCACAAATTCCAGTTAGAAGAATAGAGGAGTAAGAAGTCACAGGTGGAAAAAAAAAGTGAGAATAAAACTTGAAGCAGGGAAACTGAAAATTGCAGCAAAAGAGGACAGTAAAAAGGGAAAAAAAAGGAGAAATGAATATTGAATCACCATTGAGTTAATTCACCCAGTTTTTACTTCTTATGACCTTTGCTCCTGATGTTTCCCTTATTTAGAGTTTCTAAAAAATTATTTACCTGATAAAACTACTCAAAACTGCATGTAAATTGAGTATTGAAACCACATTCCTGAAACACTAAACTACTTAACAATCTCCAAACTCACTCTTTTAATCCTCAGTGCCTGTGCACATGCATTCCACCCCATCTCTCTCACCTGCAGAGTTTCTATAAATATTTCAAAACCAACCCCAGACTAACTTCTTCTATGTGTTCTTCCTTGATCAATCCATAATTAATCACACTTCTCCATGTGCTTCTGGTCTTGTATCATAGAAACTTTCACAGATTCAGCACTTTATAATTAATGGACTCACATGTTTTTCTCTTGATTGATTTCTAGACCACATTCAGTAATCCTGTACTGTGTTTGATTCATCTGTTACAGGTGCCTGGTACTACTGTACCATGTAGTAGCATAGAGTAGACACTCAGGAAGTATTTTTTGAATTAGTCTTCTGTTAGGCATGGTGTTCACAGGAGAAAGAAATAAAGATAAACAGGACATAATTGTCACCATCCAGGAGGCCAGAGGCCAGGGAACCAATCGAACAATGCTCTAAGTGCTGCAGTAAAGAAAAGCACTGATACTGTAAGGAAGAATACCAGGAAATGGAGCTCTGATCTGGATCTTAAAAGTTCACTAGGCAGTTAAGAAACAAGTGGAATTTGCAGGAGAGACTATATAGACTGATTCACAATGTAATGTAAACTCTGGAAAAATATAAGAAATTCAAAATGGCTGTGGTGGACCAGGTGTATATGGGAAAATGATTGGAAATAAAGTTAGAAGAGTGAGTAGAAGCAGATCATGAAGGACCATCATCAAAGACTTTCCATGAACAGCTCATGCCTCCCTTGAAGCAGGTTGCTGTCATCTCATGTATCATGAAGTCAGAGCCACTTCAACAGTGTATTAATAAACAATGGATATTTTACTGATAATTGTGTGGAAAGACAGAAATAAGGACATCGCAAACTATTTTGTAAATATTCTTTAAAACATCTTGTAGGAAGTAATCATAGATTTATCATCTAAAACAGAGCACTTGAATAATTTTCCTAGATTCATGTGCAAATACTGGAACTGTCAGGGCAATCGAGGATGTATAGTCACCCCCATACCTTTAAGCACTGCTGTCCCCAGACTTTCTCTATATGTGTCAATCACCCTCCTCCTCTGTCCTCCAGTTTCTTTTCCCATGTCATCATCTCTATCAATCCATCCTTCTATTATCACCTTCATTTCCCAACCACCCTTTACTCTTTCTCCACCACCTGTCTCATTATTTCATTACATCTCTTTTCTTAAGGATGAGAAATTTAGCCTTCTATTCATTTCTTCCATTGATAGCCTAATACCCAGCATCCACTCAGTAAAGAAAGATTTGTCTTTAGGATTTGTCCATCTTAGAAGACAATGAATACTGAAAAAACAGAATGATTCCCTATGAGAATTTTTCCCCTGGCACCTATGAAAAGGAAATGAATAGAAAGCTTACGTATCCCATGTACACATGAATAAGAAATACATTAAATATTCAACTTGAGTCATAATTTTAATATTACACAAGCAAAATCAAAATTGAAAAGAGTTTGCTAATGATAGCACTTGGCATTGGAATGAGCATGGAAAACCCAGCACTCAAATGCTTCTAGCAGAAGTACAGCAATGTATTTCTTGGGTGACATACTTCTGGATGATGATTCGGCAGTACTTATTTTAAAACCTCAAAAACATGTATATACAATTCAACACAGGAATTGTGCTTCTAGAAATGAGATGAATAAGTAATTAAGGATGAGTACAAATAGTTGGTTATAATATTGTTTAACACAGCAATGTCTATAATAGAGAAAAGTAAGAAACCACCTGAATATTTACGATCAAAACTTGTTTTAATAATTTATTTGACATCCACACACAGGATGCAGCTATTTAAAATGATATCGTAGATCAGCATTTTCCTAATCCTTTTAGCAGTAAAACCATTTTATCACAAACCTCCTACGCATACCTGCAATATATAAAACGAATACAAACAGAGCTTCTCTGTTTGAAATCAGGTAGAGTGACTGAGAAAACTTAGCCCTGCTTTTATAATCCACTATGGCTTTGGCATCTTTGATAAATCTCATTGCACATAAGTGTTACTAACATGGGAAATTTTTCACAATAGAATCAGAGAAACAAAAGATAGCTACAAAGTAAGTGCAGACAAATTTGTTCCAAAAAGTGGGTGGATGAGGGACAATAAAACAGGATCCATTATCAAGAAAACGAGTCCTGTTAGTAGTGGATAAGAATCTCACTCGAATCCAGAGGATGATGGAGCCTAGTTCTTTATTTTTTCCATCAGTTAGCCCTGCAGCACCTCTGGGTAGCATTCCAGCATTCAGAACACCTTTGTTCTTGGCTCCATCTGGGAGGGCAATTTTTACTCCTTACAGTCCTGCTTACAGATTCTTCAGAATAATAGCATCTTACTACTATTGATATCTTTCAAGGTATAATTTGATGCTTTATTAGCTAAAAGAACTCCTTTCCTCAACCGCCTAACACACATCAGAGGTAAGTATAAAAGATAGCAGGTGGAATGAAAAGAGCAAAGTCTCCTAAGACATAGACTTAGATCCAGGATTCAATTTCTGCAACTTTATTTCATTTTTCCCTGATTCTTGATATTCTTCAGTTACTTTATTTTGTAAAAGCTAGCATGCAAGTCACCTCCTTGTATACTTTACTCCCACACTCAATCAGGAGCAACAGGTATGGCACATGAGTGGATGTGTAACTTCTGAGGCTAAATCATAGATGTCATTGCAGCTTCCACTTTGCTCTTTTGGATTGCTTGCTCTTGTAAACACTTAAAACACGGAGCAGCCCACATGAACAGGAAGTGGGGGCCCTGAACAGCAGAAAGCACCAACTTGCCTGCCATGTAAATGTTCCTCCTTGAAAGCGAATTCTCCAGTCCCAGCCAAGCCTTCAGCTAACTGCAGCACCAGTAGATATCCAACGGCAACTTCATGAGAGATCCTAAGTAAAAGCTGACAAACAGAGCCCCCTCCAAATCCCTGACTCACGGAAATTAATAAGTGATTATGGTGGTTTTAAGCCACTAAGTTTTATTGTAATTTGTTGTGGAGCAATAGATAATGAAAACACTATTATCCAAATTATTGTGAACAGGAAGTATCTTCCTGAATCTCTGATCTCAGAGGATCTGTAGACCTTTCAATAACATGAACCTGATCAGTGCAGCAGAGCAAGACTATTCATACTTCCTGCCAGCACTTTCTCTTTTGGTTCTTGACCATTTCTGTCCTTCCAATAGTATCTATTGCCAATACTTAAAAAAAACACTCAAAGGAAGGATAGATAGATGAAAGAAAGAGGAAGGAAGGAAGGAAGGGAGGGAGGGAGGGAGGAAGGAAAAAAGGGAGGGGGGAAGGAAAAAAGGGAGGGGGGAAGGAGGGAGGGAACAAAGGAAGGAAGAAAGGAAGGAAGGGAGGGAGGGAGGGAGAAAACAAAGAAAGAAAGAGAAAGAAAGAAAGAAAGAAAGAGAAAGAAAGAAAGAAAGAAAGAAAGAAAGAGAAAGAAAGAAAGAAAAGAAAAGAAAGAACCATCTATTAATAGATAAAGAGAAGGTCCTTATTTGCTAAGTATGGTAAGTGCTTCTAAAAGGCAAAAATGAAAACAAAATGCCACAGAGAGACTATGAAACAGATTTACGTTTTTTTTTTATTAGATTTTGAGACTGGAAACCTGGTGCAGGTGTTCCCTGCTCAGGAACCTAATTCTAATTCACTTCAGCCGCCATCATCTTCTGCTACTTCCTTCATTCAGTGTCACATCAACATCCATTTAAGATGCATTACAATTTTTGATGACCACTTTTTAAGTTAGCATTCAGTTCTGTTGATAGAATTGAGAGGCTCAAAATTAGAGTGTCTTCAACAATGTAATTTGTTTAGCTCACATATAAAAAGTCTGACTTAAAGCTGCTATTCTCTGCAAAAGTATCAGGACCCAGGCTTCTTCCCTTATTTATTTATTTATTTATTTACTTTTGCCATCACTAAGGTACTGTCCTTGTCCACATGATCCACAATAAAGTAGAGTGGGTGGGAGGGATAGGGGAAATTGTTCATTTATTCTGTTCACATTCAGTTGACAGGACCATTGTCACATGAATATGGATACTGCAAGAAGGCTGAAAACTCAAAGCTGGATTTCTCACTATTTATTCCCTCTTCAGTATATATCACACACATGTATGAGACTCAGCAGTGGCTGTATGCAAATTTTAAAAATTCCTCATTATAGGCTTGGACAGATTTTTCAATTCTTTTTCTCTACATCCTTTTTGATTAATATTAAAATCTCAATTATCTCCCCTTACTCTCCGCCCTAGCCATGTAATGAATATTGCTTACTCAGGCAATAGCTGGTGCAATTGCATTCCAACAATTGCTGTGACATTTAAACTATTAGAACTATATCTGGGCTGCATTGATGGAACGCTCTTAGGTGATTTATTACACAAGAAGTAGATTTCCTTCCACACAAAACCTTCATAAAACAACATAATTATCATTTCATTGCCAAAGAACTTGAGCGATGATTTTCTCCATCTGTAAAACTTATGTTAAACAACCTGAGTCACGTTATTTTTAAATTGCAAATGGTAATTAAATTATCCAGTTATAAATAGTGTAAATCACTCATTATCTTGTTTTTCTTCTTGGATCTGTAACTGTTCTTGTGATAAATATCCTTCAACATCTGTCTGCAATGTAGGGTGTGGTAAAAACACAAATTCAGTGCAACAAATATTAACAACACTCACCATATGATGGGCTATGTGTGTGGTGGTTAGGAAAAGCCCACTGTAAAGCATTTAAACTGAAATTTGAGTAAGGAGAAGTATCTAACCAAATTCAGGTAACAAGGGCAATTCATCCATGGCAATATTTCATCAAAGGTCTGGAGGAAAGACTCTGGCCCCTTCAAGTTCATTATGTAAATATCATAGAGAATAAGAGAAGAGCAAGTCATGAAGCTGGAGACAGAGTCACCAACTGTATCATGCAAGAGTTTCAGGGATTTTATCCCAAGATCAATTGGAAGCCATTGAAGAGTATCACGTAGGGGACTAAAATAAGTAAATGCTTTTTGAAGAAATCATTCTGTCTCTCATGAGAAGAGAACATGGGGTAGTAAAAATAAAAAACCGAGGATGGTGAACAGGCAAAACTGCATGTGGATAAAGTAATTTAAATGCAATTGGAATAATCCAAGCAAGAGGCTAGAGACTGACAATGCCTTAAACTAGAATACAGAAAATGTGAATGGATCTGAAACTATTTAACAAGCAGAATTGTCATGACTTGCGAGGAAAAAGAAAAAGATGAAAAAAAAGAGAAGGTAATACAGTTACTCTGTGTAATAGTATTCTAGCTGCCTTTTATTCTGATTCTGATTCTTTTCATGCTCTCCAAAATGTCTACAGTAAACAACATTATTGGAAAAGCTAATCTAATCAAAATGTGAAGTTTGTTTTATATTATATTATACAATTGCAATAATAAGAATAATACACAGAAAATAATCCTTCAGGTGCCAATGGTTTGACAAGACTACAGGTGGTTTTTTTTCTTCCCTCTTTGGTGGGCTTTGCAATTTTTTTTTGCAATTTATCCTTCATTTATCTAATCATTTATTCAACAAATATTCACTGAACACCTACAATCTGCCAATCTCTCTGCTAAGGACTGGGGGTGTAGCAACAAAAACTGACAACAGCTCCTGCCTTCACTAAGTTCACATTCTGGTGGTAGTGACAGACATCAGAAAATAAACAAGGTAAACAAGTGAAATACATAGTATACTAAATGGTTAGTAAATTCATTTTGATTCTATTTTTAATTGCCAAAATAAACTTCCGGTACAAATAAGAACGAAGTGAAGCAGAAATAGAACAAACAGGTCAAGTTCAAACAAGCTGGACTCAAATGCCATCTCTTCATCTCTTCTTCGTCCTTACCACCCAATGATAAAGCTTCTATCCCCACTCCTTGAACTGAAAGTACTTTGCCTTTACCAGTATACAGCACTTATCTGGTTATATTAGAGTTGCTGAACATATTTTTGTTTCTCTTTTCCAGCCTGGAGTTATGAATAGACAATGTTTGAAAATAGTGGTAGGGAGACAACCATTGTTCTTACATTTTAATATGAAGTAGTTAATACACCACAAATGAACTTTATTTTTCCCCTACAGATTCTTAAAGTGTGAGCAATATGCATTTATGACTAATTAGGAAATGTCTATTACAAATCCTATTTCTCAAAGAATGCCACATTTGTAACTTTCTATCTTGAAAATATGCTTTTATAAACATCATCTTTTTAACCATCATCTTCTGAGCCTCACAAACCTAATGATAACATGCATCTGACTGCTTGCAAATTTTAGTTGGGAGATATTTCCAGAATGGACAGAATTTATTCACACACATGGTCCACAAATAAGAAGTCACTCTGCCACCCATTGGCAATCAGTCACATCACAACCTCCGCAGCTAACAGAGTTGAGAATTGTTTATTTGAGGCTGTGAACAGTGAAAAACAGATGTCAGAGAAGATTATCACAGCCCTGCTAAACTTTCCCAATGATTTGGAAAGTTTTAGGTGAATTATCTCACGGTTAAAGGATCCATGTGTATTTTGCCTGTTTTCTGTTTTACGCTGATAAAATGAAACTTCTATCCTAACTACAAATTAATGTTTTTTTTTAAGGGTAGACTGAATGTGTTCATTTAATATTCATGATCCATTTGGTAACGCATCTTAAAAATTAATAGCATGTATAACATTGTGTTTCTAATGAAAGGACTTGAACATTCCTTATAACGTGCAACGACTAAGTTTATTTTATAAACAGTGAAAATAATTCACCAAGTACAGTGTGATTAGCTCTTTGCTGCAAAGGGTACTCACAAATCCTGATGCTACAGGAATTATGACTTGGGGGTAAGCTATTTCAAACCTCAATAACTTTATTCCCTTTGGATTATGGTGGGAATATGGTTTATTGATTTTTCTCAAAACATCTAGTGCTTTTCGATGAGGCAAAAGTTTCAAGTATCTTTATGCGGTAATTTCAAAATTCTCCTCAAACTATAAACAAAGATTTTTTTTCCTGTACAATGACTATGAAGCAATACATATTATAATGCAGATCAGGCTCCTCGTGACAGCAAAAAAGAAATGTAATTATAGATAAAAATCATCATCCAAAGAAATACCTTTCCCCGAGAGTCAGCAGCATGCTTTTATAACACATGGTATTTAACCCTGCTTTTTACAGAACATGCACTTTTAAAAAAACATAAGTCCATACAACATAAAGGCAGATTGAAATAAATAGGGTATGCATCATCTAAGTGCAAAGTTTTTACAAAAGAATAATCATAATGATTTTATTAATTAAAATTAAAAACAAAGCCAAAATAATAGAAAATGTGTTATGCATTTGTCAAAGAATGCATAAAATTGTTTTTAAACTGCAAAGAAATGAGCTATTAGAGTTTTGAGTCTAGATTTTTAAATCACATCTTGAATTAATAAATAATACAATAGTATAGTTAATAACTCATCATATATAAATATGTCTCAGATATCCTGAAACACATTACCTTATAAACAGGAGCTAACTGGAGACTGAGATTATGAGCAATTTTTATTTTTTTTCTTTTTATACTTTTTGGTAACTTGGATAAAAATTACTTTTCTAAACAGCATAATTTTTAAGATATCAACAAATATCAAATCACTTACATTATTTCTTTGCTGATCAGACTTTTTATTTCTATTTTTTTCTGAGACAGAGTCTCACTCAGTCCTCCAGGATGGAGTACAGTGACACAATCATGGCTCACTACAGCCTCAACCTTGGGGACTCAAACAGTCCTTCCACCTCAGCCTCCCAAGGAACTAGGATCACAGGTGTGCACCACCATGTCTGGCTAATTTTTTATATTATTTGTTGTAGACACAGGGTCTTCCTATGTTTCTCAGGCTAGCCTTAAACTTCTGGGCTCAAGAAATCCGCCTGACTTCACCTCTCAAAGTGCAGGAATTATAGGCACGAGCCACCGCACCCAGACCAGAATTTTCTTTATAAATAATACAAACCACTCTTACCTTCAGCTGAATTAGCATAAATTTCAAATTATTGGTGTCCACTTAAATGTAATTTTCTTCTTTATATAAGCACATATTTATTCCTTATAAATATGAAAATAATAAGGTACCTTTTACCATGCATTCATTTCATGCCAGACAAAATGTTAATTATTTTTAATAATCCCAGAAATCCTCTGAAGAAGTATGATTCTTATTTTACAACAAACAAACTGGAGCCCAGTTAAATATTTTCCCTACCGTTGCACAGCTCAGAAGTCACGATTTCAGCCCTTGACTAAAGAACTCTAATCCTGTGCTCTTCTAACTACATTTCACAGCAATATAGAGAGCTAGGTGTTACAGAGATTTCGAATAAGTAGAAACATCTGCAATACCCCAAACAATTTCACAATCTGGTTAGAGAGAAGATATAATATCTGTAAATGACTGTTTACAAATGATTAATTATCATTTGTCACGCACTGTGCTAAATACTTTACATAGATTATCTCCTTTATTTCCAGAGCTGACATCTGACAAGTTTCTGCATGAATCCCACGTCACAGGGAAGTGTTCCTTAGCCTCCTAAGATACACCAGCTCCCTGTGTCGTGTGCTCATTGTAACTGACTCTCTTCTTCCGGTTTTCAGTTTTATATTTATTGGATGAAAAACTTCATGAGGGCAATAAAAACTGGCTTTTCTTGTTCCCACTCCCAACAAAGTGTTGGACACACTTAAAATAGCACTGGACAGAGAAAAAATTAAAATTAATATTTGTGTCTCTTGAGTCACTCAAAAAAACCAGAGGAATGTTTCTATTCATAATCTACAGTAAAGCATCTAAAAATGATCTCGTCTCTCTCTCAGTATCTCACTTGTAGTATAGCTGACACTAAAATCTCTTTCTTCTTTCTCTCTTAACTTTCTAAAATTCTCTTTCAACTCCGTATCTTTCTTTTTTCTTTTCTTTTTTTTTCTGTATCTTTCTTTATCCTCTATCCTCTTTCACCCTTCACATGTCTCAGGTTTCAAATTTGGCTTCTTTCAATTTATTGACTCTATTAATTATTCTAATTATTCTCAACAAAGTTTCAGAGACAGCAGTGAAAAACACAGAATGAACAGAGGAGATAGACATATCTTGCATATCAGTCCAAAGAGTGTTCGTTCCTCCGTTGTACAGTGGTAGGGCGTTAAAAGTTTACGAGAAATGTCATGATGAAAGCAGTATTCAATGAAGGTTAAGTGGGTGATATTCTGCAGAATAAATTGTAGGAAAGGAAAGAAATTTGAAGGCAAAAGATTTGTTGTAAGGCCACTATACGAACCTAAGATTCAAGTAATGAGTACTTGGGGTGGAGGCAGTAAGAATTGAAAAAAAAAATGCATGGATAAAAACAGTAATTATAAAAGAATGAAATTTAAAAGAATTTCTAGCTAATCGACTATTCCAATTAGCTGATGGGAAGGAAAGAATCAAAGATGATTCCACTTACAAGCCTGGCTAAATATAAGAATGACTCAAAGATACAGGAAGTCCAATATTACAATCTCCATCTAGCTTTGACTTTGGAAACATATTCATTATTATGCTTACCAAAAATGATTAAGTATAATTCAATACACATATAATGCCTTGTTGTATGTAAATGTCCTGCTATATTAATGCATTTTCATTAATGCTGGATTACTAACAAAGTACATAATAACAATGCAGTAGAAAAAAAGTACATTTATCCCAAAGTAAAGGAAGAAAGTAAGAAAAGAAAACTAATAAAACGGTTAGCTTTTCACTTGCAACTGTATTCGGTAAGGTGAGAAAAAACAAAATTATAATATTATGTATCGATCTTATGAGCAGTTCCAATGCATTTGCTGTCCACAGCACAATAAAATGGCATTACTGGGTACAATATAATCACTATCTCTAATCCGAAAAAGAAGTCATATTTGCCTCCAGGCAGAATTGTATTTTGAAAGAAACCCTTAAAATGCCAGCTATCCTAAGCCTGTGGGTAGGACAAGCTCCACAGAGACTGCTTCATACTCTTAATTTGTATGGTGAGATCTGTAAATAAAGGAACATGTGCAGGGTTTAAAAACACACATATTGGTGAAAAGGCCATATTGATTATATATTATTCTTAGGCATAAGTCTATGTTCACTAAGCAAATTTTTTAAAATCTGACATCTTAAGAGAGAGAACATGCTGTAGTGAATGACTTCACAATGTGCCGCTTGGCTGGGCTGAACTACAACTCCCAGAAGACCCTTCTCTGTATGTTTCCTGTTAGAGTGGACCAACCACAGAGAGATTCTCATGGGATATTTGGAGGGAGGAATTGAACCAGCACTCGTTTTGTTGCTCATACATCTTACCTATCTTCTGGCTGTGATGTTGGCATAGGATGGCTGCCAGGCCTACAACTGCTCCACCTTCTCCCAGTTCTCTTTCAGCAACACCAACTACTGGGCCAGATCTCTGTGTTCAGCTCCATGACATCGAGCTCTTTGACTACTACAGGACATCAGTGCCATCAGTCCAGAGGCAATAAGAACTGACACTTCAGTCAGTCCTTGTGGACTTCAGTTTGTGTGTTCCAGTTCATTCCCACTGTCTCCCAATGTATATCCACCTTCCCTTCCCAAGTGAACAAGTTCAAGCATCAGATCAGATATGAAGGCAAACAGCAGTCAAGAGACTGCCTAACCAGGTTCCACAGTTGCACTAGGTATACTCCATATGTGTCTATGTGTGTTTAACCTAGTGGTTCCACTTGCCTGATTAAACATTTACTGATTATGCATACACTGTCCAACACTGCTAACATGAGTATACAATCTAATAATTTACTCATCTAACTAACAGAATTTAGAAACTATGAGTTAAACACTATTCTAAGCATTGAGTATGTTACTGGAAAGGGTCTGGATCCACACTCCAAAAGAGGGTTCTTGGATCTTGCACAAGAAAGAATTTGGGGCAAGTCCATAGAGTAAAGTGAAACAAGTTTGTTAAGGAATAAAGAATGGCTACTCCATGGGCAATAGGGCTGCTTGTTGCCCATTTTCTTGGTTATTTATCAATCGTATGCTAAACAAGGGGTGGATTATTTATACCTCCCCTTTTTAGACCATACAGGGTAAATTCCTGATGTTGCCATGGCATTTATAAACTGTCATGGCACTGGTGGAGGTGTAGCAGTGAGGATGAGCAGAGGTCACTCTCATCGCCATCTTGGTTTTGGTGAGTTTTAGCCAGCTTCTTTACCTGTTTTATCAGCAAGGGCTTCGTGGCCTGTATCTCCTGCTGACCTCCTATCTCATCCTGTGACTTAGAATGCCTAGCCATCTGTGAATACATCCCACTAGGTTGCAGCCTTATTTTGTTTAACCCCTATTCAACATGGAGTTGCTCTGGTTTAAATGTTTCTGACAGGTACACTGGGGATACAGCAACTAACAAGACAGATGTCCCTTCCCTCATGGAGCTTACATACTAATAGGGAAAATAAAACTAAACAAATTAACATATACGTAAGCAAGCACAAAACATTTTACATAGTGTATTAGTTTGTTATTGCTGCAGTTAGAAACTTAGTGGCTTAAAACAAGACAAATTTATCTTACATTTCTGGAGGTCAGAAATCCAAAGGTATTGTCAGGGCTTTGTTCCTTCTGGAGGCTCTAAGGGGAAATCTGTTTTCTGATTTTTTGCCGCTTCTGGAGACCACCTGCAGTCCTTGATTTGTACCCCTTCCTTCATCTTCATAGTATGTGAGTCTAACCTCTGCTTCTGTCCTTGTATCTTCTGTCCCTGATCCTCCTGCTTGCCTCTTATAACAACCCTTGCAATTATATTGAGCCCACGCAGAATTTTGTCCAATTAGATAATCCAAGGTAATCTCCCCATGTCGAGATACTTAATCATATCTGCAAAATCCCTTTCACTATGTAACATATATTTACAGGTTCCTTCAATTAGAACATGGACACTTGGGTGGGGTGGTGCAGTGAGGGGTGACAGTCAGGAGACAGGTACATTATTTAGCCTATTGTATTAGTTAGGGTTCTCTAGAGACACAGAACCAATGGAATATATATATATATATATATATATATATATATATATATATATGTATATGTATATAAAGGGGACTTTATTAAGTATTAACTCACACAATGACAAGGTCCTACAATAGGCCTTCTGCAGGCTGAGGAAGAAAAGAGAGCCAATCCAAGTTCCAAAACTGAAGAACTTGGAGTCTGATATTTAAGGGCAGGAAGCATCCAGCATGAGAGAAAGATGTAGGCTGGGAGATTAGGCCAATCTCTCTTCACATTTTTCTGCCTGCTTATATTCTAGCAGTACTGGGAGCTGATTAGATTGTGCCCATCCAGGTTAAGGGTGGCTCTGCCTTCCCCAGCCCGCTGACTTGAATGTTAAATCTCCTTTGGCAGCACCCTCACAGACACACCCAGGATCAACACTTTGTATCCTTCAATCCAATCAAGTTGACACTCAGTATTAACCATTACATCTATCATAGATAATAATTTGTATTTTGAAGAAAATAAGATAAAGGGACGTAAGTGCTCTTTTATAGAGCGTGATCAGTAATATCCTCTCTTAAATAATTTTTTTCAAGCAGAAACCTGAATGATAAGAAAAATGCAATTCTAATCTAGATAGAAAGACTAAAAAATGTTAAGGCCCTGAGGGGGAAAGTTGGATAAATTCAAGAAAAAGAAAAGTCACTTTAGATAGAACATACCAAGCAAGATGGATATGTGATACGAGCCGACCTAAAGAAATATTCCCAAGGCTGGATCCTATAAGGCCATGCGCTAAGCAAGTTGGGCTTTATTCAAGGTATAATGGGAGCCCAAAGCGGTGTAGTGCTGTAGGTGAGTTAGACAGGACGATAAATTATCTGATGTACTTCTTAAGACGTTTACTCTGGCAAAAAGCAAAAAAACTAAAGAGGATCGAATAGTATAGTTACTACCTACTCCCTTACTCTTTTATGTTCCTCATCATCCCATCATTATTTGAGAGTTTTTTTACTTGATTATTTATTTTCTAGTGAGGTCCATGGACCACTAGCACTGATATTACCTGGGAACATATTAGATATACAGAATATATATCTAATGTGTGTATTATTATATATAATACACATTATATATTACATATATTCATACATATGATGATTCGTACATACAAGTTTGTGAAGCACAGTTTTAAGAAACATTGAAGTAGTCTTAGGAAGCGCAGTAACTTGACCTAGGGTAGGGGATTGTGAAAAGTACTCATATTCAGGATATATTCTAGAGGTAGAAGCTAATAAAAATTGCAGCTGGATTGATTGTAGGTAGGAAGTGGAGGAAAGAAATCTACAAGGAAAACATGTAAATTTGGGGCCTGAGTAATTGGAGCTGGTGGTGCTACTTACTGAGAGTGAGAAGATTGAGACAACAGTAGGTTTGGTTTGTTTTGTGTTTATTATGTTTGAGATGCCTATTAGACATCGAAGTGGCAGTGTAAGTCATTCAATTACTCGTGTTAGTATCTGAGCTACCCCTAAAATATGTAGAACCCCAGTAAAATACCTTGTTTCCAGTGACTCATGAAAGTTAACAATGAGTAATAAGTCTATGAACATTTAACTACAACAACAAAAAAGGCAAGCAAGCAGAAAATTTCCCAAAACTCTTTGCCTATGAATAACGAAGGTTATCAACATCTGAAACTATCCAGCCTAATAGGGCAAGTGACTGGCTTAATTTAGGGGCATTCAGATGTTTCCATATCTTCTTTCTTTCTTTCTTTCTTTTTTTTTTTTTTTTTTTTTTGAGATGGAGTTTCACTCTTGTTACCCAGGCTGGAGTGCAATGGCACGATCACGGCTCACCGTAACCTAAGCCTCCTGGGTTCAAGCAATTCTCCTGCCTCAGCCTCCCGAGTAGCTGGGACTACAGGTGCACCACCATGGCCAGCTAATTTTTTGTATTTTTAGTAGAGACGGGGTTTCACCATGTTGACCAGGATGGTCTCGATCTCTTGACCTTGTGATCCATCCGCCTCGGCCTCCCAAAGTGCTGGCATTATAGGCGTGAGCCACCGCGCCCGGCCAGATGTTTCCATATCCTATATAATACATACCATGCAAATAAGGTAACATTGACTTCTCTCTGCAGGTCATTTATAATTCCATTGCTTTTTTCTGCATATTTTGGGTCTAAGGGTCATACTGATCACCATAAAGTTCTGAGGTAAGTTTGAAACAGGGGATGTAAATTTGGAAGACATGAGGTTATGATTGGAATTTAAAGTCATGGACTATTGGAAGCCATCACTTGGTGAGAAAACATAGAAATGAGAAAAGAAATGAGAATGATCCCAGGAACACGCCATTGTGTAGAGGCAGTAGTATGGAATAAGACCCTTCAAAAGAATTTGAAATAAAGTGGTTAATTTGGTCATTTGGTAGCCCAGAGAAGAGAAGAAAATATTTTAAAAAGGGGGAAATGGTCAACCATGTCAAATGCTGTAAACAGGTCGAATAAAATGAAGACAAAGGTTTTACCTTTAAATTTGGAAAAATGAAGGTTGCTAGTTACCTCCACAAAGTGAATCTCAGAAGAGAAAAATGACTGAATTGTACTGATTGCCAATTAGTCACTAAGCAAAGCCTTAATTACTGTGGCACTCTATGAGAGAACTCTTGTCCAATGCAAAGATGGAGAGGATTCTGCAGTGAGGCGTTGAGACTAATGTGACACAAACACTTGAGGGTTTTATCTTATGTCATCAAACCCTGGAGAAGAACTGTACGGATTAATGAAAGAATTACAGGAATAGTACAGATATCTGCACAGCAGTTTCTAACTGACTAGTTAGTAAACAGAAGGAACTTAGGGAAATAATTTTATCTGAACTTTTGTGTAATTCCATCAAGTTACTTACTGAAAAAGTGATTACATTTTTTAATGCAAATTTAAAATGATATATTTTTTTAAATATAGATTCTGCTTTTTAACAGAAAACATGCCATTCACAACCCTAAAGCTTTTTCTTTTTGTACTTTTCTATTATATCTGATTTTCGAGGCATTATAAAGAGGAAACCCTATTTGGAGTGGGTTGAAGAGAAAATAAGAGATATACAAGTGTAGAGAGCAAATATGTATATCACTTCTTCAAAGAGTTTTGCCAGGAAAGGAAGCAGAGAAATGAAGTGGAAAATGGAAGGGAATATAAGATCAAAGAAAAGTTGTTGTTAAGATGAGATATATTGTAGTCTTCTTTTTCATAAAGACAATGACTCAATAACAAAGGAAAACTTGTTGATAGAGGAGAAAGAAGGAAAATTGCAGGAGCCAAGTACTTAAGTTCATGAGAAAGAATAAGATATAGCAAATAAGTGAAGGTTTTGGCTTTGGATGGTGTAAGGGCAGTTCAAATTACAAGTCATATTTCTCATTAACTGAAGTATTGACATTCTGTTTTTGTACCCTGGTCTCCTGTGAGTTTTCCTAGCAGAAAACAGCATGCTGAGTTTGAGAACTTCAAGACACTGACAAGATTTGGCTTCTATGGCTGACAGCATCAAACTGAACTTAGCAAATCCACTGAGAAAAAGCCATTTTTAGAGGACCTGATTGGGAGGCCAGCCGACTTCTCCTTACGACACAACTTCTTCCCTCTCTGTGACAGCTTTCTTTCAAAGCTTTTCAAAGAACAGCTCATAAATTCATTACCCTTTAGATCTCAACTCATGCATATTTTTAAATAAATCTACCTTTAGGAAAAAAATAATCATATACAATGTTTAATTGAGACACTGAATCCACTAACATGAAAGCAGCTATTTTTCTCCACTCATACTTGCTGAGTGAGAATTCTGTAAGGACTAGCAAATTAAAATCAGATGATAAAGAATGTAATGAGATGGCTTTGTGGATTCATAAAACAGCACAAAAAATATATTTTTCTACCAAGAGTATTGTTGGATGTAATATGTAAACCTTTTATTTGGTATTTCACTTTGTTACTGACTTCTGTGCTTAATTGGTAGTGGAGTTATAACTTATAAGTCCATTTTTTTAAAAAAAGAAGTTGGATAGATGTAGACTAGAATGTGTTAAGGCATTGCAATTCAAGTCCCTGCTTCAGTGGGAAGCTGGATAAAAATTGTGGGTGGTATTGATGCTGTTGATTATGCAAATCAGAGAAGCACGAGAAGTAAAAGTTGTATCATTTCCGTGATGGATAGAAATGGGCTTAGGGTTGACAGGCAATCTAAAAATTACTATTACCTCTCATTATATCCTTCTGAGCATTTCCGTTTGTGCAGAATGGGATTTTAAACATCTTGATCAAGCAACAGGAATCTGCCTCATCTCCTGACACTGACGATCAGCCAGCAGGGCAATATTGTTGCTCTAGCTGGCATCCTGATGCTGTGATGAAACTGCATGAGACATTACTCAAGAAGTGGGTTGTGATTGAAAATAGCCAGCAGAAATTTAAAGGTAAGTATCATTTTGCCACTCATGAAATGATCAAAAGCTTCACATAGACATGTGCCTATGAGGGCTGATATAAGATTCACTCTGCTATTCCATTCTCAAGATGGAAATTTAAACATCTTCAGCCACTTTAGATTCATAAAGTTGTAGGATCTGAGAAACTACCCAGTTTCAAAATGTTCAAATAAGCAATCAGAAGCCCACATTTTAATGTGGCACTCCCACTACGACGAGCCAAGTGCCAGCTATGGAAATCAGTTGTCATGAGTCACAGACCATTGCTCTTTCTAGTTTATAATTTGAGGGAAAAAAATATGAAAGGTGTTTTTTTTTGATCTGCAGATATAAACTCCTATACTTTTTAAAATAATTTGAAGATATTTATTTAAAACCCTTCAGGTTTCCTGGCAATAAAGTAACACCATTCTAAAGATAGATTTGAGAAGAGTGATGGTGGTAACAATTCTTTTAGTTTTTCTAAGTTTCCATTTTCTCATCAGTAGATATGAAAAATAATGTCTACCTTCCAGGAGGGATTAAAAAATTAATTGAATTACAATTTTAAAATGTTCAGTTCAGAATTTGACAGTGAGTACTCAATAAACGGTGGTGAATATCATCATCATCATCATCCTCACGGACGAACACCAAAAAGACATGTTTTATCACATATTTCAAAGGCTGAAAGGAATTTTTAAAAGACATCTATTTATCTCCTTTGTTTTGTGTACCAGAGTTGAGATTCTACTTATCCATCCCAAATCTTCTCTCAAATGATTATTAAAAAGAAGATAACAACACTAAGATAACAACACTTCTTAGTGGATTATTATAACCATGTCAATAATGTTATTTAATTGTTATGGTTATGTATAGCTGTCATATAGCTGTTTTCCTTATGAGATATTTCTGCAGTTCTAAACCACAGCAGCTGACAGCTTCTGGGGACAGTATCTTAATTAAGGATCATTGTGCAGAAATATTTTCTCTGACTAGGAAGCGGGAGAGAGGCTTTAAGGAGGCAAGCAGAAATGTGTTAGGGATGTCCAGAGACCAAAGGGCTTTTGTGAGCTTACAGGGTCTTCTTTTTGCCTAAGAAAGCTCTCTGATTAGACAGGAAGCTGTCACAGGAGCATAAAAGCCACTTTTAGCACCATATGAAGTAATCTTACTTTGTTGTTGTTGTTAGACCAGTGAACATTAGTTCTCCCATTGCAGCTGCCAATTATTTAAGAAGAAGCAAAACTCAAGAAAGTTAGGAACAAATAATATCCATGAAATGATAAAGTTGCACCCAGAAGTGGGTACAACTTGTGGCTAGCTTTGTGGTTCTTCAGTAATACTGGGCTTAGAAACAGATAGAAGAGAGTAACTCCAATTTTATTTAATTGGAAGTAGATATCTCAATGTGAGTAAGATAGTTCTTTTCAAATTAACTGTTGCCAGGGACTCAAGGGACAAAAGTCACTATATCTCATCAGTATTGGGTATGGACAACCTAATAAATGAAAGGTAATCCCTTTTAAAGAAATAGGAAAGAATCAAACTCAGAAGAAGGACAAGAGCTCCCCAAAGATCCTAAGCACAGATTAGAAACATAAATGTAACTAAAAGATAAGACTCAAAAAGAAATAGTTCTGTCACTGTCCTGTAATACAGGATCATCTGAGAATCCCCATGGGATTTGGATCATGTTTACAATTGACAACTAATTCTGAATAGGTATATATGGCACAAGCTTATTAATAAGAATTTTATTCACCGATGATATAACAGATAATTACAAAATGCCCAGTGCAGAGCCAGCCCTGTGACAGGCACCAGGGTTACATCGGGGAAAGCTGTACACAATCCTTGACCTTAGAGAGCTTAAAATCCTATGAGGGAAATGGACGTTAAGTCGTACAGCTGTGCCATAAAATGTGTAATGAAATAATTGAAGAGGAGATCTGATTTAGGCTGGAGATGTAGCAGAATTTAATCTCTAATCTGAAAGACTAATAAGAATTAGCTAATGATGAAGGAAAACAAACATTCCAAGGCAGAAGTCTTGAGGTGGAAGAGAAGTTGGAGAAGCTGAAGAACTGATAGAAAGGCAGTGACTTAGTGTTGACTGAGACAAGGGAAGAGAAGAAACAGGCATAGCTAGGGATGTCAGCAGAAACAGGATCACACAGACTGTGTGAAGAATTTTTAATTTATTCCAAGTTTAATCAAAGTGTCATTGAAGTGTTTTAGGCAGCGGGGGTGAAATCATTAGATTTACTTTTCAGAAGGAATAACTTGGGACAGTTCTATATAGAGCATAACAATGTATATGAGAATATACATATTTATATATAACATACAAACAAGTTAGTAGGAAACTGCCATGGTCTAGCGAGGCACGGTGGTGACTTAGACTAGACAAGAGATGTGAAAGGAAGTGGTTGCATTCAAGACCTATTCTTACAGAAGCATCTGTAGACCCAGTAATAGACTAGATGTATTAGATTGGTGCAAAAGCAATTTCAGGTTTGGACTGTGGATTTTAAAGCATTATAACTAGGCTCAGACACATCTATATTAATCAAAACAGAAACCATTGCAATCAACACATTTTTGCCAATGAGAAGTAAGCGTGTTTATTTCCGGAGCAAAAAGTTCCATGCTTTTCAAACTTTTGGAAACCATTTTCTGCATCCTGCTTGTTGTGGAAGTATTTTCTCTGCAAAAAGTTGTCGAGATGCTTGAAGAAGTGGTAGTCAGTTGGAGAGAGGTCAGGTGAACATGGCCGATGAAGCAAAACTTCACAGCCCAATTCGTTCAACTTTTGAAGCGTTGGTCGTGGCATGTGAGGTCAGGCACTGTCCTGGAGAATTGTGCCCTTTCTGTTGACCAATGCCAGCTGCAGGCGTTGCCGTTTTCAGTGCATCTCATCCATTTGCTGAGCATACTTCTCAAATGTAATGGTTCTCTCGGGATTCAGAAAGCTGTAGTGAATCAGACTGGCAGCAGACCTCCAGACAGTGACCGTGACTTTTTTACTTGGTGCAAGTTTGACTTTGGGAAGTGTTTTGGAGCTTCTTCTCAGTCCAAACACTGAGCTGGTCATTGCCGGTTGTTGTATAAAATCCACTTGTCATCGCATGTTACAATTTGATCCAGAAATGGCTCATTGTTGTTGCATAGAATAAGAGAAGACAACATTTCAAGAGGACATTCCCCACACCGCACCCCCCCGCCCCGCTCAGCTCATGAGGCACCCACTTATCGAGACTTTTCACCTCTCCAATTTGCTTCAAATGCCAAATAACCATAGAATGGTCAACATGGAGTTCTTTGGCAACTTCCCATATAGTTGTAAGAAGATCAGTTTTGATGATTGCTCTCAGTTGGTCATTGTCAACTTCTGACGGGCGGCCACTATGCTCCTCATCGTCAAGGCTCTCATCTCCTCTGCAAAATTTCTTGAACCACCGCTACACTGTACGTTCACTAGCAGTTCCTGGGCCAAATGCGTGGTTGATGTTGCAAGCTGTCTCCGCTGCTTTACAACTCGTTTTGAACTCGAATAAGAAAATTGCTCAAATTTGCCTTTCGTCTAACATGATTTCTATAGTCTAAAATAAGCACAAAATAAACAGCAAGTGATAAGTCATTAGCAAGAAAACTAAAGCAAGAAATGCCCATTAAAATGATATATGACATAACCACATTTATTTAAGAATGTATTCCATTATCAAATGGCAAATTCCAACAATGCAAAAACTGCAATTTTTAGCACTCACCTAATAGAATGTGTCTAAGAATAAAGTGTCAGAATCTTTTTCTGGTTTCTGGTTGAAATTGCAAAGCATAGGAAGCAGCCATTTGCTGAGATGTAAAACATAACAAAATCACAGAGGTGGAGAAGCGTGAGAGGTAAGGAAAGAGAATAAAAGTTCAGTTGAGGGCAGGCTTCATTGTAAACTAAAAGAGGAAATAAAGAAGACTAAAACTGGGTGGTAGCAGAATCTTTAGGGGAGAATAATTTTTTAAGTTTATTTTATGTTCTACATTACCACACAAATACATGCACATATACACACACATATATATGTATATATACACACCTTTATATATATATTTGTATACCTTTATATATCCTAATGCATATATATATTATAGGTATATCTATTTTGTGTGTATGTGTATAAATATATAGGCACTTAAGATTTTAATCTTTCCACAGAATGTTATATTTTGCAGAAAGAACACAGGCTTATTCAATATTTTGACATATGCATAAGACACCTCTCACATAAGCTCATAAATGATTATCCTTCAAATTAGTAGTATACAACAGAATAGATATTTATGAATTTGCTATGGGTATGCTAAACCGAAGCTGTCAATGTTTATTTATAGACCTTAACATTTAAAGTTAAAATTTTATTTTCTATTTTGTTTTAAGGTCATTGGATAAGTGAAAGCAGCCAGACACAAAGGAGCGTATACTGTATGATTCAATTTATGTAAAACTCTAGAAAATGCAAACTAATCCATGAGGATGAAATGCAAATCAGTGATTGCCTGGGACTGGGCATGGAGGGTGGGAGGGCTGCAAAGGGCCAGATGAAACTTTTGAAGGTGATGAAAATAATCAGTATCTGTATTGTGGTGATAGTTTCCCCATATACAACTGTCAAAAGTTACCAAATTGTACAATTTAAATGAATATCACTTATTAAACACAAATTATGCCTCAATACAGTTGATTGAACAATAAATATAAGTCACAAGAAACGTTGATCATCATGCACAAAATATAAATGAAATGAATCAAGTGCTAGAAGAAAGGTTTCTAGCTAAAGATCAGGTTCAATTCTATTCAACTATCTGAAATGCAAAAATATGATTTTTACCAGCACAAATTAAAATAAAACTAGCATCTTAAAGAGGGTCATAGAACCAAGATGTCCTCTAAGACAAAATTAAAATCTGTGTTGTGATAAACCAGATACTGAGGGGAATAAAACAGAGAGATGCAGGCAAGTTAGAGGTGCCGTCTCTTTATATAGAAAATGAAATGGGCTATTGCATGCAGGGTTGTCAGGAATGTTATAGTTACTGATGGTTCAACCTGAAAATTTTATGGAATCAGATGTTAAAATTTCTCAGAACTCTTAATGGAACCAGCATAAAGGGTGCTGGCTGAGTATTTTCCTTGTACTTCATAAAATCCACCATCCCACATCAGAATTTTAGAGTCCACATTATAATTAATTATGCCTACAGAATGTTGGCACATGCAGGAGGGTCATACAGAAGCCCTTTATGTCTCATATAAAACACTATCACAGGATTACAACACACTACCACACTCATTACAATTTACTACAAGCCTGACAAAATAATCAAATTCACTAGATTAAAACTAAATTATTTTCTTCATTTAACTAGTACAGCCTGCTTCACAAACTCAAAGTTCACTTATGGCTATATTTCTTTATTGTCTTCCAATCAATTACTAAACGCCTCATACACCAACAGCTGTAGTATCTTTCACTTGAATTTTCTCTCTCCTTCTAAATCACTCAAAGAAAAAAAAAGGTAGAGTAATCCTGGATCAGGGAGTGTGCAATAGAGTTCCTGTGAGTCTACTACAGCCATTGTTTCTTGCTGCCATCCAGTGTCACACCACAGTGGAACTGGCACCTGTGTGTTGCTAGTCTAGCTCACTGCATAAATACAAAATTTTAAGAGATAGTGAGTCTCTCTCAGGCTTGATCTGTCTTTGGAGACAACACCCTTAGGCTCAGGCATTGCTCCCCAAAGCTCAAGCCTGGGCCATGGTGACAGAGTGAAATGGACAAAGTCCATTTCAGACATGAAATTAGCCATGTATCCCACCAAAAACTGTCACTTTCATTCACTGCACAACTGTTTGGGGCCTAGAGGCATCAGCCTAGAATCTGTCTCAAGGTAATTTTACTCAAGACAATTTTATTTCAGCAGACATTTGCACCTGAGCCTTGTCCAGGGCAACCTTAATCCAGGCTTAACAGGTCTTCGTAGCTTTATACCTTGGAAAGTTGAGCCGAGGGCACCGATTTCATCATTTCCAGAAGGTCCAGTGATTTAGAATGACCCCAAAAGCTATTCCGAGATCATGAAGCTGCCATAACAAAATATCGTAGACTGGATGGCTTAAACCAGAGACATTTATTTCTGACAGTTCTGGAGGCTGGGAAGTCGTAGATCAAGGTGCTGGTATATTTGGTTCCTTGTGAGGGCTCTCTTCCTTACTTGAAGACGTCTGCTTTCTCACTGTGTCTTCAGATGGTGAAAAGAGAGCTCTGCTGTTTCTTCCTCGTCATATAAGGACACTAATACCAGCATGAGAGTCCTACTCTCATGACTTCATTGAAGCCTAATTACCTCCCAAAGATCTCATCTCCAAATACCATCACATAGGGAGTCAGAGCTTTAATATATGAATTGAGCAGGGAAGTGAGAGAGACACAGTTCAGTCCATAGCACTATCTCCTCTCCAAAGCCTTTGCATACTAGAAATCCCAGGGCAATAATAACCTTGACAAAGACAAAAATATTTGTTGCTAAGCCCTAACACAAGAAAATGGTTATCCACTATAACAAATGTTGTTGGCGCCCTATCTGTATCCTCTTGGCCATCATTATTTCTGGGCACACCTGCTATCTCCCAGCTGCAAGCATGTTGCTGGGGAATTTCTCTGGACATTAGTGTATGCTCTGCCCATACACTGGACAGGCAAAAAGTGCTTAGGAGCTATCCTGCCCTGGGAATACCCTCAACAAATGCTGGATGGGGGTTGTTGGATACATAACACAGCTTCCTTGCCCTGCCAAGAGAGGTACTTGAAGGAGTGTTCACTGTTTCTCAGAATTCTCCAAGGGATTAGGCATTGATAATTTGCTTAATAACTCACTTTTCTTGGCTTTCTTCTTTTACTCCCTTCCAAACCTTCCTACCAATGTTTCCTGAGATTATCTCCTAATAAACTCTTTGCACTCAAATCCTTCTCTAAGAGTCTAATTTTAAAGAAAACTAAGACACTCCCTTAATAGTTCAGCATAACCAAGAGGGCCAAGGCTGGAGAGCGGTCAGGAAAAATGTCGGAGGCACAATCTCAGAATATGCAGGTCACTTGGGGAAATAACAGCACCGAAACCAAAGCTGGGAAGTTTTAGAGAAGGAAAGCCAGGCAGCTCGTCAATAGATTCCGGTCATAATTGGAGAAGTTAAGAGGATGGCAAAGCACAGAGGAGACACTGAAGGAAAGAATTCATATATAAATGACGCGAGCTGTTAGCACTATCTCCAGCTACCAGGCAAAAGGAATCCCTAGGGAACAGTGCACATGTTCCTTAATCCTGAATTTGTGTGTTTCAGAGCACTAGTAATGAGACACTTTCACAGCAGGAGGAAATACTGTGGCCATGTATATCTGTATTGCTTCTATATGTTACCAAAGTATATTCTCTCATATTATCCCAAGAGACCCTTGAAAATAAATCTTGTCCCTCCAGTAAGATTATATGCTTAAATACATTCTTTATACTAAGCATAGTCTAGGGCATTCAATGAAATTAAATCACACATAGAAATATATGATATGTTTAGGTGGATACCTGTGTACGTAAGTTAAGCCTCAAGTAAGAATTGTACTGCTTTCTCATGTATAGATGATTATACAGGCTATTTAATCCTCACGGCAATTTTTGTAAGGTAGATCAGGAAAAATGCCTCTTTTCGCTTTTGGAGTTATATATATATATATTTGGAGATATATATATATATGGTGTCTGTGGGTTTGTGTGTGGGTGTGTTGAGTTACGACGTACAAATTGAGTCATTCAGAATCACTGGAATCACAGCAGAAGACTAGTAGTAAATTCCAGCCTAAATTAAAAGTGCTAATATTCCTTCAGTTAGTACTGGCTTGCAGCAATCCCAAATTTTATACTCTGAAATATACTTCCAACTCAGAATAAAGGTAACATAAAGGTAACCCTATTTTTAGAACTTGAAAATAGAGCAGTTTTTTCCTCTTTTACTCCCTCTGCTTTCTCCTGAAAATATTTTTTTTTCTTCAGGCAAACACATGCAAATTATTCTTTTAAAAAATAATATTCTGGCCGGGTGCAGTGGCTCATGCCTGTAATCCCAGCACTTTGGGAGACTGAGGCTAGTGGATGACCTGAAGTCAGGAGTTCGAGACCAGCCTGGCCAATATGATGAAACCCTGTCTCTGCTAAAAATACAAAAAGCCATCCAGGTGTGGTGGCAGATGCCTGTAATCCTAGCTACTTGGGAGGCTGAGGCAGGAGAATCACTTGAACCCGGGAGGCGGAGGTTGCAGTGAGCCAAGATAGCGCCACTGCACTCCAGCCTGGGCAACACAGGGAGACTCCATCTCAAAAAAATAATAATATTCTATGGAGTTTTTCTATTCCCAAATATTTCAAATGTTAAAAATGCTTGATGTGAATTTGCCACTATCTAGAAGTTATTGCATTGGTAAGTATAAAATTTTGGTGTGATGATTTCATAGGTGCAAAAAGCTTGAAACATCTGAAAACTGAGGAAAGGGCCAGATGAGCTGCTTGAATGATATTTGAACAATCGCTTTATCTCCTAATATATAATAGTAAGCAATGACTATTATCACAATTTTTCATCACTACCTCATCTTCTAAGCCTGATTATATTTAATTGTACTTCAATATTTGTTGATTATTCACTGTAGGAAAAGCAATAAGCCATTTTCTTTACTTTTGAGAAAGAGAGTTATGGAAAGTGATTATACAGAGTGCTTGGCTTATAGAAAAATGTGGAGCTGGGAAGAATTTGAGTAATTTGGTCAAGTTATTTAATCTTTCTGTGGTTAGTAAGGTAATAATATTTAATAATACCTGCAAGTTTTTAGTGAGAATTTAAAATAGTAATCTCTAAATGCTTAGCATTGGGCCAGACACCCTATGTGTTTATTAGCATTTAGTAAAAAACATTTTTAATATAAAACAGTTAACATTCCTAGAAATATCACAAAGTTAAAAAGTAGAATTCAACAAAAAGCAATCTTATAATTTTTTTCTCACTCCACCTTTAAACTCAAATACTTAAGCTATTTTGTTGTCTTTTTAATAATATCATGGCCATACCTCAAAATTTTCCAGTCAATATTTAATGATTTTTAAGTTCTTTGATTATATTTAGACACAAAATAACCTCATATCAGTACCAAAACTATATTAAATCCTGTATAATAGCAAACATTCTAATCTTTATTTACATTTAAACTCTTCCCCTCTTGCAGTTTGGGTTAGTTTCGGCTTGGAAGTCTGCAGAAGCTAATTTCTCTACCTTGAGATTAGCCTTCTCCCTACTCAAATACCACTAGTCGTGATTTCTGAACAGAGCTAATCAACTTAAAATGAAATCATGAGGATGGGTTCAATCCAATATGACTTGTCTTTACAAAAAGGGGAATTTTGGACCTAGAAATAGACATTCACACACAGAGAATGCTGCATGAAAAAAAGCAGACATGGAGTGATGCTTCTACACGTCAAGGAATGCCAAAGATCATACCAAACCAGCAGAAGCTGAGAGAGGCATGCATCAGATTCTTTCTCACAGCCTCAGAAGGAAGCAAACTTGCTGACACCTTCATCTTGGACATTTAGGTTCCAGAACCGTAAGACAATACATTTCTGTTGTTTAAGTCACTCTTTAGTGGCACTTTATTATGGCATACATATGCATAACTTTTGTGTCACATATAAACTAGTTTGCATATGCATGTAGAAACATATTTATACATATACGTATATTAATATATATATTACGTATATAAAATTAAACAAATTACTTTCAGTTCTTTTATAATTTAAATGGTATGAAATGAGAGCTGAGCATTGGGATTTCCCAGGTGATTCTAATATGCAGTAAATACTAGGAGACTTTTCTTTTTAAAAGTAAACTAGAAATGTTGTTTTCTTTTTATTTATTTTTATTTTCCCTTAAATTCCAAGATACATGTGCTGAATGTCCAGGTTTGTTACATAGGTGTCCATGTGCCATGGTGGTTTGCTGCTCCTATCAACTCATCATCTAGGTTTTAAGCCCCGTATGCATTAGGTGTTTGTCCTAATGCTCTCCCTCCCCTTGTACCCCACCCCATGACAGGTCCCAGTGTGTGATGTTCCCCTCCCTGTGTCCATGTATTCTCATTGTTCAACTCCCACTTATGAGTGAGAACATGCAGTGTTTGGTTTTCTGTTCCTGTATTAGTTTGCTGAGAATGATGATTTCCAGCTTCATCCATGTCCCTGCAAAGAACACAAACTTATTCTTTTTTATGGCTGCATAGTATTCCATGGTGTATATGTGCCACATTTTCTTTAGCCAGTCTATCATTGATGGGCATTTGGGTTGCCTACAAGTCTTTGCTATTTTAAATAGTGCTGCAGTAAACATACTGTGCATGTGTCTTAATAGTGGAATGATTTATAATCCTTTGAGTACATACTCAGTAATGGGATTGCTGGGTTAAATGGTATTTCTGGTTCTAGATCTTTGTTTTCTTATTTTATCACAATTTTCACTTATTCAAAGTATTGGCTCATTCAATATTTTTAAATTCCTGTAGTTGTAAGATAAAATAATCTAAAATTCTACAGAAAATTTGTCATTTTCTATTTACCTATCATTTTTTTTGTGTCAAGTAAATTTTAAATTTGCTCTCAAGGTAAATGTAATAATCTTAAATAGGGGTGGCAGATATTAAAGTTTGATGACATAGAAGATTCTCTTACATCTTGGCAATTCAGTAACCCTAAATGCTTAAAAGCCTGTGTTTAAAAAACTATTTAAAAAAAAAAATTCTTGCGTTAAGAAATAGCTTAAATTTTCTCTGAAAAGCCAGAGTTAGCTGATCTAAATTAAAGGAACAGAGTTGGTATTTAAAGAAATAATAGTATTAATAATTTCATATAGCATCTCAGTTGAAAAAATTTCTTTAGCTTTTCCTCAAGCATTTCCTGCTAATGCAGAACATCTTCTAAATCTAAGTGTGGAAAAGAGCCCAATCAGGTATGGTTAGGTTCTGGGAAGTCCAGATGCATCTCTCTACTTACAGAACCCTAGCTTCAGATTAGGCATTCTAGAGGACTTTTTACTGAGAGGGAATTATACCCACCTTCTCTGAAATAATATTCTCTCTTTATTTTTCGTATCTCAACATGTTGTTTTCTTAAGGCAAATAACTAATTTCATACTCCTTTAGACATTCAAATTGTTTTGAAGTTTCTTGGCCAAAGAGAGGATCACGTTTTTAGTTTTAAAATAAAAGAGTAGCAGATTATTTGTCCCCCAAGAGAAAATTAATTCAGACCACAGAGGAGTTGCACTCCAATTCAAGGGACTATGTGAACTAATTAGTGTTAGAAGAAAAATCCTTCTTCTTATTCACATACCTTTTGTCTTGGTTCTTCTAAATAATGACTGCTTTTGTTTAGTGCTTAAAAGAAATGGGTTACATTTTTCAGGCACATTTGCCACAGAGAACAGTCATATTACATCTTAGAGGAATTTCTATATGTTTGACTTAATAACTTTCTCAATTGTAATTTAAATTCCCATCTATCAAAACAAATTACAATTAAAAGCTTGTTTCAATAAATCAGTATGGAATTTAACAGAAGTCCTTCATGCTCTCCTAACAGGCTATCCCAGCACTAAAGCAGTTGTAGTTCTAGAGGTCCTTACTTTTGCTTTGTTTTTTTCTCTAATATTGCTAGCCCCAAGAAACAAAGAAATTAATACTGGAGAAAGGCATAAAGAAGGTAACAAATTCAAGCAAAAAAAATTTGGATAATATTATCTAAAGGACTGTAGCACAGTCTCAGCACAGCACATAACTTCCAAATAATGTCTCAAATACATGAGGTTTACAAGAGGTTTTATTCTTCTGGAAGCTGCTGGCAATGTTGAAATGTTGTAAAGCCAAGTAATTTTCATGCTAGAAAAGTACTTGAAAACTCATCTTTTTGGTTATGGTATATGAATGAAGATTAATCTTACTTCAAGGATTTCAAGATGACTCCAAACCAGGGCCAGTCTGGTGCTTTCTTTATTGCAATCTTGTACACCCTTGGAGAGCACTTCATCTTTGTGGAATGACCTATACTATTTATAATGCTCAACCCAGGATTATACACAGGTCAATTCCAAGTAAGTCAATGGATAAAACAATTGGTACATAGATCAATCACCCACATATCAGCACTCCCAGATATGACTTAATTTCTTTCATTAAATGGGTCTAATTCTATAGAAAATATTGATTCCGTTGGCTCTTCATGTCCAGTTATTCATAACTAGCCCTGCATAAGGCAACAGAATAGAACGATGGTTCTCAGTGTTGGCTGCTTATTAGAATCATCTGGGGGCCTTAAAAATCCCAGGGCTCAGCTCTCACCCCAACCAATTGAATCATATCTGGGAGTGGGTGCCAAGCATCAAGACTTTTTAGTAATCTCCGTGTGATCCTAATGTGTAGCACACTTTGGAAACCAATGAAGTAGAATTTTAAAGAAAATTAACGGCAAAAGCACAGTCAAGGGCTAAATGAGTAAGGACAAGGTTAGCCTAGCTAAAACCCATGGGCCTGAATATTTGGATATGTTTTCTTTTGAAATGGAGCGTGAACATGCATTAAGAATATGATGCACACATCTGCCTCTGTACCCCAGGGAGGCCTAAGTGCCGATTTGCAATTCTACAGGAGTTGACCATAAAATACACACTGCTTGGGCACATATTTGAAAACGAGTCAAAATGCCTACAAAGGATATAGAGGGGATTGATTGGTAAATATAAAAAATGACCTTGCAGACTTTTAAGTATTAAGTTCAAAAAGTAGCAGCATTCGTTAAGAATAACTGATATTGTTTGCATCTGCACTGTTCTCCCCATGAAAAAGGCATCTTTTGAGACCTCGCAGAGCTGCAAAGGCATTCAATAGATTGATTTCCAAATATAACCAGAAGTAATGCTAGTTTTCAGAGAATATTAGGGAGGAAATAGGAAGAGGGTTTGCACCCTGAGAAACATACTTGCCTTTTCAGGGAATTCTTAACTCTCTACAACAAAAGGCAGAGAGTGTTGTGTATAACAAGACCAAGTAAACTAAAGAAACAAGTAAACTAATTCACTAACCCATTTGAAGATGCAGCTGAAAAATTAATTTGACAAATAATGAAGTCATGGAGAATAGAGCTAAAACAATGACTGCATGCAAGAATCTCATACTGACAGGCTTTTGGGCTAGCATTGCAAATTGGTTTTATAAAGTCTTTAGAATTAATAATTGACCTACTGAATACTGACCTGCACTGAGATGAACAAGCTCTGACTATGCCCCGCTGTTAGCATGCCCCAAGACATTTGCTTTTCCGTTTCGTCTTCAGTCAGATAGACAACACCAATGTGTGTCACATTGCGTGACACATACCCTATGTCATGTCCTGAAGTCCCTTTACTTTGCTTGTTTATTGGACCATATAAACAACACTTGCTCAGCCCCCAAAAACTATATATATTTGATTGTTCCTAGGACAATTTTGGGTCTCATGTACCCCATGAAGTTTACCCAAGAGTTTCTACCTACACCCAAATATTCTGTGAAGGAGCTTTCTATTTTTCAGAGCCCCAGGGAAGAATCAGGAAGAGTTATCTTCTACCTTTCAACTCTATCCTTTTATTCAGTCACTCTTATTCTGTTGACAACTTCCATCTCTATTTGCTTCTCCAGGCCGTCCCAGACGTTGTAGGTGGTGGCTCTACTAAGGGCGTGCTATGCCCCAGACGCTCATGGGAAGGGCAGGGAAGTGAGTAGGTAAAACGCTGATGACTGGGCCAGCGGTGGTACTCCCAAATCCTCAACCATATTAGAATTTATATATTTTGCAGACTTAAAGCTTTCTCCTTTTTTATTTCTTTTTTTACCCCATCCTGGATTTCTACTCACTACCTCCCTTGGGGTCAGCTGTTCCACCTCCTTGGTCATGCCACAGTGACACTACTGCTGTAGCAAAGTAAGTTTGTACATCCAATTATTTGTTTTATCATTTATTATGTGACAGTGGCCTAATGTCTTAGGCAACCATAGCTGGTTTCTGTGCAGTCATTTGTTGAAGACAAGTATAATTCTAGTTTATTTTCTTCCACTTTATGGTTTAAAAACCATAATAAACTTCTGTATCCAAGAGTTTGGCAAAATAAATGCTATTTACTTTTTGTTTTATCTAATAGTCATCAATTAGTATTAAATTGACCTGATTTTTCATGCCCTTATACATCTTGTTCTGTATTTCTTCAGATGGCAAAACCTATTTGTTTCTAAAATTTAATGAGTTTAATTACACTAACATATTTTATAGTCAAATTTACCATTTATTTTATTCATCCCACAATTCATCTAATAAATATATGTTGAGTACTTTTATTTGCCTGAGGAGATGTCTGTCTAGAGATATGAGTTTGAAAATCACCAGCATACAAATGGTAGTTTTTTCCATAGGACTGGAAGAGGTCACCTAGAAAAATGGTGTCGAAAAAGAAGAACAGTGGTTGTAAGTTTGATTGCCAAATATTGTAATGAATAGGGATCAGAACAATGAGCAGAATTCCCACCAGGAGATTGAAAGAGAAAAATGACCAACAGATAATGGTATTCTGGAGGCTAAACGAAAGAATTTTTTTCCTGGGAGATTGAACAAACAACTGTGTAAAATGCTACTAGTAAATTGCGTCAAAGGAAGACTGAGAATTGTCCATCAATCTGGCAATATGACAGCCACTGGCAACCTTGTCAAGCACAGTTTACATAGAGAAGGGAAAGCTTGATTTTCCTGTGTTCTGGGAATATGAGAACAGTGAAATAGTCTCTCTTATTCCCAACTTCTCATTTCCAATCTATGATATCCCTGATATTGTATATAGGAGACAATGCCATGCTCAAGAAATAGCCTGTGTTTATTGATACAGAAGAATGAGTCGTCCCATCTTCTGTGCTCAAAGGTATGTATCATGGGTTCTCATCTATATGGTTGTATCTTCTCCAAATGAGCAAAGACTGTATCTTATATGGTGCTCTTCCTCTGTCCCAAACTCCTGGTAATATCCTTGACATACACGTTAAGTTTCCACCTCACTGAAATGGAAACTACATGCTCAAAGTATAATGCAACAGAAGTAGTTCTGTGTCCTATAGTCCCTGTGTCAACTTCAAAAGCTGTAGGACCCCAAAGGGCAAAGGCTACAACACCAAAGAAGGTAGATGCTCTCCCTTTGTCATCATCCAGATCATAAAGTTGGACACCAAAGAATTACTTTAAATTATTACAGAAGACCATTTGCCCTATAAAACAAGAGAAAAATGATCTAAACATGATATTGTGAGTAATATGGTATTTCTCTATGCACATGATTGGAAATTACCCCTCTGAATCGGTCACATTTTCTGAGTGGTCTAGAGAAACATTATACAATGTGACACATATTAAATCAGAATGAGCAGCCAAGAACACCAGCCTTGCTTTCACCACTAAATTACTGAGTGACATTGAGGAT
This sequence comes from Aotus nancymaae, assembly GCF_030222135.1. Taxonomy (NCBI): domain Eukaryota; kingdom Metazoa; phylum Chordata; class Mammalia; order Primates; family Aotidae; genus Aotus; species Aotus nancymaae. Next base: position 54,422,312 of record NW_026988431.1, on the reverse strand, counting down.
GTCTTTGAATTGTCCTCTGACTTTATTTTCTTTTCTATAAATGGATCTGTAAAAACTCTTGCCCTTCTTTCTTCATAGAATAATTGTGAAAATGCAAAGATAAAATTAATGTGAAATATTCTGTAAAAGCATACACAAATCTAAAATGTTATAACAAGATTATGATTAGATCTAAAGACATTAAATCTAGAGATAAAAGAACATAAAAAAAACTACAATCTGTAAATTTCTCCCTGTATACCTGCAAACCTTTCGAGCTCTAGCAATGAAAAATGAACAAAATTCTCTAACAGCAAATTTGTATGCCTGTGGGTTAAGTATGTTTGTTCTATTATAAGGTTTTGACAAGCTTCAAATGGTAAGAATATAAGAGTTTAATACTGTAAATAGGAGAAAAATTCAAGAAAAATTCAAGATAAAAGTGAAAATTTAATAAAATAAATAAGACACATATTGGGGTGGAAATTTTTGGTTAAAGAAAAACTTGTATTTGGGTTATGAAGAAAGCCTTGCTTTATTGCTTCAACTAATTTAACACTGAATATTGGATTTTTAATTTATGGATGATTTCTATGTTTACATGCCTTTCCATTTTATTATAAAAAGGCTTGAGGTGCTTGCATGATAAGGTACCCCATAAATTATGCTGTGTAACTTCATACAGCATAGTCATTAATCACCAGCATTCAACTTTCTTTTCTTTTGGCACTAAACAAAGAAATCTTGGAAACATAAAGGAAACAGGTCAGCATAAGCTGCCATGACTATTTATTTAACTTTAAAGAGTTACCTCAGCATGGGAAAAATGTGTCAGATTTATCATTTCCCACATCACTAACTGTCCTAGGTTTGGGCAAGTTTTCTGAAGCATTCACTAAAAACAAGTCTTAGTGTTACAGGAGATTTTCAGCATTCAATCTAGGATACTTATTTAAAATGTTTTCCAAATAAAGCTTTTTACTTACTCGTCTGCTCTCATGATGCTTTGGGACACAGAAAATTGAAATTCACAGAAAAATGACAGACACACAATGTTAATTTCTCATGGATCAGTTTTTTAATTGAATACCCAAGGATATCCAAGTCTCTTAAGATCATAGCACATAATTTATGCCTCATACATACATGAAATAGCACTGTCATTTTTCTCGTGGATTAACTTTCTAATACCCAGAATATTTCAAGCAAATTACATTGAATGTTACTTTTTTAATAACCCCTAGAGAAAGTGTTGCATGTTATAAGTCCTTATTTAAGAATATACGTAGCAGAAAATAATGAGTATTGGCAAGAATGTAGAGAAATTAAAGTCCCTGTGCACTACTGGTAGGAATGTAAAATGGTTATCCACTGGGGAAAATAGTAAAGCATTTCCTCAAAAGATTAAAAATACGATTACCATGTGATCCAGCAAGCCCCTTTTATGATATATACCCAAAAGAACTGAAATAGGCCTCAAAGAGATATTTGCCTAACCACATAATAGCAGCATTAGTCACAATAGCCAAAAGGGGCTTACAACCCAAGTATCCATTGATGGATGAGCAAATAAACAAAGCGAGATATATTCATACAACACAACACAATACAATTCAGCTTTTGAACAGTAAAGAAATTCTGCCACATTCTACAACATGGATGAAACTTGAGTCCTGCTATGAATTGAATATGTTCTCCAAAACGAACATATGTGTTGGATAATTTCCAACGCAACAGTGTTGGGAGGTGGGGCTGAATGAGAGGTGATTAGGCTGCAGGGTTCTGCCCTCATCAGATGAATGGGTTCATTATCATGGACGTGGATTTTGTATAAAAGAGTAAGTTGGGCCTCCTCGTCTTTCCCATGCATATTCTCTCTTACCCTTCTACCTTTCACCATGGGATGATGCAGCAAGGAGGTGTGCCAGATTTCAGCCCCTTTATCTTGGACCACCCAGCCTCAAAAACTGTCAGAAATAAGAAAAACATTTATATTTTTTAAAATAAATTATCCAGTCTGTGGTATCTGTTATAGTAGCACAAATGGACTAAGATAAGTACATTATGTTAAGTGAAACAGTTGCAAAAAAAAATTATTGTTTGATTCCATTTGTATAAGGTATCTAAAGCAGTCAAATTCATAGAAATACAAAGTAGAATGATAGTTACCAGGGGGAGGGAGAGGGGAAAATGAAGAGCTGTTTAAGGAGTATAGAGTTTTAGTTTTGCCAGATGAAAAAGTTCCATGAGCTGTATTACACAACAATGTGAATATACTTAACGCTACCAAACTACACACTTAAAATTGATTAAGATGGTGTCACGGAGTGAATGTTTATGTTTCCTCCAAATTTTTCTCGGGTAGTGTTGCTTGACTGCCGAGAACTGACATTGATAGTATAACTGCAGGTGTCATTTCTTCATGATGTTTTTGCTCCATGTGTCCATGATAGAAAATTAAGATAATTTGTTTGTAATGGCTATGGTTTGAGAATAGTATTCTCAATAATTTGATTGCAATATAAATATTAACTTTCACAATTCTTCAACACAACAGCGCATCAATCAGGATCAAAACCGTGATTTGTCTTCTCAGTGTTTACGCTTTCTCAAACATCCTAAGTACATCATGTATCCATACTTGAATCTTTTGTTGAACATGCTCATTCTTGCCACACTTGGAAATACTGTTATATTCCAGGTCCTGATCACATCATGCTGTTGGAGTAAGCCTCTATATTATCCCACATCTGACCTGAATGTTCTTGGAACTTTTCTTTCAACACACAGCAAGTTCTAGTAACCATAGTTTTCACTGCAGCAAGATAGTTAAAGGAACTGATTTTGAAAACAAGTGAACCTTGTCTAAAACGTCAGTTTTGTCACTTCCTAGCTTCATAATTTACCTAGCTTTGTCTTCTTAAATGTTTAAATGGGTCCCAGTATTTCTCTTGTATAAAATGGAGAAAATAATGCCCTTCATATTTTTAATATATTAAATGATGCAATATGTTAAAATACTAAAGAGAAATTCAATAAACAATAGACTTCATTGTCCTTTTTATTAAAAACTCAAAAATAACTATTACTCATAATTTTTCCATAGAGGCAATGATCCTCAAGTGGCTTTTAAATTATTAAAGAATGATAAAATTACTTTCAAATCAGCATTAAGTGTTCTTTAAGTACTTTCTCTATTACTGTTTTTTCCATTAGAATTTAACAATGCTGATAAATCATGTTACATAAATTTCAGTATGTCTATTATTGGTTTATAGTAATGGTTGAGATTTTTGCACATTGATTTTGTATCCTGAGACTTTGCTGAAGTTGCTTATTAGCTTAAGGAGATTTTGAGCTGATACAATTGTGTTTTCTAAATATACAATCATGTCATCCGCAAACAGAGATAATTTGACTTCTGCTCTTCCTATTTGAATGTCCTTAATTTCTTTTTCCTGCCTGATTGCCCTGGCTAGAACTTCCAATTCTATGTCGAACAGGAGCGGTGAGACAGGGCATCCTTGTCTTGTGCTGGTTTTCAAAGGGAATGCTTCTAGCTTTTGCTTATTCAGCATTATATTGGCTGTGGGTTTGTCACAAATACCTCTTACTATTTTGAGACACGTTTCATCAATACCTAGTTTATTGAGTGTTTTTAGAGTGAAGGGATGTTGAATTTTATTGAAGGCCTTTCCTTCATCTGTTGAGATAATCATGTTGTTTCTGTCATTGGTTCTGTTTTTGTGATGGATTATGTTTATTGATTTGCGTATGTTGAACCAGACTTGTATCCCAGGGATAAAGCTGACTTGATTGTGGTGGATAAGCTTTCTAATGTGCTGCTGGATTGGGTTTGCCAGCATTATATTGAGGATTTTCACATCGGTTTTCATCAGAAATATTGGCCTGAATTTTTGTTGTTGTTGTGTCTCTGCCAGGTTTTCGTATCAGGATGATCCTGGCCTCATAAAATGAGTTACAGAGGAGTCGCTCTTTTTCTATTGTTGAGAATGGTTTCAGAAGGAATGGTACCAGCTCCTCTTTGTTCTTTGAACCTCTGCTAGAATTCAGCTGTGAATTCTTCTGGACCTGGGTCTTTTTGGTTGGTAAGCTATTAAGTACTGCCTCAATTTCAGAGCTTGTTATTGTTCTATTGAGGGATTTGACTTCTTCCCTGTTTAGTCTTTGGAGGGTACATGTGCCCAGAAATTTATTCATTTCTGGTAGATTTTCTAGTTTATTAGCATAGAGGTGTTTATAGTAATCTCTGATGATAGTTTGTATTTCTGTGGGATTGGTGGTGATCTCCCCTTTATCATTTTTTATTGTGTCTATCTGATTCTTCTCTCTTTACTTCTTTATTCATCTGGCTAGAGGTCTACATATTTTGTTAGTCTTTTCAAAAAAATAGCTCCTGGATTCATTGACTTTTTGAAAGGTTTTTCATGTTTCTATCTCCTTCAGTTCTGCTCTAACCTTAGTAATTTTTGTCTTCTGCTAGCTTTTGAATTTGTTTGCTCTTGCTTCTCTACTTCTTTTAATTGTGATGTTAGAGTGTTGATTTTAGATCTTTCCTGCTTTCTCCTGTGGACATTTAGTGCAATAATTTCCCTCTAAACACTGCTTTAGCTGTATCCCAGAGATTCTGGTATGTTGTGTCTTTGTTTTCCCTGATTTCAAAGAACTTATTTATTTAAGCCTTAATTTCATTATTTACCCAGTAGTCATTCAGGAGCAGGTTGTTCAGTTTTCATGTAGTTTCGTGGGTTTTAGTGAGTTTCTTAATCCTGAGTTCTAATTTGATTGCACTGTGGTCTGAGAGAATGTTTGTTATAATTTACATTCCTTTGCATTCGCTGAAGAGTGTTTTACTTCCAATTATGTGGTGTATTTTAGAATAAGTGCTATGTGGCATTGAGAAGAATGTGTATTCTGTTGATTTGAGGTGGACAGTTCTGTACATGTCTATTAGGTCCACTTGTTTCAGAGCTGAGTTCATGTCCTGAATATCCTTGTTAATTTTTTGTCTCATTGATCTGTCTGATATTGACAGTGGGGTGTTAAAGCCTCCCACTATTATTGTGTGGAAGTCTAAGTCTCTTTGTAGGTCTCTAAGAACTTGCTTTATAAATCTGAGTGATCCTGTATTGGGTGTATATATATTTAAGATAGTTAGCTCTTCTTATTGCATCGATCCCTTTACCATTATGTAATTCCCCTCTTTGTCTTTTTTGATCTTTGTTGGTTTAAAGTCTGTATTATCAGAGACAAAGATTCCAAGCCCTGCTTTTGTTTTCCTTTCCATTTGCTTGGCAAATCTTCCCCCATCCTTTTATTTAGAACCTATATGTGTCTTTGCACATGAGATGCATCTCCTGAATACAGCATACTGATGAGTCTTGACTCTTTATTTAATTTGCCAGTTTGTGCCTTTTAATTGGGGCATTTAGGCCATTTACATTTAAGGTTAATGTTGTTATGTGTAAACTTGATCCCATCATTATGATGCTAGCTGGTTATTTTGCCCATTAGTTGCTTCAGTTTCTTTGTAATGTTAATGGTCTTTACATTTCAGTTTGTTTTTGCAGTGGCTGGTACTGGTTTTTCCTTTCCATATTTAGTGCTTCCTTCAGGAGCTCTTGTAAGACAGGTTTGGTGGTGACAAAATCTCTCAGCATTTGCTTGTTCATAAATAATTTTATTTCTCCTTCACTTATGAAGTTTAGTTTGGCTGGATATGAAATTCTGGGTTGAAAATTCTTTTCTTTAAGAATGCTGAATTTTGGTCCCCACCATCTTCTGGCTTATAGGGTTTCTGCAGAAAGATCCACTGTTAGTCTGACGGGCTTCCCTTTTTGGGTGACCCAACCTTTCTCTCTGGCTTCCCTTAACATTTTTTCCTTTATTTCAACTTGGTGAATCTGACAATTATGTGTCTTGGGGTTGCTCTTCTCAAGGAGTATCTTTGTGGTATTCTCCGTATTTCCTGAATTCGAATGTTTGCCTGTCTTGCTAGTTTGGGAAGTTCTCCTGAATAATATCCTGACATGTGTTTTCCGACTTGGTTCCATTCTCCTCTCACTTTTTGGTACACAAATTAAACATAAGTTTGGTCTTTTCACATAGTCCCATATTTCTTGGAGGTTTTGCTTAGTCCTTTTTATTCTTTTTTCTATAATCTAGTCTTCATGCTTTATTTCACTAAGTTGATCTTTAATCTCTGATATCTTTTCTTCCAATTGATCAATTCGGCTATTGATACTTGTACATGCTTCATGAAGTTCTCATGCTGTGTTTTTCAGCTCCATCAGGACATTTATCATCTTCGCTAAACTGGTTATTCTAGTTAGCAATTCCTCTAACCTTTTTTAAAGGTTCTTAGCTTCCTTGCATCGGTTAGAACATTCTCCTTTAGCTTGGAGGAGTTAGTTATTACCCACCTTCTGAAGCCTACTTCTGTCAAGTTGTCAAACTTATTCTCAGTCCAGTTTTGTTCCCTTGCTGGTGAAGAGTTGTGATCTTTGAAGAACAAGAGGTATTCTGGTTTTTGAAATTTTTAGCCTTTTTGCACTGGTTTTTCCTCATCTTTGTGGATTTATTTACTTTTGGTCTTTGATGTCAGTGACCTTCAGATGGAGTTTTTTCATGGTCGTCCTTTTTGTTGATGTTGATGGCATTGCTTTCTGTTTGTTAGTTTTCCTTCTAACAATCAGGCCCCTCTTCTATAGGTCTGCTGGAGTTTGCTGGGGGTCCACTCCAGGCCCTGTTTGCATAGGTATCACCAGCGGAGGCTGTAGAACAGCAAAGATTGCTGCCTCCTCCTTCCTCTAGAAGCTTCATCCCATAGGGGCATCTGCCAGATACCAGCTGGAACTCTCCTGTATGAGATGTGTGTAGACCCCTGCTGGGAGCTGTCTCCCCATCAGGAGGCATGGGGGTCAGAGACCCACTTGAGAAGGCGGTCTGTCCCTTAGCAGAACTCAAGCACTGTGCTGGGAGATACACTGCTGTCTTCAGAGCCAGCAGGCGGGAATGTTAAAGTCTGCTGAAGCTGCTCCCACAGCCACTCCTTCCTCCAGGTGCTCTGTCCCAGGGAGATGGGAGTTTTATCTATAAGCCACTGACCGGGGCTGCTGCCTTTCTTTCAGCAATGCCCTGCCTAGAGAGGAGGAATCTAGAGAGACGTTCTGGTTATAGTGGCTTTGTGGTGCTGCGGTGGGTTCTGCTTCGTCTGAAATTCCCAGTGACTTTGTTGACACTTTGAGAAGAAAACTGCCCACTCAAGCCTAAGTAATGGTGGCTGTCCCTCCCCTCACCAAGCTGGAATGTCCCAAGTTGACTTCAGACTGCTGTGCTGGCAGTGAGAATTTCAAGCCAGTGGATTTTAGCTTGCTGGGCTCCATGGGGGTAGGCTCTGCTGAGCAAGACCACTTGATTCCCTGGCTTCAGCCACCTTGGCAGGGAAGTGAATGCTTCTGTCTCACTGGCATTCCAGGTGCCACTGGGGTACAGAAAAAACTCCTGCAGCCAGCTTGGTATCTGCCCAAATGGCCACCCTATTTTGTGCTTGAAATCCAGGGCCCTTGTGATATAGGCACCCAAGGGAATTTCCTCGTCTGCGGGTTGTGAAGACAACAGGAAAAGTGTAGCATCTGGGCAGAGTAGCACCATCCCTCACTGCCTGGCTCCTCACAGCTTCCCTTGACTAGGGGAGGGAGTTCCTGACCCCTTGTTCTTACCTGGTAAGGCAACACCCCACCCTGCTGCTTCTCACCCTCCATGGGCTGTACCCGCTGCCTAACCAGTCCCAGTGAGATGAACTGGGTACCTCAGTTGGAAATGCAGAAATCACCCACCTTCTGCATTGATCTCACTGGGAGCTACAGACCAGAGTTGTTCCTATTCAGCAGTCTTTCCCAGGAATCTGCACAGCCTTTTTTAAACCTATGTATTACACACAGACTCACTTTCACACAAATACACATCAGAAATGTTGGAATTAACATGCCAATCATGTTCTTGCATAACTAATTTGGTCTTTATCAACAAGGGTATAAAGCTCATTCTCAGTCTAAATAAACACATGCAGAATGTCTTACAAAAGGTCCAGATTTCCTGATGTGTAGAAGAGAGCTAAGCCTCAACCATCACGCCCACTTCTGACACCAGTCACTGCTACAGTGATGACAGTCAACTCCAGATTTTCTCTTCTACTTCTTTTAACTTATGCTATCAAACTTTTAATTTTCCATTAACCATACTTTTGTTTTGAATCTTCCTTTCCATATATATATATTATCACTGTTAGAGCTCTAGTTCTAATATAAAAGAGGTAGCATAGTGTATAGGCCTAAGGCATATTTCAGACTAAGATCTGGAGTCAAATCTAGCAACACAACTCTGATTCCAGATGGCAGAAAGAGCACGTATATCAACTCCCTTACCTCCCTTATCTGCCTCCACTACAACCCTAAGTCTAATAGGAATTACATCATGAATAGGAATGACAGAAAAAGAAAATAAATCAAAAAAGATGAATTAAGCATAGGGCTAGAAAACAAGAATCCAAAAGCAGGTCTTGGAAATATTCTAAGTTAAAATTAAGATAGGGAGAGTGCTGATTGTTGGGGAAGAGAGAGCAGAGAAATACAATACAGAACTCCACAAATATCTGAACAGAGTCAGATTATCGTTTACTTCACAAACAAATGAATTGGTTGAAATGAGAAAATCTATCTATGTAATTCATTATCTTACACATTGAAGAAAAAATAAAACGGTTTTTTACCAGATGCTACAATGACATTTGATAAAATTAACCAGCTAATCAAGTTTAAGCCAAATTGCAATTGAACGAGATTACTTTGTGATTTACTAAAATACAACAGCAAACTTCATTCTAAATGGTAAAACAGTTTCATTGTAATCACAAAAAGGCATAATGTCCTTCATCATCACAGTTATTCAGCATTGTTTTTGAAGTTCTAGCAAATGCAATTTTAAAAATTAAACAATAAGTATCAACATTAGAAAAAAAATAGAATGCTTTGGTGACAATATAACTGTATTTAGAAAAATCTCAAAAATTATAGTAAGAAAAAACCTACCAAAATTAATAAGGACATTCAGTGAGGCGGTTAGTTCAAGTTGAAAACATATAAATACTTAACTTTCTGCCTCTCCTGAATTAATATGTATATGTGTAAGTGAGAAAAACATTCCATTCTTTACATCATCAAAAATCATAAAATAATTAGGAATATATTTAATAGTTAAGGGACAGGATTTATATTAAAATAATTGTAAATTTAATTCAAAGATATAAAATAAAATCTCAACAAATAGAAGAAAGATGGAATGTTATTTAATGAAAACCTCTGACATAAAAATAATATCAAAATGAGAAATTACCATATAATTTTAGAGTTTCTAAGATAATCTCTTGAGAAGATCAAAACATAAATTATTGAAAATTATTACTCGAATGTGAAGCTTGATGAAATGAGAATAGGAATGATCTCTTTGGTTTTCATTTTATGATTTTTCTGCTATTTCAATTCTATTTAAAATTTTTTAATTTTTAATTTTTGTGGGTACATGCAGCAGGTATACATATTTACATGCAATGTTTTATCCAGGCATGCAATGCATAATAATCACATCATGAAGAATGGGGTACCCATCCCTTCAAGCATTTATCCTTTGTATTACAAACAGTACAATTACACTCTTTTAGTTATTTTAACATGTACAATTAAGTTATTATTGACTATAGTCACCCTGTTATACTATCCAATAGTTCCCTGACTACTGCCTATGTTTGCTCAAGGCACGGGGACTCTACGGTCTGCAGGTGGCAAAGCCAGCCAGGACTGTGTTCTTATCTGCAGGTCATCAAGTTTCCTCAGGCCCCAGGTGGGTCCAGAGGTGGCATCTGGGAGTCAGGAACTAGAGTTAAAAACCTTAGACGTCTACATGGTATTCTATTGTACTACAGCTAAGCTGGCACTCAATGTTAAACATCACAATATTAAATTAAAGACATAATAGAACTGTCATTTATATCTTTGCTGCCAATTGCCTATAGTGTTATTTTCAATAATTTAAATAAGAGTTTTCTTGTAGAGTCTTTAGATTTTTACATAAAACTTAAAATCAGTCTCTGATACATACCTAATATGTAATCTTAGAAAAGTTATTTAATCTCTGTAAGCCATAGTTTCCTCATCTAGTATATGGCTAGAATAAAAATTACCTCATGTGCTAGTGTAAGTTTAATGAGATTATGCATAAACAGTGCTTAGAAGAGTCCCTGCCATAAAGAAGCTTTTGATAAGTGATAACAAACTATGGCTTAATTTTTTTACCTCCCTTACTAACCTCAGTTATCCATGCAGACTTATCAAAATGTGGTCATACATGTTAGTAAATATCTCTGATCTTAATTACTGCTTTCACTTTCAAAAATGTCCCAATCTGGTTGATAAAGTATATGGTCACTTTACTTATCAATAATAACACTAATATATGAAAGATAAAAAAATTGGATATTCTTTTCAAGTTCATAAGGTACTTCTCTCATCAAATTTCTGAGATAAAATATAATAATTAAAGATTGTCCATTATATATAATATGTATTTCACATGTAAATTATACAATCATTGTAAGGTTCAACTCAATAGCATCTTTCAATAGTAATCAAAGATGAGAATATCATTTTAAAGTATAAATTTTAGAACAATAAAATAAATTATTTGAAATTTGTGTTTATTGTCACAAACTTTTAAGAAGCTTAAATCAAGTAGTTTTATTTTTCTCATCAAAGAACATCACACTATGTGGGGAAAAAAAGATCATTAGGGAGACATAAAATTGTATCCAGGTATTTCTGTCCTTCTCATCCTTCCTAAACAGCTCACTGTGTTTCTTTGAAGCACATTTCAGGTTACCAGGATACAAAAATATAAAATTAACTTTTTTAATTATAATGCAGCCCTGTGTGAACACTACAATATTATGAATTGACTTTCATTTAAAATAGACTGTATCTTTTGAAAGATTTAATTATCAATTTCTTACTTTTATAAAGCAGGCATATCATCCACTAGAATTACACTGATTGGACAGAGAAAATTAAAGTTTTACCTGTGCATTTTTAAATAACCTATCTGTAATGTCTAATCACCTCAGACAAAGATATTATGTTTCAACAAAGTTGTACTTAGCAATGCCTCTGCAATGCTAGTGTTAGTAATTAGGACCCAATCTTCCAACCATTATGCACACAACTGCCAGCGACCCAGAAAACTCCTGCTGACAGTGGAGGAGCATAATGAATGCATAATAGCCCATTTCCAATCTATCCCCTTTTCAGAGTCTATGTATCTCTTCTTTACACAGAACTTGCCTCCATCTAAATGGAAACATCGAATGCTGAAATATATGCAGCAAAGCTAAAGAGAATAAATATGTAAGTAGACACTCTAAAAGATCAATGCTATTCAAATGGTTCTAGAATGAGATTTTTTAGTGTGAGTGGCATTAAAGGATCTCTACTACATTCCAATCTCCCTACTCATCTTTAATTTTTCTTAATCTTTAAAAGAAATCTGCTATGGTGAAGCAAATCCTCTCATTGCCTCTCAAACACATCATAGTCGTTTTTGCCCCTATACACTTACATCCAGTGTTCTCTCCAAAAGAAGCACATTCATCCACAAATTCTGTACATCAATTTTGTATATTCTACTCATCTATAACATATTTTATGTCTTTCCTGGTTCGTATTATCAATCATGTCTTTCACTAACCATTTCTTCAGCCACAAGATAGGCTCAGCTCTTCTATTTCCATTTCCGACACTATTATCTACTGCCTGATACAGTCTCAGGGCTTCTGTTCACATTTGTGGTTACATGTGTGCTTAACAAGACACAACTATGGCAGAGACTGCTTACCTTTACGTCAAACTCATTTCCTCTGTTTCCTAGGCCTAAGTCTATACTACATCTTTCAGGCTTCCTTGAAGTTGAGTTTGGCCATGTGATTGAGTCATACTAATTAAATATGAATAGAAGCGATGTGTGGCATTTTGATTTAACCCATAAAGAAACTTCTTATATGAAATTCTCTATGCTCCCTTTCCACATTCCCTGATTGAGTCAGACAATCACATCAATCTTAGAAAGTAGAAATTGAAGGTGGTGGAACCACAGATGGACTCATTTTGTGGAAAAAAGCACTCCATAATCAGAAATACTTGCTTTGGACTGTTAAGTGAGTGTACCATAAAAGTTAATCCACTGGTATTTGTGTCAACAGTTGATATTGCCCAAACTAATACAGAAATTGGTACCAGACTTGTTATTGTATGGTAGATAGCAAAGCAATTGACATTGAAGGCTGAAAAGATAGAGACCGATGTTACACAATGGAAAAATAGATAACAAAACTGTCACCTAAGGTAATCTGGAATGCAAATTCCACGCCTACTTAGCCTGTAGCTCCAGGGAGAGTGGTTGCAAAAAGTTACAGTGAGGATTACTTTTCCATTTTGCTTTTTGCAAAGTGTAACAGTAAAGACATGTTTGTTCTAAGGGCAGAATTAGGCAATTTGAAGGAAAATTGAAGGGGTGTAGACAAGGCCTTGAAGGATTAGAAAATTAGAAAATCCAACTGCTTTTAGACGTCAAGTAAAGTAATGTAAAACTGAAGATTATTTTGAAGAACTAAAGCTCATTTTGATTGCTCAGTTAAGCAAAGTGTCTCAACCATCAACAAATCCAGTTGAGAGCACTTTCTTCCTATGTAAGGTTATTTGTATTCCAGATGGCCTAAAGGCAGTTCACCAAACTGAGAAAGAGAAAAGAAGTACTGAATCTCCCTCACAAACTCCTCAAGGAAACATATTAATCATTCAAAGGTGAGTTTATTAAACTTATAGTATTTAAAACGGTGAAAATTAGCAAATGATAAGAAGGTTCTAGAGCCTGGGTTGAGTGATTTTTAAGGCAGAAATTGTTAAGCAAGAGTATGGTTCAGAATGAACAAATTATAACATGCTAGCTCTGGGTGTTGTGGGCCCAGTGAGGCAATGGCCTTGAAGCAGGCTTGTGAAGCAAGCTGTTGTTTGTAATATGCATATTAGTTGCTTTATCACCTTATATTCCAGGAAAAGATACTTCTCTGAGCAAACAACTAGCTATTTAAATAGGGACAGGAATATATGACTAGTCTTACGGTCAGCTCATAGAAAACACACTGTTCACAGGGCAGGAAAGTATGGTCTAGCATACTTTATTTAACTCAGGCACAAGAAATTATGTTGGTTTCAGTTACCCATTTCCACTTTGGGTCATTATTCCACCTACTTTAGAAGATAGATTTTTTGTTATTGAGGATCGTGATTAATCCAAATGTGTATTACTATTTGATGAGTAACAGTCATGTATTAAGTTTCCTTGTTAAAAAAAAAAATGGAGAGAGGCTTCAGGACAAACTAACCCTGCCCACCCTTTAATTTCAGACTTCTGGCCTCTGGCCTCCAGAACTGTGAGAAAATAAATTATTGTTGGCTAAGTTTAAAAAAAAAAATACTTATTAGATGGTCATTTATTGGAGCATTTGATGGAAAAGTGGCTACATAACAGCATTTAAGAGTCTGAAGATAACACATTTGAGCACAGCAGCACAGGCAAATGCTAAGAAAAGTACTAGGATCAGACTTTGAAATCCACTTCTAAACCCAGACTAAAGCATACTTGAATTAAAGCAAAAGAACAGACACAATTACCAATGTGAAGAGACAGTAGTACATAATGTTCTTGTTTATCTGATGTTTTTAGAAATATTAAAGGTTCTGGAAAATTCTGTAGTGTTAAAAAGAACAATATTATGTCTAAGACTGCTCTGCTTTGAATCATCACCAACCTGGTCTCATGAATTTGTTGGGCAACAAAATCTATACTCTTAGATTTTAAGGCATTTTAACAATGCTTTAAAGCTTTCCTGTTAATATATGAACTATAACATGTAGCACAGGCTTCCACTTTACAAACATATTGTAAAGCAAGAAATGAGAAGGCTTGAGGACAGAAGAAATAGGTCCTAAATTCCCTTTTAGAAGCTAAGTTCTGGGGACTCAAGTTGAGACATGGTTTCTCTTCTTTTTGAATTAAATTACCTGAAGATTTATTTTGTTTTTGTTTTTCGAAAGGGGAAAATGTATCAAAATGGAACCTAGGTGATATCAGGTACAATCCTGAATATAAGCCTAAGTTACTGAAATAACAAGACCCTGTTCCATTTGTTAGTAATAACGAGAAAATTTTTCATGCAAAAATCCAAACCAATTTGTTGGGAGTATGCCAATGTTCGCTTTTAAGACAAAATACCCCTCAAGTTTGTCTAGTTATTTTATACACTTTTAGCGCCACTAAGTCAGAGTGGATTAGAGTCAGATGGCAAGATTTAAATTAAAGAGACCATCAATTATATCTATAGTAAAATAGCATGAATTTAAGCTTAAGAAGTTAGCCTTCTTGCAAGTCTGTTAAAATGAGATGATGTCTTAGTAAGTTTGGTTATCATACAAAATATCCTGGACTGTGGACTGGGTAGCTTAAATAGTAGAATCTTATTTTCTCACAGTCCTGGAAGATAGAAGTTCAAGATTAGAGTGCCACCATGTCAGGTTCAGTGAAAACTCTCTTCTTGCAGACAGATGCTATTTTTTCTGTGAACTCATATGGCAGAGAGAGAGAGGAAGAGAGATAGAAAGATGCATACAAACACTTTCAGATCTCTTCTTATAAGGGAATTAATTCCATTATGATGTCCTTACCCTCAAGATCTTATCTAAACCTAATTATCTCCCAGAGGCCCCATCTCCAAATACCATTACTTGGGGTTAGGATTTGAACATACAAATTTGGAGAAGGGATACAAACATACAATTCAGTCCATGGCAGATGGCTTTCACTGGTACACCATATTTTTCTTAATCATATTCCAAGCTCTATTTCTGTGAAAGTTTTGTTACAAAAGCTAACTACTGTGAAAAGTTCTTGGATGTTTTAACAAAAATGGAAACCTCCCATACTAGATGTTATACATAAGTGGTTTAGATTTTTGGCTTCTGGTCTATTGCATGTTTGCAATCTAAGAATTTCCTTCGTAATTGAATCCAAACAACCAAGATACTGGCTAATTCATTGGAAAGAATTGGTAACAACAGAAGTGAGTTTGTTTCATTTATCTTTAACCAAATCACAAGAAAATTATAACCAGACATTAGATGTATCCTAAGGAGTTGCTAGTAATGAAAAATATTAAGAATAGGGGCTTTATGGATAGCATAGTTCAAGGATAACAAATGTATTGTTATCAAATTCAGAACTTTAAAGCAGATATATAAAACAGATAGAAAACAAATCAACAAGTGCATGCTCATTGAAACATGGTAATATGTGACTCTGCTTGACTGGATTTTATTCTGTGGGTCTGGGCAGAAGCTGTCTACTTCATGAAGTTGTCAATTAATTCCAAATACCTAAAAGCTGTCTCTTCTCAATTATCTGCTTCTGGAGGATACCTAAGAGTTATCAGCTAGAGGCCTATGGCCAGAAGACTTCAATGAGCTGAGGATAGTTTATGTTTCTTAAATTGATAGATATAAATTAAGGATTAGCCCCATATAAACCCCTCACAGTTTTACTACATGGCTAATGATTAAGAGTAGGTGACAATCTCTATAAAATACAGATTGTCAGCTACTTCATTTCATAGAGATTAGGGGTCTTTCCATCCTTAACATCCATTCCGGAAAATGAAGTCCTCACATTTTAGGTTATACAAAGGTGGTTTAGGAGAATGTTGAAGAAAGGCTCCTTGTACCTGGTGAGGACAAGACTGAATATACTGCATCAGCCCTTTGCAGTATTAGTATTATCCTGCTTGCAACAGGACAGAGTAGAATTAAAGGGAATATTCCTCAGTTCATGAATCAGACTGTTTCAAACCTGTAACAAAAATACTAATGAATGTGAAAAGAAGTGAATCTTATTATCATTAGGGCCAATGGAAATATCTTAGAGCATAAAAGTGCAAAGGAAGAGCTTTGATATTGTTTCATTTTAGAATCTCATTTGTTCTTTCTCTGGTTTTCAAAGACTGACGGTGTCAGAGACCATGAAGTTTCTTAATAAGTAGTGAGACCTTGAGATTTCTTAAATAAGAGTCCCAGCAAAATGAGTGCCTCATCACAAAAGAGATAATGAACAAAGATCAAGTCATTTGTTCAGCACCCTCACACCTTAGCTCTCTGGCTGGAAAACCTCCAATCAATCCAAGGAATAAATACTGACCGAGACATATGTAAGAAATACGGTGAGTGCTAGATAAATAAAATGCATTCATAGATTTTCAAAGCTTTGGATTGCTGGGCACAGCGAGGTAAAGGCCTTAATGAGCACGCTGTGAAATGTGGCTGTATTTATTGTTTCACAGTATTATCTCTTAGGAACAAGAATGTCCTAAAGCAAGCAGCTAAGTTATTTTTGCTTCGTCTCAATATTGTTTAACACAGGAACACGAAAGTAGGTTTGATCTCATTAAAATATGGTACAAGGCACCAAAAAGTGTATAGGTTTTCTTTTTTTTTTTTTTTTCTTTTGTGAGAGAAATTTGCTCTTTCACCCAGGCTGGAGTGCAGTAGTGTGATCTCAACTCACTTCAACCTCCACCTCCTTGGTTCAAGCAATTCTCCTGCTTCAACCTCCCAGGTAGCTGGGATTCCAGGTGTGAGCCACCATGCACAGCTAATTTTTTTGTATTTTTAGTAAAAATGGGGTTTTACTATTTTGGCTAGGCTTGTGTCATGGTTTCCATTTTCAAGACTAAAGAAGAAGGAAGGAAGGAAGGAAAGGAAGAAAGGAAGGAAGGAAGGAAGGAAGGAAGGGAGGGAGGGAGGGAGGGAGGGAGGGAAGGAGCCAGAGAACTATGTCTAGTAAAGAACTTTGGGAGTGGTTGTTGGCATCGGAACAGACTAGAAACAAATATACCAGAAGCCTACTAAGTGTCTAAGATAAATGCATTGTTAAACTGTAAGCTGAGTTTTAAAAATCCTTTGATTTGTTCAGCCATTAGCATACTCTTGGGCACAGTAAAACTGTACCATCACATAGTGACTATGAAAGTTGTGAAAAGGAAGACATACTCTCCAATTCCTAATTCTACTGTGGCCCTGGAGGATAACCGACAAGAAGGAATCTCTCATCCAATGAAATTAAGATTCCATTGAGAACACTGGACAAGGGAATTTCCTCCAGAAAATTGAATCAACAAACAAGCTTCCACTATAGGCCAGATAGAGAGTCTACACTACGCCTGCCACAAGAAGTCATTATGTTGTGAATCAGAGGTAACTGATAAA
Organism: Aotus nancymaae; assembly: GCF_030222135.1. Classification (NCBI taxonomy): domain Eukaryota; kingdom Metazoa; phylum Chordata; class Mammalia; order Primates; family Aotidae; genus Aotus; species Aotus nancymaae. The sequence continues at coordinate 54,404,898 of NW_026988431.1, read as the reverse complement.
TTTCCAATATTCCATTTCAGTGGCAGGAGTTTTTGGTACGGCTATCTTGTCTCTGTTTTACCATTATTTGTAGAGCATGCATGGAAGCTACGGATGTGGGTGGGAAGGGCAAATAGTTTGTCCTAGTTTTTCTTTTTAGTTCATAGACCACTGAACAACAGAGAGCCACATTCGGATCTAAAAAAAATGGATGCTACATAAAAAGACATTCTTAACTTGAAGCTAGATGCTACCTTAGCTTTTTGTTAAGGGCACAATTTCTTGTCCCTGCATGTGAAGGGAGGAAAAAAACTGTTTTTCTTTACCTGTCACATTCAATACTATACTCAACACATAATACTTCATCTGTGGTCTTCAAACTGTGTGTAGGGTTTTCACTATACACCAGCCAAGCAATTTTCTAGCAGATAAAACTGCATGCCCTATAATTCAATTGAATTGTGACACTATCTACCTGAAGAGCATCAGATCCTGCAGGGTGAGCGCTCAGTCCGACAAGACTGTTCTTTCTTCAGATGCCAAGTCCCAGGTTGTCACCTGTGATTCTGACTGGCCAGCTATAAATCATGGTTCTTATGACTACTTCCTTGTGTTCAATTAATTCCCCAGCGTGGCTCACAGAACTCAGGGAACTACTTTACATACATTTACTCATTTATTATGAAGGATATTACAAAGAATATAAGTGAACAGCCAGATGAAGAGATATACAGAGTGAGGTCTATGGGAGTGGACTTGGAGCTTCCATGACTTCTCGAGGCATGCCACTCTCCAGACATCTCCATGTGTTCAGCCATCTGGAAGCTCTTTGAACTGTCTCCTTTGGGGTTTTTATGGAGGATTCATTACATAGGTATGATTGATCACATCACTGGTTATTTGGTGATCAATTCAACCTTCAGCCTCTCTCCCCTTTCGGGAAGTCAAGAGGTTAGGGCAAGGTTTTCTCCCTGCACTACCCTCAGTCACACCCCTTGTGCTGGGTACTCTGAACCACTATAGAGAGTGGCTCCTACTACGTCATTTGCCGCTCCCTTTCAAATAGACAGAGCCTAGAGGGCAGGAATTGTATTTTAGATTTCTTTTTGTAGTCTGCCCGGTAAAGCATAAGGTGGCCACTAAATAATGGCTGTTGAATTTAATTTAATTTCTCAATTCTTACATTCAAACACAAACTGATTGTCTCTACTACCTTGAGACCTGTCAAACTTCTTTTCCAGAAAAAAAAAAAATACTGTGCCTCACTGAAGTCTTTCTACTATGGAGGACAACATAAATTCAGGTACACTTCTAATGAAGAAGAAAGAAAATCCTACCAGGAAAGCAAGACTGTTCAAATGACAGGTCAGTACTAAGCTGTGGAAATCCTCCAAGCCATTAAAAAAAATTCTTAACTTTTATGTATTCTGTAAATAGGTGTCAGTCTCAGGTCAGAATACTCTGGTTACCTTGCCCTAAAAGGGAATGTTCATGGGAATTTGTATGTGGTCACAGAAAATTATTTATACGAATGAATAAAAAAATCAATAATCACCTAAATGTAGTTCAAAAAAAAAAGCCTAGGTCCTTTTTATTTAATATATATGCCATTATTTCATAAGTAGATATTTTGTGAAAAATTGGCACATTAAAAGGTACCAAGCAGAATCCCAAATTCATGCCAGGTAACTGGCTCTGGACTAGTTCTAATGATAGGAAAATCTAGCAAAAACACATCTGTGATTAGCTAACCATTTCTATAAAAGCAGTGATGCCTCTATAGCCAGCCAGAATGCGTTTCCATTTTTTGTAGACTAGTAGCAGTCGAAGATCCAGAAAAGCAAAACTATTTTCGTCACATTTTAGCCTACTTCTGCCTTGTTTATCAACCAGAGAATTTAAACTAACCACGCCTTCTGTCAGCGTTCTGAGGAAGACAGTCCAGAATTATCAGTGACTTTCTGTGCCTCTAACTTTACCACATTAGCCAAGAATAATTAGCAATGGTCTGAAAGGAATTGAATTTTTTTTTTTAGGCAACAATTCACACTTCAGCATTTATGCAAATCTGGGTAATTTAAATGTATGAGATGATTAAGAAAGAATCTTCTCTTTAATTCCCCAAGAGTGTGCATGTTCTTTTCTCCTTATGCAAATGTCTAGGGTAGTCTGTTCTTTTATTCTTTTCTTAGAACATTACACTGCTTAAAAATACAACATTGTAAACATACACAATGGCATCAGAATCGTGCCTATGGCTTCATATTAGACTATGTAAACACTCAGCAAAAGCAGTGTCCTAAGTATTTTTGAATTGTGATATGCTTACATGGAAAATGGTGATGGAGAAAAATATAAAGGCAGATATCTACGGAAACTCTTCAGGATAATTTGTCAATTCTGATAAATGTAGTGCCTCCGTCTAAACTCTGAAGTGCTTTGCTGCTGTGTGCCCTTGCATCAATTAACATTTAATTTGACTTTTTAACAACATCACTTATCGCTAGTTTTTTCATGCCTATGAAGCGCACAAATGTTAGCTTTTCAAAGCCGACAGTTTATGATTACTTATAACCAACGCCATTTCAGGTGATGCAATAAGAGATTAATGGACCACGGGGATGATGCGGCCACAGGGCTTGCTGTAAAAAGAGAGATGAGCTAAAATCCTGATGAATGCCTCTTGAATAAAGGTATTTGAAAACCAGCTAAGCCAATATCAAGAGGAAAAACTTTATCCTAATTATATGAACAGTGCTGCTTCTTTTTTTTTTTTTTTTTTTAGACGAAGTATTGCTCTGTCTCCCAGGCGGGAGTGCATGATGCAATCTTGGCTCACTGCAACCTCCACCTCCCAGTGCTCCTGTCACAGCCTCCCAAGTAGTTGGGACTACAGACACCTGCCACTACACCTGGCTAATTTTTAACGAGGTTTCACCATATTGGCCAGGCTGGTCTTGAGCTCCTGACCTTGTAATCCACCTGCCTTGGCCTCCCAAAGTGCTGGGATTACAGGCGTCAGCCATCGCACCCGACCTGAACACTTCTTCTAACTGTACACTTCAGAAGTTATTTAAGGTTTGTGTGTACACACATATATATATACACACACACACACACAAAGGCCTTATATTTATAAAAATATATATTTATATATATCTAAATAACATCTGGTATTGGAAGTGAAATGAAAAATGTGTCAAGGAAAAGTCATTTAACAGCATGACAAAAACAATAATTTTAGATTCAAATTAATAGAACAGCGTAACTACTTTGTTGCAGAAGAAAGCAATAGATTAGAAATTTTAAGTTTTACATATATATCTTTTACATTTGTATATGTATATACATGTGTGTGTGTATGTTTAGGAAACACATTGAGGTATACACTGTATTAATTTGAAATATAGTTGCAGTAGTGAATCAGCTACTGCCTGAGAAGAGTCATTTACCCATTATTTTAAGGATACTCACAGCATTTTATCTTTTTAAAGTCCCCTCCATTTACAGTTCTCCCTCATAACTGATTAAAATAAATTTTCAAAAAATAAAATGCTAGTTGAACCAAGAGGACCATTCAGCACTGGTTCTAATTCCTCCTGAACTAGGTCTTTAGCTACCCAGCTTCTATCTTCCTCAGTGGTATTGAGGGACTCTTCCTGGGTCTGCAAGGGGTGGGGTTTCAAAGGCAGGAGTTTCCCTGCTCCACCCCTCCATCCGGGAACATAAAGTTATTTGTCTAGGTTTCCTGCATGCAGGCTAGGTGGAAAAATCCAGGTATGCTCCTTTGTCCAAAAAACCCTCCAAAAGCTCTGGGAGGCAGAGTTGTGGACCAAGTAGCCAATCCGGTATCAGATTCAAAGATAGTAGCCCTCACTCAAGCTCTAAAATTAGGAAAAGGAAAGAGAATAAACACATACACAGATTCCAAATATGCTTACCTGGTTCTGCATGCTCATGCTGCCATATGGAAGGAGAGTTCCTAATCTCAGCAGGAACTCCATTGAATATCATAAGGAAATTTTAGACTTATCACAAGCTGTCCAAGAACCCAAAGAGGTAACAGTCTTACACTGCTGAGGTCACCAGAAAGGAGACGAGAAGAAAGAGGAGGGCAATCACCGAGCTGACCTAGAGGCAAAAAGGGCAGCTAGACAAAAATTTACAGAAGGACCATTTTTGGTTATTCTGTCTACCCCAATGGCAGTTAAGGTGGTGGGAACTGACTTGTGGATTCATCACATTTAGCTGAAGCCTTGGACACCTCCTGGAGCACCTCATAGGCCCTCCACTCCACAGCCTGAAGTTCCAGGAGATGACCCTTCGTACACCTGCGAGGCGTTAGATGATCTGCGTTTGCTCTTCAGATGATATCCCCGGAAAAGAAACTACTAATGAGTCTAACTTACATCCTGGCATTAACAGGACTATCATTCTTAACTTTACTGTTACTGGACGCCATGCAGTTGGCCCTATGAATTGGCCTAAAAGCTCTCCTCCTCTCCTTCCTACTGCCCCCCACCCATGACAACTGACTCTGACTCTCAGGTGCAGAGTCTTCTCTTGCCATGTTATACTGGAACTCCAATTATTCCTTTGACAGTGGGAGGTGGAGGGGCAGAATATAGGAGGACTTGGTACTGGCATTGGAAGAATTACTACCTCTACTCAGCTTTATTATAAGCTATCTCAGGAGTTAAATGATAACATGGAAAAAGTTGCTAATTCACTCTGCAAAAGCAGCTTAACTCCTTAGCTGTCATGACTCTTCAAAATGGGCCCTGGATCTGCTAACAGCAGAGAAAGGAGGAACCTGTCTCTTTAAAAAAAAAAAAATGCTGCTACTTTATAAACCAATTGGGTATTGTCTCAAACAAAGTTAAAGAACTCAGGGATCAATCAAACACAGGACTAAAGACCTTCAGAAAGAAAAAAAAAACAGGATCATGGAGCCTGCTTACATATGGCTTTCCTGGCTCTACCCTCTTCTAGGCCTGCTTATAACCATTCTATTATTGCTGGCTTTCAGGACTCTCATCTTTAACCTTCTTGTCAAATTTGTTTCTTCTAGAATTATAGCCATAAGGCAACAAATGGTCCTGCAAGTGGAATCCTGGGTGTCCTTGGCTCATGACTTCTATCGTGGACCTCTGGATCAACCTGCACCTCTGAAGACTCCCCTCTGGAGGAAACCTCAACTGCAGGGCCCCTTCTAAACCCCAATTCAGCAGGAAGTAGTTAAAGAGCGATTGACGCCCATATCCCAACAGCAGTTGGACTTTCCTGTTCAGAGGAGGGACTGAGGGACTCTTCCTGGGTCTGCAAGGGGCGGGGTTTCAAAGGCAGGAGTTTCCCAGCTCCACCCCTCCATCTGGAAACGTAAAATTCTTTGTCTGGGTTTCCCACGCACAAGGGCTAGGTGAAAAAATCCAGGTGGGCTTTTTTTTTTTTTTTTTGTCCAAAAAGGACGCCAAAAGCTCTGTGAGGAGGGGGCTCTCTAACTCAGAGTTGTGTACCAAGTAGCCAATCTGGTATTAGATTCAAAGATCAATCACTCCAGAGGAAGTTTGAAATAACTGTCTCATTGGATGAGGACATGAATGGGGAGGGAATAACTCAAGGGTTAAAATCCTGCTGCTCCCTCCTTATATGGATTCCTTCTCTGGATCCACTCCCACAGCAGCATGGGAGCTCTCTCTTGCTGTCTCTCTCTCTCTCTCTCTCTGCCTAATAAATCACTCTCTGCAAAGTTCTTTGGGTCCACAATATTTATTAAAATGGAAAACTCACCGTGCCTCCAAAGCCCCTTTCCCCATTCTTCAGGGTAAAACAGGCCAAGAACCTTTTCAAATCGGGGAATTGGAAGCCCCTTCAGGATGGCCCTCCACACCCCTCTGGTTACACTATCTTTCCAAATTAGATGAGAGAAATAAATTGCCATACCCAGAGGCATGTTACAGTTCTACACCAGCACAAAGTTCTTATGGTTTACTGTAAGTCTCTATCCCAGGATTGACTGCTGAGAATGTGATGTTCACTAATTTCACCCTCATGGATAGTTCTTCCAAAGAATCAAAGCTGCGTCCAGTCTCACACTGCAAACAGATCTCTGAAGAGGTGAAAATCAATGCATATTACTGATAATCCAAGATAAATCATGTTGAACACCTTTTAAAGATGATGGCCTTTCATAGCAAGTATTTTAGCCCAATAGGTCTCTCACTGATACTTGAAAAATTCAATAATTTCATTGACTAGGCTATACATTCAATTTTACCCATAACATTTTCAATCACACTCTTATATTTTTTCAAAAATAGATTAAACAAATTTTGAAAAGTTTCAAAACTTAAAAAAGATTTTGACTTCTCAGGCTTTCTACCCTTTATAGTATATTGAGTGGAGAATGACCACAGTTTCTGTCAAAATATCAAACTATCACACTGGGAAGGAGTTCCTTTCCATTATTTAAAAAAAAAGAAAGAAAGAAAATCTAACATCCACTGGAGTTCTTCAAGAATACAGAGTTGAATGAAGAGTTAATTTGAATTTGGACTGCATATGCCTCAAAGATATTTCTTTGAATTGATGACCATTTTAAAAAGAGAGATTTGTACTGCTATTTGGATATCACACAGACACACATACACATATGTATAGGTATATATGCACACATACACACACATACATATACATACACTTTACATTGCATTACTTTACAGGAAATCAATAAGGTTCCTATCACCACATGTTCTAATTTTTTTATCCTTCCAAATCCATCCAGTTAATATTAGCTTTTCAGTACCTTTTCATTACTTCTTTCTCAAGGACTTCCAGAGCTTTTTATCTGTTGTCCCTTTGTACATGTTAATGTGTAACATAATTATATGTGTAGATTTTCTTTCCATTACTATCTTGTAAGTTCCTTTTTATCAAGACCAATAATAGTACTGCTTTGTACATAACAACTGATCAATGCACTTTTGTTAAAAGAAAGAAAAAATAAAATATTAGATACCCACATTAATGTCTGACTAAATAAACAGCCTAAATGAGAGTATTAAAGCTCAAAAAGTCCATATGCTAAGGAAAAAATTAAGTATGTCAAAAAACATGGTTTGATTTAAATGATCTAAATAGATTTTCTTTAATAGTACCAATATATAATATTTCAAAAGATAAAAGAAAGAAAAGTAGTTATTTTCAAACTAGACATGTGTTGAATGTCTATTGTCAGCCAGGCACTGTGCTGTAGTAAAGGATTTAAAGATAAGGAAGACAAATCTCCTCAACATCAAGGATTATTGCTCAGTTAGGAAGCGAGGCAAGTCGGATGACTGATTAAGCCCTCTCCCAATGGGACAACACTCCTACCACCACTCCCACCAAAAAAAAAAGTCAAACTGCAGTTTAGAAAAACTGTCGAAAATATCATCCAAAGAAGAAAAGAGTGCAGAGTTTCTGAAAGCCATATTGCAAATATGGAAAAACCCAAAGGAAGCAATAATCTTAAATAGAAGGGCTTTCCTGGTATAGCAGTTAATAGCCCAAATCCTGGTAGCGGACTACCTGAGTTCAAAGTCTTCCTTTTTTATTTATTAACTATGTTACTTGAGCGAATTTTTACACTCTTTTTGCTTTCTATTTCTCAAACCTAAAAGGTTACAGTAATACTTGATCTAACTAAGGAGCACTTAGGATGATCTATAACAGTAAATACTTAACTGTAAAACCTCACAAATAGTAAATTCTGACATAGTAATCAGTGATCATTATTTTTATTTATTAGTATTTTATTATAACAATATTTTGGGGAAAGGAGTCTTTCCCACAAGAATAAATTCCCCACACAAACACACTAGACTTGCCCCTGCATTGAAGTAGTGGCCTAGAAAAGAAACAGATATGTCATTTAATTAATAAAAAAGCCTATAGAAAAACTAATTTATTGCTCTCAGATAAACTAACTCCAGTTGACCATAAAATAAAGCCACCTATATAAAAGTGGAAATCTAACTTAGGAGACTTCTGAATGGACATAGAGCTAGAGAGGGGATGTGTTAGTCTGTTCTACATTGCTTTAAATTTTCTTATATACCTGAGGCTGCATAGTTTATGAAGAAAAGAAGTGTATTTGGCTCACAGTTCTGCAAACTGTACAAGCATGGGACCAGCATTTGCTTGGCTCCTGGTAAAGCCTCAGGGAGCTTATAATCATGGTAGAAGGCAAAGGGCAAATTGGCATACCACATGGTGAAAGGGAGCAAGAGGAGAGGAGGAGGTGCCAGGCTCCTTTAAACAACCAACTCTCAAACAAACTAAAAGATTGAAAACTGTATTAGTCCATTTTCATACTGTTATAAAGAACTGCCTGAGACTGGGTAATTTATTTAAAAAGAAAAGGTTTAGTTGACTCACATTTCAGCATAGCTGAGAGATCTCAGGAAACTTAAAATCATGGCAGAAGGCAAAGGGGTAGTAAGGTACCTTCTTCACAATGCAGCAGGAAGGAGAAGTGAGTGTTAGCACGGGAAATGTCAGACACTTATAAAGCCATCAGATCTTGTGAGAACTCACTCATTATCAGCAGAACAGCATGAGAGAAGCTGCCCTTATGATCTAATCACTTCTTATTGGATCCCTCCAGTGACAGGTGGGTATTATGTAGGTTAAAATTCAAGATGAGATTTGGGTGGGTAGAACTCACTCAATACCATGGGAAGGGCATCAAGCCATTCTTAAGGGATCCACTTCCATGAACCAAACAGCCCCCACTAGGCCCACCTCCAATAGTGGAGATCACATTTCAACATGAAACTTGGAGAGGACAAAACGTCCAAACCATATCAGGAGAGCTAATGCCCAGGTAACTGACAGTGGTCATCGTCTCTAGAAGGCATGTTACCTTCATACAGTAATGCAGTGATTGAAAGCTCATATGTCAAAAGGGCTTGAACAATGAACATGAGTGAAATGAGTAGGGTTTAAATGATAGGAGCAATGGAGACTATGACAGACAGGAGCACATGCCACATGTAAAGGGCGGATTTGACTTAGTTCTAGCAAGTTGTTTCCATGCAAAGACACAGCCTCTTATTTACTAGATTTTCATATGTTTCAAGCAAAAAATAAAATCTCTAATTTCATATAAAATTTTCCAATTTTCACACCAGTCCGTGGTTTGTGACCTCTGAAGGAAAATGGACTATCACAAAAATTAACCCATGCTTCTTACTCATGCTAATCATCTTTTGTTCCCAAAAGAATAAGATTCTCACTCAGGCTTAAGAAAGATACACAAGCTACTACTAGTACTGAGCAAAATTCTCATCTATATAAACAAACAAGAAGCACCAAGCATTTGAAGAGAAACAACAGTAGATACCAAATCCTGTCAAGGGAAAAGGTAACTTCTGATGAAACTTTACTATTTCTCAAAAAGAAAATCTTCAATAAGTATAATTACTTGAATGGACTTACATATAATTAATATAGCCAAAGGTTTAGAGCATTACAAAGAATCAAAATGAGAAGTAAATGGAGGGTGAGAAGGTGGAAAAAAGATGAAACTAAGGAGAAGGAGGAAAATGAGAAGAGGCTGCTATGAAAAGGAAACAATGAGAGTATTTGGAAATTATTTATCTTATTTTCAAAGTCAAGAGATCAATAGACTAGTTAAAAATATCTAAGTTGAAGATAAAATGTTTGGGCTGGAAAAACAAACTCAGGGATAATCAAACACAATACAAAAGAGATAAAAAGTTGGAAAATCTGCGGGAAAATATTAAAGGTAGAGAATGCTATCTAAGAAATCTGCAATAAAACTAATAGGGGCTTCAGAATAGGAGGAAAGAGAAAAGACAGGGGAAGAAATTGACTACTGAAGAAAATTTCCCTGAGCTAAAAGACGTTAAATTTCAGATGGAAAGAACCCTGTACAGAATTAAGTGAAAGCAGCTTACCTAGACATATCCTGGTGAAATTTCTGAATTTCAAATATAAAGATAAGATGTTAATACAATTGAGAAAGACAACATATTTTTCTATAATTGTATCATATTTATTAAATGATACTAAAAAAACAGAAATATGTTATTAAAACTCAATTGTCAAGAAAGATTAAAGACAGTTTTAGAAAGTTTATGATATCTAAACCATTCTCAAATAACTTTTTGAGAATGTATTCAACATTGTACTTCACAACAATGAAAACTAAACAGAAGAAAAAGACATGATTCAAGAATATAGTCATGCACCTTATAAAAATAATAATATAGATCCAAATGTTTGCTTTTTAAACATATGGAATGTGAAAGTACAAATAGATCTGCCTAAAATTTAAGATAAATCTCTAGGAAGAAAAAATAATAAGAGGCAGAGAAGGAGAAAATTAAGCCTAACTAAAGGATAACACCAAAAAAGATGGCAGAAATGAATTCAGAGCAACCAGTAAATATAAAAAATGTGAATGGGTTAGAATCCACCACAAAAATAGAAACTGTCACATTGAATTCAAAACTACTAATCCAGCTATAGACCGATAATGAGATAGATAAAACTAAATGACATAGATTAAAAATTAGAAAATATAGAGATACAGATAGAGAAATAGATATAGATGATATATAGATATAGATGATGTAGATATAGATATCTCTCTATATAGAGTGAGGTACAGATCTCTCTCTATATAAGGTGTTATATATAATATATAAGATTATACATAAGATTATATATGTAATATATACAATCTAGATGGATAGCTTGATCAATCTTCAGACAAATCTTTACTTTCTCCCCAAAAATATAGCTATAGAAAAATAGAATTCAATGTCTGGAAATTATTTTAAATGATAAGAGAAACAATTCACCAAAAAGGTTACCAAGAGTTATATATTTTATATACTTAAAAATTAACATCAAATTATAACACAAAATTCTAGAAGTATATGAATACATTTACAAGTCAATATCTATATAGACTTTGAATATGTCTCTAAGTATGGTTAGATCAAATACACAAAAATTAGGAGAAAGGAGATTTTTAAAAGTTAACTTGTAAGTATAATATAAAATAAAAGAAAATGTTTCTTCATCAAACAAAAAATACACATTGTTTATGTAGGAATAAAATGTTCAAAGATTGCTCACAAAAAATCTAATTTCCAAAAGTACAAATCATAAAAAACTATAATTTTCATCATAATGCAATAAAACTGGAAACTAACAACTAAAAGATAAACCAAAATAATTGTGCATTTGTAATTTTAAAATGCTTCTCTTGTTTCTGATCATCTACCTTTTATATTTTTTAATTACAGAAAATGCTTAGGAGTTGGAAAAAAGTCTATTTTGGCATTGATTCTTGACAGTGGAAGAAGTTTTTTAAAAAAATTTAAACCTCAGATCCTAGCCCCTGGAGCTGCAGTATTTGCAAAAATTTTCCCAGGTGATTCTAAAATGCAGTGGTTAAGCGTTCTTCAAGAAACCTCCAAACTGCTCTCCACAGTGGCTGAACTGATTTACATTCCCACCAACAGTGTATAAATTTTCTCTTTTCTCCCCATCCTTACCAACATCTGTTATTTTTTACTTTTCAATAACAGTCATTCTGACTGGTGTAAGACTGTATCTCATTGTGGTTTTAGTTTGCATTTCTCTGACTATTAATGATGTTGCACATATTTTCATATGTTTGTTGGTCACTGGCACATCTTCTTTTGAGGAGTGTCTGCTCATGTCCTTTGCCCACTTTTTAATGCAGTTATTTTTTTTTTCTCATTGATTTGCTTAAATTACTTATAGATTCTGGATGTTAGTCCCCTGTCAGATACCTAGTTGACAAAATTTTCTATAATACCATTCTGTAGGTTGTCTGTTTACTCTGTCAATAGTTTATTTCATTGTGCAGAAGCTTTTTAGTTTAATTAAGTCTCAATTGTCAATTTTTGTTTCTTTTGCATTTGCTTTTGAGGTCTTAGTCATGAATTTTTTTGCCTAGACCTGTATGTCCAGAAGAGTTTTTCCTAGGTTTTCTTCTAGGATTTTTAGAGTTTGAAGCTTTATATTTAAGCCTTTAATCCAGTCTCAGTTAATGTAAATTAATTCAGTCTCTGGGGAAAGCAATATGATCATTTCTCGAAGAATGAAAAATAAATCTACCATTTCAACCCAACAATCTTACTACTATCTACCCAAAGGAAAGAAATCATTCTACCAAAAAGACAGCTGTTATTAGTATGTTTATTGCAGCATTATTCACAATAGCAAAATCATGGAATCAACCTAGGTGCCCCTCAATAGTGGATGGAATAAAGAAAATGTGGTATATATACACCATAGAGTACTATGCAGCCATAAAAAAGAATGAAATCATGTGCTTTGCAGCAACATGGATGCAGTTGGAGGCCATCATCCTAGGTGAATTATCACAGAAACGGAAAATCAAATACTGCATCTTTTCACTTATAAGTGGGAGTTAAACAATCAGTACATATGTACATAAAAGTTGAGGCAACAGATACTCAGGATTCCAAATGAGAGAAGGGAAGGAGAGGGACAAAGATTAAAAAACTACCTATTGGGTACTAGTTTCACTATTTGGTTAATGGTTTCAATAGAAACCCAAACCCCAGTATTACACAATGTATTCAGGTAATAAACTTGTACATGTACTCCTCTCAATCGAAGAGAAAAAGAAAAAGCAAAGAAAATCCTGTGTATTTTGAGAAGCATTAGCTTATTCAATAGGCAATAAACAATTTGCTATGTGGGATTGAAGCTCTTGGGAGAGGCCAACTAGAGATCACAGATTTGGTAGACAGGAGTGGCAGGTCAGATGCTAAGGGCTGAAATTATCTGGCAGGGCGTTTTATCTGTCCAAGCATGGTACGGTTTGATGTGGGTTTTTTTCCTAGGTAGAACATTACATGTCTTTAGGCATTTACAGTTTGCCACAGGCCCTATGACTTCCTATTGCTTGCACTAATCCACTTCACATATTTAATTACTTGGCTGCCCCCTGCTGTAAAGGGTAGTTAAAATCATGACACTACGTCAGATAACCCAGAGGAAAATGAGAATGCCATAGGGTCCTGAAAGTACTTTAGATAAATGGGCAGGGGAAGGGAACTCTGAGGAAAGAAAATCAGAAAGTAAGGTAGAAGCGATAAGAGGAGAAACCAGAAAAAGGGCTAGCAAGTCTTTAGATGAAATTAATATTGATTAATGCCTATACATACAAATAGAAACTTTAATTTAGTCGTTATTTTATAGATCTCATTGCCACCAGTGTTTTGAAGGGTTGAGAGGACAGGGTTGACAAAATTATATTGTTCATATTTATGCACTACACAACAGGAATAGAAAAAGTTTGCAAAGTCATGGATTGAGTCCATGATGAATCGTTGACGGCATGCTTCACAACTCACAAATAAGATCTGTAAGTTTCTACCTCAAAATAAAGTGATTTCACAAGATGTAACTTTCATCACCATCTTCATCTTTGCCCTCAATAGCAGTAGCCTCCTGCTGGGTTGGATGAAAGGAGAATGCTCTCAATTTCATGTCTAATTAATACTCTGTTGCTTAGAGATTGTTGAAGAGCATGCCAATTAGTGTTATCAGCCACCAACTAAATTTTCACACAGTTTTAGACAGCATGGAAAAGAGAATGAGTTCTGTAATGCCATTCTTGTTTGATCAAACTTTTTTTTGTTTGTTTGTAATGAGAAAAATTATCAAATATCTGTAAACACATAAACTTTCATGTAATAACTCTAGGGAGAAAACACAAGTTGCAGGAAAAACATGAACTCAAATACATGGAAAATCAGATATATACGTTCTTTTTAATACCTGAATATCAGCTCCTTGAGGTCAAGAACAGGTTAGATTCATCATTATATCTATACTGCTTAGCATAATTCCTAATACATAACTAAGTTTATTCATTGTTTATTATTAATATATTTACTGTGCTAAATGAAATGTTGGCCAAAAAGTACAATTGTGAGCTATTGTATCTGAATAACCAACAAATGACCAGGAAATTATTTAGAAAGGATTCTGGGGTGGGGGGCAGTGGCTCACACCTGTAATCTTAGCATTTTGGGAAGCCAAGATGGGCGGATCACAAGGTCAGGAGATAGAGACCATCCTGGCTAACACGGTGAAACCTTGTCTCTACTAAAAATACAAAAATGAGCCAAGCATGGTGGCATATGCCTGTAATCCTAACTACGCAGGAGGCTGAGGCTGGAGAATCCCTTGAACCTGGGAGGCGGGGGTTTCAGTGAGTTGAGATTGTGCTACTGCACTCCAGCCTGAGTGACAGAGTGAGACTCCGTCTCAAAAAAACAGAAAGAAAAGAAAAGAAAGGATTCTGTATGTAGAGGAGACAAATATTAAGCACCCCTCATTTCACTTCCAACCTCCAGCTACCCTAGGCTTCAACCACATGGAGGTGCAAGACTCTCATTTTCATGCGTTGTTACCTATGCCTGTACTACTTCTACACATTTAATTCATGCCAATCACATCAGCCAATTCCTACTTGTCAAGAATAGGTCTGTGGGAGGGCATGTCACCCAAATCTGGCCAATGAAATATAAGGGAGCCATGCTGGAAATTTTGAGAAATATTTTCCTTCTTTGTAAGAGAGAGAGGTTGAAGAACAAAGACTTTTCCACTCTACTTCCTTGCTGAATGTAATACTGTAATGTGCAGAGATAATTTTTGGATTATCAGCAGCTATGTGATCAGGAGGAGCCATATCACCAATACTGCAGACAGTGTGGCAGAAACAGAGAATCATGTCCTCAGTAATGTTACTGAGCCAGTCACTGCAGCGATGTGGAGAATGCCTAACTCCAGACTTCCTGTTAAACTAACAAGAACTATCCTTGTGGCTGACATTATTGTTAGTCAAATATTGTTTCTTTCACTAAAACATTCCAACCTAATATCATGCACTGTGGCAAAAACGTTTATTGCCTTCCGATAGCCATTCTACCATTGTCTTCTTTGCCAGGAAAAAAGGCAATCCCACTATAAGGCTGAAAATGTCAGACTTGTTTTCTCATCTTCACTTGCTCAATAAAGTATGTAAGTCGTCCTAACCTGTCACTCCTGAGGAAAGGATAATGGGATGTTTCTTGTTAAGATTTTCTCCTTCCTAAAAGAAATGCACAAGGAGAATTCTCCATTCCTTTCTTACATTTTAACATGACATGTGAAGATGTGAACTCAAAGCTACAGCAACTATTGTGATCACAAGTGGAAATCTAACAAAACTACAGAAAAGCCAACCAAGAGCCTTGACAGCTTTGAGCAGTTGAACCAATACCGGAATCACCAAACTCACTCTCGCTCTGTATTTATGGTTATGTGAACAAAATAAAAGCCTAAATAAGCCACTTTTAGTTGGGCTTTATGTTATTTATTATAATTATTATACTTTAAGTTCTGGGGTACATGTGCAGAACGTGCAGGTTTGTTACATAGGTATATACATTCCATGATGGTTTGCTGCAACCATCACCCCGTCATCTACATTAGGTATTTCTCCTAATGCTATCCCTCTCATAGCCCCCTAACCCCAACGCACCCTGGTGTGTGATGTTCCCCTCCCTGTGTCCATGTGTTCATTGTTCAGCTCCCACTTATGAGTGAGAACATGTGGTGTTTGGTTTTCTGTTCTTGTGTTAGTTTGCTGAGAATGATGGTTTCCAGCTTCATCCATGTCCTTGCAAAGGAAATGGACTCATCCTTTTTTATGGCTGCATAGTATTCCATGGTATATATGTGCCACATTTTCTTTATCCAGTCTTTCATTGATGAGCATTTGGGTCGGTTCCAAGTCTTTGCTATTGTAAACAGTGCTGCAATAAACATACATGTGCATGTGTCTTTATAATAGAATAATTTATAATTTTTTGGATATATACCCAGTAATGAGATTGCTGGGTCAAATGATATTTCTATTTCTACATCCTTGAGGAATCACCACACTGTCTTCCACGATGATTGAACCAATTTACACTCTCAACAGTGTAAAAATATTCCTGTTTTTCCACATCCTCTCCAGTATCTGTTGTCGCCTGACTTTTTGATGATCAGCATTCTAACTGGTGTGAGATGGTATCTCATTGTGGTTTTGATTTGCATGTCTCTAATGACCAGTGATGATGGGCTTCTTTTCATATTTGTTGGCTGCCTAAATATCTCCTTTTGAGAAGTGTCTGTTCATATTCTTTCCCCACTTTTTGATGGGGTTGCCTGTTCACGCTGATGATAGTTTCTTTTGCTGTGCACAAGCCCTTTGGTTTAATTAGACACCATTTGTCTATTTTGGGTTTTGTTGCCATTGTTTTTTGGGTTTTAGTCATGAAGTCTTTAGGCTTTATGTTATTTTAGGTGATGGAATTCAACTGCAACACCCATCTAACAGAATTGTTGTGAAAATTCAGTGAGAAAATTCATGTAAAGTGCTTAGCACAGTGCCTGTTTAAAAATAAATAAATAAATACTAAGGAACATTAGTTAATATTACCAGCTTTAGTAGGTATATATTATTTCTGCCTGGAACTCTTTTCTTCATCTGATGCCATCAGTTACCTTATTTTGAGGAACAGCTCTCCCTCTTTTTCCACTTAATCATATAATCTAATAGGGAACTGCCCGGCTTCTTCCAATCAAATCCAAATTCACAGGTCCCACTCTTTGTCTAGGAGTGAAACTAAGTGCCAAGCTGAGCTGAGTATCATGCTTCATCACACTGGTTAGATTCACCAGTCCAGTAATTGACATATGTTTATCCAGAAACTCCAGGCATTCATGGTTTTGGCCTCCTGGGGAAAGCCTGGCTGAGAGGATAAAGCCAACACACAGGGAAAAATGGTAGAAAATAAAAAGAGCCTTATTGTATTCAAGCCCCTGTTTCCAGGTCTCAGGACCCACAGTTGCCCTGGTTACTGCCTTACTGAAGTATGGATATAGCCACCTTCATTCTGTGAGTTACCCAGTATCCTCTTAGCTTGTTAATCGAAATTAAGTGCCTGTAACTCGATACCATTAGAATTCTGATTAATATACTGTTCTCTACCTTATGAAATCCTACTCACCCTTTATCTAATGTCAACCATCAACATTATTCACATAACAAATACCCGTTCAGAATCTACAATATGTCCAGCACTTTAGTAAACACTATAGACATGAAAACGAGAATGATATAATTTTTGCCTTCAAGTTGCTTACAATCTTCAGAACATACATGTATCAAGATGATTACCAAGGACCTTATAAAGTACTTTAAGGAGCTGTGGAAATGGAATAATGGAAGCAGGTAAGGAGGCTATTTACTCTAGCCCAGGACAGGGATCCAGAGGCTAAGGAACAATTTCTCACATGGGATGACAACTGATAGGACTTTACAAGGACAAATAGAATTTAACCAGAAGATCTTAATCAAGGAAGTGACTGAATCAGTATATGCAGAATCAGCAGAACTTAGGACCAATTGAGCAAGGGGCTGAAACAAAGTTTAGTTTGAAAACTTTGATTGACTCTTGGCTTCATCACTAACTTGGGAACCATAGAGGAAAAAAAGAAGTAGCTTGTGGGAGACAAGAAGATAAATTATGGACACAATGAGTTTCAAGTACATTTGAGACATTCCAGTGGAGGTGGGAGGAACTTTGATATATGGGCCGGAACTAAATATTTTAAAAGAAGCTTGGCCTAGAAATATATATTAAGGAGTTATCAGCATATAGATGACAACTGGAGCAATGAAAGTGAATGGCACTGTGAGAAGAGAATGTATGGGAGAGAAAACGTCCAAAAATGGAACCCTAGGGAACACGTAAGGCCTTGAAAACCAAGAGAGACGAATTTTAAAAAGAGAGTGGTCAATGATTCATTCCCAGAGAAAGAGAGAGTAAATTAAAATTAGTACTAAAATATGTCCTTTAGATATAGCAACAACCTTGACAACAGTAGGTTCAGTTTGTAGAATATGATTATACAGATTGAAGAATGAATAAGAGGTATATAAGTGTGAATGAAATTGTAAATTACTGTTACTCTTTTGAGACACCTAGTTATCAGCAGGAAGAGAAAGGTCAGGAAGTAGTAACTAAGTCTTGATTTTGTGGTTTAATATGGGAGTGATACTTGAACATGTTTATATGTTTAGAGGAAGACTCATTAAAGAAAATAAAGGACAAGTCAAAGAAAATAGGGCAAGACTACTGAGGATGAGGATGATACCAACAGGAATAAGATTAAGCTGGATCCAGTCGTTCCTCCACCGAAACCTTACAACTGTCTACAAGGCCCTACACTATCTTGTTCCCAGATCCTCCCGATTATGTCTCTTCTTTTATAATCTCTCTTGTTCACTCTGCTTCAGATACACTGGTTCCTTTGCTATCCTCAAACATGCCAAGCACATTTCAGCCTCTGAGCTTTTGTACATTCTCTTTTCTGCTCCTAGAAAGAACTTCTCTCTAGATCTCCATGGCTCCTTCCCTAACTTCTGCAAGTCTCTACCCAAATGTCATCTTGTCCATGAGGCTTTCCATGACTGTTCTAGTATACAAAGTAACAATTCCCTTGTTCCTAGCACTCTCTTGCCCTCTTAACTTGCTTGATATTTTCCCCATAGCTCTTATCACATCCCAACATGTGCTTATAAAAATCTGCTTATTTATTTGCTTTTTGTCTGCCCTCCTCCCCGAAAATATTTACTCCAAAATGAAAGCTAAATTTATTTCCATGTTTAGACAATATTTCTAGTGTCTAAACAATGGTTTGTTCTCAATAGGTACTCAAATGTAACTTAGGCAAAAGAATTAATTGAGGAAAAGGATGATCAGAGAGTGTAAGCTAGCGTAGAAGGGAATGGAACCATAGGGGAATGTCAGATGGGGAGAAAATGAACAGGTAAAGAGGCCAAAGAGCAGACTTCCCAGAAGTGAGAGACTCAAGGCAATGTGCTCATATGGGGCTATGGTTAGAGTTTAGAGTGCTAGGGCTTAAGCTTGCAGAATGCATACCACACTCCATACACTGGCTTCAAAGTGAGCCCTAGAAAGTGGATTCCTGAGAGACGGTGAAGAAGAAGCTTTTTGGAGTTCAGGGAGCCAGAAAGTTTTTATACTAAGGTGTCAGATGTGTCATGGTTGTAATAGTAAAGTTTTTCTGGGGCAATGGTAAGAAGGGGTATGAAGAAGCAGACAGTGAGTAAAATGCCTTGACGGACTAGAGATGCCCAGGGAATAAATAGTGGTAACGGGGTGATGTGGAGGATGGACTCGAGATGCCCAGGGAATAAATAGTGGTAATGGGGTGATGTGGAGGACGGACTAGAGATGCCCAGGGAATAAATAGTGGTAACGGGGTGATGTGGAGGACGGACTAGAGACGCCCAGGGAATAAATAGTGGTAACGGGGTGATGTGGAGGATGGGGCAGAGAGTGCTGGAGATGCAGGCATGCCAGACAGAATTGAGGCAAAGTGAAGTTAGTTGGTCTGGATTCTCAAGAAAAACACAACTTGATGATATCAACAGCTGATAAAGCTAACAGTTTTATAACCACTATCAGCTGTCTAAACACTTCTTTTTAAGTTAAAAAAAATAAATAAATAAAAGGAAACAAAGGAAACAAAAAGGATGAGGTGATTTTGTTTGGTGCCATGCAGATAGAACCCAGAGAAACCTGTGTGTAACGAGGAGTCTGACTTCACATTTTGATATTTGATTGCTAACTGCTTTTAAGCCTCATCCTCTCTCTTTCTCTTGTGACCCTCGTCTGGGAAAGCACAGAAGTAAGCCTGGGTGCTCCTTCCTTGGTGGTGGCAGGAAACCCAAACTGAGCAACTCTCTGACCATCCACAAACCCAGAGACCCTCAGTCTAGCCCGATCCCCTCCCCACCGTAAGACCTCAAGCTCGTCTCTTGTCCTTGCTGTCATAAGCCGTATCTGAATAGCTGAGGAAGCCTGCTCTGCTCTCCCAAAAAGCCTCAACATGTAAGTGATAAACCTTTTTATATCCTCTGTATGTGTGCAGCATCATCAGTCTTGACATCCGACCCATGTTTTGGGTTGGTCTGTCTGTTTCTGCAGTGCGTCCACAAAATACAAGTACTACAAAGGACACTGTTCAGAAGAAACCCTCGCTGATCATACCAGGCAGAATTAGTTACTACTTACTTTATGCTCTCATTTATGTTTATTTATATCTTTAGTGCTCACCACAGCTAATATTTATTATAATTGACTGTGTGTATATCTATCACTCTCATTAAGATTCTTGAGGATAAAAATTGTATCTTATTATCCTGCATTCTCTGGAACTTTATATAAAATATGCCTAATAAATATTTGATTTATTGAATTTTTCAGGCAGTACAAGGACAAAGTAGCATTCCCTTGAGATATTAAAAGTCTCTGTTTGATCCGAAGCTTTAAAAACACCTCCTGAATGTATTCTCTCTCCTGAGTTCTCAGAGTTCAGGATACATCTTGAATCATGATATAAAAACAGCAAAACATTATATAAAGACCACTTTAAAAAGATCAATTCCTTCCAACTCACTTCTATTCCCCTTATGGAATTACTAAACAGAGGCTTAGTTGAAGATATCAGAAAGTTCATTCATTTTCTGTAAGAGCTATGAGAATGCTCATAAAACCAGTTTTGAATGAGAACCCACCCATCTGTTTTATGCTGTTTTTCAGGCAGTTAGCCTAATTAAGCCTCCCAGGCAGGTTAGAGTACCCCCGTGGAAACTAAATTGACTTTAAATATAGAATTATCTCAAAATCTATGAGCTTTTGATTGATATCACAGTTAATTTTGACAATTGAAGGGGCTTCCTGCTTCTTTTCACTTTAGAAAGATGAATAATTATGGAAATGACCTCATTAACTCTTTGATGCCATTCACTGAAATTTATAGAAGTTACTATGCCTAAACTCAAGACCTAGAAGAGAAAAATAATCAGTCTACTAGCCATATTTGCTTCAAATTTTTATCTAGTTTTACTTTACTGTCATACCCACAGGCACTGTCAGAAATGTTAAATTGCGTGTCCAATGATATAAGAGATTAAGAAAAAAAAACTCTCCATTCAGATGAATATGGCCCTCAACAGTAAAGAAAATCAAAAGTATTTTGCCCCAAAATATTCTTCTTTTACATGTTTTGAAACAGGTATTCAGAGGAACTGCAGACAGGAATCACCCTGCAAAGCTGCCTTTTGTGGAGGAGGTTTGTCTATGTAGAAAAAAGTCTACATTAGCAAAATAAACAGCCAGGTTTTCTCTGAGGCCTCTCGCTTGTCCAAATCTAGGAAAAATTAACTGACCACAGGCTACCTCTCTTCCTTCTGAGAGCAGCTAGTGAGGTTTCATCCACCTAACAAGACTGACTTTGCTAGCCATGTCTCTCCTCTTCCCTCCCTCTTGTAAACCTTTCTTGCCACACTCCAAGCCTCTATTCTTTCTGTAACCTCAAAACAGTATAAAATCATCAACAATCTGGGCCTTTTTTGAGTTTTTGTATTTTGTATAGTTCCCATGTACCAGTGTGCACATTAATAAATTTCCTATGCGTTTTTCTTATGAATCTGGCTTTTGTCAGTTGATTTTCAGTGAACTTTCAGAGGGCAAAGGGAAGATTTTCCTTGGCCCCTACACAAGCACAGGACTCTCTACATCTTAAAATTTTCTTTTTTACAATCTCAGATTGGTAGCAGATTTCATCCTCTGTGTTCTCATATGATCTCAGTCTGGATAAGCAAACATTCAATCACCATAATAGAATTTTTACTCTGAAGAAAGGGGCACATTATGAGCCATCAAAAAATAATAAATAAATGCAATTAGCAAAGAATAAAATATTTATCAGAGTTTATTTTCAAATAGTCAGAAAAAGAGTGGATTAAAGTAGGAATTTAACCTAAATGTTGTAACTGAGGTTATTTTCTATGCAACACCATAAGTGTCTTCTAGGTTCATCAAGGCTGAATTGTTAAAACTCCTTCACGTATTTTCATTCATTTTCTAACACTTTACAAATAAATGTACTCATTTTACTTTTTGTGAAAGTATGGAGGATCAAACTGATTTAAACAAGAACTCTCACACATCATTTATGATCCTGAATTTCCTCATTTATAAAATAATATCAATAATAATATTAGCTCAGAAAGTTCCAGGAATGATCTCAGGTGATTTCAATGCATGAAAATATTTTTTACATGGGAAAATAACTAAGGCAATATTTGTTAGTTCAAACAAGCACCAGGCCTATTTGTCCATTGGATGCCTGGATCCTTGGAAGCACAATTAGAAAAAGAGGAAGAATTTTTGAAGTAGAATTTTAAAGTTTGGGATTCTTTTTAACTTTATTCTAATAGAAAGTTCCTTACCCTCTTTGAGCCTAAGCTCTACAAGAGAAGCCAGGGAGTTATGATCACTGTGATAGGCTGCAAAATTCACCCAAATTCTTTACTCCTTCCTGAAGCCAAGCCATTTGTCCTGGTGGTACCTTTCCAAGATGCCTCTGAGTATAGCTATGTGACCTGATTTGGCCAATGGAATGACACAGAAGCAGTAATGTGCCAATTCTGAGTCCAGGTGGCTACAGACCTCTCACGCTTCTGCTTGCTTTCTAGCAGCCCTGTCATCACTCTGAGAACATGCCCAGGCTGACCTGCCACAGGTTGAAAAATACGTGGAGCAGAGCACAGTTGCCTAATTTGTCTCCTCCTAGTCTCAGCCACAGCCAGCCAACACCCAGCTAGGTTGAGCGAGAAGAGACTCGTTAAAATCAGCACAGCTGCCTAGTTGCTGGCCCCAGATACATAAACAAGAAATGGCTAATTTTATTTGCTATTAAAGTGTTGTAACTACTTGTTATCCAACAGTAGTACAGCAATAGATAACTGATACAGTCACCATCTTCCTGGGGAAAAATCGTAGCATTACTACGTACCTCAAACAAAATCATGTAAGCAAAAATTGTTTTAAAAATCATAAAATTCTTTTCAAATGTGTAATTGATAGACTTATCTGAAACCTCTATCATACTAAAAGTCTGAATAAGCATCTGCAACCATTCCCTAGTATATATAGGGTATATCAAGTTTTTATAGTACAGTTTTACACAATTTTTAAATTTATTCATGTATGAGAAAGTCCAGAAAGGCTTCCATTAGGAATTTCAGTAAAAACATAATAAAAATCAGCTATAAAATTATTTTATGAAACTATTATTTAATTTTTGGATTAAAAAAATCTAGAGAATTGTTGCATCTTTAAGCCATCCTTAAAGCAAGGGCACATGTACGTAATTCTAGACACTGGTCTGCCATTCTCTTTAAAATCTTCTGCAAAGGAAGTCTACATTTATTTGCATAATTATGTCAGAATTCAACAATGCTTTCTTTTACAGATATAACCAAATCATTATTTCAATTTCTTCAGAATTCAAGAGGAGCTCCAAGATGGCTGACCAGATGCATCTGACACTCACCTCTTCCATGGAGAGGAAACAAAATAGTGAGTAGATAAGCACACTGTGAATAGATTATCTAAGAGAGAACACTGGAATTCAACACTGAAGTGACAGGAAGCACCAGAAGCAAGAAAGGAGAGGGGAGCAAGGCAGCCTCCTCAACCAAGATCGGTGGAAAGCCTGCAGAGACTTCCTAATGTGAGGAAGGATACGTGAGAAAGGGACTTCCAGCAGTCCACATTTCCACTGCAGACCCCACCCTCTCCAGTTGCAGGGCACTGGAGCATTCCACAAGCAGTCTCGGAATTACCCTTCCCCATGCTACCAAAGCCATTACCTACAAACATCACAGGAGGACTTGAGGCCAGGACCACCTGGCCTGACTCCATTGTCCGGAGCAGCAGAGCATGCTATCTGAGTTTGAAAGTCATGCAACCCAATTCACCACCATTGGCATATGAGCACCCTTCTGGGGGTCTGAGGTCAGACCCATCAACTTGCTAGTGCTACCATAGTTGGCACCCACCTATATATGCTACCTCAGGAATGGCCCACCCAGCCTGACATAGCCACAGCCAAAATCAGTGTAGACTGCTTGGGTCCCAGAGGGTTGTCTCGCCAACTGCTAACACCATTGCCCATGCCACACCTGTTGACCAGGAGCTAAAGAGTCTGCCCACCCACCTGGCCCACCACTGCCATTTCTGGGGCCTAAAGGCCCAAGAATCAGCATGTCTAGAACTGCTAATGCTGATAACCAACATATACCACTCTGGGGCCCAAGGACAGGCATGCTCAGCCCCCTGCTGCCACCACTGGGAACTGAAGACTGGTCTACCTGGTGTCTCAGGCCCCAACAAAACCTCACCATGGCCTCCACGAACAACTGCACCTAAGCCACCTAGGGAATCATAGACAGCACTGATGGAATTTACAACCAAAGAAAGCAGATAGGGCCAACGCTACTGCACAGACCCAAAATCAAAGCCAGATTGCCCTATCCAACCAGCACCACAGATACACTTCAGGACAAAATGCTTCCCTTATGAAATCAAATTCAAAAAATTTACAGAGACAGCTGTTACACAGATGCACAGATTATCAATAGAGCAACAGGAGAAATACCTAATGTAGATGACAGGGAAATGGTTGCAGCAAACCACCATGGCACATGTATACCTATGTAACCAGCCTGCATGATCTGTGTATGTACTCCAGAACTTAAAGTATAATAAAAAGAAGAATAATATGGGAAATATTAAGAATCAAAAAATATGACACCACCAAAGGAATTCAATAATCCGCCAGCAACATATCCCAATTAAAAACAAATTTCCAAAATCCCAGAAAAAGAATTCAAAATATTGATTTTAAAGAAGCTCAATGAAACACAAGAAAATACTGGAAAACAACACAAAGAAATCAGAAAAACATTCAAGATATAAATAAGAAATTTATCAAACAAATGGATATTATCAAAAAAGAACCAAAATAAATTACGGATTGAACAATTCATTGAAATACAAACTACATTCAAAAGCAGCAACACTAGACTAGATCAAGCAGAAAAAAAAATGTTTGAACTTGAAAACAAGTCCTTGAAATAACCCAGGCAGACAAAAACAAAGGGAAAAAAAGAATAAAAAAGAATAAGCAAAGCCTACATGACATATAGAGCACCATAAAATGACAAAATATTCAAATTTTCAGTGTCCCAGAAAGCAAAAAGAAAGTGAGAGTGTTAAGCTATTTAACCAAAAATAAATGAAAACATCCCAAGTTCAGCAAGAGATTTAAATCAATAAAACAAAAAAGTCACTCCAGCCTGGGTGACAGAGCAAAACTCCGTCTCAAAAAAAAAAAAGAAAAAGATAAAACCCAAATATACAAAATCAGAAAGGAAAAGGGAACATTATAACTGATATCACAGAAATACAAGAGATCCGTGAGCCAATATATCCTAACAAACTGCGAAATCTAAAGGAAACTGGAAAATTCCTTGAGACATACAATCTACCAAAACTGAATCACAAAAAAAAAAAAAAAAAACACGAAAATCTGAACAGACCAGTAACAAATAATGGCGTTGAATCAGAAATAAAAAGTCCCAACCAAGAAAAGTTTAGGCCCAGGTGGCTTCGCTGCTGAATTATACCAAACTTTCAAAGAACTAACATCAACTCTCCTCAAACTATTCAAAAAAAAAAAAAAAAATGAAAAGAAGGGATGTCTCCCTAACTCATTTTCTCAAGCCAGCATTCTCCTAATAGCAAAACAAGACAAGTACCCAACAAAATAAAACTACAGGCCAATATTCTTGATGAACATAGATGTAAAAACTCTCAACAAAATACTAGCAAACCAATTCCAAGAGCATATCAAGAAAATAATATACCATGATCAAGTGTGATCTATCCCGGTGATGCAAGGATGATTCAACAAATGACAATCAACGAATGTAATACGCTGCGTCAACAGAATGAAGAACAAAAACCATATGATTATCTCAACAGATGCAGAAAAGCAGTTGTTAAAATTGGACACTCCTTCCTGATTAAAATTCTCAACAAACTAGGCATAGAAGGAACATACCTCAACATAATAAATACCATATATGGCAAACCTATAGCTGACATCATACTGATACCTAAATATCCATCAACTGATAAACGGGTAAAGAAAATGTGGTGTATGTATACAGAATGGATTCAGCCATGAAAATAATAAAATAATGTTATTCGCAGCGACATGAATGGAACTAGGAGGTCATAAGTCAGACATAGAAAGACTAATACTGAATGTTCTTACTGATATTTAGGAGCTAAAAAGCTGATCTCCTGGATGTAGAGATTAAGATAATATATACTAGAAGCTGAGAAGGGTATGTGTGTGGGAGGGGGTTATGAAAAGCAGTTGATCAATGGTAAAAACAATAGAATGTATAAGTTTTAATGTTCAGTCATGATTTATGAGCCTACCATCAATGCTCAAGAGTTGGGAGTAAAATGCCTTCTTGCCCTGCACTGACAACTATTACCCATGTATTTTCAGAGCTGTTGATTGGCTATTACCACCTAGGAACCATTTTTCTAGATGACCCAGCACTTCCAAAGAGAGACGCTGCTTAATAAAGGCAAAGGGAGTTAAAAAGACCATTTCTTTGTATGCAGGGTAGAGCATGGAATTGGATAGAGTTCTAACAGAAGCAAGTTAAACAACTGTGTTGAACTGAAATTGCATTATACTTAAGAGTTTATTTGACTTGTTAAATGTCTTGCCTTATGTGAAACAAAGTACCTCTAAGAAATATCAGTGAGGGTTGTGTTTCCACAAAAATTAACTTGCTTTGGGCAACAGCAAGAGGATTCATAGAAGTAGTAGAATTATGCTTTAATGAACCATACAGAACATCAAAATTGCTTCATTACATTAGAGTTTCACTTAAGCTAAAATTACAACTACTAGTATACAAAACGGGATGCTGTTATGAAGTTTGAATTGTTGGTTTTCCTTTTTTATTCTTTCTAAAATATATGGGGCAAATACTGTTCCAGCCCCATATCTTCAGCCCTGCCCCTATAAGCACTGAAGAAAGCCTTTTTAATCAAATATTGTTATGTGCTCTGTAATACCTGAAAAATAACATGCCAGTCTCTGTAACACTTGTCAGGATTCGAGACTCATTTATATGGATATATATATAAAAATATCAACATTCATATTTCTCAATCTTTTCTTAAGTTCCAAATCTGTACTTTCAAATGTCTGCCTCTGACACTGACTAAACATGTAATTATAGATGAGAACACTTACTTCGAGGCTTTAATTTCCTCAGATGTAAAACGAAGGCACTAAATGATGAAATAATAACTTTTGTCATCCTGAATAACTTCAGTAGTTTCAATACCTGATAACTCTAGTCACCAATCTGAAAGGCACGTCATATCCAAAATGGATAAAAATAGTTAACTTTGTTAAAAATCTGATTATTCTCAGGTTTTTCCAATTCTGATAGCATCCAGGGATCACTCAGTGTTAAAATCCCAGAGTCGTGGTTGTTTTCTTATCCTTCTGTTAATTCTAAGGCTGCAATGTGCCTCAAATACCACTTCTCTCCTTTCCATCTTTTTTGGAGTAGTCACGTCTTCATCATCTTTCCTGAATTAGTGAAACAGATCTACCTGCTAGCAGTGTCTTCAACTTTTAGGTTTTCCATCACTCTCAAGATAAAAATCATTTTCCTCAGCCATAGATTTGAAGAAGACAGTCTTAATACAAATGGCCCTTCATGTTCTTCAGAAAGAAGTACACCTTCCTTACTCTGGCATGGAAGATGTTCCAAAATATGAACTATTACTGACATTTTTATTTCTACCTACTTTTCACTTTATACAAGCTTATCATTCCCCAGTTAAGAAGATGATGAAACAGCAACTTCTCCGTGTGGTTCTGAAGATCAAATGATACAATGCAAATAATGCAGTCTAAGAACAATATCTAGTGAAGAAAAAATGCTCAATTCTGGTTGACTGCTATTAAAATTACTCTCACTATGCCCTGTATGTTCTCACACCTGCCTCTTCCTTTCCTCATCTGCTCCTCCTGGAGGAACACTTCTCAAAAACCCAAATGAAACCCTGCCCATTCTTTTAATCCAATTCAAATGTCTCCACCTTCAGGAAGTCTTCTATAAGATGTGTCAAAATCAATGTTCTTTTGTTCTGTGTCCCA
Source organism: Aotus nancymaae (assembly GCF_030222135.1). Lineage (NCBI taxonomy): Eukaryota > Metazoa > Chordata > Mammalia > Primates > Aotidae > Aotus > Aotus nancymaae. The sequence goes on along the minus strand of NW_026988431.1, from coordinate 54,376,659 downwards.
CAGTATCTTCACTGAAAATCTTTGTATCAATTTTCAATATGCCCCAAACTATACATGGTTCATCCATTCATTTATTCACTCAAGTTACATATTTTGAGTGCCTACTATTAACCAGTATTGTTCAAAGATTCAGATATAAATGAATGAATAACAACAAAATGCATGCTTTATGATTTCATCAAGCTCATAATCTATTGGAAAGAGAGATGTAGAATACAAAATGAATATGTAATACAATAGGGGTTATGAATTGTCCACCACAGAAGGAAAAGGACAAATTCTGTATACTCGACTACTTCTCCCACGTTGGAAGTCCCTTGTGTCCTAAGACCATCTTGTTCTTCTTTTCTGCCTTTCTTTTAGCAACATGTTTGGCACTATATACAATAAATTTCTATTGGGTTGAACTTAGTTCAGTAGTTGAAAACATTTTAAGAAAAATGCTTCAACTCTCTGCTTCAGTTACCTCTTTTGGAAAAGAAATTAGCAATACTTACAAATTTGGGAGGGGGTAAAATTAGATGTTTATGAAATACTGTGGACAGCAAGCAGGCCCTATCAGATGCCATTGTTTTTTGTTTTGTTTTATACTTTAAGTTCTGGGGTACATGTGCATTTGTGCAGGATTGTTACATAGGTATACACGTGCCATGGTGGTTTGCTGCCTCCATCCCCCCATCAGCTACATTAGTTATTTCTCCTGATGTTATCCCTCCCCAATCTCCCCAACCCCTGCTATCCCTTCCCTAGCCCCCTCACCCCCCAACAGACCCCAGTATGTGATGTTTCCCTCCCTGTGCCCATGTGTTCTAGTTGTTTGACACCCACTAATGAGTGAGAACATGTGGTATTTTGTTTCCTGTTCTTGTGTCAGTTTGCTGAGAATGATGGTTGCCAGCTTCATCCATGTCCCTGCAAAGGACATGAACTCATCCTTTTTTATGGCTGCATAGTATCCCATGGTGTATATGTGCCACATCTTCTTTATCCAGTCTATCATTGATGGGCATTTGGGTTGGTTCCAAGTCTCTGCTATTGTAAACAGTGCTGCAATGAACATACATGTGCATGTGTCTTTATAATAGAACAATTTATAATCCTTTGGGTATATACCCAGTAATGGGATTGCTGGATCAAATGGAATTTCTGATTCTAGATCTTTGAGGAATCGACACACTGTCTTCCACAATGCTTGAACTAATTTACACTCCCACCAACAGTGTAAGAGTGTTCCTATTTCTCCACATCCTCTCCAGCATCTATTCTCTCCAGATTTTTTAATGATTGCCATTCTAACTGGCGTGAGATGGTATCTCAATGTAGTTTTGATTTGCATTTCTCTAATGACCAGTGATGATGAGCATTTTTTCATATGTTTGTTGGCCTCATATATGTCTTCTTTTGTAAAGTGTCTGTTCATGTCCTTTGCCTACTTTTGAATGGGCTTGTTTGTTTTTTTCTTGTAAATCTGTTTTAGTTCTTTGTAGATTCTGGATATCAGCCCTTTGTCAGATGGGTAGATTGCAAAAGTTTTTTAATGATTGCCATTCTAACTGGCGTGAGATGGTATCTCAATGTGGTTTTGATTTGCATTTCTCTAATGACCCGTGGCAATGAGCATTTTTTCATGTTTGTTGGATGCATAAACGTCTTCTTTTGAAAAGAGTCTGTATATATCCTTTGCCCACTAGTTTTAAAGAAACTTTTCCAAAATCTTGCATTTCTTGACCGTTATAACAACATAACCTGGTGAAAACATTTGTATTAAAGAGAATTTTGAAAATGTTAATAGAACTCAGTAAAATATAATTACTCTGTACTACCTCTGGAGATGTGGAAAAGGTCTTGTTATATCAAACTAGAACTTTTCTAGGGTTCATTAAAGTTAGTTTCTACTCAGAAAATATTTAAACTTTCTAACAGATTTTAAGGCAACAATGGATTACAAACTATCCTTTGAGTGAGTTATTTAAAAATAATAACTAAATTCAGGAGAATCTAGATATATTCATATAAATAGTAAAAGAAAAACCATCAGCCCATCTCAAGGGTCATTTATGGTAGAAGAGAACTTAAAAATCTTTTAATTCAACCTTTTGTTTTACAAGTGAGGCCCACAGACGTGACTTGCCAAATGTATTTCAAGGAGTCACCAGAGCAAGCACTGAGCTTTAGTCTGCAGCAGTCCCCCTCAAAGAAAAAAGAAAAGAAAAGCTCCGCAGTTTCTCCCTTTCACTAGAAAGGAGTCCGTGGTCTCACAAAGGATGATGATTTTAGTCCATCACACCCTAAGCCTTTTCTGAAGTGAAGTCCATGCATGTGTACTTCCAGAGTTTCCTGCCTTCAGGTAAATCTGTGACAGTAAAGAGTAATTTTCTGTTATTACCCAAGTGATCTGTTTGGGTGCTTGAAGGTTCTTTTGAACTTTATTCTTATATGACAAACATGATGAGCCATTTTTTTGACCAACCGTTTCTTCAGTGATCCAGCACATGTTAATCAACTCTAAATATTCTGTATTATGCAGGATTGCTAGAGACTGCGTCCCCAAAAGACCAGAAAATCAGTACTAAAGGACATAGGCTTTTTTTCCACATAATAAAGTCTTGAGGAGGAACAGAGAAGCAAATGGAGTTTAATACAGACATTGAATCACAGGTGAAAGAATCCAATCAAATGCTGACAAAAGAAAAACATCTAAACAGGAGGGTAAGAAACAACCTGCATAAAACACCATAACTGGCCTGACGACTGAGCTTTCACACCTACTCTGGGGAAATTCAGCACCCCACTAGAGGGCCAGAATACAGACGTCCTGAAGGAAAACACTATAACCAGCCTAGACAAGTTGATGAAACATTTTCAGAATCATCGCTGCACACATGATGCCCAAAATGTTTACACTCATTCCTCTTCTAAGTTGTTTGGGGGTTTTATAATGAGGAAATATGAGAAATCACAAAAGTAATAAGCCTCACTCCCATATAGCTGTGAGGAGAAGAAAATAAGGCCACTTCATAAAATTTCTCCTTTATGAATTATTTCCCTTTCAAAAATACCAAAGGATTTCTGCAAAAATATTACTCTGGCAAAGGTTAACTTGCATTCTTGTTGCCCACAGTGAAATGAAAGTTATTTTATGCTAACAGTATTAGTAATAATTACCAGCTAAAGTAAATAGTACTGGTTAAACTAATATTTGTAATCATACAGTTTTAGCATCTTAATCTCTACCACCCACTGCTAGCCACTGTCACCATTTGTCTCATCTTCTGAAAGAGACACGATCTAGATAAACTGGCTCTGTTTAGGCAGCAGGCAAGGTGAACCCTTCGGGTGGTAACGATGTCTGTGAATGGAACATGATGACTTGCTGTTTTAACAAACATCCTAAACTAGTGATGTCCAATCAAAATATACTGTGAGTCACAAATACAAGTAAGTTATATAATCTTAAATTTTCTAGCAGCCACATTATAAAAGATAAAAAGAGATGCATACCTGCTCTGCCTGGTTCAAAATTTTCCCTGGCTACTGGATTGAATTTTTAAGTGTAAATCAGAATATATCTTTCCTGCTTATTCTGCAATGACTCCTCTCGACTCAGAAAAGCATGCAACGTTTCTCCCTAAGTAACAAGGCCCCAAATGACCTGTCTCTGCCTGTCTCTCTAATCCCCCTCCCTCTCCCTTTGTTGACCACTCTCCTGCCACCCTGGGCTTTTTACTGTTCTTCAAATATGCCTAGATACTTCTGGTGTCAGGGCCTTTGCTTGTGACACAAACACTGCCAGATAAATATTATTCCCATTTTGTTATACAAGGAAAAAAGAGTTCAAAGAAGTTGAACAACTTTTTCAAAGTTATTCAGATAATAAGGCATGAGCCAGTGTTGAGATCCACATCTACCTGATTCAAAGATCTATTTTTTTTTCTATTATACAACACAATGTTTCAAATATATGAATAAAGTTAATAGTAAAAATAGAAAAATGTATGTGGCATTGCCCAGGTGCCAGACACTCATTTAATTCCCTGAACAACACATGATATTGGTGCTTTTATCTCATCTCATAGACAAAGAAGCTGAGACCCAGAGTAAGTCATTTGCCTAAGATAAAGCCAGTAAGTGGAAAAATTAAGATTCAAGCCGAGGCTTTCTGGATTTAGAATCTGTGCTTCTAACTTCTCTGTACATAACTGAGATCAGATGCTTCTTTTTTGTAATTTCTAAAGTGAGACAGGTGAGACACAAGTGGCATTGATGTTCCCGCAAAGATCACATCACACTATTTCTGTTGAAGTACCTCTGTCTCACCAGAGTTTCCTAGTGCCCACAGCACATACAAGAGCTGGGAAGTGCCTAAAGGAAGCTGTGGTCTGCAATGCTTGGAGTCAACAGATTAGGAACAATAAATAATATTTTGTAGAGTATTTCAATTTGTAGTTTACAAAGCACTTTGGCACAAACTTTTCCAATAAATTTTTAGAAAGGTATTCATTTTAGATAAAATTGTCATGCCAAACACCCTACCAAATTGCTTTGAACCAAATTGCTTGTGCCAAATCACTGGCAGCTGGATTTTATGCCCATTGTCCAGAAAATGAAATTGAGAACCAGGGAAGTTAATGGGAAAACATCATATATGTCTTCAGGACTCAAATCTAGATAATTTGTTCCAAAGCCACCATCAAGGAAGTGGGAAAGTTTGCAGGAAAAAAGCTAATACAGCTGTCCTGAGGCTACTGTCTTTAGAAGGTCTTTCTTTCAAGGTTGGCCCTTGGCTGGTATCTGGGAACCTGGTTTCTAAAGTATTCACTAAGTGCTAAGATTTGACTGCTGTGCTAGCTTGCTTAGACTGTTTGTACAAATATTTTTTATGGTGAACACCTGCTTCCTGTGTTACAATCTAGAATTTTGGTGGACATAGGTGCCTCTGTGATCAGCCCCCAGTGAAAACCCTCAACCTTATTGAGTCACAAAGTCTTTCCTAGGCAGACATATTGCACACATGTGTCTGCATTTTTACTACTAGAGGAAGGATAAATGCTGTGTGTGACTTTCCTCACAGGGGGAAGGGAACACAGGAATCCTGCATAGGAATTTCTCCAGATGCTTCCTAAGCAAAGTATTTTTACTTTTTTCCCTTAGTGATCTTGCTATGTAGTCTTACTCTGCTGTGATAGGAAATCTTAACTTTAAGTATGACAGTGAAGTCTGTGACTCCTTCTAGCAAATCACCAAATGTGTGGGTGGTCTTAGAGGCCACTTGGAGACAAAAAAGCAATAGTAGAATGAGGGAGTAATTGACAAAAGTCATGGAGACAGAGCAGAGTAGAGGCACCTCTGTGGATAGACCTGAGAGCCAAGAGACTCACATGGTTGCATCAGACCTCATAATCTGCACCTCAGGTAGAAAGCCAGCACCCTTGACTGTGGAACTCACTGGTAAAAATGACAGGACTAGGCCTTTAATAAAGAATTGTTTGTGTTTATTCGCCATCAGGCAAAAAAGGAAAGGAGGATACCTGAGCAATTGAAGTAAAAACCCCACCACTTTCCAAGAGAGCTAAAATTAAAGGAGAGAAATTGGCTTTTCTTGGCTGAAACTCTGCATACTGATTAGCAGCCCAAAGGGGCAAATGTATTCAAATCTACCTCCCTAAAACAACTGTCATTTTCCCTGGGGGAGTAAAATGGTGTGGAACTGTATATGGGTACACCATTTAAAATTCCTTTTTCAGGAAAATGCCTCTCCACGCTCTTTTGCATTAAATGTATTTGTAACCCGGGTAGTGGCTGAACTTCTTTTCAGAAGTGGTGGCTACTAATCCTTGGGTTTTACCCTGAAACTATATTATGCAACCTATGCATGCACTGTACAATTTATGTTGCACAACCTCATAGTAGATGTCTAGTTTGGTTTTTAATAATCAAGTTCATTTCTAGTCCAAGACACACAAGCTTTTTTTAATACTTCCCCAATATTATGGTTTTCATAAAGAAGCTGACCTCCCCATAAGCACACGCACTTATACACACAAGTACAAATAGCCTTCTAATAAAAGAGATTTGGAATCAGAAAGCACTTAAATAGAGCTGGTACCACTTATCCCAGAAGGCTAAAAAAGAACCAATTAAAGCTGGAATGGTGACTCTTTGTAATATAAAAAAGACTCAGGAGTCCGATGCTCTCATCACAATATTTACAAGGCTCTTATTTCACAAAGGGCAGGGCTAAACTCATACCAACAGGGGAAATATCCTTTTTATATATTAGAACAGACAAGTTTTTCTTGAAAGAAGACAAAAGGATGATGAGATTGAAAAAGTGTGCTATCTTCTTAGGAAGCTGAGAGGAAAAGTGAATGTAATTAAAGGTCACACCTTCACACACAGGACTAAAGCCTTCTAACACACCTCCATCCTGTCTTTGGACACATCCTGATTACAGAAGGAGTATCAGAGTCTTGCATTTGTAAACCACTAGAATGTTCAGACAGAACCTCCTTCAGTGAGAAAAAGTAAAACTTTCTGAAAGGTGGCAGGATACCAGACCCCATGGGTCTGAAAACAGGGCTTTCAGGGAAAAGGGGGAGAACTGAGAAGGGGGAGAAGTCAGAAGATAATGAATATCCATAGGGCTCACACTTTTGTAAAAGGTCTACACTTGAAAGGCCTCTTTCACATCACATACCTCTATTCCGTACCTCTAAATACAGTGCAATGTAATTAGCTCTGAGAAAACTAGTAAGTCAGGGCATAGATTAGAAAAACAAAATACTGAGAATTTCCCAGTCATCTTGTGAATAATTTGTTGGTGAGAATCAGAAGGGTTTTTTCCCACTGGGATTCCTAAGAGACACCACCGTAACACCGTAGATCTCTAGTATCAGACAGGATCTATCCTGGAACATGAAAGGCAATCAGGCGTATCTGCCCAGTTTGAAAGTTGCTGTCATCTTGATGCTATCTGGTTATTTTGTAGACTAGTTGCTGCAGTTTCTTCACAGTATTATTGGTCTTTATATTTCAGTGTATTTTTGCAGTGGCTAGTACTTATTTTTCAACAGGATGGCAGTGAGGAACTGTGTTAACCTCTCTTCCCAAGTCCACAAGGGGAGTGGTTTCAAAGGCAAGAACTTCCCAGCGCCATACCTCCACCCACCTCCCCATCTGGGAGACTAGAGTTCTTTGTCTAACTTTCATGCTGCAGGAAAGGTAGACTGCCCAGGTGAGCTTCCTTTATTTAGAAAAGCCCACAAAAAGCCCTGGAAGGAGGAGCTCTGTTGTGGGTTGGACAGCCAATCTGACATCAGAGTCGAAGACCAATCACTCCAGCAGAATTTTAAGGGAACTCCTCTCATGGGATAAGGACTTGAATGGGGCAGGAGTAACTCGCAGATTAAAAGCCCTCCTTCCCCTTACCTGTAGAGACTCCATCTCTGGATCCCCTCCCACCACAGCGTGTGAGCTCCCTCTCTCTCTCTCCTTCACTACCTCTCTCTGTCTGCCTAATAAATCACTTTTCTGCTAAGCTCTTTGGGTCCGATATTTACTTAAACAATATCACTGCTGCCAGGGTCTCCTATCCCTTCTTGGTGGAATGAGAGCCCAAGGACCTGGAAAAAAAGCACATCTGATCTGGAAACACTGAGTGCCTTTTGGGACGCCCTTGCAACTGCTCCTGTCCCCCTGGTTACAGCAGGATCAAATTCATACACAACAATATTAACCTTAAATGTAAATGGGCTAAATGCCCCAATTAAAAGACTGGCAATTAACAGACTGGCAAATTGGATAAGAGTTAAGACTCATTGGTGTGCTGTATTCAGGAGACCCAGTTCATGTGCAAAGACTTTACACATAGGCTCAAAATAAAGGGATGGAGGAAGATTTACCAAGCAAATGGAAAGAAAAAAAAAAACCCAAGGGTTGCAATCCTAGTCTCTGACAAAACAGACTTTAAACCAACAAAGATCAAAAAAGACAAAGAAGGGCATTATATAATGGTAAAGGGATCAATTCGACAAGAAGAGCTAACTACCCTGACTATATATGAACTCAATATAGGAGCTCCCAGATTCATAAAACAAGTTCTTAGAGACCTACAAACAGACTTTGACTCCCACACAGTAATAGTGGGAGACTTTAACACCCTACTATCAATATGAGACAGATCAAGACAGAAAATACAAGGAAATCCAGGACCTGAACTCAGCTCTGGATCAAATGAACCTAACAGACATCTACAGAACTCTCCACCCCAAGTCAACAGAATATACATTCTTCTCAATATACATTCACCATTGCTACAAAGAGAATAAAATACATAAGAAAACAGCTAACAAGGGATGTGAAGGACCTTTCAAGGAGAACTACAAACCACTACTCAAGGAAATAGGAGAGGACACAAACAAATAGAAAAACATTCCATGGTCATGGGTAAGAAGAATCAACATCATGAAAATGGCCACACTGCCCAAAGTAATTTATAGATTCAATGCTATTCCCATAAAACTACCGTTGACATTCTTCACAGAATTAGAAAAAAAACTACTTTGAATTTTACAGGCAATCAAAAAAGAGCCTGAACAGCCAAGACAATCCTAAGCAAAAAGAACAAAGCTGGAGGTATCACACTACCTGACTTCAAACTATACTACAATGCTACAGTAATCAAAACAGCATAGTACTTGTACCAAAACATATAGACCAAAGGAAGCGAATAGAGACCTCAGAAATAACACCACACATCTACAACGTTCTGATTTTTAACAAACAGGGTAAAAACAAGCAATGGGAAAAGGATTCTTTATTTAATGGTGCTGGGGAAACTGGCCAGCCATATGCAGAAAATGAAACTGGACCCCTTCCTTACACTTTATACAAAAATTAACTCAAGATGGATTAAACACATAAATGTAAAGTCAAAACCATAAAAACGCTAGACAAAATTTAGGCAATACCAGTCAGAACATAGGCATGAGCAAAGACTTCATGATGAAAATGTCAAAAGCAATTGCAACAACAGTCAAAACTGACAAAGGAGATCTAATTAAAGAGCTTCTGCACAGCAAAAGAAACTATCATCAGAGTGAACAGGCAACATACAGAATGGGAGAAAAATTTTGCAATCAACCCATATGACAAAGTTTTAATATCCAGAATCCACAAGGAGCTTAAACAAATTTACAAGAAAATTAAACAACCCCATCAAAAAGTAGGCAAAGCATATGAACAGACACTTCTCAAAACAAGACATTTTTGCAGCCAACAAACATATGAAAAAAAGTTCAACATAATTATTACAGAAATGCAAATCAAAACCAAAATGAGACACCATCTCATGTCAGTCAGAATGATGATTATTAAAAAGTCAAGAAACAATAGATTCTGGCAAGGCTGTGTAGAAAGAGGAATGCTTTTACACTGTTGGTGGGAATGTAAATTAGTTCAGCCATTGTGGAAGACAGTGTGGCAATTCCTCAAGGATCTAGAACCAGAAATACCATTTGACCCAGCAATCCCATTGCTGGGTATATACCAAAAGGAATATAAATCATTCTACTGTAAAGACACATGGACATGTATGTTTATTGCAGCACTATTTACAATAGCAAAGATGTGGAACAAACCCAAATGCCCATCGATAATAGACTGGATAAAGAGAATGTGGTACATATACAACATGGAATATATGCAGCCACAAGAAGAAATGAGATCATGTCCTTTGTAGAAACATGGATAAAGCTGGCAACCATCATTCTCAGCAAACTAACACAGGAATGGAAAACCAAACACTGCATATTCTCAGTCATAAGTGAAAGTTGAACAATGAGAACACATGGACACAAGGAGGGGAAAAACACAAACTAGGGCCAGTCAGTGAGGGAAAGGGGACACAGCATTAGGACAAATAGCTAATGCACGCAGGGCTTAAAATCTAGATGACAGGTAAAGCAAACTACCATGGCACACATATACCTATGTAACAAGCCTGCATGTTCTGTACTTGCATCCTGGAACTTAACGTAAAATTTTTAAAAAAGAAAAAGAAAGTTTCTGGAATTCAAAAAGCATGTTTATTTGCTTTAGCCACTTTTTACTACAGGCAGAGGAGAAGCTTAACAATCTGTTTTCAAATGAATGAAAGAAAGCTGATTCCTTTACTGAAAACATTGCCATCTCTACCTCTATTTACGTCTGTTAAAATGTATTCAACTTGCAAATCCTCTGCAAAGTTTTTTCTAATCCCCCGCTCTACATATAATCTCTTCCTCCTTAGAATCCCCATTGCACTCCATTATCTTGGTGTTAATTATCTTAATCAAGCTTGAAATAAAGATATCTGTTTATTATATTCTTATCCTTTTCCTTACAGCACTCCATCCCTAACTGACCCCATATGCTAGCAGCTCTTTTTGAAGACATCCACATATTCCTGCCCCTTGGCTCTTCTATTATGGTATAGAGCAGATTTCCTTACAGACTGGGAGTTCAGTTTTTTTTTTATTTTACATTTATGCAAAATGGCCTGCAGTTTATTTTCTCATGCTTCCACTTCCCACATGACAGAATTATACTTAAATAACATCACGATATCCACTCCCCTTTTGTTTTGTAAAACAAATAATTACTAACCTTATTATGTACATTCCATAGTGGTATCATAATATTGCACATATTTCTATTTCCTGCCACTAACAACTAAAATAGTTTCATTTATGAACACTTGTACTGTTTTTCAAAAGATCTATTACTCCCATCCTGTGCTGGATAGATATACTCATTTTATCTACTTACCCGATGTTACATCTCAGGTTGAACTCGATAGACTCTGCGGGAATCCTGAGGATAAAGGTTGCTTCACTGGATGACTCGTTAATACACATAGGCCAAAACCCTTCCGACTTCTCATTTGTAAAATGAGATTTTAAAACCTTCATCATTATTTATTAAGCATTCACTATTCCCAGGGAACCTAATAAAAGAGACTGCAAAGAGCTGAAAAATAAGACCTCCACTTGCAGTAAGGGGACATGATGGGAACTCTTACCCAGGGTCATTCCATTTCAAGTGCTTTACATATTAAGAGGCTCCAGTCATATATGAGTTCAGGTATACAATTTATAAGAAGGATAGCAGATTATTCTAAGGGAAATATTGTATCTCAGTGCCAAAGAAGTGCCAGGATGAGAGACTTCACAGCTGGAGCAATATAGTAAGAGAGGAAGAAAGAAAGACAATATTAGAGGTTAGTACAGAGTATTAAAAGTTTTTGCAGGAAGAATAAGGTCTTTTATTCTGGAAAGATAGGAGGAACAAGTTGTACATAGCAAACCAAATACTCTAAACACTTTCTCATATTCCCTATAAGAAGAAACTGTTCAGTTTATAATTACACCAAGTACAATAACCATCAGCTGTATTCAAGTCACGAAATTCCTCCCAAAACAAATCATGACCAAACTCTTAAATAGCAAACTGACACAAGAACAGAAAATCAAACACTGCATGTTCTCACTCATAGGCAGGTGTTGAACAATGAGGACACATGGACACAGGGAGGGGAGCATCACACACTGGGGTCTGTTGGTGGGGAATAGGGGAGAGAAGGGGGGTAGGGAGGTTGGGGAGGGATAACACGGGAAGAAATGCCAGATACAGGTGACAGGGGAATAGAGGCAGCAAACCACATTGCCATGCAGGTACCTATGCAACAATCTTGCATGTTCTGCACATGTACCCCAGAACCTAAAGTGCAAAAAATATATATATACATTTAAGAAATCCAAATTTCTCTACTTTTCACTCCAGACATGTGGCAGATCCTTTCTACCTTTAGCTTCTCCAGGTTTAAATCAAGTCAAAGAGTAGCAACTTTATTTATGAAGTTGGTTCATCAAAAAATCTCTCTTAAAATTGATAATTTATGTTTAATCTTCGGCCCTGCTTTCTTTATCCACTTTCATTTATCTGAGTGGGGATAATTCTTATTATCTCTTGCTATGGAATTAATTAATTAAACCCAAGGTAATCATTTTTATGTAATTAACTCCAGTACTGCAAGCACCTACTGATTCTAATAAGAAACATTCATGGCAAAATCAAAGCTTTAAAGTTTACAACCTTTTTTAAGTTTGCTTTTTAACTTATAGCTAAAAGAGGTATCAACTATTCTTATCAATTCTACACTATCTGCTGCATAGTCATAGACCTTAGAGCTCCAGGGAACCTTAGAGATCAATTCATTCATTTTACAGGTAAGAAAAAGAAAGGCATTTAATACCAGGACCAGGTCTCCTGATCCCACACCTGCTGTTCTTGCCCCTTTATGGCACCTCCTCCCTGCTATATATGTTCCTAAGAGGGATATCTTAAGCTGTATTGCCGACTGCCATTTGAAATGCAGTTTTCAAAGAAGATTCTGACTAGAAGCCTCCATATAAGTCATGTCTAAATAATTCAGAATTTCTAATGGAGTTTCACATTGAAGGTTTACCTCTCGAGTCTACACTTTATATTCATTAATTTGTGTTTCCTAGGGTAAAACATCCCTTACTAAGAAATTAACTCATCTGAATTATCAAAATTCAGCTTTTAAGAATTTGAAATTACACTTATACAAAAAACTCAGGTAAATAATTTTCTGTTAATTATCCCTTAAATACATCTGCATGTTTATAGAAAAAAAGAGTTTTCAGTCAAAACTCCAAGAAAGCATGTGCTGTTTGCAAAATATAGCTGCCAATGAAATGTTATTTTCTATTTTGTCAAATATAATTTGCAGCTGTGTATAAACAAACTTTCCAATTGCTATAGAAATAGTCAGGGACGGATGGCACTCCAGTCTAAATTTTTCATTTCCTTAAGTAAAATTCATAGTGTATGAAGAAAACAGCTAAAAGGAGATCTACTTCAAAGATGCAATTGTCTATTCTGTTTTTATAATACTTTCCTCAAAATGAAGCATCTTGTGTCAAATTTAAGAATTAGCACTAATTTTAAAGAGGCATTGTTTCACTGCTGAGTGGTGAAACAGTGCTCCAGAAAAAGAATGAAATTGTCTGATAAGTGTTACGAAAGTAAATTAAAGTTAGTATTAAAAACTGTTAAAAAGCAAACAAGTAAACAAAAACCTCCCTGATAGAAATGTTTTCTTGCTTACTTTTGTTTCCAGTTTCGTTTTTCATTCAATGGGAAAATAGTTTATTTACATTACCATAATATAGTGTCATATAATAAAATATACATTTATTTCTGAAGTTGGTATTTCAAATTGAAAGTATGAGGCTGACTGGCTTCGATGGTATATATTATTGACACACATTAATATAAACCGTAAATCTGTAAAACAATGAACTGAAAAATTTTTAAGTTTAAACCTCTTGAAGTCAAAATTTATGCCTGTTATAAACATGGTTTTGGTCCAAGATCTAACCCCATACATGACACACAAGAAGCGCTTAATAAAAATGTCTCAATGCATGTGAAAATATGAATACTTTCCATATTAGTCAGGATCCTCCAGAGCTAGCAACAAAATATAGAGAGGCAAATTTAAACAGAAACAAGATTAATTATGTGAGACAAGTAGCAAATGTCTGCTTCAGGCCAGCCGCATAGTTGGCCCTTGCCTTAAAGAAACCCTGTTTGCCCATACAGCTTGTCAGTGTAACTTCACAAATCCCAGACTCAGTAACTAAGTACAGCCATCCAGAAGAACGCCTTGAAGACAAGAAACAGGATAGAGTGTAGGTCCCATAATTCTTACCTGAATCACTGCATTTTTAGAAAACATAAATTCAATGGTCCTAACCCCTGCCTTTTCTTGTACATAAAATAATAGCTACCAGGATTAACAGCTATGCCTCTTTAATCTATAACCGGATACACTCTCATACCCAAACTCTGATGCGTTTTTGCTTTAATGGAACTTCTGAGCACATGAAGAACTCCCATCTCCTGCTAACTAATCTGTGAGATAAAATACTGCTTTGGAGCAGTCTAACAAAAACTCTAAAACTTTCCCAGGTTGCACTCTTCAGTAAGACTCTGAATAAAACTAACTTTAATTATTTAAAAGCCCAGTTTTGTTTTTTTTTTTAGTTGATATTAGATAACATTAGATAACTTTCAGAGCTCCCATGAGAACTGGACATTCAGGATCCAGGTTTCCTCAACCAGAAATGACTTCCAAAACAGAGTGGGACTGTTCCAGGGAAGAAGCCTCTGCCACTGCTTCGGACACACACACAGTGGTATGCACTATGGACACTGATGGCACTGGTCCCTGAACTGGCACATCAAAACTATCATCTCTTTTTTGCTATTCCTTGCCAACACAACAAACAGCAACCAATATACAAAGCTCACATTATGCTTTCCAAAGTCTCTCCCTGGCCCTATAATCATTAAGCACATAAACTATTTCCTAGGTCTGAGTTTTACCAAATATTTCCATTCCCGAGATCAAGATGGCATTACTATTCTTTCAGCTTTTATTTTCTTTTACCATCACTCAATCAACCATCAAGCCAATACTATGTAATTTAGGTTTGCTTTACAAATAGCACCACGATTCTAGTTATAAATGTCTATAACAGTCAGGAGAGACTAGGTCAGACTGCACTAGTAAAAGAAAAGCCAAAAATAACAGTCAATAAAAATAAAAGTTCATCTCTCATTGTTACTACATGTTCAGTTTGGGTCAGCCTAGAGGCTCTGCCTGTTATAATCACTCAAAGATCCAAGCTGACAGAAGCCCAATTCCCACAGATTTTTTCAAAGATTATGAGTCAGGTAAAGATGAATATGACAAAGCACATGGGTCACTAAAGCCTCCACCTACAGTTCATTGACTAAAGCAAGTAAAATAATGATACCTATAAGTCACGTGATAATACATAACTCAAAAAAAGGTAGGAAAGTGAAATTCTACAGTTGCCTAGCAGGATAATCAGACATATTTGATGTAAGACAATTATGAATAAACAGCTTTAGAAGGTAGGATTAATAACAAATTTCTGAAATGTAGGAAATAGTTTCTAAATATTCTGAGTGGTTACAAAAATAATGACAAATATTTTCTTAAGTATCTAAAATTGTTACTCTCAAATGTGTACCGCTAATAGTTCTTAAAAAATATTTTTTTCATTTCTTAGCTTAGTATAAATTGAAAATAAAAACTATATATCATTTGTTGAATCATATTTGATGTAGTAATTTTATGCTATGGTAGATAACCCCAGGGTATCCACCAATAATTCCTATTTTCCGGTGTGCACACCTGCATGTAATCCTCTTCCCTGGAGCATGGGAGACATCTGTAACTTGCTTCTAACTATAGAATATGTCAAAAGACATGAAATATCACTCCCTTGATTATGTTACCTCATATAAAGCTGTCTCTAAGCAGACAGGTGAGACACTCTTCTGCAAGCCTTGGAGAAACAAACAGCCATGTTATAAACTTCCTATAGAGAAGGTCACATGACGGGGAATTGTGGGTGCCCTCTGCCCTCTGGGAACAGCCTTCAACTGAAACTCTCAATCATACAACCAGAAGGGAATAAAATCTCCCAACAATCTTAATGAGCTTGAAAGTGTATTCTTCCCCGGTCATGCCTCCAAATGAAAATGCAGCCAATATCTTGATTGCAATTTTATGAGACAGTGAACTAAGCTATGCCTAGAATCTTGCCTTATGAAAACTAAAATAATAGATGTGTGTTTTGTGTTAAACTGAAAAATGTGAGGTAATTTGTCAATACCACAATACACTTGTTTATGGCAATTCAACTTCACTATCCTTATTATCTTTTGCATTGTTTTCCTCACTTTTTTATTTGAAACTTTTTCTTGATATTATTAAACTTTACAGAATAGCTGCAGGAATGCTGCAAGAAAATCCAATATACCATTGACCCATGTTCACCAGTGGTTTCTATTTTGCCCATTTTCATCCTCTCTCTTGCATATATATACATATGTATATATATGTATCTGTGCTTGTGTGTAACTTTTTTTTTGGAACCATTTGAGGGTAAATTGGAGAAATATCTCCTTATTCCTAAACATCTCCGTGCATATTTCCTTCCCCTAACAAAAAATGGAATTTGCTTACAAGACAGTTGTGAACGGAAATTAAATCTTGGGATCCCAAACTCATTTAAGCCAAAGGGAAAAGTCAAGCTGGGAACTGGGTTATGCAAACCTTCCTTCCCACTTTGGTTCATAAATAAGATGGTTACAAGATGGAAAGCTACACACCTCCTCCATATTTTGCCCAAAGGAAATTCCCAGTGAGCTACAAGGTCTTTAAGGTGTTTCTATTAAAATTTCGCCATGGCAATGTAAATTGGTAGCTTGTTTTTACATTTGCAGCCATTCCCCCTGCCTACTAGACACAAACGCGTATCTGATTGCTCCTCTGTCCCTTTCTATGTCATCTTATGCAAAATGCAGATTCACTGGGCCAAAGGCATGAATGACTATTTTTCCCTACCCCTTCTTAAATGAAAATTGTGTATTTCTCAATATTCTGCCCTTTCCCCTTTAAATTTGGAGCCTTCAAAATCATCTCGTGAGAAAGATAGAGACCTGTTTTCTGGGTACACATCCTTAACTTTGGCAAATAAACCTCCTAAAATGATTGAGACTTGCCTCATCATTTATCTCAATTAACACAGTATTTTTTTTAACGATATGTTTATTTTTCTAATCTATAGTTAATATTCAAATATCATAAATTATATGAAAAAATTGCTTTTTTTGAGATGGGCTCTCACTCTGTCTTCCAGGCTAGAGTGAAGTGGTGCAATCTCAGCTTACTATACAGCCTCGAATTCTTGGACTCAAGTGATTCTCCCACCTCAGCCTCCCAAGCAGCTGTAACTGCAGGTATAAGCCACCATGCCCAGCCAATTTGTGTTTTTTGTAGAGACGTGGCTTTCCCACGTTGACCAGGGTGGGTCTCAAAACTCCTCAGCTCAAGGAATCCACTTGGCTTGCCATCCCAAAGTACTGGGATTACAGGTGTGAGTCATCATGCCTGGCCAAATAAAGTGCATTGTAGCTAGCATTTTTTCTCTCCCAATCCAGGACTCACTTTAAGTTCATGTCACATCACTTTGGTTTTCTTTACTCTGGAATTGTTTCTTGGCCTATCTCTATCATTTGTGACTTGACATTTTTGAAACATACAGATCACTGTTTATTTGAGGCTTCCTCATGATTGAATTCAACAACTGCATTTTGGGCAGGAATATTACAGAAGTGATGTGTTCCTTATATTCCAACATTGCCTCCTTATATAGAAGTCACATGATATCTGCATGTGGGTTATTTCTGGTATGGGAATATAATGAAACAATATGCTATGAACATTCTTATATGAGTAATTTTATCATTTTTATTTATTTTGGGTATATATCTAGAAGTTAAATTGCCATTTCATAAAACATGGGTATGTTTACTCTGATAAAAAACCACCAAATCTTGTTCTAAATGTTCCTTTGGAGTATAAAATTTACACCCACACTTCCTAGCTATTTCAACTGTTTATAACGTTGCCAACATTTTTGTCAGCCATTTGAATTTTAGACACTCCAGCAGGTTTGTCTTGGCACCTCACTTACATTTTAACCTGTTTTCCTTATGCCTGATGATGTTGAGCACTTTTTCATGTGCTTATTTGCTATTTATATAACATCCATTGTGAAGTGTCTGTTCAAATCTTTTGCTCATTTTTGGCATTGGATGTTTCTTGACTATTGGGTTGTAGAAAATCTTTATAAATTCTGGACATAACTTCTTTGTCAGATGCATGTTTTGCAGACATTTTCCCCAAATCTGTGACTTGTCTATTCATTTTCTTAACAGCCATTTCATAAGCAGAAGTTTTTAATTTTGATGAAGTCAAATTTGTCAGTTTTTTTCTTTCTTGTTATTACTTTATGTATTTTTATTGTATTTTGCAGTAAAGTGTGCAGATTTCTTAGCTATCTTAAATTACTTCCTAAAGAAGAAGATTGTTAATGATTTTAATAACATCTATAATTTTTAATTATTTTATTCTATTTAGCTTTTTCTTTATACTTTGTCTAACCCAATAGTTTTCAACTCGAGGCTATTTAGACTCTTAGGAGTCTAAAAAAAGAGTGCTGTAAGCATCCAAAACATAGAGGTCAAGGATGTTACTAAACATCCTACAGAGAATAGTCCCCTACAACGAAGAATTATATATTCCTAAATGTCAATGGTGCCAGCATTGAGAAACGTTTGTGTAATGTGTAATCTGAATTTGAGAAAAAGGGTGGGAGAAACATTACACAAATCTTGGTTTTATTAACTTACAACTGAGATGATCACATGTTTGAGCCAATGAAAAGCAAGAATGACTCACATGCAAGTGCCTAAGTTGATCTGAAGTCACCACTGAGACTTCCTTGGTTATAAAAATCTAAACCAATGCTTTTCACAACTAAAAAAAAAAAACAAAAATGAGAGCAGCTTTGCCTCTTATAGAAGGAGTCACATTAGTAAGGGGTTACTGCTCAAGCTAAATTAAAACAAATCAGTGACATTCCTCTCTCCATTATGTGCACAAATCTCCCATAAAAATCAATGAAAGCCACATATGTGTAACCGTGACCAGAATGCAGCTAATTCCAGCTCTAACTTGCTATTCCTTCCAGGGCTCATAAACCCCACAATTGTTGCTCAGGAACAAGAGGACCCTGTGATGAATACAGCAGCTCAAGCCAAATCCTGGATGAATTGTCCAGATCATTCTGTTCTCTGGTTTATTAGGCAGCTGAGGAATCTTAAGGTTCTGGATGTGATCACAACTAGAGCAGAACTCCAGGGAATAAACCTGAATCAAAGGAGAAGCCAGTGCACTTATAAAAACAGTCTATTTTTCCCAATTATCAAAGTGGACTATATTTACTGTAGAAAACATAAAAGGATAGAAAACTCTAAATAAGAATACTACCTATGAGTTCATCATCCAGAAGCCATCACTATTACCTTTGGCAGATTGCTTTTTAGGTAAAATTTGACTGTATTTATTTATTTTTTTACTTAAAGTCTAGGTTTACACATAATATTGGACCCAGGCTCTTTTACAGAACATTTCCCCATGGGGTTAATAAAAGCTTTGAAATATTAAGTGTTTTGTTTGGTGTTTGTCTTTTTTTTTTTTTCCTTTTTGGAAAAAGGGGTCTCTCACTGTGTATCCCTGGCTGGTCTTGAACTCCTGGGCTGAAGTGATCCTCCTGCTTTGGTCTCCTAAGTAGCTAGGATTATTACTTTGATGTGTATTTTAGTAGTCAGTTACCAGATTTTACCATAATATTTTTAACCAATTGTTTATTTCATTTTAGACATCCAGATTGCTTATTTTCCACCATTCCAGATAACACAATAGCAACTATCTATGTGTAGATAGATGTCTCCACATTTTGTATTATTTTTAAGTATATAATCTATGAGGGGAATTCCAGGATTATAATTTACACTATTTAAGATACTTTATATGAAATAAATTAACATTAGCATACCTAATAGAGCCAGTAGATTATAATCAACACTGTTTAAGACTCTTTATATGAAATACATTAATATTAGCATATGTAATAGAGCCAGTATAGTTAAAAATCTGATGGGTTAATAGTGAGATTACAGCGATATACTGCTCTAGGGAAGGTAAATTGATGCAATTTGATACCATCCCGAGAGCAGTATATCGCCCCTCATCTCACTATCAACCCAGCAACTTTTTAACTCCACTGGCTCTATTGGGAAGGCTAATATCAATTGATTTTATATTCTCCCCCTCAGAAGGAGGTGACAAGAGAAGGGATCTCAGCAAATAAGTCTATTAGGAATAATTTAGCCTTCAGTTGATAATAATACATAATATTTTGCTGTCAAATATCAAGATAGGAAACACAGAATTGTAACAGCCTAGAAAATACTGATCTAAAAAATAAGTTTGGCTTTTGGAGTAAGAAAAGTTTAGCTTTCACACAATTTTTAAAAAGATCTCGGCCAGGTGCGGTGGCTCACGCCTGTAATTTCAGCACTTTGGGAGGCCAAGGTGGGTGAATCACAAGGTCAAGAGATT
Organism: Aotus nancymaae; assembly: GCF_030222135.1. Classification (NCBI taxonomy): domain Eukaryota; kingdom Metazoa; phylum Chordata; class Mammalia; order Primates; family Aotidae; genus Aotus; species Aotus nancymaae. The sequence continues at coordinate 54,356,525 of NW_026988431.1, read as the reverse complement.
GAGAACATCCTGGTCAGCATGGTGAAACCCTGACTCTACTAAAAATACAAAAATTAGCTGGGCGTGGTGGCACACACCTGTAGTCCCAGCTACTTGGGAAGCTGAGGCAGGAGAATTGCTTGAACCCAGGAGGCGGAGGTTGCAGTGAGCCAAGATCGTGCCACTGCACTCCAGCCTGGGTAACAAGAGCGAAACTCTATCTAAAAAAAAGGGGGGGATCTCTAAGTACATTCACATATATATAATCAAATATGATATTTTTTAAAAATCAATCTTCCTGTATGTGAAGAAAAAAGACAGAAAATCATGACTGGTATTATGTTTCCTGCAGTAGTGAAAGGTGTTGATGAGCATCAGAATGGGTGTTGAGAACTAGAAAATGATCACGTGAGAGGAATAAACAGTCTGTGACAGCCTGAGGTTGAGTGTTTTCACCTACTGGGGCTCAAAAAACAATATTTCAAAATATGCTGCTTCAGACTTCAAACTGATTGAACCTAGACAGCAGCAAATGCAGAGAAGGGTTTTCTCCGAAGTTTCCTACCTACCTAAAGTCCAGAACCCCCACAAGATATTCAACTGTTGTGAATACCTTCTCCAGATATCTCATCAACCTGGGGAAATTGATGCATAACTCAGGAAGGAAAACTAAGTTGACCCTATATCAGTTCCCTGTCCTGGGCTTTTGTCTGTTCTTTAGACCCATTCATCTCCCTTAAAAATCATTTACTCTTCCCCTGAAATTGTCTACATCCCCCACTTCCATATCCCCTATGAAGACAGTATTTAAACTTCAACCATCTGGTACTTCTTTGAGTTTCACACTTTGTTTGACTCCTGTGTGCTTGCACATTAATGAATTTTTGTATCTTTTCTCTTGTTAGTTTATCTATTGTCAGTTTATCTCAGCGGATTCAGTTATCAAACCTTGAGAAGGCAGAGGAGAAACTTCTTTTGATCCAACACACTTACAGCCTCAATTCCAGGAAGACAAATTGTTTTGACTACAGTCCTCTTTTCCCCATCTCACACATTTAACTATATTATACTTTCCCTGGGAAATAGAACTGAGAAAGAGACTGGGAAAAGAAAAGCAAGATAGAAAGAAAAAAAGATGGTCTTTAGGATAACAACAATAATTTAAAAATCAATGTAGGACATTGGGAGAGAGAAAAAGCCTTCAAAGTAATACAGAAAGCTGAAGATGTTGGGCATGGTGGTGACTCATGCCTGTAATCCCACCACTTTGGGAAGCCGAGGGGGGAGGATCATTTGAGCCCAGGGGTTATAGATCAGACTGAGGAACATAGCGAGACCTAATCTATACAAACCCCCCTTCCAAAATGTAGGTGGGCATGGTGGCAAGCACCTGTAGTCCTACCTACTCGAGAAGCTGAGGTGGGAGAATCACTGCAGCCCAGGAGGTCAAGGCTGCAGTGAGCCATGATTGTAACACTTTACTCCAGCCTTGGTGACAGAGCGAGACCCTGTCTTAAAAGAAAAAGAAAAGCTGGCCACGGTGGCTCACACCTGTAATCCCAGCACTTTGGGAGGCTGAGACAGGTGAATCACTTGAAGTCGGGAGTTCGAGACCAGCCTGACCAACTTGGAGAAATGCCACCTCTACCAAAAATACAAAATTAGCTGAGTGTGGTGGTTCTATGGATATAGAAGTCTGGAACTTAAGGAAAAGGTTAGTGCTAGAGATTTATATTTCTGAATCATCAGTACACAGGAGGATTAACACAGATCACGTAAGGAGTTCGTGTAGATAGAAAAAGAGGAGAAAAGGTTAATGACCCCTTAAAAATGCCAAATTTGCAGCAGAGGAAGAAAAAGGGAACTGGCAAAATAAACTTAGAGGAATGGTCAGGGAGGTGGAAGTGAACAAAGGGTGTATGGTGTTGTGGAAACCAGGACAGGCTCCTGAAGTTTCAACTGACATGCTTTACTTTATAATGAACAGTTACACTTTTCTAATAAAATACAAGTTAAAAGCACAGAAACAATTTCAACTTCTCTGTAACAATTTTAAAACTTGCGATGAAAAAGTTGAGGAAACACCTTGTAATTTGGTCTGAGATATACACTCTCTTTCCTAGCTTAGGAAGAAATCCTCAGAACAGTATCTCCAGAATTCTGTAATTCACTGGATTAGAAGATAATGGATGCGGGAGAGAGATCCAAGATGGCTGATCACTAGCAGTTCGGGATTGTAGCTTTCAGTGAAAGTGCAGAGAACGAGAGGACGCCACACTTTCAGACGAAAATTTTGTTACTCACGGACCAGAAGATTCCCAGTGGAGGAGTCCCAGGGGTCGCCAGCGCAACTCTTGCGGCCGGCACCTCAGCACAGCAGTTCTTGGTGCAGAGTGAGCGGGACTGGGTCGCCTTTTGGCTGATGTTGTTTGGAGCTCCGGGAAGCTAGACCGGAGATTCCGGGCAGAAAAGCACCATCAATCTTAACACCACTGTTTTGGCCGGTGCAGTGGATTGCTCAGATTTAGGGGCTGGGAATCAACAAGTTGACGTCCACTCAGAGACCTAATTTGAAAGTCGGTAATCACAAAGACGACAGGTGGATAAATTTACAATGATGGGAAGAAACCAGCGTAAAAAGGCTGAGAATACCCAAAATCAGAATGCTTCTTCCTCTACAGGGGATCACAGTTCCTCATCAGCAACGGAACAAGGCCTGATGGAGAACGAGTGCATTCAATTAACAGAAGTAGGCTTCAGAAGGTGGATGATAAGAAAATTCTGTGAATTAAAAGAACTTATTCTAACCCAATGCAAAGAAACTGAGAACTTTGAAAAAAGGTTTGACAAAATCCTAACGAGAATAGACAATTTAGAGAGGAATATAAGTGAATTTATGGAGCTGAAAAACACAACACGAGAACTTCGCGAAGTATGCACAAGTTTTAACAGTTGAATTGATCAAGCAGAAGAAAGGATATCAGAAGTCGAAGACCAACTTAATGAAATAAAACGAGAAGTCAAGATTAGAGAAAAAAGGATAAAAAGGAATGAGCAAAGTCTCCAAGAAATATGGGACTATGTGAAAAGACCTAATCTACGTTTGATAGGTGTACCTGAATGTGACAAAGAGAATGAATCCAAGTTGGAAAATACTCTTCAGGATATTATTCAGAAAAACTTTCCCAATCTAGTAAGGTAGGACAATATTCAACTCCAGGTAATACTGAGAACACCACAAAGATATTCCTCAAGAAGACCAACCCCAAGGCACATAATCATCAGATACATTAGGGTTGAAATGAAGGAGAAAATACTAAGAGCAGCCAGAGAGAAAGGTCAGGTTACCCATAAAGGGAAACCTATCAGACTTACAGCAGATCTCTCAGCAGAAACTCTACAAGCCAGAAAAAAGTAGGGGCCAATATTCAACATCCTTAAAGAAAAGAACTTTCAACCCAGAATTTCATATCCAGCCTAACTAAGCTTCACAAGCAAAGGAAAAATAAAATATTTTGCAAACAAGCAAGTACTTAGAGATTTCACCATCACCAGGCCTGCTTTCCAAGAGCTTCTGAAAGAAGCACTACACATATAAAGGAACAACCAGTATCAGCCTTTCCAAAAGTATATCAAAAAGTAAACAGCATTAACATAATGAAGAACTTACATCAACTAATGGGCAAAACAGCCAGCTAGCATCAAATGGCAGTATTAAACTCATATATATTATTAACTGAATAAAATGCCAAAACCCATCGGTATACTGTATCCAGACCCATCTCACATGCAAAGATACACAAAGACTCAAAACAAAAGGACGGAGGAAGATTTACCAACCAAACGGAGAGCAAAAATAAATAAATAAATAAATAAAAAGCAGGAGTTGCAATTCTCACCTCTGATAAAATAGACTTTAAAGCAACAAAGATCACAAGAGGCAAAGAAGGACATTAAAAGGATCAATGCAACAAGAAGAGCTAACGATCCTAAATATACACACATTGTCAATATTAGACTGATCAATGAGACAGAAAATTAACAAGGACATCCAGGACTTGAACTCAGACCTGGAACAAGTAAACTTAATAAACATTTATAGAACTCTCCACTTCAAATACACAAAACACACATTCTTATCAGTACCACATCACACCTATTCCAAAAGTGACTACATAATTGGAAGTAAATCACTCCTCAATAATTGCATAGCATTTCATAGGTTTAAATGAAATATTGGTTGGCTGCTTGTTTGTTATTTTCTTCCCTTATTCCTTCCTGTCTCCATTCTTAAGCACAATTATTGGCATAAAAGAGGTTTTCAATTCCCATTTTTAGACTGCATTCTAGCCTGGGCAATAAAGCAATACTCCCATTCTCTCTCCCTCTTTCTCTTCCTTTTTATTTCTCTTCTTCATTCTTTTTTTTTCTTTCTCTCTTTCTTTCTTCCTTCCTTTTTTTTCCTTCAAAAAATAAAAAATAAAAAGAAGGTAATGGATGCAATAAATGGAAATTATCATGTAAATGCCAACTTCTATTACTACATATGAAATAAATTCCCCATGTGACTATAAAGATACAAAAAAAGGTATAACTTTATCATCCAGTTTGGAAAGATCAATACAAGAGACTAATAGCATTTTTATTGAAAGCTAAGTCCCATGTGATTGTTAGGTAATAGAAAGCAGGTTTGGGGAATTTACATTATAGAAAATGCAAATAAAGTAAATTGATCAGCTCATACCTGATAAGTAATATACCAAAAAAATGCAAACAGATTATGAAATCCCTTTGAAACAATTGACAATAAATAGCCATTACTTGTGGCCTAGCAGAACATTCTGCATGCAAACAGGCACAGGAATTCTTGTTAGATTAGTAATAAATATTATAGATTAAACAAGGCAAAATCTTTAGCTTACAAGGAAATATATTCCTCTTCTTAATTTTTACAGTTTTTATTTTAAATGAAGACTTATAATGGTCACATTTTTAGTTTGTATAGTGTGTTTTCCCAGTCAGACTTTGCAGGGACACGGATGAAGCTGGAAACCATCATCCTCAGCAAACTAACACAGGAACAGAAAACCAAACACCTCATGTTCTAACTCGTAAGTGGGATTTGAACAATGAGACCACATGGACACAGGGAGGAGAACATCACAAACGGGACCTGTCAGGGCGAGGGGAGCAAGGCAAGAGAGAGCATTAGGACAAATAGCTAATGCATGCAGGGCTTAAAACCTAGATGACGAGTTGATGGATGCAGCAAACCCATAGCACATGTATACCTATGTAACAAACCTGCACATTCAGAACATGTATCTCAGAACTTAAAGTAAAATAAAAATAAAGTTAAATTTAAAAATTACTTTAAAATTTGCTTTATTGACAACATACACAAAACAAAATTGCACAAAACACAAACAAATTAATTCAGAATATGAGAGGCAAAGGAAATTAAGGGGAGAAAAATGGTAATTTCACTAGTAACACTGTATCACAGAAATTGAAACCATTCTGTCATGTATAAGCCTACACAGACTCACAAATTTGGATTTACATTTCTAAGTCATCACAACAAAGAGGGAAAAAATTATAAGATTCATAGTCTACATTAAAAACAAACTAACTTCAAGTGAATACTCACACTTCAATTCCTTGACAATGGTGTAATTGATACATTCCTGACTACAAGCTATTCCTACTCTCCATTTTACAGTGTTACTGCATGCCTTAAAATCTTTTCAATAATGTTCCATTGTCTTAAAATAAAATCCAGATCTCATAACATAGTTTACAAGTTCCTCATGACCAATTTTTCTTGAATCATCTCTTTTTCTCCCAATCTCCATCATCTCTCTCCAGCCATATAATAAATTTTTGTTCTGACAGTGCACCAAGCTGTCCTGCTTTCACCTGTGACCTTTGCACTGGTCCCTACTTGGAAGAAAGACCTCATCTTCACCTGGGTAACTCCTCAGTATTTAGGACTCAGTTTATTTCTCTGGAAAACTTACTTTGACTCACCTCCTCTTGTTCAAAATTCTCAATGTAGCATTTTACAGTACACTGAACCTTCTTCTGCCATAGACTTTATTATTCTGTAATCACTTTTCTTTATTACTCAGCTGTCTGTCTCTATGACTACTCTGCACTCAAGGTTTTTTGTTTTCAAAGTGTGGTCCTTAGATCACATCTGAGGTGCTTGTTTGAAAATACAGATTTTTGATTCACAACCACAGACCTGAATTAGAATGTTGAAACTGCCTTTAAAAAATTATAGCTGAGGAAATTATGACAGTGAAAGAGATGAGACCTAACCGGTTCCATCTTCCTTGTAACATTTCAGCTGTCCTTACTCATTTCCGGACATGGGCTGAAGTAACCTTGGAAAGTAATTTAATTTATAGTTTCACTTTGAAACAAAATTGATAATAGCCCTTTCCCGAAAAGCCCCCTTCTTACCTGGGACCAGTCTGCCTCTGTAGGACTAACAAATTAGCTATAAGATTAGAAGTTACTGTATGGGGTTATGCAGCCACTGGCTGCAAGAGTCTGAACCTCCCCAAAGTGCTCCTAGGTATAACACTATTATTGTAAAACCTAAGGTCAGTGCTTGATATATTTTGCAGACCTTGCCTCGGTGGATCAGCTTACATCACCCAGACCAGTAATCTGGCTCAACCAGTTCTGTGATCTCACCCTGGAATAGAAAACAGCGAGGAAATCTCACTTGGATCCCACTACAATTCCATCTGCAACCTGACCAATCATCACTCCCCACTTCCCAAGGCCCTACCTGCCAAATTATCTTTAAAAACTCTGATCCCCCAATGCTCAGGGAGACTGATTTGATTAATAATAAATCTCTGGTCTCACATGGCTGGCTCAATGTGAATTACTCTTTCTCCATGGCAATCCCCCTGTCTAGGGAAGCTAATCTAGATAAACTGGCTCTGTTTAGGCAGTGGCAAGGTGAATCCGTTGGGTGGTTACAATGTCTGTGAATGGAACATGATAACTTGCTGTTTTAACAAACATCCTAGACTAGTGATGTCCAATCGAAATATAATGTGAGCCACAAATACAAATACCTTATATAATCTTAAATTTTCTAGCAGCCACATTATAAAAGATAAAAAGAAACACATGAAATCAACTTTACTATTATATTTAACCCAATTACAGTTAATGTTTATTAACATTTCTATTAATAATTTTTATAGTGATTACTTGTTGAAATATTTCAGCAAGTAATCACTATAAAAATTAACAATGGAAATGTTACATTTTTCCATACTAATTCTTCAAATTTCAGTGTGTAATCTATATTTACAATATACCTCAATTCACTAGCCACATTTCAAGTGCTCATTAGCCATATGGAACAAGTGGCTACCATTATAGACAGGATAACTCCATACGGTTCTGTCATAGGAGACTGACAACTAAACTCTGATGAAAGTTTAGCTGACTGCCTTTTTTATAACTTTAACTCTCAAATAAATGCCAGGGATATCAAAGACAATAAATAAATTCTAAATGTCTATTAAACATTACACTTTTTAGTAAAATAGAGTATTAAAAATTCCTACAAATTCAGAACAAGAATTAGTCTTTGATAAATGATTTTGAAACTGTAATACAGCAAGTTACAATATCACAAACTAAAATATTTGTCAATTCCCACAGTCACTCAGTCATTTTTCTCTCCTGGCCACCACATGCCCTATTATAATAATTCTGAGCTCAAGTATAATGACCACTTGAAACCATCTTGAGTTGAGAAAATTTGGGATAAGAAAATTAGAAAGGGGTGGGAAGAGCCTATAATTCTGTATAACACCAAAGGTTATATAGCAAAACACGCATTTCTGCAGTGTCCTTCTAAGTGGCCTCCAACTCCCAGTCCATGAATTCAGTCTCCCTTTTTATGACATGTTCCAGCTTCAAGGTTACCGGTTATTTCCCCTGAAAGAAAAGAAGCAAGGAATTATGATCTAAACACTGAGTTGTTAATTATCAGAGAGTCTGTTAAATTTCATTCTAACCTGGTAAATTTCTATTTTCTCACTTTGTATAAAAAAAGGAACACTGTGCTTACATGATTTATAACAAAGAATTCATTTTTTCTAAATGTCAGCAGATACTTTTCAAGTGTATCCTGAAAGAGTAACACAACAACCTTGAACAAGAGGACTAAAGAATAGAAGCCCAGTTTGACCCCAACTTTGCTTATCTCTGTTATTTTTTAATGTGCAAATAGCAGTAACAAGTAACAATAGATTTTCTGCATCTTTTAACTTCAATGCAAGAAAAAGGAAAAACTTGTCATTTTTCATATGGTAATCCAATTCATTTGTTGTTTATGCTATTTGGGATGTAAAACACTAAAATTTAACTTCTTCAAAAGTTCCATCAACATTTCTGCATTCAAGGGGAGAGAAATTTATGTAAAAATGATTTCTTCTGCTTAAAGGATCATGAAGGAAGAGAAAGAAGTAAGAAATGATTCCCTCAAAGCAAACTCAGAGCACACTATGTGAAATCTCAAATCTTCCTTTAGTTGCTCCCGTCACTCCCGTAACTTCCACATCCTGTATTTTCTGCAACCATCTCCTTCTACCTAAGCAGGAATACATAAAAAGCTCCTGACTGGATCAGAAATGTGCTGAGGAATCAAGTATATTTTGTTTACTGTTTCCTGTTATTCTAACTGCATATCCTAGCTATTTTTGTTTATGATTTCTTCAGATTTATGCTCGGACTTTGGTACCCTGATCTGTGTCCTTTGGTCTTCTTCTGCTTCATTCCCAGGCATCAATCATACCTAGAAGCTGGACCCTGCAGTGTCATACACATTCTGCATCTATTCCCCCATCCTCTGTCCTGGCACTGAGAAAGCTGACATCAGAAGAACACTGCATGCTATGTTTTCCAGAGCTAGAGTTCCAGCAGCTCTGCAAGTGAAATCGTCATGGAAGCCGTGGAAACAAAGGTATTTTGGACAGAGAAAGCACCTGTGCTAAAGAACAAGGAATGAATGAGAATCTGTCAGACTGATCCAATGTTCCAACCTTCCCTCTTCCCCTTGCTTCCAAACTTACCTGTAGAGGTACACAGAGCAAAGATATGTGTCACAGCAGGGGAACCAGAATGCTGAAATCATGTGTTAAGCAAAAATCACAATAGAAATTCCATTTGACCCAATAATCTCATTACTGGGCATATATCCAAAGGATTATAAATCATTCTATTACAAAGACACATGCACACGCATGTTCATTGTGGCACTGTTTACAATAGCAAAGACCTGGAACCAACCCAAATGCCCATTGATGATAGACTGGACATGGAAAATGTGGAACATATACACCATGGAATACTATGCAGCCATAAAAAATGATGAGTTCGTGTCCTTTGCAGGGACATGGATGAATCCGGAAACCATCATTCTCAGCAAACTGGCACAAGAACAGAAAATCAAACAAATAATATCTATATATCTGTACTTTTTTTAAAAAAAAGTACCTGTTCTCACTCATAGGTGGGTGTTGAACAATGAGAACACATGGATACCGGGAGGGGAGCATCACACACTGGGGTCTGTTGGGGGGGGGGGAATAGGGGAGGGACAGTGGGGGGTAGAGGGGTTGGGGAGGGATATGGGGAGAAATGCCAGATATAGGTGACGGGGGGATGGAGGCAGGAAATCACATTGCCGTGTATGTAGCTATGCAACAATCCTGCATGTTCTGCAAGTGTACCCTAGAACCTAAAGTGCAATAATATATATATATATATATTAAATCACAGGAGGCTGTAGCTTTGGAATAAACTCCTAAACTAGACCTCAGTAGACCATACTCAAAATCAAAATCAAGTCACCTGTGCTTACCAAACCAAAACTTAATTGTTATCTGTCCTTCCTAACAATCAAGAGGGAGAGATAACAGCCTAATTTCCCAAACAGACCAGTGTCATTCTTCAAACTACATGAAAATTAAGTTCCCTCTGTTTTAATCTCTACCACCAAGAGTTAACCAATCAGTTATTGAGGGACCCTGTCAAGGAAAAAAATCCTCTCTTCCCTTTTCCACAAGGGGCGTGGTTTCAAAGGCAAGAGCTTCCCAGCATCATGCCTCCATCCATGTCCCCATCCAGGAATGTAAAGTTCTTTGTCTGAATTTCCCACTCCAGGGCTACGTAATAATTCCAGGTGTGATCCTTTGTTTGAAAAGCCCGCGAAAAGCTCTGGGAGGACGGGCCTCTGTTGCAGACGGAGTGGCCAATCCAGTATCAGTGTCAAAGATCAATCACTCCAGAGGAAGTTTAAAAGAACTCCTCTCATTGGACAAGAAACGAATGGGGCGGGAGTAACTCCAGGGTTAAAATCCCCTGCCCCTTACCTGTGCGGATTCCTCCCTTGAATCCCCTCCCACAACAGCGCGGGAGCTCTCTCGCTCCTTCTCTCGTTCTGTCTCCCTCTGCCTAGTAAATTGCTCTCCGCTAAACTCTTTGAGTCCAAGATATTTATTCGAAGGGTAAGCTCACAGTGCCTCTGGGACCCCTTTCCTATTCCTGGGGTAAGAGAGATCAAGGACCTGGGCACATCTGGGGCACATCGGACCAGGGAGGGAGCTGTGCCCTGCGCCCATCTGATCGATGCAATAGGAAGCGCCTTTGGATGCCCTGCAGCTCTGCTCCCGTCCCCCTTTACATCTTTGACAAGCATCAGGAGGGAGCTGAGCCCCTGCACCCCGTCTACTAGTTACATTATCTTTTATTGTTCTGCCTTTCTGTCCCTGCCTTACAAGAAAAATGACTCTGAAATGATCAGTCTGCTTTTTGTGCTTTATTTCTGCCTTCTTCAGCCCTTTTTTTCTGTCTATAAAGCCAACCTCCTCCATTCGACTCATTGGAACAGTTATTATAGTTTATGGAATAAAACGTTGTCCAATTCTAGAATTACAATACAGCCAATTTAGATCTCTAAACTAAATTTGTTGTGATTTTATCTTTCGACACATGCAGCAATAATTTTACAGTGACTTAGTTTAAATCTTGAACTGCAGATAAATTTTAATATTCCACTCTTTATTTCTCGAACTGAAACATATTAACTATCTTTTCTTTATTTCCTATCACCTCACTACTCTTAAACCTTAGAAAATTAAATAGCCTCTTTCTAAAATGAGACTTATAAAAGAAGACATATATTCTTAGAGTGGAAAATTAATTGTAAAGTTTTTTCTCCAAATTGTGGCTGCAAATTGAGACAACTAAGGTAGAAAAGAAGGACAGTGACAGGTCCATTGGATGTAACAATTAAGAAATTAGATTGGTAACTGGGGGTGCCTTTTGGAAATGAAATGCAGGCTGCAAAATATTGAAGAGTGAACAGAAAGTGTGAAAGCAAATCCAACATGTGTTCACTTTTTCAAAGACTTACAAGGAAAACAGAGGAGGAACTACCTACCTAGAAGAGGATCCCAAAGTTCTGGAAGAGTTTTAAGAACAAAAAGGTGGGCATTTGTAGGAGACTATAATATGCCACCCCAAAATAAAACTGTAGAAAACCAAAAATGCCTCTTTGGCATAACAATTGTTTTGAGCTCATTATTCTGAGAAAAAGGATAAGCTCTGAAAACACAGTAGAAGTTACCCTTTTGTAAGAGAAATTTATATCTCCATTTATGAGGGTTTCTCCCTCTTTGTACCAGGAAGACAAGGATGGTTAAATTACAAAAGACTCTTATCAATGTGAAAGATGCTAACTGAAATCTGCATAACGAACCTTACATTTGTTTATCATGCTTCTCCTGGTCATTTTCCCGTAACTGGCCTCTGTCACATCTTTTTCTTTGCTTTTAGGTGAAGATATTACATACACTTGAATTCTGAGTTATTTATTTTTCTCTGGGTATCTCTCATGTATATCTGAGGTATACATGTTAATAAACTTTTTGGTTTTTCTCTTGTTAATCTATCTTATGTTGCAGGGAGTCCCAGGCAAAGACTTATAAATGTAGAGTAAAAATTATCTTTTTCTTCCCTACACATTATTATTATCTCAGTGAAAGAATTTAATAAGTAATGGATCCTAAACTATAACAGGTTTATAAAACATCTATGAAACACGTACAAAAATTGGTTATGTATTTGTGCACAAACATAATTTTAAATTCCAAAATGTAAAAACCAGGTAGGTCGTATATTCTAATCAACATGCAAGACTCCCCTTTTCTCCCATAAAAATATCTAAAAAAATTATAAAACCTTGTTCTAAATAAAAATTATATATGAAATTTTAAAAATGAATGATAATAAAAGCATTTTGTATCAAAATTTATAGGATGTAGCTCAAATAATACCTTCCCAAAACAAATAAATGGACTAAAATATATTTAGAAAGCAAGGAAGATTTTTAAAAATTAATGCACTAAGCAGAATCCAATTAGAGAAGCCAGATAAAAGAAACATCAAAAAGGAATAAATAAAATACAACAAAATTAACTTAGAGAAACCTCATATTTAATGGTAAAATATTTTTAAAGGCTGCATTAAATTAAGAAACATTATTTAACATTATTCCTAGAAATTAAAGTCATTGGAATATACTATGAAAGAAATATGAGAAATAAAAAGAAAGGAAAAAGTATTATTTAGAGGGAGTGTGTTTGTCTTACTACACATACAAGACAGCTTTGAATATGGAGACATTGGTCTCCATGTCTTCTGTGAATTAAATGAGTATCTGTAAAGAGAAAAAGAAGCTGGAAGTTGAGTGGAGGACTTAAGAGTTTGCGAAAATCTGGAGTAACCATGGAGGCAATACTTGCTGACCAAATATCAGAAATACAGATGAACTTATGTACCATAAACTCAATGATAGAGGCATCAAACTCCACAGAGTTGTTTGCATTTCTGGATTTTTTATAGTGAGCCTAGAAATTGGTTGGACACAACAATTTGTTGACTTTTGGACAAGAGAATTTTTGAAATAAGGGGTGAAAGAGTAGAATTTATGATAGACAATAATATAAGTACCATAGTCATTGATTTGCTTTGTCAGTATCAAAACATATAACTTTGCCAGATTATCACAAGAAAAGAAAGTGTCCTGCAGTTATTTTTTTCTTCTTTTATCTTTGCCTAATCTGCTATGTAGGTGAGCTATTGAAAATTCACTTAGAATAATAGTACTCTGAAACTGCTGAGCACATGCAATGTGGCTCTTACACTGGGAGACAAAGGGTAAACCCGCATTCTTCGAATTCTAGAAATATGACCCTAAGTAAATGAATATTTTTTATCAAAGCATTTCTTTTATAAATGCATAAATAGAAATGTATAAATAGAATCCTTAATTGTGAGGATGAGGGATAGGTTTTTTAAAATATCTCTTATTAGCCCAGATACAGTTTGACTGACCTTAGCTACCCACCCATGCGTGTCAGTGTGCACAGGCACGCACACACACACACACACACACACCCTCTTATCTCTATAAATAAAAGGTAATAATGTTGCTCCTCACTGCACAATTAAATATGCTCACTTTCTTTGTTTTATTAGGTAACCAAAATTATTTGAGCATGTCTAGTCTATTTCTCTCTCTTTGCAATGCATTGCAATTCGGTCCTCTCTTGTGAAAAGTGTGACGATAGTGACCATTACTTTCTATTATATTCGAAGGTTGTGAGTATATGGGTGAATTCACTAGGGAGACAATTTCAGAATTATGATGGAGGATTTATGTGCTCAAAATTTTCATTTCTTTTAACTGTATTTGTGTATATAACTCTTCCAGAACTCCTTGAAATTTAGACATCAGGAACTTTGTTTTACATCAAGGTGAATATCAATGTACAGGTTCGTATGAATTTCCCAGGTCCAAAAAAACAGTGGGGACACAAGAAAAAGCAGCCTTACTGTAATGCATCTGTAATGAATCAGTCATCTCATGTGAAACCGTACACTGTAAATTCGAAAGTATAATCTGTGCTAGGAAGGCACAAGCTGTACTGTAAATTCAATCTCGTGCTTTCTAATGGGAATTTATCCTGGAGATGAGTACAATATCTGCTGCCTGGCTGTGTAATTGAATGGAGCAAGGTACAGGTGAAAAAAAAATCTGCATTTAGATAGCCACACATATATGAAGCCAAGATGATATCACACTTTTAGAGACAATATAATTTTGCATGTGCAGAAAATTATTTAAATATTAATATTGCTTTTGGTACCATACTATGAACATCAATTCTTCATGCCTGTTTTTAAAGCAATAGGAGAACTAAGGTAAACATTTACTTTAGTTAAAAAATTGCATTAATCACTATGCTTTTAAAAACTCTGTAAAGGCTGCAGCTATTAAAACTGCATTTACAACATATGACTTATGAGGTATAAATTTATGAGATACATTACATCAAGCTGATTCTTAAAAAACCTCTGTTCTCTTATTGACTGATTTTACCTATTATGAGATAGCCTTGAAAGAAGTCACTATCTTTTGTTGTGGTTATTAATTTTACCTCCTGGGAACAAAGCAGCAAGTTAGCTTTTTCTCCTAACACTGTCATGAGAGTGGTCTATATGATATATATCCAAGTTTCTCTGAAATATACAGTGACCAAACATACGTTGACATCATTTCATGTATTGTATAACTTAATGTCAGCCAGGGTCATTCTTGAGATCTAGAAAAGATTAGCTCAAACTTCCATTCCATGTCCTGCAGAGCTTTGCTACTCAAAGTGAGTACCATAGACAGCAGCATCAACAAGGTCTGAGAGCAGAGCAAAAACACTAGCTCTATTGAATCTGAATCTCATTTTAAGAAGCTCCTATAAGAGTTGTTTATGCATTAAAGTTTGAGAAGCACTGCTCTGAGGCCCTTCCAGATATTCCAAGAGGATTTCTGAGGGGCTTAATGCTCATGGTTACTTTGCACTGACTCATTTACATGGATAAATATTCTCTTTGCATTTTGCAACTAATCTCTTATCTCATTAATTTTTAAAAAAAGTGAAAATTAGTTCTTTGATTTACACAACACACACACACACACACACACACACACCCCTTCCAAGGTCTGTAATTGTTGTGATAAACAAAATGCAATTGGCAATTGTGGAGATAATTTTATTTAGGTGATTACAATAGGAAAAACATTTACTATAAAAGAACATCTGAAGTGAAAGGCAGGAGACCTGAGGGTTTATCAAGGTCAACAAACAAGGAAGTCATCCACAGCTCTTATGGGAGTCATGAGAAAACATAGTGGTTGACTGGGCACGGTGGCTCACGCCTGTAATCCCAGCATTTTGGGATACCGAGGCAGGCAGATCACCCAAGGTCAGGAGTTAGAGACCAACCTGGCCAATATGGTGAAACCCCATCTCTACTAAAAATACAAAAAATAAGCTGGGCATGGTGGTGCGCACCTGTAATTTCAACTACTTGGAACACTGAGGCAGGAGAATCGCTTGAACCCAGGAGGCAGAGGTTGCAGTGAGCTGAGATCACACCACTACACTCCAGCCTGGGCAACTGAGTGAAACTCCATCTTAGAAAAAAAAATGATAGTGGTTGATCTTATCTTTGAACATGCAAGCATTAGGTGGTCCTCTGTGATCAGACATTTCAGAAACACAGAATGATGGTGGGCTTCTTAATCATCACTTCTTCCAAGGAGCACAGAACTCAGATAAAGTTCAGCATTGTCAGTTCTTCCTTTCATAAAGACAAGGTGTCATTTGTTGCTAAACAACCTAGCAGTCATCATAAACCTCCTTCGGGGGACAGAGCAAGGTCTAAGAAATAGCTTCCGGAGGACCCTTGTTGATCTTTCTTTCCTCTAAAGTACGTTGAACAATTTGTTAAGAGGTGATGGCAAAGGGCAGTTGTTTTAGGGTCTGGGAATCAGTCATCTTAAAAAAAAAAAAAAAAAAAAGATGCTTAAAACATGGAAAAGAGTTTCATGAAACTCTAGACATAGGAACAGGTGTTGTCTGGTGTTATGCATCGGATTCATAATCTCCCACATAGGAGCATGCATGACCAGAGCATTTTTCCAGACATTCAAAGTTATCCAGACAGTAGCTTGTCAAGGGAGAATCATGGCCCATGAGTGGTCGGCTGAGGCGCTCAGGTTTATATTAAATTGCCAGGGTTCAGCTTATGGGGATTTTTCAGAACCTGTGGAAAAGGGCCAGCTACCAGGCAACCTAGAGTCCCAGTATAGATCTGAAAGTGTATGTTTTAGTTCTTGATGCCAAGTCAGATAGAAACAAGAAAAACTTGAGAAGTTTGATGAATTATAGCCATATTTGAAGGAAATTGAAAGAAGTAAAAATATAAGAATGACTGACAATTTGGGCAAGCTAACCATTTCCAGTTCAATTTACAGGTTGGTGCCAAAACTTGTTTTGCCACAGATAGGGAAGAAGTCAATTAAAACACTACCAGAAAAGACAGAGTTTATATACCCATCATTTACCCATAATTTTAAAAGAGGTTCAAAAGAACTCAAAACAAAGAACAGGACTACTTGATAACTCAGAAGTATAAACTATAGGGAATGCATAGTTTTCCATTGCAACATAACTTTTCTCTCTATAACCATTTCTCTTTTGATGCAAAATAACCTCAAATAAAAATTATTCTTAATCATAAAATAAGAATGATTTCATTATATTTGGCATGACTACATAGGTGTGTCAAAAATGGTTATTTACTATATGGGTCTTTCTAAATTTGTTTCACCAGATATTTTTATACAGAATCTCATATTGGACTTTTAAAAGCCTCTTGAAGCTGGAAAGCTAATTCAAGTTGCCACCGGATTTCACCTGCAGTACTTATGACTGTAAGAGAATTGTATTCACTAAGAGGATTCACAGAACTCATAAAGGCCATTATTCTCACAGTTACAGTTTATTGCCTTGAAAAGTTGCACAATAAAAACCACAAAGGGAAGAGGCACACAGGGAAGAGTCCAGGAGACAACAGGTGCAAGCTTCCGTTGTCTCCTCCCAGTGGCATCATATGTACAGTGCTGTTCTCTTCCAGAAATGATGTGATACGGACCCCAGGCAGGAGTATCACCAATTAAGGAAGCTCACTTGAGCCTTGGTGTCCAGAGTTGCTATCAAGACTCTGTCACATAGGCATGACTGACTGCCTGAATAACTAACCTTACCTCTGGCCCCTCCAGCATAAAGCTAATACAACATGGCCCCCCACCATAAGTTACATTGTTGGTCGGGACTATCTGTCATGGCTCAAGACCCTCAGGTAAACAAAGACATTATTATCAGCCAAGATATTCCAAGATGTCTTAGTCCCTTGGGCTGCTATAACAAAACTAACACAGACTGCGTGGCTTAAACAACAATTTACTTCTCACAGTTATAGAGGCTAGAAAATCCAAGATCAAGATGCCAGCAAATCCAGTGTCTGGTGAGGGTCCTCTTCTTGGTGAGCAGACTTCTTGCTGTTTCTTCACGTTGCAAAGAGCAAAGAGAGAAGAAAGAATCTCTCAACAAGTCTCTTCTTATAAAGGCACTAATCTCATCAAAAGGGCTCCATCCTCATGACCTAATTATCTACCAAAGGCCGTCTCTCCAAATACCACTACGATGAGATCAGGGTTTCAACATATAAATTTTGTGAGATGAAAGCATTCAGTCCATAGCACAAGGGTTATCTCTCAGGAGCTAAGGAAAGGATCAAATCTTTCTGTAGAGTCTTCAGCATATGGACAACTTGGACTTGCTGAATTCATCCTTTACTGCTCATTAGGCCAAACAGGAAGTATTTTCTTGCTCACCTGTACCACTGGGAGCCTCATAAGCAGGTACCAGGACAATTTTTCCAAGAGAAATCTGTGAGAATTGGTGCCATAGAGTCAAACTGACTTATTTTAAAGTATCTGATCATATCTAATTAAATGAGAATCATTATCAAATCTGACATTCTAGGCAAGACCTTGGTTACATAACTAATTAATTAAATTATGTTCTTATAACAGAAAGTACAGATTCTAATTGGGCCTATGCAAATAATTATGGTTTTCTGAAAATCAGAACATTCATCAGGCAGGGATAAATTATATCATTTACAAATGTTTTATTTCGATTTACAAAAGCATGGTCTATTATATGGTTTTGCTGTGTCACCACAGAAATCTCGTCTTGAATTGTTACTCCCAAAATCCCACCTGTTATGAGAGGGACCCGGTGGGAGGTAATTGAATCACATGGGCAGCTTTTCCCATGCTGTTCTTGTGAGAGTGACTAAGTCTCATGAGATCTGATGGTTTTATAAAGGGGAGTTATACTGCACATGCTCTCTTGCCTGCTGCCATGTAAGATGTGCTTTTGCTTTTAGCCTTCTGCCATGATTGTGAGAGCTCTCCAGTCATGTGAAATTATGAGACCATTAAACTTCTTTTTCTTTATAATACCCAGCCTCTGGTATGTCTTTATTAGCAGCATGAGAACAGACTAGTACAATCTACTAAATAGTTATGAGTTATAGATAACTTGAATAAAAGAGAAAGATTCTTTATAAATCCTAAAAGTAGAACATTAAAACATTAACAGTATTCCAAACAAAACCAACAATCATCCTTCATCAGTTCATCTAGTCCTATGTAGTTGATTGTTTTTCTGCTTAATCTTTAGCTAGCGGTCTCATAAACCCATTGGATTCTTTACTGGAATTCTGAAAATTCTGATTAAGTCCACTGTTATGATATCGAAGTCATTTAAACAATGTCATCAGAAGCCCACGCCCCAAACTACCTGGCACAGACCTTTCCCATGGGCCTCTGAAACAGTCCTTCCATGTTGAAAATAAAGAGCTCTGGCCTGTAGCTGATAGCAAATGCCTTCAAGGAAGCATTAGAGTAAAATCAAAAAAAAAACAATGTGTAAATGACAGAAAAATTAAAATAGCTATGGTTTATATATTACTGATAATTTTCAAAGAGAAAGATCTGATAAAAGCTTATTATAAAAACAGTCTAACTGACAAGGAAATTTGGTTATTTCTATGGCTTGCAAAACTAGATAAAGTCAATCTAAAGCATTTTAGACTATGTATCTATAATCATAATAATTATCCCCATTTTCAAATAATGTATATTGCATCTAATTTACAAAAATAGATTAACACAATCTTTACAAGAAAAAAAACACTAAAATAGAACATATATTAATCCTGAGACATAATTTACTATGAATATACCAAGCATATAGTTAGAATATATCAAGAATATGAAGTAATGAGATTCTCTAAGTCTGGAGTAAGTCTTAAATATCTATATATTAATAAAACTCCATAGGTAAGTGAAGTAAGATAAATGCCCAATTAAAAACCAGTGGCGTAGGAGCTACTGAATTCAAATTTAAAAGTAAATTTAGAGCAAGTTAATACTCTCTAAATAACTAAAATTATTATATGAAAATGGCATATTCTATATTGTTGTTGTCTGATATTGGGCAAAACAGTATTCCAATTCTGATTAATCAAACATATCGTGGACTATAAGGAAATTGATTAATCTCTTAGATGCTGCAATACAGCATATGATTTCTGAAATATTTGTATTAACAACACTTTATGCCTACATATCTAACCTAGAGAAACCTAGACATCTCTTCTAATTTGACAATGGTTCTCATGCAACTCACCTAGAGTAACACACCCAAAAAAATTCCAAATTATTTTTACCACTCTCTTTTTTCAAAATAAAAGAATAAATCTTTTGTGATTTTCCAGGATCCCTCTGAGAAATTTTAAGAGCAGTTTTAATTGCATCAGAGAGCATTCAATTTAGAGAAGGCAAAGATCAAAAGTTGTTATGAGATTTAAATACTTAAAATAAGAATAAGATCATGAATACCTGAGAGAATACTTTGCAGCTCACTTCAAAGTAAAAATGAAATATTTTAGAGTGAATATAAAAGGTGACATGATTGTAAATAAGTGTGACATGATTGTAAATAAGTGTGACATGAGAAGTCTTCGTTTTCTTAAATAAACAAGGACAAAATAAAGTCAACATAAACCATAGCAGGTTATTATGGTAAAACAGAGAATCTCTGTTACCCAAGAAGACTATGCAGAAGGTAAAGAATAGCCATCTATAACTTCTTATTAAGAGCACACCAACAATCCAAGGAATCCAAGGGAATCCTGTCATTTTAACAAAGAGAAAACCAAATTACAGCTTTAGTTTTCAAAATTATTGCTTGATAATGCAGACGTTACAATTCTGCATCAATAATTTCACCTATAGTTTTTTAAACAATCTTACTTTGAAAAATCAAATCATAGCCAGCTTTGACCCAAACAAAATTACCTTTCTGCAAACTTTCTTCAACTTGTATATTGTTTTTTCTACACTTTCCTCTTCCTCATTCTGAACAATCAGTTATGTTATTTTAGAAAACTACTTTTTTTCCTTAATACATCCTGATTACCTTGCATACAAAGTTGTTCCTCTTTGCCATCATTGCTGCTACTAGAGTCTTATTCACCTATGGTGATTATAACTTTTAACCACAGTCATGTCTATTTCACAGAGAAAATTGTGACGTGTATAATATAAACTGTCTGTTACATACCAGCATTTTGCAGCAGAGTAACAGAGCTCATGAATAAATCCCTCCCAACTCTCTATAGCCACTCACATCCTTTATAGTACAACTTCTCCACATGGCAAAAATGAACACGTTTGTTGGCAGACCCACAGATATGTAGTCTCCCTATAGCACGTAAATAAAAGGCAAAAAAGCATTTACACTTAAATTTTGTTTTGTAATTAAGGCTTCAGTATTCTATCTTACCTAGGATCTAGGCATCTAATGAATATACATTAATTAAGTCAACTTGAATAAATTCAAGATTTTAAGTTAACTAAAAATCTGGAAAACGATTTTGAAACTGACATACTACAAAATATAATTACTGCTGAAATAAAGTTAGAATAATAATTAAATCTGGTTAAACACAAGTTTACAGTTTTAATAATTTTAAACATGAAGTCAAAATAATGCTAGCTTATTCTATCAGTGAATTTTTATTAATTCAGGGAGAACATTCCAATGTAGAATAAAAACATGCAATTGATTGTATTTAATGCTAATAACTCAGAGAAGATATATCTCTTTTCAATTAAACTAGGATTATTAAAGTAGTCTTGTTTAACAAAGGTTTACCAAAATTACTTAAACTTTAATTATTAAAACATTTTAGAGTCAGTTTCTGTTTTTTAAGTCTCTTTTTCACATGGAAAATATTTGTTTTGTTAGTCTTGATTTCTGGGAATTTTAGGAATATTCAATTTATATAAGTACTCTAAGCCAATCAGAATAAAGCTCCCCTAAGAAATTTTATAGTGTAATTTGATAATACCATGCAGAGATAGAAAATTCTTACACATTAACACAATGGAATATAAAGGGCCTTTCTAAATCACATACATATAAACATATAGCTGCAGAAAGAGAGAAAGCTCAAATTCAATTCTAAAATTTCAGCTATAGGTCAAGCATAAACACAGAAATACAAAGCCCACAAAACAGAAAGACTGTTCTCTTCTTAGCAGGTCCAAATTCTTAATTGATTTGACCTCAAAATAAACAAATAGACACATAGAAAAGGCTAACCCACCAGATTTTTCTTTTGTCTTTCCCTTAACAGAAATATCTCTAAATCATTAATCCACTTACAGAGATCACCAAATGGTCGCAACATTAAACCAAATGAAGCTGGCACCAGAAATAAAGCAAGAACTCAAAAAGAATCAAAATCAAAGCCTCATTGTTCTGCCAGTGTACAAGATCCCAGAACACAGGACCAGCAGTTGGATTCACCACTGGGTCCCTGGATAGCTAGTCAGGAACAAAGCACAGGGGCTCTGAAAAGACCTGTCATCTGGGTGCAGTAAATGAGAATCCATCTGAGGGCCAATTCAATACAAGTCATGACATCAAAACTGTGAAAGACAAAAATTCACCAGACTGAACAATTAAGGATGTAATTTTATTCAAGCTGTTGCTATTTCTTAAATATTAATGAGAATATTAATCAAATATGAATGAGAATATTCATTAATAACAAGCATCTCAAAGAAAAGGAAGGAGAACCTGGGGTTTTCTGGAAGCAAAAAACAAGGGACTCATCATACTTATCATCAAACGGAAGTCACAAGGATGGGTGCAGAGGGGCTTATCTCAGAATGTGCAAGAGCAAAGTTTTCTTCTGTGATTAGCTATTTCCCAGGACACAAAAGAGTGGGGAAAGTTTTCTTTCTTTCTTTCTTTCTTTCCTCCTTTCTTTTTTGACTGCATCTTACTCTGTCACCCAGACTAGAATGCAGTGGCTCAATCAGAGCTGACTGTAGTCTTGACCTCCCTGGGCTCAGGTGACCCTCCCACCTGAGTCCCTGAGTAGCTCAGACTACAGGCATGTGCCACTACACCCAGCTAATTTTTACACCTCATTTATGTTTTATTTTTTGATAGAGACAGGTTTTTGCCATATTTCTCAGGCTGGTCTCAAACTCCTGGACTCAAGTGATCCTCCTGCCTTGGCCTCCCAACTCGCTGGGATTACAGATGTGTGTCGCCATCCATGCCCAGCCAACAGGTGACTCTTGCTGCTTTCCAGGAGCACAAGACTCATATAAAGGGCAATGTTGTGATAGTGTAAAGTTTTTATGAAAGATTTAGGGAGACAAGAGGGGTCCACAGAGAGGCACAACCTTCTTAGGACAATTGTATTTCCCTTGCAGAGCCACAAGTTCTAATCATTTTCATTCCCTTCCTAACCAAAACCAACAACTGATTGGATTTCCCTGCTCTTAAGTCCTTTGAACACTCTTCTGTACTGTGCAGTCATTCACCTATCTCTCGGCTCCACTTGACTCCATTCCATTTTCTGCCAACTTCCTCTTAGGCGAAAATAATAATTTCCCACTTTCTTATGCAAAGAAATACAGCTCATTTTTTCTAGTCCAAACAGCCAGCTCAGCTCTGGGCCTTTCTCTGCTGAGCAAAGATTTGGACAAAGTTCTAAAATTACTGCTTGCCAACTCCTCATTAAACTCTTACACAACATGGCACCCTCCAACCCACCTTGTGCTGGGGAGAGGAGGAAAGTTTTATTTCTCCAGTTATAATTCAACAATCCCCAAAAGAAAAACTATAGAAAATATAAAAGCCCCTCTGGTAGTTGCAGTCAGCAAAGAGGAAGGGTTTGTCATAGAAGCTCTTTCTATGTATTTATCTCTCTGGCACATCTCCATTCACTTACATAAACTGCATTTCCCATACACTACCCCATGTTCTGACTATCTCAAATTCAACCCTAATCAAAATGGAATGAAGTTTGTTCTCTTCATCCCCAGGTCTTAGAGAATTATCCCCCAAAAAGCATTCTCATAAATTAATTATGGTAAGCAACTCAAAGACAATCTTGGAAGCAGTCAAAAAATAAAAATAAAAATAAGACATAGTGACTACAAACAATTCTTCCTAATTAGCTTTGTCCATGATGGAATCCTCCCTCTCTCTCTCTCTCTCTCTCTATGCTTTTGCTGCTCCCTTGCCCTTTCCATCCATAAAATCTGGAGGTCTCTGGTTACTACCTATACAGGGCTCTGCCTTCTGGAATTTATTCTCTCTCTGGCTTTCTCTTTCTCTCAATCTCCATGCTAACTCCCTCTGCAGGCCTGTTAAGAAGGCTTTGTTCTCCTGTTCATTTCCACCACTCCTACGGTTAGCAGAGTTGTAGAATACTCCCAGTGCCAGGGAAGACCTGTGGGTGGTCTGCAACCAGGTCTGGCACTGGGTAAAGTATTCCGTCATGGAGCAGAAATGGGAAACCCAATTTGGCCTTGGGTGCCTGCAGTGTTCTGAAATTCAGCTTTACTAGTGGTATTGATCTCTTTCTATAGTTTGAGAAATCAGAGAGGAGAAAGGGTATATTTATTTCATGTCATTAAAATCTAACAATGACCACTTCTAAACCTATTTATTCACTGCTCCTTAATTATTTTTTTAACCAGCTGCCTGTATGAGTCCCCCAAAATCTGGCAATCTTGACAACTTAGAAGAGATGTTATTTTACCCCCTTTGTATACCATTTCAGTTTTTTTTTCTTAAATTGCATCTGTACCTTTATATGAATCTTTATTAATTGATATTTTTAAATTCTTCAGCTGAACACTCACTGACAGACCCTCCTCATGATAACTGCCACTTTCCACTATGATCAATTTATATTAATAACTGGATTAACAAAGGGTGATAGTACTTAAAATTTTACTAGCAGAGAAGTCTTCAAGATAAAAAAAAAAAAAAGGACCCATTGCAAAAGAAGGTGTATCCTTCCAAATGTTCCCTTGATGTCGTACGCATCTGTAATACAGGAAATAATGTCAGTAACTTACTGAGCACTAATATGTCAGACAGTGTGTTAACTACTCTTTATGTGTTAACTCATTTAATACTTCCTATGTGGAAAAGCTATTATCATTCAAAGAAATTGAAGGACTGAAAATTCAGTAATTTCCCAAGGCCACACAGTGAGGGGCGTAGTCATTCCTCTGACTCAGGTCTTTTCAACTCCAAAGCCTTTTATCTCTCTCTTCAACTGTGAGTTGTTGATCTAGATGGAATTATTTCCATATATAAATTTTCCTCAAGCTTATGAATTTTTATTCTAGGACCCAAAATTGCAATCTTCTTTTGGAGATAATTGGAAACATTTTGAGCTGAGAACTGGAAGGAAAAAAGTTGAGTAAAGGGAAGAAAGAGCTAAAGGGTTTTGTCCCTGGATGCCTGCAAAGTTTTGAGGCACCCACTTTCTGGAGTGAGTGATCTGAGTCCTGTGCAGAAAAGAGGTGGAAGATTACATAGTTTAGCCCTAAAAGACCACAAACAGAGTTAAGACCATGTTTTCATTAGAGGGTTTAAAATAGCCCCAACCAGCTATGCCAAATAAAGTTAACTCTTTAATTTTTGTTTCTGTCTTCAGCATAATTGGTCTCTGGGATCATGAAAGAACTCAGAGGCTGAAATTAACTTGAGTTATAAATTCAGAAATTGATAGAAGAATTGAATGGGGCAAGGCACACACACATAAATGCCTCTTGCTATACGTATTTTCTGCAACATCAAAAAACTCACATATAAGGATCTTACTAAAATCACAAAGGAAGGAAATCCTGTAAATTTCTAGGAACTGCAAATTGGATTGTTTCCATTTCTGACTTAATATGTTTATTGTGGATACAATGCTCATTCTGTTTACTGCCCTCTTAGATTAATTTTAATGATTATTGAAAACATAAAAACTTTAGTTTGTGACCTTGGTCTCTGTATTTTCCCTTACTCAATCTTGCATTTTTTTCTGTGTAGGATTTTGTTTAAGAACTTCAGCCTGTGGTTGGGAAATGGTTAATCTATCTGAAGCCTAATTTCCTAGTTACAAAAATGGAATCGACAATTTATTTTTCTTTCCAATAAAATAGAAACTCTATAAAGACATATTCACCAGATATTTTTGTAAAAAGCAAGTTGCAATGCCACCTCCCTAAACCTTTAAGTACTTAAACCCTTAAACCCTTTCCACAGTGGAGAGGAAAACAGGTCCAACTTCAGAGTGGCCTAGGCAGAGCTCAGTGCACAGGGATGGCAGAGAGGAAGGGTAGCCATCATCCCAGTCTCTTCAGAGACCAGCAAATCCTTCTATGGATCCCACATCAACAGGAGGAATCAAGGTCTTTGACAACAGGCTACCCAGCCAAAAATGAAGTTTTCAGAGAGCTGGGATTCATGGGCTATATACGTGTAATCTATAAAACTCTCAAGTACTACACCAAAAGCAACCAAGGCCTTTTCATTTGAACACAGCATTAAAACAAATTTCCATTATCATGCGTATAACATAGAACCTATAAACTTCTACTATTGTGTCAAAAATTATGAAGCTAAAAGAAGAAATTTTCATTACAAGGTAACACTTGGCCAGAGGGTGGACATTACAAAAAATCAGAAATATCGTCTTTTTATGATAAAGGAACATCATGTGTGTGAGCACAGTTCATGCACAGCTGGGCAACCCAGTGCCCTGTCCTAGACAGTAACTCTCTAAGCTAAAATCATAAACCTTTTTTCCAGATACTTATGTATCAATGACAGGCACATTCATAATTTTATATAAAAGGTGTTTCAGCTACTTACTAATAAAATTCTAGAACTTTATAAAGTGAATTTAACTGTTTCCTAGAAGATTTTTTGCTTTCAACTCACTAACTTAAATCAAAACATTTGCTTGTTTTTAAGTGTACGGAGAACTGGTCTATAAAATAAAACACTGTTAAAGTTAGTAAGTGCTTCACCCGTGTTGCCGGCAGAGGTTTACTTCCTTTTTGTTGTTGTTGTTGCTCTCTGTAGTGATTTGTTTTCATGAAGTTACCACCCGCTAGCAAGTAGTAGTTTATAAGGTTGAGGACCTTAGGATCCTTTGACATTGGCAATGATCATGGCTTTGTTGAGAACTGTTGCATTTTTCCTGTATGCATAATACTCTGCCCCAGATATGGTTCCTTCATATCATTCAAAATTAGCTTGAATGTCACTCCTCATAGAAGTCTTCCCTGACCACTCTATGTAAACTATTTCTCCATTCTAGCTCACTGGCACATTATTTTGTGTGGTGGTCAATTTCATGTGTCAACTTGACTAGCCCAAGGGGATATAAAGATACTTTGTAAACTATTATTGCTGGGTGTGTCTGTGAGGAAGTGCTTGGAGAAGACTGGCATTTGAATAGATAGACTGAGGAAAGAAGACCTCCCTCACCAATGTGGGTGGGCACCATCCAGTCCATTGAGGGTCTACATAGAGCAAAAGGCAGAGGAAGGGCAGAATTTGCTCATGCTGTTTGAGCTGGGACACCCATCCTCTTTTGCCCTTGGATGCTCTTATTTCTCAGGCCTTTGAACTTTGACCAATATCACTTGCTCTCATGATCATGTGAGCCAATACCTATAATAAATCTCCTCGTGTGTGAGTGTATGTGTGTGTGTGTGTGTGTGTGTGTACTCCATTGGTTCTGTTTCTCTGGAGAACCCTAAGACACTATGTTTTAGATTCTACATAAGAGTTACCATGATCAATATTGTTATAATCAATCATTTGCTTATGTTTTATTGTGAGTGTCTCCTCATCAAAATGAAACTATGGAAGCCAGGACCAAACCTAATACACCCTAATCTGTTCACCAATATATACTCAGAAACTGAAACAGAGCCTAGCACAGGATAAATTCTTACTAAATTTTAAGGAATAGATGTGTGGATAGATAGAATTTTCTCATTCAAGAAAAAGTCCATGACCTGCTTTCTCATTCTGGCTGCATCGAAGGAAAAGGGAACAAAAGCTATTGCTATACCATTGTAATAGCCTTTTCTGCCCACTAATAAGAGTGAGGAATTCCTTGTTTAAGGAAAAGATTTTAAAGAATTGGGTGGAAAAACTTCTCCTAGATGGGGAGAGAAGCAAAGAGCTTATATTCTTCCCACGAGAAGCTTAAAATACACTGACAGAACTTACACATATGGTGCGAGGGTGTGGGGTGACAGAGCCTGACGGAGAGCAGCCCTGTCCTTGTGCTCTCATTGCCATCCTAGGCTAACCCAGGTGGTTGAACTGAAATAACGTCAAGTGTCATTTACAAAAGTTTTGAGGTTAAGTTGTAGCTTATAGTAAAACTCTTATAGGGAAACCATTAAAACTCAATATATACCTTATTCATTTTTAAAACCTCCTCGAAGGTTCTGGAAGCTTTAAGAATTGTTTTTTAGGTTTAGGAAACATCTATTTGCCGCACAGACTGATCTTAAAGGAGAAAAGTAAGTCCTCCAAATGTTTAGCCACGACCTTCCCACCTTCTCATAAGGTGCTGACAGATCGAGATAACATAAAAGGCACACAAAACACACCTGTAACATACATTGTTACATTTGTAGCAAAAATCTATTTTAAAAGTTTGTTAGACTGGTGAGGTGGCTCATGCCTGTAATCCCATCACTTTGGGAGGCCTAGGCGGGTGGATCACTTGAGATCAGGAGTTCTGCTGATCTCAAGTGATCAGCCTGGCCAACATGGTGGAACCCCGTCTCTACTACAAAAATTAGCCGGGCATGGTGGCACATGCCTGTAATCCCAACTACTCAGGAGGCTGAGGCAGGAGAATCATTTGAAAGCAGGAGGTGGAGGTTGCAATGAGCCAAGATCACACCACTACACTCCAGCCTGGGCAACAGACCAAGACTCCATCTAAAGAAAAAAAAAGTTTGTTATAGTTGTAAAAGAATCAGTGATCCATGGTTTTATTAGAAACAGAATGTCAAACCCAGGGAATCAAAGAGATCACACATGGTCACTAGTATTTTTTATGTTTATTACTGGCATGATTTCTCTAAAAAATTAGGAGTACATACAATATAAAACTACGATAAATTCAAAAATTAGATCAAAGGGAAAATAATAAAGTAACAATCTTTGATGTGCAGAATAGTCACTAGATTGGGTCAAAGATTTAGCTCTAAAATTGCTAGTAAAAAGGATAGAAAAAAATAATCAAGTACGAGACAAAATCGACTTAGTTATTCAAGAGAAACTGGGCTTTATCCAACACTCACATGAGAGATATTTCCTCTGAGGTCCCATGATGGTAAACTTTATGCGTCAACTTGGCCAGGCTACAGTCCACAAATATTCCCTTAAGTGCTGTTTTAGATTTTGCTTTGAGAATATTTTGTAGATGTATGAAAATTCATATTCAGTTGGATTTAGGTAAGGAAGATTATCCTAGATAATCCAGAAGGGTCTGATTAAATCATTGAAAAGCCTGGAGAACAGAAATGAGGCTTTGCCTGCAAAAGAAAAAATTTTGCTTATGGATAGTATCTTCAACTAGTGCCCAAGCTTGCTAGCACGCCCGTCTTGACTGCCTGTCCTACCGATTTAAGATGTGTCTAGCCAGCCTTCCTGACCACATGAGCCAAATCTTTGCCATATTTTATAATATTAGTCTTTACTGGTTCTATTTCTCTGAACCTGATTGATATAGATTTTGGACCTGGAAGTGGGGGTGCTGCTGTAACAAATACCTAAAAACATGGAAGTGGTCTTAAAAATTCAAAAAAATTTAATTTTTAAGCAAAGTATTAAAAGACCTGTTTTTTAGTTGTTGCAGTTTTGTTTTTTTGTTTTCTGGGTTTTTTGTTTTTTGTTTTCCTTGCTCCTTATAGTAACAGGTGAGAGGAAATAGATAAATTGAAGGAAGAACTGTTGGGGGGAAAAAAGTTGAGTAAAAACCAGACTTGATTATTTGGGAAATTGTTAACATATCTTTAACATTTGTCAGCAACATACGTTAAAATTAGGAAATTCATTGTCAGAAAAGCATGCTTTGGAGAGAAAGTGAAGCTTTTACTAGTGCCTCAGAAACATCAAAAGGTCAGAGTATTCAGTCACACAGAGGGCTCTTTGAAAAAATTAGGCATGTCACTCTTGGATCTTTTCAGCCATCTCAGAAGAAGCTAGGAATATAGATGGAATCATACAGGAAGGATCTGTGAAGGAGCCTCTTTTCTAACGACATGATATGCCTGCCCCCCCATTTGCCTTCCACCATGGTTGGAAGTTTTCTGAGGCCTCCCAGAAGCAGATGATGCTATGCTTCCTGTACAACCTACAGAACTGTGACCAATTAAATATCTTTTCTTACAAATTACCCAGCCTCAGTTCTTTCTTTAAACCAGTGTGAGTATGAACTAATACAGATGTCATCACACTGCTATAAATACCTGACACTGTGTAATTATAAAGGAAAGAGGTTCAATTGACTCATAGTTGTACATGGCTTGGGAGGCCTCTGAAAACTTACAATCGTGGTGGAAGGTGAAAGGGAAGCAAGGCGCCTTCTTCACAGGTGACAGAAAGGAGAAGAGTGAGTAGCTAAGGGGAAAGAGTCCCTTATAAAACCATCAGATGTCATCAGAACTCACTCACTATCACCAGAAGAGCATGGAGAAACTTCCCCCATGATCCAATTACCTTCCACCAGGTCTCTGCCTAGAAATGTGGGATTTATGGGAATTACAATTCCAGATGAGATTTGGATGGGGACACAAAGCATAAATATATTATTCTACCCCTGAAGGCTCCCAAATCTAATGTCCTCACATTTCAAAGCACAATCATGATTTTCCAAAAGTCCCCCAAAGTCTTAACTCATTCCAGCATTAACTCAAAAGTCCAAGTCCAAAGTCTCATCTGAGGCAAGGAAAGTCTCTTCTGCCTATGAGCCTGTAAAATCAAAAGAAAGAGAGGTACTTCCAAGATACAATGGGAGTACAGGCAATGGACAAATAATCCCATTCCAAATGCGGGAAATTGGCCAAAACAAAGGGACTACAGGCCCCGTGCAAGTTCATAATTCAACAGGTAATCATTAAATCTTAAAGCTCCAAAATGATCTCCTTTAACCCCATGTCTTACATCCAGGTCATGCTGATGCAAGAGGTATGTTCCCATGGTTTTGGGCATCTCTGCCCCTGTGGTTTTGCAAGGTACAGCCCACCCCCTGGCTGCTTTCATGGGATGGCATTGAGGGTCTGCATCTTTTCCAGGCAGAAGGTGTAAGCTGTTGGTAGATCTACCATTCTGGGATCTGGAGGATGGCGGCTG
This sequence comes from Aotus nancymaae, assembly GCF_030222135.1. Lineage (NCBI taxonomy): Eukaryota > Metazoa > Chordata > Mammalia > Primates > Aotidae > Aotus > Aotus nancymaae. Next base: position 54,325,758 of record NW_026988431.1, on the reverse strand, counting down.
TCTTCTCATATCTCTACCTGGCAGTGCCCCAGTGGGCACTCAGTGTGTAGGCTCCAAACCCACATTTCCTTCTGCACTGCCCAGGCAGAAGTTCTCCATGAGGACCCTGCCCCTGCAGCAAACTTCTGTTTGAACATGTAGGCCTTTCCATACATCCTCTGAAATCTATGCAAAAGTTCTAAAACCTCAGTTCTTGACTTCTGTGTATTTTCAGGCCCAACAGCACCTGTAAGCCACCAAGGCTTGGAGTTTGCACCTTCCAAAGCAAAGACCTGAGCTGTACATTGGCCCCTTTGAGCCACAGCTGGGACACAGGACACCAAGTCTGGAGGCTGCACAAAGCAGCAGCAGGGCCCTGGGCCTGGCCCACAAAACAATTTTTTCTTCCCAAGCCTCCATGCCTGTGATGGGAAGGGCTGCTCCGAAGCCCTCTGACATGCTCTGGAGACATTTTTCCATTGTCTTTGTGATTAACATTTGGCTCCTCATTACTTATGCAAATTTCTGCAGCTAGTTTGAATTTCTCTTTAAAAAATGGGTTTTTCTTTACTGCTGCATTGTCAAGCTGCAAGTTTTCCAAACTTTTATACTCTGCTTCCCCTTTAAACATAAGTTCAAATTCTAAACCATCTCTTCGTGAATAAATAAAACTGAATTATCTTAAGAGCACACAAGTCAGCTCTTCAGTGTTTTGGTGCTTAGAAATTTCTTCCCCCAGATGCCCTAAATCATCTCTCTCAAGTTCAAATTTCCACAGATCTCTACAGCAGGGGCAAAATGCCACCAGTTCTCTTTGCTAAAGTATAGCAAGAGTGACCTTTGCTCCAGCTTCCAAAAAGTTCCTCATCTCCAGCTGAGAGTACCTCGGCCTGGACTTCATTGTCTACATCATTATTAGCATTTTGGTCTAAAACATTCAACAAGTCTCTAGGAAATTCCAAACTTTCCCACATATCTCTGTCTTCTGAACTCTCCAAACTGTTCCAACCTCTACCTGTTACCCAGTTCCAAAGTCACTTTCACATTTGCAAGTAACTTTACAGCAGTACCCCACTACCTTGGTACCAATTTACTGTGTTAGTCCATTCTCATACTGCTGTAAAGAAATACCTGAGATTAGGTAACTTATGAGGGAAAGAGGTTTAATTGACTCACTAGCCACGTCAACATCCATTATCCAGAACCTATGAACCTGTTACTTTACATGGCAAAAGAGACTGATGGAATTAAATTAAGGTTCTTGAGATTGGGAAGGTTATCCTGGATTATTTGGATGGGCACAATGTAATTCCAAGTGTTCTTTTAAAGGGAAAGAGAAAGGCTGTAGAGTTAGTCACAGAAGGAGATGTGAGAATAGAACCAAAGGTCAGAGACGGAGATTTGAAAGTACTACACTACTGGCTTTGAATATGGAGTAAGGGGCCACAAGCCAAGGAATGTATGTGACCTCTGAAAGCTGAAAAAGACAAGAAAATGGATTGTCCTCAAAAGCCCCTAGAAGAAATGTAGACCTGCCAACATCTTAATTTAACCCGATGAGACTGATACTGCACTTTTGAACTCCATACTATAGGATAACACATGGTTGTTTTAAGCCACTGAGTTAATAATAGTTTGTTATAGCAGCAATATGAAACTAACATTGGCCCTTAAAAGAAGGCTATTTTGTGTGTGTGTGTGTGTGTGTGTGTGTTTACATGAAAACAAGACTGTTGTCATGGACAATTCTTACAAATTTGAATTTTAGGTGGTTTCATTATTCAATGTATATCTATTCTTTTTTAAGCATTTTATTGGAATACTGTCAGGTATACAGAGACAGCAAGCATGCAATAGTTCTACCGAGTCTTGTGTATCTATTTCAGAAAGCAGAATAAATTGATGAAAGAGGCACCACATATCGGATTTAGCATTCAATTTTTTTCCTACTTGATATGACTATATTTTAAAAACACATTTAAAAATATGAGAATAAAAATAATAACATTTTTTCACAGCTAAATATAAAGTCAACCACAAAGAAGAAAAGTCCAGAATTTACCAAAAATATTTTAGGTAGTGGAGAACTCATAAATGTATAACAACCAGGTCTCTAAAAGAAAAATGTCACTTTGGGAGGCCAAGGCGGGTGGATCACGAGGTCAAGAGATCGAGACCATCCTGGTCAACATGGTGAAACCCCGTCTCTACTAAAAATACAAACAATTAGCTGGGCATGGTGGCGCGTGCCTGTAATCCCAGCTACTCAGGAGGCTGAGGCAGGAGAATTGCCTGAACCCAGGAGGCGGAGGTTGCGGTGAGCCGAGATCGCGCCATTGCACTCCAGCCTGGGTAACAAAAGCGAAACTCCGTCTCAAAAAAAAAAAAAAAAAAAAAAAGTCCTGACATAATGTTTGCCAATTTCTCCAACCACAGCCTACCTTAGGCCATTTAAGGTCACTGGCATAATTTTCTGAAAACTTTACAATTGATTCCTGCAAGCCAGAAGAAGCTAGCAGCAACACACCACTGGCTGCATAGCATACAACTTTTTGCTACCAGTAGGGGAAATTTTGACATCTGTATCTACTAAGAAGCTGGGTCACGCAGGTCCACTGGATGTTCTTTTACCTAAGGAAAAAAAACTCTCATGCAATGATATTTTTTCTGAAGATAAATAATCACATAAAATGAACTGTCTTTTTTGAATGGCTATTTTGTGCTGGCTATCTAATTTTATATTCATTAACTCTATTAATTCTTACTGCAGTTATGTGATCTCAAATAATTCATAGCGCCCAAAATTAACTGTCTGCATCTAACTCTCAAGTATCTTTCATTACTGCAGAAAAACAGCCTTTCTTCACAATTGTTAAGTGTTTTCGGCCACGTTAAATTAAACAAACACTGGAGTAAGTTCCTTTATTTTAGCCACTCATTCTTTAGACTTTGTCTTAATGTTTCTTTTTCACTGAGAAAAAATAAAACTTACATTTTGACAAGTTCCTTCCACTTTACTCCTTTCAGCATAAAGTCGCCACAAAGTGAATTGTTCAAATAACATTTTTTTCAAAATATATAACTTTTGTCCTTCCCACCCACCCCCAACCCTGGTTCAAAATGAAAAGATCAGGAGGCAGAGTGTTTGAGGGGCATAGTTGGCAAACAATGAGGTGGCTATCAGTGTATTAAAAGTTTCTAAGGTGTCTTTTCCTTTTCTAAACATGGTCCATTTGTGCACGTCTTGGACAGTTTTTATTAAAATTATCTACTGATAATTTATTTATCCACAAAATACTTTGCAAAGTAACCTCTCTTCAGAGACATTGTTATAAATATAGCAAGTACAGCTACATTTAACAAATAAGTTAGACTATTATTATCCATTCTTTTGTTCAACCAAGTGAGCCTCAGTCTCTGGAGCAGTGTTGAAAGCATGTCTTTTGAACACATTAGAATAGGTGGTGCTTCATCGGGGAATATCTTTTACTTTGGCTTTCTGATTTTGATCCAAAATAGCTTCAGCCATTTCTATCATGCAATAATTTTCATCACGGGAGTGTCTCTTTATAAGGTGAAGCTGAAACTGACCATAAGAACTGTTAAAATACTTTTTAATGATTTTCTTTCTAGCCAAGATGTTTCTTTTTACATTTTCCTTCAAAATTTTCATGATTTGTAAATGCCACTGCAAAAGTAATAGACCCACACATTTGCCTTCAAAGCAGCTTTTGATTTTGTTTTTATTTTTTTCTTATGCATAAGAGATCCAAGACTTAGGCTCGCGTGTATTTCTAAGATGATCATCCCGTATCTACATTTTTAAATATATTATACTTTTCTTTATCTGACATTTTCATTCTGTAGTTATGGTTGGCTTAGTGCTAACATAGGTACCATTCTCAAGCTCATCATGAGGACTTTAGGAAAAATGCTAGGTCTGTTTCACTCTTGCTGAGTTCCTGTTGCTGTGAACTTTCTCCCATTATCAGTTGTTGACTTTTTTTAAGCTTATACTTCAAAGTATTTTTTTATCACCAAATATTATTATTACCAATTGAAAATTTAATTTTAAGCAATATACTTTAAGGTGAATGACGAATGACATTAAAATCACAACACACACAAATTCACAAATATAGAATTTAAAATACAATCATATCAGTCAGGAATCACCATAAGAAGAAAAGAACCTTCAACACAGTAGTATATATGCAGGTAAAATGTTTGAGTACAATTGCAGCATGAATTGAACTAATCTGCAGGAATCCATTTTGTAATGTGTAATCAAAAGTTCAAAACACCTGATTTCAAAGATGGAAACTTTTATTTCAGAAGAAATAGTACAGGTCATCTTCTTCTGCTCCTTTACTCCACAGCCAGTGTGTGCAACTCAGACTGCACTAGGATGCCTGAGTCAGTCTCCATCCCTAGCAGCTCATTCTTGCTCTCATGTCATTTTCCTTCTCTCTAGACTATCAAAACAACTAGCAACCAGACTGGCCAAAAATAAGTTTCACTCTTTTTGCTTATAATAAAACCACTTTTAAATGTTTACATATAGTTGGTAATACCTAGATTATTTGGCACTATTCAGTACTATCCAGTGAAAAAACAGAATGAAAATATAGTTTCATCATGACCAGAGACCCCTTTTAAACCTTCAGAAAACTTTCCAGAATAGTACAGTAAAAATGACTATACCCTTCACTCAGATTAGTGTTTTTCAGCCTTTAATTTAAAATAATGTCCTCCCAAGAAGCCTTTTTAGACACTTTTTCCTAATTGTAATCCCCGACCCAAGTTTTAATACTATAGATATACTATATATCTGTTTGTGCACTCTCTGTGTACACATTTAATACAAAAAGAGTTAAGTTTTTGGCATCCTAAGAACAATTTTCACCCTCTTGAAGGTGATATCATCCCAGTTGAGAATCCATGACCTAGATACACCACTTGTTAATATTTTTCCACAGTTATTTTTTTCTCTCTCTAATACGATATTACACACACACGCATACACACACATATACATACAGAAAAATTGATGCTCCAAAAAGAAGTGCCATATTTATCTTGAATCTGCGGATCCTGGAGACAAACCTATCCCAGTTAAAGATCCAATCAGATCTATTAGACTCATCTCTAAATATACTATCAAATTTTAAGCAAAGAGCATCCATGGCAAATCTAATATGAATTAATTGCACATTATACAGTTACATAAGTGAATGATGAGACAATATATAGATAATACCATCAATTATCATTTTAGCTTTGTAGTGGTTGAACTGCACACACTATTTTAGGCCAAAATTAATCAGCATAACCTGCTTACAGTCAGTAAGTTGCCTGAGATCTAAAACCCTTGTCTATTTCCTCTTGATAATTAAGGTGAGATAAATGGTCTTTCCAGATGTCAAAGTCAATCTGGAGATTCAAGGAAGAGACTCATCAGTCTTGCCTTGGGTAGTTATGGTGAAAATCTCCTCCCTGCTGACTCTGGCCATTGAACTCTAATACTCCCATGCGAATTTATTTGAGCTTTTTAGAGGTGATAAGGAGTTTATGGTGTTCAACTTGATAACATCTTAAGTGGTTGCTTCTGATACCCATTTTTAAAACAACTTTGTTTTATATATTTAAGTAAGTTCCTAATATTTTTGTTTGAAGAACTATTTCTATGATAAAAATATGATTATTATTTTTTTTTACTTCAAAAAAGTAATCTAATTCAGGGACTTGGTAAATTTTTCCCTACAGGTCCAAAGAGTAAATTATTTTTTGCTTTACACAGCTACCAAATTCTTCCAAAGTATTGTAAAAACAACCATAGATGATACATAAACAAATGAGTGTGGCTGTGTTCCCATGCAACTTTAGAAAAGCAGGCATCAGACTAGATTTGGCTGTAAGCCATAGTCGGCTGACTCACTGGTCTAATTCATTGTAGTCATTGTTAAGGAGGAAAGTTTTTCCTCCTGTACAAGTCTATAATTCCTAGCTAGTAAAGTATGAGAGAAAATGTTGGTTAAGTTTCACAAATATAAATAAATAGTCTAAAATAGTAAATTATATATCAAGCACAAAAAGATTGTTATAAATCACAAGATTATATTCATTAGCAATGGTGTTCATGAAGTTGTTTTTTTCAAGGAATATGTAGATGCCATATACTTAAACATTGAATAAACTTAGTAGACAGCATAGAAAAGAACAATAAACTCTTACTTTTTTACTGCAGCACGGATTATAATTTAGGAACCCTGTCGAAAGCTAATTGCATTAGGCAAATAAAAATACTGTATCTCAGAAAAGTAAATATTGACAAATAAAACCAGAAGAATTTATGAAACTATAAAATATATCCACTTTTACCACAAACTCTAATGTAGCATATTGAATAGATAATAAAAGTTTTGAGTAGACAATAAAAGTTAAAGGTTTGGCTTTAATAGCTTAGAAGCTACAAGTACGACAAGTGATCATTTTTTTATCAGCACTAAACTCAGTGTCCTTATTAGTAGATTTCACTTAGTCATGATTTCAGTGATTTTTGTTTCCTTGTACACTGAAACTATCGGCAAGGATTTTTGTGCATCTCAATTGACAAGAGAAATACTGTTTACTTTGATTTGCTTTTCTTGCAAGTTTTCAGTGCACATATAAGCAATTTATCCACGTTCAAGGCTATCTGTGGGTCACATGAAAACACTTCAAACTTAACAGAACCTTAATAATGCTCACGTTGGAGAAAATGTCAAATGGTAAGCAGGAGGTGTTCAAATTTTAGTAGGAATTCAGGAACTTATATATTATTTTTATGGAATAATTTAGTAAATAGATAAGACTGTCCTCCAGAATTCTATTTCAAAAGACATTCCTGAAAAAAGATGTTTGAACGGCAGTGAAAGAAAAAGTTTAACAAGATGGTGTTAAGGTAACTTTAAATAACTAAGACCATTGCGTCAAATACCTTCATGAACAAAGTAATGATAAACCACCAAGGTTAAAGTAGGTTCAACCACACTGTTCAAAGAACGGTTTCTTTAAAAGAGCCTATTGTTACAGTGGCCCCAAACATTTTCATTTGCAGCATCTTCACTTGGTCAATGAAAGATGACAGATAAAACCTGTGGCATAGATAAATGCCATCTCACTCTGAATCAGACCTGCAGTGGCATATTTCACTTTTAATCTCTTGCCCTGCTGTTGGTGGTGAAGATCAAGGCTTCTTTCTATGACTACACCATTTCGGCATCACAGCCTCATTTAATGTAACTATAGTATGTCATCGGGAGGCAGCCGGATCACAGAGGCTGTCAACAAATCCATGTTTCCTTACAGTAAAAAGTTTTCTAAATACTCTTAGATTAAGTGTGCTTGAAATCAGGAAATGGTATGTCCTGAATTCCAAAAAACACACTGGTTGCTTATAAGCTTCTGTGAGATTTGCCAAGTTACATCTGACAAGCAACCCACCTCAGAGCTTCAGTAGGGCTTGAAGGACCTCATAATTTGAAAACATCAGCTTCATTGCTTTGTATGTCCTTCTGGTAATAAATAAAAAGCAAGTCTCTTCCTCAGGCTAAACTTAAAATTCTAAGAAATTAGACTCTCCTCAAAGTAAAAATAATTGCTTATCAAAACATTAGCAAAAATATTAATAATGTTTCTCTATAGTAAAAAGTTACAGAAAACAGAATACCAAACCTTAAAGAAAACAGTTCAATTTATTTGACACACACATTTTATACATATATAAATATGTCTTTATATAATATTTATATATATATTATATTTCATCAGTTTGTCTTTTGCCTTTGTATTTTTTTGCCTGTATTCTTTCTAACTTTTATGTCATATATATATGGGACTATCTCATGTCTCATATATATACATGACATGGATAGATATAGGACATGGGATATATATATATGTATATATAATGTATGCATATATGTTTTTTAACATTGTCCATGTCAACAGCTCTCACACAAATAAAGTATTGTCAAATGAATAGAGACCATAAACAGACATTTATAAAAGAAGAAATACAAGCATTTTAAGAATGCAAATTAAAATAACAATGATAAATCATTTTTAACTACTTGATTGCCAAAGACGTAAAACATGGGAAGACATCGAACACTGGTACCAGGGTGGCAAAGTATGTGTGCATTATTAGGATATAAATTAATGTTAATCTCTTAGCAGAAAAAACTATCAATGTGTATCAAAATGTTAAAATGCTGTGCTATATCTTTGAGTGCATAATAGAAACAACGTTGAGCAAATATATACAGATGTTCTACTGCTTTGAATATATACTAAAATGAAACATTGAGATATTACTCAAAGATGTTCACTGGAGCACTACTTACAATGGGCAATAATAGGTAATATTAAGTGTTCAATAGATAATATTTGTCAAATTCTTATTACAAACATTCACATTGCTAAACATTGTATGGTGAATTTTACAGAGGATTAGATAATTTACATAACTTTTCCAAATGTAGCCAGCCAATGAATGGCACAACCACTAAAATTCAAGTCTATCTGATCAAAAAGTTATTGGCTAAAATAAAGCATACTACAAAATAATTAGTCTACTTATTAAAGAAGTATCCATGCATTCAACAGTCTATACACACCAAATTGATAGAATACATAATGGTAAAAGAACAGTTCCTTCAATAAATGGTGACAGCAAAACACATTCTACATGTATCCACATGTAGAAAAATGAAATGGACTTTTCTCACACCATGTACAAAACTAAGTCAAAATGAATTAAGGACTTAAACATAAGACCTAAAACAGTAAAACTATAAGAAGAAAACAGGAAAAAGCTTCTTGGCATTGGTCTGAGCAATCACTTTTTGGCCATGCCCAGCATAACTAGCAACAAAGAAAAAATAGAAAAATGGGATTGCATCAAACTAAAGCTGCTGAACAACAATAAAAACAACAACAGAGTTAAAAGACAGCTTATGAAATGGGAGAAAACACTTATAAACCATACATCTGATAAGTGGTTAATATCTAGAACATATACGGAACAAAAAAAGAATTTAAAAATGGGTAAAGGACCTGAACAGACATTTCTTAAAAGAAGAAATACAAATAGCCAACAGGTTTATTTTAAAATGCTCAAGATCAGCCGGGTGTGTGGTTCACATCCGTAATCCCAGCACTTTGAGAGGCCAAGGCAGGAGGATTGCTTGAGGTCAGAAGTTCAAGACAGCCTGGCCAACATGGTGAAACCCCGTCTCTCCAAAAAAAAAAAAAACAAAAACGCAAAACCTCAACATTACTAATCATCAGATATACGCAGTTCAAACTACAATTGGATATCATCTCACATTGGTTATAATGGTTATTATAGAAAGACAGAAGGGAGCACATATTGTTAAGAATATGACAATAAAGGAACCATTGTACGCTATTGGTGGAAATGTAAATTAGTATATTAGTCATTATGGAAAACAGTATGAAGATTCCTCAAAAATTTAAAATAGAACTACTGTATGATCCAGCAATTTGACTTCTGGGTTTATATATTCAAACGAAATAAAATCAGTATCTCAAAGAGATATCTACATTCCTATGTTAACTGCAACATTATTCACAATAGCCACAATATTTAATCAATCTAAATATCTATTAATGGATGAATGAATAAAGAAAATGTGGGGTGTATAATATATACACACACGTACATATGAAGATAAATGGTGGAATATTAATAAACCTTAATAAAGAAGGATGTCCTGTCATTTTGGACAACATGAGTGAAACTGGAGGACTGTGAAAGTTGTCAGAATCAAAATTGAATCACTAACATTAAGAAAACCCTGGCAAATAGATCCAGGGAAGGCTATGAAAAGAGGGATCTTATGCTTACATGCCTAATAATAAAAAAGATTTCAAAAACCACAATCTTGCACAACAGACATTGAAACCTCACCCACAAAAATACTTCTGCAAGGACATCTACCAAGCAACTAACTGCCTGTCCAAACTCAAACTGGCATCATCCTTATTATTGATCTTTGTAGCTAAGGATAAGTATTTCAAAGCAATAATGTAATTCTCTTCCTTTTTTCCATTAACAACTTTTTTCTTCCTTTACCTCTCTGAATACGCAGACAGTTTACTATATGGTTTGGATTTGTGTCCCTGCAGAAATCTCATGTTGGATTGGAGGAGGGGCCTGGTGGGAGGTGACAGGGTCCTGGGGGCAGATTTCCCCCTTGCTGTTCTTATGATAGTGAGTTCCATGGGATCTGATAGTTTAAAAGCGTGTGGCACTTCCCCCTTAGCTCTCTCTCTCCTGCCACCATGTGAAAAAAGGTTCTTGCTTCCCCTTTGCCTTCCACCACGATTGTAAGTTTCCTGAGGCCTCCCAGTCATGTTTCCTGCACAGCCTGCATAAGTATAAGTCAATTAAACCTCGGTTCTTCATAAATTACCCAGTCTCCAGTAGTTCTTTGTGGTAGTGTGAAAATGGACTAATACATTGACTAACTATGGCAAGTTCCCATTGCAAATGCTTCCTTCCCAAATAAACATCTTTTCTTTTAGAAAGCCTCTGTCTCTGTTATTTAAGTTGACAGGACCTTATGCTAAGTGAAATAAGCCAGGCACAGAAAGATAAACACTGTATAATCTCACTTATGTGTGAAATCTTAAAAAGTCAAACTTAGAGAAGCTGGAAATGAAATGGTGGCTTGCAGGGAATGTGGTGTTGGAGAAATAGAAAGATGTTGATCAAGGGTTTCCAAGTTTCAGTTATACAGAATGAATAAATTCAGGAGATTTAATGTATAGCAATATATAATAATACTGTATTGTATACCTGAAATTTACTAAGAGTAAATCTTAAATGTTCTTACAACTAGGAAAGGAAACCATGTTAGCTGGTGGATATGCTAATTAGCTTGATTTTGGTAATCATTTCTGATGTATAGTACATCAAAATATCACACTGTATACCACAAATATATACAATTTTTATTTGTCAATTATACCTGAATGATACAGAAAATAAAATAAAATAAATAATTTTTAAAAATTAAAAACTATTATAAGGTTTTTAAAGCAAAAAAAATTAGTTAATTTAAATTTTAATGGCATATTCTTCTGAATGATTTGATTTTTTGAATGGGTATACATTGTTTTTATAAACAGTATTTCAATGTTGAAAATAATGCCAGTGAAAACTATTCGATACCATTTTTCATTTATTGAATTTGCTTTCAAAATATGAAATAACCAGTGTTAGTGAGGGTTTAGAAAATTAGGCACACTCATGCATTATTTGGCATTAAGTATGATCATAGGTAATTTTAATTTAATATTCTTATTCTAATAAAAATATTAATATTTTTATTTCTAATATTTCTATTATGAACATGCTTATTTTATAGTTTAATTTTCCAAAACAAAGAGGAAATAATATCAACTTAAAGCAAAATCAACAAAAGAAATGAATTCAAGTGCAAAATTAAGTACCCTGCTGGCTTTTTTATTCTTTCACATTTTTCCCCACATAATATGCTGTTTTACTCACTGACTGAGTCAAGAACTTGTGGTATCTCAGGCCTGTGTGGTACTCCTGATCCTGTTGCCCCTCCACAGTGTCAGAGTGAAACCGTCTCTGCAGATTGGGAAATGATTCATTATTCGGTTAATCTACACCTTGAACAAAATACCTGTGCCCTCCCAGGATTTCACAGCCCCTTCCCAGAGTTATAGATGAAGTTGGCCACCTAAGAGACTGCTTCCTAATGTCACTGTCCAGCACCCTAGTCCACCTTTGTAAGCTTGTGCTATCCTCATAGCTGCATGAGCATTTTCAGTCAAAAAAAAACCTTTAACTTCCAACACAATGATCTCAAACTTTAGTATGCATGGAATTATCTGGAGGGTTTTCTTCCTTTTTATTTTCTTTCTTTTTTTTTTATTTTTATTTTTGAGATGATGTCTTACTCTGTCACCAGGCTGGAGTGCAGTGGCTCAATCTCAGCTCACTGCAACGTCTGCCTCCCAGGTTCAAGCAATTCTCCTGCCTCAGCCTCCCAAGAAGCTGGGATTATAGGTGCCCACCACTATGCCCAGCTAACTTTTTGTATCTTTAGTAGAGACAAGGTCTCACCATGTTGGCCAGGCTAGTCTCAAACTCCTGGCCTTGTGATTTGCCCACCTCAGCCACTCAAAGTGCTGGGATTATAGGCGTGAGCCACTGCACCCAGCCCCTGGAGGGTTTGTTAAAACTTAGAGCGCCTCACCCCAGAATTTCTGTTTCACTGTCTAAAGTGGAACCCAAAAATTCACATCTCCAACATGTTCCCAGGTAATGCTGATGTTGATGCTGCCATTATATACTTTGAGAGCCACTGGACTAAGGAGACATTAAAGATTTTTTCTCCCCCACACTGAAGGTGTTCTTCTTCATTTGACTTACCTGGCACATAGCTGTGGTCGGTAAGTGGCAGCTCTTGTTTGTATTGTGGCAACCAGCTGCTGTTGTGGCTTAGGTGAAATCACTCTGCACTGTGATGAGTAGCCTGAAGTTTACACACTTGCTACTTCAGCTGTGGGCTGTGGATTAGGAACACTGACACCATCTGGGAGAGTGTTATAAATGCAGCATTCTGGCCCCATTCACACTACTGAATCAGAAACTGCATTTTAACAAGGTCCTTACATCATATGCATGCACATTAAACTTGGAAACGCAAACAATACCTTTCACAACTTATTTTCCTCCTCAGGCCTGAGAACTAGCTTGATTCTAGAAAAATTCCTTTCCCTTAAATACCCAGTGGCACTTCTAGTATGGAGGCTTTTTTGTTTCTTTTCGTTTTGGTTTTTATTTGTATTAGGGTCTGTAGCAGAAGTCAGAAAAAAAATTATGTAAAAGACCAGTGTATAAATATTTCAGGATTTGTGAACCCTATAGTGTCAAACTACTCAACTCTGCAGTTACAGCAACAGGGAGAAAGCAGCCATTTACAATATGTAAATGACGGGCATGGATATATTCCCATAAAACTTTATTTACAAAAACAGGCAGCAGGCCAGCTTGACCAATAACACCAGTCTATAGACTACACTTTTGTTACATTGTGTGTACCAATAACCACTGGACCTAGTGGTTTACATACCATGAAAGGATTAAAAGATGATGGAATCCAAGCTGTTGCCTTTCTTCACAGTAGCACATACAAGGCGCTGGTTCACAACCCTCGCTGCACATTAGAATCACATCATTCCGGCTGTTTAAAAAATCATCAAACCAGATTCTCATGAAACCAAGTCCAAGGTAATTGTATTTTAAAAGCTTCTGTAATGTTTTTAGTGTGCAACCGGAACCATCCCATCTTGTGAGGAGTCCCAGGGATACAGGACGTCAGTCCTAAAACCTGAGCAGTTCCCAGACAAACGGGACTGACTGGTTGCCTTATGTGTTGAGAAACTCTGGTGTGTAGGGAAAAAAACACAAAATTGCATCACACATAAACCTGGATTTTTTTTTATGGCCTGGAGAAATTTCCTACTGTTACAAACCTTTGTTTCCTCACCCTTAAAATGGAGAAAAAGGAACCTTACGTGCAAGAGAGAATGAAGTGCCTTGCGCACCACTCACATGTGCTGTGCAAAAACTTTCCCTGCCCTTTCTCTGAATCTCTTTTAAATGCAGCCAGAGGTCTTTGGGGCAATTTTAAACTTAACTTGGATATAGTAAATCTTAAAAACAAAAGCAAACCCCCGGTGAAGACTTGATATGAACAAACCGTCTAGATGATTCCATGCATAATAAAGTTTGAAATAAAAAAATGTATGAATTCACATGAACATTTAGAACAGAAGTGGAAATGACAGCAGACGAAAATGTTTAATAGAATGGAAGAATAGTAACTGATTTAGTGGAGTAGAAAAAGCTACCATCTAAAGCGCCCACAGGAGATATCTCCAAGAAGCAAGCATATTTACTCCTGAGAGAGTACTGACGTTTAAGGCAAGTACCACAGAGAAGTTCAGTGAAACCAGGAGCTAAAATACAGGATTAGTTGACAACTATATGTGGAACAGACAACTCTCCAGAGTCCCTTGCCATCACATGGGGCTGGATGACACCTCCCACACACAGAGTGACTTGCACACCCCACCTCAGACAGGAGTTATCAGGCTTATTCTCAGGACACATAAAAAGGAAGTGGTTTGGGACTCAAAGGCATCTTGTGTAGTAAAGGGCAAGATGAAACATAAGATTTAAAATAAGTCTGCATGCAAATGATGGGAGCCCTCCTATTTCTTCCTGCTTCCCAAAACTCCTATAGCCAGGCAATTTTTCACAGGAAAGAAAATTGACCTTAAAGAAAATGCAGAAATACATCTTTCCATATTAACAATTAGGAGTTCCCCAGTAAAGTAAAATAGTTTTTTGAAAAGCATCCTGCAGTGAAGGCAATGCTTCTCAAATGCTCAGTAAGTAACACATTCTACGTTACAGGGCCCCACTGCAATGTGAAAGGACATCTAAGCAAGAATCACTAATAACTGAAGGAAGACACCCAAACAGAACAAACAAAAAGAAAACTTATTCTGTGAGGTTCTCAATACTATGATCTTGAAATCTAATAAAGGAATTACAAGAAAAGAAAACTTGCTGGTGAGGAGTTGTGATCCCTTGGAGGAAAAGAGGTGTTCTGGTTTTTAGCAATTTCAGCCATTTTGTGCTGGTTTTTTCCTATCTTCATGGATTTATCTACCTTTGGTCTTTGAAGTTGGTGACTTTTGCATGGGGTTTCTGAGTGGACGTCGTTTCTGTTGATATTGAAGCTATTTCTTTCTGTTTTTTAATTTTCCTTCTAACAGGCCCTTCTACTAAATGTCTGCTGGAGGTCCATTCTAGACCCTGCTTGCCTGGGAATCACGGGCAGGAGCTGCAGAACAGCAGAGACTGCTGCCTGTTCCTTCCTCTGGTATCTTCGTCCCAGAAGGGTACCCACCAGAGATGTCAGCCAGAGCTCTCCTGCATGAGGAGAGGGAGCCACTTGAGCAGGCTGTCTGTCCCTTATCAGAGCTCAAGTGCTGTGCTGGGAGATTCATTGGTCCCTTCAGAGCTGCTGGGCAGGGACATTTAAGTCTGCTGGAGTGGAAGCTACAACTGACCCTCACAAAAATAGATGTAAATATTCCTCACAAAAATAGATATAAAAATTCTAAGCAAGGTTTTACTAGGTGGAGTCATTGATATATAAAAAGGAGAATTCATCATGATCAAGTAGGGTTTACACCAAAATATAAGGTTAGTTTAACATTTAATAATTCAATTAACCTTATTAAAAACTAAGAAAAGCCATAATTCTAGTAAACATAGTGAAGAGAAACAATAATTTTAATAAATATAGAGAAAACATTAGGCAAAATCCAACATCCATTTCTCATAAAAATTCTAGCATACTAGGAATAGAAGGAAACATCCTCAATTTGATATATGGTGTCTATAAAAAGCCGATTACTAACATTAAGAAATACCTAATGATTAAAAAAAACTGAATGTTTTACCTCTAAGATTAGAAAAAACACAAGAATGTTCACTCTCAGTACTCCTGTTTATCTTACTGTACAACATAGTGCAATAAAATGAGAAATAAGGTAAGAAAGATAAGTAAAAGGCACGTAGATTAGAAATAAAAAATTAAATCTGTTTATTCATAGATATCATGATCATCTATGTATCAATGACATCTATAAAAATGCTGTAACTATTTATAAAAAGTGAGTTTAGCAAGTTGCAGGATACCAGACAAGTACAGAAAACAGAAAACATTAGTTTTATTTTTATATACTAGCATCAAACAACTAGACACTGAAATTATAAAATAATACTATTTAAGTAGCATTAAAGATAAATCTGAAAAAAAGATCTGCAAGACTTCTACACTGAAACTATAATACTATACTATGAGAAATTAAAGAAGACATAACTAATAGAGAGACATATCTCATTCACAGATTGGAAGACTAAATACTAAAATGTCAGTTCTCTTAAAACTGACATGTAGAATTAATGCAATCCTAAACAAAATCCTTTTTCCTTTTTTTGGTAAAAATTGATAAGCTGATTCTAAGATTTATATGGAAATACAAGTAAGGATTGGAAAATACTATTAATGGGTTTACAAGACCGATATGTTATACAATTTTAGAGTGAATGGTGCTGCTCAGAATTACCCAATTCCATGATCTTAATGGGAGATGTGATAAAACATTTAAAAATTAAGTATAACTCTCAAAAACAAAATTGGATACTTGCTAACTATAGGAAAAGAAATAAATTAGCTAGAGATAAATTGTTAACCTCAGGAAAAGCAAACATTTAAGAAAGGAAATGCAATTGTAATATATTACTTATTTTCTCAGAGAATTATACGTGCAGTTATATTAATATAAATTATTATTGTTTCACTATAATTCTATTAGAAGGATAAGGGAAGAGACTTGGATAAGTGATGTAGAATAGATAAATGCTCACCCTCCATTTTATGAAGTCAATGGATAAATCTAGACTTTATACATCAAGAAATAGCAATACGAGCATATTATTTTAAAAGTAAAGTTAAATACTAGAGAAAGAAACTGATGTTCAAAGCAATTATCCTTTGAAACTGAGACTTAGCCAAAGAATGGAAAATGTAGCAGGGATTGCTGCTGTTTCTATTGTAAACATTATAAGCCTCTCAATACTTAAAAAAAAAAAGTTTCAACCAGCGCATGTATTACACTGATAAAAATTAAAAACAAAAGAAAATTTACTAAAACAAACAACAAGTAGTATGTGCCTCCTTAGCTTCTTTACTGCTTCAGGTACAATTCCAGCTGTCATCTCATCTCCTGATTCCAAATTCTAATTCAGGAAACAAGCACAAATCACAAGTGGCTACACCACATAAAATGAAATGTGTTTCTCAAACATGTGGCTCATTCCCAAATTGGAGCACTCATGTTGCAGACTCCATTGTCTATATACAATAAAACTGGTTGTAAGTTTAAGTATTGACTGTGAAGCATAGCTTTGAGAAAGTTCTGGAAAGTTTTGGCAGAAATCAAATCAATGATTAATTTTTTTCTACTGTAATAAAATTAGGTTAAATTTTTTTTCAATGCTTAAGTAAAGTGCAAACCTAATAATCTTGCTCATTAAACAAAGAAAAGGAAGGAAGGAAGGAAGGAAGGAAGGAGAGGTTAGCCGGGGGCAGGAAGAAAATGAGAAATGAGAAAGGAAAAGAAAATGAGAAGATAAAAAGGAATTCCATTTGCTTCCCTTTATACTGAGTCTTTACAAAAGCGAAAAAACAAATGTGAAGTAAAACAAGAGATCACATCCCTCATGTCCACTGCCCTGGACTGGTCACTTGGAACTATCACCATCTGAAAGAGGAGATTCCCAGACACAGACACACAGGCTGGTCCTCAAACAGGTGAGCCTCCACTAGGAACCAACTGACTGTAGACCTTGAAATGGCTTCATCTCTAATCAGATATTTAAACCGGGAAATAATTACTAAAAAATTATAAGTTAAAAGTAGTAATTACAGCAAGCATTAATTAAGAGTATCATTTATTCATTTCTTCTCCAAGTGCGTACTGAGTGCCTGTCTTGTGTTAGGTTTTGTTCTAAGTGCTAGATGAGAGCCCTGTCTCATTGAAGCTTTACAGGAGGAATCCAACAAAAAATAAATAAATCTACATAAACTGTCAGGTGGTGAGAATGAATCTTCGAGCAATTCTAGTGGGTAGAAAGTTGCAGTGGAGTTGCTCTGTTGTATCAAGGTAATCAAGGTAATCAAAGGAGGCCTTTCTGACAAAGTGGCACTGAGTAACAGCTCATCCAATTCTGAACAATCCCTGCCTGGACAAACTTACTTATTTCCATGTCAAAGCTATCATATGACTAACTCTAGTCCTAAAAGACCTGTAAGCACCCTTCCTTAAGACTCCCTTGTGAGAGATGGCTAGTTCTCTATAAATCTAGGGCTCTCTTTTGCCATCAAGTTTAATAAATCACCTTTGCATTACTAGTAGGTTTCCCTGACAATGTCTGTACTGCAGTTCTGGTCATTGAGAGTTTTTAGCATATAGACGGTATGTAGTTCAACAGGACTGGATGAGACCACCTAATGATCAGTGCAGAAAAAAACTACAATATGCTGGGTGCAGTGGTTTACACCTGTAATCCAAGTGCTTTAGAAGGCCAAGGTGGGAGGATCACTTAAGGCCAGGAAGTCCAGACCAGCCTGGGCAACACAGTGAAACCTTGTCTCTATTAAAAAAAAAAGAAAAAAGGAAGTGAAAAATATACAGAAGAAAATACAGGACCTAAGAAGTGAGTCCTGGGGTATTTAAACATTTAGAAATCCATCCCAAAGATGAGAAGGGACCAGAAAAAAAATTAGTCAGGGAGGCTCAAGGAAGAAACAAGAGAGAATATGCTCAGAAACTATGGAGTTTTTAAATCACTTTTCTTTAAAAGGAATGAGCTCTAAAAATTTAACAATAGATTTGATTATAAATAGACTGGATGAATTAAGAGCAGACACATTGTATTCAGATGTCAAGAAAAGACACGACATAAGTAAAGGGTGGATAGGGTATTCCAAATGCCTGTGACCCATGGTCCTTGGCACATAAAAATGGTCCGAAGAAATCTATCCATATAGTTAATTCTAAATACAGCAGTAAAATGTCAAGGCAAATTGAAATATCTCCCGAATCAAAAGATGTTTGAGGCTGTGGTTCTCAATCCCATCTTTCTACTCTCTTGATTAACTATTTTCTGAGTTTCTATACATCCCTCTTATTCTTCTTCAGCTTTATTCATCTTTCTCTTTAATCAATCTTCCTTCTGCTCAGCATGATCTATTTCCATTCACTTTATGAAGCTGTCAATGACAGAGTCAAATTTAAAATAGGCAGGCACAAAGCAAACGGACAAATGTAAAACCAAAAGGAAACTCTTAAAAGAGTAAGCCTCAAACCAAAAGGACCTCTTCATACATACAGAGGACTTGTCCAGCACGAATCTTTTTGCAACATATGGATAATAGAGATGAAAATCATACAGTGTTAGAATTGGAAGGGACTTTGGATATCATCTAGTTCAAAGACACCTATGCCATTTTAGATAGGAAGGAAATGAATTGAAGAGAAATTAACCAATTTGCTGAAAGTCATTGAGCCAATCAGTGGCAGATCAGATATAAGCCTGACTCCCAGGCTAGTACTTTTTATCTAAATTAGAATATATCATAAATATTAACTTCAAATAAAATAGACAATACCACACTATTTTCCCAGACCTTGCAAAAAAAATTAGTTTCCTTATATAAACAAAGATTGCACATTTGATTATGTCAGTCTGCTTAATGTTTCACCATGAATGTATTTTTTATACTCTAGGGCTCAATTTCTTTCCAATCCAAGGGCTGGAAGTATCTAGTGCTTATTTCAGAATTTCTAAAATAAAAAAGGATACTGAATGAGCACGTATAACTTTTTCAAAAATTCAAGAAATAAATCTACCAGATTAGTATCCACTTATTAGTAAGATGTTTGAATTCAGTGGGTGATACGGGTTGGCTTTGTCCCCACCCAAATCTCAACTTGAATTGTAGTTCCCATAATTTCCACATGTTGGGAGAGGGATCCAGTGGGAGATAATTGAATCATGGGGGCGGTTACTTCCATGCTGTTCTCGTGATAGTAAGTGAGTTCTCAAGAGATCTGATGGTTTTATGAGGGGCTTTTCCTCACCTTCACTTTGCACTTCTAGCTGCCATCATGTGAAGATGGATGTATTTGCTTCCCCTTCCTCCATGATTGTAAAGTTTCCTGAGGCTTCCCCAGCCATGCCAATCTGTGAGTCAATTAAACATCTTTCCTCTATGAATTATCCAGTGTTGGGTATGTCTTTGTTAGTAGAGTGAGAATGGAATAATACAGTGGGTTATATTCCTTAATTGATATTTTGGTCACAGGCAAAGAGATTTTTCCCAAGTCTGGAAAACTTTTTTTAGACATGACTCCAGCTTAAAATTATATCCAAATCAAGATGAATGTTAAATTAAGTTATGTTGGAATATGTATTTTAAATATTCTTTTTTAATGGAACAAGATCTTTCATTGGTTTGTATTAACTTGGTAAGATAGCTTTAATGTTTATCCTTTTCTGAGTATTATTTCTTGGATTTTCTTGAAGTCTATGCCTTTATCCTGTATTTTCAAACCTTAAGAATCTTCACTGAAGGTGAACCTTAGTTTACTTTCTATCAAATCTAGTTTCCTTTCTATTTGATTTTTACAGATCCATAAAAGGTGAAAATTTGGGGCTTAATTTAAACATGAGAATAGTTAATGTGATTACAATATATTCTTTATGCGCTAGATTGTTCTTAAAAGGATGTAAGGCAATCTTTAAAAAAACTGTAAAGTTACATAAATACTTTAAAAATAAGTAGAAAGCACAATGAGACCAAAGGAGAAAGATTTAAAAATAAAGCTTAAGATGGAGCCAAGAATAAAGTTAGTACACAAAGTACATGTTGTAAAATTATGTGGGCACATTTGTGGCTCTGAGATTTCTACATCAGCCAAAGGAAAAAGATAAATATGAGTAGTTACATGTTTACAGTGTCCATACAAAGAAAAATCACACAGCAGGTCAGTATAAGCACACATGCTCCTACTATCAAGACCACAGAGAAATTTCTTTCGTTAGTTATCCTGAAAAGATTCTATGTAATATGTTTATATAATATCCTTAGCATCCTTATAATAAATAAAACCGAAAGCTTCATATGGTCATTTTCTCTGATATCCTTTAAACACAAATTAAATAGTATGTAGGCACTTAGTAGAAGATAAAGATGGAGACAAATAAGACACTTAAATTATTCTCTCTCTAAAAACTCACACTTTTTTTGTATAGTGTCTTGCTTTGTCACCCAGGCTAGAGTGCAATGGTGTGATCATGGCTCACTGCAGCCTCCATCTCCCAGGCTCAGGCAATCCTCCTGTTTCAGCCTCCTGAGTAGATGGGACTACAGACATTCACCACCAAGCTCAGCTAATTTTCATAATATCTGTAGAGACGGAGTTTCACCATGTTGCTCAGGCTGTCCTCCAACTCCTGGGCTTTAGTAGTCCTCCCTCCTGAGCTTCCCAAAGTGCTGGGATTACAGCACTTGAGCCACCATGTCTGGCATATCGTTTTTCTTTAATTTCAATTATTCTTTTAGATTCAGGGTGTCCACGTGCAATTTTGTTACATGAGTATATTCTATGATGCTGAGGTTTGGAATACAAATGATCCTGTCACCCAGCTAGTGAGCATAGTGTCCAACAGTTTTGCAACACTTATCCCATTTTTCTCTTCCTCCCCACTCTATTAGTCTTCAGTGCCTATTTTTATCATCTTCATGTCCACGAGTACCCAGTATTTAGCTGCCACTTATGAGTGAAAACATGTAGAATTTGGTTTTCTGTTTCTGCGTTAATTCACTTAAAATAATGGCTTCCGGCTGCAAAAGACATGACTTCATTCTTTTTTGTGGCTCCAATAGTATTCCATGGTGTATATGTACCACGTTCTCATTATCTAATACACCATTGATGGCACCTTGCTGTTCTGAATAATGCTATGATGAACATACCACTCCATGCTCAAACATCTCATACATTCATTCCACTTTCATAATATCTTTAAGTTGCCAGTCTTTCCTAGTTTCAACCTCATTTCTTACCTGATTTATTTTGTAGCTTCCTAACTATTCTCTCAACCCTTAATTCTCACCATTTCAATCCATGTAAAATACAGCTCTCAGATCTTTCTTTCATTTTTTTTTTTTTTTGAAACAGAGTCTTATTCTGTCACCCAGGCTGGAGTGCAGTGGCATGATCTCAGTTCATTACAACCTCTGCCTCCTGGATTCAAGCGATTCTCCTGTCTCAGCCTCTCAAGTAGCTGGGATTATAGGCGCCCGCCAGCACTCAAGGCTAATTTTTGTATTTATAGGACAGACAGGGCTTCACCATTTTGGCCAGGCTGGTCTTGAACTCCTGACCTCAGGCGATATACCCAACTTGGCCTCCCAAAGTGCTTGGATTATAGGCATGAGTCACCACGCCCAGTCAGCTCTCAGATCTGTCTGAAGCATTGATCTGGTTATGGCACTCTTTCCTCAAAAATTATTTTTTCTACAAGAGATAAAGTGTTAAATTTACTAGCTTATTCATACAAGACACTTCATGACCTGGCTCCAATTCAGTGGTTGAAGTCTCTAATGCCAACAGAGACAGGGCAGGGTAAGAAAATGTGTGAAATAGTCTTGGGCAGAAAAAAAAACAATGGAAGGCAGAGACCACACCTGAAGGAGGAGATTGCACCGCTTAGCTCCAGCTGATCACCGCCACGAACCCATGTGGGCCTGGCATCTCAAGAGAAGCCAGGACTCTTTATTTTAATAGAAAATCTGCTGATTTTTAAATTTAGAACACTAATTCAAAAGAAAAGTTGTTATTTTTCAAGCCGATGAAAATATGCCTTCAGATGGCCTAAGGAGTGCCAGTTTGGTACGTGTGTCCTTTGTCCTACTCTGTCCTTTCGTATTTGCACTTGACCTACATCCTCTGCTCCTCCTCTCTTCTGTATCTTCCCTGTCTTGTCCCTTCTGAATACCCAGAGTTACAGATAACCTTCCAAGTGCAATTCAAATACAAATTCCATTAAACTTTTCCTGGGCCAGTTGAATGTAACTATTTGCCCTCTTAAGTCCCGTATTTAAACTCTACCTTTTTTTTATGGCAGCAAACACTGTACTACGTTCAGTAATTATTTGCATGCATGATTTTTCTCTTCTGCTAAATAGCCATGAGTGCACAAGCCATGTTAAATTCAACTTTGAATACTCCACAGCAAACTGCACAGCCTTTCACCCAATCAATGCTCAAGTGTTTCAGAATTATTGAAAGATTTTTAATGGAAAAATTAAAATATTCAGCTACATCCATTAAAGTCTTGACTTTTGTCTTTAATATTTAGAAATCATGTGTTAGACAGATGGCTTTCTTTTCCCCTTCACAGTTTGTATGCATATTTCAGATAGGGAACTTTCTAGCATAACATCAATTTCCTTAGCACTGAGTTCTTTTTTTTTCCATGAAATAAAGGTTTGCACTTCCTCAAGCACATCCTTAAAATATCTTGACTCTGCATGTAATGTTTAGATTGTTTATAAACTAATATTTAGGCCTGTGATATATTTGTGCCATTTGTCTGTAAATATAATATTTTCAAATAGGTGTAAGTTGACCTGAATATTTTCACAAACTGGGCAATAACATTATTTTTAATTTATCCAGTGACTATTTTAAAGTCCTGAATACTTTCCTAAATTAGATTAGTTTATTTTGAAATATGATTTTCAAAATATTTATATATTTTAATTCAGAGATTAAGAAAACAATTTTTCTAAAAGCCACTGTTATAACCTGGCCTCTCAGTGGCCTCACACAATGATAATGTCAAGCTTTACATTTATTTATTAATCATCCCCACCACACACCCCACCTCTTGAGAGTTTCAAAATAATACCACCAATTTGCAAGGGAGTTTTTTCATAGTTCAAACTCTGGAAACAAAGACAGTAAAAAAAAATTTTTAACTAGAGCCTCCAGAACAATCCAGACATTAGGATCTCCTGTCCCTCCAGCTAAAGAGTAGGAAGGTCAGAGTTTCTCTAATGTGACACAAAAATACAGGGATGTGGCACAGATCAAAATATCATAGGATTTAAGGAGACTTCGGTTGATATTTAAATTTGAGTAGCTGAAGTTCAAACTGGCATTTTCGCAATTTAAGCTGTGTATTTAAGGAGAAAAGAAAAGAAAAAAAAGCCAAGTACTGAAAATTGAAATCCTCTCATGACCAGTCATTCTATTTGAAAAATTAGAGACTTGTCAAAGAACAGCCATAACATTTACAAAAATGTAGGGACAGAGCAAATTGAATGACAAAACCTGTGAGAAGTTTTCCGGTCCTTCTTACTAAGTGGAATAGACATACAAATTTGCTGTCATGTACTTTTAAAATTTAAGACTTGCTTAAAGAGATTTAACTCTAAATCCAAATATCCGCATGAATGAGTTAATAGGAACGCTCATAAAATGGACTTGAGCAGTCTTTGGAAATAAGTAACAAGAGCATTAATAATCTGTTGGTGATTGTACTTTTCCAGTCTTTTCTACCTGCATTTGCACTTTCTGTAGAACTCACAGTGTTTGGCAGTCTAACTATATCACAGGGAGTCAGCTGCCAGGTAATAATATAATGGGAATTAGTTTTAAATGAAAGTTCATAAAATACATGCATATGTACACACACACAAGTGCACGCACACACATTTATACATGTGTACATGTTTAAACCAGATAAACATAAATCTATTTTAAAATTGACACTTAACTAAGAACACTAATAGAATTTTAATTGTCTTCATCTACAACCTCTTTCAAATATGAAACATCAGAGGTTAAAATGATGTTGGTGTCAGAAAGTAAAGTTATCAGGTGGCGAATAAAAACAACTTTGTGATGAGTTTCTCCTGTGAAGCAATAAAAAGCCCGTGCAATGGGAGGCTAAAACCTTGGAAAGAAAATGTCAAGTTGAGAAATGCTTTGACATAAAGATAATGCAGAAATAAAAGGAAAGAATACTTGGGGAGAGGAAACAATTGAAAGAAAAAGAATTTATGTGTAATAGAGAAGCTTCTGTACACATTTAAGGCATAACGGGGCTGGTAAAGGTTTCAGAAAATGATGAAATATTTTGTTGATTTTATAGAGAAAAAAGAAAGCCTCACTAAAAACATCACCATTCAGAATGCCAGATTCAAACCAGCTTCAAACTTTTATGTTACATGGAACTTTTTATAAAAATTTCAATCTACAGTGTGATTAGCAGAACAGTGCCCCCAACATACACAGAGATGGCCATGTTCTAATACCTAGAACCAGTGAATAGGTCACTTTATGTGGCAAAAAGGGTTTTGCAGATGGGATTAAATTAAGGATATTGACATAGAAAAATAAAAATAATTCTGGATTATCTGAGTAAGCTCAGCTAATCACAGAGATTTAAAAGCAGAGGACCTTTAACAGCTGAAGTCAAAGAGAGCTGTGACCCCAGAAGAAGAGTCAGAGAGAGGTACTATTGCTGGCTTTGAGAATGGAGGAAGGGGGCTAGGAGCCAAGGAATTTGAGTGTCCTCTGGTAGCAGGAAATGGCAAGGAAATGAGTTTCCCCTCAAATCCCTGGAAAGGAGCAGATCCTGCTCACAACTTGGCCTTTACCCACCAAGATCTAAGTCACACTTCCAACCGACAGAACTGTAAGATAATAACTATGTTTGTGGTCATTTGTCACCACATAAATTGAAAAGAAATATACACTGAAAAAGTTGCCGGCCAGGCACAGTGGCTCGCGCCTGTAATCCCAGCACTTTGGGAAGCCGAGGCGGGTGGATCACGAAGTCAGCAGATCAAGTCCATCCTTGTGAACATGGTGAAACCCTGTCTCTACTAAAAATACAAAAATTAGCTAGGTGTGGTGGTGCGTGCCAATAGTCCCAGCTACTTGGGAGGCTAAGGCAGGAGAATTGCTTGAACCCAGGAGGTGGAGGTTGCAGTCAGCCAAACCTGCCTTAATTTTATTTGATGATTAAGATATTAAATTTGATGATGTCAGCCCCTACATAAAAGCCTCCATGGTGTCTTATTTTATTTGTAATTAAATGCAAACTCCATACCATAGCCTATCAAGCACTCTATGATCTGTGATCACAGTTTCTATTCCTTTCCCACTTCTCACTAATCCCCAGCCACACTGGCATTTTTTTCTTATCTTTAAACATGCAAATCTTCTTCCCAGCCCATTCCAGGGCCTTTGCACAGTTGTTTTTCTCCCTGGAATGTATGGAAAAGCATTTCATGAGGTTCAGGTCTACAGATTTAGCACTCAGAGAAACAGGTACATTAGTAACACAAAGGCCCAGAGGGAAACCCGCATGATGATCAGAACACCTGGATACTAGCGAAAGTATGCAGACCCCAGAATCTCAACCAAACTTGCTGAATTAACTCTGCACAGATTTCAGAGTTGTTATATTTTAAACATATTCAGGGAAGGCAGGCAATAACCACAATTATCTTTTTGAGATAAGAGCAATGTGGGGAACATTTAGGCCCAGCAAAAACAGCTGGACTGCAGGATGATGTGATGCCTCTTTTTACGTCTAACTCCCAAGGTGGCAGAAGTAATATTCATTGTCAGATTTAATGGTATCTCTGGCAAACCATATAGTATAATGTAGTAGTTAGGAGCAAAGACTCTGACACCGGACACTGGGATTGTTATCCCAGCTCTGCCACTCACTGTCTGCCACACTTGGGTAAGTCATCTAACCCCACTGAGCCTCAGTACCCTCATTTGCAAACTGGCAAGGAGTAACGGCAAAGGTGTCATACAGAGTTGTGATGATTAAATCATTTAATAAACATAAAATACTAAGGACAGCGCTTGTCCAATAATAAATGCTCACTAAATGTAGGCCTTGATTTGTAAAAGGCATCATTCTGGTCAGTCAGCCATCCTTTTCTTGGGATATTGCAATAGTTTGAATGTCTCCCTCAAAGTTCATGTGCTGTAAACTTAATCCTCAATACAACAGTGCCGGTAGGTGGGGCCTAATAAGAGATGAATAGTCATAAGGGCTCTGACCCCATGAATGAATTAACGTTATTAACTCAAGAGTAGATTTGCTATTGCAAGGGTGGGTTTGTTACAAAAGCAAGTTTGGCCCTCGCTTGCTTTCTTGCTCTTGCCCTCTCCTGCTGTTCACTTTTCACCACGGGATTACACAGCATGAAAATCCTCACCAGAGAACGGCACAGTGTTCTTGGACTGCCCAGCCTCTAGAATGTGAGCCAAATAATTTTCTGTTTATTATAAATTACCCTGTCTGTGGCTTTCTGTCATAGCAGCATAAAACAGATGTTGACAGGCGTGATCCAATTTTAATGCAGTTTTTGCTAGTGTTTTAAAAATGCTCCCAGATATCTAAACATAACTATTTTTTACCTTTCAAAGCTATTACATGAAATAAAATGAAAATTTCCATGTTACTTCCATTGGTTTCCAAACTGCTTGATCAATGACTGGTATTAAGTATGCAGACCATAAAATGTTTAGAATTGCTTAAAATGGTTACTGTTTCTCTGCTGATATATAGTAGATTATCCAAAGCTGCAGGAAAATGGGAAGATAAAATATCAATAAAAACCTTATTTTTTGTTATCCTGGGCTCCCTGCTGATTTCTCCTTTTCTCTGGTGGCTAAACTGAAAGGGCATAGATCACTGCTGTCTACAAAACAAAAATGATAATAATACTTCCTCCAAAATACCTAAATTCAAATAAGACTTTACCACTTGGTGTTAGCCCCTAAATCCTGCAAAGATGTAAATAAATCAGTGCTAATCCTTTAGCCTTTGCCAGTCTTTGAAAATAAATAGATGTTTGAGTCTGGAGTTTGGAGAAGAAACGTGCTTGTCCTCACCCAATATAGGGTGGGAATCAACTAGTCTAGGCATGAAACTTCAGAGACCTGAAGACCAAGTGTTTGGAAATTTCACTGGCTTCTTTTTTCCCAAAGGATTTGGCTAAGTAACAGAACCCACAGATGCCCTTTAGTGCCAAACACTAAGAAAGGAGAATCTGATTAATGGCAGAGTGACACAGCTAAACAGGGAGAGTTAAGGAAAGAAAGTACCTGTGCACTCTCTGGGCCTGGTTTCTCTCTCTCCCTTTCAAGGGTGAGAAGGATTCAGCAGCAGTGTGTGTGTGTGTGTGTGTGTGTGTGTGTGTGTGTGTCCAGAGAAATCACTTCAAAAGGTAACTGGGAGCATGAATGACAGAAGTACTGAACCCACAAGATGATGAAGGAATCACAAATATTGGTTGTGGTATGGATTTTTTTTTTAGAAGCATAAAGAACAAGAGCAGTGAGACATCCCATAATTAGAGTCAATTTCCAGGACACTGATGGTAACATATGGTCTGTCCCAAAAACAAAGCCAAGATTTAGACAAGCATATCCAGCTCAATTCTCCACTGAAGGACCCGTACTATGGACATCACTAGTGTTATGGGAGAATGAGGAAGGAGGTAAGGAGGTTCACAGACACACACAGAGAGAAAGAGGTGGGAGGAAAGGGCAGGCAGAGACCTTTCAACTAAACAGTGTTGGGAACAAAACAGTGACTGAGCCACTATACCCAAATCGGACTAAAAGAAAAAAATACTTGAACCTGATGGACCTAAGAAAACCTAAGTTTTAAGCTGGAAGTGATTGGAATATGTACAAATAAATAACTTTAAATTATCCACTGATGAGTAATAATGAAGACTTGAAGAGGAAAATAATTTATTAGAAAAAAATAGAGCTCTATTTTGCACATACCTGATATGAAACAACTGAATTTATATATATCATACCATTAAATTCTAAAGTTTTTTTCTCAGGGTAAATTTTCATTTTCCAAGAAGTAGTCCAAAATTTGAAGAAAATTCACATATGGTATTTTCAGTTAGATCAAATATAACATCAGTGTTTTCCCGCTGAAATAAGTACCTCCCACTTTATAACCTTGGTCAAGTCATGGCTTCAGTTTTCTCATGTGTAAAATAAAAAAGGTGGACCTACTTGTGTAGATACTCTTTCAACTCAGTAATTTAATAACAAAGTAGAAAGTTTTTCTCAGATCTTTATTTAGGATCAAGTGCATAATTAAACCACTTAAGAAATATAAGACTCACTTCCCTCTGGGAAGTTTAACTGTCCCAGGTACACAAATGTTTAAACACTTTAATATTTTACTTAAAGATGTTTGTGGAAAATATTCCATAAGCTGATATAGGCTTTCCTACCAATCTTTGTTTGATCTAGGATTAATTCATAAATCAGACAACGATAAATAAGCCCTCATCAATGGGATCTTTCAACAAAATAATTAACTAAAACCATCGTCTGTCATTAAGTAACCTCTTCAATCGAATAGAATGCTGAAGCAAGTTTTATACCTTCCATAGTACTTTCCTTCTAAAAGTTAAAGTTTCCCTCTGGAAAGGTAAAAGATGTTATTTATCTTGCTTAATAAAGACTTTATAGAATAGTAGCATTTCCAGTATTAGCAAATTTGAAAACTCTATAAATCC
The DNA here is from genome assembly GCF_030222135.1 of Aotus nancymaae. Lineage (NCBI taxonomy): Eukaryota > Metazoa > Chordata > Mammalia > Primates > Aotidae > Aotus > Aotus nancymaae. The sequence continues at coordinate 54,296,431 of NW_026988431.1, read as the reverse complement.
CCAGAGCTGCTCAGCTTTAAGTCTTTTAAATCAGGAGTTTCTAAGCCTCTTTTAAATCTCATAGAATGTGATTCCTGGTGATTTACTATTAATCCCAATGCATCTAGGAAGTGTTAATGCATTTTGTTCGATAAGAATTTCTTATGAATGCACAGCTGTCACGTTTTCCGATATATGATTCTGTTCACATCTGCTGTAGGGTTCAGAGGAGTGGCAGGCGTTGGCAATATCGTAAAGTGTTCTTGAAGCAATAGAAAAGCAAAAAAAAGTCATAATTTTCTATGGGGATAATTTCTATGCTGCACTGACACTTTTAAATGTTTTCAATAGTGTTGATTTATTGGAAAGCTTAGAAAGGTAGTGCTGAGAACCAGCTTTCCCCATAAAATCTCAGTGACAGAGAATAACTTTTACATCTTTCAAACTGTCCATTGTGAAAGATTTTTTCATTACGATGAAGGTGTTTAGAGGTTTTTGATTTAATGTAGAATGATCACTCCCTTGAGTCTCAGAGTTCTGGAAAGAACAAACAATGAAACGTAACCGTCCCCGGTGTGAGTTCAATAACGGAATACCTTTGACTACCCATGGCAACAAAGTACTTCCCTGACTTGCTCGAGCTCTGTAATGTGAAACTCTGGTTCTCACAAATTAAAATTTATTTATAAATATATTGCTTTGACCTTGTATTTTCAAAACAGGAGAAGCTGTAGCTTCTCTCTATTCATCAGTGCTATTGTGATTAATTTCGACAGTTTCCCCTTTTAACTCTTGGCGTTAGCAAACACAAGCCAGCCCTGGAAGTTTAACGCTCTGTAGGATCCTTTGATAAGCTAACCTTGGGTTGCTCATCATGTTTTAAAAACATGAAAGTGAAAAGCTGAGCATATACACTAGGGATGCTAGGATACCTTAGGGACAGTTGTTTTAATAACATAATTTTTTCAATTAAATTGGGGAGTTGCTCAAAAATTAAAAATAGAGGAGTTTATTTAAAATACCAGTTTGTAGTTATTTTTCCACCACTCTTACATCCTCTTCTGAGAGAACCTTCCAGGCCCCCTTGTCTGAACATCTGCTCCCACAGCCCCTACTGGGTAGGAAGTAAACCCAGGATAAGTCGTCAGTCCTTTTTGTTTTTTCTGAACTCAGAGGTTTCCTGGGGCGCCAGACTTAAAAGTGCTAAAACCCAGATGGGCTGGTCACCTTACAGAGTTTCCCAAGTTTAGTATGCCTCAGATTTGCCTGAAGAGCTTGTTAAAACTCAGATTTCTGGGCCCCAACTCCGTAATTTTTATTCAGAAGATCTGGGGTAAGGCTCAGTAATTTCCTTTTTTTTTTTTTTTTTTTTTTTTTGAGACGGAGTTTCACTCTTGTTACCCAGGCTGGAGTGCAATGGCGCGATCTTGACTCACTGCAACCTCCGCCTCCTGGGTTCAAGCAATTCTCCTGCCTCAACCTCCCGAGTAGCTGGGACTACAGGCATGCGTCACCATGCCCAGCTAATTTTTTTGTATTTTTAGCAGAGACGGGTTTCACCATGTTGACCAGTATGGTCTCGATCTCTTGACCTCGTGATCCACCCGCCTCGGCCTCCCAAAGTGCTGGAATTATAGGCGTAAGCTACTGCACCCGGCCGGTAATTTCCATTTCTAGCAAATTACCTGGTGCTGCTGATGTTGCTTGTCCAAAAGCCACATTTTGAGAAGCCACTGCCAGATGCCAGCACTCTCCTAGACTTGCTTAGTTCAAGGGTACAAAGTGGATCCAAATTGATTTTATCAGAAGGCCTCTATAAAACTTCAATACTGGAACTCAAGGTCTTATATCAAGTACCTTGGTCATGTGCAGGGCTTTACGTGTCTGACACCAGGTACATGGAAAAAGGGGGATGTGGGAGGATTGCCTTGGTACTCAATATAGTTCCAGTTCCTGATTTCAGTCCTTCAGTGAGGCTCGGCTCTACTTGCGCCCCTCTAGTTCCACGAGCTTCTCTCATTGCCTGCTGATAAATTACCATTTTTGACTTTTGAGTGGCATATGTTATGTGAGCCAACATAACCCTGATTAAAGCCAAAATGAAATGGTAGCAACAAACAGAAAAAAAAGATGTAAACCTAATAAAATACTATATTGGCTTTGAGCATTTTTTCTCTTTTATAACTTTTTAAACTGTCAGAAAAACTATTCTACTTATTCATATTATGACAGAGTTTGAAAATTTGATGCATTTTTATGTGAGTGTCTTACCTAAGTTAGGAAAAAGCTGCAAGGAGAGAAGTCAAAGGAAAAATTACCAACTCAGGTTGATGAACAGTGTCCAAAGAGGGAATTTCATCACAATGCCCTTTGAAGTCTCATAATGCCTAGAATTTGTTAGTAAATAGTAGATTAGACTAAATGGATTTGTATTCCAGGGAATTTCATAGGCAAATATCACAGGTAAAATTGAGATTTTTATTTTTTTTAATCAGAAAGGAAAATATGTTTTAAAGAGAAAATTGAAGCTGTTCAGAGCCCATTATGGTCTGGGTCATTACTCTACCTCTCTATAATAACATAACAAAATTACCGTCCTGTATTTAAAGTCACTTACAGAGGATGATTTCGAACTTTCCCCCAATAAAGCTTTTCTAATACTTAACAGAATTTATGCCTGAAAAATGTCTTTATGACTTTTTTAAACCTCTTACACTCCATTTCAGTTTGTTTCTTTTAACCTAGGCAACAACTGAGCAGAAGTGACAGAAACGTGTTGAAGGCTGCTGTTAATTTTGCCTTTTTCCACATTCCCTTTGATCCTAGACTATCGCAGTCCTCTGAAACTACCTCAGGTGCTGTGTGTGTTACTCAGTCCAAACCTACCACTTTCTGAATTTCTTCATTTATCAAATAGTGATCTCTACTCCTAAATGCAGTATCTTCTATTATTAGCACCTGATTACTTTTAGTCTCCTTTGCATATTAAATAACTTTTTGAAAATGCTTCTCCTTGAGCGTGAGCGCTGGGTTCATCGCTTTTAAACCATTCTACTTGCTGTTAGCCACACTCACGGAAGTGTGCACTGTAATTTATCTGAGTGATTAGCCACACTCACGGAAGTGTGCACTGTAATTTATCTGAGTGATTAGCCACACTCACGGAAGTGTGCACTGTAATTTATCTGAGTGATTAGCCACACTCACGGAAGTGTGCACTGTAATTTATCTGAGTGATTAGCCACACTCACGGAAGTGTGCACTTTAATTTATCTGAGTGATTTTGAATCCATTTTCTGTCATCTAACCGGCTGCCTACCATCTCCTCATTCTCACTCCTGAGTCATCTAAAAACTTAACAATTATGTTTTCTTTCTCATCTTTCAAGTAAATATATTCTAATTTTCAAAAATTCTAGACTTAGAATTGGTCCTTAAAATTTGACTTGTGACTCACACACAACACAGATGTCAGGACTCCTAAACAATAATATATAAATGCAGTGTTTGCTATTAGATACTCATACAGTACAAAGAATGATTACACTGCTTCACCAGTTAAACTACACTCTCTGCCTTAGCCACCCATTTCACCCTTTTAATAGTATTTATCAGAGTAATCCTCATCCCGTTCCATTATGTCCTCGTTAGTACTGTCTGTTATCTCCTTGCTGCCAAATCCAGAGGAGAGGTTCTTTTTGTTTTATGATCCCTGTGGGCAAATGTCATTCTTGGCCGAACACATCGAGTGCCCATAAGGTTCTAATAGTTGAAGCACTTAAAACACCTGCCATCCATCAAGGTTTATGATGTGGTTACCATAGCTACCAAAACCCCATGCATTCCTAATCACATGGGATCCCTTCTGTAAAAAGAGAGAGAGAGAAACAGAGAGAGAGAGAGATCTGCCAGGAAATTATTCACATGAATTTAGATCTAATTAAACAATTAAAATCCATCAAGAAATTACTTCAAAACATAAGCCAAGCATACCAACACACCCAGGGCAGTTAACATGAGCTGAGGCTAAATCAAGGCCATACAGGCCTAAAATAGATGGGCAGAAACCAGTCTATATCCCTTACCCTTTCTGCTGCATCATGTCAGCAGATGGCAAGGTATACAATTTTCAAGACTCCCTCAGAGATCGCCTTTGGAGAAAAAAAAAGGCCGGGCGCGGTGGCTCATGCCTGTAATCCCAGCACTTTGGGAGGCCAAGGCGGGTGGATCACGAGGTCAAGAGATCGAGACCATCCTGGTCAACATGGTGAAACCCTGTCTCTACTAAAAATACAAAAAATTAGCTGGACATGGTGGTGCGTGCCTGTAATCCCAGCTACTCCGGAGGCTGAGGCAGGAGAATTGCCTGAACCCAGGAGGCAGAGGTTGCGGTGAGCCGAGATCACGCCATTGCACTCCAGCCTGGATAACAAGAGCGAAACTCCGTCTTAAAAAAAAAAAAAAAAAAGTACTGGGGTACATACTTTTAATCAAAAGTTACAGTGGAAGCCTTTCCACAAAGAAAGTTCCCTTTTAAATAACAATATTAGAGTTGTGTTTTATACCAAATACATAATGATATATAAATCCTCACAACCTGCCTGTAAAGCACAGAGGTAGCACACTCCCCAGATGTGCATATTGAATTTTTAAAAAGCAGTCTAGTTGAATCAATAGCCTATTCAGAAAGGAAGGTTTAAAAGGCAGGCCTTGCACTGTGTCTTAATAATCAAAAGTCCACTAGGAAATTATCAGACTGTGACAAAAAGAAAAGAAAGAAAAAAAAACCCTAAAGCTTTTATACATTGCCTATCTGGCTTGTATTAAATACTATCTTCTATACTTTCAATGGTACTGGAAAATAAAAGGTAATTTAATATTACTAACTTCAGCAAGTTGCTATGTGAGTTTACAAATAGAAACTGAGCATTATCCAACCTTAAAATAACTCTCCTACAGGAAAACTGGGACGAATCTGTGATTTCACTGTTATTGCTTTAAAAACAAAAAGTTATTAAAATTTATGTTGGACTATTAGAAACATCAGGAAATATTCTGATATGCATTTGGGCAATATGTTTCAGCAGTCTTTAAAATGTTCATACTGTTTATCCCAGTAATTTCACTTCTGAGGATTATTTCTATTTTAGGAAAGAATGCAAAATTCAAATAAAGATGTATGGTATATTTTGTAGCATTAGATATAAACAGTAAATTGGAAATATTTAAAATACTTAACTGAACAAAAAGATTAAATATTATCAATCCGACCCTTTGTTCATTTATGACTTACTATACATCATCTACATTCCAGGCACAAGAAACACAAAGACAAATAAGTCATATTTTTCTAAACGTGATTCCTGCTTTATAGTGGGTTATAGTCTAATGCCAAAAAAAAAAACACACGTAAATATATATGATTGTAAGTACCCTGAAAAGGGGTGTGCATGGTGCGGTAGAGAGTCACAAGGGAAAGAGTGGTCAACTTTACAATGGGGAGATGAAAGTCAGGAAAGTTTTTATAAGGTAAACTTTTAATCTAAGTCTTACAGTTTGAATATTGTTTGGCAAACAGATTGAAGATCACTGTCATCAGCGAATAGGAGGAACAGAGTAGTGGAAGCCAGTATTCAGGGTAATAATATCATAGGACTGAGTTGAGGGAGCACTTTGGAGAGGAGAGGAGGCAGCCGTGAGTGGTACAAAGAAGGTTTTCTTTCAGGACTTTTTGACATGCTTACAGAGATAAAGGAGTTAGGATGAAGGAGTGAAGAGGTTTCTCAAAATTCTGATGTTGGAAAGAGGAGAATGAAAGAGGGAATCCAAGAGAAGCAAGCAAAGCAGAGAGAAGAAAGAATAGCAGCATTTAGACATAAACGGTTGGAACTGTCTGAGGAGCATCTAAGTGATCATAGTCAATGGAGAGTTACTCACAAGTACACCCTTCAGACCCACTGACTATGATCAATGACTATGATCTCGAGTGTGAGCACTGGGTTCGTCGCTTTTGAACCATTCTACTTGCTGTTAACCACACTCATGGAAGTGTGCACTTTTATTCATCTGACTGATTTATTCATTGATCATAGTCAACGGGTCTGAAAGGTGTACTTGTGAGTAACTCTCCATTGACTATGGAGAGTTAGAGGATAAGAGTGCAAAGATTGAAAAGAGGGGAAGACTGAGTCCTAGGGGATGCCGAAAAGAGGGGAAGACTGAGTCCTAGGGGACGCCGAAAAGAGGGGGAAGACTGAGTCCCAGGGGACACCAACACACTAAGGGGTAGGCAGAGAAAGTGTATCCCTCCAAAAATTGTGGGGGAAAAATAATCTATGTGACATTTTCGAGTTTTTAATAAGCCAATAAGGTACTAAACATAAGTAAAAAAAGAGGATAGAAAATTGAATGTACATTAGTATATCAACTTCGTAAAACAAAACTATTTGCTAAAGGAAATACTGAAGGGAAATATATAAAATAGCTAGTGATGGGCAATTTTGAGGAAAGCAATTTTTACCTAACATTTTTCCATTTTGTTTAAATTTCCAAAATAAGCATCAATTAATTTTGTAAAAATGGGTACAAAAATATAGTTAGATAGAAGAAATAATATCTAACTGACCTCTTTAAGTGTAAAAAGGGTCTTTTTTATACCCCAAAGAAAGATGTTACATTGTCACTAATGATGATACTTAAAACTCCCTGGGATATGTTTACCTTTATCCAGGGTGATATTATACAATGTGAATGAAAAACTCCACATTCTGGGAAATAATAATCAGAACTTCTATTGTTGGAAAAGAAAATTTTGGACAATGTAACATTTATGAAATAAAAATGCTATTAACTATAAACTTTATCTGAAATATAATACTCATGAATAAAACAAAGAAACAGTCTTGGAGTTGGGCATTTTTTTCTAGAGACTTTTTAAAAATCTGCCAATACATTCATACAGTTGACATTTGGCAAACCAAGAAAATTAGAAGTTATCGATCCAGCCATATCATTACATATTGATCAGCATGTTCTATACCAGAGGTTTCTTTGACGAAAAAAATATTTGACAGAAACATAGTCACACCAAGTAATCATTTCCCAGAAGACTCTCCTGTTGAGCCTATAAATAGAAAAAAGCATCCCCAACAAAACGTAGCTGAAACAAGGCTTCTTTATATGTGATAGAGCCAATTGCAGCTCTGTTGCACTACTGGGTTATAAAAGTATATTTCATTTTTATTATTTAGCTCTGCAGCACAATGGGAACTTGAAACTACAATCAGCATCATTTAATTTTTCTTGAGAACATTTAAAATTGGAATAAGAAAAGCACATTCAACTTAATATTTCACCATTTGCTTGGACTGTTTTCATTTTTCCTTTAGGGAAGAAAAAAAGAAAAGTTATATATTTGAATAATTGCAGCAATATCTCTAAAAGTGAAATCATTGAAACAAAGCTGTTTATCATTCTGTTCAATGTTTTAAGTCTATGAAGCTTTCTTGATATATAGAGACATGCATTTTTCTATTAAGTGCTGGACTTGCATTTATGTTCCTAATCAATTTGGCCATGTTTTAGGTCCTAAGTGGGAAAAATATTAAAGAAATATACATATGTTTACTGTATGACTGCTGCAGGTAAAAGAACAGCTGAGGTTGAAACTGAATTAATTAGAATAAATTTGGTTTAAACATAAAGCAGGACTACAGAACATTTGTTTACAACCAGAATACTATTTAAATTTATCTTACTACTTACAGAAATCCTCCACAAAAAAGTGCCCTGACCTATTGCATTTTAATAAATGTTACAGTACAGATTTATTAAGAATTTCAATTCCACAGTGGAGAAGTTCTGAGCTTCTTCAAATTGACATTTAAAAATATGAGAAAATCCTCCTCTTGGGACCTAGACAGGATTTCAACTCACAGTGGAAAAGCCTATAAATAAATGAATAAAAAAATCTGTTGTTGAATCCAGTACCCCATGTAATACTGCTTAATATAAAAAGTGGTTTCTCTAATCAGTAAGAAACATATATCTTTTCCAATTGAGTGCCAGAAGTTTGCCCACATCCAAGAAATAAAAAGAAATGTATATCCTAACAACAAAATTGACTTTTATTCTCCAAAAATATATAGTAGGTTTGTAACATAGAAAATAATTCTAGATTTGATTATTTGGAGCATGCATTGAATGGAGAGAAAGAAAAACTTGTTTAAATAAGTGAACAGGCCGATACTTGTTTTTTCTTACTTAAATAAAAACCTAGTATTGTCGTCAACTAAAATTTTTTGGAAACGTGGTCAAGCCAGGCCTCCACAGCAAAAATTATTTCCTGACAAAAATTTTCTTAGCAAACCAAAACCAATCTTAAAGTTTACATTTTCAAAGGAAATGTTTAAATTCAAATATCTCTGGTCACAGATATGTGAATCAGGCACACTCTGGATAATGGAAGAACACCTCCTGTCTCTGATTCCTCATTATACTTTCTGAAACTAGCTGACACTAATTCGAAACGTCTCTCTCCTTCTAAAAGGATCATGCCCTTCTTTGTTCTTAAGCATCACATTGATGTTTACTTTAATTTAACATAACATTTTTTGCATGATTTTTCTTTCACCTCACCTTATTATCTGCAGACACCGTTAAGAGTAGCATATTCTCCTAAGTGGGAGATAAATAATGAGAACACACGGACACAGAGAGAAAGAGCAGACACTGAGGCCTACTTGGGAAATGGAGGGTGGGAGGAAAGTGAGCATCAGAAAACATCCTATCAGTCAAACACGGGTGACCAAATACTCTCTACACCAAACCCCCATGACACAAGTTTACCTCGATAACAGACCTGCACATGTACCCCTGAACCTAAACTAAAAGGTAAAAGAAAAAATAAGTACTAAATTTGCTTTCCTTTATAAAATTTTCAAGGCAGCATTCATCTTCACTTCTCCTGTCCTCCTCCAACAATAATTCTTTTTACCATATACGTTTAGCAATATATTACACTCTTTTTTTTTTTTTTTTTTTTTTGAGACAGAGTCTTGCTCTGTTGCCAGGCGCCAGGCTGGAGTACAGTGGCGCAATCTCGGCTCACTGCAATCTCCGCCTCCTGGGTTCAGGCAATTCTCCTGCCTCAGTCTCCCTAGTAGCTGGGATTACAGGCGAACGCCACCACGCCCGGCTAATTTTTGCATTTTTTAGTAGAGACGGGGTTTCACCATGTTGGCCAGGATGATCTCGATCTCTTGACCTCGTGATCCGCCCGCCTCAGCCTCCAAAAGTGCTGGGATTACAGGCGTGAACCACCGCGCCTGGCCTCTTTTCTAATTGAAAAGTGCAAACTTTGTCTCGTTATAAGAGTTCTAGTTTTTTGAAAGCAAACCCTCTCTTAGATGTATCTTTTTCAGGTGTATGTTTTGTTGCTGCCTTTTGCAAACTGAAGCATTGAAAAATAAATGACTATAATTTACTTTAAAATAATATTTGCTTTTTTTATTTTAAAGGAGGCACATACTTGTAAGAGATTTAGGAAACTTTTAAAGTTTAAAAGAGGAAAATATCCTGTAATCTTATCACCTGAGTGAACTACATTTTTTAAAAATTGTTTATCTTTTCAAACTTCTTTCCATATGAATTTTTAATGTGACAATATTCTATTTGCTGCTTGCTTTTCACTAGATAATAGATCACAGACAAGAACACAGATTCGTGTTATAGTATTTCATTGTATAAATATGCTATTTAATGAATTCCTTCTTGGTGGATAAATAGGCTATTTCCTATTAAGAAAAACAAAATGTTTCTGTAGGACTTTCATACATTTGTCCACTTATTTTTTTAGAATGAAATCCCAAAAGTAAGCGCTAAATATGATATGGTGTATAAATATCTTATAAAGTACTTGGTATATAGTAAGAGCTCAATAAAGGTTAGCTGGAGTCATACAGCTGAAATTGTCAGACCCAAGCAATTTTACATTTTATTAATTGCTTTAAAAGACCATCTATAAAATTGAACCAATTCATACATGCCATCAGTGTGCAAAGACTATTTCCTCACAAGGCTGCCAACCTTCTTAGTATTTGATCATTGTAAATATTACTATGGCTTACCAGTATTTTCAATTCTCTTCTCCTTTTACATACAGAGAGGATCACATTTTTCCAACCTCTTGAAATTAGCTATAGCCAGGTGACCTTCTTTGGCCAACATTATAAGCAAAAATGACTTTGCCGTTTCAGATCAAAGCATTTCAGAGCTGATGCACAACTCTACCCCACTCTCCCTGCCATACCATCTAAGGAAGGCACATCTTCCAGATCATACTTCTACAAGATGATGCATTCATTAAGCTTCAGCATAAAGCTTCAGTTGCCCCAAAGAATTTTCCAGGTCTGCAGAAGACTACAACTCCAAAAAAAATTATGTATTAAGCCTCTAAACTTTACGGATTATATGTTGCCTCAGCATAATCTAGCCTATCCTCACTGATAGCATTGTCTAGAAGGTAAAAAGTTTTGCCACCTGACTACTTTAATTACTAATAATGTTACACATCCTTTTATATCAGTTTAAAATGGGGAGGAGAGCTGCCTATACATGTTTTATAGGAAAGTGTGCTAATTATAGACATTAATATTCAGCAATTTTGTATTAACCCATTTCTCGCCTCATCCAAGACCCTCAGGAATTTTGTGAACAGATAATCTGCGAACAGGAAACTTGAGAACAGATAAAATAAGGGATCTCTGAGGCATCTAAGATTGCTCAAAAAGATAAGCACAAAATGCTACAGTTTTGTCTTGACATAACCATTTGAATGGCACATAAGAATACATGCATCTAGGGTGATGGTTAAGAGCAAAAGGAGAGATATTACAGCTTTATCATCTGGTATTCTGCAAAGTCTCCCAATGAGTCCCTCTGAGAGCAATCAGCAATCTGATCCAATCAGCAGCTAGAGGACACTTTTAAAAACGTATCTGACCGTCTTGTGTCTGCAGAGTATCCAAGAAGCTGTATAGAGAATGTCCTCTTAGGCTACTATGATTCTTAGGGTTAGGGGACCCAGGTGCAGCAGGTGAGGCGTTGGAAGTCATCACAGAGAGGCAAGGTCCACAAAGAAACTATTTCTCAGAGAAATGAGTGGCAAGCAGAGAAAATAGCTCCCCTTGGGACCGAAGGTAGCTGAAAGGTGAGACAGGAGACGGAAGAAGCAGGAGTCCAGGAAGTCCCTGCCTAAGAGGAATTGCCCAGAACTTAAGAGTTGAATGCAGCTGAGGGCAGCACCCACAGGAAGAAAAGCTTTGATGTCAGCCTAGACCTGGGTTTCTAGCTGAACTCCTCCATTCCCAAGGAAGCCACTTTCCTCGTCTGTCAACTCAGGTGATTAAATGAGGAGTCAAAGAGATGGCATTTGCAAAAAAATTCCTGATATAATCCATAAATGCTCTTAATCTATAAAAAAATGCATGCATGTATGTTCTCCATAGCATTTGGCACATCATGCATTATCTAATGGCTACTCAATAATAGTTCAAGCAAGATTTTTCATAAGCTGAAAACTAAAAGAGACCTTACAGACTTTGAAGTTCAATTGTCTTATTTTACAGGTTAGAACACTTGAAATGCCAATAGTGAGAATAGCATAACCCCCATAAGAATGGAGCCATCACAAATTGCCCACCACACTGCAGAGGAAATGTTCCAGAAGCAAGCTCTGATGTTAGCATGAGCAAATTACATAATGAGCTTAGAATGCTGTGCTTGTTAGACCATCCTTGAATACTTAAATACAATTGTACCGTTTACTATTTTTTGAAATGAAAGCAAGAATAAAAAAAATCAAACTCACTTTCGTTCTCTAGCCAGCAGGCCTTCCATGTGATTACAGAATTACTGGGCAGACTACACCGAATCATCTCATTTCAGAAGAGATGATTAATCACAAACAGCAAGGGTTAAGCCAATTACAAGTACTTCCCCCTAAGATGATTGGCATACCATAACTACTGATAAAATCCACCAGCTTCAGGCGCATTTTATGAGGCCAGTTCTCATCTAGGTGTGACAGAGTGAATCTTTGAACATCATCATTAAAATCAATGGGAGCTCTAACAGAGTCAGAAGTGTGGAATTGGGTGCACTGGCTCTGAAACAGCTGATGTTCATATAAGCCCACTGATCATTTTGCAAGCTAAAAGATTTATCCTGTCTGACAGAGCAATCCAAAGAATCTCTCCAGTCCATTCCATTCAGCACTGAGCTGAAAATTACAAAGAGCTGATAACTGCATGTTAAATTATGTTTTCCCGCACTTGTCTACTACCTTCTATGTGAGAGTCACTAGTCTTAACCGTGTTGGGGAATAAGGATTTATTATCAAGAAATAACCACAGTATACCCTGAATACAGGTCCCTACAGAGAGAGGAAGCACTTCTTGGTTACAGAAAGAGCAGATGACCACATAGATTAGATTGTTTCTGAACTGCCCACTCTGAACTGACCTAGCAGCTAAAGAAGATACTACAGTCAGTCAAAACAGCAAGCTCCTTGCTGTTCTGTTCCTATTTGGGAATCTCATTGCAGGGCTAAAATTAGTCAAGAGGTGGACAGAGAATGCACTTGAGGCCCAGAGAAGCAGAGAAATCACAAACCATCTGGAAATAATTTTGTGTCATTTCAGAACAACGCATTTTAAAATTCAAAGGAAATTTTTTTAATTGTAAATAGTATGAAGAATAGTATTAATGTTTCAGAACTTGAGTCCTCTAAAGCAGTGATTCTCAAATGACCAGTGATTAAGAAACAGGTTTGTTGCTACTTTTTCCAATCCATCAGGACTGGTATCATTGTAAATTCAATACAAATTACTAAAAACTATTATTTAAAATAGAGACACACAAAATTCAAGCCCCAATTTTTGTTTCATTATTAGATTCAAGTAATGTGAAATTGCTAAGCCAAACTGCTACGAAGGTTTCCAAACTGTCACTGCACACCAGTGCTGGCCCCTGAGGGCCACGCTTTGAATAGGACAGCTCTAAAGGACTTCATTAGGCTTTGGAATGATTACAGCAAGGTGGGTTCTTTTTTTTTTTTTTTTTCATTTGAAAAACATGTTTTATTAGTCTGATTTTCCTACTAGTAGGATTTAAATCCCAAATCACTAAATTCAGTTTTATTTTTCCCAGCATATCCTCAAATCACAAAGTGTATTTGCTAAACATGCTTGGTGCCTCATTTGTCTAGTACGTCTCTCCTTCATTCAACATTCATTGAACACAACTCTGTGTTAGACACTATTGAGGACATGGTAGTAAATAGTATGGTTGCTGCCATCAAGACATCTAACCAAATCATCATGCATTTACTAACTACTTTTTCACTTCTTTTTGCCAGTAATTTTATAATTCCAAGCGTAACATGCACAAAATTGAAAATAGATTATCTTTGGCTGGTACTGTGCTAAGTCTCTGTGTTCATTTCCTGAGGATCTTAATGTCTATTTCTTCCAATTCTCTGTCTTCTGTTCACCTACTGCACTCTCTGGGTATTAATTACTTACTTTCCCTTGTAGTATCCACCCAAGAGGTTCTTGTCTAGATGCAATGACATATAAGAAAAATTAGTGATTCAGGCAGTAATTTCCCTTTCTGTGGATGGGAGGGGACATGTACCTACCTCATCAGCCATGACCAATCTCATGAAAATAATTTCTATAAAGTTTATTCAAGTAATTTTTCCAGGTAATTGGAGCTGTCTCTCTCTCTCTTTTTTTTTTTCTGCAGGAGGAAATGTATCAAAAATCTCAAGTAAATGTTTTATATTCTCATATTTTGTTTGTGGTTTTGTTTTTGCCATGGGGAAGCCCCAGTGTTATTTACAGAATAGAGTATAATTTGAAGAATGATGCAGGTCTATGCTTACAAATGTTATTTTCTTTATAAGTTTTACAATACATTTATTAAGTCAACATCTTCCTAGATCAAAGTTCTGTCTTCAAAACCCTAGAAATTGAGTCCTAAGAACACAAGGTTAAGAAAGTCTCCTAATCATACTATCATTTTAAAGTTCATTTTTGCAAGAGAACCCAGTAAAGCCTAAAAAATAGTCTCTATTTTTAAGTCCAATATATTGTCTAAAGTCTAAAATACAAGCACTAACTCACTGGCTTTTTATACCTAATTAACACAAGAAGAAAATATAGAGAAAAAAAACTAAACTGTACCCCACAAAATCAGATATGCTCCAGATAATTTTATTTCTACCATAAATTTATCTTCAACATAGATCATTTCAGTAACTTATTTTTCCTTTAAACTTTTTAATTATGGCCAGAAATAACCTCCATTGAAATAGTTACCCTGGCTTCTTTTACCCTACAGATAAATTAAATCATAAATAATCATCCCTACATCAACTGATAATGCGTTATTCCTAGAAATGCTAATAACCTCATTAATGTCCCATTCATGCTTTGCATTGCTTCACTTAACTTAAAACAAGCTCACAAATGTTTTTCTTTGTTGAAGTTACATATACATAGCATATATTTCATCAAGTTTAGTCACAGTTAAGTCTAATGAGATGCACAAAATTTATAAGAAGTGAAATGTAATAATCAAATCAAGGCAAATTTACTACTTCTCTAAAGGTCCAGTAAGTCAGTCAGCCTTTTGAAATGAATCTAAGCAGAAATCTTGTATGTTAAAATTATACAGTCACATCGATCTGGAATTTCAGAGTTTCTGCAACAAATAGGCCTAGAGAACACTTGTTTCCCTTTCATAGGGAAAGCAGAAACTTCATATTTTCATCTATTTTTTCTTCACACTGACATTTTATGAAAATATCTTTTACAATCTCCAAATCCAAGAACATTCTTTGTATTCCATACTGCCACAAAATACATCTGCCAAAATAAACACACTATTTTTTTTGTTATAAATTAAAAATTAAAAGATACATGGATCCCAAATTTCTCTCTGTTTTCCCTTTCTGACGTTATAGTTCCATTTTTAATTTTCGTATTTTGTATGGGCTACAACCATGCAGAACACTTCCTACTACTTCTCCAGATCTAATTAATCTACATCATCTTTTTATTTACTGGTTTTTATTAATTAAACTGCCTGGCATCTTCTGTTGAGATAACTTGACTTAGCTCAGGTCAAAATTAAAATTCAAGATTTAGTACCACTTCTACTGAACCAAACTATATTTAATAATACCTATGGCTGATTATATTAGTCTGTTCTCATGTTGCTGCAAAGATATTACCTGACTGGGTAATTTATAAAGGAAAGAGGTTTAATGTACTCACAGTTCCACATGGCTGGGGAGGCCTCACAATCATGGCAGAAGACAAAGGAAGAACAAAGACAAGTCTTACATGGCGGCAGGCAAGAGAGCCTGTGCGGGGGGACTCCCCTTTATAAAACCATCAGATCTTGTGAGACTTATTCACCATCACAAGAACAGCACTGGAAAGATCCGCCCCCATGAGTCAATCACCTCCTACTGGGCCCCTCCACAACATGTGGGAATTATTACAATTCAAGGTGAGATTTTGGTGGGAACACAAAGCCAAGCCATATCACTGATATTTATTGGAAAATAACTGAATGCATAAAAAAAAAAAAAAACTCCTACACTGTTTTCAGGTAGATATCTGCCCCTAGAATAAAATAATATCATTGGCAATAATTATGATTGTATATGAGACAGATATTCTTTCAAGACAGTTTTGTTGTAAGCGGGATTTTTTTCTCATGTTTTATGACTCAGAGTTTTGTGTCTATTAGCACTTACATTGTAGTACCCTTGTGTCCAGCCATGTGTTAGCAGACACCTTTTTATTGTACACCATATAGTGAATTTTAGGAAGAGAAAAACATGTAGTAAACATTTCTTATGGAAAAAATAGATTTGCTCTTACGGTTAACTAAAATCAGACAATCTCAAATGTGTTTATTCTGATAGTGCTATGTGATTCTTAGCCACTTCCACAAACCATCATCATATCTCCAGTGAAGAATTCTCATTATGCCAAGGTAGTAAAGTTTACAGGAATTCTAAGGCACTCATTTTTTCATCCCTTCATTGAACAAATAAACCAAATCAGTTTTAGTATCATAGGTTAATAGTTATTTGAGATGGCATGGCATGGCATTGGAAATAATACTGATTTTTCCATATGACCATAGACACATTGCCTGCTTTGAAAAATATGTAAATAAATTTGTTATCCCGCCAGGATCCAATAAATACTTTAAAAACAGTTACATTTTATATATTTTGTTTATAAACTCAAGGAAACAATATATACAAATACATTCCTTTATCTGTAATAAAGAAAGAAATGCCCCTATCTAAATATGTAGCACAGCAAAGCCAAAATATCAGGGCTACCAGCAATCAGAGATCTTTTCCTCATTGATTATTATCTTTTGTAATAAAATGCCTTATTATGATTTTCATATTCCCTTCACATTTTCAGGGGAAAAAAAAGTTTGACGTATTTTCTCCTGTTCTTAATTTTACATATAAAAATGCAAATCCTTTAGAGAAATCAAGAGCATTATTCTAGAATGTCAAGAGGATGTCATCACCATATCTCTGGTCCTATTTTTGTGATCTCTGTCTGTACCCAACAGGCCGCCAGGCACTTTCCACAGCTACTCTTTTACCTTCTTGAAGGTGCTCATCAGAGCATGACCTATACATTCCACCTGGACCCACAAAACTCTTTCCATGTGCAGAGTAAGAATTATATTCCAGGGCCTTAGAAAGATATTCAGGAGCCTAGAATTATTTTCTAAGCTTCACCAGTGTGGTCACAGACTGAGAAAATACCAATTTTCCCCAGGCAAAATCCTAATCCTCTGTTTGAGGAAATCCTATTCATTTTTATATCAATCCTTAAATTGTCAACTCTAAAACCACTGTCATGTCCAAATGCAACCTGGCAGTTGTTCTAATGTGAAAATTGGTCATGATGAAAATAAACAATGAAGAAGTAAATAAAACTAGAAATAAAAATGGAAAATTAAGCCGAGTATTACTTAATTAGCTTTATGTTTCTTTGGGTGATTGGTGTTCACTATTATTTCATAAACATCTGGAATATTAAAATAAAAGTTATAGTATACATGAAATCATTTTATAAATTGTAAAATCATCATCTGGGGCTTTGTAAAGTGCCTTGGACTTACTTGAACTAATAAATTTGTGGTTTATAAAAAAAGGGGAAAAAAACTAAGATTTATTTTATCTTTTACATGTAACAATCAAAAGCTACAATAAAGTATCTATATTCCTAGTCATCAAAGAGCCTCATTTTTAAGTTAGCCACCATTTTATTTAAACACAAAAATAAGAATATCTAGAGTACCATTTTGGCGATCTACTTTGAGAAAATATGAGGACGCTCAGGCCAGCCTTAGGAGCCAGTCCAGGATTTCACTGTTACACGATAGATCCAATATAAATTTTACTTGCCAAGCTTAATATTAATTTCTGGGTTTATTTCAGATAAAAATAGTCAAAGGTATTGAGTGAAAAAAGGTATTGTCAAAGGTATTGGGTAAAAAAGGCCACCAAAATTCAACAGTCATGCAGATGGGAAGTAATTTTCCTGATAGCAATATAACCAGGAAACAATGTTTTCCACAGAATATTTACATAACTTTTAACATTGCAAAGATATTGGCCACATGATTTTTTCCTTCTTAGAGATACTCAATGCTGTTTTATATAAATCAGGAACCCAAAAATGTATTATTCTAGTGAATGAGGTACAGGCTTACAAGGTGCGTTTTAGAAACTAAGATATTTGGTATATCACTGAAGTTCTGTGGAGACACTTAAAAACTCTTTTTAGGATACTCAACAAATGCACTTTGTCTGCCAACCATAAGATTCTTTGTACATCAAAGAGCATGACTGGATGTGGAATATTAGAAGCCGAGTATGAATTAATGAGCCATGGTTAATACAATTTTATTGTTATTGCTCCTCTGTTCTTTTGTGATTATCAGATACAGAGTAGAAGTAAGCAGACCCCATCGGGCACAATTTCGTTTTACTTCACTGTAATTCTTGCAAAGGCCAGCTTTATTTAATTGCTACTTCTAATTATGAAGCCCTGGGTTGACTCTTATTTTCCCTATATTACCAAGGCTCCGTCTACAATTATTTTTTCCCCCTTTAAGTGAAATTTACCTTTAAACTTTCATTTTTAAATTAAAAAAAAATGATGCCCTGGAAACCTCTTTAAGCCTGCATACATGACATATCGTAGTTAAGCTCAAATGCCACCTATATAGCTACCTCACTTTTTCTTTCTTTCTTTCTTTCTTTTTTTCTTTCTTTCTTTCTTTCTTATACTTTAAGTTCTGGTGTACATGTGCAGATCGTGCAGGTCCGTTACATAGGTATATATATGCCATGGTGGTGGTTTGCTGCATCCATTGCCCCGTCATCTACATTAGGTATTCCTCCTAACACTAGCCCTCCCCAATCCCTCCACCCCCTGTTATTCCTCCCCTAGCCCCTCCATCCTCAGGCCCCAGTGTGTGACGTTCTCTTCCCTGCATCCGTGTGTTCTCATTGTCCAACATCCACTTATGAGTGAGAACATGTATGTGGTGTTTGGTTTTCTGTTCTTGTGTCAGTTTACTGAGAATGAGGGTTTCCAGTTTCATCCATGTCCCCACAAAAGACATGAACTCATCTTTGTTATGGCTGCATAGTATTCCATGGTGTATATGTGCCACATTTTCTTTATCCAGTCTATCATTGATTGGCATATGGGTTGGTTCCAAGTCTTTGCTATTGTGAAGAGTGCTGCAATAAACATACCTGTGCATGCATCTTTACAATAGAATGATATCTAATCCTTTGGGTATATACCTAGTAATGGGATTGCTGGGTCAAATGGTGTTTCCATTTCTAGATCCTTGAGGAATCACCACACTGTTTTCCACAATGGTTGAATTAATTTACACTCCCACCAACAGTGTAAAAGCATTCCTATTTCTTCACATCCTCTCCAGCGTCTGTTGTCTCCTGATTTTTTAATGAGCGCCATTCCAACTGGTATGAGGTAGTATCTCAATGTGGTTTTCATTTTGCATTTTTCTAATAACCAGTGATGATGAGCTTTTTTTCATATGTTTGTTGGCTGCATAAATGTCTCCTTATGAAAACTGTCTGCTCATATCCTTTGCCCACTTTCTGATGGGGTTGTTTGTTTTTTCTTGCAAATTCACTTAAGTTCTCCATAGATTCTGGATATTAGCCCTTTGTCAAGGCTACTATAATCAAAACAGCATGGTACTGGTACCAAAACAGAATATAGGCCAATGGAACAGAACAGATGCCTCAGAAGGAATGCCACACAACTACAACCATCTGATCATTGACAAGTCTGACAAAAACAAAGAATGGGGAAAGGATTCCCTATTTAATAAATGGTGTTGGAAAAACTGGGTAGTCATATGCAGAAAGCTCAAACTGGATCCCTCCCTTACACCTTATACAAAAATAACTCTAGATGGATTAAAGATTTAAGCATGAGGCCTAATACCATAAAAACTCTAGAAGAAAACCCTAGGCCACACCATTCAGGACATAGGAATAGGCAAGGACCCCATGACTAAAACACCAAAAGCAATGGCAACAAAAGCCAAAATAGACAAGTGGGATCTAATTAAACTTAAGAGCTTCTGCACAGCAATAGAGACTATCAACAGAGTGAGCCAGCAACCAACAGAATGGGGAAAAATTTTTGCTACTTCACTTTTTCTACAAATGGGACCTTACTCAGAAGGTCTATCTTTATCTTCACTGATTAACCAAATGCCAGTGCCCCAGCAGGTTTCTTTAACAGTTGAAGAACAAGGAACTTCATGTATCACAAGAATGCTAAGATAACCGAATCCTGAACAAATGAGACATCCAAGGCTGCTGCTCCTTCTCAAAAATGCTGGTGTCTACAATACTGTGCATTAGTCTTCGAAAATCAGCAGATTTACAAATGTCAATAAAATAGAGGTGAATGGAGATTCTAAGGAACAGTCTTATTCCCTAGTTTGGTGTCTCTCAATTGCTACATTCATAAAACAAATACCAATGCTTCAGTAGATGTGGAGAATAGATGAGCTTACCTCTAACCCATGTACCAAAGGTCCCTGTGGGGATACTTGCATTTGAAGGCTAGGGCAGCATGCACTTTAGAATTTCACAGAATTGAATTTAAATCCTGTCTCTGAGATGAAACTTCTCTCAGCCTCAATAAAATGTTGCTAGTGTATCTACTTTACAGTGTTGTGAAGATTAAACAAAGTAAAGCATCTAAAAACACTTAACACATGGCAAAATGTTTGATCATATGTACGTGTATATGTATTTCCAAGGTGCAAAAGATTCAGCTTACTTCCAGGGAATAGCTATGATGTAGGTGGCCAGGAGCACACAGCAGGACACTGAACCTTATAGGATAACTTGCCTTGTCCTGTCTACAAGAACTCTCATGGAAAAAGTGTAGGGAACTTAATTGGAAGAAATCAATTAATATTTTATGTAATAGACATTTCACAATCCTCGTGTTGCATAAAAATCTGTAGTGAACATTTCAGTGGAAGACCCACAACACTCCCAATATCTCTCAAAATCTCATGAAACCATTAGCTGCTTTCTCAGAAGCCATCTGCTGGCATTATAGTGCTGGAAAACTGACTCTACCTTCAAGCTCTGAGTTCATGGGTCTTTGAGCCTGCTCCAAAAGCTACCCGTGAAGTCCAGACCTATTACCTAGAAGCCACACATTGCTTCCGGGCTCACAGAGAGGAAGGCTGCAGTATTCCTTCTCCTGCCACCTGCCATTTCGGCTCTCCTCGGTAATTTCTATGGCTCTTCCTTCTCTGAGGCAGACATGAAAGTAGATTGGAACAGACTCCAAACTCATGCTGCCTTTTCTGCTCCTCATCCTATAGCTGATGAGCAATGCTGACTGCACACAGAGCCAGGCCCACTGTGGACCCTTAGTAAGTGTTTGTTGAATGAATGTGCATCGCCATGGTCATTGGGACGAAATACAACCAGTTGTGAATCATGGCCTAGCCCTTTACCTTCTTGGAATTCTGTCAAAGAGAGACTTTAATTCAATTAGGGAATCAATACCCAGAAAATATCAGAGCTGTTTCAGCCATGCTTTTTTGTTCAAGGGTATTATTCTGTGGCATTTTAATGCCTTCAAATGACATAAAAAAAAAGGAATGCAATGAAGCAACCTAAAATTAATGAACAGATTGATGTAACATAATACAGGATACAGAGACTCAGAAAGTAACATCAAATGAATTTGTAAAGTTACTAGTTGTTTTTTTTCAAACCATAAACTAACATAAAGGAGACAGAAAGAGCTTTAGAAAGGAGAAGTAAATGTAATATAATCTTGTAAATCTTCTTTCTGAGACACTTATTTTTTAAATAATAAAGTTTAAGTTGAATATAACAACATCAAAACAACTTGCAAAGTTAATGTCTTAATTGGGGCAAAATCAAATTTAGTTATCTTGGACCCTGAAGGGCTCCTCCATCTCTCCCTGTAGAGAGCAGAGAATGAAATGATGCATGCCAAATCAATCTCCCTAATTGTTTCGGTCACCATCACATGCAGTTTGGACAAGGCTTGCTAAATAACATCCAAAGACCAAAAAAGATATGACATTGAGAGAAATCCGGCTCCATGGCTTCCCTCATGCTAGTGTGATTTGAAGGACAACAGCCTGTCTCGTAAACTCTGAAGGTGTAGAAGTACAAGAAGGTATGAAAATATTCACAAACATCTAGAATGTCAGAGCTGGCAGTGACCTTGGAAGATTACTAATTCTATCTTCATTCTGTAGACAAGGAAAGTATTCAGTTAGACTCCCTCTCTGGGCACCTGTAACAAGGGGTTTTTATCTTTGTAGCAGTAATCATTGACCTGCTATGGTATCTATATGTAATATAGATAGTGTAAGTTGATGAAATATGTGTACATCTGTGTGCCGAATATTATAGTATTATGGACACACCTTTTCTTTCCTTTTCTCTGCTTCTCCCCAACACACATACACAGTCACCCACTGTTTTGAAATTTTGGCCACTTTATTCCTCTATGTTGTTCTGAACCTGTCAGGAACTTAATTCAATTTCGTTGAATTAAATTACAGAAGAAGGTTCAAATAATCCCCATATTTTGAATTCACAGTAGTCCCAGTGATTCTTTTGAATTCTGCTTGGACTCTTCATTCGGTCTGTGTCCAGGCACTAATTTTGGGGGTGCGGATCTTGCAGCACTGCCTGGAGAGCATGTGTAGAAATTTTCACCATCTCCACCAGGCTGGTCCAGTAGCGTCTGCAGAGCAACACTGCCATCTGCTGTGAACACCTTCAAAGCAACTAAGAAAAATCTGCCAGATACTGATTTGTATTTGTGATGCCTTTGTTCTTCAAAACGCAAATCAAACTGCAATTAATCAAAGTTTATTAAAATTAATTCTAACACATTCATTAACTTTTAAGGGAATTACAAGGCACGTGGCATCACTGAAAGTCTACATGAAGTGTTCTCTCCACCAGAGAAAACAACACTAACAGGATGGGAGGCTCTGAATCAGAGGGCCCCAGATGCTAACGTGCTAGGTTGCTTCTACACACACACACACACAAAAAAAAAAAAAAAAAAAAAAAAAAAAAAAAAAAAAAAAAAAAAAAAAAAAATTCTTAATGTGCCCTTTAATGAGGTCTGTAGAAGCCTTAGACTGAAATTACACATTACCTGTCAAATGTGCTTATCCCACTGCAGTCTACAAACCGTGTTGCCCCAACCTTTCCCGGAAAAGACATTCTGACCAAGACTCATAATTTAAGTGATCTGAGATGTCACTGAAGAATGTGTCCTCAGAGAGCAGGAAGTCAGAGTACTGATCAGTCATGTCTCTATGACACTTTGATCTTATCTATTGAAAAAACTGATAAAGATGTTTAAACTTCCTCAAGGGGTCAACCTCCATAGTATCCTCAATACATTATAAAACAAGAACCCAACTTCAGGCTTTCTCCCCCCTACATATGGAAATCTATTTTGGTAGACCTACAGAGAGATTTTGACTTCTCTTTCTACTAGGAAGTAAAATTTTCAAAGATCTGAACATAAAAAAATAAACTGCTGGAGGTGGACAGAGCAGGAACAGGAAAAACAAGGTGCCTTTTCATTGGTTTGGGTTTTTTGATTTGGATTTTTTGCAGGCATCAGAAGTTATACAACAGCGACACTCTAGGGCCTTATGTGGAATAACAGGCAGCGTTCACCAGTGCAATTTTCTTCTTGAACCCCGTTTTTGTACAGAAAATTATGCAAAAAATCAACCCAGCACAAAATGTAATAGCACTTTTGTTTTTGCCTGTTTTATTTCATTTTTAAGGTGCAAAGAGTTTTAAAACCTTATTCTGAGATATCAGAACGTACTATTTTCTGAGTCAGAAGATGCTGACTAAACTTTTAGATGGTCTGAGTCTAATTATGCATGTGCTCTTGGGCAAGATTCCAGTAGCCTCCCTGGGTCTCACTTTCCCATCTGTAAAATGAATGGGTTGGTCTGTAAATCTGCACCATTCAATATGGTAGCAAGTTGTCACACGCGGCTATTTAAATTTAAATTTAGATTAATTAAAAGTAATAAGATTAAAAGTTCACTTCCTCAGTCATATCAGCCAGATTTCAAATGTTCAATAGCCCCATGTAGCTAGTGGCTACGGAATTGGACAGCACAAATGCGGAATATTTGCAGCATAGCCGCAAGTTCTATTACAGCACTGACTTGCTAAAATTTATGTTTCCTGCCAAACTGAATTTACGTGCTTATACCAAAAATATTTTAGGAATCAATTTAATCAAGGTGAACCACACAAACAACAATCATTTGAAAAGCAAAATAGAGAGAAGTGAAAGAAAGGGACAGGGAAAGAAAATGAGGTCCAGATTCCAGGCTTCCAGCCATATTCATTGCTGCTATCTGATAAGCCACTCATGTTTTAATTCCAGTCTTCAAACAAACTCATCTGCAAAATGAGGAGAAATCAAGTGCCTGCATCTATAGTCAGCATTACAAACAAGGGAGGACCTAATGTGCAGCATAAATTTTCAATGGTGACATCTCAGGAAAGAATTTGCTGACAATTCTATGTTCGCTTGTGGAGCACAGCCCACACAGCAGGCTGCCTGGTTTTCTTAAGGACATTTAGGTGATTTTCTACCATTATACATTGAAGGTGCTGCTAACACATCAGTTACGGCTTGGATATTACAGCAACTCCAGCACAACCTGGGATGCCACAGTGGACCTTGGCCACACTCCGGAGAGCAATGTGCTTGGGAACTGACAGCACGCTGCGGAGGTCTTGCTGGTGGTGTGTGCATATCCTCTGATTGGAGCCACAGCATGACACCTGGGCTACACACGGCTGCACCACAAAACCACTCTGCTGGTTCTAAAGCCACAAATGCTTGGCTCCAGCCAACACATGCCTCTGCCAGGGATCTGGCCAGCTGTCAAATCTGCAGCAATTAGCTTTCTCCAATGTTCTCCTCTGTAAGAGCAGGAGGTGTGGGGAGGGGACAATCATGACAGTGACATCAATAAAATCTGGGGCCCATTCCTCAGTATTCGATACCCTGAGGGAAGCCTGATGCAGATGTCTAGATCACTTCAAGTTCCCTATTGGAAATGCCAGAAGGGCTCCCACGGTGGGTTGAAGTCAATATTATTCACTTTCTCCATGTCATCAAGCCATCATCCATAAGGTGATATAGAATGCAGAGGAAATCAACAAGGTGTTGTTCCCCTCATCCCTTCCCCAGGAAAGCCCTCTTGACCTTTCTGGATTATAGTCAGGCCGAACACGATGTTTCCTGCAACCCAGCAGGGCTGGATTTGGCAAGTGTGAAGAATAGGGCCTGGCCAGGAGTCAGGTGAGGTGAATGGAGTAGGGGCAGGTGGGAGGGCAGAAGACCTGCCTTAAAGACCATTAAGGCACAACCTCAATAGCTTTGGGTAGAACAACCCTGTGAGGAGGAATCAAAGGGCGTAGGAGAGAGGGAGATTCTTTCTGATCAAAGGTAGCTGGCAAACTCTATTTGCATACACAAGGAGAACACAGACCTGACCAGACTCCATGCATAATAGCTGCCTTATACTGGGCTCTGCGCTGGGTGGAGTGTGCCCGTCAGTCTCCTTAGACACACAAACACAGCAGAGAGTGACGGTCTATTTGCATTGACTCAGACACAAAAGACAACAATAACCATTTAGACCTTTAAAATTCCTTTCCTTCTGACATTTTCTTTTTGGCACAGCTGAAAAAAACAAACCACTGAATCTGACAGCAAGTTCTTCGGAGGTTTGATCCTCATCCCTGACATTACCCAGATATTCCAAATTGTCGTCATAGCAAAAGTGACGAGAGGGCCCTGTTCCCTGTAGAAAAGATGGGGAGAGCAGAGAATTGCAAAGAAAAAACACATACATTAACTTAGCAGACTGTTAGGGTGAACAGGGCCGGGGATAGAATGAATGTGTCCCTTAAGGCTGGAGATTAAGTGCATGGGAGTTCCTGTTCCATCCAGAGCTTTCTTCACAGCCACAAGCAGATCTGCCTCGTCCTGCCCCACAAAGGGAGGGACATGGCCATAGCACTAGGATAGATAGAAACACAGCTGTGTCACAGATTCAGAAGCAAAGCCTGCCCAGAGCATTTTTCATATCCTGTCATCAAGGACTCAGTGTTTTAGTTTTTAAAAATTTTTTTTAAAAAGTGAAGTGTGAGCTAAGAGAATGCATATGCATTCATAAACACACCCAAAACTGTACACGCTTTTAATAACAAGAATGATGCCCTGCCTCAGAGGCAATGTGAGCATGGGGATTAAAGCAGTGCAAGTCATGGCCAAGGATCAAGAGATAAAGGCCCAATGACCACATTTGTCCAGACCACAAATGAATTTCCCTGCATTCCTGGGCCTTGACATAGTGGGAAATGCAGACCTCGCACTGCTGAAAGGTCATGAAAGTAGCCTTTGCCCATGGCTCTGTTTTCTAATTCAGTGAGAGGGAGATAATATAGGGATGTTTCAAAAGGCTTCATCACTCACTTCTGCAGCTAGTTTTGACAGAAAATTCTCCTGCAGCCCACCAGATCATTGAACTCGATGAGATTAAAACAGAACAGATAAACATTGATTTTATATAGCCATCAATCACCTGCCTTTGCTGCTTTTTTTTGGTTGCCATGGCCATAGTATTCCTTTCCTCTGCTCTATGTTTTCCTTTCAAAAATGCTAAAATTGCATTAGAAAACATCTTTAACACTGTTCTCTTCAAGAAAAAAAAAAGTCAGTCTTATACTGTTAAAAAGAATCTGAGAGAGGCTGGGTGCAGTGGCTCATGCCTGTAATCCCAGCATTTTGGGAGGCTTAGGAAAGTGGATTATGAGGTCAGGAGTTCGAGACCAGCCTGACCAACATGGTGAAACCCCGTCTCTACTAAAAATACAAAAAATAGCCAGGTATGGTGGTAAATGCCTATAATCCCAGCTACTCGGGAGGCTGAGGCAGGAGAATCGCTTGAACCCAGGAGGCAGAGGTTGCAGTGAGCCGAGATCGTGTCATTGCACTCCAGCCTGGGAGACAGGACAAGACTCCGCCTGGGGAAAAGAAAAAATCTGTTGGAACTAGAAGGTTGGGTAGGAAATAGTCTTTTGTTTCTAACACCATCTCCTTTGTCTCTAGGTCTACCCCTGATCAGTTGAGTATCCATCTGAAATAAATACTATTATTAGGAGATGATATTCGGCTACATGATATCTGCCCTAAAAACCATCTAAACTTGAGTTAAGGGTGAGAAGTATAATGCATCTCTTGGATAATGTTGGGCAAGACGATTTAGTGCAGTGGGGAATCAAGCACAGTATTCAAGCAGACATCTTCCCACCTTTCTGGTTTCAATAGATTAGCAGTATGAGAAGGGCATTTTAAACAGTGGGATTGGGGAAAGTTGGTCCAGATTCCTTAAACAAACAGAGAGTCTGGGTTTGGGATGATGTGCCAACAGGTGAACACCTTATTATTTACTAAAAGTAAACAATACTAAAAGTATTCCTCACCCTGGCTTCTATTAGATTCACTCATAAGGAGAAAACTTTCAAATAAAGATCCCTGGTGTCTCCTTTAGATCACTGAATGGGATGGCTCAAGACCTCCATTACAGAACCCTGTTCTAGATGGTAAAAAGAAAAGGGCATTTATCTTCCTCAAATAAATCTCTAGGCTTGTGGCAGTGACAATCTGGAATTGTTACTATTCAAGTAAAGATCATTTTGGCAAAATGCTATGTTTCTCTTCAAAATATATTTAGGTGCTAATCTGACATTTCTCTGCCTGTCCCCTTTTTATACTCTTCTTTATCCAAGTGTAACACACACTCTTTGATGTAGTCCTTTCAAGTCAATCTTCATCTCTCAGCTGTTTATCCCTTCATTTTCCTTAGGCAGATAATCAGAGTACCTGTCAATCCTCCAGGCGGGAAATCATTCTGAAGAAACACTGAAAATAGAGGTGTTGTCTGCTCTCCTGAGGGACGTGGAGAACAAAGGTTAAACAATGCCTCCCCGCCGTCCAAGTGTCCCGCGCTCCTCCATCTCCAGTATAAGTCCCGTGGCTTTGAATGGCATTTGTGGGGACTTAAATTGTGGAGTGGCACTGCCCTTGACATCGCAAATCCAGAGGTCTTTTTTTTTTTTTTAACCTCAGGGAATCTGTGCTTGTTCACATCTTAAAAGCTCTCCTCTTCTATATACAGGTGAATACTTAGGATTAATGTAATCTTCTTCATTAGAATACATACCAGCAGAGATTTACACATGTTTTATTCTACAAAGAATGTTATTTATGTGCATGTCTTTTTATTTCTGCACCTCATTTCTTTATGAATAAATGTGGTGGGCAGGACTGGAGGGGGTGGTTGAAAGGGTACAGAAAAGCTGAGAAGCACTTACTGGAATGTATTACTTTCCGATTTGAGGTGTCCTTTGTGGATTTAGAATCTGACTTTACATCTGCAGGGAGGAGACAGATGCATTAACTGTGCCTGTGCAAACCACTGAACCTTGGCCTTTCTTCCTGCTGGATCTTCCTGAGGAGCTAAAGTAGGGCAGCAGCCCAGTAGGAATAGTGTAAATTCCCGTCCATTGAAAGTTGCTGCTATACCCTTGCCATTTTCCTCTGCTTTTGGGGTCCATGTAAAGACAAAGCATCCCATCACTGTCAGTCATTTTATCCCACAATATGGGGCCACGTATTCTGTGGGGGCCCAGTCATTTGTCTAGATGAATCCAAGAGAGGCAGCTGTGCGCTGTCTGCAACTAACTAGAGAATCAGAGTGAGAAAATTCAGCTGGGAGCTTGCTGTGAAACTGCCAAGAACTCTCTTGAGCTCATTATTTGGATAAGAACCAGAGTGAAGTGAATAAAGACCGAGGAAACGTAGCCCATGTCTTTACGGTTCCTTCACTGTGCCTTGTCCTCCATAGGTGGCATGCTTTAAAAACTGACACCGCAGTACCTTTTCTTCCTTCTTCTTTTACAATTAGGTTACAAGGGTTTCTACTGTTGGCTTCTTTTCCCCTGAATTGAAGTTGTTCAGAGAACTTACATTAAAGCAATAGTCTCTATTCTTTTCTTGAGTTTACTGGTCTTGTTCTAATAAAAATCATTTCATGTAAATATTATGATAATAATATTTGTGTTAATAACATAAAGTATAAATCCGGCACTTTCAAATACTAATCTGTTTCTTCAGCCATTTCTTGGCCAAGATTTTTTTTTCAGTCAGTGCTATGGAACTGTATTAGCCTCTTCTCATGCAGCTAATGACAATTAAATGAAAATAAAGCTAGGTTTCTCTCTTTTCCTTTGACAGACTTGTTTATGTCTCAGCGAAGATTTGGGCAATCACACAATTTATTGAGCCCATACTATGGGCCAAGCATGATAGTAGACAACAAAAATTTGCCATATTGATGTTCATAACTACATAAGACAGGATAGATGTCTCCAACTCCATAGATGAAAAATACAAGCTCCTAGTAGTTAAATTAATTGTTTAAGGTCTCAGAGCTTAAGCGGTGGTTCTGGGAATTAAACCCAGAACATCTTATTTCAATGTATGTAGTACAACTACTACACAACAAAATATTGCTGAAATAGGAAGAAGAAACCCTTAGGAAGCTTCGTCCTAATGTACACCCACCCAGATTTTCTTTTCCTATTCATCTCACAGAGATGGGCAGACTGAAAATAAATGACTAGCTGTTTCAAAGATTCTTCACTCAAAAAATTCAGAGAAAAGATAAATAGATCAATATTTCCCAAAAAAGAATATATTCTGTGCCATCAAGAAAAACTCTGTGTGTGTGTGTATGTGTGTGTATTACATGGTCACATGAGGATGTGCACTGATTATATTCTTCCCCTCAGTGTCGCTGAGGTGCCCATCCAAGAAACATCCAGGCACTGTTATTTTCCATTCCTTTCCTTAAATTCCAGTGGAAGAGCAAAAACTTATTGCAAAGTGCCAGAAGTGGGTAGATTGCACACAATTCTATCCTGAGAGTCTGTCTAATCAATGTACTGGCCCGTATTTTTCACATTTTATGGGACAGCAGGGAAAATTGTTGAGAAGAGCCAATTTGCAGCTGTGTTCTTAATTATGCCTTCTATGTGAAAGGAGGCGAATTTTTCAGCAAGAGACTGCAGCTGCATTCATAAGGCAGGAAGACCTAGTGTTTATAGTGGATAATTGAATGCCCTAGAGTTCCCAGATCCCAAGGTGGACTGAGCAGCCACCTCTCTGTGTGGCCCGGTCAAGCAACTTGACTTCTTTGTGCCTCAGTGTACAAGCCTGCTGCCAAAGTGTATTCAAACAGCAGGAGCTGACTGCAAAACAGATGCTATATGTGGGTAACAGTGTCTGGGATAATTATATTTCCCCAAGTCACTGTCACTTGCAAAATAGTGGAGGTCAAAAGTTCCTTCCTGCATTGAGTATCTTGGGCTGTTAGCACTGCTGAGTCAGAATTGCCTCTTTCATGCATAGGTAGTTTACTCTGGGCCATGGTGGAAAAAAGAGTATAAAATCTTGATGCATCTATATTGCTTAGTACCAGGGATAGTGAGAAAGAATAGCAGTCCACCAACCTAGGTGTGTGAGAAATGTAATTTTATTTTTCTATAACTGAGCTCAATTTCTATTAAAATTTCTGATCCCCCAAAGGAAGAGAGAAGAGAATTCAGAGATCATCCCCATTTTCCTTGTGATTGCATTTTATTAGCAGATTGCATATATTGTTTGCAACAAGGTACTGGAATAGTCACTGTGTTTGAGTCATCATCTATACTCTTTGGCATCCCCTAAGACATTGTCCTCCCTATTGTGTGTCATGGCGGTCACTGTTGAGTTGTCTCTTGTTCCCTCAGGCATTGCTCTGTGCATCAGGTATTGCCATTCCCTCTCTGAAGTATGAAAATTACGTTACTATTACAGGCATTTCAATTGGGCTGTCTGAGGCCATTCACCTCTTCCGGGCTTCTTTTAGGAAGAAGAAAATTATTCTATGCTTCTCCGTCACTGAGGCATGAGGGAAAACTCTTCTCAGGATTCCCCAATCCTACCTGAGTTGCTGTTCTCTACTCTACCCTGGGTTTAAGGAGGGATGGCAAAGAGCACAGATCTCATCTTTCATAAATACACTGAATCTAACCTCTTTTTACTTACTCTCCACTTCTCTGACTCTCTCTTTAATTCAGGAAAATGTCCTCTGGGTTTAGGAAGAAGAAAACTTTCAACCGGATTTCTTTTCACACTCAGAGCCCCTTCAGAGCCTGAAGTCCTTTTATTTCTGTCATAATGTTTCTAACAGAGGTTATGGGTGGTTCCTAGTTCAGATAAGAAGAAACAAGGACCCCCAGAAACCATATGAGTTAATATTTAAACACCCTCATTTAGGTGTCAAGTTTATTGGTTTTACCCTGAGTGTACTCAAGGAGCGTTTGTGTATTTCTTTCCTTTCTCAATCCTGCCAAGTGAAAAGATTCACATTAATATCTGCCTGATTTCCATCCATCCAACCACTGGAAAGGCTCACTCATTATGTAAATATTCACACTGTTCGGTACTGGTTAGTAAACGGTGGTTATTCAAGAGCACAAGTATTAGCATTGCTATTCTGTCAGCCCCTGAACCTCCTAATGAATAAAACCTGGCGCACTGCGAGGCTACAGGATTCTTCCCTCAAACTACATCCAGCATCCACTCTTATTGGCCAGTCTCTGTGCCTTACTAGTTGTTGAACATTCTGAATGTCACTCCTGGCTGCGTTCCTGAGACTTAGAGGGAGCCAAGTCTAGGTGAGTGCTGCTGAGGTGGTCCTGGCACTTGAAAGTGCGTATTCACCCTTCAGGAAGGGTTGCCTGGGCTGGTGAGCTACTGCTGAGCTTCCTGATAGGAACCACTAATGATAAAACTGGAGGATCTTGTTTAGATATTGTGGTTAATCCTAACTTAAAAGACACTGGAGGTGATAGCTAGAACAACCTAAGTTTATCTTGAGCTCCCACTGACTACTGGTTCTACAGATTTGAGCAAAGGCTTAATCTCTATGAGAGGTGGTAATAACTCCTGTATCTTAGGAATCAAATATATAAATATCAAAAGGATGTAATAGCTGCCTGTGTGCCTGCTTGCCTTCCTGCCTTCCTGCCTGCCTTCCTTCTTTCCTTCCTTCCTTCCTTCCTGAAAATTTTAATTCAAAAACAACTAGATGGGGCAGAACAGGGGTGCAGTGGGAGACAAGAATGGTGGAGTGGGGATAGGCACAGCTCTACTCATCTACTAAGAGGGTCATAGACTGTGTGGTTAGGTAGGCAATCATGTGCCCTGGTAGAGGGTGGGTGAATGCCCCAGTAGGTGAATGCAGAGTTCCACTAAGAGATTTGAAGTCTGAATGGAGTTAGAAATATATTTATGCAGTGGCAGTGAGTCAGGGGAGCAATTATATACAGGAGGATTGACCAAATAAAAAACATACATTGAGAATAATGGAAACCAAGTTTTTCACTGTTGGAGAAAAGAGTTACAAATATAGAAAGAGGCAAAACTAGAATATACGTTGTAAAGTGAGATTAGAATTGTAAAGGTTAGTATAACTCATAGTTTTCAATTCTATTGATAAATACCAAAGTAAATATACATGTACATATGTCTGTATGTATTCTCTGTCACACACAAATACACATCCCATAGCTCTACACATTGAGAAGGTCTGTGAGCAGGAACACCTCAAAAGCAATGAGTGTACCTGGCACCAGATCTTGGTTTCTAAATACCATTCTCCTCTAAAAGGAAACAGCATCCCTTGGAGAAATAGCTGAAGCAGTGAAAGTACAAGATAATTCTGAAATCCTATGCCAAGAAATGAAAAAGGGCTAAAAATGACAGAGACGTTAAAGGAAGAGAGAAGCCAACTTGAAGGAGTTTCACTGGCCAATCTGAGTCAGGGTGCACATCATAATACATAATGATAGAAATAGATTATAACCCATTAAATAACAGGAATCCAGGAGTCCATACTAATGTAAGTAAATAAATAATTTAATTAATTAATAAGGGAACACTTTTTATTACAATAGAATATCAACTAATAAACAGAAGAAATAATAGAATTAGAAAAATCATCATTTAGCAACTATCATACTAATCAGGTTAATGATTAAACATCAGTGAATGCTAAACTAGTGGGTGAAATTTAATAAGGAATGGGATATTTACGAAGTCTCAAAGTACCACAAAATACATAGTAATTATAAAGAAAAAAAGAGCAACTCTTCAGTGGATAAACTGGACAATTAACGTCATCAATATAGGAGCAAACATAAGTTTTGTCACTTCTGACAGGATGCAATAAAAATAACACAGAAGCACTTCTACAATATTTCTACCAAAAATGCATAAACTGAATCATTTCATAAATATCAGAAAAGTCTAAATGAGGGATAGTCTAAAAGACAACCTACATGTAATCTTGCAAAGTGTCAAGGTCAGGGAAGGACTGAGGATTCCAGATGAAAGGAGGCAAAAATCATGACAACTAAATGCAATATAGGATTCTAAACTAAATCCTCTGTCATAAAGGACATTATTAGGACAATTGGCAAAAGCTTGAATGGGGTCAGAGGATCAGATGGGAGTAATATATCAATGTCAATTTCCTGACTTTGATGATTATATTATGGTCATGTTGCAGAATATCCTTTTTGTAGGGAATACAAACTAAAGTGTATTAGAATGGTGAAGCATTGTGTCAGCAACTTACTCTAAAAGGGTTCAGGAAAAAAGTTATTTTATTATTGCAGTTTTTATTATGAGTTTAAAATTGTTTTAAAAGATTTTAAGTAAAAGAGAAGAGAAAGAGGAAAATACAACACACGTAGCTAAGAGAAATTCCCTTTGCATAGAAAAAGGAATGGAAGAAACTACAACTGGCTGAAGCATGTATGAAAGCAGCATGTATGGCCAAGCACGTGTGTGATGAGTCATGTGTCTCATTGCTCTGTCAGGATGAAAGAGCTGCTTGAGAATATTGCCTTACCCAAACACACATTTTAAAGAGAAAGAGATCTGAAGAACCAAGGACCAAAAACATAGGTTATTTGTAGCACTTATAGGATGTATAGGATTATTTTAAATGGTTCTAATGGAATTGAGCAGCATTGTGTAATAGAAACGTAAAGCATGGGAAAGTATCTTCATGCCGGGTACGGTGGCTCACACCTGTAATTTCAGCACTTTGGGAGGCCGAGGTGGGTGGATCACTGGAGGTCAGGAGTTCGAGACCAGCCTGGCCAACACTGTGAAACCCTATCTTGACTAAAAATAAAAAATAAATTAGCCAGGCATGGTGATGCATACCTGTAATCCCAGCTACTTGGGAGGCTGAGGCAGGAGAATCGCTTGAACTGGGGAGGCGGAGGTTGCAGTGAGCTGAGATTATGCCACTGCACTCCGGCCTGGGCAACAGAATGAGATTCCTTTTTTTTTAAAGTATATTTAATAGAATATTAAAATGTGCTCCAATAATGGCTCAAAATGTTATCACTGTTAGTTCTTGACCAGAAACAAAATCAATTAAAATTGTTTTAATATCTCGCATTCTTCTAGCAAAATAAAAGCGGCAAAACTAGTTATAATGGAGTTCATTGTGTTTTCACTGAAGTACTGGCAATGGCAATCTGAATTCTACTTACTTGTAGAGCCCCTATATCTGAACGATTCCTTAATTACACACGTAGCTTATACAAGGCAAAATCCAGCCGAATCTTCACATCTATTGCCATAGAAAGAACTTCAAATTACTTTCCATGGCTGAATAGGAAAACTGCCTGAAAATGCTGACCAAAAAGTTTCTTCGCTAATGGTAAACAAATTGAAACAGATCCGGTAAAGTTGTCAAGGAGACAGGAAAATAAATTAACAAAAAAAAGTATAGTGTAGTGGTTAAGAGCACAAAGCCTAGAGCCAGACTCCCTGCCTACAAATCCTAGTTCTACTGCTGTAGAGCTGTGTGGTCTTCAGGACATTACTTAACCTCTCTGTGCTTCAGGTTTCCCAGCTGTAAAATGAGGATAAGAATTGTATCTACTCCATAAAGCTGTTGCAAGATTTAATGGGTTGTTTTACAGCAAGTGTTTTAAATAGTAATTAATTATGATAAGTGATCAATGAGTGCCAGCTATTATTTAAATTTTTATTATTTATCACTTTTGCATATGGTAGAGCTGTTGCTCCCAAAACAGTCCTAAAGCTGTTTCTCTAGGGAGAGCACATAAACCACCACCCTACATTCTAATGTATTTTTGTTAGTCTTTTGAAATGCTAAGTCCTGATAACCTCAAATGTATTATTTTACGTAAAAAATGTTAAAAATGAATTATAATTTGGGATAAATGCAAGAGGAACTAAAGCCAACATATTTTAAATATTTGTGCAGAAAATGCACTTAAATAATTCAGAAAACTCAAATAAGATTCTTGTAAATATTCTTTATAAAGAAATCTTGTATTTCATTTTCCATTGTGTATTTATATCAACTCTATAAGACAGGGTAGGCAGATCAAGTAATAACATTTTTAAAAAAGCTGAAGAAACTGAGGCAAAAAACAGTTAAGTGAATTTCCCACAACTACAAGGAACAGAATGTAATCCAGTATTGTCTGTAATTTGAATCAGAATCTAAATCCAAAGCAAAGCACTGTAAAGTGGAAAATGTATGTCTTAAAGATTTGATGTTTAACACACAACTTAGCATAGTTTAAGTCTCTCTCTAGACCACTGTTTATTCAAGAGACATTTTTATCTTAACAGAGGCATCATCCAATCCGAGAGATAGTACCCTCTTTAGAAAGACACCAACCAGCCAGACAGGGTGGCTCACGCCTGTAATCCCAGCACTGTAGGAGGCTGAGGTGGGCAGATCATGAGGTCAGGAGTTCAAGACCAGCCTGGCCAATATGGTGAAACCCCATCTCTACTAAAAATACAAAAAATTAGCCCGGTGTGGTGATGCATACCTGTAGTCCCAGCTACTCTGGAGCTTGAGGCAGGAGAATCGCGTGAACCCAGGAAGCAGAGGTTGCAGTGAGCCAAGACGGCACCACTGCACTCCAACCTGGGCAAGAGTGAGATTCCATCTCACCAAAAGAAAAGAGAGAAAGACACCAACCAAGGTTTTCATTAAAGAGTTATCCAGATTCGTATCCCAACAGATATAGTAAAACCAAATTTGACTCAAAGCAAGTCAATTTCATTGCTCCAAATGATTTGACTAGTTGTGTCAAAGCAAAGAAACCAAGTTAGTTTAGTGAAAAAGTTATACCAATAGTTAGACTGAACTGATCAATTTATGTTGTGTGTTTGTAGCTAGTCTGACTAGCATCTGACTAGTTTGACTAATAAAGCCACTAAAAATGGATGATTCTATTTGTACATAAAGAAAAATAGCAATAGTCATAAGTTTCCCAGAATACTTTAACATTGATCTCAGACACTTGTGGGAACAACCATTTAAAATCAGATGTACTCTCTCACAACTATAAAACCTGAATAGAACATTGAGAGAGACTGAAAATAATTAAAGAAGCTTTACTGTTCATATTAACAAAAGATTTCTCTAATAGCAATGTTGTCCCTACTTTTTTATAACTAAGAATGATCCTTAATATAAATAAAGTTGTGTGTGGTGGCTCATGCCTGTAATTCCAGTGCTTTGGAAGGCTGAAGTGGGAGAATCACTTGAGACCAGGAGTTTGAAACCAGCTTGGACATCACAGTAAGACCCCATTTCTACAAAAAAAAAAAAACTTTGTCAAGCATGATGATGAGAGCCTATAATCCTAGCTACTTTGGAGGCTGAGGCAGGAGGATAACTTCAACCCAAGAGTTAGAGGTTCCGGTGTGTTAGGATCATGCCACTGCACTAATGTGGGCAACAGAGCAAGATCCTCTCTGGGAAAAAAGAAAAAGATAGATGGATTTCTTCTACATCAAAATAAAAATGAAGCAGGAGACCAAAAATTTGTAAAGAAAAAATATGCATTTTTGATTATATAAAAATTTAAATAATTTCTAGAAAAACCATCAAAAATGGTATTAGGAGAAATATTCAGAAAAAAAATTTGCAACCCATATAATACATTAAGGGTTATCTATGAGGTTCAAAGAATTTCTACCAGTTTATAAGAAAAGGATAACTTAGCAAAAAAATGCAAATGGGCAAACATTAGGAATAGTCAAATAGAGAAAATTCATATGAACTTTAAACATTGGAAAATATGCTCAATTTCACTAGCCATCAAAGATATATTCAAATTAAAACTAAGTTGAGGTACTACTTTTCATCTGTCAGACCAGAAAAATTTAAGAAAATATTAATATTTAATGCCTGTGCATGGCATTTTAGTGGAAGTACGAATTGCTGTATCAATTTTGGAAAGTGATTTGGAAATATTAATTAACATTATAAATATACACTTTCTTTGCTCCAGAGATTTTACCTCTATAAAAATAAAAGCACCAATGAGTAGATAAATAGATAGATAAGGCATTCGTTTTTTCTTCCTGTAACAAATTACCAAAAACCTAGTTGCTTAGAACAATACAAATTTATTAGAAAAACACAAATACAATTCTGGAGATCAAAAGTCCTAAAATCAAGATGTCAGCAAAGGCGCATTCCTTCCGGAGGGTCCCTTCCGACTTCCAGAGTCAGTTTCTTTATCTTTCTTAGCTTCTGGAGACCACCTGCATTTCCTGGCTCATGACCAGTTCCCTCTGTCAATATGACCTCTGCTTCTGTCCTGACAGCTACCTTCTACGTTCCTCTTATGAGAACCCCTGTGATTACCCTTAGCCTACCTGGATAGTATCTCCATCTCAAGGCCCTTAACTTAATCATGTCTGCAAAGTTCATTTTGCCATATAAGATAAAATAAGGTTTAAAGGTTCCAAGCGTTAGGATATGAATTCTCCCTACTATAATTATATGCCCACACCCACATACACACACGCACATTTACTATTGAAAAAGCATATTGGAGCATTCAGCTTTCCATGACAAAGATATTAAAGTTAGATCCCCACCATACACTATCACTTAAATTCTGAAGACATTGACTGCTGGAATGAGAAAACAAAACTCTAAATCTGTTAGGGAAAAAAGAAGAAATGTCTTAACAAAAACTTTAACCCGAGTGTATTGACACATGCCTACAGTCCCAGCTACTTGAGGTGAGAGGATTGCTTGAGCCCAGGAGTTCAAGGACAGCCAAGGCAACGTAGTGGGACCCTGTCTCTTAAAAAATATGTGTACATTTTAAAAATTTATATCCTTCACCCACTTTTTGATGGGATTGTTTGTTTTTTCTTGTAAATTTGTTTTAGTTCTTTGTAGATTCTGGATATTAGCCCTTTGTCACATGGGTAGATTGCAAAAATTTTTTCCTATTCTGTTGGTTACTGGCTCACTCTAATGATTGTTTCTTTTGCTGTGCAGAAGCTCTTAAGTTAAATTAGATCCCATTTGTCTATTTTGGCTTTTGTTTCCATTGCTTTTGGTGTTTTAGTCATGAAGTTCTTGCCTATGCCTATGTCCTGAATGGTATTGCCTAGATTTTCTTCTAGGGTTTTTACAGTGTTAGGTATCATGTTTAAATCTTTAGTCCATCTTGAGTTAATTTTTGTATAACGTATAAGGAGGGGGTCCAGTTTCAGTTTTCTGCACATGGCTATCCAGTTTTCCCAACATTTATGCAGCCAACAACTGTATGAAATAATGCTCGTCATCACTGGTCATTAGATAAATGCAAATCAAAACCACATTGAGATACCATCCCACACCAGTTAGAATGGTGATCATTAAAAAATCTGGAGACAACAGATGCTGGAGAGGATATGGAGAAATAGGAATGCTTTTACACTGTTGGTGGGAGTGTAAGTTAGTTCAACCATTGTGGAAGACAGTGTGTTGATTCCTCAAGGATCTAGAAATAGAAATACCATTTGACTTAGCAATCCCATTACTGGGTATATACCAAAAGGATTATAAATTGTCCTATTATAAAGACAGAGGCACATGTATGTTCATTGTGGCACTGTTTACAATAGCAAAGACTTGGAACCAACCCAAATGCCCATCGATGATAGACTGGATAAAGAAAATGTGACATATAGACACCATGGAATACTATGCAGCCATAAAAAAGGTTGAGTTCATGTTCTTTGCAGGCCATGGATGAATCTGGAAACCATCATTCTCAGCAAACTGACATAAGAACAGAAAACCGAACACCACATGTTCTCACTCATAGTGGGTGTTGAACAATGAAAACTCATGGACACAGGGAGGGGAACATCACACACTGGGGCCTGTTGAGGGGTGGGTGGGGGGACTGGGGAGGGATAACATTAGGAGAAATACCTAATATAGGTAGCAGGGGGAATGGATGCAGCAAACCAGCATCGCATGTGTAAACCTATGTAAAATCCTGCACGACCTACACATGTACCCCTAGAGCTTAAAGTATAATAAAAAAAATAAATTTAGAAAAGTGATCCTTAAAACAGATACAAAATGACCCAGCATTTGCACTTTTGAGACTATATCTTAGAGGAACTCTGACATGTTTGTGAGGAGATATGTACCATTGTTTTATCAGCAAGATCCATAGTGGCCAAAAATTAAAAAGTATAAATATCCATTAGGGCTGTAGATGAACCAAATGTGATATATTATATTATGAAATATTCTGCAGCAATTAAATAGAAAAAACTTTTTATAACTAGTTCTTTATAACAGTTTTGAATAAAAAAACATTATTCTTGTGTTTAAAACCCAGAAAATCCTGTTTTACTCGAAACAGCAAAAGACCCTGAACGGCCTGGAGTCCCTGTGTGAATGGATATCATTACTTCTCTGACTTTACTCATTACGCAGTATGCACCAGCCACACTGTCCTCCTGCATGCCCCTAATACACCAGGCACACTTCCACCTGGCAGCTTTTGCATTGGCTGTTCCCTCTGCCTGGAATGCTCTTCCCAGCAAGTTCCCTCATCTTCCTCAAATCTTTACTCAAATTCCTCCTAATCAATAAGGCCTGTCCTAACCACTCAAATTAAAATTGCAACTCAATCCAATCTCTGAGCATCTCAAATTCCGTTCCTTATTTCATTTTTTTTCATAGTACTTATTTCAAACGCATTCTATAATCCCATTTTTTGGTTGTGTTTACTGTTTGCTGGCCGTTTCCTCTGGCTACAGCATAAACCTCACGAGGTCTAGGATTTCGTTTCATCCACAGATGTTTCCTAAAAGCTAAAATAGTAGCTGACACATAGTAGGTCATGGAACATACAGAGCATATAGGAGAGAAACAGTGAATGTCAACACTAGGGAAGTGATAGAATACATTCCTCATTACAGAATATCGTGAAGGTATTTTAAAAGCATGAATAAAATCTGTATCCGGTGATTTCCAGAGGTTCATGATGGAGAAAGGATAAAATGATATGTATCAGGCTGCTAACACTAGTTGCCTTGAGGAAGAGAAGAAAAAGTAAAAATAATAAAAGACTATAAATTGGAAAAAACTTATAGTACAATATCAAGTAAAAATTATGGACTACAAAATATATATATATTTATACATATATTTTATTACTATAGTATGTAAAAGTTTTAAATGGATATCACCAATGATTAGTAAAACAACTTGGACATAAAAATACTGATCAGGGTTCCGTGGGCAAGTTTTGCCTCAGATTTCTTATTGTTCTAATGGGCTTTGTAATAAAGTAACATTTATAAAAGAAAGAAAATAGAGAAACTTGACCTTTTATATTTTCACAAATGTCTTCTAAAAGGAGTAATTTTATTAATTTTTGAAGTAAAAAAGACTTACTGTTTAATGAATCTTTTTACACAACAAACACACTCATTTCTAGAACATATCTCCTTGTCCTTCCTGAGCATTATTAAAGAAATGAGTATTTCCCAAAATAAACTTCTAATGTACAGTACACATCTGCCACTTGAGCTTATTAAGCATTGGTAACAGTAAAGGCAGATTCACTGAGTTTTCCTCTCAATGATATTATTCTACTATATTTTATATAAGTAAGATACTTTATAATTAATTTTCAAGTAAATTTCTATAGCTTTTTTTAAAAAAAATTATTTCAGTGGGTTTTGGGGGAACAGGTAGTGTTTGGTTGCCTGAATACATTCTTTGTGGTGATCTCTGAGTGCAGCTTTTTCTTATGATTTTTTTGTAAAACAAAATCTTAAGACACTAGTAAAGCAAGTATTTTTAGCCTCATCTTATAGATGAAAAAGAGAGAAAGTTTGAATGACTACCCAAGGTCACTCAGCTAGTTAAATAGGAACTATGCCTAGTTACTCTGACTTCTACTTCACTTCTTCCATTTTTGTCTGTCAAAATCTGGCAGTCACATTCTTATAGCAGCTTTAAAAAGTACTAATGAAATATTTTATCAAGACTCTCCTGTCTTCAGCTGAAGAGATCATTCATCAATTGCTTTTCCTCTGGGTTAGAAGAAAAATTGGAGTTTATAACCATCAGATTATAGTCACCTCTAACAGTCATCAATGATACTAAATACCAGTGCTACAGACTATGCTCTTCCAAAATTCATTTGTCAAAATCCTAACCCCCAATATGATGGTATTAGGAGATAGGGACTTTAGGAGATGATTAGGTGATAAGAGTAGAGCCCTCATGAATGAGATTAGTGCCCTTCTAATAAAAAGGTCCAAGAAAGCATTTTTGCCCCTTTACTAGGGGAAGTTATATCCAAAAGACAGCAGTCTATGAACCAGGAAGTGGGCCCCCACCACTGAAAATGCTGGCATCTTGATCTTGGACTTCCCAAATTCCAGAACAGTGAGAATTAAATATTTGTTGCTTAAGCAACTCAATCTATGGAATTCTTGTTATAGTAGCCTGAACTAGGACAATCAGGTTATTTTAAAGGCATCTACATCACTGGTTATAATTCATAACCACCAGTAGAATAAAGGTTGATAGCAAACTAAGTTGATAACACAATAAATGTTATCAGTAAGTGGACCAAAATTGTTCTTACGGTATTCAGTAAAAGTTTTCACCAATTTATGTCAAAGATACCCAATTGCTTTTTCATTTATTTTCTGTTTAAATTAATAAATATAAACATAAAATTTTCTTTTTTTTTTTTTTTCAGAAGAAACTTACAGAGAGAACAGGTCACTGTGAAAGGTTAGAAATAAAAGAACAAGAAAACACAAAACGAATGAGAACGTGTGATTAGAAAAGTTGTACTCATGGTGTTGTGTTGTCTTTAGTAAGAAACTGATCCATCTAACCTAGTCATTTTGTTACTTTTCCCTTTAGATGTGCTGGACTTGTGCTAATTCTTTATATTCTCATTTTCTACCGGTGAGAGCAGCCTACATTTTTCAGATGCATGACGTGTCATAGTCACTATCTGTGGCCATGTAAAGAATGAAGAAGTTTCTTCCTTCAGTGATAAAACTGTCACTACCAATTGACTGCATTACTACCATATGCACCTGTGCTCCACAAACTAAAAAGGAGAACAGAGATAGAGAAGCAATGGATTAAAGGTAAGATGAGAGCCATGGAATGCAGTTTTATGACATAGTCAACAAACGGTACCCAGGATTTCTCTTATAATCTAACACCAGAGAGAAATGTAACACATTTCCCAATGTATCTAACTGACTTTTTATGCTTTGACAGCTAGATCACATTTCCAGGAGTTACCTACAGCACCACACTCTCACCAAAAAACAGAAAACTTTTCTTTCTGGGTAGTTAGGTTAAGGGAGTTTGTGCTAATCCTATGAAATAAAAGACGTGAAAGCAAGAGGCCTGAGGGCTCCTGCAAATCAAGAACGATGAAGTGTCAGCTTTTAGCCCCAAGAAAATGTCATAGAAAGAACTTCTACCAAACTTAGACTTTCCAAAATGGCTGTAAAATTGCACTTTCTTGCCTACTTAACAACTCCCCTTGTACCACCCCCAGATGCATGCATTCTGAAAAGTTGGCAGCTGCTGTGGGTGGTGGTGGTGATCCTAGTGGTTGTTTTAGTGGAGTTGGTTTGTCCTGGTTTTGCTTTCATTTTATATCAAAAGCCGGACCTTTAAAATACTTTGACATTGCCCCTTACATTTTTAGGAACAAGATATGTAAGTATATATGTTATAAAATTATACATTTAGTGGCCCTTAAAAATGAAATCTGTGGATTATTGGGATGTACACTGATAGCAATAAATAATTTAACATTAACTATTTTATGCATGACACATGGACACAGGGAGGAGAAAATCACACAGCGAGTCCTGCCGAGGCATTGGGGAAAGGGAAAGGAAAGCATTAGGACAAATGCCTACTGCATGTGGGGCTTAAAACCTAGTGAGGTGTTGATAGGTGCAGCGAACCACCATGGCACATGTATATATGTGCAACAAACCTGCATATTCTACACATGTATCCAATAACTTAAATTAAAATTAAAAAATCATTCTGCATGAAGAAAACAAATCTCAAAATGACTCTTATGGCAAGATTCCATCTCTGTAACAATCATGAAATAGCACAATTACAGAAATGGAGAACAGATGAATGGCTGTCAGTGGTTAGAAATAGGAAAGGAGATGGGTATGGCCATAAAGAGGGGACACGACACAAGGGAGTCATGTAGTGATGGCTCTGCTGAGTATCTTGATTGTGGTGATGGTTACACAAAGTTATACATGTGACAAAACTGCATAGAGCTACACACACACCTTCAGCGATGATGCATGTATAACTGGTGAACTCTGAATAAACTCTGGATTGTGCCAATGTCCTGTTCTTAATGTTGATATTGCCCTTTGGTTGTGTGGAATGTTGGCAGGATGTCTTTATACATTTCTTTGTAACTGACTATGAATCCATAATTATTTCAAATTAAAACTTTTTAAAAACTAATAAAACACCTTTGTTTCTAAATTATTAATATGAACTAGACTATTCAGAATAAATTCTTCATTCTACAGTTTTCTCAATAAATACATATTTTTCTTGATCCATTTTATGACCAATTCTTTGTCCATTTAATTTGCCAACAATTCATTTCTCAAACAGTAAATGCCTGTGTAGTGAAATAAAATTATCAGGAGGAAAATTTACATCCATAATGACTGTTTACAGGTTTCTGAAATGTAGCTACACAAAAGTTATCAAGCCTAATGAACATAATAGTCATTCCACTCATACAAATAATGCGATTCTATTATTTTAACAGTTTATAGCCCCCTTAAAGGAACCAAGCATTGAGATTAAGAATGCCACAGACCATTCCACCGGCAGACATTTTTATCGACTAGGTTGGTGCCCTTTCAATATCAAATTGATGAGCAATCATGGTAGACAATCTTATTAAGCTAGTTTGCATATTTATGAAGACTCTGTAGCTTAATAAACTGTTATAGGGCAATCAAAGTTTATGGAGATCACTAGAAATGTCCGAATAGTACTCCAAAGACACAATAAAACAGTAATTCTCATTTAAATCCCAACCCATCTAAGATAAAAAACCAGGGGATTTTTTTTAGTATCCTTGGCTCACTCATAACAAAATCGAATTTTCTAATGTAGCATCCTGTTTACCTAATATTGAGTTGACTATATTGAAGTCTTGCTATGGGCAAGGTATAGATAACAGG
Organism: Aotus nancymaae; assembly: GCF_030222135.1. NCBI lineage: Eukaryota > Metazoa > Chordata > Mammalia > Primates > Aotidae > Aotus > Aotus nancymaae. The sequence continues at coordinate 54,251,988 of NW_026988431.1, read as the reverse complement.
TTTAAGGGATTTAAGTTTAATTTCATGAAAGTTGACTTCTACTCTCTTTAACTATAACATATAAAAGTCGATGAATAGCTAGGCATAGAGAGAAAGGGGAAATAGTAGCTAAGATTATAAGCAATACACTATACCAATAAAACTGTAACAATACTACTCCTAAAACTAAAATATTATCACACTGTGGTTTGGAACTAGATAATAAATCAGATCCTCTTGTTTTAAGTAGATCATTTGTCAGCTTACAGTTTATCTCTACAGTAATGACTATTATCGCTCCAACAAAAATTATAGTAAAACTTTTAAATATATATCAACTAAAAGCAACTGATACATTTATAATGGTAATAGCCTTTAAAAGCAAAATTCTGTGAGGTACTTATGGGGCTCCAGTTACAGGCTAAACTGGAGTTTCAGCTTCCAGTGATGGCATCCACCAACTTTTCCCCATTTCTGATTATGTTAGTCTCCTCCCTCTGCGAAGCATGGAATGCTGGGGCAACCTGGGCACGTTTTTATAGCAGAGAAATGATGGAAAAGATAAATACCTAAAGCTATACTGTAATTTCAGCCCATCACAGCATATACAGTTATTAAAATGATTTCTGCTAAAAGCAAATTTTAAAATGTTTCCAAAATGTATTTTTTGTCCTTTTAAGTAACTAACAGAGGTTGCCTTTAAGAAAATTACAGTGCAATTAAAATCCTTGACTAGCCAACAAGTTTAGATAAATAAATTTTCTATGTTTTTTTAAATTTAGCTACTGTTTTTAATTTTATTATTTTTATTTATTTATTTATTTTGAGATGGAGTCACTCTGCTGCTCAGGCTGGAGTCCAGTGGTGCGATCTCGGCTCACTGCAACCTCTGCCTCCTAGGCTCAAGGGATACTCCTGCCTCAGCCTCCCGAGTAGCTGGGACTACAGGCACGTGCCACCACACCCGGCTAATTTTTTTATGTTTTTAGTAGAGACAGGGTTTCACCATGTTGGCCAGGATGATCTCGGTCTCCTGAGATCTCCTGACTTAGAGATCCACCTGCCTGGGCCTCCCATAGTGCTGGGATTACAGGCGTAAGCCAAAGTGCCTGGCCTTAGTCTATTTTTTTTTTTTTTTTTTTTTTTTTTTGAGATGAAGTCTTACTCTTGTCGCCCAGGTTGGAGTGCAGTGGCGCAATCTTGGCTCACTGCAACCTCCGCCTCAGTTCAAGCAATTCTCCTGCCTCAGCCTCTTGGGTAGCTGGGACTACAGGTGTATGCCACCACACCCAGCTAATTTTTTGTATTTTTTTTTTTGTCTTAGTAGTAGAGACGGGGTCTCACCATGTTGGCCAGGCTGGTCTCCAACTCCTGACATTGTGATCCACCCACCTTGGCCTCCCAAACTGTTGGGATTACAGGCGTGAGCCACTGCACCCGGCCTAAGTGTTTTTTAAAGAGTATTTTCTGTATAGACCCAGACAAAACTATTTACACTTAAAATTCAAGGGGAGGGATAGCAGGGGGTCGGGGGATTGGGGAGAGATAACATTAGGATAAATACCTAACGCAGATAGCAGGGGGAGTGGATGCAGTAAACCAGCATGGCACGTGTATACCTATGTAACGATCCTGCACGTTCTGCACATGTACCCCAGAATTTAAAGTCTTATAAAAAAAAATTCAAGCTGCCTCAATCATATCTTTTTTTTTACATATTTGTATCTACCAATCAATGAGTAATGTCTGAGATAGCTAAAGACAGAAAGAGAAAATTGGAGGTCTAAACCAGACAGAAAATAGGCTGTAGATTTTATGTCCTTTACCTTAGTGCCAAATAATTTTTGAAATTAAATATTTTTTGAAATGACTCGGCTTACAGTTACTATTAGAGAAGAACCTTTTCTCTTCTATAACAAGCTTTCTTCACCAAATCATGCCATCATGCCGTATTGACCTTTCAATGTATCAGCTACAGAAGGATCTATACTTCACTTTACATTCTTGTTTTTTAACTTGAATCAAAGTATTTATTTCTTCTTTAATCATTTAAAATCAAGTAAGCAAATTTAACACCTATAAAGTTAAATGTATTGTAACAATAATGCTTTCCATTTGGAGCCTATTTAAAATATTTAGGCCCTTTGGACTTCATTAAATCCCTTAAAAATTATTATTATAACACCCTTATAAGCTATACAATCCCAATATTATTGTCTCCATTTTACATAGGAAGAAACAGAGGCTCATAGAAATTAAGTTGTTTCCCAAAATAACACAACTTATTAGTGAACACTCACAACAAAAGCTTAGTATACAGATTTTTACATCTTCAGAGTGCTTATTGAGACATACAGTTTATAAATGCAATGGTAAATAAAGGCTACCCTAATTTGAAAAAAGCTTTTAAATTAAAACACAAAAGTCAATGGCATACATTACTTGTTTCCCTTTAAAACTCAGTTTGATAACCCTATATGCTGTTATTAATGTCAGTAACTGCAGTATACTCTTAAATTTATCTTTAGTTAATTCAAAGTAGGAAATCTTTGAACAGACACCTTTTTAATGACTCTAATTGATTCGGAAGCCAATTATGTCTTATTTTTAGTCTCCCACAGAACCCAATTCTTAATAATCTTTTTGTGCAACTTAATCATTTGCATGAGTCTTCTCTGACTTTTTAGAAACCAAATGTGTATGCTCTGTGAAGGAAGTTTACACAGATAAACTCAGAGGACACATCTACAGAGATACCATCCATATACAAAAATTGTAGAGTTGTGAATTTATTAGGAAATATTTCTAAAAGATGGTAGTCAAGTGGTTTGCTCTAACAAAATCATTAAGATTTGACAATTTTCTAACATATGGAAATATAATGTCTCATGGAAGAGATGGCTTTTTCTGTTCCATACAAAGGAGTCTTACGGACTAGCAGCAGTTCTCTAGAAACCAACTCTCTGTGGAATAACTAGCCAAACAAGGAAACTGTATACAAAATTTTAAATATCTCTAAGATGAGAACTTCCAAAACTAAAAGGAAAAAGTGAAACAGGCAACAGATGTGACAAAGAGTTAATATCTTTTTAAAGAACTTTTTTCAAGTGCAGAAGAACATAATTTAAAAAGAAAAAGAATATAAATGGAAATATTTCAGGAAAAATTATTAAGGAGCATGTGGAAAATGTTCAACCTCATTGATAGTCAAAGAATTCTGTTGAATCTGTGGTAAAGTATGATAAAGGTGTACTGCTAATGGCATTATGAACTGGAAAAATCCTTTTGAAAAAGAACATGTACCTGGACCTGATCAGCTCACTCTTGGACTGTATCTTAGATGTGGCAGACCTGTGAGGTCATTGGCTTATCCCCCAGCCCAACCCTTTCCTCCAGTGCTATCTTCTGGTCAGGTGTGGTTATATGTCATAGTCTGGTCAAGAAATGAAAGAGTAAGTCTGCTAGGTGTATCTTTCATTCTTCCTTTTTCCTGCTTTGAATGGAAAAATGAACATAAGAGAAAACAGAAAAACATTGTAGAGATATTGGTCTTGAAATCAGCGAACCACCAAATCAATGCCAATGGCCACCACGTAACCTCCAAACTTGCTATGTATGAAAAACAGTCTCTGGCAGGTTTGAGCCATGTACTGAAATGAGAAAGAATACGAGAAGAAAAGTGATGTGCTTAGGGCTACTTATAGCAGAAATAATTTTTCAAAATGAAAAAAGTAAAGTAATCCTACTAATTGGAAAATGTTTAGGAAATAATAGTGGACACAAATCTGGGGGGTGTGTTGGCTCACACCTGTAATCCCAGCACTTTGGGAGGTCGACGTGGGTGGATAGTTTGAGGCCAGGAGTTCGAGACCACCCTGACCAACATGGCAAATATCCGTCTCCATTAAAAATACAAAAATTAGCCACAGGTGGTGGCAAGCACCATTCCAGCTACTCAAGAGGCTGAGGCATGAGAATCACTTGAACCCAGGAGGTAGGAGGCAGAAGTTGCAGTGAGCTGAGATTGTGCACTCCATCCTGGGTGACAGAGCAAGACTCTGTCTCAAAAACAAACAAAAACAAACAAACAAAAAAGAAATAATAATGGACACAAATCAGATTTAAATGATCAATCTGAAGATCATGTGTATAGTAACTCGATTGTATTCATGATCCTAATATTTTTAATCCTTTCCTGTATTCACTTTTGTTTCCATAAGACTTTGCAGTTACTCTCAACAGAGAGGCAAGTCGATTTCCCTGCCCCTTGATTCTGAGTTCAGACATGGGCCTCATCTTGGACTATGAGATGTCAGTTAGCATGATGCAAGAAGTCCTGAAAAGTATTTTCCCAATTGCACTTTTTTTCTCATTAACATCTTGGCCAATCCTTGAGAATTATTCCAGGCCAGCCTGCTGGAGCTAAGACATGCAGAGTGGAGTCAAGTCTTCCCAGTTGTTTGAGCTGAGGTCATTCTAAACCACCTGACAACCAGGCAATCCCCAGATGCATGAAGCAGCCCAGGCAAGATCAGCAGAGCTGCCTAGGTGGCCCAAGGCTAACACCAGAGAAAACCCAGATGAGACCAATTGAGCCCACTTCAGGGTAGCTCCTCTATGGACTTGTAAGGTTTACTGTTGCATGTCCCAGAGGTTTTATCGTTGTTTGCTGCACAGTACTTATGTGGCTATAGATAGCTGGTATAATGCAAAAAAAAATTTTTTAACATATGCATTTATCTATTTAATATTCACTGAGTACTCACAATGTACTAGGTATTACAGTCAGTGAAAAAAGGCAGGATACAAAATCACTGAGTGCAAGTTGTAAATAATATACGTGTATATAGGGAAAGGCTTGGAAGGGTGCAAAGGCCATTGGTTATTGTTATTTGTTTGGTTTTGCTTTCCTTTAAAATAAACTCTCAAATGCACGTTTGTAGGTTGGTGGTATGCAAAGGAAGGAAAGGTCAATATGAACTGGAGTGAAAAGACTGAATTACAAGAATGGTGTCAAAGTGGGTAGGGAGATGTGACGATGACTCCTTTTTTGTATGAAGAATACAAGGCCATGTTTTTAGGCTGCAGCAAAAACAGAGGAAAACATGGAGCATTCAGGAATTTGAGAGGTGGGAAAAGTGAGGTGTGAAGTCGGCAAGGAGAAGCAGGAGGAGGCAGCATGCCAAGAACAAGTGAACTGGAAGGCAAAGAGGCCACCTCCCCACCAAAACAGGGGGAAAGGATCGGGACAGCTTTTGCGTTTTTAACTGTAGAAGGGAAGAAAGGTAATAAAGCAGCTTCCGGAAGGTTTCTATTCCCTTAAGCCCCATTGTAGCAAAATTATCTACTAAGAGTGACGAAAACGAAGTGAGGAGGGGGCAAACGAGTTTGAAAGAAATAATAAAGGTCTGTGAAAGGAAACAGTATGGCTAACCCAAAGGATTACTGGGTTGTGCTGAAACTTGCTTTATCAAAGGAGAAGTTATGTTTGAGGAGAATTTTGAATAGCACTTTGAAGTAACAGCCAGCACAGAAAGACCTACATGAAAGTAATTCCTTCATTATTATCTTGATTATGGTATTTCTAAAAAGCTTCATTTTTAAAACTCCTTGTTAATTTATTTAGGGTTTGGCATAGATTCATCAAGGCATGGAAATTTAAGCATCAGGTACAATGAAATAAAATACAGATCAAAAAATGCCTAGATGAGAAAAATTTTAAGTTATCTTCATGCACTCAATTTACAATTATAACTTTAATTAGAATATCTTAACTGCTCCATTACTTGATTTGGGCTTTTTTTTTCCTAATTCCATTTTTGCTGCCTTAACAGTTTCTGCTCCAAACTGCATTAAAAGATTCTATAGTTGTAAATTCTTTAGTGGCACTTTGGGAACAAAATAACCAAAAGAAGAGAGCTAACCAGTTTTATAGAAAGAGAGAGAGAGAAGAGATTATGGCACTTTGGATCAAAAATATGATTTAACTCCCTTACCTACCAGTAACGTCTTGTCTGTGGAACTACACAGGATTTGTTCTAAGTGTACTGAGAATGAAGCTTATATAAATAATTTAAGAACTAGTTTAACTTTGACAATCAGAGAATTAAGTCTTAAGTTTTGAGAAAAACAACGGGTAAGGTCCAAATTTATGAAATCCACAGTTTCCCTGACTTGTTTTTATGCTCATGCATGGCTGTATCCTCAACATTTTAGAGGCTGCAAACTCTCGTCATGCATGTCTGATAGGGCTGGGAGATAAGTTTGTTTAGCTGCCAAATGGTTTTTGTTTATTTAATTTGAATAATTTTAGGCAAAATATGCATCCTCTAGTTCAACCTCTATATGACTTATATTCTGTGCTACCTACCTCTGAAAGTCATGCATTGACATTGCTGCCTAGTTGTGAAGGTATCTGAGGTTGAGGAGGGAAGGCCTCCACCTCACAGTAACAGAGATGGATTCTATTGTATTCAAGAAACTCTAAGCCAAAATCCTCGCTCCAGTGTATACCTGCTTAGTGCCCATGGACAAGATATGTAATATTTCTGAACCTCAGAAAGGTATTATCTCTAAAATATATTAAATGTCTATCACACCAGGTTACTTAGAAGTTAAATGAGATTCTGTGTACAGGACACCTAGCACAGAGTGATGGTCCAGTGAATATTAGCTTCCTTCCTCCCTTTTATTTTTTATTGCTTAGCTCATTAGATGAGAAAATAAAGTTGTATAAATAACTATTCATTGCATATAGTGCTTGCTTTTCTTTTAGGTGTTTTGGAGGCTCTAGCAAAATTACATTAAGGGAAAATTCTACCTAATTATAAATAATAACTAATTAGTGAGTTGGCCTCAATTAAAACAATTTCATCCAAGACTCTTCAAAACATTAAAGTTAAAATATGTGGCAACAGTATAATTAAAAAGTCAGAAATATTGTAATTGCCTTGTTTTTGCAGTGAGTAAAGGTAAATGCATGAATTTTTTAAATTCTCTCCAAAGGACTGTGTTTACCTTTCACTCGGCCTCATCAATTTTTATTTGCTTTTTGTTTTGTTTTGTTTTGTTTTTTATGGCCATGTTAGGGTTCTTTTCAATGATTTCTTCAATAACTGTAGTTTGAGAGCAATTAAGCTTTGTCCTTGAATGGGTAGTTCTAATGACTGGCCTTTCCAAGGAACCACACATTCTGACTGGCATTGACAATTCACCAAGTGAAGAGTTACAATGCTTTATTATGGTTTATTAATAGATCAAATATCAAATGAAGGTCCTGTTTATGTTGACAAGAGTAGGAATAGTAGTTAAAGACACAGTCAAAACATCTCAGAAGTAGACGTAAGATAAGCAATATAATAAACCTCCATGACCTGTGTAACACACCTTTACCTAGGTAACAAACCTGAACATCCTGCACATGTACCCCCAAACTTAAAATAAAATTTGAAAAAAGAAGAAAGCCTGAAATGTAGGCTGGCTTTATTTTACTCCCATTAGCAAGGATACAGGTTTAGGAATCTTACAAAAATTTGAAATTAAAACGTAGTTTATTACTCTCTTGTATAAATTCAAGCTGGCAAGGTAGTTCTGCTGTCCCAGCTCCTTTCACATTATTGCTCATGCTTTTCCTTACCAGATTTCCATCTCAAGGACTATTTCAACAACATCCATTGAAAAGGGAAAAGTGGAAGACATTCTCCTTCCATTTCAGGATATAACCAAAATTTGAACCCACTGAGTCTCCTGGCTATAACCAAATAGAACAGAGGCTGGAAAATTGCCACCTTCAGTTGGAAAGCCATGCTTCCAGCTAAATCTTCTATTAGTATGTAACAAAGAAGAATGAATATGGAGTAACAACTAACATCTCTGAAACACTGGGGAAGAATTATCTTCTGGACAGGATCAAGGAAGCATCTTTCCTTGGCTATTGCTAGCAGCCATCTTAATACAATGAGATAAGTCAGCCTGAGAATAAAGAGAAAACAGATATAAGCAGAGAACCAAGAGAACAGCAGAGAACTAGAGCTAGACCCTTTCTATCTTCATGACAGGCCCCTCCATCCCACCTCTTGACCACCTGTTACAGGAGATAATAAATTTTCCTCCTGGCTGAATTAGGTTTCTCACTAATTGCAGCTGAAAGGACTCAACTACTACAAAAAGCCAAAACCCAAACGAGGATGGAAAAAGAAATGCAGCTGGATCCCAAAGACTTCTTAATAACTTCTTAATGAGGGCTTTAATTTCCCTCATTAGATAGAAGATCAAACTTATTCTCTTTTTTATTCGATCCCCTCACCAACTTCATGGTCACTCCAAGAAAACTGAAAAGTGGTTTTCTCCAGGAATGTTTTACATCATCTGTATTTAAAAACAGAATTAATCTAACCCCATAACAGGATGAGCTGCCTTGTGCTGAACTGCAGGTCTGTCTAAGCATGGTACACAGTAATACTTCTTAATTAGAGAAGTATATTGTGATCTCGAAGTCTATTGAAATTGCTCAATGGCTTGGTTTTAAGTAGTGCTCACTGAAGCTGCAGAAGTGTGAATAATAATATGAAATAATCATCATTGCACACTACAAGCAACATCTAATATCAGCATAAAGCATAAAAGTACAAAAAGGAACAGAAAACGTGATGCTTTCATCATGCCATGTAATGTCCTACAGCCACTTAAATATCCACACAAAATACACTGCCTTTAAATTGTTCTCAGTTTAACTCATAATTCTATAACCAAGTTTAACTTAGATGTTCATGTATCAGACAGTCCCATTGCAAGGACTGATTTATGCTTTTCACACACACAGGGAAAATGACTACTTCTGTCATTTGTTGGAGTATAAATCACAGCAATATACCACCTGAATTTGCAGGGGAAAGCACTTGTAAGAAACACACACTGTTCAATCAAACAAACATAAAGATTGTGTCAGTAACATAGCAATTAGATGTATCTACATTATAAAACATTCGCCATCTCTCCCACACCATCCCAGCTCCCCCCGCCCCGAAAAACTTGTATTTCCATGTGTAAAGATCCATGGGTCACTCTAATACCTGAGTGACTAATATTGTCACATCATTTCTAAATTAATGAATAACTGCAAAAATAGTTCTTATAAATAGATATCCCTAAATTTTCATAGCCCGAATTTGACTTTCATCCCATAGCAATCTTACCCCAAGTCAAGTATTTTATATCGTTATTAGGTATCAACTTCTATCAATTCTTCTAGTGTAACATGAAAAACAATCTTAGAACATTTTCTTTGAAATGTAGTGTTCTCTAATAGCTTTTGATCACAACATTTCTGAGAGATATTTTAGTTTATTTGTAGAAGTTATTTTACAAACAAGTGCATAAATACACACTTCATGGTAGATTGTACTGATTGGCAAACATTTATGCTACTTTCTCTTGCCCTTGACCCATGAAAAGAGACATACTTTTCAGCTCAGTTATGGATTTGGTCACAAGACTTGTTTTAGAAATGGAATATGAGTGAATATGGCTTATATTATGACCAAGCAGAAACTTTCAGAGGCTTTGCAAGTTTCTGCTATTTGCTTAAGCTTCAGCCCTCTGCCACCTAGATCTTCCACCTAGGTCCCAGAATTAAAGGATACATGGAACAGACCTGACCCCACTTCACATCCCAGAGCCCAGTCCAGGAGAGCCAAGCAGAGCTGAGCAAAACTATAACCAACTTGTAAGCAAATGAGTGAGAATGTCTCTCATTGTCAGCCATTGCAATTTGAAGGTTGTTTGTTACTACAGAAAGAGTTAGTATATACCCAATGCTTCTGAAAGGCATTTAAGAGGGTATAATAAATGTAACCCTACATTGGCCCTTTTGAACCTAACACATAAAGGTTATTTGACCAAAAAACAGTCCATTGGAAACCCAAAGAGCCATTTTGTTCTTGACATCTTACCAGGCTTGTCTTTTTTTCTGTTCTGACACTTCTTGGTAGAGCTGAACAGCCCAAAACTGTTGAACACCTGAGAGTTAACGGAAGGGAAATCTCTATTAAAAGTCCAAAATCCTATTTCATAATGTCATAGAGCCAAATTGAACCCTGAACCTAGCTCCTTTCATTTTAATCCATCTCTCAGCTTCTCTCACCCTAATGATACCATTTGAGTATGAGGTTTCTATATTCTACTATATGTACTTTTAAGGATAGAGGCCCTGCCACATTCCTCTCTCTATGAATTCCCCCAGTGCTTTTCAGTATCATGCACAGAACAGGTGAGACAGATGACAGATAGATGATAGATAGATAGGTAGGTAGGCAGGCAGGCAGGCAGGCAGGCAGGCAGGCAGGCAGGCAGGCAGGCAGGCAGGCAGGCAGATAGATAGATAGATAGATAGATAGATAGATAGATAGATAGATAGATAGATAGATAGATAAGCAGGCAGGCAGGCAGGCAGGCAGACAGATAGACAGACAGATAGCTCTAGTTAGCTAGCCAGTGGTATATTTTAAATGCAACATTTTGGGAAGAATCTACTCTACTTGTTCTTTGTCGTGATTCCAGCCATATCCCACCGTTTGTAGTTTCTTTAAAAGTATCAACCTCTTCCCAAATTCCGTAATTTTTCCTATAGGAACCTCTACTGGCAATGACACTCCTTGCTTTTTCACATGATAAGGACTTAATGGATCCTTCAAGATCTCCTTTAATGTCATCTCCTCTCTTTCTCACTGAAACTGTAGCTCCATTAAGGCAAAGACATATCTGTCTTGTTCAAAGCAGTGTCTTCAGCATCTGGCATGATTGGCATGAGGTAGGCACTCAATAAATATTTAATATATGGATAAATAAATACAAAAGCTCCCCTAATACTCCTAGACTGACTTCAACCTCTCTTATGTTCTCATATTATAATTAACAAATACCTCAATTGATGATTTTACAAAATTGTATGACCTTTCATAACACCTGCCAGAAATTGACCAATAAATATTGGAGAAGTAAAATATTTGTGGCAAAAACAGACTGAGATTAACAAATTTGAGAGCTGCTTTTAGAGTGAGGACTAATACCCTGTTTGCTTAGGCTGGACTCAGAACCATGTTTTATTTTCAAGCATAGTCTCAGCTTGAAGATGAGCAGAAACTACTTGGATTTGGCCAATCCATGTGACCAATTAGATGTCCAACATCTTAAGTACTGAGGATCTACACAACGACATGGAAGTTCTCTCAAACAGAATGTTAAGGAAAGAGGCCAGACATGAAAGCAACTGCATGATTCCATTTACAAAAAATTCAAGAATGTCGAAAATTAATCTATGGTAATAGAAATCAGAGTGGTGGCTATGTTTGTGGGGTGAAGTAATTTAACCAGAAGTGAGCACAAGAAGCCTTCCAGGTACTTACGGAAGCACCTGGAAGGTACTGGAAATTTTCCCTTTTTTTCCCCACTAATTTAACTCTCTCTTATCACATAAATTGCTTCACTGATGTTTTTTCTTATTCTTTCCGGGGTTTTTTACCCTCATTTTCAAGGGCATCTTAAATAATTTTCCTGCCCAAAAGATATTAGGCTCCACTTCCCAATTTAATATTATTTGCTAACTTCTTAGGCATGCTTTGTAATTTTCCAGAAAATCATTATTGCAATATTAGAACCTGTTTCTAAGATAACAAATCTTCCTAGAATATTGCACCATGAGATTCTCAGACTGGTGGTAAGACACTAATGGTCAGTCATTTGAAATAGTCCTGAAACCAGTGATGCAGGAACAGCTATAGAAGCCTTAATCTTTTCTTTTTTACTGAAGCAATCTTTCATTGATGAATAAATTTTTTTTCTTTGTTCAACATCCCATCTCTTATAGCTAATTATCCAAAATTTAAAAAAAAATTAAGAAATGACAGTATAGTTGGATTTCAGAGGCACAAAAATGTACCTTTGATTGGCCATTCTTGTTTCCTGATCTCCCTAAAAAAAAAAAAATCCACCAGTTTTCTAACTCCTGAAATTCCATCATCAGATATTCTATCTATTGCCTTTATTTCTTTTTAAAAGATAAATATTAGAGGATAAAATTTAAAAAGAATTTTCAGTCAATTACATCTAATTCACTTTTTTGGATCCAAATTTGGGGTCTACAAAGGTAGAAAGCCAGCAGAGAAGCTTAAGTTCGAAAGTTTTGGAAACTTAAGGAGAATGAATGAAAGGGAGAAGATGATTCAGGGAAAAAACTTAAGCTATTTGGAGAAAACAAGAGAAGTAAATTAAAACACAAGAGTCTTGTATGGAGGTAATCTAAAGAACTCCTATACGTCAAAAAGAAAGGGACTGACAATCCAATAAAATTGGGCCAAAATGTTGAGCTGCCACTTCATAAAAGAAGATACACAAATGGCCAGTCAGCATGACCAATCAGATGTTCAACATCTTAAATACTATTGATCTACATACACAATACCATGGATGATCTCCCAGACAGAATGTTGAAGAAAGAAGCCGGATGTGAAAGAGCATGATTTCATTTATAAAAAGTTCAGAAACATGCAAGATTGACCTATGGTAATAGAAATCAGAGTAGTGGCTATGTTTCTAGGGTGGGAAATTTAACTGGAAATGGGCACAAGAAGCCTTCTAGGTACTGGAAAATTGCCATATAATGATATGGTCATGGTTTAATGGGCATAGTCATATGCTTAGACTCATCGAGCTGTACATTTAATACTTGTGTTTTTTCTGTTGATATATCACGTTCCCAAAAATTTATTTCATTTTTAAAATCAGAAGTCTTTGGTGGAAATGTGAATGGTATAGTCTGTGGGTCCTTGGGCCACATACTTTGAGTTACAGAATACAAACTTTAGATTCTCTTCCCTCAAAAGGAGCTGGTGAGGTAATTATTGAGATTTTTCTAGGCTCAGGTGAGAGCTACAATAATGCCTCTGCCTACTTTGGTCCTTGACTCTGCCAGGTTTCAACTTCTAATTTCCCCATAGAGTTCTTTAGTCTTCTCTCTCCTTATCAATCCTAGGTCTTAGAAACAAGATTTAGAGTCCCACATGGTAGCACCCAGTTGTGAAAATGTTGTTCTTAGAATTTTTATTCAACATTTTTCTTCTGCTGAGGCAGAACATTTTGAAATAAATTCTTGCTTAATACTCCTTGGAGTTGTTAAAATAAGAACATCCATCAACCAACTTGCTAGATCAAGTGTTTTCTCAATTTCTCCTCTAATTGCCTGGCATTTAGGTCCTCGTACATCCATGAGACAAAAAAGATGGAACAACCATTGCTGTTACTTAGTTGCCTCTTTCATTCAACTGTGACTTCCTTGAAGACAAGAAATTATCTCATTTATCTTCGTATCCCTGGCATTAAGCCTAGTGCCTGGTACATAGTAGGTGCTCATTAATTTTTCTTGAATTAAAATGAATGAGGAAGGCCTTCACGAAACCTTTTGCCAGAGGCAATTTTAACTTGCATTCAATATCTGAGGAGAGTAGGCGTGCTGCTTTGGCAATAGCTCTGACATTGAATAATCTGGATGTTCCAAATTTCTTGTTGCTCATTTATTTAAAAAAAAAAAAAGGTTGGGGGAAGCAGGGGAAGATTGTGTTTGCAGGCCAGGCAGACACATCTCAGACTCATCACCCTGTGAGATGGATCAGATGAGACAGCAGCAAGACCAAGGCCACCTGCCCTGCTGCTGTCTTCTGACTGCTGATGTTGCCTTGATCACTGAGCCAATGCAATTTCCTGCTGCTAACCCTCGCTATGGTCCACTGGGAGGTCTCATTTGTCACTGTCATTACCTTTAAGAACAGCAGAATATCCATCTTTAGGTGGGCCCTCTCTCAGTGTCTTGTTTAGGTGTCTAAAAAGCATGTGGTCAGCGTGACAATTCAAGACAGTGACCCTGGGTGCCTAAATATGAAGGCAAATCTATGCACTTTGGTATATAAACTCTACAAATAGTGATTCTGAAGAGCAAGTAAATATCAATTTCATTTTGAGTATGAGGTTTCTACATTCTACTATATGTACTTTTAAGGATAGAAGCCCTGCCACATTCCTCTCTATATGAATTCCCCCAGTGCTTTTACATATACATAGTCCTTCTTTCAAAAAAGTGACACTTTATTTTAATGTATCCTTTATAAACCACACTAGTTTTATGTCTATATAATTTACATGTTCTATGGGAAGGTCTTGATTAAATGAAAAGCTACAATTCAATCAACACTATCACCTTTGATCCTACACTGAGCCCAAACCAGTCCTGATTTTGCCTCCCCCGACAATCAGAAATCCATCAGCTGAAAAACTCATACATATCTGCCTCTGAAAAGGAGTTCAACAAATGCCATATACAAAATGCCTCCTTTCTGACATTTGACTTGAATAAAGCTAGCTTTCTTATTTATTAAACAAATACCTGTCTTGCACTTACTATGTGCCAGACATATTCTAAGAGTTTTGTAATCATGAACTCCTTTATTGTATTAAAATCTTATTTTATAGGTGAAGAAACTGAGGTGCAGAAACTCAGTGTCTTGCCCAACTTGTATCACCAGTAAATGAAATTCTAGCTAGGTACATCTTGTTCTTGAGTCTGTGGTGTCAACCACTACAGTCAGACAACAGAGGTTCTTTGGAACCAAACATCAGGCCAAAATTTTCCAACAGGATTCCAACAAAATGAATGTGTTCATTTATTCTTTCAGCTCTGGTGCAGAGCAAAGGAGAGGTCAGGGAGAAGGGAACAAACAAGCAGTCCACAAAATTGTACCTTCGACCACTTTCTCTTACATTTTACATCTCATCGTCACCAGTTGCATCTCCAGAAGCAGATGTGGAGATAGCGTTTGAAGTTCAAGATGTTCACAGATTCCCTGTGAAAGGAAAGAAGAGGAAGCAGAATTGGGTAGTATCAGGCAGGGAAGAAGTTGAGCTGCAGTAAGGCCCAGCAGAGCATTGGCCAACCAGCAGAGAGCAAATATGGCCTGTAAAAGTGACCGTGAAGAGCCGAACTGGCCAGACCTTATATACCCAACTTGCCGAGTTACCAGGTTTGGACTGTCCTGGGAAGGGCATAACTTCAAATGAGGCAGCTCTGCAGCTGAGACAGCTCTTAAAGGCACTAACTCCTGGAGCCTGCTGCCAACCACATTCCCACAATGGGGCATTTAGTCTTTCCTTGAGAGGGATCTGGTCATCTCCACATCTACCAAACTCAGAGTAACAGCCCAAGTCCTTATAGTTACCTAAAAGTCCTACACAGTCTGATCCCATTACCCCTTGGACCTCACCCTCACGTCCTGTGCCTTTGCTCACACTGACAATAACGCACTGGCCTCCTTGCCAGGCAACCTCCTACCTTGGTCTTCTGTTCTCTTTTTTCAGATATTCATTTGACTTGATCTTTGCTTTCTTCATATCTTGGCTCAAATATTACATTCTCAATGAGGCTTGTGGTGATCCTCATTTTAAACTTTCTCACTTCCCCCTACTCTCAATGCTCCACCACCACCTCCTCCACTTCATATTTTTTCATTGTATTTTTTCATCTTCTGATCTACTATATAATCAGTCCTACAAGCTCAGGACAAGGGAGATGCCACCCAGTCCATTTCCTACTGCAGAAAGAAGGACTATGTATATGTAAATATCTCATGCCATCTCTGTAAGACTCAACATGATTATTATACCTCAAACGAAAGAAATGTGCTTTCATTCTAGTTCTCAGAACAATCAAGTACTACTATTAAATTTTTCCACCAAATTCACAGGGATGGTACACTAGGCTGATGAAAGCATCCACCTAATGTCTTCCTTACTGGCAAAGCCCATTGGTTTCATCTGCAGTTTTACATGAGATGCACTCTGGCGTCTGGTGCTGAGATAATCAGTGGATTCTTTTCCCCTTTCTGATTCCTTTTCCCACTTGGAGGACTAGCCATGAAAAAGTAGGTGGTTATCATTTTGCCAGTCTTTCACCAGTCAAGCTTTTTAGTAAACTCTGCCCTACTACATTGGTTAAGAAGGTGATCACCAGATTCAGACTGTCTGGGCCCATGGTCCCACCACCTCCCAGATGGGTTTTCGTTGGCACATTGTGAACAGATCCATGCTTCAGTCTCCCCGTGTGCTACATATCACTTAGAGCATCTCAAACACATATTGCCCTGCCTGAAACAGGAAATAGCACTTATTACTGCTCCATAGTCTCCAATGTCTCTTTCTCCTACCTACCCCGCCCACCTCTGTCACTGAGAGCTGTATTGCTCTTAGTTTTCCTTCTCCTTGAGTCCTCTTTCCAAGCATTACAGCATTCTTAAACACTACTAGGTTTCTTGTCTCATTTAAAAACCCTTTTGTAAGTGGCTTACAATTACAGAATATATTCTATACCAGGACTCAGGATGACCCATTTTATACTGGGGAAGGAAAAAAATGGACTGGGACTCCATTCAAGAGCATCTTATCCAGATGACAGGAGACATGGTCTTCCAAAGTTGTAGGTTTCTCAGAGCAACTATATAAAACTGCCCAATAGCCCTATGTCCCAACAAGAAAAAAAAAGTGTAGCTCTCTGAAACACTGAAACATAAAACATGGTATTTTATGAAATCAGGTTCTTAATTTTGAAATCTAAGTCACCAAACTTTATTTACTTTGTAACAAATGAGGGCTTTAGGGCTTGTTTTTATTATTAACTAAAATGGAAACCAAAAGCAAAAATAATCTGTGAGCACCACCTTGTGGAGGTATCTACAACCTTCACATCTGTTTGGACCCTATCAATCTGGATTCATTGAACACATATTTAATATGCCAGCCCTGGGGATGGAAAAATAAACAGGCAAAACTCCCTGGCCTGGTGGAACTTACTTTCTAGTGAGAAGACAGAAAATTAACAAGAACAATACATGAAATACAAAACATAATAGACAGTGATGAGTGCTACAGAGAAATAATAAAGCAGGGACAAGGGTCAGGGAAGGGGAATTGCAATTTAAAATCAAATGGTCCAAGAAGGCCTCACCCTAAAAGGTATTTGAATAAAGGTTTGAAAGAGGAAAAGCCAGATACGCCATTGCCTGGAGTCAGAGTCATCTAGATAGAATGGCACATATGAAGTACCGAGTAGAAAAATGCCTGGTGAATTTGAAAAGGGTTGAGACCAATGTCCAGAGCAAGGGTGGAGGAGAAGGCAGGAGGCAAAGACAGAGAGGATGCATGGGGCCAGATCACACAGAGCCTTTCTGGCCACAATGAGGATTTAACATCTACTTTGGATGAGATGCGAGCTTCAGGAGGCTCTGCACAGAGGGGTAAGAGGAGCCACTTTTTTTTTTAACAGGATTGCTTTGATCAAAGGGGTCAAAAGCGGAAATAAACCTGGAGTGGTGGGAGGAATCTTTATTCCCAGCTACTCAGGAGGCTGAAGCAGAAGGATCATTTGAGCCTAGTGGGTGAGGCTGCAGTGAGCCGGGTGAGCGCCACTGCACTCCAGCCTGGTTGACAGAGCGGGAACCCACCTCAAAATAAAAATTAATAATTTTTTTTCAGGCATAAATGGGCAATACTGCCTTTAGATGTATGCCAGAGGGACCCTGCCGTACACCCATGTTTTAAAGAGTTCTTCGTAAAACAAGCGCACAATGTGTAAATTTATTATAGTACTCAGAGCACCTTGATTAGAGATAAGGGTTTATTTCTGGCTCAGTACAATCTGTAATCTTAAATATGTGTTCCTCTGACTAACACCCTTCAGGAACCCTGAGAAACTCATCTCCGTGCCTCTTACCCTCTGCACATCAGACAAAAGGTGACCGCCTCCAAACACCATCAGATTTACTGGGTTGTACTGCTGCAATCATGTACCCATGACATGGGAAGAATTGAGCAATGGGTAGGCTTGATTAAGAGAAATGCATCTTAACTTATCAAGTCCTTCCTTTTGGGGACCACAGATACCATAGATAACAGTGACAAGGGTCGCTGTTATATATCAGTTGTGCTGGGCATTTATTTTCTTGCTTTCTCTTTGTGTCTCATTTTACTATTTTGAGATACTCGTGAATTACATGGCATCTGCAAAAGTTGCACATTTAATGGCTAAAAGATAAGAATTCATATCACCCAAATTTGTTTTAATGCAAGTCTAGACGGAAAATTTATAATGAATATAGGTTCTAAAACAGTGTTTTAAGAGATGATGAAATGGCAATATAAGTGATCGTTGGTTTATATAATAAAATTTTAGTATTTTGCAATATTGTCTTCAATAATAATAATGCATCTTATGCAACCCACCTTACACTTTGAACCAAACTGAATCATAAAGTTACTACTGCATTTTCAAGTCTTATTGCCAATGCAGCTGAGAAAACTCTCTAAACAGAAATTAACTAAGAAATACAATGACTCAACAAAGGTGCTCAAATTTGACAAAACTGTCAACAGAACATGTATGGTATGGAAAGCTTGATTACAAAACATATCATATTCTTTTCTGAAATTAAGTTTTAAAAATAACATCTATGGGATAAATATAGAGTAATTTATGAATGAATGTTTTTGTCTTATTACTCACTCAAATATTACCTGCCTATCACTAGGACACCTAGACATACACCAGAGTAATTAAGACACCTTTGATATTTTGTTTACTGTAAGTCAAAAAAAAGCCATAATTTTATTTTTTATTTTTTTCAATACAAAGGCTTATATTTCAAAGTAGAAGGATAGAAGATATTTTAAATAAACGTTTGTTAGCTTCATTTATAAGCTTTAAATATTTCATATTTCAACATGTGGTATGTTGGGCTCCACTTGCATTTGAGCCTTGAATCTCTTGTATGTTAGAGGAATGCAGTTACAAAGTTATTGTTACAGTTGGCCGTAGTTTGACCCAGGACGTGGCAGTGAAGCAGTACTATTCCTCAAACTCTGTGCACATTCTGAAGAAAGCTCCAAAAGGATTACCTGACAGATTAAATTTAAGCATAAAAGAGACAAATAAAATGTCACAAGGTTTTTGGCCTGAGCAGATGAACAGAACTTGTATTATGTGAGTTAAGGTAGGATGCGGGAGGAGCAGCTTGACTTTGCCATGTTAAGCTTGGAATGTCCATTTCACTCTCAGCAGTTTAAGCAGTTTAGTACTCAGGGCTGGCATTCAGGTGTGTTTATTTGGTAGTCATGAGGGTAGAAAAAGGGTAGGGAGTGTGTTCAAATCCTTGCGATAGGATTTGAATTTTCTGCTTTTCTTCTACTTTTCTTGATTTTTCTACTTTTGACAAGATGGGAGATATGTTATTGTTGAAAGAAGGGAACACTCAGTTGTCCAGTTCTCCACCTTCATAGCAGAAATGGCATGAAGAACCTTGAACCTCCCTCCCAAAGCCACTACCAGAGAATAACAACTTTCAGGATGCCCTGAAAAGAACTCATAATCAACTACTACTCCTGGATCCTAACCCTGAGCTCTTAACTCCAGATTTCCTATAAAATGTCTACCACAAACACTGGTGTAAGATGCTAACAGATACCCTAAATCTTACACACGAATTGTTGTACTCCTACTGGTGCTCTGCCTGGTTCTCTTTTGTATCACATCCTGTGGTATGGTTTTTTCTTCTCTCTTCCTAGGCTGCTTGTCTCTCAGCTTCCCCAAATTGCTCCAATCCACTCATAGAGATGACATAAAGAAAAAAATAAACATAAGAACATATGAATAAGAGACAAAACTGTTCCCGAATTTCATTATTATTCAATGCTAATTGGAAAAACAAAAAATTTTAAGTGTAAGCATCACTTTTTAAATCACTCGCAAATTATTTTATTCTCCCTCTGACAAATATAAGCACAGCCACAACTAAAGCAATATTTCATTCTAAACAGGGAAGAACTGGTGAAGAAAGGGAGAAATGTCAGGAGTTAACTTTATCCCCACTGGATCCTTAAATGAGAAACGAATGCAACATTTCCAAAGTGCATATACTACAAAATGCCCCTTCACAGGATGTTACTTGATCAGTTCTAGATCCAAAATAAACAGAATCATTGGATAAACAAAATTAAACAAACTTATTTTCCGCGGGAACATCCGAGACTACACTAACGTGCTTTATAAATCTTCAACAGGAAGATAGAATATAGTACTTCCAATATTTGTTTGATGCAGAAACCACTCTTTTCCAACACTTTATAACAACTTTCAGAAATGCTATTCCTCCGAATTTGAGAAACATATATATAAACATCATTCACTTTTGAGGCTATCACTCATATATACATATACATACATACATCTATGTATATATGAGTGATACATGTATGTATCATACATGTATATATTTATACTCATGCATACATATGTACTCATATATACATACATGTATGTGTGTGTGATACATATATGTCTATGTGTGTATGTATATATGAGTACATTTATACATGCATGTATGTATAAATATATACCTATATGTATCATACATATATCATATACACATATTATGTATCATATATATATCATACACATGGTATCATATACATTATATATGTATGATACATATAGGTATATATTTATATATATACATATGTATAATGTGTGTGTGTGTATTTATATGAGTGAGAGCCTCAAAAGTGAATGGTGTTTGCCAAAGTAGGCAGTGCAACAAAGTAGGCAAAGACTAGAAAGTTTTCTATCACCCACTCCCTGTCTTGATGCACCAAGATTTGCAAATCTGCATAACTATGCCTTCATGGAACCAAATTCAATTTGGATTCAATAAATTTGCTTTTTAAAAAATGAAACCAGCCAGGTGCAGTGGCTCACACCTATAATCCCAACACTTTTGGAGAACGAGGCAGAAGGATTGCTTGACACCAGGAGTTTAAGACCAGCCTGGGTAACATAGGGAGATTCCATCTATATAAAAACAAAATAATAAAAATAAATTAGCCAAGCACGGTGACAAAGGCCTGTGGTCCCAGGTACTTGAGAGGCTAATGTGGGAGGAATGCTTGGACATAGGAGGTTGAGGATGCAGTAAGCAAGAATCACTCCACTGCACTCTAGCTTGGGTGACAGAGCAAGATCACATCTCAAAAAAAAAGAAAAGAAACAACAAAAATGAAACCACTGAATTATCAAAAAATATTCACACAATTATTATACATTTGCATTGCAAATTAACTCCCAAATCCCCACCTGCTCCAGCAATGTTATCACTGAATAACTAGACTTAATTATTACAGAGATGATAATAATGATGCCAAAGAATTTATCCTAATTAAATGTTCTATCTTGAAGAAAAGGCAAAAATTCAGATCAATAATGATTTCGTTTTATTCTTGATTCTTTTGGGGACATTCAGTTCTTCTAAGCACAATAATTTGATTAATGATTTCATCTTCACTATGATTATCAACTTTTTCTTACATTTTACCCAACACACAAGTCCATATAATACAAGTTTTGTGAGCAAACCTTTACACACTGATAAATTTTAAATATCCTTTAGCTAGTCTTTGCCACTCTTTCTGTGTCATCTCCATGAATTAAACTAACATGAGAAGAGTTCCATTTTGTCAGAAGGCAACCCACCCAAGAGAGTCAAAAACCTGCTGTCATACTATGCAATTTACACAAAAAGAAGTGACATACATTTATCTGAGATATAGAAGATATTTAGTAGGAACACATTTATTAACTATAAATCTCATTCATATTTTGTATACAAATATTATTATACTTAAATGGCATGAATAATGCTAATATTATAATGCTAAATTTTAAAGCCTAGCTACAAAGTTAATAGACATATGTTCTGAAATGCATATAAATATTTTTAAAGGTGGTACCTTAAAATAGAAATAACAATTGACTCTAAGTGACATTTAAAAAAAATTTCTGTATTATTTTTATAGTCTTGAAAAAATTGAAGTTATTTTTTAATAGCACTGGTCTATGTTAATTGACTTATTCCACTAAATCTAAACTACGGGATTCAAGACACAAACTTATGGTGAAATTCCAGAAGTTTCCTTTGGGTACAAAAGGAACCCAGTAAAAATGCTGTCATCCTCAGCACTGACATACACCCCATTCCAATCTTTTGACACTTCAAGCCAGACTTGGTCTCCTGCACTTAATTTCAAGATAATGAGGAGAGATGCCTGATCTATTTCCTGACCATACAAAGTTTCTCTGGACTTGAACTGCTTCTTATTCTGGGCCACCAGACTGATTCGAGCAGGTCGGCCTCTTACAGTAACATGGTAGGAAAAAACATATGTCCCAGGAATAGAGCAGTTAAACTTCCCAGTGACAGGACTATAACTCCCTTGGTCATTATAGAGAACCTTGTCAAATTTGATGGGGATGTTTGGAGGAGGGAAAGGCTTTGACAAAGCAGCACTGAAAGCTGACTGGGGCACTCTAGCCACCTCACCCTTGGAGCCTTTAAAGCCCCGAGAGCCCTTCTTCCCAATGGGACCTCGGACCCCTTTACTGCCAGTGTCACCCTTTGCCCCAGTAGGTCCCAGGAGACCAGGAGGACCTAACTCTCCCTTTTCTCCTTTAACCCCTGGATCACCTTTGGCCCCAGGCAGACCACTGTGACCACTTTTGCCTTCCATTCCACTGTCCCCTTTGCTACCTTTTTCTCCTTTTATACCTGCCACACCTTTCTGTCCTTTTCCTCCTCTCTCCTCAGAATCTCCACAGCAGCCTTTCTCCCCCATCTCCCCCTTCTCTCCCTTGGCGCCGGGCCCTCCGTGCAGGCCCGGTGAGCCCATAGCCCCTTGGTCTCCTTTTTCTCCTTTGGTACAATTCCCACATGTGTCTCCCTTGGAGCCTTTTTGTCCTTTCACTCCTGCCAAACCAATGTCTCCTTTATCTCCCTTAGGGCCAAGTTCACCTGAAATGGAAAATTAAAATAATGTTTAAGGATCACATAGGCTATAAACAGCATGCTATTACCACAGAGCTCAAAAAAGTAGAAACAAGACTACTAATTAGGACCTGGAAACCTGGTTCTTGCCTCAGTAATACCTGTGCCTAGGAGGCTGTGACAATGAACAGTTATATCATGCTCTTAGAAGGGGAATCGTTAATGCTTCTAAGAAATAGTAGCTTGTATTCAGATGACATATATCTAGTTCTTTTTGTTTTTCACTTTTAAGATAATAAAGAATATTAGGACTGTAGTTGTTCATTGTATTCCATTATCCTTTGCATTTTGGCCTAACCCAGGTATTCTCCTAAATCCCCACACTGTCCATTCAAGCCTAAATTCTTATTGGCAAGCAAACAGACCCAGAACGAGTCAGGGATTTTTATTTTCCATTGGCAGCTAGAGAAAGAAGCAGAGCACAGATACTATTACCTGGTCTCCAAATTCCTAGACCAGTGCTCCTTCATCGAGTCAGTACACTGAATTCTTAGAAGGATAACAGCAATTTGTATTTTCAGCTTACCTCTCTGATAATTTTAAATACAAACAGCAGAGAATGAAGGGCTACACTGCACATATGACTGTTCACAGTAGGTATATTTCATGCTCTACCTTGTGCTCCGGGTTTTCCTGGGTATCCTGGAATTCCCTGGTCCCCACGCTCTCCTTTGAGCCCTAAAATGATACCAAGATTAACTTATCAACTACATCATTTATGATATATCTAATATTCTTCTCACAATCGTGTCACATTCCAGTGTTTTCCTTAACCAAAATGGGTTAAACGTAAAATAGTGTGGAAAAAGAACTTAGGCTGGGTGCAGGGGCTTATGCCTGTAATCCCAACACTGTGAGAGGCCGAGGCAGGTGGATCACCTGAGGCCAGAAGTTCGAGACCAGCCTGACCAACATGATGAAATCCCATCTCTACTAAAAATACAAAAAATTAGCAGGGTGTGGTGGCGTGCACCTGTAATCCCAGCTATTTGGGAGGCTGAGGCATAAGAATCACTTGAGCTCGGGAGTTGGAGGTTGCAGTGAGCCAAGATCATGCCACTGCACTTCAGCCTGGATGATGGAGACTCTGTCTTAGAAAGAAAGAAAAAGAAAGAAAGAGAGAGAGAGAAAGAAAGGAAAAGAAAGAAGGAAGGAAGGAGAAAGAAAGAAAAAATTGAGCGTCATCAGGAATAATTAATTTCAACTGATGGTGAACTATTTAAAAGAGATCTGGAGGCAGTGATCCCTTCAAATGGAATTCATCTTTGCCCTCAGCATTTCCATGGCTCTTCAAACCTCTCATAAAACTCATGACATTCTGCTTGTATTATATTTGTATGTATTTGTGTTTTTCCCAATATGAATTTTGAATAACAGTTAGAATACCTTCTTTATAAGGCCACAATGCCTGAGAAATAATGTCATGCTCCCTACAAGTTTAAACACAGGGCACACAGGGCACTACATCCTGCTAAAACTAATGATAACCAAAAAAAAAGTCCAGGAAAAAAATGTTCTTTATACAGAGCATCAAGAAAAAGTCAATTTCCATTTTGTGTTGAAATATTTTTATATACATTTTGGACAAAGTATAGAAATGTAGGAATTCATAGGTGAAAAAAATGGAAAATATCTGGGTTTTCAGATATTTGTCATATTAACATAAAATATATTTTTATATTGGGCCTTACTAAAAGCCCATCCTATTATAGTTCAGTCACACTGAATTGATTTCAACTGTAAATGATTGTAACAATAATAATAGTATTAATAATATCTCACTTTTATTAGACATTTACTTTGCACGGATATTGTTGGAAGCTCTTACCTTTTTTTTAATTCAACCCAATCTTTAATTTAATATAATTTTACTTGACATTAACACATTAACACTCTTCTGTAACACAGGTTCATATAGCATAACACATTCAATCAATTGAAAAATTCCAAATTTACAAAAATTTATAGCACCTGCCCTTCAAGAAAAGGAAGGCAGATACTTTAATAATTATTTTATCAATAAAAGAAATTGAGATATGAAAAAAATTAAAAATTTGGACAGAGTCAAATACAATTACATATGACACTGGTTGGTATCAATTTGCAATCTCTATTGCTTATGATATAACTAACATCTTTTGTTTTATTTTTGTCAGGGAAAAAAATAAATCTTAAGCCAAATTAAAAGTCATGAGAATAGACTCCTCCCAGTTTCACAAGACCAACTAGAGAAATCCCACCATAGGTCATTCAGCAGAGTTTTCTAAGTTCCTACTCTGCATAAAATACAAAATTTGGAAATAAAACCATAGGCCATCAAGAAAATAACTGAATGCATTTTGAGAGAACCCAGCCCTAAATGGAAGTGAAGAGCCAATTCTACTCCTAGTTTTTGCCAATAACTCAAATACCAACCTTCGCCACACAGAGCCGTACCGGGTCTAGAGTTCCTTTAAAGAGCTTAATTGCTTCCCCTAATTTACTCGACCAGGTAGTGATTAACTAGAATGCAACTGTTCAACTCATTTTTTTTTTCTAACTTTCTATCTTAACCAAGAGTGCAAGCTAAGTCTGGAAGTGAAAGGAAAGCAGAGTTGCTACTTTATAAAGACCGGCCAAAGAATTTCTACTTTTGATCCTTCATCAAAGTATATTCTTAAGAAACTTATTTTATTGCACTTCCCTATTTTTTCTTCTATTTCCAGAAGTCTAGCTTCCCAATGTATGAATCACTGGGGAGATTCATCACTCATCTTTATTTCACAAGGTTTTCTGCTAACATAATTCAGGCACAAAAGGATTAAATGTTTCCAAGAATGAAAATCACGTAACTGACAAGTGTGAAGTAGCTCTCTCTTTCCTTAGCATCTTTTTTGAGTAATTACTTCACTGAATGTTCTACCAGAAATGAGTTAGGCAGTTCCTGAGCCATGTGGAGGGTGATGTATAGACGGCATTAGGTCTTTTGACATGTGACACTAAGGTTAAAACATTTAACTTGATGGATAGATGGTATTTCTACAGGCTGCTGGTATTCACCGAGGAATTTCTAAATATCCCAGTGAATCTGTAGCCTTCCTTCGGTACCTTTAAGCACTTGCAGAACCAGGGATTTCCTGGGACAGAAAGCCTTCTTTATGGATACACCCATGGAATTACAGAATTTCTGAGCTGGAAAAGAACTATAAAGGCACTTATAACTGCAAATCTTCTTTGCTAGTAAACAAGGTATAAATAAATATCTAGTTCATCTCCCTCAAGTTCCAAGTGAAAGAAAATGACTGACCCAATGTCACCATTGTAAGCTTGATTACTTCTGTTTTAATTAAGTTGTCTTTCCACCACTGACAGTGCCTCTAATTTCAGAGTGAGCCAAGGGATATGTTAAATTCTCCTGCACAGGCATACTATCCACCTAACCTGAATATTTAGGGAGCTGCCTGCTTTAGTTTGTTCCATCTAATACAAAATTATTTGCATCCAGAGGAAGTAGGCTCACATGCACATGTACAGGAAGGGTATCTCTGTAGCCTTCCCCAGAGACTGTACTCTGTGGCTGCTGGTCACTAGGTCGGCCAGGTGGTGAATGAGAGATGGAAAAGCTGTATGACAATCTGTGTGTGTGCATGCATGTGTGCAATGTTCCCAGGTAAGTTTAAAATATCTCAATAGGCTATTTACAAAGTTAACATGTTTATATCAAATATAATGTGCTTTATCAAGTATTTACGTTTTTAAAAATTACTCACCTTCAAGAATCTAGTATTTACTTAGCAAGTTGCTCTCCCGATAAATGACGCAGAATGAATTACCTACCTTTCTCTCCTTTGTAGCCTTTAGGGCCTTGGGGCCCAACAACTCCTGGTGGCCCTGGGAT
The DNA here is from genome assembly GCF_030222135.1 of Aotus nancymaae. NCBI lineage: Eukaryota > Metazoa > Chordata > Mammalia > Primates > Aotidae > Aotus > Aotus nancymaae. The sequence goes on along the minus strand of NW_026988431.1, from coordinate 54,225,171 downwards.
CCCCAAATTCCCAGCCTCTCCTTTAGGACCTAGAAATGGGATTTTAAACACATCAGAACATAAAATTCCTCTTTTGAAGTTTATTAGTTCCGGGGGGAAAAAACGCATTTTATTGCAATCAATAAGTGGCAATGACCTAATGATAAAATCTGAGTGAGAATAAACCATCACAGAGTTCTAAGGGCAATATTTTGTCTCATTTGCAATTTTGTACTACCTGAATAGCACATTAGTACTTGTCACTGTATTCATGGCAGTGATCAAATGATTCAGGGAAGCAGCATTATATCAAACAAGAACAAAATGATAATCTGACACTTAACCTCATGTGGACCACACTTTCAGATTGGAAGTAAAAACACACCTAGAACATTTGGATTTCCCTTTCATTCACTTACTCATTCATTCATTAACTATTTCTGAGGACTTCTATACACCAAACACCCTGCAAGATGTTAGGAATGTAGCCATCAACATTCCAGCAGTCCCTACTCTCATGAAACTGAGAGTCTATGAAACATAAACACTGAATCAATAGCCACACGAATAAATAGAAATTGTCACATTGTAGTTAATAACAGAAAGAAAAATAGGAAGGTCTTATTGTAGGTTATGGTAAAAGGACTTAATTGATGAGATCAGAGACTTCCTTGAGAAAATGGCATTAAGCTAAGACCCAAAGAATGGACTAAGATTTCCCAAAGCAGAAGAGCTTCCTTAAGTAGGACTAAGATAGCCTCTGCATTCTGAGCTCTTAAGCACTATGCTCTGTGGCAGAACCAGTCAGACTAAGACATATTAGCTCCCCAGGCAGGGTAATAACTTGGCACACCTCGAAATTATTTGTCAAATATATTTAGAGGAGAGAACAAACCCTGAGAACAGCCCAGCTAAATCCACCACTGGGTAAAACAAAAGCCCTAATGTTACAGAACTCACAGCCTTAGCAAATAGTTTAGCAACCAGCTGTGTCTACTTGACCATGCCCTTGGGATTTTCACCCCCAAGCAGCTTGCCAACCAAATAGAATACTAAGACTTCTGTTAAATATAATTTTCTCAGTCTCGTTAAATTTTCAATAATGTTTTAGCAATCTTGACATCTTGGTGTCCAAGCTACAGCCCATCTCGTTTACTCCTTAATGCAGCTCTACATAAATACTAACCACATTTCCTGAAACATCCCTACAATGGGATGAAATGAATGAAAAGATTGGAAGATGTATAATTGCTAAGTTTATAACATTAAATTCTTCAGGGAATGATGAACTTGAAATTGACAATCTGACCTTAACTTTACCTTGAATTCTCTTTTATATGACATGGAAAAGCTGAAATGTATTAGAATAAAGCTGAGAGTATATTCATTATGTATATATTATAGACATCTGAAATCTTGACATACATAACCATGGCGTTCAATGGAGAAAATTGCTGGGCAAGGACACAGTACTGCCTCAGAAATTCAATGAGAAGCAAACAGAATCCTAAGCCTTATTCTCTACCTCACAGCCATTCCATTTCTAATCCTAACTACAAATAGCACTCAGAAAATCCATCAGTCAGCACACGTTCTTACCAGGCAACAGAAGCTTCATTTACTCTTTTCAAATCAGCCACTAATGAAACAATGGTGCTGGTAATGAACCTGTGCATCTTGAAGAACCACAGCGCGCCACGCTGGGGTCGGTAATCCCTGACTTTGCTCTCGCCAGCACTGTCCAGTAGAATGGTTTGCAATAATGGAGATGCTATCTATGCTGCCCAATACAGCGGCTGTTGAGCACCTGAACTGTGGCTAATGTGATTGATGAACCGAAATTTTTACCTCATTCAATTTTAATTTTAATATTTATTAATTACTGCATTGGGCAACCCAGCACCCAGTTGCATTTGTAACAATGTGATACCTACACCTGTCTCCATTTGCATGACAAAGCAGAAACTCTTGGGGCAATTTCACCCCACAACCTACCTCTCAACTCTACCAATGTACAAGTGAGAAACATGACTTCCTGTATTTTCAAATACCTGGCTTTCCAGTATCTCCAGGTTCTCCTTTCTGCCCGGGTACAGGTGAACAACAATCACAACAATTCAAAAAGAAATCAGCTGTGTCAAGAGTGAAGTTTTCAAAGGGAAAGAGAGTGGCAGTGCCAAAGACAGAATCCAAGGCTGAGGGTTTGGTGATTGGTTCTGCCATTTCAGCCATTTCTGTGAAGAGGGTTTCTTCTTCTTGTGGAGGTGGGCCACTGGATGGCTTTAGACCCTTTGGCATCTCTCTTTCCTCAGATTTCTTCGTAAATTTGGTATATGGTGTGGTCTTTGCTATTGTGTTCATACCAGCAATAGCCAAAATAATTAAAATAGCACAAAGCCAAGAAAACATCCACATATTTGAGGCTGGAAGAAAGATATAATAGGAAAACATATACATATTACATGAGGTCCAAATTAAAAGACTAAGTAATATAAATATTACTTATATAAAAGAAATATATATGTTTATGAACCATACAAATGAACAGAATGCATAATACAGAATGATATATTTTCAATATATTTTATATGTAAATGTGTGCTTGAATCACAACAGAATATTTTATGTACTTATTTATCATAAAGAACACTTTACTTCAATTTGTCTTTCTGGTTGTTTTCTTAGTATTATATATTGTTCTCAACAATTCAAACTATCCTGCCAAATAGCAAACATGATCTATAATAAATACAACATGACTCAATAGTTCATATACCCTGTGGAAGATAAATGCATGTAATTTCCTGACTGATCTCACTCAGATTTATAGAAATCAAATACATTTGTATTAGAGGGAGATGAAAAATATTGAGCTGAATAGTTTATTCCAGCAAACTCAATTATTTCAAGAAAACATACTGGTGAAACAGTCCTTAAATCTACTAAGGAGAATGGTCCTGTTGTGAGAGCAATTTTTTAAAATCTACTTTAATAAGTAAAGATAGAGACAATTAAATATAATAAATTTGAATATATGCTGCATCCTTAGATTCTTCATATGGCATTTATCTCTCCACCTCTTTGCTTTGGGGAGTTTTTCTAGAAACTCACATTTATTCTTGTATTATTTTAATGGGGCAAAATGTGGTTATTCTTAAAAGGTCTTTGTCAGTGTCCAAAGTGATATGATGTAGGGTTTCTAATGAGGTGAAATTTTGATAGTTCAGAATATTCTATTCCCCATCGGCTCCCAGCAGTCTAGTGGGGAGACTAGACTAACAGATAGCCAGGGTTATAAATGCACATTTCCTGATAGGAGAAGGAGGGCATAATTAGGATAAATAGTAACAGCGTAAAGAGAATGGAAACAGAGACAGTTAAAATGCCTTCTGTTTATACAGCCCCTATTCTGAGTAGATGCCTTACATTATTCAATTTAATCAGGTCTCACAAAGCTCTCCATTCCCCTTAAGAACTGGAACAAGACAAGGATTGCTCTCTCTCACCACTCCTATTTAACATAGTATTGGAAGTGCTAGCCAGAGCAATCAGGCAAGAGAAAGAAATAAATGTCATTCAAATAGGAAAAGAAGAAGTCAAATTATCTCTTTTTGCAGAAATATGATTCTACATCTAGAAAACCCTAAAAAAAAAGGCTTCTGTGACCAATATATGACTTCAGCAAAGTTTCAAGATACAAGATCAATGTACAAAAATCAGCAGCATTTCTATACACCAATAACATTCAGGCTGAGAGTCAAATCAAGAATGTAATTCAATTTATAATGGCCATAAAAAAAAATACCTAAGAGTACATCTAAGCAAGGAAGTAAAAGATCTGGAGAACTACAAGGAGAACTACAAAATACTGCTCAAAGAAATCAGACATGACACAAATAAATGAAAAAACATTCCATTCTCATGGATTAGAAGAATCAATATTGTTAAAGTGGTCATACTTCCCAAAGGAATCTACATATTTAACACTATTCCTATCAATCTATCAATGCCACTTCTCACATAACTAGAAAAAACTACTATAAAATTCACATGGGACCAAAAAAAGAAGCCTTATAGCCAAAGTAATTCTAAGCAAAAAGAACAATGCCAAAGGCATCACATTACCTGGTTTCAAACTATACTGTAAGGCTACAATAACCAAAGCAGCATGGTACTGGTACAAAAACAGACACATAGACCAATAGAACAGGATAGAGTATCCAGAAATAAAGCCACACACCTATGGCCATCTGACCTTTGATAAAGTCAACAAATATAAGCAATGCAGAAGGACTCCCTATTCAGTGAATTGTGCTGCAATAGCTGGCTGGCTATATGAAGTTAATAAAACTGGACCCCTACCTTGCACTCTATGAAAAAGTTAACTCATGATGGATTACAGAATTAAATGTAAGACCTCAAACTATAAGAATCCACCCCCCAACACACACAAAAAAAAACCTAGAAAATGTCATTTGAACAACAGCCTTGGGGAAAAAAAATTATGACTAAGTCCTTAAAAGCAACTGCAACAAAAAGAAAAATTGACAAGTGGGACCTAATTAAACTAAAGAGCTTCAGCACAGCAAAAGAAACTTCCAACAGAGTAAACAGACAACCTACAGAATGGAAGAAAATATTCTCAAACTATCATCTGAAAAGATCTAATAGTCAATCTATAAGGAACTTAAACAGTTCGACAAGCAAAAAAAATAATAATTCCGTTAAAAATGGGCAAGTGACATTAGCAGACACTTCTCAAAAGAAGACATGCAAGCAGACAACAAACATAAAAAAATGCACAGCATCACTAATCAAAAGACAAATGCAAATCAAAACCACAATGAGATACTATTTCACAGCAGTCAAAATGACTACTATTAAAAAGTCAACAAATTACAGATTTCAGTGAGGATGAGGAGTAAAGGGAATGCTTTACACTGTCGATGGGAGTGTAAATTAATTCAGCCACTATAGAAAGCAGTTTGAAGATTTCGCAAAGAACTTAAACCAGAACTATTATTTGACCCAGCAACCCTATTACTGGATATATATCCAAAAGAAAACAAATTGTTCTTGCAAAAAGACACATGCACTAGCATGTCTGTTGCAGCATTATTCACAATAGCAAAGACATGGAATCAGTCTAGGTACCTATCAACAGTGGACTGGATGAAGAATATGTGGTATATACACACCATGGAATACTATGCAGCCATAAAAAAGAATGGGATTATGTCCTTTGAAGTAACATAGATGCAGGTGGAGGACATTATCCCATGCAAATTAATGCAGGAACAGAAAACCAAATACCACATGTTCTCACTTATAAGTAGAAGATAAACATTGGGTAGTCGTGGACGTAAAGATGGCAACAGTAAAAACTGGAGACCACTAGAGGGGTTAGAGAGAGATGGAGGCAAGTTTTTAATAACTAACTATTGGGTACTATGCTCAGTACCTGGGGATGGGATGATTTGTACCTCAGACCTCAGCATCACACAATATACCAGGTAAAAAATCTGCACACATACCCCCTGAACCTAAAATAAAAGTCGGAAAATATCCTTAACTTAAGGGGAAACAAAACCAGCTCCAGCAGGTAGGTGACACTATTGTTCACCTTCACAGATGAGGTAACAGGCACCAAGAAGTTATGTGCCTTGCCCAGAGTCACACAACCTGTAAGTTATAGATACAGGTCTGTTTAATTTCAGAGTCTAAACTTTTTTCCACAAATCATGTGGCATTTATAAGGATGAGGTGAAAGAACAATAAATCCAAAGGTTAACCAGACAGTGTTAACCAGCCCTAAAATATTATATATGGTAACAACAAATATAAGGCATGGTCACTGTCCTCAAAGACTTCACAGTCTAGTAATGAGAGATAAAACACAACAAAGGAAATGGAAGAAAATGTGAAAAGCAGCTTATTACATTGCATGTCCCCAAATATAGGCCTTTCTGTCCCCAAATGCAGACCCCCACACATACATATGCACTCTCTATTCCACAAGAGTGAGGACATCAAACACAGATACAATGCATCAGCCAGCCAAATCCAGCCCCAGCAAAAATTAAAACACAGAAATATTCTGTCTGGATATAAAATAATTAAATTTTCATTAGTTTACACAATTACATTCAATAAAATATTCATTTGTTCAAAAAACATTTATTTGAGCATCTGTGAAGTCTGTGTGGGATCGTGGAATATAAAGAAAAGTAAAACCTAGCCCCAGCCCTAGGGATCCTTTTTGCCATAAATATTCAAATACAAGAAGGCCCACATATTTGGGCAACAGAGAAATCACAGATTTGACAGAAGGCTAGAAGGGAAATATTGGTGACTTTTAATTCTCTCACCATTTTAAGAAGAATTAAGGTTTGCAAAATGCTGAGCGCTAATACTCTAAGATATTTCTTATATTGTCTTAGACAAGTGAGGTCATGTGAGAAAATAACCTTTCTTTTTCCCTGATAAATGTATCTGTGCCCATATAATAGATTATAAAACTGAGGCGCAGAGAGATTAAGTAGCCTACACAAAATCTTAGGGGGCTGGGATTGAAATCTAGGTCTTGACCCCAAAGTCATCCCATGTGCTTCCCACTGTGCCAGGGGATTAATGAGTGACCAAAGATGTTGCAGAAGTGAACTGAGTTGGACCCTTTGTGAAGCTCAACTCTGGGTCTTTCAGTAGAAGAAAGTGACTTTCTGCAGACAGGAAATGGGAACTTAATAAGAGCAATGAGGAAGGAGAGAGATGAGAAGTCTGACTCTGAAAGTAGAACCTATTGGTGTGAGGCAAACATAGTTACAGACCGTATATCTGCGAAGAGGCCAAAGAGCTACAGAAAGTAATGAACAGAGCTCATCAGTACGAGGAAGGTGCTCAGTTTCCCTATTGAAGGACATGGATTGTCTTCATATATGTTTCCTTTGCATTGAGGGTTCCTGCTTCCCAATTTAGATACAGATATTAAATGATAATGCTAGCAACACTTTGACTGTGATAAGGCTCCCTAAGAATTTGAAGATGAGGAAAACATAAAGTTCTTTGAAAGACAGTGGAGCAAGTGTTGGTAGTAACTTGACTGATGATGCAGATATGTCATTTGTTGTAACCAGAATTTTTCGTGATTGTGTAAAAACATAAAATTCCAGCCAAACAAAATTTCCACAATGAGTGAAGCAAGTAAGGACTCCTGACCAAATTTTAAGTCACTAAAACAATAAAGCATAACTTAAATGCTAAATCTAAAGTAAGTGTAAATCTTAACAGAAGGGTTACAAGTAAAAGTCAAAATAGGAGGTTGGGATCCTTAATTAGAAAACTGAAGTACAGGAAACCCTCTTATTTATCCTGAAGAATGCCTAGACTGGCAACATTTCTCGTGCCAAAAGTTAAGTCTCTTGTTTCCATGTTCCCAAAAACTAGTACAATGTTTGGCAAATAATAGGTGTTCCGTAGATGTTTCTCTGAACTGAAATGAAGTAAACATTGTAGATTGCATTATTGTCCCCAATCTTTTACCCCTCCTTGTACTCACACCCTTTGCTAAATGGATTTTGCACTGCTCCACACAAAAGAAATGGCTCCAATCCCTTGACTCTGAGTTCAGCCACGTGACTTCAGCCAACAGAATGAAGTCGAAATGACAGGGTATTAGGTCTCAAGGGCCCTTAGGTGTTTCCACTTGCTCTCTTGCACTTTTGCCATTGCCATCAAAAGGATATGAATGACCCAGCTTGCTAGTCACAGGAGGAAAATGAGAAAAACACAGAGTGGAGCTGTCCCAGATAGGATGTCCTAGCCAAATATGACCTAGAGCACAGTCTCCAACTGACCTGAAGACACGTGAGTGACCCCAGGTAAGACCAGCTGAGGCCAGTCAGTATCAGACAACCCTCACCAATCCCACAGTTATGTTCCAGTTATCTACTGTTGTGTTGCAAAGTACTTCAAACTTGGTGGTCTAAAAACAACCATTTTATTCTAGCTAACAATTTTGTGGGTCAGAAATTCAGGTCTGGATCAACTAGGTGATTCCTCTGCTCTATAGGGAATGAACTCAGGGCACTCAGAGTGTCCAGCTAGTGGGTTGGCTGGTCTCTCTAGACTTAATTACAAGTCTGATACCTTGTTAGAAATGGAAGATACTGGGGCCCAGTTAGGACTTTCAATCACATAATCTCTTTGGCATGCCAATCTCAAGATATTTAAATTTCCACCATAGCTCAGGGCTCCCAAACATATTTTTCCAGGAACATGGAAGCTGCTAATTTATTAAGGCCAGGTGACACAGTGACACTAGCACTAAGTTTTTAGTTAAACCAATCTCAGAAGCCAGCCATACTCAAATGAAAGGGGCATGGACCTCATTTCTTAATGTGAAGCATGTCAATTTTGACCATCTTGAATCTACCATAGATACACAAGCTATACTTTGTAAGCCATGGAGTTTTAGCAAGATTTGGCCACAAAAGCTAACTGACACCAAGAGTTCCAGCCTCTAGCCTAACATTATTTTTATCATTGAAATCAAACTGACTAAGCAGACTCCAGACAACGTCATCTTACCTTTCCCTGACAGAAGACATCCTTTGAGCTCCTCACTCTTATCAATCAGCCCCCATAACCCTGGAAGCTTCTCCCATTGAAAGTGTTCAAGCAGAATTTGGGCCACCTCTTGTTGAGATGCTTGCTATTAGAAGGGCTCTTGCAGATGCTATGATCTTGAATTTACCTTCCCTGAGATTCTGTGACGAGGTTTTATAACAGTGACCACTCTATTAATGCATAAAATTTAGCTGATTCTATAAAGTTTTATTCTAAATGTAGGAGGCATTATGTTTCTTCTAATGGTGTACTCTTCACTCCCATTAAAAAGATGGTGCCCAAGATTGGGAGAACATTCTTTGAAGATTCGTTAGTTTTTTCCCCAGTAGAAGTAAGATGTTCACACTGACCTAATAGTGCACATTTGGAAGATGATTGACAAGTTTTATGTTACGGCTAAAGCCACAGATTATAAATAAATTTTAATAACTATTAAGTAGTATAGTATAAGGACTAAAAGCCATTCACTTTGTAGAAAATCAGTCCTGAGATCAAGTTTCAAATCTTCCACTTTTTAAGTGATTTGGAGCAAGATACTGTACCCCTCTAAGTCTTGGCTCTTCCTTTCTAAAATGAGATAATAATAGTAGTTTCATCTTGTAAGGTTGTGAAACTTAATGAGATCATACATGAAAAGCTCCTATCATAGTGCCCTCAGTAATTATTGACTATTTTTTAAATGAAGATTAGATCTAATGAAATCAGCCAGAAATATTTTAAAGCAGTGACAAGTTTTTCTTATTCTCAAATTGTGCCAGACTGAGATTGCATTTGGGCATTTGATGTTATTCCCATCCTGCTTTATCTGCTCCCCCAGATCTCAGGGCCTCAAAGTCTGGGAACTAAATTTTCCAGAATCTCTGGACATGAGGGTTCCAGTTTAGTATTTTCCAGTGAGAGACACCTACATGGACTGGGAGAGACAGAAAGAAAATAGAAGCCCTCATTCTTCTGCAGACAGCAGACAGCAAATGCATGGCAGATGTGATGTTTTAGAATGGCTTCTGGCGCACCAATGTAAATACCTGCCTTGGTTCTTATAGGCGTATGTGACTAACGGTAACTGTATCTGCAATTCCTGCCATGGACAGCAGTAGCAATTTCCTGATTCTCTGAAGGCTCAAGGCAAACCTGACAGCTAGTGACAGCCATCCTTGCCTTTTGCTTCTTCCCCCTTCAATGATTAAATAAGCACCTAGTTATCTATATTAAATTCCTTTCTGCCTAACATGCCTATAGTGGCCTGAGAGCAAATCTTGTTATCATATCTTCTTCTCCATTTAATTTTTTTGTTTGTTTTTTTTCCATTTAATTTTATGTCCATTTCTTTTACTATAAAATCCCATCCTGCCTCCCTTGTTCTGTCCTATATTGAATTCTACATTCTCTTTCTTCTTACCACAATCATTCCTCATCAATCCACAATATCTTTATCTATTAGAAGCTGCCTGGATCAAATTATGTCCCAAAAGTTTTTCAAACAATTCTTCCTGTTTTAGTCTATTTTGTGTTGCTATAATAGAATGTTACAAACTGGGTAATTTATAAAGAAAAGAAATATATTTCTCACAGTTCTGGAAGCTGGGAAGTCCAATATCAGGGAATCAGAATCTGGTCCAGGCCTTCTTCCCATGGAGAAAGAAAGAAAGGCAAGACAGCTCAAGAGAGGACTGAACTCACTTTTACAACAACCACCCCAAAAATAGTGACATTAATGTTGACAAGTGATTACCTAGTCACTTCTCAACACTGTTGCATTGAGAATTAAGTTTTTATCACATGAACCTTGGGGGATACATTCAAACCATAGCACTCCCACAGTGTTCTGAGCCTTCAAATGTATTGCCCATGCTAATACTGTATTCCAGTTGCATTCTTAAATGCTAATTCTAATATAAATATAAATACTGTTGAAATAGTTTTAGGCAAACGGATATGTATGCATATATTGTTTGTGCTACAAAACTGGTGACCTTTTCTTCTTAACCTTATATAAAGCATTCTTCCCCTCTGACCCTGTATATTCTATGGAATTATAAAATGAGCCATTATGTCTATAGCATTTCTTTACTATTTGAATAGCTACTTTTAATTTCTCACATTCTTTTATTTGCAGCAATATTTTATGCTGTGTTTCTTCTCATACTCATGCTTCTCTTTCTTCTTTTCACTATTCCTTAAATTCAGTCAACAAATGTTTATTAAAACCTACTCTGTGTCAAGCACCAAATTATATTCAGGAGTTATAGGATAAAATATATACTCTCATAGAGATTACCTTTCAATGAGAGTCATAAATATCTTGTGGTAAACAAATAAACATTTCAGACTATAATTAGGTGCTACACAGAAAATAAATAGGAGTATTCGATAAAGAGTGACAAGGAAAGGTTATTTCAGACAAGAGAATATTACACAAGAATATCAGGAAAAGGAAAATGGGTAGAGGCAGTTGCTGCCACTATTTACATCTCCTTCCTCAGAGCTTCATTCATGGCACAATCCAATTTTCCTTTTTAAGATGCCTAGCATTGCACCTTCCATGCTATGCAGCCATGAAGATAAATTAGGGAGAATTTCTGATAAGTTATATCCTCTTGCCCCAGTTCTTCTAGTAAACTCATACAGGTAGGTCTTTAGAGCTCAAATCTTGAGTTCATTCACAAATTGCCGTATCAAAAGGAAGAAGGAGAAACTTAATGACTACAGCTTTCTATTTCCCACTTTATTTTTTAAGAGCAATTCCAGAGTGATTGTAGTCAGCTCTGATAGACCCATCCCTTTGTGTTGATAGAGGCAACAAGAGCATCATAATTTCTATTGTGCAGTACAAGGTTGTTTCTTCCCGAGTGTCTAAATAAGTGAATCCATTACAATTTTATCAAGGACATTGAATATAACATTACATCCTACCAAGCTAAATGCTTCTTGTATTTAACAAGTATGAAGAAAAGTAAGATATTCTCAGCATTTTTCTGTCAGATGGAAAGGGTTTGGCTTTGGTCCAGAATATAATACCATAAAAAGAGTCCAGCCGCAAATGTGGAAACTCTTGCCTCTATGGATGCCACCACTTTTTCAGTTCCTCCTCTTCTCCTCTCATCCTGCCTTAAATAAAAGCTGTAGGACAGGGAGCAGAACATTACAAGTGACAGTTGAGATTTGTGTATGCCATAACCAACCCTATATGGGTTGGTTATGGAGAAGGAACTCCACTTCCCAGAGCAATCAAGCTAGGGCAGGACCAAGTAATAACTCAGTGACTAGTTGATAGAAAAGTGAAGTCACCTGCATGGGTGAGAAGACAGGTAAAAATGTAGCCTAAATTTGGGCACAACAAAGCTCCATGTCTCCATAACCTTTAAAAAAACGTTTAAGGATTGGATTAGGCAAAAGTAAGAACAAAATTATTACTACTCAGTTTCACCGTTTTTATTTCCCTCACAGTGATTCTGACTATATCTGCTATAGTAGTTTTCTTATTTTATGAAAAAAGAGAACTAAAGGAGGTGAGGGAAGGGGACAGTGTGCATCTGTGGGTGTGTGACTGGATAACGGGCCTGAATTAAATTTTGCAAGATGATGTATTCCACTGATTAAAAAAGCAATGGGGAGCTGGGTGTTAAGAGTGAGGGAGGGCGGTATATGGGAACTCTCTGCTCTTTCTGCTTAATTTTTTAGTAAACCTAAAACTGCTTAAAAAATAAAGTCCATTAATTTTTTAAAAGATAAAGCAATGGGGTCCAAACATGTTGATTGATTTGTTCACTTGCCAGTTAATAAACTGGTCCTGGCAGCAGTTAATAATCTATCAAAGTTGTTATGCACTCCTGAATTGAAAACTTATGTATGTCCATAATACATTTTCATTAAATTGTGTTATGTGAACAAAAACCCATGATGGAGACAAACTGGTTCCATGTTAGAAACTCTCCATGAAGTAAAATTTCACTGAGACTTTTCTATTTATTTGATATGAAGAATTTATCTATCCATTAAAATAAGTAAGCAAACCTCTTCACCTCTTCACCTTTTTAGAGACCAAGCAGAATGCCTGTGGTGGGGTGTTCCTCAGGAGGGAATTATTATGTAAAACAAATGGAAGCTCATTCCTGCTCCATCCAGTCTATCCAGAAGTAACCAGAGTTGTCCTAAAGGGGAGGCTCTGAGGAAGCTTCAGAATACAGAACCTATCAGATGAGTGGGCTTTACATAAAAGGAATCTGTCTTTGAAGCAAAAGATGTTTTTCAGATACGGTGATAGATATGGAATTTTCATTACTAACAGCTTACTTTCTGTTGACAGCCTGGCTTCTCAGTGTTGAAAGCCTGTGTTGATCCTTTTATAAGTTCACTTGAATGCTCGAATGTAAGGCACTCAAATATGAAATATAAAAATATAACTACTAAAGATATAGCGTTAAATAAATGCTTTATTATGAAACTAGTTTCAATTACCCAACTCCCATATGTCTTTCATTTCCACAATGTCTAAGATCTTTTTTTTTTCAATCCAGAGAGTTCTAAACCTATTCTAGGGCTCAGAAATATCTTATAAACAAACTTCAGAAAAATCAGAAGTTCAAAGATGTCAACAGACATTACATATTCCAAAAGATATTCATTTTTCTCCTGTCATTGAAATCTGAACTAGTTTCAGAACCATTTAGCATCCTGGGTCAAGGAAAGGGCAGGCTCTGTTATATTTTAATTAGAAATTTCCAAGAATAGTCATTTTAGAGTCAATCTAGCTTATAGGTACAAAAGTTGGTTCTTACTGTGTCTCTAGTTCTCAAAAAGTCCTAGAAAATTCCCTTAATTACCCTTCACTACTCATAATGCCATTGTCACTGACTGGTATCAACATCGAAGATAGGTAGAAAACATGAGAGGATTATAGGCTACACAGCAGTTTTTTGGGGTGTGTTGGCACGGTGACCCTAGCACTTTCCTGCTTTGTTCAAACTCCATAATTTGGCATCAGGCTTCAAGACTTCATCTTGGATCTGGGCTCATAAAAAGGAGCCCTAAGCCTTGGTCACTAACACCTTGCTGAGGATAAGGTAAGTCCCTTTATCAGGAGGAAAGTAGTGTCCTTACATCAAAAACAATGAATTCAGACTACAAGAGCCAGCTCTAACCCCTTTTCTACTTCTAATGTATTAAGATTCTTTTTCCAACAAATTCTGCCTAATCATAGTCAGTGCTGAAGAATTAAATACCATTACATTCTCATTTTGTCACTTGGTCCAGGGTCCATTCCATGCTGGGAGTCAGCTCATGGAAAACTCTGCCTGTGGCAGTGGCTCTGTTAGACCCTTGAGAAGTCAAGGGCTCTCCTGGAGAGTTGAAAATAAGACATCTCTGATAAGCATTAGGATTGGGATCCACCCAGAGAAGAACAGAAGGGAGTCTGTCCCTGACAAAGCTACCAAGAGGTTAATGCATCACATGAAAAACAGCAGTAACTTCCTCTTTCAGGACAGCCTTGCTATTTAATACCCCAAAAGACCAAGGACAAAGAATGGCATTGTATAAGCACTGTAACTCAAGCAATTAGCCAGGTAATGGTGTGTGGGGTTCATCATAGCAGAATGTTAATTAAAACACTTGGAAGGAGATTACACAAAGCACTTAGATTTCAAATCTTATAAGCTACCAGTAGGACTAAATTATAGTAAAAGTCATATTACTACAGTAGGTATCACATAAATGAAAATAAAGCTTCTTTTCTAATACAGACTCTTGCTTGATATCTCATAAATCCCAGAAATTGAAAAAAGCAGCCAAGTATCTAGTCTTTATTCAACAATAAAGGAAATGGGATAAAGGATGTCATGTTTTAATTAAATATCTTCTTTGTTACCTTTGGCCTAATTGATACCTTGTATATCTGTACTTAATTGGTTTCTAAAGATTCAAAATTATACCTCTTAGTTTTAGTTTGGGATTCTGCCAATGAACTTAAGGGGAGAGAAGAGAATAGGAATTGATAAAATGTGAATTTCAGGAGAAAAATTGTTTTTTAGGGAGATCTTTGGATGAAATTCTTCTGTTTAATGACTTGTCTGACTTCATTCTCATAGAAGCATAGCATTTTCTTCTTTTTTCCTTTTAGTGCAGATATATCATTAGAAAAACTGACTTTTCAAAATGGAAAATAAATGACAGAGTTCTTTATGAAATTTAAATGCAAATAGCATTTAGCATCTAAATAGATGGCCATAATGATTTTCCCTGAATACCGGTAGAAAAAACATAATATATAAGCCTTAGTTTCTTTCCTAAAAATCTACAAGTCAGGTTTAAGCCAGCAGTTAATTTTTATTCATGAATTATAAATCTTTTACAAGAGGGAGTGAAAATAAAATGAAAATAAAATATATGTAGAAATGTAACATTCCATTAATTCTATCACAGAAAACTAAATGCATATTAAATTTTTATTATTATAATTGTTCTGTAAAATACCAGAGGCATAATATGTCTTTAAAAGCAAAATATATTTTTCTCTTACTAGATCATTGTTATGAGAGGAAATATATTTTTATGCAACTACCTATATTATCTTAATAGAAGATACACCACACTGTTAAAATCTAAACAAAATCTGATTTTTAAGATGTTTGTTGTACATTATCTCCGAAAGATATTAATTATTGCATAATACCAAAAATATGTCGTTCTACCTCAGTAATGCCAATATGTCATATTATCTCTTCGGCATTTGTTTATTCTACTTATCTCGCAGATATTCACAAATTTAGTAACTTTAAAATTAAGAATGATTCTATGCTCCACACCACAACTTCCATACTCCAAAAATCAATACAAAAAAATAGATTTAATACCAGAGAGGAAAAACTACCCGTTATCAATTGCATAGTTTTATCATTTCTATTCATATTCTTATTTCCTAGAGGCAAATTATATCAACATGACCTTTTTCAGCCTGGGATCTTATTGCAAAAAGTGCGGAAGATAAATCAATGTTTGTAATCATCTCCTACCTTATGGATGTTTCCTTGTCAGCAATTCCTCTCCCAGATGGCACATTGGAAAATTCAATCTCATTTACCATTAGACAGTAGTCTGTTTTATTTCTTTCAAGGTTTGCCCCTACCCAATGAGAAGTGAGTGCCTTGTGATAAAGGGAGTGGCAACCTTTTCAAAGTCTAAAGAAAAGCTCTGAAATCTGATGAAATGCAAATGCCTTGGGAATACTGAAGCCTTAGCTCTTCAATGGCCTGACTTTATCCACCATCGCCATTGGTTTATAGGACTTTCGTCCCAATACATTAAATTCATAGCACCATAATGTCAAACAACTCTCCTGTTTAGTAAATACTATAGCTTTCTGAAGTGTGTCCACTGTAATCTGTGATCTGGGCAGCATGTAGGCATTCAGAAGCATCTGCTTCCATTGCTGAGTAAGCCCTCACTGCAGAATAGACACCTAGGTGACTTTTCTGAACCACACACTCTTCCCCTCCATTCACAGTCTTTACTGAATTAGCTGCCACCCATTGAGAACTGACCAAGATATATAGATTCTTGGCCAGGTTTATTTTTAAAAAGATATCTTTGTCTTTATTGGAGGATACAATGTACAAACTTGTAAATTACAAAAGGGCTATGGGCTTCCTGATTTATTCATTCAACAGTTGTCATGAAAACCTTCCAAGTGCCACATTCTGTTCTAGGTGCTGAGCAAAGAGCAGGAGAAAGATTGACAAAGACCTGCTTTCATGAAGGTTATATCCTGCTGGGAAATACAACCAAAAATTAAGACACACACGTGTAAACAGTAAATATCAGATATTAACAAGCGAATAAACATCACATACAAACTAAAATAAAGTAATAGGATGAATGAGTGGTTTTTTTAGATTGGGTGCTGAGAAAAGCTGTTCTAACAAGCTGACCTTTAAACTGCTACAATGACAAAGGAATCTGAATGACAAAGGAATCATCTAGATAGAGGAAATCAGAGGGATAAGAGCACCCCAATTGCGGAGATGCAGAGATGGCAAGTACATTGAACTGTAAGAACACAAAGAGCAGAGATACAAAGATAACCCAATTAAATCCTGGAGCAGAAAAATGGTGATATGATTTAATATATTAACATATATAATATACAACTATCAAAATATAGAGAAAAGAGGGTATATGGCATAAACAGAATTACCATCCACCCAGACAGTCCCAAGGAACATAAGCCAATGAGACTTAAATATTTCACTCCCATTAATAAGTAGATATCCATTATGAGCTGAATGCGGCTGATTAATTTAGCCAGATGCCATGAAATATTTTGATTACTATCAATCCTCTCCTTCAGATTCTACACTCACCAAGTGCTCTCTGATTTTTTCCTCTGAGAGAATGCATTGATCATAAGACTTCAAATAATTTTATATAGTGATTGCTCATGTAAGTTACGAAGTGGATTTCTAATTATCACTTGGCTTTCTCCTTAGCGGTCCACTTCAATAGAATGTTATGGTCTTGCTGATATAACTACAGTAGCCCATGCAGTTATATTTCTCACTGTAAATTGATGGGCATGGTGGAAGCTATCTATCCCCTCCTCATTTTAGTGTTTCTGGGGAACTGATCACTGCTGGACACTGACAAGCTCAAGTTTATTCAAGCCACTACCTAGCATATCCCTATCCAGCCCCAGCTGCCCTTTTCTTAACATTCATTGCCTCCTCCTGATGCTGAGGATATGGCTATGGCTACTGCATCCTCATCTAAAATGCCTAATTAGCTCAACTGAGCATGCTGAAGAAAGCTACTGCACTGGCTACAAGCAATTATAAGCAATCAAGCACAAGAAGTGTATCTTTGAGTTTACCACATTGTCCAAGACATTTGGCAGACAAATATCAGTTTCTTCGTTTTAATAAAATGAAAGAGTTGACCTAGGTCTTTATTCATAGAATTTTTAAATTACACAAGTAATATATGAATACATTTTTCCTGTAAACATATAGAACATTACAGAGAACAACACCTCAATTGCTGTCTCCTGCTTCTGCTGTCTTAAGATGAACAGTTATTATGTATCAACCCTTTCAAACCCTTTCAAGTATTTATATCATATATCCATAAGTGTATGTGTATATCTATATATACACACACACACACAAAATCGGTAGTATTGTTCACTCTGTGTTTAATAGTTTCACATTGTACATCTTGTTCTGTAACTTGCTTTAACTAAGCAATATATGTCTTACAGACTTTTCCACATCAGAAAATACACATCTCCCTTAGTCTCTTTTAATTATTGCATAGCATTGCATTATATGAATGCAGTACACTTTTGTTAACTGTCCATCAGTTGAGGGCTAGTTAGACTCTTTCCAGTTTTTAACCCCTAAAAATGTTGAAGTAACTATTCTTATGTATGTTTTATTGTGCCTACAAAGAGAGTTTCTCTAGAAAAGCTCCAGGAAGGGAAATTAAAAATAGAAGCATCTGAATCTAGGCTCAAGCTATAGTTCACAGACCACCTGAATCAGAATCATAGAAGTGTTTATTAAGAATAAAGCAATAAATAAATAAAAAAAAAGAAAAGGGAAGCTTCTGTCTCACCTCAGACCAAAACCAGAACCCATGGATGTGGGAGCCAGAAGCCATGATATATACAAGCATCTTCAGTGGTTTTCACAGTGAAAGTTGGAGCACCACTGGCTAGGTGGCTCTAAGATGCTTACCGTCTCTAAACATGTACTAAAATGCCCGTCTACCAACCACTTCCATGTGCAAGACACTGCCTTAAGACTGTACACATGTTTTCTGTTAAATTATAACTTTCATAGTCCAGAACATGGGGTGGTTTGCAATTAAATCCAGATTCCAATCCAGACCTATATCTACTAAAATATATGAGGGCTCATGGACACAGTGCTTCCCTTCTAACTGAGCTGTGCCCCAGAAGAGTCTTTTTTCACCCCCCAGCCACATCCCACCCCTGTGATCATCCTCCCAATGAGTTCTGTCCCCCTAATGAATGCTGCCTCCTGCAGGGGCATGATCACCATGCTGCTCTGACACTGATTTTTCTCTTATTTTTCCTCTGTTATTACCAAAGCAGCCTGAAAAACCTTTGTCTTTTAGACATGGGGAAAGGAAGGCAAACTAAATGAGCAAAGGCTCATGTCTATTGCAGACCAGGAAGGTTACAGAGAATGCTGTAAATATGAACACATTAATAATTGTATTTAATTAATAATTTACTACTAAATGAAACCTACTGAGGTATTATTCCCATTTTATAGATGAGAAAAACAAGCATACAGAAGTTTAAAAATTGGCCCATTGTTGGATGCAGTGGCTCACACCTGTAATCCCAGCACTTTGTGAGGCCAAGACAGGCAGATCACCTGAGGTCAAGAGGTGAGACTAGCCTGGCCAACATGGTAAAACCCTGTCTCTAATAAAAATACAAAAATTAGCCAGAAGTAGTGTCAGGTACCTGTAATCCCAGTTGCCTGGAGGGCAAGGCAGAAGAATCCATTAAACCCAGGATGGGGAGGTTGTAGTGAGCTGAGACTGCACCATTGCACTCCAGCCAGGACAACAAGAGCAAAACTCTATCTAAAAAAAAAAAAAAGCTGCCAAAGATAACTAGGAAAGGAAGGATAGACCTAGATAGACCCAGCATTAAAACCCAGTTCCATCTGGTGCCAAAGTCCAGCTCAGAAGTTTGTTCTACGCTATTTTACCTTTCTAAACCACACATGTCTGTGATTTCTTTTCCTTCCTCCTTTCTGGGTATTTATTCAGGTCTTTATTGCTAACGTACAAGAAACAACCTTGAGCATGAAGTTTAAAGGAGTGTGGCCCATGGAAATCTTCATCAATTCATTTGAAAGTGTTCAGCAGGCAACACACATTATGCTGAGTCACATTAGGAATTCATGCCAGCCTATAATTCTCTACACTTCCTAGCATGCTGGCACTGGATGGATTTATGTGCCACTAAACTTAGATAGCTTAAAACACTTCATTGCCTGAGCCCTCGGTAATGCTGATAAAATATATGTGGCTGCACTTATAAATCATTATCTTTACTTACATTTAATAAAATTGAAAATAATGTTTTCCAAGAAGTTGTTGGACAGTTTCAACTCACTATGGGTTGGCTGTGGTTGTTTTTTATACACCATGTCCCTACGCTATTATTACCTTTTCTATAGTAGTAGATTACCTTGTTTCGATCATTTTTATGCATTTCTTTTAAGATAAAATTAAGATAATTTCTAATCATTTATAAACTACATTAAGTTGAACTAATGAAAAGTAAAGAACACTATGCTGTGGACTCAATCTTTGTGTTCTCTCAAAATTCTTATGTCCAAACTCTAATTCCCGTGGTAATTGTATTAAGCTAGTGTCTTTGAGGGGTAATTAGGTCCTTCATAAGGGCATTAGTGCCCTTATAAAAATAGATACAAGAAAGATGACACCTCTCTCTCTCCACCATGTGAGGAACAGGGCCCTCACCAGGAACCAAATTGGCCATCACCTTGATCTTGGACTTCTCAGCCTTCAGAACTGGAAGAAATAAATTTCTGTTGTCTAAACCACCACTCTATGGTATTTTTATTATAGCCGACTATACTGTCTAAGACAGTTCTTATTCTTAGACATTCTATAAATTAAAGTATTTCTATGAAAGTATCAGATGCCTACAATTTTTCAGTGGTCTCCCAAAAATAAGAGATAGATGGAATAAAAATGACACAATGTTAACAACGGTTGAATTAAGTAAAGAGCATAGAGATACTCATTCTATTATTCTTTCATTTGTCTATGGAGTGCAGATTTTGAAGAAGTAAAAGTTGAGGACATATTAGTCAGATTCTCCTCTGATATTGCTGCATAACAAACGTGTCTAAAATCTTAGTGGCTTGCAACAAAAAGCATTCATTTATTTCCCAAAATTTTACAAGGTGGCCAGGTAATTCTACTTCAAGCTGTAGATCTTTTTATTTCCGATCTATATGTCTATCATATTGGAACTAAAAGCTTTGCAGTGCATACACAACTTGTAGCAGATGGCAGAATGCAAGAGGGTGAGAGAATATACAATGTCTCTTAGAGTAGAATTTGTATAGTCATTTTTTCCATATTCCATTAGCCCAAGCAAGACATGTGGTCAATCCCAAGATCAATAGTATACCCACAGTGAACCATAGCAAGTGTGGGAGAAAAAGAATGATTGACAAATACAATCCGTGTCAGGGAAAACATTTCTTAAATATCAAAAAGATGAAAGAGGACATATTCCAGAGTAAAAGAAAGAAAGTATTTACACTAAATACAACACAAAGGTTTTTTTGAAAAAAAATCAGTTTTAAAAAATCAAAGGAAGCCACACTGAAGAAATCATGTAACAAAGCACAATCTAATGGAGGTATAAAGGTGTGAAAACGCTCTTAATTACTTTGCTTGATGAAAGGGTGTGTGTTGTCAGGTAAGTGATTTAAACAAAGAGATGCTTCTTTGAATACCACCAGGTTTCCAGTCATTCAAGATCCTAGAAAACTTGGAACCAATTGCAGCTGCCCTAATTTATCATTCCTGCTGGGAGATACAGATCAGGAACTCTGGAATAAAATTCAACCCTAAGCTGTGCCTCTGATTTCTGATTTATTTTGCAATAAACTGCACTATCCCTATGACTGGGCATCTTAACCTGAAAATTGGTATTTTTGCACTAATACAGCCTCTAAATACTACCTTTTATTCAATGGCCATCATTTCATGTATTAAAATTGAGAAAACAAAGTGTGTCAAGGTTAAATTCAAATTATTAGTACTGGAATATCATTCATGTATATACATATGCGTATATATATCATATGTGTGTGTGTGTGTGTATATATATATACATACACAAATATCCTCCAAAATGACTTCGTAAAGTGTTTTGTGCTCTTCAAGATAGCATTTGTACTCAAAGTAATTTATTAGGAAGATAACAATGAAGGCCCAGAATAAAGCTCCTTTCATAAAACAGCTGCATCACCAAGTAGATCATGTTCCTGACTCCTCTGAATTGAAGAAGCTTGTCGGCTTTCATTCTTTCCAAGTAAATCAGTCCTGTTGGGCTTCAGTCCAGAAAGCCTCTCTACCTTAGCTCACTTTATCTTTCACTGACCTTTACTCCCCAGATGTGTATCTCATGTAACAGTTCTGTACACTTGACCCTGACTACTTTGATCAAACACAATAAATAAAGGAATTAAAGGAGAAAGCTTCCATTACAACAGACAATCTTGCTCTTTTAGAGCCTTTTGTTTTTAAGAATATAATTTTTTCCTTAAAGTTACCTATTTAAAAATTAAAGTTTCATTGGTAACATGGAGTTCTGAAAGTTCCAAGCAGTTTGAAATTAATTTTATTCTTTATAAGAGTTTAATTGCTGTGAAGTTTTTGCTTCATCCTCTCCCTTATTGAAAATCTTATTTCAAAAATATTCATTTGTTTTCAGCTCTGGTAAAGTTATAAACCTCACAGTGGAAAATTTAAATGGCAAAGAGCTTCCTTCTATTTTTATAATTTAATGTGTAAATAAAGTCAAAATTTAACAACTAGTCATTTCACTATACTTGTTCGTCATTTAAGTTGACTGCCAGAAGAAAAGAAAGATTATCTTTTTGGTTGCTTCAAACCTTTTTTAAAACCATTTAGCTTTTTCCCCATTGATTCAAGCAATAAGAGACCTAATGTTCCTTGAACAACTTATATTTGAAAATGCCTTTTGCTTCCTGAAAATATTCAAGTTTTATAACATTGAGGGTTTTTTTCCAATAAAGTAAAGTTCCAGAATATAAGCAAATCTCCCACAAGGGACCTTTGAAATATTGCAATATGCCAGCAATTCAATTTAATCACTAAAAATAGTTCCTTTTATATCATATATTTGCTTTAAGTCTTACAGATGTATACTTTTCCTCTATAAAACCAATTAATATCTGCTAATATGCATCCATCACTAATATACATTAATATCTAAGTGTTTATTTTAAATACATGGTAAGGTTCCATTTAAAATGAAAACCTTTTGCAGTTATTTGAATTCAATCTGAATAGTGACTTTGAGTATCTGAAAATAGTCCTATTTAGCAGCAAAACAATCCCAAGAAAATAGTCATAGATCAAAAATAAAATACACGTATAAACTGATTTTTCTCCAGGTTCTAAGTCACCTTAAGAGTGATTTTGTAAAATTTTCCTTGCTTTTATATGCATGTCCTAAGACCACCCCCAATTATGTCTAGGATTCCTGGTGGCTGTCTTGTCAGGTGACTGCATGGGCCCCACATGGCTACCACATCTCATCCTTCCCTGAGTCTGTCTTGGACACCATCTGTGCTCCTACAGCAATGGAGGATGATGGTGCATTGTGAAGCTGGAAATGTACTTTCCTCCCTTGTGTTAGGCCCTTTTGGAGAAGCCTGAGAGTAAAGTGCTTGTTTGCTTGATGTCTTCAAAAGATTTAAGTTGTTAAATTAAGTTTGACCTAAAGCTGCCTCCTTACTTATTTAAGTTCAGCCTAAAGGTTATTCTGTACATAATGAACTATAACCTAACTTGATGTGTAAACAGACTGTAACCTACTCCTTAGATATTTACATATTTATTTAAGTTCATATTTACATATTTAAGTTCAGCCTAAAGGTTTACATATTTAGATTCAGACTAAAGGTTTCCCCATAATGAACTGTAATGTAATTTGATGTGTAAATAGACTGTAACCTACTCCTAATAAAAAGTAGCTGAGTCTCAGCCAATCACAGCAAGTTCAAGTAAGGCAAAGACCCAGCTGCACCCAATCCAGCTGTTTCTGTATCTCACTTTTGTTTTCTATACCTCACTTCCCTTTTCCTGTCCATAAACGTTATCTGGTCATGTGACAGCCTTGGAATTTCTCTGAACCTATTCTGGTTCTGCAAGCTGCCTGATTGATTAATCAGTCTTTGCTCAAACTCTGTTAAATTTAATGTTTCTAAAGGTTTTCTTTTAACAAAGTAAAAAACATTTTCCATTTCTCTCTCTTGTACCACATATAAGTCCAATGAGACTAGCCTGGGGGATGAATTTAAATAACATGAACATATTAAAATTACCCTTTCTAAGGGGCAATTTACACCCTAAGAATGAATTCCTCTCTCAGGAGGGTTCTTAGTCCTTATGCATGTTAGCTTCACTTTCCTCAATGTTAACCCATCAGTTTCTACATAAGGGAGCCCAGGACATGCCATCCCAAAATATGACTGTTGGAGATCAGAATATACCATCCCCAAATATGCCTTTCTAGAATATAATTATTCTGAGTTGGTTACTTTGAGGAACTGCAGACACAGGAATGGTTCTGAAAAGTTGCCCTTCTGTAAGAGAAATTTACATCTAATAGAAACCTCCATTTGTAAGGATATCTCCCCCTCTATACCCAGAAGAAAATGATGACTAAATCCCCAGAACTCTTAATCATTGGAGAAAGCATTGACTCAAATATGCAGAGCAACCTTTAGCTTTGTTCCTTTCTCAGCCTTCTCATCTTAACCAGGCCTTTCCATCCTTCTTTCTGTTTCAGAGAATGATGGTATTTAAGCCTGAAGCTTAAACCACCCCTTTGAGATCTACTTTAGAGATTCACTCCTTTCTCTGAGTTATCTCTCATATATATAGGATTTGTGCACGTGCTACGGTCTGAATCTGTGTTTCTACAAAATTCATCTTGAAACCTAATCTGCACTGTGATGGGTATTAAGTGGTGGACCCTGATGAATGATATTAGTTCCCTTACAAAAGAGATTGAAAGGAGGACACAGTATTCACCCTTTCCACCATGGGAGCACACAGAAGAAGGACCATCCACAGGAAACAGGCCCTCACCAGACACCAGATCTGCTGATGCCTTGATCTTGGGCTTCCTGGCCTCCAGAATTGTGAGAAATAAATTTCTGTTGTTTATAAATAGCCCAGTCTAAGGTATTTTTGTTGTATTCCCCCAGTCAGAATAAGACATGTTTTTAAAATTTGCTTGTTTTTCTCTTGTTAATTTGCTTTTTATTGCAGGAATCTGTTTCAGCTAAGAACTATGGAGGATATAGGCAAAATAATTTTTCCTCCCCTACACAGTAACACTATAAATGTCTGGATCCTACTTAGATGTAAGATTCCTGTTCTAGGTGATTATCCACAACAAAAGTAATAGGTACATACAACTAGTAACAGGTAGATATAACTAAGACATTTTCAAAACTATTTATATCTGCATATTAAATAGGAACTTCTGAGGAGAGAAAAGATCACCTGGTGACCATCAAGCGGGCCATCCAGAAGCAAAACTCCTTATCTGGGGAATTTAGAAGTAATTAGACTTCCTTATTATTTAAAGCCAGCATCTGGTACCAGCTTTCTTTCCTAAAAACGTTTAAGTAACTGGAATTTCTACACATCTCCAGAATGCATGCATGTTGAAACTCATTGTGCAATGCTTGCTGACATTAAGGCACCAAATGTCTACACATGCACACATGTAATCATTTATCATGACCTATGTGGCTAATGTGGTCCAAATGACCCTTAAGCTCCCTTTTTTTTTTTTTTTTTTTTTTAATATGGAGTCTCTCTCTGTTGCCAGGCTGGAGTGCAGTGGCACAATCTCAGCTCACTGCAACCTCTGCCTCCCAGTTTCAGGGGATTCTCCTGCCTCAGCCTCCCAAGTAGCTGGGACTACAGGCACACACCACCACACCCAGCTAATTTTCGTATTTTTAGTAGAGGCAGGGTTATGTTAAGGACCATAAATGTTCCCAAGAAAATATCCACTCCAGTGACCTCAGTCCTCTGTTGCTGAGGCACCCCGCTGCACTTTCCTTTTCAAACCTATACTGGTGTTGGTAAATTCTTACTAACCTATGACTCACAAGACACCCACATCCGAGGCTGGCTCTTTGATACCTCGCCCCACAACTTCAAACACTTGCAGCTTAACTTCAGAGGTACACGTTGTTGTAGACATTTGCAGATGTCCTGACTGACAAGTTTTCTCTTTTTGTTTGGTAAATGTTTAAGCTTAAGAGTCCTGCATCGTCAAGGCAGAACCCGGGAAACAGCCTCCCTTGCAGCTAGGACTCAGGCAAGTGACCCAGTCTCTACCAATAATGTGTACTCAATGAGGCTTCAGTGCGGAAGTGAGCATCTTTAGGAAGAAGTCTCTGCACTGATTTCATCATGTTGGTGATGCTTACAGTAGAACTGTCTGGCTTTCTCAGACTTAACCTACGCAAAGCAGAAGAGAAACGGTCTCCTCTTAGCGTTTGCTTTTGTTAGCAGGATTCCAAAGCTGCTGGAGTGACCTCAATATTTTACAAACTTTCCCTGAAACAGACCTTCCTGTTTCCTATAGCTTTTCTGAATGACATGGGACTCAAACAGGAGCCCAATAACAACTACACTCTATTCTGAGTATGCCACCTTTACTGATGACTAAGTCTTTTTCACTAAAGACTGTTGGCGTTTTCAGCAAACTGACTCATTCTTCCCTATATAATATTCCTTAAGCCTCCCCTGCAAATAGACATCTGTTGGCTCAACCCACACTTTTACTCTAGCCAGGTCCAAATCCCACTTAGATTCAAGCAGGAGTCCTGACTTTATCAATGTCTTTAGTGGTTAAATTACTAAAGGATGAGAATGTTTAAACAAATCTAAACATGTTTAAATAAACAGTCATAATGTTCAATTTTAACACTGTAGAGTACCAAAAAAGGTCTTCTCACTATCAGTGTAATTCCAAGTCCCTTTCTACAATACAAAAAGACTCCATCTTTTTCTCATGGCTCTTCCCCTGAGATATTCCTAAGGACCTCCAGCATAGTTTAATTAATTTAAAATGTTAATTCCTGGTGACTACTATCTGAGCCTCCTCAGACAGCCAACCACCCCTTTGGTTTCTGCCCATGGTCATCAGAGCTATTCAGACCAATTTGCTATTGCAATTCTCCTCCTGGGGCTGGGCCAGGGAACTCAAGCAAGAGGCACACTCTGTGCCCAAAACCAGCCTTCCTTATGAATGACTCTAAGCCTGTCTAAACTATACCTCTTTGACTTCCCAAAGCACAACTACAAGCAAGCACTACACTCCTGACAAGACCATCTCAAATTCTTAATCATTCAGTCTTAAACAAACCCAGTACAGGGCACTAGTAGTCCCTATTGAATATCTTTGAGGGAAACTACTTCTGTTTCCTCTTTTAGAAGTAAAATATGTATATCCAGTTGACATCATTAAACAGAGCACAATGCATGCGTTCCAATTCAAGATAACCTTACACTTTTATCCAAGAGCTTTGGGTGGGTACTTACTTATCTCACATACTTAGAATGAAAGAGCCTATTCTGGAGAATTTTCTTAACAAAGGTAGTCAGTTTCAAAGGTAAAGATGTCTTTACCTCCATAAAACCAAACTGCCAGAAACTCTGAAAAGAAGTGTCCTCAGTAAATCTTTTAAAAAAGATATATTTCTGTTATATAATTTTTTAATCTAAAAATATTAGTGTTTCTTTACTTTAAAGGTCATTTAAAGGTTGTTTTAAATTAAATTATATATGTTTTTAAAATAAATCTAGCTGCAGATGGTACAAAATTTAAAATACTCAAAGTAGCGTTCTCTCTCCCACCCCATTCTCCTCCTTCTCAGAAACAACCACTCTCTGTAGTATTTTGTTAGTCCTTCCAGAGATTGATGAAGAAGCGATACCAGCATAATGGCACAATATTTCTTTGAAATCTTCCCAAATCAACTTCTCCTTAAGATTACAGTTAACTTCTCACATGTTTGAATTCTATTGTCTTCCAATGTCTATGTTTTCTTCTCATTTCTATAATTGCTTTGGCCTTCTACCTTTTTCACTTCTCTTATTCTTCCCAACTGCAAGATGGTTTCTATTTTTCCTCAGTAAAAGGTAAGACAGTAGCTTTGTTCTGCACAGTTAGGGAAGTAATTTTTGTTAGATTTTGATCAACTATTTTGCTACTTATTCTGACTTTTTAAGCTTTTCTGAGATTATGCAAACTAGTGCAAAAGCATGTATAAAGAATTAAAAACCGTGAAGGATCTGAGGCTTTAACCTACTTACAAATTAACACATTAGCCTTTCACAGTCTAATGGATCCAGGTAGGAAAAAATGAAACTTCTGGATCAGAGGCAGATAGTTTACTGCTCAGAGCAATGCCTATAACAGAATATCAACATTCATGCCACTTCCTCAAGGCTTAAATTCTACAATGTAAAATCAAGAGGGCCAAATGATACCTTCTGTGTAGTATAGTACATTACAGGTGAGAAACCCTCAGCATAACATCCCAAATCTTCTATAATGAGGTAAACTTGTCTGACTTTTGCTCCTAAAGAAGATGTATTTGTTATATTTGGAAGTAAGCAAGTCTTCCCCCTGCTCTGGAGAAGACACTATCACTACCTTCCAAGCCAGTTTACTACACATTTTTGAAGAAATAGTTCATAACAAGGAAGTCAGTTCCTCTGCTCACTATGCAGAAATGTAAGACACAAATGGAGAATTGTCTCCAAACATAGAGTGACTACCATGTGCTGGACACTGGTAAGAATTCTAATTCCTCCATTCAGCAAGCTTTTATTGCATACCTATTTTTTTTCAGGGACTATAACAAGTATCCATTAAAGGAGATAATGTATGTGAAGAAATTATTTAAACTATGGAAAAACAAGTGTTAGCTATTTTTTCTACTACCATAGTTCATTTATCTTTTTGGTATTTTCCTATTTTGGTAGTTATTGCATTCATTTCCAGTCCTGGTTATCTTCCAGTATTGATCTTTTACATCTACAATTAAAATTTAGTTGAAGAGTCAGAATACTAAAGCTTCAGAACCTGGTTTCCTTTGCACAAAACAGGCTGATTTCTCTGTGCCCATAGCCAGCCATCCTGGGCCTTCAATCCTTTCCTTTCAGAAAGGGATGAAGTCTGGAACATAAAAATGCCAAATTCTCAGTTGTGAAATTAAACAATACTTAAACACATTAAAAAATGTTTCCCATGCGAAGCAGTAGTAGGATCATGCCTGTGAATAGTCACTGCACTATAGCCTGGGCACCATCGCGAGACCCCCATCTCTAGAAAATGAAAAATTCCGCAATCAAAAGAAATGGACCAGCTGAAAGAATAAAAATAACAAGATTCAACTATAGTTGAATAAAAGTTAAGAACTTCAATATCCTACTCCCAGCATTGAACAGGTCATCTAGAGAAAAAATCAACATGGAAACATCAACGTAAAGAGCACTATACTCCAGTATGACCTAATAGACGTCCACAGGACATTCCATCAAACAGTTGCAGAATGGACATTCTTCTAATCAGCACATGGAATACTGGAAAGGCCATACATTAAAGCAAAAAAAATGAGTCTTAAAGAATTTTTTAATCAAAATCATACCATTTATCTTCTCAGACCAAAATGGGAACGATCTAGAAATCAATAAAAAGAGGAATTTCGGAAACTGTATAAATATATGTAAATTTAAAACAGTCTCCTGGATGACTATTAAGTTAATAAATAAAAAGGAAATGTAAGAATTTCTTGAAACAAATGAAAATTAAAACACAACATACCAAAACCTATGGGATATAGCAAAAGCAGTGCCAAGAGGAAAGGTTATACCAATAAACACCTACATTAAAGGAGTAGACAGATTTCAAACAAACAACCAAATCATGTAGCTCAAGGAACTAGAAAAGCAAGAACAAACCAAAATTAGAGCAGAATTTTTTTTTTGTTTTTTGAGACAGAAACTTACTCTGTCCCAAGGCTGGAATGCAGTAGCACGATCCTGGTTAACTGCAAGCCTGGCCTCCTGGGTTCAAGCGATTCTCCTGCCTTGGCCTCCTAAGTAGCTCGGACTACTAGCACCCATCACCACACCCAGCTAATTTTTTGTACTTTTAATAGAGATGGAGTTTTGCCATGTTGGCTAGGATGGTCTCAATCTCTTGACCTTGTGATCTACCTGCCTCAGCCTCCCAAAGTGCTGGGATTACAGGTGTGAGCCACTGCACCCAGCCTAGAGCAGAATTTTTTTAATTGAAACTAAAAAACAGTACAAAACATCAATGAAAAAGTTGGTTTTTATGTAAAGATAAACAAAATTGACAAATAATGAGCTACACTAAGAAAATCAGAGAGCAGAACCAAATAGATAAAATCAAAAATTAAAAAGAAGAAGAAAGAACAACTTATGCCACAGAAATGCAAAGAATCATTACAGATGTTTATGAAAAAACTATCAACAAGTTGAAAAACATAGAGGAAATAGATAAATTTCCGGACACATATAACCTACAAAGATTGAACCAGTAAAATACAGAAAATCTGAGTTTACCAATAATAACAAGATTAAATTAGTGATAAAAGTCTCCCAATTTCTTTTTTTGAAAAAGCCCAGAACCAAATGAATTTACTACTGATTCTGCAAAACTTTGAAAGAAATAAAACAAATTCCTCTCAAATTATTCCAAAAAGTTGAAGGGGGAATTCTTTCTAACTCATTCTATGAGGTCAGCATTATCCTAATACCAAAAACAGACAAGGACACACACAAAAAAAGAAAACTGCAGACCAATGGCCCTAATGAAAACAGACTCAAAAAATTCCAAAAACATTTTAGCAAACTGACTCCAGCAGCACAACAGAAAGATTGTACATCACGGTCAAATGGGATTTATCCCAGGGATACAAAGATGATTTAACATACACAAATCAATAAATGTGATCTATCACATCAACAAAATGAAGAACAAAAACTATGTAATCATCTCAATAGATGCAGAAGAAACATTTTATAAAATTTAACATCTCTTCATCATAAAAATTGTCAAAGAGTAGTTATAGAAGGAACATACCTCAACACAATAAAGGTCATATATGACAAACTCACAATATGGTTTGTCTTCCCATAACTTTTGCAAATCAAATTATGCTCACATGAAGCAAAAAATGAAAACATATCCTTAGGATACTTTTTAAAATTAATTTTATGCATAAGTACAAATAAGGAAATATCTATTATTGAGGTGACAAATATTTATTTAATTATAATGTTTCCTGAGAATTAGAAAACTAGCATTACCAGGTAGGAAAGCAGGGAAGATAGGAAAAGGTTGTTCTATTTGCACAAAGTTACAACTAGAAAGGAAGAATAAGTTCTGGTGTTCTATTTCATAGTAGGGTGACCATAATCAACAATAAGGTATTGTGTATCTCCAAATACTTAGAAGAGAGGATTTTGAATGTTTCCACCACAAAGAAATAAATGTTTGAGGTGACAGGTATACTAATTACCCTGATTTTGTCATTACATATTGTTTACATGTATCAAAACATCACATTGTCCCCCATAAATGTGTTCAATTTTATGTCAACTAAAAGTAAACATAATGTTTTTAAAATGTCATCTTATTCACAGTAAAATTTTAAAGAGTTTTTTTAATTAGCTTTAACTATAAAGAGAAAGCTATAGGCTATACCTTACCTAGATATTATAACTAGAATATATTTGCTTTAAAACTTTTTAATGTGGGTCTGGCACCAAATTTGGTAACTAACTAAGCATTATATTTAGAACAGCAATAGATATTTTAGTGTTCTAGGCAATTTGTTTTTTAGAAAAAAATAGAATAATTTCATTTACTTATTTAAAAACTAGAACAGTAATTTTAGTATTATATATTTAAAGCCATTAAATGTATAAAGTAAATAAATTCAACTTGTATAGATCTTTTAAAAACCATCAACTAATTGCTTTAAATACCTCTAATGACTTCTTTCAGACTTTGTTTAAAATGCCAATTATTCCAAATGACATGTTCACTATAATTTTAAGTCTTCCTGTATTTTAAAATGATTTCAACTTGTGGTGATATTGCTTTCCAGCAATTAAGCTAAAAATATGCCTCAAATATTCAACATTAGAGTCTAAATTGCATGCACAATAACTTTTCATTCATGAACTTCTAAGAAAAAGTTTCTTCAGAATTTAACAATATTTCTTCCATTAAATGTAAAAATAATAATAATACTTCTAAAAAACTCTTCAATTAAAATGTCACTTCTAACTTGTGATAAATTCAAAGAGTCTATTTTCATTAGGAGATATAAAGGTCATTCTGCTGCTAATCAAATAATACAACTTCATATTCTTATATATCAACATAGAGCATCTTTTTCACAGAATTTAATTTAGCTTACATTAAATACTGTGGAAAACAAGGAAGTATAGAATGTGTTTTCCACCTACATGGAGCTGGCAGTCTACTTGTAAAACCAGGCACATAAACATGAAAAACTAATTAATAGAGGAGACGGAGTAAGCAATTTGTGATTTAGTACACGTGATGCCAGGAATTTTACACATATTACTTTTTATCCTCTCAAAAAATGTTTAGAAGTGAACAATTAAATAGAACTCTTTAGTTGTCAATAATGTCCCCCCACTTCTCATTCTCTCTCTCTCTCTCTCTGCCTGTCTCTGCCTTTCTCTGCCTCAGTCTGTCTCTGTCTCTGTCTCTCCCACATAAACATAAACACAAACACAAACACATACACACATACACCTCTCTCCTCTTTTCAGGTTAGCTTTATTTTCTCAAGATCAGTGGCCACTCAAACCTGAAACTCTGATGAGAGTCATCTTGGGCCTTGTATACTCTCATATGCTCTCACAACCAGAGCACTTCACTTGAAAAAAAAAAAAAGTGCTAAGGGAAAAACTCTGATTGGTCTACCTTAGAGCAAATGTTCACATCTGTGAGTGATTACTGTACCAATAGGGATGGAGAACTATAATTGGCCCAGATAGAGGGACCCTTTATCACCAGGAGAAGGGGCAGCACAGTGAGGCCACTAAAAGATATATTGGAAGTCAGTATGTGCTTTCCAATACACTCAGGTTTCCTCTTCATTTCCCAATCAAGAAACATGTTGCATGAGAACAAAAGGGGAGCACTTATGGAAGAAGTGGAATGTAAGCTTTTTCATGCCATTGACCATTGTTTGGAGAAACCAAGTCACCAGTTTCCTACAAATGGTTATGAGATTTCAAATCTGTCGGCACACCATGGTCCATAGGCCAAATCTGACTTGCTGTGGGCTTTGTAAATAAAGTTTTACTGGGCCAAAGCCATTCGTGCCATTTATTTACATATTGTCTATAACTCCTTTCATGCTACACTAGCTGAGTTGAGACGATACGATGCAGATTGTATGGTTTACAAAACCTAAAATATTTACTGCCTGACACTTTACAGAAAAAAGCTTGCAGATCCCTGATCTAAATGCTTTATTATACTCAGTTCAATTGTTTTGGCCAGAATAACTTGTATGTATGCTGTGCAATTTTTTGCATCTCATTCTAATGTACATAATACTGGATTTTCTGACTGTGAGCTTAGCAATGTTCCAGGCTTGACATCAGTGACTCCATCTTGGGCTACTGCCTCCACACTGAATTGCTGATGAACTTTGAAACTGACAAAGAAACTGTAAAAACATTTCCTTCACAAACATCTATGCCCCAACAATGAAATTGATCTTCAATCTTTAAGGACATACTGTATGTAGCTTTCCCTGACTAAATGATGTAAATGCACTGTTTCACTAATGATTAAAGACTTCTTTGTTTAATCAACTGGTGAAATAATCTGACAGGTAATCTAAAAGCCCTATTGACTCTCACTGGTGCTGCAGTCTCTGATGGCTACCTCAGTGAGTTACAACCCCCATTTCTGACTAAGTGCTTATTTGCCTTCTTTTTAGGGTTAACACCACTTTTAGTAATACTAAGATGAAACCTCTTTTTAAAGTTAGACATAAATTATCATATGACCCAGCAATTCCACCCTTAGGTATAGAACCAAGAGAACAGAAAACACATGTCCACACAAAAAATATGTACATAAATGCTCTTAGAGGTATTTTTCACAAGAGTCAAAAATTGAAACAACCTAAATGTCCATCAACTAATGAATGAATAAACAAAATGTGGCACATCCATACAATGGAATGCTATTTAACCATTAAAAGGAATGAAGTACATATACATGCTACAGCATGAACAAACATGAAAACATTATAGTAACTGGAAGAAAACATAGTTCAAGATTCTGTTTATACGGATTTCCAGAATAAACAAATCCACAGAGAGAAAAAGGAGATTTGTGATTGCCAAAAACTGGTAGGAGGGAGGAATGGTGAATTACTGCTAATAACTATGGAGCTAATAACTCTTTTTTGGAGTGATGAAAATGTTTAGAAATTAAGCAGTTGTTAAATAACATTTATACAAGACCATTGGTTTGGACTGAGCTCCTGCACGAGGTCCAACAGACCTAACCAAAATGGAATCACTTGTATTGAAGTTCCATGTTACCGTGCTGAAACTAAGTTGTTCATCTGACCTTCAAGAAATCAGAAGAGAGGGATAACAGTCAAATCCCCACACAGGCCACTTTTAGCTGGCATGGTAAGAAAGTCCTCTCTGCTTTAACCTTTACAGAGAAAGTGACTTTGAAATGACCAATTCATGTTTTGTTCCCTGGTCTTACTTTCTTCAGACCTTTTCTGTCTGTGAGGTCAACTTTCTCTGCTCAGCCCCTCAGAACGAGGTTGTGTTCAAGTCTGAAACTGCAAATAAAAGCCAATTGATATCTTTCAACTAAATTTGTCGTAATTTTGTCTTTTGACAGAGAAGTGATGGTTGCACAACTCTGTGACTACACTAACAACCACTGAATTTTGTAATTTAAAGGGTGAATTTTATTGCATGTGAATTATTAGTCAATAAAACTTCTTTTCCAAAAGAAGATAAGCCAGGAGAGAGATCCAAGATGGCCAGTTAGGAGCAGCTCAGGATTCCAGGTCCGAGTGAAAGCGCAGAGGGTGAGTGGATGCCGCATTTCCAGATGGATTTTTACTGTCCACAGACCAGGAGATTCCCAGGCAGAGGAGCCCCAAGGGTCACCAGGGCGGCTGTTTTGGCCGGCGTGGCTGTTTTGCCTGCACCCCAGCACAGCAGTTCCCAGTGCAAAGTAAACGAGACTGTGTCCCCTCTTAGCCAGCAAGGGGAGCTGAAACAGGGAGCCAGGCCAGGAGATTCCCGGGCAAAAAAGTGCCACGAATCTCAGAGCCGCAATTTCAGCCAGTGCAGTGGGTCGCCGCATGGGAAATCACACAGATCCCAGAGCCTATTCAACAGGCGACCAGGTCACCTGGTAGAGAGCCGACGGTTCAACTGAAAAACAAAAGGCTCTGAGGCAGGGAGCCAGGTGATCAGGCCCGGCCCACAAAAACAAAAACAAAAAAACAGCAATTGGAAACGCTCTGGGTTGAGATTTTCACAGCAAGCACAGATGAGACTTTCACAGCAAGCACAGCAAGCAGAGGTCCAGCTCTGTGGGGGAGGGGTGTCTGCCATTACGGAGGCACTCTACCACTACAGAGACAGTCCGCCATTCCTGGGGCAGCCTGCAGTGGCCGAGGCAACCCACCATTGCCAAGGCAACCCACCATTACAGAGAGAGTCCATCAGTACAGAGGCGGGTGACTGTTCCTGAGGCAGTTCTAACTACACCCATATAAACAGGACTGCAGGGAAGTTCACATGGCAGCTGGGCGGAGCCCACAGCAGCTCAGCAAAGCCTCTGCAGGCTGAGAGTGACTAGGCTGCCTCCTTGTGGGCAGGGCAGCCCTGAAGAAAAAAAAAAGGCAGCAGCACAGTGGAAACTCATAAAGCCCTAACTCCCTGGGACAGAACACCTGGGGGGAAAAAAGGGGGGTTTATGAGTCCTGCTGCTGCAGACTTAAATTTACCGGCCCAGCAGCTCTGAATGAACAACAGGGCTCACAGCTCAGCACCTGATACAATATAAAGGACAGACTGTTTTCTCAACCAGCTCCCAGACCCCTGTATATCCAAAGAGTCACCTCATAAAGGAGAGCTCAGATTGACATTTGGGAGGTATCCTTCTGGGACAAAGCAGAAGAAGAAACTGGAAGCAACCTTTACTGTTCAGCAGCTGCTGCAAGTGATCTCCAGGCAAGCAGGGCCTGGAGTGGACCTCAGCAGTCCTACAGAAGAAAGCCCAGACAGTTAAAAGGAAAACTAAGAAACAGAAATAACTTCATCAACAACAAACAGGACGTCCACTCAGAGACCCAATCAGAAAGTCAACAACTACAAAGCCGACAGGTGAATAAATCCACAAAGATGGGAAAAAAACAGCGCAAAAAGGATGAAAACACCCGAAACCAGAACACCTCTCCTCCTACAAGGGATCACAACTCCTCACCAGCAAGGGAACAAGACTGGACGGAGAATAAGTGTGATGAAATGACAGAATCAGCCTTCAGAAAGTGGGTAATAAGAAACTTCAGTGAGCTAAAAGAACATGTTCTAACCCAATGCAAAGAAACTAAGAACCTTGAAAAAATATTTGACGAAATGCTAACAAGAATGGACAACTTAGAGAGGAATATAGGTGAATTGATGGAGCTAAAAAACACAACACAAGAACTTCATGAAGCATGCACAAGTTTCAACAGCCTAATTGACCAAGCAGAAGAAAGGATATCAGAGGTCGAAGATCAACTCAATGAAATAAAACGAGAAGGCAAGATTAGAGAAAACAGGGTAAAAAGGAATGAACAGAGTCAACAAGAAATATGGGACTATGTGAAAAGACCTAATCTACGTTTGATAGGTGTACCTGAAGGTGACGAAGAGAATGCATCCAAGCTGTAAAATACTCTTCAGGATATTATCCAGGAAAACTTCTCCAACCTAGCAAGGCAGGCCAATATTCAAGTCCAAGAAATACAGAGAACACCACAAAGATATTCCTCTAGAAGAGCAACCCCAAGGCACATAATCGTCAGATTCACCATGGTTGAAATGAAGGAGAAAATACTAAGGGCAGCCAGAGAGAAAAGTCAGGTTACCCACAAAGGGAAGCCCATCAGACTTACAGCCGATCTCTCAGCAG
Source organism: Aotus nancymaae (assembly GCF_030222135.1). NCBI lineage: Eukaryota > Metazoa > Chordata > Mammalia > Primates > Aotidae > Aotus > Aotus nancymaae. Next base: position 54,188,456 of record NW_026988431.1, on the reverse strand, counting down.
AAACCCTACAAGCCAGAAGAGAGTGGGGGCTGATATTCAACATCCTTAAAGAAAAGAACTTTCAACACAGAATTTCATATCCAGCCAAACTAAGCTTCATAAATGAAGGAAAAATAAAATCCTTTGTGAACAAGCAAGTACTCAGAGATTTCATCACCACCAGACCTGCTTTACAAGAGCTTCTGAAAGAGGCACTATACATAGAAAAGAACAACCAGTACCAGCCACTCCAAAAACACACCAAATGGTAAAGAGCATCAACACAATGAAGAATCTGCATCAACCAACGGGCAAAACAGCCGGCTAGCATCAAAATGGCAGGATCAAATTCACACATAACAATATTAACCCTAAACGTAAATGGACTAAATGCCCCAACCAAAAGACACAGACTGGCAAATTGGATAAAAAGCCAAAACCCATCAGTGTGCTGTATCCAGGAAACCCAACTCACATGCAAGGATACACAAAGGCTCAAAATAAAGGGATGGAGGAAGATTTACCAAGTAAATGGAGAGCAAAAAAAAGCAGGAGTTGCAATTCTCATCTTTCATAAAATAGACTTTAAAGCAACAAAGATCAAAAGAGACAAAGAAGGACATTACATAATGGTAAAAGGATCAATGCAGCAAGAAGAACTAACGATCCTAAATATATATGCACCTAATACAGGAGCACTCAGATACATAAGGCAAGTTCTTAATGACTTACAAAGAGACTTAGACTCCCACACAATAATACTGGGAGATTTCAACACACAATTGTCAATATTAGACAGATTAATGAGACAGAAAATTAACAAGGATATCCAGGACTTGAACTCAGACCTGGACCAAGAAAACCTAATAGACATTTACAGAACTCTTCACCCCAAATCCACAGAATATACATTCTTCTCAGCACCATATCACACCTATTCTAAAATTGACCACATTATTGGAAGTAAATCACTCCTCAGCAAATGCAAAAGAACAGAAACCATAACAAACAGTCTCTCAGACCACAGTGCAATCAAGTTAGAACTCAGAATTCAGAAACCAACCCAGAACCGCACAGCTTCATGGAAACTGAACAACTTTCTCTTGAATGTTGACTGGATAAATAATGAAATGAGGGCAGAAATAAAGATATTCTTTGAAACCAACGAGAACGAAGACACCACATACCAGAATCTCTGGGACACATTTAAAGCTGTCTCTAGAGGAAAATATATAGCAATAAGTGCCCACATGAGAAGCAAGGAGAGATCTAAAATTGACACTCTATCATCAAAATTGAAAGAGCTAGAGGAGCAAGATCAAAAAAAAACCTCAAAACCTAGCAGAAGACAAGAAATAACTAAGATCAGAGCAGAACTGAAGGAGATAGAGACACGAAAAACCCTTCAAAAAATCAATAAATCCAGGAGCTGGTTTTTTGAAAAGATCAACAAAATAGACAGACCACTAGCCAGATTAATAAAAAAAAGAGAGAGAGAATAACCAAATAGATGCAATAAAAAATGATAAAGAGGATATCACCACAGATGCCACAAAAATTCAAACCATCATCAGAGATTATTACAAACAACTCTATGTACATAAATTAGAAAACCTGGAAGAAATGGATAAATTCCTGGACAGTTGCCTCCTCCCAAGCCTAAACCAGGAAGAAGTCGAAACCCTGAATAGACCAATAACAAGGGCTGAAGTCAAGGCAGCAATTAAGAGCCTACCACCCAAAAAAAGCCCAGGTCCAGATGGGTTCACAGCCAAATTCTACCAGACATACAAAAAGGAACTGGTACCATTCCTTCTGAAACTATTTCAAATAATCCAAAAAGAGGGAATCCTTCCCAAAACATTTTATGAGACCAACATCATCCTGATACCAAAACCCGGCAAAGACTCAACAAGAAAAGAAAACTTCAGGCCAATATCCATGATGAACATAGATGCAAAAATCTTCAATAAAATACTGGCAAGCCGATTGCAACAGCACATCAAAAAGCTTGTCCACCAAGATCAAGTAGGATTCATCCCGGGGATGCAAGGCTGGTTCAACATATGCAAGTCTACAAATATAATTCACCACATAAACAGAACCAAAGACAAAAACCACATGATTATCTCAATTGATGCAGAGAAGGCCTTTGACAAAATTCAACAGACCTTTATGCTAAAAACCCTCAATAAACTAGGTATTGACAGAATGTACCTCAAAATAATAAAAGCTATTTACGACAAACCAACAGCCAATATCATACTGAATGGGCAAAAACTGGAAGCATTCCCTTTGAAATCTGGCACCAGACAAGGATGCCCTCTCTCACCACTCCTATTCAATATAGTACTGGAAGTGCTAGCCAGAGCAATCAGGCAAGAAAAAGAAATCAAGGGTATTCACTTAGGAAAGGAGGAAGTCAAATTGTCTCTATTTGCAGACGACATGATTGTATATCTAGAAGACCCCATCGTCTCAGCCCCAAATCTCCTGAAACTGATAAGCAACTTCAGCAAAGTCTCAGGATACAAAATCAATGTGCAAAAATCACAAGCATTCCTATACACCAATAACAGACTTAAAGAGAGCCAAATCAAGAACGAACTGCCATTCACAATTGCTACAAAGAGAATAAAATACCTAGGAATACAACTAACAAGGAACATAAAGGACCTCTTCAAGGAGAACTACAAACCACTGCTCAACGAAATAAGAGAGGACACAAACAGATGGAGAAACATTTCATGTTCATGGTTAGGAAGAATCAATATCGTGAAAATGGCCATACTGCCCAAAGTAATTTACAGATTCAACGCTATCCCCATCAAGCTACCAATGACCTTCTTCACAGAACTGGAAAAAACCACCTTAAACTTCATATGGAACCAAAAGAGAGCCCGCATAGCCAAGTCAATTCTAAGCAAAAAGAACAAAGTGGGAGGCATCACACTACTGGACATCAAACTATACTACAAGGCTACAGTAATCAAAACAGCATGGTACTGGTACCAAAACAGAGATATAGACCAATGGAACAGAACAGAGGCCTCGGAGGCAACACAACATATCTACAACCATCCGATCTCTGACAAACCTGATAAAAACAAGCAATCGGGAAAGGATTCCCTGTTTAATAAATGGTGTTGGGAAAACTGGCTAGCCATATGCAGAAAGCAGAAACTGGACCCCTTCCTGACACCTTACACTAAAATTAACTCCAGATGGATTAAAACTTAAACATAAGAACTAACACCATAAAACCCTAGAAGAAAACCTAGGCAAAACCATTCCGGGCATGGGCATAGGAAAGGACTTCATGGCCAAAACACCAAAAGCATTGGCAACAAAAGCCAAAATAGACAAATGGGACCTAATCAAACTCCACAGCTTCTGCACAGCAAAAGAAACAGTCCTTAGAGTGAATCGGCAACCAACAGAATGGGAAAAAATTTTTGCAATCTACCCATCTGACAAAGGGCTGATATCCAGAATTTACAATGAACTAAAACAGATTTACAAGAAAAAAACAAACAAGCCCATTCAAAAGTGGGCAAAGGATATGAACAGATACTTTACAAAAGAAGACATATATGAGGAAAACAAGCATATGAAAAAATGCTCATCATCACTGGTCATTAGAGAAATGCAAATCAAAATTACATTGAGATACCATCGCACACCAGTTAGAATGGTGATCATTAAAAAATCTGGAGACAACAGATGCCGGAGAGGATGTGGAGAAATAGGAACACTTTTACACTGTTGGTGGGAGTGTAAATTAGTTCAACCATTGTAGAAGACAGTGTGGCGATTCCTCAAGGACCTAGAAATAGAAATTCCATTTGACCCAGCAATCCCATTACTGGGTATATATCCAAAAAATTATAAATCGTTCTACTATAAGGACACATGCACACAAATGTTCATTGCAGCACAGTTTACAATAGCAAAGACCTGGAACCAACCCAAATGCCCATCGATGATAGACTGGACAGGGAAAATGTGGCACATATACACCATGGAATATTATGCAGCCATCAAAAACGATGAGTTCGTGTCCTTTGTAGGGACATGGATGAACCTGAAAACCATCATTCTCAGCAAACTGACACAAGAACACAAAATCAAACACCACATGTTCTCACTCATAGACGGATGTTGAACAATGGGAACACACGAACACAGGGAGGGGAGCACTATACACTGGGGTCTGTTGGGGGGGCATTGAGGGGACAGCGGGGGGTGGGGAGTTGGGGAGAGATAGCATGGGGAGAAATGCCACATATAGGTGAAGGGGAGGAAGGCAGAAAATCACACTGCCACGTATGCACCTATGCAACAATCTTGCATGTTTTTCACATGTACCCCAAAACCTAAAATGCAATTTAAAAAAAAAAAACTACTTTTCCAAATATGAAATCAGAGGGTTCAGGTTGCACCAGCCTGGCCTCCCCCCTGTAAAATTATTTCATCCACATTGTACCTCATGCTTTCATCATTTATACATGAATGCTGCCTGGAAGCATTATTTCATTAGGACTTGCAAAATAAGTAAATTTCTAATACTGCTATTCTGTTTGTATCTATTAGCTATAAGTCTTCTGTAAAGAAGAATTTTCCCTCATAAGCTATTTGATTACATACATATACTATTCATACAGGTAAGGCAAATGAGCTTGATTATTTTCCTTGCTCACTTTTTCAGAGAAATAACTGATGCTCTGGCAACCTCCAGTGGTGAATAGTGAGATATTTTGTTAGTTTTGGTTTGGTATCATTACAAACTCACTGATTTTTATATATGTGTTGTGTTTCAATGTGATGCAGTCATTCCTTTCAATGCTTACATCGTCCCATCCACGAGGGAGCTCCCTTCTAGTTGGCTCCTATGCCCTTTCATCATGACTTTGTTAAAGTCACATATCATACACTTCACCCACTTAAAGCATACAATTCAATGTTTTTTAGTATATTCACAGAAGACTGTGACCATCACATAATGAATTTTAAAACTCTCCTCACCCCAAAGGGAAACCTCATATCCACCGACAGAATCTCCCCACTTCTCCCACATAATTACTAATCTATTTTCTGACTCTAGAGATGTTTCCACAGTAGACATTTTATATAAATAGACCCATACAATATGGACCTTTCCATCTGCCTCCTTTCATTGAACATGTTTTTCTGGTTCATCTTTATTGTAGTGTATATCAGTACTTCATTCCTCTTAATGGATGAATAATATGCCATTGTGTAAATTGTCATATTTTGTTTGTTCATTTATCATTGTTGGACATTTGGATTGATTCCAAAGTTTGGCTAATATGAATAATGCTGCTATGAACATTTGTATACAAGTGTTTACGTGGGCCTGTTTTTAATTCTTTTGCATATATAACTAGGAGGAGAGTTGTTGGGTCATATTGTAGTTTCATGCTAATCTGTTGAGAAACTGCAAGATTGTTTCCAAGGAGGCTGCATTATTTTACACTCTGTACATACACTAGCAGTTTATGAAGGTTCCAGTTTCTACAATCTTTGATTATGTTTTGTGTGAAGTGTTATCTGATAGCAGTTTTGATTTGCATTTTTCTGTTGGCTGATGGTATTGGGTATTTATGTGCTTATGAACCATTTTTATATCTTCTTAAGAAAAACATCTATTCAGGTTATATTCCAATTTTTAATTGGGAATCATCTTTTTATTACTGAGTTATATGAGTTTATTATATATTCTGGATAAAAATTTTTCTCATTCTTTTGGTTGTCTTTTTATTTTCTTGATTGTGTCCTTTGAAGCGTCATATCTGAAAAACCATTACCTAGTCCAAGTTCATAGACTTATGCCTGTGTTTTCTTCCAGGAGTTTTACACTTTAGCTCTTACATTTCTATTCTGAATTATTTTTTGTAAATGGTGTGACATACAGGTCCAGATTCTGTTTTTTATGTGTAAAAAAGTCCAGTTGCTTCACCACCATTTGTTAAATGATTCTTTCCCTAATTGTCTTGAAATTCTTGTCAAAAATCAATTATCTATAAATATAAAGGTTTATTTCTGAACTCTCAATTCTATTCCACTGATCTGTATAGCTAACCTTCTTCCAGTACCATACTGTCTTCATTATTGTAATTTTGTAGTAAGTTTTGAAATCAAGAAGAGTAAGTCCTACTACTTTTTCTTTTTCAAGATCATTTTGGCTTTACTTGCATTTCCATATCAACTTCTATATGAATTTTAGAGTCAGCTTGTCAATTTATGGAAAATTTCCACTGGGATTTTGATATAGATTGCCCTAAAATTGTAAGCTTTTCACTTCTCTCTTCTTTAATTTTTTTCAGAATGCTTTATATTTTTCAGAGTAGAAGTTTTCACTTGTTTGTTAAATTTATTCCTAAATTTTTTTGGTACTACTTGTCCGACCTGCCCGGACCCTCGTTGCTTGAACCCCAGAGAGCGACCGAATTATATCAGGCAAATAGGCAGTTTAGGAGTTCAGGCTTTATTGGAGAGTCTCCGGGCGGACTGGACTCGTGCCGGGGGAAGAGTCAGCAGTCTCGCGCCGACTTTTTTGTTTGGCGGTTTTTATAGGGGTAAAAGGATTGGGGGAGTGGGAGAGCTGATTTGGCAGGTGGTAATGAGTCAGGTTGGCTGTCGGGGGCGGGGGTGTCTGCCGGGCGGGGAGCTTGTCGGGCCGGAAGTTACTGGAGAGCTGGTGGAGTGGATGGTGATTGGTTTAGTTGGTTGCCCGGCCGGAAGGCTGCTGGAATCGGGCCGAACCAAGGCCGTAGACAGAGTGAGATAAGGGACCCTCCTTGCGAGGGAGGAGGGGGCTTTCGTCATCCGGAAGGCTGCTGGAATCGGGCCAAGCCAAGGCCGTAGACAGAGTGAGATAAGGGACCCTCCTTGCGAGGGAGGAGGGGGCTTTCGTCATCCGGAAGTTAGGCACTTTCCATGTGGCTGGGGGGGGGGGGTGCCCAAAGGTCCTCCACCAGACACTACTATAAATGGAATTATTTTCTTAATTTCATTTTAGGTTTAATCATTGCCATTATATAAAATACAACCGATCAACTGATTTTTTTATGTTAACCTTATATCCTGCAACCTTGACTCATTAGGTCTAATGGTTTTTTAGTGGGTCTATTTTTAAATACTATCTTTAGTATTTTCTATATATAACATCATATAGTCTCTAAATACACATTTTTTGACTTATTCTTTCACAATCTGGATGCCTTTGTTATTCTCTTTTTCTTGCCCAATTTCCCTGGCTAAAAACTCCAGTACAACATTGAATGGAAGTGGCAAAAGTGGACAATCATGTATTGTTCCTCATCTTGGAGGAAAGTATTTAGTCTCTTAGCCTTTTTGTAACCTACGGGTTTTTCATAAGTGCCCTTTATCAAGTTAAAGAAGTTTCCCTCTATTCCTAGTTTGTTGAATATTTTTATCATGAAGAGATGTTTGATTTTGTCTAATGTTTTTCCTGCATCTATTGAGACAATGGTCTAGTTTTGTTTTTTTATTCTGTGAATATTGTAAATTATTAATACACAACGGAATTTTAGATATGAAAACAACTGGGTATTCCAGGGATAAATCTTATTTGATTATAACATATCACTGTTTTCATATGTTGATGTGTTCAGTTTTCTAGTAATTCGTTTATGATTTTTGCATCATATTTATGAGATAGTGTCCTGTAGTTTTCTTTTTTTGTGATATTTTTGCCTGGTTTTGGTATTAAGATATTCCTAACCTCACAGACTAAGTTGGTAGTTTTCCTTCTGCTTCAATGTTCTCAGACACTTTGTGACGAATTGACATAATTCTTCTTTAAGTGTCCCATGAAATTTACCAGTGAAGACATATGTCTCTGGGCTTTTTTTTAATGAACAGGTTTTTTATTACTAATTTCCTGCCATTATTTGTTAAAGGTCTATACAGATTTTATATTTTCTCTTGTGCCAGCTTTAGCAGTTTGTATCTAAAAATTTATTCATTCATCTAGATTTTTGTTAAAGATCTTTTTTCCCCCAGGCTGAAATTAAATAGAATGTTAAAGATCTTTATTTGTTAAAGATCTATACAGATTTGGTATCTTCTCTTATGCAGTTTCAGTAATTTGTGTTGAAGAATTTATCCATTTCATTTATCATCTTATTTGTTGATCCATTTCATTTATCACCTTACTATACAGTTGTTCATAGTCTTCCTTTATAACTCTTTTTATTTATTTTTTTATTATCGTACTTTAAGTTCTGGGGTACATGTGCAGAACATGCATGTTCATTACATAGGTATACACGTGCCATGATGGTTGGCTGCATCCATCACCCCATCATCTATTAGGTATTTCTTCTAATGCTATCCCTCCCCTAGTCTCCCATCCCCCTAACAGTCCCCAATGTGTGATGTTCCCCTCCCTGTGTTCCTGTGTTCTCATTGTTCAACTCCCACTTATGTGAGAGAACATGTGATGTTTGGTTTTCTGTTCTTGTGTTAGTTTGCTGAGAATGATGGTTTCCAGCTTCACCCATGTCCCTGCAAAGGACATGAACTCATCCTTTTTATGGCTGCATAGTATTCCATGGTATATATGTGCCATATTTTCTTTATCCAGTCTATCATTGATGGGCAGTTGGGCTGGTTCCAAGTCTTTGCTATTGTGAATAGTATTGCAATAAACATATGTGTACATGTGTCTTTATGATAGAATGATTTATAATTCTTTGGGTATATACCCAGTAATAGGATTGCTGGGTCAAATGGTATTTCAAAAATGATTATTTACTTCTCCAAAGCCATTAGGAGATGCTCTCTTTTCTGACTAGGTCAGGTCTACCTAGTGTGCTCTCCCTTTTGGTTAATTCTAAGTTAGTTGATTAGGGATCTGAATTACATCTGAAAAATGTTTTTACCTTCACCCTATAAGGCAACCTAATCATGACAGTAATAGCCTACCATATTTGTAGATTGTGCTTTCATTCAAGAGGAAGAGTTTAAACTAGGCATACATCTTTGGGACAGATTCCTATAGGAAATATGCATGAGTAACTTTGCTATGTAATATTGCCAAATTTCCTCCACAGGGATCAGACAACTTTACCTTCCCATTGGCAATGTAAGACTCTGTTTCCCAACGTCCTCACTAACAGAGTATGGCCCCTGAAATCTCAAATCCTAACCCCCCCCCCCATATCTCATAATGTGACTGTATTTGAAGATAGTAGGTTTAAAAAGATAGTTAAGTTAAAATGAAGCTGTTTAGAATGGGCTCTAATGGAATATGACTATCGTCCTTATAAGAAAAGAATATTAGGACACATAGATTATATATAGAGGAAAGACCATGTGAAGGCACAGCAGGAGGATGATCTCTGTGAGCCAAGGAGAGAGGCCCTCAGGAGAAACCAACCTGTCTGACACATTGATTTAGGACTTCTAGCCTCCAGAACTGTGAGACACTAAATTTTGGTTATTCAAGCCACTCAGGGTGTGGTGTTTTGTTTTGGGACTCTAGTAAACTAATATACTTATGGACCTGCTCTCACCTCCCAAAAGAGTCTTAAAATACCCGTATTAATTTTAATATACTGCTCATATTATTGCCTTGGATATTTATTGCTTTCACATAAGCAACATAAAAGAAAAAATGCTCTTTATAAAAAATGATTTCTCCCAATATTGTAGATGATTGCAATTTCTTTCTTTTTTTTTTTTTTTTACTTCCTGCTATATTATTCCTTTATTAACTCCATTCACTGCTTATGCCCACTTCCCAGCATGGGAGCCCCAAAACTCTGATGCTTATTCCCCAGCACCCCTGGCAGTTTAAGTCATGGAGGACTGACACAGACCTGGCCAATTAAGTGCAGCAGGCTGGCATTGTGAATTTGGACAGAGAAGCAGGCCCAGTAGAGAATCTATTACAGTGGTGAGGGCAGCAGCAGCTGGGTCAAGTGCTCAGTGGCTTCGGTGGTAGTAATGAAACTGAGGTGTCTGGGTCCCTGTAGAGGCAGCAATATGCTTCCCCAAGGTTGATCTGTGGTGCAGTCTTGGCCACGGCTCTGGCTGCCCGGCCTGCCACTGTTTCTGCTGGCTTTGCAAGGTTTGTTCACCAGCCTCCTGGGAACTCTAGGAGCAATCCTATATTATTTTAATAAAAGCCTTTTCTGCTTTATCAACTCCGACTGGTACAGTTTCATTCTTTCTTGCAGAAATTTTCTTGTTTCATTTTTTTTTCTTGTAGAAATTAATGGCAAATTCTTAAAAAACTTGAAATGAATCAAAATTATTTACATGAAATGAAAATGAACTTGATGACTACTCAGAAATAAGAAATCCAAAACTGTTTAATGAGGATAAGAAGTTAAAATTGTAGTGATCATTGACATAACACACTTTATTTCTATCTCTTGTTTCTAATTAAAGTGCTTAATCACAAAGATGTGCATTGTTATAACTCTCTAGACAGGTGGAGGCTACATTACCTCCTTGATCTTTAGGTAAAATCACTTATACTAGGTAATTTCATTGCCAATGGAAAGCCAAAGCTCTACCTAAAGGTTTCTGCTAGGTCTGCAGCAACTAGCATCTGCCTGCCTCCTCCACCTGTAAGCTCTGATATCCTTACATTGTGCCCCATACCAGCCAACACTCACCCCATTTTAGCCCCTTCCCACATATCAAGCTTTTGTACCATTGATAGATTTGACTGTATCTTTGGAAGGATTCTCATGGAGAAGTCACACCAAGCAATGTTTTTGATCATCAACAAAACCTCTACCATTTTGCTGGCTCTTAATTTTTTTCTTTTTACTAAACAAAGCAGTTATGACCAATCTTTAAAGCTTTAGGATCCAGACGCCTCTAAGCTGCCTCTTTACCCAACAGTCATTGTTGTGCCTTGTTTTTGTTGCTCTTGTACCACTTCTTTGTACTGACCCTCCCCAGAATACCTGAGACATCCATATTGCCTTGAAAAGTATTAGAATTAGAAAGGTAGACATGCAAAAAGAAAAAACATAATGCAGGGTTTTCATTTTATGTTCACCTTTTGATTTCTGTTTTATATGCAAAATAGGTTATTAGGTGTCAAAGCTGGAAGGCCTTAAGGGAAACGGAACATGGAGTTTGATCCATAATAATTTATTTGAAAGAAAATTGAAGGAGATGCAGAAAATTTACCCTTGAATCTCCATGGTTATTAGATGAAAGTTCCTGGGATAGGGAGGCGACAGGAAAGGGAGAGTGTTCTGGAGCATCACCTGAGAGGAGGTAGGAGGAAGGGCTGAATCATGGTGGGAGAGGAAAGGAGAGGAAGTGAAAGACCAGAGTCACCATTAAGGAAAGCCAAGCTGCCAAAACATCTCCCATAGGAAGCCTGATGGAAGCTGAGCCAATGCCATCACCCACAGCCACTCCAGTGGGAGTCACAGGAAACACAATGACTACACTGAGGCAGTATGTCAGTTTCTTCCCATTGCTGATGGATGATGGCTTGTCATCCATGGATCAGCAGGACATTTAGCTGGCATATACCATCCAAAATGTGCTGTATAAACATTGCCTTTTCCCCCCAAAAGTCCAGGATTTTCCAGTTTTCCAGAAAGCGAGATTCTTAAAACCAGGCAACGGTTGGAAGTCTTGGAGGGGAAAGTCACCAATTCTCACATTTGAGAGAAACTGAGCAGCAACAAAATCCATCCCAGTTACATATTTATCAAAGAACGATTCTAGACAAATTTTTCTCTAAAAGGGATTTGGGGGTCAGCTTTTAATATTATAGCATTTTTTTCTTCAGTAAATGGAATCAGAGTTACCCATCACTCATTTTCCCAGGTTGGAATAATTTTGTGCATAACAACACCAGAATTCTCCAGGACTTTGAACTGAATATGAGTCGAGTCTTCTCTTTTGTCCTCATATCAATGAGGGTATCTTTAGCAAAGTCTGAATTACTGGTGCTATTTTTGTTAGCAAGTAAAAAAATTGCAAATGTAGATTCCTATTTTAAGGTTGTTTGAATAAAATAACTTTCAAAAGAACTCTGCCACATTGCCAGGAATCTATATATCACTATCTCCTTGGCTTTCCCATTTCCAGAGTACAAAAGTATATCTTCATCCAGTATCAAAAAGTTCACATATTTGGCCACCTCTAGCAAACAACAACTTAGTCAAAGAGCCTGTAATTTTTCAGTAGTGCCATTGTCACTGCAGAACCTTGAATCAAAAGATTTACCTCTAGTATATAACCAAAAACATTTGCTATGTAAGTCAAACCATAAATGAGCTATTCTCATGCCAAAATTATTTTTAAAATAGATTTACTTTCTTTTTCTCTCAAGAAAGGGAAACTTCCATTTGAGATTCAAACACTTATTACAGATTTGCTCTTGGGAATGCCAGTAAGCTGTGGAATAGAGAAGAACTTTGTATCTGGCTCCCATCTCTTGACAAAACATCTTGAAATGATGCCATTATAAATGTAACACTTTTCATAGCAGTAAGCAAAACTTCCTTCAAAAATTTTGAAAAGGCTTTTGATGCCAACACATGCCCATGTCAAAACCAGTGAATCACCCTGACATCACAAAGCAGTAAAGCCCAGAGTGGTGCCAGGCATCACAGGGGTCCTATCTGCATATGAGAAATCGAGATTTTTCTTTCAGGCAAATTTTGTTTGGCTAAGAAGCACTGCATCATTTTGAAGCTGTTGACAACCTTTACAGTTTCCAAAAGAGGTTCACGAAATGGGACTTCTTGGATAGCCTCAGTATGCACACAATAGACAATAAACAGAAGCTGGCTACACCGAAAAACACTGGAAGAAACTATTGGTGACTTTAGGACCAGTCATGAAACACTAGGAGAAATGTCAACAGCTACATAGAAAATGACGTAGTTTAGGAAAGACACTGCTTCAATTATCCCCACTGCTCCATCCTACTCTAGCTTGACTACTCCCAGGGCACATGGTTTCATCAAGATCTCTCTGAGTAGTTTCTTTCTTTCCTGGTGCCCAGTTAGCATTCTAACAGTCAAGTCAAGGCTTTTATTTAGGGTCAAATACAAGTGTGTATAAAATCCTGGCTATTTGCTATCAAGTCTTTGTTTCAAGAAAAAGATTCATACTTTCCAATGAATTTCAGAATGGTCAGAATGGTCTCCTTGGTTTTGTTTGGGATTTGGGATCCCACTGGCAAGAACTCAGTCACACAGAAATCATGCCAGCTTTTGTATTGGTGATAAAAGAGAAAGCCAATTAAATACATGTTTCATCCTTTTAACCATGTGAGTATCTCAATTACAAAGCATAAGCCTCTTCTCATTCCTGCTAGACTGATAGAATGAGTTCAGTTTTCTGTTATACGTAGAAACAGTTTCTCCTACCTTCTCAGGTTTCCAACACAGCTCAGGGGCAGATGTTTCCAGCTCTCCCCATGCATGTTGGGTACTTTCACCCATTCCCCTTACTCTTCCTCCTGTAAGAAGGAGAAGATGATCAATGGATTGGTCATTGTCTTGCATTTTATGAGCAGATAAGGCTGCTTTTTCTTAAGGGTTTGTAGCCATGTTCTGGTGTTTCTCTCCTATTCTGTTTTTCAGTCTAATTAGCACGTATATGTGGCTCTGGTTCTTTGGAACAAGTTCATAATATTTTCTCTATTCCAGCAGCTCCTCCCTAGACTGGGAAGGTAAGTCTGCTCAAAATCTTCTCTTCAGTTCCAGTCATCCTAGTTTTGAAAAAGCCTATTCAAGCCTCTGGCCTTATAGCTCTCCTGTCCTCTAACTTAGCTTGCCAGAACAGCCATATTATAGGGGGATAACAGTCAAGAATTCAATCAGCAAAATAGAAAGCACTCTAATTATTTAAAACAGAAAATAATCTAATCCAGAGAGTTAAGCTACAACACTGTTGGAGACACGAGGAGAAGGCCTAGAGGAGACACGAGGGGAAAGTAATGTCTCTCAGGGACCAGGACCTGCGGGAGGCCACACTGGTCTTCCCTAAGCAATGGGCATCCATCACAGAGCACACATTCACTGCTGCTGCCACTGGCACCTTGCAAGCATTCACAGGTGCATGTCAGCTCTGCAGCTGGGACCAGAAGTCTAGGGCCTTCAAGTTACTTCTGCCATCTCCCTCTCATTACACAGGAGTCCAGCCCATTTGAAGAACCAAGCAGGAAACCAGCTGTCAAGGGGATCTTGGGAAGGTAGTTCTCAGGAGTTCTACCCCATTGGTACAAGACAGGTATAGGCCTGAGTACTCCCAGACAATAACTGGGACATTGGTAATTATAATCATTTAATAAACAGGCATGTTGTTTTCTTTCTAGCTCCCAATCTTTGCGTATTGTCCTCTGCCCGAACTCTATAATAAAGGAGGAATGGAAGTGAAATTTCAGCACCAAACTGTATCTGAACCCTAATATTTTTATGTATTTGCCAAAAGCATGTATAGCAATTTTAATGACTTATCAGTCAAATAAGAGGAGTTTATTAATTTTGTAATAAACACATACATGCAAACACAAATATTTTGTGAAGCAGTAAAAGCATATCCTATAACCCAAACCTAAGAAAGTAATTTTGTGAACCTTTAACAATGGGGTGATTTCTGAGTTTCTGCTGAGTCCTGTGCTAAAGGGAGGCCAGAAGAGAATGACAACTGACAGAAAGGAGTGAAGATCTGGAGGATGATTTGGGGGGAGATTGTTTTATTTTATACTGAGAGAACAGGATGGAGGAGAAAGGGAGGAGTAGAAGAAGTATGAGAGAGTGGCTAAAACCATTTTAAGAGCAGGGATGCCTAATATCCAGCTTTACTTTGTTTGAAATTTTGTGATAATGTTTCCTTTTACATCCATACACATCTAGTGGAGTTTTAAAAGAAAACAAAGAGCTGATTTCACACTCAGATTGATGCCAGAGAGGAGGGGAAAAAAGTCACAAAGCATAGAATGGAGAACCAGAACTCAAGAAAGAAGAAATCAGACTCAGAGATGTCCCAAGGGTGTGTCCCTAGAGAGTCCACGGAAATCTTGGGAACAGCACTGGACTTTTCTACCGAATGTGGAATAGAGGCTAAGTCAAACCTTTCTAGATCGTAGGGACCATGAATTCCTTTTGATACTTAGGTTATACTTTTGTACACTTGACTCATAGGAAGTTTGGTACAATGGGAGTTTCACTGCTACCAGCCTCAAGTCTCTGCTATGGTACATTGGTAGACTGGGCTATCCTGAGCCAGCCCTTTAATATCACCATTGCACTATATCCATGGGCCTGGCATCTAACTTCAGATCACAATAAAGAAAGAGAACCCAGAAGTTTGAGCCAATTGTTCCTTTATAAAAGTCAGTTTTGCAGTGTTATGTAGGTCTAACATTCAAAACGGCCTTTGGCCACTTAATTGGAATTCCACGGCTGGTTAGTGTAAGGCCGGTTGCCTGGCCAGGAGCTCGGATGCACACCCTCGCCCCTCTTTTT
This sequence comes from Aotus nancymaae, assembly GCF_030222135.1. Lineage (NCBI taxonomy): Eukaryota > Metazoa > Chordata > Mammalia > Primates > Aotidae > Aotus > Aotus nancymaae. The sequence goes on along the minus strand of NW_026988431.1, from coordinate 54,172,968 downwards.
TTCTGAAAGCTCGGACATACTCGGGCATGTTCCCTTCTCCCCTTCTCGCACAGCCTGGCCTTCCCTTAAAGAACCCAGTATGCAAGCGGGGTCTTGTGATTCTAGCCAATAGCAGCCGAGTCTTTCTAGCCAATAGCAGCCGTGTAATTCTGACCAATAGCAGCCAAGTCCTGTATGCAAACAAAGGCTTGTAACCTTATCCAATAGTAGTCCTGCTCTCCACAACCAATCGAGCTCCTTCACTCCCTATAAAACTCCACATCTGAGAGGAGTCCGTGCGACTTCTTCGGCCCCTCCTGTCGGACCGCAGAACCTCGCCCGGGAGCCTGAATAAACCCTTCACATTGGATCTTCTTGTGTTGGCCTCAGTTTCTTCCTTTTAAACTCGGCAGGAACCCAAGAACAAACCTTACAGTTAGCAGTGGCTGGTTTGGGGAGTTAAGGTTAGCCTGGTATTGTTTCATTTTCTCCAAATATTATTGTGACATAGACAGGCATGAGAAGTCAAAGTAAATTAAAATCACAAATGCCATCCAAACGTGGGGAAAGGGAGATAAAAATAATATTAGGTCCTTGTTTCTGTTTGTTTTTGGATACTTTCCATTCTTCTACATAGTTGGTAGGTTTTTTAAATATTTTGTTCAGATTTTATCAGTGTTATCTGTGGGAAGTTTCATATGATCAGTTCACTCTACTGTCATTACGCCTTCCTCTCAGTTGGGAGTAGGATGTTTGGGGCTCTTTCGATATAGCACATGTAAAGAAATGTATAGTGGATAAAGAAAAATACCTCTTTGCTAAATAGCTGCAGAAGGAAACATTGTCAACACAGAAAACCTTTCTTGAATTAATACTAAATGTTTATTTTTATATACAGTGGCCAGATTATTATTCTGATACTCTTTTCTTTCTCTCTATTTTACCAAAAATCTATCATACTAGCTAGGTGTTTGTCAGAACTCACCAGAAGTGAGGGAAAGGGAGTCTTTGGGATAAATGTTCTCCTGCCAAACAAGGATACAGGCAAAAAAATACACATATAAAAGAAAAAATAACAATAATCACAACATAGGTTTTCCTTGAGATTAAGTCTCAAGAACTGAGATGCATCTAAGACACAGTTTCATGGTTGCTGGCAAAAAAAAAAAAAAAAAACACCTCAAACTCATGGGTCAGAGAATAAGGACTTTATTCCTCAAGGCACAGCAGATAGCATGAGCTCATATTCACCTCAGTTCCCTTTCCCATCTCCCAATGCACACAAGTTCTACCAGAATCTGTCCATTGGCCAGCATGGATGCTACCTACACCTATGTTTTTGTATCCCAATTGATGACCATTGATCTTAGGAAGCCCTCAGTCTCATAAAAGGGCTGCTACCAAACTTGCCCAATCTTTATTCCAGAAGGAGTCATTATCCTTCCATTCAGGAGAGCAAACAAATCTGTCCTCTGTTAGAGATAGACACTATGGCTATCTTCCAAGACTGTTTACCATACAAACATCCTTGGAGAAATATTTGGGAACAAAAATGGATACAACACATGCAGAAACACAAGAAACCCATGAAAAATTGTTTCCCAATGAAGTCATCCACTAGATTTTTGAAACAGAAGTAGGAAAAGTATCATGAACCCAGTACCTGTAACCAAAGAAAGGCTTTTCTCCACCTGCAAAACTTGCTCTGCTAATAAATGAGTGGCTCCTCTCCCATGCAGCCAAATCAAGAGATCAATACTAATAATCACTGGGGTAGCAGACATTAAAACAGACTACCAGCCGGGCGCGTTGGCTCACACCTTTAATCCCAGCACTTTGGGAGACCGAGGTGGGCAGATTGCTTGAGGTCAGGAGTTTGAGACCAGTCTGGCCAACAGGGTAAAACCCTGCCTCTACTAAAAATACAAAAATTAGCTGGGTGCAGTGGTACATGCCTGTAATCCCAGCTGCTCAGGAGGCTGAGGCAGGGGAATCGCTTGAACCAGGGAGATGGAGGTTGCAGTGAGCCGAGATCACGCCACTGCACTCCAGCCTAGGCAACAGAGTGAGACTCCATCAAAAAACAAAACAAAACAAAACAAAAAACAGACTACCATCTCTTTCAATGCAATTACCACACAGTGCACCAACTTAAAAAAAAAACTTAGCAAATAATCAAGGAGGAAGAGCAATTTTTAAATGTTTGAATATAAATGAGATTTCTTTTGTTGATTAATTAATTCATTCAGAAAGGAATTATAACCTGTTGCAATGGCTTTAGAATATCTCTAACAATTTTGTGTTAAGGGTTGGGTTTCTTGAAACCACTGAGACAAAGGTAACTTTTTGAGACTTTGCTGCTAACATTTATAAGGCAAATATATAAATATACCACATTTATATTTGATCATCAATTACCAAAAGGAAAAAATTTTTTGAGACAGAGTTTCACTCTTGTTGCCCAGGCTGGAGTGCAATGGCGTGATCTACGCTCACTGCAACCTCCGCCTTCCAGGTTCAAGTGATTCTCCTGACTCAGCCTCCCAAGTATCTGGGATCACAGGTGTGTGCCACCACGTGCAGCTAATTTTTTGTATTGTTAGTAGACACGGGGTTTCTCCTTGTTGGTCAGGCTGGCCTCAAACTCCCGACCTCAGGTGATTTGCCTGCCTCAGACCCCCAAAGTGCTGGGATTACAGGCATGAGCCATCACGCCCAGCTATATTTTCCTATGGCAGCCTGGACTAAGACAAGGTTCAAGGCTGCCAAGCATAGCTTTCATCATCAGAAACAGGACATTTAAAAACAGCTCATAGAATTGACTGAATAATTTTTAAACCAGTTTTTATTTGTATTGAAAAATTTAATAACAGTAACCTGCTTTAGTTAAAAAAAAAAAAAACTGGGAAATGATTTAGGCAGTGAATGACAACTAGCTAAAAAAGAAAAGGATCTTAATGCTGGTTTTCTCCTGGTGTCTTTGTGTTTGTTTTAAGGCACCATAGGGTTTGGTGGGATTTCTAAAACACAAGCAAGTTGATTGCCCAATGCAATGCCTTTTGTGGACGCAATAGAAAATAGATTTCTTCTGTTCTAGGTCATTCTTCTATAAAATGGCACCCAGTTTGTGGTGGTAAACTGTTTTAAAATGATTGGGGACCAAATAATGCATGAATTCTGCTTTTGAAGATTAATAGTATTTTCCACTCCATCTATCTCACTGTGGAAAATGGCAGTGGTAGTGGATGTCGCACAGGCTGGGAACACTGGTCAAACCTGGCCATCTGCGCCTGGATCGGTTTCAAAGCTCTTTCATACAGAGGGTCTGGATGAACGGAGGAGGCTTGTCTAAAATCCTTTGTTGTGCTGCAAGACCAATAACTATTTGGGCAGTGCGGAAGATAGGAACGGGATTATAGGCCTCTAGGCAGCTAATCAGAGAACGTATATGAGTAAATTGGAAATCACACACCTGAAAGAAACAGGGCAATAAATGCTATTGTAAAAGTGGTTTAAAGAAACTCTGTATTCCCCAAAGAGAAGACTTTTAATGGCTTCTCATAGTTATTCACATACGCTGTTGTGTAACAGAAAAAAAGGAAAAAAAAATACTACTTTGCAAGGCCGAGGCAGATAGATCACCTGAGGTCAGGATTTTGAGACCAGCCTGGCCAACATGGTGAGACCCTTGTCTCTACTAAAAATACAAAAAATTAGCCAAGCATGGTGACGTGTGCCTGTAGTCCCAACTATTTAGGAGGCCGAGACATGAGAATCACTTGAACCTGGGAAGCGGAAGTTGCAGTGAGCCGAGATCCCTCCACTGCTCTCCAGCCTGGGCAATAAACTATCTCAAAATAAAAAAAGTACTCAGAGCCTATGTCCTTAGAGCAAAAATACAAATCTCTCAAATTACATGAGAGAAGATTGTGAGAAAATATACCACTGCTATGGAGTGTTAAATACAACAATTTTCTAGACTTTATGTAGATGTGAGAAAATTTTAAATGAAACATCTATATGTCTTTTTGTTGTTTTACTAATTTCCCATGAATAAGGGGAAAGAGCCAATAGATTACAAAATTAAATTAGAATGCATAAGGGAAGATAAAAGCAAATGACATTTTATTTGATATTTACAATAACAATGTTTTGCATTTAAATAAAAATCTACCTTAAAACACAGCATATGTTCAAGTTAGAAGAAAAACAAGTTTTCTCTTACCTTGTGGAGGGCACAGATGTGCCCAGAAGAACTATTTAGTCCACTCTGCAAAACATTCACTAAGTATCATAATTTACATATCATTTTCTTATGGCCAAATGTCATCTATGGAGTGGATTAAATTATAAATTTTAGCATTATAGAACAATCTATGGGAAGTTATGGAGTTTAAAATTGATTGCTATTAAAAAACTGAGTAGAAATTGCAAATAACTTGAAGGCTCTGTTCCTCTGTTCAACAAGTGAATGAAAAAGAAAATAGTATTTCCTACCCAGGAAAATCTGCTTGACCTGATAAATTGAGTTCAGGTTACAAAATCAGCAGATGTAACTAAGGCTATCCTAGAGTAGAACTTTCCTCCATTCTTAAAATGATAATGAACAGGCTAAAAGATTATTGCGATGTTCTTTAGAGTCTCATAGCAAAACAACAATTTTATTAGGAAAACTTTTATCATTTACTACAAGTTTAGACTGCCATCGTCCACTACACATACACACACACTTACACACAGACACACACACATCAATAAGCCCCTTTTTTTGAGGTTCTAAAGACTGTACCACCATTCAACCTGTTGCCAGTGCCAGCTTTGCCACTCTAAATTTTATCAAAAGTAGTAAATTCAGTCTGGGAATGGTGGCTCATGCCTGTAATCCTAGCACTGCGGAGGCTGAGGTGGAAGGATCACTTGAGCCCAGGAGTTTGAGGCTGCAGTGAGCTATGACTGCACTGCTGTGCTCCAGCCTGGGCAACAGAGTGAGAACCTACCTCTAAAAACAATTTAAATCCTGCATACTCAAAAAAAAATGGAGAAACATCTCAAAATTATAGTTGATGAATTTATAGTCTAGCAATTCTTAATTTGACAGTGCCCATCAAATTTGGGCCCAAATCTTGAGCTCATGACTTAACACCTGTGCAGCCCTGTGATTTGCCCTTATTTCTCTGAGGCTCAGTAAAATGGAGAGAATTGTATCAACCTTGCGCATTATTTGTGAGAAGGAAAGATAATCCAATCAAAGCACCGAGCACCAGGCACCAGGCCTGGCACCTGTGGTCAATGCTCAATCAATCACACCTGTTAAGGTTCTTGGCGATTTAGGAAGCAGAGCTTCTCGATTTTGCTATTTGCACACAGAGTGTTCTTTTACCATTAAAAAAAGATTATAAATTTCTAAAAGGAGGGGATAATTTGGCCACCCTATCATGGTCTGTCTTCTCTTTTCCAAGTTTATTCTGCTTCTTAATTCCATTTGGACTGGAATTCATAGTTGTTTGCTAGGGCAGCTGCAACAAACTACCACTAATGAAGCAGCTTCACCAATAGGAACTTACTGTCTCACAGTTCTAGAGCCCAGTGTTAGCAGGGGTCCTTCCTTCTGATGGCTGTGAGGAAGAATCTGTGCCAGAGATCCAGAGACCCAGTGTTAGCAGGGGTCCTTCCTTCTGATGGCTGTGAGGAAGAATCTGGGCCAGAGATCCAGAGATCCAGTGTTAGCAGGGGTCCTTCCTTCTGATGGCTGTGAGGAAGAATCTGGGCCAGAGATCCAGAGATCCAGTGTTAGCAGGGGTCCTTCTTTCTGATGGCTGTGAGGAAGAATCTGTGCCAGAGATCCAGAGACCCAGTGTTAGCAGGGGTCCTTCCTTCTGATGGCTGTGAGGAAGAATCTGTGCCAGAGATCCAGAGATCCAGTGTTAGCAGGGGTCCTTCTTTCTGATGGCTGTGAGGAAGAATCTGTGCCAGAGATTCAGAGACCCAGTGTTAGCAGGGGTCCTTCCTTCTGATGGCTGTGAGGAAGAATCTGTGCCAGAGATCTAGAGATCCAGTGTTAGCAGGGGTCCTTCCTTCTGATGGCTGTGAGGAAGAATCTGTGCCAGAGATCCAGAGACCCAGTGTTAGCAGGGGTCCTTCTTTCTGATGGCTGTGAGGAAGAATCTGTGCCACAGATCCAGAGATCCAGTGTTAGCAGGGGTCCTTCCTTCTGATGGCTGTGAGGAGGAATCTGTGCCGTTACCCTCTCCTAGCATCTGGTAGTTTGCTGCCAACCTTCAGCATTCCTTGTCTGGTAGAACCATTAGTCTGGTCTCTGTCTTCATCTTCACATGCTGTTCTCCCTGTGTGTGTGGCTGTGTAAATATTTCCCCTTTTTACAAGGACATGGTCATATTGGATTATAGCCCACCTTACTCCAGTGTGGCCTCATCTTTTCCTACATCTGTAATGAATGATCTTATTTCCAAATAAGGTCACATTCTAAAGTACTGGGGATTAGGACTTTAACAGATGAGTGTTGGAGTATACATTTCAACCCATAACAAAAAGCTATAAGACTCTCATTATTTCCATGAACTTCCTGGACTGTAAACTCTAACGGAAACAAGCAGGACCTAATTATAACTCTGGTTGTCAGCCTCTTTGCATTGCAAGCAGTCTGCACTGGAGCATGAATATGTAGCATTGAGTGTATAGGGAAAAGAATCTGACCTTCCTACTGAACAGCAAATCTTGTTCTAGAATTTTACATGATTGTTTTTAAAGTAGAAACACCACAATTAATGTCTTGCATTGTTTACTTTCATCAACTGCAATTAATAGTTCAATTAAAAACTACTTCATTGACAAGATGGGAGTTCGGAAACCCTATCAAAGAAAATAAAAAACATGGCACAGCTTGATCAAAAATCTAAGGATGAGCTTTGGCTGAATACATGAATACTTGATCCTGCTCAAAACAAGGGAGCCAAGCTCTGAGGCTTGGAACAATTTTTATTATGAAAAAATTTTCTTTGGGTAGTTTTTTTTTAATTTGGTTTCCTTTTTCTGTTGTTTGAAGAATGATCCATACATGGATCTTTTTTTTTTTTAAAGGCAGAATGCTGGATCCACAAAAGGTTTGCAGTGAAAAGAAAGTACACCTCTGTCTGTGCCTCCCAATTACCCAGACCCAGTCCCTGGAGGCAATGCCTACCTACTGCCAATTCCTTTAGTCTCTGCATTTACAAACGCCTAAAAACACCAATAGGTACAGACTCACACAAAAGACAGCAAGTGGACTACCCTGCGCCTGGCTTTCTTCTCTTTACCTTGTATCTTGAAGATCCTGCCAGATCAGTAGCTGTTTCACTTACCATAACAGCTGCACTCATTTTGTTCAAGAGTCCTCTTGGGTAGGAATTTTGCTTGTTTGTTTGTTTGTTTGTGTGTTTGTGTGTTTGTTTTGAGGCAGACTCTCACCCTGTCACCCAGGCCGGAGTGCAGTGGGGTGATCTCGGCTCACTGCAACCTCCACCTCCTGGGTTCAAGCAATTCTTGTGCCTCAGCCTTCTGAGTAACTGTGATTACAGGCACACGCCACCACACCTGGCTAACTTTTGTATTTTTAGTAGAGACAGGTTCTCACCATATAGGCCAGGCTGGTCTTGAACTCCTTTCCTCAAGTGATCCAGTGGGTAGGAATCTTAAGTATAAACAAGAGTGGTGTTCTCAGTCCTATAATGGGCCACCTCCCTGCCCCTGCTCCATATCACTTCGCCACTGCCAAGGGGAAGGCAGAGCTCATGCCTGCAATACAATATCAAATGGAAAGACAGACTTAAATCAGGGTTTTCAATGGCACCATTGTACTGTTGAAGTTCTGTTTGGTCACTTGTAGTTTGAAAAGAAAAAAAAATCCAGTTCAGGAATTGCTTCTCTACCAAGCTTGCCTGCCTGCCTGCCTTTCTTCCTTCCCTCCCTCTTACCTTCTTTCCTTCCTTCCTTCTCTTTCCCTCCTTCCTTCCTTCCCTCCTTCCTTCCTTCCCTCCTTCCTTCCTTCCCTCCTTCCTTCCTTTCCTCCTTCCCTCCTTTTTTTTAAATGGAGCTTGCTGTTGTTGCCCAGGCTGGAGTGCAGTGGCGTGATCTCGGCTCACTGCAGCCTCCACCTCCTGGGTTTGAGCTATTCTCTTGCCTCAACCACCTGAGTAGCTGGGATTACAGGTGTCTGCCACCATGCCTGGCTAATTTTTTGTATTTTTAGTAGAGACGGGGTTTAACTATGTTGGCCAGGCTGGTCTCAAACTCCTGATCTCAGGTGATCCACCCACCTCAGCATTCCAAAGTGCTGGGATTACAGGGGTGAGCCACCGTGCCCGGCCTAAGCCTTTCTTACCAGTTCCTTTGCTCCTTTCACTCCTAAAAGGTGATAGAAGTATAAACATTTTCCTAAAAATAACAAAAAATAAAAATTTTAGGAGTTTATATATTTGAAGTGGCTTACCTGCCTTTGCTAATGCTCTAATTTTTTAAATTATTTCATTTTAATTTATGCTATTTCACTCTGTCTTATTCTAGAAAAGACTTACTAAGGCTCTAGTGTCTTGTTAAAGTCCCGAATAGCTCAGATTTTTCTATTTGCTTAGAAATTTACAGATTTTTGAACTGCTTTTAAATATTAAGAAAGTCTTTCTGCATATAGAAACAATGTGTAGTATTACATGATTAATGTTCTAGTCCTCTAAAGTGCTTTTTCAAATTTGTACCTGTTCAGTTCGGTTGATTAATTAAGAGTTAACAATCTCCTATGTCAAATCTTTTAACATGTAGAAAAGTAATCATTCCTTTTTGTATTATATTTATCATGTGTTTTAATTACAAAAGCAATACATCCATTGTAAAGTTATTTAAAAATAAAGGCACATGCACTGCATTTAGTTACCCATAACTGGTATTGGCATTTTTCATGGACACTCCCAAATATTTTCCCATGCACATCATATATTTGCATTTCAATAAACTCAGGATCACATCACATGTACTAAATGGCAAACTGCTTTTGCTACCTTATCGTGTATAAGGAACATTTGTATATCATTAATCCTGCAGCACAATTGTTAATAACCACAGTGACTCTATCATAGGGCTGGAATGTGATTTATTTCAAATGCCCCACTGTTGAATGTTTAGGTGCTTTATAGTGATTATGCATTCAAAACAATATTGGAATACACATATGCATAACTTTCTTACACATCTTGCCAAATTATTCTCACAAATAATTTAAATGTTTGTTCTTAACATTTGAGAGAACAAATGTTTGAGAATCTGATGGATTTTGCATCTCTTCTCAGAAAAAAAAGGGCAAATATGTTCACATTTTTATATAATTTAGGAGCCCTCCGACCAAAACAACCCCAGATTAAGAACCCGGTGGCATTTTATGTCTCTACAAAGCATGTGAACGCCCTTTTGCTCACACTATCACTTTGTTTTCAAACTTTCTGCTGGTTTGAGAGATGAAACAGCACATCAGTCTTTTCTTACTCTGTGACTGATCATGTATTTTTTTGTACATTGTTTATTCAAGCCTTGTTACCTAATATAATTCCAATTTTAAATATTGAATTTAAAAAATCTAACACAACACTATAAGATCACATAGTAATGTGGAAACATTCAATTCCTGCCCATTCTCTGGGCTAAAGGAATGGATTCTTTAATAAATGATTCCAATTTGTCATGTCTCAATGATTCCACCAGAGGGCAATATTAGCCCATCTATTATTTCTCTGGCGTCTGCCGCTCTCAAGATTTCAATTTACTTTCACTAGAAGAATCTTCCTGAAAAACACATGCAAAGACTATAAAGTTAAATACTGCATTATGCATGTAACACATTATTATATAAAAATTACATTTTACAAATTTTCTATTTAATTTGTTTCAACACACGAAAATGTACAAATGGAATTTCAATGATTCTAATCATAATCAGCACTTCAAATGAAAACCATGCTTTTATTCACATTCTGTATTATATCTATTTACTTAAATCATCATTATTTGTAGGATGATGTTTGCAGTATGATTTATAATAGAATCTTCATAAACCATTAGCTTAAACAGGAAGAGCAACTGACTCTTGAAAAGTCGTTCTTTAAAGGCAGCCAAATTAATTCTTGATTCCAATTATTTTGTGCCTTTAGCTGACCACATAACAAGATAAAACCTAATTTATTTTTCTAGTCTAATAAAGATAGGCAGCGTATTCTTCTGAGTGCTAAGGATATTGTTGTGAAGAAAAACAGAAATCTTTGACCTCAGGGAGTTGACAGGTTATGAGGTTGGGACAGGAAGGAGAAACAAATCCATGCATCCTATATACACATTGGAGTGTGGCAGGGTCAGGGGTGTTAGGAAGAAACAAAGCCCAGAAGAGGGATACAGCACACTGGGATACACGTGGAGACCATTTTAAATTGAGTGGCCAAGGAGGCTTCACACTGGATGACACCTAAGCAGAGAACTTAGGGAGCTGAGGGTCATGTCGATCTGAAGAAAGACAAATCCAAGCAGGAAGGGGACATCAGCTGCAAGAACTGACTGGTGAGAAACAGCAAGGAAACCAGTGTGGCCGAGACAAGTGAGCTGGAGGAGCCGGAGTTGGGAGGAACAAGAGGAGGGAGGGTAGAAGGCCTTGGCAACCTCGGGCTTGGACTTTCACTTTGAATGAGATGGAGAAAAGTTGGGATTTTAAGCATAGGCAGGATGTGATCTACATGCACAAAAAGAATCATTCTGATGACTGTTTCCACAACAGACTGTACAGGGACAAAGGTAGAGACAGGGAGACCAGTTAGTAAGTTACTGCAATTAACCACATGAGAAACTATGGTGATTTGGACCAAGGTGATGGTGACAGAGAAAAGAGTTTGGGAGCAGATGACATGGGTGGCACTGATGAGCTACAGAATAGGGAGACTGGCATTCGGGGGAGAGGTCTGGGTTGAAAATACAAAATTTGGAAGACATCAGAGTCACTATAGAGATGGAATGAGAGCCCATCCCTGGAGCATTCAATGTTAGTTATTTTCATTTAGATGTTCCACAATGTATACATATTTCAGAACATCATATTGTACAACATAAACATACACAATTTTTATTTTTTAATTTAAAAGAGTAAATACAAAAAACAAAATCTATATTCTCACAAGTGCCTGCCTCAGCACATCATTACCAGTGTTAGATATTAAGATTTTAAAACATTTTTGCTCATTTGACAGATACAAAATGCTATTTATTGTTTGTTTTGTTTGCATTTATATCTATTTTTAAATAAAACAATGGGATAATGTTTTGAATACCAAAATGAAAAAGAAAAGAAAGTCACTGTTACTCCATGCCTCTTTATTCTGTATTTTATGGGGAAACATGCCTCATAGAAGCTGTGTATGTAAAAGCTAATATCCTATCTAATTGAGTTGAACTGTGTAGCAGCCTGACTGCGGGGCTCTCCATTGTTTAAAGGGTGGCACATCCCTCAGCTGCCTGACCTTACTTTTGCATGGGGAGCCCACTGGGTGATGAAACCTGCTTCAGAGGACACTGGCTCTTATCATCCAGTGGGGACTTTCACAGAAACATCTCCCACAAGAACAAGCAGAGCTTTGCCCCAAATATCTCCCTTTGCAGCAGACAAGGCCTGCTACCCAGTTCCCTGCGTTCCCTGCTGATTTGTTGCAGAAAATGGACAATGAAGAAATGATTGCCAGGTGGGGCCAAAAAAGACCACTTCTAAAAATTGGCAATACCTTTCAAATATTTCAAATTTTATTAGATTCAGGATTTACTTGATATTCCCTCTGACCAGGTAGACACACTTGCCCAGAGTTCCATGTGATTTGCATTTTACATAATTCCAGTTTCTGATGAAAGGTCAGCATCTCATCACAGACATCTCCGCAACTGAACTATGCGTCCCTCACTTTGCTTCCGCCATCCCCTCATTCTCTTTCCTTTGTTTGCTTTTTCTTTGATGCCCTTTCCATTCCTGAAATTCTGAGGAGTGTGTGTTTGCTTGTTTTACTCACCTCCCCCTCCTCCTCCGCTGTGAGGGCAGGGAACTGCTAGTTTTGTTTACTCTTCTTCCCAGTACCTTGAACACAGCACGCAGAGAAGCCACTCAATAAATATTTGTTAAGCAAATGAACTGATGTGAATCGATTCTTACAGAAGAGGAAGAAAGGAATGTTGAAGCTGATGGGAGCCATGCGCATAATATTAGGAATATACTTATACCCCGAAAAATGTTGTTTACCCGAAATTCAAATTTAGCTAGGCATCCAGAATTTCATTTGGCAACTCTATTTTAAATGTTGGCAAAATACCCCAAACATAACACATCCATGTAGGTGCTTAATCAATGTAATCAAGAGGTGGCATGGTACAGTGGGAAGAGTTGGAATTAGGATCAGACAGCCCTCAAATCATGTGGCTGTTGAATGTGTATTTTATGAAACATATTCTCTTGCATGCTATAAAAAGGATTCAATTACTTGTTTAATAACCATGTGCCAAGCACAGGACTTGTATCCAGAAGGTAATCCACAATGGAACAAACTTTTCTATACTCACTTTTCCCTTATACTTTATTGACAACATCTTGCAAATTAATTACCTTCTCAAAAATGCTATCTCCTTATTCTTGTTCAGAATCATAAAAGAAGTCCGCTTTTACCTTTTGCTGAAGACAGATGAGTCTGTTGGCAGAATTTATGTTGGAAACGGGTTTATAATGTCGGGAAAAGTCCGTGCTGAGACAATGTATGACTCAGCAAGGCTAGTTTACTTCCTGCAGGAAGGATGCAACTCACCTGCAGTCTTGCCATGAGAGCACACCTGAACAAAGGAGACAAGGACATTTATAACTTTCATAACCTGACACAATTGCCCTACTGCTGGGTCCAGTTTCCATTGGCCGGAACAGGACCTCACATTCTTTGCTTGACCTGATTGGCCAAAAACTGGAAATTTCCTGAATAGATAAGGGGAAAGAAGACAAGGAAGAAGAGGAGGCTAGTCTGGAGGTCAGGAGGGTTTCCAAATAAGGAATTGTTAAAACGCATGCTCTGATTGAAGAGACCCCCAAACAGGCTTTGTGTGAGCAAAATGGCTGTTTATTCACCTGAGTACAGGTGGGCTGAGGCAGAAAAGGGTGTCGGCAGAGGGCAGTGGGTTTTATAGGTTTGGGGTGGGCAGTAGAAAGTAACAGAACTTACAGTTGGCTATTTTTTGCAAGCTGGAAGGGAGTTGTAGGGTGTGGCATCACGAGGTTGGCCAAGATTGGTTATAAAGTCCAATAGAGAATGTCTCAGAGTTAAGTAGGTGCCACAGGGGTTGATCATTTCTTCCTCTTTCTACGCTCTTACAGCCATTTCAGGTTTTCTAATTCCAGGCAGCCCTCCAGAGGTGTATGTGCAGTTCATGGGGGTGGCCATGCCATTCATGGCATGGTCAGACCTTACAGGAATGGCACACACCAGTGGGTTTGGAGCTTGCTCAGTTCTGTTCGGACATGCCGAGTGAGTTAAGGTAGCTGATTTAAGATGTAGCTGGCTTAGAGAATATATATATACATGGGCACATGTTTATGCTAATATTGGATAATGGCCATAGAGCAAGAGATTGTAACTCCTTATAATGTAGTCTAAGATAAACTTTGAAGAAGAACTTTCCCATCTCTCACAATTTACAAACATGTAAAATGGATCTTTCACTCCAACTGTTCCTGAATATATTTCTGTCCACCCTCTTTCTAATCCCCTGGAAATGCTTTAAGATCATAGACTCAGTGGGAGGGAAAAAATGGTGGCTAGGAGGCAGGACTAACTTGCAGCTCCCACTTGGATGAACAGAACAGCATGTGGAGACTCACATCATGCACATTTGCTTCAAGAACTACCATAGGAAAACCAAGAATTAACAGACCCTTTGAAAGAAGCAGCTTACTGCTGCAAACTCCATGAGACAGCTGAAAAACCATAAGTGCCCAAAGTATGAGAGAAAGAAAGTCCACCTCTGAACACACATCCTCATGGGGGAAATGCATCTGCTTAGTATTTTCTAAATTGTAATTCCCTTACATCTATTTTCTCATAAGCATAATTTTTGAACTCCTTTCAAAAATTTCTTTACCAGTTATTACTCCCTAAGTTGCCAGCACACCTTCAGCATTCCAACCAGGCCTTTTCATTATCTCATTTAAAAAGCAAACACACCACCAACAAAAAAAAACATGTAAACTAGCTTCTTGAAGTGTTGATGTGGACCCAAAAGCAACCCAGCAGTAAGTGACTAGAGGCTGTAGAAAAGCCATGGATGAGGGCCGGGTGCGGTGGCTCACGCCTGTAATCCTAGCACTTTGGGAGGCTGAGGTGGGTGGATCACCTGAGGTCAGGAGTTTGAGACCAGACTGGCCAACATGGTGAAACCCTGTCTCTACTAAAACACACACACACACACACACACACACACACACACACACAATTAACTGGGCGTGGTGGTGGGCACCTATAATCCCAACTACTTGGGAGGCTGAGGCAGGACAATTGCTTGAACAGAGGAGCCAGAGGTTGCAATGAGCCGAGATCGCGCCATTGCACTCTAGCCTGGGTGACAGAGTGAGACTATGTGTCAAAAAAAAAAAAAGAAAAGAAAAAGTGAAAGAAAAGCCATGGATGAGGAAGTGAGCACAGGGTTGAAACCAGAGAGGAGTACATTACTCCTAGAACTTGGGGAAAATAAAAGTATGTTTGGAAAATTTGAGGCCAGCACTATTAATGAAGTAGTCTTGTTTTATATAGTAGTGAACACACCTTCGTAACTACTTTAATGATCTTCAATATCACACAGTGAAAACCTTACAATTTCAAAAGGTGAGCCCTGCCCTATCAAACTTATCACATAAAACCAGTTCTATCTAGTTTTTTTTAATGAATCTTTCAATGCTATTTTCTAATTGAATAAAGCTTCAGTATGACTCAATTTAATTTGAATTTATTTAGGAATTCATCCAAATACTGATGTAATTTTTGGCACCAATAGTCATTTGCAAGGTCATAGGGTATGAGCAAAAGGACTAACCTTCCCATTACTTGTCATTTCCAGATCGCATATGTCCTTTTGCATACTGATTAGATCCCACGGAAAAGTTGAAGTTCATTTTTAGAGTGTTATTATTAAAGTCTCTAATAGATGCCAGGTGAAGAAATTTGCATAATAACTATTTTAGGCATTACATTTAAAAAGTCATTTCTAAGCAAGATAAATTTTATTCAGTTACGTTGATAAAAATACCCATTACATATGGTTTTCGGTGAGTCTTTTCAATGCTTACATAACGGTTTCATTGTCTTCAATGTATGACTTTAATCCACAATCAAAAAGAACAAATCTCTCTGCTTTGGTACCACTGTAGTTTTAAATGAGAAAAAGAAAAAGCTATGAAGATGTGATAAGATGGGTTTTAAAATATAAGTATAAAGAAATTTGGGGGAAAACAGGTATAAATAGCAGTGGTACTTTACTGAGAGTATCGGGCCTATTTGTGCTTCTGACTTAAACTTCCCTAAAACTTAAGGTAATTGTTAACCAGGTTGTAAAATGTCGCTGAGAAAACCACAGCTTTTTAGGAACTGGAACCTCTTCAGTCATTTCCTTTTTACTTCAAAATCTATTTTTTTATAACAAAGAAACACTAAGTATGAATATTCTTCCGTAAACTCCCATAGCTCTTTGTTGGTATGTGGGTTACTATACTTAACATGAGTAGACCCCAGCATATTCTACCATTCTAACACACACACACATACACACACAAAAACACACCAGCTTATGAACCAGGGCAAATTATATCTTAATCTTTTCTAATTTTCCACAATTTTTATTTCCAGCATTTTGTAAACAATAGGTGCTAAGTAAATATTTAGCAAGTTAAACTGAAGGTTGTTTTAATAATTTAAAATTTTAGCTTGTATTTTTACAGAGAAACATGGAACTAAAATTTATGTTACATTATATGGTATACAGACTAAATTTTATTTTTAATCAGTCCTATTATTATACCTAGGTTCAGCAGAAATGTTGCGGCTAAGTCAATATGGTAGATTTCCAGGGTTTTAGATTGCCTATTCAAAACCTAAAGCTGTGTTGACAAAAGGTATATCAAAGAGACTGATTGCACAGGCTTCTGATCAAATTAGTATCAGATGAGCTTTATTGCCTTCCTGTTTAATATCTTACCACTGAAGGGAGGGTAGAATTTAATTGTGTTATTACATTTCAGAAAGTATGACTGTCCTTCCAGATTCTACCCACCAGGACAATTTCCTTTAATTAAAGAGATAAGTATCTGCCTTTTCTTTTTTTTCCTTTTTGATATCACGAGTAACTCAAAATTAAGGACCTAGAAGAGCACTGCATACATACATGTGAGATGAAGATAAATAATGAAGCAGAGTAACTAGAAGAGAAAGGAAAGAAGACAGAAAAAAAGGAAGGAAGGAAAGAAGGACAAAATAGAGGAAACTTCAATGAAAATTTAAAAACACAAAACAAAACGGGAAAAAGTTAGGCTTTTTTTTTTTAATTTTTAAAGATGTTGCCTAAGTAGGGCCAGAACTGTCTCGTTGTGACTTGGCCATGCTGAAGCACTTGTCTCACTGCCTTGCCCTTGTAGTTCTCATAGAAGGTTATCAGTGCTTCTCAATATTAAAGATGCATATAAGTCACCTGGGGATCTTGTTAAAATGCAGATTCTGATCCAGTATCCTCAGTGGGGGAACTGAGAGTCTGTATTTCTTAGGAACTCCCAAGTGATGCTGGTGTCTAGAGACCACACTGATCAGTCAGGCGTTAGTCAGCACACTACACCAGGAGCTGGTTTTCCTGCCTTGAAATACATAATGAGGTTTCCCAACCTTGGCACAATTGACATATTGGACTGGATTCTTCTTTGTTGTGGCTGCTGCCCTGTGCATTGTAGGATGTTTAGTAGCATATCTGTCTCTTACCCACTAGATGCCAGTAGCAAACCTCCCCCAATTATGACAATGAAAAATGTCTCCAGATACTGCTAAATTCCTCCTGGGAGACAAAACTCACCCTGCTGAGAACTACAGAAATAGAATATATGTTGAGGATATTTTAGGGGAAAAGGCTGTTAGATAAAATGCATGCATCTTTGTAAAAGCAGCCCTATGTCTTACAGCTTCTGACATCAGTTCTGTGCCAACCCTGACCCTTACCCAACCTTGGCCTTCCTTTAGAAATCACTGTGGGAAAACAGCAGTGGAAGCAAGCCCTGATGCCAACACCTCAGGGGAAAGCATTACAACCGGGCTACCGCAGCCTGGCCTCCCTCCAGCAAAGTCTGACATCTAAGAACCACCACCTCCATTTGCTGCAGAGCTGGCAAGATCTGAGAATATTCCTTGCATCTAGAAAGAATAAAATTCTTTGAATCTATTCTTAGCCTTTGGGTACATGTTAAACCAGTAGAAATTCTGACTATTTTTAGCAATGTTAAATCAGACACACCAAAAAGCATAGTTTTAATATCACCTACATGATGTACCTCAGAGATTCATTCCTTCCTTACACTTAAGAAAGCAAATAGCAAATATTTTTCAGAATATTTCAAAAATACAGGAGATAGCATAACTTTTAGGGTAAGTTTTAGTTTCTTCTTCCTGTCAAAAAGGCCAGTGAGGATACAACTTCTTTAGGCATCAAATTCCCAGTCTCTGAAGTTCAGAGAGCAGTTCTGAAGTTTGAGTTGAATCACCTTCAATACTTTCTTCTCAGACCCCATCTTCTACACTGTAACTCTTCCAAGCTCACAGTTTTGGAGACCTCTTTTGACTTGCTCCTCTGAGTTCAAAGGATTTAGGGTCTAAGATAGGGAACATGTGTGTTCTGATTAGGCGCTGCCTGGAGCAACATGTCCCCTTTGGCTTAATCATCCTGTGTAATCATTTCTAAGCTCGTTGTTTGACTTCACCTCTCTTGACCTATGAAATTCATCAGTGGTCTTCAGACTTTTTAATAAGTGATTTTTTTTCAAACCAAATGTTCTGGAGACCACAAAAAAAGATATAAAAGTTGTGAAGGGGAAGTTAAATAATCTCTTTCATTACTTCAGTATTTTCTTTTTCTTTTTCTTCTCTACTCAACTCTCAAGTTACTTAAATTCTGTTTCAACGTGTTTTTCTTTATTTGTTGTATTGCTCAACTATATTTAATAAATTCAAGTGACTAATAGGCTCTTTTAAATTCCATACTGTATGAAAACAGAAGAATAAGATAGTGTCTCTGACCTCAAGGAATTTCACTATCTATTTAGTTACGGTGAGACTAATACAAGTAAAATAACTAGTGAACAGTGCAAACAATTCTAAGACTCTCTGGCTCTCGAACGGTGCCCAGCACGTAGAAAGCTCCCCACTAATATTTGTGGAATGAGTAGATAAACTACTCACTTTCTACATAAAAGTTGGCCCTGTGAGAAGTTAGATTTGCCATAGAAGACCCTGTGGTAAGAACTGCAGAACTTTCAGCATGTAACAACTTCATCCAAACCCCTGTACTAAAGAGAAGTGTCCCAAACTCTAGCCCGGCTTCTAGCAGCATAAGACCATGTCTGTAGGATGGCCCCAGCCCTGTATTAACATGCCTGCCTGAGACAGAACAGAGCTGCCGGGACAATTTTCTGTTTGTCCTAAAGAGAGGTCCCAGACCTCTGTTGGGGCTCAAAAACCAACACCCCAAAGTGCAACGCTTTGACATGCTGAACCAAGGAATCAGCCTCAACGTCTCTCTGACCTTCCCTCATTACTGTTTCTCAATCCTCTGTCTCTCCTAAAGCACCGGATGACATTGTTCTCTGAAGTTCCCACATCTGCCTAAATGCCAGACCCACCAGAGAAGAAAACAATTTTCTCTTACCTCTAGTTCTTTCCCTAACTTTTTATTAACTGAACTCACATTGCAGGAAGAAAGGCTGAAGTATGTCAACACACATTTACAGACTTTTCTCGCAAACCATTGTCTGCTCTGCAGGCCCAACAGACTTTGTTCTAAGCCATTGTATGTTCTTCAAGCCCAATGAGTTCCCCTGAAAATCATTTGCTATCTTCCTAAAATCATCGCACTTCCCCAACTCCCTTTCCCCTAAGAAGAGGAAGAAGGGGTATATAACCATCTTTGCCCCATTGCATGGTGGGATAATCACTCTAATTCTCCCCCATGCACATAAATTTGTACATCATTTCTAGTAGTAGTAGTAGTAGTTCTGAGACAGGATCTCACTTTGCCACCCAGGCTGTAGGGCAATATTATGATCTCAGCTCACTGCAGCCTCTGCCTCTCCAGATCAAATGATCTTCCCACCACAGCCTCTCAAGTAGCTGGGACTACAGGTATGTACTACCACATCCAGGTAATTTTAAAATTTTTATAGAGATAGGATCTCACTGTATTGCCCAGCCTGGTCTTGAACTTCCGGGCTCAAGCTATCCTCCTGCCTCAGCCTCCCGGAGTGTTGAGATTGCAGGTGTAAGCCACTGTGCCTGGTCTATGGATGTTATTCCTCTTATTAAATCTGCTTTTTGTCAATTGACTTTCAGTGACTCTTCAGAGGACAAAGAAGTTGTTTCCCCTGGGCCCCTATGCCTCCTCTTATTAGAGCATTTACTAAAAAGGTCTTACAATCATGAATCCTTCCTCTGTCCTTTTGAGATGTGTACATATCTCCTGCAATTTAGGATTGTCTTTTTAAAGGACCTGAAGACCATTCTTAGAAATGTAACTGTCAGGATAGAATCTTAATTTTGGGCCATCATTGCCGGCTAGCAGACACGGCTGACCTAGTCACATTTACACTGACCAACCCTTTGTAACTTTATTTGAACTCCAGTTCTCTCTTCCTCCTAAGCTCCCCCTCTGAGGTGATGAATGTGTTTTATGTGGTGATGGCATCATGCGTGTACCTATATGTCCAGATTCATCAAGATGCGTATATTAAATGTGTGCAACTTTTTGTATATCAATCGTACCTCAATAGAGCTAAAACTAGAGAGGGAAATGATGAAACAATGTATAAGTTTTATAGCTAATTTTCAGACATAAACAATAAAGTCTTATTGGAATAATAAAAATTACAATAAAACACACAGCCACCTCTGCATAAATTAGAATGGAGCTCATCTCTTTTCCTGACTGTCAGTAGTTACTGAATAAAGTGCTTTCATGACTTTAATGTCTGTGGTGTTTATCTAGGACGAGGGTGAAATTGAGACCCTGGGCCAATGGGAGGAATTTCCCTGCCAGCAATCCCTTCTTTGTGCCTCCTTCCAGTCCCGTTCTTAGGCCTTGACATGTCCCACTTTCCAGCCTCCCTACATCCACTTTCATTGCACACTCCCTGCTTCCATTTTTTTTTTTAAAGAAAGAAAGAAAGAAAGAAAAAGAATAAGGAAGAGGAAGAAAAAGGAAGAGAAAGAGAGAGAGAGAATGGTAGTATTGCTTTCTTGCCCAGGCTAGAATGCAGTTTAGTAATGGGTATTGAAAACCTCTTTTATACCAATAATTATACTTGATGTAAACAGGAAGGAATAAGGGAAGAAAATAACAAACGAGCAGCCAACCAATATTTCATTTAAACCTATGAAATACTATGCGATTACTGAGGAGTGATTTACTTCCAATTATATAGTCACTATGGAATAGGTGCGAGGTGGTAATGTATGTTTTATGTATTTGAAGTGGAGAGTTCTATAAATGTTTGTTAAGTTTACTTGCTCCGGGTCTGAGTTCAAGTCCTGGATGTCCTTGTTAATTTTCTGTCTCGTTGGTCTATAAAATCGTTAGCTCTTCTTGTTACATTGATCCTTTTGCCATTATATAATGTCCTTCTTTGCCTCTTTTGCTCTTTGTTGCTTTAAAGTCTACTTTATCAGAGGCGAGAATTGCATCTCCTGCTGTTTATTTATTTGTTTTTTTTTACTCTCTGATTGGTTGATAAATCTTCCTCCTTCTCTTTGTTTTGAGTCTTTGTGTATCGTTGCATGTGAGATGGGTCTGGATGCAGCATACCAATGGGTTTTGGCTTTTTATCCGATTAGAATATATATAACTTTAATACTGGCATTTGATGCTAGCTGGCTGTTTTGCCCATTAGTTAGTGTAAATTTTTCGTTGTGTTAATGTTCTTTTCTTTTTGATATATTTTTGGAAAGGCTGATATTGGTTGTTCCTTTATATGTATAGTGCTTCTTTCAGAAGCTCTTGTAAAGTAGGCCTGGTGGTGGTGAAGTCTCTAAGTACTTGTTTGTTTGCAAAAGATTTAATTTTTCCTTCACTTATAAAGCTTAGTTTGGCTGGATAGGAAATTCTGGGTTGAAAGTTCTTTTCTTTAAGGATGTTAAATATTGGTCCCCACTCTTTTCTGGCTTGTAGGGTTTCTGCTGAGAGATCTGCTGTAAGTCTGATAGGTTTCCCTTTATGGGTAACCTGACCTTTCTCTCTGGCTGCCCTTAGTATTTTCTCCTTCATTTCAACCCTAATAAATCTGGCAATTATGTGCCTTGGGATTGGTCTTCTTGAAGAATATCTTTGTGGTGTTCTCTGTATTACCTGGAGTTGAATATTACCCTGCCTTGCCAGGTTGGGAAAGTTTTCCTGAATGATATCCTGAAGAGTATTTTCCAATTTGGATTCATTCTCTTCATCACATTCAGGTGCACCTATCAAACGTAAATTAGGTCTTTTCACATAGTCCCATATTTCCTGGAGACTTTGCTCATTCCTTTTCATCCTTTTTTCTCCAATCTTGTCTTCTCGTTTCATTTCACTGAGCTGGTTCTCGACTTCTGATATCCTTTCTTCTACTTGATCAATTCGACTGTTTAAACTTGTGCATGCTTCGCGAAGTTCTCGTGTTGTGTTTTTCAGCTCCATCAATTCACTTATATTCCTCTCTAAATTGTCCATTCTCGTTAACATTTCGTCAAACCTTTTTTCAAGGTTCTTAGTTTCTTTGCATTGGGTTAGAACAAGTTCTTTTAATTCACAGAAGTTTCTTATCACCCACGTTTTGAAACCTGCTTCTGTTATTGGAACACACTCGTAATCTATTAAGCCTTGTTCCATTACTGATGAGGAATTGCGATCCCATGTAGAGGGAGAGGCATTCTGATTTTGAGTATTCTCTGCCTTTTTACGCTGATTTCTTCCCTTCATTATATATTTATCCGTCTGTTGTCTTTGTAATTACCGACTTTCTAACTAGGTCTCTGAGCGGACGTCCAACTTTTGATTCCCAGCGCCGAAATCTGAGCAATCCACTGTGCCGGCCAAAACAGGGGTGTTAAGATTGATGGTGCTTTTCTGCCCGGGAATCTCCAGACTCTGCACCAAAAACTGGCGCGCTAAGGCACCAGCAAAACCGCCGCGCCGGCCACAAGAGTCGCCCTGGCAACCCGTGGGGCTCCCCTGTTGGGAATCTCCTGGTCCGTGAGCAACAAATATTCATCTGAAAGTGTGGTGTCCTCTCGTTCTCTGCGCTTTCACTGGGAACTACGAGCCCGAGCTGCTAGTGATCAGCCATCTTGGATCTCTCTCCCCGTTTTTTTAATTTTAATTTTATTTTTAAATTTATTTATTATGCTTTAAATTCTGGCGTACATGTGCAGATCGTGCAGGTTTGTTACATAGGTATACACGTGCCATGGCAGTGGTTTGCTGCATCCACTGCCCCATCTCCTACCTTAGGTACCATTTCCATTTTTCTGTTGAGACTTTCTATGATCAGTGGCCCCATCAGGGGTGGGTGGGTGGGTTCCTAAAGGCAGAATGCTTTCACAACCCTGGAGAGGTTCTGGTATCTGATGTATCCCCTATTGCATCTGACTCCCCAAAGGACTCAGAAATTGTGGCCGAAACCAGCAGGCCCTGCCAGCAAATTACTCAGTACTAACTATCTGCTTCTTCCAGGTGCTGTGGAGAGGAGGGAAAGAGCTTCCCAGGAGAGCAGGGATGGAAACACTACTCATGGTGCCTCCTTCTTCCTCTGCTTTTCATGCATCCAGAGGATCAGAGATGTAAGAACTTGAGAGGACCTCAGAGCTCATTTAGTACAATCTCCTCATGTGATAATTGAGGAGTTAAGATCCGGGGATTACTACTGCTACAACCACCACCACTGCTTTCACTTTCACATGTATACTCGGCGCCAGGAGTTGTTTCAAATGCTTCACAAACAGCGCCATTCTCCCCATTTTACAGAGGAAGATGCTGAGACTCAGAAATTGAGTCTACCAGAGGTGATGTAGCTAAGTAGCAGAGCTGAAATTCAAACCCATTGAACAAGAAAAACTTAACCAAATCCCCAAATGCCTCACAAGCATGAAACTTAAAATGACCCACAATATTTAGTAAAATATTAAGAACACCCTCCCATTTCATTCGATACATTTTTTTTTTTTGAGATGGAGTTTCGCCCTTTTTGCCCAAGCTGGAGTGCAATGGCACAATTTCGGTTCATTGCAACCTCCACTTCCCAGGTTCAAGCAATTCTCCTGCCTCAGCCTCCTGAGTAGCTGGGATTACAAGCATGCACCACCACACCCGGCTAATTTTTTGTATTTTTAGTAGAGACAGGATTTCACCATGTTGGCCAGGGTGGTCTCAAACTCCTGACCTCAGGTTTTCCGCCTACCTTGGCCTCCCAAAATAATCAGCACTGAGGATATGGGCAAAGAAGCTGTGAGTATAATTAAAAACTAGTATAAACAAGCTTTCTGTAGACTTTCTCATAACCACATTTTCCTTCAATTTGGCTAAATTTCAGTAACAGTTGATTTAATATATGAAAATGGTAAGCTAAACATGTTATCCTGAGAAAGGCTAATGCTGTAAATCCTGTTTTATTTGTCACACTTCAGTGAAAGACTAATTCAGCAAAGAATTTTGCAAATATACGAAGTTCCATAAGGGGGCAACATGGGGCCGTTACATAGGCAGACATCCCTTCAAAAAACTGTAATTCCTCTCTTTAACCTCCAAATTTTCCAGAGATTGAGTTGTTCACTACAAAAATAATATTCCAGGAATTGATTTTAAGAATTACTGCCAGGAATTTCAAGCTGTGTGAAACCTTTTCATGGCAATCATAACTAAATAGCATAATAAATGAGAAATGTAGTAACTGAAATTTGACCTTGGGCAACTCTTCTAGCCTTTTTGGGTCATATTTGTGAAAGGACACTAGCCCACTTACATCTGTAAAACAGCACTAATCCCACCTGCACTGTTTACCATGGAGGGAAGGTGCTAATTCCCAGTGTAATGATATGTCTGCAGATGTAAGGTTTTTTTTGTTTTGTTTTGTTTTTTTGAGACAGGGTCTCATTCTGTCACTCAGGCTGGGGTGCAGTGGTATGATTTCGGCTCATTGCAACCTCCATTTCCCAGGCTGAAGCAATCCTCCCACCTCAGCCCCTGACGTAGCTGGGATTACAGGTGCACACCACCATGGCCCAGCTAATTTTTGTATTTTTTGTAGAGACATCATTTCACCATGTTGGCCAGGCTGGTCTCTAACTCCTGACCTCAAATGATTTACCTGCTTTGGCCTCCCAAAGTGCTGGGATTACAGGCGTGAACCACCACACCTGGCTTGCACATGTAAGATTTTAAGATTTGATTAAACATATAATTAATTCAAATAGATTGTTGGGTTACTTGTTTGGATCCACATTCTCAAGACAACATACGCTTAGAAGCATAAAGCGTGAGGTAATCAACAGCCTCCAGCTTGAGACCTTAAGACGGATATGTACAAGAAAATCAAGCTTCTGATAAAACCCTTGCTCAACTGCAGCTTCCCCCAGCAGAGATTAGGGACCACATGTTGGAATGTATGATGCTTTGAAACATCGCTCAAAACCAGTAGGGCCTGGGTGGGCAAGCTCCTTCAGTGTTGGAGTGTTGGATTTTCCTGTGGGTCTCCAGAAACTGAGAGTCTGTATACATACCTGGTGCCAATAACTATAGATACATTATAGATTAAAATTATGTACCTAAAAAATACCTCACGATGTAGTTAACTTTTCTAAGATGATATTATCAGTTTTTATGACAATCATGTTGTGCCAAGTTAAGTTACTTAATAATGTGCCTGCTGTTCACTTTAAAGGTAGAAACTTTAGGTGCTGTTAGATTGTAGCACTTCGTGATAACACCTGTTGATGTAAATGATTCAACCATGAGTCACTTGCTTTGTACATCATATTCTAGAACAACTAACTTCTAACACTGCCTTCAAATTAGAATTTGGAATTCTATGTACGTTTTCTCCTCATTTGTTTATCTTCAGAACTAATTCTGAAAGCATTTTGAAATTCCATTATTCAAGGTTCTTTGCCCTCTATGAAGGTAGTTTTTTATTAACCAGTCCCAAAATAAAAAATACTGAAAATCAAATGAATCAAACAACTTGGAGATTCCTAGCAAATCCCCTAGTGACTTGATATAAGTCATCAGCAAAGGTCACTAGCGAAATCTTAGGCGTATAAACAGGGATTTAGCCTAAACCATAAAAATGATAAAAATCTCGTTAGCATTTCACACAGATGTTATACATTCTAGAGAAAAGGGTGGGAAACCATTCCATTCTAAAAATTCATCAGTTATCAGTAACCCTTAGTCAGAGTCATGATAGGCCCAACCCTTGAGGAAAAAAAAAAATAGTATGTTAGACCTGGTTCATCCATCTGCTGAGTCAATATTTGCACATTCAAAACTTGCAGGTATCAAATGTATATATTTGCTTTGAAAAAAAATTTTGGAGCTGGGAAATATTCTATTCTTAGTAACAAACACTTAACATCTCCTGACATTTATTCTACTGTAAATGAAAATTTTTCAAGAGAAATTTGAAGTATTATCATTTTAAGGGTTCTTACTATTGTGCTGAGAACCCCACAGCTAGGAACAAGAGAATTCTTAAGGGTACTTACTATTGTGCTGAGAACCTCACAGCTAGGAACAAGAGAATTCTTATGCTTCTGGATCCCACACTCCTCCACAAAGTTTCACTTTTGATTTCATTCAGAAGGTTGATCCTCTGGCAAAGTGCAAAAGAAAGTTCTTAGGAAGCAACGGTTCTGTTTGTATTTAAAGAACATTCCATGAGAATGATGGTGTGATAGAAAAGGGCCATGTTGTAGGCAGCAAAAATAAAGACATAGATTATGATAAAGAATTCATGCTATTTTGGGAAGAATCGACAGCATGTTTGAAATCAGAGCTTTCCCAGACCCAGGCTGTGGCTCTGGAGCTAGCCCCTCTCCCAGCGCACTTTGGTGTGTGGCTACCTGAAGCGAGGAAGTGGTGGCATCATCCACAGCCTTCTTTTGTTAGGCTCCAGCTAAACACACACATACACACATGGGAACAATGGCCAAAATTCCTCAGACACTGGGAAATAGTAACTTAATGCATAATAAAATTTTGCACGAAAATGAGGCCTTAATCTTACGTAATCCCTCCTGCCAAGGCTATCTTTGCCGTTTGTTAGGCATCTTTCTTAGTCTATTTGTGCTGCTATTTTAAAATACCTGAAACTGGATAGTTTATAAAGAAAAAAATTTTATTGTCTCACAGTCTGCAGGCTAGGAAGTCCAAGATCAAGGTGCTGGTGGGTTCAGTTTCAGGTGAGGGCCTGTTCCTCATAGACGGCACTCTAGATGTCCTCAGCATGTTAGGAAAGATGGAAGGACAAAAAGAAGATGAATCCTATGTTCTCACATGGCAAAAGAGCAGAAGAACAAAAGGGGCCCAAGCTAGTTTCCTCCAGCTCTTAGTTCCCTAATCCATTGTGGTGGGGTGGAACCTTTATAACTTAATCACTTCACAAAGGGCCCCACCTCTAACCCAACCACGATGAGAATTAACTTTCAACTCGTGAATTTTGGGGAGCATTCAGAACACAGCAGCACCCTTGTCCCCAACCCAGAAAAGCTGGTTATCAGCCTGGTTCATCCCTCCCAGCTCTCAACCTAGTGACAGTGTACTGGTTTTCACTGGGTTCCACCCACCTGAGCCCTCTCCTTGACATTGGTTTAAACCCTGGTCAACATTTCTTTCCAGTCACATGTTAGTCTGCAAGCCTGCTGTTTCCCCAACCCAGCAAACATCAGGATTGCTCACAGTGACCTGACCCTTCCAGGAAGTTTAAACAGATCAAATGTGTCTTCAGCACCAGCTCTCCCAATTTTGTCCATCACTTTTAATCCCTTGCTCATTCTTTCACATTTCCTTGTCCCATGCCATCAGGAACCAACTTCTACATCTAAGCCCTGCATGCTGCCTCCCTCTTGCCACAGGAGTTCATGGAAGAGCTAAAATTGGCATCTCTAGTTGGCATCTCCACAGGGGTATCTGCTGTGTTGGGGAATAAATTCAAGAATGTACAAGATACATTCTCTGTCCTTGAGCTGATTACTATCAAATGGCAAAGGTAACTTCACAATTTAACAAAATTCTCTCATTACATTTCCTCATGCCTGAGGAAATGTAAAACAATAGATTGTCAAGTATGTAGGTTTTATGTCAGTGGTTATGTAGATAAGCCCAAACATGTAGGTCAGGCAAGATCAAGAAGGTTTTCAATGCCAAGGGGAAAAGTTTAACTGGATTCAATGGGTCACAGACAGTTGATAAAGGCTTTTGTACAAGGATAGCACAATTGATTAGTGAATTAGTAATACTGTCCTATAGACAACCTGCCAGAACATTTGGAGGGGAAAGTGTTTAAAAGCAGAAAGATCAACTGTGTCAAGAACAAAATTTAAACACATTGAGTTTAAAGATCTAATTGGCCTTTATTAGGCAGCATTTCATTTACAAAATAGAAAGGTGCTCCGATGGACTGAGCAGAAGGCATGGGTTTTATAGGCAGAAAAGTCTGGGGGAAAAAAAAGCAGAAAAAAGGAAGAAGAGAATTTGTCTTTTCAAAGTTACTTTCCTTATAAGGTTAAAGCATGGTTTCTCTGTAATGCTGGCTCAGGTTGACTAACCCCCTTTACAATGGTTGTTGCTGAATCTCTGGCTTTTTGGAAAATTGGCCTATTTCTGAGTTTCATTACATGGCATTTACCATGAGTGCCCCATTCTTATTTGGTCTGGTCTGCTGACACTTAGCGCAGAAGCTCAGTCCAAAACAATTACCTCCATAAATTTTATTTAAAGCTGGAAGGCTAGTATACTTCTCCAGAAAGGGCCCGAGCCAGAGAAGCAGAAGAAATTCAGACATATGAAAGACCTCACAACAGAAAAAGCCACAGGAACAGGACACATAATGGATAAATGCAGTTAGAGATGAGACTTCAAACCCTGGTTCCAGGTTCAGCAGTGGTATTGAGGGACTGTGTTAAAGAAAAATTTCTCTTCCCAGCTCAGCGAGGGGCATACTTTCAAAGGCAGAAGTTTCCCAGCTCCACCCCTCCATCTGGAAACCAGAGGGGTTTGAAATGTAAAGTTCTTTGTCTGGGTTTCCCACATGGGCTAGGTAGAGAAGTCCACGTGGGTTCCTTTGTCCAAAAAGTCCCTGAAGGCTCTGGGAGGAGGGGGCTCTGTAACTCAAGACTTGTAGACCAAGTAGCCAATCCAGTATTGGAGTCAAAGATCAATCACTCCAGAGGAAGTTTAAAAGAACTACTCTCACTGAGAGAGAACATGAAAGGGGAGGGGAATAACTCAATGGTTAAAATCCAGCTGCTCCCTCCCTATAAGGATTCATTCTCTATTTCTCTCTCTCTCTCTCTCTCTCTCTCTCTCCCCCTCCCCCCCACCATGATAGCCAATTATTCCCATGATAGCCCATTAATTCATTAATCCATTAACCCATTATTCCATGAGTGAATTAACCCAGAGCCCTCAATGCCCAATCACTTCTTAAAGGCCCTCTAATGAAGGGCCTTCGATTGTTTTCTTTCTCTCAATAGTGACAAATTGGAGATTAAATTTCAACATAAATTTTGGAGGGAAAAACATTCAAACCATACTAGTAACTATTATTACTATAAATGTATGTTGTGTCTGAGCTATCACTAGACACTGCTAAGGCATTAATAATTTATCACACACCCTTTTCTAGCTGCATGTCAAGGAGAACATAGAGATTAAAGAATATGATTTCAAATGGTGGGATTTCAGACATCACATAGGACCAGAGGCAATCGTCTTTCACAGCTCTGCTGAAGTATAATTTTCAGCTGTTCCTCAGATGGAGTTTTGTGCACCACTAGGCATATAAGGCAGCATGTTGTACTGTACTCAGAGCCACAGGTAACAGGACGTGTTATTCTGGTGCATCTATTTTACTAGAAAGTTTAAGATAACATTCATTTGAAGTAGTTTATATCAAAACATACCAATATATCATGCAGTAGAATGTAAATTTTACTCTAATTTTTCATTTTAAATAGGGGAATAAAAATAAATTTAGTTCTGGGGTGTTTGGGAGCTTATGAAAGGGACTTAGGGAGAAGAGAGAAGAAGATAAATATACCAACTCTTGGATGCACTTCAGAGAAATGTTTGGGAACCCTGATGTATCCAGCCCAATCTAATGCCTCATATGCCTTAGGATGAAGGGAACAGTTCAGGATCACTCAGTGAGATCCAAAACTCAGATTTTCTGGGCACCAATACATTTTAAAATTCATTTTCATTTTCCCTACATTTACTTTCAGTGGATTGACATGGGTTTTATAATTCTAAGCCTACTGGCCACAGGTTATAAACTCAACAGCTCTCTGAAATCAAAGAAAGAGACATGACTAGAATGGCAGTAGAGTAGCTAACAGTGGTGTGTACAAGGTTAATACAATTGTGAAGATGGGCACCGTCATATGCAGAACATAACCAACTCCCACTCCCTGACCCACTGTCCATGAATCACTGAGTCTCAACTAAAATGCCAGCAACTTTTGATATTTGCCCAAGCCCCCACCTCAGAGAGTCTTCAAAGCACTCAATAGCCCAAATTCTTTCGCTTTTGGGATGACAATGTAAATCCTCACACAAAGCGAGGCATCTCCATAGCAACCATAGATGAATCTGGACATAAGAATGGCTTGGATCTTTTAAACTGAAATGAGAAAATCTGGCTCACACTATGCAACTTTTAAATAATAAAGATGATAGGTTCAAAAGAGTAAACATAACATTATTCAAATCAATAGTCATTTTACTTTAGAGATTTAGCTTTGGTATTTTCACAATCTTCCTAAGAGCTTATCATGTTGTTGAACATTCTTATTTTGGATAAAGACTTAAAAATGGTTTACAGTGACCCACAGGGACAGGGCAAGACATTTTTCAAGTACTATTGATATTTTCTTATCATTATACCATGAGCTTCTACTTTTCCCATTCTCATTCCAACTTCTCAAATTTCAAATTTATAAATCAACTTATTTAAACTTGAATGAAAAAAGATCTTTCTAAGATCTAAAGACTTTTCAAGATATTTTAGCATAGAAACTGATGATAATCAAAGCTTACAATATCCACATGAAGTCTTCTCCCAAGGAGGTCGTGATGACACTGAAGGTAATACTTGAAGAGAATAACTATTACTCTTCAAAGATCTTGGAATATGAATGAAAAGTTGTTATACTTTAGTTTCTTCCTTTAATGGTAAAGAAACCATGATCCTAGTGAATTTGAAGAATTAATCATATAAATCAAGAGACGTCAAGAAGAGTATCTGGAACTCTTATATCCAAGATATCTAATTAGTTACTATAACAGGAAATTTTTTAAAACACCCATAAATCATACTAAATATTGTTAACATAGCTTATCTTTTCCCTACCCTCCATTTTGACACCTCCTTTAAATTTTGAAGCCTGTAAAATAAAATATTCTAATTATTGTCTTGAGACAGAAATAGTCTGTTGAACTCCCATTATTATAAATTACAGAAAGGGGGATTTTCATTAAACAATTCACCTCCTGACGAAATCTCTTATGCTCCTTCTTCTCTTTATTTGTGCTATTTTTCCGTTTAGTGTAATTTAGCTCGACTTTCTATAACTTCAGTAGCTCTGGAACTCCAATTCCAGAATGAATGTTAAGGACAGACATTGCATCCTCACTCCCAGAAAGCAACTGCATATACAAGCATTAAGATAGACCCTGTACAAAACAAGGGATTTCTTCGCTGTCAATATAAATGTGAGCTTGCTTTCCATAATTTCTTTGTAATAAGAAATAATGTTATCAACTCTATACCAGCATTTAGATCACCAAAGAATTGTCAGGTTTGGCCAGAATATCGGGAAAGCATCAAAGCTCCAGATGCAGGGGAAAAGACATTTTCACATGAAATTGGGCAGGAAATGAAGTACTATCAGGAGATTGCTTCTAACTAATTACATTTTTGTGGGCCAGCTTTCATGGAGAATACATGAGTTAGGCATTATAAGATGTGATGATAAGGAAATACTGAGAAATGGAGTCAACCCAAGATTTTCCACCTTTTTCTGCTGCTTTGGCAACTTACTGCTATCTCTTCAAAAGCCTAAGGGAGCTGACTTTCTGGTTGATTGATTGGTATCTCTTTTATTCTCATACTCCACTTTCATCCTTTTCTCTGGTCACTAGGCAGTCATTCTAACATATTTATTATGTATCTGTTCATGTTCTCACAAATGGGTATTTTTATTTTGTGTATATATGTTTTTCATATTAATTCACAGAAATTAAATTGTGTTTAGTTTTGTTTTTCATTCTATTTTGTTTTTATTTTTGTTTTTTTGAGATGGAGTCTCACTCTGTCACCCAGGCTGGAGTGCAGTGGCACGATCTCAGTCCACTGAAACCTCTGCCTTCTGGGTTTTCATATTAATTCACAGAAATTAAATTGAGTTTAGTTTTGTATTTCATTCTTTTTTTTTTTTTTAGATGGAGTCTCACTCTGTCACCTAGGCTGGAGTGCAGTGGCACGATCTCAGCTCACTACAACCTCTGCTGCCCTTAGCAATTTTTCTTTCATTTCAACCCTGGTGAATCTGACAATTATGTGCCTTGGGGTTCCTCTTCTTGAGGAATATCTTTGTGGTATTCTCTGTATTTCCTGGACTTAAATGGTGGCCTGGCTTGCTAGGTTGGTGAGGTTCTCCTGGAAAATATCCTGAAGAGTGTTTTCCAGCTTGGATTCATTCTCTCCGTCACATTCAGGTGCACCTATTAAACGTAGATTAGGTCTTTTCACATAATCCCATATTTCTTGGAGGCTTTGTTCATTTCTTTTCACTCTTTTTTCTCTATTCTTGTCTTCTCGTTTTATTTCATTGAGTTGATCTTCAATCTCTGATATCCTTTCTTCTGCTTGGTCAATTCGGCTATTGAAACTTGTGTATGCTTCTCAAAGTTCTCATGCTGTGTTTTTCAGTTCCATCAAGTCATTTATATTCTTCTCTAAGCTGTTTATTCTAGTTAGCATCTCATCTAACCTTTTTTCTAGGTTCTTAGGTTCTTTGCATTGGGTTAGCACATGTTATTTTAGCTCTGAGAAGATTACTACCCACCTTCTGAAGCCTGTTTCTGTCAATTCATCAGATTCATTCTCCATCTATCTTTGATCCCTAGCTGGTGAGGAGTTGTGATCCTTTGGAGCAGGAGAGGTATTCTGATTTTTGGTGTTTTCATCCTTTAGGCACTGGTTTCTTCCCATCTTAGTGGCTTTATCTATCTGTGGTCTTTGTAGTTGGGGAGTTTCAGATGGGGTCTCTGAGTGGACGTCACTTTTGTTGATGGTGAAGTTATTTCTTTCTGTTTCTTAGTTTTCTTTCTAACAGGCCCCTCTGCTGCAGGACTGCTAGAGGTCCACTCCAGACCTGCTTGCCTGGGGATCACCCGCAAGGGCTGCAGAACAGTAAGTGTTGCTGCCGGTTTCTTCTTCTGTTATCTTCATCCCAGAAGGGTACCTGCCAGATGTTGGCCTGAGCTCTCCTTTATGACGTGTCTCTTTGGGTATATAGGGGTTGGGAGCTGCTTGAGGAGATTATCTGTCCCTTTTAGGAGCTCAAGTGCTGTGCTGGGAGCTCCGCTGTTCCGTGCAGAGCTGCGGGGCAGGTACTTTTAAGTCTGCTGCAGCGGAACTCATAACTGCCTCTTTTCCCAGGTGCTCTGTCCCAGAAAGGTCGGCTTTATTTATAAGTTCCTGTCGTGCTGCTGCCTTTTTTCACAGATGCCCTGCCCCACACTGAGTAGTCACAGTCTGCCAGCAGGGGCATTGCTGAGCTGCTGCAAGTGCTACCCAGCTGCTGTGTGAACTGCCTTGGTAGTGGCAGACTGCCTCAGTAGTGGTGGTCGCCCTTCCCCGCACTGGGCTGGACCATCATGGGTCCAGCTGCACTTGCAAAACTCTCAATCCAGAGCATTTCAGATTGCTTGTTTTGTGGGGGTGTTACCCACCGAGCCAGGTCACCTGGTTCCCTGTCTCTGCCCCCTCCCTTTCAGTTGAATGGGCATCTCTGTCTCCCAGGCGTTCCAGGCACCAGTTGAAATGGCCTCTTGGATTTGTATGAGTTTCTGTGAGCCAACTAGGCACTGGCCGAAACCGCCATGCTGAAAACTCGTGGTGCTTTTCGGCCTGGGAATCTCCTGGTCTGTGGGCAGTGAAAATTTGTTTTGAAATGTGGTGGGCACTCACCCTCTGTGTTGTTCTTACTGGGAACTGCACTCCGGAGCTGTTCCCATTTGGCCATCTTGGGTCCTTCTCCCCCACTTTATCATTTTCTATTGTGTCTATTTGATTCTTTCTTTTCTTCTTTATTATTCTAGCTAGTGGTGTATCTATTTTATTAATTTTTTTCAAAAAGACAGCTCCTGGATTTATTTTTTTTTTGAAGACTTTTTTGTTTTTATCTCCTTCAGTTCCATTCTAATTTTGGTTATTTTTTGTCTTTTGCTAGTTTTAGGGTTTGTTTGCTCTTGGTTTTCAGTTCTTTTAGTCATGATGTTAGTGTTTAGTTATGTTTGGATGTGTTTATTTGATTTGAGATATTTCTAGCTTTTTGAGGAGGAGGTTTGTGCTATGAATTTCTCTCTTAACACTGTGTTAGCTGCATCCCAGAAATTCTGGTACATTGTCTCTTTGTTTTCATTGGTTTCAAATAATTCTTTGATTTCTCCCTTAATTTCATTATTTCCCAAAAGAGTCATTCAGGAGCAAGTTGTTCAGTTCCCTTGTAGTTGTGTGCTTTTGAGTGAGTTTCTTAATCTTGAGTTCTAATTTGATTGTGCTGTGGTCTGAGAGACTGTTAATTATGATTTCAGTTATTTTGCATTTGCTGAGGAGTGTTTTACTTCCAATTGTATGATTGATTTTAGAGTAAATGCCATGTGGCACTGAGGTGAATGTACATTCTGTTGTTCTTGGGTGGAGAGTTCTGTAGATATCTATCAGATCCACTTGATCAAAAGCTGAGTTCAAGTCCTGAATATCCTTGTTAATTTTCTGTCTCAATGATCTGTCTAATATTGAGAGTGGAGTGTTAAGTTCCCCCACTGTTACTGTGTGGGAGTCTAAGTCTCTTTATAGGCCTCTAGGAACTTTTTTCATGAATCTGGGTTCTCCTGTATTGGGTGCATATATGTTTAAGATAGTTAGCTCTTCTTGTTGAATTGTTCCCTTTACTATTATGTAATGCCCTTGTCTTTTTTTTTTTTTTTTTGGAGACGGAGTTTCACTCTCATTACCCAGGCTGGAGTGCAATGGCATGATCTTGGCTCACTGCAACCTCCGCCTCCTGGGTTCAGGCAATTCTCCTGCCTCAGCCTCCTGAGTAGCTGGGATTACAGGCACGCACCACCATGCCCAGCTAATTTTTTTTTTTTTTTTTTGTATTAGTAGAGACAGGGTTTCACAATGTTGACCAGGATGGTCTCGATCTCTCGACCTCGTGATCCACCCACCTCAGCCTCCCAAAGTGCTGGGATTACAGGCTTGAGCCACCACACCCAGCCGTCTTTTTTTATCTTTGTTGGCTTAAAGTCCATTTTGTCAGAAACTAGTCCCTGACTTCACCTTGTTGTGCCCCAGCAGATCTTGGTGACCATTGGGGCATTAATTCTTCACCAGAAGCACATGACTCTTTCAGCTCTGGGAATGGTCATGTGTCTGAACAGAGCTTTATAACTTTAAAATACTGAGCTGTATGGTATATGGGCCTGCTTTCATACTGCTGAATCTGATAAAGCATCAACAATTTTCAAGAAACACCATGTCAAAGAAACATGTTAAACCAAATGCACCATGATATAATCAGCAAAATCCAGAATATGAAAAGTCTACAGGACAAATAACAAATGAATTGCAAGATGGTGGAAAAACAAGGCTGCAGAAACTATAAATTAAGAGAGATTTCAGAAACTATTGAACCAGCTACACTGTGCAGCCTTTGCTTGGATTATAAAAACTATTCATGAAATATTTGGGATGATTTGAATACTGACTAAAGAATTATTGTTAATTTTCAAATATGTGGTAATTGTATTACAGTTATATCTCTAAAAATAATTTTTACCTTTTAGAAATACTAATGGGTGACATAATATGATCTTTGGGATTTGCTTCAAAAAAATCTAGTAGCAAGAGAGAGGAGGTGGGGACAGAGATGAAACAAGATTGGCCAGGAATTGATATTTGGTGACGCTGGAACATGAGATATGAGGACTTGTGATACTATTATTTTTAGTTTTACATGCATTTTTAAATTTCCACAATTAAACTTTAAAAAATAAAGATTAACTTGAGCACTGAACATGTGCCAGAGTGGTCAAGATCTACTGTCACTGTCTTCATAGAATTTAACATCCTTAACAGATAATTGTTTTATACAAATAGATAAATAATTTCAATTGTACAATCTGAGATTACATCACAGACTTGCTGATTACATGCGAGTAAATAGAGAGGTACCCAGCAGCATAGCAAGCCTGGCATGGGTGAATCTTGGCTTGTGCTCCTTGTTTTCTGGTTGTGAAATGTTGGGCTGGTAACTGCACAGTTCTAAGCTTCAGTTTTCTCTTATGAAGCATCTATCTCGCAAGTTTGTAGTGAGGATTAAATAAGGCAAAATACGTCACGTGCTTAGCACTGAGTGTAGCACATAGTAAATGCTCAACAAACACTAAGTACTGTACTAATATTAGAGGAATGAAGAAAGCGAGAGTTTGGGGAGGACTTCTCTGAGGAAATGACATTTAAGCTAAGGCATTAGAAATGAATAGTAATTATCTTAAGAAGTGGGCAAGAGAAACAGAGAGCACATGTAAGAAAGCATAACCTTTCCAGGGAGGGAGAAAAGACCCTTGTGAGAGTTAGTGATAGGGCAAAGAGTAAAAGGCACAAGAGAAGAGGGAGGAGCCACTCACATCAATTACCAGCCTTAGAAGGCCACATCAAAGATTTGAGATGTTACTACATTTTCTCACTCTAAGACACTGCCCCCCACCACCTCATTTCGACAGCTCTGAAATCAGGGTACCTGCTACAATCAAAGATGTGACATAGCAGCATTTTCTTTCCTGGTAGTTCACAAAATAACTGCCTTTCAAAAGATAGAACACTCTGTTCTATAAAATGCAATATTCTGAGAACAATGTTAAGACAATAAATTGTGGTCGTTAGGTGGCACAGGGTCAGACTTATATTCCTAAGAGGCTGTTCTGGCTTCATTATAGAAGAAAGTTTGAGGGGTACCTCTGGTGATGATCTTCTTTGGAAACAACAGTTTTTCAGAAGGACATTAGATCACTCACAAAATCATTAGAAGAGTGGGAACAGCAGGTTCAAGACTGAACTGCTAGGAAAAACACTCAAAACTACGCCACAGAACTGGCCTGATAAGGAAATTACCCCCACTGCCACCACCACACCATCAAAGCCATTTCTGTGCCAGGAGCCTTACATTGCAATCACTGCCACCCCTAAGAATAGGGAGTCTTGGTCACCACCCTTTCTAGCAACATGAACTCCTCATGGATCCAGACTCTATCAGTTGCCCACTTCTGATCCAGCTGTCATGAGACAGAGTGAGTAGCTGTAAAGAAAGCTGAAGAAAGTTTTCTGAATTCTGCCTTGCAAATGTGGGACCTATAAACTGGAAAGTCTCCAAACATAGCCAGGAAGGTCCGTGAGTGCTACACAGCCAGGAAATATGGTGGATATCCAGCAGGAAAAAGCTGTGGAAGAGGAAGCCCAGACAGGAGGCTTCTGGTGTGAAATGTGACTGAGCTCTCAGCTGCCAATGACCAGGTGAGGAGGTTGACCTTTTATAACCAAGGTAGTGGGGTGGGAAGCACTTAGGCTGGTATGCTTAGGCTGTGTTCACATCCCAAATCTCATCTTGAATTGTAATACAAATTGTAATCCCCACGTATTGGGGGAGAGACCTCATGGGAGGAGATTAGATCGCAGGATAGGGGGGTTCCCCATGCTGTTCTCATGATAGTGAGTGAGTTTCCACAAGATCTGATAGTTTTATAAGGGGCTTTACTGGCTCTGTTCTGCACATCTCTGTCCTGCTACCATGTGAAGAAGGATGTGTTTGCTTCCTCTTCCACCATGATTATAAGTTTCCTGAGGACTCCACAGCCATGCAGAACTGTGAGTCACTTAAACCTCCTTTTTTAATTTTTTTTTAATAAATTGCCCAGTCTCAGGCAGTTCTTTATAGCAGCATGAGAATGAGCTGATACACAGGCCCTGAGGCAGAGAAGCAGAAACACAGCTCAACAAATACTCATCTCACTAGTTGACAGAATACAGAAAACATACATGTTTTGACCACATTTTAAAATATAAAGATCCCACAAATGCTGTGAAATCACAACAATCAAAATAACTTAAAAATCAAGTCAGACTCGAAATAGAAAATAGATGGTAACCCTTTACATATATAATAGGGTGAAAAGACACACCAGTAGTCACTGACTTTGCTATCCCTATAAATCAGACAAATGACACTGTCTTAGCCTCCCTCTTCTCCTTCCCTCCTTTCTTCTCTCTTTCCTTCCTTCTTTCCTTCTAGCTGAATTTACACTAGACTAGAAAAAAAAAAGAATATTTTGTGCAAATAAATACAATTCTATACATATTTGAGCAACTTCATCTTTTTAAGCAAAAAATTTTTCACACATTAAATAGGGACATTATTTACATCACAACATTTATATATCACGATAGTGCATTTGGAAAAGCAATTCCGGATCTAGAATAAGTTTTAGTTTAAACATCACCTTACCAGCTGGGTGACTTTGAGCAAATCATTAAACCTTGCAGAACCTCACTGCCAGTTTTCTCACTTGTCAAACTGTAATAAAACTACTCCATTTGTTTTGCTGTGAAGATCAGCACGAATGTTTGAAAAGTACTGGGAACATGATAGGTTTTCAGTTCACAGAAGTTACAATTGATTATAGCCACCATTATTTCTATAATACCTATAAAGATTATTTCTATAATACCTATTTAATTTCTTTAAGTAAAAACAGACATAATGCCTGATTTAAAATTTTTCACATTTTGCCATTTTATTAAAGATTTTGTTACATTAGTTTTTATGGCAAATTTCTTCCTTTAACCTCAGATAGCAGCCATAGAAAGAGCAAGCTGTTTAAAGGTCAACCTAAAATGTTGGTCTGATCATAAAACTATTAAATTTTACCTAATTATTATATGCACTTTCAGACTGAATATTTTCACTGTACATATGTATTTATTCAAAGGAAGAAATGTATATCAGTTGTCATATGCAAAGTCCATCAACTCTTGCAAATTTAGTAATATGAATGTAAGGGAGGAATATTTCTCATCAGCATCACATATCTTGCCTTCTCTCCTGGACCAAGGGATGAAGTATCCCTTCTCCAATGGACCCTCTCCTCTGGCACCAAAGTCCTGCTCTGCTCACCTCTTTGCCTCCGAAAAGACAACATTCCAACAATTCTCCCCTCCCTTTCCTGCATCTTCAGTTTCTTTTGCACCACCAGATTATTCCCTTGAGCATAAATACGCCTTAATGTAATCTATTTTTAAAGAAGACAACTCTTTCTTGACCCCATGTCCCCATTCAGCTTTTGGCCCACCCATCATCTCTGCTTTACAGCAAAACTCTACGGAATTGACTAATCTTCACCTTCTGTACCCTCTCCAACCCACTCTGCTCCTCTCTCATCCCCACCATACCCATGAATCAACTCTTACCAAACCAAGCAGTCAATGCTTTGTCCTCATCTAACCTGACCTCTGACACCATTTTGACACAGCTGCCCACACTCATCTGCCCAAATCACCTTATTCTCTTAGCAGCAATGACTTTTCACTCTAGTTTTCCATTTCCAACTCACTTTTTTTCTTCTCTGCTCAGCTGCTAATGATAGCAGCCCAGGGCTAAGTCTTCAGCCCTCTTCACATTTCCAGCTTCCCCTCTCCCACTCATATGCCACAGTGCTCATCTCAGTCATGATTTTAAATGCTTCTATTCATTGATGACAACCATATTTATTTCTCCAGCTCTGATTTATCTCCTGAGCTCTGGCTTCATAAATATAATTATTGAACTAACATCCACATTTGAATGTCAAAGTTAACATGCCCAAAAAGGAAGTCCAAATTTTTCCTTAGTAATCTCCATCTCTTGATGATGTACATGGGGGTGGAGGAGGGGGAAGGATCTAAGGATACTAGTAGTTTTGCAAAAGGCCCTTTAAAAATGTTTAGATTCTGTAGATTATTCAACAACCGTTCTATTACAGACACTGAGTGAGTATCAAAAAAGTATGAGATGGAACCTCTACCATCAAGAGACTCAATATATAGCATACAACCATAGCTTTGACATGTGTTACTTACTATTTGTCTAAACTTGGCGACTTCTTGCCTTCGGTTTCCTCACCTGTAACACAGGGACAATAAAAATAATAATCATACTTTCATCATATGGTTGCTATGATTGTATGCTCCATTGTCACCTGAAATTCAAAGTGTCCTTCTTTATGTCTGGAAGGAGAGACAGACCCATAGTATAAATAAATATGGAAATTATGCAATACTTATGAGTGATACACAAAATAAATTCTGGAAAAGAGTTCTCCGACAAAAAGTCCAAACCAAGCAATTGCCACATAAATGTCAACTGCGTGAGATGCAGTTTTCTCTATTTTCTGCCTACTTCTTTTAACTTATTTCATCTTTGCCTATTGTCATCTCTTTTCTCTCAAGTTTCTTA
Source organism: Aotus nancymaae (assembly GCF_030222135.1). Taxonomy (NCBI): domain Eukaryota; kingdom Metazoa; phylum Chordata; class Mammalia; order Primates; family Aotidae; genus Aotus; species Aotus nancymaae. The sequence continues at coordinate 54,132,634 of NW_026988431.1, read as the reverse complement.
ATTAAAAGAGAGCACCCTACATTCAGAGACACATCTATTCTTCTTTCCTCCTACACACAAGGGATCTGATACATTAAAAAGCTGAGCCAGCAAAGCAGCGGTGTTTCAATGCCAATTATGAAAATTCATAAATAAAGTACATCCTTCAGTTTCCTGCATGAATACTTTCCACCACTCTGATGTCCTGACTGTTGAAATCGTTTTTACTCTCTAGGACAAGCATTAAGTCTTCACAAGTATGCCCTTTTCTTGGGAAATATTAAAGGCAAAGCTGTTTTGCAGAGCAGTAAATACTCCTTGAATCATTTCACACCAGCTTCTCTCAATATTGGTTGGAAAAGCTCAGTGATGTCATTAAGTCTTTGAAATTTCCTTTAGAAGCTTTTATGAACCAAGCTAATCATCCAACTCTAGGTTCTTCTAAGACTTCTGCCAGTTTTTGTTATTACAAGCATTTAATGTATTCTATTAAGTCATTCACATGTCAATCTTCTCATAAACTATAAGGTTTTCTTTGATGGCATACTTTGCTTTAAATTACATAAATACTATTCTTTATATGCAAAATTTTTGCAACTATATAAATTATGAGAAAATTGAACACATCAAATTTCACATCAAATCCTGAGATATGTGATTAAAAAGTGGTATTCAGGGATTACAGATGGAGAAACTGTGACCCAGAGACCTCATTAAATCCATAATAGGGCAGGAATGGGGTTCCTTTAAGACCCTTTTTCCTTTTGGTTCTCCTACAGACCTTGTTTAACCACGCAGCCTAATCAGCATCCTGAACAAGGAGTAACCTTCTAAATATGTTTGCCTTTTTCCTGAGAAGGAAGAGAGTGTCTTCAAAGGACCATTTACCTATATTCATTTTTCCAGCTGTCTTAAAGTAAATACATTCCTCTTTGCCCCTCCCTTCCTTTATTTTTATGAGGACTTTACTGACAAGTTAACTTTTCTATTTTTATTCAGATTTTATAAATAATGAATTGTTTTCAGAGATAAAGGGAAGAATTAGTTCTTCCATACAATGAAAATCCCACAGCAATATCAACATCATATTACAATGCTCCCTTAATTCCAACCTTGATCGAGCACAGAAAGGACAGGTTGTGTCAGGAACTTCCTTGCCGAGACTTGAGAGGGAAGCATTGTACTACCTCTTCTACAGACGGAAAAAGAGACCCAGAAAGGTTGAGTTACCCAACCTCACACAACTAATGGGTGGCAGAGCTAGGATTTAAGAGAGGTTTATCTTATTTCATGTTCATCCTATTTCCCCTTTGCCACTATGAAGACAAAGCTCTCCTAGAATATCTTCAGGCATTCTGTAATCTAAACTAGTGTCACCCAGATCCTCTACTTGTTCAACTTTTGAGCCAGCCTCAGAAGTCTGTTCACTGCACCTGAAAAAAACTAAGGCTTAGGCAAGGGTTAGCCCCAATTAGGGCTTCATTCCTAAATTTTGATATTCTAGTCTTTCTCCACCAAAGATAAGACAGGTCAGGTCAAATCCTGGTGTCAGACAGGGCAGAACTCCTGGTCAGGGCCAAAAATAACCTGGGCTCAAAAAATAGAAAGTAAAAGAAGCAGAGGATCTGGACCCAGAAAATCAGGTTCTCTTCTCAAGTTCCCCATTTACCTTGAGTTGTCTCACTTCTCTGAATCCCAGCTTCTTAATCTAGAGAATAAGATAGTAGAATCTTCTGACCATCCAACAACATTACAATAATGATCAAAAGAAGTAACAGAAATTTCCCAAATGTCTCTCAATCGGAAAATGGATAAACAAACTGTGGTATATCCATACAATGGAATACTACTCACCAACAATAAACAAATTGCTGATGCATATAACAATACAGCTGAATCTCAAAAGCATTATGGTAAGGAAAAAAGTACAGACACAAAAGGCTGCAGGATTCCATTTATGTGAAGTTCCATAGCAAGAAAAGCTGACCAAAGGCAAAAGGAATCAGAATAGTGGTTGCATGGGAGAAGAGAAAGAACTGACTGAGAAGGGACATGAGGCCACTTTCTGGAAATATTCTGTATCTTAATAGAAGTGTATGTATCTGTCAGGACTGAGGGAATGCACAATTAAGATCTACACATTTCACCATATGTAAATTGTACCTCAATACAAAAGATAATACAAATTTAAAACTTTTTTTAAGTAGAAGCACTCTGTACAAACATAAAATGCCAGAGCTGCTCACTGAAATACTATTAGTCCTCTTTACATCACTGCTTGGTCAGACAGCCTCATATGAGTGACTTGCAGTGACTTCAAAAAATCCACTTAATTGAAGTTGCTTTCATTTATGATCCAAAGTTTATGGTTGGATCTGACTTAGGGATTCTGAGAAAAGCAAGGGAACATACAAATAAAGCAATACTAAGTTTAGAAATAATGACTCATATTCTAATAGCAAAATGGCATATGGGCCATTCTACAGCATGTACTCACTTCCTCTAAATCAGACTCCCTAGATTTCCATAAAAAAGAGGAGTTGCTATTTAAAATTTAGTTCAAGAAAAGCAAGTAGCAATAAAAAGTATAATAGCCATTTGTATTGAGTACACCAGCCTCTTCCAAATGTTCTTGTTTCTGCTCACAACAGCCCTCCAAAGCAGAATTATCTCCATTTTGAAGATAAAACCAAGGCTCAGGAACAGCTAAGTTACCTGCCATATGACACATACCAAATTTTCAAACCTGTATCTGTCTGCCTTCATAGCTTTATTCTATCTTGACAGAATGTTTTTATATAGTACACAATAAATATATGTTTTTCAGTCTTGATTATTGTTTTAATTAGTTATCTTCACAGTTGTAAGTAATTTTATCTCATTGCACAGTAGTCACTAATAGTAATATCTAACATTTATTGAGTCCTGAGCAAGAGTCAGACACTTAACATTCAATAACTCACTAAATGCTTTAAACAGCTAAGAAGTAGCCATTATTGCTAGCCTGATTTTACAAATGAAGAAACTGACCAAGAAATGTAAAGGACGTTCCCAAGGTCATGTATACAGTTTAGCAGAGCCAAGATATATGCCCAGCGAACCTGGATTCAAAAGACATGTGACCATAACAATCATTCCACAGTCTTTTCTCAATGCCAGTGAATGGGTGGCTTACTTCAGATAAACCCAAACTGCAAAGCATTATACAATAAAACTAAAATTTTTATTTCATGAAAGAGTAAAAACATTTTCAAATTTCCTAGGAAAGATCTGCAACCAGAGGCTATTCCTAGATTGTAAAACAATACACTTCTCTTACTTCTATCTAACTCCTAAGAGATCATCAGTATACCCAGAATAGATGAAAAGACAAGCAAAATCTACAAATCTTTATTAACAAGTATCCTAAGAATGTCACAAGGTCAAGACATAATTCCATGATGATGGATCAGCTCTAAAATGTCACTCATTTAGTCCAGTCGCTTACTCCAACACCCCCAAAGGCTGTATCAGAGTCCCAGAGGAATGGCTACTGTGCAATAATGGGAATAGAAGGAGGAGCAGAGTGGAGGAAAGGGACTGTGAGTTTGGGAAAAGAAGAAACCCAGGTGCTGCTGACACTCCCCATCTTCTTCTTACCTCCTAGAGATTTACTGATTTTAGGCTCATGTTCCTATCACAGGGGTCTCAAACTTCAGCATGCATCAGAACCACCTGGAACAGGAGGAGTTCAATCAAGTTCCCAGGTGAGGCTAGTCCTGCTAGCCTGGAGCCCACATGTTAGGAACCACTGTTCCATAATATTAATCCCTACCAAGACTCTGCTCCAATATCTCCAACCACAAGGGACACTAAAGTGAAATTAACACTGCCCACTTAACAAAAACAGCAAATTACCATTTCATTCACTGACAATGAAAAATGCTGCCAAATGTTAAGTAAACACACACACAGACACACACACATAATTTTTAATAACACATTCTAAAAATGTTTACTTTTGAAATAAAAACAACGAAAGTGCTACAAATATTTTTAAAAATTAAAAGCAGGCTCTTTTCATATAACCACCAGAAAGCTCAATTCAAAACTGTGCATGTACAATGTTTATGCCTCATCAGAAGACAACCCCTGCAGACCCAGAAGCTAATGTACAGGTTCTGCACAAATGTTGACAGCCTGAGTCTCAGTTGAGCTCATTTAGCTTAACAAGTCTCTAGCTACAGTTCACAGTCAGAAGCAGAGATCAATAAAAGCTCCATAATGTTTTTCCATTAGTCTCCAGGCTTTCTTTGTACAAAAATGATAAAGGATGAACAAGGGTCAATAGTGTGATAGACATAACCCATGCCTGTCTGCTCATTAGAGCTCACTACAGTTAACCAAGTCAGACAACACTTTTTTAGGGGGTTTCTGTTTTTCTGAGGTTGTTTTAAAAGAGATTTTTTTCCTCCCTTGGTTTGTTACCAACTCTTTAGTATGAAAGAGTCCTTTGAAATCTCTTGGCTTAACCTCTCGTCAGCATATGTTACAAGAACTTTTCCCACAAAGTTCTTAGGAGATGTAAATATAACAATCTTCTAGACAGAGATGAAGACAAACCTTCAAGACCTCTCTCTGTCAGGGTAACATTACCTGGCTATTCTTCATGTGACATGACCATTGTTTCAGATGAATCCCTTCAAATGATGGGATCTAAAACAGCTTTGAAGGGAGCCAAGACTGCATAACTAATTAATTTACCACCACAAAAATAAAAGCTCCATGAAGGAAGGAAGTCGGCCTGTGTTTGCCACCACTATATGCCACAGCCAGCACAGCTGGACATAACTGCTCACTAAAGGCCCCTGATAAATTAGTCAATGAGTGAGACTCAATTTGTAGCTATAATAGCATTTTTGTAACTTTCCAGAATTACCCTAAATAATATGTTCTACTGCTGAGCATCCCATGAGGCTGCAAAGACGCAAGTTTTGGCTTCAGATCATAAGCAACTGTGTGTTATACCTAAAATACTTGATAGCAATACCAAGGGAACACTTCAAAAATAGCAGGAGAAACTAAAAGTATGTTAAGCCATAGATGCAAATATGATACATTAATTATTGGTATTGTGAAATTCTTTAAATTTTTACTTTTAGTTGAATCTTAACAAAGCTCTCTCTATATTTTAAATTTTTTACTTTTAGTTGAATTCTAACAAAGCTCCTTCTATATACAAACATGAAATACACTCAGAAAGCAAATTGGAACTTTAGCTAACTCATTTAACCTTGGATTGAAATTTTACTACTTAAAATCTTTCAATATCAACTTCACTATTAAAGAAGAAAACTAGTAATGACTGAGCACCTGTGATGTGCAAGGCAATTGAGAAGGCTCCTTTGCAAGCATCAACCTTATTAATCACATTGAAGAGGTGCTATATCCAGATAACCTGGATATCTATTGAAACCAAAAGTAAGTCTATCTGGTAATCTGTGCATTAAATTTAAATTAAATAAAGTAATAGCTATGAAGTTAAAAGTAAATCTCTAACACCTAGCACAAGCCTTTATACATGTGTTAAATACTAAAATTGGAGAATATAAACATTGACTTTAGTAGATAGGAGTGGGAAGGGCATTTCCACATCTAGTCAGGAATACTGTTTGATATAACTGAAGACTGACATTTCAAAGGACAATGAGTATTTCCTCGTGAACACAAGTCAACCAAAAGGACTGCAAGTGACTTTTTAGTAGGTTACAGGGAGGGTAAGGATAGTCATGCCACACTTTGCAGAAGGTCAGGAAGTCTAAACCCTACCCCAAAGCATAAAGAGGGCTCAAATAAGAATGTAATGTTTACCAGCATGGTTGAAAAGCAGAGTATCACGTGACCTCATTTGTCACTAAATACTCACTCCCATCTCCTATTCTCTAGCCTGTCTCTCTCCCTAGCTAAGCAAATTCTTGTTCCTCTTTTCATTCTGTAAAAGAAAGATCTGTTTTCATCTCTTCTGGTCTTTTGATGTCCCATATTCTTTTTTCTCCTTCCTTTTCCTTCCTCCCTCTCCCTCTTAGTGACTATAATGAAGAATTCACATTCTCACTTTTATTTAGTTGTTGATTAGAAAATTTAATAGTTCTCTCTCAAGATTGCCTCAGCTTTTTTATATGCTTCAGTCTAGTATAAAACTTCAAAATGTTATAATAAATAAAATTGTCTTGCAATCTGCTATGTCCAATAAATCTTGCTCTACCCCTTCCTGAAAGATCACAGTAAGAAAGAATCATGAAAAGCATGCTTTTCACACACCTGTGGAAGGAGCACACACTGCAAGAGGGATATATCCAGGAATGGGTGGCCACCTGTAAAGCCATTAACTGAATTTTTAAAAGGACAGTATAAAAGAAAAATCTCCAGAAAAAATGGTGCAAATAAAGTATACTGCCATTGAGATATAACATGACTCTTTCCTCAGGCTGTTACCTTGTTTCAGCATAAAGAACAAAAACCTAAAGAAGAAAAAAATGTTTAAATTTTAAAAAGATGTTTGTCTTAATATAGAACATGTTTCGAAGGTAAACAGAAATTCCATCCTGAGTGCTCATTTTGTTTCAGCTATTGATCCATCTCTTAATTACTCCTTCCTTTGTTATTATTGATTTCAAAATCAGAAGGAAAGCTTACCATTTCTTAGTTTGTTTATCCCTCAAATGTTGGTGGGAAAACAGAAAACTAAATATCGCATGTTCTCACTTATAATTGGGAACAAAATCTTGGGTTCACATGGACGTAAAGATGGGAAACAAGCACTGGAGACTCCAACAGGAGAGAAGGAGGGGGACAAGGGCTGAAAAACTGCCTATTGGGTATCATGTTCACTATTTGGGTGAACATGGTACCCAGTAGAAGCCCAAATCTAAACCCCATGCAATATACCCCTGTAGCAAATCTGCACGTGTACCCTGGAATCTAAAAACAAATGGAAATTTAAAAATAAATAAATAAAATGCAAATTTATTTTTAAAATTTCCTGTGGGGAGTAGGGACTGATGGGGGAGAAGGAAAGTGTAGTATCTGCTTGTCTCTGCAGCTTCTAAACTGAAAGACAGCCAAATGCCTCAAAAGGGAGGACCTAAATGTTGATGTACTGTACTTGCTCTGCTTATAACCATCAAAGAACAGAACCTGTACTCCAAGGTTCCTTCCAGCTTCAGGGTCACTAGCAGATCCTGCCATGGGTACAAATTCACAACTTTTGTTAACTGAGCCTCAGAATCAAGTCCTTTATTGCTAAATCCCGTGAGAACAATTGTGGCTCTGTTCTCCTGAAACTTGAAATATTCTTAGTCCTCAGAAGGACTTAAATTTGTCTTGTCACTCTTACAGCCTCCAAAGACCTCTCAAAGAGACTTCTTAGCATGCCCTCCACTAAATTGTGTTGCATCCAAACAGCCACTGCAGAAAGATACCTTCCACCTTGAAAACTGAAAGCCACAAACTTGGAATTGATCAAACATTATTCACTAATGATTTGAGAAAAATGCCTAGGTAATTTATTCCTCAAAATTGTATCTCAATTTTCTTAACAACATGATCTAATTCCTTTCAAGAATCTATGTGCCTACTTGAAACTAAGATAAAAAATTAAGCCCTTCCAATTTATATTTAATTTTCTCCTAAATTAAATTTGCATACCTACTATGGAAATGCAGCTTCATAACAAAACCCTTGCTTTCTACTATTTGCCACCTCTCAGAAATTTCTAAATAAAATTGTGAAATCACTCTATTTCCTTCAAATAAATTGAATTATCAATGTTAATGGGAGACAGTGTTAAGGTGAAATAAAGCTCAAGTAATTGAACTGCTTTACTGTAAATATTCATGTTACCTCCTAGCTAATTTTCACTAGAGCTGCTGGCAAATTCAAAACAAATGAAAAGGCCGGGCGTGGTGGCTCACGCAGGTAATCCCAGCACTTTGGGAGGCCGAGGGGTGGATCACAAGGTCTGGAGATTGAGACCACCCTGGCCAACATGGTGAAACCCTGTCTCTACTAAAATACAAAAAATTAGCCGGGCGTGGTGGTGCATGCCTGTAGTCCCAGTTACTCGGGAGGCTGAGGCAGGGAAATCGCTTGAACCCTGGAAGCGGAGGTTGCAGTGAGCCGAGATCGCTCCACTGCACTCCAACCTGGCGACAGAGCAAGACTCCATAAAAAAAAAAAAAGAAAGAAAGAAAAAGAAAAATAAGTTTCAGTTTACTTCCTACTCACTAGGTAGGTGACTTCCTAACTAATCAACTTGCTTACTCTCGCATCAAATTCAGAAATCAAACTTGTGTCTCAGCAAAATTACAAATTTAAATTTAATGGACCTCTAGAATGCTTTAAGTATAGTGGAACCACAAATGTTACATCCACATGTGCCAAGAGTTTATTTCAAGGCCCTCATCATTTAATGATGAAGTCGTTGGTTTGACTCTCAGACAACTGATAAGAAAATAAACACGTAGTTAACACCAGTTCAACTCACACCGCATCTGAAAGATTTTTTTGTTTTGCTCCCATTTTAGAAGTCCTCTGCCCTTCTACCTACATTTCCCACAGGTTTAACCTGGCTCCCTTAAGGAACACTTCTGGGAGCATTCAGTTATTTCTTTTTTAACCATTTATAATTGAAAATTTCTTCATCTTGAGTCCAGGCAGTCATCATCATTCACCCAGTTCAGACCTGAAAGGTATCAGTCAACCACAGCAGTTCCTGTAGGCACAATGTCTATACCCTTGATAATAAGCATCTCTATTCTTGTATCTCCTGTTGTCATCATCAAGAATTTCTCAACAGGTCTCATTTCTCCCTGTTAATGAAAGTTGTATAATCAGTAATATCTAGCCAGTATAGCACCCTCCTCTTCGTCCAGATTGCCTCATTTTCACAATGTCTTTCTTGTTGGTAAGTGTTCTCAGTAAGTGCTAGATACCCATACCCTGCCCTCCTTTCAATCATGGTAATTTAACACCTGTTTCATCCCCTCAGGAGTTTCTCTATTAAGCACCCTGCCAGATGCTTAACTAGACGCTCAATCTAAATCCTGAAGCAAAGACCACATCCTAGGAGTGTTAACTCATTAAAGAGATTCCTACCTTTGAAGCACAAGTGGAAAAGTAAGTTAAGAAAGTTTGCTACATCGTTAGCTTCATCTTTGGGAGTCTGACCTTAATTTTCACTAAGTCAAGATTCTGGTATATTCATGTCAATATCATTGATATGTGGCATGGAGATCATTCTTAAGTCTCCTTTTCAAACAGTTAGCTAATTTAGAAGTTCAAGAAAAAAATACATTTCCTAACTGAAACCCCTTTTTAACCCTAAATATGGTAGATGATATGACAATACACATTTTTATATGAGCCAATAAAAATCGCTTAGTTCCACCCCCACCCCCTGCTTTTCTTTCCCTTATCTTTCTCAAGTCTTTCTTGGCTTAAAGGCTTTTAGAATTAGTGCATCACTGGGGGAAATGTTGAATTGTGCTCTAATTTTATATTTGACATTGACTGTATATCTTTGGCCATGACTGTTAACCTTCTTGGCCTTAATATATTATCCATAAGTTACCATTCTTATTAAATGGTGTTAACACATGTTCTGTTTTCTCAATGGAATGCTGTAATAAAGAGAAAATGATACTTTCAACTTTCTGTAGATATGAAAGATATTTTTTGAACTCATTTTGATAAGTACAAAAATTGCCAACCGCAATTCAAGACACTAACCCAGAAACTAAGCTAGGTAGGAGGGAGGTAGGGTTGACCAAGAAGTAGTTCCTGGACATCACTAAGCTTCATTTACATTTTGGGTTTAAAAAAACTTTTAACAAAAGAAATGTAAGACTTGTACACTGAAAACAACAAAATACTGTTGAAAAAGATAATAAAGAAGGTCCCAACAAATGGAAAGACATCCCATGTTCATGGATCAGAACACCTAATATTGTTAAGGTGTTAACCTATACAATCTATTTTATAGATTATATAGGTTTTGCCTAATTTATAGGTTAATCCTCCAATTAATCTATAAATTAAATCTGTATTAAAGGATAGCAATACCTATCAAAATTCCTGCTACCTTTTTCACAGAAATTGACTAGCTGATCCTAAAATTCACATGAAAATGCAAAAAATCAAGAATAGCCAAGACCATCTTTAAAAAGAAGAACAAAATGGAGAACCAACACTTCCAAATTTCAAAACTTATTAGAATAAAGCTATAGAAATCAAAACAGTGTGGTACTGGAATAAAGCTAGATATATAGATCAATGGACTATAATTGAGTAGCCAGGAATAATTCCCTACATTTATTGTCAATTGATTTTGGTAAGGGTACTATGACAATTCAATGGAGAAAGAACACTGTTTACAACGAACAGTGTTGAACAATTTGATATCCACATCCAAAAAAATGAATTTGGATACCTACCTGACACCATGCACAAGCCAACTGAAAATGCATCACACATCTAAATGTTAAGAGCTAAAACCCTAAAATCCCTAGGAGGAAACTAGAAGTAAATAATTATAATTTTGGGTTAGGCAATAGTGTTTTACATTAACACCAGATTAATAAGAGACTAAAGGTAAAAAGAGATGTTAGACTTCAAAATTAACAACTTGTGTGTTTCAAAGGACACCATCAAGAATGTGAGAAAAGAGACCATAAGATGGGAGAAACTCTTTGCAAATAATATATCTGACAAGGGACTTGTATCCAGAATATATTTTAAAATCTCTTAAAACTCAACATAAAAAGACAAATAACCCAATTTTAAAAATGGGTAAATAATTTGAATAGACATTTCTCCAAAGATGTACAAATGACCTATGAACACATCGAAAGATGCTAAATATAATTATTAATTAGAAAAGTATAAATCAAAACCACAATGAGGTACCACTTCACACCCATCAGAATGGGTAAAAATCAGAAACAATAACAAGTGTTGGTCAGGATGTGAAGAAGTTGGAACCTTATACATTATGGGTAGGAATGTAAAATGGTGCAAACACCTTGAAAAATAACTTGGCAGTGCCTCAAAAAGTTAAACACAGAGTTATTATATGACTCAGCTACTCCACTACCATTTCTCATATACCTAAGAGAAATGGGAAAATGTCCACACAAAATGTTCTTAGCCACACTACTCATAATCACCTCAAAGGGAAAACAACCCAAATGTCCATCAATTGATGAAATGGATAAACAAAATGTAGGACAGCCACACAATAGAATATTATTAAGCAGTAAAAAGGAATGAAGTACTGATACATGTTACAAAATGAATGAACCTTGAAAATGTTATGCTAAGTAAAAGAAAACAGTCACAAAAGGCAGCATATTGTATGATTCAATTTATAGAGTATGTCCAGAATAGACAAATCTGTAGAGACAGCAAGTAGATTAATGGCTGCCGAGGGTTGGTAGTGGGGGTAGAGAAATGAGTATGGGGCTTCTTTCTGAGGTCATGAAAATGTTGCAGAATTAGATAATGATGATGGTTGCACAACTCTGTGAATGTACTTAAAACCACTAAATTGTATCCTAAGAGTAAGTGAATTCTATGGTATATGAATTATGTCTCAATAATTATGTTTTAAATTATGAATTATGCTGTTTTTAAAACACCTGGCAGAAGAGTATGACAACTATTTACAAAATAAAAAGCAGATAATTAATATAAACTTTGAGCTGCTAGTTGTGGCGTGATTGTATTTTAACTTACACAGATGATGGCATGTTGTGAGCTGCCTGGTTTTAAAATGTCTAGTCCAGCTGGGAAAAACTTCTTAGGTGATTATTATGTGGGCTGTGAGATGCTTCCATAACCTCCCCAATTCCTTTCACCAAGTCATCATACAAATTTAAAGTACAGATCACTAAATGAGATAAAGACTGGAACAGAACTATCCAAGAGAGACCATGGTTTTATTTCCGGTTGCCACTACGTTTCCATGGGCTTCTTTTCCTGTTGTTTAATCTTGACATCTGAATTGTCTTGTTGCCTTATTTTCTTACTTTTCTTACTTTCATTCTGGTTTGCTCTTTTCATCCTTAATAGCAACCCTGACCTGAAAGTTTAATTTGACAGGAATTAAAATAATACCTTCATAACAAATGCCAAATTCTCCACAGCAAAATGCCACTACTCTAGGGTAGCTGTGAATTTTCATAATACATAAGAGAGAAAGATGTTTTGCTGGAGGTGAGTGATAATTCACTCAGTGGAAATATAAAATGATGGGGCGGCTTCCTCTCCTTTTCATTACACAGCTATTCATCATATCTGAAGAGTCTTACTCCAAGTGATTCAAGAAAAGAAAACTAGTTAAGGAAGATGGTTGCTAAATCAAAAGTCTTCAATGAAGCAATAAATCTCTCAGTAAGGACAGGCAAAGTAAGTTTGCTCTGGGCAGAGACGCCATCACATGTCAAAATGCAAAGTAAAATGGCTGAATCATCAAAATTGTGGCCACTTTCACCTCAATCTGTAGTCCAAATATAGAGAGTTCTATCATTATCATTCATCTCTCTCTCTCGTTTTCTCATAAATTGGGGATGTTTTTTCTTTTTAAACTAATTTCTACTTTCAAAACCTTCAGATTCTTTTTTATCAACCACTGTTTTTAGTAAACGTCTTTTAATGAGATGAGGAAATGCCGTGTTCTCTGAATAAGTGATATTGAAGTAAATATATTTTCTGTTGGGCTGGAACATTAGAAAAATAAATTGATTTTCCTGAAAAATAGTTCACAGAAAACACAATTGCAGGTTGGGTCAGTAGACTATGCCTGTAATCCCAATACTTTGGGAGGCCAAGGCAGGTTGATTACTTGAGGTCAGAAGTTCGAGATCAATGTGGCCAACATGGTAAAATCCTGTCTCTACTAAAAATAAAAATATTAGCCAGGTGTGGTGGTGTGCACCTGTAACCTCAGCTACTTGGGAGGCTGAGGCACAAGAATCACTTGAACCCGGGAGGCAGAGGTTGCAGTGAGCCCACTGACTCCAGCCTGGGCGACAAGGCAAGACTCCATCTCAAAAATACTCCATCTCAACTTACACAGTTGAGTAAGTCATAGTCACTTGTCACAAAAGGGGAGGGTAGGAAAGTCAAAAGGGAAGGAGAAGCGGAGGAAGGAGTGATAAAGGGAAGGGGAGAGAAGAAAGGAAGAAGATGCTGACTGTATTCCTGAAAAAATACTTTATTATAAAAATAAAACACATTTAAAAGTAAGATGGATGCATTAAGCATTTTTTTTTTTTTTTAAGACAGAGTCTTCTGTTGTCGCCTGGACTGGAGCGCAATGGTGCTATCTTGGCTCACTACAACCTCTGCCTCCTGGGTTCCAGCACTTCTGCTGCCTCAGCCTCCTGAGTAGCTGAGATTACATACACCCACCATCACGCTTGGCTGATTTTTGTATTTTTAGTAAAGATGTGGTTTCACCATGTTGGCCAGGCTGGTCTCGAACCCCTGACCTCAGGTGATCCACCAGCTTCGGCCTCCCAAAGTGCTAGGATTATAGGCATGAGCCACTGCGCCTGGCCACATTAAGCATTTTCTAGGGGCCAGATACTGCCCTAACTGCTTTACATGTATTATTATCTCAAACTCTCAAAACAATAGTAGTGAATACTTACAGGACATTTACTCAATGCCAGCTGCTCTTCTACATGCCTTATGTATCTTAATTAAAATAATTCAATACTGTTTTTAATCTTTCATGGCAGATAAGCAAATTGAGGCTGAGGAGAGTTTAAGTAAGTTGTCTTCATTCATACAGTTAAGTGGTCAAGCTAGGATTTAAATCTGGTAGGTCTGGCTCCAACATCTATTCTTTTCACTAGCACAACACAACCATCTTCTCTGAGAAAAATATCAAGAGAAGTGACATATGAGCAGTCATGGAGAAATCGTTTAGAGTGAGTTAACAGAGTAAAGGGTAAAAAACAAACAAAAACACAAACAATAAAAACAGGCTTTGATATCCAACTCGTAAAGTTGTGTTACCTTAGAAGTGTTCCAACCACTCTGATTCTTGGTCTACAAAATGAGATAAGAAGCTCCTACCCTGCAAACTTGCTGTAAGAGATTATTTGTGAAAATTTTGTGACAGTAGTTTAAGAGCTGACAGTCATTATCATCATTGTTATCTATATCATTATTATTCATCTTCTCTTGAGCTTGACAGAGTTCAAACACTCCAGCCACTACCACTTTCCTGTTTTGCTTCTCTTTCTATGATTTTAACTACAATTTTAACCTAACAGGACTAATTAATGAAGAAAATAAAATTTTATTTTGACAGAGGAAAACTAAAGCAAAATAATTGATAGTAATGAGGGGTATCACATGCATCTTTGTAACAATACAGCAGTGAAGGGAAAAATATTTTCCATTTTACAGAGAAATAATTTTGCCCACTTATTCTGAGAAAAAAAGGGTAACTATAAGATTATTAATGGGGCTTCCTTATACCAGCCAGAAGGAAAGTAAGATTGGTTCCTTTATTGATAAATGTATTCCGGTAATTTATTCAAGATCCTGGGTTTAACCATGATATGGTCCAGTTATATAGGTACCTGGAACAATGTCTAACTCCAGGCAACCAATTCATTTACTGACACATCACTGAGCATAAGAGTTCAACATGATACTCGTCAGTAGATGAATGGACAAGCAAAATGTGGTATACATATAATGGAATATTAGCCTGAAAAAGGAAGGAAATTTTGACATATGCTACAACAATGGTCCCTGACCTTTTTGGCACAGGGAACCTGTTTCATGGAAGACAACTTTTCCACAGACAGGGAGATGGGGAAAGGAGGAATGGTTTCAGGATGAAACTGTTCTACCTCAGATCCTCAGGCATTAGTTAGAGTCTTATAAGGAGTATGCAATCTAGATCTCTTGAGGATCCCTGTGCTACAACATGGATACACTTTGAGAACAGTTTTCTAGTGAAACAGCCAGCCACAAAGAGACAAATACAGTATAATCACACTTATATGAAACAGTTAGAATAGTTAAAATCATAGAGATAGAAAGTAGAATAGGCGGTTGCCGGGGGCTGTGTGGAGGGAGGAATGGGGAGTTGTTGTTTAATGAGTCCAGAATTTCGGTTTTATAAGATTATAAGAATTATTGAAAGAGGTGGTGGTAATAGTTGCAGAATGTTATGAATGTATTTAATGCCACTACCCTGGACAGTTTAAAATGGTTAAGAAGTTAGCTAGTACACCAGAGGTGCATAGCTAGTTGCTGTAAGAACATGTAAACTCCATTACCATATGACAATCCCCTCAAATACCCTTCAAATTCTACTGAATGTGATGAAGAGTTCTACTCTGGGAGAGTAGTAGTACCTTTATGGCACCAAAAAATAAATAAATAAATAAACAGAGCTAATATAACAAGGTTTAAAAGAAATAAGAGTTAATCTGCACCTTGTGAAAGCAAGCCAAAAAGAAGTAAATAAAATCTGCCTCAAATTTCTGTTTTTGCTTTCAAATATCCTCATCGATTACTAGTTTTATTTCTTTTTTCCTCTACGAAAATGAGATCAATAAAAGAGGATAAGAGGTGCTAAGGGAGGATATTACCTAATATGATTAGTAGAGCCTCGCTCTTTTCTCTTGGCTAAGTTGACTTTCCATTGTCTTCTTTGTCTTGCCCGAATAGACATAGCTACACCAACGTGAACGTTGTATGTAACAATAATGTAATATAAAAATAATGTTTTTTAAAGTCTGCTTTAGAATAAATGATGCAGAAAATCTTTTGTTAAACTAGTCTTATTGCTACTCCTGAGCTCTCTGGTGCTAGATGGGGAAAGGCTAATAAAAGGCAAAACTTGTGCCTATTCTGATAAATCTCTTATTTTTGTTAGTGATTAATGCAGACATCAACATTAGTCCCTTAATGGAATGCGGTTTTTTCCCAATTTTTAGAATAAACTACTGACTCTCTTTACTGATTATTATTAATATGATCTTTATGCTAATATTAAATTCTACAGTGTTTCAAGGTTAGGGTATTTCCCCAGCAAAGAACTTCAGTCCAAGCATATGCATACTTGTTAAATAGGAATCAGTGAGTTGGGGAATGTCACTCATGCATAGCTTCATAGAGACTCAAAAAAATGTGGCAAGTAAAAATAAAGTGGGGAGCAGGCAGGAAGGAAATAAAGAAGCAGGCCTGATTTTGCCATTTACACCTTGTAAGAAAGGGGCCAAGTTATTTTTAGATTTAAGAGGATCTTTCCAAGGCATCCCAAGGGTACTCAGTAATGATGCTTGGATTTCTCTGATTGTTAGTAAGTCATGGAGTAGGCTCATGGGTCACTGAAAGGAAGGGAAGAAGGATAGCATCCCAGTTACAAAACAGAAGAAATGTGAATGGCCAGAAGATAAATTACTAAAAGATGGCATTTACAAAAGGCAGAATGGGAGTTGGGGGTTCAGCAGGAACCATATGATGTGTACTTTGTAAATGGTGTTTCCTTTAATCTTCAAAAGAACCCTTGAAGTCAATATTATTCCTACTTCATAGTTGGAAAATCTAAGTATACAGATACTAGCTAATTTGTCTCAGACTACAGAACTGATTAGTAGAAAGAGCTAGGATTTGAATCCAGAGCTGTTTTTCTTCAAAGTCCATATTCTTTTCACCACAGTCAGGTTTGGAAGCCTGAGAAAAACTAACATTTTATGCTTGAATTTTAATCTGCTAAAAGTAAGACGTCCCTCAGCAAATGCATACAAGATTGGGTAACTGACTATGGGTCATTTTAAGCGGATTCTCCCATGACTTCCTTGCTTCTTCCTGATACTGTAGACTCAAGAGACATCCCCAAAAACCTAAACACAGTTTTATGAAGTGGACTCATTCCTTTCCCTATAATATCTGTCTCCAGACATCTCAGGTTACCTAAGGGAGTACACACTAGTGATGGTTACTTTTGAAAGCTTTCTACTCCAGCAGTGTATTTTTTAGTCATGCAATAGGAACTTTATAATACTGATGATAAAAGGCCTGGTTAAAATGTTCATTTGATACAATTATCATTACTTTATGTTCTTACACTATCATATTCTAAACAATTCAACTTTCATTCCCCCCTGCACAAGCTGTAGTGTTAATTATTATCTCACAAGTTCCAGTAATCAGAACAAAAGAAGATTCCTTCTCATGGGCAAAAAAATAAAATAAAATAAAATAAAAATAAATAAAAATCAACTGAGGTACTTTAAACATTTTTTAATATCTTCCTTACATGTCGTTATATACCATATTTCCTTTCTAATGTTATTTGCATCTTCTCTGCTTCTTGATATTTTCTAGATTTATTTATTGATCTTTCCAGAGAATATTTTTAATTTTATTTTTATTATTTTTTTATTTTATTTTTTTAATTGCATTTTAGGTTTTGGGGTACATGTGAAGAACATGCAAGATTGTTGCATAGGTACACACATGGCAGTGTGATTTGCTGCCTTCCTCCTCATCACCTATATCTGGCATTTCTCCCCAGGCTATCTCTCCCCAACTCCCCACCCCCCACTGTCCCTCCCCTATTTCCCCCTGACAGACCCCAGTGTGTAGTGCTCCTCTCCCTGTGTCCACATGTTCTCATTGTTCAACACCCGCCTATGAGTGAGAACATGCAGTGTTTGATTTTCTGTTCTTGTGTCAGTTTGCTGAGAATGATGGTTTCCAGGTTCATCCATGTCCCTACAAAGGACACGAACTCATCGTTTTTGATGACTGCATAATATTCCATGGTGTATATGTGCCACATTTTCCCTGTCCAGTCTATCATTGATGGGCATTTGGGTTGGTTCCAGGTCTTTGCTATTGTAAACTGTGCTGCAATGAACATTCGTGTGCATGTGTCCTTATACTAGAACGATTTATAATCCTTGGGATATATACCCAGTAATGGGATTGCTGGGTCAAATGGAATTTCTATTTCTAGGTCCTTGAGGAATCGCCACACTGTCTTCCACAATGGTTGAACTAACTTACACTCCCACCAACAGTGTAAAAGTGTTCCTATTTCTCCACATCCTCTCCAGCGTCTGTTGTCTCCAGATTTTTTAATGATCGCCATTCTAACTGGCGTGAGATGGTATCTCAATGTAGTTTTGATTTGCATTTCTCTAATAACCAGTGATGATGAGCATTTTTTCATATGTTTGTTGGCCTCATGTATGTCTTCTTTTGTATAGTGTCTGTTCATATCCTTCACCCACTTTTGAATGGGATTGTTTGTTTTTTCTTGTAAATCTGTTTTAGTTCTTTGTAGATTCTGAATATCAGCTCTTTGTCAGATGGGTAGATTGCGAAAATTTTATCCCATTCTGTTGGTTGCCGATTCACTCTAATGACTGTTTCTTTTGCTGTGCAGAAGCTGTGGAGTTTACTTTTTTTAATTTTATTGATCAAGTCTCCTTTTTCGTTTTTGTTTTTGCTTTTATACTTTCCTACTTCATTATTTTCTGCTGTTATTTTTATCAGTTAACATAATTCTTTTGCATTTTTTTCTAAGTCTCTTTGTACGTTGTTTTGTGATAAATACATTTAGTGTATAATTTCATAGATTGGCTTTTCTGTAACTCTTTCAATTTTGTTTTTCTTCTGTTTCTAAAGAGTTTGTAATTTTCCCATTCGTGCTTTTTAATACAGATTCAAAACATCTTTAAATTTCCAATAATATATTAATCAGGAGAAATTTTTGTTGTTAATTTTATCCTTATTGTATTTTGATGGGTGATGTAGTCTGCATGAGTTCTGCTTTTAAAATGCATTGACCTAAGCCTGGGCAACAAAATGAGACCCCGTCTCTACAAGGAATTTAAAAGCTAGCTAGGTGTGGTGGCACGTGCCTGTAGTCTCACCTACACAGGAGGCTGAGGCAGGAGGATCACTTGAGCCCAGGAGGCTGAGACTGCAGTGAGCTGTGACTATGCCTCTGCACTCCAACCTGGGCAACAGAGTGAGACCCTGCCTCAAAAAGAAAAAAAAAAAAAAAGTGCTGACCTGTAATTTGTGACCTAGTTAAGTTTGGAGAATATTCTATGGTTTTGTGGAAAACATGGAGTATCTGTTCTCCATTTGGATATACATAAAGGTATATACATAAAGGTATTCATAAGATATACATAAAGACATAAATAAAAGTATTCCTGTGTGTGGTTATAATAGGTGTGTGTTATTTAAGATCATTTTTTAAATTAAATTAAGACCAGTTTTAATGGTCTCAATACCTCTGCCAGCTGTATCTGTTTTCCCCAAACTCCAGTTGAAGTAGTTACAAGGTCTTATATCCATTTCATAAACCTTTGTCAAGAATCTATTTCTATATTTCCACAAATGTGCAATCACAGCGTGGATGGTGGAGTGTCACAACCAAGTGGGGAAAATAGATAATGAAAAATAAGATTTAGAAGCTAGTGTAAATAGCATTGGCCTCACCACAAATGGGCTTGGTGGCCCCAGCCAAGTCGTTTCTTAGGGTTTCTATTTCCTCATGTACGTGCCCTGAGTTGTTATATCTACCCTGCCAACATTGCAAGGCGTGTCCGGAGAAGCCAAGAGATAAGGAAAGGTGACCAACATAAAGTGATAAAGAAAAAAAAAAAAAAACACAAAACACTAGCAGTGGTTGCTGCTATTTAGACACGGGAGCAAAAGGAAATGATAACTATGTAAAATGTCTAACACAGGCTCCATGCAGTTGCTCTGTTTCAATTGGTTCCCTTCCCTATCCCCAACTACCTTTAGCTTCCTCTGGGGACATCTTCCCTCCTGCATGGAGACACCACCGCCCAATAACGTGAGCCTCCCTCTTCGTAGCCCTGGCAGTGCGGAACCCGCTGAAAGCGCGTTGTGAGGATGAGCAGAGACCTGCCAGCAGCTAAATTTCGCGCTTCAGCACAATCAGCCCTGGCCGAGCATGTGCAGTGTCTCCTCCTTCGGTAGTGAGGGCTGATGGGCAGATGCTGCCAAATGCTCATTCATCAGAAGAGGCTTTCGCTCCCGGACTCCCCTGGGCCTCGGGCAGAAAGGGTCTCTGTCATGGAGATACAGAGCGCGGAGCCTTCAGGGTCCTCCGCCGCTCTCAGCAAGCCCTGCTCTCGATGGAGAGGCCATCGCTGGTGATGGATGTGGGCTCCCAGGGAAGGTGCTCGCGCCGGCCCCGCGCCCTCCGGGGAAGAGATACGAGCGCGGAGCGTCAGCGCAGGGCACGCCAGTCCCGGGGACCGCGGGAGCAGGCGCCGCGCGTCTCTGCACCACCGCGCCGCCTCCCAGCCCTTTCCCCAGTTCGCCCTCCTGCCGCAGTCCGGGCCCAGATTAATTCTCTGCACTTGTCAGTGGGCACACACAAGTTCTCCGGGCACGATCCTTCCATCCGTTTCCCCGGAGGGAGTCCACCTTTTTAACGATTAACCTCCCAGCTACCGCGGGCAAGGTGGCAGGATGCGAGTGGGGCGGGGAGGGGCGCTTCGCACATTCAGTGGCACCAGAATTAGCTGCCGGTGCTCAAATGGCTTGCTTTCTTCGGTTTTTGACAAACAAACGAGGTGGGATGCTTTCTTGGCCGCCTGCCGCCCGGCCCGAGCCCCGGGCTCACTTCGCAGCCTGATGCCGAGTTTGAGACCGCAGTCCCGCTCTGCTGACACCCGGGCTTCTCGCCCCCTTGCCGAAGTCTGCGGCCCGAGGGATGCTGGGCGCGGGCTTCTCCTGCGCGCTTTAACGCGGCTTGGGCTAAAGCCCCAGAGCTCCCACCTTCGCAGCTCCTGTTCCTCGGCCCGCCCCTCTACCTCCGCCAAAGGACGTGCCCCTTCAGTAGTGTCGGGGATCCCAGCCCCAGCGCGGGGGAGGGCGCCTCCCTATCCCCTCCTCCCCGTCCCCGCCTCGGCTCGGGGTTTTACTGCAGCAGCCGGAGGTGACAGCGACGCCTCAGCTGCCTCTGTTGCTCTCGGAGCCCCGGCTTCCCCTGCATTGGCAAAGCGCCCCCTCCCGAGAGGCTGGTCCCAAGAGAAGTGCGAACCAGCTGCAGAAAACCAAATTTTTAAATGTAGAAGTCGTTGAGCTGCATTCCTCCGAGGACCAGTCTGATCGCCCAGGACTGAGAGTGGCAGCGTCTGAGAAGTTGGGACCATAGAGCAAGGGGGGAGGGGAGCGCTGCAGCCGGCATTCTCTTCTGGAAGGAGTCCCTGGAGCAGTGCGGTTGGACACAAGTTTGCGTAGGAGTGTTTTCCTTTTGTCAATAATTAATCAACGGAATCAGCCTGGTAGAATTGGAGTTTTAGCAATAGTCCAGAGGGCGGGGCCGAACACCTAACTCCGGGAGGTTCCCAGGCGCCCGGCGCAGTGGGAAGCTCGCAGCAGCTGGGGAGGAGCCAAAGCCTCGGCGCTCACCTAAGCCGCAGGGAGATACACCCAACCGGGAGGTAAGCATCTTCCAAAATACCTACTTGAACTGTGAAGTAGCTTTAGTAGGATAGTATTCCTTTCTCTACAGGGGAAAAAATTAATAGTGAGCTTTAATGCAATTTATCAGTTTACTATTTAACTGCATTAAAATTTTCAAAATTGGTGGGTTTTTCCATTTACCTTTCACTATGTGGGAAACTAAGATGTTTCACTCAACAGAAGCCAGAGTTTAACACTGAAACTTTCCAAACCAAAAGAAGAGAAAATTACTTTGTTATTTTCACTATTTACCTTTGTGTAGTCCATTAACTATTCAGGGAAATATCACTGGGAGGTGCTTGGTTTCCTTCTTAAATATTCATCTTTACCTAGTTCCGTGCTCTTATACAACCCCTCTCTGCCCATAAGTTATTTAAACTGCTGTACTTTAGGCAATAGTATACACAAGTCAACCGCCAAAAAGTGAAGAACTTCCAACAAGGAATACATTTTAACATTCTCTTATACATATTAGCAGTATGTACTTCCTCAAAGATACTTATGTGATCCTTTATAAGTAACCAAACTTCCTCACCAAAAGACAGCTAGCTAGGGTTAGCTAAATAGGGAACTTGGCCGTAAGGATAGGAAAAGCAGGGAAAATGTATAGAGAAGCATTTTAAATACGAGTGGGACTCCAGATTAGTTTCAACTACAGTGATATTCAACTGGTTGGCAATTCACATATGAACCCAGTACATGATCAGATAAGGAGTTTGAAGAACGGTTAAATGTAAGAGACCCCAAAGTCCAAATAACTGTATCAGGGGAGTTGGGAAAGTTGTTTTACTAAAAGACTATGTGGTACAGTACTTATTTTGAATTAGACAAAAATTAAGAAATACATGGTCATTTTTGCTAGTGAAATTTTAAAATGTATACATAAAGATATCAAATTTTAATAATTTGATTTCCACATCTGAATTATTCCTATGCTGATTAAAACAGATGTCATTTTGGTGACTGTTTCAATGGCTGTGATGGCTTTGTACATAGATAGCTAGACCAAAACCAACAAGCTGTAGTATGAAATGCACTGTCACTCTCATTATCCAGATATTTCTTTACAACTATTTAATGACAATAAATTAAAAATTATTTGTCAAACCAAAGCATGGTCATTCTAGAATTTGGCTAGATTTGAAGTTGAAAGTCAATTTGAAGTTGAAAGTCAACCAGTCTTCAACTCTCATTGATTTTAATTCACTGTTTGTAAATTTGCAATTACTTTTATAAAAACTGCCCTTTAAAATTGTACAGCAATTTTGTATCTACTATGCTAATTATGAAGCACAGTTTTACCACTATTTTACCAGCAAGTATAAAAGTAACAAAATATTCATTTAAAAAGATCCAAATGGGACTCACTTCTAGAATGGCGATATAAAGAGCTTTTCGAATCTATTCCTTAAAAACAACAATAACTGGTGAAAATTATAGATAAATAACCATTTAAAGTTCCTGGAAATTGTCCTGAGAACATACAGCATGAAGAAAATATTTCTTCAAGACAATCTCTTATATTTCAGTAAGAACCGCAAACAATTGTGGCATTTGAACCACAACACATTTCCCTGCAACCTCCAGTTGAGTGTGATGGTGTTTCACTATGGATGGGTGCAGCCAGTAACACAGGGCCCCCTCTCAACCTAGATCATACTCTGTAGTATACCCTGAGAGAAACAGGCTGCCGCATTACTCACGATCCCCAGCTTTGTGTTACAGAGCTCTGTTCTAGATGAGAGCAACTGAGAGGTCCAAGGCTCTCTTCCTCCAACCATCGTCCACTCTTAAGGCAGAAAATAAAAAACTCAACAACAAAAGGACAAGCCATTTTCAAATGGGCAAAAAATTTGAATAGACATTTCTCCAAAGAGCATGTACAAACAGCCAATTTACACATGAGAAAGTTTTTGCTAACCATTCATGGATAGGGAAATGAAAATCAAATCAAAACCACAATACAATATCACTTCACACCAACCAGAATGGCTATCACAAAAAAAGAGAGAAAGAAAAGTCCTAAAAAAAGAAAGAAAGAAAAGAAAGAAAAGCCCTATAGAGAATTTGCTTGCAACGCCATATCGTTTTGGACTCATCCACTCGTTATATTAATCCAGAACCTGTGAGGCCACTTGTTCCTCTCTAGTTCTCTATCAGTGCTTCAGACCAGCGGTTGAGTTTGTTCAGGTCCACATGGGTGAGAGAGTAAGGTACCTGGATCTTAGCCAAAAGTTTACTTGCCTTCTACTCAAATGAGCCCAGTTTTGCCTACTCTAGATTGGCCCTAAAAGCCAGAGAGTCTTGGGAGGAGGAGAAGCTGGAGCAGCCACTGAAGTATTCACAGCATACTAACGTGTCATTGTCAGAAAGCATCTGCTGTGATTATGACAACCTCAAATGCAGGAGACACTCCCAAATAATTAATATGTTCCTCTATTCATCTTTTATGTTTTGAGTTCCCACAAGCTGCCTGATCCTGTACTAAGATGAAATAAAATGATAATGCTTCATCCAGAAATTGAAATATAAAACTAGTGAGCCTCACTGTGTCATGGGGGTGGCAAGCACCCCTGGCCTTACTGCCAGACAGTTATGAGTACACTGAAACAAATCATGCCCTTAGCTTTAGGGATTCAAGTCTACCTGCTTCAGGAAACCTCAAGGATTTTCCATTCTTATCAGCACAGGCTTATTCTTCCATGTGCATGTTTTTGAGGAGCATATCATGATGATAGAAATAGGATCCATGTGGGTTTTGACCATCAAAGCTTTTGCAGAGGTCCTATTGTAATATTTTGTCTAATTACAAGATTTATATAAAATAATTTTTAATGTCCAGCCATTTATTTTATTTTTATTTATTCATTTATTTTGAGACAGAGTTTCACTCTTTTCACCCAGGCTGGAATGCAATGGCATGATCTCAGCTCACTGAAACCTCCACCTCCCAGGTTCAAGCAATTCTCCTGCCTCAGCCTCCCAAGTAGCTGGGATTACAGGTGTCCACCACCAGGCCTGGCTAAATATTTTTTGTATTTTAGTAGAGACGGGATTTCACTATGTTGGCCAGGCTGGTCTCGAACTCCTGACCTCAGGTGATCCACCCACCTTGGCCTTCCAAAGTGCTGGGATTACAGGTGTGAGCCACCGTGCCCAGCCCAGCCAGTTATTTATAAAATTAATACATGTAGGAAAAAATTCGATCATAGTTACTTTCCTAATATGACTTTCATCAGGATTAATAATTCATTTATTCAACAGATAAATGAATTATTGCACACCTATCCTGTACCAGATCACTTCTAGACCCTGGATAAGTAATAAAACAGACAAAAGTTCCTGAGATGTCAGACAATATTAATAAGTAAATTACATAATGAAGTTAAGGGCTCTGAAGAAACATAAAACAGAGAAAAGAACAACGTACAATTTTAAATAGTGGGATCAGTCTAGGAAGTAAGATCATGCAATTAGAAAAATGTAAAATCACATACAAACCTGGCCACTGCAACTCACCAAAAAGATTACCAGTTCCCAGTTAACTTCTCTCTTCCCCTGGGAAGCTTTGGTTTCCCCGTCACGTTAGCTTCAACCACCAACATTATTTTGCTGCCTATATTTGCTGCTGTTTCATTAGGGAAAATAGTGTAACAGCACAAAGGCATTCATTCCAAGTGAGCATAAAGAAGACATAACCCAACACCTGCTCTCAAGAATTACAACCTCTGTAAAATACTGCATTATAATAACAAAAATTCTTGCCCAGGGAAATCATTAGCCTAGGTTTTCAGTTTACTTTTGGCCTCTCCCTCTAGCTTTGTCCTGGATTCTTGTAGTCTTCCAGAAAATTGTGTGGCAAATAATTAAGAACTGGTTCCCCAAAGTTAATACCGTTTGAAGAGTGAAAGCGTTGGGGAGAAGTGAGGTAAGAGAAATGTCCAGGCCATGATGCCCAGGTAACGGAAGAACAAGTTTTTCAGAACTCTGGAAAGTGAGCAGAGCATCAAATCCACAGACCAACTGAAAAAAAAAAAAAAAAAAAACCAAAAAAAAAAAAAAAAGGAAAAAGCAACCAGTCTCCACTTTACCAGATTGTCCCAGAATCCCTACTCAGGGCACTTGGGAGAGACCTGGGGAGCTCTCTTTCTGGTAAAATATAATGGGTGCAGGAGCTTTCTTGGACTAGAGCTTTTAGTAACGGCTTAAAAGGGAGCAGAAGCCGGGCGCGGTGGCTCATGCCTGTACTCCCAGCACTTTGGGAGGCCGAGGCAAGTGGATAACGAGGTCAAGACATCGAGACCATCCTGGCCAACATGGTGAAACCCCGTCTCTACTAAAAATGCAAAAATTAGCCGGGCATGGTGGTGCGTACCTGTAATCCCAGCTGTTGGTGAGGCTGAGGCAGGAGAACCGCTTGAACCCGGGAGGCGGAGGTTACCGTGAGCTGAGATGGTGACTGACGACAAAGCGAGACTCTGTCTCAAAAAAAAAAAAGAAAAAAAAGAGCAGAGACTTGAATTCGTAAGTCAAAAGGATACATTCATTTATTTCAAGCTTAGAGGAGAAGTGTTTAAGAATATTCAGAATAAATATAAAGTTAGAAATAACTCAAAGGACCCCCTGTCACAATAGAATTATTATGGAGCATTAGAATTCTCATTTATTTATTCAACAAATTTTGATTGAGCAGCTACTATGTGGCAGACATCTGGGTAACAAGACAGAAGAGGACCTTATTTCAAAGCCCTTTCCTTCTGAGGATACGTTATATGTCTTTTGCTACAAAATGGCTGAAGAACACAGGCAAATAAGGACAACAAGTTTTTGACCTGCCGACCTGACACCTCCAGACTGGATTAGAGTCTTCTATGCCCCTGAGAACCTTACACTTCCCTATCATAGCATAAGTCACACTGTGTGTGGATGCTTGCTTAATTGTTCCTTCTCTTCCCTCTAGAAAGCGTCCTGAGGACAGTGACCATGTCTATCTTATTGACAGTTTATATCCCATCCCTCCTACATCCTTGCTACATACTTGATTGAGTGGCCAGCTGGCTGGAAGGATAGATAAACGATTTTCCAGGTTATGATCAGAACTTCTTATATAGAGAGGCAGCCTGAGAGAGTGGTTAAGACTGTGTGCTCTGCATTTGCCATGAGACTTTGTGCCAGTTTAAAAATTTCCCAATACCCCAATTTCCTCATTTTTAAAACAGGTATAGAAGTAGTGCATCTATTATATTGTTGTTAAGTGAGCTGCATAAAGTAATTCATATAAAGTGCTTATCAAACTTCTGAAACATAAGTTGCTCAATAAATAAAAAAATATATATTACCAGTATAGAATGGCAGCTTCCAGGTGACAATTTGCCATTTCAGTATTGCGTCACTGCTCTTTCAGCTCCATTATAAGATCAAAGGATGACAATTAGTCATTCCAAGCTAAAGTTATCACTTTGAGTTCAAGATCTACAAAAATATTAAAAAGAGAATTTGGGAATAAATGTAAGTAACCTATTGAACAAGAAAGTTAAAAAGGATTCAAAAAAAGAAAGAAGGTAAAAAAGCTCAATATGTCATGTTCAAAGCAACTTTTCTGGGGCAATAATACCATACTTACATTCCCCATTGATAGCCAAAAATACCAACCAGTTCATGTTTATGTTCTAGAATATTGTTATTGTGCCACATAAAATGTCATGCCCCGTAAGAATCAATGAATGTTTACTGATGAAGAAGTAGAAAACAAATAAAACAAAACAAATATATATATATATATGGATGTATCTTACTTGAAGGTTAGTCTTATCTAAACCTAAGGATATTGTATTATCTTTTTGTTTCTTTTGAAAATCTAATTTTTTTTCTGTGTATGACCTTTAATCAAAATTAGCATAGTACCTCCTCATATGGAGTAATCTATTACCACGTAAATGAGATGAAAAGCTAACCTGTGACCAACATATGGAAACAAAGTAACTTTGCTGCTTTCTTCTACTTCTATCAGAGAGAATATGCTTGGGCTTTTCCCCTACCAAAGGGATCCTCATAGAAAATTTTAAATGTCACAAAAACATTTTTGTTTTAATTACTCAGAATGGAACCTTTGGTGACTGTAGGATCTCTGAATTGGGAGCCATCACACATGAAGAAAAGCATGTCAATATCCAGGTGATGCTTGGCACACAGACCCAAGCCCACTGGAAATAGAAGCTGTTCTGATCAACCATCCCGGCAGAACTTTCCTTTAGTCTGAAAATATTTTTATCATTATTACTAGGCTATGACTGCTGTATATCTGTTTAGATAGAGAAATGGAAAAAAAAAAAAAAAAGGTAGTTTAAGTTCAATACATTTAAACCTGGCACAGGATCTACACAAACATATGCACATATTTTTTACTACCTTGGCTGATAATGAGCAACCTAATGAACAACTGACGTACTTAACACTAGGACAGTAATAGCACTCAATTCGAGATTTTATGGATTTTTTTTTCAGGTACCATCTATACATCCTCTATCATCTTCCCATAGAATGCACAGGGGTTGAAGTTTTTGCAAAATGCCTAGGACAATGCTAAGCCTATAGTAGTGACCAATAAATGTTTGTGGTATGAATGGTATAAATCTTGAGGTACCCTGGAATTTAGCCTAATGCAATCATTAGAAAGATGATTAGAAAACTGTGTGAAGATATTTAAAAATACCTTTGAGCCAAATTAATTGAAAAAATCAGGATGCAGAATGAAATACATACTTTGATTACAACCAAGTGTGACAGAAAAATATGCATAGAAAAAAATTCTAAAATGTTAACAATATACAAAGTTTTATAAAAATGGTAAAATTATGGGTGTCTATATTTTTCATACAATATTTTATAATTGTATTGTGATATTTCAGGGGATATTTTATATCTATAAGAGCAGGTTCAGCTTTAACAGTGGTAAAAACTATTAATAAACAAAGAAATTATTCTTTGTGCTTAAAAATCAAAGTCTATTAGCATAGCAGCAATATTTCTCTGACAGAGTTGTCAACAAATCCTTCTAACTTAACTACTATCTTTATCTGATCTACCCTCACTAATATTGAACTTAATATACAAAAATCAGTATTTGTCACTTCAATAGCCAAGAAAATCTGCTTAACTGTACTATTTCTAGAGACTTTTAAAAATGTATTATACTATTGATGGAGAAGCATTATTTGTCATATAACATAGAATCATATCTCTCTAGTGAAGTTAAGAGTTAAAGAAATGTTTTTCCTAAAAAGTTTACATTTGGTCTTCTCTAAAATCTTCTAAGTGAAACATAGTGGAACCAACATAATGGAAATAAAATTTAGAAATAAATAAGTAATCTTCTAATCTAGTATTTAGCAACTGTAAACTCTTAAGAACATATTGACACCTTATTTTAAAATTATAAAATAAATTAATTTGGCTACTTTTAAATTTACAAATGATATACATACATATTAGTGCATGTATATATATTTATAGATAATACAAAGAAATATACATATGTGCATATTGCTATTACTATCATATGGCACAAAGCTGCAACAGAAAAATTCAACAACTTCTTATAAATGTTGCCTAAACTCTACATTTATAATATAACTACTACTCACTAAATTAGATACTGTGGAAAGTGCTTACTCAATTTTCATAGACTTTATGAATAATATATGTTAAATAGCCCCAGTTCCTCTTATAATCCTTTAAATAAGTTATTTCACAGTCTGGTCATGCAGCTTTTTAATCTAATTATTTGTCATCATAAACAAGGCAACTGTTTAAGCAATAACAAGCTTTACCTTGATCATTCCCACTCTCACAGTTATCAATTTAGATTAATTATAGATTCTAATTTCTTTTTTATAGAATAAAAAAATCAATTCTAATATCAGGGGGGCGGGAAGAATCTAGAACAGTTAATGCTGTGGAGTACAAATTTGATTTTTAGAAGAAAAAGCAAAAAGTAGTTAAGAAACAAAGTGAACAGCTTAAAAATGTGATGTGAACTCCTTACCAAAGGACTGTCATGGAGGAGGTGGGTGTCAGTACATTTGTCCCTTAGTTCAATGCATTTGAAGTGGAAGATTCTTACTTAATATTTGGCAGTATGCTTGAGAGAACAGGATCTCATGTGTTTGATCTTTTTCTAACAATAGTAAACTGCTTCTCTTTTATTAACTCACCCATTGAGTAATTTTTAAGTAAAATTGATTTAAGTTCACTTTATTGATAGAAAAAAATAGGCATAGAAACATACATAACTGAACCCAATAGTTCTGCAGATACCATGTCTACTCTGCGATAAAGAGCTTGGGCCTTTTAACCTATTAAAAAAATTTTAATAGGTTGTTTTATTGCCTAAAACTTTGAACAAAGAAAAAAGAAATCAATCAAGTTGGCCTAGTTCTGGTTTTGATGGGCAGGAAAATCAAGTTGTAGTTTAGAACAACAAAAAAAGCTGTTCCACAGGTTACCTCTATTTGGGAGGAAACAAACATCAATGCAAACACAAAACAGATGACTTGGTACCTCTGTGATCTGCTAACTTCCTTCAGGGTGAATTCTTTCTCCCAGACTCACGGGTGTTATCATTTTACCCACCTGTATCATACAACCCTAAAGGATTCAATGGAATCACCTAAAAGGAATCTGTTAGATAAGAGGAAACAAAATGCATGTAGAAAATAGAAGGAACAAATAATAATTGTGACAAAAGTTACTATCTTTGAGCCCTTACTAAGACCAGTGATTACTAATGATCTTTCACCAGTGTTGTGCTGTTTAATCTCCACAACAATATAGAAATAATTAATAATCTCCATGTTACTGATGACATAACTTATGTTCAAAGAGGTTAAATAATATCCAAATACCGTGCAATAGCAAACTCCAGTTTGCCAATTTCAAACTCTACACTTTTTTTTAATATGGCAAAAACATTTTTAACAAAGTAAATCATTCTCTAGTGGAATATTTAATTCTACTATAGAAATATTATCTTAAAATTGGTGAGATTTTAGTAATATCTTCTTAAAAACTGCCTCCTGACTCATAGCAACCCTTAGGAGGTGTTGTCTAGCCTCTGCTTAAACAATTTTCTTAATGGAGCTCTCACTACCTCATCACATAGCCCATTCCCCTTTAGACAGTTCTTATTGTTTAAAGTGTTTCCTAAGATTCACCTCTGAAAACAACACAACAGTTCTAAATCTTCTTCTCCACAACAGCCTATAACACCCTTTAATACCTTTTAGATCTTTTGAGAACTCCATGACACATTCCTCCCCACAAATCTCTCAGCATTTCCCAGAGGAAATCTTCCAGGATTTCTCCATCTAGATTTCTTTGGATATGCTTAGCTTGCTGGAGTGACCATTTTAACAGCTGGAAGAAGGATGCTAATCAAGGCCAAAAGGCATAACCTTTTTTCTCGTAGGTGACACCATATTTCTATAGTAAAGTATGGTGTAGTATACTACACCATAATAGTAAAGTTTTTCTATAGCTATGTAAGAATACTGGACTGCTTATTTATTTATTTGCCAATCATATCACAATACTATAGGTTCAAAATGAACTTGAAGTCAATAAAAATTCCTTAGTGTTTTTACCTGCACTCCTTATAAGCCAAATTTTCTCCAGTTTTATTCTTGCCAATTGACTTTTTGTATGAAAGAACAGGACCTATTTATTTCCCCTTTTTACCCTCAGAATCTGCAATCTGCTAAATCTCTTATGCCCCTACCCCATAATATGGGATCACCTGGAAATTTGATCATATGTACTTTCCATAACTTAATTCATATGGACAAAAAAATGCTACAAATAATCAGGGCAAAATGCAAAACCCTGGGTCTAACTACTGAAGATACACTAACCATCTTTATGATACTTCATAAATTACAAGACATTGTCATAGATATATTCTCATTTAATTCTCACAGCTAATCTATGCATACAGTATCACTGTTCTATATGTGAGGAAAAAGACTGAGAAAGTCTGTATGACATGCCTGATGTGACACATCAAATAAATGACACAATAAGATATAAGCCTTAAAGCTCTGACTATATCCAATGTGATTTTAAAGACAGATTTCTTATAGATAGTGATTAATCTAATCTCTTCACTGTGCCCTCCATGTTAAGAGAGACTAATAAAGTCAAGAGATATTTTCTACAGACAAAAATCTCACCCAGAAACTGAATTAGAAAACAGATCAAAAGCAGTCTGCTCCAAAAGAAGTGAGGTGGGGTGTTCTTAGCCCCTCTCTTTGTCCCTCCTTGGGCCTCCCTTCAACCCTGGTACCTGTGACACTTTATAGTCCTCAGAGTGTTATTGGGGAATCACTAGCCAATGGCATGTCCTCAAACTGTGGCATTTTCTAAAAATAGTTTTTCAAATAAGGCTGGCTTGCTGTGCCTTGTTTTTATAATACATTCTAGACTTCTGTGAGAGATTATCCATCTAGGTGGTTTAATGACCTTTTACATGGGACAGTACAGTTTTAAAATTTGAGGACATCTTTTGGTTTATTTAATTCAAATCTTTATTTTGCAGATGAGGAAACAGCAACTCAGAGAGGAGAAGTAACCCATACAGAATCATTTCATGAAGGAGCAAGGCTGAAGACCCAGACCTGGACTTTATTAGGCAAGTAAATTCTGATTATATCATGGAGCTTTGCTTTTAGAAATCTCACTCTTTTGATTGTGAGATGGCATCTTTAAAGCAGCCAGCAAACATTTATACATTAGATATAATATTGGCATTTAAGATGTTACAAAGAAATAAAATGGAGCAATTAGCTTTAGCCATTTGATGTAGAAACAGTGGTCTTAGCTTATGGATACTGCAAACTTCTTTGAAATGTATACAGAAAAATGTTTATGCAAAATTTGCATGCATTGCAAGGGGTTCATAGGATTCTCCCACCAAGTCCTTTACCTCCAGGTTAAGAACTCCTAGCCTAGAAGAAGTCAATCCCAGTACAAGTGCCAGTGTTAGAATTGTGTAGCACCAGCTACTGTCTTATTTATGGGTCTGCTGGTTAAAGTCTGCTTGTGTTTCAACATCCTTCATCTTTTATTTAAATGGAGCAGCATCCTATCCTTGAAGACCTTTGGTACAAGAGAGGAATATATGTTTTAATAAGCATTTAATTAACCAGATCAAATTAAGAAAAAAATATGGTAAAATGAAAATATTGTTTTACAAAAATATTAACAATTAAAATGAAGATGCTTAGTGTTTATAATAGAACATTCATTTTCTTTCTGGTTCTTTTATTTTTAATAAAGAAATAAAAGGAAACAGAATTACAAAAAAAAAAAAAAAAAACACCTAGATATTACTAGCTGCCTGCTCAATTTTATTCAATCTATAGTGAGTGACCTATGGTAAAAGTGACCTATCAGTCAAGGGTAGGGGATGTCCAAAATGAAATAGATTTATCTTATGAATGATTGTTTCCTAATCCTCTGCCTTTTGCTACAGTGTTTTAGGAAATTTGTAACTCTGAAATGGTTGGTAATAGTTCCTTCATTTCAAAATATTTTGGAAAACTTAGTATTACGTTAACATTATTGATAACAAAGCTTGATTTTACTAATTCAAAAATACTTGTTGGATGCATGGCATTTGGAAAACACTGTAAGGTACTCAGCAAAGAACAGTTACCATTGAGGTTACTGAAGCCTTTTTGTCTCCTATATGACAGCCACACCAAAATTGAATAAACATTCTGAAGAATAACCTCTCTAATACTGGTTTAGAATTTAGTAACCAATAAAAGTTACATGCCCTGCCTTAAAAATGATCTCATCTCTTTCATTCTTTGCTTGGTAGTCATAATCTAGCAATAGCATATTAGCATAGTGTGGTAGTAATCATAGCAGCTAACATTCACTTAGCTCTTTCTATGTGTTATTCTAAATATTTTATACCTTTTAGTCATCCCAGTATTTGTGTGAATGAAGTCATCTTATCATTCCTATTCTCCAGTTGGAGAAATTGAGGGTCAGAGTGAATGAGTAACTTGGCCAGGGTCACAAAATTAGTAAGAAGAGAGCTGGGATTCGAACCCAGACAGGACCAGAACCCAAGCTTGTAACCACTTCACCATACCACCTGTCCACAGGATTCTTACCTAGCTCCCCACATGGCCCTCATGAGACATCGAGCCTCAGTTTTTTCATCTTTAAAACAGAGATAATTTAAGTTAGGTATCTAGCCACTGCCTACCACACTGGCACTGAAAACTGCTATTATTGCCAGGGGCAGTGGTGCACGCCTATCATACCATCTACTTGAGAAGCTGAAGTGAGGAGGATCACTTGTGTCCAGGAGTTCCAGACCAGCCTGGACAACATAAGAAAACCCCATCTTAGAAAAAAAAAAAACGGTTTCTATTCCCTGAAAAGGGTTCACATTATAAGATTCTACCATGTCTAAGGAAGACCTGTGTATTTGCTTCCTAGGGCTCTTGTAACAAATTACCACAGATTTGGTGGCTTAAAACAACAGTTTATTCTCTGAGTTCCAAAGGCTAGAAGTCTCCAGTCAAAGTGTTGGCAGAGCTGTGCTCCCTCCAAGGGGTCTAGGGAGAATTCTTTCTCACCTCTTCCATCTCTGGCGGCTTCAGGCATTTTTTGGCTTGTGCCTACCTAACTCCAACCTCTGCCTCTGTCTTCACAGGGCCTTCTCCTCTGTGTCTCTCTTTTAAAAACAGTTGTCCTTGGATTTAAGGCTAATCTGGGTAATCTAAGATGCTCTTTTCTCAAGATTCTTAATTGTACTACAAAAACTCTTCTTCCACAAAGGTCATATTCACTGGTTCCAATACATTAACACAGCTTTTGGGCGGCTACTATCCAACTTACACAATATCTCAGTATAAGTTTTTTTACGTGTTGGAAGATTCCCTGTGTCATTGGTCCTGACAACAAGCCAGCTTTGTCCAGAGGGAATAAATCATTTTATCTCACTACTCCTCTGCTTTGCACTGGAAGCATATAGGTAGCCATATGGCTGGAAGCAGGTAAAGGAGGATGAAGCCAACAGTAATATGTCTACACTGTTCTCAGGAGAATCAGAAATCCACCTGGCTAAATTGTCAATGACAGTTTTCTTCTTTTAGCATATCATTGCAGTAACTCACTTCTAAGCATAAGATTATAAAATCTAAGTAATTTAGGTGCCTAAAGCAACATGCTTTGACTGAATACTCCTGAATTTTACTATAAACTTCTACTTTCCCTCCCACATCCCCTCTGTCTCTGTCTCCAGTGTATCTTTGAAATCATCTGACCTGGAATACAGCAGTGTAACCCACCAAGCAGGGAAAGGTGCCTTGATTCAGGGTTTGGCAAAGAGAGCACCTTATCAATGCTATGTCTGTCTCTATGGCCTGATCAGCCTGGCTCTCCACTCTTTCCTTTTCCTTTTTTTTTTTTTTCTTTTTTCTTTTTTAGACAGAATCTTACTTTGTTGCCCAGGCTGAAGTGCAGTGGTGCAACCACAGCTCACTGCAGCCTCAGCATCCTGGGCTCAAATGATCCTCCCACTTCAGCCCCGCAAAGTGCTGGGATTACAGGCATGAGCCACCACCCCTAGCCTCCACTCTTTTCTGTAAAAGCACTAATAACTGAGATACAGAAGCAGATCAACTGAGGGAAATGAAAGGGCAGCAGACTAGATTACTATTGTCACAAAATCACATCTATGAAAGTTCAATGTTGTCAGTCACCAAAATAAGAAAAACACTGACCTCATCACCAGAGCTTTCCAAACAGTGTAATAAGAAATAATAATCAGAAGTGGGAGAGACAGATAAATATGTTTTTAAAAAAGTTTTATAAACATATCTGTTCGATGTTACCCAAAAAAGTGCAAAGGAAACAGGCAATTATTATTAGAAAACACCATTGGAAAGGTCTTGGCTAATGAGCTCCTTATACAACCAGATTTGTTTGGCAGAACTCTGAGAACAATGTGTTTCTGACAGATCAATATTGTAGTAACTTACCTTCTTCACCCTCAAATTATTCATTGGATAAAGGTCTTCAGTTGCTGAAGATTCATAAAATATAATAACAATAAGTAGGGATGAGAAAAAGGCTTAATTTTTCATGGTCAGGCTTCTAGCTCTTAAGAAAAGCAAAGGCCTTAGAAAACAACATCAAGCAAGTCTTTCCTAAGGCAGTTAAGAATATCATAGAATTCACAATTCCCACAAGTGCTGCAGGAGATTAAGCTATTAGAATTTCACCAATGCCAAGAATAAACCTAAATATGTCAGCTCTCTTCTCAAGAAGGTTCTTGGGGATTTGGCAGTTCTGAGTTTTCCCCTTATGTCTTGAAAACTAAGAAGGGAACCTCAATTGGGACCTCACAATTATTATTTGAAGACCTTTGGGGTTTTTTGTTTATTTAGCTTTGGATTAAACAATATTACAAATATTGTTCAGACTGTTTTAAAGTTTATTTTAAAATTTCAGCCCATAATTTTTAGGGTTATTCACTTATTTTTTAAATGTTTAATTGTGGTAAACTATACATATAATTTAACATCTTAGCCATTTTTAAGTGTACAGTTAAATGGTGTTAAGTATATTTACATCGATCTTCAACCAATCTGTAGAACTTTCTCATCTTGCCAAACTGAAACTCTATACCCATTAAACAACTCTGTATTTCCACATCTCCCCAGCCCCTGCTAACCACCATTCTTCTGTTTCTATGACTTGACTATTCTAGATTCCCCATATAAGTGAAATCATACAGTTTCTGTGGCTGACTTATTCCACTCTATCAACAAAGGCTCATCCATGTTGTAGCATATGCCAGAATTTCCTTGTGTTCTAAAGCTGAATAATATTCCATTGTATGTACACACTACATCTTATTTATCCATCCATTTGTCTATGGACATTTGGATTGCTTCCACCTTTTGACTATTGTGAATAATGCTTCTGTGAATGTGAATACACTTTAATGACTTAGCAAATAACTTTTAGTGGCTTTAAGGCCATTGTTAGTGTTGCAGTTTGTTCACTTTTTGCTTCTAAAAACAACCTGGCATCCCTTGGAAACAATATATTCAAAAGGAAAAAGCCACTCAGAAGCTATATATTTTCCCTTGTCCTTCTTTATATAACAACAAAGTTTCTTTTCTTTTCTTTTTAAATAAAATAGTTACAAAGAAGCTCATCCTAAGAAATGACATTGTAGCTAAATCTTGACCTGGAAGCCCTACTCTCCCTTTCAGTATCATCAGAAATAAACAGGGATACTTGCCCTGTTTCTATGTTATGAAAGGACACCAGGAGCAAGACAAGATAGACCATTCCCTTGTTACAAATTTCTCTTCCCACTCCTAATATCTACTCAGCATCAATGTATATGACACTCTTTTTGTTTCCTAAATATATATCTTCTTTTTGATAGCCATACAATATTGAGATTAATCTAATCTGAATTTAGTATTTTCTATATTATCATGAGAATTTTTGTTAAAGTCAAATTCCAAATTTTCTTTCCCAGCCAGAAGTTTTTCATTGATAAATTTCTCTGTCATCTATCAGAAGACTAACAAGAAAAAGACTGCCTTGAAATTGCAGTTGCTCAACACATGCCACATTTCGCAAAGGCGTCAATTGGTAGTTGGACTAGAAATACATGTTTTTTATTGTTTTGCTTTTGTTAGTGTTAATAAAAATGGAACTCAATTATGTTAGTTCAGGCCAGATGTGGTGGTGGCTTGCACCTGTAATTCCATCACCATGGGAGGTCAAAGTGGAAAGCTGGAACCCAGAAGTCCAAGACCAGCTTGGGCAACAAAGTGCAACCTGCCCTCTACAAAACTGCTTTTTAAAAATTAGTTGAATGTGGTGGCATGGGCCAATAGTCCCAGCCACTTGGGAGGCTGAGGCAGGAGGATCTCTTGAGCCCAGGAGTTCAAGGCTGCTGACTGTGATCATGCCTCTGCACTCCAGCCTAAGTAACAGAGTGAGACCTTGCCTCAATAAAAAATAAATATATAAATAAAATAAGATGAGTTCAGGTAGCCACAAAGCACTCTGTTCTTGTATATAACACAAAATACTATATCAACAACAACTTAACTAAACTGTTGGTAAGAGTTTTTCCTTCTAATATAACATTTCAGTAAACTTCCAAGTATAAGATTATAAAGTTTAATTAGAGCAACTTTGTTGCCTAAAGCAATAATGTGCTTTGACTTACAATTGTTGGTTTCTTACTCTCTAGAGGGTCTATCAAATTATCTAACTAATGAATGTGTAGAGAAAGTTCCTTAATTGCCCTGTGGTTGTTTGATTTTCTTCCCTAGCTTTGATTCATCATAAACTTTTAAGATGGTTTTTTTCAGCTCCCTCTAAAAAGCTGGGCTCCAAATCCTCACTTATAGTCTGACTTCTGGTATTCACTCTGTTGTCAACATGAGGAATTGGTTGCCAAAGAAGGCTGGGGAGTCTTCTAAGATGAAAAGGAAATTCTCCCCCCAAAATTTAAACAAGGATGGAATTTTCTGCGGGGCACAGAAAACATTACAGTCACTCACAGAAAATGTAGAGCAAGGTATCTGGAAACTGAGAAGCCAATAAACTGTGGTTATGCCTAATTCTTACACAGAAGCAATATGAGGTTTTGCCATTAATCAGATGAACTTAAACCACATTCATGTATCTGATACAGTAAATAATTGTATGTCTTTGTATCTCACAAAGAGTCTTTGAGTTTATAATTTAGTGAAATCTTGCAAGTGGTTTAAAGTTTTACCAATCCACAAGTAATGACAAGATACTACAGTTGTTGTGACTATTACTATTACTTCTAAAGAGTCAAAACCCATTCAAACTCTCCTTACTGCATCACTCAAACAGGCTTAGCATCAATTATCTTAATGTTACACATGGAGAAACTGTGACACAAAGTGATTTTGGAATTTGCCCAAGGACACAAGTAAAATAAATAAATAAAAAGAGAGGAAAAGAGCTGCAATAGAATTCAGGTCTTCAAGTGTCCAGGTGTTCCCAGCCTGGGGTGTTTCCCATTAGAACCACTTTTCTACCTACCAATCTTAAATTATTACTCACTTAGAATAAGCACTTCTAAAAGCAATTTTAATAGGATTTAAAACTACATCATAAGTCTTTTTTATGCCCCTGCAGAGTCCATGAACTTTTAACATTATGAGAAAGTAAAAAAGCATTTGTTATATATATATTTTTTAAATTTAGCACCAGCTGTCTTCCATCTTTCAAAAAAACAGATTGTACTGAATTTTCACAAAACAATCTGTCTAAAACTCATTGCCTGAAAGCAGACAATAAGAATTCAGAAGCACCTTTTACGATCCCCACATTGTGCTGTGGGAATGTTAAGTAAGTTCGAGTGTGGTTCCTGCCCTCAACCACCTTACAGCTGAATCAGTCAGTCAGCCATCAGACCAGCTCACCAACCAGGCACTGGGGATAACAACATGAATGCCGTACATTCCCAGTACCCAAAGCCCTCATAGTCTTGTGGGGGAAACAGACTGTGCATAACTAAAAATGTTGCTACAATGGTACCACATAAAAGAGAGTAATATATTTTCCTTTGCAGGGGAGAGGTCTTGTGAGAATTTTCCATAGAAGAAAGGGTATAGAAGATATGCCTTAAAATAGCTTCTTTAAGCAATAGCTTAAAATAGGAGTTTATCTGGCAAAGAAGGGGCACGAGAAAATTTCAAGAAAAGAAAAGAGCATGAATGAAAACATAGATGCTTTAGAATGAATGGCATTTAGCAGGAGAGTTAAGAGATTTAACTGGAGAAGTGAAGAGATGAAATTGTGAAGGGCCTTACAAAGGTTTTACTTCGTAGGAAATGGAGAGCCATTGAAAGCTTTAAGAAGAGAAATGAATCTGTTAAGTTTGGACAGTTAATTCTAGCAGCAGTTTAGCAGATTGCAAGGTAAAAAAAGAGAAAAGTAGGTAGGCTATTTCATTAGTGCAAGCAACAGATAGGGAGAATCCATAGCACTATCCAACAAAATATTCTGCAATGTTGAAAATATTCTCTATCTCTGTTCTTCAATATGGTAGCCACTAGCCACGGTGGCTATTAAACACTAGACATTTAAATTGCCATGGGTGACTAGTGGCTGCCATATTGAACAATGCAGAGACATCTTAGAGAAGCTAACCCTTAAGTTAATTAAGCCTTAAAGTAGGGTTTTTCCAACTGCAGGTTGTAATTAGAAGAAAATAACAAAATAAGGTAGAATTAACTAGAATAGACAAGAATAAATATAATAGAACAGAATAGAATAAAAAATATACGCTGCAAAGTATTGTTCATTTCAGTTATATGACACACACACTTTGTGTGTGTGTGTGTGTTTGTGTGTGTGTTCATGTGTACACCATGGGTCACAATGTAAAATGTATTTTTGCTCTCTGTTGTGTTTGAGAAATTTTAAAAGCCAGTCTCTTATACAAGGATATTACTCATCTGTGTACATAGTTATTGGGAAAAGTTTTCTAGATAGGAAGAAAAGCATAAGCAAGGTTCACTGGAGTTTAGAATAGGATAACTCTGGACCTTTGAAGACTTTCATAATTATTCTTTTCTCCTTTGAATAGACTTCAATGCTTAGGGCAGTTATAGATTTACAGAAAAATAAAGAAGACAATACAGGGAGTTCCCATATACCTTGAGAGTTTTGAGGAGTACTGGTCAGGTATCTTGTAGAATGCTCCTCTATTGAAATTTGTCTGCTACCTTTGTCATGATTAAGCTGGAGCTCTGTATGGGTTATTGGGAAGAAGACCACAGAGGTAAAATGTCTTTTTTTGATATCATATCATGAAGACATATTATCAACATGATTAATAATGATTGATGTTGGCCTTCATCATCTGGCTGAAGCAGGGCTCATCAGTTTTCTTCACTGTAAAGTTACTCATTTTTTATCCCCCTTTCCATGTTGTATTC
Source organism: Aotus nancymaae (assembly GCF_030222135.1). Classification (NCBI taxonomy): domain Eukaryota; kingdom Metazoa; phylum Chordata; class Mammalia; order Primates; family Aotidae; genus Aotus; species Aotus nancymaae. The sequence goes on along the minus strand of NW_026988431.1, from coordinate 54,092,090 downwards.
TTTGGAAGAAAATCGCTATATTCCTAATTTTTTAAATAAATGAATTACTCAGTTAAAGGAAGGCTTGTACTTGAGCACGTCATATTAAGCTGTTTCCAAAGAAAGCTACTGTGACTACAGAAACAGTCTCTTTTTAGATACAGCATCTCTCTCTGCAACTGGCAGGACACTTCTATCACTTCTCAGATTTTCAGGTTCCAAATATGAAGCACACACACACACACACACACACAAATGAAGCTGAGAGATTGATGTAGAGTTCCAAAGTGAGATGAGAAGGAGTTAACCCAAAAATCAACTATAGGTCCTTCTGACTTTTCAGTCCTGATTCTGATGTTCTAGAAGTAAATTTAACCCAAAATGTATTAAGTCTTTTTTTCCCCAAGAGAATAGCTACTTTTCTGAATGGGAAATTCCTAAATGAGAAAATCTAATAACTTGGAGTATTTTTTTTTTTTTTTTGGCAGGGGAGGGCTACAGAATCACATCTTCTGCAATACTGCCAAGGTAAATGCCACTGCACCAAATCATCTGCTACTCCTCTTTCATTGCAGTTGCCTAACTTCCTGCCAGTCCTGTTCCCCAAAACAGAAAACAACAACAAAGAGCTCCCTAAGCAAACTCAGCCGCCACTTCTCCTGCAAGCTCCCCTCAACAGTGTTCACATTCCATGACTCATACACTAGTGTTCGTGTTACCACATGTTTTTTTAAATTGTTACATTTATTCACTTTATTCTCCATCCAAGCCTGAACTAAGTCCTGCCCCTGAGTAATATGAGTCATGAGTCTCAAATCTTCTCCCTCTCCATCTGAGAGAGGAGATGTAACTTCATCTCCTTCACTGCACACAAATCTAAAATGACAGGAAAATGGTCACTCATTGATAAAAGAGTAGTAACAATCAGAAATAAGAAATACTCATTTACTCTGCATTCCCAGTTATGATATAACCTTTTAGTGTACTTCCAAGACAGAAACATTCAGTCTTCAGCAGGTATTATCACAGTCTCAGCATGTTAGAGTTAAACTCTATCCAGACCACTGTACCCCTGCCTGAAGATACATCGCAGTCTCCTTCGGAGTGCTACCTTTGAATACACACTCTCATTAAAGTTCTAAGAGCAATTTTAAAGTCATCAAGTTTAGAGGAAAAAAATTTTTAAAAAGAATAAACTACACTCTCCTTCTTTTCCATATATCAAAAGTTATCTTTTCAAAAGCACATAACTAAAAACAGGAGATGCATGGTGTGCCTGAATAAAGTAAGCATTTCAAGTTCTTGGTTTAGCTTTGCTGAGGTATAGCACTAGGTCTCTAAGGAAGTGGACAGATTAATATCGCATTTCATTGTGAACATTTAGGACTTTAAAATGTTTGCTGTCATCTAGTTCTAGGTTATCTGTGGATAATTAATTTCATGATATTTCTGTCATCTTACATCCTCACATGCAGCCTCTTTTTCTAGCTTTCTTCTTAGCATTATTCCATGTCCTTTCCTCCCACTTATTGCTTGTTCCTGGACCCTAGATCACTGCATGTTGCTACATGGTCCAGTTTGCTGCTTCCTGGAAGATCATCTCCTGCCTTTAATGCCTTTGAGAATAGAATCTTTCTGAAGCCATTAATATTCAGAAGGAGCCACACAGTAGTACTCAAAATGTATTCATTCATTGAATGAATGAATTCTCCTAACCACATTACTCATCAAATTGTCTAAAGTGGTTTTTTTCTTTTAATTTTATATATAGTCCCATAGGAGATAAGAAAGTTGACTTACAGAAGGTAGAAATATATTACCTAAGCAAATCTAGAACCTAAAAATAGTATGTATTCTAACAATAGATTGTAGCAGATGGTTCGCCAATAATAACCAAGGTTCTCACTTCTCACCATCTCATAATAAGAAATGACAAATAAACTGTCTTTAAAATTGCTTCTCATCAATAAGGGGAAAATAAATCAAATAAAAAGAGACAATCAGGGCTTTCAAGAGACACTTTTCACATGTCAGATCTGGCTACTTAGAGGGCTAAGATTGTGGAAACTGGCAAAAAAAATTTTTTTTTGATCTTAACTGCTTAAATTGTTAGCAGTGCAAAAGTATGTTTAAAATGGCCAGATTTAGTCACTGCAGATTTGGGGTATTTGTGACCAAGGTCTTTCCATGTATCCACTGTTGGTGTTATACATGTTGGTGTGCTTTTATCTGTTGTTTTTTTGTTTGATTGATTGGCTTTTAGCAGTTTAAAACAATAGACAGTAATTGTCTTAAAGTTTCTATGACTCAGGAGTCTGCATACAGATTAGCTGGGTGCCTCTGGTTCAGGGTCTTTCTCAAGGCCATGGTTAAGGTGTCGGCCAGGGCTGCCCAAGCATGGAATTCTAATTTTAATAGAGAAAGCAATAGCCAGAAGATTAATCAATGGATTTTTTTTTTTTTTAATTTAGGGTATTTTGTTTTGTTTTTGCCAGAATTTCACTATGTTGCTCAGGCTGGACTTGACATCCTAGACCAAAGGTATCCTCCCATGCTGGCCTCAGCCTCTCTAGTATCTGAGACTACAGTCTTGTCCCACCGTGCCTGGTTTAATTCGTGTTTTTTGTTTGTTTGTTTGTTTTTGAGATGAAATTTTGCTCTTATTGCCCAGGCTGGAGTGCAATGGCAAGATCTCAACTCACTGCAGCCTCTGCCTCCCAGGTTCAAGTGATCCTTCTGCCTCAGCCACCCAAGTAGCTGGGATTACAGGTGCTCGCCACCATGCCCAGCTAACTTTTTGTATTTTTAGTAGAGATGGGGTTTCGCCATGTTGGCCAAGCTGGTCTCCAACTCCTGACCTCAAGTGATCCACCCGCCTCAGCCTCCCAAAGTGCTGGGATTACAAGCATGAGCCACCACGCACGGCAATTAGTGCATTTTTAAAAGCCATAACCAGGCCAGGTGCAGCGGCTCATGCCTGTAATCCTACCATTTTGGGAGGGAGAGACAGGCGGTCACCCAAAGTCAGGAGTTCGAGATCAGCCTGGCCAACGTGGTAAAACCCCACCTCTACTAAAAATACAAAAAAGAAAAAAAAATACTGGGGCATGGTGGTATGTTCCTGTAATCCCAGCTACTCAGAAGTCTGAGGCAGGAGAATCTCTTGAACCTGGGAGGCGGAAGTTGCAGTGAGCCAAGATCACACCACTACCTTCTAGCCTAAGTGACAGAGTGAGACTCCATCTCAAAAATAAATAAATAAATAGCCACAACATATAGAGAAAAAGTTAACAATATTTCTAATAAGCAATATTATCTCATTTGCAACAGTGAAAAAAGCATTAAGAATATTTTAAACAGAGTCTCATTATACTGTTGATTCTAAAAGAGTAATGCCCAAGGGAAAAGTAGAGATACTGATTTTCTGAAATAATTGAGCCCCCAAATCCTTTCAACTTGGCTTTGGAATGCAGTGTTACCACATGAACTTAAAGCCTCCTCCTCTCAAACCCACCACAGCATTACCTAACTCAGAGGTTAAAGATAATACCTACCCAACTAGGCCCTGTAGCTCCTGGCCTCACTCTGGCCATTCCTGCATCTTTAGTGTCATCTCGCTCCCTGCTCCCTCCCTGGCCCCTCAAAACCAACCTACTTCTTCCCACCTCCAGCCTTTGCACAGGTTGTTCCCTCTGTCTTGGCTGTTCTCTCCACTTCCCTGCCTATTCTATCCGTTTGACTCATAAAGATCCCTTGGAACTTAAAAGTCTCTTCCTAAGAGCTGTGCTCAGGTTTCCCACAGCCCCTTATACACGATATTTTTCCCATAAAGCACTTAAAGCCTGTAAAAAGAAGGCTTTGCACAGAGTCAGCCTTTTGCCCTTCCATCCCTTCTGCTATGTAAGTACATAGCATTCAAGGTACCATCTTAGAAGCAGAGACAGGGCAGTGCCCTCACCTGACACTGAACCTGCTGGGCCTTTGATCTTGAACTTCCACCCTGAAGAACTGGGAAATAAATATCTATTATCTATAAATTTCCCAGTCTAGGATATTTTGTAATACAGCACAAACAACTAAGACACTCTCTTTCTGTCATTCATTTCCTCCAAGACCTAACCCTATTGACTTTCATTCTTTCTGTGCATCCAGAGCGGGGAGAGAAAAAGAACATTGGAGGTAAATTATTACTGATGTCCACCTACCAATTTAAGTTTCATAATATAAGTTATTGAAATAATTTAAATCAAATTACTTAGCTCTTACTCTGGCTTCTAGGAAAGGTGAGAGGCTGTCTGACTTTTCATTCCATAAGAAAGTCAGAATGCTTCAGTTTTGTATTATCTATCTGACTGGATTATCTTAGCCATTATTACAGATAATTGTGATCTGATCACACATGGGCTTTCCATTTTAAATTTGTGAAAACAATCCTTGTCAAAATGTATTACTTCTTATGAAAGCCTAGCTGTATGAAAATCAATAACAGCTAAATGTATCCTACTTAGATTGAGACTATAAGTGCTCTATAATTATTTGTTTAAGTTGATTACTTGTCATTCATTGATTTACTCATTCCTTCAGCAAATACTTACTGATGACTATCTTGGTGATATGCATGGTTCCAGCATCCAGTATACAAGGATCAGTGAGGGTTTCCCCATAGCCTAAGGAGTCCACGGTCTTATAGTATGAAAGCATCTTGCTTTTCCTCAAAAGAAAAAAGAAACATTTTCAGGTCAGAAGATAGAAATTATCTCTAAAAATCCTAACTGTACTTGGAATAGTAAAAGTTATCAAAGTGGACTTTGATGATATGGCACCATGTTATTCTTAGGAGTAAGCAAAAGAGGCACAAAGATGAGACTATATTTTCAGAGACACCCACCACTATGCCTATGAAAGTCTCCAAAATCTCCCAGGAAGCTTTTTTTTTTTTTTTCCTTGCTTGAGACAGAGTCTTACTCTGTCACCCAGGCTGGAGTGCAGTGGTGCAATCTCAGCTCACTGCAACCTCGGGCTCCCAGGCTCAAGCCATCCTCACACCTCAGTCCCCCAAGTAGCTGGGATTACAGATGCATACCATTACACTAAGCTAATTTTGTATATTTTAGTAGAGACGGGATTTTGCCATGTTGGTCAGGCTAGTCTCAAACTCCTGGCCTCGAGTGATCCGCCCATCTCAGCCTCCCAAAGTGCTAGGATTACAGGCATGAGCCACTGTGCCCAGTCCCCAGGAAGCTTTCTAAGAAATGACTTCTTTCTGGGAAGTTTTACTTATGGTTATAACTGTGGTCATATATGAAGGCCAATTAAGCACTAATGTGGTTTTTATAAGTTCTATACTAAAAAACCAAAATACCATCCAAAAGTACACTTAGGGCTTCCCATTTGTTTTGGGGAACCATAAGACCACCCACATGTCCAATGATTCATAGACGGACTTGTGGGACTCAACATATATTTATCCACACAGTATTTATTCATGGGCACATCAGAAGCATGTACATGGATTTCTCTAAATTCCGGAGCACTCTCCACATAAGTGTTCCTTTCTCTACCAGCAAAAACTGCAGTAATGTATGTATAGCTTCTGTCCAGGGAGACTGATTAGAAAGAAACTCAGCATCCAAAGTTTATACTGGGGCTGGTCATGTGGGCACACTTTGCTTGGCAATTACCAAAATTCCAGAGTACCAGAATACAGTAGCCATTCACTATAAATTGCATTGCTTGTACATGCTAGGTACAGTGAATCTTCCTTATCTACTAGGAAATGGAGAGAACATTCCAAAAGCCAAGTTCTCAGATGCCGGCCAAGGACTAAACTTGCAGGCATGCCCTTCTGAAGATTAGTAACCTTGGGCTTGCTATACTATTTCTTCTGTGCACACCATTTTTAAAATCTTCTGCCAGAATATATGCTGTAGGAAATAGAAAAGTTCACTTTTATTTATCTTTGTATACGTGGCTCTGGAAAATGAGGCTAACCTCAATTTTTAGGTACTGTTATCACTAAAGTTATTTCTAGCAATTATCATCTTTAGATAGATATTGCTGTTACTAATACTATTATTGCTACCAATTTTAGTAGTAATTATTAGTTGTGGTGACTATATATAATATCATTAATATACTGTGTACTATTTTATAGAATATTCATATATCAATAATCTATTCAATAATCTTTAACAAATCTTTGAAAGATATTAACATGCTGAGATCATGAAATTTTAAAGAGATTCTGCGCTTGGTTCCTTATCTTCTAATCTGTTACATTCTTTAACAGGACAAACTTACTGCAACTTGAAGGAGACAACCATGGATTTGAGGCGTGTAAAGGAATATTTCTCCTGGCTCTACTATCAATACCAAATCATTAGCTGCTGTGCTGTTTTAGAGCCCTGGGAGCGATCTATGTTTAACACCATCTTACTGACCATTATTGCTATGGTGGTATACACTGCCTATGTCTTTATTCCAATCCACATTCGTCTGGCTTGGGAATTTTTCTCAAAAATATGTGGATATCACAGTACAATTTCTAATTGATCTTGTTCACATTCTGTGAAATGGCATTGCACATTTATATGTTGCTTACAATTCATTGATTTAGGTAACTATTGTGTCTTCATTCACTATCTGACCTGAAAAGCACTCTCTTCTCTATGCACTGTTATATTCTGCCTTCCGCCTGGAGTTTGAAATAGATGTCTCTTTAGTTTCTTTCACACATGCTACATTGTGCATCAGACCATAGATAATACAATGACTTTACCTCACATACCATATTCTCTCAACACAAATCTATGAATTTAGTTTATTTAAAATTGGAACAATTCCTACAAAATTTTTCTGGAAAACAGGCTCATAACAGAACTACCAGAATCATACTTAAAGTGCTCCCTTGATACTTATTCTATGCCGAAGGATATATTTTTAAAAATCTTGATAGGCTACTGTCAGAAGTATCTTATCCCTGTTTACGATGTACAAAAAGATGTGAATAAATTATATGGACACCTTAAGTCTTATTTTCTAGTAAACTGATGATACTTTTACTTCAAATGCAAAAGAATAAGCTGGAGGCACTTATACCCCTTCATACACTATTCATGAATTGTTTTAAATGCTTCTTAAAGTCTGGCTTTATAACCGTTTAAAATCAACAATGTTGATTTTAGATAACCAAGTAAGTATTATAATACAAAATAATTTTAAGTGTAAGAAACAAAAGTATAGTCAAGGTAAATTCAGATATTGTGATTTGTGGTGTTGCCTTGCCTTGCATGATGCTAGGGGAAAAAGAGAAAAGAAATTGTTTTCTTTTTGTGCTTTTATTCAGTAGACAGGGAAAAAAAGCATGTATTGGGCTACAGGAAGAAAAGCTAATAAATAGGCTGGAAGTAATATTCTACCAGCAGGAACCCAACAGCTCCAGTTAAGTGCTTTGATATAGTGGCTCCTTTGCAGAGCCAAAGCAAGATTTTTTAAATTTCCTTCAAAGTGTTTATCTTTAAAACAAATATAAGATTTTAATTATACTGCTGAAGCAAATGCGAATGCCAAAGACTAAGTTTGCAGTTTTGCTTTCCTCCCAACAAATATTAATGTTTGTCATTTTAGAGGTTAAAAACGTAAATAGGTTTGAACAATATTGCACCCTTGTTTGTGCTATGAAAAAAAGTTTTCCAAGGAGAGCTAGAGAGAAAGATGTTTGGCATGCCAAATTAACTTGCATGTTTGTTAAAAAAAACAAACACATGTTTTGAAGAGAAACCAGATCTGAACATGTATTTGTTGAGTTTTGCAAAATAAAATTAATTTTGTAAGTAAATATCTACTTCCAGATTTACTTTTTTTCATATTGCACTAAATATCTAGGTGGTACATTGCATATTTCTCCCCAGTTTATCAATTTTTAATCCAATATGGTAACTGATCTTCAAATGGCAACATAAGCTAACATGTATCAAGGAACTTATCCATGCTGAACACATTTTCCATGTTGGAGTAGGTATAAAGTTCTCCCACTTACAGGTAAAGAGTCTGGAACTTGAAAAAGTTACATTTCTTGTTCAAGTTCGATTAGCTACTAGTAGCATAGCAAGGATGCAAATCCAGGTCAGGACCACACTGGACCCTGCAAATATTTGGCACATGAAAGCCCAGGGGAGGACAAAATGAACAAATGAAAGTTGATGGGATGAGTGTCACCAATGTCAGAAAGTAGAACTCCATCAAATAAAAGGAAGGGCATAAGGAGACAGCCCAGGTTAGAGGCATAAGCTGAGGTCCCAGTTGTCACCTTTGTGCTGCACTTGGGATGTTATGTTCACCCATTTTTATGCTTCCAAGGCCCACATGCCTATTTTGAAAGATTGCTTTTGCTTCTAAATATTTAACAGAGAATTCTCAGTTAAGCATCAACTTGGATGCATTCCCAGCTCATAATGATTCAACACCTTTATATACATGGACCCCTGCTAAGTACTCTTGGAATTCAGTCACAAAGATACTGCACTGACCTTCTTAAAAAAATCCTCCTTCTAAAAGTAAGAGTTAAAATAAACAAGAATAGACACAGCAAAGCTTAATAAAAAATTATTTCAAAGCACCGCCTCAGGATGTCACCTCAAAGGTGTTTCTTCTGCGCAGTCAAAATACTAAATACAGGGTTCAAAAAACATAATCAAAAATAGTTTGGGGAAAAAAACCTATCAGCGTATAGTGGGAAAGAAGAGTAAACATTACCTTCCCTGCTTGCCGAGTTGATTTTCTAGACATGGCAGAGGCATTCTTTATCTCGACCACAGTTTGCCTAGATTAGAAACACTTTTCATGTCTTCTTCCTTTGTTCCCATTACTTGGATATTTCAATAACGTGTACATAACTTTAAAAACAAGAAAGGCCAAAGGTTCCATGGTTCTGGTGAGCTTGCATTTGTCACTCACCAAACGAGAAATTATAAGATGTTCTTTCCCTGGTATTGGCCAAGTAAACAATTACTTTTATCTACTTGTGCAACAACAACAAAAACAACAAAGTGCCAAGATATGAGGCAGTTTTAATATCAAGACAGGACTAATCAATCTTTATTAAGTTGTTTGTACAAAAAAAAAAATCACTTATGCACATTTTCTATTTTTTTCTTCTTCCATCACAAATATATTTAGATCCTCTAACTGGGTGATCTTGGAAGGCAGATTTGTCCTTATTTCTGAATTCCCTGGTACAGGGCTTAGCAAATTCCCACCCAAGAGGATTCTGTAGCTCCCTCTACACTGTGACCACACAAAAACAAAGAAGCTCAGTGTCTATACTGGGCCAACCTCAAGATGGACAGTCCCAGCTATGGACCAAAAGAGTAACATTCATTCATTCACTCAATAAATTTATTAAAAGTCAACCATGTATTAATGGATAGATAGAAGGATGGAAAAATGAAAAAAAAAGTGATAAAAAATATAATAATAGAAACTAGATGCTAGGTATATAGGCATTAATTGTAAAATTCTCTTAAACTTATGTTTGAAATTTTTTATTTAAAGACACAGTGAATAAAAGCCTACCATGTGCTAGTCTTTGGGCTTAGTACTAGAAAATGAAAATGAATGAGACAGAAACAGAAACATCTCTAGGTTTATTAATGATACTATCTGGTAGGCAAGATAACAACAACAATAAAAATACAAACAAGCACAATATTTACAAAATGTGATAAAGTTTAAAAAGAAAAACACAAGAATGGTAGAGAGACAGTGACAGGTGGTTGGGGATGATGAAGTCCTTGGGGCAAAGGGAACATATTTCTTCCACCTGCAGTAGAGCAGGATCCAAACTTCTCTCATTGCAGGACTCTAAGGAGGGGGGTGATATGGAAGGAATGTGATGTCATTTATACTGTAAAGTGATGGCATTGGCTGTGGTGTAAGAGTGGATGAGACAGGGGCATGATTTACCACCATAACCTGTTTTGGGCCATAATCCAAATGCCCCATTCTTTCTGTAACCTGAAGATGGCATATAAGCTTCTGTACCCCCACTGGGGTGTTGGGGGTAATCACTCTATGATTCTTCTCCGTGCACATTAATAAATGTGTATGCCACTTCTCCCATTAATCTGCCTTTTGCCAGTTGATTTTTCAGTGAACCTTCAGAGGGCAAAACGGACATTTTTCCCTTGGCCTTTAGACTGTCAAAATGTAACCCCCTAAAACCCTGCTTGTCTCTCGCACTTTATCATGCAAAGGCAATACCTTCCTCCCAGTCTTGAGTTATATTTACCTGAGCCAGCGAAAGTACCTGGGTCCAAAGAGGGAAAATGAGAAGTCCATCACCTACATATGTATATTCTGTACTTTTCAGGTGTTGCTTGCCTCAGAATTATGCAGGCATTCCTTCTGAAGAGCACAGAGAACATAGCACATGGTTTTTTGCATTGTGTATTCTCATAAAAGCTCACTAAACAAATAGATTTATGAAAAAATTAAGCCCTTTTACAATTCCAGAGTAGAGGCAGTGAGTCATATTGCAGGCATGATTTGCCACTAGCATTTTTATAGTCACTCACCTAAGGTGAGGTTTTATTTTTTTAATTGCATTTTAGGTTTGGGGGTACATGTGAAGAACATGCAAGATTGTTGCATAGGTACACACATGCAGTGTGATGTGCTGCCTTCCTCCCCATCACCTATATCTGGCATTTCTCCCCATGCTATCTCTCCCCAACTCCCCATCCCCCACTGTCCCTCCCCTATTTCCCCCCGACAGACACCAGTGTGTGATGCTCCCCTCCCTGTGTCCATGTGTTCTCATTGTTCGACATCCACCTATGAGTGAGAACATTCAGCGTTTGATTTTCTGTTCTTGTGTCAGTTTGCTGAGAATGATGGTTTCCAGGTTCATCCATGTCCCTACAAAGGACACGAACTCATCGTTTTTGATGGCTGTATAGTATTCCATGGTGTATAGTGCCACATTTTCCCTGTCCAGTCTATCATCGATGGGCATTTGGGTTGGTTCCAGGTCTTTGCTATTGTGAACAGTGCTGCTATGAACATTTGTGTGCATGTGTCCTTATAGTAGAACGATTTATAATCCTTTGGATATATAACCCAGTAATGGGATTGCTGGTCACAATGGTTGAACTAATTTACACTCCCACCAACAGTGTAAAAGTGTTCCTATTTCTCCACATCCTCTCCAGCATCTGTTGTCTCCAGATTTTTTAATGATCACCATTCTAACCGGCGTGAGATGGTATCTCAATGTAGTTTTGATTTGCATTTATCTAATGACCAGTGATGATGAGCATTTTTTCATATGTTTGTTGGCCTCATGTATGTCTTCTTTTGTAAAGTATCTGTTCATGTCCTTTGCCCACTTTTGAATGGGCTTGTTTGTTTTTTCTTGTAAATCTGTTTCAGTTTTTTGTAGATTCTGGATATCAGCCCTTTGTCAGATGGGTAGATTGCAAAATTTTTTTCCCACTCTGTTGGTTGCCGATTCACTCTAATGACTGTTTCTTTTGCTGTGCAGAAGCTGTGGAGTTTGATTAGGTCCCATTTGTCTATTTTGGCTTTTGTTGCCAATGCTTTTGGTGTTTTGGTCATGCAGTCCTTGCCTACGCCTATGTCCTGAATGGTTTTGCCTAGATTTTCTTCTAGGGTTTTTATAGTGTTAGGTCTTATGTTTAAGTCTTTAATCCATCTGGAGTTAATTTTAGTGTAAGGTGTCAGGAAGGGGTCCAGTTTCTGCTTTCTGCACATGGCTAGCCAGTTTTCCCAACACCATTTATTAAACAGGGAATCCTTTCCCCATTGCTTGTTTTTGTCAGGTTTGTCAAAGATTGGATGGTTGTAGATGTGTGGTGTTGCCTCCAAAGCCTCTGTTCTGTTCCATTGGTTTATATCTCTGTTTTGGTACCAGTACCATGCTGTTTTGATTACTGTTGCCTTGTAGTATAGTTAGAAGTCTGGTAGTGTGATGCCTCCCACTTTGTTCTTTTTGCTTAGAATTGACTTGGCTATGCAGGCTCTCTTTTGGTTCCATATGAATTTTAAGGTGGTTTTTTCCAGTTCTGTGAAGAAGGTCATTGGTAGCTTGATGGGGACAGCATTGAATCTGTAAATTACTTTGGGGAGTATGGCCATTTTCATGATATTGATTCTTCCTAACCATGAACATGGAATGCTTCTCCATCTGTTTGTGTCCTCTCTTATTTCGTTGAGCAGTGGTTTGTAGTTCTCCTTGAAGAGGTCCCTTACGTTCCTTGTTAATTGTATTCCTAAGTATTTTATTCTCTTTGTAGCAATTGTGAATGGCAGTTCGTTCTTGATTTGGCTCTCTTTAAGTCTGTTATTGGTGTATAGGGATGCTTGTGATTTTTGCACATTGATTTTGTATCCTGAGACTTTGCTGAAGTTGCTTATCAGTTTCAGGAGATTTGGGGCTGAGACGATGGGGTCTTTTAGATATATAATCATGTGGTCTGCAAATGGAGACAATTTGACTTCCTCCTTTCCTATTTGAATACCCTTGATTTCTTTTTCTTGCCTGATTGCTCTGGCTAGAACTTCCAGTACTATATTGAATAGGAGTGGTGAGAGGGCATCCTTGTCTAGTGCCAGATTTCAAAGGGAATGCTTCCAGTTTTTACCTATTCAGTATGATATTGGCTGTTGGTTTGTCATAAATAGCTTTTATTATTTAGAGATATGTTCCATCAATACATAGTTTATTGAAGGTTTTTACCATAAAGGGCTATTGAATTTTGTCAAAGGCCTTCTCTGCATCAATTGAGATAATCATGTGGTTTTTGTCTTTGGTTCTGTTTATGTGGTGAATTATGTTTATAGACTTGCGTATGTTGAACCAGCCTTGCATCCTCGGGATGAATCCTACTTGATCATGGTAGATAAGCTTTTTGATGTGCTGTTGCAATTGGTTTGCCAGTATTTTATTGAAGATTTTTGCATCTATGTTCATCATGGATATTGGCCTGAAGTTTTCTTTTCTTTTTGAGTCTCTGCCAGGTTTTGGTATCAGGATGATGTTGGTCTCATAAAGTGATTTGGGAAGGATTCTCTTTTATTGAATTGTTTGGAATAGTTTCAGAAGGAATGGTACCAGCTCCTCTTTGTATGTCTGGTAGAATTCGGCTGTGAACCCATCTGGACCTGGGCTTTTTTTGAGTGGTAGGCTCTTAATTACTGCCTCAACTTCAGACCCTGTTATTGGTCTATTCAGGGTTTCGACTTCTTCCTCGTTTAGGCTCGGGAGAATGCAAGTGTCCAGGAATTTATCCATTTCTTCCAGATTTACTAGTTCATGTGCATAGAGTTGTTTGTAATAATCTCTGATGATGGTTTGTATTTCTGTGGAATCTGTGGTGATATCCCCTTTATCATTTTTATTGCATCTATTTAATTATTCTCTCTTCTTTTTTATTAATCTTGCTAGTGGTCTGTCTATTTTGTTGATATTTTCAGAAAACCATCTCCTGGATTTATTGATTTTTTGAAGGGTTTTTTGTGTCTCTATCTCCTTCAGTTCTGCTCTGATCTTAGTCATTTATTGTCTTCTGCTAGGTTTTGAGTATTTTTTTTTTTATCTTGCTCCTCTAGCTCTTTCAATTTTGATGATAGGGTGTTGATTTTAGATCTCTCCTTCTTTCTCATGTGGGTATTTATTGCTATATATTTTCCTCTAGAGACTGTTTTAAATGCGTCCTGAGATTCTGGTATGTTGCATCTTCGTTCTCATTGGTTTCGAAGAACATCTTTATTTATGCCTTAATTTCATTGTTTATCCAGTCAACACTCAAGAGCCAGCTGTTCAGTTTCCATGAGGTTGTGTAGTTCTGAGTTACTTTCTCAATTCTGAGTTCTAATTGATTGCACTGTGGTGTGAGAGACTGTTTGTTATGATTTCCATTCTTTTGCATTTGCTGAGGTGTGATTTACTTCCAATTATGTGGTCAATTTTAGAGTAGGCGTGATGTGGTGCTGAGAAGAATGTATATTATGTGGATTTGGAGTGGAGAGTTCTGTAAATGTCTATTAGGTTTGCTTGGTCCAGGTCTGAGTTCAAGTCCTAGACATCCTTGTTAATTTTCTGTCTTATTAATCTGTCTAATATTGACAATGGGGTGTTAAAGTCTCCCACTATTATTGTGTGGGAGTCTAAGTCTCTTTGTAAGTCATTAAGAACTTGCCTTATGTATCTGGGTGCTCCTGTATTGGGTGAGGATCATTAGTTCTTCTTGTTGCATTGATCCTTTTGCCATTATGAATTGTCCTTCTTTGTCTCTTTTGATCTTTGTTGGTTTAAGGTCTATTTTATCAGAGATGAGAATTGCAACTCCTGCTTTTTTTTGCTCTCCATTTGCTTGGTAAATCTTCCTCCATCTCTTAATTTTGAGCCTTTGTGTATCCTTGCATGTGAGATGGGTTTCCTGGATACAGCACACCGATGAGTTTTGGCTTTTAATCCAATTTGCCAGTCTGTGTCCTTTGATTGTGGCATTTAGCCCACTTACATTTAGGGTTAATATTGTTATGTGTGAATTTGATCCTCCCATTTTGATGCTAGCTGGCTGTTTTGCCTGTTAGTTGATGCAGTTTCTTCATTGTGTTGATGCTCTTTACCATTTGGTGTGTTTTGGGAGTGGCTGGTACTGGTTGTTCCTTTCTATGTCTAGTGCTTCTTTCAGGAGCTCTTGTAAAGCAGGTCTGGTGGTGATGAAATCTCTGAGTACTTGCTTTTTCACAAAGAATTTTATATTTCCTTCACTTATGAAGCCTAGTTTGGCTGGATATGAAATTCTGGATTGAAATTTCTTTTCTTTAAGGATGTTGAATATTGGCCCCCCTCTCTTCTGGCTTGTAGGATTTCTACTGAGAGATCTGCTGTGAATCTGATGGACTTCCCTTTGTGGGTAACCCGACCTTTCTCTCTGGCTGCCCTTAGCATTTTCTCCTTCATTTCAACCCTGGTGAATCTGATGATTAAGTGCCTTGGGGTTGCTCTTCTTGAGGAATATCTTTGTGGTGTTCTCTGTATTTCCTGGACTTGAATATTGGCCTGCCTTGCTAGGTTGGGGAAGTTTTCCTGGATAATATCCTGAAGAGAATTTTCCAGCTTGGATTCATTCTCTCCATCACATTCAGGTACTCCTATCAAATGCAGATTAGGTCTTTTCACATAGTCCCATATTTCTTGGAGACTTTGTTCATTCAGCTGCAGCTGAACTCATAAACTCCCTTTTTTTCCCCCAGGTGCTCTGTCCCAGGGAGTTAGGGTTTTATTTATTAGTGTCTGTTGTGCTGCTGGCTTTTTTCAGGGCAGCCCTGCTCAGAGAGGAGGCAGCCTAGTGACTGTCTGCCTGCAGAGGCTTTGCTGAGCTGCTGTGGGCTCCGCCCAGCTGCTGTGTGAACTTCCCTGCAGTCCTGTTTATACGGGTGTAGTTAGAACTGCCTCGGCAATGGTGGCCCACCTCTGTAATGGTGGACTCTCTCTGTAATGGTGGGTTGCCTCAGCAATGGCGGGCTGCCTCAGCAATGGCGGACTACCTCCATAGTGGTGGAGTGCCTCGGCAATGGTGGACGCCCCTCCCCAACAGAGTTGGACCATCCCAGGTTCAGCTGTGCTTGCTGTGAAACTCTCAACGCAGAGCATTTCAGATTGCTGTTTTTTTGTGGGGGTGGGACCAGCCAAGCCTGATCACTTGGCTCCCTGCCTCAGAGCCTTTCTTCTTTGTCTCCCAGGTGTTCCAGTCACCTCTTGAAAAGGCGCCAGGATCTGTGTGATTTCCTGTGTGGCGACCCACTGAGCCGGCTGAAACAGCTGCGCTGAGATTCGTGGCACTTTTTTGCCTGGGAATCTCCTGGCCTGGCTCCCTGTTTCAGTCCCCTTTTCTATCAGTTGAATGGGTGACTCTGTCTTCCCCAAGCTCCAATCACCAGCTAAAACTGTGTCCAGACCCATGTATTTTGTATGGAGAACTGCCATGCCAGGGTGCCGGCCAAAACAGCCGCGCTGGCCGTGCCAGCAGAAACAGCTGCATCGGCCAAAACAGCCGCACTGGTGACCCATGGGGCTCCTCTGCCTGGGAAGCTCCTGGTCTGTGGGCAATAAAAATCCATCTGGAAATGCAGCGTCCACTCACCCTCTGCGCTTTTGCTGGTAGCTGCAATCCTGAGCTGCTCCTAATCGGCCATCTTGGATCTCTCTCTAAGATGAGTTTTTAAACATCTGGTGGAGGTTTTGAGAGACCCTTGTCCCTCTCTTGTATTCTCCTACCAATTATTCCCTCTCTCCTGCTCCTGTGTTTACTCTCACAGCAATCCCTACCTGGGCATTTTTTTAAAAGGGAGGAAATTATTTAAAAAGTTAATTGATGCATCTGTAAAGATCTGCAACTGTTTTCTCCTCAAGTACTGGACCACTGGTTCTCAGCTCTGGCTGTACGTTAGAATTGTCTGGGAGCTGTAAAAACTACCAATGCCTGGCCCTGACCAGAGAAACTAAATTGAAACCCCCAGAAGGGAGTGCCCAACACAGTCATTCAAAAAACGCCCCAGATTATTCTAATATGTGGCCAAGATTGAGAACCATTTTAACAAGCTTTTAGTGAATGCTGATTAAATCACTAAAATCCAGCATCAAGCTGGATACTCCTCTTACTCCCTTCCACTTGCCAGGCTTGCCAAACATGTGTATAATATGATCAAGGCACTACTCTTTCTCTAGATACAGTCTTGATCATAACAAACAATGCTTCCTTATTGTTTTTCAGTAAAAGTACTCAACACTCCCATAGGAGCTTGAAGTGTTTAATAGTTAGCATCCCAATCCCTGCTGGATTTTGTTCCACATAATGATGTCTTCAATCATTTCATCATGCATCATTTAAGAGCAGTATAATATCACGATTTATGCTTACAGGCATGAAGCTCTAAAGGACACTCAGTCTGCTGCTGATGAGCTTGGTAAAGCACTTTCATTTGCAACCTGAGTACAAGATTGTGTCACAATAATTTGGTTAAGCAAGATAGATAGTGCCATCAGCACTGCTGCAGAGCATGCAAAGCTTTATGCATTTCACAATGATATCACAGTAGGGTACCTCATGGATGAATGAGTGTACCTTGCTTCCTTTTGTTTTTAATTACTTGCAGTTATATGTATTTAATGTGATATATATATATACACACACGAGTGCGTATGTATACACACACACATATATATCACCCAGTGTTATATATATACACACATATGAGTGCACGTGTCTTTTTGGTAGAATGATACATTTTCCTTTGAGTACATACCCAGTAATGGGATTGCTGGATCAAATGGCAGTTCTATTTTTAGGTCTTTGAGAATACTCCAATCTGTATTCCACAGGGGCTGAACTAATTTCATCCCCACCAACAGTGTGTAAACATTGTCTTTCTCCTTATCCTGACCAACATCTGTCATTTTTTGAGTTTTTAATAATAGCCATTCCAGCTGGTGTGAGATGGTATCTCATTGTGGTTTTAATTTGCATTTCTCTGATGATTAGTTATGATGAGCATTTTTTCATATTTTTGTTGGTCATTTGTATGTCCTCTTTTGAGAAATGTCTGTTTATGTCATTTGCCCACTTGTTGATGGGGTATTTGTTTTTCTCTTGTTGAGTTGTTTAAGTTCCTCAGAGACTCTACATACTAGACTTTTGTCAGATGCATAGTTTGCAAATATTTTGGCAGAAAATTTTAGTTAGAGACTAAGTGATATGGATGATGGAAAGATAATCACCCATCAGAGAGTAGAGTGAACCAAGTTCTTCTTACTCTGGCTACCTGTATGTGGCCTTGGACAAGTGGCTTCACTTCTCTGGGATCCAGTTTCTCTGCTGTGAAAAGAAAGACTCCTCTGGGAATAGCATATGTGTTTCTCTATTATTGGTTCTTGTGATCACTGGCAGGACCATCCTAGAAGGTCATGTTCTAAAGAATTTTGAAGCCCTATACCTGCTCATTGGAAAGAATGCCATTATGAACATACCAGTGTCCATCATGAGGTCAGGAGAAAGGAAGTGGACTTTCAGTTCCACTGGGTTGAAAACCATAGAATTACTTTCCTAACCCAGTGCAGTGGCTGGAAACCTGTAGAAATAAAATGAAAACACCTACTTTCAACACTGTAACTGCTAATCTTTACAGCCACATAAAAATGTGTACACACATACTGGCAGCATGTCTCTATATACTCAGGTACACTTATTCTTCAACTTCAGTTCAAATTCTACCTCTTCTACTAGGCCAACTACATGCCATAACAACAAACAGCTAATGTTTATATGGCACATACTATGCATCAAGTGCTCTTCTAAGCATTTTGCATATGTAATTCATTTAACTCTCATGACAATCCCGTTAGGTAGATATCATTATCCTCATTCTACAGATGGGAAAGCTGAGGCACAGATTGTTTAAGTGACTTACTCAAGGTTACACAGTTAGTGAAAGAGCTGAGATTTGAACTGAAGCAGTCAACTGCAGAGGTGAAATGTTTAACCATTGGACAAAATAGCACCTTCTAAACATCCACATAAACCATCCCTATACCACACGTTTTTTCTGCATTCTATCATTTGCTGATTCTGTGTGATTACAGGACATCGATCAATGTGGTAAGCACTTTGAGATTTAGACAGAACATTAAATAGGATGTCCATAGATTCTGGTTTGCCCATCTAGTGCTTTTGGTTGGGGATGAGGAAATTCAGAGAAGACTTCCTACATGAAGTGATGCCTAAGCGACATCTTAGAGGATAAACAGCAATTAGCCACATTAAAATTAGCAATTAAAATCAGTTTATTCTCTAATATTAACATTCTCCCTTGCCAATTGGTTACATTACTCGGACCTCTAAATATATCTTTCAGTAAACAGAGTTAACTATGCCTCCCCAAAACTCAAAGAAAACTTCACATTATATGTAAGAATAAAGCTCAGTGCTCTTATAATTAGAGTAACTTGCTTTTCATATGAAAGTCTTAATATGTCACTTTTTTTTTTTTCTTTTTTTTTTTTTTAATCGCATTTTAGGTTTGGGGGTACATGTGAAGAGCATGCAAGATTGTTGCATAGGTACACACATGGCAGTGTGATTTGCTGCCTTCCTCCCCACCACCTATATCCGGCATTTCTCCCCATGCTCTCTCTCCCCAACTCCCCACCTCCCACTGTCCCTCCCCTATTTCCCCCTGACAGACCCCAGTGTGATGCTCCCCTCCCTGTGTCCATGAGTTCTCATTGTTCAACACCCACCTATGAGTGAGAACATGTGGTGTTTGATTTTCTGTTCTTGTGTCAGTTTTTTTTTTTGTTTTTTTTTTTTTTTTTATATGTCACTTTTAAGTGATGTTCTTGTGCTGTTAGAAAAGCAAAGAAAAATTTAATAAAATTCTTGATTAGGAAAGAAGAAAAGAATTCAGGGCAAAAGAGTGAGATAAATAGTTCCTTCTCACAGTCAAGAGCTTCAGACTTTCCAATAAATCAAAGCTAATGATCCACTAACTTCATGAGGATGTGAAGAAAAAGATGCCACATCTTGGTGAGTTCCAGACAAATTAAAACTGGCTCTACTTATATACTCTGTGACCTAATTTAGGGGGTGGTTAGGCCAACAGGAAAGTACGGTGACCAGATAGAATAGAAAGGGACTATATTGGAATAGTATTTTTTATAATCTTGCCTTTTATTTAATAGTTACATTTTTCAAATGTATTGCAATGATGAATAATTATTTAAGTTAACCATGGTGGTGACTTTACATTATAGTCATGCAAAGATACTATCCTTGCAAGACATATTTATGTATAAGACCTGAAAACACTGAGATGCTCAGAAAACAAATGTCAAGGAGGACATGACTGCTTCTCATTTCTGCAAAGGTGCACCAGAATGAGTCTGAGTTAATTAATTCCCATAATAAGATGCTCAAACCAAGCTCAAAAATCAGTCTGCTCTAAAGACAATCATATAGCCTGGAAATTTGAAGTTACCTGCCTCCCGCATGAGGGGCATGGAAGAAAGTGATAAAACTTACCAAAATTGTGAAAGCCTTGCCCTTCTAAGAAACCAACTTAGAAGAAAAAGAAACAGATCAGAGACTATTTCAATGTATCAGACTAGGTTAAAAGCAGAGATCCAGGCCTGGGCAAAAAGGAAAATGATCAGGAGCTTCAGAGAACAGAAATAGGGTGTCAAGACCAAGTGAGAAACTCCAAAGGCTGCACTGAGAATGTTGCCTGGAAACTCCGTGGTTTCCACTCCAGATAAGGAGCATCTGCAGATTCCAAATTCTTGGCTGCCCTTGGGGTTAGGGTGGAGGAGGCATTTGGACAACCTAACCCAGTTTCCCATGTTCAATGTTAATACCAGCTCCACCACTTTCAGAGCACACTCCTGGAACCATTCTGGACTTGGACAACGTACATGTGTGAGTTGAAAGACTCAAGAGAACAGCAGAACAAGTTTCTATCTGAAGTCACCTTAAGTCAGTGTCCACAATTAGAATGGCCCTAAAAGTTATAGCAAACCCAGAATTCCCATTTATACGCTTCTCTGTAAATGGCAATGTTTTGCATAAAGATGTTATGACCGTTCCTCTATTAATTTGTTTAGCAAACGCCCGTTTTTGTTTTTTTTTTTTTTACAGGACAAAGGTGAACTTGAGCACAACCCTATATGAATGATCACAAGTTCCATAATTGTATACTTTCTTCCTTTTGCAATTTTTCATACATGTGACATAATTTGCTTAATGTCAATAGTGACAAGAGGTCAGGGATTGCCTATTTTTGTCGGCTATTGTGTCCTCATCAACTGAAACACTGTCTGGTACCAAGTAGGCTCCCCACCAAAAATGTTTGCTGAAGAGCTAATACCCACTCAAAAAGTTGTGAGGACGAACTGAGAAATAAACATGAAATACCCATCACAGTGACTGGCAACTGAAATGAGTATTTGTTGAATTGAGTGAATGAGTGGGTGGAGAAGATTCTACTTCACACACTCTTGATGCCTCCTCCTGTTACCTTCCTATTTTTTTTTTCCATTACTATACTTTTCAAATGAGTGTTCCATGCTTTCATTTCCTCTCTAGTTTCTCTACAATTCTTGGCCTTTCCACTCCACTGAAACAATCCCCTCAAAATCCAAACTGGCAAACTCCCACTTCCTTGAAAGTCTCTTCCATGTCTGTGGTTCCACAACTACAGATTCTGTTGCAACTTTTCCAACACTTTCTTCCTTTCTGTCAGTGATTTTTGACTATTCTCTTGGGGTGAGTCTCAGCAGGACTACCCCTTGAACTTTTGCCTTTCTTCTTCTACTAAAATTGAACTTAGCCATACAAGGTTTTCACTACCATTTTTGGCTAATGACCCTAAGTTTTCCTATCTTCTGTATTTGCCTGACCTGTGTCCCATATTCCCAATACTGGGAAAAATCTGTCCTCCATTGTGCTCTTAAAGCTTTTCATACTCCCTGCAATCCCAGCCTGAATGCAACCCTCCATACAGTGTCTGTTTCCTCTCAGGCTTGTTTGGAGTAAGATCCACATCATGGGATCTTGTCCTTAGAACTATTACTAAAACATTTTCATTTGAATCTCTTGCAACATCTCAAACTTCACACCAATATGATGTCCCTTCCCCCACCTCACATTTTCTTGCCTCCTGAATTTCTTACTATCAATGATACCACCATCCACCCACCTGAGCTTAAAATCAAGTCCTCTTTGACTGTTCTTCATTTCCCTCATATTCATCAAATCTTGAACATTTCCTATAATATTTCACGTCATTTTCATTCTCCATCCTCACTGTCAACACACAAACTTAACAAGGCCACCAGTCCCATCTGGATGATCACAACAGCCTTCCCATTCTCAGATATGTAAAGACTTCTGTCTCTTTTTATCTGCTGCAGGTTTGTAGTCTAATATCCTTGCCCTGGCTTTCAGGAGTCCACATAATCCAGTTTCCTCTCTTCCGACTACAAAATTCAACCTCACATCAACATCCATGGCCCACTGTGTTCTTGCCATTGATCAAGCAAGTGGTGATTTGTCCCCTCCCTATCTAGAAGCCTCCTTATCTGGAATTCTACCTATGGAATTCTGCCCATGATTCAAGGCTGAGATCATATAATTTCTTACACAGGAAACTCATTATGACAATTCTAGTCCTAAGTGTTTCTTTTACTTTTTTGTACATTTTTATTTTGAAATAATTTTAGATTTGCCAAAAAGTTGCAAAAACTAGAGACTTTCCATATACCTTTCACCCAGCTTCTTCTAATATTTTTAATAACATATCTTATAGCCATAGTACAAACCAGGAAATTAATATTGCTACAACACTCTTGGCTGAACTACAGCTCTTATTTGAATTTCTTCAGTTTTTCCCTTCAAAAATCAATTTGGGACGCCCATCACATTTGATTGTCTCCCTGGTCTGCTCCAATCTGTGACAGTTCTGATTCTTTCCTTGTCTTTCGTGACCTTGACACTTTTAATGAGTGCTCGTCAGGTATTTTGTAGACTAGCCCTCAATTTGAGTTTATCTAATGTTTTCTCATGAGTAAATAGAGGTTTTTTACGCCTTTTTGGAAAGATTACAGCAAAAATGTTACTGTGTCTTTCCCAGGGCCCATATCAGCAGGTATGTGATGTTGATATGTCTCAATACCAGTGACATTAACCATGACCACTTGGTTACTGTGGTGTTGTTGGGTTTCTCCCTTGCAAATGTATTATTCTTCCCTTCATAAGGGATAAGTGCCTTGGGAGAGAGATTTTGAGACTATGCTGATATCCTATTTCTCCTCAAACTTTTGCCCACTAATTTTATCTGTCACTGGGTCTTGTCTGCAACAGTTATTACTGTGGTATTTCCCCAATGATGGCTTTTTATTCCCCTCATTTATTTTACATTTATTAATTGGAATTCTGTAAGGCTGTGCTTCTTAATATATTGGGATTTTATTTTTGTTTTTTATTTTTATAGGTACATAGTACATGTAAATATTTATGGGGTACACAAGGTATTTTGATACAGGCATTCAATGCATAACAATCAATCACATCAGGGCAAATGGGGTCTCTATCAACTATTTATTATTTCTTTGTGTTACAAACACTCCAATTTGCTCTTTTAGTTAATTTTAAATCTACTGTAAATTATTGTTGACGTTTGTCACCTTGTTGTGCCATCAAATGCTATATTTTATTCATTCTATCTAATCCTATTTCTGTACCCAGTAACCATCCCCACTTCTCTCCATCCCCCACCCCCTACCCCTGCCCCACTACCCTTCCCAGCCTCTGATAACTACCATTCTACTCTCAATATATTATTGATTTTTGTTCCTCAGCAGATGTCTAGTTTGGAGAATGTGGTCCTAGGCATCTGGGCATCCCTGTCCAGTCACAGCTCTGCTCTTAAACCAGCTTTTATCAACTCAAAAATATGTCTGTTTTATACCTCCAAGTCAAAGGAGGTAGGTTAAAGGATACCTGATGAAAAAAGGAGAGAGAGGAAGAAGAGGAACTAAAGAAGGGATGAAGGAGGGAAAAAAAAGAAAAAATACTGTTTTTTCTTAACTGTCAGTTACTTCGAAAGCAAATAGTAGTTTAAGGGAACACTTCCCTTTCAATGGATACCCATGTTGAATTCCAAGGAAAGATCCAGAAACAAACACACTTCTGGTACTTATGCCAACTAAGTACTAAATGTATTACACCCCAGGGTAAGAGTTATGAGGACATTACACGCCATTGAACCACCATTATGGCTTTTTTCTCTTCTTTTTTATAGTGAATAAGTATATCTCAGAACAAGAAAAAGAGACTTCAATCCCTAGTACAATCTAGGAGATGAGTAACATGGAAGGCTGACATCAATCCAGCAGAGTCTGGACATCCACAGAAAGAATTTAATCTAAGCCTGTCTGCAAAATGGAGAAACATCTCCCTGACCTGGGCACTGGAAAGACATAAAACCACACAGACCACAGCATCCCATCCTTAACTTGGCCACCTTCCTTGCCAGCAGCAGACAGAACCCTATAAGAGTTTGAAGATAAGTCTGTGTTCACTCCCTTCAGCAGCAGTCTCCTCCCACCTCCAATTGTACTGCCTCTGTGCCCCATGCAGGGAAGTAGAACACAGTGCACAGCAATTCTCAAACTGGGAATTTCTCACTTATCCAGAGTTATGGTTGGGGTGGGGATGAGAGACAGTATCACAAACACCTTGAGACTATTTTAACTTTTTATTCTTATATGATCGATACTCTAAAAAAAATAGGCATATTCTGGGTCAGTCTAAATTATCACCTCATACCCACAAAATGCAATCCCTGCATTTTGTATTGCTATTTTTAATCAGGTTATAATCAACTGATCCTATGAAGGGATAGCGTTTCGTTTCTATGTATTAAGAGACATGACTCAATGCATTTGAGCTTGCATATCCTAATAGCTAAATGACAACATTCTGTGTCTGCTAATGTACTTGTAGTTTATTTTAACCAATTATATGACAAATCTTGAAATTTCCAATGATAAAATTACAAGACATTTTCTTGGACTGAAACTTCAGTTTTTTAAATTACTGAATAAATTGAGGTTTACAAATAGTGTCATAAAAATGACAGGGGGCAGTAATGTATACCAACTGGAGCAGTTAATGAAGAAAAAATTGAGGTGGACCCAGAATGGAAACAAGGAACCAACATCCACTGGAGACCAAATTGCCTCATTTTATGCTATGCAAATAAAAGTTTACCAATAGTTCAAACAAGGAACAATTTGTAAGAGAACTGAGTCATCTTATACACACTAATTCAGATACAGTGATATGATCATTAGTACCATTTGGGAAATGCAGATTTTTTTGTGTGTATCTACCTCTGTACTAATCAGATTGCAAAAATTCATTACCAGAATTTACAGTTGTAGAGATACCTGAAAAATATTTTTGGTAAATGGTCCTTTAAAAATATTTCAGTATTGTTTGGGCATGCACTATTACTTTGCATTATTGCCTTTTAAAAGGTCATAGGATAAAAGGAGAGCATGTATTTATTGTTTAAAAGCAAAAAAAATAACAATAATGACAAAAATGGACTATCACACTCAAAATCAAAAGTCAGGAAGTAAACAAAACGTCTTCCTATTATTAAATACAACCATTGGCAATTTTATTTAAATGACATTAAACAGCATGGCATTAACATTGACAATTTAATTTTTATTTTGAAATTATGTTGTTTCATAATTTATTCAGGTTTTATAGTTATGTATAACTATAAAGACACCAGGAAGTTTCATTCCTAAATATATAGATATGTTTAGATATATATCTCTACAGATATGTAGAGTAATAAGAATTTAAAGAAAATTATTGACAAAATGACCCTATTTACAGTGGATATCCAGTGGAAGCAGACCTTGGGCAAATCATTTTAACTTCTCTAAGCTTCAGTTTACCTTTTTTATAAGAATAGTCATATATGTGCTAAGTTTGTAAATGCACAGGGGAAAAAGTATCTGGAAGAAGCCACATCCCACTGTAAATAATGATAACTTCTGAGAAAAAATGTGGTTTGAGGGACAGATGTCAGTAACTGAATTGAACTTTTTACTCTATAATATCTGTAATGTTTGAATTTTATACAAGTATACTCATCTAATAGAGTAAAAAACAAAGTGATT
This sequence comes from Aotus nancymaae, assembly GCF_030222135.1. NCBI lineage: Eukaryota > Metazoa > Chordata > Mammalia > Primates > Aotidae > Aotus > Aotus nancymaae. The sequence continues at coordinate 54,066,331 of NW_026988431.1, read as the reverse complement.
GAATAAATAAAAGGTCAGTAGATTATTCAAGTGGTGAAAAGAGCATAGACTTTAGCTTCAGAAAACCTAGCACTAAACTTGATTCAGGTGATTCTTATGAGCTGTGAGACCTTGGGCAACTCACTTAACTTCTTTAAGCCTCAGTTTTCCTTATCTGAAAAGTATTAGTAATATTAGCTATGGGGATAATGTGAGGATTAAATAAAATTAAGTATGCAATTCAGACCCAGGGTGATCAGGCCTCCCCAGGGTTGCTAGCTTCAGTGTTCTGCATCATTCCTTGTGATTTCCCTAGTCAGCAAGTGATTCCTTTCTTAAATGTTTCAAAGTACCCAGTTGGAGTGTAGCATCTGTTTCTTCCTAGACTCCCACATACTCACTGTTCCATAGTGTGGCTTCAGTGAGACGACCCAGCTCTACAGAGACAAATTCACTGTGGGAAACTTCCAGTGGAAATTTCTGCAAATTTCACCAGATCAACCTCGTGCTTAGGCAACATAGGGAGAATCTTATGTTGTGCCATTTGAGTGGGATGGAAAAAATCCCTCTCCTGCTGGTCTGAAATTCCACCACTGTGATAACTACAGCTCATTCACTGGTGGTTATAAAAGATGAAAGTTTTCTAATTACAGGTTGCAATTCCAAACTGCCCAGTCAGAATTTGTCTGCAAAGGTAAAGGATAAAATTTTTGAAAATATAATTTTCTTAATCCCTACTGTCAAGATTTTTTTCTGCCTGTGCGTTGCTCATAAGCATTTCTTTTATAGGCAACAGGGGTCAGTAAGAATCAGCCTTCTGACCATAACAGTAGCTGTAGCCTGGACCACTGCCCCTGCCTTTATTACTGCCTCTCACCCTACTCCAAAAATGCCACTTCCCTGTTCAAACACCTGTGGTGGATACACATTTTATTTAATAATCATCACTGCTGTAGAACTTATCCTACTGGGTACTGGTCTAACCAATTTATAAATATGAATTCATTTAATCTTCACAATCCTCCTATGATATCCATTTTTTTAGGTAAGGAAATTGAGACACCGAGATATTAGGTAAATAACCCCAAGGTTACACAGCTAGTAAGCGGTAGGACTGGCAGTGAAATCCAGATAGATAGTCTGGCTCCTAGTTTGTGCTTTTGATCACTCAACTCTGAAGCTTCATTGCCTAACAATAGTGTAAACTTCTCACCAGACTTTGCATTTCTCCACAGTATAGCCCCAACAAACCTCTTCCAGGATTATCTCACATCACCATGACTTCACACCATCTACTCAGTATCCATTAATCCAACAAAAAACAAAAACAAAAACAAAACTATTGCGTACCTTATGAAGCCACAGCCTAATGAAAAAACAGACATTAAGAAAGAATTGGCAGCTCAAGTGGCCAAGGCAAGATGGGTGAAAGTCAGAGTGGAGGTTATGGTCCTGGAGTTGGCAAGAAGGATGACAAGGACAAGAAAAAGAAATACAAATCTCCTGTACCGCATCTCACACTCAGTGCCGGTCAAAATTACTGAAGTTAGAGAGAGTTTAAGACTGTCTTCTCATGGAGGAAGAATTCACTAGAAATCAGAAACAAATGAAACCATTAGAAGAAAAGCAAAAGAAGGAAAGATCAAAAGTGGATGATCTGAGAGGGGACCCCAATAGCAGTAGGAATCTGTGGAGCCTCCTCTCACCTAACCTGAATATTGTGAAGAGATGGGTATAAAGCCTCCTGCAGGAGTCATTCTCTATGGCCCACCTGGCACAGGTAAAACCTTGTTAGCCAAAGTGCTAGCAAACCAAACCTCAGCCACTTTCTTGAAAGTGGTTGGCTCTGAAATTATTCAGAAGTACCTAGGTGATGGGCACAAACTCATATAGAAATTGTTTCAAGTTGCTGAAGAACACGCACCATCCATTGTGTTTATTGATTATATTAATGCCCCTGGGACAAAAAGATATGACAAATTCTGGTGGTGAGAGAGCAATTCAGTGAACAATGTTGGAACTGTTGAACCAGTTGGATGGATTTGATTCTAGGGGAGATGTGAAAGTTATAATGGCTGCAAACCAAATAGAAATTTGGATCCAGCACTTAGCAGACCAGGCCGCTTTGACAGGAAGATCGGAATCCCCCCTGCCTGATGAAAATACTAAGAAGAGTATCTTTCAGATTCATACAAGCAGGATGATGCTGGCCGATGATGTAATCCTGGATGACTTGATCATAGCTTAAGATGACCTCTCTGGTGCTGACATCAAAGCAATCTGCACAGAAGCTTGTCTGATGGACTTAAGAGAGCCATAGAATGAAGGTAACAAATGAAGACTTCAAAAAAATATAAAGAAAATATTCTTTATAAAAAACAGAAAGGCACTTCCAAGGGTCTCTATCTTTAGTGAACCACAGCTGCCATCAAGAAAATGGTTGGGAGATTTTTCAACCTCTGAATGGGATGAGGCTGGGGAGTTGCCCAGAGGAATCCTTGTTCCAGTTGATTTTTCTTAGCAAAACATCCTGTGTGTTTTTTGGAGTAAAATGTGTAAATGCCCCACTGAGGGGCCTTCATCTCTTAGACACTGTGCAGCACTCTGCTTCCCAATAAAGCATGCTCTTTCAACAAAAAAAAAAAAGAAAAGAAAAGAAAAGAAAATCCCATAACAGTAATATGGATGAATTACAGCAGGTTTCAATAATGGAATGATATACAGCAGTGAAAATTAACAAACCACAACCGTAGGCAACAGCATGGCCCTGCCAGCTAAGACTGAGGCAGCAAATGCTGGGCTGGGAGCAGCAATGTCTGCTATGGGCAAGGGCACTGAGGCAACGTGCTAGAGCACATGGCCTGCAAAGGGAAGGTGCTGCCTTGGTGATCCAAAGCACTTCCAGCCTCTCAAGCACAATGTCCATGTGGCTTTCCTTGTTGCCCTTCCTTGCTTGTTGCCTTTCCAAGAAGCCAGTTGTAGTACTTGCTACCTTAAATGCTCGTCCATTCCTTCTGAAGAAAAAAATCAGCAGGATAACTTGGTCCATCTTAGAACTTAAAAAAAAGAGAAAAGCCTAAGGTAGTGAAGGAAGTAAACATTTAAGTCTTATGTCTTACAATCCATGACAGACGTTGGCAATCTAAAACCTGTCCTGCCTGCAGAACACATGGTCCTGCAGTATGGTTTATATAATAAACCTAAAGACTGATGTGAAATAATGAGGGTCTGCCACTACTGAAAAAGAGTAATAACAGTGATGAGTTAGGATCAAATGACTGTGTGCTGCAATATATTATTACAATATCTTTCCATTTTTCATGTATCCAAAAATTCCTTTAAAAGGTGGTCCAGATGATTGCTACTGGTTAAATAATTATTTATATCTATTGTTTTCTTGCTCTACTACTATTTATATTTGATATTTAGTATAGGCAAATCATTGTTTACATAGAAATTGTTAAGATAATTAAAGCTTCTTCTAACAATAAAATCAATACTTCTGATTTTAATTAGGTAAAATCTAAGTGTTTAGAATCCAAAACTATTTTTGAATATGAATATTTTCAATAAAATCTACACATTAAATTTTTTTCTACTACCCAAAGCAATCTGCAGATTTCATACAATCCCTATCAAAATACCAATGTCATTTTTCTCAGAAATAGAAAAAGCAGTCCTAAAATTCATGTGGAACCACAAAAGAGCCTGAATAGTCAAAGCAATCCTGAGCAAAAAGAACAAAGCTAAAGGCACCACACTATCTGACTTCAAAATATATTACAAGGTTAGAGTAACCCAAATAGCATGGTATTGGTATAAAAATAGGCACATAGACCAATGGAACAGAATAGACAACCCAGAAATAAATACACATATTCACAGCCAACTGATCTTTGACAAAGCCATGAATAACATACATTGAGGAAAGAACGATCTCTTCAACAAATGGTGCTAGTAAAACAAGATAAGCATATGAAGAAGAATGAAACTGGACCCCTATCTCTCCCCATTTGCAAAATAATTAACTCAGGATGCATTAAACACTTAAATATAAGATGCCAAACTATAAACTTAATAGAAGAAAACAAAGAGAAACTGTTCAAGATGCTGGCCTAGGCAAAGACTTTATAGCTAAGATTCCAAAAGCACAGACAATGAAAACAAAAATAGACAAATTGGACTTTATTAAATTGGAAATCTTCTGCATAGCAAAGGAAACAGTAAACAGAGTGATGAGACAACTTATAGAATGGGAGAAAATATTTGTGAACCAACATCTGACAGGCGACTGATATGCAAAATACACAAGTGTGATAAAAATGAACCAAGTTGCCCCATGATTCCAGAACAATAGGAAAAGTCACATTTCTTGTGAAGAGTATCTTAGAAATTAATATGTATATAAGATATAGATTTACAGAAGTCACTTGCTTGTTTTACTCACTTATCCCCTTGTGGACTTTAGGTTTAAGATCTCTAGCTTAGTTTTTATATCTACAATTTCATCCTTGAGTACAGATCACCCCTGAGGCTTAAATAAAATATTTCCTACCTCAAGAGACAGTCTTATTTTCTTTCTTTTTTTTTTTTCAGTGAAACTCTGTCCTTTTTATGGTGGCAACATGCCTAGAACCAGGTCTATGCCAAAATGTTTATTTACATTTCCTTATTTATCAGCTTTATTTTTTTTCTAGCCATGTAACCCAGTTCTGACCAATAAGATGTAGGCAGAACACTCTGCTGGCTTGAGGAATTTTAAATTTTCCTGTAGAAGGAACATACAGTTGGTTTGGCCCTTGATCATTCCTGCTTCTTCCTGCTTTGAAGTGGACAAATTATCTGGAGATGCAAATGCCATTTTGTACTTGTGAGGAGACAGCCATGAAGACAAAAGCCAGCTTATGAAGGACTGGCTGGACTCTTGGGTGCAATTGTGTAGCTTAACCAATTGCCAGTAATTGCCTAGGTTTGGTAATATGAGAAAAGTAAACCCTTCATGTTTAAGTCATAATTGGTCAGCTTTTCTGTTACTTGCAGCCAAACACATTCTTGATTTGTTTTTCTTCCCTTCTCTTTCTCTGAAGAACCACCATGATGGTTGATATTCTGTACACATACCCTGAAAACTGGAGGACCTTCAAAGCCCTCATCACTGCTCAGTATAGCAGGGCTCAGGTCTGCATACCCTCTGCACCATTACCACTTCCACTTTGGCCAAACCAACCACAACCCTAAATTTCTCTGCAAATTTCCTGCTGGCAAGATTCCAGCATTTGATGGTGACAATGGAGTCCGTGTGTTTAAGAGTAATGTCATTAACTACCATGTGAGCAATAAGGAGCTGTAGGAAAGTACTCCAGAAGCAGAAGCCCAGGTGGTCCAGTGGGTGAGCTTTGCTGATAGCAACATAGTACCCTTAGCCAGTACTTGGTTGTACTATCCCTACCTTTGGCATCATGCACCACAACAAACAGGCCACTAAAATGCCCATCAATGATAGACTGGACAAAGAAAATGTGGCATATATATACCATGGAATACTATGCAGCCATAAAAAATGATGAGTTCATGTCCTTTGTAGGGACTTGGATGAATCTGGAAACCATCATTCTCAGCAAACTGACACAAGAACAGAAAACCAAACACTGCATGTTTTCACTCATAGGCAGGTGTTGAACAATAAGAACACATGCACTCAGGGAGAGGAGCAGCACACACTGGGGCAGTTGGTGGGGGCTAGGGGAGGGATAGCGAGGGCGTGGGAAGGGTGGGGAGGGATAACAGGGGGAGAAATGCAGAATATAGTATGCACCTATGCAACAACTCTGCATGACCTGCACATGTACCCCTGAACCTAAAGTAAAATAAAATAAAGAATGCAAAAGAGGACGTGAGGTGAATTCTGGGGCCACTGGATGCTCACTTGAAGATGAAGACTTTGCTGGAGGGTGAATGAGTAACTGGCTGACATCACAGTTGTCTGGACCTTGTTGTAGCTCTATAAGCAGGTGCTGGAGCCTTCTTTCCACCAAGCCTTTATGAATTCTTGGTGATCTTAAACCTAAAGTCCACAAGGAGACAGCCTCAACTGCTGTCTCCTTACTTGCATTAACCAGCCCCAGTTCCGAGCTGTCTTGGAAGAAGTGAAACTGTGTGAGAAGGTGGCCCAGTTTGATGCTAAAAATTCTGCAGAGAGCCAGACTAAAAAGCACACCCATGGAAGGGAAAAGGCTCATGAAAAGAGAAGCAGAAGCCTCAGGCTGAGCACAAAGAAGAAAAACAACGTGACTTCCCTTGTTCCTGAGGAGGAGATGGATGAATGTGAGCAGGCACCAGCTGCTGAGCCCAAGGCCAAGGACCTCTTTGCTCAGCCACCGTGTTGAATGAATTTATACCCAGGTGCTCCAGTGAGAACACACTGTGTCACTACCATATTTTTGGAAGCACTCTGTTAAGGATGGCTGGTCCCAGTGGTACTCTGAGTATCACTTAAGAGCTCACCCAGACCTTCAAAAGTTGCAGCCTCATAACTGAAATGTTCCAGTAACTGGACAAGCTGAGGAAGAACACCTTTGCCCATGTCATCTCTTTGGAACCAACAATAGTAGCTCCATTTCTGGAATCTTGGTCTTCAGTGGCCAGGTGACTCAGTGCCTTTCGCCTGAGTCTGGATTGGCAGGTGGACTAAGAGTTATACACATGGCGGAAACTGGATCCTGGAAGTGAGAAGACCCAGATGCGGGTTCAAGAATACTTTTCCTGGGATAGAGCCTTCCAGCCTGTGGGTAAAGCTTTCAGTCAGAGCAAGATCTTCATGTGAACATCTCTTGTCATCAACCAGCTGGTGGTCATTTAAAAAAAAAAAAAAAACCAACGTTGAAAAAAAAAGAAATGTTTCAATATCTTATCAATTCTACAATAAAGCAAACAGCTGTGCAATCATATTGATAGATGGCAACTCAGCCTCTACGTCTGGTGAAAACAGTGGAGTTGGGGAAGGGACAATCATGACCTGGCTCTGTCCCAAGTGAGCAGCTTCTATTCAGTCCTATTGATAGTTGCTATGCTGGAATGTTATCTGATTTTTCAAGAGAAATCAGAAACGTGGATTTTTACATGAAATCTCACAATTCAGTATTAATAATGAATTTGGAAGTTTCAGACTTCCCAAATGGCCTCACAAAAGCTAAAAGTGTTTTTGGCCTTTGTGAGCAGATGTCAAGGAAAAGAACTCCTACCACAAGCCAAGCCCAGCAACAGCCTCTAAGTTTCCTTTCCCAGTTCATGCCGCCCTTTCTGTGGGCATGTTCCTTTTCCACTTCACAATGTCTAGATAGTCTCATCAACCTTGACAAACAAATAAGTGTTAAATGAGGGCACTTTTCACTACAAAACTCGAGTTCATTTCTAAGAGGAAATTTCACTGTAGGAATTTCCAGTTTTTTACTAAAAGCTAAATAATCGTTGTTATTAAAATTTATACTATTAAGATTAAAAAACAAACCCAGATATTTCTGGTTACCGTAAAAAGCAAATACTGACTCACTTGATGGTGAAATGACTGCTTCTTTGTTCATTCTTTCAGTAGCTTGTTTTCATCTAGAAAGTGCTGTTTATAATACCAATGGTTCGTTTTCAGTTCAGGAAAATGCTGAACTCCTTTACTTTCTCAAGTTTTCCAAAGTATAACTTTAATAAATAAAGCTGGCCGGGCGCGGTGGCTCAAGCCTGTAATCCCAGCACTTTGGGAGGCCGAGGCGGGTGGATCACGAGGTCAAGAGATCGAGACCATCCTGGTCAACATGGTGAAACCCCGTCTCTACTAATACAAAAAATTAGCTGGGCACGGTGGCGCGTGCCTGTAATCCCAGCTACTCAGGAGGCTGAGGCAGGAGAATTGCCTGAATCCAGGAGGCGGAGATTGCGGTGAGCCGAGATCGCGCCATTGCGCTCCAGCCTGGGAAACAAGAGCGAAACTCCGTCTCAAAAAAAAAAATAAAAAATAAAAAAAATAAATAAATAAAGCTCTGCCTTCTCATCATGTATTTTGATTTTCCTTTTCTTTCCTGTTGTTTTCTGTCTTCCCATTTCACTCTAGCCTTCAGCCTTTTCATAAGCCTGTAGCAAAACAAAGAGTAATTTGAAAATGAATATGCTCCTTACTTCACAAAATAATATTTCTATGGATTTATGTTACTGTAACTATCCAAGGCAATTGACAATTTCCCTGTACAATTGAAATTCTCTAATCTCAAATCTAATACTCTTTTTCTCTCATAGTGATAGAAGTGTACCTTTTAGACTCTGTTGCCTGACCCTGGTACCTGCGTCTGACCTCTACCTTTCTCGTAACTGGGCCACTATATAGCTGTCTTGCCAGGTTTATAATATCTTTCTACTCTGAGAAATCCTTTGGATTTGCTATGTCCTTTTGTCTTTCTCCTAAGTAGCAAAACAACCAATAAATAACTAAAATGAATTTTTTCAACACGATTCTTATTACTGCATAATATTCATCAGTGCCAAGTCATCTCAGCAACTCTAGCCATGTAAATGTATCTGTTTATAGTTTATAAATCTTCAGTCTGCTCTTTGAGTAATCTCTATTTATAAGCATAATACATAATACCTTTGCCTGTTTATCTAATAGTTGCTACTCCTTGATGTTTCTTTGTTTTGAAGTCCTTGTCCTTTATTGGGCAAGGGGTGAGGAAAGCAGATAAACTGGTTGGACCTAGTAGATGGGTGTGTGAGGACAAAATGCTACCCGAAAGCCAGCCAACCCACACTCCCCTGAAATGGATGCTAACACATTTCAAACTCTGGGCATTGGTTTCACACACAGCTTCTTTCAGGAATAAAAGAAGGGGTTCTTGTAAAGCTTCTTGTTACCCTCAACCATGGAAGCAAGTTCCGAGTTCTGATTTTCCTAGGACACTAACTCTAGTCACGAAGATCTCTGGAGTGATCAAGTGTGGTGGAGTGGCAGGGTGAATGTTTCTAAAGGATAAGTAGAACAGGAGTCTTGCCCAAGCCCTGTGACGTCAGTGCCTGTGTATGGCCTCCCAGCCCAACCAGAAATTGACAGAGAGGCATGTATGTGGTGAAAAGATACACATATATTTAGAATTAGCCAGCTGGACTCAGTTCAGATTATCCCAATTTTGTTGGCAACATCCAAAGCATGGTAATCAGGAGCTAGTCGAACATATGCTTCTCTCCATCAGGCTGAATCAGGGTGTTGACCTTGGCCATATCAATGTCATAGAGCTTCTTCAGAGCCTATTTGATCTGGTGCTTGTTGGCTTTAATATCCACAATGAACACAAGTGTGTTGTTGTCTTCTATCTTCTTCATGGCAGACTCAGTGGTCAGTGGAAACTGGACAATAGAATATGGTCAAGCTTCTTTCTGCTGGGGGCGCTCCTGAGGATATTTGGGCTGTCTCCGGAGTCACAGTGTCTTGGGCCATTGGAAGGTGGGTGACGTGCAGATCTTTTTTTTTTTTTTTGGCTGTGAACACCTCTCAACACTGCCTTCTTGGCCTTTAAAGCCTTCACTTTGGTTTGGGCTTTAGGAGGGGCAGAAGCTTCCTTCTTTTTTTTTTTTTTTTTTTTTTTTTTTTTTGAGACGGAGTTTCGCTCATTACCCAGGCTGGAGTGCAATGGTGCGATCTCGGCTCACCGCAACCTCCGCCTCCTGGGTTCAGGCAATTCTCCTGCCTCAGCCTCCTGAGTAGCTGGGATTACAGGCACGCACCACCATGCCCAGCTAATTTTTTTGTATTAGTAGAGACGGGGTTTCACCATGTTGACCAGGATGGTCTCGATCTCTTGATCTCGTGATCAACCCGCCTCGGCCTCCCAAAGTGCTGGGATTATAGGCTTGAGCCACTGCGCCCGGCCAGGAGCTTCGTTCGTTACGTTCAGCACCATCTTTGAAAAGCTCCTTGATGTTTCTTAATGCTTCATCATGGCAAGAGGCATTGATTGGATCTTCCTTCAACATAGAGATGAACCAAAATTTGCTAAGTGTATTTATTTATAATTTGTATTCCTTGTAGTTCCAAAATGCATTTGAGATCATTTAGATGAAAATATGCAATTAGCTTAATTAAAAGAAAAATAAAAACAAAAGTTTAAAAAAAAATTTAGAGTTAGGATAAGATAGCTATTGTCACAGAGCATAAAATTTGGATTGAAGTTTTCTGGCAAGCCAGGAGGAAAGAAAAACAGAAAGTAGTACAGAGTTCCCATTATGTGATCAAATCAACCACATGAGTTCTTTCTTCAATAAATGAATGTCTGTAACAAATATTTGTAAACGACTCACAATGCCTCGGACACCATATTTGCTGTGTGGATACAAAGACAGAAGACACTAAAATGATCTGAAAAGCCCAACATCCAGTTTGGTAGACAGACATATAAATAATGACAATGGCATGAATTAAATTTAGTGTTTGAAATATGCACAGGGTGTTATTGGAACACTTGCTGAAGTCAGAAGTAGTTACATCTCCTAAAGAGAAGCATGTTCTGTGTGCTGAGGAATTGAATGTGTATTCTGTAGCCATTGGATAAAGTGTTCTATAAATATTAATTATGTCTATAGTACAGATTAAGTCCAATGTTTCTTTGTTGATTTTCTGTATGGCAGATTTGTCCAATGCTGAAGGTGGGGTATTGAAGTCTGCAGCTATTATTGTATTAGGGTCTATCTCTCTCTTTAACTCTGATAAAATTTGCTTTATATATCTGGGTGTTCCAGTGTTGGGTGCATATATATTTATAATTGTTATATCTTCTTGCTGAATTAAGCCCTTTATCATAATATAGTAACCTTCTTTGCCTCTTCTTATAGTTTTTCTCTTTAAATCGGTTTTGTCTGATACATGTATAGCTACTTCTGCTGTTTTTTGGTTTCCATTTGCATGGAATATCTCTTTCCATTCCTTTATGTTCAGTTTATTTGTGTCTTTATAGGTGATGTGTATTTCTTGAAGGCAACAGGTAATTGGGTTTTATTTTTCGGTTGTTGTTGGTTGTTGTTGTTGTTTATCCATTATCCATTCAGCCACTCCATGTCTTTTGATTGGAGAGTTGAGTCCATTTGCATTCAATGTTATTGATAAGTAAGTTCCTGCCATTTTGTTTTTTGTATTCTTGTTGTTTTGTGGTCTTATCTTCCTTTTTCCTTTTTCTTTCTGTTTTCCTTTAAACAAAGGTGATTTTCTCTGGTGACATAATTTAGTTTCTTGCTTTTCATTTTTCTTTGTATTCTTTGTGTGTTTTTTGGCTTGAGTTTACCATAAGGCTTGCAAATACTGTCTTATAACTTACTATTTTAACCTGATAACAGCTAAACACTGTTTGCATAAACAAGCAAAAATTAAGCTAACAAAAACTATATGCTTTAACTTTATTCCCACACTTTTTAACTTTTGGTTATTTCTATTTGTGTCTTATTGTACTATGTCCTGAAAAGCTATTGTAGTTATTATTTTTTATTGATTCACTGTTTAGCTTTTCTACTTAAGAGTACTTTACACACCACAGTTACAGTGTTATAATATTCTGTGTTTTTCTGTGTACTTACTATTACCAGTGAGTTTTGTACCTTCAGGTGATTTCTTATTGCTCATTAATATCCTTTTCTTTCTGATTGGAGTACTCCCTTTAGCATTTCTTGTAGGACAGATTTGGTGTTGATGAAATTCCACAGCTTTTGTCTGGGAAAATCTGTATTTCCTCATGTTTGAAGGATATTTTTACTGGATATACTATTTCACAGAAAAATTTTTATGCTTCAGCACTTTAAATATGTCATATCACTCTCTCCTAACCTGTAAGGCTTCCACTAAAAAGTCTGTTGCCAGATGTATTGGAGCTCCTTGCATGTTATTTGTTTCTTTTCTCTTCCTGCTCTTAGGATCCTTCCTTTATCCTTGACCTTTTCAGAGTTTGAATATTAAAAGCCTTGAGGTAGTCTTCCCTGGGTTAAATCTACTTGGTGTTCTATAACTTTCTTGTACTTGGGTATTGATATCTTTATCCAGGTTTGGAAGTTATCTGTTATTATCCCTTTGAATAGACTTGCTATGCTCATCTCTTTCTCCACCTCATCTTTAAGGAGAAAACGCTTAGAATTTTTTAAAGGCCATGTTCTAGATCTTGTAGGTGTGCTTTATTGTTTGTTGTTGTTTTTTCTTTTGTCTTCTCTGTGTATTTTTATTTAGGATGTCTTCAATCTCACAAATTCTGTCTTCTGCTTGATAAATTATGTTACTAAAGGATTCTGATGCATTCTTCAGTATGCCCATTGCATTTTTAAACTCCAGAATTTCTGCCTATTTTTAATTATTTCAATCTTTTTGTTAAATTTATCTAATAGGATTCTAAATTCCTTCTCTGTGTTATCTTGAATTTCTTCGAGTTTTCTCAACACAGCTATTTTAAATTCTCTGTCTGAAGGGTCACATATGTGTTTCTCCAGGACTGGTTCCCTGGCGCTTTATTTAATTAATTTGGTGAGGTCATGTTTTCCTGGATGGTTTTGATACTTGCAGATGTCCATCTGTGGCTGGGTATTGAAGAGTTAGATGTTTATTGTGGTCTTCACTGTCTAGGCTTGTTTGTACCCATCCTTCTAGGGAAGGCTTTCCAGATATTTGAAAGGACTTGGGTGTTGTGTTCTAAGCTGTATCTGCTTTAGGGGACACTTTAAGTCCAGTAATGCTGTGGTTCTTGCAGATTTGTCAAGGTACCAACTTGACCATCTTAGAAAAGACCCAGAATAATTTTCTGGATCATCAGGTAAAGACTCTTGCTCTCTTCCCTTAATTTCTCCCAAAGACACTGGGTCTTTCTCTGTTCTAATCCACTTGAAACTGGAGGTGAAGTGACACAGGCACCCTTGTGACCACCACCACTAGGACTGTGCTGGGTCAGACTTGAAGAAGCACAGCACTGGGTTTCATGCAAGGCCTACTCTAGCCACTCCCTGACTACTGCCAATGTTCACTCAAAGCCCTTGGGCTCTACAATCCATGATGGAAAAGTCATCAGCTAAGCCTGTATCCTTTCCTTCAGGGCAGCAAATTCTCCCAGTCCCTGGAAAGGTCCAGATGTGCCATCCAGGAGCCAGGAACCACAGTCAAAAACCTTAGAAATCTATTTGGTATTCTATTTTACTATAGCTAAGCTGGCACTCAAACCACAAGACACAGTCCTTCCCACTTTTCCCTCTCCTTTCCAAAGGTGGAGGAGCCTTACCTGATAGCTACCACCACCACAGGCCCACATAGATTACTGCCAGATTACCACTGATGTTCCTTTAAGGCCCAAGAGCTCTTCAGTCAGCTTGTGGTGAATGGTGCCTGGCCTCAGACTCACCTTTTAGGGTAGTGGCCTCCCCTCTGCCCAGGGCACGTCCAGAAATGCCATCCAATAGCCACACCCTAGAATCAGGGACCTCAAGAGCCCTCTGCATACTCTATCCTGCTGTGGTCAAATGGTACTAAAGTACAAGACAAAGTCCCCTCTACTTTTCCTTCTACTTTTCTCAAGCAGAAGGAGTCTCACCCCATAGGCACCACACTTGGGAATGTGCTGAGTATCACTAAAGCCAGCAAGTTTCAGAGGCTCATTCAAAGCCCTGGATGTATTAATAATATCTGAGTATTGCTGCTGGTTATTCAGGGCCCATAGGCTCTTCAGTTAGCAGGTGATGAATCCTGCCATGGCTGAGTCCTTTCCTTCAAAGCAGAGGATTTCCTTCTGGCCCAGGGTGTGTCTAGAAATGTCATCAGGGAGCTACGGCCTGGAAAGGGGACCTCACACCTCTGACCAGTGCCCTATCCTGCTGTGGCTAAGCTGGTATCCAAGATGCAAGACCAAGTCTTCCTCACTCTTCCTACTCCTCTCCTCAAGTGGAAGAAAAGTGTTTATTTTGGAGCTGCAAGTTATGCAGTGTGGGGTTAGGGGAAGCATAATGCCAGCACTCCTTTGGCTGTTTCAGCTGTTATCTCAGTATGTTACATGCCCCCCAACCAGTCCACTGACTCTGGGCTCAGTTCAGTCCTAGGACTTGCCTAGGTGTTGCAATACTTGTGTCCTTGACTGCCTTTCATTTTATGTAGAGCCACCAAACACTTCAGTCCACAGTGGTGAGGCTTATGGAACTCAAGTCCCAACTGCTGGGATCAATGATTCCTCTCTGGCTATGGCTGGTTTAAATGCTTCCTCCATGGGCAGATATCATCTTTGAGTTTGGCCCAGTTTTTCCCTCTGCTATAACAGGGCAAGACTGAGTTCAGTGCCTCACAATTGCTGTGTTCCCCCTCCCCTAGCTCACAGAAATGGTTTCAGTACCATGCAGCCACTGCTAGGGGATGGGGTAGGGCTGGTGTCGGCAATTCAAGGCTGTTTTTTCTACCTCTTCAGTTCCTCTTTCAGAGACATGAAGTTAAAACCAGGTACTGCAAATGCTCATCTAATTTTTGGTTCTCATAAAAGTGATTTTTCTGTGCAGATAGTTGTTAATTTGGTATCCTTGCAGGGGGAGCAATGGGTGGAGCTTTCTAGTCCACCATCTTGGTCCACATCCATATATTGTACGTTTACTTTTTAGTGAAATGTTGATAGTTACAGAGTCTGCCACGCTCATGTAAATTCTAACTAATTTCTCTGTAAAAAGAAGTTAACAGTCTTATTTGATTAGGATTTCATCTTTAGCAACATTGAAATCCTAGATCCTCCTTTAACAAAGCCTTAATGCTAGAGGGAGAAATGTGAGACTGAGATTGGGACCACCTGCTGTCCACATATAGCTTCCCAGAGCATCTTACTCTGCAAACTCAGTTGAAGAAAGAAATTATTCTGTTTTATCTTTTTTTTTAAAAAAAAAAAAAGAGAGAGACATGGAGTCTCACACTATATTTCCCTGGCTGGACTTGAACTCCTGGGCTCAAGTGTTCCTCCTGCCCCTGCCTCCTGAGTAGCTGGAACTATAGGTATGTGTCATCGTGCCCCACCATTTCATCTTATTTTAACAATTCTTTCTATTTTATTATCTCTATTCTTTTAGCACAGTCTAATTTCTATTTTGAGTGTACATCCTGCTAAGCAGGGAGGAAACACAAACTCAGACCTCAGGGCTCTTCCCCTCTGGTCAAGCTGCTGTCCCAGACTCAGGGAGTGGAAGACATTCAGTGGTAGACTGCCTCTGTGACATTTATCATCCATAGTGGAGGCCCCTGGAATTTCAGGGTCTTTCCACTCCTACCTGACCTATCTGGGATACGAAAGACTGCAAAACTGCCCCAAGCAGTTTCGGAACTCTAGTGTCTTGCCACCCTCCCAAAACCCTGCCTAAGAGTTTAGCAAGAGTATCATAGCAGTTAAGAGAAATGAAGCCAGTCTATCTGGGTTCTAATTCCAGCCCTACTACTTACTAGCTGTGAGATCAGCAAATTATGTATCCTCTCTATGTCTTACTTTCTTCATTTGTAAGCTGGGAATATAGTATCTAACTCAAGGGGTTGTTGTGAGAAGAAAACATAGCAAGCGTTTAGAATAGTGTCTGGCATAAGAATCTCACACATTTTGATATTCACTAAAATGTAAGCTTCATGATGGCATTTGTTCTAATTTTATCTATTTGTTCACTGCTCTTAAAACAGTGCCTGGTGTAAAAGGATTTGAATTAATAAATGAATGAATGAATGAATGTTGAAAGATTCATGGTGTCAACCTAAATAACAAACTAAGAGAGGCTCTCTTAGAAAAAATGCTGTTTATTTGAGAATAGAGAATTGCAATGGAAATACCTCTGCCATAGTAAATTGTGTGTGTATAGGGAGGTAAAGGAATACAAAGATTTTTAAAGGAAAAAATGAGGAGGATTACATAATTGTTTTGAAAAAAGTATCCTCGTCTACAAAGATCAATAACAAAGGATTAGCTGGGCTCAGTGGTGCACACCTGTAGTCCCAGCTACTCAGGAGGCTGAGGCAGGAGGATAGCTTGAGCCCAGGATTTTGAGACTAGCCTGGGCAACATAGTGAGACCCCCATCTCTAAAACACAAACAAACAAACGAAAAGGTGATACCAACCCAAGGTTGAACAGGCAATTGCTGGGCAGATGTCTTTGCAAAAATATTTTGTGTGTATAAGGTTGTAATGACCTTTGTGCAAGGTTTTTGCAATTTTTCATGATAGTTTTGTCATCAGGCAAACAAGTTTAAGAACCTCCTCCTCACAGCCCTCCCCAGCTCTGTTTGTCAGGGTCGTTATTGTTGTTATTGCTGTTTTAACATTAGTGACTCCATTTTGAGCCTGACAACTTTCACAAGGGCATGTTTCTTCTCTGCCTCAGAAATTCTGAGCTCTCTGTTCTTCTATGTTCCCTCCTTCCAGCCCTGGGAAATCTTCCAGCCCTAGTCTCAGAGGAATCTTTTCTCTTGTGGGTTTCTGGTCATTAAGATGTTTTTGTGCTTTCTGGTCCACACCCTCCTCACCTATTCTCCCAATGCCAGAAAGACACGCAGACTATTTCTCCTTTCCACCCCAACTATATTCATCCATGGAAGCAAAGCAAACGTTTAAAATTTTGAAATGTTATCCCACCCTAAGAGTTTTCATTCATTGTTTTCTTAACTTTCAGCTTTGCATTAATGAATCCTAAGGTTGTGTAAAAATTACAGAAATTTTTCTTTAATCATAATATGAAATGCAACTCACAGCTGTTCACATGTCAGCTGAATCTAATCAGTGTCTGACTCATGGCCTCACCACTATATTAGCTATGCTGGTCAGACAGTTTCCTCAAGGCCTTCTGGGAAGAGATAGGCTTGGTGATTGGGTAGCCATGGCATTGGAGTCATAGCAGTAAGCAATTTTCCTTCTTTGAAAAAAGCTCCAATCTATTTGTTAGGTACACCCAGAACCCACACCCAAACACACCACACACACTTTCTGAATAGAAGTGAGGCAAGCAGGTAGTAGAAGACTTTTCTGCCACATCAGACCTCAAGGTAATGTTCTCCTTCCCTGCCTTCCTTTCCACCCATCTCCTCCCACACCCCCAGCTAATTAACAGCCTCCTATTCATTTGCCAAGGCTGTCTGAGTTTCTTTGCCAAAAAACCACACCCATGAAATCTCCTTTGCCTGTATCCAGTTATACCAGCCCTGCTGCTTGCTGGAAGCCTCCCTGTCCTTCACTTCCTTGAACAGCCCTAAAATCTGGACCCACAGTTAACTGGGCTTCTTCTGAGACAGCAATACCAGAGCCCACAATTTTGTACTAACATTTATAATGAAATTGTCAAACCCTCCATTTCAAAAATAGACCTGAAGTTGGTTTGGGATTTTAAATAAGATGTATTTTCTTTTTCTTAGTTTATTCAGTCCTGGTTGAGCTTGGATTTTAGTCTAAACCTGTGCTACCTAGATGGGAAGATGGTGAACCATCTTACAGCAAAGACATCTCTCCCTCAGTCTAAATATTGTCCAGGGTAGAATATTATACCCTACTTCCATGGTGAATATTGGTAAGAATGAGAAATGATATAATTTGGAGGTAAGTACCCCAGGCTGAAGTTCAAATACCTGCATTCCAAATCATGACCTTGTCGCGGTTTGTCCTTGGCAAGTCAGTGACCCTGTCTGGATCGTTTCCCCATCTCTATGTTGTATTTTTGAAATATTTTCAAGTATATTTTCACATTCTATAATTATCTTTGCCTCTTCTAGCCCACTCATTGACTATAGCATCTGTTCCTTTAGGAGGGCAGATACTACTTAGAAAAAAAGGGTCAGCCTCTATACCCTTCACTACCTCTTTTAAAAATTTATAGCAAAGCAATAAATCTGAAATTTCTAAATTCTTTCAGCTACCTTTTTATTAAAAAAAAAAAAAAAAAAAAGCAAATCTTGGAGTTGGAGTGGCCACCTCATCTTTATTTGCTCAGGACTGACTCAGTTTTATCAATGAAAGTCTCAAATTTTGAGAACTCCCTCAGTCCCATGCAAATCAGGGCAATTGGTTACCCTACTTGGAGGTTTAATAATGAGCCATAGCATAGTGACAACTTAAGAAATGAAGTGGGCCAGGTGTGGTGGCTCATGCATATAATCCCAGCACTTTGGAAGGCCGAGGCGGGCAGATCATCTGAGGTCAGGAGTTCGAGACCAGCCTGACCAACATGGAGAAACCCTATCTCTATTAAAAATACAAAATTAGATAGGTGTGGTGGCACACGCCTATAATGCCAGCTATCAGGAGGCTGAGGCAGCAGAATCACTTGAACCTGGAAGGCGGAAGTTGCAGTGAGCTGAGATCGTGCCACTGTACTCCAGCCTGGGTGACAGAGTAAGACTTTGTCTCAAAAATAAATAAATAAATAAATAAATGAAGAAATGAAGCAGGATGGTAAGAATGTGAGCTGTAGAGAGAGTAGGTGCTTCAGTCACCTATTAGCAAACCAACCCAAATGAGTGACTTCAAACAAGGGCAAGCATTAATTTTGCTCATGAATCTGGGCATTGAATGGCTTAGCCAGGTGGTTCTCACTCAGGATATCTCTTGTGGTTCCCATCAGACAGTGGCTGAGCTGGCATCATCTTTAAGGATTCTTAGCTCACATCAACTCCTGAGCTGGATGCAATTGAACAGCTAATAGCACACACTCCTCAGGTCTTATTCTTTCTCCACATGGTCTCTCCATATGGAGGTCTCAGAATAGCTGAACTCCTCACATGGGAGCCAAAACCTCCAAAAGAAAGTCCTAAAAGAAACTGGTGGAAATGGCAGGGCCTTTCCTAGTTCAACCTGACATCACACAGTATCTTAATCTGTTTTGTGTTGCTAAGACAAAATATCAGAAGCTAGATAATTTATAAAGAAAAAAGGTTTATTTAGCTTATTGTTCTGTAGGCTGGGAAGTTCAAGAATTAAGCTCCAGCATCTGTTCAGTTTCTGGCAAGGGCTTTTGAGCTAGGTCAAAACATGACGGAAGGTCAAAGGGGAAGTGGTTATGAGTGAAAAGGCAAAATCTAAGAAATATCCTGTGTGTATAGTAACCCACTCTCACAGGAACTAATCTAATATGGCCACAGCAAGAACTCACTACTTTGAGAGCAGCACCAAGACATTCAGCAGGGATCTGCCCCCATGACCCAAACACCTCCCACGAGGCCCCACTTCCAAATACCACCGCATTGGGTAAAAATAGGCAACACAGTATGGGTAGATAGTAAGAGAGCTGCTTACCCAGAGCCTTCTTTGGCTCTCAGGTGTCATGGAAGAGACCTACACGTTCCTGCCTGCCTCATGAAGGTGGTGAAAACAAGTTGTTATTTCTGCTGGCAAAGATGCCACACATCATTGGTGAGGTGACCCTGGAGAATCTTAAGCTGAGAGTCCCAGGAACCCTCAGACCTTAGGCAGAAAGAACAGCGGCACCGAAAAACTGAGGAAAAAGTGAGTCTACAGAAGGAAAGTCCAGGTTGACTGAGCCCAGAGAACAGACTAAGTTGTCCAAAGGCAGGGCAGCAAAGCACCCCCGAACTCCACCACCTGACTAGACAGACAAGAGCATTGCCACCGAGACAGGTGGGGCTGGAGTGCAATAGAATAACTAGTCCTCTCTTCTCTGCCACCTTGAGGTCACATGAGCCTCCAAATCCATCTAGGAGAGGAGCAGGTGAAGAGATAAAATCTGAAAGTTCTCTAAGGAAGAGACGACCAAGGAGGGAACTTGAGCAAGTAGGTAGGACCATTTCCTGGGACGGGAAGTCTAGAGAGGAACAGGTTGGGGACAGTATAGGTGGGGTGAGGATTCATTTATTAGACAAAATAGGCCTGGCATGGTGACTCACACCTATATTCCCAACACTGGGAGGCTGAGGCAGGAGGAATGCTTGAGGCCAGGAATTCAAGACCAGTCTGAGCAACAAAGTGACACCCCATCTCTGCAAAAAGTTTAAAAACTTAGCCGGATGTGGTGACGCATGCCTTTGGTCCCAGCAACATTAGAGGCTGAGGCAGGAGGATTGCCTGAGCCCAGGAGGTTGAGGCTGCAGTGAGCCATGATAGCTCCACTGCATTCCAGCCTGGAGAACAGAGTGAGACCATGTCTTAAAAAAAAAAAAATAGGTATAGAGATCAGGAAAAACAAAAATTCCTGGTAGGTGTGGTGGCTCACACCTGTAATTCCAGCACTTTGGGAGGCCATGGCATGAGGATCACTTGAGTCCAGGAGTTTGAGACCAGCCTGGGCAACATAGGAAGACCTCATCTCTACCAAATAATAATAATAGTAATAATAATAATTAGCAGAGCATGGTAGCATGTGCGTGAAGTCCCAGCTACTTGGGAAGCTGAGGAAGGAGGATTGCTTGAGCCCAGGAGGTGGAGGTTACAATCAGCCATGATTGCACCACTGTACTCTCTGCCTGGGTAACAGAGTGAGACCTTGTCTCAAGAAAAAAAAAAAAAAAAAGCCATTTTGATACAGCACTAAATGAAGGTCTCGCTCAGGAGGGTGAGATCTAAAATATGTGAAGAGCCAGGAGAGAACATTCAGGTTAATTGACTGATATCTTCCTGTGGATCAAATTCTTTAATTCATTCTTCAATTGAATATTTTGTCCCTACAGGTCAAATTCCTCAATTATGATCAATCCCTGTAGGCCAAATTCAAATTTAATCTTTTTTGTAGCTTTATTTTTGATAATTTTTTCATTTCATTTCAAATCTCCCAATGAATAGAAATTTATTTCAAAATACACTGCAACCCATTATTGTCAATGCTTCAAACTTACTCTGATTCATGAGTCTATGTATGATAGCATTCAGCCTCTCTCTGGTTTCCAACATGCTCGGGTTAACCATAATGATCCCAACTTCCATTTTTTGTCACGTCTTGGTTTGCACACCCAAAGCATCTAATCCTGTTGGAACAAATGTAAAGCAAAGTGCAAGACAATGACTGGAGCTGGTTGAGATATGTTGGGCTCATATTTGGCCAAATGTATGCGGCACAATCAATTTGCAAATAATGCTTTCAATTCCCTTTTACTTCACATATCAGAACAATTTTCTATTAACTAATATGATGCTTTGACTTCTGGTTTTAGTATATTTTAGTACAAAGATCCAGGAACAAACTCTTCGACTGAATACATCTAAGAGACAGATTTTCAATTGATTCAAATATTCCAGATAAAGGAAGCCATGGGTGCAAAGGTGATGGAGTCACTTGAAAGAGGTGGATTCATTGGCAGGTTTAAAGTCCTGGTTCCTTCTTTCAATCTCAACTCCTATGAGAAAAATCAGGTCAGCTAAAAAGAGAAAAAAAGGCAAATTTTTTCCATCACATCTAAGTTATAGTATGAAGCACAGAAACCACTCCTTTGATTACCTCTCTCCCTTGGGTTCCCTCTGAGTTGTGAAGCCACTTCCCTGAGCCTCTGCACCTGTGGTTACCTCTATCTGAAATGTTCTTCCCTGGCTTTTCACACCTTTCAGTTCTCACCTTAAATGTCAACTCCTGAGTGAGGCCTTCATTGACCGCCCTATCAAAATAAGCCTACTCTTCTTTTTTCCAATCTCTGTACAGTACCAATTTATATCTTCATTACCCTCGATTCTTCACTGTACCCTCTCCAACCTGCGCCTCTCAAGACTTCTCATTTCAGGAAATAGCCCTACCTATGTGCTTAAACCAAAAGCTTGTCCTTCTAATTACTCTCTCATTTGCCCTCACCCCCACATCCAATCCAACCACAGTCCTGTCAGTTCTGTCTTTAAAATATATCCTAAACACATTCACTTCTCTTGCTCAGCCCTGCCACAAACCCTACTCTAGACCATATCCTTCTCATGTGGGCTGGCTGTGGTGGCCCCGTAACTAGCTTCTTCCACACACCATTCCACATCACATTCAACAAAACATTTAAAAAATATAAATTATTTTTTATATTTAAAAAATTCTCCCTTGGCTCCTCTATAGACCTTTCACAGACTGAGGGTCTTCGCTTAGCCTACAAGGCCTGCAGACTCCCTGCCATGCCAAGCCTTCACCTAACACTGAGCTGTGTTCTACCCTGAACTAACCAGTCATCCTCCTACCTCAGGGCTTGGCTCTTCCTCGACCTGTGACAATATTCCCCATTATCATAACACACATGATGAGAACTTTTCATCATTCAGGCCTTAGCCTAAATGTCATCTCTTTGAAAAAGTTCTCCCTCAACACCTCCTTCCTCTCAATCAGAATTCTCTTCGTTCTTCTTTTCTTTAGTGCACTTACCACTGTGATAAAATCACTAGTTAATCCAAAAGTGTAGTCTTTAGTTTCTAATTCCTCCTCCACGTATTCACTATCTAAGCCCCATGGGAGCAGGTCCCAATATCCCCAGCAGTCAGAACAATACATATCTGGCTCATAGGTGCTCAGATTAAACAAGTAACAAACAAATAAATGAATGAATGAACAGCTTGAAAACCACTTATTCCCTAAAAGAGGAACATTTTTTTTCTGGTCTTGTTTTCCTCACCTGTGAAATGAGGCTATTGAATAAAGGAATCCCCAGACCTCTTTTTAGCCTAAATGACTGGGATTCTTGCTGTAATTGAAATGGCACTCAAGTAGTTGAATCAGTGAAGGCATCTTTTCTCCACAGACAGTTTAAATGGCTATTTAAATCTTCTCCTAAAGTATGAATTAGTGTCTACAAAGATAGTATAACTTTATTAATTAATAATATATCATAGTTAATACTTGCCAATTAAGTAAGGAGGACCAAGTAAGATGTAAGTCCATCATTACAACAAATGTTGCTGTGTTCCTACTGGGGCAATATTTTTTATTGTCAGTCATACTTGATTTTCAGTTTCAATTCATTTCTCAAGTTCTTCCTGACAAAAAAACTCTAGTGGAAGAAATAATCTTATTTTGGCACAGTTCTCAGCTATGACTTCAGCTTACTACTCCTCAGCAAATGGCAGTAGGACTCAAAGTCAAACACTCCCATTCCAAAGAGAAGTTCCCTTGGAAGAACTACAAACTAAGCCTAAACCAAACCACTAAAACTTTCTCCATATTGACAATCAGGCTATTTTATTTTCTTATCATTTTTGTTCATTGGAGTAGCACTTTTGATTTCCAAGAATTTTTTCATTGCATTTACAAGTCAGCTAACTGTTTGGCTCAAGAGGCCTAGCTTTTGGTCTGTCTTGGCTTTCAACATGCCTTCCTCAGAAAGTGTAATCATTTCTAGCTTTTGATTTAAAGCTAGAGATGGGACTCTTCCTTTTACTTGAACACTTAGCAGCCATTATAAGGCTACTAATGGCTATAATTTCAATGCTGTTTTGTCTCAGAAAATAGAGAAGCCCGAGGAAAGGAAGAGAGATGGGAGAAGGGCCAGTCACTGGAGAAGTCAGAGCACACATAACATTTATCAATTATGTTCACTGTCTTATATGGTCATAGTTCATGGTGCCCCAAAACCATTACAATAGTAACATCTAAGATCACTGATCACAGATCAGCAAAACAGATATAATAATAATAATTTTAAAGTTTGAAATATGCTTGAATAAAGAATATTGCCCCAGTAGGAACATAACAAACCATTTGCAGTTAATAGAGTCTTGATTCTGTATTTTCTTGCATTTAATTATTGGGCTCTAGCCCAGAGAAGCCAAATTCAAAAAAAGCTAAATGCCAGATATGAATAGACCCTTGATCACAAGCAGTTTATTCCAACATTTGTTGTAATGATGGACTTACATTTTACTTGGTCCTCCTTACTTAATTGGCAAGTATTAACTATGATATATTATTAATTAATAAAGTTATACTATCAAAAATTTGACACAAAGACACAAAGTGAGCACATACTGTTGGGAAAATGGCACCAATAGACTTGCTCAATGGATGTTTGCCATAACAATTCAATTTGTAAAAAACACAATGTCTATGAAGTGAAGTGCAATAAAACAAGCTATGTCTGCATACCTCCTCTGAAGCTGGATGCCTAAACATCCAGCTTCAGAGGCTAAAGGCATAAAAGAATAAGCTTTGAGAAAAAGTAGAAGTTTGACTAAGAAAATACTAACAAAAAAAGTCTAAGACATCCATAGAAACTTTCCCTATTCTCTTTCTTGTCTTCTGAATAAAATCCATTTTTCAAGGGTCACTTCAAAAGTCACCTCCTTCAGGAAATATTTTCCCAGCCATTCAGGCCACTATAAAATCTTCTTCCTCTAAATTCCTGCCACACTTTGCTTGGAATTACTCAATTCATTAGATTCAGGGATCACAGGTGGTTGCTTATATCTGCTCACCTCCCAGTAGACAATGTACCATTTACCAAATTATCTTCTCTACTCCAGGCACCCAAAAGACAAGGACTTTCTCTTACTGAGAATGCTCAGCAAAACCTAGTATCACACTTTTATTTTAATGTTCAAAATCATTGTTGCTTTTATTCTAAGTATT
Source organism: Aotus nancymaae (assembly GCF_030222135.1). Lineage (NCBI taxonomy): Eukaryota > Metazoa > Chordata > Mammalia > Primates > Aotidae > Aotus > Aotus nancymaae. Next base: position 54,041,835 of record NW_026988431.1, on the reverse strand, counting down.
GGTAAAATACAGATATATCCTAGTACTCTCAAGAGCACTTTCTTTCCCTTTCTTTCTTTTTTTCTTTCTCTTTCTTCTTTCTTTCCTTCCTTCCTTCTCTCTCTCTCGCTCTCTTTCTCTTCTTTCTTTCTTTTCCTTCTCTCTCTCTTTCTTTTCTTTTCTTTCTTTCTTTTTCTTTCTTTCTTTTTTGTTGTTTTTCTTGTTGAGATGGAGTCTCACACTGTTGCCCAGGCTGGAGTGCACAATCTCGGCTCATTACAACCTTGGCCCCCCAGGTTCAAGCGATTCTTCTGCCTCAGCCTCCCGTGTAGCTGGGACTACAGACATATGCCACCATGTCCAGTTAATATTTTTCTATTTTTAGTAGAGACGGGGTTTCACCATGTTGGTTAGACTGGTCTCCAATTCCTGACCTCAAATAATCTGCCCACCTCAGCCTACCAAAGTGCTGGGATTACACGTGTGAGTCACCATCATGAGCATTTTTACTCACCACTAAGTTTCTAGTTTGTTTTGATATAGGGCCTCATTCTGTCACCCAGGCTGGGGTTCAATAGTGCAATTATGGCTCACTGCAGCCTCAAACCCCGGGCACAGTGGCTCATGCCTATAATCCCAGAACTTTGGGAGGCCAAGGTGGGCAAATAATTTGATATCAGGAGTTTGAGACCATCCTGGCCAATATGGTGAAACTCCATCTCTACCAAAAGTACAAAAAAAAAAAAAAGTAGCCAGGTGTGGTGGTATGCACCTGTAATCCCAGCCAATCGGGAGACTAAGACATGAGATTCACTCGAACCCAGGAGGCGGAGGTTGCAGTGAGCCAAGATACTGCCACTGCACTCCAGCCTGGGAAACAGAGCAAGACTGCGTCAAAGAAAAGAAAAAAAGAAAAGAAAAGAAAAGAGAGAGAGAAAGAAAGAAAAAGAAAGAAAAGAAAAGAAAGTAAGAAAGAAAGAAAGAAAGAAAGAAAAGGAAAGGAAAAGAAAAGAAAAGAAAACCTGGGCTCAAGCAATCCTATTGCCTCAGCCTCTCAAGTATCTAGAATTACAGGTATGCCCCCATTACACCTGGCTTTTTTTTTTTTTTTTTTGAAAGACGGGGCCTCACTATATTGCCCAGGCTAATTTCAAACTCATGGCCTCAAGCAATGCTCCTACCTCAGCCTCCCAAAATGCTGAGATTACAGTTGTGAGCCATCATCCCCAAGCACCACTTAGTTTCTATTTAACTTTTTATTTGGAAATAATTATAGATTCTCAGGAAGTTGCAAAATAGTCATTGCACTCTTTTCCTAGCATCCCCCTAGTGGTAACATTCTATATATAATATAAAAACATGAAATCGACTTTGGTATAATACTGTTAACTAGACTACAGATCTTTTTCAATTTCACCAGTTTTTGCATGTGTTCACTTGTTTGTGTGTGTGTGTGTATGTGTATTTCTGTGCAATTTTATTTCATGTATATATTTATATAGCCACCACAATAAGAACTCAGAACTGTTCAATCACCCCAAAGAAACCCTCCATACTCTCCCTTTATCTTCACACCCACTCCTCATGCCTGTCACTATAGTTTTGTCATTTTGAAAATGTTATAGAAATGGATTCATACAATATGTAACCTTTTGCAATTGGCTTTTTTCACTCAGCATAACGCCCTTGAGATTCATCCAGATTGTTGCATGTATCAATGGTTCATTTCTTTTTTTATTGCTGAGTAGTATTCCACTGTATAGATGTACTAGAGTTTGGCTCTTTCCAGTTTGGGACTATCACAAAGCTGCTAGAAACACTTGTTTGCAGATGTTTGTGTGCAGCTAAGTTCTCATTTTTCTGGGATAAATGCTCAAAAGTGAAATTGCTCGGTCATCGTGGTAAGTACATGTTTTGATTTATAAGAAACTGCCAAATATCTTTCCACAGTATCTGTGCCATTAGACATCTTAACAATGTATGAGAAATCTAGTTTCTCTGCATTCTCTCCAGCATTTGGGAGGATTACTATTTTGCTTCATCTGATGGGTGAGTAGTGATATCTTGCTGTGGTTTTAATTTGCCTTCTCCTAACAGCTAATGATGTTGATATCTTTTTATGAGCTTGTTTGTCATCTGTATCTCCTCTTTGGTAAAGTAGCTGTTCTAGTCTTTTGTGCATTTTCCAATTGATCTGTTTGTTTTTTCACTGATGAGTTTGAGAGTCTTGGTACAGTCTAGATATAAGACTTTTGTCAAATTTGTGGTTTGAAAATATTTTCTATGTAACTTGTCTTTTCATACTCTTAACAGGTTATTTTGCTGTGCAAACATCTTAAAGTTTTTACAGACCCATTTACTAGCTCTGTCTTTTATGGATGGTGTGTTTGGTGTCATATCTAAGAACTGTTCACCTAGCCCTAGGTCTAGAAGATTTTTCCCTATGTTTTCTTTTAGGAGTTTGTATAGTTTAAATTTTATGTTTAGATTCATGATCCATTTGGGATTAATCTTAATATGAGGTATCAGGGTTAGGTCGTGGTTTATTTTTTTGCCTATAGATGCCCAATTGTTCTAGCACCATTAGTTGAAAAGACTATACTTTCTCCATTGAATTGCTTTGCTTCTTTGCCAAAAAAAAGTACGCTGGGCAGTAGATTCTGACAAGAGTTGTAAACAGGTACTCGAACAAGTGCATGTACACATATGTTCATAGCAGCACTATTCACAACAGTCAAAAAGTAGAAACAGCATGTATGTCCATCAACAGGTGAATGCAAAAACAAATTGTAGTATAGACATAAAATGCAATATTTTCAACCATAAAAAGGAATGAAGTATTAATACATGCTACAAGGAAAATGAACCTCAAAATCATTATGTTAAGGAAAAGAAGTCAGACACAAAATGTGACGTATTATGTAAGTCTGTTTGTCTGAAATATTCAGAATAGGTAAATTCATAGAGATGGAATGATGATTGGTGGTTACTAGGACCAGAAGAGAAGAAGGAATAGGGAGCAACTGCCTAAAAAACACAGGATTTCCTTTGAGGCAGTAAATGTGTTTAGAAGTAGAGATGGCAGTTGTACAACATTGTGAATGCACTAAATGCCATTGAAATATTCCATTCAGTGGAATAAAGAAACAGGGTTTAATTGACTCACAGTTCTGTATGACTGGAGAGGCAACAAGAAACTTACAATCGTGGCGGAAGGCACCTCTTCACAGGGCAGCAGGAGGGAGAATGAGTGCCGAGTGAAGGGGGAAGCCCCTTATAAAGCCATCAGATCTTGTGAGAATTCACTCACTATCACAAGAACATCATGGGGGAAACTGCCCCATGATTCAATTATCTCCACCAGGTCCTGCCTTTGACATGTGGGGATTATTGCAATTCAAGGTGACACTTGGGTGGAGACACAGAGCCAAACCAATATCCAGAATAGGTAAATTCATAAAGATGGAATGATGATTGATGATTACCAGGGCCAGGAGAGAAGGAGGAATAGGAAGCAACTGCTTAACAGATACAGGATTTCCTTTAGGGCAATAAAGTGTTTGTAATAGAGATGGCAGTTGTACAACATTGTGAATGCTCTAAATGGCACTGAATTAGTCACTTTAAAATGATAACTTTATGTTATGTGAGTTGCGCTCAATCAAAAAAATTAATTGAATGCAAAAAAAAAGCTACATGTACAAATACATGCAACTATTCAACTACACAACTATTCAACTACACAACTATATAACTATATGCTTACACTCATGGTAGGTATATAGTTAACACTGTGCTTTTCACAGATAGGGCCGACATCCAACCAAAGGTGAACTGAGTAACTGGATATGTACTCTTCACCAGACCTTTTCTCTCACTGTACTGGAGTTTTCGCCATAGGCACAGATCTCCCTGCCCTAACATACATTCACAGGCCCCCTAATATTTCTCTATTATATTCAAGTAGAGGTTGACTTTGCTGACACAAATTGGCATAAGGTCTCAAGAAACTAGACTTTTGGTGAAAGTCGATTTATATTAACACTTTTATTTTCTGCTTACTCACCTTATTGCTTTAAAAAACTTTCTAAGTATTAAATGTAATATTTGCATGCATAATTTAAGTAAAGAAAGGAGGAGTTTTACCTTTCTGTTACTCTCTAGAATTATTTGGAGTATAAATGGCCAGCTTTTAAGGATATTTCAATTTCACAGCTTTGCTTAATTTCATTTTTTACACTAGAGAGAAAGCCTCTGTCAAGCATTTCAAAGACACCCACAACTGTCACCAAGAGCTGTACAGGGGTTAGGCTATCTCCACCTGACCATAGCACATTTCAGTCTCCCTGTACAGAAGGCTGGGCCTATAGTTGGGTTTCTTCACTAGCCAGGCTGAAGGTTAATTGGGAAGTAAAGTCCCACCTCATGCCTGTGCCTAACCAACTGAAGAGCTCATTTGTTGTGTCAAACCTACAATTTGCTGATTTTGTGGACTTGATATGAAGATTGATTTTTGCTACCTTGTCCTTTCTCTCAAATGCTGACAGTGGGATAATAAAGAAAATCTGTTCATGTTGAATCCCTGCTTAGACTTCTCCTTTGAGCTCAGAATAAAGTCCAATGGGCCTGCATGTCACATGAGCCCCTTGGCTTTCCAGCTTCCTCTGGCCACTTCTCCTCCAACCCTGAGTCCCAGGCTCCTACCATCTCAAAATGTTTCCACTTCCAAGACTTAGCCTTCCTTACTTGGCTTGGCACATTTGCATGTGTTGTCATTCTTCAAGCTTGGCTGAAGATAATCCTGCCTTTAAAGTTCTCCTGACCCTTCACAGCTGGGTTAGGAGTCCCTATAGAGGTCCTCCTCTTTCTATGGCAAATCTTACCTACACTGCAATTTTCTGTTGACTTGTTTTTCTTTCTCGTGAGACTAAAGACAAAGATTATGCCAGGCATATAGTAGGTGCTCAACAAATGTTTATAAATTAATATGATTAATTATTGTTTACTAATTATTAAATTATTTATGTTTAATAATTATTGTTTCATATTAAACAATAATTAATTATTGTTTAATAAAATATATTTATTGGACTCCTATTTTATGCCACACACTGTTCTCAATGTGAAGATGTGGCATTTTACAAGGCAAAGCCCTTTCCCTCTTGGAGCTTATATTAGAATGAAATAAGGAGAAAGACATAAGTATAAGAATGCACATATATATATATATACACACACACACACACACACATATATAAAAAATCAAGTTTTAGGTGGTGATAAGGGATATGAAGAAAAGCAAAGCATGGTGAATGAATAAATGAATGGATGAAGAACTCAGAGATAGAAATCAAGCAGTTCAGACCACACTGCCATAGAAGCCTCGTCTTTATACTGCCAGTTCTCTCTGCCTGGACTGTTCATCACGCAAACATCTACCTCTTGTCTCACTCCCTCAAACTCCTTAGCTCCTTGCTCAATTGCTGTTTTATTTGTGAATTCTTACATAATTACAATACCAATACCAATATTCTGCTACAAATTCAAACATGAAAGTACATAGATTCATTTTTTTAACTTGTTTATATCCTACAAATATTTATTGAATGCCTGCTAGATGCTTACACTGCTCTAGGGCTGGGATACAGTAGGGCACAGAACAAAAATTTATGTCCTTATGGATCCTACATGCTAGTGTTAGCAAGTAAATATATAATATGTCAGATGGTGATAAGTGCTTTGAGAAAAAAATAAAGCAAGGAAAAAAGTGAAGAAATTCTTAGGTATGTGTGGAGAGGTATGAATTATTAGTATTGTAACTAGTCAAGGAAGAACTCACAAATAAAGCAACATTTGAGCAGAGAACTAAGGAGGTAAGGGAGTGAAACAAGTATGTATACACCTGCATGCTGAACAGTCCAGGAAGAGAGAACTACCAGTGTAAAGACCCTGAGGCAGGGCAAGGCTTCTGAACCTGAAACTTGCTCTTAATATGCAGTAGAAGCACAGGTTACAGCAGAGTGCACGCTACACTGAAAGTCAAACAAACCCAGGTGTAAGACTTGGGGATCCCACTTATTGGTTGTATGGCTTTAACCCAGTTTTTAACCACCTTGAGTTTTCAATTATTTATTTGTATAATTCACGCCTATCTGAAAGCCTGGTCATGATACTCCAGTGGGATAATGGACCCTATAAACTGTGACAGATTATAAATGTCACATAACTACCTTTCTTATGCCTTATCTTCTAAGATTGACAGTAATAGTAACTAGATCATTTAAAACCAATGATGAAGAGCAACTGCTATATCTAAATGCAACATGGAATTATAGAATTTTTAGCTTATTGTGGCATGTTTGTATTATGTACCTACCCATTTATATAAACATTTACATAATGTGACTTATTGAACATTTGTTCAATCTCAGCTTTTTTTTTTTTTTTTTTTCTGAGATGGAGTTTCACTCTTTTTGCCCAGGCTGGAGTGCAATGCTGTGATCTCGGCTCACTGCAACCTCCACCTCCCAGGTTCAAGTGATTCTTCTGCCTCAGCCTCCCAAGTAGCTGTTACAGGCACCCATCACCATGCCCACCTAATTTTTTGGATTTTTAGTAGAGACAGGGTTTCCCCATGTTGGCCAGGCTGGTCTCAAACTCCTGACTGCAGATGATCCACCCGTCTTGGTATCCCAAAGTGCTGGGATTACAGGTGTGAGCCACTGCACCTGGCCCAATCTCAGCATTCTTTGAAAGAGCTATCATTTCTGATCACTAATAGTATTAATATTTCCTACATCTTTCAAGTTAAATATTTTTTTAATTGTACTTTAGGTTCTGGAATACATGTGCAGATCATGCAGGATTGTTGCATAGGTACATATGTGGCAAGGTGGTTTGCTGCCTTCATCCCCCCATCACCTATATCTGGAAGTTAAATATTTTTTAAGAATGACATTTAGTTTTGTTGTTTGTGTACATATATCCTTTGTCAAATTGACTTTGATTCCTGATTCTAGACATTGACCAAATTATTCTTATTATAATTTTATGATTTAAAATTGAATTCAGCTATTCCCTAAGTGCTATGTGAAAAAGAGTCCCTATCATTTTTTGTTTAGATAAGCATAATACATTGGAGGTATAAGTCCAAGGAGACTGAGTATCTAAGCCTTCTAGATGTCTGGGACAGGTCTAACAAGAATACCTGTTTTTGTTGGTGACTGGAACAATGGTGATTGCCTGATCTGGTAGGGAAGTTACCCAAAAGGCAATTTAAGTTTTCATTATGATCCCTCATTGGAGTTCTATTATACACATTATACATGCATATATAATACAGTGCAGTTATATACAAAGCCACATTTATGCATGTTATGAATGATACTGATATTCTGTGGGGCCCAATTGTCCCACACAACTGATGTTTATGGTTTCTTTTGAATAAACATAAAAATTGACCCTCTGTTTTTAAAACTTCAGAAAGTTACATTTGTCTTATCTGAGTTCCTTTCACAAGAAACCAAACATAAGGCCTCCCAGATGGTATAAAGGAACTGACACTTACCAGATTAACACATCCAGACAATGAGAAGCCAGACCCTTCACTCATCATGATTGCCTAACTGACCACCTGCTGCCTCTTCACCAACTCCTCTTCCTTATGCCTACTGAGTTTACGTTTTCCTGCATGTAGTTCCATTTCTTCCATGTTATATATACTGCTGATTTTAGTTGGTCAGGGAGATGAATTTGAGACTGATCTCCCATCTCCTTGGCTGCAGCACCTGATTAAGCCTTCTTCCCTGGAAATACTCCCTGTCTCATTGATTGGCTTTCTGTGCAGTGAGCAGTAGGACCTAGAACTCCTGGCATTTCAGTAACAATACAAGGGATTTTTTATTGCATTTTAGGTTTTGGGGTACATGTGAAGAACATGCAAGATTGTTGCATAGGTACACACATGGCAGTGTGATTTGCTGCCTTCCTCCTCATCACCTATATCTGGCATTTCTCCCCATGCTATCTCTCCCCAACTCCCCACCCCCCACTGTCCCTCCCCTATTACCCCTGATGGACCCCAGTGTGTGATGATCCCCTCCCTGTGTCCATGTGTTCTTGTTGTTCAACACCCACCTATAAGTGAGAACATGCAGTGTTTGATTTTCCGTTCTTGTGTCAGTTTGTTGAGAATGATGGTTTCCAGGTTCATCCATGTCCCTAAAAAGGACACAAACTCATCGTTTTTGATGGCTGCATAATATTCCATGGTGTATATGTGCCACATTTTCCCTGTCCACTCTATCATTGATGGGGATTTGGGTTGGTTCCAGGTCTTTGCTATTGTAAACTGTGCTGCAATGAACCTTAGAGTAGAATGACTTATAATCCTTTGGATATATACCCAGTAATGGGATTGCGGGGTCAAATGGAATTTCTATTTCTAGATCCTTGAGGAATCACCACACCATCTTCCACAATGGTTGAACTAATTTACACTCCCACCAACAGTGTAAAAGTGTTCCTATTTCTCCACATCCTCTCCAGCATCTGTTGTCTCCAGATTTTTTAACGATCGCCATTCTAACTGGCGTGAGATGGTATCTCAATGTAGTTTTGATTTGCATTTTTCTAATGACCAGTGATAATGAGCATTTTTTCATAAGTTTGTTGGCCTCATGTATGTCTTCCTTTGTAAAGTGTCTGTTCATATCCTTCACCCACTTTTGAATGGGATTGTTTGTTTATTTCTTGTAAATCTGTTTTAGTTCTTTGTAGATTCTGGATATCAGCCCTTTGTCAGATGGGTACACTGCAAACATTTTTTCCCATTCTGTTGGTTGCCGATTCACTCTAATGACTGTTTGTTTTGCTGTGCAGAAGCTGTGGAGTTTGATTAGGTCCCATTTGTCTATTTCGGCTTTTGTTGCCAATGCTTTTGGTGTTTTGGTCATAAAGTCCTTGCCTACACCTATGTCCTGAATGGTTTTGCCAAGGTTTCCTTCAAGGGTTTTTATGGTGTTAGGTCTTATGTTTAAGTCTTTAATCCATCTGGAGTTAATTTTAGTGTAAGGTGTCAGGAAGGGGTCCAGTTTCTGCTTTCTGCACATGGCTAGCCAGTTTTCCCAACACTATTTATTAAACAGGGAATCCTTTCCCCATTGCTTGTTTTTGTTAGGCTTGTCAAAGATCAGATGGTTGTAGACGTGTGGTGTTGCCTCCAAAGCCTCTGTTCTGTTCCATTGGTCTACATCTCTATTTTGGTACCAGTACCACGCTGTTTTGATTACTGTCACCTTGTAGTATAGTTTGAAGTCTGGTAGTATGATGCCTCCTGCTTTGTTCTTTTTTTTTGCTAAGAATTGACTTAGCTATGCGGGCTACCTTTTGGTTCCATATGAAGTTTAAGGTGGTTTTTTTCAGTTCTGTGAAGAAGGTCATTGGTAGCTTGATGGGGATAGTGCTGAATCTGTAAATGACTTTGGGCAGTATGGCCATTTTCACGATATTGATTCTTCCTAACCATGAACATGGAATGTTTCTCCATCTGTTTGTGTCCTCTCTTATTTCATTGATCAGTGGTTTGCAGTTCTCCTTGAATAGGTCCTTTACATTCCTTGTTAGTTGTATTCTTAGGTATTTTATTCTCTTTGTAGCAATTGTGAATGGCAGTTTGTTCTTGATTTGGCTCTCTTTAAGTCTGTTATTGGTGTATAGGAATGCTTGTGATTTTTGCACATTGATTTTGTATCCTGAGACTTTGCTGAAGTTGCTTATCAGTTTCAGGAGATTTTGGGCTGAGACGATGGGGTCTTCTAGATATATAATCATGTCATCTACAAATGGAGACAATTAGACTTCCTCCTTTCATATTTGAATACCCGTGATTTTTTTTTCTTGCCTGATTGCTCTGGCTAGAACTTCCAGTACTATATTGAATAGGAGTGGTGAGAGGGCATTCTTGTCTAGTGCCAAATTTAAAAGGGAATGCTTCCAGTTTTTGCCCATTCAGTATGATATTGGCTGTTGGTTTGTCATAAATAGCTTTTATTATTTAGAGATATGTTCCATCAATACCTAGTTTATTGAAGGTTTTTAGCATAAAGGGCTGTTGAATTTTGTCAAAGGCCTTCTCTGCATCGAGATAATCATGTGGTTTTTGTCTTTGGTTCTGTTTATGTGGTGAATTATGTTTATAGACTTGCGTATTTTGAACCAGCCTTGCATCCCTCGGATGAAGGCTACTTGATCATGGTGGATAAGCTTTTTGATGTGCCAGTATTTTATTGAAGATTTTTGCATCTATGTTCATCATGGATATTGGCCTGAAGTTTTCTTTTCTTGCTGAGTCTCTGCCAGGTTTTGGTATCAGGATGATGTTGGTCTCATAAAATGATCTGGGAAGGATTCCCTCTTTTTGGATTGTTTGGAATAGTTTCAGAAGGAATGGTACCAGCTCCTCTTTGTATGTCTGGTAGAATTCGGCTGTCAACCTGTCTGGACCTGGGCTTTTTTTGGGTGGTAGGCTCTTAATTGCTGCCTCAACTTCAGTCCTTGTTATTGGTTTATTCAGGGTTTCGACTTCTTCCTGGTTTAGGCTTGAGAGGATGCAAGTGTCCAGGAATTTATCCATTTCTTACAGGTTTACTAGTTTATGTGCATAGAGTTGTTGTAATAATCTCTGATGATGGTTTGTATTTCTGTGGAATCTGTGGTAATATCTCCTTTATCGTTTTTTATTGCATCTATTTGATTATTCTCTCTTTTCTTTTTTATTAATCTGGCTAGTGGTCTGTCTATTTTGTTGATCTTTTCGGAAAACCATCTCCTGGATTTATTGATTTTTTTGAAGTGTTTTTTTGTATCTCTATGTCCTTCAGTTCTGCTCTGATCTTAGTTATTTCTTGTCTTCTGCTAGGTTTTGAGTTTTTTTTTGGATCTTGCTCCTCTAGCTCTTTCAATTTTGATGATAGGGCGTCAATTTTAGATCTCTCCTTCCTTCTCATGTGGGCATTTATTGCTATATATTTTCCTCTAGAGGCCGCTTTAAATGTGTCCCAGAGATTCTGGTATGTTGCCTCTTCGTTCTGATTGGTTTCGAAGAACATCTTTATTTCTGCCTTAATTTCATTGTTTATCCAGTCAACATTCAAGAGCCAGTTGTTCAGTTTCCATGAAGTTGTGCGGTTCTGAGTTAGTTTCTCAATTCAGAGTTCTAACTTGATTGCACTGTGTTCTGAGAGACTGTTTGTTATGATTTCCGTTCTTTTGCATTTGCTGAGGAGTGATTTACTTCCAATTATGTGGTCAATTTTAGAGTAGGTGCGATGTGGTGCTGAGAAGAATGTATATTCTGTGGATTTGGGGTGGAGAGTTCTGTAAATGTCTATTAGGTTTGTTTGGTCCAGGGCTGAGTTCAAGTCCTAGACATCCTTGTTAATTTTCTGTCTCGCTAATCTGTCTAATATTGACAATGGGGTGTTAAAGTCTCCCACTATTATTGTGTGGGAGTCTAAGTCTCTTTGTAAGTCATTAAGAGCTTGTCTTATGTATCTGGGTGCTCCCGTATTGGGTGCATATGTATTTAGGATCATTAGTTCTTCTTGTTGCATTGATCCTTTTGCCATTATGCAATGTCCTTCTTTGTCTCTTTTGATCTTCGTTGGTTTAAAGTCTATTTTATCTGAGATAAGAATTGCAACTCCTGCTTTTTTTTTGCTCTCCATTTGCTTGGTAAATCTTCCTCCATCCCTTTATTTTGAGCCTTTGTGTATCCTTGCATGTGAGATGGGTTTCCTGGATATAGCACACTGATGGGTTTTGGCTTTTTATCCAATTTGCCAGTCTATGTCCTTTGATTGTGGCATTTATCCCATTTACATTTAGGGTTAATATTGTTATGTGTGAATTTGATCCTCCCATTTTGATGCTAGCTGGCTGTTTTGCCTGTTAGTTGATGCAGTTTCTTCATTGTGTTGATGCTCTTTACCATTTGATATGTTTTTGGAGTGGCTGGTACTGGTTGTTCCTTTCTATGTCTAGTGCTTCTTTCAGGAGCTCTTGTAAAGCAGGCCTGGTGGTGATGAAATCTCTGAGTACTTGCTTGTTCACAAAGGATTTTATTTTTCCTTCATTTATGAAGCTTAGTTTGGCTGGATATGAAATTCTGGGTTGAAAGTTCTTTTCTTTAAGGATGTTGAATATTGGCCCCCACTCTCTTCTGGCTTGTAGGGTTTCTGCTGAGAAATCTGCTGTGAGTCTGATGGGCTTCCCTTTGTGGGTAACCCGACCTTTCTGGCTGCCCTTAGCATTTTCTTCTTCATTTCAACCCTGGTGAATCTGATGATTATGTGCCTTGGGGTTGCTCTTCTTGAGGAATATCTTTATGGTGTTCTCTGTATTTCCTGGACTTGAATATTGGCCTGCCTTGCTAAGTTGGGGAAGTTTTCCTGGATAATATCCTGAAGAGAATTTTCCAGCTTGGATTCATTCTCTCCATCACATTCAAGTACACCTATCAAACGTAGATTAGGTCTTTTCACACAGTCCCACATATCTTGGAGACTTTGTTCATTCCTTTTTCCCCTTTTTTCTCTAACCTTGCCTTCTCATTTTATTTCATTGAGTTGATCTTTGACCTCTGATATCCTTTCTTCTGCTTGGTCAATTCAGCTGTTGAAACTTGTGTATGCTTTGCGACGTTCTCATGTTGTGTTTTTCAGCTCCATCAATTCACTTATATTCCTCTCTATGTTGTTTATTCTCATTAACATTTCGTCAAATCTTTTTTCAAGGTTCTTAGTTTCTTTGCATTGGGTTAGAACATGTTCTTTTAGCTCACAGAAGTTTCTTATTACCAACCTTCTGAAGCCTGATTCTGTCAATTCATCACACTCATTCTCCATCCAGCCTGGTTCCCTTGCTGGTGAGCAGTTGTGATCCCTTGTAGGAGGAGAGGTGTTTTGGTTTCGGGTGTTTTCATCCTTTTTGCTCTGGTTTCTTCCTATATTTGTCTATTTATCCACCTGTCGTCTTTGTAGTTGTTGACTTCAGATTGGGTCTCTGAGTGGACATCCAGTTTGTTGATGATGAAGTTATTTCTTTCTGTTTCTTAGTTTTCCTTCTAACAGTCTGGCCCCTCTGCTGTAGGACTGCTGAGGTCCACTCCAGGCCCTGCTTGCCTGGGGATCAACTGCAGCAGCCTCCACGCTTTCACTGGGAGCTGCAATCCTGAGCTGCTCCTAATCAGCCATCTTGGATCCCTCTGTCACAAGGGATTTTTGAGTGTAATTCCATACTATACAAGTCCTTCAGAAACCAGTATAGGAATGCATACAAAGGTAATTCACAGATAAGGCAGCATATGATGAGTGTCAAATGACTGATGAAGACAAAGTACAATGCAGGGTTAAGAGATTTCAGGGGTGAGGTCATTTACTAAATCAGACAGTCAGGAAAGGTTTACATATGAGTTGGGACTTAAATTAAGGATATATGATGCAGAGATACGAGGAAGAAGATATTTCCAAAAAAAAAAGAAAGAAAGAAAGAAGGTAAGGGCCTAGAGAGGGTGCCCACAGAGGATGTTTAGGAGACACTAAATGAAACAATGTAGCTGGAACCAACTGCTGATCTAAAATAAATGGTTCATATAGGACTACATTTAAAATGAAGGGTTGGAAGAACAGTTGGTTATAAGAGAATATGGAAGGCCTAGAATGAATTGATCCTTAATACTCACATATACTGTTGGTGGGAGTAGTAAATTATTAAAGCTTTCTAGGAGGCAGTTTGGCAATATTTCTCAAACTTTATGTACTCTTTGAATTAGTTATTCCACTTCTAGGAATTTACTCTAAGGATATAGTGAGAGAACATCTTAAAGATTTTGTAGAAGGATGTTTACTACAGCATTACTTATAACAGGAAAATAAAACTAACTGTCCCACATACTGAACTGGTAATAAATAATAGTATCTCTGCATATGGAATCCAATGCAACCATGAAGCAAGCTTTATTATTATTATTATTATTATTATTATTGGTTACTGAGAAGATTCAAAGATAATAAAAACACGAATTAAAGAAAACTAATTGCAAAAAGTATTTATACAATATGATTCCAATTTTAAATGGTTATATAAGATGGGCAGTGAATAAAACAAAATGTTAAGAGTGGTAAATGGCTGAATTCTTTTTTTAATCTCAAGGCAATCAATACTTACCTGAGTGTTCCTTCAGTGCCAATATGATAAACTGGGTTAATGTGTTGGAGGACATTTGTCAAGATTGCCTCTCCCATGGAAAGGATAGTTCTTGTCTCATGGAGGACAGTTCTCTTACAACAGAGCCTTCCTGAAGCCAGTGCCTGAAGTACAAAGCACAGCGAAAGGCCAGTAGCAGACATTTTTAAGGTTTCACAGATCATACCAAGTAAGAACAGAGTCTTTAGTGAGTGTTTACTTTGGTGCTAGACCTTGTGCTTTTGCTTTGCATAGATGTTCTAATGTAAATCCCCAACTGTCCTATAAGTTAGCTACCAGCATTATTCTCATTTTACAGATGGAGAATCTGAGGTATGGAGAGGTTAAGTTTCTTTTGAATAAACATAGAAATTGATCATTCTGGTCTTAAAACTTCAGAAAGTTACATTTGTCTTATCTGCGTTCCTTTTGCAAGAAAGGGTACACAGTTAAGTGATGGAGCCAGCATCCAAATGCAGACAATAACTCCAGATGACTCTAGAGTACACACTGACTACTGCACTCTGTTAACCCATTTTAATGCAAAAGAGGACAACAATTCATCCTGTAGATCTCCTCATTTCAGGGCCATCTGTCACAATGTCCTTGATGGAGAGTTAGGCAGCATACAATCAAATAGGAACACTCTGGATGGGGCCTGTGGGAGCCATCTGGTGTTAGGCCTGGAACTTACAAACTGTGTAACTTCAGGCAAGTCATAACTCATTTGGGCCTTGACTTTCTCATGGGTAAAAAAGGGAAATAATATCTGAATGGCTGGCCTCCCAGGATGGCTGTGAAGATCAAAGAAGACAAAAATACATAAAGTCCTGTGAAAACTATCAAGCGGCACGCAAGTGGTATAAGGTATTATTAGTCACAATACTAGCAAGGAAATCTCAGAATATTAAGATTGGACATCAAATTCCTCTGAGAAGCTCCTCAAGAGTCATTTTCAAGGAGTATATCATACAGTCCCACAGACAATTGCTCCAGCTGTGACCTGACATTAGTGATGTGCCATTCGGACAAAGCATCAAGTTTGCATCCCTCAGCAACACACCATGTGCTGCCGACACCGACTGAGTAATGGACACCATCTGAGGTGGACTGGATAACAGCACTCACACAACCCAAATCCCCACTTGGAAAGCCATCTGTAGAACTTACTCTGATGTTCTGGAAATAAGAACTATCCTAGGTTCACAAGGGAGAACTTAGGTGAGTAATGATGGTGCCCACTACATACCATTACATGCTAGGCTCTTCAAAAACATCTTCTCTAAGTCTCACAGTGTCCCTGCTGTTACCTTATTTTACAGTTTAAAAAAGTGAGACTCAGGGAAGTTTAGAGGATGTACAAAGAGCAAATTAAAGGATGATGACACAGTTTTGTCCCTCCATCTTTATTCTGACAAACTTATCCAAACTTTTTGGATTCAGTCCTCCAAAATAAAGATAATTAATAAATCACACTAATTTCTGGGTTTCTGTTGACATGTTAGATGAGTAAAACTGAAATTGACTCAAAATATTCTATTAAAATATAAAACATATATCGTTTTGAGATCAATTCATGGCAGCCAGGCTAATAAGATCATGTGAATTTAATTGGAAATGTTTTGTCTAATTTTTTCTCAGTTAAGAGGAAAGTTTTTTATTTTTAATTTAAAAAACTGAAAGGAATATTTATAACAACTATGACACATTCTTAATATCAATAATATGTATAAACAACTCCTGTAATACTGTAAGATTGTTTAGCACTCAACCAAATTGGCTCCAAAAATGAGAAAACATATTTCTTCTTTACACAAAGGAAGAAATATAAATTTTTATCAAGTGTGTGTAAGTACACTAGGTAAGTTCAAAGTAAAACAATGAGATCCCATATTTTACCTATTGAATAAGTAGAGATTTTTAGAATTTTTCACATTTAATGTAGTTGAGTGCGATGATGGGCAACCTTTCTGGAAAGTGATTTGCTAACGTGTATAAAGACCCTTCAACAATACGCTCACTGTAGTAAATTCATTATGGTCAAAAATTCTTTGACATAGCCCCCAGAAAGAGGTGTGGCCTATTATAACCACACTCTGGAATTTGGCCTGTGACCACTTTGAGCAATGGAGCATGGTGGAAGGGACTCTGCCAGTTTTGTGCCTAGCCTTGAAGAGAATTAGCAGCTTTCATTTCCTCCCTCCTGGAACCCAGTAGAGAAGCCCATCTGGAGGGCATTCGATGTCCCCAGCCACCAGCCAACACCAGTTTGTCAGCTATATCAATGATCTGTCTTGTAAGTGGATCTCCAGCCCCAGTGAATCACCTCAGCTAACATTATGTGGAACAGAGACGAATTGTCCACAAAGAGCCCTTCCCAAATTGCAAAATTGTGAGCAAATGAATTGTTTCTGTTGTTTTCAATCACTAAGTTTTAAAGTGGTTTGTTACACTGCAATAGATAAATAACATTGCCCCAATAATTTTACTCCTAAGAATTCATGCTCAGGTATTAATTAGAAATGCAGACAAAAGCTCACATTCGAGAGCATTTCTTGTGAAGAAGCTTAGGCAAAGTTTATTGCCTAAATTAGGAAAATAATTATGAAGATCACAGTACATCCATTATGAAAGCAATTTAAATGTTAGCAATTTGGGAAAATACTTACGATATATTTTTAAGTGGAAAAAGTCATACAAAGAGCTATGCATATCAAAGAGAAAAAAATTAAGTTACGAGTGGTCATTTCTGGGCAATAGGATTATAAGTGATTTTATTCTGATCTTCACATTTTTGTGATAACTGCATAATCAGAAAAAAACTTTAAAAATGAGAAAAACTATCAAATTGCAAAATATATTCATAGGTCAAATATTAAGAACAAGAAGTTTTCTTTTAACTATACTTTCAAACTCCTTTTTATAAAAAACATTTTACCAAGGCATTCAGCAGTATTGATGCTGAATTGTTTGCTCTTTCTCATAACTGACATGCTGATATGCAGTTATATTGCAATTTTAAAAGTCAGCGGGAGATGAACCTATTAGCAAAGCCCTTTTATAATCCATAAACTCAATATAAAAATCCTGAATAATTAAGCAGTTCCAAAGATGTGGCAAAAAAATGTGAAATAATTGAAGAAAGGGCTTCAAAAAAAAAAAATCAGACTCACATCATTAAAAGCTTATTTTGGCTAGGCACATCACGTGCCTCAATCCTCTCAACGGCCTTGTGAGGAAAATGTTCTCCCCATTTTACAGATGAGGAAACTTCAGAATTGACCGAAGTGTATACAGCCTGCACCTGGGAGTCCGCCACTGTACACTCCCTCCACTGCACCCCGCACCCCCGCCTCCACAAAGGTCAGTGGTTCAACACGTTTATATGGTGAAAAAAAAAATTATCAAACACATGGGCTATTTGAAAAACCCTTTCTTATATTCAACACAATTAAGTAAAATATACTTAATTGGACTTTTCAATCCTGTTTAGTTACATATTTTCTACTACTAACAGAACTTGAAGAAGTGCTCAAAGGTATTGGGAGGAGGGGGATCAGTTTACAAAGTAGAGGTAGTTAGTCATGCAGCTCCCTCCTCACTGTCCTCTCTTCCTTGCATCTCTGTGTGGCCCCATCCATAGCATTATTCAGGTTTTTAGGAAGTAGAAAGCTGGTTGTGGTTGTTGGATTTATTCACAATTCATATTGGCTTTATTTCCAGTAAACTATATCCAACCAAGATGTGTAGGGTCAGTATCACAGAGAGTTCCCACAGGACATTTGTCTGGAGACAATGAAAAGACAGATGAAGAGCCAAATCTTAACCAAGTCCAGTGTGTCTTTTTAAATTAAAGAATGTCAAATAATAAAAATAACAGTAACGGCCAAGATTTTCATAGTGTTTACATGTATCAGCTTTTTGCTATGCATTTTATCTGTGAACGTTATCCTACTTAATTCTCATGCCTCTTAATAGGTAGCTACTAATTTTTATTTTCATTTTACAGATGAAGCTAAGAACTCAGACCCCAGATAGATGGTGGTCAGGGTATGAACTGTTTGTCTGATCTCAGTTCATGCTCCTAACCACCATGCTATGTCACATAGACTGCAGTAGCAGGGCTGAGGATTCAGAGATTCCTGCTTCTTTCCTCTTCCACCAGCTCCAGAGGTAATCCTGAGTACAGCAAGGGGAAAAGGGCTGCAGCAGGGAAAGTGGAGAAATGGGAATCCTCATCTTGCAAGGTCAAGCCGGAGGGTGGCCTTTTCCAAAGCCAAGGCTACTTGCTTCCCAGTTCCAAGCTGCAAAGTACACTGCAGTTTCTTTTAAATTGTGTTTGTATTCATCCATCACTCCCCATTTCTAAAAAGTTATCCTTTTAGAAATGAGGAGTGATGGATGAATACAGCAGTATTGATGCTGAATTGTTTGGTTATGAGTTATCCTTTAAGAAATGGCAAGATTGTATCATTGCACTCCAGACTGGGCAACAGAGTGAGACTGTCTCAAAAAAACAAAAACGAAATAAAAAACAATTATGCAACCCTCTTTATTTTTTCTTTAAAAAACCTGTGTCTGCCTTTATCTCCCTGAATGCACACATAGTTTACCATGGCAGTTATATTCCCATTGCAATGCTCTATTCCCAAATAAATACCACTTTCTCTTAGAGAGCCTCTCTCTGTTATTTAGGTTGACAGCTCTAATGTCATTTTCTCAACAATACCTTCCCATACAACAGTATTTAAAACAGAAATGTTTTTCCTACTTGCTTTCCCAAACAAGCAGCCTACATCCCCTTCCCTGGTTTTTCTCCATGGTACTTGTTATGCTCAAATCACCAATTACTCTCCTTCCTTTGTTTTCTATTTATCTGCCTCCCCTAAATGAGGGCAGGTTTCTGCCTTATTCACTGCTCTATTCCCAACAGCTAGAACAGAGCATGACAGAGTAGATACTCAAGAAATGTGTTAGATGAATTAATTAATTAATTGATCAACAAACTCATCGCTTTACAATTGCAAGTTCCCCTCAAAAGACTTGCAAGAGTAAGTTAGTCAGTCAGTGAAAAGATGAACCAGCAAGTTGTCTGGACTTTTCAAACTTCTGGTAATAATTCAGAAAATATTTTGAAAGTCTTACAAAATTATGTGATGATAAATATAATTCCATTCAGATTTTAGGTGACATGTACCCTTTTATACTTTTTTTTTTTTTTGAGACAGAGTTTCACTCTTGTTGCCCCAGCCGGAGTGCAATGGTGACATCTCGGGCACTGCAACCTCCGCCTCCCAGGTTCAAGCAATTCTCCTGCTTCAGCCTCCCAAGTAGATAGGATTACAGGCGTGCACCACCTCACCCAGCTAATTTTGTATTTTTAGCAGAGACGGGATTTTACTATGTTGGTCAAACTGGTCTCAAACTCCTTTAAGGTGTTAAGAGACCAGCCTGTGGTGATCCACCTGCCTCAGATTCCCAAAGTGCTGGATTACAGGCATGAGCCACCATGCCCGACCCCTTTTATATTCTTTAAGCAAGTTTCGAATTAGTGATTATTAGTCACTTATGGCAGGGGCACAGCTTGAAGAAACAGACAAAATGCAGAAGAGGTAAATATTAGGGTAATCAAATCGCCACTGTTAATCCTTAATGCAGCTGATCCAAATAAATCACAAGTTTTATTATCCGGCTCTCTCCTACTAGCAAAGCAAAGGCAGGAAAGCCAGTTATTGATAAGCACATCTTTCATGCCTCAAGAAACTCAAAATTCCATGCCTCCTAACACAAGTGCAAGAATGAAATGTGCAGAAGCTGGGGAGGTGTGTGCTCTGAGAGACACTAGGAGACACAGGGCTCTGACTAGTACCAAGAGATGCATGCCTGCAAGTGGTGAGATGTCGTCTTTTCAAACATTTCAATCTCAATGACGAGAGGTAGTTTCAACTACCTGCAATGCCCTTTCAACCAGTGAAAGGTAATCTAGCAGAACAGAAAACATGCCACAGAAAGGGCATTTGCAGGCAGGCAGGGGGAGTCAGACTCCAGGTGGAGCTGGGAAACTTGCCCAGACCTAAAGGCCTATCCACCTGTGCCATCCAAATGTGGAGAAATGCCAACCTTGCATCTGAGGTGACCACTTTAGTCCACCATTCCTTGCCACACAATAGGGTTTGGGGAGCTCTTGGCTTTCCTATACTCATAGAACTATGAGAGCTGGGAATATTTTCATGATCAATGAGATTTCTTTATAAGGTTTTCAGAAAGAGAAAGTTGAATTGACTAAGGCCAAGATGGAATTCTTCTGAGCATTCTACTGTTGCCCTTACCTTTGTTCACATTGTCACCTGGCACAGACTTCTCTGTGGTTTCTGGCATGGGAGGCGACTATATGACATGGATCGCTGGCTGTGAATGAGCCAGTATCTCGGAACCCTGCCTGTGCCCTGAGGCCCACAAAGCCTTCCCAAGCCTTTAGCTCACACTGACCCAACCCTCTTCCACAAACACCCGTACTCTAGTCCTCTAGTCCTTGATTAAATGTAATCTCATCTTACTCCTTTTTTTTAAAAGTGTGATTTTTCTTTCACAGCTAGAATATAGGTTCCTTAAGGGGCAGGGACTACATTTTATGATTGTTTTTTTGCACCTGCAGAACTACACATCATTGTCTGACCTAGCCTTGTATCTTTTTTTTTTTCTTTTAGACAGAGTCTTGCTCTGTCACCCAGGCTGAAGTGCAGTGGCATATTAGCTTACTGCTGCCTTAACCTCCTATGCTCAAGGAATCCTTCTGTCTCAGCCTTCTGAGTAGCTGGGACTACAGGTGCATTCCATCATGCCCAGCTAATTTTTTAAATTATTTGTGGAGACCAGGTCTTGTTATGCTGCCCAGGCTGGGCTTGAACTCCTGAGTGCAAGCAATTCTCCTGCCTTGGCCTTCCAAAGTGCTGAAATTACCAGCACAAGCCACTGTGCCTGACCATAGCCCTGTTTCTTTAAGTAAGCCAAGCAATTCAGGAACAGAGAGCTCTGGACATCCCAGTTCTTTTTTACCACAAAACTCTTGGATCCATTATCTACCTAACTCTTAACCTCCAGCTTCTCCTACAACACCAGGCTTCATCCTTGTCCAATATTGCTTCTAAACTTAAAAATTTTGTCCCTCACTATTCATCCCACTGGATCTGAAATGGACTTGGCTTTTTTGGTTTGGCCTCCTGTTGCCCCCTGGCTCTATCCATACTGAGTATCTACTCCAGGAGAGCAAGCCTACACTCACAAGACCCAAAGACCCAACCTGTCATTAGCCAGATGCACAGGGCCATCACTGAGATCATCTGTGATTCCTGTTGGGGAGAACTGAAGAAACCGGGCATGCTATAATCATCATGAGTGCAGTCAGAAAGAAGACACAATTCTGCCATGCTACCAGCTGCTTCTCCCACACCACCAGCAGCCCCTTCCCCTGGGTGTTTATTCACCTCTCAGATAAGCAAGAAGGAACTTGTCTCACCATCACCTGAAGCCACATTTGATTTATCAGGGAAAGCATAAGTGAATTGAGGAACCAAGATATGAAAGTGGAAAAGACTGAAAGCTCCCTGAAG
The DNA here is from genome assembly GCF_030222135.1 of Aotus nancymaae. Classification (NCBI taxonomy): domain Eukaryota; kingdom Metazoa; phylum Chordata; class Mammalia; order Primates; family Aotidae; genus Aotus; species Aotus nancymaae. Next base: position 54,020,002 of record NW_026988431.1, on the reverse strand, counting down.
GCAAGAACTGTGTGTCTTACTCATAATTGTGTCTTCAGGACATGGCAGTGTCTAACCTGTCAGTAGATTCTCAATAAATTTGTGGAAATAATTAGAAATAGAGTGTCTGTCTTTGTTCTCCATTATACAGTTTTTTGAGGGAATTAAATCAATAAACATGTGTTATTCACATAGGCAGACACATTTTAGATGCTTGTGTGTTAAGTTTCACTATTGATGTAGATAAAATGCTATGACACACAGACAGCACTTTACAGAGTCAAGTATTCTGTTCAAATTGGGAGCCTACAGGGGAAAAAGTGACATTTGAGCTGGGCCTTGAAATAGGAAGCAGCATTTCAAAGGAAAGTATGATAAGAATGAAATTGGCCTCACAATTAAGACTCTTTGAGGGACAGCCTCCCAAAAATCTTTTGTGATAACTTCCTCAGCTCTCAAAGCCACCAGAGAAAAGAACTTCCCTGGAGATCCAGGCTAATCTACACAAATGGGTGTAGGCATTAACTAGAGAACACCTTCCTACTTGCAGCCATCTATATAATCTCTAGGATAGAGACCCAGATACTTATGCTCATATGGGAAGAAAAAGTCCATGACCAGTAAGGAAGCTAGGGGAATACATTAGAGCCATAAGTCATCTCTCAAAACTATTTTGAAGAGATAATAGCAATACTAGTAGGCAAGGGTCTAGTTATGCAAAATTAAAGAGGAAGTAGGTTCCAGGCAGCACTGAATTCAGATGACCTGAAGACCCTGGGGAAGTACCCCAGGTTGTGAATCAGGCTGCCTGGGCACCAGCAGCAGCACTGTTACTATTTGTCTGAGGACAAATAATGATGTTTTGGTTAAATAATCAATAGAATATTATCATAACAGAGGAAATAATCTATTTGAAAAAACCCTTATTTAAACTCTGCATTATAAACCGGAATTAACAACTACAACATCTTAAATAGTACAGAAGTTTCCATTTTCAAGATGCTTGAGCATTTGTCATTGTATATGCTATTCATAATTCCTGTTGAGGTAGACAGAAAAACAGGTAAGAGAGAGAGAGGTTAACCGCATTCCCAGGTTTCATCGCAAAGCAGGAGGCAAGCCCAAGAAAGCCTGACTCCTGATCCTGAGGTTTTCTAATCCTGGTCAAGTATGGTCACTGGGAAAAGCTCTGCAATCACTGATTTTATTTAGCCATCTCCAGATTTCATCTGTCAGGTGCTTCCATTTGACTTTCTTAGTAACAAATTCCTATAGCTGACTGTTTAGCATTTAAAGCACTTCCTTTTTTTTTTTTTTTCTTGAGACAGTCTTGCTCTGTCACCCACCCTGGAGAGCAGTAGAGTGGTCAAGGCTTACTGCAGCTTCCACCGCCCAGGTTCAAATGATTCTTATGCCTCAGCCTCCCAAGCAGCTGGGATTACAGGTGCACATGACCATGCCTGTCTAATTTGTGTATTTTTTTGGTTAAGATAGGGTTTCACCATATTGCCCGGGCTGATCTCAAACTCCTGGGCTCAAACAATCTGCCCACCTTGGGCTCCGAAAGTGCCAGGATTAGTCATGAGCCACTGTGCCCAGCCTATTTCTTTTCTTTATGATGCATATTTCCTGCATGTAGTAAGAGGAATGCAAAGCAAACTATCTTATATTAATTTTAAGAAAAACTTTTAGTTTCAGGAGTATATGTGCAGGTTTGTAATATAAGTAAATTGTGTGTTGCAGAAGTTTGGTGTACAGATTATTTCATCACCCAGTAATAAGCATGGTATAGTAAAACCTGAATATTGGAGTTTTTTGATCTTCACCTGCTTCCCACCCTCCACCCTCAAGTAGGTCCCAGTGCCTACTGTTCTCTTCTTTGTGTCCATATGTACTCAATGTTTAGCTCCCACTTATAAGTGAGAACACACAGTATTTGCTTTTTTGTTGCTATGTTAGTTTGCTTAGAATAATGGTCTCCAGCTCCAACCACGTTGCTGTAAGGACATGATCTTGTTCATTTTTATGGCTGCATAGTATTCCATAAGTATATGTATCACATTTTCTTTATTCAGTCTACTGTTGATGGGCATCTAGGTTGATTCCATGTCTTTGCCATTGTAAATAGTGCTGCAATGAACATATGCATGCATACATCTTTATGGCAGAATGATTTACATTCCTTTGGGTATATATCCAATAATGGAATTGCTGGGTTGAATGGTAGTTCTGTTGTAAGTTCTTCGAGAAATCACCAAACTGCTTTCCATGGGGGCTGAACTAATTTACATTCCCACCAGTAGTGTATAGGCATTCCCTTTTTTTTTTCACAATCTCACCAGCATCTGTTATTTTTTGACCACTTAATAATAGTCATTCTGACTGGTGGGGAATGATATCTATTTTATTGTGGTTTTGATTTGCATTTCTCTAATGATTAGTGATGTTGAACATTTTTTCATATGTTTGTTCGCCATTTGCCATGTCTTCTTTTGAAAAGCATTCATGCCTTTTGCCCACTTTTTAATGGGATTGCTTGGTGTTTGCTTGTTAATTTGTTTAAGTTCCTTTTAGATCCTGAATATTAGAGCTTTGTCAGATTCATGTTTGCAAATATTTTCCTCCATTCTGTGGATTATCTGTTTACTCTACTGATCATTTCTTTTGCTGTGCAGAAGCTCTTTAGTTTAACTGGGTCCCATTTGCCAATTTTTGTTTCTGTTGGAATTGCTTTTGGAAACTTCATCATGAAATCTTTGCGCAGAAGCTCTTTAGTTTAACTGGGTCCCATTTGCCAATTTTTGTTTCTGTTGGAATTGCTTTTGGAAACTTCATCATGAAATCTTTGCCAGGGCCTATGTCTAGAATGGTATTTCCTAGGTTTTCTTCAATAGTTTTTATAGTTTTAGGTTTTATATTTATGTCTTTAATCCATCTTGAGTTAATTTTTGTTTATGGTAAAAGGTAGGGGTCCAGTTTCAATCTTCTGCATATGGCAAGCAAGCTATCCCAGCATGATTTATTAAATAGGGAGTCCTTTTCCTATCACTTGCTTTTGTTGACTGTCAAAGATCAGATGGTTGCAAGTGTGCAGCTTTATTTCTGGGCACTCTATTTGGTTCCATTGGTCTATGTGTCTGTTTTTGTATAATACCATGCTGTTTTGGTTACTGTAGACTTGTAACATAGTTTGAAGTTGGGTAATGTGATGCTTCCAGCTTCGTTCTTTTTGTTTAGAATTGCTTTGCATATTCAGGCTCTTTTCTGGTTCTATATGAATTTTAAATTAGAAAAAAACTTTTTTCTAATTCTGTAAAGAATGTCAATGGTGGTTCGATAGGAATCACATTGAATCTGTAAATCGCTTTGGACAATATGTCCATTTTAACAACATTGATTCTTCCTATTCATGAGCATGAAATATTTTCCATTTGTTTGTGTCATCTCTGATTTATTTCAGCAGTGTTTTGTAATTCTCAATGTAGAGCCTTTCACTCCCTAGTTAGCTGTATTCCTGGGTATTTCCTTTTTTTTGTAGCTGTTGTGAATGGGATTGCATTCTTGATTTGGTTCTCAGCTTAGATGTTGCTGGTATATAGAAGTGCTACTGATTTTTGGTAGGGCACAGTGGCTCACACCTGTAATCCAAGCACTTTGGGAGGCTGACAAAGGTGGATCGCTTGAGCTCAGGAGTTCGAGACCAGCCTAGGCAACATGGCGAGACCCTATCTCTATTAAAAGATACAGAAATTAGCTGGGCGTGGTGATGCATGCCTGTAGTCTCAGCTACTTGGGAGGTTGAGTTGGGAGTATCGCATGAGCCTGGAAGGCAAAGGTTGCAGTGAACTAAGATAGCACAACTGCACTCCAGCCTAGGTGACAGAATGAGACCCTGACTCAAAAAAAAGAAAAGAAGTATAGAAGCAGTACTGAATTTTGTACATTGTATAACAGGCTTTTAAATATTCCTAATCCAAATTTGGTTAACTGTAGAAATAATTCATCACAACTGAGGAACAATTCATCACAACTGAAACTTACACAAAATTCCATATATTCCCTATTTTAAGTAATCAGGAAGAATACGATATCAGTTTTTAATCTGTTGGTGGTTGTATGGGGGAGTGTCCAGTGCCCAACCCTATGCACGCAGGCCCTCCATTGACACACACCCACTTGGCCTCAGCGTTTCCAGTATGGTCTCACTGCCCTTCACTTCCCCCACATGCTCATCGCTACCTCAAGACATGACATGTGCCACCCTTCTTTACCACTGTTCTCCTTGTAGCTTTGCCCTGACCAAGTTCCAGCTCTGGTCTCTATTACTAGTTAGTACAAGGTTGAAAAGAAGCACTGGCCCACATCTTAGATGGATAATAAGTTTGCACTAAAATCAGAGGGACAAATGGAAAACCCAGAAAATAATTAAACCTAGTAGAAGCATCAAATAAAACTGTTCTGTTGTTGAATACATTTAGAGGGGTTAGGAAAATTCTCCAGGTTTCTTTACTTAGAATAACAATTTCTAGCCCTAACAAACACAACATACTTTTTTTGTAAACATTTCACACTTTGGGAAATGTTGGTATTGATCATTTTAAAAAGTGTATTTAATAGTGAAGGCATACCAAGTATCCATCACAAGTGAACAGCTAGAAGGTTCTGGAGACATGTGTTCCAAAGATGGAAAGCCTGATACTTGCTTGGGTCTCTCAATGCAGCAACAGTACAGAAATGTAACACCACCTCCTTTACCATCCTGAAACAGAATTCATATATATTTCCTATATAAACATAATTTCCAAAAAGGCTAATAACAACAACATAATATGCATTTTAATATGCAAACAATTGGTCATGAATAAACCAAAAAACACAAGTAGTCAGATGCTTGCATCTATATGCAGAATAACCATGAATGTGACAGCTACAAATGCAGGCTACACAGTTGTGCTGTATCAGCTACTTAAATACAACTGGTGTTGTCTGTTCACAATATGCCTGTTACCGTGGATTTCAGGTTCTTGGTCCCCCTGCCCCAGGAATGGGAGAAGAGGCCCTGGAGGTGGTGGGCTCATTCAAGTAAATATCGTATTCAAAGAGTTTTGCAGAAAAGCGATTTATTAGGCAGAGAGAGAGAGAGAGGAAAAAAAAAAAAAACTAGGGAGAGAGAGAGGGAACTCTCATGATGTCATAGGAGGGGATCCAGAGGTGGAGTCTGCACAGGTGAGGGGCAGGGGGTCTTTTAATCTGGGAGCTACTCCCGCCCCATTCAATTCTTGTCCAGTGAGAGAAGTTCTTCCAAACTTCCTCTGCAGTGATTGATTTTTTGACTTTGACATCTTATTGGTTGTTCCACCCACAGTCCTCCCATAGCTTTTCCTGGGCTTTCTAAACAAAAGAAGTTCACCTGGGCTGTCTACCTTCATGCCCGCAAAAGTTAGAAAAAGATCTCTAAGCTCCTGGATGGAGACGTGAAAGAAGGCAGGTCAGGCATGTTGCTGAGTTCTTGCTTTTGAAACCATGCCCCTTGTGGACCTGAGGAAGAGAAGTTAACACATTCCCTCATGCCTTTCTGAAATAAGAAACAATTTTTGGCAAAGCTTCCAACAAAACAAAATATACCCAGCTACTTGGGCGGCTGAGGCAGGAGGATCACTTGAGGTCAGGAGTTCAAGGCCACAGTGCACTATGATTACACCTGTGAATAACCATTGCAATTCAGCCTGGATGACACAACCATGTCTTTTTAAATTATTATTATTTCAGTAGTTTTTGGGGAACAGGTGATGTTGGGTTACATGGATATGTTCTTTGGTGGTGATTTCTGAGATTTTGGTGCACCCATCACCCAAGTAGTGTACACTGTACCCAATGTGTAGTCTTTCATCTCGCCCCCACTTTCCCCAAGTCCCTGAAGTCCACTGTATCATTCTTATGCCTTTGTGTCCTCATAGCTTAGCTCCTGCTTATAAGTGAGAACATATGATGTTTTTTATTCCTGAGTTATTTCACTTAGAATAATGGTCTTCAATTCTATCCAGAATGCAAATCACCTTATTTTGTTCCATTTTTGGCTGAGTAGTATTCCATGATGTTTGTGTGTTTATGTGTATATATATATATACACACACATATATATGTCACATTTCCTTTATCCATTTAATTCATGGGCATTGGAGCTTGTTCCACATTTTTGCAGTTGCGAATTGTGCTACTATAAACGTGCATGTTCAAGTGTCTTTTTCACATAATCATTTATTTTCCTCTGGGTAGATATCCAGTAGTGGAATTGCTGGATCAAATGGTAGATCTACATTTATTTATTTATTTGGTAGCGTCTCACTGTGTTGCCCAGGCTGGAGTGCAATGGTGTGATCTCAGCTCACTGAAACCTCTGCCTCCCAGGTTCAAGTGATTCTCCTACCTCAGCCTCCTGAGTAGCTGAGATTACAGATGCACACCACCATGCCCAGCTAATTTTTGTATTTTTAGTAGAGACATAGAGTTTCACCAGGTTGGCCAGGCTGGTCTTGAACTCCTGATCTCAAATGATCTGCCTGTCTCAGCTTCCCAAAGTGCTGGGATTACAGGAGTGAGCCACCATGTCCGGCCTACTTTTAGTTCCTTAAGGAATCTCCATACTATTTTCCATAGTGGTTGTACTAGTTTACATTGCCACCAGCAGTGTAAAAGTGTTCCCTTTTGACCACATTCATGCCAACATCTATTATTTTTTAATTATGGCCATTCTTGCAGGAGTAAGGTGGTATCTCATTGTGGTTTTGATTTGCATTTACCTGATAATTAGTGATGTTGAGCATTTTTTAAATGTTTGTTGGCCATTTGTATATCTTCTTTTGAGAATTGTCTATTCATGTCCTTAGCCCACTTTTGGATGGGATTGTTTGTTTTTTTCTTGCTCATTTGTTTGAGTTCCTTGTAGTTCTGGATATTAGTCTTTTGTCAGATGCACAGTTTGTGAAGATTTTCTCCCATTCTGTGGGTTGTCTACTCTGCTGATTATTTATTTTGCTATACAGAAGCTTTTTAGTTTAATTTAGTCCCATCTGATTATCTTTGTTTTTGTTGCATTTGCTTTTGGGTTCTTGGTCATTAAGTCTTTGCCTAAGCCAATGTCTAGAAGGGTTTTTCTGACATTATCTTCTAAAATTTTTATGGTTTCAGGTCTTAGATTTGAGTCTTTGATGCATCTTGAGTTGATTTTTGTTTAAGGTAAGATATGAAGATCCAATTTCATTCTTCTGTATGGAGCTTGCCAATTATTCCAACGCTATTTGTTGAATAGGGTGTTGTGATGGTTAATATTAAGTGTCAACTTGATTGGATTGAAAAATGCAAGGTTGTTTCTGGGTGTGTCTGTGAGGTGTTGCTAGAGGAAATTAACATTTGAGTCAGTGGACTGGAACAGGCAGACCCACCCTTAATCTGGATGGGCAGCATCCCCCAGCTGCCTGCACAGCAAGAAAAAGCAAACAGAAGACAGAATGAGTGGACTTGCTGAGTCTTGCAGTCTTCACCTTTCTCCCATGCTGGATACTTCCTGTCCTTGAACATCAGACTCTAAGTTCTTCAGCTTTTGGACTTACGCCAGTGGTTTGGCAGGGGCTCTGGGAGCTTCATGACTAATACAGGATGTCCTTTCCCCACTTTACATTTTTGCTTGCTTTGTTGAAGATCAGTTGACTGTAAGTATTTGGCTTTATTTCTGGATTCTCTAGTCTGTTTAATTGTCTATGTGCCTATTTTTATACCAGTACCCATGCTGTTTTGGTGACTACAGTCTTATAAGTATAGTTTGAAGTTGGGCAATGTGATGTCTCCAGATTTGTTCTTTTTTCTTAGTCTTCCCTTGCCTATGCATGGTCTTTCTCGGTCCATATGAATTTCAAGATTTTTTTTTTCTAGTTCTGTGAAGAATGATGATGGTATTTTCATGGGAATTGCATTGAACTTGTAAATTGCTTTTGGCAGTATGGTCATTTTCACAATATTGACTCTACCCGTCCATGAGCATGGGATGTGTTTCCATTTGTTTGTGTCATCTATGATTTCCTTCCGTAGTGTTTTGTAGTTTACCTTGTACAGATCTTTCACTTCCTTGGTTAAGTGTACGCCTAAGTATTTTTCTTTTGCACCTATTGCAAAAGGGATTGAGTTCTTGATTTGATTCTCAGCTTGGTTGCTATTGGTGTATAGCATTGCTACTGATTTGTGTACATTCATTTTGTATCCTGAAACTTTACTGAATTCATTTATCAGTTCTAGAAGCTTTTTGGATGAGTCCTTAGGGTTTTCTAGGTATACAATCATATCATCCATGAACAGTGGCAGTTTTATTTCTTCTTTGCTTATTTGGATCCCCTTTATTTCTTTCTCTTGTTTGACTTCTCTGGCTAGGACTTCCAGTACTACGTTAAGTAGAAGTAGTGAAAGTGGGCATCCTTGTATTGTTCTAGTTCTCAGGTGGAATGCTCTCAACTTTTCCTCATTCAGTATGTTAGCTGTCGGGTGGTCATAGATGGCTTTTATTATCTTAAGGCATATCCTTTCTATGCTGATTTTGCTGAGAGTTTTAATCATTAAGTGATACTGAATTTTGTCAAATGCTTTTTCTGCATTTATTGAGATGATCAGTAACTTTTGTTTTTAATTGTTTATGTGGTGTATCATACTCATTGACTTGCTTATGTTAAACCATCCCTGCATGCCTTGTATGAAATACACTTGATCATGGTAGATCACCTTTATGCTACTGGATTTGGTTAGCTAGCATTTTGTTGAGAATTTTTGCATGTATGTTCATCAGGGATATTGGTCTGTAGTTTTCTCTTTTGGTTATGTTCTTTCATCGTTTTGGTATTAGGGTGATACTGGTTTCCTAGGATGATTTAGGGAAGATTCCCTCTTTAGCTTTTGGAATAGTGTCAACAAGATTGATAGTGATTTTTCTTTGAATGTCTGATAGAATTCAGGGATGAATCTTTCAACTCTAGACTTTTTTTCTTGTTGACATTTTTTTAAATTGCCATTTCAACCTTGCTGCAAAAAAAACATTTTAAGCAAATTCTTGCTTAAAAAAAAAAAAAATTGCTGGCAGCCAGGTACGGTGGCTCATGCCTATAATCCCAATATTTTGGGAGGCCAAGGCAGGCAAATCACGAGGTCAAGAGTTCAAGTCCACCCTAGCCAACATGGTGAAACTCCATCTCTACTAAAAATATACAAAATTAGCCAGGTGTGGTGCTGTGTGCCTGTAATGCCAGCTACTCGAGAGGCTGAGGCAAGAGAATCACTTGAACCCAGGAGGCAGAGATTGCAGTGAGTTGAGATTGTGCCATTGCACTCCAGTCTGGGTGACAGAGCAAGACTTTTTTCTGAAGAAAAAAAAAATATATTGTTGGCATGGCCAGGCGCAGTAGCTCACACCTGTAATCCCAGCACTTTGGGAGGCAGGAAGATCACCTGAGGACAGGAGTTCAAGATCAGCCTGGTCAACATGGTGAAACTCCATCTCTACTAAAAATACAAAAATTAGCAGGGGATGGTGGTATGAACCTGCAATCCCAGCTACTCGGGAGGCTGAGGCATGAGAATAGTTTGAACCTGAGAGGCAGAGGTTGCAGTGAGCCAGGTTGTGCCACTTCACTCCAGCCTGCATAACAGACCCTGTCTCAAAAAAATTTTTCTTAATGCAGAAAAAAAAAAATTGTTGGCAAATTTTTTTCAACTCAGAACAGTTTTAGAGTTTCCATTTCTTCCTAGTTTAGCCTAGGAAGGTTATATATTTTCAGGAATTTATCAATCTTATCTAAGTTTCCTAGTTTGTGTACATAAAGGTGTTCATAGTAGCCTTGAATGATCTCTTGTATTTCTGCAGTATCAGTTGTAATATCTTCCATTTCATTTCTAATTGAGTTTATATGGATCTTCTCTTTTCTTTTTTTGATTAATCTTGCTAATGGTCTATCAATTTTATCTTTTCAAATAAGCTTCTTGTTTCATTTACCTTTTGTATCTTTTTGTTTCAATTTCATTTAGTTCTGCTCTGACCTTTGTTATTTCTTCCTTCTGCTAGATTTGGGCTTGATTTATTCTTGTTTCTCTAGTTCCTTAAGGTGTGACCTTAGATTGTCCATTTGTGCTCTTTCAGACTTTTTAATATAGGCCTTTCCTGCTATAAATATTCCTTTTATCACTGCTTTTGCTGTATCCCAGAGGTTTTAATAGGTTGTATCACTCTTATCATTTAATTCAAAGAACTTTTTATTTTCCATCTTGATTTCATTGATGACCCAATGATCATTCAGCAGCAAATTATTTAATTGGCACATATTTGCATGGTTTTGCAGGTTCCTTTTGGAGTTGATTTCCAATTTTATTCCACTGTGGCCTAAGAGAGTACTTCATATAATTTCAATTTTCTTAAATTTATTGAGACATGTTGTGGCCTATCATATGTTCTATCTTGGAGAATGTTCCATGTGCTGATAAATAGAATGTACATTCTGCAGTTGTTGGGTATAATATTCTGCAAATATCTACTAAGTCCATTTGTTCTAGGGTATAGTTTAAGTCTATTGTTTCTTTGTTGACTTTGTGTCTTGATGACCTGTCTAGTGCTCTCAGTGGAGTATTGAAGTCTCCCACTATTATTGTGTTGTCATCTATCTCATTTCTTAGGTCTAGTATTGTTTTATAAATTTTGGAGCTTCAGTGTTAGGTGCATATACATTTAGGACTATCATAGGTATTTTCCTGTTGGACTATACCGCTTATCATCATATAATGTCCTTCTTTGTCTTTTTTAGCTATTGTCACTTTAAAATCTGTTTTGTCTGTTGTAAGAATAGCTACTTCTGTTCACTTTTGGTATTCATTTGCATGGAATGTATAGTCCCACCTCTTTACCTTAAGTTTATGTGAGTCCTTATGTGTTAGGCGAGTGTCTTGAAGATAGCAGATACTCAGTTGGTGAATTCTTATCCATTCTGCCATTCTGTATCTTTTAATTGGAGCATCTGGCCGGGCACGGTAGCTCATGCCTGTAATCCCAGCACTTTAGGAGGCCGAGGTAGGTAGATCACCTGAGGTCAAAAGCTCGAGACCAGTCTGACCAACATGGAGAAATCTCGTCTCTACTAAACATACAAAATTAGCTGGGTGTGGTGGCACATGCCTGTAATCCCAGTTATTCAGGAGACCGAGGCAGGAGAATTGCTTGAACCCAGGAGGTGAAGACTGCAGTGAGCCGAGATTGTGCCATTTCATTCCAGCCTGGGCAATAAGAGCGAAACTCCGTCTCAAAAAAAAAAAGAAAAAGTAGAGCTTTTAGACTATTTGCATTCAGCATTAGTCTTGAGATGTGAGGTACTATTCTATTCATTATGCTAGTTGTTGCCCAAATACCTTTTTTTTTACATTGTGATATTGTTCTATAGGTCATGTGAGAATTACCCTCTAAGAATGTCCTACTTTGGTGTATTTTGAGGATTTGTTTTAAGATGTACAGCTTCTTTTAGTTCTTGTAGTGCTGACTTGGTAGTGACAAACTCTCTCAGCATTTGTTTGCCTAAAAAGGGCTGTATCTTTCCTTCATTTATGAAGTTTAGTTTTGCTGGATATAAAATTCTTGGCTGATAATTGTTTTGTTTAAGGAGGCTAATGCTAGGACCACAATCCCTTCTAGCTTGCACGGTTCCTGCTGAGAAATCTGCTGTTAATCTGATAGGTTTTCTTTGATAGGTTACCTGGTGCTTTTGCCTCACAGCTCTTAAGGACTGTTTCCTTCATCTTGACTTTAGATAACTTGATGACTATGTGCCTAGGTGATGATATTTTTGTGATGAACTTCTGGGTGTTCTTCAAGCTTCTTGTATTTGGATGTCCAGATCTCTAGCAAGGCCAGGGAAAATTTCCTCAATTATTCCCTCAAATGTTTTCCAGACTTCTATATTTCTGTTCTTCCTCAGGAACACCAATTATTCTTAGGTTTGGTCATTTAACATAATCCTAAACTTCTTGGCGGCTTTGTTACTTTTTTTAAATTCTTTTTTTTTTTTTTTTTTTGTCTTTGTTGGATTGGGTTAATTCAAAATCCTTGTGTCAAGCTCTGAAGTTCTTTATTCAATTTGTTTGATTCTATTGTTGAGACTTTCCAGTGTATTTTGCATTTCTCCAAGTGTGTCTTTCATTTCCAGAAGTTGTGATTGTTTTTTATTTGTGCTGTTTCTCTGGATAATTTCCCATCCATATCCTGAAAAATTTTTTGAATTTAAGTTGATATTGATCTTTCTCTGGTGCCTCTTGAGTAGCTTAATTAATTGACCTTCTGAATTATTTTTCTAGCAATTGAAAGATTTCTTATTGGTTTGGATCCATTGCTGGTCAGCTAGTGTGATCTTTTAGGGTACTAAAGAACCTGTTTTGTCATATTACCAGAATTGTTGTGTTGGTTCCTTCTCATTTGGGTAAACTATATCAGAGAAAAGATCTGGGGCTCAAGGGCTGCTCTTCAGATCCTTTTGTCCCATGGAGTGCTCCTGTGATGTGGCGCTCTCCCCCTTTTCCTAAGGATGGGGCTTCCTGAGAGCTGGATTCCAGTGATTGTTATTTCTCTTCTGAGCTAGCCACCCAGCAGAGCTATCAGGCTCCAGGCTGGTACTGGGGAGTATCTGCAAAGAGTCCTGTGATGTTGTCTGTCTTCAGGTCTCTCAGCAGCGGATACCAGCACCTGCTCTGGTGGAGGTAGCAGGGGAATGAGGTGGACTCTGTGTGGGACTCTGGTTGTAGTTCTGTTTAGTGCACTACTTTTCTTGAATGCTGATTGTGCTGGCAGCAAAGTTGTCACGTGGTCAGACTCTGGACATCTGGTTAGCCAAGATGTTACAGGCAGTGAGTTAGCTGTTGTTTTCTCCTTCTCAAGGGCAGGGTTGTTCTTTTATAAGTTGCTGTGTTGGTTGGCCTCCAGCCAGGAGGTGGCACTTTCAAAACATCATCAGCTGTGGTAGTATAGGGAGGAAACAAGCTTGCCCTAGGGTCACCTGGATAAGTACTCAGGTTTCTCAGGTGGTGGGCAGGGCTGTAGAACTCCCTAGAGATTTACGTCTTCGTCTTCAGCTACCAGGGCTGGTAGAGAAAAGCCATCAGGTAGGGGCAAGGTTAGATGTGTCTGAGCTCAGACTCTCCTTGGGTGGGGCTTGCTGCAGCTGCTGTGGGAGATAGGGGTGTTTTTCTCAGGTCAAAGGGATTATGGCTGCCTGGAGATAGGGGTGTGTTTCTCAGGCCAAAGGGATTATGGCTGCCTCTACTGCATCATACAGGTTGCCAGGTCAGTGAGGGAAAGCCAGCAGTGACAGGCTTCACCCAGCTCCCAGGTAGTCAGAAAGGCTGGTCTCACTCCCACTGTGCTCCCCCAACAACACAAGGTTCATATCCAGGCAGCTGGTGAGCAGGGATTCGAACAGGCTCCAGGCTACCAGCCTCTCCTCTGAGAAAGCAAGCAGGGCTTTCAGGCTTCGCCCCTCCCGCTGTGGCTTCTGTGCCTGTGTCTGCACTTCCCGTTTGCCCCCAACCCCGGACTCTGCCTTGGAAAATTTACACTTGGTCGATATTATTACAAAGTTCAGCAGGAACTTTCCTTCTTCCTGTGGTCTTTCCCTAATTCCACTGGCAGCCCTCCCCAAGGACACCTGTGAAATAAAGTCAGAAATGGGTTCCCTGGGCTTCCTTGGAGGCCGGCAGTGCCTACAGGCCTTTCCTGCTTCCTATTCTACTTTGATAATTCCCTCCACTCTCTAAATTCATTTCAGCTCTAGGTAAAGTTAAAGTCTTCTCTCGTCATCCAGATTTTCAGGCTCCCCGGTGAGGATGTATGTTTCGAGGCTGACTTTCACCCTCTCACACTTTGGGCACTCACAGTTTTTGACTGTTTCTTGGAATTTGCAGTGGCAAGCCACTTCTTTCAAAGGGTCTGTGAATTCTTTGTTTTCCTCGTATGTTCCTGTGGTAGTTCTTGGAGCAAAAGTTTATGATGTGGTCTCCACATGCTGTTCTGTCCATCTAAGTGGGAGCTACAAGTTAGTCCTGCCTCCTATTCACCATTTTCCCCTGAAGGCTTCAAGACCATGTCTTTTTTAAAAATTATTTTTGTTGGGAAGCTAAGGTGGGCAGATCACAAGGTCAGGATTTCAAGACCAGCTTGACCAACATGGTAAAACCCCATCTAAAATCATAAAAAAATTAGCTGGGCAAGGTGACACGTGCCTGTAATCTCAGCTACTTGGGAGACAGAGGCAGGAGAATCGCTTGAACCAGGACCCAGAAGGTAGAGGTTGCAGTGAGCCAAGATCATGCTGCTGTACTCTAGCCTGGGCTACAGAGCAAGAGTCTGTCTCAAAAAAAAAAATTATTTTTGATACAATCTTTACTTGATTTGTATTGTCATTGTATTCCTAAGAAATTCAAGTGTCTATTATAAAATCCTAATAACTTTGTGTTGATATGTTAAACACAATTAGTAGTAGGCTTAATTAGATACAGATTTTTTAGCTACATGATTGTCAGTTCAAGTGAAAGTCCCAGGGTTGAAGGACAATTTTTGCTTCTATAGCATTGTTGTGTGCACTGAATGTGACCTAGTATGTATCCACCATGGCTTCTGACCAATTATTGTGACAACAAAAACACTCCCACAAATTCATAAAACGTCCACTAGGGGGTAGTACCACTCCATTGAGAACCACTGCTGAAGAGCTTTAGTCTTTAATATGATAATATGAACTGCAAAGACAGAAACAAGGATAGGATACTTTTTTCCCGCAAGTACAGGTGGTACCACGTCACTAATCACACTTCTGGAAATGTTGGTATTAATAATTTTTAAAAGTGTATTCAATAGTGAGGACATACTATCTGTCACAAGTGAACAGCTAGAACGTTTTGGAGACGTGTTCCATGGATGATGGAAAGCCTGATACTTGGCTGAATCTCTCAATGCACTAACAATACAGAAAAGATGTCATCTCTAAGAAGATAAAAGGGAAGGAGCTGATAGAGACTTTCTAGTATACTCAGACATCACAGACACAGCCTGAGTCTCATTAGTGCTATTCAGAATAAATGATTTTTTAAGTTTCATATGTGGAGTCTAGGCTGTTGCTTTGAAGTTAGCCTTAGAGTCCTTAGACGTATTCATTGATAAAACTTATTTTTCAAGGGCTATAAGTGTCTCTAGGCCTATTTCCCAAAAGGAAAGGGGACTTGTGGATATCAGCCCAGTCAATGAGGGAGAGAGTGTGGACTATTTTTTCACTATCAATTCAAAATATAAAATTTAGACAATGAAATGTTTATTTTCACTCTTTTCCCAAGCCTGTAGATTTTATAAATGTTGAAAGACCTATTTAAATTGGGAAGTCTACATTTTAGAATTTACTTTTCTCAAACCTGGCTTTAACTTATAACCCAATGTTTACCAGAAAAATAAATCAAAGCCACATTATTCAGGGCCTAGTGAGGCTAAAAATGTCCTGATCTCTACCATGAGTAGAAACAGACTCAAGTAAACAATTACAGAGCAATTGGTGAGCACTATTAGCCACAGGATCACAGAGAAAAGACACTTCTTCAACTTGGAGCTTAAAAAGAGTTTCTTGAAGACTAACT
The DNA here is from genome assembly GCF_030222135.1 of Aotus nancymaae. Lineage (NCBI taxonomy): Eukaryota > Metazoa > Chordata > Mammalia > Primates > Aotidae > Aotus > Aotus nancymaae. The sequence goes on along the minus strand of NW_026988431.1, from coordinate 54,004,336 downwards.
AGGAGGGGACCAGAATTATCTGCTTAATTATACTGTCAATTTTAACAGATGTGAAGCATGAGAATAATGTTTCTGATTTTCAGAAGTATTTATCAGGCATTGGTACCACCTGGTGGCCATTTTAATTAAACCTAAAATTGTTGTTTAAAAGAACTGGAGGCTTTTTCCCTTTACTAGGCCAGAGGATCGCTGGAGTCCAGGAGGTCAAAGCTACAGTGGCCTGTGATGGTGCCACTGCACTCCAACTAAGGTGACAATGAGAACCTGCCTCAAAAAAAGAAAAAAAAAATTACAGCTATAACTACATCAAAGTTAAATATTTCTGTTTAGCAAAGGACACCATACACAACAAACAATATATTTTCCATGCCTAAAACCAACATTAGAGTAAGCATCACTTTATACCTATCAAAAATTAGGGGGAAAAGCCTGATGATACTATCAAGTGTTAGTGAAACTATGAAGAAACAGAAACCTTCAAGTACTGCTGGTAGGAAAGAAATTTGACAGTCCTTATAGTTAGCTATCTGTGGGAGACCAGAATATGCCTTCCCTAAATAAAGGATTGTTGAGCTAAAGATGATTAAGCAGCAGCAGATGGGCCAGGTGCGGTGGCTCACGTCTGTAATTCCAGCACTTTGGGAAGCCAAGGAGGCGAATCACCTGAGGTCAGGAGTTTGAGACCAGTCTGGTCAACATGATGAAAACCCATCTCTACTAAATATACAAAAATTAGCTAGGTGTGGTGGTGGGTGCCTGTAATGCCAGCTACTTGGGCGGCTGAGGCATGAGAATCACTTGAACCTGGGAGGTGGAGGTTGCAGTAAGTCAAGATCATGCCACTGCACTCCAGCCTGGGTGACAGAGTAAGACTGGCTCCAGAAGAAAAAAAAGCAGCAGCAGCAGCAGATGCAGGAGAGCTCTCTGCCCTCCTTCTATTTGCCTGAAAGCAGGACACAGATTCATAAGAAAAAGGGTATCCTGCTACCTCATGGACAACAAAGGTTAACCACTGAAGACGGCTTTAAACCCTCATCAGCCTTGAAATGATACCGGAGGAAATTCATTTTCACAAGCTTGGCTAACCTTTATCTGCCATTTGCCTGCCTTCCCCACAAGTTGCTACTTGTAGAGACCCCAAGTCTTTTTCCTTTGTGCTGTCACTTCTCTAAAAATTTACTGTTCTTTGTTGAAAATAAAAGCTGGAATTCAAAGCTACCTCTTTGAGAACTACTCATTGTCTGGGTGTCTCCCTGGTATGTATAAAATATACAAGTTAATAAACTTGTTTTTCTCTTGTTAATCTGTCTTAACAGGGGTCTTTTCCAATTACAAAGGTATGGGAGTTATTTTCTCCCTACATATGCATCCTACAACCCAACAATCACATTCCTGGATGTATTCATTTTCTATTTCTGTGTAACAAATTACTCCATGATTTGGTGGCTTAAAAATAAATAATAAAACAACATTTAGTAAAACAACACTTATTATCTCAAAGGTTAAAAAGTCAAACATGACTTTCCCGAATGCCCTGAATCACAATCTTTCTAAAGACTGCAATCAAGGACCTGGTGCCATAGCCAGTTTAAGGATCAATGTGGTTGTTGGTAAGCTCAGAAGATTCATTTCCAAGCTCACTCATATAGTGTTGCAGGCCCTAAGGGACATCAGTTGTTGGCCAGGGACATCAGTTCCTTGCCACATGGACCTCTTCATAGGAAGCAGCTCACTTCCTCCAGTGCAAGAGCTCCAAAAGAGAGGGAATAAGAAATGGTGAGCAAGACAGAAGTCACAGTTTCTCTGAAAACCAATTTCGGAAGTTACATCACATTATATTTGAAACAATTCTATTTGTTAGAAAAGAATCACTACACCTAGCCCATATTAAAAGGAAAAACATTAAATAAGAGCATGAATATCAGGAGGGAGGAAACATGGAAGCCATTTTAGAGGCTGCCTACCACACTGGGTATGTGTCCCAGAAACTCTTAACAAGGCCTCAAAATAAAAGAAAAAAAAATGAACTCTTTATCACGGCATTGCGCAAGATAATTGCAGGTGACTGACATGCCCAACGATGGGAAAATGGATAAGAGAAAAGGTAGTATATGCATACGGCAGAATACTATGTAATAAAAAAGAGTGAACCAAATTTATAAACAACAACATAGACCCATTTTAAAAACCTAATGCTGTCAGTATAAAAAAGTAATAAATAATAAAATACTTAGCACAACAGTATTTCCTTAAATGTAACCCATAAATAACAGTGTGGAGATTTTATTTTATACATATATATGTATGTATATATATGTTTTTACATATATATATATTTCAATGTATCTAAATAGGAGTATGGGAAGTAGACATGCATGGCATGAGTGACAACAAGAGAAAGGAATGAGCATAATGACTTACAAGGACCAAAAACAGTGTGCAGTGAACTGAGAATAATCAATTCAATTCTATGGATCTAAAGGTCTTAAAAACAAAGCCCAAAACTACACATGTATGAAGTCTTTGTACAGGTTATTTACCTGTTCGTTTTCAGCCCACCTACCCTTCTATACTCTGAACATCTCGGGCTGGGAGGTATCAAACTACATTTCCAGGCTCTCTTGCCTCTCTTGTTAGGCACCTAGGGAACTGAGAAGGCTGAAAAAAGAGAAAGGCTTTTGACTCCCAATGTGTGGCAGTTGGTGGCAGATACTCTTGCAGCTCTGAGAATGAAGTGAATCCAGATGACCAGCAAAGGCAGAGGCAAAACCCTTTAGCTAAGTGACACCTCTTCAGCCAATCCAAGCTTGACTCTAACTGTGCCTCCAATGGTGCAGCAGCCAGCCCAGAGTTATCTCCAACTTCTGATCCCTGAATATCAATCACCCCTTCATCTTCCTTTTTACTGGTCCAGCCCTATTCGTCTTTCTTTTTGCACTTCCAGCCCTTTTATGTCAGAGCACCTGAAAAATACTGCTTTACTATTAACCTCAGAATAATTAGACCCCAAAATTTTAAACAATGAAATTCCTGTTTTACGATGAGGAAACTGAGTTAAAATAAGGTAGTTGTCTGAGGGTCACAGTAAGAGCTGGGATTTATACCCAGGACATCTGGTTCCTCAGCCTATGCACTTAATCATATTCTCTACACTTTCTTTCACACACGTATGTATAGAGTAAAAATATACTTCCATATGGTATCATATTAAAGGAAAGAAATGCATGGAAAAGTTAGCTAAATAATGTCTGTAGGCCTTTTAAGTAAATATGTTTATTTTGAATCCTCAATCCTTAGAAAAAGGAAAATGTGGAAAAAATAGTTATAAAATAAAGGGACATAACCAGTCTCCCTTCCTTCTTGATAAATTATTTCATATGCTGAGGTAAAATTAAATAAATTTCCGTATGTCATACCATAGATCTGCTGCTAAACTTTTCAAAGTTTAGTCAGAGGGGCATGCCAGATTAGATGAGGATATTATCAGACCTATTCTAACTGCCCAGTGGGTTCACCTTCCCCACTGCCTAGACAGCCAATTTATCAAGACAGGAGAATTGCAGTAGAGAAAGAGTAATTCACGCAAAGCCACTGTGCCGGAAACCAGTTTTATTATTACTCAAATCAGTCTCCCCATATGGGATCAGAGTTTTTAAAGACAATTTGGTGGGTAGGGTCTTGGGAAGTGGGGAGTGCTGATTGGTCAGGTTGGAGATAAAATCATAGGGGGGTCAAAGGGAGTTTTTCTTGCTGTCTTCTATTCCTGGGTGGGATGGCAGAACTGGTTGAGCTAGATTACGGGTCTGAGTAGTATCCACTGATCCAATGAGTACAGGGTCTGCAAAATATCTCAAGTACTGATCTTAGGTTTTACAATAGTGATGTTCTCCCCAGGAGCAATTTGGGGAAGTTCAGACTCTTGGAGCCAAAGTTGCATGACCCCTGAACTATAATTTCTAATCCTGTAGCTAATTTGTTAGTCCTACAAAGGCAGACTGGTCTCCAGGTGGTAAAAGGGTCTTTTGAGAAAACAAAATTATTATCAGTTTTGTTTCAGAATCAAACCATGAACTGAATTCCTTCCCAAAGTTAGTTCAGCCTATGCCCAGGAATGAACAAGGACAACTTAAAGGTTAGAAGCAAGATGGAGTTGGTTAGGTCTGATTTCTTTTACTATAATCATTTCCTCAGTTGAATTTTTCAAAGGCGGTTTCACTATTTCCCATGTTAGATTTTCTTTCATCATAAGGTATTTTGAAATACCAAAAGAAGTACTAAGAAAAGCCATATTACACCCTTTAAAATTATCTTTTAAAAAACAGAAAGTATTTCTCTTATTCTTGCTTACACTGTACATTCTCAAACCACAGAACCATGGAAAAAAGTATAGGACACTGATGTTACTATTACTGAAATAGGTTAAAGTCCAAAGCTAGAAGCTGTCAGAATACTTTATTCCCCAAGCTGGTAAGTCTTCATCCAACTTTTATGGGCTTCAGCTTCCAAATATCTGACAGCAAACAAGCATATTTCTGCAAACATTCACATTGCTAAACACTCCTAATGAAAATAAGTTCCTTTTCATTTTCTAAGACAGAAGTCTTTCTGGATTGCCAAAATTAAAAATTGCTAGTCCTCTGTTACGTGCCACCTCCCTAACAATAACCTCACGTAAAAGGAAGCTCTGTTTTTCTCTTTTCGTTTATCTAGTACCATCCTCTTCCCTTTTGCTAACATTAGCAATAACAACTAAAAAAAAAAAAATTGGTCCCTTTATGGAACTCTTCTAAAATAGATTAGATAGAACTGAATAAACATACACACGCTCTTTCTGCCATACTAACTTTTCTCTAAAGAACATCTCAGAAATCAGTGATGAATAGGTTGCTCAAAAAACTGTCAATATTCACTCAAGTTTCTCTAAATCATCTAATAGCAAAGGAAGAATTATTTCTTTTCCTCTAACACTAGCTTATATTAGCTCATATAAATATATAATTATTCACCTTATAAACCTTATATATATAACATGGCAATACTTTTAACTCAACTTTATTCTGAAATAATTATAGGTGCACAGAAAAAAAATGAATATACAGCTGATCCTTGAACAGCATGAATGTTAGGGCCCACCACCCACACCACTGAAAATCCACAGATCATCCCCTAAAACTTAACTATTAACAGCCTACTATGGACTGGAAGCCTTCACAATAACATAGTCAATTAACACATATTTTAGATGTTATATATATTATATACTGTATTCCTACAATAAAGTAAGCTAGAGAAAAGAACATGTTATTAAGAAAGTCAAGAGAAAACACATTTACAGTACTGTGTTGAATTTATGGATACTGTAAGTTGACACCATCTGTTTACAAGGTGAACCATCTGAAATGGTGGACACAGCTGCAAACCTCAATCTACAGTACATATCAAGCAACTCAATGTTTTCTTGTCATGATTTTTCTCTGCTTCTTGGGAGCACTTTCAGCATTACTAGTGGCATTTCATAAGGGTCACATGGTGTTATTTAAAGTTTACAGTATTGCACTGAACACAATGAAAAATATGCAAGAACCAAGAGAGATCAATCACTTTTTACTGTGATAAGCAATTTACCAGAGAAATGAGCTGCTCATGCAGAGATGATTAGAGTCACATGGCATTTTAACTGGATACTCCCAACATGAGCTCACTACAATAGCAACAGGAAATGGCTACAAAATTATTATAATACTACAGTGTCACTACAGTTAATTTTATGAAGTTATGACTGAATACTACATTTTTACATCTGTTTATATTTCTTGGAAGGTGAATGGCACCATGTATAAGACGTGTTTGATAAATGTTAACTTTTTATAATATATTTGTGTATATTTTATGGTAGTAAATGATAAAATAGACAAGTATACATTTTATGCATTCATGCCATGTCTTTTTCTTAATTTTTTGATATTTCTAGGCTACATGGTTTGTCTGGTTTTTCAAATTGTTGCAAATCTTCAAAATATTTTCCAATATATTTACTGAAAAAAATCCACCTACAAGTGAACCCTCACAGTTCAAACACATGTTGTTCAAGGGTCAACTGGGAAGTCTCCCCCAATGGTAACATCTCACATAACATAGTACAGTATCAAAACTAGGAAACTCACACTGCCACAAGCCAATATCTAAAGTAAGAGGCTGCCCAGTCTGAAGTAAGACTGAGAACACTTGGCGTTATGTCTTCTTAGCCTCCCCAATCCCTCCTTGTATATTAGTCTGTTTTCACACTGCTCTAAAGAACTATCTGAGACTGCGTAATTTATGAAGAAAAGAGGTTTAATTGATTCCCAGTTCCACAGGCTTAACAGGAAGCAACACTGGAAGGCCTCAGGAAACTTATAATCGTGGTAGAAGGCAAACGGAAAGCAAGCACCTTCTTCACATGGTGGCAGGAGATGGGGAGAGGGGAAATGCCAAACACTGATGTCCATCAGATCTCATGAGAACTCACTCACTATCACAAGAACGGCATAGGGAAAACCATCACCCCATGATCCAATCACCTCCCACCATGTCCCTCCCCCAACACTGGGAATTACAATTCAACATGAGATTTGGGTGGAGACACAGAGTCAAACCATACCACTCCTCCACTTCAAGCCACCTTCCGGAGTACTATTAAAACCAGTAAAACCTGTACTGTGTAGAAATGATGTATGGAGATTCACTAAAGGTAATTTTTGTACCCACTCAAGAAAACAGTAGCAGAAAAGTCAGGCTACGTTAAAGGAATCTATAAGGGTACATCTACTCTCATCTGAACTTTAACCCTAGTATGTGTTTGGGGAAAGAGGGTTGCCCTAATTCTACAATCAGACCAAGTATTACCCATCAGAAGTTGCACAGTGAAATGAATTGTAAAGATGTAGAGAGTATCAGTTAGCTATTGCCAATAATGCTGCATAAGAAACCACCCCAAAACTCAGTGGCTTAAAATAATAATCATTTATTCTCATATTTATGGGTTTGAGTTGTTTGGGGTAACACTGCTTCAAAAGTTCCATCCTGAGTCCTGTTGGGGAGGTAGTGACTACCCAGAAATGTTTTTCCAGTGGTGATGGAAGAAGGACAAGAACACAAGTGCAAATAAGCATCTTTGTTCCCTGACAAAGATGAAATACTCTCAGGAATAATACTTTAATCCTTAACTATTTATTTTTCCCTGACTATGAGTATCAGACCATTTCCTATAAAGAAAGCAAGAGGAAAAGCATGACTAGGGAGGGCAAAAAGTAAGGTGTAAAGGGAACAATCCCAAATAAACTTCTGCTCCATCACTTTTGCTCCATCACAAATTTACCTAGGGTCAAAGTCTATCTATTATCACAAAAGGCAAAATGCCAAAATAGGAACTTTACCAATAGAATGTGGACTTTTTAAAGACTCTCCTTGAGACAAAGAATAAGACATTCCAGGCTATTCAGTATCATCATCTTAGGAATCTAGTAATATTCCATGGAGGCTTCTACAGCACTCTCTTAGTATATAACACTCTTGAATCCAGATGTACACTGATTTATCTTGCCCTTTGTTGAGTAGTCAGCCCATCAGCATTATTCTGGTCTAAATCTATAAACACAGGAAAACTACCCAACATATTTTCTAATTCTTGAATATTCGCCAATAGTTTTTCTTCTCTGTATAGGTCATTTGTGGTTCTCTGTTCACATGATTATTTATAAATAGCATATGTGACATTATATAAAGTTACCTGGAGGAAGAAAATAATTTACTGTGTGTTAAAATTGAACAGTCTGTGCTAATACCACAGTATCAGACTTCTGTGGTTGACTAATTAGCACTACTCATATAAAATTTAACAATGTATAAGATTAGATGCAGATTTGGCTTCTATAAACAAAATGAAGTCTTGACCAATACAAACAACTCCCTTTACAAGTTATATTTACCACCTTTCCAAAGCCTTAAAAATTTGCTTGACTTCTTGCCTCATGAATGGACTCTCAAAGAATTAAAGCAAATCAATATCCAACCATGAAGACCACTCATTTTTCAAAATATAGCTCAAATCAGATTGTAATAACTACATACTTGAGGACCTATGCATTGTGTTATATTTATGCTGCCCTAAAGAAATACATAGCCTAGTTGGAGACAAAGACACATATATATAAAAATGGTAATAACTCATGAGGTTTATAAAAACTAACCATGTAGGACAGATGGTAACTGCTATAGAAGTTCAACGAACAGATCACTATAGACTGAGCTTCACCTGAATGGAGCCTAGAAAATATTAAAAGAGAAAACATGCCAAACATCAAGAACAGTAAGATTATAAAAGAGACAGTCTCATAAACTACATTACATGGTAGGTACAACCTTTCTGAAAAGGATTTCTCTATGTACTGAGATTCTTGTATGCTCTTTGACACAGTAAATTCATTCTTACATATATGTTCTGAGAAAAATAATGAGAAATGAAACAGAGTTTTACAGAAAAAAAAAGAAAAAACCTGGAAATGCCCAGTAACAAATATTGTTAATCCAGTATTGGTATGTCAGAGTATCAATTGTCTAATGTCACAACAATGCTCTGTATGAATCATAAATCCTCTTTCCTCCAGATATTGAGGGTTAAAAAAAAAAAGAAATAAATAAAGAAAAAAAAATCATAAATCCTCAGGGGCATACAAGTTTATTGCTCATGTGTCTGGGGTGAGTTAGGGTTTGGTTAGGCAGCTCTATTCTTAGCTGTGCTTGCTCACATGTCTGAGGGTTAGCTGGCTTCAGGTATGGCAACCTGGGTTTGTTCTTCCTCTCTACAAGATTCAACTAAGCATGTTCTCACAGCAGTGGCAAAGGACCAAGAGAAAACATGCAAGCTCTCTGAGGCTTAGGCTCAGAACCTGCACCTTATTCTAATCTCCATAGCCTGGAATAAAAGTAAAAGGGCACTACAAAGTGACACCAGAAGAAACAATCTGGTGATGCATCTTAAAGAACTAGAAAAGCAAGAGCAAACCAAACCAAAATTTAGTAGAAGAAAAGAAGTAATAAAGATCAGAGCAGAAATAAATGAAATTGAAATAAAATACAAAAGATCAACAAAATAAAAGGTTGATTTTTCTGAAAAGATAAAGAAAACTGGTGACCTTTTAGTCAGACTAACTAAGAAAAAAAGAAAAAAGACCCAAATAAATAAAATCAGAGATGAAAAAGGAAACATTACAACAAATACTGTAGAAATTAGAAGGATCATTAGAGACTACTGGGAGCAAGTATACGCCAATAAATGGGAAAACCTAGAAGAAATGGATAAATTCCTAGACACATAAAACCTAGTAAGATTGAACCATGAAGAAATCCAAAATCTGAACAGAGCAATAAAAAATAACAAGATCAAAGCCAAAAAGTCTCCCAGCAAAGAAAAGCCTGGGACTTGATGGCTTCACTGCAGAATTTTAGCAAACATTTAAGGAAGAGCTAATACCAATCCTACTCAAACTCTTCTAAAAAATAAAGAAGGAGGGAATACTTCCAAACTCATCCTATGAGGCCATTATTACTCTGACTATTAACCAGGTACATATTAAAAAAAAAACAAAAAAGCTATAGATCAATATCACTGATGAATATTTATGTAAAAATCCTCAACAAAATACTAGCAAACAAAATTCAACAACATATAAAAAGGCCATTCATCATGACCAACTGGAATTTATCCCAGGGCGGCAAATAGTTCAACATATGTAAATCAATCAACGTGATATACCATATCAACAGAACGAAAGACAAAAAAAATGATCATTTCAATTGATGCTAAAACAAGCATTTGATAAAACTCAACATCTGTTCCAGATAAAAACTCCAAAAATACTAAGAACAAACCTCAACATAATATAAGTCATATATGGTAGACTCACAACTAGTACCATGCTGAATGGGAAAAAAAACTGAAAGCCTTTCCTCTAAGATCTGAAATACAACAAAGATGCTCACTTTCACCACTCTTATTCATCATAGTACTGGAAGTCCTAGCTAGAGCAATCAGGCAAGAGAAAGAAATAAAAGACATCCAAATCGGAAAGAAAGACGTCAAATTATCCTTGTTTGCCAATGATAAGATCTTTTAATTAGAAAAATCTGAAGACCACCAAAAAAACTATTAGAACTGATAAACAAATTCAGTAAAGTTGTATAATACAAAATCAACATATAAAAATCAGTAGAAATTCTATATGCCAACAATAAACAATCTGAAAAGGAAATCAATAAAGTAATTTCATTTACAATGGCTACAAATAAAATTAAATATCTAGGAATTTTAAAAAGTGAAGATCTCTACAATGAAAACTATAAAACACTGATGTACAAAATTGAAGAGGACACAAAAAAATAGAAAGATATCCCATGTTAATGAATTAAAAGAATCAATATTGTTAAAATGTCCATACTACCCAAAGTAATTTACAGATTCAATGCAATCCCTATCAAAGTATCAATGACATTCTACACAGAAATGGAAAAAAAAAATCCTAAAATGTAAATGAAACCACAAAAGACCCAGAATAGCCAAAGCTATCTGAAGCAAAAAGAAGAAAACTGGAGGAATCACATTACCTGACTTTAAATTATACTACAAAGGTATAATAACCAAAACAGCCTGGTACTGGCATAGAAACAGACACAGACCAATAGAACTGAATAGAGAGACCAGAAACAAATCCATACATCCCCCATGAGCTCATTTTTGACAAAGGTGCCAAGCACATACATTGGGGAAAGGACAGTTTCTTCCAATGAACTGTACTGGGAAAAGTGGATTATCAATATGCAGAAGAATAAAACTAGACCCATCTCCTACCACATACAAAAATTTTAAAAAATGAATTAAAGACTTAAATCTAAGATCTCAAACTATGAAACTAACAAGAGAAAACATTGGAGAATCTCTCCAGGACGTCGATCTGAGCAAGGATTTCTTGAGTAATACCCTAAAAGCACAGGTAACCAAAGCAAAATTGGGCAAATAAGATCACATAAAATTAAAAAGATTCTGCACAGCAAAGGAAACAATCAACAAAGTGAAGACATAACCCATAGAATGGGAGAACATACTTGCAAACTATCCATCTGATAAGGAATTATTAACCAGAATACATAAGGAGCTCAAACAACTCTATAGGAAAAAAATCTAATAATCCAATCAAAACACGAGCAAAAGATTTGAATAGACATTTCTCAATACACATTTCACATACAAATGGGAAGCAGGTGAAAAGATGTTCAACATCACTGATTATCAGAGAAATACAAATCAAAACTACAATGAGATATCATCTCACTCCAGTAAAACTATAAAGACAGTAAAATGATTAGTGGTTGCTAAGAGTTTAGGGTTCAGGATGAATAGGGGAAGCACAGGTCATTTTTAGGACACTAAAATTCTGTATAATAGTATAATGCAGATACAAGACATTACCAATCTGTCAAAACCCTAGAAATTTACAACACAAAAAATAAATTTAACAAAATCATTGAGGTCAAGTGATCCCAGGAAGAAATGCAGACTATGTATGATAAGACTAACTCTTTTACAAGTATATGAAATAATTGCACTAAAGGGAATGGGGAAAAGGTGCTGACTGAAGTAACTCTGGAAATGAGTACAGTCAGTAATACTAGGGGCAAAAGGGAACTGCACATAAAGCATTTATGGTAGTTAATAAAGTTGTTTTTTACAGGGTGCAGGTTAGTAATTCTTGTACTACTATACTTGTATACTGAAATTTAATAAGTAAATGGATGACAGATAATGGAAATCAGGTGTTGGAGTGGGAGTTCACAGATAAACAAGGATAGGAAGCTAGACTGATCCAAGCAGTAATTAATTATAATTGGAGACATCAGTATGACTTCATGTTTACTTTAATGTAGATATATTTGGTTACATATAGAAGTATTTACAAATATATATAAATACATAGGTTAGTAAAACAGCATTTTAAAAAATTCTGTTAACTAAGAGGAACTAAATAAAATGACCCCTCAGTAGCAGCAAGCATACCCAGCACCTAGATGTTGGTTTCTAAAACTATTCTCCAATTTAAAAAAAAAAAAAAGAGTTCCTTGCAAAAATGACCAATTCTAGGGCAATAAATATACAAGATGAATCTGCAACAGCTTATAGTATAAGAATGTAAGGAAATGCTCAACACACACACACAACATAACACAATGATGGGGGTTTGTCAAGGACCATACCCCCAAAAGAGACAACTGAAAGAGTTCCTAATGGCCAAAGCTAGAACAATTCAAAAAACAAACTAATTAAAATAGTATCAGATTATAACACAAAGTATAAAATAAATATTCATGACTCTATATGACTATACATGATTGAAATAATTAGTAAATTACAAAGAGACAAATCTCCCATCCAGGAGAATTCGAAATAATTTATGTAGATACCCCATGGTTAAGGAGGGGCAGTATAACTCAACACCTCTTAGGTGTGGGCTGTGCAGAGTGACTTCCTTCCAAAGTTTACAGTAAGGAAAGGGGGAAAAAAGAGTAACTTTACAGTGGAGATATCTGACAAGCACTACCTCAGTCAGGGTCAACATCAACATTGAGAAATCATGTTGATAGTAAGCACCACTGAAATTATGTCATGTAAATGGTACTTTGCCTCTATCGTTTTTCTCCCAATAAACTATAACCCATCTTATCATGAGAAAACATCAGACAAATTCCAATAGCAGGGCATCCTATAAAATATCTGAGCAGTATTCCTCAAAACTGTTAAGATCATCAAAAACAAAGGAAATCGAAGAAACTGCCACTACCAAGAGGAGCATAAGGAAACATGACAACTAAATGTTGGATGGAGCCCTGGAAAAGAAAATTAGATAATATCTAAAGAACTCTAAATATATGTATTTTAGTTAATAATAATGTATCAATATTGGCTCATTAATTATAACAAAGGTATAATTATATTTTATATCATGCTGATATAAAATGTTAATAGGGAAAACCGGGCATGAGAATATGGGAATTCCCTATACTGTTTTCTTAATTTTTCTGTAAGCGTAAAATTAAATAGAAAATAAAGTGTGTTAAAAAACAAAAATATCAAAATGTTAACAGTGACAAAATGTTAACAGTGAATCCCTGTGGTAGGTTATGGGTAATTTCTAGTTTTGTCTTTATGGTTCCCTATACCATATCAACTTTCTAGAACAAACTCTATGACTCTATGCTGCTCTAAAACGTGTATGCACACAGAATGAAACAATTAACAAGTCATTTCTCAACTTGTTTAAATATTAAACACTAAAACTGTTTATAAATTTTAAAAGCAGATACTATTGAATTACAATTTGTTGCATACTGACTATGCTAAGAATTTTAGCAATCTTCTATGTAGTGAACAGTATTATGCCCTTTTTAAAAAACTAAAGAAATAGATGTTCAGAAAGTTTCAGTCATATAGCTAGTAAAGTGACAGGTAAGATGATTCCAAAACATTTTCATTTTCATCATACAGCCTCCCAAGAATTGTCCAGCACTTAATAAACTAGTTCTAGTACATATTTTGTCTTAAAGTACTTCACAACAATGCTGTAAAGCAGGTGATAAAGATCATATTTATGTGAAACTGTGTCAGAAGGTAAATGTGTGACAGACAGCACTGCAGTGCTGACTCCAACAAAAACAAAATAAAACTGCCATCAGTTAAAACAATACAAGCAACATCGCTACAGAAACATAGCAGCTGCCCAACCTATTCCAAATAACGTTTAATTACTAGAGAACTTGTTTTGTCAGACTACACCATGAATCATGTCTCTTCCGTAGACAATAAGGCAGTTTTCAAAATGTATCAAGTCAATCAACTAAAATTGAATTTTCTTATCACATTATTTTGAAGTACAGAAAGATACCTAGACTGATTTCTTGCCATCATCAAGGCTCACTACCCCCCACTGATCAAGTTATTTCAGCATGTGACAGAACTGATAAGCTGAGAACGAGTAACACTGACATCAGTTTTTTTTATAAAGCCTTTTCATGATTCCTTAAATCACAGATGACTCAACTCAAACTGCCCTATTTTTAAGTATATTGGTTCCTCATGATGCAAAATAAGCTAAGAAGAGTAGATTACATGTGAGGCCTGAACAAGAAAAATTCAAATCCTGCCCAAAGACTTTTATCAGCATCCATGAACAAGATCAAATACAGAGAAGCACCTGTCAAAAGGATGTAAGCCCCGGCTTGAAGGGGTACCCACTGGCCAATTCTGGAACAATATTAACATCAAAATAAAAACAACAAGAAAACAACCAATCTGCTATGGACTAGATGTTTATGTTGCCCCAAAATTGATTATGTTGACACCCTAATCTCTAATGTGATGGCATTAGGAGGTGGGTCATTAAGAGGTAATTAACTAGGTCATGAAAGTGGAGCCCTTACTGATGGGCTTAGTGCTCTTACAAAGGGATGAGACATTCTAGAGAGCTCTCCCTCTGCTATGTGAGAAGATGGCAAGAAATAGCCACGTATGTGCAAACCAGGAAGAGGGTTCTCACCAGAATCTGACCACGCTAGCTAGCACCCTGATCTCAGACTTCCTAGCCTCCAGAACTGTGAAAAAAATGTTTGCTTTTTTATTAAACTACCTAGTCTATGGTATTCTGTTATAGCAACACCATCTAAAACACAACCCAATTCTCAAAAATAGATGAAAGATTTGAACAGCCATTTCACTGACAAAAAGATATACATAACAAATAAGCACATGAAAGGTGTTCAGTATTATTGGCCAGTATGGAAATGCAAATTAAAATCACAAAAAGACACCACCATCCACCTATCTGGATGGCTTCTTTTTTAAACTGACACCACCAAAAAATGACAAGGAAGAAGAGGAAGTGAAACTCCCATACACTGCTGGTGAGAAAGCACAGTGGCACAAGCCACTTTGGAAAACAGTTTGGCAGGTTTTTACAAAGTTAAATATACACTTAACTATAGGAGCCAACAATCCCACTCCTAGTTACTTACCCAAGTAAAATTAAAACCTGTACAGAAATGTTCATAGCAGCTTTACTCCTAATCAGCAAAAACTAGAAACTCAAACATACCTGAACATAGGAATGGATAAACGGTCGTGTATATATATATACACACACCCACACACAGACACACACACACATAATGCAATATTACTCAGAAATAAAAAGGAAACCACTTTGATTTACACATCACCTTACATGAATTACAAGTGCACCACGCTGAGTGAAAGAAACCAAACTTAAAAGGCTACATACTGTATGATTTCATTTATATATTTTGGAAAAAGCAACTATGAAGTCAGAGAACAGATCAGAAGTTGCCAGGGGTTAAGGATGGAAGGATTTGGAAAAAAAAAAAAAACGTGGAATTTTTGGGGGGTGGATGTGATAGAACTGTTCTATAATTGGATTGTAGTAATTACATGATCTATGTGTTAAAAATTATAGATCCATACGTCAAAAAGACATTTCACTGTCTGTACACTGAAAATATTTTTTTTGAAAAATCAAGTAAAAATAACAATGGCAAAGGGCTAAATCCCATTGTATTAAAGTAAAAATTCAAGAGTCCACAATGATGTGAAAAACAAATGAATAAGTAAATATACGAAAAAAGAGCTCTTCTTTATAACAGAAAACCAACAAATAACCAAGTTTGGGAACATCTGGGCTAATCAACAGCATATGCTTCCTGATTCTATGCATTGAGAAATTGGCCTCACTCCTGGTATAGTTCTACCAAAAAGACATAACCTAAAATTAATCATGAGAAAGCATCGGACAAACCCAAATTGAGGTCACGCTACAAAACAACTGGCTTGGACTCTTCAAAAATATCAATTACATAAAACATTACACTCAGAACTGGTCCAGATTAAAGAAGACTGAAGAGATATGAGAACCTAATACATCACACAATCTTAGATTTACTATTTTTATTAAGGACTTTATTGGAATAACTGACATCTCAATATGGTCTATCAATTAGATAACAGTTTTGTATCAATGTTCATTTTCTGATAGTGATCACTACATTGTGATTCAAGACTCCCTTGTTTGGTCGGGGGAACACTGAAATATTTAGAGGATAAAGATGCATCATGGCTGCATTTTACTCTTAAATGGTTTAGGAAAAAATAATTAGTGAGAAGGGGAAAGAAAGCAAATTAGGTAAAATGTTTACATTTGGTAAATGTGGGCAAATGGTATCCAGGAATTCTTGCAACCTTTCCGTAAGTCTGAAGTTATGGATTAATTAAAAATGTTTTTTAATTTTAACATTCCTTCAGCTAGAAATAACATACCTAGTTATGCAAGGACTGACTCAATGTGAACACATTTACTAAAATTAAAGAGTCTAGGAAAACTCAGTTTTCCTAAGTACTGACCAGGGAGGCATCTCCTGGCAAACAGCCCAGAGCTTCTGATTTAGTGAATGTTCTACTGTGGCAAGGAACTAGCTTGATGCTGTTAAACATCTCAATTACACAAGCAACTCTACCCCCCAACTTTTCTTGCTCATCAGTGATTTTATTGGGGGTGTGGGGGGACAGAGTCTCACTCTATCACCCAGGCTGGAGTGCAGTGGTGAGATCTTGACTCACTGCATCCTCCGCCTCCTGGGTTCAAACGATTCTCCTGCCTCAGCCTTCCAAGTAGCTGGGACTGCAGGTGCACACTACCACGCCCAGCTAATTTTTGTAATTTTAAGAGATGGGGCTTTGCTATGACGGCCAGGCTGGTCTTGAACTCCTGGCCTCAAGTGATCCGCCCTCCTCGGCCTCCCAAAGTGCTGGGTTTACAGGAGTGAGCTACTGTGCCTGGCCCATCAGTGACTTTTGACTCTAAATCAGCAGCTTCAAGTACAGATCTGGCTATGAAAAAAAATGATCAGACTGACTTGTAAATTAGTTGTATTTATAAATTGGTTATAAATCATGTTCTTGTCCATTTGATTAATACCAGCCTTCCCAAGTGATAACAACTTTGGGACATGATTAAGAATACTGGGGGACCCACAAGTCTCCTGAGTATGGGAACCATACTATAGTATGGTAGATTTATCAAGGTTCTTTAACTTTGTGCAAGCTCTTGGATGACAGTGTTTCTCTTAGCTACATTCGTTTGCCTTGTCACATCTTTCAACCAAGAAGTTTAATACTTACAGAGCATCAAAATGAGTAAGACTAAATAAATAAGACTAAATCAGGTCAGTGGGAAAATTATACAAGCACTTAAATAACATGAACAATTCTACTTTGGAAAATTGCCTAAGATACTCTCTCATATAAATACGACACCGATGCAACCATTTCAAACACATGGAAAAAGGCAAGAATGGTTTTATTTTCATGCTTTAAAGTATCTTGACATAGAAGAGGTAAACACAGACTACCAGTGAGAACTTGCTTTTGTCAAACTTACCTTTGAAGAACTAGGACAAGCCATTCCTACTAGGCCACCACCAAAGATAGGATATGGCTTTTAGATCCACAATTTTAACAAAATATGCAGACAGAAAAGAAGCTTCTATAGAAAATTTAGGCCTTTCTTCCTAACTTCAAATTTGGGGAGTCCAATATTAAAAAAAGGAAAAATGTTCCACACAGTGGCACTTGCTCAATCTCTTTATTTAGTGGTACACATATAATGAATGAATTAGCTCTTAGTTGTGGCATACTTAGTTAAGTCTGATCTTGCTTGTAGAGATAGGATCTTAACATTTCATTCTCGGAACACTTTAAAATCCAAGCCACTGTTTTTCTTTTAAGGATGTGGAAAGCATTCCTCATTCAAACCTGATTAATGGTTTTATAAAGTATGTGACTCATTTTTATTAGTCATTATCTTCATGCTGGATTCTAATATTCTTTTTGATGGTGATGTGTTCAATGACAGAAACTTATAGAAAGAAAATTCCTTCCTTCTCAATTTATAAACAAAAGCAACATTTTAAAAGCAACATTTTTGATGTGGTAGGAAGACATTTATAAGACATAAGCAGCTACTGCCCTAAACTGGCAAAAATAACAAAAGAACAAATTGTTTTTTAACCTTTAAATAACGAGCCTCTATTTGCTACAAAATCTACAAATATTTTAAATATATTTCCTTCTACTGCCATAAAAATTAGATAACCCTCTGTTTAACAGCTTTTGAAGACATTAATTTTATAAGGAAATAAAAAGATTGACTCGCCTCCTGAATGTGCAGTGATAATTAACGCTAATTTCCCTACCTCAAGAACATAAAAATGATGTAAAATGGATCAAAGTAACAAGTTAATATTAAAAATCATTCTTCATATGGCCTTTCACTAAAGTAACAATGAAAAGATGAATGTAAAAATGTGTTTTTGCTTGAAGATTTAGTGAATGTCCAAGGAATCACAATTTTTGAGCTTTTACATCCAGAGTACTATACTATGTGAATATACTAGGATGCCTCATATAAAAAAAGTACAGTGATAAAATTCCACATGTAAAATAACCTAAATATTAATAATAATTCCATTCTTCATTACCTTTTATTATCTAAAACTTCAAAGCCATCCATCTTTTCAGTGCTTTCAGTGAGGAATCAAAACAATCATGTTTATTCAATTTTAAAACTAAATTTCTCCTCTTGAAATCTGGAGACATAGATGGAAGAGACACTTAAGGTAATCTTGTCCAACTTCTTAAGCCCACGTATGTGGAAACAGTCTACAACATCTCATTATGTCATCATTGATGTACCTTCTTCACCCGTAGCATCTTGGGAAATATGAAGGTCTTCAAGCATCTCAGCCAGACTAATTTGAGGTGCTCCTTCATCATCTGTGTCACTTCCCACGGGGATGGCTGAATCTAAGAAAAATACAAAGAGAATAAAATAAATACAAAGTATTTATACGTATACAAAGTATTAAATAAGTATATTCTGAAAGTATACAAATATCTACCTTCTTTATTACTATTATTATGTAACTATATTATGTCAGAAGCTCTTGCCTCTTATAGCAGGCATCCAAATTATATTCACAGAACGAATGAACTGAATAACTGTATGAATATACTTCCACCACTATAGGAGGGAGCAACTTAAGAGATCAAGCTAAGATGCAAATAATATTAACTGTAATATAGAAAACAGTATTTTACTAAGTTTTATTTACTGTTTCACAAGTGCTTTTTGTAAAAGTCTGACTAGAGTGGTTGCATAAAGACATTTATGAGAATCAAAGCTTAAGATACCAAAATATTCATACTGGAAACTATATTTATATGCAGAACAAGTGACTTAAATACTCTTAGAACCCCAACCTCTGTAAATGTTGACATTTTTTCTAATTGTCTCATCTTCTTCAAGATCTTCAAGAAAATCTTGGTATTGCCTATAAAATAAACATTTAAATATTTTATCACCAAAAATATATAGTTATATTTTCTTCATCTTAAGAACTATGTAAACTGCTGTTTCCCACTCACATTTCATGTAACAATTTTATATAAACCCTCACTGTTTTTTTTAGACATCAACATCTTCACCATCATTAAAGCCACTTTTTGAATCATCCAATAAACTGTTTTAGAACAGTCTTCATTTCTGCTTAAATTATTTAAGAAGTTACACACTTGGCATCAATAAGCTGTTTCCTTTTTATCTCAAGCTGTAAATACTCATCTACTATTTGTGATATTCATAAGATAATTATTTATTATAAAGTGATGTGCCATATACTCTATGATGCTAACACAACAAAATCACCTAATGATGCATTTCTCAGAAGGTATGCCCATTGCTAAGCAAAGTATGACTATCTTTTAGCTTTTCAAATGAATTGTTTACATTAACACTACAATTATTAGGTCATAAACCAAGAAATAATTACTAAATCTGTGTTAAATGTCTTCATAGCATCTTATACTGATTCCATTAATACCTTGATTAGAATCCAAGATTAATACTGAGTGCAAAGAACAATTGTGTGATGCCTATTTCTTTACAACATAAAAGTATTTATCATAAAGATTTCCTTTGAGACAACATAAGAAATTTAAAGAAAAGTGAAACCTTTCATCATCTGAATCCATGTTTTCTCTCTCTCTTGCAAGCTCTTTCAATTTCCAGTTTCTACGACGCTGACGTTTGGTCCGGTCATAGCTCTTCTTGATTAATACCTGTAAGAGAAATACTTGTAAAGTTATAAAAAATGGAAACAATACCATGAGGCCACAAAATTCAATAAAGCCAAAAATGAAAGGTTATGGGAATGCCAGAGAAGTCACCAAACTAATGACAGTGGTTACACCTCAAGAGAAAGGAGTAGGGATAGAGGCAGTGTTAAGAGGACTTCTAAAATTTTTCTCTATGTATTTTAACTTTTTATGAGAATACATTCAAGCATTATTTGTATAATTGTTAAAATTTACTAACTAGATTTTTCAGTGACTGAATACTGTTTTTCTTAACAACAAAAACTGCAGTTTTCTTAACTCAAACCTAGTTTTCAGCTACCATTCATATAAATCATTCTGAACATCACAAGCAGAAACTTTTTCTCTCTTATTCCCACCAATAAACATTTACAGAACTATATATAACTTTCACAACAATATATCTTAGAACACTTGTTTAAATTATGGAATGAATAAATGAAATACTTTTACAAAACACAAAATCTTGTAAGATTGCCATGATCTCCTCTTATGACCTTGTTAGAAATACCTATTTAGACTTACACTCCAACTATGCTGTTATTCGTAATTTATCAAATAAAAGCACAACTGGGCAGGTGCTCAGAATCCTTGATTTGCCATAGCTCTATTTTTTTTTTATCGCTGCTAAAGAAATCAATGTTTATTCTAAAAGATTAAGCAAGTAGGAGGCAGGGTCTTTCATACTAACTTCATCCACAGTTTCTCATGATTCTTAACCTCATCATGTTAGAACTTTAACAGATTTTTCAGAAGTAATAGTCTTTTCCAAGACTTGAGACTGAGAAGATTATTTTTCACTGATATTATATTCAACTTTGAATAACAGTCTTAACTCTAAATGCCTTTTTAACCGAATAATATACATGAAACAAAGTAAGCCTAATAAAAATGAACCTGAATGCTAAATGTCATCATTTTTAGCTATTTATTTATTTATTTGAGACAGAGTCTCGCTCTGTCACCCAGACTGCAGTACAGTGGTGTGATCTTGGCTCACGGCAACCTCCACCTTGGGTTTAAACAATTCTCCTGCCTCAGTCTCCTGAGTAGCTAGGACTACAGGTCCATGCAATCACGCCTGGCTAATTTTTTGCATTTTAGTAAAGACAGGGTTTCACTGTGTTGCCCAGGTTGATCTCGAACTCCTGAGCTAAGGCAATCCACCCACCTCAGCCTCCCAGAGTGCTGGGATTACAGGTGTGAGCCGCTGCGCCCAGCTAAATTTATTTTTGCTCTACAGATAGTATCAGGTATTTTGACAATGAAATGTGATTAGAAGAGGAACAACAAAATCGCAATATGTCTTGGATTTACCCCACAAAGAAAAATTATTTAAAATGAAGCCAGGCATGAGAGGTGACACCTGTAATCCCAGCTACTCGGGAGGCTGAGGTGGGAGGATCACTTGAAGTCAGGGTTTCGAGAGCAGCCTGAGCAACATAACAAGACCCCGTCTCTACAAAACGTTTTTTAAACATTAGGTGGGAGTGGTGGCATGTGCCTATAGTCTCAGCTACTCAGGAGGCTGAGATGAGAGGATTACTTGAGCTCAGAAGTTTGAGGCTGCAGTGAGTGATGATAATGACACTGCACACAAGCCTGGACAATAGAGCAAGACTCCTGCTTCTTTAAAAAAAAAAAAAAAAAAAAAAAAAAAAATGAAGACTTTTGCTATTATGCCTTATCTGCAATTTCAAAAATTTCTAAATTGATTTGTTATTTTCAAAAGTGTGATACCTCTTACCCCTAAGAGTTACATTCATCCTCTTTAACACAGGAAAAAAGAAAAAAATCTAAAGCCTTACCACATCTGGAACTCTATCTGAGTTCATTTTGTTGACATGCTCATCATTTAAGTTACAGTTGGCCAAATCAAACCTGAAGTGTAAACAATGAAAAACTTAATGACCATTTACCCTTTGTGTGTAACTTTTTATTTTATGGATATCACCTAAAACTTCCTAAAAATCAAACATTCAACAGCTTCCCACTTTAAAAGTTTTGTCATTTATTATACAATAAACATGCTTCTGTAGATGCTGGTAAAGATAATAAGGAACTCTGAGTTTCGCTTATAATCAATTATTGTCCGCCTTGCCATACATTTGCAAAAGAGGCAAAACAGCCTTATATATCAGTCCAACTTTAGAATTCAGTTAGATGCTTCCTTCTAGTTTATTTTAAACAAAACAAAACAAAACAAAACAAAAAAACTCATTCTCTAATAAACTGAAATCGTAAAAGCAAAAGTAATACTTGAGGATTTAATCACACACTCACTGATAAGCTCTGATTCAGAAAGAACTGATCTATGCCTTTATAAGCCCTTTGTATATATGGTTGCCATATCTTAAAAGTGAGTTATCTGAGCAATAGCAAATACACAATAAAAAACGATCCAAATCTGCAAAAGAAGCTCTAAATATGGATCTAACCATACAACTTCAAAGTTTAATTAACAAAATCTTAGAACAAATTACTCTTTAAGATTATGACCAAAATGGAGTAACTATGGGCTTCTGTCCAAACCACAGTTTAATTTAGTTATCAACAATAAAATAAGTTATAAGGCTCCTAAGAACCCTTCGATCTTTTTGGAATAAATGATGTTAGTATTTAAGGTAGTTTTGCTAGTTCCCAAAGAAAATTTGCAATCCTAATTGGCAGTTTAAAATACAAAATAATACAAACCCTAATACCAGGTCTCCAGGATTTAGAAGATGTCCCAAATGAGTACGACAAAAATACTGTTTATCTGTATTCATTTCAGATGTCTTCTGTACCCAAACTTCGCCAAGGGTATGCTTAAGAGGAAAGAAAATGTACTCTTCAATAATCTAAGCATAACTCTAAAAGCATCTCAGAGAAAAGTTAAATACAACATTGATTTTTGGTTTTCTAATTTTTAAAAAAAATTTTTTAAAATTTTTCTGATATGTGAAACTGTCAAAATTAACAAATTACTGAATCATGAGTATAGACTCACAAGCAATTCATAAAAATAAATCATTGACTTTTTCTAAGATTTTATTCAAGACTTTTATAAAACATTAACAATGTCCCTAAAAAAAAAAAAAATGTATAATTTTCAAAAGAAACGTTTTCACAGGAAGATGGGCAAATACAGAGTAAACAAAATAACTGAAAAGGTAGGAGAATCTTAAATCAAGAAAGTATTCCAAGCAAACTCTTGCCTGACACAGGATTCAGAAAATCAGGGTTCAGACAAAACAGCCTGGAAATCCTAGTAGTAAACCATTAGAGAAGCCAAATCTTTATCAAATTAATTTTTTAGGTATTTACTAGTGCAAAGTACAATCATTCATATATATATTTGTTGCAGAAACAACATCCCAAGTTTGAATTTTTTAAACTAGAAAACTATTAATTCGCTTTCCAAAATGCCATCACCTTTAACAAAGACAGATGAAGTGAAGTGAGATCAAGAGCAAAATATTAAGAGTTATAAATAAAATTAAGGATCTCAAAGTTATGAAAAGAATCAATGCTTCTTATTGCAGTTGGTAAAAGAAGAGGAAATGAAAAAGATAAGAAGTCGAGTGGAAGGAGAAACTAAAATAAAAGACAAGTCTCAGATTTAAGAACTGCAAAAGAAAAGTCAATTACTGGAGACTAAATTTTATTTAACAGGATTTATTTTCCAGCTATTAGACTGCTTCTGCTTGTAAACTTATTAACCTGTTCTAACTATTTTTTAAAAAATAAGAAAACATAATATCTGGTTTTATATCTGCCTGAGAAGAGTTGTGTTCTACATTTATCATAAATGAAAGTTTGTCCTTAACTATATTAACTTAGTTTTTAAATAAAATGTAGAGTCATCTGTCTTCCATTTCCACTGATTTTTTCCAATTATCACAAGTTATTTTTGTCTCCAGAAGCATTATTCTCACACACACACACACACACACACACGCACACACACACAGAGTACCCTGGGAGTCTCTAGATAATATTTCACATTAAAAGAAGCCAGACTTGTATCTGTGAAGAAACAACTTGATTTCAGATATGGGTTAGAAACTATACATGTGATTTTGGAACACCGGAATTTCCATGTTGTGCCAGAAATCAAGGATACTTTCAAAGATTAGGAAAGTCACATCAAAGGAACATAGGAACCATTCTGAAGGGGTTCCCATTGAATAAATTTGGGGCAATATGAGGATTTTAAGAAAAGAAAGGGAGGCCAGGCACTCATGCTCATGCCTATAAGGGAGGCGAGAGAATTGCTTAACACCAGGAGTTTGAGATCAGCCTGAAAAACATAGCAAGACTCTACAAAAAATTAAAAAATAAAAATTAGACAAGTGCGGCAGCAAGCTAAGGTGGTAAGATCAAGGTTACAGTGCCCTATGATCACACCAATGAACTCCAGCTCTGAGAGACAGAGTGAGAACTTGTTTCTTTAAAATAAAAAATAAAAAAAGGAAAAGACAAAGAGAGAGGAAGAGAAAAAAAAAAGAAAATATAGTAAATATATAATATACTTCATATCATCATAATGATAATCACAAAGAGAAACATCACCAAATGCACAGCTAAACTAATTTTCACCACTGGAAATGACTCCTAGATCAACTCTTTACTCTGAAAATATTTGCTATAAGAATTAATTTATGCACAGGCCGAGTGACATGGCTCACGCCTGTAATCCCAACACACTAGGAGGCCAAGGCAAGAGGATTGCTTGAGCCCAGGAGTTTGAGACCAGCCTGAATAACATGGAGACCCCATCTCCACAAAGAAATCAAAAAATTAGCTGGGCACGGCAGCACACACTTGTGGTCCCAGCTACACAGGAGGCTGAGGCAGGAGGATCACTTGAGCTCAGGAGTTTGAGGCTGCAGTGAGCTATGAAGCCACACCACACTTCAGTCCGACAACAAGGCAAGATCATGTCTAAAATTAATTAATTAATTAAAAGAATGTATGCAGAAGAGCATTTCAGGAAAGCTACATAGCCCTTAGTTAATAATGAAAAGCTCTTCCTTAAGAATGATAGCTAATACATGTTGAATAGAAACAGAAAATTTACCATTTTGTAACCCTAAATAAAATAATTTGGGTAAGAATTATCAACAGATGCTAAAGCCAAAAGAAAAAGAGATAACAGGAACTTGACACTTGCATATTATTATAGTATTAAGTCACAGATGGCTTGTTGGTCAGTAGGAAAAAAAAATCCTAACATTATAATAGAGGAATCTGACTATCACTATATTAACAAGTGAAACAGTCAGACATTACTTGTCTGTTGATGTGGTATCATAAAAAGTACACAGCTTCATCTCTGAAATATTCTGGCAAGAGAAATTTAACCTAAATGTAACCAAACCTTTAGATCAACTTTCTAGTTTAGAGGAAATACAAGAAATTAAGAAGCAAGTTAAGTGACATCATGAGGAGACAAGAAGACAGATTTAGAAGGTGGAGTATTCTGTAAGATAAATGTGCTAGTTGTCTACGGAAGTTGGTAACATAACCAATAAAAGAAAAAAGAAGGGGACTATTATCAAATAAAAGATATAAAAGGTATAATATTCCCATTTAATGTGTGGTCTCCAATTGAATACCTGTTTGAACAAAGCATAAAAGACACTTTTGGGACAAATGAGGAAATCTGAATACGGTAATGCCCCCCTTATCCACAGTTTGACTTTCAAAGGTTTTATCTGCCCACAGTTAATCACTATCCAAAAATAGGTGGGTAGGGTTGAATTAGGTAACTTTGAGAAAGAGATTACATTCACATAACTTCTTATTACAGTATATTGTTATAACTGGTCTATTTTGTTATTATTGTTGTTAATCTCTTACCGGGCCTAATTTATAAATTAAACTTTATCATAGGCAAGTATATATATGAAAAAACAATATACATATTGCGACTTCAAAAATCCACTGGGAGTCTTGGAATGTATCCCCATGGACAAGAGGGGAATACTGTATCAACTGTATGTTTTACAGGTACGGTAACAATATTTTCATTATGTAGAAAAATATTCCTATGTGTGAGAGATGCACGCTGAAGTAGTTAGTATTTGGTGATGACTTTTTAAAAGTCAAGATAACCACTATAAAAATAAAGGTCCTCCTCTACAAAAATAATGCAAAGAAATGCTTCTTTTTTTTAATAATGGAGTAAACATTTAAAAGATTTTTCCAACACAAAAGAGAATAAATTAACAGTCTAAGTCTAATAATTTCCACAATGACCACGTGTTAAAAAGACAAAATTAAAAAAATAATTTTTTTTCCTAATGTGGTGCTAGGTTTGTATTCCATACTGTGGAATCACCAAGATATTTTTTTTTTAAGAGGGACTGAAACAATAATAACTGAGGGAAAAAAAACAAAACACTGGCAAGCAGGATGTAGCTTACCTTTTTTGATATCATTCCAGCACCTGCACCTCGTTTTATATCTCGGACTATGCTGCAATCCATCACAATAAACTCCTCTAGCTGTTTGGGATGACATAAACTGTTGAAAGGGTGATTCCAGAAAGTGCTCCCATCAACATCTGCAACTAAAAATAAGGATAGAATACAAAAAATAAGAAAAATTACATATTTCAGAGTCATCACATGTATTAACTAAGAAGAAACTCATAGATACCAACTAGGAAGCGGCAGATCAAAAGAACTAGTATTAACTCACTCCTTAGGGTCATCATGTATTCCTATAAACCAACCCCAAACTTCTCAAAGCACAAGAAAAATGTATCAGATGTCAAACATATCTTAAATAGTTACTATAATCAGAATGCCACATGGCTAAGAGCTTTTAAATAAGATCAGATCCAATCAATCAGTGGTACAGTTGTTTCATGTGCTGGCACTTTATTTTACAAACATATCTCATCTTAGCTGCTTAGTTTATAGGGAATAAAGACTAGTTCTACCAAACAGATCAAGACTGTCCATCCCAATATTGCAAGATCTTTAACTTATGAATCCTAACTGATAAAGACAATGAACGACTTTCTAGAAAAATATCAATATAAATGCATTTTCTTAATAAAGGAAACTTAAATTACAGAAAATGTAAGAAAAAGATCAAGTAGGAGGTACATCCAAATACTAAGATACCTACCAAAATGTGGTCTTCTTTAAAAAATAACATTATATAAAGAGAATGTTAAAAAGAGATCTATAATAATGACAAAATTGGTTAAAATTCATATTTAAACTAAATGTTCCATTAGGCCACAAAAAGTCAAATGTTCCAAAATTTAAAGTAACTGCTAGACACCAAATTTTGGCAATGGACTGAAGCAAATAGTCACAAAAATTCAATGAGGTAAGTAAGTCAATTTCAGTAAAAATTAATGGAATAAATCAGTACATTTGTAAAAGTTAACAGAATTGTTTCCATAAATGAAAAATATAAGAGTAATCAAAGTTTTGTAATCCACAGTATTTTGGATTAAACAACAGCACAAATTTTAACTAGCCTTTCAAAACAACATTAGCAAGAATGCTTGAAAAATTAACAGGGCAAATTATTATTATTGCTTGGCATATAGAACAAAATCGTCAAGGCAAATCATTTCTAGAATTTACCTTGTAGGGTGTTTGGATCAATGAGGTGAATGGCACTGGTTACTCGAATACATACACAAATCTGGTTCATATTTCCCAGGCTTTGTGCCAGTTTTGGAGGCAGACAGACAACATTATCCTAGGCATAAGAACTAACATTTAGAATAAGCCATATCCTAAAAAATGGTCCAATAAACACTCATCAACGTAAACCCAATCCAACTGCAATTGACCAACCAAAACATTATTTTTAATTCTGTCAATCAACAAAGACTAAAGAAAAGAATCAGACCTTAATGAAACTGAAAATGATCTATTCTCTCTTATGATAGGCATTTTCTCTTAATAAAAACGCTTTTAAAAATCCTGGTTGAGCATGTGGTGGCTCACTCCTGTAATCCTAGCAATTTGGGAGGACAGTGTAAAAGAACTGCTTGAGCCCAGGAGTTCAAGTCTAGCCTGGACAACATATGGAGACCCTGTCTCCACAATTTTTTTTTTTTTTAATTAGTCAAACGTGGTGGTGCATGCCTGTGGCCCTAGCTACTTGGGAGGATGAGGTGGAATGACGGCTGTCATTTACATATTCATTTACATATTATCCAAGCTACTTTTGCACAACAGCAAAGCTGGGTAGCTGCAAAAGCATATTCCACCTAAAAGTTACAAAATTTGCCATCTGGCCCTTTACAGAGAAAGTTTGCTGACCCTATTTTAAGCTATCATTTCATCCCTAGTACATACTATAAAATAGCAATGTGGCCTTGAAGCTTTGGAGACACAGATGTGGGTGCAAATCCTAGCTTTATCATTTTGTGATCACGTAACTTTGGGCAAGTCATCTAATCTCCTCAAATGTCAATTTCTTCATCTTCAAAATGATATGTATGGCTTACCTCAGTTATTATGAGATAAGAATGAGGTGAAAGACACTAAAGTATCTAGATTAACTTTATGTAGAATGGTCATAATAAATTACGGCAGTTATCATTTTTAGCGATTTAATACTGACATAAAAGTTCTTAAATGGCAGAGACCTGTAGTTATACAATCCTCAGTACACAGCTTTCTATATAATAGATGCTCAATAACTATTTATTGAATTTTAATTCATATATATTTTTGAAGCAGGGTTTTATCTTAGTACAATGAAATGAAATAATACACCTTTTAAATGTTTTATTCAGCTTATTTTATTATTATTATTATTTATTAAATTTATTTTACTTTAGGTACATACTATATCTGGCATTTCTCCCCATGTTATCCCTCCCCACCCTCCCCTCTCTCCCCTACCCCCTCCAACTGTCCCGTGTGTGATGTTCTTTAAAATCATGATTCTATGATCACATTTTCACAATATTCTTTAATTAATTTCTTGCCAAAATCTTGTTTGTACATGTCCCACAAAGTGGCTCACTAATATTGATTTTAACATCATTCATTTTATTCAGTTTCACTGAACTATCATATAGGCTCATAGGAGCACAAATTTTAAGAAATATGGATTTTCATCAACTGTACTTAGGTCTTTTCATTTTAATACACCAAAATAAAAGGTCTGTCCATTTATAACCATAATTTTTTAAAAAATATCCTTTAACAAGGCTGAATACGTCAGAAATCACTTAAAGAACTTATTCTAAATTTTTAACCAACCCTAGAGAGAAACCAGGAGCTACAAACTACATATAAGCCAACTAATTACTTGTAGTCTTTTACAGATGTGGATTAAATGAAAAAAAAAAGTACCTTGCATATTGGAACAATTTCCACAGAAAAAGTGCTTTTGTAATTGTATGTGTTACTATGGATATCCTGAGAGATCAGTCTTTGTGATGCTTTGTATCTATTAAGAAAAAAGTTAGTAGTAATATAAAGACAAAGGTCATTAACTTGTATAGACTCAGGAATATCAATTTTTATTAAATCAAACCATCAATGTCCAAGATCTAAAATGGCTTCCTAATGCCTGCTCTGGTAAAACCTAGTTTCCTCCACTTGCATGTCAAAACCTTCACCATTCTGACTATGCCTTACCTGTTTTGAACCTTAACTACCAAAAACCTCTAGAACATTCCATTGTTCAGACCAATCTACTTTCTATATAGCATTATTAAAAGCCACACTAATGCCCACTGCAAATCTTTGTTCACACTAATAGTACCTTTTAAAATAAACTCCAGCTATGAAAATTTCCCCATCTTTGGAGCACAAGTCCTACCACCTCTATGAGTAGGTGGTTAATCCAGTATATGCTTCCTGATTGTATAAGTATTTCTCCTACAATTTTAAATAAGAAGTTGTCTGAGCCTGAAGAATATGTGTGACCCACATCCATTCCCAGGTCCTTAGACTTGGTCACATTCAGGTCCAGAACATACCTACAGGGAACTGTACACTGAAGAAATTCGACCATCTTCTGAGCATGTTGTTTTGAGGAATAATAAAAATCCAGGCCATCTTAAAAAAAAAGTCATATGAAAATAATTCTGAAAAATAGGATTCTCCTCTATTAATATGACTATATTATAAATTATATCTACTTTAAACAAAATCAAGTTATTAGAAAACATTATATTGTAGTCACAACAGATTAGAGATATCACTTAAGACTTCTTTGGCAAAATGACAGACAACAAATCGGATAAATGCAAATAAAAACAGAAGTCATAATTTTAATTCTAGAAAAAATAAAACTCAAGGCCAAGGAGGAGAGAAAAACAAAGAACAAAGAAAGTTGTTTTATGTAATAAATGGAATAATCTAGCAAGAAGATAACAGGAAAACGATTTGAGATATGGAAAACAAAAACTATTAGAAAAAGAAAAAATTAACAAATATTAACACATACTATCATTGTAAGGGACTGTAATAAGACTCTGGAATAATCTAGCAAGAAGATAACAGGAAACAATTTGAGATATGGAAAACAAAAACTATTAGAAAAAGAAAAAATTAACAAATATTAACACATACTATCATTGTAAGGGACTGTAATAAGACCCTCTCAAAACCAAAATGATCAAATTGACAAAAAATAGTAACAATTCACAGAACTTGAATAACCAACTATCAAGACTGAGATAACTGAGATTATATAACACAGTTTTAAGAAATAATACACAAACTCCACAGCTTCTGCACAGCAAAATAAACAGTCATTAGAGTGAATCGGCAACGAACAGAATGGGAAAAAATTTTTTGCAATCTACCCATCTGACAAAGGGCTGATGTCCAGAATCTACAAAGAACTAAAACAGATTTACAAGAAAAAAACAGGCCCATTCAAAAGTGGCCAAAGGACATGAATAGACACTTTACAAAAGAAGATATACATGAGGCCAAGAAATATGAAAAAATGCTCATCATCACTGGTCATTAGAGAAATGCAAATCAAAACTACATTGAGATACCACCTCATGCCAATTAGAATGGTGATCATTAAAAAATCTGGAGACAACAGATGCTGGAGAGGATGTGGAGAAATAGGAACACTTTTACACTGTTAGTGGGAGTGTAAATTAGTTCAACCATAGTGGAAGACAGTGTGGCGATTCCTCAAGGACCTAGAAATAGAAATTCCATTTGACCCAGCAATCCCATTACTGGGTATATATCCAAAGGATTATAAATCGTTCTACTATAAGGACACATGCACACGAATGTTCATTGCAGCACTGTTTACAATAGCAAAGGAACCAACACAAATGCCCATCGATGATAGACTGGACAGGGAAAATGTGGCACATATACACCATGGAATACTATGCAGCCATCAAAAATGATGAGTCCGTGTCCTTTGTAGGGACATGGATGAACCTGGAAACCATCATTCTCAGCAAACTGACACAAGAACAGAAAATAAAACACCGCATGTTCTCACTCATAGGTGGGTGTTGAACAATGAGAACACATGGACACATGGAGGAAAGCATCACACACTGGGGTCTGTCGGGGGAGAAATGGGGAGGGACAGTGGGGAGTGGGGAGTTGAGGAGAGATAGCATGGGGAGAAATGCCAGATATAGGTGATGGGGAGGAAGGCAGCAAATCACACTGCCATGCGTGTACCTATGCAACAATTTGCATGTTCTTCACATGTACCCCAAAACCTAAAATGCAATAAAAAGTAAAAAATAAAAAAAAAGCAACAATACATATTTTTTCAAACATTCATAAAATATTCATTTAAAAATGATGTACCAGGCCAGGCACAGTGGCTCATGCCTGTAATCTCAGCACTTTGGGAAGCTGAGTCAGGCAGATCACCTGAGGTCAGGAGTTCAAGACCAAACCTGGCCAACATGGTGGAACCTGTCTTTACTAAAAGACAAAAATTAGCCAAGCATAGTGGTGGATGCCTGTAATCCCAGTTACTCAGGAGGCTGAGGCAAGAGAATTGTTTGAACCCAGTAGGCGGAGGTGGCAGTAAGCTGAGATTGTGACACTGCACTCCAGCCTTGGAGACAGAGACTTCATCTCAAAAAAAAAAAAAAAGAAAGAAGAAAAAACAAATCATGTGATAAGATTTTAAAAATAAAACAATTTCAATAAATCCCAAACAGTAGAAATTATTAAAGACAACATTATCTCATCACAAAGCAGTAGCACTAAGAATCATCAAGAAAGGAATAGCCAAAAGCAAACCTACCTAAGAAATATTAAAGATATTCTTGCAAATAACTCAGCTAAATATAATTACCAGACTAGCCAATACTAAAATTACCCAGAATAGCCAAAATAATTAAGAAAGTGAACATTACACACAATATCAAAACTCACTAACTTTAGTAAGTATTCAAGATGGCATGATACTAACCTAAGGATAGATATAGAGATTAATGGGAATAGACTTGAGATTCTAGAAATAAACCATTACATTGATCCAAGATGGCCGCTTAGGAGGAACTCGGGAATGCAGCTCCGAGAGAAAGCGCAGAGGGTGAGTGGACGCCGTATTTCCAGACTGATTTTTACTGCCCACAGACCAGGAGATTCTCACGCAGAGAAGCCACACGGGTCGCCAGCGCTGCTGGCGCCGCTGGCTTGAACGGCGCAGCCGCTGGGCCGGCACCCCGAGGCAACGGCTCACTGTACAAAGTGAGAGAGTCTGAGTCCCCTATAAGCCAGCAAGGGGAGCGGAAACGGGGAGCCAGGCCAGCGCCACGAATCTCAGAGCCGCGGCTTTAGCCAACGCAGCGGCTCCGGAGGCAGATCAGATGAGACGGTGTCCCCTCTTACCCAGCAAGAAGACCTGAAACACAACTGAAACCGGGACGGTCCAGCTCTGTGGAGGAGGGGCGTTCTCCATAGGCACCCTGCTGTTCTCTACCAAGGCAATCCGCCACTACAGAGACTCCGTCACTACAGGGGCGGGCCAACATATCAGAAGCAGTTCTAACTACACCCAGAAGTTCACACGGAAGCTGGGTGGAGCCCACAGCAGCTTAGCGAAGCCTCTGCAACCTGAGTGTGACTAGGCTGCCACCTTGTGGGCAGGGAAAACAGCAACCGCACAGGGGAACATCATAAAACCGTAACTCCCTGGGACAGAACACCTAGGGGGAAGAGCAGGGGGTTTATGAGTTCTGCCACAGCAGACTTAAAATTACCAAAATCAGAAAGACAACAACTACAAAGTCAACAGGTGGATAAATCCACAAAGATGGGAAGAAACCAGCGCAAAAAGGATGAAAACACCCAAAACCAGAACACTTCTCCTCCTACAAGGGATCACAACTCCTCACCAGCAAGGGAACAAGACTGGATGGAGAATGAGTGTGATGAAATGACAGAATCAGCTTTCAGAAAGTGGATAATAAGAAACTTCCGTGAGCTAAAAGAACATGTTCTAACCCAATGCAAAGAAACTAAGAACCTTGAAAAAAGACTTGACGAAATGCTAACAAGAATGGACAACTTAGAGAGGAATATGAGCGAATTGATGGAGCTGAAAAACACAACAAGAGAACTTCGTGAAGCATGCACAAGTTTCAACAGCCAAATTGACCAAGCAGAAGAAAGGATATCAGAGGTCGAAGATCAACTCAATGAAATAAAACGAGAAGGCAAGATTAGAGAAAACAGGGTAAAAAGGAATGAACAAAGTCAACAAGAAATATGGGACTATGTGAAAAGACCTAATCTACGTTTGATAGGTGTACCTGAATGTGACGAAGAGAATGCATCCAAGCTGGAAAATACTCTTCAGGATATTATCCAGGAAAACTTCCCCAACCTAACAAGGCAGGCCAATATTCAAGTCCAGGAAATACAGAGAACGCCACAAAGATACTCCTCTAGAAGAGCAACCCCAAGACACATAATCGTCAGATTCACCAGGGTTGAAATGAAGGAGAAAATACTAAGGGCAGCCAGAGAGAAAGGTCGGGTTACCCACAAAGGGAAGCCCATCAGACTCACAGCAGATCTCTCGGCAGAAACCCTACAGGCCAGAAGAGAGTGGGGGCCGATATTCAACATCCTTAAGGAAAAGAACTTTCAACCCAGAATTTCGTATCCAGCCAAACTAAGCTTCATAAGTGAAGGAAAAATAAAATCCTTTGTGAACAAGCAAGAACTCAGAGAGTTCATCCCCACCAGACCAGCTCTACAAGAGCTCCTGAAGGAGGCACTACACATAGAAAAGAACAACCAGTACCAGCCACTCCAAAAACACACGAAAAGGTAAAGAGCATCAATACAATGAAGAATCTGCATCAACCAAAGGGCAAAACAGCCACCTAGCACCAAAATGACAGGATTGAATTCACACATAACAATATTAACCCTAAATGTAAACGGACTAAATGCCCCAATCAAAAGACACAGACTGGCAAATTGGATAAAAAGCCAAAACCCATCAGTGTGCTGTATCCAGGAAACCCATCTCGCATGCAAGGATACACAAAGGCTCAAAATAAAGGGATGGAGGAAGATTTACCAAGCAAATGGAGAGAAAAAAAAAGCAGGAGTAGCAATTCTCATCTCTGATAAAATAGACTTTAAAGCAACAAAGATCAAAAGAGACAAAGAAGGACATTACATAATGGTAAAAGGATCAATGCAGCAAGAAGAGCTAACGATCCTAAATATATATGCACCTAACACAGGAGCACCCAGATACATAAAGCAAGTTCTTAAAGACTTACAAAGAGACTTAGACTCCCACACAATAATAGTGGGAGACTTCAACACACCATTGTCAATATTAGACAGATCAACGAGACAGAAAATTAACAAGGATATCCAGGACTTGAACTCAGACCTGGACCAAGCAAACCTAATAGACATTTACAGAACTCTCCACCCCAAATCCACAGAATATACATTCTTCTCAGCACCACATCACACCTACTCTAAAATTGACCACATAATTGGAAGTAAATCACTCCTCAGCAAATGCAAAAGAACGGAAACCATAACAAACAGTCTCTCAGACCACAGTGCAATCAAGTTAGAACTCAGAATTCAGAAACCAACCCAGAACCGCACAGCCTCATGGAAAATGAACAACTTTCTCCTGAATGTTGACTGGATAAACAATGAAATGAAGGCAGAAATAAAGACGTTCTTCGAAACCAACGAGAATGAAGACACCACATACCAGAATCTCTGGGACACATTTAAAGCAGTCTCTAGAGGAAAATATATAGCAATAAGTGCCCACATGAGAAGAAAGGAGAGATCTAAAATTGACACCCTATCGTCAAAATTGAAAGAGCTAGAGGAGCAAGATCAAAAAAACTCAAAACCTAGCAGAAGACAAGAAATAACTAAGATCAAAGCAGAATTGAAGGAGATAGAGACACGAAAAACCCTTCAAAAAATCAATAAATCCAGGAGCTGGTTTTTTGAAAAGATCAACAAAATAGACAGACCACTAGCCAGACTAATAAAAAAGAAAAGAGAGAATAATCAAATAGATGCAATAAAAAATGACAAAGGGGATATCACCACAGATTCCACAGAAATTCAAACCATCATCAGAGATTATTACAAACAACTCTATGCACATAAATTAGAAAACCAGGAGGAAATGGATAAATTCCTGGACAACTGCCTCCTCCCAAGCCTAAACCAGGAAGAAGTCGAAACCCTGAATAGACCAATAACAAGGTCTGAAGTCGAGGCAGCAATTAAGAGCCTACCACCCAAAAAAAGCCCAGGTCCAGATGGGTTCACAGCCGAATTCTACCAGACATACAAAGAGGAACTGATACCATTCATACTGAAACTATTCCAAATAATCCAAAAAGAGGGAATCCTTCCCAAATCATTTTATGAGACCAACATCATCCTAATACCAAAACCTGGCAGAGACTCAACAAGAAAAGAAAACTACAGGCCAATATCCATGATGAACATAGATGCAAAAATCTTCAATAAAATAATGGCAAGCCGATTACAACAGCACATCAAAAAGCTTATCCACCATGATCAAGTAGGATTCATCCCGGGGATGCAAGGCTGGTTCAATATACGCAAGTCTATAAATGTAATTCACCACATAAACAGAACCAAAGATAAAAACCACATGATTATCTCAATTGATGCAGAGAAGGCCTTCGACAAAATTCAACAGCCCTTTATGCTAAAAACCCTCAATAAACTAGGTATCGATGGAACGTATCTCAAAATAATAAAAGCTATTTACGACAAACCGACAGCCAATATCATACTGAACGGGCAAAAACTGGAAGCATTCTCTTTGAAATCTGGCACTAGACAAGGATGCCCTCTCTCACCACTCCTATTCAATATAGTACTGGAAGTTCTAGCCAGAGCAATCAGGCAAGAAAAAGAAATAAAGGGTATTCAATTAGGAAAGGAGGAAGTCAAATTGTCTCTATTTGCAGACGACATGATTGTATATCTAGAAGACCCCCTCATCTCAGCCCAAAAGCTCCTGAAACTGATAAGCAACTTCAGCAAAGTCTCAGGATACAAAATCAATGTGCAAAAATCACAAGCGTTCCTATACACCAATAACAGACTTAAAGAGAGCCAAATCAAGAACGAACTGCCATTCACAATTGCTACAAAGAGAATAAAATACCTAGGAATACAACTAACAAGGAATGTAAAGGACCTCTTCAAGGAGAACTACAAATCACTGCTCAACGAAATAAGAGAGGACACAAACAGATGGAGAAACATTCCATGTTCATGGTTAGGAAGAATTAATATCGTGAAAATGGCCATACTGCCCAAAGTAATATACAGATTCAATGCTATCCCCATCAAGCTACCAATGACCTTCTTCACAGAACTGGAAAAAACCACCTTAAACTTCATATGGAACCAAAAGAGAGCCCGCATAGCCAAGTCAATTCTAAGCAAAAAGAACAAAGCAGGAGGCATCACACTACCAGACATCAAACTCTACTACAAGGCTACAGTAATCAAAACAGCATGGTACTGGTACCAAAACAGAGATATAGACCAATGGAACAGAACAGAGGCGTCGGAGGCAACACAACATATCTACAACCACCTGATCTTTGACAAACCTGATAAAAACAAGCAATGGGGAAAGGATTCCCTGTTCAATAAGTGGTGTTGGGAAAACTGGCTAGCCATATGCAGAAAGCAGAAACTGGACCCCTTCCTGACACCTTACACTAAAATTGACTCCAGATGGATTAAAGACTTAAACATAAGACCTAACACCATAAAAACACTAGAAGAAAACCTAGGCAAAACCATTCAGGACATAGGCGTAGGCAAGGACTTCATGACCAAAACACCAAAAGCATTGGCAACAAAAGTCAAAATAGACAAATGGGACCTAATCAAACTCCACAGCTTCTGCACAGCAAAAGAAACAGTCAATAGAGTGAATCGGCAACCAACAGAATGGGAAAAAATTTTTGCAGCCTACCCATCTGACAAAGGGCTGATATCCAGAATTTACAACGAGCTAAAAAAGATTTACAAGAAAAAAACAAACAAGCCCATTCAAAAGTGGGCGAAGGACATGAACAGATACTTTACAAAAGAAGACATACATGAGGCCAACAAGCATATGAAAAAATGCTCATCATCACTGGTCATTAGAGAAATGCAAATCAAAACTACATTGAGATACCATCTCACACCAGTTAGAATGGCAATCATTAAAAAATCTGGAGACAACAGATGCTGGAGAGGATCTGGAGAAATAGGAACACTCTTACACTGTTGGTGGGAGTGTAAATTAGTTCAACCACTGTGGAAAACAGTGTGGCGATTCCTCAAGGACCTAGAAATAGAAATTCCATTTGACCCAGAAATCCCATTACTGGGCATATATCCAAAGGATTATAAATCGTTCTACTATAAGGACACATGCACACGAATGTTCATAGCAGCACAGTTTACAATAGCAAAGACCTGGAACCAACCCAAATGCCCATCGATGATAGACTGGACAGGAAAAATGTGGCACATATACACCATGGAATATTATGCAGCCATAAAAAACGAGGAGTTCGCGTCCTTTGTAGGGACATGGATGAACCTGGAAACCATCATTCTCAGCAAACTGACACAAGAACACAAAATCAAACACCACATGTTCTCACTCATAGGCGGGTGTTGAACAAGGAGAACACATGGTCACAGGGAGGGGAGCACTATACATGGGGGTCTGTTGTGGGGGAGTGGGGGGGACAGCGGGGGGGTGGGGAATTGGGGAGGGATAGCATGGGGAGAAATGCCAGATATGGGTGAAGGGGAGGAAGGCAGCAAATCACACTGCCACATATGCACCTAAGCAACAACCTTGTATGTTTTTCACATGTACCCCAAAACCTAAAATGCAATTAAAAAAAAAAAAAAAAGAAAAGAAAAAAAAATGTAAAGTGGAAAAATGAAAATATTCATCCTAGTGACAAAAAAAAAAACAAAAAACAAAAAAAAAAAAAAAAAAAAAAAAAGAAATAAACCATTACATTTACAGTCAATAGATCTTTGACAGAAGACCCAAGGCATTCACTGAAGAAACAACAGAGTTTTCACTGGGATAGAGAATAACCACATAGAAAAAGATGAATTTAGACACTTACCTCACACTCTGCACAAAAATTAACTCAAAAGAGATAGACAAAAATATATAAGACCTAAAATTATAAAACATTTGAAAGAAACCATAGGAGAAAATCTTTGTTACCTTGATTAGACAAACAGTTCTTAAGCATACTCCCAAAATCACAATTAAAAGAAAAAACGTGATAAATTGGACTTCATCAAAATTTAAAACTTTTGCAATTCAAAGGACACCATTAAGAATATCTAGTGTGAATTTTCTCCTACACACTAGAGATTTTGGAGAAAATATCTGCAAACCATATATGTAGTAAGAGACTTGTATCCAGAATATGCTCAACATTTTAGTCATTAGCAAAATGGAAATTAAAACCAAAATGAGATACCACTTCATACCACCCTCTAGAATGGCTATAAACAAAAAGATAGTAACAAGTGTTGAGGAGGATATGGAGAAATATTGCTGGCAGGAATGTAAAACGGTACAGCCACTTTGAAGCAGTTTGGCAGTTTCTTACATATAAACATAAATTTACCATAGAACTCAGTAATTCCACACCTAAGTATGTATCCAAAAGAATCAAACAGCTGAGGTGCTTGCTAACGGCAAACAAAATGTGCAATGAGCAGTGGAAAAAGGTAGCTATAAGTACCAGCTACAGACCCAACATGGTACTCAGAAGAAAATTTATGACCTTAAGTTTATTTATTAGAAATTAAAAATAAATTAAGCTATCAATTCATTAAAACAGAACAGAACTAAAGAGAGTTGAAGGAATTACAGTGATAAAAACAAAATTAAGACAAAGAAAAATGTAAGATTGTTTAAAATAAAACTAAAAATAGTTTTCTGACAAAACCAACATAATAGATAAAAGTGGCAAGTCTGACTAAGGGGAGGTGAGTAGAAAAAGAGAAATGATAAATATTAGGAACAATAAAGAGGACATAACTATAGCTCTGGATGAGATTCATTATGATAACAAATATGTTCTCTTTTATGCTAAGAATCTAAAAAGCTAGAAGAAATGGCTTTTCTTGGAAAATGCTATTAAAATTGACTCAAGGGATAGAATATCTGAGAGATGAATATCATAAAAGAAACTGAAAAGACATCCTCTAGGAGATATCAAATTGGATGGCTTAATGGTCAAATTCTTAAAAAACTTCAAAAGGTTAATTAAATGCTAGGTGGAAAGAAGGCAAGCTTTTTAACTCTTATTAGTGTCACTCACATAACTGAGAGCAAGATTGAACAGAAGTATGTATGCATATATATCAAACAGAAACCTCGAAAAAAATTATACTTGTGTATGAAACATAAAAAAAATGTCTGACATTAGGAGAAAATTAAAAATTCTGTTTCTCAGTTGCTCTAGCCACATTTCAAGTACTCAACAGCCACATGTGGCTAGTGACTATCATACTGGAGAGTGCAGATAAAGAACTAAGTTTTTTTTTCCCCCTCTAACAGAAAATCCTTTCGGACAGTACTAATCCAGATGTTATCAGTAAAGACAAGATTACTTAGGTAGGTTGAAATAAAAATCTGATATCATTTCAAATGCTTTTAAATTTTAACTCACCATGAATCTCTTTGATACGAAGTGTATTCTGATGCATTCCATATTTCAGAATTAACTGTTCCAGATAGTAGAAAGTTTTTTTGTGCAAAGTCTAAAATATAAATTATTTGATCAATAATTGCCCCCCAAAAAGCCATTTATAGGTACAGCACACACATATCATCTACAGATACAGCATACTGATTTTTCAAACAATAATGATCTTTAAATATTACCTAAAATGTAATAATGATCTATTTCCAAAGGTGAATGCTTCAGGGGTCTAGACTATCCCTGGTACTCGCAGGATTTAGAAAGAAGGGAAAGAGGTTTTACTAGCTGTCTTATAACTGACATAGATGAAATATAAAATGTAGGACTTACTCATCATCTTCTATCATTACCTTTTGCCTCACTTGAATCACAGCCTTCCAGAAATCCTTAGCTTCTACTCTATGGCAATCTCCACACATTTGGGACTGAACAACATAATCCACCACAAACACTTGTTGAAGGATAGCACCATTCATCACCTGATAAAGAAAACAATTACACTCCTTCATTCATTTGGTTTTGTTTAATAACAAATATTTTCTTTAAAAGAACTTTAATATTTAATTTAAACTTTTTCCATTAATGCCTTGAGTACATCAATCAAATGTCTTCAAACTTAAAGTCATAAAAATAAGTTATACTATTTCAAGAAAGGTATACAGATTTAATTCCTAAGATTTATTAGATTACCATTTCAAATTTTCCTTTAGCTGAAGTGGTTGTGAGAATATTCTGTGTATATTTTACACATATATATATAATTTTTTTGAGACAGGGTCTCACTCTGCCTGTCACCAAGGCTGAAGTGCAGTAGCACGATCTTGGTTCATTGCAACCTCCACCTCCTGGACTCAAGCAATCCTTCACCTCAGGCTCCCGAGTAGCTAGGACTACAGGCATATGCCACCA
Source organism: Aotus nancymaae (assembly GCF_030222135.1). Taxonomy (NCBI): domain Eukaryota; kingdom Metazoa; phylum Chordata; class Mammalia; order Primates; family Aotidae; genus Aotus; species Aotus nancymaae. The sequence continues at coordinate 53,962,901 of NW_026988431.1, read as the reverse complement.
AGCCCAACTGACTTTTGTGTTTTTAGTAGAGATGGGGTCTCAAACTCCTGGGCTCAAGTGTTCTGCCTACCTGTGGCCTCCCAAAATGCTGGGATCACAGGTGTGAGCCACAGCGCCCAGACTATGCATATGTTTATGGAGAAACTATCTAAGAAAAAAATAAGGAAAACTTCTTAAAAAGAAAATATTCCTTTAAATTAAGCGCTCATTAAATTTTTGTTCCCAAACATAGCAGATCAAAAATCACATGGGAAGCTTTTTAAAAAGATAGATTTAACATTCCAAATCCAAAAATCCCAAATCTGAAATTTCAGCTCCAAAATCTGAAACATTTTGGGTTTCTAAATGACACTCAAAGGAAATGTTCACTGGAACATTTTGTATTTGAATTAGGGATGCTCAACCAGTGAGTATAATGCAAATATTCCAAAATCCAAAATCCAAAATCCGAAACACTTCTGGTCCCAAGCATTTCAGATAAGGGATACTCAACCTACACCTAGATTCCCAGGCCTCAAATGCAGAGTATTTTTGCTTCAGTTATGCTGAGTCATTACAATGATTAGCCAAGTCTGAGAATCAGTACCTTAGCCCATGTTTTTACTTCAGTCATTTTCCTAATAAAAATAACTCTGGAAAAGATTAGTAAGTCTGCTAATCATAAGCAATGACTGCTCTTACTAGTGACCTAATTATTTCTACAGAAGCTCAAAAGGAAACAAACAGCTAAAATTGAGTGTACTCTTTTCCTTTTAAGCTGTTCAAGCCATAAAGTAACTTATCACTAGGTCCTCATTTTCACTACCTGCACTTTAACCATGCTGAGAAAATTATGTTACCGCTTACCTCTTTCTGAATAGTCAGTTTAACTTTAAGTCTTTTAGAATGAGGTTCAGTCCAAACAAAGCCTGCATCGACAAGCCGTACCTTCAATAAAACACAAAAAGAAACATTAAGTTCTCACCTGAGGAGAAAAAAAAAAAAAGGCAAAAGAACAAATCATTAATAAATAGATTACATAAGATGCTTAAGGAACCTGTGATCAGCATGACTATACACCATCACCATAAAAAAAGATGAATCATCAGTTATGCAACAATAGCAGCAAATCAAAGGACAATCCAATGACTATATTAATGCAACTGACATAATTTAAGTAAAAAATAAAGTATTTGTATAGGAAAAAAAATTTTTTCCCTTAAAAAAAAAGTACTGTCCTTTAAAAGGAAATTATATTTTTTGGAAGAAAGCAAAGAACCGGTGACCTCATTATCTATTAGTAATCTCATGAACAAAAGTTTCCACTTGGATTATTCTCTCATAAAGTCTGTGACTTTTTTTAAGAATCAATATTCATTAGAGAAGTTTCATAAACTGAATACTAGATCCATAATTATGACTCACTACTAAATCTGCAGCATCTGCATAGGCCAAAACCAGTTTGCTATATGTGAAAATCTGAATATATAACTCAAGAATGGCCAGAATGGGTGTTTGGGGAGACAGGTTACAGGGTGAGTGGGAGAACAAGAATGGAGGCTGCTGAAATAATTTGGGCAGGGGTTGTAGATGATCTGAACTGAGAGGCATTGGAAATAACAAAAGGAGATTCAAGGGCTATTTAGGAGATAAAAATCTGTAAGACTTATCTGTACAGTCCAAGTGATGCAGAAAAAAATCTGTAAGATTTAATGGTAACTGAATATGGGAAAGAAGAAGAAAACAGACTCTAGAATGATGCTCAAGTATTTGCTTAGACAACTAGGTAGTACAATTTTGTGACACAAATAAACAAAGGATATAATAAGGAAAACATGTTACATTTGACTTCAGACATTTAAATTTAAGACAGTATCTGTGAGATGCCCAAGAGGAACTGTTCAGTGAACATTAAGATTCAACTGGTCTGAAGATCTATGAAAAAAAATCTGGGCTGTAGTTAACAGATTTGAGACGTAACAGATTACACTTTTAACAAGTACTGTCTAGTGAAAAGTAGACTAACCACTTGTAGTGTAGATACAAAGATGCAACACACCAGAGTAAAACCCTCATACAACTGGCCTTCCTAAAGCAAAGCCTAGTAGTTTACAAATGACACCACGTACAGAGAGTGACAGGCAGATTCCTATTCCTTCAATCTCCATCTGCAGTGGTCAAAACATAAAAAAGCCTCAAGGGCACTGAATAAAACTGATCTTCGCCTCAAGCTCCAATCCCCACCTACAGGAATGGAGAGAGTCTCCTTGACATCCTGCTTGGCATTCCCCAACACAACCTCGCTATATTATGTGTCCTGAAGACAACCATGACTCATCAACCTTATTAGTCCCTTTCCTTCTTTACCATAGTCCCAGACACCTCAGTCACCCCTCATCTCCCATACTCCAATTTCCAGATAGTTACGCATATTCCCTATTCTGTCCCCATTTAACACTCTTCCCCGAATCCTAAAACCCTTCTACTGTGCCTTCTGGAACTCAATATTCACTAACAATGAAACCTCCTAAATCCTCAACTTTGCTGAACATTCAATTTCTAGATTTCCTGATTAACTCTCTCCCCTGAAGCTATATGAAGTGATGACTGATATTTCTCCCATTTTCTTCCTATCACTGAACCAGGCACCACACAGGTATCCTCCTTGCTCTTCACTGCTAATTACAGACCATTCTCCTTGCCTCCTCCTCAAATATACCCAGCTCTAAGTCTAAAGTCATTAGACTGTACCATCCACTACTCTCTTTGTTACAGTAATCTGTTCATCTTTATATCACTTGTTTTCATATCTTATAAGATTTTAGCTCCTGGCTCACCATCACACTTCCCAATAATATTAATACCTAGGGATTTCAATATCCCATACAGATGATCCCCACAATACCCTGACCTCTCTCTCCATTCTTTGAGTTATTCTTCTCCCAAAATATTGTCCACCTTCCTATCCCAGTCACTCATATCCTTTAATTACCAATAACTGCAAACACTTCAAAATCTCAAATTCCAAACATCCTACTCCCTGACTACCACCTCCTATCTTTCCAGCTTATTTCCTCTAGTTCCTGGGCAACAAAAATCTTTCAAGTTAATGTAATGGAAAATCCATTCATCCTACCAACTTTATTCCTTATTCTTCCTCTCTAGCTTCAAAATCAATAATCAGAACTTGTCTCATGTACACACTCAATTTCCTTGTTCCCTCTCTTATTTCACCTTAGTCACTAGGCTAAATTACAAACTGGATTAAATCCAGTATCTGCCTGCTCTATGCCTTACCTGTGTAGCTGATGGAACTAGAGAAATAGACACACACCAGACTGACTAGTCTAAATTTGTAACAGTAACCCTCAGCACTGCCCAACATTGTTCAAGTGCATTCTCTCTCCAACTGTCATAGAGGACCATTTCATATCTTCCACTCTCTCCTCAAACATCTGTCTAATAGCTCTTCTCACACAGCTAATGCCCATGTTTCTGTTTTCTCCATTAAAAAAGAAGGAACCAGAGAATTCCCAGAAGCTCCCACTCAACACCTTCCCTCCTATTACCACAGATGAACTGTCCATACTCCTATCAACTTCTAGAATGCCCCACTAGACAGCAAAGATCTTTATTTTGTTCCATGAAATATTACAGCCTCCCAAAATGGTACTTGGCGAAGAGTAAGTGCTGAATACTTGCTGAATGAATGAATGAACAAATAAGGTATTCTTCCACTATGTGCTACATCTCATCTCTTTTCTACTTCTTGAGGCCATCCTCCAAATTATTCAGTCTCCCTGCAATTTTATAAAAATTTCCCTCCGTACTCTAACACTCCCAGAGAACTGACAAATACAATTATATATCCCATCTTAAGAAATGTGTTCTGGCCAAGCACAGTGGCTCATGCTTGTAATCCCAACACTTTAGGAGACTGAGACAGGAGGATCGCTTGAGCTCAGGAGTTCAAGACCAGTCTGGGCAACATAGTGAGATCTCTGTTCTACAAGGCCAAAAAAAAAAGAGATCTCATCTCTACTAAAAATAAAAATAAAAAAATTTTAAAGCAGCCAGGCTTGGTGGTGCACAATATAGTACCAACTACTTGGGAGGCTGAGGCAGAAGGATCACCTGAGCCCAGGAGTTTGAGGCTGCAGTGAGCCATGACAGCACTACTGCACTCCAGCCTGAGCAAAGACCTTATCTTCAAAAAATAAAATAAGACATGTGTCCCTTCCCAAATTTTCCCTTCAACCATTGCCCCATTTCTTTGTTTTCCTTTATACCAAATCTTAAAAGAACTGTCTATCCTTGCTACCTCCAATTCCTTCTCCCATTTTCCATTTTCATTTCTACTTAAATCACATGTTTACCATCACCACTAAACAGAAATTGCCCATGTTAGTAAGTTCGTCCACACTGCTAAAGCTACGGAACTCATTACTTGATCCATCAACTGCAAATCACATAGCTACTCACTCCTTTCTTCTTAAAACACTTACCTTTCCTCCCAGGACAACACACTCACCTAATATTTTCCTCCTACCTCCCTAGCAGCTCCTTTTAGTCTCCTTTGGTGATTCCTCCTCATTACGCAATTATTCCTTCCTCATTACCCATTCAAGGAATTATTCCAGGATTCAGTCCTCCAGTTTCTTTCCTTCTCTACGTAAACTCCTGAAGTAATCTAATCCAATTCATGACCTTAAATATTATCTATATCCTAAATTCATTATCTCTAGACCGGACCACTCACCTGCTTATTTATCAACCTGCCTACTTAGTATTTCTACTTAAGCATCTGGTAGACATCGAAATACCGTTACAGATGAGCTCCAATCTCCCCTACCTAGTGACCTGGCTGCTCAGATCATAAACAGTGGAAGGCATCCTTAACTCTTCTGTCTCTTACACACACATCCAGCTACATCAGTAAATGTTACTACCTTAAAAATAGATCCAAATCTGTCCACTTCTTACCACTTCCACTGCTGATCCAAAAACATCATTTCTCATGATTATTACAATCACTTACACCTTTACCTCCCTTACATCCATTCTAAAAAACGTAGCCAGAGGAATCCTAGTGGTCTTATCATCTCATTACTCTACCCTTCTCACCCTCTATTTTCACTTTTCATAAAAAGAATACATGTAACTTTAAAAAGTGTTTGTAGTGGGGTGCTACTGGTAACAACAGTAACATTTAATAGTTACTTCTGAAAAACCTACTCACAAGAATTTTCTGAAAATAAGAGCTTTAATGAAAACATATCTGTAAATCCTGATTTTAGCTGTTTAACCTACCTTACTCAGAGGGGCCTTGATTTTTTTCAAACACAAAGCAAGAAGTTCCCTGGATTCTAAAGCACACTGTATCCAAGTTCCTGGTGGCTGAAAATACCTGAAACAAAAGATAACATACTGAAATCCAACATCTCTCAGGAAACACAGAAATTTCCATCTGAATATACAGATATAACCCAAATTATTAAACAGGCATAATGAAACCCAAGGCTGATATGAAGCACTTAACTCAAATATATTTTAATGGTTCCAGAACTTTCAACTGGACTAGTAGCTTTAATTAAAAAGGTAAAATTCTGACTGAGAACGTCAATCTGAAATAACCTACTAAAGTGATCTTATTACTTCAATCACCAAATCACCACTACAATTCCAGTGAGGCTGGCAAAGTGTCCAAGAGTCCCTTAAAGCTATGCTCTGAACAACAGGTGAAAATCATCTCAACATGGCATTAAAATGGTTAATTATGTACTTCTAAACTGCCTGAAAACTGCTTATTTCTCACAATAAAAAGGTAAATTAGTACCTCACAACACTAGGAATCAGCAATAGTTCAGTCTACTCATCTTATTTCAAGTCCTTTTCAAATTTTAAATTGTAAAATGACATTTAAAATCTTAGGTAAAACCTGACTAAAACAAAACTTAAATCTCTTACGCATGTGCTTTAAGGTTTTTAGTCCAGCCTACCCAGGACTTAGCACAGTGCCTGAAACATCTTATAGCAGGTGCTCAATAAATGTTTGTTAAATATAAAATACTGCCAAATGTGTTATGTGAATGCCTTTTTGCCATACTTGTTAAATAACATAAATTTTTCATTTTTAACTTTTCAAGGTTCAATCAGAAACACTACGCAGGTCCCCCTTTGTTTATAACTACTTATCTATTTATTTATTGGTACTTTTTTTTTTTTATGGAGTCTCGCTCTGTCCCCCAGGTTAGAGTGCAGTGGTACAATCTCAGCTCACTACAACCTCCGCCTCTTGGGTTCAAGTGGTTTGCCTACTTCAGCCTCCAGAGTAGCTAGGATTACAGGCACGCCCCACCACACTCAGCTAATTTTTGTATTTTTAGTAGAGACACGGTTTTACCATGTTGACCAGTCTGGTCTCAAACTCCTGACCTCAAGTGATCCACCTGCCTCAACCTCCCCAAGTGCTGGGATTACAGGCATGAGCCACTGTGCCTGGCCTATAAGTACACTTTTAGAGTTAGAAATATCACTTAATAAAACCATTAATTCTGATGAGGAAATTGAGGCCCTGAGATGATAAATGGCCAAGAGTTTCAAAAAGCTAGTTTCTGAGAAAGCCAAGACAAACTAAGTCTGTTTAGTTCTTTAACTAGTACTTGTCTAACTCCACCAGGCTTTTAATAGTAAGTATTTAAAAGATTAAGCCTCACACTTGCTAAGCTTATAAACTGTAAACTCCCTAAAACAATAAACAAAGTTTCATGTGTTTGTACACATATATATGTAAATATTTTACAGGCGAGATAGTTTTCAAATTCTCAAGGAGTCCATGAACCACCACTCTAAAGACACATACTCAAAAAGTAGAGTCTTAACCCATTTTGGAAATCACAAGCATACAATTTTACACTCATTAGGCAGTTCTGTGTTACTCAATGGCTTAATAGATATAAGTTGTTTACGCCAACAATTAAAGAAAATAAAGAGGTATGAAACATTAACTTTCAGAAGAAGTCTTCTGCTTTCCAATCCAATCTTCAATTCAGACCATTTCAGATAGGATTTACCGAGCTTGTTTTCCATCAACATAGTTATTTTAATTACATGTGAACGTTAAAAGAGTTTTTAAAACATATTACTAAATTACTCCAAACATAAGGTGCTTTTTATTATACATAGCTTCTAATAACTAAAGAAAGAAAAACCTTATAATAACATGTCCTTAATAATCTGCTCTCTCCCTTACAAACATCAACTCCTATCTATTAACTATATACATCAAATCTATTACATCCTTTAACAGGAGAACAACAGATTTAAATACCTTTACACTATCTTAACCAGATTAGCAGGAAACACTAGAAAAGTATACTATAAAATTACAAATTCTAAAATCTTTGGTGACACCAACACAAAAATTAAACCTTAATTGCATGCACTTTATTCTATGAACCTTCGTGTAATCTTAGCATATCTCAGTGGCTCTCTAAATGTAAATTCCAACTTTAAGAAGAGCAAAATTGTACCACACTGTACCTTTGACATTGTTTGCAGAACGAAATCGAGACTTGTTTCGGAATACCTTGGCTGATGTCCACTTTACTTCGCAAACAGGCCACACAAATATTGGCAGGATTTGGACTTATTGGGACACCACACTCACAGCACAAGCTTTAATAAATAAAAGACAAATCTTTCAAATTAGGTTTTTAAAATACACTAGTTAAACTTTTTTTTAGATGCCAAACAAACAAAAGCCTTCAAGTTAGGCCACGGTATCTTTGCCCTTTTTTAAAAAATGACAGAAACAAAGCAACCTGGGCCAGGCACAGCGACTCACGCCTGTAATTCCAACACTTTGGGAGGCCAAGGCAGGTGGATCACCTGAGATAAAAAGTTCGAGACCAGCCTGGCCAACATGGTGAAACCTCATCTCTACTAAAAATACAAAAATTAGCTGGGCATGGTGGTGCATGCCTGTAATCCCAGCTACTTGGGAGGCTGAGGCACAAGAATTGTTTGAACCCAGGAGGCGGAAGTTGCACTGAGCCAGATCACACCACTGCACTCCAGCCTGGGTGACAGAGCAAGCCAATGTCTCAAAACAAGAAAAAAGAAAAGAAAGCAATCTTCAAAGATGCAGTAGATAAAGAATAACCTTGTAATACAGGGGGAAAAACACCAAAAATGGCTACAATTCTAAAAATCCTCAATATAAGGCCAATGTCCTAAAGGTTCTGGAGAGTCAGTACTGTCCAACAGAACTTCATGCCATGATAGAAATGTTCTACTGTGGTCTGTACAAGGTAGCCACTAGCCACATATGGCAACTGGGAGATGAAAAGTGACTAGTACATCTGAGAAACTCAATTTTTTATTTTTTTGTATTTAAATTTACATTTAAATAGCCAATATGGGTCTAAACAAGTCTTTTTTATTAAAAGCAAATGAAACTATATCGTCACATTAAAACAAATGTAGGTACATTGATGAAGAATGCAAATCTTACACTAATTTTAACTTCAAATACTTAAATACAATAAAAAATTTTAAAGGGCTCTTGACCACATCCAATCAAGACTATCCATGAAGGTAACATTTATTAACAATTTGTATATATCGTTCCAAATATTTTCTATGCAGATACAAACATTCACATTAACTTTTACATTTAAACAGATAAACTTCCCAATTGCAAGTGTAATAGCAAAGGAAAAATTTGAGAAGCACTGTTATTAATTATCCCTTGTTGAAAATTGGAAAACCAAGAAAGAATCAATTAACAAGGTAACAGTGTGTCAATGGCAAAAACCAAAAAGAAAATCCTATATCAAAAATACATAAGATCCGTTTGTCTCTTTTTAATTCAACCACCTCATCTCTAAATATTAAGCCTTTAAAAATTTATTTATTCAGGGCATACAGAGGACCACAGCTTAGGTGAACAGAATGGTATCACCAGATTAAAAGACTTCAGTTGTCTATCTCTAATAAACATTTCTTCAAGTATATCTCTGGACTACACCAATAGAAACTAATATCTAAATCATTTCTAACAGAATTAGACAGCAATATACTCCAAAGGCAATTTTTAAAAAAAGCGTAAGGACTGCTAAAATATAAACATTTACCCAGAGCAGAATTTTTTTTTTTAACATGATACGAAGTGTATCAACATCTAGAGACTCAGTATAAATAACAGAACTATCATAATTCTAAATGTACTGGGGGCAGAAAAAGTTTGAGAACCACTAATGGAGGAACACACTGTCCAAAAGAAAAGTTCGATAATTTCCACGTCCAATGGTAGCCACTAGCCACATGTGGCAATATGGCTAGCACAAACAAGCAACCAAGTATTTAATTTTATTCCATTTAAATTAATTTAGGACATTTCCAACTTAAACTGCTTGGGGTTTATGCTGACAGAATGGAGCCAGCAGTACCATCTGGAAAGCAAGCAGTTCTTGACAGAGCTAACCAGGATCTTCCAGTGCTGGTTGTCTGGGAGGGTGTTCATCATTTTGAAGAATTATAATGGTCAAACTGAACTCATTCCAAGAAAGGGTTCTATGAAGGGCTTTGAGCCCTCAGACAAGTGTCTATTAAAAGCTACTGACAGAACAAGGAAGATCAGCACTATGCTGAGCTCCAAAGACATTTAACTTTCAGATGGCTTATTCAAACCACTGAGCTAACTGAAGGGCAAGGGAAGAGTAAAGCATCACACGAAAGGGGGCCACGTTTCCTGTTTTCACTAGCCACTGAACTCCTATTTTTCCTTTGGTTTTTACTTTTGACCACAAAGCTAGTTTCTCCATAATTACTGTTTTCCCATGAGATTAAGGTCATTCTAGACAGAGGACTGCAATGTTTACAAGGTAGCTGTGGTAAGAAGCCAGTTTATTTTAGATTTAGCTAATTGGTCTGTGCTGAACGATTCCAGGATTACTGTTTAAAAGTCTCTGTAGTCATCTCTGTGAAGAGAACTGTATCATTAAACCTGTCTATTCATCAGAAAAGAAAGAGAGAGACAGAAGAAAGAAAGAAAAAAGAAAAAGCAAGCAAGCAAGCAAGCAAGCAAGCAGAGCAGAGCAAATTTGAACATAAATATAAGAAATGCCCCCAGGCGCGGTGGCTCACGCCTGTAATCCCAGCACTTTGGGAGGCCGAGGCGGGTGGATCACTTGAGGTCAGGAGTTCGAGACCAGCCTGACCAACATGTAAAAATACAAAAATTAGCTTGGTATGTGGTGGCACACGCCTGTAATCTCAGCTACTCAGGAGGCTGAGGCAGGAGAATCACGTGAACCTGGGAGCCAAGATCACGCCACTGCACTCCAGCCTGGGTGACAGAGCGAGACTCCACCTCAAAAAAAAAAAGACTCCATCTCAAAAAAGAAAGAAATTAAAGCCGGGCGCGGTGGCTCATGCCTGTAATCCCAGCACTCTGGGAGGCCGACAGGAGCGGAGCACAAGTTCAAGAGATGGAAACTATCCTGGCCATTATGGTGAAACCCCATCTCTACTAAAAATACAAAAATTTGCTGGGCGTGATGGTGTGCACCTGTAGTCCCAACTACTCGTGAGGCTGAAATGCTTGAACTCGGGAGACTGAGAGTGCAGTGACACTGCACTCCAGCCTGGACAACAAAGTGAGACTCTGTCTCAAAAAAAAAAAAAAAAAGAAAAGAAAAGAAATTAAAAATTGATAATTATGTTTTAAGATATTTAAAATTAAAAATTACTACACTGTAATCTCCAATAAAAAACAGTAAAAAGTAAATTTAAAGAGCCACATATGGCTATATATTGGACAGCGCTGTTCTGAAAGGATGCATGGTGAATATTTTAACTCTTTTAGAGGATATATTTACTAGAACAAGCTTTAAAACCAGAAACTAATTTGATTTTCTACCGAAATGAGACTTATTTTTCCCATTTTTGACAACAGAAGCTCCTTCCCACCCACCCTCAAGCTTTCCCCACAGTAAGTTTCCCAGGCTCACTGAAGATTTTCACATTCAAGTCGGAAGGAAGAAGTGTCGCACTCACATGTGTCCAGGGCTGCGGTTGGTGGATTCTGTCATATACTCCATCGTTCTGTACGCCTTAAGTTTAAAAAGAAAAAAATTAGAATGGTGGGATTTAAATCACTTTGGTCTCCTCTTTTTACGTCTTCCTTCTGCCTCTCTGAATAATTAACATATTCAGAGAACTTCGAAAAACTGGGAAAGAAGGAAAACCAACTCCACTGGGTAACTTTGGAAAAAAGAACTTTAAGATGAGGACCAGAGGATTTCCTGAGTTCCCCAGGTGCAAGACCCTCGGGACACCCAGCTCTGACGCTGACCTCAATCTCACCTGGGTGCCAACCCTGGAGGACCCAGGGCGAGGTCAGCTCCGGGCTGCGGACGCCCAGGCCCTCCCGCTCTCCACCCGCCCAGGGCCTGCACCCGACCGCCGCACCTCAGACCCACGCCGCAGGAGTCCCCAGACGCCGTCCAGGCGCCGCAGACCACCCAGGCCGACCCCCAACCCCGGGGCCGACCGCACGGGTTTGGGGCTCGCGGCGCGCACGCGGACCGAACCGGTTCGAGCCCGGGGAGCCCGGGGAGCCCGGGGAGCCTGCCCCACCCCCTACTCAGGGGCCCGCACCGGCAGCCCAGGTCTCGGGCCCCGGAACCTACTTCACGCCTCCGGACCAGCCCTGGATTTGCTGAAAATCCGCAACGAAATCGACCTCAACTGTCCCCTCAGCTGCCTACACGGCAGTCTACCCTACCGTGAGGATCTCGCGAGAGAAAATGCTCGAAATCCCGCGGCCCGAGTGACGTGTAAAAGGGGCGGGAAAGAGGCAGCACCGGCGGGCTGAAGGGTGAGGTGCGCGGCCGGGCGACCGGGAAAGCGCGCGGAGAGAAGTCCCATGGGTCCTTTGGCCATCAGTGACTGCTTGTGAGTTTTCGTCTCAATTTTCCCAGACCAGGGTTCATTCCAAACCACCCTCGCCCATATATTAGTCTCTTTTCAACCATCCCGACTGTGACCTTGCTTCTTGGTTAAATGATTATTTTATATAAAAATTATCTGTAAACAGTACCTTACGCAAAGAAAGTTTTTCCCGGGCGGCGCCTTTGTCTGTTTGGTACACCATCATATACAGGCCTGACGCCTGCCTCATCCTAACTGCTCGAATGATTATTTATTGAAAGAATGAAATGTAAGGCATAATTATCTGTGAAGTTTATGCAATTTTTAGACAATTTATTAATGTGCTTCCTGATAGTGCACTTAATATCTCCTTATGGCTGATTTATCCCTCGACCCTGGAGCAGCACAGACCATGTCTAATCTTTCTGATTCATGACAGCCTTTCAAATATTTGAAGAACCTTTTTTTTTGTAACCTTTTTTTTTGTAAATCCTCTCATCCCAAATTTCAAGGAATAAGCAAGGGCATTTCTTAGAGGGTCAGAGAAAGCCTCTCATCGTTTCTTGCCCAGAATACTTAAGCAGCCTCTCATCTGTTCTCCCTACTTGCAGACTCCAGTTCATCCTTCTGAAATGCAACTCTGATTTTGTCACACTCCCCTGCTTTTAATCCTTCAGTAGTCTCTGACTACCTTCAGCATTATTTCCAATTTCTTTGCATGGAAACACCTTTCAGGATCTGATCTCCACATATCCTGTCCTATTCCAAAGCACACGCATTCCCAAGCCATGCAGACTAACTGGCAGGTCCTCAAAGGAAATAGTCTTCCTTTGCTTCTTCTGGGACTCTGCGCTAAAGATTAAGCCTGAATTAATTTCCTAGTGCTGCTGTAACAAATTACCAAAGGTTTAGTTGGCTTTAAAAACACAAATTTGTGCTCTTCTGGTTCTGGAGGTCACAGGTCTAAATAGATGGGGAGGGCTGACTCTGGAGGCTCTAGGAGAAAATCCATTCCTGGGTCCTTTCCAGCTTCTAGAGGCTGCCCACATTCCTTGGCTTGTGGTCCCACATCATTCTGCAATCAGGTCTCCTTCTCTTACCCTCCTACCTCCCTCTTACAAGAACAGTTATGATTTCATTGAGCCCAACCAGATAACCCAGAATAATCTTCCCATCTCAAGAAATTTAATATCTGTAAAGTTCATTGCCATGTTAGGTAATATATTCACAGATTTCAAGGAATGGGACATCTTTGCAGAGCCATTATTCTGTTCACCGCACATCCTCTCTTCTTCTGACTCCCTCAGTCCCCTAAGGGCCAGAGGAGTTACATGCTTCTTCTCTATGTATGGTCCTATGATAACTCCTTTATAGGAGGTATATGCCTCTATAATAGTGCTTTGAATTGGATCATAAATTTTCTACTCTGCATGACCTGCAGTTTCAAAACCCTGAAGAGCAATTCAGGTCTTGTTCTTCTTGGTATTCCCTGCACGTAGCACAGTAGCTGACACAAAACAGACTCTCAGTATATGTTGGTAAATTGATTATTCATTTCATACCCACAACAACTCTGAAAAGACAGTGTTTTTCTCCCTGTTTTTTCTATTCACACTGTCTATGCCCTCATAAACACCACTAGGAACACAGCTGTAGTTAAGCAGGTTGTGTCCATTAGTCTTTGAAGTAAGCACAAATACACACCATGGAGACCCTTTAAATACCTCAGTAAGAGGGTGTTTAGAACAAACCTATCATAAGACTGGGGCCTTGGGTGGGTGTTTTCTGGGAGGCCCTACGAAAATAGGGGTTTTTCTATAGCTTGGATGCTATCAGAAAGCAGGGGCAAATCTATGATTGGATGTCTCAATAAATCTTATTTACACAAAAGGAAGCAGGAGGATAAAGCTGCAATTAGCAAAGAAGTAGCAGTCACCCATTTCGTTGAAGAAAGAGAATGTTTGGTATTTTGTGGGTGGCATTGTGAACTTATTTTGGTCTGTGCTTAGATGAAATTATGAAGTGACCTTGCTTTGTCTCATTTCATCATGGTTTCAGAGTAATCTTGTTTGAGTTTAGTATTCTGTGAAATTACTTATGTCTAATAAAAAAAATCATGGCACAGCCGTGAGTACCAGACTGGCTTCTAAATGTCAAAGGCTGCTCATTTTTTAGCACATTCCTTCAGCAATTATTTGATTTGGCTCTGAATGCCACAATGCCAGGCTTGTTAAGCACTCGATATACAATAATAAACAACATAGACATGGCCCCTGCCCTCATGGACCTTACATATTACAGATGAGGCTGGATTAGATTAGGCAGTTTGTTCAAAGTCATAGCAAATAAGTGATACAACTGGGACTTGAAATACAGTTTGTTTCTGAACGCAGACCCTCACCATACCAGCCTACCTGCCCTTCTGAGGCTGAGGCCATCTATTCCTATCCACAACCTTTTGATAATACTCATGCAGTAGAAGGTACCAGTATTTTTCTCTCCATCTCCCAGCCCCCACCACTAAGATTTCCAGATGTCAGAATTAAGTTCTTGATTTCAATTACCTCTGCCACGAGCCTGAATGAGCTTGCTAGGATTGAACCGAGTGGAATAATATTGGCAAACAATACCAGAGAGAAACTTATTTTGCAATTATTTAATCCTCGAATCTCACCTGAAAATAATAGGCAAGATTATTTTCAGCTCCCATAGTCCTTACACTCAGGATATCTATCCGTATTCAAATATAAGCCTTAGTATATGTTTACAAACTTCATTTCTCTGTGTTTGACCATTGTATTAAAATAGAATTCCTGGCTGAACATGGTAGCTCATGCCTGTAATCCCAACACTTTGGATGGCCAAGGTGGGAGGACTGCCTGAGGCCAGGTTAGCCTGGGCAACGTAGAGAGACTCCTACCTCTAAAAAATGAAAAATAAATATAAAACAATAAAGTTAGCCAGGCATGGTGGTATGCACTTGTAATCCTAGCTACTCAGGACACTGAGGCAGAAGGATCACTTGAGCCTAGGAGGTCAAAGCTACATTGCACTACTGCACTCCAGCCTGGGTGACAAAGGGAGACCCTGTCTCAAAATAAATAAATAAATAAATAAATAAATAAATAAATAAATAAATCTGCTAATCAATGAGATTCTACACAGAACTTTCAAATGCATAGTGTGACATTTTTCACACTATCAAATGTGATAGCACATTTTCAGGTATGAAGATAATATTGGAGAATAGTACAGGGGAGATGTATTAGGGTATCCCCTTAGAATCAACACCTGTGGAAGAGAAAGGAAGAAGCACAATAGGGCTGAGGAGAGCTGTGCTTCCCTGCAGTCTAGTGGCAGCCTCAGCTAACCTTGTGGGAAGCTCTGAAGCTAAAATGACCATTCAGAGTTTGCCTGAAGGGTCTTTTTTCATCGATGAGGCATTGGATGTGACTGTCCCAGGAGAAGGACATAGCACTGGGTGATGTATCTCTCTTGAGTCAAGGCAGTCCCAGAAGTGGATGAAACTGAGGGCTTTCTGCACAGCACTCCCTGCTGTTGTGGAATAAGTACTTCATTCCTTGAGGGGGATCTGGGCAGTACCTCCTAGCCACAGCATGCGCACGTAGAAAGCAGTGTGCTAGGAGAGTCAGTAGAAGACATGGACTCTAAAGCCCTTGTTTCAAGTCTAAGATTTGTGACCGATAGACTCTGTGACCCTAAGGATTTGCTTTACCACTCTGAGCCTTTCTAAAGGCTCCTTTCCTCCTTTCTAAAACTATGTAATAATCCCTACCTCAGAAAATTGTTGAGAATGGATTGAGATAAGGTACATAGAAATGTTTAGTAAACTCCAAAAAACTATAATGAACGTAGGCCCTGTTATTCTCTGGTGAAGATCCTTAACAGGAATTGAGTTAAGCAATAAGAAATGGTTTGTATCTGACACATCCAATGTGTCAAATTTGAAACATTACACCCGTGATTCTGCTTCACCTTTAATTTACAATATAAAGAAATCATTTAGTAAACAAAATAAAAATTTAGTGTTCGCTTTGTAAAATTTGTTAGGAGTAGCGAATATCTGAGTTACCAGTGGCAAACTGATACGGGTCTGCAGTAACCTCAATTCTTGCCTCCTCAGCAGAAAGAATTAGACTGAGGGGCATAGGCAGAAAAAGAGACTGAAGCAAGTTGCAGAGCAGGAATGAAAGTTTATTTTAAAGCTTTAGAACAGGAAAGAAAGGAAAGTACACTTGGAAAAGACCTGAGCAGGAACTCTGGAAGTCAAGTGTGGTGTTTGACCTTTTGACTTGGGGTTTTATATGTTGGAATATGTCAGGTGTCTTGCATCCCTTTTTCCATGATTCTTCCCTTAGGGTGGACAGCCCACATGCACGATGCCCTCCTCGCGCTTGAGAGATGAACAGGCGCAGTGTGTTTAAGAAGTTGTACGTGTGGCCACCTGAGGCTTTTTTCCCTTTTCGGCTGGAATGCCCCCAGAAGGTCGTATAACCAGTTAAACTCTGCCATTTTACATTTTAATGCACATACTCAAGCCCACATGCCCAATTCCTGAGATCTTACTGGAAGTTGCTAATTAACAGTTTCAAGTGTTTTTATCCATTGGGAAATTGCCTCTCCCTGGTGCCTGCAACCAATTATTATTTTTAGAGAGAAAGTCAGACAACTGTCAAACCATCACCTGATGGTTGCCTGACATTCCTGGTGGGTAGGGGAAGCCCTCACCTGTTCAGCTCATGCCTAATTGCCACTGTAATATATTCATTCAACTATACATTATTATCTGTGCCAATTTCTGCCTGTGTATTTCCTCCAACAAAAGGTTTTAAAAATATAAGTAATATCTTAACATAGAATCCCAATAAATAAATAGAAAGGATGAAATAAAATTACAATAATAATACTTGAGCAATTTCTCCGTTATTACAAATTCCAAAATATGAGTCTGAATTTATAATATTTTATTATAATTTTAAAACATGTAATCACTAAACTACTTCTAACTTTTACATGTTAATGATGGGGGAGGAAATAATACTATATACAGGTTGAGTATCCCTAATCCATAATCCAAAAATCCAAAATCCAGTATGCTTCAAACTCTGAAATTTTTTGAGCACCAACATGACACTCAAAGGAAATGCTCATTGGAGCATTTCAGATTTGGGGTTTTCAGATTTGGGATTCTCAATCAGTAAGTTTTAAACCAAAAAGTATCTGAGACAAGTCTCAATTTGGAAAGTTTATTTTGCCAAGGTTAAGGACACACCTATGACACAGCCTCAAGAGGTCCTGATGACATGTCCCCAAGGTGGTTGGGGAACAGCTTGCTTTTATACATTTTAGAAAAACATAATACATCAGTTAACACATGTAAGATTTACATTGGTTGTATTTGGAAGGGCAGGACAACTTGAAGTAAGGTCGGGGGAAGCGGGGTGGAGGCGGTGGCGCGGGGTTCTAGGTCATAGGTAGATTTAAACATATTCTGACTGGCAATTGGTTGAAAAAGTGTTTATCAATAGAAAGGAATATCTGGATTACAATAAGCGGTTGTGGAGACCCAGGTTTTACCAGGCAGATGAGGCATCCACTTAGCTTAGCATGCTTTAGAAAGAATAGACTGTACATGTTTCTTTCTTTTTTTTTTTTTTTTGAGACGGAGTTTCTCTCTTGTTACCCAGGCTGGAGTGCAATGGCGCCATCGCCTCGGCTCACTGCAACCTCCACCTCCCGGGTTCAGGCAATTCTCCTGTCTCAGCCTCCTGAGTAGCTGGAATTACAGGCACGCGCCACTGTGTCCAGCTGATTTTTTTTTTGTATTTTTAGTAGAGACGGGGTTTCACCATGTTGACCAGGATGGTCTCGATCTCTTGACCTCATGATCCACCCGCCTCGGCTTCCCAAAGTGCTGGGATTACAGGCGTGAGCCACCGCGCCCAGCCTGTACATGTTTCTTATAAGAGTTAAGGTCTGTGTTGATGTTCATGCTGGAGGGTTACAATGAAGCACTTGCTGGGGCAAGTCTCAGAGTCCAAAGATTGAGTTTGATGTCCAAGGGCAGGAGGAGAGTCTGATGTCAAGCATCCAGCACTGCACAGCAGGAGAGAGAGAGCCCAAGCAGACTCAACAAGCCAGCTACTCGTCTCCCTTCTTCTGTCTGCTTTGTTCCCCTGCTGGCAGCAGATTGTATGGTTCCCACCCACTGTGAAGGTGGGTCTTCCTCTCCCAAGTCACTGATTGAAATGTCAGTCTCCTCTGGCAACACCCTCACAGACACACCCAGAAGCAATACTTTACCAGCCATGTGGGCATCCTTCGATCCAATCAAGTTCATACCTAATATTAACCATCATAGATGTCAATTCTAAATTTGGTGTCATTTTAATGCAATTGTTATAAAAATTCTAGCAAGATTTTTTTGTAAATGTAGAGAAGATTATTCTATAATTTATATGGGAAAGTAAAGGAACTAGAACAGCTACAATTTTTTTAAAAAAAAAGAAAGTGGGAAAAATTAGTCCACTTAATTTCAAGACTTATTACAGGACTACAGTAATCAAGATTGTGTGGAATTGGTGAAAGGATAGACACACATCAGTGGAAGAGAATAGGGAACCCAGAAAGAGACCCTTCAAAAACATATCCAACTGATTTTGACAAAAGTGCCAAGCAAGTCAGTAAAGATAGCCTTTTCAACTGTAGCCAGTGGACATACAAAGTCAAAATAATAAACTTCAACTAAGTCTCGCACCTTACATAAAAATTAACTCAAAATGGATCATGAATTTAAAGCAAAATATAAAACTAGAAAACTTTCAGAAAAAAAATAAGTAGAAGAACATTTTTACAATCTAGGACTAGGCAAAGAGTTCTTAGCCTTGACTTCAGAAACAAGATCCACAAAAGAAAAATTGACAAATTGGTGGCAGGGCGCGGTGGCTCACGCCTGTAATCCCAGCACTTTGGGAGGCCGAGGTGGGTGGATCACGAGGTCAAGAGATCGAGACCATCCTGGTCAACATGGTGAAACCCCGTCTCTACTAAAAATACAAAAAATTAGCTGGGCATGGTGGCGCGTGCCTGTAATCCCAGCTACTCAGGAGGCTGAGGCAGGAGAATTGCCTGAACCCAGGAGGCGGAGGTTGCGGTGAGCCGAGATCGCGCCATTGCACTCCAGCCCGGGTAACAAGAGCGAAACTCTGTCTCAAAAAAAAAAAAAAATTGACATATTGGAGTTAATCAAAATTAAAAACTTTTGCTCTGTTAAAGGCCCTCTTAAGAAGATAAAAAGACAAACCAAAGAGTAGCAGAAATATGTGCAAAGTGTATTCAACGAAGCACTAGTATCTATTAATAGAATTGATATAAATAACTCTCAAAATTTAACAGTAGAAAATCAAGCAGCCCAATTAGAAAATGGGCAAAAGATATAAAGACATTCCACCAAAGAATGTATACAGAAGTCAAGCATACATGAAGATGTTCAACAGTATTAGTCATGAGCAGTATACAAATATAAAGCACAATAAAATATCACAGCCTCTTTATTGGAATGGCTAAAATAAAAAATACTGATAACACCAAATGGCAAGAATGCAGAGAACTGGATCACTCATTCATTGCTGGCAAGAATGTAAAATGGTAGAGCCACTCTAGAAAAAATTTGGCAGTTTCTTATAAACTTAAACATGCAACTACCATATGACCTAGCAATTACAACTCTAGGTATTTATCTCAGTGAAATGAAAGCTTGCACATAAAAAAAAACTGTACATGAAGAGTGGCCGGATCTCACTCTGTTACCCATACTGGAATGCAGGGATTCAATCTCGGCTCACTGCAACCTCCACCTCCTGGGCTCAAGTGACTCTTTCACCTAGACATCCCAAGTAGCTGGAACTACAGGCATGCATCACCACATCACTTCCAGCTAATTTTTATATTTTTTTGTAGATACAAGTTTTCACCCTGTTGCCCAGGCTGGTCTCAAGCTCTTGGACTCAAAAGATCCGCCTTCCTCAGCCTCCCAAAGTGCTGGGATTACAGGGGTGAGCCACCGTGCCTGCTCTATGTAAAGTTATTAAATAGACAAATTCATAGAAAAGGAGGATGGATTAGTGGTTGCCAGAAATTAAGAAGGGACAGGGGGCGTGAGAGCTATATCTATGAATGGGTAGTATGAGAAATCTTTATTGTGATAGAAATGTTCTGTATTTTTGCTCTGTCCATGTCAATATCTTAGTAGTTACATTGTACTATGGTTTGTAAGATGTTATCATTGGAGGAAAAGGATCTTGCCATGTTATTTTCTACAATTGTATTTGAATGTAAAATTATCTCAAAATTTTTAAAGGTTTAATTTTTTAGTGAGTTGAAAATTCTTGATTAAGGAAAATAATTCCCTGGTTTTGTCTTTTGTAGTAATTCTTTTACAAGGCCCTCAACAATGTTGTCTCCACTGGGGGTTGGCTGATTAACCCTATCCACATCCCCTTTCTCCCTCTATGGGCAGCCATGAGACACAATTCTGGCCAGAGGAAAATTGCAAGAGAAAGTCTTGCAAGTCCTGGGCAACTTTCCAGGAAAGCTTTAACTCTCTTAATAAAAAGGCTCAGACTCATGGGTATGCCACCTGCCCACACTCTCTGTTCCTTTGCCCTTCTGTCTCTTTTCAGGATGGGGTACAAATGTGATACCCAGAGGTATAGCAGCCATCAAGTGAGCATAAGCCAACAAAATATAAGTGCAAATGCCATCATTCTAACAATGGTGAGACAGAGACCCAGAAAGAGCCTGGCTAGAAAGAGCAAGAAAGAGCCTTGACAGTGTCATTATGTAGAAGCACCAACTCTGGACTGTCTACCTTTAGGATTTTTCTAGGTAAGAAAAAAAAAAAAGACTTTATTTAAGCCACTGATGTCCAGGTTTTCTATTATTTGTTGCCAAACACATTTCTAACAGATGCTGATACTCAAAGGAGATTCTCAGCAAGGCTAATATACTTTCTCTGCCTTATAAGACTGTTGTAAGGATGAGAAGCATGATAGCTACTTAATATTCTTTGTCTGTTTCACAAACCAAATTGCTGATACTGCCTTTTCCTTTCTCCTTTCTCCCCAGTATTTTGTTCCTTATTCTCCTCAGCTTGGCCTGAATTTGTATTATAATCAGACTCTTGCTAGTCACTCTCCTAATTGAATTGAGCTTTTATTATAGTTCAGACAGCTCAGAATTTTTTACTGGTTTTCCTAATCCATTGTAGCCCAAGGCAGCAGCTCCCCTCTTGGACCTAAGAGCACTTACTGTCCACACTTTACAATTGCCAATTCATCATGCACTGCCCCCTGACGCTTCTTATACAGCTGTCATAGAATAATCAATGTTTAGAGCTGCAAGGGGCTTTAGAGATCATCTTCTCTAGCCACCTCAGTGCATATGAATTGTGACTTAACTCTTGGAGTTTTCATTACCTCTTCATGGGTTTATAGCTTATCTTCCCAACTGGAGCTTAAAAAGTGAAAAAAGAGATAAGAAATGTTTTGTTGAGTTACCACATGCCAGACACCTTACACACATGATTGAATTTTCACAACAATCTTAGAAGTGGGTATCAGTCCCCACTTGACAGGTGAAATAACTAAAGCTCAGAGAAGGCTGGGCACGGTGGCTCATGCCTGTAATCCCAGCATTTTGGGAGTTCGAGACCAGCCTGGGCAACATGGTGAAACTCTGTCTCTACCAAAAAATGCAAAAAAAATTAACGAGGTGTGGTGGGTCCCAGCTACTTGGTGGGGAGGCTGAGGTGGGAGGATCACTTGAACCTGGGAGGTGGAGGTTGCAGTGAGCTGAGATCATTCCACTGCACTCCAGCCTGGGTGACAGAGTGAGATGCCATTTCAAAAAAGAAAAAAAAAAAGCTCAGACAAGTTGTTACTTAGCAAAGGCAAGGTACCTAGAAAAAAGGGAAACCCAGATTCTGACTCAGGTATTAACATAATTAAGTGTCTTTAACCTCTTCCCAGGCTGCTAAATTAATTGCTTGGATTTACTTTTTGGAATTCCTCAACCTTTAAACTTAAGGAAATTCTCTATTCTGTTTATAGGCCTTTTCTTTTGTAAGAGGTTTAAAATATATTGAAAAGCTAAATAAGATCATGATTCTTTGTTTCTAATGTTAACATTTTTTAAATGCAGTACTGGTAGAACAAAAATATACTGGTTTTAGTGGAAAAATGATTAAATACTTGTCATGTTAAATGCTAGCAAAAATACATATATCATTAACACAATGTAGTTTTCCTTGTATTTGAATAACAAAAGATACAGTGTTTTATAGACAATAACTTCATGAGCTATTACATTTAAGATAATTTGCAGCACTCGGAGAAAACAATACAAAGAAATATTCAGAGAAAAGGAATTTAGTCATTCCAAACTTCAAAGAAAGTTTGTATTCTGTCTAATAAGCCAATTACATCTTTATTATTTTTCATATGGGACAGACCATATTTTAATCTGAGCCTAGAATATTTTTAATTTGAAGTTGAAGCCTTTTAGTTCTATGACATTTTTGCAGAACTTCCTTAATGCCAGATAGACAATTAAAATGCAAGCTAGTTTTCCTTTAATGCTGTTCTTATGTTTAGGAATAAGAAAAATATTAAGATAATTGGTTTTAGACTTCATAATTTTCCCCTCAACTCTTACTAGATTTCTTTTACATTCTTACAGAAGAAATCATGTTTTCTTAAACAAATACAATCCTATAGCGATCATTCATCTCTGTGATATCACATTTTATTTTTGAAGTATATAAATGATATCTTCATTGTTAAAGGTATAATTTTACATTTCTGCATTCTAAAAAGAGCTTGGTCATAATTTTAGATGCATCCTTTTAATTAATGTACCTGTATGTGTCATTTTTAGGAACACACCTTTGCCTATATAATCTGAGTTTATTTATAACTTTCTGATTATATACTGCTTATACCTGTGGACTCAAGATACAGAAGTGAATGCTAATTATTTTTTTAAAAATATCCAATAGGTTATGGTGATTGTTTATACATACTTAAAATGTTAACTAAAAGTAAATAAATAATCTAATAAATATATCTCATAGGCTCCTGTGTATCATGAGTCCACATAGGTCTTTATTCAGGTAAATTGTGAGTAATAATACCTATTAACTATAAACTGTAGAGGACAAGAACATACCTTGTACGTCTTTCAATCTGTAGGGTCTAGTAGATTCTAATAAACATTTGAAAAATGAATGAATGAATGAACGAATGTATTTTCTTTAAGGTCAGTCAGGTGACTCACACTTCTTTAATTTTCTGCAGACTGCTGGCACAATGTTTTGTCCAAAGTAGAAATTTACTGATTGGTATGAGTATTAAAAGATGGAAAGGAAAAAGGCTCCTTTGTGTCTGAAGGAAAGACATTGCACTTTCTCCCCAGGAAATCTATTGTCTTAGGTACCATGAAATATGCATTTTCCAGCCAGCTTGTTACAGGTACTATGGTGTGTCAAGATCTAAGGCAAACTAGATGTGCCATATGCACTAGCCATTCTACCCTCAATCCCTGCCTTTTCCCTGAACCTATAACACTCTGTTAAAGAATTACTTTATTTAAATTCCTCTGTTAAAATTACCATTTTTAAAAGATAAAATGATGTAATACTTTGATTAGTAGGAGAAAAAATTGAAGAAACTTAATTAGTATGAGCTCTGTTTATATTTTCTCTTCTCTCATTTTATACATGAATGAACTTATAATTTATCAGGGAGGTTTCAAATTGGTGCACTATGCACCAAATCCAATCCATGGAAAATTTTTAAGCCTAACATTTTGCTTTTTAAAACTTTAATCATTCTATCACATAATGTTCTTAGTTAAAGCAAGAGAAACTGATTCTGGCTTATTTAGCAGAAGGAATTTCTAAGTATGCTTTTGGTAGCCTCCATAATCCTAAGAAGGGTTGGACAACAAGACTCAGGGGCATACAGCCAGGAACAGAACCCAAAATCACACAGCAGAGCCAAGTCACCCAGTCAAAGCCATGCAGACATCACCCTTGCAGGACACATGCTACAGCCAGTACCACAGGCACCATCTACTGCTGCTAGCACAACATCCCCTGCTCCACTGGGGCCACTATATGGCCACTGTAAGGCTCCCCTGTCCTTGCTTCTTTGCATCATTAGCTAAGAAGTTCAAGGCATGCAGATCTAGTCAGCAGGGCCTAGGTCATATGAGC
This sequence comes from Aotus nancymaae, assembly GCF_030222135.1. Taxonomy (NCBI): domain Eukaryota; kingdom Metazoa; phylum Chordata; class Mammalia; order Primates; family Aotidae; genus Aotus; species Aotus nancymaae. The sequence goes on along the minus strand of NW_026988431.1, from coordinate 53,938,690 downwards.
AGATGAAGGAGAATGGGCAGTAACTAGAGATGAAGAGAGGGTTGAGCCACTGCTTCCTGCTGGTCTTTCCCTTTCTTGCTAATTTTCAGATAATGTCCTCCTACTCCCCACCGTTGCTCTTCCAACTTTAGAATCCCGAAACAATCTTAGTAATTTGCACATTCATTGCCAAAATTAACATAGTTGAAAGTGCTAGGTTAAGAGGTCTAATAGCCAGCTGTTCTTGGTAAATATTTATTGGATCATTTTTAGACAGTGCTAATGTGTCCAATGAATGCAAAATGGAAAACCCTAAATGGTTATGATGGCACTCTTCTGGTATTTCTTCAAAATTCATCATTAGCTCCTTAATAGAGTCTGCCAAGTGCCTTGTGAAACCAATTAAAATCTTAATACCTATTTGGGATGATTTTCTTTCCATTTCTTGGTACATTCAGCTGCACTGTCAACTATGGCCCCCCTCCAATAAACTATAATCCACCCAACAGAATGAGCAATCAAACAGTCCAGTGAAAATTTACTTGAGTTCCACAGATTTTTGAATAAACTCATTAATTTTCTCAGAAGCTTCCAAGAGGGTGAGTGACAGTCCAGAATAAGATACTTATTTGTGAATTGCTTGGCATGTAGTCACAAGCCTTAATTTCACATACAAGGAAATGCTTTTAGCTGCAAGAATTTTTATTTCTATTCAGGATACAACAAACCCATCTTCTAAAATTCTAGCAATTAATCGATTGCTGAAATTTAGAGGTTTTTAAAATGAAACCTATCATTGGCAGTAAAGAGTATAGACAATAAATGTTTGCACATGCTAAATTCCAACAGACTACATCTGTCAGATTTAGACTCAGTTGATATTTATGGAACATAGACTATGTGTCAGACACCATTCTTTACAAGTTTACAAACATTATCTCAATTGTCACTATAAAACCATGAGGGAGATTCAATCCCATTTTACTGATGAAAGAAGCAAAGCTCAAGGTCTGTGGGACTTAACTGAGATTACAAAGCTAGCAGGTTTAGGTAAAGCCAGGGTTTGAGCCTGTCTCCTGATCCAAATCAGCTCTCTGCCTCAGCAGAGTGACCCAGGATGCAGAAGAGCTTCAGTGTGAAATAGTAGTTAAGGTAGGCTAAGCTTTAGGCAGAAATGTGTAACTTCTAGCATTATTATTCAGGCTCAAATATTATGAATTAAGCTATTGATAGGCCCAAAGTGTTGAGATTTCATGGAGACACAACTTGGCACCCAATCATTCAATACTGGGTTGAAAGGAAGGACATGTCCAAAGCAAATAAGCACTTCTGCTGATGAAGGGAAGTGATGAAAGATGGCTAGATAGAAATATCTTCATATTTCAATCAAAGGTTTAGAAGGTAAGAACAAACACAACAAAACAGCATACAAAATAATGCTATAGAGTTGTCTTTTTATGCTAAGTGACTACATAATTGGACAGTCAATAACTGGGGAAGATATTTTGCAGTCTGTTCTTTTTCTAACTCTTGATTCTCATACACATTTGTTGCCAAAATGAGTAAATCTAGGCCTGCAGATTAGGTCTTAGAGCTGGTCCAAGGGTGCATTACCATGACTCCCAGGGCCATCTGAGGAATAGATGCTTGCTGTAACTTCACAGCATGGAATTCAGGGTCATATCTGGCCCAAGCTGCTTTAGCTTGGAGAGGTTGAGAGTAAAGAATAAGAAGTTTATTTAGGCATATGAATACTCTATTACCTATTCCTGCAAATGTACTTGTATATCATGTATACTTTGAGATGAGTGAGATACACCTGGCCAGGTGTAGTTTTTGCCAGCGTGTACCAGGACTGCTTTAGCGTCATGTATGTAACACTGGGTTTGAAGGGACAATTGACCTTCGAAAGGGCTAACGGGAGCCTCACTTGCTCAAACTTACCATCCTCAACTGTGTGTCTGCTAATGTGGCCCATCTGAGGGATTCTCAAGTGTAAGCACTTCTGTCTGTTAATAGAGATTGAGAGCGGATCTCTCTGCTACGTATCCTAACTCCTCCTTCTTCATGCCACACATTTGGATATGTAAACCTTGTTTGATTTGCCCAAGTTATGTCTTTGTCTGGCTGTTCAGTCAATCTGAGCCAATTTTTCAGATTTGTCAAAATGGTATATGTGCTGAGTCAAATATCTACCATAATGCTATGACCTTTGATTGCTGATTAAAGACTCCTTTCAAAGGAGATAGGTAGATTTATTGCCAAGCTGATGTCCAGCAATCGTTCTCATCCTTGATCAAAATGTAAGGCTAACCTTCAAGAAGTTTTCTTTCTTTCACATCCATCTAAAATGATTACTCTTTTAGACATTTCCACATATTCTTAAACTTAGTTCTGCTAAGTAACTCACATAGGATGGAACATCTAGGGCAAAACAGGCATAAAATTTATGAAATGTGAAATGTGCTGTAGCAGTAAAGCTTCCTGAAGAGGAGATCACTATGTGGGAACAGTGGCTAATGTCCTTTTGTGTGTAATATTTTGGTTTGCTCTATGAAAGGAGAAACCCTTCAGAAGTAAATTGATACTAATTTGAAAACCTAGATCTAGATCTAGGGGAGTCAATAATCTTGGGAAAATATTTTTATCTGCAATATATAATGTTAAATTAACTCCTACTCAGCAGAAAGCTACTTCTTGTCTTCCACTGCATTTATGGCTGATGAGTTCCTCACTCCATTTCCACCATTCATTTAACCATTTACCCATAACTTTTACTAAGAAGCACTCCTTTCCTCACCATTTTATTAGCTTGCAGCTGTTTTCTGTCTGTGGCTTCAGGCCAAAAGAAAAAAAATGAAGACATTATGTCTTTGAAAACTTTTTAAAAGGCTATTTCATTCTTATCATTAAATTCATATGGGAACAATGTACAATTTTATTAGATACATTACTTTCTGATGCAATTTAGTTGCATGAAAGGTTTAGGTATTTTTGGATTCATTTTTTCTTCTCTTTTTATCTGTCATTAATTCTGAACTGAAATTTTTAAGATTAATACAGATATTTGGTAAGATTTTTCTTTCAACCATTTCCTGGTTTGTATAGCCCACTAATACTGCTGTTTTGCGGTAGAGTCGTGAAAGAAATGAAATTTTTTGTACTGGGTCTCATGGTGAAATAATGTTACCCCATTACTTAAGCTACTGGTTTCTACTTTTCTACTCCTTCAGATATAATTAAATTAGCTAACTTACATTTTACCTTGGAATTGTCATTTAGGTCAGTTTTATTTTTTTTAATTTAAGCAGTGGTGCTTTAAGTGTTTTAAAGTAAATCACTGAAATGTAACAACCACAGAAAAGTGCACAGATCTTAAGTTGTACAGTTTAATAAATTTTCACAAACTAGAAACACCTGTAATGATCAAAATAAGAAAATGAACATAACCAGGACACTGGATTCCCCCTTGGACTCAGACCCCACGAGGAGCCACTGCCCTGACTTTCATACTGTGGATTACTTATGCCTATTTTGAACTTTATGTAAGTATGAACATACAAGCTGTATACCTTTGGATCTGACTTATTTTACTCAACATTATGTTTATGATATGCATTCATATTGGCACATGTGACAGTAGTTTGTTCATTCTAGTTTTTGAGTGGATCGTAATTTATCTGTTCTATTATTGATGAACTTCTGGGTTGCTTGCATTTCAAGGCTATTACAAATAGTGTTGCTATGAACATTCTTGTACACATTGTTGGTGAATATATTTGTATGTTTCTGTTGGATATATATCTAGGAATTGAATTGTAAGGTCATATGGCCTCACTTAGTATTGACTATCTTTTCATTTTGGCAGGTTCAATCGTGTGTGGGAGTTGGCTCATACTGGCTCTCGGGAACCAATGCTTACATTTTCAGGAATTCTGTGAGCTGGTTGTTAAACACATTATTAAACATTAAATTATATAAATTTAAATAAGTTATATTACAATATATAGTATAGATATACACATATATACAACTATATAAGTAATATATAACTTACTTATATTTTATATATTACAAAGTGTTTGAAATTCATCACCTCCATGCTATATTTGTCTATTATCTGTGCTCTTAAGGTTATTTACATCAACTGTATCTGTGTGGTGGAAATGCTATACCATAGTGTGCTGTTCTGCATCTCTCCAGCAATGTCATGTGGCTAACTTGACAATGGCCACAATGGAGTATTTATACCATGGAAACTGTGAAAGGCTACTAATTTCAAGGCTTAATTTATTATTTTGTTGATTTATGTAGACTTAAGAAAGTGATATAGAAAATGTTAATAATGCAGATTAAATTCTAAAGTGCCACGTTTGTAGTTGATATGTTGTGCCTAGCATAAATAAAAATTTGTAAAAGCATGGTTGAATTGCAGCTTTAGATACGGATACAGGAGTTCAGCAAAAATCAACAAAAACATCTGTAAGAATCAACTGGCAGGCCGGGTACTGTGACTCACACCTGTAATCCCAACAGTTTGGGAGGCCAAGACAGGAAGATCACTTGAATCTAGGAGTTTAAGATCAGCCTGGGCAACACTGTGAGACACCTGTGCTGGACATAGTACTTCATGCCTGTGGTCCCAGTTTCTGGGAAGGCTGAGGCAGGAGGATTGCCTGAGCCCAGGAGGTTGAGGCTGCAGTGAGCCATGGTGGTGCCACTGCATTCCAGCCTAGGCAACAGAGCAAGACCCTGTCTCAAAAAAAAAAAAAAGGAAGAGGAAGGGGAAGGGGAAGGGGAAGGAGAAGGAGAAGAAGAAGAAGAGAAAGAAGAGGAAGAAGAAGAGAAGAAGGAGGAGGAGGAGGAGAGGAATCAACTGGCTATTGGCTATATGGAATTTACCATAAAGGGTATTGTATGTTTTATTATTATTTGTAACATTGTGCTACATGCATACATATCTTTCTTTCCCTTCTGGAAAGCCCACTGTTAAACATTTACCAGCACAGCTGTATCTGTAGTGGTCACATTGTGATATGAATTTATTTTTATTAGTCAAAGAAGTTGAACCACATTTTCATGAGTTTATTGGTCATTAGAATGCCTTTTTTTGTCAAGTCCCTATTAAGTCTTTTGGCATCTTTCTACTGTTTTATTCTTGCTGGTTTGTAGGAATTCTTTACATATTCATAATAAGACTCCTTAAGTGAATATATGTATTGCTAATGTCTTCCCCCAATGAATGATTTGTCTTTTCACTGTCTTAACAGTGTTTTTTATGTAGAACAGCTCTCAATTTTAATTAAGTCCAATGTGGCAATCTTTTCCTTTATGGTTAGTGCTTTTTGTGCCCCGTTTGAGAAATAGTTGTCATCCCCTAGCTGTTCATGTTTTCTTCCAGAGGCTTTGCTGTTTTACCTTCCACGGTCAGATCTGCGATCCACCTGGAGTTTATTTTTGTATTTGGTATGAGGTAGAAGCTAAGGTTCCTTTCTTGTCCATATAGATATCCAATTGACTCAGAACAATTTATTGAAAAGGCCATGCTTTTACTATTGTACTTCAGTACTATTTATACTTTTGTTACAACCAAGGGGGTGTCTATGTGTGAATCTTATAGGATAGTTTTTAATAAATGAAACAATGAATTTTAGCATTTTACAGACATCTTGCCACTCTAATCATGTTAATAATTTGTCCAAAAGAGATTTTACATCAGATGATTAGGAAATAACTTGTCTCTCCTCCTACCAGCAATGTTTATTGATTTCCACTATCAACAAGATCCTGGGGTAGCCTCTAAGGGTATACCAAAAAAAAAAAAAAAAAAGACTCTACAGAGCAATCTCTTTTTCAAGAACATTAACTCTGAAAGTCCTAAAATAAGCATTTCTGTCATCCTTTTTAAGATATTTATTTTGACATTAGATATCTTGATAACTTTGCAAAATATTTTCTTTCATAGTATTAAAGCAGTTTTTCATAACATTAAAGCAGATTCTGATAACACATTCAGGTTATATATTGAACAAGCAAATATTTACTTGTGTAAGCTTACCAGAAAGAGTAGATTGAATAACTAATATCTTTTTTGAATAGAGAAAATGGAATTTGGTGACCAAGATAATTTGGTTGTTCCTGTTTATAGAATAATGCATCTTGGAAGCAAAGTAAACAAAATCTCTTCAAAAAGAACATATGAACTATAAGGAAATTAATTTCTTAACTCTGCTATTGATGCTATTATTCATAAAAAAGCAAAAGCCCCACATAACAATTGAGTATGTGGAGCATTTTATAAATTGAGAGAGATTAGATTTTCTGTGCTTTCAGTTTGATTGTAGAGAGGACCTAACCTTCCACTAGAGGGCATCTTTACCCCATTTAGTCTTTTGTAAAAATAACATTTGCTTAATATTATTTTACCTTTTAACTACACATGACCCTAAGGAGAAAGTCCAGAAACGGTCTTGAGGTTAACAAAGCTCTTAAGAAACACACACACACACACACACACACACACACACACACACACACACCCCTTTTTCTTTAACAGTTACAGTAGTAATAGCTGTTACTACTATGAAATTTTCTTTGGAAGGAATCAACAATCTTCCTTCTCCACTCTTTTCTGCACACAAAAAAAGGCTCTTTTAATTTGGGCAGTATGAAGATAATTAACACTAAAGTATTTATTATTGTTCTATAAAAATATACCCTAAGCATTACAGCAATGGGAAAAAGAAACTCACAAAGGACAGATAGATTTGACTCAATATAAACATCAAATACTTGAATATAAAGTAAAAGTACAAAGAAAATTAAAATGTAAAGAAACTAGAAAAATCATTGTCCCAAATATGAGAACGGTTCATACAGATATAAAACTCTAAGCTCTGATAAAAGTAGGAACAACATGAACAGAAAACTTAATTTATTTTTGTTTGTTTGTTTTTGTTTGAGACTAAGTCTCGATCTGTGTTGCCTATGCTGGAGTGCAGTGGCGTGTTCTTGGGTCACTGCAACCACCACCTCCCGAGTTCAAGCAATTCTGCTGTCTCAGCCTCCAGAGTAGCTGGAACTACAGGTGTGGGCCACCATGCTCAGCTAATTTTTGTGTTTTTATTGGAGACAGGGTTTCACCATGTTGGCTGGGCTGGTCTCAAACTCCTGACTTCAGGTGATCCAACCGCCTCGGCCTCCCAAAGTGCTGGAATTACAGGCATGAGCCACTGCGCCCGGCCTGAACAGATAATTTAATGAAAACAGGTAATAAATGAACAAACCTTATTAGTAATCTAGGAAGCATTCAGGAGGCCAAGGCAGGCAGATTGCTTGAGTCCAGGAGTTCAAGACTGGCCTGGGCAACATGGCGAAATTTTGTCTCTGTAAAAAAATACAAAAATTAGCCAAGGCATTGTGGCACCTATGGACAGTTCCAGCTTGGGAGGCTCATTTGGGGGAGTTAGTTGAGCCTGGGAGGCGGAAGTTGCAGTGAGCTGAGATTGAGCTACTGCACTCCAGCCTGGACGACAGAGTGAGACCTTCTCAAATCATCATCATCATCATCTAGGAAACAAAAATTATGTTACACTTTTCTACCTGAAAAGTTAGGAAAAAGATATTATTAGCATAGAGACAGAAGTGCATTCTTATGCACTGCAGGTAGGAGAATAAATCAGTACATTTCCAGGAAGCAGTTTGGTGATATATATTAAGAATCTCCAAAACTATATTCTGACCAAAAAAAAATTTATAATCCTAAGAATCTATCCTTAAAACATTATTAGGACTTAGAACTGAGATGTTGGTTTCTAACAACATTCCCTAGTACAGAGCCTTTTTTCAAAGGCTTGTAGACAAAATGGGTGGGCCAGGAAAGGTACAAGGTGAGCCTGAAACAATTTATTATGTCAAGGAGTAAGGAACTGCTCAAAATGATAGGGCATGACACAAGAACACAGGCACCAGCTTGAAGGGGTTCCCACTCATCAAATATGGGACAATTTTAGCACCAACCATTGGGGGGGAAAAAAAACCTTGTTTTTCATTAGTACATGCTAATAACATATAGATAAATATATAAAGAAAGAAGAGCTCTTGCTTATGCAAGAATGCCAAGTGCTGACTTGTAAATGTGAAAAGAGTAATCGAGCTGGAAAATCTTCATTTTTTCAGCCCACACAGTAAATATTGATTCATTTGGGCAAAAATTATTAAATTTTTGATGAGGAGCAGGATATTTGCATGATCTTATGATATCTTCCCATAGATTGCTTATTAGGAATAAGAGAAAAAACTATCATGTGAACAGCTCAGACAATACCTTGACCAGCAGATCAAAATTTAAATCACAAATAAGGGTCAGATGACACACAGATTGTATGCTTCTAGGTGTGATTCCCTGAGGACAGCATCACTAATGTGCTATTCTGTTGGCGTCGCCTCTTCGTTGGGTGCCAGATGTTGTGGTCTGTGAGAACAGCACGTCTGCTGGTGGTCTCTTGACCTGCAAGAAGGTCCAAGTACCTGGAAGAGAGAGTGTGCGGAAGAAAAGAGTGACAGATAGCTGGGGTCTGGAGGACTGATGAGGCAATGCCCCAGTCAGCAGGATCGTGCACAGGATCTCATTATATACTTTTCAGCCCGCAATAGCTGACGTCAAATCATTACAACAAAGAAGAACAGGACATTGCAAGCCTGGGGATCAAGATAAAACTAGTACATAAAGATTGATCCAAAAAATCATAAAACAAACAGATGACCTTTTCTTACATATCTGATAATCAAAAACACAGAAACTGAGTCAAACCAAGTTATAAATCTTAAGGGTAACAATTTCAAAATGACCTGTGAATAATCACAAGATTCAGTAAATGCTTAGTCACAAAGTTATAAAGCTAGCCCAGAACAGGAACTTCTATAAACACAATGTCTAGTAAAATCACACAGCCTTCACCCAGCCATAATATTAGGTCAGTGAACCAGAGATAAACTTCTGCAAAACAAACCTCTTTCAGCCCCTTCTTTCCCTTAGCTCGACTGCCTCCAGCGGGGGAGAAACGTGTCTGGGCTCAAACTCCATTATGGCAGAGACACTTAGGGGTCTCAACGCTGGAGTGATCCCCACACTATTCTGGCCAGAATGCATACTCTGAAACTAATCATGAGAAAGTATCAAACTAGAAATAAGGAATATTGTAGTTTTCCTTTTTAAAGGGACTGTTTTTTCTAAAATGGCAATGTCATAAAAGGCAATGAAATGCTGGCCAGGCATGGTGACTCACACCTGTAATCCCAGCACTTTGAGAGGCTGGAGTGTGTGGATCACTTGAACTCAGGAGTTGGAGACCAGCCTGGGCAACATGGCAAAACCCCATCTCTATGTTATATATAAATTTTCAGTGCTGAAAAAGTAGCACTTGAATATAAATTTCCTCAGCAAGGCAATTTACTTCTATAGAAGGGTGCAGCTCACAGTTGGAACAATGGTGAGCACACACCTGGACAAGGGAGGGGATGGGGTACTTATGCCTGATGGAGGTTGCCCCTACTGTTGTGTCATTTCCCTATTGGCTAGGGTTAAACCACATAGTCTAGTACAATTCTGATTGGCTATTTTAAAGGGAGCAGGGGTACAAGCTGGAGTGGCAGAGTGGATAGTTTGGCAGGAAGGACAGTTACAGACAGTTCAGAGCAGATAACCAGGGGCCAAAGCAGGTGACCAGAGCAGGTGACCGGAATGAGTCAGGACAGGGCAGGGGACTAGGGGAACAGATGTGAATTACTGATTAGAACTGATAGAAAAGATTGTTTACTGAAACTACAAGGAAGTTAAACTTTAAAATGGAGAATTAAAGAATAAGAGAGCTGAATATACTAACAAACTGATTCTTTGAAGAGAAACTTGGGGTTCACTATATCTAACATCTACAAAAAATAAAAAAATATTAGCCTGGCACAGTGGCATGGTCTGTAGTCCTAGTGAGGGACCGTGTTAAGGAAAAAAACTTATCTTCCCGGGTCCATGAGGGGCATGGTTTCAAAGGCAAGAGTTTCCCAGCACCAGCCTCCATCCATGCTCCCATCCAGGAACATAAAGTTCTTTGTCTAGGTTTCCTGCTCACGGGCTAGGTAGAGGAAGCCCGGTGGGCTTCTTTGTCCAAAAAGCCAGCCAGAAAGCTCTGGGAGGAGGGGGCTCTGTTGTGGACAAAACAGCCAATCCAGTATCAAAGTCAAAGATCAATCACTCCAGAGGAAGTTTGAAAGAACTCCTCTGGACAAGAACATGAATGAAGAGGGACTAACTTCAGGGTTAAAACTCCGCTGCTCCTTACCTATACAGATATCCCCTTTGGATTCCCCTTCCACAACAGCATGAACAGCGTGGGAGCTCTCTCTCTCTCTCTCTCTCTCTCTCTCTCTCTCTCTCTCTCTCTCTCTCTCTCTCTCTATTGCTTTTGTGCAAAATTCTTTGGGTCCATGATATTTATTTGAACGGTAAGCTCACCGCACCTCTGGGACCTCTTTCCCCATTCTTCTGAGTAAGACAGGCCAAGGACCTCAGATTAGGGAACTGGGAGTGTCTTCAGGATGCCCCCACTCCCTCCCTCGATTACTCTATCTACTTGGGAGTCTGAGGTCGGAGGATGGCTTGAGCCCAGGAGGCAGAGGTTGCAGTGAGCTGAGATTGTGCCACTGCACTCTTGCCTGGTTGACAAAGCCAGACCCTGTCTCAAAAAAAAAAAAAAAAAAAAAACTTACCTGCCCATCTGTGAACCCAGAAAATCTGAGACAGATTTCAGTTAATTTAGGAAGTTTATTTGGCCAAGGTTGAGGATGTGCCTGTGACACAGCCTCAGGAAGTCTTTAGGACATGTGCCCAAGGTGGTCAGCCACAGCTTAGTTTTATACATTTTAGAGAGACATGAGACATCAATCAACATATGTAAGAAGTATACTGGTTCGGTCTGGAAAGGTGGGACAACTTGAAGCAAAGACAGCTTGAAGCAGAGACAACTTGAAGCAGGGACGAGGCTTCCAGGTCACAGATAGGTGAGGCACAAAAGGTTTCATTCTTTTGAGTTTATGATTTGCCTTTCCAAAGGAGACAATCAGATATGCATCTGTGTCAGCGAGCAGAGGGGTGACTTTGAGCAGAATGGGAAGCAGGTTGGCCCTATGCAGTTCCTAGCCTGACTTCCCTTTAGCTTAGTGATTTGGGGGCCCCAAGATTTATTTTCCTTTCACACATCCATTCATTCATCCTATATAGAAACAATTAAAAAAAAAAAAGACAAGGAAATATTCCATATTAAGGGAGACTAAAGAAACATGGCAATGAAATATAAAACCTAATCCTAGACTAGATCCTGTGGTAGAAAGAGGAAAAATGCTGTAAAATACATTATGGGGTCAATTGACAAAACTGGAATATGGATGGTAGATTAAGAAAAAGTATTATATTAATGCTAGGTCTACTAAAGTTAGTAACTGCACTATGGGCATGTAAGGGATACCCCCCATTCTTAGAAAATAGACTGAAGTTTTAGGGGTAAATGTGGTAGGAAAAAATGGTTAAGAAAAATATGTATATTCTGTCTTTGTATATCTGTCTATATCGCTATGTATATGAAGAGATGAAGAAATTAAAACTCACCAGTGTAAAAATTACTTTAAATGGAAAACACTTGAGTTGCAGTAGATGCAGGAAAAAAGCTTCTCTGAACTTCCCTTAGCTCACTAAAGCAGAGCCTCCCAAAAATACGACTTCCATTTAACTCCCTGTGAGGGCTTCCTGTTTGGAAGAAGACTGACTCTTGGGGAGGTGCAACTTCAGCTGCCATAAATCCCCCTCTGGGGAATTTCCAACCAGGAAGGAGACTGTCCATTTGTATCAGGATGAAAAAAATCCAATAGAACTTTCAATACTTTCCCACTGAAGCTCTAAACACCCCTGCTTTTCCTTAAGTAAGCTGATATATAGACTCTCAGTGTTAGCTGTTCACCAAGGTGCTCCCTACTATGTACTTCCATCCATGTGAACAAATCTTGTCTTTTATCCTGTCATTTGATTCACAGACCCCCAACCACTCAAGTTAAGCTGTGAGTGTGTTGGGGTAGGGAGATGACTACATTTCTCCTTGTCTTAGCTCTGACTCCAAATTTTGCTTCTGATGACTCATTTACATGTAAAGATGTCCTGCTGTTGATGCTGTCTCTCTTCCCCAGAGCACGGTCTCAGACACAGGTCACATCTCCTTTTCCTGAGCCTACTAATTACAAAAAATACGAATTTCTGACTCTCTAACAAGGAGAAACATAGCATTGCTGATTATCTCTTTGATATAGAAATTAGACACATTTGCCAAAAGTTTCTGTCAATAATGCAGTTGAAAATAAGGTTAAAAATCTTTCTGAGGTTCTAATTATAAATGAAACTACTTAAAATTCTCATAAGTTCAAGGAGGGAGAAGAAGTAAAAATAAGGCTGGCTTAACTAGACGTTAGTAAGTAATCTGTATATAGAGGAAAGCTGTGTATGAATGGTATTTGGAAATATTTGGAAAATGCCAAGCAGATATATTACCTGGATTATGGTATATATTATTGTTTCCATTTTGTTCTTGCATGGGAATACCATGGACCAAAAATTAGCAGGGATAATAGAAATTCCAGTCAAATTATGCAGATCTGCAGACTTCATAATCTTGTGATGTACATCATTTGATGTACATCATAATTTAGAAACATTAATTTGTACCTATTCTACTCGGAAAGTCTCTAACACATTTCAACTTTCTATCTGCACTTAACAGTGGCTTACACCTGAGCTTCATCATCCCTTGTTGGATGATTTTTTATTTTTGTAAAAATAAAATTTATCTTAGGGACCAGGTGTAGTGTCTCACACCTGTAATCCCAATGCTCTGGGAGGCCTAGGAAGAAGGATCACTTGAGGCCAGGAGTTCAAAACCAGCCTGAGCAACATAATAAGACTCCACCTCTAAAAAAAAAAATTTAATTAGCTGGACATGGTAGTTCACATCTGTAGTCCTAACCCTAGTCCTAGGCAGGAGGATTGCTTGAGCCCAGGAGTTTGGAGGCTGCAGTGAGCAGTTATTGCATCACTGCACACCAGCCTGGACCACAGTGCCAGACCCTGTCTCTAAAAACAAAACTTATTTCTCACAGTGGGAAAAAATAAGTAAAAATAAAATTTAAAAATTAAAAAAAAAACTAGTTTAATCAATATAAGATGTAGACACCATTTCAAACATCAAATAATATGCCATGATGCTAATAAGCTGTATTGTCAAATACTATTTTCAATTAGACATATCTGTCAGTGGAGTATAAGATCATCACTCTCTTACATCTCCCTTCTGCATACTTTCTCTCATCCCTCCCTTTGGTATAGTTATGATAACACAATTTCTAATTAAGTCAATATTCAGTTGTTACTATGATAGTGTAAATATTGTTCATTACAGGCCAAATATGTTTCTATGATTATGTTTTTTTAATAGACTTTTTTTTCTGTAGTTAATTGTTTGTTTTGTTTTCCTTTTTTTTTTTTTTTTTAGTTTTCTATGTCTCTATTGTTAACATTTTCTAAATGCTTCATTATATGTGTCAAATACCTACTGCCATTATTATCCAAATGGTCATATAAAGCAGATAATTTACCAATTCCATCTCCCTTCACCCCACTCCTCTTCCCAGAGGCTTAAATATCCTTATTCTGATCTGGGCTGGCAGCTCTACAGCCTGCTGCATAACTATTACTCTGAGATCCCTTTCGCAGCATCCTCAGACTTTCTAAAACTATGTTCTGTGTTAGATTACAGCAGTACAATAAAAAATAAATAGTTGGTCTTCGTCCCTGGTTCCTGGCACAGAACTTCTAAACCCCCTGTAATTTCTTGAGTGATAAGCATGTCTTTTTTTTTTTTTTTAATTTTACTTTACATTCTGGGATACATGTGCAGAACGTGTAGATTTGTTACACAAGTATATGTGTGCCATGGTGGTTTGCTGCACCTATTGACCCATCCTCTAAGTTCCCTCCTCTCACCTTCCACCCCCAGTAGGCCTTGGTGTGTGTTGTTCCCCTCCCTGTGTCCATGTATTCTCATTGTTCAACTCTCACTTATGAGTGAGAACGTGTAGTTTTTGGTTTTCTGTTCCTGTGTTAGTTTGCTGAGAATGATGGCTTCTAGCTTCATCCATTTTCCTGCAAAGGACATGATTTCATTCCTTTTTATGACTGCATAGTATTCCGTGGTGTACATGTACCACATTTTCTTTATCCAGTCTATCATTGTTGGATATTTGTGTTGGTTCCATGACTTTGCTATTGTAAATAGTGCTGCAATAAACATATGTATGCATGTATGTTTATAGCTGGAAACATTCCCTTTGAAAATCAGTATAAGACAAGGATGCCCACCACTCTCAACTACTCCTGTTCAACATAGTATTGGAAGTTCTGGCCAGCACAATCAGACAAGAGAAAGAAATAAAGCATAGTCAAATAGGAAGAGAAGAAGTCAAATTGTCTCTGCAGAGGACATAATCCTATATTTAGAAAACCCCATCATCTCAGCCTAAAAACTCCTTAAGCCAATGAGCTACTTCAGCAAAGTCTCAGGATACAAAATCAATGGACATGTCTTATCTTGTTATTCATAGCAGGCTCTCCATTTTATTTATTTATTTATTTATTTATTATTTTAAGAGATGAGATTTCATTCTGTTGCCCAGGTTAGAGAGTGCAGTGGTGTAATCATAGCTCACTACAGTCTTGAACTCCTGGGTTCAAGCGATTCTCCTACCCTAGCCTCCTGAGTATCTGAAACTGCAAACATATGCCATCATGCTCAGCTAATTAAAAAAAAAATTCAACAGCCCTTTATGCTAAAAACCCTCAATAAACTAGGTATTGATGGAACATATCTCAAAATAATAATAGCTATTTACGACAAACCAACAGCCAATATCATACTGAATGGGCAAAAACTGGAAGCATTCCCTTTGAAATCTGGCACTAGACAAGGATGCCCTCTCTCACCACTCCTATTCAATATAGTACTGGAAGTTCTAGCCAGAGCAATCAGGCAAGAAAAAGAAATAAAGGGTATTCAAATAGGAAAGGAGGAAGTCAAATTGTCTCCATTTGCAGATGACATGATTGTATATCTAGAAGACCCCATCGTCTCAGCCCCAAATCTCCTGAAACTGATAAGCAACTTCAGCAAAGTCTCAGGATACAAAATCAATGTGCAAAAATCACAAGCATCCCTATACAACCATAACAGACTTAAAGAGAGCCAAATCAAGAATGAACTTCCATTCACAATTGCTACAAAGAGAATAAATTACCTAGGAATACAACTAACAAAGAATGTAAAGGACCTCTTCAAGGAGCACTAAAAACCACTGCTCAACGAAATACGAGAGGACACAAACAGATGGAGAAACATTCCATGTTCATGGTTAGGAAGAATCAATGTGGTGAAAATGGCCATACTGCCCAAAGTAATTTACAGATTCAATGCTATCCCCATCAAGCTACCAATGACCTTCTTCACAGAACTGGAAAAAACCACCTTAAAATTCATATGGAACCAAAAGAGAGCCCACATAGCCAAGTCAAATCTAAGCAAAAAGAACAAAGCGGGAGGCATCACACTACCGGACTTCAAACTATACTACAAGGCTACAGTAATCAAAACAGCATGGTACTGGTACCAAAACAGAGATATAGACCAATGGAACAGAACAGAGGCTTCAGAGGCAACATAACATATCTACAACCATCTGATCTTTGACAAACCTGACAAAAACAAGCAATGGGGAAAGGATTCCATGTTTAATAAGTGGTGTTGGGAAAACTGGCTAGCCATGTGCAGAAAGCAGAAACTGGACCCCTTCCTGACACCTTACACTAAAATTAACTCCAGATGGATTAAAGACTTAAACATAAGACCTAACACCATAAAAATCCTAGAAGAAAACCTAGGCAAAACCATTCAGGACATAGGCATAGGTAAGCACTTCATGACCAAAACACCAAAAGCACTGGCAACAAAAGCCAAAATAGACAAATGGGACCTAATCAAACTCCACAGCTTCTGCACGGCAAAAGAAACCGTCATTAGAGTGAATCAGCAACCAAGAGAATGGGAAAAAAATTTTTGCAGTTTACCCATCTGACAAAGGGCTGATATCCAGAATTTACAGATTTACAAGAAAAAAACAAACAAGCCCGTTCAAAAGTCAGCAAAGGATATGAACAGACACTTTACAAAAGAAGACATACATGAGGCTAACAAACTTATGAAAAAATGCTCATCATCACTGGTCATTAGAGAAATGCAAATCAAAACTACATTGAGATACCATCTCACGCCAGTTAGAATGGCGATCATTAAAAAATCTGGAGACAACAGATGCTGGAGAGGATGTGGAGAAATAGGAACACTTTTACACAGTTGGTGGGAGTGTAAGTTAGTTCAACTGTTGTGGAAGACAGTGTGGCGATTCCTCAGGGACCTAGAAATAGAAATTCCATTTGACCCAGCAATCCCATTACTGGGTATATATCCAAAGGATTATAAATCTTTCTACTATAAGGACACATGCACACGAATGTTCACTGCAGCACAGTTTACAATAGCAAAGACCTGGAACCAACCCAAATGCCCATCAATGATAGACTGGACAGGGATAATGTGGCACATATACACCATGGAATATTATACAGCCATCAAAAACGAGTTCATGTCCTTTGTAGGAACATGGATGAACCTGGAAACCATCATTCTCAGCAAACTGACACAAGAACAGAAAATCAAACACCGCATGTTCTCACTCATAGGCAGGTGTTGAACAATGAGAACACGGACACAGGGAGGGAAGCACTACACACTGGGGTCTGTTGGGGGGAAATAGGGGAGGGACAGTGGGGGGTAGGGAGTTGAGGTGAGAGAGCATGAGGAGAAATGCCAGATATAGGTGAAGAGGAGGAAGGCAGCAAATCACACTGCCACATGTGTACCTATGCAACAATCTTGCATGTTCTTCACATGTACCCCAAAACCTAAAATGCAATAAAAAAATTTTTTTTTTTGTAGAGATAGGGTTGTGTAGTGTTGCCCAGGTTGGTCTCAAACTCCTGGCCTCAATCAGTACTCCCAAATTGCTGAGATTACAGGTATGAAAGACCCTTTTGATCACACCTGAATTTACGCTAATCAAATGGCTGAGTGTAGGACCCCTAGATAGCCTCAGAATGGGACTGATCACCAAAAACACTAAGTGATTTAAAGGTTGCAATTTTCAGCCCCACTCACTGAACTCTGGTGTTTTGGGGTCAGGTGGATATTAAGCTTTATAAAAACTTTTGAACAATGTGATTCCATGAGTTTCCAGGTTGGTGAACACATCCATGTGCTGGGAGAGTGGGCACCCAGAGAGGGCATGGAGGTTTTCTACCACCCCCATACCTAGCCCTGTATATCTCTTCTATTTGGCTGTTTCTGAGTCATATTCTTTATAATAAACTGGTAAATGGTGTTTTCTTCAGCTCTGTGAATCAATCTAGCAAATTATCAAACCTGATGCAGTGTTGTGGGAACCCCCAAATTTGTAGTTGCCCAAGCAAAAGTGTGGATAGCCCTGATACCCCATTTGTGTCTGGGGTTCAAAGAGGTGGCAGTCTTGTGGGATTGGGCCCTTAAACTGTGGGCTCTGATACTAACTTCAGGACTTAGTATCAGAATTGAATTAAATTTGGGGGCACTTAATTGGTGTTGGAGAATTGAATAAAGAATTGTTACAGAAAACCCACACACATTTGGTGGCAGAATTGGTGATTTCTTAATGGCAGGTTTTTCTTTTTCTTTTTGGCTTACCTATTCACTTTTCTAGAGCATATCCTTCCTGAGAAAAGAATGGATCAGTGAATTTTGAGTCCTCCTAGGTCTGTATTCTATTTTCAAATGTGACTGCAAATTTGACTGAGTTGAATAGAGTTGCTGCGTATGGTTGTGAAGACTGTGCACTGCCAAACTCTAGGGGGACATTTTTATTCAACATATTTTAAAAATGTGAACCAAAACCGAAAAGCTGTAGGGGATGTCATTCACTGCATGTTGGCTTGGATTGAATATTATTTGCCAGAATTTTGAAGGCATTTTCTCATTTCTTCTAGCTTGCAATGATAATGTTAAAAAGCCTGACGTCATCATGATCCTCTTCTTTTTTTCCTCTTTTTTCAATGTGCCCCATTTTCTCCATCTCCCTTCACACACTTCCATCTCTCTCTATCTCTCTCTCTTTCTCCACAAACTTAAAAAAAGATTCTCTTTATCTCTGGCGTTCCACAATTTCACAACAAGGTAACTCGGTGTGGTCATTTTCTCAACTTTTTGCATGGATTCTGTTGGTACTTTCAATCTGAAGACTAATATTCGTCCGTTCTGGGAGATTTTCTTGAATTAATTTTTGGTAGTTTCCTCCCTTCAGTTCTCTCTGTGGCCTTTCCTAAGTCTTCTTTTAGTTGCAAAGTGAGCCTCCTAGAGTTAATCTCCTCTTCTCTTTGTTAATAGTTTCTCCTTTTTAAAATCTCTTTATATCTTTTTGTTTTATTTCCCAAATGTCCTCAACTTCCAACTCTATTTAAATTTTTAATTTAAGTAACATTTAACATATTTAAATGCCTAGAAAATTTTCTTTTACAGTGTTTTGAATTAGTTTATTTATAGAAATATCAATACTTTTTAAATTTTTATTTTTAATTGTAAATCAACAAATTGTTTATATTTATGGGCTACAGGGATGTTATGATTTATGAATACAATGTGGAATAATGAAATCCAGCTAATTATCATATCTATCACCTCAAATACTTATTTTTGTGGTGAGAACATTTGGAATTTACTCTCTTAGCAATTTCTTCTTTAGTTTTATTGTGTTTTTAAGTGACATAATAATCATACTTAAGGAGTATAATACAATGTTTCATGCATGTATACATTGTGTAATGATCAAATCAGGGTAATTAGCAAATTCCTCACCTCAAACATTATCATTTCATGGTGGTGAAAACATTAAAAATTCTCTCTTCTAGCTATTTTGAAATATACATTATTGCTAACTATAGTCATCCTACTGTGCAATAGAACAACAGAACTTATTCCTCCTATCTAACTGTAGCTTACTTTGTACTCATTGCCCAGCCTCTCTCTATCTCCCCTGCCCCTCTACTTTCTCCAGCTTCTGGCAACCAATATTCTACTCTCTACTTCTATGACATTAGTTTTTTTTAGATTCTGCATATGAGTGAAATAATATAGTATTTGTTCTGTGCTTTGCTTGTCTTATTTCACTTAATATAGTCTCTAGGTTTATTCATGTTGTTGCAAATGACAAGTTTTCATTATTTTTCCATTGATGACACTTAGGTTGATTTCATATTTTGGCTATTGTGAAAAGTGCAGCAATAAGTATGGGAGTGCAGACATCTCTTCCACATGTTGATTTCAAATATTTTGGGTAAATATCCAGAAATGGAATTGCTGAATCAAGAAATTTCTTTTTTTCTTTTCCATAGTCACCCTGTTTTTGCTTAATGGCTGCAATATACTTGTATATTTTAATTCTCTGAGGATATTTATTATAGATTTTTTTTTAAGATGTCTTTGCTTCCTCTGGGTTCCTATTTTCTGTTTGTTTATTTTGATCTCTCTTATGTTGAATGATTTCTGAAGAATATATTGATCTTTGGCCATCTTTTCATGTTAAATGCCCTAAAATTTTATAAGTTCTGGCCTGTGGACAGGACTTGCCAAATGGTGGATAATCTGGTAATCTATCAGCCTTTTAAGTCAGTCTATGGAGATATTTTCTCTAAAACCTTTCAGTATTGTTTTATTTTTTGTTTTTTAACTTTTTGCCTAGGAAGCACATACCAAACTACTGGTGCTCTAGAAGGGATAGGGAAGGGAATCTGGGGGTCCCAAAGTGCAATATATAGAATTTCATTAATCCTCCTGTGTGCAACCCTTTATTTCACCATCACTCTGTATGACTTGCAGTGTGTTTAGGACCTGCTCCTCTGGTTCAGTCTCTCCAGAAATAAGCCCATGATTGCCTGCCTGGAGATAGTCACCAGATGCACAGGAGGGAAAACAGGGGTCTAACCCCTCTGCATACCAGTAGATCCCTCTGCTTTCAGTGCCATGCTTTAATCCCTGGTGTCATTCATACTTGAGCCCTTCAGGTATTCTGTAGCAAAAACAGGTTCATTTCTTGAATCTCAGCTAATCTACAGCTGAGATCACTTTGCTTAAATGAATGACTTATTTTACAATGACCTATGATCCAATTTTGTAATATCGAATGTTTTAAACCTTTGATATTTGACAAATTTTCCAAAATGAAATTATAAATCATCTCTTTTTCTGACCTAATTAATCCTTTAAGATATTATTAATAGGTTCCCTAAAGTCCAAAAATGACATATTTGCCTTATTTGGTATAAAAATTATATAGGAAGCATTGTCAAATATGAAATGGTGTTTGGTCTTCTTTGGACTGTATTTGTATGTTATTGATATGTGTCCCAAAATTATGAAAAACTCCTATAATTCTGATATGACTTTATGTATGTTATCAGTAATAATTATAATTGTTATGTTACATTATTGTGTGCCACAGAGGTAACAAATTTCCTTGTCAATTGTGTCTTTGACTGTGGCTGTCCTAATACTCTGTCATCCATGGACAATTTTTGTCTTGTTTTGGTCCTCTTTAGAAGGTGGTTTTATAATAACAGGTGCTTTTTAATGAAGGTTTTGGATAACTTTGCAGATTGTGACATCAGAATAGAGGAAAAGTTTCAGGACTCATGGAGAGCTGAAGTGTTCATGAACATCAAGTATAACAGGAATTAACTGCATGGACTAAACTAACAGAAGTCTGAAGTAATCTTTTCAACTTTTTGCTTAAAACATTGCTGATCCTTTGTTTTGTTTTTCAGAGTCAAGGAAACTTTTCTTTTAACCTATTTACAGCTTTTAACGAATGAGTATATGCCTATGTGCAACGTTTGGATCATATTTGTTTCTCTCTACCTGATTTCTACAGAATTTAGAAACAATTTGAGTATTCTTAACTTATGACAATACAGTTATTTACATAAGTGCAATAAGAATCTGTGTTCATTTGTAACAGGACACAATTGGAGAAACTGGTTATTTTACAAAGGCTTTGACTGGAATGGTGTGCTTTCCTTTAAGGAATCAAACTTGTCTTATGGAGCCAATAAAAGCCCGTTGGAAAAACTGGCCTCATATCTTTGACTACACAGTAGCTGTACAGGGTTCCTGACTGTGGTAAGTAAAGAATGTCACTTTCTGACCGGCCCAAGTTTATTTTGGAACCTCAAGAGGAGAGGAATTTGCCCAACTCAGAGGTCTTTGATGGCACCAATTAATGGATGGGCTGAGCTTTAAAAAAAGTCTTATCTGAGATTCCTTCTGTGAAACAAAGTTCCAACAAAGCCAATTTAAAAGCCTGTGTTAAAAAAAATTATTATTCCTGCTGCATTGTATGCAAATAATCAGGCCAAGTATAATAAAGCAAATCAGGCAGGCGCGGTGGCTCACGCCTGTAATCCCAGCACTTTGGGAGGTCAAGGCGGGTGGATCACGAGGTTAAGAGATCGAGACCATCCTGGTCAACATGGTGAAACCCCGTCTCTACTAAAAATACAAAAAATTAGCTGGCATGGTGGCGTGTGCCTGTAATCCCAGCTACTCAGGAGGTTGAGGCAGGAGAATTGCCTGGACCCAGGAGGCGGAGGTTGTGGTGAGCCGAGATAGTGCCATTGCACTCCAGCCTGGGTAACAAGAGCGAAACTCTGTCTCAAAAAAATAAATAAATAAATAAAGCAAATTAGTGGTATCATGATTTGTCTTTAGTAAAAATGGAAAACTGGAGAGAAAAAAATCATGTCTCAAAAACTATAGTACACCTGTTGTTAGATTCTAGTCTTGCCTAATGTTTTTCCATTTTTATTATTTTCTGCAGTTCAGAAAGAATTCTAATTTATCTTGGCTACAAGTCTTCAAAATGTTTTCAGTCTTTTTTCTTCTTGTTTCCCTATTTTTCCTAATTTGGAGTCACCAGTAACTAAGCTCTGCTTTCACAAAGCCTTGCAAACTAAAGCTAGACAACTTAAACTTCAGGAAAAAGACCAGCAACCTATTTACATGCATAAGGCATTTTCATACTTGCCTACTAATTTACAGACTTCAGGGTAATCTGACCTATATCAATTTTCCAGGATTGTTCTTTTGTTTGTTGTTTTTCTTCCTTCTTCCCCCTATTTTCTCTTCATAGGACATGAGACCTCACAACCTTCTAAAAATGAGTTTTTCTAATAACTTGGGACCTACTTGTGTAGGAATAAACCATCCTAGCCATGAGAGATCAGACAAAACCTGAGACCAGGCAGACTCATTTTCTTCTAAAATGCTTGCTCCAAAAGATTTTCAAAAATAAAAGGGGGAAATTCTGAAAGGAAAATACCTTGGACCCCCAAAATCACTTAGCTAAAGAGAAAAGTCAAGCTGGGAACTGCTTAGGGTAAACCTGCCTCCCATTCTATTCAGTCACCCCTTTGCGCACTGAGATAAATGCATGCCTGATTGCCTTCTTTGGAGGCTAGGAACTCAAAAGAACGTACCCATTTGTCTCTTATCTACCTATCTGGAAGCTCCCTCCCCACTTTGAGTTTTCCCACCTTTGCTTTGAGTTGTCCTGCCTTTCTAGACAGAACCAATGTTCATCTTGTATATGTTGATTGATATATCATGGCTCCCTAGAATGTATAAAACCAAACTGTGCTCTGACTCCCTTGGGCACATGTCACAGGACCTGAGGCTGTGTCATGGGCGTATATCCTCAACCTTGGCAAAATAAACTTTCTAAATTAACTGAGACCTGTCTTACATTCTCAGGGTTCACAAAGGCAAGTAATGGGTATATGGGGACTCATAACATCAATTTTCGCCTGACGTATTTAAAATAAAACTTATTAAAATATACAGCAGGAATAAATACCAGATTGCCAGTTAAAATTTTGGTTCCTAGTCCAACTCAACAGACAAGTACTTCTTGCCCCAATCAGACTCTATCAATTTGCCTAATGTTGCAAACACTTTAGATAATCTACCTACTTTCCGACTCTCTCTTTTTGGCAGAGCCTCTTCCCCCACAGAGATTGAAAGTGGCAAATTATCACCTTCCTAGCTCAACTGCACTTAGAACATGGCCATATAACCCAGTTCTGGCGCTATTTCTCTGAAAAGTATTGATTTTTCTTGTTGTTTTAGCAGGCAGTTTACTTGTGTGGAAGTAAATTTCCAATTTTGTCTCCCCTGCAGCAGGTAGACACCTGAAATCATTATTCAGTGATTTTAGCCTTACTTTGGCTGCTTAGAGCCTTTCCTTATAAATACATGGCTTAGAATTCATCCAGCAATTTGGGCAGAGTTTATATAGAGAATTTGGAACTCCCTCTGTCTAGCTCTCTCATTTCCAGAATTTCCATCTTTATCTTCCAGCTGTTTTAGTCACTCTCAACTCCATTCTCTGATTCTTAAAGTCAGTAAAAGTGTGGTTTCTGTCCACAAGGGTCTTGGCTACCCTTCCTGGGGTTTGTCCTCAAGCCACAAGGCTTTAAAAATGGGAAACTCCTTCAGTTAAATCTTCTTCTTCCAATTGTAGACTCAGATTCTTCCTGCTTCTAGTCTCCAGTGCTTTCAGGTGGTTGTTCACCTTTGCCCAGAGTTTATGGTTAACATATATGCAGAAGGACTGGATTAATAGAAGCTACTTCACAATTACCTCACAACTCTCAGAAGACAAAAGGAATATGACAATGGACTCATCATTTTCAGGTATTCAACCTTACTGAATACATAATATGTAGAGCATCAAAATTTGTACAGAAATTGCTTAATATTGCTTTTTTATAAAATATCCCAATTATTTTCTTTGAAGAATTACTAATGTTGTGTTCATTTTTATTAATAGGCTAATGAAAAATATTTATTGTCTTAATAGACCTAAAAGATTTAAAAAACCATTAATTTTTATTATACTGTAAAAAACGAAATATTGTTAATGTTCAGTTGTCTTCCACTTGGATTAACTTAACTAATTTAGGGTCTTACTCAACATTTATCACCAATAGCAGTCTAAGAAAATGTGGCCACTTAATAAGTTTTTAAAAGAAATCTTATACAATGAGTAATGTATGCAATTAATGAAAGCATGCTCTTTGCTATTTTAATTGCAAAAATATATTTTATGGGTCAAAATTTAGGATGAAATAAATCTTACCCAACAAACTTTATCAGAAAAACAAGGTGTTCTATTTCAGGCTTTTCAATAGTCAGAAATTAATGGAATCCAAAATAATAGCTGTAAGAACAAGATATATGGTAGAATAACAAAAAGTGAATTGACCTAAAAGAGGCTAAAAATGTCATCTTTTCTCATTTTCCAACTTTCAAAAGATAACTCCTGCTATGTAATTCCTGTATTTATGATATTCCTGAGATTATGGTTAAAAGACAATAGACACATTTCACACGAGCAGTCATGCTGAATAAAGTAATAAACATTGTGAAAGCAAAAGGAGTAAAGGTTAAAAGTAGAGCACATTTATTTTAGACCCACCAATTGCAGACCTAGGTGAGGTGATGAGACAGACCCCCAGCTTTTCTGACCCTTATTATAATGAATCAGTGAAGCCCATTGGCAGATGACCCTTTCTACATGGGGTTCCATTTATTGTTTTTGCAGCTAGTTAAACAGCAAGTCATAAAGTAGACCACTATGCATCCACAAGAAAGTGATTATAGATACAGGGAAATATCTTTTTTTAGAAATTAAACTATTTTTGTCTGTGTAAACGAGAACCTTTGATGAGAAGACTTTCAACAGTACATTTGTCTGATGATGGATACACTGTTAGTACTGGCCTCTTTATAGAAACTGCATTGGTTATCCAACAACTAGAAATGTACAAAACATACCCTTTTAAAACTTTCTTCCAATAGCTACAGGCTTTGTCCACAAAATAAATAATTTCAGGTCATACACTTAGCTTCTTATCTTTTTAGGATGTGTCTCTAATTCATATATGTATTTTATTTGATCTGCAATTTTTTTAAAAAAACTGAAACAATATTTTTAAATATGGGGAGTTTTCCCTCAAATAAGTTTTAAAAAGCACAAACAAAAGCCCATTTTCATCTTGTCTTGGAAATTTGGAGACTCGCAACCAAGAACTCAAATTCCTGAATGAGAACATTGCATTGAGCTGAGTATCTGCAGCTTCTACAGTACTCATGCTCCCACCCACCCAGCTCACTTCATTCTTTCCCTAACCTGCTAAACCTAAAGGCATTGAGTTTGAGATCCAGGTCTTGTATGATAAAAACATTATCTTGTAAGCTTTATTCACCAATACTATAAATGTAAAGATAAAGTTGTTATTGGTGTGGCCCAATATTCTTTGAAAATCAGGCTTAAATATAGGAGATTATAACAATAACCTCTCTTTAATTGAACCCTTACAAAGAGTATGTATACTTTGCTAAGATAACTCTTTAGCATACTAGCTGAAAACTTTTCTGTATTCACCTATATACACATGCCTTTAGAGAGTAGTGGTATACTTTTTCAACATAGCTTATTTATTTTTATTATAACATCTAGGAATTTACTATATTTGCCAATCACACATTTCCAACATGAATTAAAAATGTAAATGTCTGTAACCCTCAACCTAAAAGTGATGGGAACGTTTAGAGAAACTAAACACAACATCAAAAATTGAACTCAACAACAGAATAAGTATAATCTATATAAAAGAAATAACTTTCTGACCAAACTTCTGGTAGGTCAAATCAATAGTGATAACATTTATGTATCACTTGCTCTCATTTAATCACCAAAACAATCCTATAATGTATATTGTATTTTAGTCATCTATTGCTATATAAAAAACTACCCCCAGATTTAGCAGCTTAAAATAACAGACATTTGTTGTCTGATTAACCCCAAGTAATACTTAGAAAACCTATGAGATTACAAAGTTTAAATTCCTGACCATTTATCCAAATGGTAACTTGTGGAAAAATTCTACTCATTATAGACATAGCCATGAAAGGAATGTAATATATGTTAGATCAGTTTCAAATAGCAGCATTATACTAAAAATGAGAATTTTTCTATGTGAACTACTTTGACCATCCACCACCACTGTTCTCACAGTGATTTTATATCTTTGGAAAGCTGAGAGCTTCATCGTTCAATTTACTTCCCTTCTTTCTCTTGTTTTACTTTTTTTTTCTGTTTCCCTCACCCCCTCTTCAAACAAAACTCGTTTTAAAATATGGCTTGAAGTTTATGAGCCCAATATTGCTCTTGGGATATTCTATATGAATTAGAAAATAAAATGTATCCTATTTTTATAGTAGCATTTTGGAGGAAATTAAAACCACAGTATAACAAAGAATTGATAAATTGCTATTATAGGCAATCTTATATAATGCAAATTAAATAGTTGACTGCAGTACACAGAGAACATCTGCTAATCTAAATTAAAATGAATGAGGAACTAAATTAGAATTTTTTTCATCTAATCACATAGAAGACTAGATATATTATGAACTAGATATTCTCAGTGTTTTTAAGGCATTGCCAATTAGTTAGCTTAGTACAGTAAATTGAAGTAATAACTAAACAGTATCTTGGGAACCTGAAGGAGTTAATGACTGGCCTCCTCAATGCTTAATTAACAGCTGAGTAGAGCCGCCAACCACCTCTAATTCAGTAGCAACAAAAGGTATAGATTCGCTTTAAATCCCAAGCCAATATTGGTCCTTTTTCTTGGTTACACTATTTTATGCTTGCTTGCTTTAATTATTTTATTACCGAATTTACTGTTTCAATAAGCACATTATCATTGTAAATTCGAGCTCATTTTTGAATTCTGGATTCTAATCTCTGGGTTACTCTTTATAAAATAGTGGAAAACAGAAAATAATTTTCAAAATCATCTCACCATCAAAAATTTGAAATCCTGGCAGAAAGAGACAAAATATAATGTCCATTTCTTGTTACTTCTAAGGAGTACAACCCACTGCCAGCCTCCCCCTGCTTTTCTGTGGTTCCCCCCATTGACTCGTATAATTATCACTGGGAATGACAACATTTGCTTCCTTTTGGTGACCTGGCTTCCTCTCTTTTTTCTACCATTAAAGAAAAATCAATATCCTGCTCCATTCAGTAGCACATGTATCAAAATTGGAGCAAATCTCAAAAGCTGAATTAATATGATGCCAACCCAAATGTGAAAAAAAAATTACTAAAGAACTTCATATTTTTAAATTGCTAAAAATCAAATGAATAATCTATATTAATAGGAATAATTTTCAATTGCAACAGGAAACCAAGCTAAACAATTATTTAAACAAATTCTGAGTAATTTTTCTCAGTTCTTTAAAGCAGCTATCAAAGATCCAGTTAGCTTTCTGCTCTAATATCTCTAGTGTGTAGTCTTTATCCTTATGAACACTTCATGATACCAAGAGAGCTGCTCCTTCTTTCACTTTGTGTCTATATTTCAAGAAGGCATAATGAGAAGGAAGAAAGATAAAAGGCATGTGCCAACTGAGTTGAATCTCTTCTAGAAAGCTTTCCTAAATATCTCACATATTAGACTTAATCTCATTGTCCAGAGTTGTGTCATATGCCCAACTTCAGCTGCAAGAGAGACCAAGAAATCAAGTTTTTAAGCTGTATACATTGCCATAAAAAATAAAATGGTGCTGGGCATGGTGGCTCATTCTTGTAATCACAATACTTTGGGAGGCTAAGGCAGTAGGACTGCTTGTGGCCAACAGTTCAAGACCAGCCCAGGCAACATAGCAAGATCCTATCTCTACAAAAGAAATTTTTTAATTAGTTGGGTATGGTGGTGTGCACTTTGTGGTCCTAGCTACTTGGAAGGCTGATGTGGGAGGATTACTTGAGACTATCTAGGGGTTTGAAGCTACAGTGAGCTATGATTATTCCACTGTACATTAGCCTGGATAATGTACAGGGAGACCCCATCTCTCTAAAAAAAATGGAGTTCTATTAGTAAGGAAGAAGAGAAAAATTATTATCAAGTAGGCAACTACTACTGTCTGCTAAGTGAGGTGAAAGAAAGATTTGAGGATATAATGCTGGATACAGAGAAGAAAAGAAAAGGGATGAAAGCAATTTTAGAGAACATGATAAAATGAAGAACAAAGATGACACAGAATAAGAATAGTTGATGTCCCTCAGATAAAGTTCAACAAACAGAACAGGAGACATATTTTAAAATAAAAGAAAGTAAAATGTTACTAAAATATAAAATCTGAATCTGTAGTTTGATAGAACGCATTCTATACAAGAAAACAAAGACATAGGTCAAGATACAATATGGTTAAGTTACTGAACTTCAAAAATTAAAAAAATTGCCAGGTGTGTTGGTGCTTGCCTGTAGTCCTAGCTACTCAGGAGGCTGAGGCAGGAGGGTTACTTGAGGCCAGTAGGTTAAAGCTGCAGTGAGCTCTGATCATGCCACTGTACCTGAGTAACCAGGCAAGAGAAAAATTCTAAAAGACATTTAAAGAGAATTCAGGTATTCAGGCAAAATAAGTCATTTATAAGAGAAAAAAAGTCAGGCTGGCCTCAGACTTTGACATGACAAACATCAGTTACAGAAATGAATGGAGCACTATCTATCAAATGCTGAAAAAAAGAGGGATCCAAGAATATTATATGTCTGCAAGATATTATTCAGTCATAAAATCAGGCAGCAGCTGTTTAAAAAAAAACAGAACTCATAAAATATAGCAATATTATGAATTAGATTATGTCACCTCAAAATTCATATGTTGTATTCCTAACCCCAAATGTAACTATATTTGGAGGTAGGGCCTTTATGTAGGTAATTAAGGTTAAATGAGGTCAAAAGGAGAGATTAATAGAATCAGTGTTTTTATAAGAAGTGGAAGAGATACCAGAAACATGTTCACACAGAGGCACAGAGGAAAGGCCATATGAGGACATAGCAGGAAGGTGGCCATCTTCAACCCAGAAAGAGATCCCTCTGCAGAAACCCAACTCTGTGGCATGTTGGTCTTGAATTCTGGCCTCCAGAACTGTGAGAAAAATAATTTTTGTTAAACCACTCAGTCTGTGTTTTTTTTTGTTTTTTGTTTCTTTGTTTGTTTTGAGACAGAGTCTTGCTCTGTGGCTGCAATGGTGCAATCTCGGCTCACTGCAACCTCCGCCTCCTGCGTTCAACCAATTTTCCCACGTTCAAGTGATTCTCCCATGTTCAAGCGATTCTTCCACGTTCAAGCGATTCTCCCACGTTCAAGCGATTCTCCCGCTTCAGCCTCCCGAGTAGCTGGGATTACAGGCACCTACCATCATCCCGGGAAATTTTTTTATTTTTTGTAAAGACAGGGTTTCACCATGTTGTTCAGGCTGGTCTTGAACTCCTGACCTCAGGTGATCTGCCCGCCTTGACCTCCCAAAGTGCTGGGATTATACCACGCCTGGCAGTATTTTAAAAACAGCAGCTACAGCACTCTAATAGAAGCACCTAGGGGCTCTCTGTGAAAAGTTTACCTGATTATAAAATCAGCCAGCCAAAAAATGAATCAAGATTTAAAAACTCATTTGCAGCAACATGGATGGAACTGGAAATTATTATAAGTGAAATAAGCCAGACACAGAAAGACAAACATTGCATGTTCTCACTCATATATGGGAGCTAAAAAAAAAAAAAAATCTCATAAAAAAGAAGTTAATCTCGGCTGCGCACTGTGGCTCACCCTTGAAAACCCAGCACTTTGGGAGGCCAAGATGGGCAGATCACGAGGTCAGTAGTTCGAGACCAGCCTGACCAATCTGGTGAAACCCCATCTCTACTAAAATTACAAAAATTAGCCAGGTGTGGTGGTGGTGAATCCAGGAGGCAGAGGTTGCAGTGAGCTGAGATCGTGCCACTGTACTCCAGCCTGGGCGACAGAGACTCCCATCTCAAAAAAAAAAAAAAATAGTTGATCTCATATGATAGATAGTAGAGGCTGGGAAAAATGGATGGGTGGGAGGGGGAATGAAGAGAGGTAGGTTAACAGTTACAAACACGCAGATGAAAAGTGTAAGTTCTATTGTTATACAGTAGAGTAGAGTGACTACTTTACTGTAGTTAACAACAATATATTGTATATTTCAAAGTAGCGGGAAGAGAGGACTTGAAGTGTTCCCAACACATAGAAATGATAAATACTCAAAGTGATAGATATGTCAAATAAATACCCTGACTTGATCATTACACATTCTATGCATATAACAAAATATCACATATTATTTTTATTACCCCATAAATATGTAAAATATTATGTATCAACTTTTAAAATTTTGTTTAAAGATTGGAAAACTCAGTTTTGGAAAAGACATAGTTGAAGGGCAAGTAGTAAACAATGAATCTATGTAAATATAAAATGAAGGATCAAAAACTGGGGTAGTAAAAAATATATAAGCAAATACAATCAGGGAAAAGGGATGGGACCTAGCAATGACAGCAGGCATTTATTTGGGGTTTGTTACATTGTAGGTACTGTTCTAAGTGTTCCAAGAAAAAGCTGGGGAAAAAAAAACCTGAGACTGTAATGCTCTTCCAAACTGGAAAGTAGTTGAGAGACCAAAGAATGACTTGGACAAGTCCGGCCTGGTGAGTAGCTGCGTTCATCAGCTCTTACACACAGGGCATTCCTGGGCAGCAGCAGGACAACTACGAGATCCACCCCACTGCTCTTCTCTAAACTGCTTTTAAGTTAATTTTCTGGCTCTTTGCCCACTATTATATTTCCAGCCATGCTCCAGGATGTTTGGGCTCTCAAGGACACCTGCCCTTTGACTGGGCACCAAGACCTTGGCTCATCGCCCAACCTTAAGGGTTCAAGCAGCAGATATAAACCCTTAACTAAGCTGGTGGGGGACCTGCCACACTACATTTTCATATAGTAACTCATTTAATTTCACAACAACTCTTTGGGGCTAGACAGTTACTATTTTATCCTCATTTTACGGAAGAGAAAAGAGAGACCTAAAAATACGTAATTTCCTTATGATAAATAGTAGTACATTGAAGAGCAAAGCCTTAAATGAAGGTGTTGTAATCTAGTCTTAGCAACTATAGCAAGATGCTTTCCACTAGGGGGACCAACTCTACCGACTTTAGCACTAAAATTCCCAAATCCAGTAGAAATCCTATGCAAACTGAGATTGTTGGTCACCCTTCCTCCCAGTGTTAATCCTATAATCTTTCACAGCAGCAAAATTCAATGCTAAATTAAATGTAATTTAAAAAAACAGTAAGGACATAATGACTTCAAATCCTTAATGGTTTTTATAATCTTTTATGTTAACCTTAGGAGATCTAAGATACAATCTCTGTTAATGGTAAAGAAGCATTTATCCAAAGTTGACAATTCTTTACATTTCACATCAGGTTATTTTTCTTCTTACATAAATGTGAGTTTTCTACGGTCACAGAAAAGACAATTTAGAGAATACTTTGGTTTTACAAATTGAAAATTAGGCCGGGCACTGTGGCTCATGCCTGTAATCCCACCACCTTTGGGAGGCCGAGGCAAGCAATCACGAGGTCAAGAGATTGACAGCATCCTGGTCAATATGGTGAAACCTCATCTCTACTAAAAATACAAAAATTAGCTAGATGTGGTGGCGCGTGCCTGTAGTCCTAGCTACTCGTGAGGCTGAGGCAGGAGAATCTCTTGAACCAGGGAGGCAGAGGTTGCAGTGAGCTGAGATCACACCACTGCACTCCAGCCTAGCAACAGAGTGAGACTCCATCTCAAAGAAAAAGAAGATTAAAATTAAGATTAATTTATTAATTCACAGATTATAATTTAAATATTCCTTAAGCATTTAAGTTCAGTTTACTAATCTCACTATTCCATTTATAAGCTTAGCAAATTTAAACTGTTACTTTTAATGACCTTCAATTAACATTTGGTTCCATTTTAAAACTTAGTAAATTAAACTATTTTAAATGTTTTAAACTGGGTTTGTAAATTTAATATGTTTAAAAATTCTTTAATAATTTTAAAATGTAGTAATTTTAATAATAAATAATAAATAATTTTAAATATTAAATTAAAAATTTAATAATTTTAAAAATCTTTGTTGGAATGACAAACATTCCTTAGTAATTCAGTAATTCTTATGAATTTAATTAATTAAACTTAAAAATATGATGAAGCTTAAGGTCTATTAAATGTTCTAATACTATATATAAATTTAGTAAAATTTCTACTTGAATTCACAAGTATAAATCAGTGACTCAATTCTACATTTAAATTGTAACTAAAGGCTATCTTGTTAATCTAATAAACCAAATGCTTGTTAATGTTACAAGTATACAATACTAAATGCATACAGCTTTGTTAGTAAGTGAAAATATTAATATAATTTGTTTTCTTAAATATTTCTGTTATTAATTCTACAACTTTTTAAAAATTTTTTATTATACTTTAAGTTCTGGGATACATGTGCAGAATGTGCATGTTTGTTACATAGGTAAACATACGTCATGGTGGTTTGCTGCACCCATCAACCCATCATCTACATTAGGTATTTCTCCTAATGCTATCCCTCCCTGACAGGCCCTGGTGTGTGACGTTCCCCTCCCGCTGTCCATATGTTCTCATTGTTCAGCTCCCACTTATGAGTGAGAACTTGCAGTGTTTGGTTTTCTGTTCCTGCATTAGTTTGCTGAGAATGATGGCTTCCAGCTTCATCCATGTCCCTGCAAAGGACATGATCTCATCCTTTTTTATGGCTGCATAGAATTCCATGGTGTATATGTACCACATTTTCTTTATCCACTCTATCATTGATGGGACTTGGTTTGGTTCCAAGTCTTTGCTATTGCGAATTGTACTGCAATAAACATACATGTGCATGTGTCTTTATAGTAGAATGATTTATAATCCTTTGGGTATACTCCAGTAATGGGATTGCTGGGTCAAAGGAATTTCTATTTCTAGGTCCTTGAGGAATCGCCACACTGTCTTCCACAATGGTTGAACTAATTTACATTTCCACCAACAGTGTAAAAGTGTTCCTATTTCTCCACATCCTCTCCAGCATCTGTTATTTCCTGACTTTTTAACGATCACCATTCTAACTGGTGTGAGATGATATCTCATTGTGGTTTTGATTTGCATTTCTCTAATGACCAATAATGATGAGTTTTTGTTCTTGTTTGTTGGCTGCATAAATGTCTTCTTTTGAGAAGTGTCTGTTCATATCCTTGGCCCACTTTTTGATGGGGTTGGTTGTTTTTTTCATGTGCATTTGTTTAGGTTCCTTGTAGATTCTGGATATTAGCCCTTTGTCAGATGGATAGATTGCAAAATTTTTCTCCTGTTCGGTAGGTTGCCTGTTTACTCTGATGATAGTTTCTTTTGCTGTGCAGAAGCTCTTTAAGTAGATCCCATTTGTGAATTTTGGCTTTTGTTGCCATTACTTTTGGTGTTTTAGTCATGAAGTCTTTGTGCATGCCTATGTCCTGAATGGTACTGCCTAGGTTTTATTCTAGAATTGTTATGGTTTTAGGTTTTACGTTTAAGTCTTTAATCCATCTTGAGTTAATTTTTGTATAAATTGTAAGGAAGGGGTCCAGTTTCAGTTTTCTGCATATGGCTAGCCAGTTTTCCCAACACCATTTATTAAATAGTGAGTCCTTTCCTTATTGCTTGTTTTTGTCAGGTTTGTCAAATATTCAATGGTTGTAGATGTGTGGCATTATTTCTGAGGCCTCTGTTTTGTTCCATTGGTCTAGATATCTGTTTTGGTACCAGCACCGTGCTGTTTTGGTTACTGTAGCCTTATGGTACAGTTTGAAGTCAGGTAGTGTGATGCCTCCAGCTTTGTTCTTTTTGCTTAGGACTGTCTTGGCTATATGGGCTCTTTTTTGGTACCCCTAAAGAGTACCCAAGGACTTTAAAGTAGTTTTCTCTAATTCTGTGAAGAAAGTCAATTGTAGCTTTATGGGGATAGCATTGAATCTACAAATTACTTTGGGCAGTTCTACAACTCTTATGGGTATTAAAATGGTATCTAGTTTGTATTTCAGATCTCTCTCTCATGGCTTTCTATGACTATTTCCAGTCTTAACTTTCAAAGGCATTCTACTAGTTCTTCTGTTTAATTCAATTAAAATTAAACATCTTTAATAGGTTTTAATTTTGCAAGGTTACTTTTCTTTCTCCTCCTTCCATGTGAATATGTATGTATATTTGTATATGTGTGTGTTTGTATGTTGTGTATACGTGGGTATGTTTTCTTGTGTGTGTCTGTGTATATTTGTGTGTGTGCGTGTGTGTATAAACACATGAACCTGCAGGGGGTAGTGAGAGAGAATACCTCCCAGTATTTTCAAAGAGAACTGACAGAAATAATATTCACCAGTTATAATACTGGCTGTTTCAAGATAGTGGGATTTAGGAATATTCGTTGCTTTTCATTTGAAGTGTTACTCTATTGCTTGAACAAGCAAGTATCACTTTAAGGGAAAAAAAAGAAAATCTCATTTCTTTAAAAAATAAAGGATGAGATAAATTTTCTTGTACTAATACGGAAAGATATCCAGGCGATATTGTTAAGTCAAAAAAAGAGGCTGAGAATAATATATATAAAATGTTATCCCATTTTTGGAAAATTTTTGGATAAAAATTTAATATGATATTAATATAGATATGTCTCAAAAGATAGACATTAAATATTATTAAGAATGTTTACCACTGGCATGGGGCAAGAGGGGCTGGAAGTCCCTAATTTATAGCTCCTTAGAACAGACACCTTGATGTAAGCAAGAAAGAGGTTTGTTTTTGCTCACATGACACACTCAGAGGAAGGCTGTCCAGATGGGGGCATCTCAAGGCTCTAGGCTCGTTCTAGCTTTGATCCCACCATCTTTCCACTATGTTTTTCATATTTATAGTCACAAGGTTGTTGCTCCACCTCCAGGTATTGCCTCAAAATTCCAGTCAGGAAGAAGATGGAAAGATAAAGAGAAAAATATTAATATGTAGGCCAGATGGATTTATCTCTTTTCTCAGGGAAATAGTAGCTTTCCTAAAAGCTCTTCCCAACAAACTTCAACTTAATCTCACTGGCCAAAACTAAGTTATACAGCCATACCTGGCTGCAAGAAAACTTGTGAAACCTAACTTTATAGTTGGTACACTGATATCCCCAAAATAAACAGCATTTTTTTAATGTTAAGAGAAAAAACATATGTGTTATATATCTTTTTTTTTTTTTTTTGAGACAGAATCTTGCTCTGTCACCCTGGCTGGAGTGCAGTGGTGCAATCTCCACTCACTGAAACTTCTGCCTCCTGGGTTCAAGTGATTCTCCTGCTTCAGCCTCCTGAGTAGCTGGGACTACAGGTGTGCACCACCATACCTGGCTAAGTTTTGTATTTTTAGTAGAGACAGGGTTTTACCATGTTGGCCAGGCTGGTCTGGAACTCCTGACCTCAGGTAATCCACCCACCTCAGCCTCTCAAAGCCTCAGCCTCTCAAAGTGCTGGGATTACAGGCATGAGCCACCACACCTGGCCTGTTTTATATAGACTTCTATATTAATAGAATTTCATAATAAGAATGTACTCAGGTAGTGTGTGTGTGTGTGTGTGTGTGTGTGTGCATGCGTGTGTATATTTTTTTCAGTTTAGAACTCATGTATTAAGGGAGGGCATTTCAGATAGAGAATTTAATGTGATTGATTTAAACTATCTAAATATGTGAAGATATTTTTAATATAATTGTGTATAATTATATATACTTTTTAATTTATTTTTTTCACCACTTATCCCCAAGTGTATACTTTTAATGTAAAAGGATAATTGCTCATTCAGAAATGGAGAGATATAAGATAAAAATAATTAATTGCTAAAATTATCTGAACTGTTATAATAAGTTCCCTATGCAACATAATTCATTGTGTTCAAGATGCAATGTTTAGAATAAGCTAAGGGCTGGAACTTAGACAAATTTTCATGCAGGGAAAAAAAAATGGGTTGTTATTATGGCATTCACTCACCTTCAGGTAGATGGAAAATTAGGTGGAGAGAATCCTGCACTAGTGTGAGTTTTTGAAAAACCCAGCTTTGTATTTTATACTCAAATTACATGTAAGAAAATTTACTTGCAATGTAAGCTAGTAACATTAGAGCAAAGCTTTAAAACCACAAAAACTTACCCTAAATTGCTCCTCAACTATTTTTTATTTTAAAAGATTCCCATCCTTCTGGTCCTTAGCCTTCTTTACATGTTTTACCTATTTGCAATCTTAAATGACTTTCTACCTTGTAAATTGGAAACCAATTATTACAGAGTCATTCATCCAAACATTTTTCTTACTTGAATAAACAAATAAAGAAATGAGAAACAAAGGCATGCCATCTGAGAGAAAAAGTAGTACAGTGTGTTTCCTCGGTGTTTTTTGTTTTTAAATTCTGTGTTTCAGGGATTTGTTTTTTAAGTTTTTTCAGAATTATTATCTTTTCTGATGAAAAGTGCTTCCCATGCATTGGAAAGGGAAGTTTTAGAAGGAAAAGCTCCCAAACAGATTGTAGGCTCTGGTTAGAAGGAAGTAGCTATCTGAGGAGAAGCAGCAACAGTTTAGAGTGAGCTTACTGGCCTGGGGATGGAATGAAAGATGAGTCAGAAGCTGCGGCTGGGTGAGATTTCCAATTTGCAGACAGAGCAAATCCCTCATCTCAACTATTGACCTCTGGAGGAAAGTAGTTGCCCCCTTTGTGTGTCTGGGGAAAACGATTTATTCAAGAGTCACGAAGTAAGGAAGTGGACAATACTGTGCTTGGACAGAGAAAAAGTCCTACTGATTGTGACCAAGCTTAAAAAGTTGTAGATGGTAACAAAAAAAATTAAATCAAATAACATTTGCATGGTCTCTAGTAATGTACCTTGAATACAGTAGATCCTCAAAAAATGTTAACCCCTTCTCCCCCAGTGGCATGGTAGGCCCCTTGGTGTTTGTAACAGTGCTTTGCAATTGTTACACATTCCATGGCTGAGAATGGGGCTGATGACCATGGCCAGGTCATCCTAGAAGATGACATTTGTACAAGACACTTTTCAGATTTATAGGCCTGTCTTTCTCTATATCATAATCCCCTTCCAGCATCTCTTGAGTCCAGTTTCTGTCTTCAACATCTTCTAAAGAACTGGGACCCTATTGTTTTATGGAATTTTCCCAACAGTAGTCCTTGGGGCCTCTTCTCTTAACAGCATTTCAATGCCGGATTTCAAATTTGTTTCTCTCACACTAGACCCACAGCACCTCTTTTCACACACCAACTCTATCCCTAAGTGCACTATTTCTCACCCTAGTCTGAGGCACCAGCCATGTCACCCCATCACACACAGCTTGGAACTAGCAGAGCAATCCATCCTAACTACTGGTCTGTGGGCTAGCAGACCTCCAGAGTTGACAGAAAGCATTTTTTTAAAACTAAAAATAACCAACTTGACCCAGCAATCCCATTACTGGGTATATACCCAAAGGAATATAAATTATTCTCTTATAAAGATACATGCACATGTATGTTTATTGCAGCACTATACACAATAGCAAAGGCAAAGACATGAACCAACCCAAATGCCTATCAATGATAGACTGGATAAAAAAAAAAATGTGGCACATATACACCATGGCATACTATGCAGCCATAAAAAGGAATGTGATCTTATCCTTTGCAGGGACGTGGCTGAAGCTGGAAGTCATCATCCTCAGCAAACTAACACAGGAACAGAAAACCAAACAGTGAATGTTCTCACTCATAAATAGCTGCTGAACAACGATATCACACGGACACAGGGAGGGAAACAACACACACCAGTGCTTGTTGGGGACAGAGAGGGAGGGAGAACATCAGGACAAATAGCTAATACATGCAGGGCTTAATACCTAGGTGACAGGTTGACAGGTGCGGCAAACCACCATGGCACATGCTCACCTATGTAACAAACCTGCATGTTCTGCACATGTATTCCAGAACTTAAAGTAAAATAAAATTTAAAAAATAACAAACTTAACACTTCCCCATCTTCATATTCTTCCTCCTTCCTCCACTTAAAAATTAACTATTTAAAACCGTGCTACATTTTACTAGAAGTATTTAACATTTTGCCAACATTTTAAACTCTGATTATTATTCACACATTCCACAGCAAAGCTACACTATCTTTGTTAAATTTAATGGTTATTTGTGTCCATTTGTTTTTATGACTTTTCTTCTAATTCAGACCATTAATACCCTTACGTAGATTCACTGATCTGCCTTGCTTCTGAAGGAGAACAGGAGCTCTAACCCCTTCACCACATCCAATTCATCCAACTAGAATGCCCTAAGCATCTTCATGAAGCACAGATTTGATCATGTGACTCACCTCATCAAAAACCTCATGATTTTCCATTGTAGAAAAAGCTGCCTCTCAAGTCATGCCTATCTCTGTAACACATATGATCCCCAGTCACCACAAACCGTTGGACTTCAGGATTCCACACTCCTTATCTGTAGGTCAGCATTCAAAGTACTCTTGATATTCTTAGTGTCCTCCAGCCATAGTTTTCCTAGACCCTTGCCTCAAACTCTCTCTCCTCCATACTTCAGTAGCACTTATTTTTTGTACCTGTTGTCACAATCCGTCTTGTGCTAAAATTATGTTTTTCACAAGAAAACATCAGCAAGTAAAACATTATATATGTCACACACACACACAGACACACACACACACACAGACACACACACACAAACACGCGCAGGTTCCTTCTATAAAATTGAAACCTAGGAGCCAGAATTGGTAAAAGAGCAGAGGCAGAGGCTTACAGAAAGCAGAATGAAGCAGAAATATGGCAGATCAAACACCATGTAATTAAAGAGAATAACAGAAACAGAAGCTGTGTAGGTTAGGGGACAGGAAGGAAGAGAATGTTCGACAGCTGTCCAGTTCCTATGAGGCCTGCCTGTCTTCTACCATAGGTTCTATGAGACTTCTCTGTGCCATCACCCTTCACATAAGCAAATTGAAGTTTGAACTGTCATTCCTTGCAACTAAGGAATCCCTTCTTAATACACCTAGCATTGTGCTTTGCTCATTAAATGTTTATTAAATTGAAGTGTTAAACAACATTATATTTGCTAGAATTTCCTCAATTGAATTGCTACAGAGCAGCCTCTGCAATGCAAGACACAGGTGGACCATGCCTCCAGAATACAACACACCAATGTCCCTTGCATGAGGGCTGCTGGTTGTTGCCACTGAGCATATCCTCCAGTGAAGAGGAGATAGGACTGAACTTTCCCTACTATTTCAAAATGTCTCATGAATTTTACATGAAAAAAATAAAATGTTATTTCTCCAGAGCAATATACATTTATTACCTATGCTATTAAAAATAAATGATTCAGGCCGCGTGGTGGCTCACGCCTGTAATCTCAGCACTTTGGGAGGTCAAGGCAGGTAGATCACGAGGTCAAGAGATCGAGACCATCCTGGTCAACATGGTGAAACCCCATCTCTACTAAAAATACAAAAAATTAGCTGGGCACGGTGGCGCGTGCCTGTAATCCCAGCTACTTAGGAGGCTGAGGCAGGAGAATTGCCTGAACCCAGGAGGCGGAGGTTGCGGTGAGCCGAGATCGCGCCATTGCACTCCAGCCTGGGTAACAAAAGCGAAACTCCGTCTCAAAAAAATAAATAAATAAATAAATGATTCAATATTTAATATCTTATTCCAGATTTTGAGTAATTTTGAGGTTAACTTGATATTGATTGATAGAATGAGCACTATTACTGGAAAGCTACATATGAAATATTTACAAGCACAATCCTATGTACTGAATCCATTCACAGGAGATTTGATTAAGATGTACAGAATTCTGTCTTTTCTGACCTTATTATGAGGACCAAAGTACACCTTCAGTTATAATTGGACACAGCATACTGGATCAAAATTGACCTCTAGGAGAATTTGAGCATTATTTAGGCATTTCCATTTTGAAATCCTTTACTGAATTGGAGTAAATAAATTTTATAGTAGTCAGTACTGAAACAAGAAATACTTTAATTTAGCTTATATACAACGTATAGGCTGTGTTACTAGAAAAAAATTTAAAAACATATTGTACAAGTTGTACTTTGTAATGATTACCTTTTTTGTACATGCAATTAAATGTACACATACAACCAGAAATTAACACAATGTCTGTGCAATGATATATGCCCTTTAACACAATGAGTAATATTTGGAGAATAGCTAGATATCTTCATCAAATAAAAGGAAAGACTGTGCTTAATATATTCCTACTCTTCCCTCTTTTAATTTTATTTTTATATGCCCATTTGTGTGGCTAGTTATGCAGAGCAGAGTGAGATGCAGAGTCTAGGTCATTTAAGCCCCCAAAATAAAAGAAAATGTTAAGTCTTTTCTCTACTCAGTTTCCCGTCTGGTGGGGAAAATGGGTCAGCCAAGAAATCTGATGCTAGTACAGATTGAAATAGTTGATGTTATGTAAGAAATTAAGAAATGTTATTCATTTTGTAACTGAGTGTGTGTGTGTGTAATCTCCTTATGGAATTCCCTTATAGAAGCAATCTGGGTAGATCAGTAGATTGTAGGTGTTTTTTGTTTTTGTTTTTTCCTCAAGACGGAGTCTTGCTCTGTTGCCCAGGCTGGAGTGCAATGGTGTGATCTTGGCTCACTGAAACTCTGCCTCCTGGGTTCAAGTGATTCTCCTGCCTCAGCCTCCCAAGTGGTTGGGATCACAGGCACGCACTACCATATTCAGTGAATTTTTTGCATTTTTAGTAGAGACAGGGTTTCATCATGTTGGCCAGGCTGGTCTCAAACTCCTGACCTCATGATCTGCCTGCCTCAGCCCCCCAAAGTGCCGGGATTACAGTCATGAGCCACTTCTCCCAGCCGCATGTGCTTTAAGAAGAAAAATAAAAAATAAAGAGATAATGTTCCAGCATTCTTCAGTCTTTCCAAACCCTTACTGAGTTTGCTAGTTTGAAAGGTTATAGTAGAGACTTGGCCAGTTTTACACAACCAAAGCAGAGCAAACATTTAGTCCACTCATTCTCAAGATGCTGGGTATAATAATTAGTGGAATATCCATGGTTGTGTAAGCTGGTGGGTAATGATATTCCCCTAATTTAACTAACTCTTCCCTTACCCGTTTGATCTGACTTTGTCAAAATTGTTCAGATGGATAAGGTCTGGGTCTGAAGCATGTAATTCTTTTCACTTTTAGAGC
The DNA here is from genome assembly GCF_030222135.1 of Aotus nancymaae. Lineage (NCBI taxonomy): Eukaryota > Metazoa > Chordata > Mammalia > Primates > Aotidae > Aotus > Aotus nancymaae. The sequence goes on along the minus strand of NW_026988431.1, from coordinate 53,897,196 downwards.
TCCATTAGGTCGTTTGGGCCAATATTGCAAGTTGATTAATTATAAATTTGGTATAATTTGGGGAAAGGATCTATATGGGATAAGAAGTAACCAAAATTATTCTGTCCTTTCTAGGTACAGTATATGTTTCACCATAAACATATTTTTTACTTTTTCCTCTTCTTTAATAAATATGATACAGTATTAAAAGATCAATTAAGTAGCAGGCACAGTGGCTCATGCCTGTAATTCCAGCACTTTGGGAGGCTGAGGCGAGTGGATCACTTGAGGCCAGGAGTTGGAGACCAGTCTGGCCAACACGATGAAACCCTGTCTCTACAAAAAAAAAAAAAAAAAAACCTAATGAGCTAGGTGTGGTGGCACACACACGTAGTCCCAGCTCCTCTGGAGGCTGAGGCATGAGAATCACTTGAACCTGGGCACAGGAGGTTTCAGTGAGCTGGGACTGGGCCAATGTACTCCAGCCTGGGCAACAGAGTGAGGCTGTATCTCAAATAACAAACAAACAAACAAAAACCACAAAAGATCAGTTAAGTAAATTCTGGGACATTATGCAATGGAATATTAATAGAATAATATACACTCATTTACATTATATATCGAGATCAAAAAGTATTTTGACATAATATTAAATAAAAAAATAAAATCCCACATTTATAATATGATTTTGATTATGTAATGAAAATGTACTCATAGTAAAAACACTGGAAGGAAATATATAAAAATACAACAATTGTGTTTAGGTGTCATTAACAAGTGATATTTTCCTTTTTTAAAAACCTCTGCACATTCTCCTTAATGAACACATATTATGAATTAATGGCAAAATAAGCTTAACAGTGTGGTCACAAATGTACTCATTTTCTGGTCAGGTGTGCAATGAAAATAAGGTTTTAAAAATTTCTTCGTGATTGATTCAATCTTTTTAATAAGCTCCCGACCCAATGGGTAAGAAGAAAAACCCAAATTTTGTTTTAATCTTGTAAACATAGTCTAAACCAAACTAATTAATGCCTCTCAAAATTTAACTCAGTCTCTGCCTTAATGGCCCAAATAAATAGGCTCCACATCTATTCCCAGATGGGCTGTGGGTCCACCAGTTAGATGTGATGCCGCCATGATGTCGTAGCCACACGGTAAAGCCAAGGCCCTGGGAAGCACATCGTGTCCTGTATATTCTCATGGTCTAACACAAAGTGCTGGCCTTGAACCAACTCCAAGTGAGGCACCATGGGATGTCCTGCTACTGTGGGCCACCAAAGTCTGTATCTGGTGGTACTGTGGTCTGTACTCCACAGCCAGTCAGGATAGGGATCTCCCTCACAGACTCAGCTTTTAGTGACATAGCCAACCAGTCAGGTTACGCCTCACCTAGAGCTAGCCCCACCTCTAGATTTTTTCATTTAAGAAACCGTTAACCCTTTTATTGCTTAACCTACTTTGGGTTTACATGCCTTCAAACATAAAGACTCGGACTTGATTTCACTTTCTATGTTTTGTTCACTTAGCATTGCTACAACAAGCCAGCATGTTTAAAAATGTTTTGCAAATTCTTTTAAAAGAACAAAAAGGAAATAATTATGCAGGAAACCAAAAAGGCATCAAATAATGAGATCTTGCCTTCAAACATTTTTTTCTTCTCTCCTCCTGGTCCCAAAAGAGACAACAGATTCCCCTCACATCTTTCATAAAGAACCAAAATATTGGCATTGATTAATGCCAGATCAATGCCAGTATTTTGAAACTTCCAGTGATTCATCTGTTTCAGAGATGCTGGAGATGCTCTGCTCTCGAATCCTTTGCTAATATGTCTGGGAGTAGTGGTGACAGTGACAAGGAGGGTGCCCCCCCAAGCAAGAGAAACAAACGAGACTGTGGTCAAGGAGCAGATAGCTCTGATGTCTGAGGACCAGGCAATTTCCTTGATGATCAGTCACAATGTCTGTTCCAGTGTATACACTGTGGAGTAAAGATGGGAAGGGCAGGAAGGCAGGCCCACTCTAGTGAGGATGCTCACCAGCAAAAGGATGGCATCATGGACTGGAAAGTCTGAAGATGCTGTACCAGTGACCTGGTCACAGGTGCATAAATGTAGTTATGTACTTTCTTTTGGATGGCCACTAAAAGTACTCACAGGCCATGTTAAAAGTTTTGAATCAGCAGGATGACATACCTGTTGGTGTTGCCGCAAAGCTAGAGCACTGGCTTGCCCATTCTTCTGGCAAAGGCGTATAACCAGCCGTCTTGGTAGAAGCAACACCTCTGCCAGGGGTGCCTTTGGGTGGCTTTGGAGCACAAGTAAGCAGGACTGTTTACAGGCATTTGTTTGCTGTCTGTGCCATCTGAGTCTGAGAAGGTAGAGGTGAGGAAGGTTCAATAAAGGGATGATATCTGTGCAGAATCTTCATCAATATGCAGTTCAGCAGGTGAATAGGGAAGAAAAACGATAGAGAGAATAGATATGCAAAGGAGATGTGAAACAATTGCTTGTTTGACGGACTCCCAGTAATTGAGCCTGGTAATATGTACACATGGAGAAGTGAGAAGATGAGACCAAGAAAGTGGGCAAAGCTGGGCATGGTGGTGCACACCTACTCTCCCAGCTACTTGAGAGGCTGAGGTGAGAGAATATTCTGAGCCAGGAGTTCAAGGTCGCAGTGAGCTATGATTGCACCACTGCATTCTAGCCTGGGTGACAGAGCAAGATTCAGTCTCAAGGAAAAAAAAAAAAAGAATATATGTTTGATTATTTCCCTTAATTTTTACGGTAATGGGATGATGTCCTAACAATCTCTAATGGCTAACCATTGAGGTGTTTTTTTTGTTTTAGTTTAAACAAATGAATTTTTATATATTTGATGCATTTCAATCCTCACAAACTCCTTCTAATTAGTCCCTTGTACTAAAAATCACTTCTTCTTCAAGTTATTCTTTGTTTCCTGGCTTTCTGGATTCATAAGCTATCACGGGCATTTTTTGCCCTAGACCTGGAATCCATTATTTACCTAAAGATCTCTACCACCTTTTGTGAGTGGGAAATTGTAATTAGAGACTACTATCTGGCCAGACCTCTTTAATTAGAGTGTAATTATTCAAGTTGAACAAGGTCCCTGTTACCCCTACTGTGTTATATGAGATATACTTTATTTATTTATGTTGCCTACTTGAGTCTTGCAGGCATGTCAGTTTGCATACTCTGGGAAGAGGCCTGTGGTATGATCCATAATAATTTAAGTTTCATCCTGACACAAATTGTAACTGAAATAAACAAAACAATAAATTTCCTATGCCATGTTTTCCCCATTTAGAAAGTTAGAACAATAGTAACTATACCAAAAATAGTAAGAAATAGTATCAACTAGAAATATGTATCAACTAGAAATATATTTAAGTCCTGGTATTTCTATCACCACTCCCACCACCACCCCAAATTTATAAGTGACATAAACATGAATTTTGCTTAGTTTTTAAACTTTTATAAAATAAAGTATCACCTGAAATAAATGTAAAATTTAATAAATAAATTTGAGAGCCAAATTTTAAATTTTCAATTCAGAAAATAAATTGAGAAACAGAGTAAAATCTGTATGAAGTTTCAATGGGCTCAGAATGATCTCAAAGCTTGTAAATATCTGTTTCTTGACCAGAGGCAGACTAGTTGTTGCTCATAAATATCCATTTTTCTTCTTTAATAATAAACTTTCAAATCTTAGTTGGATACCTGGTCATGGAAATGGGATTTATACTTTCCAGCTTCTCTTGTAGCTATTAGAGCTGTGAACTAAGGTTTGTGGGTAAGAAGTAGGAGGAAGTGATGAGTCATGCTAGGTCAACGTCTGGGTTGTGCTTCTAAACAGAAAGGAATTAGCTTTCACTCTCCCTTCTTCAGACTTCAGATTTCTGCCTGGCATGTTATTCTAGTGGTGAGTCTTTTCTACCACAAGCATGAAGGCAGTATTCTAGGAATGACAGAGCAATAAGATAGAATGAACCTGGATCCCCAATACCATATCAACAACACACTGCTTATGATTATGCTATTATGGGAGAGCTAAACTTCTGTTTTACTTAAGCCACTATTTGTTTGGATCTTACTACAAAGCAAACAGATTCACTAACTAAAATATTAATAATTAATAACTAAATAATTAATAATATATCCATTTAACTCATTATACAGGCCTATGTGGGAGGGGAAAGGATCTTCATAACCACACACATAAGAGAACTGTTTTTGTAGAAGTTAGTCACATTTCTTCCTCAACCTGCTGAGTGTGCCTTCAATTATCTAAAAAAGTGCCAATAATTGCTTGCACGGATGGCATATGTATGAACTGAGCAAGAAATTTTCCCTCACAAAGGGCAACCCTGCTATTGTTGGGTACCTAATTTTTCAGCAGGTGAGCAAACCCTCACACCAGGATGGTTGGTACCACACCACTAGCTATCTCTTGCCAGGTTGACTTTATTAGGCTCACTTCATCATGTAAGAGACCATAACAAGAATAGATACTTAATTCTGCATTTGGATAGGCTTCCCCTACCCATCATGCTTCTGCCTATACCAACATCAGTGTACTTACTGAAAATCCTGTACAACATCATGCTTTCTTAGTAAATACGGCCTCCAAACAAGAACTTACTTAATGGCAAAAAATATGAAGCAGTGATATCATGTCCTGCCACTTTAGGTTTTCGTTTTTTTGTTTTTGAGACAGGGTGTTGCTTTTTCACCCAGGCTGGAGTGCAGCATCTAGATTATAGTTCACTATAATCTCAAACTCCTGGGCTCCAGTGATCCTCCTGCCTCAGCCACCCAGGTAGCTGGGACTAGGGGATGTGACACCATACCTGGCTAATTTTTAATTAATTTTTTTGTAGATTTAGGGTCTCATTTTGTTGCCCAGGCTGCTCTTGATCTACTGGCCTCAATCAATCCTCCTGCCTTGACCTACCCAAAATGCTGGGATTATAAGCATAAACCACCACACCCAGCCTGATCTGCCTTAAAGAATAGAGCAGTTCCCTGGAAAAAGGGAAAGGAAAACCACTCATGCCAAACTAAAGTTGTGCGAGCTGTTGTAGAAATGAGAATGAGGTCTCCACTATATTTTCTTAGTTGGGCACCTGGCCATCAGAATAAGATTTATATTTTTCCAGCTTCCCTTAGAGCATCTCTGGCTATAAGCTACGTTTAGTAGATGGAGTAGAAGGAAATGATGGATTCCACTTCTGGATTGTGTCTTTAAAGAGAAGGTACTTAATCTCACTTTCCCTTCTTCAGACGTCAGACTTCTGCCAGGTATGTGCACGGAGTGCCAGAAGATTGAATAACTAATTTCCCCTTCCCTTCATTCTTTTAAATAATTCACATGATATATGCAAGAATCTTTATACTCTTTCCTCTTCCCTTTTCTCTGTTGTTGTTTATTGCAGTAGTCTTCAAATTTTTTCCTCCCCAAAAAAACTTTTTAAAAATCCTCTTTCAGGTGGTGGTGGCTGCGGATTCAGTTGCACTTGGCCCATGGGATGGGAGTGGAGCCCAGGCGGGGAGCAGGTGCCTCCACCAGCTGCCCTGGGGAGCGTGTTGGTTGCCAGCTCACCACCAGCAGGGCCGCCACCTCCGCCTTAGCTGCCTGGCTTCATGTTGCCACCACTGGGAGGTGGCCTGGGCACTGGGACCAGTGCTGGTCGAGGTTCGGAAAAATTACAGTGGTAATCCTTAACCAAAAATATTTTTAAGAATCTGATCATTGAAAACACTATTAGGTCCTCCTTCAATTTTATTGCAAATAAGATATTTTTGCAATAAATATCTTACTTGCGATATTTTTCTCACTTGCAAATAAATGTTTAAACCCAATTATTAGACAATTTCTGGAAGATACTCCTAAAAAGCTTAACCAATATTTATCAAATAACTACCAATTACACTTATTTTATTTAGAAGTATCTTATATTTCAAGCTAAAATTGTACATAAATGATTTTAAAATAACCCCATAAAATCAGAAATCTCACATTATAATTTTTAAACTATTAACTGCAAAAATATGCATACTAAATTTTAATATTTGATACTCAGTGTCCATAACCATTCTATTTATCTATAAGCAATTTCATTTAAGAGCTGAAAACAAGATTGTAATTATGCATTTGACAGAATCAGAAAGGCAAGTCATCATCTGCAAAAGAACTAATCTTAACCAAATAAAATATTTAATTTGGGTCATTATGTCCTGATTGCATTTGTGGAACATTTGTCATAACTATGGTTTCTAAGACTACAGTTTAATTTTATACAAATTAACATTCTGTTTTGTGCAAATTAACAACAAAATAAAAGAAGCTGTTGGGTCACTAGTAAAGCAGATCTAGAGTGTTTCAGTGATTGCTAAGTGCATTATTGCTATAAAATTCAAAACATAGCCCAGTTAGTTAATATATATCTAATTATTACATTTTATGATAAATAAATAAATAAGCAAGCAGAGGAGTGGTTAATGAGTCACAGCCAGCAGCAGACTTAGCTCCAAGTAAAAATAAATACAGATTTGGAATAAGCAATAAACTTTTGTTAAAAGACAGCAAAAAAGGATTCTTCTACTAGTCTAAATAAATGGTCAGTAAAAAAACACTAACTCACCCTCAATATATGTTCTTTTTTTTTGAAGATATAACATGGATCTCTTAAAAGTAAACATGAAAGTTTTTTGCTTCCTTTTTCTTGAAATTTTGAAAAACGTACAAACGAAACCCACCAAGATACAAATGAGTGGAAGTAGCCTCCAAGCTAACCAAGAATGGTGTACGTGTAGAGAGAGATTTCTTCTTAGCAAATTATTATTTTCCAACTTGGCCTCTTCAAATCTTGAGTATTCAAGTTAGACCGGGCCTAGAGCTTTGTTATGGGTATGTCACCTAGATAAGATAAGGTACTAGAGTCTCCATATTCTGCCAATAATCTTTGCTGTGCATTCAAGAGAACGTCCCACAGAAGGAACACTTCTTTGACTAGAGTCAGGGAATAGAAGAGACTAAATAGTCGAAGGAAAGTTGTCATTTATCTTGCTGCTCCCATTTCTAATATATCTGACTTCAGAATAGACTATTTTAAAACCATGCTTTACCCTTAACTGAAACATATATAAGACAGTGAAAGACACCAAATTTTCCCAAGTGTTTATGGTACCTTGATTAAATACATCTTCTCCAACACCAATAACCTAAAATAGCTTGTTGTTTGGTTCTCTTTACACTCTTGTAAAGCACCATAGTAAGATCCAGGATGGGGGAGAGGTGTACTTGGAAAGTGTCTTGAAAGAGGAGATGGGAAACACAGAAAAAGGCAAGAGTCCTCTAACTCAAACCCATTGCAGGCGGATCAATTGTAATAAAGAAAGACTCCATACTGAAGCTGGGATCTGGACATTGATTCGTTTAAAACTTCCCAGGCTAGAGTAGCCCTTGGAACATTTTTATGCATCCATAAATGTATGCATATCCCAGTTTGTAAACCACTGTTATTTAGGATATGTTAATGATGATTAAATTTTCCAGCTAGTTCATGGATTGAAGAATATATAAAGAAATTTTGACAGAACTGGAAGAGTAAGCATTCTGTAGGAAATCCTTGGCTTAGAGCTGTATAGTCTTATGATATTGCTTCTAGATCAATACAGAGGCATGAGTTTGCACTCTCTCCTACTGGAAGGGGTAGCTGCAATTGTGTGTGGGAAAGGTGCACCATGCTTCAGGGAAGCTTCAGGTGTATGAAAAGGGTGGGTGAGTGTAGTGAAGTAGACAGTTTTTAGAGTACCATTCAGCTCACAACACTGTTTCTTTGAAATATAAACATCTCCCAGAACATGAGTTGGTAAAGCTGAGTCACCCTAACAGCTGAATTCCAGAGGAGGGTCTCCTATTCCTTGAAGCTCCTGATTTCTGAAATTCCAGAGGCATAGTTTTTCAGTAGTTTCTTCTATGTCATGCAATACAGTAGCCTCATACTGCCATTTTTTTAAATGTAGTTTTATATTAACAAATAGATCAATGAAACAGAATGAAGTCCAGGAATCAACTCAAATCATACGAGATTTCAATATATTATAAAGGTTGTAGTTCAAAAATTAGTGGAGAAAATAATAGATGGAGTTAAAACCACCTCATTCCCTTTGCCAAAACAAATTTAAGGTAGATAAAATATCTGAATTTTAAAAATTCATAAATTAGGTGAGAAGGATTTGCCTGGTCTGTTGTCTTTCAATATTACACTTGATGTTAATTTGGGAGAATGCCCTTCCTTAGGGTGCACAACTCTTGGAATTGACTTCTTGCTGATACAGATTTAGGGCCTGGGATTATTTTAAGGGTTGAAGTTCATAAACTGCTGCTTTACAGAATGTAGAAGTGTTTGGTATAGTATCTTTCTAAAAACTTGTGGTCTACTATAAGAATCATAACCAAAGTCTTTATCCAGACATTTTTTAAAAAGTTTTTTCCCTTTATTTAAAAAAGACGATTTAGGGACACAGTGTGAGGAAGGCATACCTCCATGACTTTGGAGAAGATGCAGTTTCCAGAATGAATCACTAGGGCTGTAACATGCATGGCAGGTAGGAGGAGATGATTGGAAGTTGGGGGAGAGGCTGCATCCTCTAGCACCTCTGAACACAGAGGTCACTCAATCCAGACGTAATTTTTTTTTTTTTTTAAGATTCTGGGGCTGAAGAGTAGAGGACACAATTTTATATAGAGAGCGGTTTTTTTTTTCTTTTTTTGAAAATAGAGATGGGATCTTACTCTATTTTTAAAAAAGAAAAAAAAAATGGGGTCACTGTGTTGACCAGTCTGGTCTTGCACTCCTGGCCTCAAGCAATCCTCCCAAAGTACTAGGGTTAAAGGCATGAGCCACTGTGCCTGGCCACAGAACACAATTTTTAACATATATGCTTATCCTTTACATACTGGTCTCTCCATTCTACATCCCTCTTGCCTATAGCTACCTTCAGACCATTAGAAGATAACACCCTTAATCTAATCTTTGCTGGTGAGTTTGTTCCCATTTTCTGGTTAAATACTCTTAGGGGAATATACTTAAAAAAAGAGTTGGGGGCCGGGCGCGGTGGCTCAAGCCTGTAATCCCAGCACTTTGGGAGGCCGAGGCGGGTGGATCATGAGGTCAAGAGATCGAGACCATCCCGGTCAACATGGTGAAACCCCGTCTCTACTAAAAATACAAAAAATTAGCTGGGCATGGTGGCGCGTGCCTGTAATCCCAGCTACTTAGGAGGCTGAGGCAGGAGAATTGCCTGAATCCGGGAGGCGGAGGTTGCAGTGAGCCGAGATCGCGCCATTGCACACTCCAGCCTGGGTAACGAGCGAAACTCCGTCTCAAAAAAAAAAAAAAAAAAAAAAAAGAGTTGGGATACATTCTTCAGTAAGACTACTGCTTCAGTCACCAACTACTCCTCCTACATCCTCAATTTTTGCATACCAGTAATTTGTAACTACTATTCAGGTGGATGATTGTGGAATGATGTCTCCTTTCAAAAGATGTCCCACCCTAACCCTCGGTGCTATGGTTATCCTGAGCTCCACCTCTCAGGACAATTACAAATAACAGCAGCCAAATCAATAACAACATTGTGGGTTATCCAATCTTAGTGGGCATAACCACAATCCATGCCCACAATCGATGCTGTGCTAAACTGGACTAACTTCAGGTCACTTTTTTTTTTTTTTTTTTTTAGATGGAGTCTTGCTCTGTGTCCAGGCTGGAGTGCAGTGGTGCATCTGGGCTCAATGCAACCTCCACCTCCTGAGTTCAAGCAATTCTCCTGCTTCAGCCTCCCTGCTTCGGTCCCCTCCTGGGACTACAGGAGTATGCCACCATGCCTAGCTAAGTTTTGTATTTTTAGTAGAGATGGGGTTTCACCATGTTGGCCAGGATGGTCTTGATCTCTTGACCTCGTGATCTGCCTGCCTTGGTCTCCCAAAGTGCTGGGATTACAGGCGTAAGCCACCATGCCGGGCCCAGATCACTTTTTTAAAGCCCCATTGGATGATCAGGCATGCCTATCTCTACAGTAGCTTTAGGGCTTCTGCTCCTAATTCTCTGTGATTTATTACACAAAGAACATATACACATCTCCAGCAATAAAAAAATCAACCCAAAACACAGTAAAAATCCAAATATAGAAAATAATCCTTTCTCCTGTGGAAGATACAAAGCTGCGGGGATTTGGCTTTGCTGCTGCCAGACACAGTGGCTTTACATTACAAAATAAAGCACTTGACTTATCTTCTCAACCTAAGCACCTCTACTCTGGTGACTTCACTTTCTCTCACTAACAATAGTTTTTGGTCTCTAGAGGTAAGAGTGTCCCAAAACAACATCCCCAAGACAAATAGAAGTCAATTCTTTCAATGAAGATTTATGGTAGAAAAATCTCATTAAAAAGAGCTTCTCCCATTTCTGGGCTTTTACATGTTTATAAAGAAAACACAATCTCAACATATTTTGTGCACGTGTGCCTATGCATATGCATGTGAATGAGTACTATATTGTAATTGTAAACCAAAAATAAAATTTTAAGCCCCACAGCTGACTGAATGGATCCTCTCTTGGCCAAGGGGATCCCAGAGAAAGCTGAAAAGTATTTCAGGCTACGATGGGAATGGGCGGTACTACCTGCCTCCCTTTGAAGTTTAGGCCCAACTGACCAGCATTAACATAAAAATAGAGATCATAAGACTAACAAGACAGACTCTTTGTAGCAATAAGATAACTCCAACCTGACTCTGTATAGCATCACATGGCAGATACCAGGCCCTATATATGTATTTTCTTCCTTCCTTCGCTATTTTATTTTTCATTTATTTATTTATTTTTTAGAGACAGTATCTTGCTCTGTCACCCAGGCTGACATGCAGTGTCATGATCATAGCTCACTGAACCCTCAAAGTCCTTGACTTAAGAGATCTTCCCACCTCATCCTCCTGAGTAGTTGGAATACAGGCATATGCCACCATGCTCAATTAATTTTTAAAATATTTTTGTAGAAATTGGGGGGGGTCTCATTATGTTGCTCGGGTTGGTCTCGAACTCCTGGCCCCAAGCCATCCTCCTGCCTCAGCCTCCCAAAGTGCTGGGATTACAGGCATGAGTCACCGTAACTGGCCCCAAAATATATTTCTTTGACATATTTTAGTATGGCCCTGCAAAGTGATCTCTTGTAGGGGAAATCAGTTTTTTTCTTTTTTCTACATCACAAGTCATTAAGCAAGGAAATATATATTCTGTAGAGAATCTCCTTCCTTTGCTCCTTCTGGAGAGTAAGGTCTAATAAGAGATGTTTATAATTTATGCTTTCTGAAGCCCGCTACCTAGAAGCTTCATTTTCATGACAAGAACCTTGGCTTCCACAGTTCCCCTAACTTAAGCATTTCTTTATTCTGACTTCAACTCAACAGGCAGAGCTTAACTGTTTCAGCCAATTGCCAATGACAAAATCTTTGAATCCACCTATGACTTGGAATACTCCTCCTTCAACTTCAAGATGTCCTGCTTTTCCTGGCTGAACAAATATATACCATCTATGTATTGATTTATGTCTTTGCCTGCGGCTTCTGTCTCCCTAAAATATGTAAAGCCAAGCCATAGCCCACCCACCTTGGGCACATGTTCTCAGAACCTCCTTAGGCTGTGTCACTGGTCATTCCTTAACCTTGGCAAAATAAACCTCTAAATTGAGACCTGCCTCAAATAAATACTATTCAGTTTGTGTAATTAAAGTAATCTGTGGGCCAGATCCGGTGACTCACACCTATAATCCCAGCAATTTGGGAGGCCTAGGAGGGTAGATTGTTTGAGCCCAGGACATCAACACAAGCCTGAGTGACATAGAAAAACCCCATCTCTACAAAAAATACAAAAATTAGCCAGGCATGGTGGCAGGCACCTATAGTCCTAGCTACTCAGGAGGCTGAGGTGGAAGGATCACCTGAGCCTGGGAGGTTGAGGCTGTGGTGAGCCATGATTGTGCCACTGCACTCCAGCCTGGGTGACAGAGTGACACTCTGTCTCAATAAATAAATAAGTAAATAAATAATAAAAACAAAAAATAAGTAATCTGTGGGTGAGATACAATATTATAAATATCATGTTGCCCAATAATCCTCAAAAACCTTTCATTTAATAATTTTAGCATCTATAGGTGATCTTGCTTGAATTATTCCAATGGTGGTTGCAAAATGGTGATTTTTCTAATTCTATAATTTCTTCTACATTTTGTAGGCTGCAGTCTTTGAAAGAAAGGAGCTCACTTCCACTTCCACCTTTACTTTGAGTGTCATTATGAATTCATGGGTTCTTTATTTATTCAAGGTAATATAATCCATTACTATTAATATTCACCATGTTTTGTCAAACTTATTTGATGCAGAACTGTTGTTTATTATTTATTTATAATACAGCACCCAGGCACTATTTCAGCCATGTTTCACAAATTTAGTTTTCTATTTTTCTATTGTTACTTTTTGTTCTATTTCTATTTGTTTTTTTTTAAGTCAAAAATATATAACCTAAATCAAGACATCTGAAGTCTTAAAACTCTGTGAATAGTAAAGACAAAATTATTCTACTTGTACAACTATCTCATGTGAGGAAAGAGTAATAAATTGTTACTTCTTTCTTCTTATGCTTATAGTAGTCACTTAGTGATCTTGCAACCTCCCATGGAAACCAATGCATTTTTTAAAGTATCACAATGAACTCACAAATTTGTATGTAGTTGATGTTTTAATCCATTGCAGTCATTATTCTGTTAAATTTTTATGTAACTTCTTTGATTTTATACTTGGATCTCTTTTTTTTTTTTACTGTGAAAAACTCAGTTCCTAAGGGAATTAAAACAAATATTTGCTTTTCTTTTTCTGTATCATGTTATTATTAGTACTACAATAAGACAACCAAATGCAGTGTAAGTTTTTTTTGTGGTTCTTTTTCCTTTAGAATATATCCTACTAGAGGTCTACTAAAATTTAAAATGAAAGAATTATTTTCTCTCCACAATTTCAGTGCCAAAGTGATATATAATTAGAATCATTTATTTCTGTTTGGTTTGTTTTCAATTTCAGGGGTTTGTCTTTCCCATTGTATAATTACATAATCCATTTATACGGTTCCAAAGCCAAAACTATATAAAAAGATGCATCCACAGAATGTTTCCTTCTGTAGTTGTTTCTTCATCCTACACCCTCTCTCCCAATGAAAGAGACCATTTTCATCCATTTTTAGTATGTCATTTCATCGTTTCTTTTTTCAAAATGTAAACAAATGTTTACATATTTGTTTCCTTCACACAAAAGGTAGCACACCACAAACATTGTACTACATCTTGCTTTACTTCACTTACTATGTCGTGCCAATTGTTCCATACCAGCATATAGAAGTGTTCCTCATTTGTTTTTACAGTTGCATAGTTCTCTACTGCTTAATAGAGAACTACAGTTTATTAAAACACTCCCTATAGCTGGACGTTTAGGTTGTTTCTTGTTTTCTACTGTAGCAAATAAGGTTACCATAAATAGATTTGTGCTATAATTTTATATTTTTGCAAGTGTATCTTTGGGAGACATCTTAGAAATGGGATTGTTGGGTCAAAGGATAAGTGCTCATTTAATGTTCCCAGACATTAAGGCACCAGTCCTCCAACCAAGCTCAAGCATCCCGGGTCGCCTTCAGACTGCTGTGCTGGCAGCAAGAATTTCAAGCCAGTGGATCTTAGCTTGTAGGGCTCTGTGGGAGTGGCATCTGCTGAGAAAGACCACTAACTAGTTGTTATTGACGGTAGTCACCCCGTTGTGCCATCAAATAGTAGGTCTTATTTATTCTTTCTATTTTGTTTTGTACTCATTAACTATCTGCACCTACCCCCCAAGACCCTCACTACCCTTCACAGCTTCTGGTAACCGTCCTTCTACCCTCTATGTCCATGTGTTCAATTGTTTTCATTTTTAAATCCCACAAGTGAGGACACACAATGTTTGTTGTCTTTCTGTGGCTGGCTTATTTCACTTAACGTAATGACCTCCAGTTCCATTTTTATTGTTACAAATGACAGGACCTCATTCTTTTTTATGACTGAATAGTACTCCATTGTGTATATATGCCACATTTTCTTTATCCATTCATCTGCTGATAGACACTTAGCTTGCTTGCAAATTTTAGCTATTTTAAACAGTGCTGCAACAAACATAGGAGTGCAGATATCTCTTTCCTTTCTTTTGGGTATACACCCAGCAGTGAAATTGCCGGATCATATGGTAACTCAATTTTTAGTTTTTGAAAGAATCTCCAACTGTTCTCCCTAGTGGTTGTACTAATTTACATTCCCACCAACAGTGTATGAAGTTTTCCTTTTCTCCACATCCTTGCCAGCATTTGTTACTGCCTGTCTTTTGGATATAACCCATTTTAACTGGGGTGAGATGATATCTCATTGTAGTTTTGATTTGCATTTCTCTGATGATCAGTGATGTTGAGCACCTTTTCCTATGCTTGTTTCCCATTTGTATGTCATTTGAAAAATGTCTATTCAAGTCTATTGCCTATATTTTTCTGCATCATTAGATTTTTTTCCTATAGAGTTGTTTGAGCTCTTTACATATTCTGCTTATTAATCCCTTGCCTGATAAGTAGTTTGCAAATATTTTTTCCCATCCTGTGGGCTGTGTCTTCACTTTCTTGATTGTGTCCTTTGCTGTGCAGAAGCTTTTTAACTTGATGTGATCCCATTTATCCATTTTTGCTTTGGTTGCTTGCGCTTGTGAGGTATTGCTCAAGAAATTTTTGCCTAGACCAATGTCCTGGAGAGTTTCCCCAACGTTTTATTGTAGTACTTTCATAGTTTGAGGTCTTATATTTAAGTTTTTAATCCATTTTTATTTGATTTTTGTATATGGCAAGAGATAGGGGTCTAGTTTCATTCTTTTGCATATGGATATCCAGTTTTCCCTGCACCATTTCTTGAAGAGATTGTCTTTTGCCCAGCATATGTTCTTGGCAACTTTGTAAAAATGAGTTCGTGGTAGGTGTGTGGATTTGTTCCTGGGTCTCAGTTTTGTTTTATTGGCCTATGTGTCTGTTTTTATGCCAGTACCATGCTGTTTTACTATAGCATAATTTGATGTCAGGTAATGTGCGTCCTCCAGTTTTGTTCTTTTTGCTTAGGATAGCTTTGGCTATTCTGGGTCTTTTAGGTTCCATATAAATTTTAGAACTGTTCCATGAAGAATTTCATTAGTATTTTGATAGGGAGGGTTTTGTTAATAGGTTTTTAAAAACCAAGATGAGGAAGTTTCACTATTTCTGTTTACCGAGTCGTTGTTATTTTATCCATTAATGGGTGCTAGATTTTGTCAAATGCTTTTTCTGTATCTATTGATATGATCATGTGATTTTTCTTCTTTAGTCTTGTGATGTGATAGATTATATTCAATGATTTTTTTGAATGTTGAACCAGACTTACATACAATAAATCTCACTTACTTGTGGCATATAATACCTTTTAACATTGTTGGATTTGATTTGATAATCTTTTGTTGAGGATATTTGCATTTATGTTCATGTAAGTTATCTGTCTGTAGTTTTCTTGTAATGCCTTTGTCTGGTTTTGGTATTAGAGTAATGCTAGCCTCATAGAATAAGAAGTATTCTCTCTGATTTTATCTTCTTCTTTTTTAAATTTGCAAGTTTATTACAAAGGATACAGATGAAGTGATGCGTAGGGTGAGGTATGGAGGAAGGTGCGTGGCATTTCTGTGTCTTCCCTGGGTATGCCCCCGCTCCAGGAACCCTCATGTGGTCAGCCAGCCAGAAGCTCTTACTTCTATCTTCTGAAGTTTCCTTTAATTTTTGGTAGAATTCACCAGTGAACATATGTGAGCCTGCTGCTTTCTATTTTGTAAGATTATTAATCATTGATTCAATATTCTTGATAGACATAAGCCTGTTCAGATTGTCTATTTCTTCTTGGTTGAGTTTTGGCAAATAATGTCTTTCAAAGAGTTCTTCCATTTCATCTAGGTTATCAAATTTGTGGACCTAGAATTGTTCAGAATATTTTTTGGTTACCCTCTCAATGTCTCTGGGCTCTCTAGTGTCCCCTTTTTCATTTTTGATATTAGCATGTTGTGTCCTCTCTCTTTTCTCTTAGTGATATAGTTTGAGTATTTGTCCTCATCCAAATATCATGTTGAGATGTAATCCCCAGTGTTGGAGGTGGGGCCTGGTGGGAGGTGTGTGGGTCCTGAGGGTGGATTTCTCACAGCTTGGTGCTGTCCACAGACAGTGAGTGAGTTCTCATGCGATCTAGTAACTTAAAAGTGTGTGGCACCTCCTCCACCTCCCTCTTGCTCCTGCTTTTGCCGTGATCTGCCAGCTCTTGCTTTGCCTTCTGCCTTGACTAAAAAGCTCACTATGGCCTCTTCAAAAGCCAAGCAGATGCCAGTGACATGCTTGTACAGCCGGCAGAATCATGAGCCAATTTAACCTCTTTTCTTTATGAATTATCAAGTCTCAGGTAATTATTTATAGCAATGCAAGAATGGCCTAATACAGTTAGCATGGCTAGATAATTATCAATTTTATTGATCTTTTCAAAGAACCAGTTTTTAGCTTCATTGATTTTTTCTATTGATTTCATGTTTTCATTTCATTAATTTTTGCTATAATTTTTATCTTTCTTTGATTTTAATCTGGTCTTCTTTTTCTAGTTTCCTAAGATGAAAGCTTATATGATTGATTTTTGGATCTTTCTTCTTTACTAATATATGCATTCAATACTATAAATTTCCCTTTAAGCACTTCTTTCATTGCATCCCATGAAGTTTGATAAGTTGTGCTTTTATTTTCATTTAGTTGAAAATATTTTAAAATTTACCTTGACAGTTACATTTTGACCCATGTTTTATTTAGAAGCATGTTGTTTAATCTCCAAGTATTTGAGGATTCTTCAGCTATCTTTCTGGTATTGATTTCTAATCTAAATCCACTGTAGTCTGAGGGCAGACGTTGTATGTTTTTTATTCTTTTAAATGTATTATGGTGTGTTTTATGGCCCAGAATGTGACCTATCTTGCAGAATTTTTTATGTAAGATTAAGAAAAATGTGTATTCTGCTGTTACTGGATAAGATAGTCTAAGATGTCCATTATATCCAGTTGATTGATGGTGTTGTTGAGTTCCACTATAGTCTTACTGATTTTCTGCCTGCTGAATGTGTCCACATCTGTTAGAGGAATGTTGAAATCTCCAACTACAATGGTGGATTCATCTATTTCTTCTTGTCATCTTAACAGTTTCTGTCTCCCATAGTTTGATGCTCTGTTTTTAAGTGTATTCGCATTAAGAATCGTTATGTCTTGTTGGAGAATGTATCCCTGTATCATTATGTAATGTCATTGTTTATCCTTGATAACTTTCCTTGCTCTGAAGTCTGCTCTGCCTGAAATTACTGTAGTTACCCTAGCTTTTTAAAATTAGTGTTAACATGATATATCTTTCCCTATCCATCTACTTTTAATTTATATATTTATATTTAAAATGAGTTTTTTGTAAACAATACATAATTGGGTCTTATCTTTTGATTGACTCTGACATTGTCTGTCTTTTAATTGGTGCATTTAGACCATGGACATTCAAAGTGATTATTGATATAGCTGGATTAATATCTTCCATATTTATTACCTCTTTCTTTTTCTCTCTTTCTCTCTCTCTCTTTCTTTCCTTCTTTCCTTTTTTATAATGGAGTTTTGCTCTGTCATCCAAGCTGGAGTACAGTGGGTGTGGTCTTGGCTCAGTACAGCCTTCACCTCCTGGTTCAAGTGATTCTCCTGCTTCAGCCTCCCAAGTAGCTGGGACTACAGGTGTGCAACACCACACCTGACTAATTTTTGTATTTTTAATAGAAATGGGGTTTTACCATGTTGGCAGGCTGGTCTCAAACTCCTGTCCTCAAGTGATCCTCCCACCTCAGCCTCCCAAAGTGCTGGGTTTACAGGTGTGAGCCACTGCTCCCAGTCTGTACGTGTTACTGTTTTCTACTTGTCACTTGGTAGTCCATTTGTATTGCTATAAAACAATGCCTGAGGCTGTGTAATTTACAAAGAAAAGAGATTTATTCGCCTCACAATTCTGCAGGTTATACAAGAAGCATGGTGCCAGCATCTGCTTCTGATTAGGGCTTCAGAAAACTTACAATCATGGTGGAAGGGGAAGTGGAGCTGGCATCATATGGCGAGAGAGGGAGCAAGTGAGAGAGGAGAGGGATGTCATGTTCTCTTAAACAACCAGCTCTTATACGAACTAACAGAGCTGAGAATCCACTTGGTGCAGGAAAGCACCAAGCCACTTATAAGTGATCTGCCTCCATGACCCAAATACCTCCCACCAGGCCCCATCTCCAACACTGGGAATCAAATTTCAACATGACATTTGGAGGGGATGAATATCCAAACTAAATCGTCACCCTTGTTCTTTGTTCCTATTTTTTGCCCTCCAAATTTTCTGCCTTTTATGATTTTAACTGAGCATTTCATATGACTCTATCTTCTTTCTTTTCTTAGCATATTAGTTATATTTATTTTTTAAAACTTTTTTTAGTAGGTGCCCTAGAGTTTGCAATATACATTTATAATAAATTCAAGTCATCTTTCAAATAACACTATACCACTTCATGGGTAGTGTGAATACCTTATAATAACAAAATAATCGTCATTTCTCCATTCCATCCTTGTGTCATTGCTTTCATTCATTTCGGCTATATATAGCCATACACAAACATACATAATCAAATACATTATTACTATTTGGAACAAACTATTATCTGTCAGATCAATTAAGAATTTTTAAAAATATATATAATAGTTGGTTCTCATATTACCATAAACAAATACCTGAAACTGGGTAATATATAAAGCAAAGAGGTTTAATTGACTCATGGTTCCACAGGCTATATAGGAAGCATGGCAGCATCTGCTCAGTTTTTGGGGAAGCCTCAAAAAAACTTACAATTATGGTGGAAGGGGAAGGGGAAGCCAACTCTTCACACGGCCAGAGCAGGAGGAAGTGTTGGCAGGTATGGGCGGGGAGTGAGGTGCCACACACTATTAACTGACCAGATTTCATGAGAACTCACTATTGCAATGACAGCACCAAGGGGGTGATGATGTTAAGCCACGAGTAACCACTCCCATGATCCAGTTGCCTCCCACCAGGCCTCACTTCCAGCAGTGAGATTTGAGTGGGAACACAGATTCAAACCATGCCACAATGGTTTTGTCTTCATTTATTCCTTCTCCATTGCTATTCTTTTCTTTATATGGATCAAAATTTCTGACCTATATTATTTTCCTTCTCTCTAAAGGAATTTTTTTTTTGACATTTCTTCCAAAACAGTCTACTAGAAACAAATTCCCTCAATTATTATTATTTTTTTTTAAGTTGGGCAATTCCCTTCCCCCAGGTCAGTTAGGCTCTGGTAAAACCCCAGCAGGCTAGATTCCACTTAGCTACTTTCTGCTGAGCACAGCTCTTGTTAAGAACAGAATGTTCTGGCACATTTCAAAATGGTTTCTTTTCCCCTCCCCCTGCTAGAAGCACTGGGGGATTTTTCTCTGATATTCACTGTGTGAACCTGGTAGAACTCCAGAAGTTAAATCACACAAAAAGTATGGGCTCCACCCACCATGACTGGGTCCCCCTGATGTTTTTAACTCTCAGACTTGCCCACACAGAACTTCTAGCAATTCACCACTTAACAGTTTAGGTTTTCTTATCCCAGCATTGGTTCCTGTAGTGGTTGCAGCTCATGGTTTTCTGCTCCAGTAAGTTATAATTCTCTGTGTTTTCTGTTTGTTTTGTTGTTTGTTTTTATTTGTCCAGTTCAAAATGTCATTTTTTTCTTTTCTTTTTTAATTTTGTAATTCTCTATATCTACTACCTGTCTGTCTCTCCAGTTTGGAAGATGCAGTTTGCCCCATGATCTCACTTTTCCAACAAATATATGAAGAATTAAGTATTTTTCAGTTTGCTTGGCTTTTTACTTGTTATTAGGATGGAGTGGTGACTTCTAAGGCTTTACATGCTGGACTGAAAACCAGAAGTCTGAATGAGTCTTGAAGGATGAAAAGGGATTCCTATATATCTGCATTATTCAACAAGGTGGCCACTTAGTCACATGTAGCTACTGAAATTTAAACTAAGCAAAATTTAAAATTAAGCTCCCAGTCTCATTAGGTAGATTTTAAATATTCAATAGCTACATGTCATTAGTGTCTACAATATCAGAAAACATGTAAGAGCATTTTTATCATTGCAGAAAGTTCTATTGAACAGTGCAGCTCTAGACTACTGCTACTCCAATTGCAGTCTAACAACCAGCAGTATCCTATCACCAATTGGTGAGTTGTCTGTTTTTATTTTTGTTTTGAGACAAGGTCTTGCTCTGTCACCCAGGCTGGAGTGCAGTGGTGCACTCACAGCTCACTGCAGCCTCGACCTCCCAGGCTCAAGCAATCCTCCCAGCTCAGCCTCCTGAGTAGCTGGGGCTACAGCTGCACATCACCATGCTGGGCTAATTTTTGTATTTTTAGTAGAGACAGGATTTTGCCATGTTGCCCAGGCTGGTCTTGAACTCAGGAGTTCAAGCAATCCACCCACCTCAGCCTCCCAAAGTGCTCAGATTACAGGCATGAGCCACCGTGCCCTGCACAGTTGGTTTGTTAATAGGCAGAATCTCCGGCCCTATCCAGGACCTACTGAATCATAATCTTCTTTTAATAAGATTCTCCAGTGATTCCTACGCACATTTAGTTTTGAGAAGCATTGCTATAGTGGTTGTGGGACTCGGATGAGTCAGATGGGTGTAGTTCTGGGATAGAGGAACTCAGAGAGTGAAACTGTACTCTGAGGGAACAGTGGGCACAATGATAGTACATGAAAATGCATGCCTAGCAGGAGCTAGTAGCCTGGAGCAGATTACAAAGAGTTCTGTAGCCCTTTCCATTGTGCCCTGTGGGAAGTCACTGACCAATTTAAAATAGGAATGCATGACAAGATCTGGGTTTGAGGAAGACAGCCTAGTGGTAATGTGAAGATCCTTATGGGCAACTTGGAAGTTAGGGAAGCAGACAGAAGGCTCCGATACAAACCTAGATAAAGAATGAGGCTTTCTTGGCTGCAGGCGTCTCAGAGAGGAGAGGGACAGAGAGAGAGAGAGAATCCACAGGGACTTGGTAACTGACTGGACATGTGGAATAGAGAGAAGGACGAAGTGAGAGTTGAACTTGGATGAGTGATAAATGGGGCTGCTTTATCTAAATCAGGAATCAAGAGAATAAGCAGATTTTATGGGAAGGTGCTGAAGTTGGCCTAGACATGTTAAGTTTGAGGTATCTCTGAGACATTTGTTCACGTTTCTCTACTTGCCAAATGATGGTAATGACAGTTATCTACCTCCACAGTATTGGAGTATTAATAATCAAGTGATATAGTGTATGTGAATATATTGTGTTAATGTTAGGATGTCATATATGTGTTACTAGCATGACTCTTACATGTATTTGTAATCTGAAGGAGGGAGGCAGAAGAAAGGCTGAAGATACTCTCTGCATTTGCACAAAGGCAGTGTCATATATCAAATTCAGTAAGACAGGAAGTGCTGGAGGAAAATGCTGAAGAGAATGAAAGATGTGGATAGTCAAGTAAGAAATATAAGATAACAAATCATCAATTAGAAATATACCCCAGCTGCCTCTAAGCATAATAAATTGTCAAAGCTTTCCATCAGGTGGAAAAGACAGTCACAGTGAGAGTTTGGAGAAAACACATACTGAAAAATTCAGCTGAACAATTAGTAGCAGCATTTCCTGTAAATTAGAAATCTTGTCCAGAACCATTTCTGCCTTGAAACATATATAGCATATATTACAAAAAACTGTTGTTACATTTTGATTTTCATCTGCAAACAAATTTAAGGTTAAAATGTAACATATCCTTAAAGGTGATTGCTAGTTCAAACTTATCATTAGCCATATGGCTTCCTAACTTTTGATTATATGTTTGGAAAATTGCTGGCAAGTTTTCCATGTGATTGATCAGATGGTAATTGAGTGTGAAATGTAACTCTTTGATGAATGCTTTTCTTCTGGAATTTGTAGATAGTGAAGGATTCTTAAATTGATTTTGCTTTTGTGAAGTAAGCAAATAACCTGACTTGAAACCTCAGTAAGGCTATCCAACTAAATTCCTTATATATGTATTGAAGACATGTCACAGCAAGGCAGTCTGGTAGGGCCTGTCTCTTCCCTCAGGTTGCTGATAATCTCATGGCAGTTTACTTGTTTATACTTGTAAACAAACCCTGAGCCAAGTTATAAGTGAGTGCTCACAGAATTATAAACAGGCTTGGGTAGTTTGGGGAGATAAGTAAGAACAATAGCCGCCAACAGACATCATAAATTCAAACTTCGATGATTTACTTTGAAGTTATTTGAATAAGGTTCCTGCCACTTCATTCTGCTAATTCTGGCCACATTATCTGCAGCTCCTCCTATCAAGAGGCAGAGTCCATTTGCCTGTCCCTTGGATTTGGAGAGGCCTCACAATTTGCTTAGTTCTGCAGAATTTGGTCTATATAACCTTGTGTGACTCCCAAACCTAGGCCTTAAGAAGTTTTACAGCTTCTGCTTGCCTTCTTCTGGATGTTGCCCACAGACCAAAAACATAGCCTACTGCAGGATGAGAGGCCACATGGAGCCAACAGCAGACACATAAGTGAGGTCACCTTGGACTTTTCGGCTCAGCTGATTCTCCAGTTCAGGGATCAACAACCTGTAGGCCATAGCCTGCTTTTGTATGGCCCTCGAGCTATGAATAGCTTTGGGTTTTTAATAGTTTGTAAAAAATAAATAAATAAGAATATGTAACAGAGACAATGTCTAAAATATTTACTATCTAATCCTGTTTTACAGAAAATTTGGCCAACTCCTGCTGCAGCTGAATGTATCCATATGAGCGAGCCCAGACAAAACCAGAGAGGAACTACACAACCAACCCTCAGAATTGTGAGAAATATTAAACTGACATTTTTGCAAGCAACTATTTTTTGGGGGAACTTGTGCAGCAGCAATAGATAACTCAATCACAAGCTGATAAATGCTACACGAGGAAAAAGGAGACTGCTTCAAAGGAAATAACCTCTTAAAGGTTTTGGAGCTTTCTGTCTCACTTACTTCATTTAGAAGAATTTCTTACCCCCATCTGTTGTCCATGGCTCTGTTTTGCATTCCAGGGAGGTTTTGGCAGCTATGAGCACATATACCTGCTGGTTACTCAAAGGACATTCAAAACATTTTAAAAATGAGTATTGAAATATACCTTTTCTAAAATTAAAAAAAAAGAATTTATAAAATATAATATTAATGTCCTAAAGCATTCTTCCAAATTAGAGGTCGATTTTTTCAGTATATGAATCTATTTGCAGTGAAACCTGTCTGGTTTTGTTATTAATGGACCTCCTTGACTTAGTGAGGTGAACTGTCAGCCCAGGTGGGGTGAAGAATGGCTGTGATAAAGGCGTGCAGCAGGGCAGCAATCACTTTACCCTCTGCAAAAGGCACAGCAACCTGCCAGGGCTGGAACCAGGAAAATAATCTCAATCATAATTTAGATCTGATTACTTATGCAGTGCCAACCAAGTCCTTGACTTACACTGCTACTATCTAAACTTTTGTTGCATACCAGTTTTGATCCCTATATTCAGCCCTATTATTTTCAGAGAACCTTCAAACTATCATAAGTGATTTTGCAGAAAAAGGCTTTGATAAGGAAGAAGCAGTCAGGCCAATGAGTTAGTAAACAAAAAGAAATGGTGGGCCACGTTTACAGTCTTGATGCAAATGTGTGGGTTACAATAAGGGGTGGTGCTCGTGGCTGGGCTTGGTAGTGGTTAAATACACGATTCAGACACACTTGATTTTGTGGAAAGAACAGTACAATCAATACTGCACATCTTGGTAAAAGGAGTTGAAGGAGATGGAGCTGGGAGTTTAGGTCAGGTATGCTCAGGTAAATATAGGGAACTCCTCCTGGATTTTGTTAAATCTTTTAAAAATATATATCACAAGGCCCTGTAGAAAGCATCACTACTTTTACCAGAATTATCACCAGGAACTCTAAAGTAGTCCACACACCACAGAGACCATAGCTTCACTGCTCTTTGAATGAAGCTGGTATTCAACTCAATTCACCACACATTATGATGCATCTACCACTAGGTAATCTGAAGCTGCAGGTGCCAGAATGATCCAAATTAGTATTAATCTGTCCACCTAGGTGAATGAATTTGTCTTTAAAGGTTCACAACTGATGTTGAAATACGCTGCACTAAAAGCACACACCCACCCAGTGGAGTGGATGGGACAGAGCTGATTACTGTTGTGATATTTTTCTTACAATGTCAATGGTTCCTCAGAGATTTCAACCCCGTGATCTGCTTTTAGAGCATCACATTCTCCATCAGATTCCCCTTATCAGCTTCACAGCATCCATGAGCCCTCAGAAATGATCTTGCCTACTTGTCTTCCTCTAAGAGTCTGAATCTTATAGGGTCCTTGTCAATCTTGTTCACTCATCTGTTCCTGGTGCCTCTAACAATGTCTTGCATAGTTGAATGAGTCAAAGATACAGTTTTACAGACTGGTTTTCAGACCCAGGGCTGGTCATGTTAGTCCATCCATTACCCCTTAGGGACACTACCATGAGTAACATCTTATGAGAATATCGTTTATCTTCTTTGTACATTAGTCTTGTGTAACCTCTGTCTCTTCTGTAGAGATCTAAGACTTTCTCCTCCAAATAGTTCCAAAGTCTTTAATTTGATAGATTACCTATTAACCACAGAAGGGAAACAGTTTTCCTAATTCTTTATAATAGAGAGATTTGGAGGTCACCTCTTTACCCTAGTGACCATAAATATTTGGACAATTGATTTTATGTGTTTACTATTTAATACTATGTTTTACCTAGCGGGAAACAACATGAAGAGTACCATGTAACCTATGCAGGATTCTAGCCATCGAATCAAGTCTCTAAACCTTCCTTCCAGCTTACAGGAAGTTCAGGAGCTAAAAGAAAAGTCAAATAACACCGGCGGAAGAAAAAGACAAATAGAGAAACCAAAAAGTTAATGCCATGAAAACAAACAAGGTGGAGGACTGTTGTACATTAAAAGAGACAAACACAACAAATGCAATGCATGACTTTTCCTACCAAACCAATATATAAGACTTGTTTTCGGCAAGTGGGGACATTTGAAAGTGGACTGGATATTAAGTAATAATAGATTATTAAGTTTCTTCGGTGTGATAATGGTATTGTGATATGTAGAATGTCCTTAGTCTTAGGAAATGCAGGCTGAGGTATATACTGAGAGCAATTACGGTAAACGGTTAACAGTTATTTAATCTTAGAGACACTTACAGTATGTGGGTGTGAACTGAACTCTGTTTCAACTTTTCATGCAGGGATGTCAGGGCCAAGCTGTTCACAGTCTCCTAGCCAAGTGACCAGAATGGAGAACTGCTTTCAGATGGTCCTATTCCAAGGGCACCTAGAGAGGAGTGGAAGTATTGTTTCTGATTAATTTCACCACCTCCATCCACCCAAAGACTAGCAGGACTAGAAGCCATATGGAACACCAGCTCCCGGGCCTAAAAGGTGCTTCACTTCTTACAGTCAGCCCTGGATGGTGAGGACTCAGAGTGGGGCAGATCATCCTTAAACTGCCAGGAGCAATGGACAGTTTGGGGAGGTGCTTCCCAAGAGCACTCGACTCCCTGGGACTCCCATCCATACACAGGCCATTGAAACCCGACGTGTCTCTCTTACCCCCACTTCATTCTCCATCGATTCTAGAAGAATGGGCATTTCTTCTGAGACAGCAAACAGCTCCTCTTAAGGTTTCTTCTTTCCTAATTAGTTCTGTATGGAGTTTAACAAGAAAATCCATCCAGGGCCGCCTCGAGGCCATGCACCCACGAGCTTGAAAAGACCACCAGGGAAAAAAAAGGATCTTAAACAGATAGCCTAGCCCGACGTCTGCCACTAAGTTGTCTAATCTTGGCAAGCATCAATTAAAGGCATACCTAACACGGCCGTGCTCGGAATGCAAGGTGACCGCGAGGACCCCGAGAGCGCGCCAAGCGAGCGTGCAAGGCTGGGGGCCCAGGACTCCCGGCCGCGGCCCCGGCGCGTGGTCTGCGCGCGCTCGGCCGTGCGTGCGCCTGCGGGGAGGCTGCGTGTGTGCGCAGGGCGGGAGCGCCGGCCGCCTTCCCGCTTGCGATCTGGGTGCGCGTTGTGAGCAGGAGGTGAGTGAGAAGGGCGGCCCTCCAGGGGCTCCGAGGTGACTGAGACCTGCGGCTGGGTGGCGGGCGTGGCCACCGGGCCCGCTTTTCCCGAAACGCGCCATCCTCGGGAACGCCGAGACCCGGACGGCAAGGCCGGGAGGCACCGCCCACTCCTCCGGTCCTCTCCGGAGCGCGGCCCAGGTTGAGCCGCCGCGCCCTGGAGCGCGGGCCTCGGTGACGAGCAGCTCCCCGGCTCCGGTGAGCGCGGGAGAAGGGGCCCAGCGGGGCAGTGGGCGACGCGGAGGAGCGCGGGGGCGCGCGGAGGGCCCAGGCCTGGGCTGCAGCCGCACGTTGTCCACCTTGCCTTGCCCCAGGGCGCAATCCCTGCCTTGGGTTGCCCGCGCCCGTCCAGCCACGGTCAAATCCGGTAGCGACCCGGGGCGTTTGCAGCGGTGCAGAGGAAGAGGACGGGAACGGTGTTACGGTATTGGTGGATCCCTAACAGGCCTGCGGCGAACACTTTCCCGGAACGCTGGGAAAGGGCCCCGGCGTAGGGCTGTGAGAGGGATTGGGAAGGAATGTGAAACTAGGGGGGAATGAAGAGAATGGGCAGGGCGGAGAGAGAAGGAAACCCCACGGGGCTAGGGCTACAGGAGTCCCACCGGTGGGTTAAGGAGCATTCAAGGCATTTTAAAAGGAATCTTAAAGATGCAACGGAGTCTCACTTTTCCCAGCAGGAAGGAGTGATGCTAGCCGCAAGCACGGGTAGTCGTTGAATTCAGTATTCGTTCACTTTCTTACTGTTGGATTTAGGAGAGAGATTTGCCGGGCTGTCATGATTTTGTGTCCTTTGCATTTTGCACAGAGTGCCTGCGTTTGGGAGGTGGCTACTTTGTCGGAAAAGCTATCATCAAGGAAGGAATTGCCAAATCATGTGTTTTTTTCTGTTTTCAGAGGTAAGAAAAATTTGGGTTTACGAGTTTCAACTGGAGCAAGTTTTTTTACCTTCCCCCAAGAGGCTTAACCGAAAAAAGGGCGCTGAATTTGTGCTCTCAGCATGTGTCGATGCCTGATAAAGCACAAATTACCGAACGTGTGGCAGTCTGGAGAAGAGAATTGTGTATTACTAAGAGACAAGAGTCTATGACATATTTTTCCCCTCATAAACTAACATACTCATTCAAATGAATGGCCATTGGATAACTCCAGACCTGAAAATAAACTCTGTTGGCGAAACAGTATCCGGGCCGGGCGGCGGCTCACGCCTGTAATCCCTACACTTTGGGAGGCTGAGGTGGATGGATCACCTGAGATCTGGTGATCTGGAGTTTGAGATCAGCCTGGCTAACATGGTGAAACCCCGTCTCTATTAAATATACAAAATTAGCTGGGCGTCGTGGTGCGCACCTGTAATCCCAACTACTCTGGAGGCTGAGGCAGAGGTTGCAGTGAGCTGCCTGGGCAACAGAGTGAGACTAGAGTGAGAGTCCGTTGCAAAAAAAAAAAAAAAAAAAAGATGTCCATATGTAATTTCAGATTAGAGCATGAGGTGATATGAAAATGAAAAGAGAGGATCAAGGCTTTTCCAAAAATGAAAAAGCTGTTGATACATAATAAATTGCTCCAAAAACAACTTGCTATGTATAGAACACTGATTTTAGATGTCATAGTTCCCAATATTAAGTTATGACTCATATATATTCTTTTTCTGTTCTGTTCAGTAGTTCACAGCAGATCTGAGTGTTTTAATTAAAGCATGGAATACGGAAAACAACAGAAAACTTAAAGCTTTAGTTTCATCTGGAATTCCCCAGGTAAGTTCATCATACTTTTAACTTATAAATTATCCTAATTGATTAAAATGCCCATAATAGTGCCCTTTACAAGGTTTTAAGTATCGTTCACTCAGCCACAAAGTTTGTTGTATATTCTAGTATGATTCTTTCATCAGAGGATTTGAAGAAGTTCAGGATGAAGCTCTACTAAGGCATTTGAGATGATATATATTTTCTGTCTTTTTTCTTGTTTAAAAAATAGAGACAAGGTCTCTTTATGTTGCCCAGGTTGGACTGGAACCCCTGGGCTCAAGTAATCCTCCTACCTCAGCCTGCAGAGTAGTCAGGACTTCAGGTGTGTGCCACCTCACCTGGCTCTGATAATATATATTTTCTAAAAAATTGAATTATTAAAATACCATGGTTCTTCAGGAAAACCCAATAACTGTAAAAACTTAATTTGGTGGGTCATATTCAAGTTCTGACTCAACTCCCTTTATCCCTAAGAAAATGCTCCATTGAATACTTTCCTCTTTCCCCTTTGGATGAATGATTTATCTTCTTCTTGTGCCCAGACTCCAACTTTGTTCTGTCAGCCATTGGATGATGCAGGTAGAACTCTTTTGGGAAATGCCTTTGTCCCTTTCACAACTGTATCATGTCCAGACCAAATAAGCTTTTACAGGGATGGATCATTGTTGCTCACTGTGGGGTAGCCTCCCACTGTGTGGGTAGCCACATGGATAGGGTCAAGCATATGGGGTTGCACAGGATACTTTTACTGCCCTTGCACAACAGATGCACTTAAAAGTTACAGTTCATTTAACAGCAGGCTCTTTGGCAAACGTCTCTCTTGGGACTACGAACAATGGTTTTATACGAATAAAAAATTGTATATTATAAGTATTGATTTGATTTTGTTCCCAGGCCTTTTGGCATATCGTGAATTAGAGGCTAGGGGAAGATGAGAGGATGAGCTAGAAATACGGCAATTTGTAGGGGGCACATCAGCATGGGGAAGGAAGATGAAGCCACAGAACATCCCTAGGGTGGGGCCCCAAGTGGCTGAAGGTTGGAAGATTTGGCTGGAGTGATAACCTGTGCTCCTTGAGGCTCTGAGACATTAAGGAACTAAAAGAAAGCTAGAGTAGATGGCTTCTATTTCTCTGTCTCCTATCTGGAACTATATTGAGGTATTATTTTGTTTCCAGACTTTGTTTTCAAGAATGGAGTTACCACTTTATGCAAAAGCAGAATGGAGTAGCTGAGACAGAGACCCCAGGACCCACAAATAAAATATTTGCTATCTGCCTTTTATGGGGGAAAAAAGTTTGCCCACTTCTGGGATAGAACATGGATTTCTGCTAAACTCTCAAGCTGTGCATTTTGAACAGGCTCATAAAAGTTAGAATAAAGAAGTCCTGCTCCTGTTAAAACATTTTACAAGCCTATAGCCACCATTCCTGCAGGATGACAGTGAGGGCTCAAACCATGTCTAATATCTGGAACTACATTTGGCTGTTTTGGTTACAGACTTTGCTGTTGAGAATGGAGTTACCCACTTTCTAAGATAAAACTTACCATCAACTTTCATCTCTAAGTATTAAATAATTTCTTTCTCTATACCGATACAGGTTCTATAATTTATGCCTTTATTGGGCACTAACATTCTGAGAGTGCAAACTCACCTCCCTGCCATGGACTTTGGTCACTTATTTAGAAACATTTGAGCTGGGAAGCCTCCCCCATGTTCTCCAGGTGGGCCTCACTCAAAATGTTTAGCCTGAAATGTGTAATTGTGAGCCTTCCACCGTGCTCTGCATTGAGTGTTGGCAACTTGAGGACAGGGCTTGTCTGTCTGCTTCCCCACTGCTGCCCCAACCTCTAACACGGGTCCAGAACATCAAATGAATGAAATACCCTCAGATGACAAAGGTAATGGTAATTGATGGATTGTTGTAACTAACAAGAATGGTAAAGATCTGTAATATTCCCAATTTAGGGTAGTAATGGGAAGAAATGTTAACTAGAGCAGCTCTCCGATGCCCTTCCTCCAGTGGATAAAGCAGTTTGTAACAAAACAGACATGGAAAGCCCAGCTTTCAGGGCAGTCTTGCTGCTGTTCTGTCTGACTTGTGCGATCTTTGCTCTGCTCCAGTTTTCCTAGCTCCCTGGACCTAGTTGACCTGTTGGCTCTTGCCACTGGCTGCTCTGTCCCGTGGTGCTCTCAGACTACCCACCCTGAGTGTAGAGGTGTTTCTGCTTCTGCTGCATTCTTTGCTCCCTGCCCAAGAATCTCGGGAGGCTGTGGGATTAGGTGTGAGGTTGGTCTCTTGGGGCACAGTACCCTGGCAGGAGCTTGGCATTTGGAGTTGAAGGGCTCAAGTTTGGGTTCCAAGTCTTCCTCTACCTGGGCTGCACTGTTCCTGGAAAATGGGATTGATGTTAACACACATTTTACAGTGCCATGAAATGTGCTTTGTAAATTGTAGTTAGAAGCACTATAAACTTGTATAGTACCCAGAAGTCCACTTCAGGCATCTTTAAAAAGAAAAAAAAAAGCCCTGCTAAAAATCCCAACATTTATTGCAAATTATTAAGATTGATTTTGTATGTTCTTATTGGAATGTGCAGATAGAGCAGAAGCAAAAAGAAGATTGCAGCTAAATTTTCCTTCTCAAGTCCTGCTGCTTTTGTTTGCTCTTCATTTTTCTCATACCAAACTCAGAAATCCGTAGAAGATTCTGCGTGCTGCAACCCAGAAATCTGAGATTCCCATATACAGGGATTGTTTTACCTA
The DNA here is from genome assembly GCF_030222135.1 of Aotus nancymaae. Taxonomy (NCBI): domain Eukaryota; kingdom Metazoa; phylum Chordata; class Mammalia; order Primates; family Aotidae; genus Aotus; species Aotus nancymaae. The sequence goes on along the minus strand of NW_026988431.1, from coordinate 53,866,210 downwards.
CAAGAAAGTAGTTTGTTTGCAAACGTTATATATAATATGTCTTATTTACCTGTATCTTTAAAACTCAGGTGTCTTCTACCTCAGCACATTGAAAGAGCAGGCTTCCATTTTAATGAAGCTTTAATGAAAGACATTTTCCCATACATCTCAGAAGATACCTGAGGGTGGTGGTGCTGCATCCAGCAGGGTTTCAAGGGACGGACTGGGAAATGGTAATGGAGTGTAGGTATTTATACTCACTGTCTACACTGTCTACCTAAAACTGTGTGTGACAGCCACAGAGAGTAGTGCTTCATGTGGGCTTTTTTCTTAAACTCAGTAAATACTTCAAATTCGTTCCTAGAAATTGAACAATTTAAAATATTTATGCCAAAATGAAACCTTTTCTATGAACTATATTTTAAACATCGATAACAAAGTTGTAGAACCTTGTCATTAAAAGGGACCTTCGAAGTTTCTTAGAATAACTTAAAATGCAGTGACAAATCAACCTTTATGACATACCTGACAGCCACTGAAGATTTTCATTGGTGAGGAGCAGCCCATTTTAGTAATCTGTATTGAACCCTCCCACTAATTTTTTTTAGTCTTTGGGTCATTTGCCTTCTAGAGTGATACATATTGTTCAGAATAATTTGAAAGTATCTACTAGGGCCCTTCTGAGCTTTTATTGTCTCCAGAACAGAGCATCCCCAGTTCCTTCAGCCACATGTCGCACAGTCCTCATGGGAGATGATAAACCCTTTACCAAATGAGGTTCCCTTTTCTGACTTTAACGTGTTAATGACCCTTTGATCCTTTTGAAATGGAACACATATGTGGCTATGGAATTATGACCCCTTTTGCCCAGATGCTTTTTCTGTTTCTTGAACCTAGGAGTGTATTAGAGTGTGTGTGTGTGTGTGAGAGAGGACACAATCTAGTATTAACTTGTAGAGTTTCTGTTAGCACTGCCATTCATTCACAAGTTCTTGGGAGTGCTCCCTATGTGGCAGACACTATGCTAGGTGCTGGGGACAGAGTGGTGTGCAAGAATGAACATCATCTCTGTGCTGGTAGAGCTGCATGGAGCCTGAGAGGCATCCAGTACCTTAAAGTTCTGTTGAGAAATAACTCCTCAAATTCAGTGACCATGCCTCCCTGCCAGAACTAGAATCCTTTGTTCCCTGACTACCCAGTTATTCCATTACATCACCACCTTTTATCATATTGGACTCATACTTAGCTAAACCATAAGGTCTGTTTAGGCTGCTGTTAAAATGGCCCCCCATCCTGCTCTCGTGCAGTTGGTTTTTTGAGCTCTGACATAGGACAATAAATGTGTTCCTATCAAATTTCATCTTGCTATCTTTTGCCTTTTCTCACCTGTTAAAAGCTTTTAGATTATAATTACATCTTTTAATGAATTTGACATTTTTTTCCTGTTTTTTTTTTCTTGCCTACAAAATTGAATAAGCCTACATTCCTTTGTCTTTAATTAGAAATATTAAATGAGAAAAGGCTAAAGATAGGCCTGTGATTTCTTTTTTTCCCAGTTTGACGAAGATGTTCCAGTCAACCTTAGAACATCAGCAGGAGGGCAGGTCTCTGGCACTTTTGGTAACACTATTCTCAGAGTCCAACAGAAGCCCAAGAAATGTGTCTTGAACAAATTACTGTATGAAAAATACACTGGCTATGATGGATCAGCCAATTTTGAAGCCATCTAGCCACTATCATTACTCACATTTTCCCATTTTGTTCAGAAGGACTATAAGTGCCCAGCTCTCTTTATAGAGAAGCCTGATTCTTAGGTGTTGTCTAGGAGTTACCTTGATCTTCTGTTGAAAAACCCTATTGAAAATGGGGCTTAGGTTAGTCAAACACAGCATTCTGTGAATCTTCTAGCTCCTGACGGTTGTTGCATTTGTGTTTTAAGTATTCACTAATGTTTACAGAATCTCAGCAACTCCTTCAGAGTTATTTGGAATGCAGATTCATTAACATCAGTCTCTTCAGCAATTTCTCTGTTACCAAAAAGTGAACTTGTTGGGGAAGACTTGTTGAAAACTGAGTGAGGATTTAGAAGAGCTGAGCATGATTTGCATGGAGATTGAACTAGACTTCCCTTTTTTTAAAATTTCTGGTTTAGCCACCTGAGTAGCTGGGATTGCAGGCATGCAGTGGTACTCGGGGCTAATTTTTGTATTTTTAGTAGAGACAGGGTTTCATGCTGTTGGCCAGCCTGGTCTTGAACTCCTGGTCTCAAGCAATCTGCCTGCCTTGGCCTCCCAAAGTGCTGGGATTACAGGCCTGAGCCCCGTGCCCGGCCAAAAGTTTCTGGTTTAGCTTTGACAACTCTTCACCTCTGAGGAAGAACAGAGGTGCTGCACTATGAAAGTATGAAGACACCAGGCCAATAGGATTAGACAAGGTAGGAGGGAAGCTTTGTAGTGCAGAGGCTACAGACTCCGCTTGGGGTCGTGAAGATACCTGACTTTACAGTGCAGCTCTGCAGGCTCGGACACCCTGACTAATGAGCAGTTGTCCAAATCTCAGGCTGGTTAGCTGAAAGATACAGGTTATAATAATGGTTCCTACTTCATAAGATTGTTGTAATCAAACAAATGAAAGTATAAAACATGCTTACTACAGTGCCAGGATCAAGCAAGGACTGTTGCTAAAATTTTGGAGAGAGGGGAGTATGTAGAAGTTGGATAGAGTAAAAAGCAGGTTCTTTTCAATGTAAGCCTTTCTTTCCCCTGACAGAGTAAAGCATATTTCATTTTTAAGTGTTATCAAATTAGGCAACTATACCAATTGCTATTCATTCATTCAGTAAATAAAATTTCACTTCCTATTATATGTCCAGCTGTGTGTTCCCAAGTAAGGAGAAAAATGTAAACCATATCAAATATGCACAATCCTCAAATAAAGGAGCCTGACGCCACTTGAATATCACATGCACTACAGTTGGAAAAGGTCCTTGTATTTTGCAGCTCTCCTCTAGTTGCTAGAAGTGCTTATGGTGAGACTTTTGACAATGTGAGTAGTGCCCAGAAAAGATGATGTTCAGTTGTAGGAAGACTGGGGCAGAAAGAAGGATCCCGGGAGAGGGGAGCCTATGTGCAGAGGAGGAACCAAGAAGTGTGCATTTGGCCTTGTGGACCTCTACCAGGAGTTCCTGGGGGCTCGTATTTGCAGGATAGCAGAACATCAGGCACTGGGAGAGTCTAGGGGAAACAGTCCTTGGACTCTAGAAGACTTACTGATTTGAAAGGAAAACGTGGACCCATTAAGATTTATTTGCATGCTTTACTGCATTTTAGAGGACATCATGCCATGTAAGACACATTTGGGAGTTAGGAGCAAGATTTATAAAAGAAATGTAGACAATGTATGTAGAGGAAGCATATAGTGTGGACTCTAATAATAACAGCAGTACCGTCTACTTAGCCCTTACTGTGTACCAGCCCTATCCTAGGTGTTTAACACATATTATTTCATGTTGCCCTCAAACCCACGAGGAAGGTATTGCTCCCATTTTACGGATAAGGTAACTAAAGCTTAAAAAGGTTAAGTAATTTGCTCAAGTGGATTTCATTGCTTCTCAAACTTCAGTATGTCCACAAGCCACCTGTTAACAATGTTTCTGATTCACTAGGTCTGGGGTGGGGCCTGGGGCTTTGCATTCCTAACACACTGCACTTCGAGTAGTGAGGGTCTGGGCATCACATTCGAGTCACCTGGGAGCTTTAAAAATACAGCCACCTGGTGCTTGCTTCGGCAGCGCATATTCTAAAAATATGGCGCCACCTGAGCCCTGCCACCCTCTGAAACTCTAATTTAGTTGGTCTGGGATCCAGCTTGGCTTCCTGTGTTTTTCAAGTTCTCCAGGAGATTATAATGTGCAGCAAAGCGAGAACTTCTCACTGGGTTAAAGAAGAGGAAAAAAAGTAGTGGTCAGACAGCACTTTAGTGTTTATTTCTAATATAATCTGCAGAGGGCCTTGAACACAAAGCAGCTGCAAGTTGCGAAAATAATTAAGTGTTTAATTGATGAGTCTAATTGAATGGTAGAGTTTTATATTGCTTTGTTTATAAGTTAATGTGTTTAGTTTGAATGGGTACTGGGGAAATTTTCCTCAAGGATATGAATGGATATGTGAGTTAGTTTCCCTTTATAAGGAATATATATGATTGATGTGTGTAATGATGATTTGAATTAAACTGAATAGGCACAGGACCTTTTTTTAGGCAATTAAGATTTCCACTCCCTTTGCAGTATTGTTTCTTTTGTGTAGAAGAAAAGTTAGAATGTTGTAAAACTGACTGTAGTTTGTAATTGTCTGTAATAGTTAGCACATGGATGATTCTGAATATAACATGCTTGGACCTAACGTTCAGCCGTTTGTTTTTTGTTTTTCTGGACCTTTTAAAATGCACATGATCAGAATCAGCCTATTACAATTGATCAGCCTATTACAATAAGATTTTGTTATTAGAAGACAGCTAAAGAAAAGCATAATCCAGCAAATTCAGTTGACTTTTGGATTCAGTGTATTCTTGAAAATATTTACTAAGTAAATAAAAGTATGTTACCAAACCATTTGCAAAGTATGCATATATTCTTACAGAGAGCCTACTATGTGTTAGACGCTGGCTATATGGCAGTGAATAAGGTGGATCAGGGTTTCCCCCTCTCCAATCTTACATTCCTTTGAAGGGAACAGACAATCAACAAATATATATAGATTTTTAAAAGTCTAGATAAGGTTAAATGCTGAGAAGTTGTTAGGTTTGAGTCCCAGCTGAGGTCTGACGGGAGTAGGTCGATGGGCAAATAGCTGAAAGAACACTCATGGGGCAGTAGGCAGGTCAAATGTAGTTTTATTCAGCAGCTGTTTAATCAGCAGCTTACTTACACTCTTTCACATGGTTTACCTTCATCTTGTCTGTTTGCTTCAGCTTTGTGGCTCCTCTTATCAGCCTGCTGTGTGGCTCCTGCCACCCCCAACCCTTGTATCTGTATCCCTGACCTGCAACACCAGCTTGGGGGTTAGCAGCTTCACTTTTTCCCTTTGGGCACAAGCCAGTTCCTTCAAGGCAACCCGCTCTCCCTTACAGGGATCAGTAGCATTACTCTCTCTCTGGGCACTAGTGCACCCCCAAACCATGTCAAGCCAACCCAAGCCCCTTGCACAACGTCAGCAGGGCAGTTATACCTTTTATAAGCAATAGCGACTCAAAGCCAAGTGTAAACTTAGATAGGTTGTCTAATAAGTAAAGTATGCACCTGTGCCCTAAACTTGATAAGTCACTTTGGCACAAATGTTGGCTTTGGCTATTCCTTAACCAAAGCACATTCATGTACTTTACAGAAGGGAATAATGAGGGATGAGTGCTGGGGGAACTACGTGAGATTAGGGGTCATGGAAGGACTCTCCTAAGTGACCCTGTGCTGAGATCTGAGGCATAAGAAGGAGCCAGACTTTCCAAGAACCAGCTTTTTAGGTGGAGGGGGAGAGTAAGTGCAGGCTCCTCAAGGGAGGAAAATAGTTGACACATTCAGGGATAAGAATGGGAGCCAGGCCGAGTTTGGTAGCCCCCACCTGTAATCCTCGCACTTTAGGAGGCTGCGGTGGGAGGATTGCTTGAGTCCAGGCGTTCGAGACCAGCTTGGGTAACATAGTAAGACCCCCATCTCTATATATCTACATATTTTTTAATTAAGAAAAGAGAAAATAATCAAAAAGAATGGAAGCCATTGTGGTCGAAATAGGGTTAGGAGGGAGTAGCAGTAGCAGATGAAAGAAGGGCTTATATAAACCCATGGAGCCAGAGACTTGACAGATCTTCATAAAAAATGTGAACATTGTGGCTAGGCATTGTGACACATACCTGTGGTCCCAGCTACTAGGGTGGATCACTTGGGGCCAGGAGTTTGAGGCTGCAGGGCAAAATGATTGTGCCTGTGAATAGCCACTGCTTTCCAGCCTGGGAAACATAGCAAGACACATCTCTACATTTTTTTTTAAATGTTAGTATTGTTATTTTTAAGCTTTTATTGTCTCTTTGCTTTTTTGGCATTCTGTAACTCTAATGAACATATATTACATTTGCAATAAGAAGAATTGTGTTTTTCAATAGTTAAATTTGATTTCTTTTTGCAGGAAACAGCCAACATTTTTGTACCCCAGGAAAGAGTTTCGGGTTATTTTGGCTTGAATAATTGTGCCATTGTAGCATCTCTGTTTGTCTGTTTTCCTGGATCTCTGCATTTGAACATTGATAGACCCATTTATTTTCTAGTGTCCAGTATTTTTTGGTGCAAAATAAAAAGGTGTATATCTGAGCAATTAGTTACAATTCTTTTTTAAAAATTGTATTTCAAGTTTTAAGGGTAGAATTTTGAGTTGTTCTATGTGAAAATAGTAAAGCTGCTATACTGTTTGAATTGAGGTTCAATGGTTGCCAGAAATTAAAACTCATTCAAAGCAGCTCTGGTCAGAAGAGCTCCTTAGCATTGGAAGCATAGTGAGCAGGCAGCACACTCCCTGGGATCTAGCAATCAGGAATGTGGGATCTGGAGTCTTGTTTGAGTTTGTGTCTACCACTTAACTAGCCTGTGATTTTGAGCATATTGACTGTACCTAAGTCTTAGTTTTCTCACCTATTCAAAGGGGATAGAAAGGGTTTTTAAAGCACCTTAATTCATGGGGCTCCCGTAAAGATTATAGGAGCTGGTGCCTGGAAGCAGTTACTGTTGCTCCTTCCTGCTACCATTGTTAATACCCGTTAACACTGAGTACACAAAGATACACAGAATGACCTTCTGGACTGCTGAGGTTTTTTTTTTTGTTTTGTTTTGTTTTGTTTTTTTTTGTGAGATGGAGTTTTGCTCTTTTTGCCCAGAGGCTGGAGTGCAATGGCACAATCTTGGCTTACCACAACCTCTGCCTCCCAGGTTCAAGTGATTCTCTTGCCTCAGCTTCCCGAATAGCTGGTATTACAGGTGTATGCCACCATGCCCCTGACAAGCTTTTAAAAAATGTTTGTAATGAAGTATGACATACAAAAGGAAAGTGTATAAGTTATAAGGTGAATTGTCAGAATGAACACATCTGTAGCCACCATCTAGATCAAGAAACAGAACATGGCTACCACGTAGAAAGTCCCCTCATTCCCTCCCAATTATATTTCCTCCCTTTCCCCAGAGGTTACAGTGTCCTGAATTCTAACACCATAGCTTAGTTTGCCTACTTTTCAACTTTGTGTAAATGGAATCATAGTGTCTGTTCTTTCTGTGCTTGGTGTTTTTCACTTAACATTATGGTTGGCAGATTGTCCATGATGTCATGTGACATGGTAATTTGTCCATTTTGGATAATGTGCTGTTATATGGATTTCTCTCTGCTGTGGGTGGATATTTGGATTGTTTCCATGTTGGGGCTATCATGACTAGTGTGCTGTAGTGACCTTTCTTGTACATTTGTTGAGGAGGGCCACCATCAGAAGGACTTGAGCCCCTGCTTGTATATTTCTTGATGTCCTTAACAATACATACATTTTAATGGTGAGTGTTCTGCCTAGAGTGGGATTGCTGTATCGTGTGGTACATATATGTTTAGCTTTAGTAATGCTAAAAAGTTTTCTGAAGTAATTGAACCAATTTGTATTTACGCCAGACTACTACTACTACAATTGTTATGGGTTTAATAATTCACAGAAACTGGTCTCTTAATTCAATAAATACAAAGATCTCCTAGGATGAGATTTCCAAAAATGTATCCAGGATACCAGTCCTGACTGAGGCTCTGAAAATTAAACCTGTTAAAATAGATTCTTTGTTCAGAGAAATTTGAGAAACATTGCACATTGTATCCTCTTCTCAGAGAATATACCTTAACATATTAAAAACTCTTGAGAAGTCCTCCACCAAAAAAATAATAGTTTAAGTTTGTTTGAATGATTTCTGATTTTGGCCCTCAGAGCCCTTTTGCAGCTGTAATAGCTGTAGATAAGACAGAGATGCAGCCTGTGAGTAATGGGGCATCGGGAAGGAGGCAGCCATCTTTGGCTGCTGTAAAGCGACAGCATTTAATAACGGAGTTCCTGATTCCCCACTCTCTGAGGATGGTACTTTTGTTGATGGTTGAAGCATCGGTACACTTAACACTCTGGAGCTGATAACCTTTTTTATCTTTGGAGGTTTTCTGAGCTTTTCTAGTATTTGAGATGTTTTTTCAGCTGCTACAGATCAACCCCTAAATCAACAAGTAATTACCGGTGGCCTGCTGTTCACCCAGCATTGCACTAGGTTGGTGGAATAGATAAGATACTATTTGCTTAATAGAAATTACTTATAGTCTAGTTGGTGAATTCCTGTGTAGTTAATATAAGCACAAGTTTATCTTAAAAAAATTCTTTTTGTAGGTACGGGGTCTCAATATGTTGCCCAGGTTGGTCTTGAACTCCTGGCCTCCAGAGATCCTCCCGCCTTGGCCTCCCAAAGTGTTGGGATTCTATGTGTGAACCACAGTGCTTGGCCACAAGTTTATCTTTTAGAAAATGGAATTATTTTTAAATTATAATTCCTTTTTTGACAATGATGTGTGGCATTATTTAAGAAGTTAGTAATAAAATAATGGTATACTTCCCTGTTGGGCCTTTTCATATTTTTTTCTATTCATCGAGATTGTTGATCATTCTTTCTGTCTCTCCCCTGGGATATGGAATTTACAACAGTGTTAGTGTCTTTGTAGCCCACTGCTCAGCTGTCCTAAGGAGGCAGGCCAGCTGCCCTGTGCTCTCACTATCAGGAAATGAGCCAATCCGAGGTCTCCAGCCTGTTTGATTTCTATGACACACACATGCTACGAACACAGTGGGCACTTCAATTGAGCCCTTATTTGTCTACATGCCTAAGTATCATTTAAAATATGTATTTATTTATTGATTTGGAATTTGCCCTGAAAATTCTGCATTGCCAGACAAATATCCCAATGCTGATTGCAGGCAACCCTCAGCCAGTCCATGGTGCTGGGCCTGGCTCAGGATCCAGTGTGTCAGTGAACCAGCAGAATCCTTAGGCCCCTCAGGCCCAGCCTTTGGGTGGAATACATGTCAGTGGTGCACCTCCTCTGACGCAAGCTTCTGTGCAGTGTGGAGTTCCAGCACCAGGGCAAATACCAGCATCCATTACAGGACCTGGCCCTGGTTCCTTTGCTTCTGGAGGAAGAATGCACACTCAGGTTGGAATGCCAGGAAGTGGACCAGTGTCCATGGAATGGGGACAAGTGCTGATGCAAGACCCTAGAGCAGCTATGCAGCAGGGATCCTTACCTGCCAACATCCCAAACCCTTGAGGTTTGCTTGGAGATGCTCTGAATGATCCACGGGGAGGCACTTTACTTTCTGTAACTGGACATGTAGAGCCTAGAGGTTACTTGAGACCACCTCATCAGGGTCCACCCATGCACCATATTCCTGGCCATGAGAGCCGAGGACCACCCCCACATGAGCTGAGGGCAGGACCATTACATGAGACCAGACCTCTAATGGCAGAACCAAGAGGACCCATGTTAGATCAGAGGGGTCTACCCTTGGAATGCAGAGGTGGACAGGATCCCCGAGGAATAGATGCATGAGGGATGAAGGCCCGAGCCATGGAGGCAACGGTTAGATGCCAGAGGATTGGAGGCCCGAGCGATGGAGGCCCATGCAACGGAAGCTTGTGCAATGGAGGCCCGAGCGATGGAGACCCATGTGATGGAAGTCCAAGGAATGGAGGCCAGAGGCATGGTTACTACAGGCCCAGTGCCTGGTCCTAGAGGACCTATACCTAGTGGAATGCAGGGTCCCAGTCCAATTAACATGGGGGTGGTTGTCCCCCAGGGATCCAGACAGGTCCCAGTCATGCAGGGAACAGGCATGCAAGGAGCAAGTTTACAGGGAGGAGGCCAGCCTGGTCGCTTTAGTCCTAGGCAGAACCCAGTCACTCCACAGGATCATGAGAAGGCTGCTTTGATTATGCAGGTTCTACAACTGACTGCAGACCAGATTGCCATGTTGCCTCTAAGGCAGAGTATCCTGATTTTAAAGAAACAAATACAGAAATCCACTGGAGCACCTTGATAGGTTTTCAAAAATACCTGATAAGAAATCTGGAAATTAATTCTATAATTTTGTTGAAATATTGAAAAAAGATGACCTGCATCTTAACCTTTGAATGACTCAAATCAGTGCCAGGTGGAGGACTCCCATCACCTTCTCTCAGAACCAGACAATTCATTTTATTATCTTAGTTTGTATATTTACTGTGACTTGAAATAAACTTTGAACACACACACACACAAAAAAATTATTTTACATTGTACATATTTATAAGGTACATGTGATATTTTGATACATGCATAAAATGTGTAATGATCAAATCAAATTCATGATGTCTATAACCTCAAACATTTATCATTTCTTTATGTTGGGAATATTCAGAAACCATTAAGTGCTCTTGGTCCTGGGCCAGGCCCTATGCTGACTGGTTAATCCATGTTCTTTCCATTAAACCTCATAGTCATTGAATTAGCTTTGTGATGCCTGATTTATAGCTGAAAAAAGACATTTTTGAGAAGGTAACTAACTTGCCAAAGGTCATACAACTAGTCATTGTTGCAGTCAAGATTTAGGGTGGATTGGTTCTGATATCCAAAGCATTTTTATTATGCTTTTTTCCCCTGTTTTGATAAAATACAAAGAAAACTGCAAGTATAAGAGAACACCTATATTTCCATCACCCTGAATTAGCAGCTGTTAATTACAGTATAGTATTTGTGGCTAGTATCTTTTTTCCCCTTTAACCACATGTTCCATTCATTCTTCCTGTTGATGGGTATGGTATCTTTTCCTGTAGTCTCATTTTAAAAAATCATTATTTATACATAGCTGCTTCCAGAGGTTCATCATTTCTTTTTTTTTCTTTTTTTAAAATATTTTTAATGTTTTTTAAATTATACTTTAAGTTCTGGGGTACATGTATAGATTGTGCAGGTTTGTTACATAGGTGTACGTGTGCCATGGTGGTTTGCTGTATCCATCCCCCTGCCATCATCTACTTTAGGAATTTCTCCTAATGCTATCCCTCCCCTATTCCCCCACCCCCTGCTATCCCTCCCCTAGACCCTCACCCCCCGAACAAGCTCTGGAGTCTTGCTGTTCTTTTGCCCAGGCTGAAGTGCAGAGGCAGGATTTCAGCTCACTGCAACCTCTGCCTCTCGGGTTTAAGCAGTTCTCCTGCCTCAGTCTCCCGAGTAGCTGGGACTACAGGTGCGTGCCACCATGCCCGGCTGATTTTTGTGTTTTTAGTAGAGATAGGGGTTTTGCCATGTTGGCTAAGTTGGTCCTGAACTCCTAACCTCAGGTGATCGACCTGCCTTGGCCTCCCAAAGTGCTGGGATTATAGGCATGAGCCACCACACCTAGATTGAGAGTCTTTTTTTTAGTAGATAAGTTTGTATTTATATTTACCTTTATTAACAGCACATTTAGATTTATTCCTGCCATCATCTTTTGGGTTTTCTGTTTGCATGGATTTTTTCTGCTTTTTCTTTTCTATTTTCCTACCTTATATTGAATAGACAGATAACTTACTTTTATTTCTCAATTTTGAAGATATGTGTCCTATATTTGTTCTTTCAGTGGTTACTGTAAAGCTTAATGTACATTCTTAAATGAACTTTTTAGAAAAATGTGAGAGTTTATCCATATCACTTTGTTCCTTAAGAATGTTAGCCTATTTTAATTTTCCTAGGAAACATCTTTTTGTAGCCATCATGTTATTTTTACCTAGTATTTTAGTTACATTTGTTAACCACATGAAAATTTTTACTCTTCTCTCCTTTTCTTTTTTACTATCTATACTTAGTAGATTTTGATATTCTTTTAATATTCTTCCTTACCTTCATTTCTTGCATTCCAGTCCTTGCCCCAAGTTCATTTTTCCTCATATTAAAATACTTCATTTGGTACTTCTTTCACCAAGAGCTTGTGGAGTTTATAACTCCTAGTCTGTTTGAAAGTGTCTTTATTTCACTGGAATGCTCTAAAATTCACCTATGAAATAGGTACAATATAAGCTGCTCACCTCCCACACAAGGTTGGTTATTGAAGGAAAATAAAATTTGTTGTAAACACTTTAGAAAGTGTTAGACGTGTATGTGTGTGTGTGTGTATTATTGGTAGCTAATATAAGTCTTGTTTGATTTCTGTTAGTGTTACTGCATCTTAAATGGATTATTCAAATTATTCCTTACTGTACTGAGATAATATTTACTGAAATAATAGAAAATAATAGCTAATAGAAATGTCATGAATTGTTCGTGGAAACACTTTTGAAAAAAAGCAAGGATAAGGTCAAACTCGGGATCCTAACTGATAGCTAAGGGTCACAACCGTGTAGTGGAACTTTGAGTCATTTAAACCTAAAATCCAGATTTTTTGGCTTGTTTTTTATTTACAAAAGCAATACATGAATAGTATGGAAAATCCAAATGATATAGAAAGAAAGAGAGAAGAGAAATAATCCTCCAGAAATCCTAGAGATGTAAACCCATTGACATACAGGAACACGTCCTTCCAGACATCTCATCTTGCAGATGTTGCCACATGGATTTATAACACTTAACTTTTCATCTTTCAGAAGCAATCGTATCACATAGGCGGTTTTGCAACTTCAGTTTTCACTTAGCAATATATGAAAGGACTATAGGTAAGCATCATTGCATATAATGAATAAAGATGCTATTGCAGGAATGTAGCATAATTTTCTTTAAACAATTATTGATAGACATTAAATCAAATGTCTCTACATTATAAATAATATACAGTTTCCTGATTTTTTAAAAAATTAAATTGGTATGGATTTTGTATTGCAGATGTAAAACTTTGATAAATGCTTTTAAATTTCTCTCTGGAAAGTACATGTGAATGCCCACAGAAACACCTTTTCCCCTCATACTTCCTGTGTAGTGTCACTTAAAAAAAATGACCAGTTTGAGACTTCTCTCAGAATATCTCTGTTTAATTGTGAATTTGAAAATCTTTTCTTATTTCAGACCATTTGTATACTTCTCTTGAGAATTGCCTGGCCATTATATTCTCTTTTAGTGTTCACCCTTTTCTTAGTAAGAACTTGCTTTCTTTTGGTTTTGGTTTTGGTTTTGAGACAAGGTCTTGCTCTGCCTCCTAAGCTGGAGTGCAGTGGTGCCATCAGGGCTAACTGCAGCTTTGACCTCCAGGACTCAAGTGATCCTCTTGTTTTAGCCTTCCAAGTAGCTGGGACCATAGGCATATGCCACCGTGCCCAGCTAAGAACTCGTTTTTTATTGGGCTTAAATTTTTTGTCATATCAGGATATGAGCAGACATCCTCATGGCAGAAAGTGAGATGTACCTCAAATGTTTTTCACTTCATTAATGTCTCTTGAGTATTCACGAGTAGAGACAGAGGCTGAGAGGAAGGAAGTGGGTTGGGGAGCGGTAGCTGGCATTCACACTTCAGGCTTGCTGTCTGTGAAGTGTGTGTGGAACAGAGAATTAGAGAGGGTAGCAGCAGAGTCTCCATTAGCAGTTTTCTGTTTTACTTTTTTTAGTAACCTCTGATTTACTTATTAAGGGAAGTGGAACTGTGGTAGTGTGACATACGATACCAGCTGTTGAGAGAATCTAGATACATGTTGTAATTCTTAAATCTCTGCTGTTTTTGAATACCAAGTGCCCTCTCCCCATGATGAAGCCATGAACTCTCTGGACAAGCAGTTTATTGTTTTTATTTTTATTTCCACATATGTTTCCCAGTTTAGAAAGGAATTGGGGATTAGGAGGTCTTTTTTTTTTTTTTTCCTCTTTTACTTCTAATCCCCTGACCCATAAATAAATGCTATTAAATTTCTTAGAGATCTTTTTTTTTTTGAGACAGAGTCTTACTCTGTCACCCAGGCTGGAATGCAGTGGTGTGATCTCAGCTCACTGCAACCTCCACCTCCTGGGTTCAAGTGATTCTCCTCCCTTAACCTCCTGGGTAGCTAGGATTACATGTGTGCGCCACCAGACCCAGCTAAGTTTTTGTATTTTTAGTAGAGATGGGGTTTCACCATGTTGGTCAGGCTGGTCTCGAACTCCTGACCTTGTGATCTGCCCCTCAGCCTCCCAAAGTGCTAGGATTACAGGCGTGAGCCACCGCGCCCCGCCTCTTACAGATCTTGTGGAATTTCTAAGCATTATTTTTACCTTAATTTTTAAAAATTGGTATATAATAGTTGTATGTATTTTGGGGGCATGTGTGATTTTGATACATATATACAATGTGTAATGAACTATCAAATCAGGGTAATTGGCATATAACCTCAAACATTTCTCTTCAAGCAGTGTTTCTCACAGCTGCATCCTGCTGAATGTTCCATTGGTGAAACTGAAGGTCTTCTTACTCAGAAGAAGAAAATCAAGAAGAAGGTAAGAAGTAGAAATATATTTATGGCTTTCAAATATACTTTTCTTCAAGTAGTAAAGATAATTTTTTCAGAATAATCTATTTTGACAGTAGGAATCATTTTAGAGACTACAAATAGGATGGAAATGATGCCAAGGGTAGAGCCACAGCCGATGATAACAGCTTCTATTTGTTGAATACCTAACATAGGCCAGAAGCTTTGCATATATTATCACTAATTTGCACTCTATTAATATCTTCAATATAGACAGGAAACTGAGGCTTCAAGAGATGCATAACATACTCATTCATCCTGGTTGGTAAAGGACAGAGCTGAAGCATGGACTTCGGTATCTGGCTTTGGAGCTACCTGTGTTGTAGGTGACCTAAAGTCTGTTCTGGCTAGTTCTTTAGAGTCCCTTTTCCTCACTTTCAGACTAAATAGTTTCTCCTCTTTTTGCTGCTGCTTTATTTTATTCATGGGTCCATAAGTGATGGACATCATAACCATAGTACATTCTCACACTTAGAAACCATGGCTTATAGAATGTGTAAAAAAGAACTTTTATAATAAGATTTGCCATCTTAAGTTCTTCCCATTGTTGAAGAGTAGTAGAGCCTCCATCATCCATATGCAGTTATAAATGGCACCCCTTACAACGCTTTCCTTCTGTTTTTCCAAAATCTGTTAAAATATGCTGATTTCTTAGAATGAGACATTTGTTGTAATAAATGTACAAGTTGTAAATGGTGCCCTCAAGGGTTGTGCAGTGCCCAGTAGCCAGGTGAGGAGAAAACATATAAAGGCAGTATTAATTACTTTCCTAATTCTTGCTCTCAAACTATTCAATTTGGTTTTTTTGCGGGGTGGGGGATTGGCAGTGTATGGCTAGTAAAGAGGACATGAGAGGGTAGGAGGTGGATGGACAAATCTGTATTTTATCCATTTACAAATGGAGATAGCACATGAAGCTTCAGTGTCCATTGCACTCCAAAGTGTCTTGCACTTTGACTCCTGAGAGAAAAATTATCTTTGCCAGCAAGTCATAGAATGTAAGTTGAGAGGCAAGACACATAGACATGGAACTGAACGGGAGAGAGTTTGCTGAAACATTACATTGTATTGTGTGGGTCAAAATACAGAAAGCATTACATATAGAAAAGGTAATTGTGGCAAGACGTAATCAGGGCAGGTAAGAGATGACCAGATGAAGAGGACACGGAGCCTTAAAATCCTGTTATTTTCTTATGTAGTAAGAGACAGAAGAACTGTATGTCCAAAGACCCTAAAGTAGACCCAGGGTAGAACCCTTGGTAGACCAGCCTTCACAATGTCCATCCTCCATAGTGAATTTCAGCTTCCTGAGAACCCTCCCCCATGTAATTGTGGGTGACAGGGCACCTGCCAGCAGCCTCTTCAGCCCACCCTTCCTCATGCTGTTGGTCTGTCCCTTATGCTAAAGTTCCTTAGCATTAGATGTAAACAGTGTGTACTGCACTGTGGTGCCATGTTTACACACTGCCTCGGGATTTCTTCTGTCTCTTGTCTCCTGTTTCCTTTGGTCTCCTCCAGTAAACACACGTACATGAATGCCCTTAGACTGAAGTCTATGCTCATAGTGTAAGGAAAGCCCTATGGGATCCCGAATTGTAAACCACCTTCTCTGCCTTGAGCTCTGGAACAGAGCTGAGGCCTTGCTGTCACTCCACAGTCTGAATGTTCTGTGCCTCCTCTTGTCTCAGCTGGAGCTTCTGTGTAAAAGCAAGTGTTCTGGAAGTTTCCATTCCATGATTCTGATTGGGTGTGCAATTTCTGAAGAAGTTGGAATGGGAAATGTGAAAACTCAGTACTAAGGACAGGCTTTGATTTAAACAGTTGTTATCTGGACTGAGCATTGAGTTTAACCAATGAAGTAAAAAGGGGAGAAGTGGTGTTTGGGCAAGTAAAAGTTATTTCATAGTTAGTGTTTGAAAACTCAAGAGAGATTATCCTATTTGTATCTGGAGGACTCGCCTTTCAGGTGAAGAATCTCTACCTTACATCAGCAGTCACTAAGAATAGAATAATGATCACTATAGGATTTTTCTTATCCAGATTCCTAGAATCCATATGAGAACACACAGCTGAGAAAGACCCTTCATTTATTTGGGCATGTGGCTAGTAATAGCCCCTTGAATCCCCGTAGTAATATCCACAATTAGTATGGTGTGGTGTGGTGTGGTGTGGTGTGGTGTGGTGTGGTGTTGTATAGTGTAGTGTAGTATATACATAGTATAGTAATATGCCCAATTAAATCCTTCTTTTTTATAGTTATAAAGAGGAGATACATTTTATTTGTTTTTATGGTAGGTTTATTTTTTAACCCACCATTACCCATCTCTTTCTGTCCCTCCAGGCACCTAGGATATAGTTTATTTCACAGTAAACAGTTATTTATGTAAAGTAAGATAAGTCTACTCCGAAATAATCAAAAGATATGTTTTAACCTTGGTCTTGATGTAAGAAACTAAAATACATTTTTGGTTATTGGCATCTATTTGCTTATAGTTAAATGAAGTAGATTCAAGTCAGGATTTTTGTTTTACTCTGGAGATTTTGTTCTACTCTTTCTCCTTGAGTAGATAGTCAGATATCTTTTGAAAATGTGCTTCATGTGTGGAATATTAACCCAAGCTATGGTAACTCTTGCAGAACCTTTGGCTTGCTGCTTCTGAGCTGCTGTGGATGGCCTCAGCTCTCTGGACTGTCCTTCCAAGTAGGATGTCACTGAGATCCCTCAAATGGAGCCTCCTGCTGCTGTCACTCCTGAGTTTCCTCGTGATGTGGTACCTCAGCCTTCCCCACTATAACGTGATAGAACGCGTGAACTGGATGTACTTCTATGAGTACGAGCCAATTTACAGACAAGACTTTCGCTTCACACTTCGAGAGCATTCAAACTGCTCTCATCAAAATCCATTTCTGGTCATCCTGGTGACCTCCCACCCCTCAGATGTGAAAGCCAGGCAGGCAATTAGAGTTACTTGGGGTGAAAAAAAGTCCTGGTGGGGATATGAAGTTCTTACATTTTTCTTATTAGGCCAAGAGGCTGAAAAGGAAGACAAAATGTTGGCATTGTCTTTAGAGGATGAACACCTTCTTTATGGCGACATAATCCGACAAGATTTTTTAGACACATATAATAACCTGACCTTGAAAACCATTATGGCATTCAGGTGGGTAACTGAGTTTTGCCCCAATGCCAAGTACGTCATGAAGACAGACACTGATGTTTTCATCAATACTGGCAATTTAGTGAAGTATCTTTTAAACTTAAACCACTCAGAGAAGTTTTTCACAGGTTATCCTCTAATTGATAATTATTCCTATAGAGGATTTTACCAAAAAACCCATATTTCATACCAGGAGTATCCTTTTAAGGTGTTCCCTCCATACTGCAGTGGGTTGGGTTATATAATGTCCAGAGATTTGGTGCCAAGGATCTATGAAATGATGGGTCACGTAAAACCCATCAAGTTTGAAGATGTTTATGTCGGGATCTGTTTGAATTTATTAAAAGTAAACATTCATATTCCAGAAGACACAAATCTTTTCTTTCTATATAGAATCCATTTGGATGTCTGTCAACTCAGACGTGTGATTGCAGCCCATGGCTTTTCTTCCAAAGAGATCATCACTTTTTGGCAGGTCATGCTAAGGAACACCACATGCCATTATTAACTTCACGTTCTACAAAAAGCCTAGAATGACAGGGTACTTTGTGGAAAGTGTTAGAGTCGATACTGTGGAAAATTCATGGAGAGGTCAGTGTGCTGGCTTACACTGAACTGAAACTCACGAAGAACCCACAGACTAGAGACTGGAGGGTTACACTTGGGATTTATTAGTCAGGCCCTTTAAAGATGATATTTGGAGGAATTAAATATCTTAAAGGAATTGGAGGTTTTTTGCTAAAGAAATTAATAGGACCAAACAATTTGAACATGTCATTCTATCGACTAGAATTTCTTAAAAGGGTGTCGCTGAATTATAAGGTCACTAGGCTATAAAAACAAAACAATGTGGAGTTTTATTTATTGAACAATCTAGACACTTGAAAGTTTTGGTGTATCTTATGTGGATTACCAGTTTAACAATATACATATTTCTGTGTCAAAAAACTTCTTCACTAAAGTTATACTGGACAAAATCTTACCTGTTTTTGGTCATTTAGAAGGTACTTCAAGATGTTGCAGTATTTCAAAGTTATTTAATATTCAAACTTTGTGTTTTAAATGTTTTGATGATTTCAGGACAATATAAATAGGACAGTGAATTATCCTTTACATTTGAACATGTTCCAGTTACTTAACTGATCAGTTTATTATTGATAGCCCTCCATTAATGTAAAGTTGTAGGTCATTATTGCATATCAGTAATCTCTTGGACTTTGTTAAATATTTTACTGTGGTAATATAGAGAAGAATTAAAGCAAGAAAATCTGAATTATTGTCTTGTTTTTAAAAATATAGTCCCTAGTATTTTTAGAAGTCACTTAATCTGTCTCATTTTTCCACCTGGAAATATAATGTATAATGCCAGGCAGTAATTTTCTTTTGGAAAGGACTCTGAAGGCAGAAAAGAAGGGAGAGAAGCTCATGGGTGGAATATTATAAAAAGAGTGTCATATTCCAGCATTTGAGTTGGAAAGAGAAGATTGAAGATCTAAGTTACATTATTAATCTGCCCTGTGTTTTTTCTCTTTAACCATCAGTTTGTGAATAAATAAGAAAGAAGCGCTGCTGTTACTAGTTTCTCATCAAGATAAAAGCCCTAATGTGTAAAGTCATATCTGATTTAATCTCATGCTTTTATAGAAGGGCATTTCTTCATAGAGGTGGTGATATATATATTTTTTGTTGGACCTGCTAATAGTAGGTCCGAGAGGAGCAGTCCTTGCCCCCTATTCCTGGGATTACACAGTTTTCTTTTAGAGTTTATATAGGGCAGGTGGTTCTTTTTTCTCTGAATGACAGGATGGAAAAAGATCATAACCTTTGTCAGGAAATATAAACTTGAAAGTATGTAGTCAGCTCTTGTAATACTCAGATATTTATAATTGTCTTATATGAAAAAGAACTTCAGTTAAAACTATAATGTGTGGTTCTCTATAACAAGGCTATTTCTGTTTCCCGGGGCTCTGACCTAATCCAGTCATAATAAAATCAATTAAATGAAATATTCTATGGAATCAATCTATGCCCTTTTTAATCTCCATCCATATAGGAGTCACTTTCTTTAAGACAGATGGTGGTAGTTATTTTTGTGACATGATTAGATTTGACTGGTTTTGCAGAAGATTACAGTCACGTACTGCATAATAACATATACAATAGTGGTCCTATAAAATGATAATGGAGCAGAAAATCTGTTGCCTCATGGTATTATAGCCATCGTAATGTCATAGTCCAGTGCATTACTCATATGTCTGTGGTGATGCTGGCGTAAACAAGCCTACTGCACTGCCAGTTGTGTAAAAATGCAGCACATTCAGTTATGTACAGTATGTAATACTTGATAATAAATGACACTGGTTTGTGTATGTACTTTTTATCATTATTTTAGAGTGTTCTCTTCCTACTTATTGAAAAAAAATAGGTTAACTCTAATACAGCCGTGGGCTGGTCCTTCAGGAGTTATTCCAGAAAAAAGCATTGCTGTTATAGGAGGTGACAGCTCCATTCATGCCATTTCTCCTGCAGACCTTCCAGTGAGACAAGATGTGGCAACAGAAGACCGTGATACTGATGATCCTCACCCTGTGGGGCTAGGCTGATGTGTGTGTTTGTGTCTTAGTTTTTAACAAAGTTTAAAAAGTTAAAAATTAAAATTTAAAAATAGAAAAAAGCTTATAGAATCAAGATATAAAGAAATAATATTTTTGTACAGTTTACATGTTTGTGTTTTAAATTTAAGCTAATTGTTATTACAGAAGAGTCAAAGTTTAAGTTTGTAAAGTAAAAAAGCTACGGTGAGCTCAGGTTAATTATTGAAGAAAGAAATGTTTTAAATGGATTTAGTGTGGCCACTGTAAGTGTGCAGTGTTTGTGAAGTCTGCAGTAGTGCTCAGTAATGTCCAAGGCCTTTCCATTCACCCGCCACTCACTCAGTGACTCACATAGAGCAGTTCCACCCCTGCACACTATTCCTGATGAGTGCCCTCCCTATACAGGTGTATGATTTTTTAGCTTTTATACTGTTTTTTTTTTTTCTACTGTGTGTCTATTTTAGATACACAAATACCATTATGTGACAGTTTCCAACAGTAAGTATTCAGTACAGTAACATGCTGTACACATTTGTAGCCTAGAAGCAATAGGCTCTACCATCTAGGTTTGTGTTAGTACATTCTGTAATGTTTGCACAACAACAAAATCACCTGACATATTTCTCAGAAGATATCTCCATTGCTAAGTGACACATTTCTGTATATCGATGTTTGGGAAGCTAACTCAAAACGTTTCTAGAGAGAACTTTTAACATAAAAAATAATTTCACTTTTAGAAAAGACCAGAAAAAAAGCCCAAACAAGTAAAATATGAATAATTTCCAAGTTTCAAAATATTGTTTCTTCTGAACTGGAGATTGGTGCCTTAAAGAACCTAAAAAGTTAAATGATTAGGAAAACATTAAGAGATTGAGTAGTTATATTTTTTGTTTTTAACTATATTTCTTAATAAGCTTCCGGGAAGTAAATATTTGCTATGTTTTTAAAATCATGACCTGGTGTTTAACCAAATCAGCAGCTTTAAAAATGTTAACTCATATAACAGTGTTTACTACTGGGGCTTACCCTGGGGCTGATTCTATGGCATCCGCCTTAGTCCTGCCATCCCATAGTTTCACACACCCCCTGCCTCACTTGCTTTCCTTGTCTGCAAGTGTTGAGCTTGTGACTTTTAGCACATTAGTTAGCTTTGCTAAGGGTCACAAATGCTACAGTAACACCCAAATCTCAGAACCGGATGGCAGCCATGTTTTCACTCACGTCGCATGGCAGTGTTTGGCTGCCCCCTACTCCATGTGTCTCTTTCATTCCAGGATCCAGGCTAATGGGCAGCCCCTATCTGGAACATGCTGTTCTTACAGAAGGAATAGAAAAGCTGGTGGAAGCACAGTGGCATATATTAATACATCCACTGGCTGAGACGAATCCCTTGCCAAGCCCAGTGTCACCAAGGTAGGGAAGTATCCGTCTCTTGTAGGAAGTGACTAAGTAAGTGCAAGTGATGTTGCAGTGTGCAGGGATGTATTGTTCCACAGAATGGGATGTGAAAGTTGAGTGCAATAGTACCATAATCTGCCACACTCAGGGGTCTACGGTCCTGAGGCAGGCTCAAGTAGTTGTTAGACATTTTTCTGACTCACTTGGTATTGCTGCTTTGGGCTTTTCACCCTTCCCTGAGAGGGTTGCCCTTTCACCCTGCTTCATCTCTCCTTAGCTCTATCCTAAATGGTAACGATATTAACATGTTCCTATCAACTCCCTGGCTGCAGAGTAGCCAGAGTGGATCTATTTATAACAAAGAGTATTCCTGAGCATGAGCTGGGGATAAAGCCCTTTTCCTTAGGGTCTAGTAGTCCCTCGTTGCAAGATAAAGGGAAAGAGAGATAGGAAGGAGTCAAGCTTTGAGGCAGAAGAAGGGTGAGTATATGGGGTTCTTATATTTTGTATTCCATTAGGAACCACTCTCCCATATATTAATTAAACCAACTCTGGATTTTTTGCGAGCTGAAGAGTCATTGGTACTTGTTCACACTCTCCATCAGCTCCCTGATTTGTGGTTAATATGGGAGCAGACCTTCAAGAAGTCCATCAAAATAGGTGTCTTATATTGATAGGGTTGTACTGATAGGAGATGGAAGCCAATGGGCAAACGGGGTTGACTGGGCAGTCCCTTGACAGAATTTGTGCCCAAGCCATCTCCTGGGCCTCTTAAGAAAAAAGGTCCAGCAAAGATGAGCATCATTATCCTGTATTTAGGGTGAGTGAGAGAGGCATAAAACCTGTAATGTAATGTGGATAGTTTTTAAGTCCTGGGTGTGGTCAAGACAGGCAGAGGTAATCATACATTGGAGCTGGGAAAGACCTCAGAAATCATCTTTCCTCTGCTTCCAGGCTTCTCTGTGACAATGAAGGGTAAAGGGGTTTATGCACAGTTTTCAATATTCCAAAAGCTACGTGGAATCTATATATTGACCTAAGATAAGGTTGTCCAAGCCAAGGAAAATGTTTCCAATGCCCCAGAATTTAATCACCTGAAACAGAGGCCATGATCAGCTTACTCCAAAAAAAAAAGCTTGATTGTGGGTTAATTTTGTCTGATTAATGGAGAAACTAAGCTATAATTTAGTAAAGTGCAGAGTCATAGGTTCACTGAGGAGGGAGAAGGGAAGTAGAAGGGATCTTTGCCAAGAAAAGGCTTGGGAACTCTGTTAGTTTCTGTGAGGGCACCAAGGTTCATTGGGGCCGTTTACTTACCCACGGTCATTGTGAAGCCAGGACTAGAATATTCCAGGCCCAAACCCACTGCTCTGTGTTAGGTTGCCCCCGAGTTAGTTTGGAGCACCTCAGGAGGAACTCCTTTTCTCAGTGGAACTGTAAAACTTCCAGAGGGGGATTACTCTTGACTCAGGGCTTAGAGGAACTTCCAGATGCCAGGCTGCAGTCTCCAAAGGATTAGAGGAAAGTTGTGGCCACCAGATGTCTTGGGGGAGTCCCAGGAACAAACCACAGTGAAAGACACCAGTGGACAGCAGTGGCTTAAGCTCAAGGCAGTGGTGACTCTAGTGGGCAGGTGCTGGCCTAGCAGTAGGTTCCTTGTATGACAAGGTTCTGCAGCCAGGCGTCAGTAGAACATGGGGTCTTTGGTGACATCAAGAGCTTGCTGCATGTCCATTTTAAAATGAGGTGTGTCCTCAGTACATGTGACCGTGGAAATAAGGGTTAGATGTCTCTGGAAGGCAATTTGGCAGTTTGCCTTTCCAGTACTCTTTTGACTCAGAAATTCTGCTAGAAATCATTCCTAAGAAATTGATCAGAAATGTTCATCGCAGTGTTACTTTTTTTTTTTTTTTTTTTTGAGACAGAGGAGTCTTGCTCTGTTGCCCAGGCTGGAGTGCAATGGTGCGATCTTGGCTCAACTGCAACGTCCACCTCCCGGGTTCAAGTGATTCTTCTGCCTCTGCCTCCCGAGTAGCTGGGATTATAGGTGGTCACCACCATGCCCAGCTAATTTTTGTATTTTTACTAGAGATGGGGGTTTCACCATGTTGGCCAGACTGGTCTTAAACTCCCGACCTCAGGTGATCCGCCCGCCTCGGCCTCCCAACGTGCTGGGATTTCAGGTGTGAGCCACCGTGCCCGGCCTGCAGTGTTACTTTAAAAAAAAAAAAAGTTCGGCATTAAGAGAATATTAATAAATTTCAGTGACTTCATAAGTTTGACTGTAATACAGTCATTAAAAATGTTTATAAATATTTGTTAGGAGCCAAAATCAATGTAAAATAAGCTGAGGGGTGTATGTGTGTATAATGCAATATGAACTGTGCATGCCCAGAGACCTCCAAATATTTGATCCTTCCTTCTGTAAACACCCAAATAGAATTGTTTGCATCCCCATGTACTATACTGTGGGGAGTCCACCTTGCCGTGCTGTGAAGATTCCAGGGGTCTACCTGGCTTCTCATTCTCCTGAGTCAGTCCGTGCCACAGCCTGCCTTTCCACTGCCACTCTCTCCTCGCTGTGGCCCTTGATGCTCGTGGCTGTGAAATCTCTTCCCATACTCTCATGGATGATGCCACCCACCTTTTTCTTTTTTCCTCCCAAAGCTTCACTAACACAAGGTTGCCGTGACTTTTAGAATTTCATTTAGTTTGAGAGTAGTAAACAATTATCACTACCAAGGAGGTGTGAAGATCTTCTCTGATGTGAATCTGAAGATCTTCACACCTCCCTGGTAGTGATAATCCTTTACTACTTCACTGGTGCACCTAGGAATCCTTTACTAATTCACTTCACTGTTCCTAGGAACGTGTCAGCCGTTTCCTGTGGTAATGGTCTTGAAAAATAGTCCCTCATGGATATATCATGTGCCCTTGTGTAGCTCCCGCCTATGCTGACTCTAGGCAAGCCCCTCGTAACCACCTGAATGAGCAGAAGAGATGGTGCTGCATGACTTCCAAGGCCAGATCAAATAAGCCTTGCAGTTTCCACCTTGCTCTTTTGGAATGAATGCATCTATACTGCCCTGAGAAAAGGGAGAGGAGCAGGGGGAGAGAGAGGAAGAGGAGGAGAGGAGAGAAGAGAGGAGAGAAAAGAGAGGAGATCCTGCCAAGCCAGGTGAGGCACCACGCGTGTGAGTGAATAATTCATTTTGGAGCTGTCAGACAATGCCAGACAACTCTGCAAGAGACTCCAATTTAGGACCTCCCTGTAAACCTGCAGAAACATAAGAAATAAAAAAATTCGCCTAATGCTGCCAACTTTGGGGTGGTTTGTTATAATAATTAAAACATTTCTTACCAGGGAAATTTCCCATTGTCTGTGGCCCCGGGGCTAAGCCTTCTTTCCCCACATCTGGCCCCTCCCCCATACAAGCCGGGCCTTACCCCTGCTTGAGGTTATCAAGGAGCAATTTCCCAAACTCCTTTTCACTTTCACTCTTTCTGTTTCACTTTCTCCTTTCAGACCACGTGGGAAGCAAGGCAGAGGTGAATGCTACTTACATTTCTCCTGGGGAAAAAAAAACCCATTCAAGGCATTTCCCAGATAAAAGGAAATCAACTTCTCTAAAGATAAATGTTGCCATTCTCTTAAAAGGTTGCAGCAGCTGCAGTGACAGTTCTAAATGCCACTCTTCCCCCTGCTTGCTACATATGTACAAACTGTACAGAAACAGGCAGGATGAAAATATAACAAAATGTTAGCAGAAAATGCCTCTCAAGGATTTCTTCCTACCTTAAAAGTACCTTTTATTATTTCATTCTCAACAAACTCATTTTTATAACACAGACATTTTAACAAATATATTACCAAATTTAGGTAAAGGCAAAAAGTGGCATCAAAGTGTCCCGAGCAAAGGCTGCTGAGGCCAAAAGCTGTGTTTGCCGCCGAGCCCCAGCCTCACGTGCCCACCCTCCTGCTTTCTTCTGTGCAGGCAGGGCTGCCTCCCATCTCAGTCACTTCTGTTGTTTGAGACAGGGTCTCTCGCTCTTTCACTCAGGCTGAAATACGGTGGCACAATCATAGTTTACTACAGCCTTGAACTTTGGGCCCAAGTGATCCTCACACCTCGCACCCCCCAAGTAGCTGGGACTACAAGCATGTGCCACCATACCTGGCTAATTTTTCAAAACCTTTTTGTAGAGATGGGACTATGTTGCTCAGGCTTCTGCCGCTGTCTTTACCAGCCTTTCTTACTCCTCATCCTTTGGCATGTGAACCAATCCCAGCCAGTGGGCCCCCAGGTGATGTCTGCTGAGAGGCTTCTGTGGATGTACCTTTCTAATAAAAAAAAGACAAAGGAGAAAGTCTCCTTTTCTTTGGCCAGATGTTCTGTCTGCAATGCTGGTATCTGAAGCAACCATGTGGATCCCATGAGAACAGCCTGAAGGCCAGGTCAGTGGCTGAGGTGGAGAGGCTGGCTCTTGATGACATCATTGAATCACTGAACCAACCCTGTGACCACAGACTTCTTCCCCCTGCGTATGTAAATTAACCACTATGTGTGGTCTGTTACAGCAGAGGGCATCCAAATTGTGGGAACATAAACAATTTTCCTCTCCCTGAGGGTCTGGGCCAGTGATGAGTGGGGCTGATGTGAAGAGGTAAGTCAAAGCCAATTTCTTATGGGGCAGAGAGAAAGCAGCTGGTCTGTGACATAGGAGCTCCATGCTCTAGGATACATCTTGCTGGAGCCCAGCCTGAGTGAGCAGCCCACATTGATGGATTGGAGATAGAGGAAATAAAAAATGCCTTCTCTTCCTTGCTCCTCAGTAAGTGGTTACCTTCCATTTCAGGCAGCAGAGTCTGAATTCCCATCTGCTGGGAACACAGAAAGGGGCATAGCAAGGTAGTTACAAACCTGAAGAGTCTGTACATCTCTCACTAATCCAGCCAACACAGTATGGAGCCAGGTGTTCCTATTTGGATGAGAAGAGCGGACAGGGTCACATTTGCTTGCCTTTTACTGCTCACTCATTGACTAGCATCAGGGAAGGTTTACTTCATGAACCTGGCACAAAGTAGGTTCCATGCCTGATGTTAACATTCACTCTGCCCTCTTCACAAACGAAAAGGCGGAAAATTTCTGCCTTCTGGTAAATTGACATTGAAATGACTGTTTCTTGGGACACAGATCCTGCAGTTCTTCCATCCCTCCAGGCTGCTGTGATTATTTTTAAAAGTTTTTCATAGTGTAAGGAGAAGTCACTGTTGAAAAGCTGTAAGTAGAGGTTAATTTGGTGTTCAAAAATCAAGTGATCGTCAGCTCTATCTCACAGCTCAATGAATAGCAGGATTCGGAGAGAAATTCAACTTTACTTTTGAATTGAATCCGTTTTGATATGTACCTTTAAAAACTTGCACATTGATTTTTTCTCCTCTAGTGAACCTCAGCATATAATAAACAAGGTAATTTTTTAAAAAAGCATTTTATATGTAGAGATGAGCCTTTATATTTCTCAGACTTAAATTTGAAAGCAGAGTAGGCAATTGTTTTGCCTGCTTAACAATCTCCTTTTCTTTCCTTTTTTTTTTTTAAAGGGGATTTTATTCTTTTTAAGAGACTGAGTCCACTGTGTTGACCAGGCTGGTCTCAAACTCCTGAGCTCAAGTGATCCTCCTGCCTTGGCCTCTCAAAATTAAGTATTAAGGCAAGAGCCACTATGTCTAGCACCAACCTTTTCTAGAAAATTCTGAGAATTGTCTAATCCACAAACTCCATCTACATGGTTAGTGCAAGTCACCGCTACAATATGGCCCAAGCTGAGTCCTAACCCCTCTTCAGATCATAGAATCCTGGAGAGAGTTTACCTTTATTTCATTCTGTCTCCCTACACTGTTTCTTCCTGCATCTTGTGAAAATCTTTGCAGATGGATCTTCTGCTCTGAACACTTTTCTCCGAGGTGTGTTTCTATGTATAGCTAATCTAACCCTTGTTACCTGATAGTAATTACTGTATCAACTTTGTTGACATGTTACTGTAAAGGTGGGTATAAGTTGTGTTAGGTTTTGTATACATGTTTATCAATTGCCTTGTTCTGAACCAGAGCCAGGCTTCTTCCTATTCCAAATGAAAGCACGAGAGTCTCAATACCTCCTGCCTCTTGCTTCTATTATGCTTTGGTCTTATGCTTTACCCATAGAACCCCAACTCAAGTTCCTCCAACTCAGAAGCATAGATTAATTATAAAATTCAAGAACAGACATTAGGATGGAAAATGAGTTTAACTTAAAAGAATAGCAGCAGTCTCATGTTTAAAGTCTAACAATTTTATGGGTTTATTTTTTGCTTTAATCTTGTCACCATGAGTAAATTTTTAGCTGTTCATTTTTATACAACACAGGATCAGAGAGAGCATGAACACATTAGTCTCTACAAGGCTAATTCTACCCCAGCACCCATTAAAGCGACCCAAATGACACACCATGCATCTTGAGTGACCGTGCACTGCCACATACTCTGGGCTCTACTACAGGTAATGCTACACCAAATTGACATTGTAACTGTGTTTCAAATGTCTCTTAGAGACAAATATAAAACAGTAGGTATAATAACCTCTGAAAACGTCCAAGAGTAATGAGGGTTTGCCAAGGCTTGTTGTATTTATCATGAATCGTTGTCAGGAAATAACTTACCAGAAAGCCCGATTGATTTGACAGTCATTTTGACCTGTGATTTATTTATTAAATACAATTTGAAGATTCCTAAAAGAAAAATTGCTAATAAATCATAGATCCTGTATCTTTTTATAAACAATCCCTTGTGATTGTTCAAGTTGCAAGAAAATGCTGACAAAAATTTTCGTGATGTTGAAATAGGTATAAATAAAAGCTTATACAAAGCCACTGTCTCAACATCAGCAGGATAAGAGATAAGAAATTCTGAGACATTATACTGTTCCCCCAAAACACACTACTCAGTTTTTTTTCCTTCCCCTTTCTCTCTCTCCCCCCACCCTGTCCTTTCCTCCTTTCTATCCTTAATAACTGAGCTCCGCCTATGGTTTTAATGTCACTAAATCAGAAACTGGCTTTGTTTCATTTGAATTTCCTTTTATATGTTCTCATGATTAAAAACAAAACAACAAAAACCCTACTTCTGATCACAATGAGATCTTTACCATCACTAAGCATTTACTCTCTGGTATATGAAGTATATGAATTATTCTAATTCAATAGGATTCTAAGGCAATTTGGCAATAGCTAGTATTATTTGGATTTAAAAAAGCCGTTGGTATAAACAGAAAGAGATGTGTAGGGGAAATGAGCAGACAGGCAAATAATTTAGAAAGAAGAGACAGCTTCTGTGGTTAAAAATAAAAGTCTGGGATTTAGTTTTTCTTTGCCATACAGAAAACAGATGTTGCTATTTTTGTTCAAAATAAAAAACTTAAATTCCATGATTAGACTCTGGAATATGTAAAGTAACTATGGATACCAAATCTGACATTTAGTTTTCTGTTCATATTTGAAATCAGGAAATAATTGTGCTCCTGAAATGTCAACTTTCTATATAACAGATTCACTGATTTGTACACTCAGGAACACTGAAGATACAATCAGTCCTGGGCTGTCTTTGGGGGCATAAGGTTGTTACACTATAGTCTGTTGGGAACAAAAATAAAAATAGGACATGGAGAGATGTTCTTGCTCTTCCCATTTCTCCTTTTCTAATTGTTTTCTTTCCCCAGAAAGATCCTGAAGGGAGAGACAACCTGGCTTTCACCCTCCACTGGGACAGTACTACCCCCGTCTTGGTCCCCAGAGGCTCCATGTCACACTTGCCATGCCATCCTTGTGAAACTAGGTGAGCTAGTAAAATGGAGTAATTATCTACTGAAGTTTGCTTGAGTGTGGGCAAGAAACTCCCAATCTCTTATCACCTACTATTATATATAAGAAATAATTATTCTAATTCTGCCCTGTCCAAACAAATGTAAGCCCATTGAAACAAATCATGAAAGATAACAATTTTCATCCCATTTAGTTAATATTGAGTGTTATAATATCTCTGTTATAATATCCCCACTAGGCTGTAAGCCCCAAAAGGCAGTGATTGCACCTGAGTGCTCACCAACGGATACATTCAATCAGACACAGCCATTGCCTGGCACATAGTAGATGCTCTCAGATACAAAGAAATTAAGAAAGGAAAGAATAAAATATACAAGCACACTTACTTATAGCAATAATAGTGACTTTCCCAATGTAATCTGTTCATAGGATTGATCAATCTGTTATAAATGCAATGATGCTTTTATTTTTTAAGAAAAATCTCACACATTTTCCTTACACAAATATATATGTGAGCAGAGTTCACATTGGGTCTTTTGGAATGAACTGTTTAATTACCATTTTCCAGCACTGCCAGAATAATCATTCATTTGAACCCAGTAAAATTTCTATTTATCTCTCTTGTCTCTCTCTCTTTTCTTTTTTCCTTTTTCTAGGCTGCCCATGAGAATGCTGAGACATTATCAAATATATTTCAGTTCTATGACCTGAATTGCAGTTGTGTAAGTGCTATAAGTCAAAATCATTTTCTTTAATAATTGAAGAGTAAACTGAAAGAAAATACTGTAGATGTTAACGTTTCAATGTGAACATGTATTTCAGATAAATTAAAAAGAACAAACACTGCTTTCTAGAATAGAAGCAAAAGTTATGGGTTTTCTCTATGGTCATATTTTATTCATTATTCTACTTTCTGCACATTGTATGTGCTTGAGATAAAACAATAATCAAAATGATAAATACATAAAGACTATTTATCTGGGAGCCTAAATAAGAGCAGTATTCTTGCTTAATGACCCATGGTTCTAGCTTTTCCCCACACAGCAGGATTTATACCTTTTCATTATTACACGAAGAAGTCACCATTTGTCCTAAGATATATTAAGACAAATGGGAATTTAAAACTTACACAAAAGACATCATTTCCTTGGTTAGAGATGTCTAATATATCATTTCTACAGAATTATTTTTAAAAATTATATGAGCAACCTGACCTATTGCATTATATGGATTAAAAAAACTCTCTAAGAAGCAAGAATATCAAATCACTCTGTGGTTTGTTTTTGTGAAATTGTCTGTTGTAAATTGAGTACTCACTAGTATTCATGTTGGCATTTGCAAAATTACTAGTATGTTAAAACTCACTCTCAGTTGTAGCTATGACTATGTTTATCTGATTTCAGTTTTATTTGGGCACTTTAAAATGGAAGGGAACCATTTAGTTGATCTTAGTATCTATCAGAATTCTAAAAAGGGGTATTTCCTCTTCAAAAATTCTAAGGATTGAGGATAAAATCGTGTCCACGATTTGGAACGTGAACGAAACCTAGGACAGTAAAGGTGTTTAGGACGGCAATAGATGAGACCTCATTTATACATTTTCATCAGACAAAAAATGGAATAGGGACTGCAATGTTACTACACAAGTCACTGAGAATGTTTATTTTCTCACTTCAGGGTTATCTCCCTAACTTCACTAAGAGCGTTAAGTACAGAAAGCATAATTCCTGATGTAATAAACTATAACACATCCTTTTCCTAATTTAAAATATTTTCTTTTATATTATTCTCCTTTGATTTGGGCTTCTGTATTTTCTTAAAAATGCTTTCCTTTACATTCTAACTTTGACCACACTGGAAACTGATTTTACAGTTTTTTATTAAAAAGTGTTCCAAACCATTTTTTTAAAAACATGTGATTCTGCCCGTTTAATCAGTCCTACAAAAGGAAGCTTTAAAATTAAAATACTGTCTTCATTAACAAATAAGCAAAACATTAACTAACACTCTAAGAGGGAAGCCTGTTTTTTGAATGATGAAAAGTGGTAATAACTTCCTTCACCTGATTTTTGTACAGGTGTCAGAAATTTCTAGTAAACACAACCTATATATGGTAAAAATCTGATAATCCACATTTCTTATAAGCTACTTTTTACATTTTTAATGTCTGGGCATCCTAAAGGGGTTTTCCCCTGATGCCTGACTATTATATCCACCTTTGCTTCTGCATGAACACATTTTACATCATGAATTACCTAATTAATATAGAAATATTTTGAAATAATGCATGGTATTGTATTTAACTTATGAACTGCCTCATGACAAAAGGTGATGAGAGAATGTGTAGCTGACACAGTCCCTCTCCTGAAGTGGCAGCAATTTACCCAGGCAGGTTTTGTTCTGGGTCACTCAACCCTCTGTCCACCACAATCTTCCACCCATGCTTTCACTGCAATCTACTTGTGCCCAACATCCTTGGAGGTTTTTGAGGTTAATTTGGATTTGGAAAATGTTAGGTGTGATTCTGTGGTTAAATAATGCCAGATTATAGGACTTCTAGAATAAATGAAACCACATCTCTAAATATAATCTATACCTTTGCTGCATGCTTACTTTCTGGTGGAGCTTTGAACAGTGAAACTGTCTGTGATGATTTGTTAAAATGAATAGTTACTATCTGCTCTCCTCAAAGTCCTTAACTTGGATTTATTAAAGCAACTGTACATATGATACTGTAGTTATTACTAAACACATACAAATTATCAATAATCAACCCTAGCTTCAACAGTTTGCTGCTTAACAGTGGTACAACTAAGAAATAGACAAAGCATTAATATTACGAAGGATCAGCAAACAAATTTACATATTAGAAAAAAATGTTTAGAAACACATCTAATGAAAGCCTCATGGTATCAACTGCCCCTTGCCCTCTGCAATCTGCCACCTAGCCTAAGAGATCTTACTTTTAGGTTTTTTTTAATGTTTTGGATAATGTGCAGAGGGTGAGCTATTCCTAAATATTGGATGTAATTTTAAGTTAATGACTTTAGCCTTAATTCACTCTGTACCATGTTTTTTTGACTAGATTTGTTTCATCCATTACTTTGGAGTAATCTCTCATAGCTTCCCAAACCTGTTTCTGCAGCCAAGAGTAACTACTGTGGAACTACAGGAAAGCCTCACATCTTAGGCAAGAGATAACTTGCCAAACTTAACTATGGACAGAAAATATGAAAGGTAGGATGATAGGGGACATGAGTTTTAGAAGCTATGAGCTCTAAATGGTTTCAGATTATTTCACTGAATCTGGAGAGGACAATAGAGGAAAGAAAGTAAATTAAGTGTTAATAGTTTACATTTCAATTATACAACAGATCATTTGAAAAATTGAGTTAAAATTTCAGAAGTGAATTAAAATCAAATTTGTTTTTCCTTTTCTGTTATTTTTTATATTTTTAAAATATCACATAGTGATGAAATAGAAAAATAGTCATTTTGATTCAATCTGAGAAGCAAAGGTAACTGCAAAAAAGCAATGGAAAGATCTTGGACTGAATTTGAGACTTATCCAGCTATGACAGGGCTCTTGCTCGTTATTCATATAAAAGAAAGAGACGACATTTAGAGCTTTAAGTAGGATTGTTCTGCTGTCAATATGAGGCTGCTGTTGGTCACATTAAATCACACTACTTAACATTGCTTTTATTAACAAGTCAGCTTTTTATATGAAAGCTTCATGCGTCTAAGTTGCAAATTATACTGCTACTACTATGAGTCATGGTGAATGAAAACACAGCAATATTTCAACATATCAGAATTTCCCAAAGGATGTTCTTTAGAACACAGTTCCTTGCAGTGTTACTAGGTGTTACTCAAAAAAGTTTCTGTAGTCAAATTAATCTGGAAAACACTGGGCTAACTGACAGTAGATATTTGTTGTGTTTTTCTTTCCCCTGCAAGACATTAAATTAGAGCCTTTGATGAGCTCATGTTTATTAAGTGTCTGATGGTATGTGTTCTCCAAGCTTACTTGATCCTGGAACCCTATATTTAGAAGAGTACCTTTGGAACTGTGTTCTTTGGAACACACTTTGGGAAACACTGGATTCTATTATTTCTGCAGCTAACTAGCTCAAAAGTCTAGGTAACAATGATTTCATCCAGAGGCGATTAAACAGGTGTGGTATCTAACAGTCATGTCATTTCTCCAGAGCTGGATGACGAATGCTGGTGTGACATGCTAAGGCAATTTTCGGGGACTACTAAGGGATGAACAGTCCAGTGGTGGGTCAAAAGGAGGAAAAAAGAATTTTTGAAATCATTGGAAAAGTTTTATACAAAGTATATATTCCTATACTTTCAAATATACAATGATATGGTGCCTTTTTTAAACACAGACCTTTCATTGACACAGTTGCAAGAGCGATCTGGCAACAACTTAGAGGGAAAAAAATCAGGAAAATCAAGATACATCTGGCAAAGGAGAAAGTGGAATCCAGTTCCTAGAATCACTTCTGATTAGATTGAAATGATGATGCCATCACTCTCATGCAATCCTGTTTACCATTTACCCAAAATGATGTAATAATTACACTTGTATGAAATAAGGCCTGTTCTAAATTATTCAGCTTGCATCCTTCTCTATAACAGTCTCTGTGTAATACTCTTATGACACATACAAGATTCAAGAAGCCAATACCTCAATCCACAGCAAGGAATAAAATGCGGCCACTGGTTACCAGTAATATGTACATATGCACACAGATATGTCACAATAGAACGGCGATTCAGAGCTAATTGCCTTGGGGCAAGTTGGTCATATAAAATAAATGCAGGTCTTGGGTACAGTTTTGGAGCTTTCTATATAAGTATTGTTTATTCCTATGATGAAACAATTGCAAATACAATTAATTTAAAAAAATTTTCCCTAGCTGCCCCTCCCCCAACCCATGTTAAGAGTACAAATTGCCAGTGGAGCTGCGGCAGAGACTGCATTAGTGGAGACCCGGGCTTGGCATTCTGCTGGGGTCTCATAAGCACATGGCCATTCCCATCATAACTTCTAAAAGACTGTAAAACCATCCCAAAATTTGGCACCAAGGGAACTGCTGGCAATTTGAACTCGAGCTAGCTAGGGAGTCTAGGAAGCCTTGGGTGACAATTCCAAAGCTTTGGCAGTGCAGCTTAGGGAAGCTTCACATGCAAACATCTCAAATCAATTTCCCTAATGGCTAGATTCAGCATTCCCGGGTCCCTGGGGAGCAGCCAATGTGCCACGGGGCACCCCAGGAATGA
Source organism: Aotus nancymaae (assembly GCF_030222135.1). Taxonomy (NCBI): domain Eukaryota; kingdom Metazoa; phylum Chordata; class Mammalia; order Primates; family Aotidae; genus Aotus; species Aotus nancymaae. Next base: position 53,831,391 of record NW_026988431.1, on the reverse strand, counting down.
TATCTACAAATCCCCAACAGCTGGAAAAGGGCTAGGGAGAGAGAGGTCCAGGAGGAAGGGAACAAAATATTCTGATTTTAGATACAACTATCATAACTATTAATGTAACTGCTACAATTTTGCCTAGAACTTATATCTTTTGAAAATCTACAAGCCACAGTAGGGGGGAAAGAGGCAGTAAAGGGAGTAGGATATATACACTCTATTTGGTTAACGTCAGAAATGAAATAATTGTACAAAGCAAAATTTGGAAGATGCCTTGTGAACCTCAGTTAGAGAGAAAGTTTGTAATTCATGCATCCAGCACCATCTATTAAGAAATTTTGCAGGACCCATAAACACTGATTTGCTAATTTAGTAGCTTTTCTTTTTCATCTTTATCAAAACATTGCTGCTTTCATTTTAGACAATAAAAATAACGGTGGAATTAAAAAATGTCTTTTCCTTGCTATTATACACTTTTGTGCTATGTTAAAAATAAAGAAAGTTGACCATGGGCTGTAAAGTGCTGACACCATTTATACTGATTTCAGTTCGATGGTGAGTGGGGCAACTCTCAGGCATCAGAACGTCCTGAATCTCCAAGCAAACTCAGCCACCTGGCCTGGCCGTCACTGCTCACAGCCAGCATTTGTTTTCCACATTCCCTTCCCTGTCCCCACCCCAAATATTGATACAGCCACATATTCAATGTCTTTCCATAGGCAAATGCTTAAATCTAAAATGGTAGCAGATATTTTGCACTAGAAGATTCTATGGCAAAAAAACAATAACCAAGGTTCTATCCGTAACGCTGGAACATACAGTATACAAAAGTAAGCAAATCTCATGGGAAACCATTAGCAATTCTCACTGCAGTCAAAGAACAGTAAGTAAGCGCTTGGAGGAATCATGACAGATTGCAGCCCTCCGCAACCCCAAGGCAGTCTCTTCACTCTCTCAGGTTCTCTCCTGGACACTGCTTTGGAAAAGCTCTACAGCAGCAGGAGGGGAGCGGGCAGGGCTCCGAGGGGAGGAGGTGGCGGGTGAATGAGGACTATAGGAAGCTGTAACCACAAATGCACACGGGGAAAGAACAAAACCAGGTGGATACAGAGGGGTGGGAGGCAACGAAAGTTTTGTTTGATTGTTTGAGTCACGCAGTCAGGCAGAGAGTCATATAAAATAAATGCAGGTCTTGGGAAGTATTTTATAAGTTAATTTTCTCTAAATTAACTTATAAAATACCATGTTTGGAGAAATGATACATTAGTGATACAGGAAATGGAGAGCAGCAAGCCAGGCCCCAAAATAATTCTGGCCCACTTGTCAATACGGGTTCGTGCTTGAATTCTCAGCTTGCTGTGTTGCCATTGCCGGGTCCCTCTGCTGCCTTCCCTGCAGGCCACAGAGGGCGGTTTGTGTTTGCCTGGGGAAAGCTACCTGATGTGGATGGATATTTGCAACCAAATGATAAAGGCTGCTGCCTTTCCATTGTCAAGGAGAAGCTCGTCCCAGTAGTTTCCCACCAAATTCCAAGCTGCAGTAGCTGTGAACTCTGTACCTGGCTTCAGGGAACACACATACAGTTCTAGGCTACTGCTTCTCAGAACACTGCCTGAAACACACTTTGCCACTAGGACAAGGGCAAGGAAAAACACATAAAAGTGGCAGCGGAGCTCAGTGAACACTCCTTCCTCAATGCAAACAGCTGACCTGCCAGGGAACACTGTGACTCATTCAGTAGCGTTTCCATCTGCCGTTGGAAATGCAAGGAAACATCATTTTGGCTTGCTCTTGTCATTTCCCCTAACATGGTTTCTTGGTCATGTAAGACGAAAAATCGTGGTGTCTGTTGGTGAATTTAACAGCGCCCTGTACATACGGTAAGGACCAAGCAAAAGATTTCGGTCATGCATGATTAGGCTAAATGCACAAAGCCTGGTCAGGTGGTATATAAAGTCTGTTTAATAAAGGAAGCAAGGGAAAAGGGTCATTTCTGCTGTGCAGGCAGCTGCCACTGGTCTCCCATCCTTTCTGCTTCTCTCAGTCTCCAAGAGCAGCCAACGTAAAAGCCATTCCAAATCTGCTTCCAAGCTGCCTCTGAGCAGAAAACATGGGCTCAGAAGGACAAAGCATCCTTACGACACCTCTGTCTCTTGGCAGAGGGCGTTGCCACGTCAGCTCCTGGCCACTCACAGGTGACACAGTGGCCTGTCTCCTGCAGCACTGGGAGGCCTGTCCTGTCCATTGTTCCAAAGAGAGGACACAATAGCTGATGCCTGGAGGACCCTGAACAGGATCTTGAAAAGAATCCTGAGGGAGACTAAATGGCACATATGCTATTCATTTCATATACGTGAATCTACAGCTATTTATTCATATATTTTGGACACTGAATGAAAGAGTTGGGAAAACATAAAGAAACCATTTTCCAGCTTCTTACCTACATTGGCCAAGGGCACCTACAGTTCATCACTGATTATAGACCTAAGACCACCAGGGAGGGGGGATCCCATGTCTGGGATGGATGATCCTAATTACAACTCCCACACTTTTCACTAATTAAAAGAGACCAGTGTGTGAAAGTCCTTTAGTCTAAGGCAGCTGAGACCCCTGAAGGGTTCACTGCTCTTCTGTTTTGCTGCTATTCCTGAACTTCACCACCATGACTGTTATATTGTCAGGGCAGCCTCTGTAAAATGACTGTAAAACTATGCTCTTGGCCCCAAAGTGAGGTTCATCCAAGCGTTCCTTGATGAATCGAACTGCTTCTTCATTGCTGAAAGCATCCCAGAGGCCATCTGATGCCAAGATCATGAACTCAGGCTGAAGCTTGTCCAGGTCAAAGGTCAGGATGTCTGGGTCTGGGATGACCACGTTGAGATTTTTCAGCGGATAATCCCCTAGGGACCGAGACATGGCCAGGATTCCCTGGACCCTCCAAGAGCCATTGAAACTGATGAAACCACCTAGAAAGACAGGATGAGCCCATTAGTTTAACCAGCTGATGTCTCACATACCTGGGATAGTCTAGGTGTGTGCGCAACAGGGTGACTGACTTCATGTGAGCTGGGCTGTGGGCACTCCTTTTAACCCCATCACTCCTGGGACCTGCTGCATGGCATAACTCTACCACTTGATCTTCATACCCTCATCCTGGCATCTTGAAGAACTTCAAGAATATATCAATAAGACTACTGAAGGTAGGGGATACATACGGGGAAGGGCATTGGTTTTCACTTAACACCATAGTGGCTCAGTGATTGACAGTAAAGAACGTGAGGGTAGGGATTCGAGGAGAGTGGCAAAGGAATGCTGAAAGGCAGGTGGACAGGCACCAGGACACCACTGGTATACATCATTTGGTCTGAGGCCACCCTTAAGTGTGCCTATATAGATCTCAAAACAGCTCTCTCCCCCTAAATAGGATCGAGATTAAGAAAAAGCACATACTAGTGCAGTCATGAAAGGCTCAGGTCAGATTACTTGGATTTAATTCCTGGCTCTGTCTCTTCTAGCCATGTCCTACTTTGGATGAGGAACTCTTTCTCTGATCCTCAGTCTCCCTGGCTACAAAATGGAGACAGTATCTATTTCATTGGGTTGATGAGAAATAAAGGTCTTATTCCACAGAAGTCATCTGGCATAGTCCCTGAACATATTATGCACTTAATAATTGTATCTATTATTTTTGTCTTCATTCGCATATTTGTCAGATATTTACTGAATATCTACTCCATACAAGGCAATGTGCAGGATATGAAGTTATACCAGATCCAGACCTTCCCTTAAAAAAGTAGCCAGCCTGGCAGGAGAATTAAGTCACAAATATTAAATACTATAAGCACAAAGTGGTATTCTTTCAGGAGGAGACCAGTGTCTGCTAAATGCTGTAGGCAGATGGAGAAGGGAGGGGTGGTTTCCAGTCCTGATGATGAGGTAGAAGTGAACATTAAAGGTGGACTTTGAGCGATGTGTAAAACATCTGTGAGCAGGATCTGCAGGAGAACATCCCAGGAAGTATGGTCTGGTAGGCAAGAGCATAAAACCCAGTTTTGGGTTTCAACCCTGGTCTCACTATTCACTAGCCGTGTGTGCTTGGGCACATAAGCCTCTGTGAAGTTCCAGTTTGTTGGCCACAAAATGAGAACAATATTATCAGCCTCTTAAGACAGGCACAGAGAACTTGTGTAAAGTGCTGGGCTTTGCTCCCAGCACAGGGTGAGCACACAATAAATGACAGCTAATGTTGTTGGAAACAGTATAAGGAGTGGCCACAGAAAGACCAACATGTATTTGGCCCAGACTGGCTGGACCTTACTGTCATGCTAAGCAGGAGGGGGAAAGATGTCCTGAAAAGAGGCTGAGGCCAGAGAAAACACACATAAAGATGGTAAAACCAGCTGGGCACAGTGGCTTATGCCTGTAATCTCAACACTTTGGGAAGTGGAGGGGGTGGATCATGAGGTCAAGAGATCGAGACTATCCTAGCCAACAGGGTGAAACCCAGTATCTATTAAAAATATAAAAATTAGCTGGGTGTGGTAGCACACGCCTGTAATCCCAGGTACTTGGGAGGCTAAGGCAAGAGAATCACTTGAACTGGGACTTGGGAGGTAGAGGTTGCAGTGAGCTGAGATCATGCCACTACACTCCAGCCTGGTGACAGAGTGAGGTCTCAAAAAAAATAAGATGGTAAAACCAATCACTGTTTCTTAAGCCTTGCTATAAAATACGCCCTTGATCAAATTATGTAAAAGAACAAAGGTTAGATTAACCTCCTTGGAGATGTTGTCCAAATCTGCTTCTATAAAGAATCAATGTAGGGTACAGGTGTGGGTAGTGGGTATGGCAGGGAAGAAGAGGAAGGATAAAATGGTCATGACAATTCAGAAGAGAGCACTGAATGGTAAGATGACATTTTCAGGTGTATTGTGTAACATCCTTGCCTGTGCTGATGCAAGAGTGGGCTAACTGCATACTCACAGTGGACTCTTACAGGGAGATGGTGTCTTTATAAGTAGGAAGCAAGAGAACTTTGCTCCTACTGTCTGGAGGTCATCAAAGCTTGATAGATGCTCCTAAAATATCCTTTGTTCCATCCCATCAACAGAAAACCTGACCAATGCTTTCCTTAAAAATTATTTTGCAACTCAAGCAGTCACTGAAGCAGGAGGTTGTAATAAAATTCAACACATTTTGACTTAATAGTATGGTTCCCTACTGTGAAAATTCAAATGTCGATCAGGTTCATTCAATTCATTCATTGGGCAGAAACTGACTATAGACATAGACAGTCAATGTGCAGAGTAACCCAGACAGCAGGGGCCCATCCTGGTGAGACTAGTGGACATGAGCCCCCGACTTACTCCCCTCTGACTGCTGGCTGGCTGCCTGGCACATCACAAAGGGCATACATCCTCCAGCTGTCAGTCTGAGGAGTGAAAGAATTCTTGCCTTCCATAAGTATAAAGGTATCCTCTGAAATCGAATTATGAAAATGTAATCAACTGATATGCTTCAAGTCTTTGTCCAAATGTCACTCTAGCAAGGTCTACACAGGCCACACTACTTAAAACTGCAACTCCCTGGCTGGGCGCAGTGGCTGACACCTGTAATCCCAGCACTCTGGGAGGCTGAGCTGGGAGGATCACAAGGTCAGCAGATCGAGACCATCCTGGCCAACATGGTGAAACCCCGTCTTTACTAAAAATACAAAAATTAGCTGGGCATGGTAGCACATGCCTGTAATCTCAGCTGCTCTGGAGGCTGAGGCAGGAGAATAGCTGGAACCCAGGAAGTGAAGGTTGCAGTGAGCCAAGATCACACCAATGCATTCCAGCCTGGTGACAGAGTGAGACTCAGTCTCAAAAAAACAAAACAAAACGAAACAAAACATCCTGCAATTCCCCGACACTCCCTCCCCTTACCTGCTTCATGTCTTTCCATAGCAGTTATCACCTTCTAATACACTATAAGACTCACTTATTTTTACTTATTTTTTTTGTTGTTGTTAATGTCTATTTCCTCTATTCCCCACCCCCATGCCAATTTCAGAATGTAAGTTTCATGAAACAGGAAACCCATTGGGAATGGGCTTTGTTTTATCCCCAGCTCCTAGAATATTGAATAAACAGATGAATGAATGATAAGGGATCCCTCTACCCATAACCTTGCGCTGAAATAGTTACTTATACTAGGCACTAAGCCATATGCTCAAGGTAAAGAGATGAACAAAACCAAGTTCCTGCCTTTAAAGAGGTGACAGGAAGGCAGGACAGATAGGAGAGCCAGGTATGTTCACGTGTTGTAAGAGGTGACCCAAGATGTCCACATAGGATGCTGGGGAAAGGCAGAGGGGTATTCACCCCAGACTGGGAAGGCCCTTGCCACAGTGTGACACAAAAGGTTTCCAAAAGAATACCTTAAACTGAATCTTATGGGACAAGTAATTGTCACCTAGAACAGCACTTGCAAAGGCACAGAGGTCTTTTGAGGAACGGTTAGTTGTTTGGCATGGCTCCGAGGGAAGCAACAGGCTAGAGAAAGGTGAGGCCCAGGGGCCCAAAGATCTTATTAGCGTTTAAACTGGAAATGGGCTTTTGAGTTCTTTTGGAATCTTTGGCTATGAAGAAGGGCAGATTTATCTGATAGGCAACGTTACAAAGTCAATCTCAGTTACCTCAGTAGCAGCCTCTGTATAGCTCTAATACAGGGTAACTGAACATTTTATCCAGGAACCTTCCAAGCAAGCTGCCTTGTTCACCAGCAAGACAGCAGACATTTCTTGGAGATGTTCACAAGCTCACCTGCTCTCTTTATCCTTTTTCGTTCCTTCAATTGGTAAGGCTTGTGATCATGAGACAAAGGAATAGCGTTCCCATCTTTGTCACACAGGACCCCGCGCGAGTCACCCACGTTGGCCACTGTGAGGTCTTTATCTGACAGCAGAGCAATCAAACATGTTGTGCCTAAAAAAACAGAAGACAGACAATGTGGGAGGTCAGCAGTGCATTCACATCCACTGCTTCTTGTGGTAACTGATTCTTCAGTCATGCAAATTGCTTCTGCTGGGTGAGAATCTGACTCCAGCCACTCTGGGAATAATGGCTGTTCACTTCGACAACAATGATCAAATCTGACAGTCAATTTTCTTAACCATGTTAGAGTGTCACTAAAATAGGCTAGGATAACATTATAATTTTCCTAAATCATTTTGTCTCTGCTACTCTTAAACACGTATCACATTTAAAAGGATTAGGAGAGAAACAAAATCAGTTTGACGTTTCAGTCAGTTGATACACATTTTAGGCTTCTGCTTGGTCTGAGTTTCTGTGAAGTCCCAGTTGGAAATGGGAAGAATGGGGGGTGTGGTGGGCTTCTCATTTCTAGGAGGGCCTAGAAATGCCAATAGCCGAATCCTGTGGAACATGAGAAGCTGCTGATGTCAGGACAGGTTGAGCCTGCCTATTCAAAGTCTGACAACAAAGACTGGTGGCCAGAAACAGGTCAGCTCCAGGGTGTGATGGAGGCGGAACATAAAGACAGAAGCAGAAAAAGCTCTGGTGATGACAGAACTGAGGCCTAGGGAGAGGGTGGTCCAAGTCAGAAGCAAGCAAGACTGAAGACCTGCTTGCCTGAAGCACACACAAGACACGAAGGACAAACTCTCCTCAAATCCTTTTTAAAATGGGAATGGATAAAAGCAAACAGAGTTGAACAGTCTGGTCTAGTTGCAGCCTTCTCTGTCCAGCTCCTTTCTGTTCACCTCTTCTTTTTTGACAGCGCCACTCAATATGCAAATACCTGCTGAAATGCACAACCTGTTCAGCTCTTGCCTCAAAGGTATCTCCCTTACTTGTTAAAATTATGCATTAATTAGTCTTCATTAACATTTCATTCCTCGTTAAGGTCATATTCCATAACAAAAATGTAAACTGTATCCAAATGGCACTTAAGTTTTCATGGAACAACAAAAAAGACTAATTTTTTTTCTTTTTTTAAGAGACTGGGTCTTGCTCTGTGATCTAGGCTAGAGAGCAATGGTGTGATCATAGCTTACTGAAACCTCAAATTCCTTGGCTTAAGCAATTACCCCACCTCCGCCTCTGGAGTAGCTGGGACTACAAGTACATGCCGTGGTGCTGGCTTGAAAACAAACACTAAATTCTTTTTTTTTTTTTTTTAAATTTTACTTTAAGTTCAGGGAGCCATGTGCAGAATATGCAGGTTTGTTACACAGGAATACACGTGCCATGGTGGTTTGCTACACCCATCAACCTGTCATCTAGGTTTTGAGCCCCGCATGCATTAGGTATTTGTCCTAATGCTCCCTCTCCTTGCTCCACACTCCCAACAGGCCCCAGTGTGTGATGTTCCCCACCCTGTGCCCATATGTTCTCATTGTTCAGCTCCCACTTATGAGTGAGAACATGTGATGTTTGGTTTTCTGTTCCAGTGTTAGTTTGCTGAGAATGATGGCTTCCGGGTTCATCCATGTTCCGGCAAAGGACAATTCTTTCATTCTTTTTTATGGTGTATATGTGCCACATTTTCTTTATCCAGTCTATCACTGATGGGAATTTAGGTTAGTTCCAAGTCTTTGCTTGCAATAGTGCCACAATAAACATAAATGTGTATGTGTCTTTATAGTAGAATGATTTATAATCCTTTGGGTATATACCCAGTAATGGGATTGCTGGGTCAAATGATATTTCTGGTTCTAGATCCTTGAGGAATCACCACACTGTCTTCCACAATGGTTGAACTAATTTATGCTCCAAACAACAGAAAATAAACACTGAATTCTTAAATAGACATAAAGAATACAAAAGACTTTGGGGAAAAAGGCTAATCTCATAGATTATCAAAGCAATTTTTAAAAGTGAGAAGAATGAAAATGTAAGCAAAAGCACAATCCAAACAATTAGAAATTGTTGTTCTCAGTTTTTGATACTGTTTTTTCGATATTGGAAACTGAAATTTTGGTCTTCAACATATCCTTACTTTGTCTTCAAGTATCTGATTGAGTTAAATTGTCCCACAAAGTCATGGCGTAAATTCTCCTATAAGGCACATTCTTAGAGTTTGAAAGGTAATAGAAAGATTGCTTCACAGGATATTACATGGCTTGTAGGCACTACTTCAGCATCTCTCTTGGAGTCCTCTCTCTATAGGACCCTCTTCCCTTCTCACGCTGTGCTTTCTGGGTGAGCATGTCGCTGACCTTTGCTTCCAAACAATCTAAGTCTACGCAGCTAGCCTGGCTGACACTCCTGAGGTCTACACCAACTGCCTAGGAGGTGTTTCCATTTGCCTATACTCCAGGGGATCCAAGGAAAGGCTTTAGGGCCTCCATGAGAGGGAAGGGAAGGAATCCACCTGGCTGAGTTAAAGGCTTCTTCCCCAGCCGTATTTCAACTAGGACAGCTCTACATCCACCTGTCAACAGCTAACAAGTGAGCTGCCATGCAAGATTTCTTTTTCAAAAAGGGACAAGGAGTCATTCCTATAGCCAGAAAAAAAATTAAAATTTAGTTCCATATTCGATTAAGAATCACTGAAGGGTTTTAAGCAGGATAGTGACAAAATGAGATTCATGTTTTAAAAGATGATTCCAGGGGCAAGGTAGAAGACAGATAAATTGGGAGCAGTGAGAACAGGTAGGGTTAATGAGGCTCTGAATTAGTGTAGTAAATACAGGGACAAACGATAGGTGATGGGTTCTTATTTTTTATTTTGTAGAGATGGATTCTCAGTATATTGCCCAGACTGGTTTTGAACTCCTTGCCTCAAAGGTTCCTCCTGCTGGCCTTCTACAGGGCTAGGACTACGGTTGTGGGCCACTTTGCCCAGCTCCTGTGACAAGTTTTTAAAAGCCAGAATAGACCAGTCACAGAAATTGAGAAGAATAAAAGATAAGGGAAGAAGTTTAGTATAACACCCTTATATCTAGATGGGAGAAACTGGGCATTCCATGGACATTGACTCAAGAAAATGTCTGCTGTGGTTTCTGAGAAAGGCTTTCTTTTCCACTAAAAGAGGCACAGAGCAGGCAATGACTGTTTATTTGGCCTAGAGTTAGCCTATGTGTTTCCCAGAAGTGTGGCAGCCATCTTCCAGCTATGAAGGGATAGCCCTTAGGGTCATGAGTGCAGTGAATGCAGGATGGTAGAGCACAGAGGCAAACAGGAGAGAGCCTGAGTCCCAGAGAATATCAGGGAACTGCTAAGCCAGCCTAGAACTGCCCTGTCCTTGTTCTATGAGACAAGAAATGCCTTTCTTGTTCGATACTTTTTGAGTTGAATTTTTTTGTTTTGTTCCTTGTAATATCTGAATTTGATGAGGGATTTAGAGTGTGGTTGTTTAGCTACACAGTTGTCCTTCGGTATCTGTTGGGGATTGGTTTTAGCACCCGTTACCGATACCAAAATCCATGGATGGCCAAGTCCCTTATATAAAATGGCTTAGTATTTGCATATAATCTATATACATCTTCTTGTATACTTTAAATCATCTCTAGATTACTTTTTTTTTTTTTTTTGAGACAGAGTTTCGCTCTTGTTACCCAGGCTGGAGTGCAATGGCGCAATCTCGGCTCACCGCAACCTCCGCCTCCTGGGTTCAGGCAATTCTCCTGCCTCAGCCTCCCGAGTAGCTGGGATTACAGGCACGTGCCACCATGCCCAGCTAATTTTTTGTATTATTAGTAGAGACGGGGTTTCACCATGCTGACCAGGATGGTCTCGATCTCTTGACCTCGTGATCCACCCGCCTCGGCCTCCCAAAGTGCTGGGATTACAGGCGTGAGCCAGCGCGCCCGGCCCTCTAGATTACTTTTAATACCTCATACAATGTAAATGCTTTGTAAATAGTTGTTATATTGTTTTTTGATTTATATTATTTTTACATTTTTTTAATTGCTTTAAAAAATATTTTTGATCTGTGGTTGGTTGAATCCACAATGTAGACCCCATGGACATGAAGGGCCAACTGTACTCACACACTATTGAACATACTTAAGATTTATGATCAGACCTTGCCAAAAACAAATCCTACTGTTTCTATGGGTAAATTAAGATCTAGCTAATGGTGAAGTTTTCAGGAATATACTGCCTATGCTAGCAACAGACTCTTAGACCTGGCCAAAATGGGTGAGCCCCAGATGGCAGGGTTAAGAGTTTAGGTAGTATTCTGAATTACTGAAATGTCTCCATTCCCCTCTCTACAGAGGAAACCCGCCCCTAACCTGAGTGAGGTCTGTGTGGTTGTGGAGACATAATATGTGCTAAGCAATGCTGAGCACTGTGGGGAAGGATCAAGAATGATCTGAAACAAACCAGGACACCACAACCAATGTATTGTTTGGGCTTTGCAGTTTTAGCTCAGGATTATAATAGACAGCTTACAATCTAATCTTACTTGAGAGAACAAACTGCTTGTTGCTAGGAAACTCCAGAAAAAAAACATTGTACCCAAGATAAAATGAAAAAAAATCATCTTCTTTTTAATACTTGAGACAAAACACTGGCAGAGTCTGGCTATTAATTCTGAGATAAAATATTTATTCCATCATAGCACTATATTTATCAAAAATACCAGGGCCTGACAATGTTACTTAATTCTGAACCTCAGGATATTTCTTTTTCTTTTTTTTTTTTGAGATGGAGTTTCACTCTTGTTGTCCAGGCTGGAGGGGATATTTCTATATTAACAATTTAATCTAGATAATAACTTAATTCCAAATCTGAAAGAGACCTTGGAAATTTAACCTAATAACCTTATCTCACAGGTTAAAAAAAAATCCCAAAAAGTTAAAAAAAAAAAAAACAAAGTGAATTCACATGGACTAGACTTCAATGTCCTATCTAAATGGGGTTTGGCAAGTTATTTGACTTTTAAGCCTCAGAAAATGGCAGATAATCCACTCCATTGCTCAAGCCAGAACCTAAGAATCATCTTCAATTTTTCTCTTTTCCTCTTTCCTCACATTTAATCCATCACTAAGTTCTGCTACTCTTACCTCTAAAATATGTTAAACCCTTCCAGTTCTCTTGTTCTCACTGCATTGACTCCAGTCCAAACCACTGTCATTTTAGCTTCTCGTTATTCAGTGGTCCAGGTGAGAAACAATGGTGGTGGCAAGTCCTGCAAGACCTGGCCCATGGCTAGTTTGTCTAATATCATGTCACGCCACTCCCTTCCTTGCTCAAGACCTCCCTCCTGTTGCCCATACATGCCAACCTTTTGTCATCTCTGGGCTTTTGTTCTCTCTGCCTTGTATGTTCTCCTGTCCTTGACAATGGCTGAATGATCCATATGAAGATGTTGTAGCTCAAGTGTGGCATCTTCAGAGAGGCCTTTTCTGACACAGATTGCATTTCCTCTTTATTTTGTTTATTCCCTTTACAACACACAATTATGTAGATACGCTGCTTATTTACTTAGACTATTTATTTACTTCGTGTAGATATGTTGCTTATGTAGATATGCTGCTTATGTAGATATGTTGTAGATATGTAGATATGCTGCTTATTATGTAGATATTGTTATGTAGATATGCTGCTTATTTACTTAGACTATTTGTTTACTTAGTGTAGATATGTTGCTTATGTAGATATGTTGTAGATATGTAGATATGTTGTAGATATGTAGACATGTAGATATGTTGATATGTTGTAGATATGTAGATATGCTGCTTATTATGTAGATATTGTTATGTAGATATGCTGCTTATTTACTTAGACTATTTGTTTACTTAGTGTCAATCTTCCCCTTTGGAATATAAACTTCACAAGGAATATTAGTCCATTTTCACACTGCTATAAAAAATACCTGATTCTGGGTAATTTATAAAGAAAAGGGGTTTAATTGGCTCATGTTTCTGGAAGCTATACTGGAAGTATAGTGGCTTCTGCTTCTGACGGGGCCTCAGGAAGCTTCTAATCATGGCAGAAGGCAAAGGGGGCATGAGGCACTTCACACAGCTGGAGCAGGAGGAAGGGGATGGGGGAGGTGCAATACACTTTTAAACAACCAGATCTCACAAGAACTCACTATAACAAGAACAGCACCAAGAGGGATGGTGATAATATTGTGCCCAAGAGAAAATGAAAAAATCATTTTTTTTTTCTCATTCACGAGAAACTGCCCCCATGATCCAATCACCTCCCAACAGGGGCCCCACCTCCAACAACAGGGATTACAATTTGACATGAGATTTGGGCAGTGACACAGGTACAAAGCATATGAGAAGTTTTGGATTTTCCCACTAGAATGCTAATGTCTAGAATATCAAAAGCACCCAATATTTGCTAAATAGACAAAATAATAGACGAATGAATAAACGTTCACACATAATGTCCTGACGTGACATAATGCTAAGCTCCTAATGTCTTGCTCTGACAGGTCAGCCCAGTTCAGAATCACAATGGACAACACCATCATCCAGCTATTGCCATACAAGGAGCTATCAGATGTAGCAAAATACACTTGACACATTGATGAAAACACGAAGACCCTCCTGTACGTGTACAGCACATGCTCATGCACACTCCTGGTAGGTGGAAAGAACTTCTGGCCCAGGTAGTCCCAAGTTCTTTCCTCCATCCAGGATTCTGGTCCAGTGCAAGTAACACATGGGTAGGGCTTCCACCCTCACCACACCTTCCAAAGCCATGGCACCTTGTGAAGTAATAAAGGTGCATCACGATGGTCATTATGAGGACAATCTGTCTGCTTCTGAACTCAATATGTACTTCAGCAAAATGGGCACGTTTTTGTGTTGGCCTAATAATTCTTGTTTTCCTTGGGGAAGACACGCAAATGCAAATTATGTATCAGTCTATTCCTCTAAACCAATATACTCCCCTCTGATTTAATTTCTGGAATGCAGACAAAGTAAAAGTACACAAAAAAGTTATTCTAAACTGAACTAAATATTTGGGTTGGATATTAGACAATTCATTTGACAAGTAGAGTTTGAGAAAACTGTAAATCCTAGTGAGGGTTAAGTACTTGGGGTATCTCAGATATCTTTTAAACTCCTAGTTATAATTACTTTCTCAGTTAAATTCATAACAAAGTTGTAATAACAATTTGTTCAGTACTATAAACTCTACTAAGTGGCTCACAAACATACTTGCAATTGATTCCAAACATTCAGGGTGGGGAGGGCAGGTATTCTCCCTCTAAGCAGATGAGGAAAATGGGACTCAGAAACCTCAGATGTCTTATCCTTCATGCCCACCCCAATCCTCAGCCCCTCCTCCAGCATTATGAGTCTGTGCAGTGTACAAAGCACTATTATAAAAATAGTTTCTTATCCATGAAACTTCCTTTTTTTTTTAGAAAGAAAGAAAGAAAAAAAAAGAATGAAGAAGAGGAAGAAAAAGGAAGAGAAAGAGAGAGAGAGAATGGGAGTATTGCTTTCTTGCCCAGGCTAGAATGCAGTTTAGTAATGGGTATTGAAAACCTCTTTTATACCAATAATTATACTTAATGATGTAGACAGGAAGGAATAAGGGAAGAAAATAACAAACAAGCAGCCAACCAATATTTCATTTAAACCTATGAAATGCTATGCAATTACTGAGGAGTGATTTACTTCCAATTATGTAGTCACTTTTGGAATAGGTGTGAGATGGTAATGTATGTTTTGTGTATTTGAAGTGAAGAGTTCTATAAATGTTTATTAAGTTTACTTGTTCCAGGTCTGAGTTCAAGTCCTGAATGTCCTTGTTAATTTTCTGTCTCGTTGATCTATAGAATCGTTAGCTCTTCTTGTTACACTGATCCTTTTGCCATTATGTGATGTCCTTCTTTGCCTCTTTTGATCTTTGTTGCTTTAAAGTCTACTTTATCAGAGGCGAGAATTGCATCTCACGCTTTTTGTTTATTTGTTTATTTTTACTCTCTGTTTGGTTGGTAAATCTTCCTCCTTCTCTTTGTTTTGAGTCTTTGTGTATCGTTGCATGTGAGATGGGTCTGGATGCAGCATACCGATGGGTTTTGGCTTTTTATCCAATTAGAATATATATAAGTTTAATACTGGCATTTGATGCTAGCTGGCTGTTTTGCCCATTAGTTGGTGTAAATTTTTCATTGTGTTAATACTCTTTGCTTTTTGATATATTTTTGGAAAGGCTGATATTGGTTGTTCCTTTATATGTATAGTGCTTCTTTCAGAAGCTCTTGTAAAGCAGGCCTGGTGGTGGTGAAGTCTCTAAGTACTTGTTTGTTCGCAAAAGATTTAATTTTTCCTTCGCTCATAAAGCTTAGTTTGGCTGGATATGAAATTCTGGGTTGAAAGTTCTTTTCTTTAAGGATGTTAAATATTGGTCCCCACTCTTTTCTGGCTTGTAGGGTTTCTGCTGAGAGATCTGCTGTAAGTCTGATAGGTTTCCCTTTATGGGTAACCTGACCTCTCTCTCTGGCTGCCCTTAGTATTTTCTCCTTCATTTCAACCCTAATAAATCTGTTATGTGTCTTGGGGTTGGTCTTCTTGAAAAATATATTTGTGGTGCTCTCTGTATTACCTGGAGTTGAATATTACCCTGCCTTGCCAGGTTGGGAAAGTTTTCCTGAATGATATCCTGAAGAGTATTTTCCAACTTGGGTTCATTCTCTTCATCACATTCAGGTACACCTAACAAACGTAAATTAGGTCTTTTCACATAGTCCCATATTTCCTGGAGACTTTGCTCATTCCTTTTTATCCTTTTTTCTCCAATCTTGTCTTCTCGTTTCATTTCACTGAGCTGGTCCTCGACTTTTGATATCCTTTCTTCTGCTTGATCAATTCGATTGTTTAAACTTGTGCATACTTCGTGAAGTTCTCGTGTTGTGTTTTTCAGCTCCATCAATTCACTTATATTCCTCTCTAAATTGTCCATTCTCGTTAACATTTCGTCGAACCTTTTTTCAAGGTTCTTAGTTTCTTTGCATTGGGTTAGAACAAGTTGTTTTAATTCACAGAAGTTTCTTATCACCCACGTTTTGAAACCTGCTTCTGTTATTGGAACACACTTGTTCTCCATTAAGCCTTGTTCCATTACTGATGAGGAATTGCGATCCCCTGTAGAGGGAGAGGCATTCTGATTTTGAGTATTCTCTGCCTTTTTAGGCTGGTTTCTTCCCTTCATTATATATTTATCCCTCTGTTGTCTTTGTAATTACCGACTTTCTAACTAGGTCTCTGAGCGGACGTCCAACTTGTTGATTCCCAGCGCCGATATCTGAGCAATCCACTGCGCCAGCCAAAACAGCGGTGTTAAGATTGATGGTGCTTTTCTGCCCGGGAATCTCTGGACTCTGCACCAAGAACTGCCGCACTAAGGCACCAGCAAAACCGCCGCGCCAGCCACAAGAGTCACTCTGGCGATCCGTGGGGCTCCTCTGCTGGGAATCTCTCGGTCCATGAGCAACAAATATTCGTCTGAAAGTGTGGCGTCCTCTCGTTCTCTGCGCTTTCACTGGGAGCTATGAGCCCGAGCTGCTAGTGATCAGCCATCTTGGATCTCTCTCTTATCCATGAAACTTCAAGTGTCTTAGCCATGATTACATTGCTCAATGCATATGTGCTGAATGACTAAATGACTAAAAAACTTGGGAATCCAGAATTGTTATTTTGGTAATAATAAAAATGATGGACCTTACTATTTAAACATTTTATTATAATGCTAAACATTTTATTTATGTTATATACTTAACCTCTCTGGAACTCAAAAACAAGAGGGTTGGATTAATTAACCTCTCAGCCCCTGTCAGCTTGAATATTATGCAGATCTTAAATTGAAATTGCAAACTCCAATGCTTTCAGGTCAGGTATAAAAAAAATCTTGGCCTTCTTTACCCTGCTACTTTTGTTAGGAACTGGGTTCTAAAACATTTTTCAGCTCTAAGGAAGGGCAAGCATGATGACAAGTGAAACTGACATCAGGTTTCAGTGTTGGGGCTACAAAAGGGAGTCGGGGGTCAGGGCTTGTGACAAACGGAAAACATGTGCTCAGGGGAAAGCAGTTCCTCTGCGACAAAAACAGCTGCCATGTAGCAATGCAGGTCCACTGTGAATGTTTCCTCAGAATTTTCAAGAGAAGTCGTTTTTGTATGAACTCTCCTGATTTTTAAATGTTGGCACCTTTTATTTTAAAAAACAGTACAAGCCAAGCAAAAGGCAGCTGTTGATCAAATCTGGGTCAGCTGTGGTGGTCCTGTGCTCTTAGGCTTTCTATTAAAGCCCAAGATTACTATGCTTCTTCATAGTACACATTTGTATAACAATAGAGATGACAATGAAACCTTACACTTCTGGTCTGTTTTATGAGTCGTGAAGTGTTTCCTTACCCATTCTGGCATTCAATTCTCAAAACTCATCAGACAGGGAGGAATGATCAAATCTACCTTATAAATGCATAAATTGGGTGATGACAGCTCAAGTATTTGTTTAAGGTCATGTGACTAGTTAGGTGAGGTGGAGGAGGGAAGGGATGACAACAGACACCTGTGTTCTGCAGCTGAGGAAAATGTTTGCATCACATCTCATAGCGGTCAAGCTGCCAACTTACTGTACATCACATACCATACTATTTCTATGCCTTATTTAAGATTCTTTGACCCATTAGACTGGAAGTCCCTTTTAGGGCCAGGAAGATGCCTTATTCATTGCTGTATTCTTTTCTTGTTTGTTTTGTTTTATTTTGAGAAAGAGTTTTGCTCTTGTTGCCCAGGCTGGAGTGGCATGATCTCAGCTCACTGCAACACCCACCTCCTGGGTTCAAGAGATTCTCCTGCCTCAGTCACCCAAGTAGCTGGGATTATAATCATGTGCTACCATGCCCAGCTAATTTTTGTATTTTTAGTAGAGATGGGGTTTCACCAGATTGGTCAAGTTGGTCTTGAACTCCTGACCTCAGGTGATCCGCTTGCCTTGGCCTCCCAAACTGCTGGGATTTCAGGTGTGAGCCACCGTGCCCAGCCCATTGCTGTATTCTTATAAGAGTGCTTTGTACACTGTACAAACTCATAATGCTGGGGGAGAGGCTAAGGATGGGGGTGGGAGTGAAAGAAATGGGTGCTTTTCAATTTACACCTACTGATTGTACTACTTGTACAATTTACCCCTTATACTAGGCAAATATAAACACTCTAACCATGTCCACACACATACTCTTATTTAAAAAAATATTAACAGGGCTATCTAGGTGATAGGATTTTGGACCTTTTTGTTTTCTTCTTTATATTTTCCTGCATTCAGATGAATTTAATGTTATTTAAATGTTGTAGTAAGGTGAAGTTTTACTCATTCACAATGTTTCAGGAGCATATTTACTGCATCAAGCAAAGTATACAAGATATAAAACAAAATATAGAACTAACAATCCTGTTATAGAGAGTTAGATGGTAGATGGAAAAGGACTCCGAGGAATAGCAGTGACAATGATGACAGCAGCTCTTCCAGTAGTTCACATTCAGATTCAGATTCAAGTATCAGTGATGATCCATCAGTGTCGGGGTGACAAGAGAGCCTCAGCTTCTTTTAGGCTCTCCCTGCACTGCCTTGCTGTATCTCTAAGCAGTGCCACCCAATTCTTCCCCTCAGAGGAAACATTCTGCCCTGGGTGCCAATCAAGATCCTCACTCCCTTGCCCCCCTCCAAACTTTCTGTAGGCACACGGTTATGATTTTAAAATTGGGGTCATTGAGGCCAGGCGTGGTGGCTCACACCTGTAATCTCAGCACTTTGAGAGGCCTAGGCGGGTGGATCATGAGGTCAAGAGTTCAAGACCAGCCTGGCCAACATAATGAAACCCTGTCTCTACTAAAAATACAAAAAAAATTAGCCAAGCATGTTGGTGGGCACCTGTAGTCCCAGCTACTTGGGAGGCTGACGCAGAGAATTGCTTGAACCCAGGATGAGGAGGGTGTAGTGAGCTGAGATCATGCCACTGCTCTCCAGCCTAGGCGACAGAGTGAGACTTTGTCTCAAAAAAAAAAAATTGGGGTCATGAGAATCCTTATTATATGAAAATCCACCTTACTGCAACATTTTCTTAAGTGAGTGACATCACTTTTTATGTTATTGGGGTAGGGGTAGGAAGCTGGATGGGGTAGCGAAAGCTGTAGGGGATTAACATGGTTTTTATAAGCCTTGCTTGATAATGCACATGGACACTCACCCACACAATGCCAGACTGCTCATGCTAATAGCAGCTCCCTTCTCTGACATAAAATCTTTCCTATAAGGGAAATTTCCATTTTTGTTCTTTAGGAAAGAGAGAGAGAAAGAGATTGTGGAGGGTAGAGATGGGATGCATCCCCTTCAAGGGGTAACAGGGGAAGAGGAGAAAGGGGGCGAGACAGAGCTAGACATGCACACACTTCAAGGATTTCAGTGAAGGTGTTACAACAGCCAAAGGGCCATTCATTATACACAGCACGGGAGAATCAACACATTTATAGGATGAGGAGAAATAAAATCGGTTTATCTCGTAAAGCTTTGACAATGAATGTTAGTTCAGTAACACAATTTCAGGGCCTAGATGACATCAAGGCCTGATAATGGACAGAATTATATTGGAGTGTAACATATTGGAAAAAGAGCAGGTGAAGGGAGTCATTAATGAAAGTATCACATGGGAATGATAAGATCACTGTCAGCAGAGGTTTCCAGCCCCCATCTTCCATAGCCAACTCTGTGATCCACCCTGTCCCGAAACACAGATAAAGTACCAGGCAGCTCTCAGATAACACTCACTGACTCCTACTCCTGTCTGCATAATCTTTAAGTCTGCCAAAATCTGACCTGCCTAGAGCTTTTTATGAGTCTTTCTTCTAATAATCAATGCTATGGCATAGACAGACTTGTCAGAGATGATACCCTGTCCGGAAAACATCATAAACAAATAATAAGCTTTAATCTTTCTTTTCTCTCTTGTCTATTGCCTGAATCCTTGTGACCCCTGCTCTGACTTCGCTGAGAGGCAGGCTCTCATCAGAGTCATGTTAGTGTGTGTGGCTGAGCTAAGACCCTGTGTTACCTGACACATTAGTCTAACTCTGTGCAAGAAGCTATTAAATTAATACTAATCACGATTCAAATCACAGATCCATAGGTCCACTGTAATGTCTTGTAGTAAGGGGCTTGAAAGTTGTTTCATGTTAAGAGAGGGTTGGTAATTTAACGATCTATCTATATGGAAGGACATGAATGGGTCAAACTGTGACAGCTGCCATATACTGAGCATTCACCATGTATCAGGTTCTGTACTTAGTCCTTGGCATGCATAATTTATTTAATCCTAACAGCCTATGAGCTACTATTATTCTCACCTTACAGATGATAAAACTCAGATTATGTGACTAGCCCAAGGTCACACAGCTAGTAAGGGGCAGAACCCACCTAGAGTGTTGTTTTCAATGTCAAGGCAGGCTACTGCTACCTTGTGTTTAATTTTTTTGTGCAAACCAGAAAAAAGTTTCTCTTCATCAAGACCCTTTACTATTATGTCCATAAAATGGCCGTAATACATATTTAAGTCAACAATGACCACAGTGTGAATGATGCCTCCCAGCGCTGTGGAGTAATCCAAAATACACAACCATATGGGCAACCCTGCTTGGAGGTTGTATCCCGTACCCACTGACCCCAGGAAGAAAGACATCACAGGACAAGGTCAGTCAATGAGGAAGTTCAGCAGAAGCATATTAGGGGGTTTCTATTTCATGGAGAGACTGGTAGCAGCCCTAAAACCTGACCGGGAAGAGTGAAACATCTGAGGTAAAGGATATAATTAAGAACACACCAAGGCTTCTTCTTGAGAAACTAGAATAGCAAACCATCTTTGTGGGCTTTCAAGCAGAAGTAGTGATGGGACACACCCATATATGCAGAGAGGCTCATATGAATCTCCTGTACTGGGTGGAGATGGAAAGTCCCCTAAAATGAACCTCCTTGGGTCTTCCTTTACAGTAGAGGCTGCCTCAGTTTCCCCCATCACATGCTGAAGAGCAGAATGGCAGGAATAACATTTTATGAGAAATAGATCCATTACAAACCAGGATTTTTTTTTCCCTCTCTGATATTTTTGCATAAGCAAACATATCAAGTATTGAGTTTGACACAGGCTGAATGTGAGGCAGTCAACCTGATGACAAATTCTATTATTTTAAATCCTAGTGCTATATAGTTTAATTCTAGATACTTGGGCTCTTCCCCAGCAAACACAGTGATTAATAAGATGGCTAGAATAAACTAAGAAACAGTATATGAGTGCCAGAAGGATCTTTTTCACAAATGAGGTATGCCACCCTAAATATGAAAAACAATCTCTTTAGTGAGGGAGGTGGGGTCAGAATTCAAGCTTTCAGAATCTGATGGAGTAGTCATTTAATTTTCACACTTCACCAGAGTTAAAGTATAGATGTGTCATCTGATTCTCATGAATACTACCTTGAAATTGAAACGTTCTTCAACTTCACATTTCAATCGCTGTAATAATAATGTTTATTTCACACTTGGGTGCAGCCTATGGACACCCTTCTGGTCCTTCCTTTTCCGTTAATTATGAACATATTAAAGAAGGTTGCTTCCTAGTAAACCGATCACATGCACTGGAGGGTCTTAGGAAACCACAGCAGGTCCGCTTGCTGCAGGAGCCTTCTTACATACTCTCTGGGCATGACTATTTTGAGGTACAAGCAAGCAGACAAGCTTCTGTGATACTCATTAACATACTTCTCATAACTACTGCTGGCATTTCATTCAGATTATACCATGCTACTGAAATTAATTTATAATTACATAATCACAATGTGAATTCTAAGTCCAGTATGTTGTAATGGTAAATAAAATTAATTTCATGGTTGCTTTGATTCTTCCTACATAAGCCAGAGAAGCCCTGACCATATTTTTTCATGTCTTCATGTTATTTGAAGATTCTTCAGTGAGTTGTCTCACTTTTCTTGTAGGGTTCCCAGCAAATTATAAGTATAGTCTCTGCTTTTTTTATGAATGCTATGGGAGTGGGGTATAACAGGAACTTCTGAAATTGAGCTTTATTACAAGGGGCATTTGCCTTTCAATAAAAGGCAGAGAGGAGAAAGGCAAAGACAGGAAAAGGGGAGAAGGCTGAAAATGAGAGGCACAGCCTGAATCATCTGGTACTTAAAAGAGAATTACATTTTCTTTAATCTTTTTGTTCTTGGTGTAGAATCAACACTCTTCCCTACAGTATTAATTAAAAACAAACCTGCCCTTTGATATTATTAGGTTATCCTTATAAAAATGACCATATAATTATAATCTATTTATATATACATGTGTTGCTAGGATGATATTTAAAAATATTAATTAAGTTCCCATCCCCTTGCATGTATATGACCCTCTTCCATTCTGTCTGAGACACTCATTGTTCTTGGGACGATTAGCTATGGCCAAAATGCAAAAAATAAAAATAAATAGTTATGCTTAGCTTTTGAGTTTAAAGGAGATGGTGGAAATTCACAAGGCAACAATATTCTCAAGATAAAAATCTTTTTGCATGTTTATCAGCCAACGTTTTGGACCACATCCCAGGCCTATGAAGATGGAGCAAACAGTGAGTTTTCCTGCCCATGAGTCCTCTCTTCCTGCTCTCCCTGATGAGTAAGGCTGGCCAGACAGCAGGAGTATGAGTAGGGAAAGACGCAAGGGAGACAGAGGAAAACAAGAGGGAGTCTTTGATGTGAGGATCTCTAAGAATTATGTGGAGCTCAAAGCACAGAAGATTTAGAACTTGCTTTTCTGGGAATTGCCTGATAAATCATAAACCTTTGCTCCGGTATGGAGAGCCAAAGGCTGAATGAGAAGCTAACTGGACAGTTTAGTGAGAAGCAGAGAAAACTGCTGAGAACCTCTGGGCTCCACTGAGGGAGAAACAGCAACTCTCAGGAGCTTCAGCACTCCAATGAGTGGGCCTTCCAACCACAGGTCATAGAAACCCTGGGTCACCCCAGCAGATGCCAGGACAATAACACCATCCTGACACTTGGATTGTCCTGGGGAAAAGGGGGACAAAAATATAAGGTCAATTTGGTATTTACACAAAAGAACCTGAGAAAATCAGGAAATTATGGAATATACCTACAAATGAATGAAATAAGCCTTTGTAAAGCATGCTATTGATAGGTTCTGCAGTTACTCATAAATTAATTCCAGATGATATTTTCCATCCAAACAGAACATAGTCACTGATAACCTCACTCAAAGAGATAATGCTATCATGTGTATGTAGGATAAATAACCCCCAATCAGATTTTGGGCCAGTTTGATCCAAAAATATTATTAATTCTCTAGCTTGTTATGGGCTCAGCAGACCATAAAACTGACTCTAAAGCTATATTTCCAGGAAGGCTGCAGTCCCAAAGACCTGATAAAATCCTGATAATTATATCTGGCCTATCTGGACACATATCAAAAAGTGATAACTCACCTGTATATTTATATCTGAGAAAATACAAGCATATTATTTTATGAAGATGACCCTCTTTCCCCCTCACACTTCTATCTCCTGTACTTGATAATATAGGAGTGTGTGTGTGTGTGTGTGTGTGTGTGTGTGTGTGTGTAGTGACTAAATGGTTCTGTTTCTTGTTCCCTCATTCAGTGCCTACTATGTACAAAGCACTAGGTGTCTGCTGGGGAAATAAAGATGAATAAAATACAGTCCTTACCCCCAAGGCACTTACTGTCTAATGCCAAAATAAAACCAAATAGACACTCAGAATTCAGCATGATAAATGCTATGACACTGCTATGAGAGCCTGGATGTATGGGTGGGGGAAATAGCAGAGAGGGGAACTTGTCTCAGTCTGAGGAGGAGAGGGCCGGTGGTGGGCAGGATAGTTGGGAGGAAGGAAGTGAGACCCCAACTCTCTCTTAAAGATGCAACAGAGTGGAGAATTCACATAGTTTAATATGGTTTTTGGCACAGAGAAGAAGATAAAGAAGCAATCTGTAGAATAAAACCAAATGAAAGGAACAACTTTTAAAAGAGGATTTCTTTGTAATGCGCTTTCAAAACAAAAAATAGAAAAAAATACTTGTTTATGCTCTTTGACCCAATAATGCCAATTCTTGAATTTTATCCTAAGGAAACAATCAGAGATTTGAACAGAGCTTTATGTACAAAGATTAACCTCAGAGAATTACTTAAAGTGGCAAAACAATGAAGACAGCCAAAATGAATTAATAGTATGACAAAATTGAATATCCAAACAAGAAACCATTATAAGGACATTAATTATAGTGTTTCTGAAGAATATATATTGTCATGAGAAAGTCTCATTTTTTAAGTAAAAAATAAAAGTTTATAAAATTTAAAAATATACATTACATTAGCATTTTTACTTAAAAAGAACTGGGCTTGGAATATATATATATAATAAATATATATAATAAATATATATAAAATATATATTAAAATATATGTAAAAGAATTGGGATATATATAAAATATCCCAATTTCATTCATTTAAATACTTGAAATGTATATATAAATATATACAAAAGATATTAGAAGAAAAAAGGATATCAGCTTTTAAAGTTGACTTGAATTTAAAAAAAAAAATTCTGAAATTTTCCTAATTTTCTACATATAATATGACTCATTTATAGAAATTACTTCACTTTTACCAAATTCAGTGCTTTTTACTTTCCTGTTCCTTGGTGTTAGGCATTTTTTCCCTTTCCTACAGAGGGTCTTTTGTCATGGTCTATAATGACTTGACTGGACTTTATGTTAGTTGTTTGATTTACCTCACTGGACCAACGTGTCATTTGAGTAACTTAAGACGGTGGCTATGCAAGTGAAATACTGATAAACCTTACTGCCTCCCTGTTTTCCGTTTTGGTCAACATAGTTCCAGAGAAAGAAGAAACAGTATCAGAAGGAACAGGGAATACCAGGTTCTAGACTTGTCACGGTAAGCTCGGAAGGCTCTGGGTTCGCTGACACCACACTCAGTTGACACCACCATACTAAGGGACTTCTCTTCCTGGTCTGCAAGGGGCATGGTTTCAAACGCAGGAGTTTCCCAGCTCCACACCTCCTTCCGGGAACCAGAGGGGTTTCAAATGTAAAGTTCTTTCTCTGGGTTTCCCATGAATGGGCAAGGCAGGGAAAGCCAGGTGGGGATCCTTTGTTCCAAAAATCCCATTGAAAGTTCTGGGAGGAGGGGCTCTGTAACTCAGGGCTGTGGACCAAGTAGCCAATCCGGTATCAGAATCAAAGATCAATCACTCCAGAGGAAGTTTGAAAGAACCCCTCTCATTGGATGAGAACATGAATGGGGAGCGAATAACTCAAGGGTTAAAACTTTAGCTGCTCCTTACCTGAATGGATATCCTGCTCCAGGCTCCCTTCCCACAACAGCGTAGGAGCTGTCTCTCTCTTTTTTTCTCTCTCTCTAACAAATCGCTCTCCCTCAAAACTCTTTGGGTCCATGATATTTATTCAAATGCTAAGCTCACCATGCCTCCAGGGCCCCTTCCCCATTCTTTGGGGTAAGAGAGGCCAAGAACCTCTTCAGAACTGGGAGCGGGGGACACTCCCCCAGTTACATCTTTTGGCAAGCCAGACAGGAGACATCTGACATTAGAGTGGTGAGTGATATTGGACCTCTTTTGCTTGCTAATCTGTCCTTTTCCTTCTTTAAATTTGTTAAGGAGGTAAAGACCAAGCACCCGTCGGCCATCTAGGAGCAGTGGTGGTGGCAGCAGCGACTGGGCCTGGGTGGTTACAGCGGCAGCCGCCTATGTGAGCCATGCTCAGCCTTTCAGGCCTCAACCTCCTGGGTCCAGACATCCATAAGGCAAACATCTTCCCCGCTCTTTCCTCTAAGATATTTCCTACATATGAGGCTATTACCCTTCTTGCTGGGACCTTGAGGCTCTTGGGGTGGCAGTCCAGGGACCCTTGCCTGTGGTGCCCCCAGGCTTATGCCTATGGGGACCTCCTACAGGATAAATACACAGGGCCAGTTCCCTTAGTCTGCTGTGCTAGGTTATGTCCTAACAGAGCCAGAGTCTATTAGAGGGTACTGGAAGCTATAGGACATTTTGTTTTTTTGTCACCTGTAATTTCCCAATCCAACTGAGTGGTGCCAGAATCTGATAACGTACAATTTGTCTTGCCTAGGATTGGCTCTCCATATGGCAGAACTTCTCCATCTAGGATACCATAGTCAGACCTGGTATGGGGCTCAAATAGTTAATTACAGGTACCACAACCCTAAGGCATATTCCTATAAGGGAGAGTGTTGTGGGGGAGAAGGCCCAGGTCCCAAGGGCATTGTTCTGGCCTCAGCCATGTGGCCAGCCATTGCCTTCTTTAAGATTGTTGTGGTTAGAGGCCCTTCTCAAGGAGTTTATCCTCCTAGGGTAGTTTTATGGTCAGGCCTATGTCAATTGAACTCTTGTTAGGGAATATTGGCACCCATCACCCAAGCCTCACTGGCCTAGTTCTTCAAGGATGTGCTGGTACAGGGCCACTAATCCCAGCAGTCCCTATGTCCTTAAGGTGGCCATAAGAACATTTAGACAGTGAAGGTATGCCCATGATGCTGGTAAGCATGATTAAATCCAGCATGGGGGGCCTGGAAGATGATTACACATCTAGGGCACAAGGAAACTGCAGGTGCTATAACTGGGGGATGCCCCAGGGCTAGCAGTTGCAAGGAATAACCAGGGATGTGGGCATCCTTGTGTTCAATTTCAGATGGGTGCTACTCTTCCCAAGGCAAAATCACCCTTAAAGTGTATCCTGGATAACTGGGACCAATTTGACCCATGATCTTTGAAGAAGAGTAACTCATTTTTTTCTGCCAAACAGCATGGCCACATTACCCTCTGCTGAGTGGAGAAACCTGGCCTCCTAAGGGAAGTATAGATTATAACACCCTTCTACAATTAGACCCGTTCTGTAAGAGGGAAGGTAAATGGATTGAGGTCCCCTATGTGCAAATTTTCCTTTCTCTGAGGGATTATCCTTAGCTATGCAAGGCTTGTAACCTATGCCCTACTGGCCCCTCCTCAGGACTACCCCTATATTTAGGACTCCCTGTGGCTCCTCCCTCCACTGATACTGACCAGGTCCCCTCAGCTCCTATAACCCAAGAGGAGTCAGGGAAGGCTAAAATGGCCCAGGCACCTCAGGCTACTAGGATGCCTCAACTCTGCCCCCTATAGGCAGTAGGAGGAGAATTTGGCCCAACCAAATCATATACTCTCTTTTCACTTTCTGACTTAAAGCAAATCAAGGCAGACTTAGGAAAATCTTCAGATGACCTGAACAAGTACATAGATGTTCTGCAGGGCGTGGGTCAGACCTCTGAATTAGATTGAAAATATATCATGTTATTGCTTATTCAGACCCTAACCAGAGAGGCTGCTCTAGCAGTGGCTCAAGAGTTTGGGGACACCTGGTACCTTAGTCAAGTACATGACCAAATGACATCAGAGGAGAAGAACAGATTCCCTACAGGTAGACAGGCAGTCCCTACCATGGGACTTATTTTAATTGGGCAGGCATCCCTCACTGGGATCCTGACTCAGAATATGAGGCTGGAGTCGTAGGCACCTATTAACCTGCATACTTGAGGGATTAAGGCCAACTAGGAAAAAAGCCCATGAGCTATGCAATGTTATCCACCATAACTCAGGGAAAGGAAGGAAACCCAACAGCCTTCCTTGACCAGTTACAGGAGACTTTAAGAAAGTATACTCCCCTGTCACCAGACTCCATCAAGGGTCAGCTAATACTAAAAGAAAAATTTATTATGCAATCAGCAGCAGACATTAGAAGAAAGCTCCAGAAGCTGGCCCTGGAGTCAGAACAGAGTCTAGAATCATTACTAAATCTAGCAACCTCGGTGTTCTATAATAGAGACCAGGAGGAACAGGCTGAAAGGGACAGAAGGGACAAGAGAAAGGCCACAGCCCTAGTCATGGCCTTCAGGCAAGCAGACCCAAGGGGCTCAGAAGAGGGAAAGGCTTGGGTTCGTTGCCAGTCTGGCAGAGCTTGCTACTACTGCGGTCTCCTAGGACACTTTAAAAGAGATTGTCCCCAGAGGAATGGGCCACCTCCTCGTCCTTGTCCACTGTACCAAGGGGATCATTCCCAGGGCCTGAGGTGGCTAAACAGATGACCCAACAACAGACTGAGGATGCCTGGGCAAGCACCAGCACCAGCCATCACCCTCACCGAGCCCTGAGTAAAGCTAACCATAGAGGGCTAGGAGGTCAATCTTCTCCTGGACATTGGCGCGGCCTTCTCAGTTTTGCTTTCCTGTCCTGGATGGTTGTCCTCCAAGTCTGTAACTGTCTGAGGAATCCTAGGACAAGCAGTCTCCCAGTATTTCTCCCAGCCCCTAAGCTGTAACTGGGGAGATATGCTCTTCTCCCATGCTTTCCTCATCATGCCAGAAAGTCCCACTCCCTTACTAGGGTGGGACCTGTTAGCCAAAGCAGGAACCATTATCTATATGAACATCGTCAGGGAGGGAATCCCTCTCCGCTGCCCATATTTAAAGAAGGGATTATTACACATAACAAAGAAGGGATGTTTGAGCAATGGAGGGACAATTTGGGTGGGCAAAGAATGCCTCCCAATTCAAATAAGGCTAAAGGATCCCACCTCTTTTCCTTACAAAAGACAGTGCCCCCTAAGACTGGAAGCCAAAAAGGGACCACAGGATATTGAAGGAAACTTAAAAGCTCAGGGTCTAGTGAAGTCCTGTAACAGTTCTTGTAATACTCCAATTTTAGGAGTACAAAAACCTAATGGACAATGGAGGTTGGTGCAAGATCTCAGGCTTATTAATGAAGCTGTGATCCCTTTATACCCAGCTGTACCCAACCCATACACCTTGGTCTCTCAAATACCAGGAAAGGAACAATGGTTTACACTCCTGGACCTTAAGGATGCCTTTTTCTGTCTTCCACTACATCCTGACTCCCAGTTTCTCTTCACCTTTGAAGACCCTTTAGACCAGAATTCTCAGCTCACCTGAACAGTGTTACCCCAGGGCTTTCGAGATAGTACCCACCTGTTTGGCCAGGCTCTAGCTCAGGACCTTAGTCATTTTTCATAGCCAGGTACCCTGGTTCTTCAATATACAGATGACTTACTTTTAACTGCTAACTCAGAAACCCAGTGTCAGCAGGCCACCCAGAACCTCCTAAACTTTCTAGCCACCTGTGGATATAAGGTTTCCAAATCAAAAGCCCAACTTTGTAGGCAACAGGTAAAATACCTAGGGCTTGTCTTGTCTAAGGGCCCTTGAGCCCTTGATGGAGAACATCTCTAATCCTTGCTGGCCTTCCCCCATCCAAAAACCTTAAAATAGTTGCAGGGATTCTTAGAAATAACTGGTTTTTGTCAACTGTGAATTCCCAGATATGGTAAAATAGCCAAACCCCTATACCCTCTAATTAAGGAAACCCAAAAAGCTAACACCCTTCTAATACAATGGGACCCGATAGCTGAGGCAGCCTTTCAGACCCTAAAGCAGACACTACTGCAGGCTTCAGCTCTAAGCCTTCCTACAGGGAACAACTTCTCCTTACACGTTATGGAAAAGTCAGGAGTGGCACTGGGGGTTCTCACCCAGACTCAAGGGACCATGCCACAACTGGTGACATACCTAAGTAAGGAAATTGATGCAGTAGCAAAAGGCTGGCCTCACTGCTTGCAGGTCATAGCCACGGTAGCCATACTGGTCTCAGAAGCTGTTAAAATAGTGCAAGGGAAAGATATAACTGTATGGACTTCACATGATGTAGCTGGAATTCTGGCTTCTAAAAGAGGCTTATGGCTGTCTGACAATCGCCTACTCAAATATCAGGCCTTAATGCTCGAAGGGCCTGTACTTCAGCTGCGCAAATGTGCAGCCCTCAATCCAGCTACTTTTCTTCCTGAGGAAGGGGCAGATAAAGAACATAACTGTCAGCAAGTTATAGCCCAGAACTATGTGGCTCGAGAGGATCTCTTAGAAACTCCTCTAGCCAATCCTGACCTTAACCTATGCATGGACAGAAGTTCATTTATGGAAAATGGAGTTCGAAAGGCAGGATATGCAGTAGTCAGTGACCAAACAGTGCTTGAAAGTAATTCCCTTCCTCCTGGAACTAGCGTCCAGCTGGCAGAACTAGTAGCCCTCACTTGAGCTCTAAAATTAGGAAAAGAAGAGAGAATAAACATATACACAGATTCCAAATACGCTTACCTGGTTCTTCATGCTTATGCTGCCACATGGAAAAAAAGAGAGTTCCTGACCTCAGCAGGAACTCCTATTAAATATCCTAAGAAAATTTTAGACTAATTACAAGCTGTCCAAGAACCCAAAGAGGTAGCAGTCTTACACTGCCGAGGTCACCAGAAAGGAAATGAGAAGGAAGCGGAGGGCAATTGCTGAGCTGACCTAGAGGCAAAAAGGGCAGCTAGACAAGAATTTACAGAAGGACCTTTAATAGGGGAAAACCCTTTCCAGGGAACTAGGCCTCAATACTTACCAGAAGAGGCAGAGTGGGCAATCTCCCAGGGACATAATCTTCCTTCAGGATGGCTAGCTACTGAGGAGGGAAAAGTACTCCTACCTGCTGCCAGCTGGTGGAAAGTACTTAAAACCCTGCATCAAATCTTCCATATGGGTATACAGAATACATATCAAATGTCCAAATCTATATTACAGAAAAAGGTCTCTTCAAGGCTGTCCAACAAATAGTCAAAGGATTTGAAATATGCCAGAAAAATAATCCTTTGGCACATTGCAAAATTCCTCCTGGGAAACAGCGAACTGGTCATTACCCAGGTAAGGACTGGCAAATGGACTTTACCCATATGCCTAAGTCTTAGGGATATCAATATCTGATAGTATGTGTAGATACTTGTACAAACTGGGTTGAGGCTTTCCCCTGTAGAACAGAAAAAGCCCTTTTGTGTTCATTCTCTCTCTCTCTCTCTCTCTCTCTCTCTCTCTCTCTCATAAATCACTCTCCTGCAAAACTCTTTGGGTCCACGATATTTATTTGAAGGTAAGCTCACCATGCCTCCAGGGCCCCTTTCCCCATTCTTCAGGGTAACAGAGGCCAAGAAACTCTTCGGAACTGGGACCTGGGGACACTCCCCTGGTTACAATACCACATGTTTAGATGCTGTTGCCCAGGAAGGGACAAGAGATGGCAAAGGAGGTCAGGGGAAAAGTGGCCAAGGGCAGTGGGAACAGGCTGATTAGGAAACACTTGCTGCATGGGAAGCCTTGACCAGGGAGAGCCAGTTCTAGAACAGGTGGTGAGTCTGTTTCTGCTATAAGCAATTACTGAGTGGGTGTCACAGTGTATAGGGGACCAGGCTGATGAGGGACAGGGCTAGTGAGGAGGAGGAGTCACAGGATGCCATAATCTCAAACTAGATATTAAGTCACAACAGGAAATGTTATTAACTAGACAGCTACATGGGCCAGACACTCCATTCACTGTTCACACATACCTGACCTCATTCAGTTTCACAAAAATCCTGCAAGGTACATGGGATTATCATTACCATCCCCTACCCCATTCCACAGATAAGGAATAAGAAACTCACCAATATCACATTGCTTTTGAGTAGAAGACCAAGATTTTGAACCCAGGTCTGATACCCTAAATCAGGGTTTCAAAAATTTCTCCAAGATGTAGAAACTTATTAGGAGTGTGGCAAGGAGGCATGCAGTTTGGGCGGCAAACAGCTTTATTTAAGGATTCTTTAAAGTTTATGCAGGTTGGGCATCCCAAATCCAAAAATCTAAAATGCTCCAACAAGCATTTCCTTTCAGCATCATGTTGATACTCAGAAAGTTTTTTTGTTTTTGTTTTTGGGTATTTTTATTTATTTATTTATTTTATTATTATTTTTTTAAGACAGAGTCTCACTCTATCGCCAGGCTGGAGTGCAGTGGCGTGATCCCGGCTCACTGCAACTTCTGTTTTCCGGTTTCAAGCAATTCTCCGGCCTCAGCCTCCAGAGTAGCTGGGACAACAGGCACGCACCACCACGCCCGACTAATTTTTTGTACTTTTAGTAGAGACGGGGTTTCACCATGTTGGCCAGGATGGTCTCCACCTCTTGACCTCGTGATGCACCATCCTTGGCCTCCCAAGTGCTGGGATTACAAGCGTGACCCACCGTGCCCGGCCTGTTTTTTGTTTCTTGAGAGAGGATCTCACTTTGCTGCCCAGGCTGGAGTGCAGTGGCACAATCTTGGCTCACAGCAGCTTCAATCTCCTGGGCTCAAGTGATCGTCTCACTCCAGCTTCCTGTGTAGCTGGGACTAGAGGTGTATAACACCATGTCTGTCTAATTTTTGCATTTTTTGGAGCGATGAGGTCTCACCATGTTGCCCAGACAGATCTCAAACTCCTGGGCTCAAGTTATCTGCCTACTTCAGCCTCCCAAAGTGCTGGGATTACAGGCACGAGCCACTGCATCTGGCTGGTTCTCAGAAAATTTTGAATTTTGGAACACTTCAGATTTTGAATTTGC
This sequence comes from Aotus nancymaae, assembly GCF_030222135.1. Classification (NCBI taxonomy): domain Eukaryota; kingdom Metazoa; phylum Chordata; class Mammalia; order Primates; family Aotidae; genus Aotus; species Aotus nancymaae. Next base: position 53,798,854 of record NW_026988431.1, on the reverse strand, counting down.
AATGCTCAACTTGTATTTGCTTCCACTAAAAAAAAAAAAAAAAAAAATACAGGGCAATGTATAAATGAGGTCGTCAAAGAAATCTTTCTGATACAGCATACAAATGAGGTATAAAATATTTTTAATTGTTTTTTGAATTCATGGCTGGGCTGTGAGATAAGTATGTAACTTCCTTGAAGGCCAGAAACAAGAAAGTTACAAGCCCAAGGGGTAAAGTGAGAGGGAGGAGCTGATACTTTGGAAACACCACGAGATACATCCTCTCCCAGCACCCAAAGACCAGTTTACCCAGAGGCTCTTAGGGTATTTATAATGCACTGTTTCCAGTGCATCAGAGAGAGAACTGGAGAGTCTTCAGAATTAGCAAAGTGATATCAAACACTTCTTCCAAGGGTCCTGAATTATATTACTAATTTTCATTCATCAAATAAGGCAACAGGCTCAGAGACTAAGAAACCAGTTCAATACTGGTGGCTGATTTGCAATGAAACCAGAACTTAAGCAGCATTTCAGCTGCTCAGTCCAGTATTCTGGGTACCACCCTGGAACTGGGGTATATTCCAGGCTGCTAGCTTGAGCATCTGCTAAACAAAACTCAAAGGCTCATATTTTCCACGTGCGAAAAGAGCTTCAGCAGTTACAAACCCAAAGGTTTAAATGAACACTTGAGGCATGTACTATGTGAACAAAAATAATAAATAAGCTGGCCAGGTCAGTTAAGAATGAGGAGATTCTATGAGTAAATAGGGACGACTATGCGCTAAGTAGGTTGAAATCCCCAACTGCTTAATATGTGGATGGCAGAAGGCATCTTTTAAACGGAAAAATAAGAGTAGTTCAAGGGGCACAGCTTCCACTTATCCAAACCCTCTTCCCAGGACCCCTGGAACTCCCTCTGGTTCCAGAAATGAAGCTAAGAAAATGAAGCTTCTCTAAGAAATGAGGCTTCTGCTAAGAAACGAAGCTTCTCACGGCCCTACTGCCCTTTTGGACCCACCCTAAGTTGAACTGGCTGCTTCTGGTTGTTTTTCATTTGTTACCAGTCTATTTTCCAGGCAAATGTAACAAAGTCACCTCTGACTTCAAAAAAACCACAATGTTTTTAAAAATAAAGTATGATTCATGTAACTGAATTTTGCTTAGGGCTCCACCAGGGAAAATATGTCTCTACCTATTTTGCTTATTGGAGTCCTTTCATAAGCAAAAGGGTCGGAGAACGCCTTCACTTTGAGTTGGTCTAGGCCCACAGACAGCAAAAAACTGTCAGGCAGCCCAGAAGTGGGGAAGGAGGGGCACCTTCTCGGGGCATTTCCTGAGTTGGTCTGGCCTTGTATAGCCCTTGAAGGAGTTATACACCCCAGGGTGGTATTGTCCCTGACTTTCTGGACTTCGGCTACTCTGGCTAGAACAAGATTCTGGCGGAGCTTATGAATGTTGTTTATATACCCTCTGAACTCATCTGCTAGCTAGCCTGGCAGCTGAAGTTATTCATTCATTCAGCAGGCATTTAACAAGCACTTTCTGCTATGCCAGGAATTCTGGTAGCGCTGGGAACTCAAAAACAAAAGATGCATGCCCTAGGTAAAGAAGTAAAGGCTTAATGGGAGGCCAAAGAGGGAAGAATAGAAAAACAACAATTCTATTGAAGTTGACAGAACAAAGCACAGAAACCAGCCTGCAGTGATACAAGGAGGAGCTATTTAAGCTGAGTTTTGACTGATGAATGGGGGGTTAGCCAAGAGTGGTGGAGAGGAAGGTTTGAATTGTGTGCATGTATGAGTATGTATATGTATGTGTGGTGGTGGTAGGGAGTTGAATAAATAAATGAATGAAAAGGGTTTTTTTTCATCTTCCATACTTAAAGATTTAAAAATATTTTTTAACAATGATGATGACTAGTATGTGTGATTTAATGTGACTCCCATTATATGTCAAATCTCAATATGGAAATTTCTGACATTAAGAAATGTCAAAGCTTTTAAACATTACCAAACTGCAAATATTAATAGAGATCCAGGCACCATTTGAGAAAAGTGTGTTTAGAAAGAAAACATCATCGATAAAAAGAGTCAAACTCTGTAAAATATTTTTCTGAGCCAAATATGAGTGACCATGGCTCATGATACAGCCATCTGGAGGTCCTGAGAACATGTGCCCAAGGTGGTTGGGGTGCAGCTTGGTTTTATACATTTTAGGGAGGCATGAGACATTAATCAAATACGTTTAAGAAATACATAGGTTTGGTCGAGAAAGGCGGGACAACTCAAAGCCAGGGCAGGGCCGGTGTGGGGGCGCGGGGAGACGCTTCCAGGCTATAGGTAAATTTAAACATTTTCTGGTTGACAATAGTTTGTCATTGGTTGAGTTTGTCTAAAGACCTGGGATTGAGGAAAGAAAATGTCCAGGTTAGGATAAAAGATTGTGGAGACCAAGGTTCCTTTGAAGTCATGTAGTGGCTGTCCTTAGAGACAAAGATGACAACTGTTTCCTATTCAGATCTTTAAAAAGTGGTAGACTCTTAGGTAATCTCTTTAGGATTGGAAGGGCCTAAAAGAAACAGATCTAGCTTTGTTAACAGAGATTATTTACAGATGCAAACTTCACCCCACAAAGGACAGCTTTGCAGGGCCATTTCAAGATACAGCCCTGCAAAACATGTTTTGGGGAAAAATATTTTGTTTTTCTTACTTGTCTTGTAATGTTATGCCAGAGTTAGGTTGGAAAATAACTCATGAAATAATAGGGTTAAATAAAACCCATCTGATGAGAATTTATGGTTTGTAGGGTATTACTCTCCAGACCTCTTAGATAGGAATTTGGGCAAGATAAAAAAAAAAAAAATCAGACTTTAGTCCTCAACATGGAAAAGAAGTAAATTCCCTCTCTGACTTTAGAATGTTCACAGATCATCCATATGGAATTTTTTGTGATTAATAGTAAAGGTTTTGACCATATGCTATAGTGCCCAATTTCAGCACTGTAGAAAGTAAATAACCATGCTTGATTTTCTCTCATTCTATTTTCAGTTTGCATATTTAACTTTATGGAGAGTCAGGGAACATGTTGCTCTTGCTTGCAAATTTTAACTAAGGGCAATGGAAAATACCCAGCCTTAAGGATTTTAAATTAAGAACACATGTTATATCAGTCCCTCGATACAATGGTTGAATGACATCCAGGTGTGTTTTGTAAAAGGTGGGCGAGGTCTTAGCACTATTTCAGAATTAAATCTCTGAGGCCAGAATGATCAAACTACATATTTTACTTAAAATTTCAATTAAAAAAATGCTGAAGTGTCACTCCTTGAAAGAAATGTCTTCATGTCAAAGAAGAAAGCAAATAGATGTCTAAAAATATAAGAACGTTTTCACTAAGCACCAGCATTTGGCCAGCTAATAACTGTTCAAACTATGACCACTATAATCACGAACTGTGGCAAATTCTCATCACCTTAGAGCATACAAATGAATAACCAACCCATTTCAGATCCAAACCTGGTAGATTTATACCCAGTTTCTAAAGAGGGTATATGTTGCCTGAGATAGGAGCACCAACTTTTAAAGGTCCACAGGCTTGCAGAAATCAGATTGTAGCATTTATTTGGAGAAGTTTATTTGATTCAGGCTCCACTTTGATCAGCAGATGGGAAGCAGGTGCATTCAATGCTTTCTATCTAAATTTGCCACATGGAAGAAGTTATTTGTTACCATTTAAACTATGAGGAATGAGTTTCATAAAATTCCAAGAGAGGTTTGGAACTTTGAAGATTGGCTAAATAATTAGCCAGGCATAATGGCACATGCTTGTAGTTCTAGCTGGTCAGGAGACTGAGGTCAGAGAATCAGCTGAGTCCAGAAGTTCAAGACTGCAGTGGGCTATGATTGTGCCACTGTACTCCAGCCTGGGTGACAGAGAAAGACCCTGTCTCTAAAAAATACAAGAAAAATACAATAAAAATGGAACTCTTAACTACATTTATTGATATTTGCAACTTATAACCAACCCTCTGTCATAAATTTTTATGAGGCAATGTGACTCAGTCTTGCCAAAGAAATGGACACAAGATAGATTCATTCAACATAACTGCAGCTTAAAACAATAAATATTTATTATCTCACAGTTTCTGAGGATCAATAATCTCGAGGGGCTTACGAGGGTGGTGTGCCTCAGGATCTCTCATGAGCTTGCAGTCAAGCTATCAGTCATGTCAAAATCTCAAACAGGGGAGGGTACATTTCCAAGCACATTCACACGGATTCTGGCAGGCCTCAGTTCCTCACTATATAGGTCTGTCCACTGGCTGCCCAAGTGTCATCATGTCATGGCAGTTGATTTCCCCAGAGCAAGTGATTCCAGAGACAAAGAGCAAAAGAGCAAACCAAAGTCAGAAGCCACCGTCTTTTTATAATCCAGTCTCAAAAGCATTATCCCAACACTTCTGCTGTATTCATTCACTACAAAGTAATCACAAAGTCCAGCCTACACTCAAAGGGAGAAGAATTAAGTTTCACTGCAATGAGAGAAGAATCAAATAACTTGTGGACATACCTTTAAAACCATGCTTATGGTTACCATGGAGTCAGATAATAAAAATCTGTGTTAGAATTATCAAAAAATTTTTTAAAGGATTTTTGTTTTGAATATTGACCTTTTTTAGGATTCCAAAATGAGAGGCTTCCTAGAGACTTGTCAGATCGAAAAATACAGTAAATGAGATTTCATGGAAGCCACTTACATTCTTGGCAAGAAAAATGAACTTGTCACATCTTTTTAACCTTAATGGGAATTCCTTAAAATCATGGATCTCTGCTCTGAAAGCACCTTTGAATTTGTAACCATCAATATGAATGTACTTCCCTGATTGGTGACCACAGGTTGTTAATGACTAGTAAGGGACTAAAGATAACATTAAAAAGTAGAAAAAACCTAGATAAGCATGAAGGAATATGCATTGTGCAACAACTCTGCAATGCCTTGAATGGCCCCTGGCTTGGGTTAAGAACCAAACTCCATGACTCTAGATGTAAAATTTACCAATTACTGAAGGATAACAATTATAGATCACATTTATTGAATACCTATTCTGTAACAAACATTGTTCTAAGTGCTTTACACACACTAATTCACATAATCCTCACATCAATCTACTAATAATACTCTCATTTCCACACCTTGCAGCTGGTTGAACTAAGACACAGAAAGGGTAAGTAATTTGTCCAAGGTCACAGAGGGTTAAGAAGAGAAGATGGGATTTGAGTCTAGGTACTCTGCTTCCAAGGCAAATATTAACTTCCACAGGGCCTGATCTCTACTTGCCCTCAAACCTTTATGATTTTTTCTTATATTACTATTCCCTATATACATACTTAGAATAAGCCACTTCCCCAGAGGGAAACAATTCATCAGTAAAGATCTATCAAGTCAGTAAGTATACCACATGAAGAGGATGATCAAGGAGGAAGTGCTATCCCCCAACACTGACTTGGATAATTAATGTTGTCCCCAAAGTGGTTTCAAAATTTAAGATAGAAGAGGTCAAAGCAGATTCTGATCTTTTCTTTCTTAGGAAACCTGAGTCATGGCTTGATTTGACTTGCTGACTTGCTGGTATACTGTTTCCCCTTTTTTCTGTGGCTTATGGTGATGAAAATAAAAGAGGACATCATATATATAGCTCATGAACTAGAGACAACCACCAAATGTTAAAATCAGCTGGCTGAACTAACCATGACCCTTCCTGAGTACATTCAATCATACACTGAAAAGACATAATGTGTTCAAACATCATAAGTGTCCTTGAAAATAGCGAAGTCATCTATCAGGAATGTCCAGAAGCTGGGAAAACTGGAGCAACCTGTAAAATCACTTCAACTATGATGCTCCTGGCAAGAATTTCCATTAACAATCACACATGACCTGATTTTAGTTAGTTGGAAAATAAAGCAATCTTACCTCTGACATAAGGTAAGTGTCTTGTACTTCCTCTCCCATTCATGTTATTTTAATCTTGCATCTACTATTCTTTTCATTCTTTCAGCCACTATTTTTACAATAACAACAAGGAGTAGTTGTACATATCTTGACTTCAATGAGGCACAGCCTTTAGCATGTCTGTCTACAGCCAAAAGCACTTTCTAAAGAATTAAAAGCAATGGTTACTTCTCTCAAAATTAGCTCTTTCCTCTTTGGCTGAGGGGCCCTGTGCCACACAAACTATGAAATAAAAAGTTTTCATGTTTTACATCAGGCTTGTACACTTCCTGCATTGCTCACCACTTCTTTTTGTTTGGGTTAGTTACCTATTCAATAAGCAGAACAAAGCTCAGGGAAAACTGTAAGATGGTCCACTCTTTTTTTTTTTTTCAATTTTTTTTTTTAATACTTTTAAGTTCTGGGATACATGTGCAGAATGTGCAGGTTTGTTATACAAGCATACATGTGTTGTGGTGGTTTGCTGCACCCATCGACCAGTCATCTATCCGTCCCCTTGCCCCCTACCCCCTGACAGTCCCCGGTATGTGATGTTCCCCTCCCTGTGCCCATATGTTCTCATTGTGTAACTCCCATTTATGAGTGAGAACATGTGGTGTTCGGTTTTCTGTTACTGTGTTAGTTTGCTGAGAATGATGGTTTTTGGCTTCATCCATGTCCCTGCAAAGGACATGAACTTATCCTTTTTTATGGCTGCATGGTATTTCCTGGTATATATGTGCCGCAATTTCTTTATCCAGTCTATCATTGATGGGCATTTGGATTGATTCCAAGTCTTTGCTATTGGGAACAGTGCTGCAATAAATATGTGTGTGCATGTGTCTTTACAGTAGAATGATTTGTAATTCTTTGGGTATATAACCAGAAATGCAATTGCTGGGTCAAACGGTATTTCTAGTTCTAGATCCTTGAGGGATCACCACACTGTCTTCCACAATGATTGAACTAATTTACACTTCCACCAACAGTGTAAAAGCATTCCTATTTCTTCACATCCTCTCCAGCATCTATTGTTTCCTGATTTTTTAATGACCACCATTCTAACTGGCATGAGATGGTATCTCATTGTGGTTTTGGTTTGCATTTCTCTAATGACCAGTGATGAGGTTTTTTTCATATGCTTGTTGTCTGCATAAATTTCTTATTTTGAGAAGTGTCTGTTCATATCCTTTGCTCATTTTTTGATGGGGTTGTTTTTTTCCTTGTAAATTTAAGTTCTTTGTAGATTCTGGATACTAGCCCTTTGTCAGATGGATAGATTGCAAAATTTTTCTCCCATTCTGTAGGTTGCCTGTTCACTCCTCTGATGATAGTTTCTTTTGCTGTGCAGAAGCTCTTTAGTTTAATTAGATCCCATTTGTCAATTTTGGCTTTTGTTGCCATTGTTTTTGGTGTTTCAGTCATGAAGTCTTTGTCCATGCCTATGTCCTGAATGGTATTGCCTAGGTTTTCTTCTAGGGTTTTTATGGTTTTTCATCTTCTGTGTCTTTAATCCACCTTGAGTTAATTTTTGTGTAAGTTGTAAGGAAGGGGTCTAGTTTCTGTTTTCTGCATATGGCTAGCCAGTTTTCCCAACACCATTTATTAAATAGGGAATCCTTTCCCCCATTGCTTGTTTTTGTCCAGTTTGTTAAAGATCAGGTGGTTGTAGATATGTGGTGCTATTTCTGAGGCCTCTGTTCTGTTCCATTAGTCTATATCTCTGGTTTGGTACCAGTACCATGCTGTTTTGGTTACTGTAGCCTTGTAGTATAGTTTGAAGTCAGGTAGCATGATGCCTCCGGCTTTGTTCTTTTTGCTTAGGATTGTCTTGGCTATATAGGCTCCTTTTTGGTTCCATTTTGAATTTAAAGTAGTTTTTGTCTAATTCTGTGAAGAAAGTCAATGGTAGCTTGATGGGAAGAGCATTGAATCTATAAATTACTTTGGGCAGTATGGCCATTTTCACAATATTGATTCTTCCTATCTATGAGCATGGAATGTGTTTCCATTTGTTTGTGTCCTCTCTTATTTCCTTGAGCAGTGGTTTGTAGTTCTCCTTGAAGAGGTCTTTCACATCCCTTGTAAGTTGTATTCCTAGGCATTTTATTCTCTTTGTAGCAGTTGTAAATGGGAGTTCACTCTTAGCTCAAAGAATACTCTATCTCCTCCCTGCATGTGACCTATCCCTTAACACTCAATACTTTAAAGCTTTTCTGTCGGCCAGGCATGGTGGCTTATGCCTGTATTCCTAGCACTTTGGGAGGCTAAGGCAGGTGGATCATCTGAGGTAAGGAGTTTGAGAGCAGCCTAACATTGTGAAACATCATCTCTACTAAAAAAAAAGAAAAAACTACAAAATTAGCTGGGCGTGGTGGCACACATCTTTCATTCCAGCTACTCAGGAGGTTGAAGCAGGAGAATCGCCTGAACCTGGGAGGCAGAGGTTGCAGTGAGCCAAGATTGCACCACTGCACTCCAGCCTGGGCTACCGAGTGAGACTCTATCTCAAAGAAACAAAACAAAACAAAAAAACTTTTCTGCTTTGAGTCACTCTGCTTGTATTTGTTCTTCACAAGCAATGCTCCAAGCCTTCAAAATCTGCCACCTTTACCCCTTCCCTCTTCACCCCCATCCCCTCATTAGTATACCTGTTGCCTTGGTTTGAGGATCCTAGGTGTTAGGTGAACACTTGATAACAGCAACTTTCTATAATAGCAATTGATCTAATAACACATGGGCAGTAATCTACAATGGTGGGATTTCAGAAAATGTCATATGCTAGTAGGAGATATATACGTAAGAAAGAAAGCCTTCCTTGTGCTTTTCAAAGGATGTCAGGTATGTGTAAAGATAGCCCTTGTAATACATTTTTTGTTACTTTGAGTGTTCACAAATTATTCAGGGGTGCCCTGTTGAGTGATAGAGAAGTGAACAAAGGTGAGGGTAGAAATATCCTTTGAATAGCTAACCCTAACAGAATAGAATGAAGGAAATTTCATTGCTGCCACTTACAGAAAACGAAGTGACTCCACTTTAATCATCTGGTGAAATCTTTTTAGCCCTTTGGTTATTTCTCTACTGCTACTATTACAAAGGAGTAATTTTAAAATGGTCTCTTGTGTTCAAGCCCTAAAATAAAATGGGCTGGAGGAGTATGGGATGTAGGAAGGAGACAAGAAGGTGAAAGGTCAGCCTTACTAGACTTTGCTCTTTCTTTTTCATTTTTTTCCCCCTAAGCAGAGAAAGGTGCTACTATGCACCCTTGTTGCCCTATTTTGCACTCAGTGGCCCTTATAGAAAGCTGTTTAGAAACAGCATCATTAGCACATAAGTTAAATTGGCTAAAACCTCCTCATGGACTGCTAGTGTTGCTGCTTCAAGGTATAGAGTATGGTCTGGTGTGGTGGCTCATGCCTGTAACCCCAGCACGTTGGGAGGCTGGGGTGGATCACTTGAGCCCAGAAGTTTGAGACCAGCCTGGGAAACACAGCAAGACCTGTCTCTACAAAAATATAAATTAAAAAAAAATTATCCAGGCATGGTAGTATGCATCTGTAGTCCTAGCTACTTGGGAGGCTGAGGTGGGAGGACCCTTTGAGCCCAGGAGTTTTGAGGCTGCAGTGAGATGTGATGGCCCCACTGCACTCCAGTATGGGTAACAGAGTGTGACCCTGTCTCAAAAGAAAATGTACAGAATACATAGCTGCCATTCACAAGGTCAGGGAAGAGCTGTTCTGCCACAGAGTGTGATGAAAAGAACATGAGCTTTGGAGTCAGACAACCTAGCTTCACAGTCTAGCTAAATGCCCTCAGGCAAATAACATAACTTCTTTTGGTTTCAGCAATACACATCAAGGTACACAGTTGTTGCTCAATGATTGTTTGTTCCCTGTGGTTTTCTTTCCAGGTCACTGGACTCTACAAAGCCACCGAAACCACTACTTTCCGGCTTGCACCTGTGGTATCTTCTTGAACTTTCTGCCATAATTGCACCTGACCTCTTGCTTTCTCAGACAAAGGACATCTGATTCTTCCAGCCCTCAGTACTTCTCAGAAATACAATCTTCTGACCTGTCTGAATTTCTGCTGGAAGAGAACCTACCAGTCCTCTGGAGCCTGTGACAGCAGCTTACAAAGGAAAGTAATAAAAGAAAGTGGAGGTGAACCATTTTGGGCCCCTTTTCAAGAGGGAGGGTAGGTGTGCTTTTTGAGATCAAGCCTACTTGTCTAAAATTTCTTCCTCCTCTTATTTTGATTAGAAGTCTTCTCTGACATCCCTTTCCTTTTCTAAGATCTGGTGGAATATACCAAAGGAAGAATTTCTGGAAGCTTTCCTTTTTTTTCTCAACAGATAGTTTCTATAACCTGTGTTTTGATTAGAATATAGTAGGTACATTAGAGGCCTTCTTTCTCTTATTTCATATAACTGAGGATTTTGATGTATGGATGCTGTCTATGGTGAAGGAGATATATGGCTTCGAAAAACATATTTGGAAGCAAAAATATTGGGAAGCTGAGCTCATCTAGAAGTCTGATGGTCCTCTAAATGACGAAATACCTAAAATCCCACTTTGACATTGCTTGATAATTGATGTTATTATAATAGTGACAGGAGGAGGTTGTCGTAGTCCATTTGTGCTGCTATAACAAAATACCTGAGACTAGGTGATTTACAGGTAACAGAAAATTAGGTTTTACAGTTCTAGAGGCTGGGAAGTCCAAGATCTAGGTCTTGGCAGGTCCAGTATCTGGTGAGGGCCTAATCTGTACATGCCATTTTCTTACGGAATGGTGAAAAATGCAGAAGGGCAAATTTTTAAAAAAGTGGGGAGGAGGGATGAATGCTGTGTCCTCACATGAGTCAGAAGAGCAGAAGTCCCTATGGCACTCCTTTCAACCTCTTTCATAAGGTCACTAATCCTTAATCATCTCCTAAAGGCCCTACCTCTTACTACTGACTTTTGTGATTAAGTTTCAACATATGAATTCAGGTGAGGAAGCACATTTAGACCATAGCAGTTGCTGACTGGGAAATTTTAAAATGGAAACTAGGAGACAGTCTGTCAGATTTTGTCTGAGACAGGCATAAAACAGTTCAAAGTTTACTCCCACGGCATTTGCGGGCATGAGGTAAAAAACTTTCCCAAGTTTCCATGGCCCAGCTTGTGCTCAGTCTTTTCTTCATGGTTAATGAAAACCTCAGGGAGGTCATAGGGTGGTGGTGGTGGCAGGGAGTTGTTCTGATATCAGGAATATAGAAGTCATGTCATTTTTTAAAATAGCCACTGAGGCAGAGAGGTTAAAGACTTGCTCTTTTTCATTTTCTCTTGCCAGTTCTGTCCTATGTCTCAGTAGAACAGCAAGGAAAGGAGAAATTCTATCGGGGTGTGTATATTAAGGGTATAGTAGAGGGGAAGATGGTTTCCATACAGTGGTATGTATAAAAATGAGCTCCTGGGGGCAGTGATAAACAGCAAAGTCAAGAAAAAATGGAAATATATTAAGATTTTCTTTTTGGAAGCTATTAATAAGAACATACTTTTAGATATTATTTTGAAGCCTCTTTTATATTTCAGATGCTACTTCTGATATTAATGTTGGAAATAAAAAATATCCTGCCTGCATACAGCTTTCTTCTTTTCAAAGTTTAAAAGTGGTTTCATTCAGCTTATTTATTGGAATTTTGTGACATTCTTATAAAGTGTGCAGGATGATTTAATACCAATTCCATTCTGGCATCATTAATGAAAATAATACGAACTTGCGGTGAGATGAACAGGGGTTTCAAATCTTATCTTCATAGTTACTATTTGTATGACCTTGACTAGTCAATAGCACTATAAAACTTAACTTCATTTGTTCACTAACCCTGGCTCTTTCTGTAACTATCTCAGAGGGTGCTTATAAGGATAAAATGAAAAATCCTATGTAAAATGTTGTCTGCCATGAGCACTCAATAAATGTTTCCTTATGTGTGAAACTTCAAATCCATATATGCCCTTTCAGATATTTGAGCTGCCATCAGACTATATACATGTAGAACTAGTTTTTTTTGTTTGTATATGTGCTGTCTCTAACACTAGGATCGAGGTGGAAAATAATAAGTATTATGTTCACCATAAGTGTTTAAGGGCACTGGGAGTGTAATATAAAACCCCAAGTGTATTAACTGTGATGAATTAGACTTTTATTAGTACAGATGACCTCCCTGAATCCATACTGGCCACAGTTCATCAAGATTACTGCTATTACACCAGGCTGCATGTTAAGGAGTACAATCTCACTAATTAAAATTTTATAGGGCATGTACACTGGTATTCTGTAAGCACCCTGATAAGTTTTTATTAATGACTGCCTCAGGCCCAGGGTACCCTTTCCTAACATTCTACCACCGGGGAGAGCCCTTTTGTTGTTGGTGTCATGTATCCCAGTTTATTCATGGAGGAGGGGTGGTAGGAGAGGGATGGTAAATTGATTCTGTCTTGCAGTATGGCTGAGATTCTCAGCAACAATCATGCTGGCCCAGCCTCTCTTTGAGCTGATTTCCTCCTGATTTTCTGGGTCCTTTCCCTTTTCTCTTTTATCTCTGCTTGGTTCTTTTTACTGCCTACTTTGCAGAAGCTTCTTCTTCTACCTGTTCCCCAGGGTGCTGCCCTTGGTCCCCTTTCTTGTCTCCTGCCGTACTTGCCCAGGATTATCTCACCCACACCTACATCTTCAGCCACATCCACCTGTATACCAAATTTGTATTTACAGCCTGAGTGTCCCAAACCACAGGGACTCTGCATTCTGTTTTCCTGTAAGGACCTCAAACTCATTATGTTAAAAAAAATTCTGAGATTTACACTTGCTGTTTCATTCATGCAGCCTGAATCACAGAATGTCATCAATATTTATCCAAATCCAGGGACTTGGGAGTCAACAGTGACACCTCCTTCCATGACCATAAGCAAATCACCCAATAAGTCTTGCTAACTCTATTGCTTTGGATTTCTGAAATTCCCCTTCTTCTCAATCACTTTCTGATTATGAAAAGAGCATAGTGGTTAACAGCACAGGCTTTGGGTCTGATTCCTAGTGTCACCACTTGCCAGCCATGAGGCTGAGCAAGAACTTCAGCCACGGTTTTCTAAGCCTTGGTTTCTTTATCTGTAAAATGAGGAAAACCTTTGATTTTCTATTTAAGCCAGTTAAATGTTCAGTACCTGAACCATGAGAAGCCCTCCATATGGTTAGGTTTTATTCAGTTTTTCATTTCTTCTCAGCTTGACCAGTTCTTTGCAAACTTAGGTGTATATAAGATTCACCTGGATGACTTTTATTGAACCTTAGATTGCTGGGACCCATTCCAGAAAGTTTGCATTTCTAACAAGTTCCCAGGTGATATGGTTTGGCTGTGTCCCCTCACCCAAATCTCATCTTGAATTGCCGCGTGTTGTGGGAGGGACCCTGTGGGAGGTAATTGAAACATGGGGACAGGTCTTTCCCATGCTGTTTTTGTGACAGTGAATAAGTCTCACAGCATCTTACGGTTCTATTAGGAGGTGTGTATATTCTATGGGGGTGTGTATATTAAGGGTATAGTAGAGGGGATGCTACACAAGCTCTCTTTTGCCTGCTGCCATCCATGTAAGATGTGACTTGCTCCTCCTTGCCCTCTTCCACAACTGTGAGCTTCTCCAGCCACAGGGAACTAACTGTAAGTCCATTAAACCCTTTTTCTTGTATAAATTACCCAGTGTCAGGTATGTCTTTATCAGCAGCGTGAAAACTGACTAATACACCAGGTGATGCTGACTGCTGCTCCTAGGCCTACACCTTGATTGCACCAATTGTCTAAAGGTTTCTTGGCTTGCAATCTCCTCACCCTCATCCTAGCATACTCCACAGTGCTGTCAAGGCCATCTTTCTAAAGCATGATCGAATCTTTATATAAAAATTGCTTGAATTTCCTAGCAGCTGATAAGCATTTACAATGTGGTTAGATATAGCTCTAAGTGCTTAACATCAATTTACTTATTTAAAGCTGAGAACAGTTCTGTGAGGTAGACAGTATTATCTCTATTTTACAGATGAGAAAACCAATGCATAGAGGCCTTATATAACTTGTCCAAGATCCAAGGTAGTAAGTTTCAGAGCCAGAATTTGAGACCAGATTCCAGCATCTCTGGAGCCAATGCACTCACTGCCCTTTTTCCCCTGTCATTTCTCCACCTTAAAATCTTCCAAAGAGCAACAGCCTCCAGGATTTAAACGCAACAAGTGGCGTGGCCTATATAAATTGTTCTTCGTTCACCACCCATTACCTTGTTTTGTTGAGTCTGGCCATTACAAACTGGTTTGGCAAGTACATTTTCCCCTGTACAAGACACTTCTATCTCCTTGTCAACTTTTTTTTTTTTTTTTTTTGAAGTAACTTGCTCTGTCTCCCAGGCTGTAGAGCAGTGGTGCGATCTCGGCTTACTGCAACCTCTGCCTTCCAGGTTCAAGCAATTCTCCGGCCTTAGCCTCCCAAGTAGCTGGTCTCCCAAGTACTTGGAGCCTCCCAAGTGCCAACCACTATGCCCAGCTAATTTTTGTATTTTTATTTTTTTTTGAGATGGAGTTTTGCTCTTGTTACCCAGGCTGGAGTGCAATGGCGTGATCTCGGCTCACCGCAACCTCTGCCTCCTGGGTTCAGGCAATTCTCCTGCCTCAGCCTCCTGAGTAGCTGGGATTACAGGCACGCACCACCATGCCCAGCTAATTTTTTGTATTTTTAGTAGAGACAGGGTTTCACCATGTTGGCCAGGCTGGTCTCAAGCTCTTGACCTCAGATGATCTGCCTGCCTTGTCCTCTCAAAGTGCTGGGATTACAGCTGTGAGCTACCATGCCCAGCCATCAACTTTTATTCACCTTTTATAAAGCTTGGCTGAGATGTTACCTCTTCTAAGAAGTCTTCCCAGCTCTTCCTCACCAATTGTGGATTAAAGGCCCTCCTTTTGTGGAAATTCCCCTAGCAACTAGCACTTAGCTGTCTTTTGAAACTATACCATGTACACCTGCTTGCTTGCCTAACCCTTCACCAAACAGTGAGGACCCCTGAAAGGCAGTACAAACTCTTACCATTGCATCTGGGAAGCAGTTAATAACCGTCTGTTAATGTTGGAATGTAAACTACAGCCAATGGCACATTTAGGCCCTCACCTCCTGCCTCCTCTCTGGGTTCCTTCTTTGGACTTCCCCTTAGGACTATATGCAAAACTGGTCTTAATTATATTTCTTTTAAAAAATATTTTATTTATGTTTATTATTATTTCCCTAACTAGAAAATGTAAAATATAACAAATATTCACATACCTACCACTCAGCTTTAATAACTTTTAACATTTTACTTTATTTGCTTTAGATCTTTAAAATATTGTTGTAAGAAATTTCCTAGTAAATCAAAAAAACTTAATCTCAAAGAGTTTTTGCTTATATTTAAATTATATTTTAATTAACCTATTGTCTTAGTTTATTTGTGCTGCTATAACAAAATACCACTGACTGGGTAATTAATAAGGAACAGAAATTTATTTTCTCACAGTTGTGGAGGGTTAGAAATCCAAGATCAAGGCACCAGCATCTGATGAGGGCCTTCTTGCTGAGTCCTCACATGGTAGAAGATAGAAGGGAAACTGAATGCTGCATGAACACTTTTTTTTTTTCCATTTAGAGATGAGATATCGCTCTGTCATCTAGGCTAGGGTGCAATGATGTGATTATAGGTCACTGCAGCCTCAAACTCCTTAACTCAAAAGATCATCCTGCCTAGGCCTCCTGAGTAGCTAGGACTATAGGCACATGCCATTATGCCTGGATAATTTTTTTTTTTTTAAGGTTCTTAGAAGTGAGTCTTACTATGTTGTCCAGGCTAATCTCAAACTCCTGGTCTCAAGTGATTCTCCTGCCTCAGCCCCCTGAGTAGCTGGGATTATAGGTGCAAGCCGCTCTACCTAGCATGAAGGAACTTTTATAAGGGCCTACGCCTATTCATGAAGGAGAAGCTCTCATGGCCTAATCACCTCTTAAAGGCCCCACCTCTTGATACTATCACACAGGTAACACCTAAGTTTTGGTGAGAACACATTCAAACCATAGCACCTATACATAAGAGACTTCTGGAATGGCAGAGTAAGGACTTCCAAAAGTCTGCTCTTTCACAAAGCTATGAGAACTCTGGAAAAATTGGTGAAAATCAACTTTTTTAGAATTCTAGAAATTAGCTTGAGGCTGTCAACAACCTAAGGAGTGCTTATTTAAGAAGAAAATGGCTGACTCTAGGTAAAAAGAGTGAACTCTTGTGTTGTTTTAACACACCCTATTCCCATTCCTCTCTAGCCAACTCTGTGGTGGCCTTGAAAACCATCAGCCCTATATTCACAGTGGTTATAAAAATTAGCAGCCTAACGGTCATGAAAAGGTGATGAGGAGGTTTGGAACTCTGAAAAAGAGCTCCATCCCCAGAAAATTGTCACCATCTGACCTGTCTGGAAGCTCACTGGAAAAACCCCATTTGCAGAGCTTCTTATTTGATCAGAGCTTCCTAGATAGGAAAGCTCTATCCCCAGGGTATTGGTTAAAAGCAATCGGTGGCAATTATTTAACACTGCAGTTACGTGAAAGCCAAACAAAAGACTACCTAAAAATCTTTTTTTTTTTTGAGATGGAGTCTCGCTCTGTCACTCAGGTGGAAGTGCAGTGGCACAATCTTGGCTCACTGCAACCTTTGCCTCCAGGTTCAAGTGATTCTCCTGCCTCAGCCTCCTGAGTAGGTGGGACTATAGGTGTGTGCCACCATGCCCAGTTAATTTTTGTATTTTTAGTAGAGATGGGGTTTCACCATGTTGGTCAGGCTGGCCTCGAATTCCTAACCTCAAATGATCTGCCTGCCTCTGCCTCCCAAAGTGCTGGAATTACAGGCATGAGCCACCATGCCCAGTCCCAAAAATCTTAAGAGGAAGACTTGGGGAATGGATGTCCACAGTGGAATTTGAAAAGCTCCAACATATTCCTGGGGGTATATGTGTAAGACTGTGTGCCTGTGCACAAAAGACCTAAAAAGGCCCTTATTTATTACATCTACCTGACTTTATGGCCCTACACAAGAAAGAAGTGAAAAAATAAATGATAAGAAATACAAAAATACAGGAAAGTATAGCCCATACACGGGGATAAAAAGCTCTCAGTAGAAACTATCCCTGAGTAAGCCCAGATTTTAGACTTTCAAGAAAAAAATTTTAAATCCACTATCAGAGTATGTTTAGAGAATTAAAGAAAACTGTGTCTAAAGAACTAAAGGAAAGTATAAGGATGATATCTCATCGAATGGAGACTATCAATAAAGAGAAAAAATATTTAACAATTACCAAATTATCAAATAGAAATTCTCATTTATATTTCCATAGTAAATGAAATGAAAAATTCAATAGTAGGTTTTTACAGCAGATATGAGGAGGCATAATAAAGAATCAGTAAACTTAAATATAGGTCAATTTACATTATCTGAGTAATAAAAAGAAAAAAGAATTAAAACAAATTTAACAGAGCAAGAGCCTTAATGATCTGTGGAACATCATGAATTGTAGCAACATATACAGGATTCCCTAAAGGAGATGAGAGAAAGGAACAAAAGAATGTTTGAAGAAATAATGGCCAAAACTTATAAAATTTGATCAAATACATTAATCTGTACATCCCAGAACTTCAACAAATTCCAAGTAGAATAAACTCTAAGAGATCCACACCAAGTTATATAATCAAACTGTTAAAAGCCAAAGACTGAAAGAGAATATTGAGAGCAGCAAGAGAAAAAAAAAAATTCATAATGTACAAGAAAGTCTCAATGAGACTAATAGCTGATTTCTCACCAGAAACCATGATGTCAGAAAGCAGTAGGACAACATATCAAAGTGCTTATGAGAAGAGTGTCAACAAAGAATTCTCCATCCATCAAGAATGTGCTTCAAAAATGAAAGAGAAATTAAGTTATTCTCAGATTAAAAACTGGGACAATTTTTCACTTAAGGCCCTAAACAAACAAAAAAATATGAAATAGAATCCTTTGAAGTGAAGTAAAAGGACATTAAACAGTGATTTGAATCCACATGAATATATAAACAAAAGGTAACCAATAAAACTAAATAAGTAAATATAATAGACAATAGAAATGTATTTTTTTACAGAAGCAGAATTTTAATTTAAAAAGAAATGTATTTTTTAATTTGATCTTGTTTGTAACTTTTTTCTATCTAATTTAAAAGATAAATGCATAAAGAAATAATTATAAAACTGTTGATGAAATTATAATGTATAAGCATGTACTTTGGTTGACAACAGCACAGAGAATGGGAGAGGGAATGGTGCTATATTAAAGCAAAGTCTTTGTATAAAATGAAATTAGTTTAGAATTAATATGAACTAGATATTTTGAAGCTAAAGAGTTACTTACATTCTCCAAAGCAGCCATTAAAAAAGTAACTCAAGAGTTAAAAAAAAAAAAAATGGAATGAAAACAGAAAACATCTAGTTATGAAAAAGTGTGCAATAATAGAGTAATAAAGGAGCAAAATACATAAGACATATAAAAATAGTAAAATAGTAAACATAAATTTTAACTTGTAGGTAATTACATTAAATATAAATGAATTAACTCTAATCAAAATGCAGAGATTAGCAAAATAGATTTTTAAATTTGATCCAACTATTTGAGTTCTAGGAAATACTTTAGATCCAATGGCACAAATAGGTTAAGAGTAAAGAATAAATAAGTATACTGTTAAAAAAAAAAAAAAAACAGAAGAGAACTGGGAGTGCCCTTTACAAATATCAGACAAAATATACTCCAGACAAATTATTACTAGAGACAAAAAAGGATATTTTAAAACAATAAAAGGGTGAATACATCAGGGAGATAAATATATACGCATTTAACAACAGAGCTCTAAAATACATGAGGCAAAAACTAACAGAAATGAAGAGCGAAATAGATAGTTCAACAATAATAGCTGATAACTTCAAAATCCCACTTTCAGTAATAGAATAATTAGGCAGAAGATTAAAAAGAAAATAAAAGACTTGAGCAATACTAGAAAACCACTAGACCTAACAGACATCTATAGAACATGCCACCCAACAAAGGCAGAATATACATTCTTATCAAGTATACATAGGACATTCTCCAGGTTAGACTATAAAACAAAACTTAAAAAATTTAAAAGGGTTGGAAACATACTAAGTATTTTTCTGACCACAAAGGAATGAAATTAGAAATCAAGAACAGGAATAAATCTGGAAAATGTAACAATGTATAAAGAAGTCATGAACACAATCCTAAATAACCAATATATCAAAAAAAGAAAACACAAGGGAAATTAGAAAGTACTTTGAGATAAGTGAAAATGAACACACACACCCAAAACTTATGGGATACAACTAAAGTGTTTTTAGCCCTAAACACCATATTAAAAAAGAAAGCTCCTAAATAAAAAACCTAAGCTCCCACCTTAAGAAACTAGAAAATAAGAGCAAACTAAACCTCAAAAAAGAAAGAAAATATAAAGATTAGAGAAAAAATAAATGTTATAGAAAAAAATAGAGATACTAACAAAAACAAAAGTAGATTCTTAGAAAAGATCACCAAAGTTGACCAAACTTTAGCTTAATTGATGAAGAAAAAAAGGGGAGAAGACTCAAATTACCAAGTTCAGGAATACAGGAAGGGACATCATTGTCAACTTTATATAAATAAAATATAAGGATAATAAGAAAATACTATGAACAATTTCATGTACACCAACAAATTAGATAAATAATGTAGATGAAACTTAGAAGTTCCTAAAAAGACACAAATTAATAAAACTGACTCAAGAAGAAACAGAAGATCCCAACAGACCTATAACAAGTATAGAGATTGAATCAGTAATCAAAAGCTTCCCATAAAGAAAAGCCCCGACCCAGATGGATTTAGCAGTTAATTCTATCAAACATGCAATGAATAATTAATACCAACCAATTCTTCACAAACTCTTCCAAAAAATAGAAGAGGAAGGAGCACTTCCAATTCATTCTATGGTATGGGCAAAATGGTATCATATGATGATTTTATTTGCATTTCCCTAGTTGGTAAGGTTTAGCATCTTTTTAAAGGAGACTTCTATTCCTCCTTCTCTGAAATGCTTGCTTACATTAAGGTCAATTTCCTCAGTCATCTTTATCAGAAGCAAAGCTGTTATTTTGCTTGCTATTTGACTGTCTCCTATGTCTTATTTCTCAATTGTTAATAAGTTTAAAGGTAAGAAACACGTATTATTTTAGATGTCCTGGTGAATAAATAAATAACAAATTTGACAACATGAGGGTTCAGGACTTAAACGTTCAAATATTTTGAATTGCCAGAATATATTAGAGTATAAAATTGAGTTAGGAGATGTCTTGTTTTTTTCTAGGCTTAGTACAACATTTTTATAGTTAGCTTCATTTATGATTTTAGAGAGAAAAGTCAACTTGTTATATGACATATCATCTTGTTAATGCATTACTGTGGCCCTAGTGGACATATATCATGCAGTAAATGCCCAGCAAACATGAGCTGACTGACTGGTGATGCAGCAGTGACAAGGAACACAAACTCACTCAAATTTATTTATTTGAAAATTTGTTCTATATACAAAACTCTTACTGCTAAATGGTACTTTAGTTCTGTTTTACTTCTGAGTAAATTTCCATCTTTGTAGTCGCTAAAAACCAGCTGTTGACCTGCCCAAAAAGTGTCTAGAATTTATCTTAGTAGTTAAAAAAGAACTGGAGGCCAGGCATGGAGATTCATGCCTGTAATTTCAGAACTTTTGGAAGCCTAGATAGGAGGATCACTTGAGACCTGGAGTTTGAGACCAACCTGGGCAACATAGTGAGACCTCATCTTCACAAAAAAATTTTTGAAAAATCAGCCAGGCATGGTGGCACATGCCTACAGTCCCAGCTACTCAGGGGAGCTGAGGTGGGAGAATCACTTGAGCCCAGGAGTTTGAGACTGCAATGAGCTATGATCACACCATTGCACCCCAGCCTGGGTAACAGAATGAGACCTTGTCCCTAAAAAAAAAAAAATGACCACAGGTATCTAATTTGGGGTGCAATTTTGACCATCATCTATAGTATTCTCTAAAATAATCAATTAATCAAATAATCTTATCCTCTACTTCAATGTTTCCCAAAGTGGTTTCTGTGGATTGCCAATTCAGTTGAATATAGATAGAAGTTATTTAGTAAAGGGTTCATGCCTCAGTAAGTTGGGGAAATACCAAGTTCTCAAAGTTAAAGCCAGTTAAACTATCAGCCTTACAGAGCCTTTAATATACTGACAAATGGTGGATTCCAACGAAAGTCATGATATGCAACATATCCCAATTATTTTTCCCTCCAGAATGCCTGGAATGCCTAGATGCCAAGGAACATACCTTGGAAAACATGCAGTTCTGCTTCAATTCTTGTCATTAGCTTCCTACAGATAACATGGTTAATTTGTTTTCTTAAAATTTTTTTTTATTAAATGATAATGTTAGAAACATTATTCTTAGATTTAAATTTTATATCAGCTTCATAATAATTGGAAAGTGTGTAACAAATATTTATACTACAAAAAAATTCACAATCCTGAAATGCTATAAAATTCCTATTTAAAGAGATATGATCCAAATTCATTAAAATGCTAATTAACTCTAGTCCGAAACTAATTAAATGTTCTTTGTCATCAATTGTAGTTTATAGTATCTTAAACACAAATTTAAAAAAATCCAAAGCAATAATATTGAAATTCCATTTGTAAAAATATCTATGCTACCTTTCATGTTCATAGAAAGATGAGAGAAGATATGAAAGCCATTTTATATTATTACTATTGAATCAACAAAACACATTTCAAGATTTCTACATGAAATATTCTTATTTAGGGCCAATTTATTTGTAAAATGCAAGAAGCTCTTTCTAAAATTGACATGTTATGGTCTTTTAAGTGTAAATGCAAATCCTCTCTTTGTGATCCACCATGGAGAATTCTACAAAGATGGCCCTTCCTGAGGAGTCCCTGCACAGAATGGGGTTGCCAGCACATAATCTGTGAGGAGGCTAACACATGCACACAGAGTCTGAATGCAAATTTATCTTTTAGGATTGACAGCTGAAATAATGTCAAGCTGTATACCCCATTTATTGTTTGTTTTTTTTTTAAGAGCCATTGGCTTGCTTTTATTAATTTTAACCTTTAAGTCTTTAAAGGTATACTCAGTTAGGTTGGAGTAACGGGAAATTTTCCAGAACCTCTAGTATAAACTCAAATTTTAGGTACTTCGCTGGAGTAAACAGGTGCTTTACTGATTACAAGGTTATTTCAGGATGCAAAAATTCTCTGTTTTCCCCCTGTATTTCCCAACTCAACCTTGGCAACACTTTTTCCTTGTATCTGTAGTGGGAACCTTAGCAGCAGCAAATAACCGCTCCGGGTCTGTCAAATAGATTTATTCTTATAAAGACAGGCTGGTACCTTTGCACCGAGGATAGAATGGGACATGGAAGAGGGTTTAAATGAGCTAACTGTTCTCTTTCTTTGACCACTGAAATGTTTTCAACCTCCCACGACAATTCTGGGCTTTGCAAAATTGTAATACAATAGGCATAATGGGCACTTACTTTTAAGGTTGGCATTTACTTTAGAAAACAGAGCACTGTGGACCCTTGGTAAGGTACCAAGAAGTAGGTAGTTATCCAGCTAGGTACTCAAAACTGGAAGGTTTTCAGATAAATTTGGTGAAGAAATGAGAATGCTACTAAAGAACCAATCAGCATAATCAATTGAGTCAAGATGCTCAGACTCCATAATTGGTCTAAACAAAAATATGACACTTCTCTATATCTAATCTCCCTCAAATTCCTTGGAATTCTGATAATTTGCTATTTATTGTCTTCTGTGACATTTTCTTCCCTCTTCAAATTTCACCATGGCACTGATTTTTAAATGTTCTTTGAGATCATTTGGAAGAGAATTTCATCCTTAAGATAACTGGAGACATACCCCACTCCCTTTTTCTAAAAAGCCACCTCCAAAAAAGAAGACTATGAATCATCTGTATCCACAGTTACATCATGAAATATTTCAAAAATTCATTCATTTCCAGCTGGAAATATCAGTTGAACTATTTAAAACTGGCTCTTTCATGACTTGGCAAGATAAGCATAAACAAGAAGAAAAAAGAAGTGCATTATGTTTTGTTCAGATAATACTCCAAATATTATCTTCTAAGAAACTGGAAAACAAAATCTCCCAATACCCAACTCATGAGCAAGCATTCCTCTCTTAAAGACTCATTCACTGGTTAATCTCTCAGAAAGTTTCCACACCCTCGATGTATTGTTATAATCAGAGTCCACTCTAAATAAAATTGAGAATTAGGAAAGTTGCTCTTGAAAAGCTTACTTTTCCCCAACCTGATGTCCTAGCATGGTAGACTCCACTCTCAATCTTTTGTTTATCCACCTCTCCTATCAAAATCTATTTGTACTATGCCTCGCCCTTTAATAGGAACATCATGAAATAATATTTTCCTGCAAGAAAAATTCCTCATCTATGTTATAAGCCCTATTTAGAACTGCCTACTAGAAACTTTAGCCTGAAGGTCCTGTGAGCATGTGAAATCCAATTTAACATCTCCCCATCTCTCCTCCTCCTTCAACCTGTTCCTTCTTCAGCGTTCCATATCTTGGTTAGGACATCATCATATATATATTTACCCAATTTAGAAATCTGAGAGACAATTTATCTTATTGTACTGGAAATATTTGTTTGCATATCTTCAGATAATAATCCAAATATTATCTTCTAAGATAATTATCAGCATTATCTCACATATCTGTTTCATTCACAAGACTGCAAGCTCCTTAGGGAAATATGATAGGCCTCTCCTAGAATACAGCACCATGCAATAGGACAGAAATGAATAAATGTTTGATGTAGATGAAGATCATAGCCTAATGCACTTAACTATCTGAAACATATTTGGATTTTTTTTTTTTACCAGTTGCCTAGAGAGAATCCCCTACTCAAAAGAATGACAGTATCAACAAAGCTTCTATAACTCATTATCCACTTTGCACGAAACCTTGATAAAACCAGTATAAATAATGAATTCCCAAGTGTCTCAAGAGACCAAATATCATATGTGATATAGACACACCTTTTGGTGACCTGCCACCCATGAAATTGACAGCAGGACTGTTCTCAGGAACACTCAGGCCACATCTCTTCTTCCCATAGGATTTCTCAAGGAGTAGGAATGTGGGCACTCCTCACTTTTTAAGGTGGGATGTACATTTACAAAGGCATACAATGAAAAAAGCAAACACTAGAGTCAGATTAGCTAGTGGTAAGTTGCAAAGCCCATCTGTTTTAGTAAATACAAATGCCATATTTTTATCCAAGTTCTGTGAAGGGCAATATTTGGCTTAGAGGCTGCCTGCACACACACTGAGCAGGTTTTAATTAGCCCATCCAAACAACAGTTAGCTCGGTAAACTGATTCTTGATAAAAGAAATAAAGCAAATCAAGAGAACCACCAAATCCAGTTAGACAAACAGCCTCACAGCTAAAATATTTATTCTGACATGAAACAGGAGGGCCCAGACCTCTCTCAGCTGTGTGCCACTGGAAAGCCTTTGTCTGGAAACAGGTCCCAGGTGGTAGGTGTCAGAAATAACTCCAGGGATTTAATTAGTGAGTGCAGCTGAAGCATGTAAGTAATGACCAGTTTAGAGATGCAGTTTGCATATTCTGATCAACTCAGTCAGCACCAGCATTAACAGAATACAGCTGCTGGAAAATCTCCTTTAGGATTTCAGATCACATTTGACAAATTGTTTTTTTACTACAACTGCATTATCTCCAGGCCCTGACAATGAGGTTTTATAAAGAACTTGCACATGTCAGTAGCACAGTCATGTTTCAGTCTACTGCTGGTTTCACTGAGGTGCCCTGTAAATAACTACTTAGCTTTCCAGCTGGTTTAGGGAAAGGAAGGCTCACCAGCATTATCTCACAAACGAGACAGGGCCTGCAATGGGATATTAAGGTCAAACTACCAAAACCTGAAAAGCAGAACATAATCCAGTGCATGATTATTAATTTAAAAATAGAATATGTCCAAATAGAAATGTGTACTATCAAGTTTTGATGTGTGCAAGTGGTGTTAAGAGAATTCATTAAATATTTCTCCCCATTCACTCTCCCTTGCTGCTCCCCCTACCAACTGCCCTACACACACCCGGAAGATTTATTGCTCCTTGATTTACAACTGTGACCTTTTCCCATGTAATGGCTCTCTTCTTTGCCAGCTCCAGTATATGAAAGTGGTTGCCTGCACACTGCACCAAAGAAACTCAGGCATACTGATTTTGCACTGAAGGTGGTAGATTTCAGTTGCTCGGAGGTATTACAATATGACTCCCCCAACCCCAAATATCCCAAACCAAAACATGAAGGCAAGTCTGAGAAATCTGAAGCATTAGTGCTTATACTAGTTTCTACTACTATTAAAAATCCTGGCTGGGCGTGGTGGCTCATGCCTGTAATCCCAGCACTTTGGGAGGCTGAGGCAGGTGGATCACGAGGTCAGGAGTTCAAGATCAGCCTGACCAACATGGTGAAACCCCTGTCTCTACCAAAAAAAATCAAAAATTAGCCACGCATGGTGGTGCGTGCCTGTAACCTCAGCTACTCAGGGAGGAGAATCACTTGAACCTGGGAGGTGGAGGTTGCAGTGAGCCGAGATCACGTCACTGCACTCCAGCCTTGGCAACGAAGTAAGACTCCGTCTCAAAAAATCCTGACCTGAAAAAAAAGGGATATTTGGCTTTTGAGCTGACAGTGTCAATCTATTCCTTAGATTAGAGACTAGAGACATAAAAACAACTAACATGGATATTTTACAATTTGGAGTTGAAACAACTACTTCCATTGAATGACATATTGTATTTTAGTATCTTCTATAATCCACCTTTAGAAAAAGATAAATCACTATAAGCATTGCTTCCTGTGCTTTATTAACAGTATAGATCAAGGCAAAATGTTTGGTTTTAAAGCACAGAAGATTTCAACTGTAGGACATGTAGCTTACAGGTGGTTCTGAGCTTTGCTTTTATCACTTCCTAGTTAAATAGAAAAAAAAAGCTTTTCAGAGAGAACAGAAAAGGACAGTCTATATATAGCCTTATTATCTCACCATCTTTTCTGACTCAGAGTAATTTGTAGCCAGAGGCAAGGGAGGGAGATGCAATAACAAGTGAAATCAATAGGTTCACTGCATTTTAAGAGGCTGTAGAGAGGCTGTTATTGATTGCTGAGGATGAGTAATGAATGAAAAAGGTGGTTAGGTAACAAATATAGTAGAACTGGGATTCTTAAACATTATTTTCATTGAGATTAAGTATTATAGAAAGTTGATTTTTGTCCTATTATAAAACAAACACTGCATCTCTAAATGTGGTCACATATTTTTTAAAAACTTCTCGATAAATTATCTTATTTTAACTTTTCATATGTAAGCCTATATAATAACATGTGTTCCATTCCAAAAAGAAAAAGAAATTGAAAGCATCTATAGGGAAAACAGTGTGGGCAAGCTATCCAGTGCATTAGCCTTACCATGCAAGAGTAATCCAGTATCAACGCATCTCATGTAACCAGGAGTAAACAGCATTCTGGCAACTGATTAAAAACACTGTAGAAATCACTGTTGAAATATATATTAGCATTGACCAAATAAAAAGTTATTTGATAATCAAAGTCACTCACAAACGGATATTTTCTGAGACAACAATAGTCTCCCACATCACTGGCACTGGCTGTTTGTCCCCCTCTGAGGCTTCTTCCTTACTTTCCCCACCCTAAGGCACCCCAGGGCTCCTTCCACAGAACTCTTTCTTAATTTCATTTACTCTCCAGCTGGTCTCATCTAGTCTACCAGCTTTAAATACCAACTATATGCTGATGATGTCTTAACTTTTATTCCCAGCTTTGATCTTTCCACTGAGCTTTACACTCATATATCTAATTGCCTACTTGACCCAACTTTGCATGTCTGATTTAGCATGACCCAAACTAAGCTCCTAACATCATTCCAGCAAATCTGCTCCTCTTGTATCATTCCTTGTCTCGGTATACAGAAACTTCATCCTGATAGCTGTTTGGATCAAAAACTCTGGACTCATTCTTGACTCTCTTCTTTCTCCTACACATCACATCCAATCTGTTAGAAATCTCCACCAGCCTTCACAATGTACCTAGAATCTGACCACTTCTCACACCTTCATTGCTATAGTAAGAGTTAAAAGAAAGCTCCTCTGCCCTCTGAAGGCTGCTGAAAACCAACGAACAAAAGGCAGATTAAGAGGAGAAAAGGCATATAAATATCCTTGATCATAGTTTTATGTGACATTGGAGCTTTCAGAATGAAGACCCAAAGATACAGGGAAAACTATCCATTTTTATGCTTAGGTTCAACAAAGTATAAACAGCTGTGAAGAAATGTGACTGGACAAAAAGGATATGATCTAATTCTAACAGACTGAATGGGAAAACCCTGCAAGGCCTGTCTGATTTTTCTTGGCATCTCTGTGCAGCATTCCTTCCTCCTGGGTATGGGGCAGGGCCCTCTCTGGAATGGGGGCCTTATGGCCTACAATCAAACAAGAAAGGTCAGATCGTTTCTTTAAGGCCAGTTTTTACACAGAAAGGTGGAGGGAAAGTTAGCGTAAGATTTTTAGGTTTTATGGTTAGCTTTGGGGAAAAGGAGTTCTGGTTTCTATGAACTGCCTTGGGGAAGAGTAATTCTACTTTCCATGGCTAGCCTCAGGGAGAATGAGGAGCCAGAGCCAGGAGAGCAGGTAAAGGTCAGACAGAGATGTTTGCTTTGGAAGCCTTTACGTTGGGGTATCATTTCTGAGCCCCAACAATACCATCTGGTCTCAGCTACCACCACCTCTCTCCTGACTCATCTTTCTACTTCCATCTTCTCCCTCCTATTACCCAACCAGCTGCCAGAGAAACCATCTAAATCATAAGTCACATCCTCTGCTCAGCATCTTCTGATGGCTCTCATCTTGCTCATAGTAAAAAGCAAACTCTATTCAGGAGTGTCCAATCTTCTGGCTTCCCTGGGCCACATTGAAAGAAGAAGAATTGTCTTGGGACACACATAAACTACACCAGCGATAGCTGATGAGCTAAAAAAAAGAAAATCGTAAAAAGATATCATAATGTTTTAAGAAAGTTTACAAATTTGTGTTGGGCTGCAATCAAAGCTGTCCTGGGCCGCATGCAGACTCCAGGCCGCAGGTTGGACAAGCTTGGTCTATATAATCACCCACAAAGTTAGCACCAACTCCCCACTTCTATTTCTCTCCCCGTTGTTCACTCTCCTCCAGCTACACAGGCCTTCTTGCTTTCCCTCAAACCCACCAAGCTGTTCTTGCCTCTGGGCCTCTGCCCCTAGTGCTTCCTCCCTGCGAAACATTCTTTCCCTGGATTTCCACCTTCATGGTCCATTTTATTCAGGTCTTTGCTCACGTTATCAGCTTACACAATGCTTCCCTTGATTACACTGTATACAACAGTAACCTACTTATGTCTTGGCATTCCTTTCCCCGCTCACCTCACTTAATTTTTTTCTGGAGCCCTTGATACCATCTGACAGACTATATTTATTTGCTGTTTAATGTGCCCCCTCCATTAGAATATAAGTCATAGAATGTAGAAATTCTGTTCACTGCTAAATCCCTATTGTCTAGAACAGGACTTAGCACGTAGTATGTGCTTGATACATATTAAATGAATGAATGACTGGGATGGTAAGAGAAGTAATTACATTGGTAAGAGATGGTAAGAGAAGCAGCACATTCTCCTAATGGCATAAAGGTAAGAGTCACATTGGAGAGGGTAGGTTTTCAGAAGGTATTTGATGGCATAAAAGCTTTAAACACCAGAATAAAGAGAAAAGAAATGAGATTCTGAGGAAAACCAATTATTAATAAAAGTTCTTCACCTCACCTTCAGCATTATTCAGTTTACTTTAAAAAAAACATTTTTATCTTTAATTGTGGTAAAAAAATGTATAAAGTTTACTCTCAGTCATTTTTAAGTACACAGTTTGGTAGTGGTTAACTACATTCACACTGTTGTGTAACGGATCTTCAGAATTTTTTCACCTCACAAAATCCCCATCAAACAACAACTCCCTATTCCCCCCCCCCTCAGCCCCTGGCACCCACCATTTAACTTTCTGTTTCCACGATTTTGACTGCTGTACATATCTTGCATCAGTAGACTCATACAGTATTTGGTTTTTTTTTTTATGACTAGCTTATTTCACTCAACATAATGTCCTCAAGATTAATCCATGTTGCAGCATTTAACAAGATTTCTTTCTTCTTTTAAGGCTAAATAATATTCCATTGTATGTATATACCACGTTTTCTTTATTCTGTTCATCTGTCGATGGACACTTGGGCTGTTTCCACCTCATGGCTATTGTGAACAATGCTGCAATGAGCATAGTTGTACAAATTTCTCTTTGAGACTGTGCTTTTTTTGTGATTTTTAATGCATCTTTTAAAATTGTATATTTATAGCTTCTGGGTCTGGAGTCATACCTAGGAAAGCATTCCCCACCCTGGGATTTAAAAATTATCCAGATTCCTTCTAATAATTTCATGGTTTAATCTTTTTACATTTTAATCTTTACGCCTTCTCAAATTTAATTTCGGACTCATTTTTGCATGTCTAAATGCTATTTATCCTGTTTTTCAAAGCCCAGTCTAAAGAATAATAGCTAACCTTCATGGAAAACTTACATTGTGTTCCAAGTGCTTTACATGTCATAAATCATTTAATACTCACAAGAGATCCATAAAGTATATACCACTGTTTGACTTCACAGAGGAAACTGAGTGGCGGCTTACTGAATAACTTGCCTGAGATCATTCGGTAAGTGATAGCCAGAATTTAAACACAGGTAAGGCTGGTTCCAGAGCTTCTGTGTTTAATCATTATGCTGTGGTACCTTATGAAATACCACTTCTTCAACACCTTCCCATTCTGACCTTCGGATGGCCATCTCTTTTTTCCTAAACTGCAGAAAACCTGTACCTCTCATGATACGTATTACTTTTTAATGCGATCATAGTTA
This sequence comes from Aotus nancymaae, assembly GCF_030222135.1. Classification (NCBI taxonomy): domain Eukaryota; kingdom Metazoa; phylum Chordata; class Mammalia; order Primates; family Aotidae; genus Aotus; species Aotus nancymaae. The sequence continues at coordinate 53,768,628 of NW_026988431.1, read as the reverse complement.
ATTACATCATTTCACGCTACTTTAAAAGGTAGCCTTCATACATAATTCACTTTGTTTTTTCATAGGAACTAGTACTGCACTGAAAACTCAAGAAATATGTCCTGGGTGAATAAATAAATTAGAAAGATGCTTAAAATGTAAATGCCTTAGGGAGGGTTTGTATTAAATTCATACTAAGTTATGAGTGGACCACAGATCTTTTGCAATCCTAAATCCTAACAGGATGGAGAAGAAAGAACGTGAGGGCACTGGGAGCTAGTGAAGTTTTGACAGACGAGAAAACGAGCTGGGGGGGTCACTTATGAAATAATTTTTTAATGGTTGGGCCTGATGAACGTATAGTATTGAGTTTCATATATCTTCCTGTCATTGAGAAAAGGTAGTTTTGTTTGCTTTAAATCTATAGCCTTTTAGGCTAGTGGCAGTGGCTCATGCCTGTAATCCCAGCACTTTGTGGGGTGGATCACTTGAGGCCAGAAGTCCAAGACCAGCCTGGCCAACGTGGAAAAACCCAGTCTCTACTAAAAATACAAAAATTAGCTGGGCATGGTGGCACACGCCTGCAGTCCCAACTACTTAGGAGGCTGAGGCACCAGAATCACGTGAACCTGGGAGACAGAGGTTGCAGTGAGTGAAGATCACACCACTGCACTCCAGCTGGGGTGACAGAGTGAGACTCTGTCTCAAAAGAACAAAAAATGAAAAACTATAGACTATAGATTTTTAGTTCCTTTTATAAAACTATAGACTATAGACTTTTAGTTCCTTTTATAAAACTACAGATTTTTAGTTCCTTGGGTGTTTTCTTGTTTTGTTTTTTTGCAATCTAGCCCATAGATTTAGCTAACTTCTGAGAGATGGCTAAATTTAAATAGTTTGAGATTTCTAGAATAACAGAATGACTGACAGAAACAAGTGATTATTGTTACTAGACTCAATCAGAAATATTAGTTATTTATAGATCTTAAATCTCAATAAAGTAGACTCAAGTTATATTCTTGAAATTAAATGCCTAGAAAGAGTTTAAAATCTTAGGAAGTAAACTGAATCTTAGGAATTAAAATTAATTCTTCAATGATCTGGTGTTCTTACTGTTTCCTGAAAGAAAGCATTCAGCATAGCCTTTAACATGGTCACTGAAGGATTAAAGAGGTTTTAATAAGATATGTCTTTGAGCTGTGTAAAGTGTTTATAGAAAATCCAACAGCCAACTAGGAATGTCTTCTTCACATAGTACTACTCAGGAGAAATTTCTAAAATGATTCCAGTCAACTCAGGATCAAATGATTATTTCTCATTGGTAAATTTCTCCAGCACATCTTATAAAATGAAAGGCTAGATACTGGGCAATAGTTTTTGTTATCTGACCTTGCTTACTTGTCATGTGTTTTGTTTTTGTTTTTACTGGTCACTTTTTGAAAATTCCTTTTTCTTAGCTTCTATATATGCATGTTCTTTAATTCCTTCTACCTCACTGAATGCTACTTCACTGGCTTCTTTGCTGGATCACATTCCTCTCGCAAACCTTGTGTGTGCTCTTCAAAAGTCACTCTTTGTTTCCTAATCCTTCAGTGCTTTTCTCTTTAAGACCTACCTTGAATTACAGCTTGCACTTTGAATTCTTTATAGGCAATATGAGTGCCTGTATCTGTAGTTCTAAAAGTTCTTACCAAATTTGCATCACCTCACCTCTAACTACTTAAAGCACATATGTATTTGAATGTTGCATCATCCTAACTGGACAAGTCCAAAATGGATCTTGTGTTAGCAAAGAGCTGTTCATTTCTGTGGCCTGTTTATGCCATCATCTGCTCACAAAGCAAACATTTACTGAACATCTATTATGTGCCAGATTCTGTGGATACAAAGGTGAACATGACAGTTCCAGCTTTGTTGTATCTCAGAGTCTTGGGAAGGAGAAATACCTGTAAATTAGTACTCACAATAAAAATACACAAGATTTTCAGCCATAATAATGCCACATTAAGTGTTACATGCATATTGTCTCTTTTAGGGTAGTTATTAGAATTAGGCTGTATGTCCTCTCTTGATTCTGAGAAGGACACTTGTGGTGAGTCAGAGGTAAGCACTTTTGCTTTGTTCCTGGTAAAGTTCTAAATACAGTAAAATAACCCAAATTATAGATGCTTCAGACTGAGATACTGGCTTTGTAAACTTGGCATAGTTGAAGGACTACTGAATGTCACTGGTTGATCTAGTTGAACTCTGAGGAATTACAGGAAGCTAGGTCAGAGTAGGAGCTTTAAGGTGGCTGCATCCAAAACCTGTTTATGCCTAGCAAAGCAGTAACTTCCTAAGAGTGTGGCAGCAGAAACCACAGCAGCAAGGTGAGAATGCTGGAAAGAAAACACCGAGCACAAGCAAAGCCTTACCCTGAGAATAAATAACTGGAGTTTAAGAGATTCTTGTTTCCCTCTGGTGGCCAGGTGGGGTCTATGGTACAATCATCTGAATTCACAAATATATATTATGAGTTATAGGCAGATTACGGCAGTGAAATATGCCTTACTAAGTGCAACCACAATATGATCTTAAGCTTTATGGGACTATAGGCTCTGGGATCAGACTGTCTGCAGTAGAAACTACACGTGGCCATTTTCAAGTAGTGTGTCCTTGAGCAAGTTACTTAACCCCAGTCTCTTCATCTATGAAAACGGACATACTAATGCTTCCTTCTTTATAGGGCAGTTGTGAGGATTAAATGAGTTCCTACATGTAGAATAAATAAATAAAAGTGCAGGCACATAGAATGTGCTGAAAAATGTAGGTTATTATTAGTATTTCTGTACTTTCCCCAACATTGTACCAAAATTGCATTTATTGTACCAGGAGGTAGCAACTATGTTATCTTCTAAGAAGCCTTTACTGAGAACCCGTGGTTTTTTTCAACACAAGCTTTCTTTTCTTTTTTTGTTTAAGACTCATAAAAACTGAAACCCATTCTCTTTACCAGGTCAAGTTCTTTATTAAAAAGTCATGTACCTTTGTAACTCACTATTAATAAATACAATTATGAAATAACTTTCAGGTCATCCCCTTCAGTTCTGGGTTTGCCAGGATCATATCATTTTGCACACACAGTGCTTAACAAACAGTCCCTGTATTACAGTGATATAACTGAATGGTCAATATTTATTCTTGCTTCACAAAAATTTACACTGAAGAAATGACTTTTAACAGTCTTTCTAATATTGCCAATAAATTTATTTATTCTTGTTCAATTTCCCTAGACATCTTTTCAAAGATGCCTATCAAAATCTCCCTCAGGAAAGTTCTTTTGAGTTCTGTGACCCTGATGAAGATAATGATAAAGTCACCTTTACGATTTGTTGCAAAGGAAAAAAAAAGGAAGGAGGGAAGAGAGAGGTACAAGAATGATATGGATAAGAACCATACCAGATAAACTAACTTTTATGTGTTTTGTTCCTGTTCTATTAATCTGTACCTAATTTTTGCTATTTGACAAGTAAATACATATTCTAGCAAGAGTGATAATAAAAACATTAACAACTAGTGAGATATAGGTGCTAATCAATCAGAACAGATGCTGGCTATAAAAACCTGGAATGGTGAGTCCAGATGAAATCCTGTTATACCTAAGGATGGTGCTTGTGGTCATTTCAGTACAATTTGGGGACTTTTATTATGTCATTTTTAATGTGAAAATTGGAAGGTGGAAATGTCTTCTGACGGAGAGACATTTTTCCAATAATGTTATTTGTTTTGAATGCAAAAGCTACTTATATATACAAAGTAATTTATATAATAGGAACTTTTAGTCCTATATTATTTTCCTTCTATTATATTTTCCAAATATGTACTGTGATATGCTCTTCTGAAAATTTTCCTCAAACCTATTTACTTGTGTATGAGACTTGGATCCTGCTTCATGTGGTTCTTGGCTGTTGAAAGTTTTGGAGGTTCTTCAGGACATATACAATTTTTATTTTAAGATTGTTAGCAATAAGCTGTCCTTATTTAATCTAGAAGAAAGGAGGTAATTTATAAAACTAGAAAAACAAAACTGCAGACTTTATCTGCTTCTTTGCTTCCTGCTTTTCCAACTGACCCCTCCCCAACAACCCCTCTTCAAAAGATTTTTAGAGCCAGAATGAAACCAGCTACCAAGACCTGGAATTTTCTTAGTCTTATTCAAGCCTATTCTAAGATGTCATTCAGACTTATCCTAAGATGTCAACTTAAGATGAAAACAAGTTAGTCATTAAACCAGACCATTTGGCATCTGACAATGTGACTTCTTGGAACTGCCAAAATTTTTTATGACATACTTAAATAACTATACCTGAGTCTTGTAAAAAAATTCAACCAATGGTTTCCCATTCTGGTTTCCCTTGCCACCATTCATATTTCTGCCAAAAACATTATCTTTCTCCCTTTTACTAAAGATCAAAAACCCAAAAGTTATCTCCAGTGGATAGATAGCATATTTGGGGATATCTTCATCATTTAATAACTGGTGAGGGGCAGAGTCCACCTCCCTACCTCCCCACCTCCCACACATATCCAGCTCCTTTCAAACATGTGCAGTCAGATTATCCAACTCCTGCTCCTTGATCCATCATTTACTGTCCCCTTGGTTTCACCTCCTCATTCATTTAAGGAACAGGAACTCCCTCTGTCACTTTCTCTATCACTAACATTGTCACAATCCACATAGACTATCCATTCCTTGAACCACCTCAGAAATCTTTATTTGAAGCATCTCTCTTTCCAATCACTACCTTTTAACTTTCCAGATCATTCTCACTGGCATTTGGACTTCAATAATTCTTCAGCCCAACAGGACTTCTGATCCATTAGCCCTACCACTATTTCACTGTTCCTCACTCACCTTAAGTCCTACTTTCCCCACTAGCCTGCCCACCACTGAATTCCTCCTTTGCCCTTCCTGCTGTTGCCTTTCCTAGAACAATCTCAACTCCGGTTAAATCCAACCATCTTTTGGCTTTGTATCTGTGCTCTATGAACACAATCTTTCTAATTGTTCTTCTGACATTCATCACTGCATTTTACTGTACTTTTCAAGTTATTTTTTAAATTTTTATTTTATGATTTCAATAGGCTTTTGGGGAAACAGGTGGTGTTTGGTTACATGAATAAGTTCTTTAGTAGTGATTCCTGAGATTTTGGTGTACCCATCACCTGAGCAGTATACACTGTACCCAATGTATAGTCTTTTATCCCTTACTCCCCTCCCATACTTTCCCGAGTCTCCAAAGTCCACTGAATCATTCTTATGCTTCCACATAGCTTAGCTCCCACTTATGCGTGAGAACATACGATGTTTGCTTTTCCATTACTGAGTTACTTCACTTAGAATAATGGTCTCCAATTCCATCCAGGTTGCTGCAAATGTCATTATTAAATTCTTTTTTATGGCCGAGTACTATTCCATTATATACATATAATGGAATAGTACTCGGCCATAAAATATATATATATATAATATATATATAATGGAATAGTACTTGGTACTGGTTCCATATTTTTGCAATTGTAAATTGTGGTGCTATAAATATGCATGTGCAAATATCTTTTTCATATAATCACTTCTTTTCCTCTGGGTAAATACCCAGTAGTGGGACTGCTGGATCAAATGGTAGTTCTACTTTTAGTTTAAGGAAACTCCACACTGTTTTCCATAGTGGTTGTACTAATTTACATTCCCGCCAGCAGTGTGTAAGTGTTCCCTGTTCACCACATCCACGCCAACATCTACTATTTTTTGAGTTTTTGATTATGGCCATTTTTGCAGGAGTAAGGTAGTATCACATTGTAGTTTTGATTTGCATTTCCCTGATCACTAGTGATGTTAAACAATTTTTCATATGCTTGTTGGCCATTTGTACATCTTCTTTTGAGAATTGTCTATTCATGTCCTTAGCCCACTTCTTGGTTAATTCAGTCCAAGTTGAATATTTCACATATTTCCCTCTGTTCTCAAACTTACAATACCACTTCCCCTATGTCACTCTCAATGCAGGATCTCACCTATTTTACCAAGAGATGCAGTTAGAAAACTGAGGTGTTTTCCCATGACTGATTTATCAATCCACAAAACCAAAACTTCTTGCCTTCCTTTCTCCCTGTTCCTATTTCTTCCACCTATTCAAGAGCTTTGCTCTTGTAATTATTTTTCTCTCCCCCACATCATAATTCATTAGCATATCAATATGCCATCATCTCTTCCATCTTAAAAAAATCTCTAGCTGGGCTGAGCATGGTGGCTCACACCTGTAATCCCAACACTTTGGGAGGTCGAGGTGGGTGGATCACCTGAGTTCAGGAGTTTAAGACCAGCCTGGCCAACCTGGTGAAACTCCATCTCTACTAAAAATACAAAAATTAGCTGGGTATAGTGGTGGGCACCTGTAATCCCAGCTACTAGGGAGGCTGAGGCAGGAAAATCACTTGAACCCAGGAGGTGGAGGTTGCAGTGAGCCAAAATCGTGCCACTGTACTCCAGCCTGGTCGACAGAGCAAGACTTCATCTCAAAAAAAAAAAAAGAAAGAAAAAAACCATCTCTACCTGCATATCATAAACCCTCTGTGGCTACTGGTATACTTCTTTGCTCATCTTCATAGCAGATTGAAAAAAACAAACCAACAAACTTGTATTTACTTGAAATTTCCACTTCATCACCTTCCATAATTTTTCCCTAAGCTACTTCAAAGAGGCTTTTGTTCTCACATTGTCACAACAGCTGCGCTTATTGAGGACACTGAAAACCTCCATCTCACGATATCCAATTGTCAAACTTTGCTTTTCATTTTACACCACCTTTTAATAACACTGTTTAAAACACCATTTGAAATGTCCTACAACCTTCCCCATCATGTCTTCAAATTTATATCCTATCATCCTCTGCCTTGACCTGCCTCAGGGTCCTTGCATTTGCTGGTCACTTGCCTGGAATGCTTTTCTTGTAGATCTTAGAAGGGGTCACTTTTTCACTTCCTTCAAGCCTATGTTCATAGCTTTTCACTGACTGCCTATGCCTCAGCCTCTCCTATTTCCCATCCTGTCAAGCTCTAGTCTTTTGTCTTGCTTTGTTTTTCTCCATAGTGCTTAGCAACATCTGGCACCCTGACAGTCATTTGTTTATTATTTTGTCTCCTTCCCTACACTGAAATCTCATGATGACAGGAATCTTATGTGAGTTGTTCACAGTTGAATTTCCAGAACTTAGTACTGTGCCTGCACATAGTAGTGTGTGGCAAACATACCTGACAGCAATAACTTAAGCAAACCCTGAGAATAATCCTGTAGGGCAGACACACCTGAATATATGTTCTGAGCTAGGGAACTTGGGAATGGCCAACCTGGAGATTCATCCTTGTCTATGAGGAACATTTGAGCCCCCAGGCTGTCCCATGGAACACAGGCTGTACAGGGGATCGAGGCCCCAGGTTTTGGGTTGAATGTAGGTTGCCAGATGAAGATCATTGGGGAAACTGTGCTAAGTGAAAATGCTATATTAAACTGCATGCCTTTGCAAGTGGTTGTGGTTCTTCTGTCCAGCCTGCTGTCACTGGGCCATGCAGATATCTTGCTAAGCCTGCTGCCACTGAACTCCCTCCCCTGCATGAGCCCCTGAGAAAAGCCATGTCTTGTTTGCTGGTTCTGGGTTTCTTCTTCAGTCTCTTCAACTGGTGACCTCCCCACTAGAGTTGATAAGGGTCAGCACAACAAATAGATGCCCAATAACTATTTTCTGGATAAATGAATAATTTATCAGGTATATTTAAGGTAATTTTTATTCATGAATCAATAAAGAGAAGTAATATCTGCCCTGCCTCCCATAAATACTGAGTAAAATTTGCAAAAAGACCAGAAAAGGTGTCAGGATAAATTTATTTACATACATGAGAAAGAAATGGATCAAAGTGAAATTACTGAACAATGAAAGAAAAGGGGAAAAATGGGAGTGGGGGAGAGAGCAGGCTTTGCGCATCAGTCCCTGAGGAGAGAAAAACAAAAAGGAACTAATGGCTTTGTCATCAAAAGAGGGGCAGAGTATGAACACTGTCTGTCTGTAGACACCATTTGTAGGTTCAGGTTTTGTAACTTGGATGTGCCTGAACTGCTACTCTGTGTTCTTACTATGATATCTGTTTTCTCTTTTTAAATTGTAGAGATTGATTATTGCAATTCTCATGTCTAGCTGTATGTCAGACTTACCTTGGGTCTGAAATCTAGGTCCCTCTGAATTTACCAAAACATTTTTTAGGGCTGAGACCCATAAACTAGTTCTATAAAGCTCCCCAATTCACCCAATGCAGGCAGAGGGCTACTGATGGTTTAGAAGCATCACCAGAACAATGTTTTCCAACTGCCAGACCTGAGCAGGCAAGAAGCTATTTTTTTACCACCTTGTGACCATTTCTATTCTGACCCTCTTTAGTATAAAAGATCATAGTTCAGTTCTCATATTTTCTTACCTGACTTCCTTCCCCCAACCCTCCCAACTCTCCTGTAGAGAATCAGGATAATTTATCAAACTCGAGACTAATCTAGATTAGAAAGTGGTGCTCCATAATTCATGTAGTTGTTGATATGCCTTGGAATATTGATGCTGGGCATGACTTCAGGCTGCCATACACTGCAGCAAGTTTTTACTAGATATTCATTATAAAGGTAATAGCAGGAATATCATTTTTTAATTAGTGTATAATATCAGCTAACAATTACTGAATGATGAACCTATATACGGCACTGTGTATAATTCTATATCCTCATGTATAAAACAAAACCAAGGGAAAAAAACCTTGTTGTGACACCAGTGTACACTGTACATAGATCAACAATTCAGTTATGAGTTAGAAATTCAATGACAAACACCTGTCTTCCAAGCCATGAGGTCCATGGTACCTTCTCACCTTCCTTCAGAGGAATAGGATAAGACAGATGAGCACATGGCTCAGGCTAGCCAATCAGAGTTCCTTCTCCTTGGCCACAGTTCTTGGTGATCCAAACTGGATGAACATGTGATCCAAACTGGACCAAAATCTGTCTAGTGGACACCAAGAAAGAGAGGGTTTCTTCCTTACTTTTCCTGTATTGGTAAACTGTGAACATATTCTGTGGCTCCAAGGATAAAGTTGTTTGCAATGGACAGTAATATGGTTAACATGCAAAGAGAAAAAGCTAGGAAGAGAAAGACTTTTGACATCATTTGAGACCTGGGTCAAACCATTCCTAATCAGGTATATCCTTTGTATTCTTCACTTACAGAACCACTGAACTTCACATTCTTTTTTGCTGTTTGTTTTCATTTCGCATAAGCCAGTTTCAATTGAATTTCTGTTAGTTGGATAGAGAGTCTTGGACCCTAATTTTGATGATGTGAATGAAAGCTACACTTGCCATTATCTCAGTTTTATAGATAATGGCGTTCATGTCCTTTGGTATACCACATCTAACACTGCAGATACTTAAAAAAATAAAGCTGTAACAGCACTACCAATTTTCTCAACTATTATCATTTAGCTTGATTAGAACTGGAAGCAGGATGGTATTTAATCCTCTACATGGATTATCAGTTACCCATTCATATCCTTTACTAAGCCTTGTTATTTCTTAAATGTGCATAATATAATGGTTGAGAATTTGGGTTCTGGAGATATAGATTTCCTGGGTTCACATTCTGGCTTTGCTAGTTATACAACCTTCGGCAAGCTACTTAACCTCTCTGTGCTTCAGTTTCCCTATATAAAATAAGGATAATAATACTTACATCTTAGGGTTGTTGAGAGAATTTAAAAAGCTAAGACACATGAAGAGCTTAGAACAGCATCTAGCACACAGACATGCTCAATAATTGTTAGTTGTCATTACTAGTTATTATTTATTATGTTACCTAGGGAAACCAAGAGATTGAGGTGTCTTCATGAATTTACTATAGATGTATCATACGTATACAGAATGCAGTATAATCACACACTTGTAGACATTAGGCTGGTCAATTACCAGTTAAAGATTGGGTTCTCATTGGCACATGGGTAGCTCCTCCAGTGGGTCTTTTTCTTAGGCCATAGCCCTAAGGACTACGATTAAGGCCCAGGGTTCAAGGACTTCACAGAAAATAAGTATGACTTATGGGAGACTCTAATAGACTTACAGTAGCTCTAGATTAATCCTAGAAAAATTTTTTTAAAAAATTTCATCAAGTAATTACATAATTGCCCAAGGAATAACTGATCCCATTTTCTAGGTTCCTTAAGATAGTATTTAGGGTTGAATCAATATCTGTAATTGGGAGTCTTCTTTCCCTAACTAAACTCTCCTTAGGGATTCTTAAGTAGTTTTATGAAAGCCATAAATTTAATGTGCTATAACTACACCATCACCATCTGTCTTTTTCTTGAGAATACCCTGGGGTCTTAAGTTTCCAGTAATTGAAAATGAAACAGGGGCTCTCAACATCTCAAATCCATAGAAAAGGAATCAAAAACATTCAAAATGGTTTGGGAAAGAGTTCAATGTCTCTTACCTGAATTTAATTCTTCACCTGTGTTCCAGCCAAACTTGTCTAAGCTGTGGCCCACCAGCCCAGGACGGCTTTGAATGTGGCCCAACACAAATTATAACCTTCCCAAAACATCATGAGATTTTTTTTTAAGCTCATCAGCTATCATTAATATTGGTGTATTTTATGTGTGGTCCAAGACAATTCTTCTTCCAATGTGGCCCATGGAAGCTAAAAGATTGAATGCTCCTGCAGAGCACTGGTCCTGAATGAGGGTGTTCTGGGTATTTGTGGGGGCATTTTTGGTTGTCACAATAACTGTGGGTACAACTGGGACTTATTCAGTGAGGGAAAGGGACACTAAAGATTCTGCAATGTGATAGACAGTCCTACAAAACAGACTTCCTCACATCCTGTACAATTTGCAAATAATAGAGATGAAAATCTGTTTATAATCATATGGGCTTGGAACTTGTTTTACATGTAAACAAAGAGTATTTTGGGAATCGCTTTAGTATATACTGAATTTTCCAGGAATGCGATTACTGTATAAATTAAGGGACCTGTCACTTTGTTTTGTTTAGAACTTCACAAAGAGGAACTGCTATCTTAAAAAAATCACTTCATCAGTGACAATGCTACTTATTGTGTTAGAGAGATTAAAATAATCCAACTGTTAGTCTTCATTTGTAGCTGTTGTACATCTGCGTACACAATCTGATGACTCCATTATGACGTCTAATGTATTAGTGCCTGAATATTTGCATATTGAAATACATATAATTATATATTACTGTCCTTTTGTTTTTCCCTTTACATTAGGGCATTTTGCTGAATTTTTAAATCATGATGAATACATATAGGTATACTATCTATGAATTTCATTTTAGGATGGTAAAAACAATGTTAAAAAATAGTTGTTGGCTGGGCATGGTGGTTCATGCCTATAATCCTAGCAGGACTTTAACGTGAAGCACTGAAGTCCTTATATTCTTCCATGTTCAGATTTTCCTAAGGGATTGTCTCATTTGTTTCTATTTCCTCCTTTCTTCCCTTTCACATCAGAAGTAACACATTCCCTTTAATCAATACATTGGGTTTTATATAAGCTGGCTATGGTTTGATCTCTTCAAAGGCGTGAAAAGATTGATGCCTTCCCCTCTTCTATAGCAACTAATCTTCTCCACTTCAGGTTCTGATTACGAAAGTGTTAAAGCCTTTAAAATCTATTGCTCATGGGAACCACAGAACTAGTTTATGAAATCATAGACATTGCCTGGCCTCCGAAGCATAAAGAATTGTACAGACATCTTCTGCTAACTGTACTACCACTATAAATTCTATCTGAACAGAGGAAGCAGGTTAGCAGAACTTAATTAGTGGCTCCCAGGAAGGCTTTGATAGTTAAAGGCTGGCTGTTCTATTCTGGTAAGTTGTTCTAAGATCCTGAGAAAATCCTTAACTTCTCCATGAATTAGATCTTCCAAGCAGAAAGGAAGATTAAAGAACACTCTATTTCTTTTTTAGTGCCTGCTCTAGAGGCACACACACCAAAATTGGAACCATATTTTCCCTTTGCTTACTACCCCAGGATGCTCAGTTAAGCTAAGCTGAAGAGTTAAGCAGCTTGGGGATCTCAGAGGAAAGATGTTTCACTCAGTGCTGTTAATTATTGACTGGGGCTGACAGACCAAAAGCCAAGAAAATCTGATTTTTTGCATCTGCTCCTAGAAGGTGAAAATCTATAGCAGCTGTGAAGTAGTTCTATCGGTTTTTAATTTTGCTTAAGGTCAAGTCTGTTCTCATTTCAAGAACACGGTTGATTTTTTTTTTCTTTTCTGATATCATTCCTAACTCCTTAACCTGAATGTCTGTGGACCTCACCTTCCTATGCATGTAATATAAACATTAATAATGTAAATGTCATGCTCTTGAAAGAAGCTGTCCAAGTGTTTCTATAAGTTGACAAGGGGTGCCTCCCATGAGCTTCAGTCACCTTGTGGCATCTGCCCTATTCCTCCTCCCTTGCTCAGGTTCCCCTATTCTTGTGGAAGGCAGTAATGTGATTGCCACTCTTGACAGTGTCTACCCTAGAGATCCCATTATTTCCTCCTCAATCATTAACTCTTCTTAGAGAATCTGCAGCTTCCAGGTTCAGGAAAAGAAAACTCCACCACGTAAGCCTGTCCTCTTTGCCACAGCCGATATGACCAGAAGAACCAATCCATAGAATGTTTCCCTAGTTCAAGAATTTAAGCTGAGGAACAAAGTGAAGCTAGTAGCCAGTGTGACTATTTAAAAACTCATTTATGATTTAGTTTAAAGCATAGTCAGAGCACATCCTTCATGACTATCAGAAATGACAATAACTGCCCAAATAATTGCACTAAAACTCATCTGTCTGATTCTGAAGTCATATATGAGAGGAAGAATAAGTCTTAGACCACATGCAGATTTACTTGAAGCTAATGAAGCTTCAAACTTGAGAGCCCTTCCCTTCCCCAAGCCCTTTCAAAGGCCTGGGTCATATGTTTTCAAAAAGCTGAAGAAGATACCTGGAGAAGTAAGAAGTAATCAGGCAAGAGCACTGTTCCTTCACTTCTACCTCCCTTTGGTCATATTTCCCTGTGTATACACTGATGCTAAATTGGCCTCTGGCTAGCATCTAAGAGGAACTTAAGTCAAGGATACATCAAGTTTGGATATAGTGAAATATATATATAGTTTGCCATTATTTTCACATATAGTTCTTGTTAGCAAGGCTTCACAGGCCTGCTGGGGGAAAAGGTAGTATTCAAACGAGAATGTGACTGCTTCTAAGGCCAATGATGTTACCATTACACCATGCTGCCTTTCATATGCTTGGTGGTCCACAAATGACCTTGGGCTTCTTAACTTTATGGTACAATATATAGTCTATTCTGAGCCACCTACCAAGTTGTGACACTCCTTCCCACTTGCCTGTCTGGCTCCTGCATACCTTTCTAGTCCTGTGGCCCACATTATACTACTTGTACATAATATTCCATCCAAACTGGACACCACACCTTTGCCAGATCACACCTTTTGTTCTCCCTTGACCTGGAATGGCCTCACTCCATTACATCTCAGACAGGTTCTTATGGATAATGTGACATTAAGTGAAGATAAATAAAACTCATTATGCCCCATTACAACAATGACAATGAGAAATCAGTTAATGAATGTTGTAAATTCAAGAAGTATTTATTAGTAACTGTATAAGACAACTTCAAATGACCTGAAATCTTACATTGTAAGGAAGAAAGAATATGTAAGAAACTTTGATAGAAATTTTCTGAGATTTGGTAGCAAGCCTAAAAATTTATATGACATTACAAATAACAAAATAAAAAGCTGAAAGAGACTCTGAAGTATGAGTTAAAAAACAAAGTAAGATAAAATCATGTTTTGCTCAACCAGGCTAAAGGAAAGATTCAATTACCTTCCCAGACCCCTCTGTAGGAAATGATGTTACAAACTCACTATTTTACGAAGAAGTAACCAAATAACATGCTGCCAAAAGATGTGAGAAATACTGTAGCAGATGTCAGACTAGAGCATATATCAGGCAATTAATTAATACAAATGTTATTTTTCTAGGTTCAATGATAGTGGTTAGCTCTTTAAAATTTGTGATTTATTGTGATTTCTTTTCTCATTCTAAAGAAATCATTATTTATTTTTTTCCTAAAGAGGGTTCTCTAAATTGTGTAAACCTCAGGTGTCAGAGAACCAGAGCCAGTCTCTGCCCTGGCTGAGGAATCTGACTAACCTCTTACCAACATGGGAGGCTCTGGGCTCTGCAATACTGCCATTTCCTTCCTCAATCTGTTCCTTTCGTTTACTCTCCAGCATCTCTTAACAAGCAGAGTGGGCAAGCAGAGTGGTATCAATGATCAAGATACCAGATGGCTCTCTATGAGTAATATCTCACTCTATTTCTTCAAAGAAGCTGGATGCTTTCCATAGTTTGACAACCTGAACTCTAACTGAGACATTGAGATGTGAAAGAAGACAGTTTTATTATTTACTGTGCAGGTTTTTATAAGTGGACTAGTTTTTACAGTATAATATATCATTAAGAATTGTACTATCTATCCTGACTGTCAAAAGCTTTTAGATGCATTTATGGGTTTTGTTTGTTTGTTTGTTTGCTTGTTTTTTTGGTGTATGGAGGGGAGTGGTCCCTGAGAATCTGTGCCATTAATATAGGGATCTATAATAATATAAAAAATCATACATTGGCTGGGCGCAGTGGCTGACACCATAATTCCAGCACTTTGGGAGGCCAAGGCGGGTGGACCACCTGAGGTCGGGAGTTCAAGACCAGCCTGACCAACATGGAGAAACCCCGTCTCTACTAAAAATACAGAATTAGCCAGGTGTGGTGTAATAGCCTGTAATCCCAGCTATTCGGGAGGCTGAGGCCAGAGAATTGCTTGAATCTGGGAGGTGGAGGAGGTTGCAGTGAGCCAAGATCACACCACTGCACGCCAGCCTGGACAACAAGAGTGAAATTCTGTCTCAAAAAAAACAGAAAAGAAAAAAAAGACATTCTTTTTTTAAAAAAATCATACATTAATCATACCTGAAAAAAATTTATCTGTTTAAAGTAACTGTTCACAAATTTTAAGATTTAATTTTTGGTGAGAGGAAATGGTTAAAGGAATGAAAGGCCAAAATAATGAAAAAAAATTCTTAGAGAGGATACTTTAGCTCCTTTGCATAGCATATCAATTCAGATAAATAAGTACATGATGATATTTATTCAAGTAATAGAGATACATAAGACACCTTCAAGGAAAACAAACCACCAACACTCAAACACTCAAAGTGTTCTTGAAAGAACTTTACTGACTAAAGCTATCAATAAATATTTATCTCCACTTGCTTGGAAAAAGAAGAACATATTAGAAAAAAACAAGGAAAACAAATTTCCAATATTCCAATGAGAATAGCAGTTTCTCATGTTTTAAGTACTGGCTTTAGAGAATATTAAAAGTTCATTCAAACCTCACTATAATAGGACATTGGCTGATTGATCCAATCACATGTTAATTAGGTCCTTTCATCTACTTTAGTAAGGAAACTATTTGTGATGATGTCTAAACTAGTCTTATCCTTTAAAACTTTTTGCTCTAAAGTAATAGTTCTCAATCTTGGCTATGCAATGGAGTCACCAAGGGAGAATATATATTGGGTACAGTGTACACTGCTTGGTTGATGGGTGTACCAAAATCTCCGAAATCACCACTAAATAACGTATCCATGTAACAAAACACCACCTGTTCCCCAAAACCCTATTGAAATTAAAATAATAATACTGAAGCCTGGGTCCCACTGCTCAGAGACTAGTGTAATTGGTCTGGATGTAGGCTGGGCATTAGCCCCTCAGGGTGATTTTAATATGCCACAAAGGTTGAGAACTATTGCTCTAAAGATAACCTTGGCTCTGCTGACATTTTGGTTGGATAACTGTTGCTGTGGGTGTTGTCCTGTGCATTATAGAATGCTTACTTAGCAGCATCCTTGGGTTCTACCCACTAGATACCACCAACCCTCCCTCCCATTCCCCCTTCTAATCTGGGACAACTAAAAATGCCTCCCTGCATTGCCAAATGTCCCATGGGGGTGGAGGTGGATATGGCCCTTGGTAGAAAAGCACTGCTTGTAAAGGAAAGAATTCATAGTAAATCAATTTTATTATTTTTTGGTGGTAAGAAAGTAGATCCTGTCAAATAAAAGCAGTGCAAAACCGGACCTCATTTGACACTCTAGTAAGTAGGACCCGGTGGGCACCAACAACAATGAGCTGATCGCCAACCCTCAGAATGCAACTGAGTAGTCCCAGATGCTTGGAGATATAGTAAAATGCTGAGAATGTCATAAATTCAGCATAACTTCAAAGTATACATTTAAAAAGTAGCACAACTTCAGCTAGTCAGGGATTTACAGATTAGAAGTGCATCTGATCACATCTGCCATATTTGACCTCATTTCATTTTGTAAAGCTTTCATATTACCCACTGTCCATCCCATCTCCCCCAAAAATCTGCTAAAATCTAGTCAACAGGCAAGTATTTTTAGACAAGTTCGTTTTCTTTGGTGGCTATGGAATGCTGATTTCTTCTGCAGGGGAAGGTTTACAAAGAGATACAGTGAACTGAAGAAGTCTAAAGTTACTGTCATTACAGCAAAAAGAAAAAATTAATACATCTAATTGTACTCTGAGCCCTAGACCTTCTTGCATTTAATTTGCAAATGCAATTATATCAGGCTCATAACACTTTCAGGTGTGATTTTAAAACACAAGGCCTAAAACAAATTTGGCTTAGTTTATCTCTATTTACAGGGGCCAATACTTCTCACAAGCTGACTCTTGAGTACAAAAATCAAATGTATCTCTAATTCTGTGAAAGCATTTTCATTTCCCCTAGTTCTTTAATGCTTAACTCAGATTGAATTTCCCATAGATCAAAAAAGGAAATTGAAAAGAGAAACAAGGTAAAATGCAAGTTCTTTAAAAAATAATGTTTTCCTGATAACATTTAAAAAAATCTAGCCACAGTGAACCAGTGTCTAGGAAAGTTACTTGTAGTTCCATCACATGCTTCTTCCACTAATGCAGATACAAGGAGAGACTTACATGTTTACTGTTGTTTTCTTTAGGAACAGAGAATCAGAGATGGAGATTTGGTGAGAAAGAAGATGACCACAGCAAGGGAAATTATGGCATAGTAAAAAGTGGAAGAAAAACAAACTCTTCAGTGACTTCCTCATTTTTGCTGCATTCCTTTTTCTCTACACAATACAAAAGACAAGCAAGAGCAATAAAAAAAGGGATAGGAAATTTGTACTGGGGGCAACTGCTGGGTCAAACATTAAAAGTGAAATATAAAAGTAATTTATGTGGTTACTTTACTCATCCATTTAAAAAATTAACAGAACCAGTAATCAAATTATTTAATAGATATGAAAATTTTAAATGTGATAAATTTTAGAACACAGTTAAAGAAACAAAGAGAAAAAGGGAGGAGGGACTGATAAAGGAGACTTTTTTTTTTACTATCCAGAGAGTCATGCCATAATCTTGAAGCATTTAGGATCCATAATCTTGAAGCATTTAGGATACTGCTATTAAAAACTAATCTGGGCCGGGCGCGGTGGCTCAAGCCTGTAATCCCAGCACTTTGGGAGGCCGAGACGGGTGGATCACGAGGTCAAGAAATCGAGACCATCCTGGTCAACATGGTGAAACCCCGTCTCTACTAATACAAAAAATTAGCTGGGCACGGTGGCGCGTGCCTGTAATCCCAGCTACTCAGGAGGCTGAGGCAGGAGAATTGCCTGAACCCAGGAGGCGGAGATTGCGGTGAGCCGAGATCGCGCCATTGCGCTCCAGCCTGGGTATCAAGAGCGAAACTCCGTCTCAAAAAAAAAAAAAAAAAAAAAAAAACTAATCTGAACTTTCAAAGCTGTCTAGATGCCCAGGCACAGTGTTAGGAAACTCTAGAAAGAAATAACTTAATGAATTAGAGAAGTCAGAAGTGATAAAATATTTAAAATCTAATATATCAAAGGCATTGACCCTGGCCAGATGAAATGTACACTGTGATTACTGGAAAGGATGCTGAGTCTAAATAATTCTAAAGCCATCCAGGTGCTGGAGGCAGGGCTCAACACTCCAACTTTGGACTTCCAAGAAATGAGATGTAGGTTGCAATTAGAAAATGAGAGCGGGCCAGGTGCAGTGACCCGTGCCTGCAATCCCAGCACATTGGGAGGCCAATTTGGGCAGATCACTTCAGGTCAGGAGTTTGAGACCACCTGGCCAACATGGTGAAACCCTGTTTCTACTAAAAATACAAAGAGAATTTGCTGGGTGTGGTGGCATGTGCCTATAATCCCAGCTACTTGGTATGCTAAGGCAGGAGAATCACTTGAACCCAGGAGGCAGAGGTGGTAGTGAGCTGAGATTGCATCATTGTACTCCAGCCTGGGTGACAAAGTGAGACTCCATCTCAAAAAAAAAGGAAAGAAAATGGGAAGGAAAGGCAATAATATTAGAAGGAGAGTGAGGGAACTGGAAGAATAAGTGATTTTTTTGCAGTACACCCTATGGTACTTAGCCTCCAAGAGGCCCCCATGATCCCCACTTCCTGATATTCATACCCTTGCATAGTACGAATACTCCCACACCAAATTAGGGTTGGTTTGTTTGACCAACCTCAGCTTATGTCAGATACTGTGGTATGTCACTTTCAATATTCACATTATAAAAGACTGTGGCTTTGGTCTTGGGTGCTCCCTTGCCCTCTCTCTCTTATATCACTCACACTGAGGGAAGCCATGTGGCAAGAAGCTTTATGAAGAACCCCTTGTAGAGAGGAAATTAAGCTTTCTTCCCAGAGCCACATGAGTAAACTTGGAATTAGAACTTCCACCCCCAGTCAAATCTTCAGAGACTGCTCCCTGGCTAACAGCTTGACTGCAACTTCATGAGAGAACCAGCCTAGATTCCTGATCCTCAGAAATTATGTGAACTAATAAACATTTATTGTCTTAAGCTGCTAAATTTTGGAGTAACTTGTTATGCAGCAATAGGTAATTAATATACCATATTAGAAAAGATAACGATATTAAGCCCATACAAATAATCTAAACTTGAGGAAATGTTTTTCCGTACAGAACAGGGCAAGGAAGGAAGAGGAGGCTTATGGAGCCAGTATTTGGCTGGTTTCTGTCATGTTCTGAACAGGAAATTAATATATACCAAGTATAATAGGTAATCCTCTCTATCATGAAGGGGACTGGAAAAATACCCCTGTGTACCACATCAAGTACATGTTAGGTTATGTAACAGCAAAAACAAGAGAAAGACTATCATTGGTAGAGTATTTACTGCATGTCCATCATTTTCCATACATTATCTTTCCTTCCTTCTTCCCTGCCTTCCTCGCTCCCTCCCTTCCTTTTCTCTCTCCTTCCTTCCTTCCCTCCCTCCCTCCTTCCTTCCTTTTTTCCTCCCTCCCTCCTTCCTTCCTCCCCTTACCCCTCCCCCACCTCCTTCTCCCTCTCCCTTTCCCTTCCTCTCTCTTTCCAAGGTCTCACTCTATCACCTAGGCTGGAGTGCTATCACATGATTACAGTCACTGCAGCCTCAATCTCCTGGGGTCAAGTGATCCTGGCTGGGACTACAGGCACATGCTACCATGTCCAGCTAAGTTTTATATTTTTTGTAGAGATAGAGATTTGTCATGTTGCCCAGGCTCGTCTTGGACTCCCGAGCTCAAGCAATCCTCCCTCCTCCACCTCCAAAGTGCTGGGATTACAGGCATGAGACACTGTGCCTCCTCATTATCAATTTTCATTAAAAAGGCCCATTAAGTATAATATCAAAAAATTATGAAGCCAGTTGGGCTCTTTTCACTATACTTCACCACCTTGAAAGAAAAGCAATAGAGGTTTGGCCATAGTTCAGGAGAGAGATAATCTGACCAAAAGGTCAAGAAAAGCATCAGGTCTAGTAACTTGACAGCCACAAGATCAAGCTCTGAGGTGAAGCAGAGGCAACCAACAGAAATTGACATAAGAAACTGCTGGATCCCCACCAGCCTTCTACCCATGCATTCTGTTCTCTTTCACGTGAACTTTTATTTTGCTTCCAATAAGGCCAGCCCTACCCTGGACTCTGGAACAGTTCTGGCCTAGGGTAGAAAGGCTACCAAGTACCTATGGTAGAACCCCTGGTGTCCAGGCATGCCTTGGCATGGTACTAAATAGGTCTTATTATTGACCTTCTCTGACCTTGGCACTGCAGTTCCATGATGTCTGGCCTTGTTGCTGAGTTCCTTTGTTGACTTACTCCAAAGATATATATGACTTAAGGATGAAAAGTTTTATTGAAAACAAGAAGTATGATTTTCTGTTGTATTATATTCCATTTCTAGCACTGAAAATAAGGGAAATGTATTAGAAGGGTTTTGTTTAGTTTATTTTTGTAAATTTTAAAAAATAGAAAATACATGGACAAAGTTAAAAATTCAAACAATATAGTAAGAGTACTCAGTGAAAAGGTAAGTCTCTTTCCTCAGTTTCTCCTTCCCAAAGTAACCACTCTTGTGAGTTTCTTATCTGTGGAAGGTAATTAATTTTTACACATAGCAGGTCACTGAATGACATTTCATTTAACATCCTTTTTCTATAACATTGACGTGAAAAGACAATTATTTCCTGGCTGGGGCCACTGTCCATGAGGAATTGTATGTTCTCCCACGTCTGTGTGAGTTTTCCCAAAGTGCTCTGGTTTCTTTCCATATGTTAAAGTTGTGCTCCTTAGGTGACTGGCATGTCTACATGGTTCTAGTCTGAGTGGGTGTGTGTGAGTGCACTGTGGGATGAGATGGTGTCCTGTCCAGGGTGGGTTCCCACCTTGTGCCCTGAGTTGTCAGAATAGAGTCCAGACGCCTGTAACCCTGAACTGGAATAAATGGGTTGGAAAATGAATGAATGAATAAATGAATAAAAATTACTGTCAAATAAATAAGCCCCAATTTGAATGCTACATCTTACTATGCCACTTAGGTTGAAGGGCCCAGGTATTTTAATTCAGTTGTGACAAAAATGAAGATTAGCTAATTATTTTGGTTTGAGTTGGGAAGTTGTCCTGTTGAGCCATTACATCAAACAAAACATCCTCTTTTCTTTCACCTTCTGCTATATGCAATATTTTTCTATATATGCACGTAAATATACTCTATGTTATACATGTCCAATATAGAGAGTATTCCAACATAGAGTATGTCCAATATATAAAGTATTCATATGCATTTTCCTGTCCCATACAAGAGCTTTGAAAAAACATAATGTGTCCTCAGCTTCCTTCCTTCCTTTCTTCCCTTCTCTTTTTCTTTCTTTTCCTCTCTCTCTCTCTCCTTCCTTCTTCTTTTTTTCTGGGTCTTGCTCTGTTAGCCAGGCTGTAGTACAGTGGCATGAATACAGCTCACTGCAATCTCAACTTCCTGGGCTCAAGCAATCTTCCTGCCTCAGCTTCTTGGGTAACTGGGACTATGGGCATGCACCACCATGCTTGGCTAACTTTTTTATTATTTTTGTAGGAATGGGGTTTTGCCATGTTGCCCAGTCTGGTCTTGAACTTCTGGGCTCAAGCAATCCTCCCACTTCAGTCTCCCAAAGTGTTGTGATTACAGGCATGAGCCGCTGTGCCTGGCCCTCAGTTTTTATAGATGGTTGTTATGCAAGAAATGACCATAAGATGGACTCACATGCATTTGCTATGAAGTTGTTTTAAGATTTTATTTGTTGTGCTTGCCTAGGCCATCTCTTATGCACCATTTCATACCTTCTTGCTCCCATATTTCTTATTCCAGCCACCACTTGAAGACCAGTTCAGCCCAGATGCAGCCTTGGACTGAACTATTTATCACTTGCTTCCTCCCCTGGAACTTCCCTGATGCCAAGGCAGGGGATGCCCACAGAACTCACTCAGCCTTCAGGCCTACATAAACCAGAAATGCAGGGAAGTTAACGTCTGTGGAACTACCATTGGCTAATGTGGGAATGGTACTAGTAGCTAAATAGTCTGGGATGCTATTCATAAGCTACCTAAGAAGGTACCTGGACTTAAGCAGCAGTTGTCTTCAGAGGAGAGCCCAGTTCCATAATTCCTGTTTCATTCAGTGCCCCTCACTCCTGTTGCTTGGGATGATATTTCTAAATAAACCATCTGTATGCAAGCCTTTTGTTTCATGCTCTACATTTGAGGAACCCAGGCTACGACAGTGTTGTTCAATATCCCAAATACAGGATGCCTTGTGATAAAGTCTTTATGACCTTTAGTGCCAAAAGAAAAGTTGTCTCCATTGAAAATCTTTTATTTTATCTATTAAAACAGTGAAAACTTTCTAACTCATTAGGTTTTTCTTTTTGCTCTGGCTATCAGAAAGCTTAGGAGAAATTAGATGCTCAATTAAAGTATATTATTATACTTTAGTATTCTTTATGGATAGTACATTTGCTTTCATCCTTATTTATGGTTTTGATCTATTTTTATTGTAACATTAATATTGTAAGAATGGCAAATTAAACTTTTAGGGAAGAAGTGGGATATAAATAATAAAAATATAATTTGTATACTTCTCTCCTTGAATGAGGCGGAGTAAGATAGGAGAATGGAAATTAGAGTGACTCAGGTAAGGAATAAGTTAAGTTCAGGTGTCATTTTGACACAAGTTATAGAAAACAGATTTATAAAGATAGCAGTCAAAGATTAACAATAAATTCAAAGGGAGCAGATTCTAACTCATTTTTCTTTACCCATTTCTTAGACTCTCAGCACCTAGCCATAACCTGGCACAGAGTAAATGTTTGTGTTGAATGAACAGTGTATGTCATAGCAATTTCTCTGCAGTCAATTTAGAGTTTCCTAGGATTGATTAAAGAACTACAAGAGCACATCCAGGAGCTCCTCCAGTGCATGTACTAAGGAAACTCCTTATCAAACCAGCTTCATCAGAAATGGCCTAAGCCACACAGCCTTGAGACAAACTTATCAGCTAAAGAAACACAAAGAGAATTCCTCTGGGCAACAGAAGGAGGCTTTAAAAACAGCACCTTTCAGGAGGCAATTTACCAGATGAAATTTTGAAGTGACTAGCAGATCCCAAAGACTGAACATAACAGTTGCAAAATGACATTAAATAGCAGCCCAGCTGTCTATGATTACATATCTTCAGAGTCTGAGAGTCAACCAAGGATGCATTTTACCTACCTCTCACTACAACAAATGGACCGTCACAATACATTAGAAATCCTGGCATGTTAAAACTATTTTATTTTTCTCTACAAACTGAAGGTCTTACCATTAATGTGTATCTCATTAAAATTTATTGCAAACATTCCAACGAGGTCTATAAAATCTTGTTTACAAAGTCCTGACAGTAAAGAAAGGAAGAGATACCGATGGCACTGGCATCCTGTCTCTGGATAGCTAATGTACTTTAAAGTGTGACCACCTGGTCCAATTATTTTCTTTGATGTGTACACATTTTCTTTAGTCCTTGTAATCAAATACTACTTCAGAGACAGGAAATAACACTACTTCCCTTGTGGCAAACAAGGACAACTTGATTAGAAAGATAAGTACAGCTCCATTTCAAATGTTTTAATCACTAGAGGTGGTACTTCCTGATTCTAAATCGCAGTGTTCCTTTGTGGTTTCCAGTATTCTTAGCAAAGTTTTTAAAACTTTTGCCCACCATAAAATTTAGATAAATGTATTTTCAGAGTAGATATGAGGTCTCCTAATAGAAAGGTAAGATGAAGTTGCAGAATGTGATTTTTTTAAATACCTTCCTATCATACCACTTTTACAAGATTAAGTCTGAATTATCATTTTTCTACATTGGAGGTCTCAAAAGCAAACGGGCAATGCTAATAACATATTAACTAATTAAAGTAAACTAATTAATATCAGTTGGAGAGCAGCAGTTAGAATGTGGTAGGTGAGTCTGGGAGTGGTAGCTCATTTCTGTAATTCCAGCACTCTAATAGGTTAAGGTGGGAGGATCGCTTGAGGCAAGGAGTTTGAGACCAGCCTGGACATCATAGTAAGAACCCCTCTCTACAAAAAATTCTACAAATAACGATTAGCCAGAAATGGTGGTATAAACCTGTAGTCCCAGCTACTCCGGAGGCTGAGGCTGGAGAGTCCCTTGAGCCCAGAAGTTCAAGGTTGCAGAGTTGTGATCATGCCACGGCACTCCAGCCTGGACAACAAAGTGAGATCCTGTCTCAGTGCATTAAAAAAAAAAAAAGAATGTGGTAGGTGTTGCTATGGCAGAAGGCAAGAATTGGTCTGTATAATGCACTAACATACAACCACAGCTATAGAAGCAAAGAAGAAAACTAAAGCATTACCCAAAGCCTGCCTTTAAAAATGCAACTGACGGTAACGTTCAAAACGAACAGCTCACAAGATTTATGGGTTCTCTCATGATTTTCTGATTTATTTAAGAACTTGTTACCAATTCTAAACCTAATTTCTTTCTCCTCTGCACATCTACCATCCCCTATAGCACCAATTCTACTATACTCAAGTTACCTGTTTTTACTGGCTATCTCCCTGCCCTTTCACATGGGCACACACACAAAGGCATTCACTGTGCTCCTGGAGTAAAGGGCTATGTGGTCATCTGAGTGTTTCCACTGGTGGGCACTGTGTCTGGCTCATAGATGCTCGTTCAGTCAATGTTTATAGACTGAATAAATGAATCAATCAGTAAGTGTTAAATAAACTGAAGACAAAAATAACACATTGTTAAGATTGGAAGAGATTTAAGAAAATATCTAATCCAATACCCCTATTTTACAATTGAAGAAATCATGCAGAGAGATGCAATGTCCCACCATAGACAAACCCTATCCTGGGGCTTGTAAATTACATGCTTAGGTACTTACAGCCATGGCCAATAGTTTTCTGTTTTGCAGATGTCAAAGTCACTTTGTTTAGTTACTGCTCCCCACCACCAAAAGATAATTTGGCTTTTAAAATCTACAGTCTAACTGGAAAATGTAAGAATTATAACTGAAATTAAAATCAGCTTGGTTAGGCCAGGTGCAATAACATAATCCCAGCACTTTGGGAGGCAAAGGTGGGCAGATCACTTGAGGTCAGGAGTTTGAGACCAACCTGGGCAACGTGGTGAAACCCCATCTCTACCAGAAAAAATACAAAAATTAGCTGGGCATGGTTGCACATGCCTGTAGTCCCAGTTACTCGGGAGGCTGAGGCACGAGAATCGCTTGAACCTGGGAGGCAGAGGTTGCAGTGAGCCAAGATTGCACCACTGCACCCCAGCCTGGGCAACAGAGAGAGACTTCATCTCAAAAAAAAAAAATCATCTTGGTTAAAAAGATAGGTAAATTAGTCACTACATAGCCTCAAAAAAAAAAATTAATATTACCAGCCAGAAAGAAGTTCTCAGTTTATTAGTGGATTTTGAGTATCTATTTTACTCCCCTTTTCCCACTGTTATTAAACATGGCTAATAATTAGCTGCAATACAAAAGCCTTCTGTTTTTCTTAATTATATTACCATTCTCATTTTTTCACAGATAAGAAACAGACCACCAAATTCTGGGATTCTACGTGGTAAAGAGAACTGAAACATGGACCCAAGAGAGGAACCATATTAAAAATATTAAAAGGTTATCAGAATGATAACTGTGGTATATCCACTCAACAGAATACTGCAGTTATTACAAGTGACCTTTATGCGTAGTTTATAACAGCATAAAATATGATTAAAAGTGTTAAATAAAAAAGATATAAAATTTGACATAAATAATTAAAACAGCAGAGAAAAATGGCAAAGAAGTAAATACATCAAATGGTTATGTTTAGGTGATAGAATTAAAGATGATTATCTTCTATTCCTTTTACCATATTTAAAAAATGTTCTAAAGTATATTTATTTACTTTTATAATGGAAAAATAAAATAGACTAAATCTTTTTACAGAAACTAAGAAGTTGGTGTCAGAGGTTGCACAGTCAATACTGAACTTCCCTTTGTAAGTTTCTTTTGGGTGTCTGTTTTTGTCTTCCTTCCATATTCTCCAATTCTTGTCAAAAAGCCCCTGGAGAGGATATCTTTTGAGCTAAGAAATGGGGTCCTGATTGAAGTTATAAAGTAAGGAAACCTTAGTGTCACCTCTTCTCTTAGGAGCTATTTGAGAAATATACTGAGAAATTCACTCTATTTGTTGGAGTGAAGAACTTCCTGCAAATGCCTTTTACTAGATTTTTAATATTCTTAGAAAACCTGGAAAATCCCTAAATAATTCACACTCTTTCCTGGGTTTGGCTGCTGGAAAAAAATTTTCCCATGACAGTAAATGGCTTTTCTTTTGAGATTACTGATTATTATGACACTAATGGCCCAATTAAAACATAGATGTAACTTTCAGGTACCATCTATTTTAAGAAGAATAAAACAAACTCAATAGGAGTTAACCCTCCAGCTACTTCCTAAGTTGCTTAGAACCCATTCCCCTACCCTTTTAAAAGGCTACTTTTCCAAAAATTACAGTGTCTGCTGTGTCTTCACCACAGGTAGCTTTCACCCACAGGTAGAGCGGCATCAGGGAATCACAAAGCAAAAGCTAAGAAATTAATGCTGCTCCTTCTTTCTGGCCTTCTCTGGGAAAGCTGTACGTGACTTCCCGACACTTGAAAATGAATATGCAGGCCCCCAACTCTGATACCTAAAGAACACAAGGAACAGCCTGAGCTCTCTTTTTCCCTTGTGCACCATCTGGTTCACTTTCTATGTGTAAGTGCATTTTCCACATTGCAGAAACAGGTGCTCGTTGGAAGGCTGTATGGGTTTCTAGTGAAACTGTAAGAACAAAAAGCTCTTGCTGGTTTGAGAACTCCGAGAAGGAGATCAAATCAGCAACTTAGGCAATTCTCTTAAGGCCAGCAGCTATATGCTACCATTGGCCATTCTACGCATTGCAGGTGTACTCAGCTGCAAAGGGAAAAACTCCTGTTTCCAGACTTCTGCTCCCATGGCTTAGGGTTCTTGAGCCCGTGACAGAGTATCACTCTCAAATAAATGGGCCTACTCTCCTCATAATTCCTTCAAACACAGGGCACTACAAACCATATGACTTTATCCTTAACAAAGGAATACATAGGAAATATTTATTCATGCCCAAACTCAAAAATAATTAAAAACAGAATTTGAGATTAGTTATAGAAACATAAATGATACTCCAGCATATAAATAAACAATATGAGAAAAGATTCCCTCTCTTAGTATTTTAACCCTTCAACTTTTGCCCACTATGACAAATAATAAATATTTAGGATGATTATGCTTTCTGACAGTGTAAAATGCTATTTTGATCCCTTCATCTCAAATTATGCCACTGCTTTCCTTGAAAAGTTCTCTATGTTAAACCCAATCTATTGAAATGTATATAAACTTGTACTTCAGTTAAATAAAAACATGAATAGATCAAATATAAACCACACCTTACTTGTTACTCTGGATTTTGCTTAGTATTAATAAATGCTAATATAATAAAAGGTCTAAAGGATTTTAATGAGGATCCATGAATGATAGCCTAGAGCCTCTTCTTCCAAAATCTACTTTTGCTTGATTCAAACAGTCTCACTCCCCTTCCCACCAATAAAAGGCATATGCATGAGCAGATTCTACAAAAAGCTGAGTGATGGTCTTCTTTTGATCAGAAATTAGGTACAAATTATTTGGCTGTGTAAGAAGAAAGAAGACAGCCAATAGAAAAAGTGTAAAACCCATAGCTACGGGAAGCCTTGCAGAAATTATAGCTACCTGAATGTTCCATTGTCATAGACCAGAAGCATAGTTTTAGAATGAGAAGACATCTATTAGGTCCTGTTCATGCCATCAATTTGTAGGAAAATGGGTTTTAGGAAGGTTTGTGACTTGCTCAAGGTCACATATATCGTTGGCATAGACTAGAAATAGAATCTGGGTGTTCTGGTTCCAAGTTTTCTTTCAATTATACCACAAAACATATCAATTCTTGAAACTGTCAAAACATAAACCATTTGAATGAAAAACATTCTAAACTAATGTTAGAAAGGGGTCTAAATGTTTGTGTCCCCCCAAAATTCAAAAGTCACATATTGAAAACTAATCCTCATGGTGATAGTATTATGAGGTGGGGGCTTTGGATGCTGTTAGATCATGAGGGTGAACCCCTCATGAATGGAATTAGTGCCCTTATAAAAGAGGCCCCAGAGAAATCTCTCACCCTTTCTGCCATGTAAGGTTACAGTGAAAAGACAGCCATCTATGAGGAACTAGGCACTTATCAGACACCATATCTGCTGGTGCCTTGGCCTTGGACCTCACAGCCTACAGAACTGTCAGAAATAAAGCTCTGTAGTGTACAAGCCACCCAGTCTATGGTATTTTGTTATAGCAGGCTGTATTAGTGCATTTTCATACTGCTATGAAGAAATACCCAAGACTGGGTAATTTATGAAGAAAAAGAGGTTTAATAGATTCACAGTCCCACATAGCTGGGGAGGTCTCACAATCCTGGCAAAAGGTGAAAGAGGAGCAAAACATGTCTTACATGGTGGCACAGAAGAAGAGCACGTGCAAGGGAACTTCCCTAACCAGCACATCTCGTGAGACATTCACTACCACAAAAACAGCACAAAAAAACCCCATCCCATGATTCAATTACCTCCCACCTGGTCCCTCCCACAACACAAGGGGATTATCAGAACTACAATTCAAAATGAGATTTGGGTGGGGACACAGCCAAACCGTACCAACAGGCTGACTGAATTAATACACTGGTTTACATAATTCCTGCTTTTATATACAGAATATAATAAACATTATTGAACCTTTTCTCTGTGAATCAAGATCACCATTATGAAAATAACAATGTCACTTCTATAATACAGTCTGTGAATGCTAATATAACTCTGAGTGCAGTGTAATGTCAGGAATCTGCTAAGTGTTTTTTACGGATTTACTCTTTGCTCTCATTACTTACTGTTCTCAGTGTCACTGCTCCAAGTGTCATCCCCTTCCCTACCTTCTCATTTTAATTCTAAACTCTTATGTTTTCTGAAGTCTATCCTCTAGAGTAATATAAAATGCAGACAAATGAACTCCATATTTCTTGCAGCATTAATCATCAGAGCAAAACAATAATGAAACTAAAATGAAAATGCACAACATAAGAAAATATTTAGTGAGTGGTACTTTAGAATATGATGTGGCCATTAAAATCATCTTCACATGAAGAGGCTTTAATGAAATGAGGAAGTGCTTATGTAGTAATGTTAAATGCAAAAAGCAGGACATAAAATTACAATAAAACTACCAGACACCAACCACATTTTAAAAATGCTTAGAGTGAGGAAAATATACCAAGGGTTTACCATAGTAAGATTACTGACAATTATTATTCTCATATTATACTGTTCTACATATTTCTGTTTATTTCTGCAATTAAAGTGTAACACTTTAAGTTAGAAAAAGAATTTTATAAAAGGAAATATCACATTGGAAAATATAACCTAGTTAATCAGAACTATATAAAATAAAAATATATAGATTCCAGGTGATAATCAAAATCCTCTGTTGTATGGACTTGTCCACAATTCTGTGACATGGTAGGGTTGCACACACATGGTTTTTGCAAACTTCCCACTTCACTAAATTTGAGGTTGCTGGATAGCTGAATTTTGTGGATGGGCAAAGCATTAAGGTATATATGTATTAAAGGGGAAGAGAGAGAGAGAAAGAAAAAAAAGGCGAGGGTGAAAAACTTCTGAGCCAATGATTTTAGAAAAACATCTAAGTGGCTTTTCTCATTAATTGGTTTTTTATTAACAGAAGTTTAGACGCCACAAATAGCAGTAATTGTCATTAAGTCACTCAGGCTGATTTATCAGTAAATGAGCATTAAAGACAAATTAACCTCTCTAGAGACCAAGATATCTTCTAATAATTAACTACTTTCTAAAACTGGGAGAGCTGAATTAAGAATGTGAGGAAGTCAAAACTAAGATAGCATAGAAAGAAGCTAAACAGTTGAAGCAAATGAGTGTCTTAGTGCAGATGCTCCTTGACTTACAATGAGATTATGTCCTGATAAACCCACTGTAAATTGAAAATACCCAAGTTGAAAATTCGTTTAATACACCTAACCTACTGAATATCATAGCTTAGTTTAGCCTAACTTATATATGCTCAGATCACTTACACTAGCCTGTAGTTGGACAAAGTCATCTAATACAAAGTCCATTTTACAATAAAGTGAATAAAGTGTTGAATCTCGTGTAATTTAGTAAATACTGTACTGAAAATGAAAAACAGAATGGGTGTACTTGAAGTACAGATTTTACTGAATGTGTATTACTTTTGCACCATCATAAAGTCAAAAAGTACTAAATTAAAACATCCTAAGTCAGGAAGCTTCCGTATAAGATGGTTATATCTGCATATATTGGATACTACTACCAATTCTCTATCCTAATTCTTTTGTATTATTATGAAATATTTTCTGCTAAATAGTAATGTCCTTTCTGATTTTATCCTCTTTCTTTGATTGAAAGAATTAACATTTCAGGAAGAGGAGGTAGTGACTTTTGATTTTACAACACACAACAACACTCATTCATTCACTCATGCATACACATAGCCTACCTTCCCTCATCCACTACCCTTCATCACCTCATGCAGAGATGACCAAAGGCAAACTGAGCCCAGAGTGAGTGTTTTAACAAATAGATGTTGCTAGATCTCTCAAAGCTTCTGAAGATCACTTAAAAAACTTCCACTCTGCCTCCCCAAACACTACACGTCAAGAAAAGACTAAGTTAGAGTACAGCTGACCCTTGAACAACATAGGTTTAACTGCATGGGTCCACTTATATATGTATTTTCTTCTGTCTCTGACACCCCTGAGACAGAAAGACCAGCTTCTCCTCTTCAGCAGCCTATTCAGCCTACTCAAAGTAAAGACAATGAGGATGAAGACCTTTATGATGATCCACTTCCATTTAATAAATAGTAAGCATATTTTGTCTTTCTTATGAATTTCATACAATTTTCCCCTAGCTTACTTAATTGTAAGAATACAGTATAAATACATATGACATATAAAATATGTATTAACTGTTTATGTAATCAGTAAGGCTTATGGACAACAGTAGGCTACTGGTAGTTAAGATTTTGGGGGAATCAAAAGTTTATGTTAATTTTCGACTGCATGGAGAGTTGGTATCCCTAACCCCCATGTTGTGCAAGGGTCAGCTGTACTTTACACTGGTTTAAGCAATAGACAAGGCCCAAATCTGTTCTCATTAATCACTTGTGGCATTAATTAGCATTTGCAATATGATCTCTAAGGACTTCCCCAAACATCATATTTTATTATTATAATAGCCCTGTGAGATTATATTAGCCCAATTTTGCAGATGAAGAAACATAGGTTCTAAAAGGTTAATTTCCTGAAGATCACACCAGTATTAAGCTGGGGGAAGGCCTAGACCCCAGACCCTGTTAACTTTCAATAATGTGCTTATTTCCACTGTTACATGCTACAAGGCTTACTGACAGATTAATTCTATGCCAAACTATTTGTCCCTAAAAGCCATGTGCAAGTGTATCAGTAGCTGCTCAACAACAATGCAGAGAGTGGAAAATTATTCCTGAAGCAGGAAAACATTGAGTGGTGGGTGATTGCAGCTAATGTTCATCCTCACCTTGATGTCTACTTGTGCCCCTTCATCCACTAGAATGCATCCCTCTTCTCTTCACAAATACATGCCCACCATTTGTCCTTCAAGGTTTAAAATAATATCCTCCTCTGCAGAATTTCATGGAAAATTTCAGCCATTTCCACTATTTCTTGACTCCACAGTTCAGCTAGCTTTAATAACTTGAAGATATTACAGGGTATATTTAGTCCCAAATTCTTCAGGAATTTTTCTCTAGAGCTCATACATGTATTTTTTAGCTCTCTAGCAAGACTTTAAGCAAGAGCTATTCTACATCTCAGATTCCTTTCCATGTCTTCACTGCTTTTCTCTTTTCTCCTACTACCTAGTATATTGCCATGCATTCAACAATTGCTTACTGGGCAAATGAGAACTTGCATAGCCTGATTAGTAATTAGGAAGTTGGCATCCCAGTTTTACAACTAAGTAACTGCATTATTTCAGGTAAGTCTATGAGTTTGTTTTCTCACCATAAAATGGTCATAGGGGCAAGAAGTGGGTGGACTATATGAGTTCTATGATCTATAAGATGCTCTGAATATTTAAATATTATTTTGATCGGGACCGATCAAAACCTTACTTTATTCCATTAAGGATGAGAAAAGATATGAATAGGAATTCCAATGAGAAGAATACTGAAAGTAACAAAAATGCTAGGCAGAAGAAAGCCAATGTGTCTGGAAAATGAAGAAAGCAAAGAAGAATCAGAAAAAGCAGGCATGTTCTGGACAAAACTGGAAATACAGATCCTGCTTGAGAGGGGGAGGTGAAGGGTTAGAGGGTGGAATATACATGGAGGCAGCTTAGTAACTAGAAATATTGTCTAAGTGGAAAGTATAATGTAGTTTTTTTTAATAATTTTGTTTTGTTTTATTAATTTACTCCTCTGTTTGCTATTTTAACTTGAAATTAAATTGTAAGCAAATATTGAGCATGCATAGATTCTGATGAAGAGAATAAGATGCTTGCTAAAAAAATCCTTGTGAAAATAAAAACAGACTTTTTTGGCATTAATAAAATAATGAATACCATTAACATTTGACCATTAGAAACCTTTTTTCCTGTACTTTTTCCTCCAATATTTTTGACAGGGAGAGATGGAGAGGTATAGTAATTTTAATAGGGTATTTCTGCTGCTTAAGTTTAATTTTATTAAATATTTTAATAATTCCAAGTAATACTATACTCATTTCATTAAAATTTGGTTTTAGCTGACAGACTACATAATAGATTAAAATAATGTTATAAGGAGGTCTGTCCATGACTTCATTAATAAGCTCCCTTGGATGGGAAGAACTTATGGCAGGCAGCAAGATGCAGTCTGTGATGTGGTAGTGTCTGAGTTGCTAAGGAAAAGAAAGTAATGATTAGCTTAACAGCTTGAGAAAAAAAATAACCTCTTTAGAAAAAATATCTAAAATTAACACAAGTATTTGCATTGAATAACATTTCTTGGATTATCAGATGTAAAAGTTTTCAGTTGCTATCCAAAGTTGATTAACACTTTAGGAGTACTCGGTTAATAAAAGGTCAAAAACAAACCACAAAAAAATCCCAATAAAAAAGAGCAAAATTTTAAAGGTATTTGATATTTAAGATCCATTTTTAAGAATCTTCTGTCTTGATACTAAAATTGCAGAGA
The DNA here is from genome assembly GCF_030222135.1 of Aotus nancymaae. Lineage (NCBI taxonomy): Eukaryota > Metazoa > Chordata > Mammalia > Primates > Aotidae > Aotus > Aotus nancymaae. Next base: position 53,735,131 of record NW_026988431.1, on the reverse strand, counting down.
AGAAATTTATTAGTTCACGTTACATAACTTTGAATCCAGTTTGCCCCTGACATTTTACCTCAGAAAAGACCCAAGTTCAACCAACATTTATAATGAAATTTTTTGCAAGGAGAAAAAAATTGTGTGTTTTAAAGACAAACATACCTGCTTCATCATAGGATACAGTCAATTTTTCTAGCATTTCTCGGTCAATTGACAAAATCTGCTGTTCAAGGATGGTCTGGTAAGACAATACACTATTTTCTTTGTCTTTTTCATAGTCCTGAAGATGCTGTTTAAGGGCCTCTGGGAGTCGAGATTTTACATATTCAGCTGCAGTCTGCAGATGAAACAGTCAGAGAAAGAACTCCATTAGAACTTCTCCTCTTAGACTTTTGACTTACCCTCAGGTGCTGTAGAGAAAGCTCAAAGCATTGTGGAACCAACCCTCCAGACAAGCATGTCCTTGTCATCGTCATTTTTAGTATCCACTGGACCCAGTAAGGTGTTCTTCAAATAAACAGAATCGCAGACCTCTAAAAGTTTTCTACCAGGTTTAAGGATACAAAAGAAGATAGATTTGGTTAGATATTCACAGAGTTAGTGCTTAGAGTTTCAACTATTATAGTGAACTGAAGGCCCCGTGATAGTGATTTTGCTGGATACAAATTTGACTCGCCCTTGTCCACAATGCGGAAGACAGTCACTCCTCTCAGCAGTGAGCCCATCCACGCTTTGGCATCCACATCCCTACTTTGTTTTGTTAGTCTCTACTCATTAATGCTTACACGAGAACTCTTGTAAAGTGAATTTTATAAAGGAGAGTCCTCTGCTAGGGCCAATAATGAAATAATGGGATAAACAGAAAATGAGATTTAAGACAATGCCCCTTAACCTGAAAAATAAAAAACCTCTTCACCACTTAAATGCCTTAACTTTATGTATATAAAATACTAACTTTGACAGGTTTGTTGTTGCTGTTTGCTTTTACACTATCTGTACAACACACTCCCAACTAGTTACATTCCAATTAGTAACAACTAATCACATACAGTGATTTTCAATCAGGCAAGCATGTTCCACTTGGGGGTAGGAAGGAAGATATACGTATTTTGAAAAGGTTTTCCCAAAGATGCTGATACTTTCTTCTGGTAGGCTGCAGTGGTAGCATACTCTTTTCTCTCCAAGTTGAGAATCCCAGTGCTAGTTAAGCAGAAATTTATGAGCATAATTAAGTGACAGAGAGGCATGCATAAATCAGGGGAATTCTGAAATTTGTAAAACTTATCTCTTGAGAATGTCAAGAGTTTAGCATCTCCTTGCAGTGCAGTCCTGCTTTACTCACTTAGTGTCTAAAGTTAATAAATAAATCAGCGAAGTCCTTCACATATTGTTCGAAATTAAATTCACAATCATTAAAAAACTTCAAAAAGAAACTGCTGGAAAAAAAATAAGATGGTCTCTGGGGCAATCTTTGCTTAGAATAAGGCAAAGACCTGTCTACATGGAAAAAAAAAAAAACCCCATAGTGTTCTGTTGTGCAGTAGGGTGACTATGGTTATCAGTAAGGTGTTATCTATTACAAAATAGCTAGAAGAACGTTTCTAAATGTTCCTAACATAAATAAATTATAAATGCATGAGGTAAGGGACATGCTAACTACCTTGATTTGAACATTATACAAAATATACATGTATTGAAACATCAAACCTTACCCCATAAATATGTAAAGTTACAATGTATCAATTTTTAAAATTCTGTACAGCTAATAATCATATAATTTAAAATAAGTATGCATTAAACACACACAGTGATATATATATATATATTTATATATATGATACATGCTCATCAACAGAGGTTCAGTTTTTTTGATTTATAAAACAGTATGCTCTATAGCCTTTGGGAAAAAAAATGAGATAGGACTATATGTACTGACTAGGTGATACATTGTTGAGGTTAGGAACCAAAGTCACGGAATATCAGAGACAGTGTATCCTACAGGATTACATATATGTATATATTATATTTAGTATTAGCATATAGGCATAGGAGAAGATATGGAAGAATATATTCCAATTGTGGAAGATATTTTATTTATTTATTTAGAGATAAAGTTTTGCTCTTGTTATTCAGGCTGGAGTGCAATGGCACGATCTCGGCTCACTGCAACTTCCACCACCCAATTTCAAGCGATTCTCCTGCCTCAGCCTCCTGAGTAGCTAGGACTACAGGCGCCTGCTACCACGCCCAGCTAATTTCTTCTGTATTATTAGTAGAGATATAATATTGTTTTTCACCATGTTGGCCAGGCTGGTCTTGAACTCCTGACCTCGGATGATCCACCTGCCTTGGCCTTCCAAAGTGCTGTGATCACAGGCATGAGTCACTGTGCCCAGCCAATACTTTATATGTTCCACATTTTTGTATTGTTTTCATGTTCTTACTATTGTAATTTTTTAAATTGTCTTTAAAATATGTTTGTTTTGCAAAAATTTTATTTCAATAGTTTTTAAGGAACAGGTGGTTTTGGTTACATGACTAAGTTATTTAGTGATGATTTCTGAGATTTTGGTGCACCCATCACTCAAGCAGAGTACACTGTACCCAATATGTAGTCTTTTTTCCCTAATTTCCCCTGTCACCCTCCCCCTTATGTCCCCAAAGTCCATCATATCATTTTTATGCCTTTGCATCCTCATAGCTCAGCTCCCACTTATAAGTGAGAATTTATGATACTTAGTTTTCCATTCCTGAATTACTTCACATAGAATAACAGTCTCCAGCTTCATCTAAGTTGCTGCAAATGCCATTATTTCATTCTGTTTTATGGCTGAGTAGCATACCATGATGAATATATACATTTTCTTTATCCACTTGGTTGGTGGGCATTTAGGTTGGTTCCATATTTTTGCAATTGTGAATTGTACTGCTATAAACATGCATGTGCATGTGTCTTTTTCATGTAATAACTTCTTTTCCTTTAGGTAGATACATTAAAATATATTTCTTTATGACCTTCATGATTTCCCCTTTAAATGTTAACACAATTTAGGATGAAAAGAAATTTTCCAGAATGACAATTGACTTCCAAGGAAAAGTCCACTGGCAAGTGGTAGTGAAGTTATATTTTAGCCTCTAGAGTAGCCAAAGATAGCACACAACACGCTTTATTTCCAGATTTATATTTATGTTTCCTAATTCTGTTGCTGATAAAATTACAACCTTAACATCACCAAACATTGTTCAATTTCTCTGCCAGCCATCTAGCGCAGAACAAATAAAATTATTCCATAAAACATAAATGGACTCAGCACATTTGTGCAACATATTTAATTCTAGAACTTAACAACATTTTTCCCTGACACTGGAAAATAGACACACGGCACAATAACTGTTTTAAAACACACTACCTTGTTACTCAGTGTAATATCTGTCATTAATTTTTTTTCCTTGAAATACCCATGAGGTAGAGGAAATAGTTCCATAATTCACATTTTACAAACATTGATGCATTCTATTATTGAAAGCACACCATTGGATTCTGGGCTAGCCATAAGCAGACAATTGAAACTGGACCCCTTCCTTACACAATATACAAAAATTAACTCAAGATAGATTAAATACCTTAATGTAAAACTCAAAACTATAAAAACCTTGGAGGATAACCTAGGCAATACCATTCAGGACATAGGCATGGGCAAAGACTTCATGATGAACACACAAAAAGCAACTGCAACAAAAGCAAAACTTGACAGATGGGATCTAATTAATCTAAAGACCTTCTGCACAGCAAAAGAAACTATCATCAGAGTAAACAGACAATCTACAGAATGGGAGAATATTTTTGAAAATTCTGCACCTGATAAAGGTCTAATATTCAACATCTATAAGGAACTTAAACAAATTTACAAGAAAAAGACAACCACATAAAAAAGTGGGCAAAGGACATGAACAGATACTTTTAAAAAGAACACATACATGCGGACAACAATCATATGAAAAAAAGCTCAACATCAATGATCATTAGAGAAATGCAAATCAAAACACGATGAGATATCATCCAACATCAGTCAGAACGGCTATTATTAAAAAGCCAGATGATAACAGATGCTAGCAAGGTAGTGGAGGAAAAGGAACACTTTTACACTGCTGGTAGGAGTGTAAATTAATTTTACACTCCATTGTGGAAGACAGTGTGGTGATTCCTCAAAGACCTATAGACACAAGTATCATTCCACTCAGCAATCCCATTACTGGATATATACCTAAAGGAATATAAATCATTCTATTATAAAGAAACATGCTCGCATATGCTCATTGCAACACTATTCACAATAGCAAAGACATGGTATCAACCCAAATGCCCATCAATGAAAAACTATACAAAGAAAATGTAGTACATATACACCATGGAATACTATGCAGTCATAAAAAAGAATGAGATCATGTCCTTTGCAGGGATGTGGATGGAGCTGGAGGCCATCATGCTTGGCAAAGTAAACAGGAACAAAAACCAAATACCGCATGTTCTCACTTACAAGTGGGAGCTAAATGATAAGAACACATGGACACACAGAGGGGAACAACACACACTGGAGCCTTTGGAAGATGGAGGGTGGGAGGAGGAGAGGATCAAGAAAAACAGCTCAGGGGTATTAGGCTTAATACCTGGGTGATGAAATAATCTGTATAACAAATCCCCATGACACAAGTTTACCTATGTAACAAATCTGCACTTGTACCCCTCAACTTAAAATAAAACTAAAAAGAAAGCACACCGCATATCTTCCTTCAATTGTGGCCACTGATTGTGTTTGAAATGAAATTTGCTTTTCTAATTACAATCATAATATAGGTCTTTGTACAGGGCCTATAGCTTTAACTAAACTGGAGTTATATTTTGGCATTTCATTTCTAAAACAGCATAACGTCATGGATAGACTTCTTGCTATTGAGAAAGATTCTTAAGAGGAACAGAAGGAAACAACTCTAACCAAGACATTAGATTCTGTCGAGATATTTCAAGAAATCATCTCTATACTGAGGTGATGCTCTAAATATACTCAAATGGGAGTTAAACCTTATGTTCAAATATAAGCTTATGATAAAAACACATTATTAACTGAGATTGCAATTACTCCACAGTAATAGATAATATAAAGAGCAATTTAGATTTAAAACTTCACTGGGATCCTAAAAATGAAGTGAAAAACAAAATGAAACTCTGGAATTACTTATCTATTCAATAATAAATGAATAAATAATAAAGAATTGATCATTATTAAATGATAAATGAAGAACTGATCATGATTCAATGTTAAATGCTACTAGAAGTTTAAATCCTAAATTTCATATTCTTATAACCTAACCATTCCAAAAATAATATTATTGTTACCATTGTCAATAGCTTGCATTTGTGCAGTACTTTATACCTTTCCATGCAATTTATGCCCTTATCATTCTGTATCTCCATAACTTTGAGCAAAATTAGATGAATTATTGGTTTTAGCCAATCCTTCATATTCTTCAAGGTTTGGCTCAAATGCCATGCATATACTATTAGTATTGCCTAACCTAACTTGAACATCTAAGAGCATCCAACACTTTTCTGATTATTTATATTTGTACAGATATAGGTACTTAAGCTCCTCCATATGGTGGAAATAAGGACTGCATCTTACACATTATTGTGTCCTCCCACATCTGGTTCAATGCTCTGGTTCTATGTACCATAGAAACTCAACACTTTGACAGCATACAAAAATCAAGCACTTTCAGATAGCTTGGGAAAAAGCTTTCTGCCAGTTCCTAATTCTTTGCTTGCATACAGATCTTCCTTTCACAATTTCAGATAGAGAAGAGTCTGGTTTTCTACTGGCAAATATAACTATTCTTGGTCTTTAATTTTTTTCATGCCATTAATTTAGAAAACTGAACAGCTCAAACCCAATCATCATTCACATGCCAAAATGGCAAATTATGTGCTTCACATTTAAAGCTGTATGAAGCTTTATTTAATGCCTTCTTCTCCATAATCATTTGATCTTCTCCATTCTTGCCTTTATTTCTGCATTTGGCAATGGGCTTGATTCTTCTGGGTACCCTTTGAGGAATCATGTATAATGTACATCAGAGCTGTACACCTGAGTTAAAGGTTGCTTCATAGGATGTTAATTACCCCTGGACTTTCAGCTTTATGCTTAGCCAAACTTATCCTAAATGGTGGAAGAAAAGCCTCAGGGAAGAAAGTGCAAGAAAGTTCACAAGTTCCCTCTAGTTAGACCTGAAAAGATGGTGGCTTCAGCAACAGCTAAAGTAAAAAGATGAGCTAAAAGCTTATAAGGCAGGGCATAAAAGGTGTCAAATGTGCCTTCTTACAGAATTTACATTTATGTTTATATATGGGTAATATTTATATTACCATTCCAACTTTAGTCTGGAAGACATTAAAGGGTTACAGTAGACTCCATAAAAAGAACTCAGTGGGTAATAAGGATACATGAAAAAAGCAGAATGATTAAGAACCTAAATTCTGGAAATGTAGTAGGTAGAATGCTGATGTTGGTCATTAGGCTAAAAAACTATTTACTATTATATGGTATATTGTTTAAGAAATAATACATATTAAAAAATTCAGGTGGGATGGTGCAAAAGTACATTTCAAGAGCTGTTAAATGCTTCACAACTCATCTTAAAAAGAAAACTTGTTAGCTGGCCAATTCTAATTTATTGACTGTCTGCTGAGTAAAGCACATTAGGCTCCAACTGTTGGGAAAACAAGACTTTACCATAAAGGAACCTGCAATTTTAATATGCAAACAAAACACACATGAAATACTAGAAAAATACATTTTACAAGGCATGCAAAAATAGGCATGAATCTTGAGATAAATTAATATATTTATTTAATGCATGAGTTACGTTAGGTGTTAAACAGCCTTTAGGGAGAGAAATTAAGATAGGAGGGGAACATGGAAAAATAATCAGGAAATAATTCTGGTAGAATTTAAAGATGAATTAAAAAATAATTTAAAAAAAAAACCTAGGAAATATTCTTCTAGACATTGGCCTAGGCAAAGAATTGATTAAGAAGATCCTCAAAGCAAAAGCAACAAAATAAAAAATAGACAAATGGGACTTAATTAAACTACAGTGTTTCCACACAGCAAAAGAAACTATCAACAGAATAAGCAATTAAAAATTGTGTCATAAAAGAGTAATAAATTATGCAGGAAAATATTCATAATAAAAAGCAGATTAAGGCTGGATATAGTGGGTCACCCCTGTAATCCTAGCATTTTGGGAGGCTGAGGTGGGCAGATCACTTGAGCTCAGGATACCAAGACCAGACCAGGCAACATGGCGAGACCCTGTCTCTACTAAAAATGCAAAAAAACAGCCAGGCATGGTGGCATGCACCTGTGGTCCCAGCTACTCAGAAGGCTGAGTTGGGAGGACTGCTTGAGCCTCGGGAGGCGGAAGTTGCAGTGTGCTGAGACTGTACCATTGTACTCTAGCCTGACTGACAGAGTGAGACCCTTTCAAAAAAAAAGGAGATTACAAAGTAGTCTGTATACCTTATGTATATGAGGGGAAAAATTGAGTGAATTAAATTAATGTATATCATTAGTTATCTCAGAGTAATAAAAATCTGGGTGATTTTTATTTTTTCTGTACAGTTTTCCAAATTTTATAAAATAAAACAATATTTCTATGTGCCAGCACTGTGCTGAATGCTTTAAATGTGTTAGCATATTTAATCCTTACAACCACCCTAATAGACTTTTACAGATGAAGAAACAGAGAGGTTAAGAAACTTATCCTTGGTTATGGAGTGAGTATTGGAGCAGGAAACACAAATCGCTTTTAAACTAGAAAAAATATATTAATTTTTTTTACAAAGACGGCAATGCCTACTGTGGTTACTTTACAAGGTAAAGCAACCCCAGGCTAGGATGAAACCCAGGAGAAGAGAACAAAAGAGCACATGAGCAAAGCTTTCCAACAGATGGGAAAGAAAAACATGTCTTCAATGTCACGTAACTGGAAGCTAAAGCTGAAGGCAAAGCTATTAAAAAGCAATGGGAAAACTGAGTAAAGTTACACAACATATTAAATTTACTCTTGAACATTTAACAGTAAGCCTGAAAACTATTCATCTCTCCATATTTTAGGGAATATCCACCACCATCACCATGACCCCTCCAAACAAACAAACAAAAACAGAAAACTTCTGTGATGAAAAGGTATTAAACTTATTTGCAAGTTTCCAGGGAGGCAAAAGCTTCTTTTCAAGAAAGGTTTATTAAGGGATGTAATTAAATTCTAATAGAGCGGCCATTAGAAAAAGATCACAAGTAAATTAGACCTATGTTTCAAATCACTTTTAGTACATTTCTCTGGAAAAAAGGTGTCAAGATCAAGTTACTACTCATTTTGACCTTTAGTGGACTTAAAAATAGGCTTCTGATGTCCTTAACTATGCAAATATGCTTCATCATAAAATAATTTTTACTTAATAATTTATATGTCATAGTTGTTTCTTATTTTTTGTCACTTCGCTTTTTAACAAATGTTCTTTTTTATTACCAATTCCAATACTTAGTGAACAGTAAGCAATTTTATGAAATTTTAGGTAATGATAATCAAAAATAAAGTGCCTCCATATGCAATAAATTCTTATTTAGAAGATATTTTTTTAAACCAAGAAATGGATTTATCATTAACTTTGTAATGAAGTACGTTGTCAATGTTGGTCCTGATATAGAGACTCAATTTCCAAGTAACTTTGAAAAACCAAGAGTTGAGATTTTAAGATTTCAAAACCTGAGACATGCATCTTAAGAAGAAAAGGGATTTTTGCCTCATGCATGGTCTAAAGAGTACTTTGCCAAGATAAAGAGTTTCAGAATTTTAATACCCCTCAAATTTCACAATTTTATAAATTATCTCTCCCCCTCCTTTTTATTTTTATTTATTTATTTATTTTGAGACGGAGTTTCGCTCTTGTTACCCAGGCTGGAGTGCAATGGCGCGATCTCAGCTCACCACAACCTCCGCCTCCTGGGTTCAGGCAATTCTCCTGCCTCAGCCTCCCGAGTAGCTGGGATTACAGGCACGCGCCACCATGCCCAGCTAATTTTTTGTATTTTTAGTAGAGACGGGGTTTTACCATGTTGACCAGGATGGTCTCGATCTCTTGACCTCGTGATCCACCCGCCTCGGCCTCCCAAAGTGCTGGGATTACAGGCGTGAGCCACCGCGCCTGGTCCCCCACTCCATTTTATTTAACACCCACAAACACATACAATTATAATCTGAAGAGAGAGAAATCCTCAAGCTCCATTAAACTGAATGGGACAAATAATTGATGGCAATGCCTTTCGATTTATGTTTATACCACATATATGCCTAACAAACACACAGGGCTTCTGCTTCATTATGTGTGTTGACTGTGAATGGACACAGCCTTCTACAGCTGGAAAAAAAGGAGACAAAAGCAAAAGGGTTGATCTCTGCACTCATGTCAACAGCAAATTTAACACTGATAAATTTTAAAACACCGATAAATAACAAAATAAGATGCTAAATCTGGCTTTAAGGGCATCTGATCAGTGTCCCTCTCCTGGGAGGAGACTTTGGCACTGAGGAAGACATACAAGGGAAGTTAAGATGAGAATCAATTTTCCAAGTACTGAGTAGAAAAGGGCTGAATTTAGGTATATGGTGACCCAGGTATGTCCACAAGGTATTCACAAGATAAAAGAGAGATTATCATGGGAATCCTTTGAAATTCACACCAGAGAAAGAAAGAAGAACAAAGGGAGTAATATTTCATTGCAGGCAAGGTTTCCCTGCCCTTGAAAAGAAGGATGTCTGTTTGCTGATCTGGCAGCAGCCAGCACACAGACCACACATTAATTTACTTAGTTTCACCTTGGAATCCATCTTTCTTATGGTAACATATCATTAACTTTTGACAGCTGCTCTTTGGCTCCAGGCATTTTAAAACAAAGTCAGAGTGAGAGCCCTTGCCCACTAGGAAGAGAACATAAGGCAAGGGGGTTATTCTTCTTTCATGCCTGCCAAAAGTGTCATTTCTTGCCATTTTTAGTCTTTGGCACTTCTAACCTGGAGAGATTATTTAAATAAGAAAAGTATCTTTGAGATGACCATCTTGCACTCCTGAATTCATAATTCTGTCTCAAGAAGGTAAATTTGATTCCTGCAGGAGAGATGGCATCAGGAAAAAGTCACAGGCTTAAACCAGAAGCATAAAAATGAAATCTTACACCTATTACAGAGATTTAAGATTGCTCTGGAGAACCAAAGCTGCAGACGTGCAAATGCTAGTCATGTGGTAAAATGCCTACCGCAGAGGGCATAACACTATGAAGTCATCTAACCGACTGCCTATGAAGACTAAAGTTCCCATCTAGTTTAAACATTAAGGTGATGGACCACTAAGTTATAGATTATCCCAGACAATTCCTTTGGGATTCCTAATGTGACAAACCTGAAATAACTTTATCAGTCATCTACTTCATATTCAATCTGACACTATATTCATGTGGTAGCACCAAGCGTGCCAGAGTGTGAAAATATCACTCAAATCCCACTTTCTGTATGATGGCTTCCCTAATTACAGATGGATGCTTTTGTACATAAAAACTAACTTGTCTCTCTTTTCTAGATCCTTACCCTGTAATTAGAGTAAAATATAATTTCGTCAAATTATCAAACATTGTTCAGCTATGTGGCCCATTTTCCTTTCGATCAAAGTCTACCCTCATACTCTAAAAGATTAAAAATGTATCTGCTTACGTTCTAACAAAAAGTTGAGCTTTCTTCCCTACTGCCACAGTGATGATGCATTCTTTGTCCCTCGATATTACACATATTCCAGGAATAGGTAAGGGATTCAGCAGGAATAGTTTGTACTAGTTTCATGATCCTTTTGTTTTTAAGCACACATACACATCTATGTTCCCCCGAGGGACGGCAACATAAAAACAGCCTAACGTCTACTTTGTCATCACTCTTTTGAGAAAACAAGCGGCACTCAGTCAAAGCAATCTGGCTAAATTTTGTGATGGGTGATTTCCTGTCTTTTTTGCAGCTACAGAAAGAAGATGTTTCACATTCTATACACTTGAGATCTATAGAGGAAAAATGCAAAGTAATATTTGTTTACAGAGAAAACTATGTTTCATCTTTCAGGGAAAATTATGTTTACTGATAAAATTCCCTTCCATTTCTGAATCTTGGGCTATAGAGCTTGGAGAAATATTAACTTCCATTAGTGCTATCCAAATGTATTCCAGAAAGTTCCATATGGAATGCTAACTGAAAATGCCCTTGGGAATCCAGGAAGCCAATGGGACTGTTAGAAGTGAATTATAAAACACTCATGCGTTATTAATCAAAAAGAACTCTGAAGGTATGACAGTAGAGCAGCTGCTTAGGAGGTAGCCAAAACATGGCCAGATAAAATATTTCTTGGCTGGCAACCACTATTTACATAGGAGTAGCACCAGAGAACTCCTACTGGGCCTCAATCGGCTTCTGCCCTGCAGCTACCTGTCAGGCTCTTCAGGGTAGACCTCCAGAAGGCAGGTGTGGCCAGGGTGGCAGGGAAGCTCCAGACGAATGCCAGTTGGGCTGATGTCTCCAATCTGACATGACTTTAAGAAGTGCCTTCAAAACCAGTATTAGATTAAGACTCCCTGTATGTGCAGCTGGGGTATGGAGAAGGGTGGTCTTTTTGTCCAGGGAGCTGGTAACTGCCTTATGTAGCGTAATGTGAGTAGCCCCAAAAGGATCCCCACCCCCAAATCATTTTCCTTTTGGGCTTTTTTTGATGCCTGAAATTCTATCATTATAGCTTCAATCTTTGGTTAATGCTAGCTCTTCACCTACGAAAAGGTAAATATTTAAGGAGGAGTAGTACACTAAGTACTTAGTCTTAGTGTGAACGAGTTGGTCAGAGTTTTACTTACAAAGAGGTGGTCTGACAAGAAATAAGGCACCAAAGGAGACTCCTGGGAATGCAGTGTAAAGTATGAAAGTGAAGGTAAAGAAGGACTAATGTTGTCTACTCTGAAATTTAACTTTGTGTGGGGGAAAACACAAAGATCGGTGCTCCTTGAAGGTTTAAGTTACTCTTCTCTGTCTCTGGCTCCTGCTTCAAGACCTGCCATCAAAACTTGTTTGAGGTTAACCTGAGGAAGCAAACTTAATTTGTTGGATCTCATACATGGGTAAATAAAGAACAAATTCAGTGGCATCTACTGCATACATATAGCTTTAAAACTTCTGTACAAATAGGAATCATCACTTTGGTTGCAAAAGTAGTCTCTCAGAATTAAAGCGATTGCTTTCTCACTTGTCACCACAATGTCCTACGTTCAGATCTCTGTTACAGCTCTCAACTACTTCAAAGTGTCTCTATCTAGTCACCTTTTGCCCTCCCACTAATTTATGAGCAACTAGCAGGTAGGACAGAAGCTTTTTCACATATGTGGGTTTCCCTGACACTTAGACCAACGTAGGCATGATGGCAGAAAAGGGTGGGGAATGAGTGCTTTAAAACCAAATTTAATATCCTATGAGTGATGACTCTACATGACCACAAAGAAAGATAAAAGGGACTGTGCTTACCATGTTTCTTCCTATCACTCTGACATCTGCCCCTCTTCTGCCATAAAGCATATAAATGTCATACTATTTTATACTTGCTGAGTGAGCAACACACCTTATTTTACACCATAAGAACCCACTTGCAAGGACTGCTGGTTTGGACAGAGCCACAGCCTGTTGTATCTCATGATGAAAATGTGTTTTCTGATATTTTTGTATTATTTTCAACGCGACTAAAAAATCTCCGAGAGCAACAGATCCTCTTCCAAGATATACACACACAGGATCTAATGTCTCATTTTAGGAATCCAGGTATAAAGTTCAAAAACAGGGTCACAGTAAAGCCTTATTAGCACCATGCAAGGGATGGGCACTAGGGCAGGGCTTCAGTTTTCTCTACAAAATTAGGTCACTGGGCTTCATCAATGTTTCTTCAGGTCTGGTATTCCAACCAACTGCTTCTCAGTCACCTCGGATGAAAAAAGGGGATTGCCTTCTTTAAAAATGCACATTCTCGAGACCATCCTGGTCAACATGGTGAAACCCCGTCTCTACTAAAAATACAAAAAATTAGCTGGGCATGGTGGCACGTGCCTGTAATCCCAGCTACTCAGGAGGCTCAGGCAGAAGGATTGCCTGAATCCAGGAGGCGGAGGTTGCGGTGAGCCAAGATCGCACCATTGCACTCCGGCCTGGGTAACAAGAGCGAAACTCCGTCTCAAAAAAAAAAAAAAAAAACATGCAAATTCATGGAGCCTGCTCCACATTTCCACATTTAGTAAATCAACTTTTTCTTTTTCTTGTTTTTTTTTTTTTGAGACGGAGTTTCTCTCTTGTTGCCCAGTTCTGGAGTGCAATGGCACAATCTCAGCTCACTGCAACCTCCACCTCCCGGGTTCAAGCAATTCTGCTGCAGCCTCCCAAGTAGCTGAGATTCCAGGCATGTGCCACCACGCCCAGCTAGTAAATCAGCATTTTCTTAGGGTAGGACTCTAGAATCTGCTTTTTAAAATTTTGCTGTATTTTAACAGGCTCACTAACAAGTGAAAAACACCAGATTCTACCCACTGGAGATTCTGATTTTCTAAGGTCTAGGCATGTGTATTTTTACAAAGCCTATAACAAATTCTGACGTACATCTAGGGTTGTACAAGACCTTCCACAAGAACAGTCCTTCTGCATTTCCCAAGACAGAGTTTGGCACGTAAACATTTTTAATTCATGGGAAAACCCTGACTATATGCAATGACACTCCTACATGGCCTTTCAACCCTCAGTGCCACAAGCTTTTTTTAATCATATAAAATTGCTAATCTGCTCAGCCTCAAAAAGGCTGAGCCCTTTCCTGAAGCAAACTAACTGACCTTGAGTACTTCTAATGCAAGAGAGCACCTGGAATCCTTTCCCACCAGCTTGTGGGCAATCAGGCAAATCTCAGCAAGCTGTGTGAAACAGGCCACAAAATGACCTGTGGCAAAGCATTGTGAAAACACAATGATTTCCTCTTGACCATCCCTAGGCATGGTAAGAACACTGACCTGACCCCCCTGCCAAGGACTGCAAGTGGAATTTTGAATCCTGGAAAGCTGAAGCAAAATACAGCAGAAGGGAAAGGAACTCAGCATCACCGGCAGTGTTGCGTAACTTTGCAAACAAGGTTTGAAAGGGTCTCTTGTTTTATCAAGAGGAAAATGAGATACCTAATTGTGTGGAAAAGCTATAGTTTCAGGAGTGACTGCACCTGCTTGTGTAAATAGAAAATGACATATTTTAAAATCTGGATGGGCATATAGTTCATGAACCTTACAGAGAAAAATTCATCTTTTTCCAACTTCAACTCCACAAGACAATAGCTGGATGGGCAGTCACACAGTCATGCACTAGAAGTATATCCTTTTAACTAATATTTACCGGATGTCGACTATGTGCTGGACACTGCGCCAGGTGCTAGAGATAAATGGTAGGGAGAAGCAGACATGTTCCTGCTCTCATGGTGCTTCTGGTCTAGTGGGGAGACAGAAATTAACAAGATTCTTTGAGGAGATACAACAAAGAACCTAAATAGCCTGGTTGGGGTGAAGGAGGAATGGAGGGAAGAGGCTTTCCTGAGACACTGATGTTAAGCCAAGATCTAAAAAATGATTAGGAGGTTCACAGAGAGAGGAATAAGGAGCAAGAAGAAGCTAACAGAGACAGGAAAGACAGTGTATTTTATTGATACGAATTTTCAAAAACGTGGTTAAATTGGAGCCATGGGTGAATAGAAGTTGTAATTACAGGACAAAAGACTTCAAAATTGCTCTGAGGTATTAGATACCGGCCATTGGAACTGTTGAGGAACATAAGGAAGGGAGAAATATCACTACATTTGCCCAACTAAAACCAATACTAACTTTCTACTTGTTGTGGGGAAAAATTAGTTTCTGAATTTCTCACCCTTAAAATGGGTTTATGATGAAGAATCCGAGTTAAGAACAAGGTTAGGCCTAGTGAGCTCATGACTTGCCGGTTACCACTGCGTCTATTTTTCATTTTCTCTGTCTTACTCATGCTGTGGCTTTCCTTTAGTGTTGGCAACTCTCCTTTCACATTTCTCTCAAGTGTAGAATGTACGCCATTTTGATTCTTTGCGATAGCATGTAGAGTTGTAGCATATCTGGGTGTCTTATACCAGTTATTTTTTAAGTCAGAAAAGATAATAGTTTATGAAGGGAATTGTGGGCTAAAATAGCATCAACTGATAACCATCAAATAACTTCAAATCATTCATCTAAGTAGCAAAATTCTTGCCCCCAAAACTCAGTGGAATAAAACTAAAATGAACTTTTAAGAATTGTATGGATATTGCCCAGTATGACAAGAAAGTGGCACCTTCAAAGGGAAAGGAAGGAAGCCCAATGATCTCGCCACCCAAATCCCACCTTGTTATTTTTCTGTGTGGATACGTGGTCCTATTCTAAACAGAAAGTTCCCCACAAACAGAGGAGTAAAAAAGAAAAAAGACTCAAACGTTTTAAGGTGGCCTAGTATTTCCCACAGGGAAGACTCAGTTCCACAAGATGAAATCTGGGTAATCCGGAGAGAGTTTTTACATCTTCAGGGGTTTTTTCCACCTACCTGGGAGGAGGGCCAGGGAAATCAGAAGTAACGTGTTTTACCTTTCTAGGTGGGTTGGCTGAGCTCTTTGAAGGCATACACTTAACAGCTACCATGTATGCAGGACTACTGTGTGCTAGGTACTATGCTTGGTATTTTATATTAATTACTTCATTTAATTTTCACCAACCCTGCAAGGTAGGTAGGATTATTAGTGTTTTGCAGATGTGTCCTTGCAAACCCCCAGTAAGCTGCTGCTCTTTGGTAAAGTCTATGGTTTCATCAATGTTTTATGTAGTCAAGTTTAAGGAACTCTGGGCTAAGAAAAGTACAATGGTAAAACTGAGATGAAGTTAGGGATAAAGTTGGACATAAAATATGTGCTTTATAATTCCTTTTACAGTTGACCCTTAAACAACATGGGGTTAGGGATACCCCAACACAGTTGAAAACCCACAAATAACTTTTGACTCCCTCAAAATGTAACTACTAATAGCCTATTGAATGAAAGCCTTACCAATAACATAGTTGATTAATACATATTTTGTATGTCATATGTATTGTCTATTGTATTCTTACAACAAAGTGAGCTAGAGAAAAGAAAATGTTGTTAAGAAACTCATAAGGAAAATATATTTACTATTTATTAAGTGGAAGTGGATCATCATAAAGGTCTCATCCTTGTTATCTTCACGTTGAATAGGCTGAGGAGAAGGAAAAGGAGGAGTTGGTCTTGCTATCTTAGGAGTGAGAGAGTCAGAAGAAAACCTGCTTATAAGTGGACCTGTGCAGTTCAAACCCAGATTGTTCAAGGGTCAACTCTATTTGTTACAGATGATTAAAAAGTAACTCTGAGTTTCTTGGTGTCCAATGCAAAGAAATAAAGGCAACCATCTGCACAGGTCAGTGTCCTCAAAATAAATTATAGGACAGATCAAAACAATGCCTATGGCAGACATTAACTAATAAATTATTTACCACTGAGCCTAGATTGACCCTGAGAATCTTTCTCAATACAGTATTCTAAGGCAGCCACCAGTCAAAGTTAGCACATGAGATGAGACCTCTTTATGAACCTTGGTCTAAATCCAGGGTGGCAAACTGAAGCCCAAACATCCATCTTTATAAAGTTTTGCTGGAACACAGCTCTGTCCATTTGTTTACGTGTTGCCTATGGCTGCTTTTGCACTATAATGGTAGAGTTGAGCAGCTGAGACAGGGAATGGATGGTATGCAATGCCTAAGATAGTTACTACATGGCTTTTTACGGAAAACATGTGCCAAACACTGATACAGATGGATGGCCAAACTAGAGCAAAATCAGTGGAGATAAATAAGTTTAATTAATTTTGTTTAGCTTGCATTTATTATGTGCCTTCATGTATGGGGCACTGTGTTAAATTTGAGGTATACAAAAATAAGCTGCACATCATTGTCCTCACCTTGAAATAGCTCTGATTTAAAAATTCTAACACTCCAGATATTTTTCTTAAGCATTTTATTTCTTTCCACTTGACCATATAACCTAAAAAGGTAGACAGTCTTAGAAATTGTAGTCTGGTAGCAGTCCTCAGAGGAAATAAATGGGTAAAACTACAGCCCGACATTATAAAGAGCAGCTGCTTTATTGGACATAAGATTAAAAAGAAAAAGGTTATTAAGCATTCTAAAAACAATGAGCAATTGGCAATACTTCATAAAAAACTAACTTAAGCAACTTCAGAATCTCGAAACTGTCATTTGTCAGGAAACACATAATCATGAGAAAATTAACAAGGCCCCAAAGAGACATGTAAAATTTGAAATAGGATTCACAGTAGATTGGCAGGGACATAGCAAATCCATAATTATGGGGATCCACAGCTGCTCCAACCTAAGAAAATAATGAACTGCTTAGTGAAAGCTGGTGTCTCTCAAAAGGCAAGAAAAAAAAATCTGCTGTGGGACAGTGTCCTATCTTTATGTCCTATGCCCAAATAATCCATAGACAAGGGCGATTCACCTGAAGATTTATTGTTGTAACAAGCAATTTCCAGATGTCATAAATCATTATGGAAATAGATTAGAAAAATTATAAACTTTGCCATCTACGATAAACTCAATTATTAATTTCCTTATATTTCCCAAGGTAGTACCTGTGATTCTTCTTCAAAACACATTGTGTTGATATAAGTGCCCTAGAATAAAGAAGTCATTAAATAAGTCAACATGACTTATGAGACACACACAACAAACCAAGCTCTCTTTTCTAACACAAATCTATGTCCACATGCAGGCAATTAAATAGTGAAGGTTAATAGAACTTCAGAAGACAGGTGGCTGGCCCTTTTTGCATTGAATTTCTACTTATAAATTAAATGAATTGCCAATTCTGTTTGAAATCTTTCCTTCAAGAGCAGTACAAAACAAAATTTTATATATAACACATTTTAATGTAATATTTTAATGGTATCCTTCCTCAGAACTAGGTAAATTCTCAGAATCCTTTCCAGTTCTTCAATTTTAAAAAGAAAACTAATTTTGGATTTCTATGTGTATAGCCTATGTAATCTTTCAAATATAATTTCTGTAAATGATAGCTAAATTCCACAATACCTCATTTAATGAGTGCCATCAGGGAATGAAGAGTTCCACATAAGTGAATGTCCCATTTAACTCAACTTTAATACTCTAAGTGATGAAAAATTATTTAACCTCTTTGGATGAAAATGCTTCCAAAATGAAAAAAAACACACTTCTCAAACTTTTTCAGAAAGAATGCACAGGAGAAAATCCAGCATTTTCTTGATGATTTGGGGCTATCTTGGGAAAATAAAGGGAGGGTTGTGGCATGCATGTCTCCTGCATATGAGTTTGGTTTCCACACCACATCACCCTGATCTCTGTGAGAAGCTCTGGGTTCTCCTCAATTGGCAGATAATCCTGCTTCTAAGAGGCTGCTTTATGCACAATTAACTAGCCTTAAGACTTGGAAAATGTTTAACCTTCTTATTGGAGAAAGGTACATGAGCTTTGTGGTTGTTTTTTCCCCCTCAGTTCCATTTTGTTTACTTCCTGCTTCATTACAATCTTCCAGATAGCTTTAAAAAAAGGTCTGTCCTTCAGATAGGTAGAATATAAGCAGTACAGAAATGTGAATATTGAATGAGTATCTACTTTTTATTTAAAAAAATCATAAAGAATTTCCCTTTAGATTCACATACTCTAAGAAAATCCATCAAAATGGCAAGACTAAAACTTGTAACTTTATGATGTTTATATGCACATGGAGGGATCCATGCACATAAAGAATTCTTATGAAAATCTAAATAAAGTTTGTATAATTTGTCTTATGAAAAGTTATATAGCTTTATATTCTTACCTAACTATTCTTTGGACCAAGACTGACACTGTCTTTCATTTCCGGTTCTTTAGCACTTTTTACAATGTGAGGCATTAGGTAGATGCTCAATAAACACTTGGAGAATTAATGAATAAAAAACTCAGTGTCATGGAAACATTTAAAAATTCACTATCTCAAACTGTAAATAATCAGTTTACCTTAAATCACATAAATTGCCACACTGACAAGTAAACAATATTTAATAACATGCATCTTCTTTGCAAATATTTTCAAATATTATTCATGAATGACCAACTTCCTAAAATTAAGGCTGGGTGTGATGGCTCACATCTGTAATCCTAGCACTTTGGGAGGCCAAGGTTGGAGGATTGCTTGAGCCAGGGAGTTTAAGACCAGCCTGGGCAATATAGCAAGACCCCCCCATCTCTATGAAATAAAAATAAAAATAAGAAACCAATGTACAAGGAATGAAAAAAGCAGTTGCCAAAGAGTTTTTCCTGATTTCACTTCTGGAAACCACCATGAAACAGTGACAACTTCCATATTAATGAGCAGTAATAATTTTAACTTCTACATGGTTTTGGTGAAGCATGCATCTGTAGTTAGTCTTTTCTCCACCAGATGGCATCAATGAATCAAGTGAAATGCTTAACTTCTATGAAAATCAAAAGGGAAAGTGAACAAAGTAGTAAGCGTGGTTGTCCTCTTGTCTACTAAACCAGTAACTGTCAAAATTCACAGCTATGAAAAGCAGAGGGCTGGCTGAAATGAGTTACAAAGTAAGCCTAATAATTCATTCAAGTATTCATCCTTTCAACATTTATCAAGTGTTTACCATACTCCAAGCATTTGCTGAACACACGGAGCTAAAAGAAAGAGTTCTTGACCTCAAAGGGCTTATCACTTAAGAAAGCAGATGATTTGTAAAGGAATAACTACAAAAGAATACAACAAATCCTGTAATTGAGAAGCCCCTCAGAAATGCCCTGTATTACTCCATTTTCACTCTGTTGATAAAAACATACCCAAGACTGGGAAGAAAAAGAGGCTTAATTGGACTTACAGTTCCATATGGCCGAGGAGGGCTCAGAATCATAATGGGAGGTGAAAGGGACTTCTCACATGGCAGTGGCAAAAGAAAAGTGAGGAAGAACCAAAAGCAGAAACCCCTGATAAACCCATCAGATCTCAGGAGACTTATTCACTATCACGAGAATAGCATGAGAAAGACAGGTCCCCATGATTCAACCACCTCCCTGGGGTCCCTCCCATAACACATGGGAATTCTGGGAGATAAAATTCAAGTGGGGACTCATTGAATGATAAGCCAAGCCATATCATTCCACCCCTCTCTCCTCCAAATCTCATGTCCTCACATTTCAAAACCAATCATGCCTTCCCAACAGTCCCCCAAAGTCTTAACTCATTTCAGCATTAACCCAAAAGTCCATAGTCCAAAACCTAATCTAAGACAAGGCAAGTCCCTTCTGCCTATGAGCCTGTGAAATCAAAAGCAAGCTAGTTACTTCCTAGATACAATGGAGTACAGGTATTCAGCAAATACAGCCATTCCAAGCGACAGAAATTGGCCAAAACAAAGGGGTTACAGGGCCCATGCAAGTCCAAAATCCAGCAGGGCAGTAAAATTTTAAAGCTCCAAAATGATCTCCTTTGACTCCAAGTCTCACACCCAGGTCATGCAGATGCAAGAGGCGGGGTCCCATGGTTTTGGGCAGCTACATCCCTGCGGTTTTACAGGGTATAGCCTCCTTCCTGGCTGCTTCCATGAGCTTGTGTTGAGTGTCTGCAGCTTTTCCAGGCATATAGTTCAAGCTATCAGTGGATCTACCATTCTGGGGTCTGGAGGATGGTGGCCCTCTTCTCACAGCTCCAGGAGGCAATGCCCCAGTAGGGATTTTGTATGGAACCTCTGACCCCACATTTCCCTTCCACTCTGCTCTAGCATTGGTTCTCCATGAGGGCCCTGCCCCTGCAGCAAACTTTTGTCTGGGCATCCAGGTGTTTCCATACATCTTCTGAAATCTAGGCAAAGGTTCCCAAACCTAAATTCTTGATTTCTGTGCACCCACAGGCTCAGCACCATGTGAAAACTGCCAAGGCTTTGGGTTTCCACCCTCTGAAGCCACAGCCCGTGCTGTACATTGGCCCCTTTCAGCCATGGCTGGAACGGCTGGGACACAGGGCACCAAGTCCCTAAGCTGCACACAGCACAGAGTCCCTGTGCCTGACCCACAGAACCACTTTTTCCTCCTGGGCCTCCAGGTCTGTGATGGCAGGGGCTCCGTGAAGGTCTCTGACATGGCCTGGCAACATTTTCCCCATGGTCTTGTGGATTAACATTAGGCTCCTTGCTACTTAGGCAAATTTCTGCAGCTGGCTTGAATTTCTCCCCAGAAAATGGGTTTTTCTTTTCTATCGCATAGTCAGGCTGCAAATTTTCCAAATATCTATGCTCTGCTTCCCTTATAAAACTGAATGCTTTTAGCAGTACCCAAGTCACCTCTTGGTGACTTGAATGCATTGCTGCTTAGAAATCTCTTCCACCAGATACCCTAAGTCATCTTTCTGAAGTTCAAAGTTCCACAAATCTCTAGGGTGGGGGCAAAATGCCACCAGTCTCTTTGCTAAAACATAACAAGAGTCACCTTTGCTCCAGTTCTGAGCAAGTTCCTCATCTCCATCTGAGACCACCTCAGCCTGGACCTTATTGTTCATATCACTATCAGCATTTTTGTCAAAGCCATTCAACAAATTTCTAGGAGCTTCCACGCTTTCTCACATTTTTCTGTCTTCTTCTGAGTTCTCCAAACTGTTCCAATCTGCGCCTGTTACTCAGTTCCAAAGTCACTTCCGTATTTTCAGGTATCTTTTTAGCAACACCCCACTCTACTGGTACCAATTTACTCTATTAGTCTGTTTTCATGCTGTTGATAAAAACATATCTGAGACTGGGAAGAAAAAGAGGTTTAATTGGACTTACAGTTCCACACGGCTGGGGAGTCCTCAGAATCATGGTGGGAGGTGAAAGGCACTTTTTATATGCTGGTGGCAAGAGAAAAATGAGGAAGAAGCAAAAGTGAAAACCCCTGATAAACACATCAGATCTCATGAGACTTATTCACTATCACAAGAATAGCATGAGAAAGACCGGCCCCCATGATTCAATTACCTCTCCCTGGGTCCCTCCCATAACATGTGGGAATTCTGGGAGATACAATTCAAGTTGAGATTTGGGTGGGGACACAGCCAAATCATATCATACCATGTCTAAAGTGACATGTGAGCCGAATTTTGAGGGATGTAAAGAGTTGCTGAGTAGAACAACGGGCTGGGTAGCAATCCAGGCAGAGAGTACATTCCACATAAAGACATAAAGGCACGAAAAACATGGATATTATAGATCTGAAGGGAAGACTATGTATGTGTGTTTGGAGGGGAAGGGAAAGGGAAAGGAAATGGCAGAAGATCAGAACTAACAGCAGGCTAGAACTATGTAAGGATACTTAAGAATTTTAATTCTATGATAATAAATAGTAATAGCTAATATTTATTGAAAAGTCTATATATGCCAAATACTATGCTAAGTGCTTAAATGCATTATCTTATTTATTCCTCATTATGACCCTCAAACATATGTGCTATTTGTATACCTATTTTTCAGAGCCCTGTCATTGCTCTGTCCTTGGGTTCTTGCCTTGGAGCTGCTCTAATAACAGGTGTACCCCACAACTCATCTGCTTTTTTTTTTTTTAATGAGGTGGAGTCTCGCTCTGTCACCAGGCTGGACTGCAGCAGCGCAATCTCTGCTCACTGCAACCTCCACCTCCTGGGATTAAGCAATTCTCCTGCCTCAGCCTCCTGAGTAGCCGAGACTCAGGTGCATGCCACCATGCCCAGCTAATTTTTGTACTTTTAGTAGAGACAAGGTTTCACCACGTTGGCCAGGATGGTCTCCATTTCTTGACCTCGTGATCTGCCCGCCTCAGTCTCCCAAAGTGCTGGGATTACAGGCATGTACCATCACGCCCAGCCTTTAGAAGTCTTTAGAAGTGGGTAAGGCATGCTTTTTTTGGACAATTAATTCTGTTCCATAGTAAAGTGCAGGCCAATAAAGTTCTGTTATTCCAGCTTCTGGAAGGAGTCCTGAACAAGCCTAGGAAATCTGGGTTCCCAGTCATGCAGCAATTAGCCAGCTCTGTGGCTGTACACATTCCTTAACCTCACTGGCTGTCAGTCCCCTTACCTGTAAAACAGGGGAGTGGGCTGAAGGGATTGGATTAGAAGCTTGATGTCTTAAATTGTATTCCATAAATTTTAATTATTTATTTCCCTCTGCCATACTACCCTACTTTGGAGGTGTTAGTGAGTAATTTAAGGCAGGCTACAAATAATTGCAAAGCCTACATAATCTAGAAATCCTGAAAATTAACCATAATCTTCATAGATGAATAGCAGAGTAAAGATAATAGTTCACAGGCTCCTAATATGACTATTTGGCAGCTATCATATTAAGTGGTAATCTCGCAAAGTTAAACTGCATAAACGTAAAGAACAGAAGGCATATTCATTATCCAGAAGGTCACAAATATGCTCATATTTTCATGTATCATTGAAACAGAGGTTTCTCCAACACCTCTACTTTAGCTTTGGTGACTTAGCAGCCATCAACCGGCAGTATGAATTAACAGAACCAGCTAAGAACTCAGATGGCTTCAAATTCCTGCTGTCACGTTAGTGACAATGAACGAATCTAATTATTAAATAATAGCAATTCTCTTGCTGAACCTTAACTAAGGCAGCAAAAATGAGACCAAGTGTGACTGATTTTCAACATTATAAGAGTGTGGTGATAAGAAGAAGTAATGATTTCAGGATGAAGCAGGAAAAATATTTGTATAGACATCCTATCAAGAATTTTAAAACACTTAATATTTTAGGACAAGCACTTGATGTCAGTCTTTTAAAACAAATTTAAGTATCATCAAACTTAAACGACACTCTCTTAATTTTATGTAGATCATACCTGCAAAAATAATGTTAAAACAGTAAAAATATTAAAACACATACACTTAGAAAGTATCCTGAACTTGTGGCACAACAGTTCCTACCATTTAGTGACTCTTCATGTTAATTCATTGTGCTTTGAGGGCATAAAACATTTGGGACCTTGATGAATATGGAATTTTAAAAATAGTACAAAGTGTTGAAATGCTTTAAATAGACAACAGCCATTTTATTCCAATTGGGTCAAATATTTCTCTTACATGGTTTTGTATTCTTTCATCATTAAATGAAATGGCTGATAAATGAAAAGAGTTATAATTCTGAGCTGACAAATAAATTTAAATTATGTAACTAGCTCCTGGGAAACATATTTTATTAAAATATATTCAAAGAGTTTTCTTTTAATTGTGTGAGACTATGTAAATATAAATATTGAGAGATTTCATTATTTCAAACAAAAGCATATCAGTTACTACTAGAGGTAAAAAAAAATGAACTGAAATATTTTAGTGAATAAAAACATTCACAAGTGCTGACAGTTACTGAGCATTTACTCTAGACCAGGCACTAAGCTAAGAACCACAGATGTATTCTCTCAATTAAATTAAAATCAAGAAGGGAAAGGAACCCACTTGGTCTGAACAAAATTTACATTAGATTGATTTTCTCAAGTGAAATTCATTCTACTTTAGAATTATTCTATTAAACGTTGCATAACTATCAATATATATTGGGTTCTACCTGTGTGAAATGATGAAAACACAAGAAAGTAATTGAAAAGATAAGGATCAATATGATAATTATAATGACAACAAATGGATTAAACTCTCTAAAAAGGAAATATCAGGTGGGATTTATTAAGTCCCTTTGGGAAACAAAAATCTCACAACTATTTTAAATGCTTCATATTTAAGGTTGTTCTGCCTTATAACATTTCTGCCATTAACTAACTGGTATAATTATACAGGCAAAATAGCATGTTAAGAAACAATTCTATTGATGCTGCCACCATATTTCAAAATACATCCTTGGGAATACCAAACATCTGAGAAACTCTATTCACTTACAGCTGTTTTAGAGAAGCTATTACATACATTCTTCACGTCATTGGCCTGATACCTAGGGTTGAATTAATCTGAAATTTGATTAAAAATTCTCTCCAAGTTTCCCACATAACTTTTATAATTGTAACAGAGGCGGGAGAGAGCCAAACAGATACATCTAGATCAAGGACCCACTTCAAAGTGCTTCCACACCCTGGACACATGTGAGTCTTAGTTTATTGCCAAATCTCCAGATGTGTTTCTTCTGCAGGGCTTGCCCACAATCAGGTGCAGGCCTGAGAGAGCAATCGTGGCTGAGGCCACAGCAGCTGGGACTGCCAGCTTTACTGGATTGTTAAGATGTTTTTCTGATTTTCCTATAATGCAACAAAACACAAACCATTCAAAAAGGAAAATGCATTCTTTAAGGCAGAGTTAGTACAACAGCTTGACGACATTTTCCAGCAGTGGGAGCAGCTAGTAATTAAATATCAGCGAGTTAATGACCTGGCTGACTCAATGAGCTTTGATTTGGTACAATTAGGACTCCATCACTGAAGCTACCCCTTTCAGGTTGCACAGCTTCAGGCCCCAGGACAAGTCATCTGGGAAAAACAAACAGGAGAGCCACAGCATCCACCATTTATGCAACGCTAGTGCACTATTGCTTAAGCGTATGTTATCTTTACATTTACCAAGGTCTCTGCTGCACTACAGTATTTCTGGCCCAGCAAACTCTATCTGATGGTCACCACTGTTTTGACTATGCTAAACCGAACAAGAAGGAGGCATTTATATACACATACAGATGTACATGTCCAGTAACTCTCTTAGCCTCCACCCCTCCAGAAAGGTTACCCTGGCTGTCATTAATTATACCATTCTTTAAAGGAGATTAAGTTGGAGTGGAGATAAGAGCAACTAAACTACATCTTCAGGGTGAGAGAATTAAATGATTGCCAATATAAAGTTAACAGGAGTTATTATTAATAATCAAAAGGAGTTGAGCAGTCCCTTAAGACAACATATTTGGTTCTGCAAGCTCTCTGGATGGTCCCAAGCAGCTCAGCCTTTGATGAGTAACACACAGGTCTTCATGCATGCCAGAATTATATGATTTGTGACTTACCTTCAGAGTTTGAAGCTTAAAGGCTTTTGTTTTCACATACCTAAGTTTTGTCCATATATAGATACATTTATACAGTAGGGAAAACATCACACAGCCATTAAAACATGATTTATTAATGTGATTTTTTTTTTTAGACAGAGTGTCACTCTGTCGCCCAGGCTGGAGTGTGATGGCACAATCTCGGTTCACTGCAACCCCCACCTCCTGGGTTCAAGTGGTCCTCCTGCCTCGGCCTCCCAAGTAGCTGGGACTACAGGCATGCACCACTACAACTGGCTAATTTTTGTACTTTTTGTGGAGACAGGGTTTCACCAGGTTGCCCAGGTGGGTCTCAAACTCTTAGGCTCAAGTGATCTGCCCACCTCGGTCTCCCAAAGTGCTGGGATTACAGGCATGAGCCACTGTACCTGGCCAATGACATGAAATATTTATAGTATACTGGTAACTGGAAAAAAAAAGTTCACCAAGCTGTCCTATAACATGAATCCATATACACATAAAATAAGGATGTATATCACTATAGAACCTCTAGCAATAGTTGTTCTTTTGGAGTGAAGGAATTACATGAGGCATTTTTTTTCTTCTCTAAGTTTTCTGTATTTTTAAAGATTTTTACAATGAATATGTATTGCTTTCATAACAACATAATGTTGGATGGAAATAATGAAAAGAAGGGTAGAGAAAAAATAAATCACACCACCTCTTTGTCTCAGAAGAATACACAAGCAAACACTGAATGTGTAATCATCTCTTAAATTTACCACTTGAATGTTAACCTTCCCTCATTTCCACTTATTTGACTTTGGTCACAGCAGGAAGCCTACCAAAAAAGTATTTGGGGTGGGGAGCACAGAAAATCAAAAGCTAAAAATAAAAGATTGAGCAAGAAGTTGTTTTACACTAATACCAGCACAGGAGGGGGATGCCATGAGGCATTCTTTTTGAACACAGCTTAATGGTTTCCACTTTTTAAAAAATTGATCATCCAGATTTCTTATTTTCATATCTTCAACCTGTCAACTTACATCTAAAATGAATAATGCACTAAAGTTGAAAACATTTGTTCTTGTTCCCCTCTAGCTTTGAAAGAAAAAAGCAGACAAATTCCCTGTAGAAATAGGATTAATGGCATATGGTAATTACACTATTAGGTTGAAATATCCATACCAGCATAAACCTCCATTAAACACATTTCTCAAGAGGCACTTTTATTAAAGATAAATTCAGTCATTTTAAACTCACAAATAGAAAGCTATGTATCAAAATCCTTTTTCATGTAATCAGATTGTCTGAGTCACTCATTCCACCATTCCTGGCTGAGAAACATTTCAAATAAAGATAGGAAGAAAGGTTATACCCCAGGCAAGCGACAATATATTTGCAGATGCAATATTTGAAGCTGTGAATTAAAAAAAAAAAAGTCAAGGCAACAAAAAGAATGTATGCTTTCTATTTGCATGCTGCAAATTCTTGGTCAGCTGTGGCTTATTACCCACCAACTTCCCAAGCTCCCATGTCTCCCATTCTTCCAAATAATGAGGAGGCAAGGAA
This sequence comes from Aotus nancymaae, assembly GCF_030222135.1. Lineage (NCBI taxonomy): Eukaryota > Metazoa > Chordata > Mammalia > Primates > Aotidae > Aotus > Aotus nancymaae. The sequence goes on along the minus strand of NW_026988431.1, from coordinate 53,707,323 downwards.
GAGAGGGATGTGGGGGATGCTTAAAGAGTGATAATGAAAAATGATGGAACAACAAGAAATGCAACAGACAAGAAGAGCTCTTGTTCTTCCATTAGAGGTATTTTACACCACTTATCATCAGGTGTCTGAAGATACCTATATGCTTACATTATTTTTGTTTTTGTTTCATTTTTAATTGCCTTGTTTTCTGTTGGGCTTAATTTTGTGACCAAAAACTCTTCTAGAAATAGGTAGATATAAGTCCTAAGTAAATAACAACAAAGAAAAAACATTCACTCAAATTATAGCATTTCAAATTATAATAGAATAAAAGCAATAAATTGCTTTCTGTGCTATTTCTATCAACAAACAGCAAATAGTTCTCTAAAAATGGCATATAATACAAAGCAATTTTATCTAATAAATTATGATTTTATTAGAAAACAAGTACAGATGTGCCTCACTTTCTCAACTATAGCAAAATGTGAATAGAAACTGAGTTTGTGTTAATCATACTTCCTTCATGGATCTTTTTATAAAGAAAATAACCTGTGTTGCAAGTACTGGGTTCCATTCTGCTTGTTTTAAATGGAAAGAGAATTAGCACGTATTAAAAGCCCACCATAACATCCAGCAGTGTGTTAAGCATTTTCACAGTGTTTAGCATTTAATTCTCACAGCCATTTCACAGATGAGAAAATTGAAGCACAAAAAGACTGAATTCTCCCATGTCATTTAGCAGTGAATGATGAGGCTGAAACTCAAATTCAGTTCTCTTCTATTTCAAAAGACACATTTTTCTAATGTACACAACCTCCTGGAATACCTATGTTAGTGGCATCCATGTCATAAAACATTTATCCAGCCAGACACACGGGTAAGAGGCCATGAATTTTGGCCTAAGGATAAACTTGGGGAAAATTAGTTGATAGACTAAGATCAGCCATGAATATTACACTCAAAAACAGACAAATGGCAACAATAATCATTCATGAAATGTGAAGATTTTGATCATTTAAAGGAGTCTTAACACTGTAAGATTACTTCATGTATTTCTCCAACAATTCTGGGAAGCAGTGAGGCAGGTATTATCACCACCCTCACCTTGTAGCTAAGGAAACTGAGGCATACTGCAATTAAACAAGTTATTCAAGTAAGACTATAGGTGACAAAATAGAAGTCAGAAACAAAGTTTCTTAATGCACTGTCCAGCACTATTTCTCCTATGTCATGTAGCATTGGGGAAATAATTTTTATCAAAATAAAACTCCCGATAGCTTGAAGAGGTGTCAAGCATTCCTGTAGCCCATACTTTAAGCAGATATTATATCACAGTGGAAATACAGGCTTTTTTCAACCCATCCTATTTCAGTCAAGTCAAATTGCTGTCTTCATAACAGCTCAAAACCATATTCACTTTCTTGAAGAAAACTTTAGGTAAATTTTTTTTTGAGAAAACATACACAGCCAAAAAGGTTTTCATCACTCCTCCTTCTGAGCCCCTTCAATTCCCTTGGATCTCTGCTTCGAAATAAAATAAGTAAGTAGAAGAACTGACCATAAAGAATGAAAGCAAAAAACAAAAGAATGACTCCTCTGCAAGAACTCTTCAAGTTTGGCATAAAAAGAAGCTCTGAGAAGGCAGAATTGACTACTTAGAGAAAGCATTATACACAAATTTCTATTCCAATAGTGATGTTTTTCGAAGTAGTCTGTTTTAAACAAATTCTTAGCTCTACTTGAGAAAAGTATCAAGCACCATCTGAAGAAGAAAACATTTTGGAAGAATAGGCTTGCATCATAACCCTAGAAAATACTACGTCCTAACCTAAGGATATTTAGATACTGACTACTGGTATTCAATTTTAATTAGGAACTTATGTGAACTGAAAACATGGACAAACAGCGAGACTCACCCTTTTTGTCACCTCTGCCAAGAATGCCTTCCCCACACATACCAAATCAAATTAGAAGATCCCTGCTCTTCTCCCATCTTTTTCTTTTTCTTCTTGCCACTTAGCACAATTTATAATTGGGCATATAAATGTGTGATGTCTAGTTTCCCCCATTATATTGCAAACTTTGTCTATTTCGCCACTATAGACCTACTGGCTAGCATAGTGCCTTGGAAAAATAGTAGGTGTTCAGTAAATAATTACTGAATGATACTAAATGGATAAATGCGGACTTGTGGATTCCAAGTGATGGGTGCAGTTTCCTGTTAGATCTCTCCTGTTCTCTGGCAATTTCTCCAACCCTTGAGTGAATAAAGTGCTTCTTTGGGTGTGGTACAGGATGGTCAATCAGCTTGTGCACATAGGCAAAATACCATAACCACAAAAACCTACATTGAGTATGTGGACGTGGTATGTGTCTGTACAAACTTCAGGCTGCCTAAACCAAAAGGCAGAGAAATACTGGCTGCCTGAGCAACTCTTATTTATTTCAAATGTTTGTCTCCTACTGTCTTAATTATTGTCATTTATACATTTAGTTAGAAGACCATGTAACTGAACCTCTCAGCTTAGAAATGCATTTTAAAACCTTTTTTCCCCTGTCTTAAACTATAGTCTTAAAATGTACCTTGAAATTCTCTGTTTCCCTCCCTTTCCCACTCCCTGGTACTCTGCACTTATCTAACCATATTCTTGTTTGGAAATTCAAGGGCTAATCTTGAAATGACCAGGTATGAAGACTTAGCTATGGAATTCTCCCCCACTTGGAGATTACCTCAAGGCGGTGAATCTACAACCCAGCCACAACCAAAATGGCACCAGCTGACACTACAGGTGTACAGTAACTGGAGAAGACGGCCATCAGAAAGTGACATGCAGACCTGCAGCGTGCTACACTCCTGTGTTTCCCGCACCAAGCTTCCTTCTTAAACCCCTTCACTCTGCCTAAAAATTTGAGATGGGTCCTTTGAGGCTTCAGCCTGGTCATTTCCTCAACTGTTGGTATTTGAATAAAACTGCTTTCCTTGCACCACATCTCACCTATCATTTATTGGGTTTTTTAGGTGGAGAGCAGCCGAACCTGAATTTGGTTATAAGCAGCACAAATTAGAATCTGTGTATTAGTAATAAAGTATGAATTAACTAGACATAAAACCAAGTCACCCAGACTAGCCCACATAAATCTCTTGCAAATGTTTGCTTCTTCAAGAAGTACAACCACAGTTTATTCTCTCTTTTGTCTCATTCAGTCCTTGTACCTCTTCAGGGCAAAGGGAGTTAATTCCCTACATTTGTGTAGCACTTCACGGTTTACAAAACACTTTTTTTAAAAGGACTGCTAAATTAGAAATTTCAACACAGATACCAAGATATGGTCATGAAATTCCACTTTGAAGTTCCAGGCCCATGTGCACATTTGTAAAAGAAACGTTTTGCGACCTGTTTTGTGGTTCTAAAAAGCCCTAACCCACATTCAAAATGAAAGAGTCTAAAGTACAGAAATTAAGGGAGAGTTTCTGAGGAAGGTTTCTTGGGAGCAGTGTCCACCTTTCTCATGTAACACAGAGGGATGAGTGATGGTGATGTGGGTGAGTCAGGAGAGAGGGGCTCCAAAAGGGCTGTTCTGGAAGCCTGGCATGTGCCCCTGCAGTTAGGAGGGGATATATGTGTGGCTCCTGTCTGAAAAAGCTAGAAGAGCAGGAGCTGCAGGAGAAGTGGGAAGGTGGTGGGGACTGTGCTAGACTGGCCTGCACTCCAAGTGCCTGTCTGGGAGTGCTCCCTGTGGACAGATGCGAGCCACAAGAGGGAGAGAGCTGGCCTGAAGTTGCTTAGATCCTGCCAGAGGACTGTCTGGAGCAGTGAAAGGATCTCACAATGGAGCATTTACAGAACAGACAGGTGAAAACCGGGACATGAGGAAAATGCACTGACTACACTACAAGTAAATAAAATGAAGAAGGTAGGCACGGCAGAAACTCACAACAGAAAGCCAGCTTTAAACATTTACCAGGCACTGAAGCATGAAGCCATGTGTCACTATCAGCCAAGTAAGCACTTTCCTGCCCCAACCCTTTTCCTCTCCTTCTTTTCCTTCCTTTTCCAGCTTAGATCCTGGCAGGATCAGGAACTGTCAAGTGGAAACTTAAGGTAGACAGAGTTTCTGTCAAAGTCTTAACTGGGGAAGGGAAACTGGGAGAAGATTTAACTCAAATCAACTTTGAAGTTTTGATTACCTCATGGAATTGGCCACTCTACTCTACTAAAAGTCACTGTAGTAAACTATATTACTTAAAATTAACAGAAAAATCATAGGACCACTCAAGTTTTCATTTTGGGGTAGGGAGGAGCTTCCTCTACTGAAAACACTCTAGTTGGAAAATTGGAAACAAAATAAAGATGCTTTCTGGTTAGACCCCATGAATCTTGTTTTTTCAATTCACTGGTTACTAGATGAGTTGAAACTCTTTCAGTCAGCAAATCATAGAAACCTGATAAGCTACCTTAACCCCTAAAAGGGAATTTTGAGGTTGACAATAAAACAAAACAAAAAACTGCTGTAAACACAGAAGTTATGTTTGCCTCAAAGAAAACTAAATCAGAAACTTAGACCCCATCTGCCTTGCATCTCTGCCTTAGATCTGCTTGTCTTCATCAATTTGTGCTGCCATAACAAAATAGTACAGAGTAAGCATTTTATAAAGCAAATTTATTTTCTCACAGTTCTGGAAGCTGGGAGGTCTAAGATCAAGGTATTGGCAAGTTCAGTCCCTGGTGAAGGCCTGTTCTCATAAATGGTACTATCTAGGTATCCTTACATGGTAGGAAAGAAAGAAGGACAAGAAGACCTAGCTAGTTCCCTCAGCCCTTTTATAAGGTCACTACTACCATTCTCGAAGGCTCTGGCCTCATGACTTAATCACTTCCTAAAGGAAGTGCATAATACTGTGCATTGGGAATTAAGTTTCAGCACAAACTTTGGAGGGTACATAAACATGCAAACACAGCACTGATAATTTTTGTATGCTATCATATTCTCTCTAACAGGGGGAGTTGGAAGGTAACAATTGGCTACCAGTAGCTCCAAATGCTGATCCTTACAGTAATACCATACTAGGGAAAAAGGCTTGTCAGGCTGGCATTGAAGAATCCCACAGGAAGACTCTAGTTGGCCCTGTTTCAATCATGTTTCCACCTTCTGAGTCAATCACTGTGTTGAGATGAGGTGAGGTACCAGGCCATAGACCCTGTGGTCAGGATGGGTGTGTAGTCTGTTATTAGAAGTGAAGAAGGGTGCTAGGCAGATTAAATACTTGATTAAAGTATTTAATACAGGTTAAATACACAATTTTACATCCATTATCTCATTTTATCCTTACTCTAGAAGGGAAAAACTAAGGAACATATCCAAGGTCATATAAAAAAGCAAGAATTTAGCTGCCTATGGAACCCAGATCATCTAACTATAAATCTGGTATCCTTTCCAATACCCTAAATTCCTCCTTTAAAATATTTTCTAGAGCAAACAGATCTAATTTGTTTGGTATCTCCCAACAGGAAACTACATTAAGTGACTTCTAATGTCACTTACCTCTAACATTCTAAAATAGGTCACCAACTGGTTTAGTCCAGACTTTGTGGTATGATCTGGAGTCATTCATTCTCTATTTAATTCATTCATTCAGTATACATTTACTGGGTACCTACTACACACACTGTGTCAGACACTCTTCTCTTGCTATTATTGCTCATCTAGGAGCCCTAATACTAAACAAAGCCACTAAAACCACACAGCAACTGCCGGACCAAAAAGGGAAAAATTAGTATAATAAATTTATATAGTCAGTGCTTAAAAGTAGCCATTAGTGACAAGTTTCATTTGATCAGCTACCGGAGGGACAGAGGCAAATAGCTTTTCTTATAGACATGTTAACCACTAACATGCATGTATGCGCACACACACACAGGGAAATGATAGATCTCATGAAACCGATAAGTTTTTCATGGTATGAAAATCACATAATATGTAACAGTTTCACTACCAATGAGTATAAACCTCTAGTTTAAAAAGAAAATTCATCAGCATCAGACTCCAGACACAGCTATAAAGTAAAGGAATTAAAAATGTTACGTAGGGGTTTTTTTAGACCTTAAATGTTGTTGTTCAAAAGTTCCTCTATGTTATCATTTTATGATTGCTCCCTATTTTAAAAATATCCACAGCATGTTTTAAACATCCATCATATCACACCAGACAACTTCAAATACACTACTGGAAATTACTTTGCTTTTCCAGCTATATTTTCTTGAAAGAGCTTCTGGTTAGAAAAGATAACATAGCCCAGCTTTGATTTTGAGCCTTTGTTGATATTGGTGTATTAAAGTAACACAGGTTAGGGTTTTCTGTCTTTGGTCATGGGATGTTCCTTGTACATACATCTGGCAAAGATAAAGATGCAGAAAAAGGCCTCCTATCCCATTGCCTTGAAGAGCATCTATTTGCACAGTATTAACACATTTGCCTTAGGTAGAAAATCTAACTACTCCGACTTTGTTGATTCATTTGCAAAACAGAAATAATACATGCTGTGAGGCATTGCGTATCAATCAGTTTTTACAGGACTAAACAAGCTCCTTGGTATATACTTGAAATGAAACAAGCACAACTGCCTTGCTTCTTAAAGAAGTTCCTTTATCAATGCCTGTTCTACATATCCAATAACCCAAGCAAGTCAGGAGAGCTCAGGAGAATGCTGTCATAATGACCATCTATTCTGGGTCAGAATGCAGTCCTGTGGCTTAGTACCTTGACTTTGTACCCACCACCCACAGCCACCACTGGCATAGCATATTCATAGCAGATCCAAGAAAAGAAATTTCTCACATTGAGACAAATATCCCCCTACTTAATCAGAGGGAGCCATAGTCAACACAGCTAGCAGAATTCTTTTGCTCCAAAGTCAATTCAATGTGCACTTTTGTTACCCTGGAACATATTCAGCATGGGGTAGCCATTAAGGGGGGAGGTTCTAAGAAGTCCTTGGCTTCAAAAAGCTTAAACTCTTGGTGTACAGATTGCCTTATCAAAATGAAGCAAAAGAGCAATCATGCAGTGGAAAGAGATCTGACTTAGGGGTTCTGGTTCCAGATTTACTATTTATTAGCTTTCATATCAAACACAGCAGTCTTCTCACTGTATTCATATTCAAACAAGGACCTAGCTAGCCAGTCTATAAACTGCAGTTCCTACATTCTAAAATTCTAATCAAGCAATATTTTGATGCTCGATTAGAATTTTAGAATGTAGTCCCTTAATGGGACAACGTATTAAGGCTGAGAAATCATTAAGAGAGGGTGCTGCTGAAGCCCTCCAGAAAGAAAGGGTTTCAAATGAATTGCATTATGAATCCACAGAGAAAAAGAAACCAGGGGAAAGGGACAAAGGGGCAGGTAGGTATATGGGCAGGTAGGTATATGACTAGCCTTTTTGGCTGTATTTATATAGGTTGCTGAAGGAGACCCTCTGTGAGGACCCCAGTCTCAAAGTTCCTAGATACAAGATCCACCTCTCTCATTTGGCTGCCCTCAATGCTGCCTCTACTCCTTCTATCAGTAGTATTCCTTGGTATTAGAATTCTGAATCCAGAGATTTGTGGCTGTGAGATTAGCTTGTGTTACGGCTAGAATGGGTAATCATCCACCACCATCAACTCTCTCAAGAAGATCCTTTAAAGATTATCAGCACCCTATAAGAGTGCAATAAGGAGAACTAGAAAGAAGAGGTTTCTGTTCTTTCTCTGGCCCTACCCCTAACTAGTTCTTCAGCTCTGGACCAGTCACTTACTCTTCAGACTTCATTTTCCTCCTCCAAAATATCTGTCTTACTTATACCACTGATTTCATCTGAGGCTCTCATGTATCCCTTATACATGAGATAATAGGTATAAACTATTCCTTCTCAAAACATATGACAGAGTTATTTTCATTCTTATTATGATTTGTTGAGGTAACGAATTAAGAGTTGGTATTCTACTTCCAGTAATGGCAGGTTAGTTTACAGCAAAACGGCCTCTTGAAAACACAAGGACTCACTAAACACTTTACAACTAGTGTAAAAATCCAAGACTAGAAATTTTGTTAATAATAGTCACATTAGAACAATATACCAAACTCAACTGAATTGATGTTTTCATCACCTAAATGGCTAACATCAAGTAAAACTACATTTTATTTCCATCTATTCACTCTGTAACATACCATGCTGAATAAATAAAAAACCTCTCAAAAATTCATGATTCCCATTTCCAAAACTCACTGGCAGTATAAATTCGAATGAGAAGTTCAATTCTGCGCATGTAAATGTGACACTTATAAATAGGGGTTTTAGTGACTGGTAAATCAGAGTTGTAGAGCAGTGGCTGTTGTAAATGGTCATTACCATTTCTTGCTTGATAATAACAGGCAGTTTCCATATTTATAATTCTAGAAGCTGATTTCAATGGTTAGGAATAGCTTCTTGATTTTCTGCTTTTTACAATTTGAATTTGTTTGGGCAGATGCAGTTTATTATGAAAGGGAATATAAAACAAATAGAAGAGTCATTTTATATATTTTTGATAAGCTAGGCAGAAGTAAACCTCTAGCATGTTTATAATGAGGTTTTATGTTAGTAAAGAGCTGACAAAAGGACAACATACCAGAAAGGAAATTATTTTCTATCATTAGATATAAGTCAGAATTTAGTTTGTAATTTCAGGTTCACTTTGCAAAAGCACTGTAACTGACCTATCTCTGTCTTATATGGAGAAGAATGCCCTATTATACAAGTGCTCCCTTTACTCTAGAGTTTCTCTTTGATAGGCATGAGGTACTATATATTACACTTAGCTTAAGGAGGGCATATGCCAGTATCTCTATCAAGCTTTGAAATAGCAAATGTTTTTCAGGCACCAACTATACCAAGGATGCTGTATTTTTGCAACACCTAAGCCGGATGGCTTATTAAACTATTTTATATTGTCCTAGAGAACAATGGTAGGTAGGTACTGACTTCCACATTTGGAAATTTTCCCAATGATTATTAGGCTAGATTTGGCTAGCTAGACTAGATTCTTTGTTCTTATTACAGAACCTGCCAAAATTAGGAATGACTTCCTTTCTTGGCTAGATCTTTTGATTCTGGAAGCTTCAGATAAAGAGACAGAGAACAGCCAAAGGTTTTAATGTCCCTGTCCAATACAATATTTAGCTATTAACCACACTGCTTGCAACCCTCTCCAAAAGATTGGATTCTTCAATGTATCCAAAATTTCTAGGCTTCAAGCTGGTATATCTGGGTTTTGCTCACAGCCCATAGCCAAGCTCTGTGGGAGCAACTGATTGAGGGTTCCAGAGAGGATAATTATTTCCCTGGGGTAGAGATTGTGGCTCAATGGCAACATCCAATCGTACCCTCTTTCATCATTTTACCTCTTTTCTATAACAAACAGAAGCAAGTGAATATAATTTCTAATGAAAACAGATTCTTAACAGGACATTTGTTACACCTGTTTTGGTTTGTTTGCTTTTGCTAAATTAGCTCATCTTCTCAAAAGGGGGCACGCAGATGATGGTTTAACTTGCCTAAAAATAGCAGATAATAGACAGAAGTTAATTCCATCTGCTTCCCCAGAGAAGAAAAATAAAAAACATCTTGTGAAGGTATCGAGGGTCCCAGAGCCCAAGAAGAGGGCTGTCCTGGGACTTTATTACTCTTAAAGCGTCAAATGCACTCCCACATGCTTTGCTGAAAGTACTATTTTTCCCAGCAGAGAATCATTCTTGGGGCATATCAAATGCAGTAGTATCCTACACTGTCTGAACTTCCAATCCAGCCTCACTACTCATTTAAAAACAAGGGATGACTGAAGAGGAAACTGATATTTTCTCATGGTTAACTACTTTTCTATTTAATGTTCTGGACACCATTTTAATATTCTTTGATGTGATGTGATTTGAGAGCAGTGGTGAGAAGAATAAAGCTATTTCTCAAGTGTTGCCATGGGTTGAGCCCATTTAAGAAACCAGTTGCATATGCCATTCAATGGCCTAAAACTTGCTAAAATAAGGCCATATTTTCTAAGTTATCTAGAGTGACTAGAACAACTTCTAAAGCCCTTTCTTAAGAATCAGGAAGTAACACATATGGTTTTTATGAAGCTCTTCAGAACAATAAAATATTAATTCAGAAAGTACCTTCAAATGGAAATAAGGCAAGAATTAGATGAACTGGTTTCTATAACAGTGACTCATTCCAATTTCCTTACTAGCTTCAACAGGAGCTGCCCAAAGTCTATGATCAAGCTTTACTATGATATCTATAGTGAGATCCTAAAAGGTAGAGTAGTTTCATTTAAAAATAAACCTCATCAGTGAATAGGGAATAAATAAATTGCTCTTAAAATAAACTTTTTTCTTTGTTCCATGGGGTCACTCTTAACGTAACTTGCCACAAATTCTAGCTGTCACTAGTAATAATCTCCATGTTAATTCGATAGCAACTCCAGCTGAACAGGCATTAGTTTCACTCCAGAAAAGAGAAAGTTTAGTACCTTTATTAGTTTATTCATTGGAAGAAATCAGGTCCAATATTTAGAAATCAGGTCCTTATAGTACCCAAATTTCAATACTAGGATATGGTCAACTTCACTTTATCAGACCCTTTATGAGAAGAGAACCCATGTCTGTCTTAACTACGATTGTATTCCTTTTGCCTAGTACAGTGCCTGACATACAGATGGTTCCTTAAAAAGACAAAAGTTTTATTACATAATTTTGCTTATCTGCAAATACCAAAAGTGCATAAATTGTTTTACTTTTCACTGCTGTGGGAACCATAACTTCATGACAGGTGACTTCAAAGTAGATACTGAGATATCCAAATTCAATCCATCTTGTTTTAAGTATCTGTTAGAGTTGTATGGTCCTGAGAATATGAAAGAGTATAAGATGCCATCTAGTTCAAAAGACCTTAGACTTAAATGAGTCATTTGTATAACTTGGGAACCAAAAACATGTAAATGATGAACCTGGTGGATGATGCAGAATTATAGGAGTAGTCCGGAGGACTTAGTAATGTGTAAATAATCTAAACCCAGGGACAGAGGAACATATAAGACTCAATGCCTGTTTTGAAATACCTGAGAAAATAACTATAAAATGGGTTCTACTAGCACCATCCAGATCTCCTGGAATCTGGTCAGCAGGAATCTAATCAGCATCCAGATGGGAATTTCTGGTCATTAGTAACCTCTGTATACTGAGAAATAGCCCTGAATTACTTTATATTTGGTGGTTTCCTTAGTTGGTGATGAGAAGAAGTGCCCTGGGTCTCTGCAACTCTAGGTCTTAAACCAACTGAAATCCCTCTTAAGTAAACGTAGTTAACTGAATTTTTAACTGCCTTCCTCAAATGCGGTTGTGTCTTTTATGCCTCAGAAGTTTAGAAAGTTAAGTGTAAGTATATAAATATTTTTAAGAATAATTCTTCTTCAGAAATCTATCTATTTTGGTATTTTATATATTTGGAACATGTGAGAAGACTTGAGGATCATTGTATTTATTGATTTGATGTATTAGATGTGAAATTATTATTTACTATCCAGTGACATTTTAAATAACACAATTTAAGTTCTTAAAAAGAAATGTATATATTAAATTAATAAGGCCAGTTTAGATGTTTAATCAATTTTGTAAATGAGACCAAACATTATTCAAAGGCCCTTTAAAATTATTACTAATCTCTGTCAGACTTATACTTAAAAAAGAAGAAACTAGAGTTGGAAGCTGGATTGAAAAGCTTTAAGAAGAACTAGGCTTTTCAACTTGCAGTTTTAAAAAAGTAAATGCCGGGTGTAGTGGCTCACGCCTGTAATCCAAGCACTTTGGAGGCCAAGGCGGGCGGATCACCTGAGGTTGGGAGTTCAAGACCAGCCTGACCAACATGGTGAAACCCAGTCTTTAAAAAAAAAAAAAAAAAAAGTAAATGCCAGTTTTTAAAATCAAAATTAAACCTTATTAATAGTCATTGTCACATACAAAAATCACCCCGGACAACATAAAAAGTCTCATATCACTCACTAGCTGTGTCTTCACCACCCTAATATTCAGCCTGCTGATTGGCCAGTCTCCACAGATGGCCGTAATGCTGAAGTGTCTTCTAGTGATAGGGTAACTGCAGGCTCTATAGTTATGCAGGAGGGAAGATTAAATACCAATTTTTTGCTCTCTTTGTTTTCTATTATTCTTTACAGGAACATACTACAGTGAAAAGCAGGAATTGCCTAACTTAAATTTCAGGATTTTCAATGAGTTTTGACTAGTGAAATCTGATCAGATTTCTATGTCTTTGGCAAAGATGGAAAGTAAGAGAAAAGGGTTTTGTAAATTTCTGATACCTAAAAGAACTAAATAAAAACATAAGAAAATGGTGAGATAGTCACTACCGTGCTGCTGTCTCACAGTGTGGCCATCTTATAATGTAGCCCTTCTAGTAACTATACCTTCTTAGCTGCCAGGGGAACCCAGAGAGAGAGAGAGACAGAGAGGCAGAGAGAAGAAGAGAGACAGAGAGAGAAACTAAATGCATATAAATGCAGTTGCTGGGTTTCAGCTGCCTAGAAGAAATATACCGTCTATCCTTGGGAGATCGGAGACCATATACTGCATTCCTAAAAAACAAGTCCTTCTCCTGCATAGGAAAAGTAAACAGGCTTTGGCAGTCTTCAGGTTTTATCCATTTAGAACTTCCAGTTGGGTCATTAAACCCCACTGTGAAAGAAAAGGCCAAAAAAGGCCTTCCAGGGTTGAGGTACTGGGAGCCTGGGGAGGGGAAGGAGCAGGCTGGGAGTGCAGTCGGTCCCTCAATTCTTGGAGGCCTGTCCCTTATTGCCATAGAGCTCCCAGAGGTGGCAGACTTCTGAGCAGGGTACTCACAAACTGGTGTGGGCACTGGCTGGCTTCAGAGCATCCTGCCCTTGGCTGACACTACAGAGCCTGCCTGCAGAGACAAGAGCTGTGGGAAGGCACTTTTGAGAGCTCCCCACCCCCAAGGAGTGAAGTGCCATTTCATACTTGGTGAAGTGGACAGAAGGAGCCATGGTGACCATAGTGATGGCTTAGGACCAGACGTCTTCCCATGTGCCCAGGACCCATTTAAAGCCTTGGGTGGTCCAAGGCAATACAGTGTTGTGGGGGCGAGGGCACTGGGGGGAGAAAGTTGGGGAAGGAACCCCAATAATGTATTACATCAGATACCTTACCAGCAAGAAGGGTTCAAAATCTGATTTAAGTAATAAAAATAAAACAAAATGTTTTATTGAGCTCAGGTTTCATCGAGCAATTCACATACCTACTTGCTTATAAACTTCCCAATGCAAAACAGAAAAAAACAAGTATATGTTGTTTTGATGTAGCTTTTTCTGAAAGGAGGATATTTTTCTTCAGTCTAAAACAAACTATTAAGCTTTCTTAGCTTTTGCATATATAATCAGTAATGCAATATTTTCAACAGACGTCTTGCTCCAAGAGCCTTTCTCCATCCATGAGCCCACCAGGTACTGTAAGGCGGCATGAGGATGACACCCACGCATGCCTATCATGCCCACTGGTTATTAAGAAAAGTTTTTAAGTGTGCCTTTTTATATTTAAGACAACGCTGTCAAAATGGCCACAATCAAATATACTTTTTTGGAAGAAAGCCTAGTTCTTAAGTAGCCCAACTATGATCTCAGATACATGAAAAAGTAGAAGAACATACTTGTCCCAGAGGCCACATGGAGAGAAAAAGGCAGAAGGAAAAACAATCTCTCAGAAAAGGCTTGTACAGCAGTCAGGCTCCTGAATCAAAGACCCTTAAAATACCTGTCTAATCCAACTCTTCATGTATTTAGTGGGCTTCACCAATTTATTCTAGAATTAAATAATATTAATGATTATGATTTTTGCTCATTCATATAAAAAGAATTTCAGGCCGGGCGCGGTAGCTCACGCCTGTAATCCCAGCACTTTGGGAGGCCGAGGCAGGTGGATCACGAGGTCAAGAGATCGAGACCATCCTGGTCAACGTGGTGAAACCCCGTCTTTACTAAAAATACAAAAAATTAGCTGGGCATGGTGGCGCGTGCCCGTAATCCCAGCTACTCAGGAGGCTGAGGCAGGAGAATTGCCTGAACCCAGGAGGCGGAGGTTGCGGTGAGCCGAGATCGCGCCATTGCACTCCAGCCTGGGTAACAAGAGCGAAACTCCGTCTCAAAAAAAAAAAAAAAAAAAAAAAATTCAAAGCCATTATCCTAGTCTGAGATTTCACAAGCTTTTTCATTAACCATCCCAGTGTCTAATAACCCTTCTCTTTAATCTCTGTCTTATTCCTGGTACAGTACTTTAAACCTGGTCTCCTCTTCATTTGCATGTATCATTGTACTTCCTAATGTAATAACTTGAACATGGCATTTTGAACTTTAATGCTATTGCCTAATGTTATTTACTGCCATCTAATTTTTTATCATTAGCAAACTTGTCAGTAATGAGCTTTTTCCCTTTTCTGGATTTAAATTACTCCAGGCCAGGGTATTTTATTAGTTACTAGATCCATGAAACAACATGCTTCTGATGGTTCTCTTTCAGCCAAATCATTTTCAAAAATATCTTTTTAAATTATAGAAATATAGCATATTCAGTTTTTCAATTTTCTATGGATATTTTTATATCAAATAAGAACTCTTAAGGAAAGACACAATCCATAACTTCTTTGTTATGTTAGAATATTCACACATAGTTTCATTTTTCAGATTCAGTTTTGTTTTTCACAACTTAAAGACATCTAACTGAAAGACATCTTACTCTAAACTCTTATCCACTGTGATGGTTTATAATAGAAATTTCCAAACAGATTTTAGAGTGCAAATTTTCCAAAGGTTTTAGCATGCTGTTTTTCCAAAGTACTGTGCAGACAAATCCTGGTTCCTCAGATGTTATTCTGGATTCATTCAACATTCATTCAACCATTCCTTTATTTAAGAATTATTTTTTAACTCTCTACCAGGTACTACTGGCCTAAATGTTAGGCTTATATAATGGTGAATAAGACAAGGTTCTTGACTTCAAATAGCTTTCAGTCTGGTGGGAAAGATGGGCAAGTAAATAGGTAATCGCCATACGGGGTTGTTAGTGCCATGACAGTATAAGCAAAGGGAGCTCAAAGGAAGGGCAGCTAAACCAGTTTTTCCTAGATATCAGTGGGTGAGCCCTGTGAGTGAGAAGGATTTGTGGATAAGTGTGAATGTGCAGCTAGGAAGAGGGAGGGCACAAAGGCATTAGGGCAAGGAACAGGGGAAAGTTTTCCAGATGGTCAAGGCCCTAAATCTTGACACATAATAGTTTTGTTTATCATTTTGGCTTAAAATTTATCTAGAGTTTTATTACAAGCAAAGAACAAAAGGAATATTAATCATAACTGAAAGTCTTCTTTATAATTCAGGGCCATCACATTGTTGCTGTACCCTATGACACAGGAATGCCCTTAAGGTCCATTGGGCTTTGCCATACATATGCTAAACGGTCCCAAATTGGCCTTCCTTTGAAATCATGTGTTTTTTTTTAAATATGATGCTCTTCTCTAATCTGTTATCAGTGTTTTTGCATGTCAGAGTCCCTCTTTACCACCACCTCCCCCAACTCCCACCTTTTTGGCTTTTAATAGTTATGGGCATGGAAAACAAATAACCAGGCTTATGAAAATCATGCCTAATATAAGAATACGTAAGCTCTGAGTGATATTGGAGGAATTTTGTTGAGCCTAAACCACATGAGATATGAAATATATCTATTTTAGACATCCAGAGATCACTTTGCTTACTGTACACTGATTTGTCATATTCAAGATAATTAAGGCCAGAAATGCCAAGTCTGGAAAGTCAACAATTTCTAAAAGTTGAAACACTTTCACTGACCTGTCACACTCTATAGTTTCTATAATAAAGTTAGTTTTGAATCTATATAACTTGCTAGAATAGGCCACTTATAATGCTAGCAGATTGAGAGATTTCTTTAGTAACTTTAAGCAGTAGTGGAATTGTGAAACCAAATTTGTCCCACTAATTCATTTGCAGAATGCTTACTCAATGTCATTTAACCAAATACTATCATGTAAGCTTCTAAGTCAATAAGGGCAGATGATAAATTACATAAAGTTGTGGAAGACCAGAAGCAAATAGCATAAGAAGCATTCAAGAATCCTAATTCCTTCTCTGTCCCCCAGTACCTGTTCTCTGAGCTCTTGAGGGTAGTGCCTGTCTTCTTCCCCAGGAAGTTTAGCTTGGAACAATGCACAAAATGGCATCAAAAAAAACAGCTGATGAGCAAGTGTTTATATAGTTTAAAAATTAAAGTCATTGGCAGAAAAAGAGTTTGATGTTTTGTTTCTAAGTTACTTTTAAATTGGTAGTGATCAGGTTCTCTTTTCTTTCCTATTTGAAGGGCCTCACTCTACCAATAAGCTCCATGGTCTTAATCATGCATGTATTCAAGCCAAACGCCTTTCTGATACCTAGAAATGGAATAAGAAGCATATGGAAGAAAAAGCAGTAACTTAAGTTAGAAACATATGTTTCTCAAAGGGTTGCCAGAAAAAAAAAATTGGGATATAAAACTGGCACTCATCTAGCAGTTATCTTAAAAGAAATTTTTTAAAGTAGGTTGCAGAGTGTACTGGAAGAAGAGATATGTAGGCAGGCATCTTTTTTGAAATCTGAGATCATACAAGTTGAAGATGACAAAAAGAATATTTTTATCTATATTTCTCTATTATCCTCAAAGGAGCTATATCATAGCAGATGTGTCAGATTTTAGCATCTAAACCATTATTTTTATTTCAGTAGTGCACTGAAAGCACTATCATGGCAACATTTTTAATAATTTCTGGTGGTCAAAAATTGTATCTAGGCTGCATAAGAGTGCCTTCAACTCAATACTAAGAAAAATCAAAGATTTGAACAGACACACTTCACAAAAATACATGTATAAATAGCCACCAAACATATTAGTAGTCATCTGGGAAACAAAAAATAAAACACAATAATATACCACAACATGTCTACTAGAATGGCTAAAATTAAAAAGAATGACTATGCCAAGTGTTGGCAAAGATGTGGAAGAACTTGAACTTTTATACATTACTGGTAGGAATAAAAAAAATGGTACAACCATTTTGAACAGTTTGTCAGTTTGTTATAAAGGTAAATATATACTTAACATACAACCTAGCAATCTCACTCCTAGATATTCACCCAAGAAAAATGAAAACATATTTCTATTTAGATGCACATATTTGAGTACTCAAAGATATGTATATCTTTGATTAATGGTAGTCAAAACCCGGAAATTAATGGTAGTCAAAAAACTGGAAACAACTCAAATGTCCATCAATAGCTGAATGAATACATAAATTGCAGTATATTCAATGGAATACTAGTCAGAAATGAAAAGGAATGAACTACTGATATACAAAACAACATGGATGAATCTCAAAAATATGCTAAATCCCCCAAAAAACCATATATAAGAGTATATATTATACAATTCCATTAATATGAAATTATAGAGTGACATCTACAGTGACAGAGGGCAGTAAATTGCCTGGGGCCAAGAATAAGGGTACAGAATGACTAGGAAGGAGCACAGGAACATTTTGGAATAATGAAGTCTAGATCTTGATAGTGGTGGTATTTATACAGTTATATACATGTATCGAAACTCACTGAAATGTACCTAAAATGAGTGTTACTGTAGATAAATTATACCTCAACAAAGTTAATTTTAAAAAGTAGTTTCATGCTAACAAAACTAAAAACCATTAGTGAACCATGTTTTCTTCAGCCTCTGACATCAGGGTTCACTGTTTACTCCAAGGTGGTCTAGATTTCCTGCTTGTTATGCAGAACACAGAATTTACCTATTTTGTGACCTCATAATTTAACTTTTTGTGCATTATCTCCTTCAAAACCCATTAATCCAACTCTACTCCCTGTTAGGGGGCCTAGAATTCTTTGAAGTATTACTTGAGCCTCTGTTCTTCTTCCTTTTAATCATGGCCCCAGGAACTCCTCATCTATTTCCAAAAACTCATATAACACCTTCATGGATTTTGCCCACACAACACCCCATTAAACATCTCATCTATCCCATGATAATCTGTTTCATATTCAACTTACCCCATCACAGTATGTACTACCACCAAATAAATATCTCAAAGTGGTTATCAAATCTAATTTTTACAAAAGAAAGCTTAGGGTTATCTACACCACTCTTCATCACTTCCTACAGCCATTCTGTTTCCAAAACCTCCCCCTTTCTTCACTGGAGGGCATCCTACTACACTGTAAAATCTTTGGGGAAAGGATCATTTATTTTTCAGCATTTTAATCTGCACAGTAACTATAGCAATGCTCTAAACTTCACAATTTCTTAATAACATCAAATAAATTAGTACATACATAAAACAATCAATCTGCTAAAACTACGCTTCATGATCAATATCTACATGACACATTTCCATCTGAGCCCATAACTCTTTTGCATGGATATTCACAGTCTAATAGAAGGTCCTAAGGGACCCAGATAAGTCAATTGCTAGAACTGGTAGCATTTCAGACCTTAGTAAAAGACAGGAAGACCTCTTAGTATCTTTATCCCTACTTGTAAGGGTTTGCTCTCCCAATACAGAATCCTATTAACAGAAGGCAGATCCACTGTTGTAAGAAGAGAACATACCCTGGTCAGAAGCTTTACTCTGAGGATGCCATGATTTATTCTTCTGTGATTAACAGGCAGAGTTAGATGTGATAATATATGTGGAAGCCCCTTGTAAATGCAACACTAACAAATATAAAGGATTATTTCCTGATGTATAGTAGGTGGGGAGGCATGGATTTGCTCAGGGATGACAAATAGATTCCCCTTGGCATAATAATTTGCCTGAAGTACAGCTTTAGGAAAAGCTCACAGAAAGGTTTTCTCTTGGCCCAGGATGGAACTTGCAGATTACATACTTCAGATGATCTCTAAATTCCCATTCAGCTTTCAGGTATGATTCTTACCTCATCAAAACCATACATTTTATGCCTTTGAACACACCATTATCCACATTATTCAGGTCTTCCCAAATCTAAATCCTAACTCTCCTTTCTCACTACTTCTGATGTAACACAGATTAATCTCGCAAATTGAGAAGGCTTTTCTACCAGCTTCTCTGTTTTCCCTCTTGAATGCAGAGATACAAACTACTCTCAGGGTTCAAGACTCCTCCTCCAACACTCTGAGAAGCAGAAGAATTGACATTAGTATGGAATCAATGCCAAATGGTCCACATGTTAGGAAGTGGGAGAGTTAAAGTTCTTGGGTCCACTCTGTGTGCTCCTTTTGTTTTGGATTCCTCTGTTTGAATCACTAGAAGTTACTGGTCCTCCTTTGAAATGCCTCTTCCCATATGTGAAAAGGCTGACTCTTGCTTGGCAGGACTCCTGCCTCCTAGGTTAGAAGGCAATGCTAGTATACTCTCTCTTTCTCTCCCTGGGGTTAGTTTTTCTCATTGCATAGGAATGGCAGGAATCCAAGGATAAAAATTAGCCCTTAGTAAAAGGAGCCCAGGGAGCCTTCTTTTAGTCTAAGTCATAGACCAGAAGGATAAAGGCAATACCCACTCACAAGTGGTTAAGGCCAACCCACGAGACCTATAGCTTCCATGGAAGGCTCTGGGGACAAAGCCCAGCACAAGGAAGAATGTGCATTTGCTAAGACGGTCTGCTCTTCGGAACTCTCTGCAGAACCTATGGCAGTGCTAGACAGCTATGGTTGAGGTTTGGTGTCCTTCCTGGATACCCCTCAAAATCTCCATCAGAGATACATAACATACAACCTCACCCTAAATCTCATTACTCTGACAGTGACATATACTTCTACCAAGAACACACTTGTTGGGTCCAGCCCACAGACCCTGACCCAGCGACAGATGGGTCAGACACAGATAATCCAGTGAAAGAGCAGGCTAGGGGTCCAGGCCACTTACAGACCCCGAGAAGGGTGCTGTAAAGAGTCAGCAGCCACAGCCCTCACCAACTGGTGCTGCAGGCATTTATCCATATAGATTTAATGACAGAGGCTTTGAGTCAACACACTTGTAGATAATTAACATGGTTGCCTTCCCCAGAGATAGCAGTCCTACGAATGATTAAAGACCAGGTTCTGAAGCCTAAAGCAAATAGCATTTGTGGGTAATAACACTGTTGACCGTCCTCCCCCCTACCCACAGTAGAGAGCAGTCATGCACCCATGGATGTTCAAAGATCATTCTTAGGACCTCATGAGTAAACAAGCTCTTTAGATAAACTCCCTCACGTTCCTTTGTACCTACTCCTGCCTAATTGCCTCAAGGTAAGAACTGCCACCTTCCACTCATTCCTTCCAGAGGCTTTTTTAAAAACCTCCCAGCCTTCCAAGATGATTTGCATCCTTTTCTCTATAATTTTTCTCTTATAATTTCTCCCACCACCCTGACTGAACCCCTACACACACTTAACAACATTAACCTTTATTCAGATTTCTTACTTATATTCTTCCAAACCTAAGAGATGAAAAAGATGAGACTATTAATATCAAAACAGTACAGCTATGGGAGGAAAATACCAATGAAAATCCTAGTTATTTATAAAGCTATGCATATCACTGATACCCAAAGCATCACACATGAAAACTAACTCTTTCCTCATTACAGGTGACTGGATGTTAACCTATCTTCTTTGGTCTAGCTCTTTAATCTTCAAATGAGGTGTAAAAGTACTATAATGTTAAAGTAATTTATACAGTAAAGTAAATTCAAACTTCAGTTCCTGAATCCCTGAGTTCAAGAAATATCTTAGAGTTCCAAAAGAAATTGCTTACCATGGTTCATATCATCTTGATTACCTGTGACAGCCTGCAACCAAGGTGTAACATTTAAAAATACTTATTTCAATTTCTCTCAATAAACAAAAGCGCAAGAACTAAAAGAAACAATATGAACTTATTTACCAAATGTAATTGTTAGGAAACCTTTTAAAGACATATACACAAAAATATATAAATTAGATTTAGGAAATAACTGGGTTTAAAATGGAGAAAAAAAAGCTATGGAATTAAACTGAAAGCTTGAAAGTTTCAGGCTCTGGCCAGGTGCAGTAGTTCACACCTGTAATCCTAACAATTTGGGTGGCTAGGTGGACTGATCACTTGAGGCCAGAAGTTCACTTGAGGCTGGCCAACATGGAAAAACCCCATCTCTACTAAAAAATAGAAAAATTAGCCAGGCGTGGTGGCACGCACCTGTGGTCCCAGCTACTCAGGAGGCTGAGATGGAAGAAGTGCATGAACTCAGGAGGCGAAGGTTGCAGTGAGCCAAGATTGTGCCACTGCACTCCAGCCTGGCGACAGAGCAAGACTCCGTCTCAAAAACAAAAAAACAAAACAAAAC
Organism: Aotus nancymaae; assembly: GCF_030222135.1. Lineage (NCBI taxonomy): Eukaryota > Metazoa > Chordata > Mammalia > Primates > Aotidae > Aotus > Aotus nancymaae. Next base: position 53,685,852 of record NW_026988431.1, on the reverse strand, counting down.
AAAAAACAAAAATTAGCCAGGTGTGGTGGCACATGCCTTAATCCAGATACTGGGGAAGCTGAGGCATGAGAATCACTTGAACTTGGGAGGCAAAGGTTGCAGTGAGCTGAGACTGCACCACTGTACTCCAGCCTGGGTAATGAGTGAGACCCTGTCTCAAAAGAAAAAGAAAGAAAATAAGTTAGTTTCAAACTCTGAATATATTTCCAGATTGAGAAGTCATCATAGTAAGCATTATTGTTCTTCCTACATGCTCAGTGTTTTAACAGAACAGTCAGGTCCTTCTTTCACTTGTGACTTCAAAGAGTAACTGGTTAATATTCATGACAAGAACTATCATGACAAGAAATAAATACATCAGCCACAGCCCCTTCCTTCCTTCCAGGATTAAGGGGTATTAACTAGGTCAGTACATCACCTTCACATTTTTCAGAAACCCAGAACTACTTCTACAAACTCTGAAGACTCCCTCAACCCACCCACATGGGCAGAATTTAAGGCTCCTGGAGGAAAAAGAAAGGACTAATTTAAAAGTGCTATAAACATAGTTCTTAATGTCGCATTGTTTTAAAAATCTTCTAAAAACTTGGCTTCTATGACAACTGCAGTTCCCTGATTTCCCTCTCAGTTCTTTGATCTCTTCTTCTCAGTCTATTTAAATGGATTTTTGTCCAACCTCTCCTTAGGCAGTTCTCTGTTTGGCACTTTTTTCATGCTGAACTCCCTCCTTGAGAGAGGCCTCACTTATTTTCACCAGCATTAAAAATTATCTTCAGGCTGATGTTCCCAGATTTCTACTCTGAACCCAGGCAACTCCTAAGCTCCAGACAAATTTCCAGTGGATCTAAATGGACATCTACATTAGACCAATGCTAATACCTCAAACTCTTATACCTATATTCTCCATTTCCTTCCCATGCCATGGCCTTCAGGCAAATCCTCTTCCTCCTCATGCAAATTCCTCCTCATCCCTCCTACACTATCACCAAAAGTCTCCCTGATCCATTCTCTTACATCTTGGGCTGATCCGTTACTTTATACCATTATTTACCTCCCCTTTACAAAAAAGTTTTTAAAGTCTATGTAGAAAATGTAAAATTATTGGCAAAGCACTCAAGACCTTGACAGTCTAGCCCTGTTCTCTCTTGGCAGCCTAATTTTCTACCGTATTTCTGAACACCCTTCACTCTTGCCATTGCTTGTATATGTTGTTTACCAAGGTTCAGTCTTCAACAATTATGACCCCCACCTTCATATTTGTATTTTTATTCAGTTGTGCCTTATTCATGCCATTTCCAGAGCCCAAAATGAATTCCCCTTTCCTCTACCACAATTGTATTCACCACTCAAGGTTTAGCTCAAACACTAGCTTCTCAGAAATCACTCTGCACTCCTATATTATTGCCTGTCACTGTAAGAGAGTATTTATGGGACACTACTCATCATTACAGTTAGTTGTTTATGCACTTAAATACCCTACTTGGCGGTAAACTGTTTTAGAGCAAGGACTCTGTCTTGGTAATCATCATATGCCTACACTGTTTATCTCTGTGTGTTCACATTAAGTGGACAGGCTTCCATAAATATTTGTAAATATTTGGTAAAAAAATCTCATCAGTCATCTTTGCTTCTATGTTACAATATCTGTTTCTAAATGTAAGATATACTTAAAAAAAAAAAGAGAAAGTGGTAACAAGTAGACTACATATAGTCTCAGTTTCTCTCAAGCAGACCTTTTTCTCCAAGTTTATGAGTATTTATAAAACAAGGCTCCAGGAAACTGATAAACAAATATCCAACAAAAATTATTTGTTTGTGTGAACAAAACTGTATTTATTTTTTATAGTTCCAAATGTAACAAGGATGCATAGTCCTTCCTTGTAGGCCATTTTAAAGCCAAACTTCCACAGGAAAAACAACTCTTACGCCATGCCCGTGATCATAAATAAAACATAATACAGGCTTTTTTTGTTTATAGTCTACTACTTAAAAAAGAAAACCAACAGCCAAGTTTCTTGAAGACTTGATTGTAACCATTATGGAGTCATTCGAGTAGAAAGACTAACAAAAACTCAAAACTTATAAAGTTACAGAGTGGATACATTCAAATAGGCTAATATCCAAACACAGACAATACAAAGAATTAAAAAGACTTCTTTCTTTGCAGAATATTCTCCTTTTGCCTCATCAGCATCATTCTCTCCCCAACTCTTCTCTGCTGCACTCTGCCCCGAGAGGCTGATCTGCATAGCCTGCATTAACTGGGCTCCCTTACCTTCTGGATTCTCATAGGTTCAGCCAAGGGGGAGCAAGAGATAAGAGGATTTAGGAGGAGAGCAAAGTTGGGCCACTCATCTCCTTGGATTCTTCCCTGCCAGAACACAAGCAGTGGCTGCATTCCTGCTCCAGCTGGGCATTCCCTCCCTCATATGTTCAGCTCCTGCTAGTTTCCAGAGACATGACTCCTTCCTCTTGCCCTTACATGCTTGGGGTAGTGATAGCTTCCCACTGTTGCTAGCCCAGGAACACTTCACTATCCCTTTTTGATTATCCTTAACTCTGTCATGCCTTAGTATTCATTAAACATAGTGACAATACTTAAAAAGAAATTTGGCAAGATAGTTTATGATAAAATCTCAGCAATTAAAAGCAATACACTTATATATACAAGGGGAAAACACTATATTGCCAAGAGAAATGAAGAAGTACATGGAAAATAAAAAATAAACGAGAAAAAAAGAAAAAATGTACGCAGATAAGTTTTTAAAAATAATGTTATGATAAATTCCTGAACATAAATTGCATAGTTATTCTTAGTTTTGGATGTGATTTGTTTTAATTACTTTCAAAAAGCTAGGTAGTTTCAATAAACAGGAAGTACATAGACCAAAATTAATATTGATAAGAAACTTCTTTAATCTTCATCTGAAACTATTTATTTCTCACTATCCATATTTTTACAAAGCCCTGCTACTGTTCTACTCTTGTAGTCTGAGATACTATCTCAAACTTGCATTTCTACTGCCTTGCATATTCCATGCCTTCCATGTTCCATGAGAACTCTACTTTTGTTGCCTGTAAACTGTTTTGCTTCTAAAACACATACAATGGTAAGCAGCCCCTAAAATAGTCCCCAATAATCTGGGTCCCTGCTATTTATGTAATTGCTCCCAAGAATATGGGCCAGACCAAGTGACTTGCCTCTAACAAACAGAGCATGGATGAAGTGATTATTCTGGAGTTACAAAAAGACTATGGCTTCCATTTTAAGTACTCTGTCTTGCTCTCACATTTGCTTGTTCTGAAGGCAACCAGCTGCCATGTTGTAAGCTGCCCTTTGGAAGCCTGTGTGGCAAGGAACCTAGGGATGCCCCAAACCAACAAACAGTAAGGAATTCAGGCTCTCAGTCCAATATCCCACAAGGAATTAAATTCTGCCAGCAACCACATGACAGCTTGAAAGTGAATCCGCTCCCTGTCAAGCCTTCAGATGAGCATCAGCCACAGCCACCATCCTGACTATAACCTCCTCAGAGTTCTTGAGTCAGAAGCACCCAGGTAAATTGTGCCTGAGTTCTTAATCCACCACAATTATGATACAAATGTTTGTTGTTTTAAGCTGCTAATTTTTAGGGTATGTTGTTATGCAGCAATAGATAACCTAATATACATAATGATCTAGACACCTCACCTTGTTTTTTAAAATGGATATTCCTATAGAAATAACAATTTGTAGAATCTAATAGAAAGGCACCAAGAGAAGAATAAAAAATTTCAAAGCATCAGAACACATGGTCTTTCCTAAATAATAATAATAATGTTAAGAAAAAGCAGGAAATAGAAAAAAAAGAAAACTAGTGAAAATTAGAAATTGTTGAATGAATAGAAGCCCAAAAGGAAACAACAGAAACGAAAGCCTACAACTAATTAATAAAGGAAAGCTAGGGATAAGATTTTAAAAGGTTTAAATGAGCAATTAAAATGTAAAGCATTCAAACAGAAAGAAAAAATCTTAGAACAAAACGTGATTTTTTAAAAAAAGTTTTTAAAAAAATGTTTTGTCTAGTTCTACTTTTCCCATCAAAAGGCAAATAAGAATAGGGTCACCAATACTAGAATTTTAAGAGCGGAAAACTGTGTTAAACTAAGGAAGGGAAAGAACTAATAAAAGATAACATAAAAAACTAGATATATTTCAATCTGTAGATTTTGATGACTTCCTTTTGGTATATTAAAATAAATTGCATAAATCTCTTGAAAATAACTTGTTATAATCATTTAAAATAAAGCACTTACAATGTATATAAATTATAAATAAATTATGATTGTGAGTTTGATTATGACTATTAAAAGAAGATAGTTCTAGACCTAAAAGTTACTGATTTAAATGCAAGCTTAACTTCAATGATGGGAGTTTCACCAAAAAACTAGTTAAATAAAATATATATCTTGGAACTATTAGATGGGCATTTGAAAGACTGGAAAGCTAATATTCTGAGCTTATCAATAAATCACTGTCCACCTGTAAGAATATAATATTCCAAGATGAATAGGCTTTGGTATAATACCCAGATTAGAGTATTATGAGATTAAGAATTACCATTGGCAGAATATGCTTTTTATAATTAGATAGTGGTATCAAAGTAGGGCCACAATGGGAAGAACATTTTTTCAGAAAGACACTTATATATTGGAACTGGAAGGGAAATGCAAAAATAAATTCCATATAATAAGCATATATGAGGTTAGACTAGCAGATCACACAGTCAAAATTACCCTTAATATTCTTTAGAAAAGTTCATGGATTTTTTTATTACTCAAAAAAAAAAAAAGTTCATGGAAACAAAGATTGTAACATCACTCAATGAGTCCAACTCAGCCAGACCCTCCTCCAGTACTAGAGCAGATATTTATTTTTCTTCTGTGAACCAAATGAATAAGTTGGATCATATTTTACAAAATCATTTATCTTTCAACAGCAAAATCACACCCAGCATGGCAAGAGGCTCACAACATGAGACACACATGGCAACCGATACAACTGAGAAATAGCAGGTTCACATCTCAAATCTCAGGCTGGCTCCAGGAATAGCACAAGGAACCACTCATATCGTAAAAGATAGATTCTCATATTGTGAAAGAAAGTTTCATTTTTTCTCTCTCTCTCTCTCTCCTTCCTTTACTCCCTCCCTCCCTCTCCCTCTCTCACTCTCCCTCTCCTCCCCCATAATATGATGTGCATATGACAATGAGTCACTGCAATTAAACATGGTAGAAGATCTAGTCTAGTCATAAGGGCAGCTATCAATAATGTAGCACTGATACATTAAGAAGTTAAGAATTTGGCCAACTGGCTTGAGTTCATCTTCCCAATACAAGAGTCCACAGCCACACTCTTAACATCTGTTCCTCTTCCACACTTGGATTATACCAAGTATTCATCTACCATGGAGGACAAACGCATCAAGGGGCATAGGAACAGCACTGCTCAAAAAGTCAACAGAACTGGCTCTAGATCAGCTCTGCCCTGTATTAGTCGCATGAACCTGAGCATGTGCCATAATTCTTCTAGGCCTCAGCTTTTCCCTTTTTCTTTTTAGAAATACATTATTCTAGACAGTCAGCTGTTTAAGAAAGTTTTCAGTTCTGGATCATGGCTCTATTTCCCCCTACATTGTGTTCTGAAGGTTTCTTTTTGTTTGTTTGTTTGGGGTGTTTTTTTTTTCTGGTTCTTTAATAAATCTCTTGTTACGTGTTAAAGCTTAATGCTTAAGAGCTTGGGCTCTGAATTCTGGTAGACCTGGGTTCAAATCCCAGAGCTGTCATTTCCTAACTGTGACAATAGGCAAGATGCTAGCCTCTCTGAGCTTCTGTTTTCCCTTACAAAATGGGGACAATAATATTCCTTTTTAAAATAGGATTGCTATGAAGATACATCTGAAAGCACCTAGTATAGTCTAGCACATTGTAAGCTCTAAATAAATGTTGTTGTTGATGATGATGTTACTGGATAAAAATTTATTAAATGTCTGGCTAGGGTGAAGCTCCAGACCTCACTCTGTAAGGAAGAATAGGAAGCAAATGATTTCCAAGATATCAAAACAACATCCTTGCTTCATTACCTACTTATACCTGTCTACAAAATTCCCTAAACCAAATTCTGTCCAAGGTATCATGTCTACTCTGGGTTTCACAGCCAAGGACACACTTCTGAAGTATGGACAGTGGTCTATTCTAACACAGAAACAGAAAATCCATTTACATTGAGATTATTTGCTTATATGAGAAAAAGCCCAGTAAGGCTATATGAGATTTTATCCTGCTCTAAAAATCATATCTTCTCTTTTATCAAATTAAAAATAAAGTGTAAAAGCTAGATTTAAAAGTGAAGGGGGCCAGGCGCAGTGGCTCACGCCTGTAATCCCAGCACTTTGGGAGGCCGAGGCGGACGGATCACGAGGTCAGGGGTTCAAGACCAGCCTGACCGACATGGTGAAACCCCATCTCTACTACAAATTAAAAAAAAATTAGCCGAGGGTGGTGATGCACGCCTGTAATCCCAGCTACTCAGGAGACTGTGACAGGAGAATCGCTTGAACCTGGGAGGCGGAGTTGAGATCGCACCACTGCACCCCAACCTGGGTGACAGAGCAAGACTCCATCTCAAAAAAAAAAGCGAATAAAAAGAGGGGTAAATGCTTAGAATTTAAATTCTACTTAAAGAAATGTTAAGGAGCAGAGCTTATATGCCACATAAGAGAGTTAATTAAAAACAAACTATTTGAAAAGGTATTGTGATTAAAAAAAATAATTATCATGTTTCTTTTGGTTATCTTCTGTCATTCAAAGAGCAATTTAATCCCAAATCACAGAACCACTTCAATTTAGAAAATATAATTTAGTGCCTACTCAAAATGAAAATGATGAGGATAAAGGCCTTAATGATGATCCACTTTCACTAAATGAGTAGCAAATATATTTTCTTTTCCTTATGATTTTCTTAATAACATATTCCTTTCTCTAGCTTACATTATTATAAGAATAGCATATAAATATGTGTTAATTGTTTATTTTACTGGTAAGGCTTCTAGTCAACAGTAGGCTATCAATAGTTACGTTTTTCAGGAGTCAAAAGCTGTATTTGGATTTTCTACTGCAAGGGGGCAGGGTGAGCCCCTAACCCATGTTGTTCAAGGGTCCACTGTACATGCATTTTGTGTTTAAAAAAACAAACAAAAAATTTACCTGGCTTACAAACTGCTTCAGCTGATGAGTTTTCTACTCATTTCAACTTTTGGGACACTCTGAGTTTCCACTGCCCCATCTTACCTATTTGCTCTAAGTGGCATGTATTTCAGTATTTTTTTGATCTACTACAATGTACTGCTCTAAAAATCTCAACTAATTTTTTTTCTCTAAACACCAAGTTCTTGATTTTTTGTTACCTCTCACTTCACCACAGTTACTTGAAAATAAACCCTCTCTCAAAAGAAAATAAAGATGAAATCAAAGATCTCAAAGCACTAATCTAAACTTGTCTTACTTTTTTGTTTTTAGGAGACGTGGTCTCGCTCTGTCACCTGGCTGAAGTGCAGTGATGTGATCATAGCTCACTGCAACCTTAAACTCCAGGGCTCAAGGGTTCCTCCCACCTTGGCCTCACAAAAAGCTAGGATTACAGGAGTGAACCACTGCATCTGGCCCCTGTCTCAGCTCTCAGAAGGTAAGAGAGGGCTCAGTTTAAAACTAACCACTAGAGGGTCTTGTTTTCCTACACTCACCACAAGGCCCCCAAAAGGTTTGCTTTGCCCGTATAGAATACCTAGAACTTAGAATAAACAGCAATGAGATATACCATACAAATAACAAAACATATTAAATTTTTAATAATTAAAAGAAAAAGGAACAGAAAAATTAGGAAAAATCTTCCACAATTAATTTCTTCAATTGACAAGTTTGTTTATAGGAAAATCTGAGCATGAATTGTTTCTGTGCATAGAGTTCTGATTCTAGAATTTGAAAACGTGATTCTTTTCTGACACTGCCTTCATAGCAGTAGAATATTCATTTAAGTAGTTATTTTTTAATTTGAATGCTCATTTAAGTTATTTATGCCTCAGTTTACTTTGCAACCTCACCGAGATGGGGCAAAGACAAGACAGAGTAAAAAGATATGAAATATCCTCTTCCTATAACAAGTTTATAGGAAAGACTTTCAAACAAAGCAAATAACAGAGAGGAAGAGTGTAGACATGAAACATCAGGTTAAAGACCCTTTTCTATAGAAAAGAATCACCTGGGGAACAACTATTTTTCCCCTCTTTTGGCTGTCTACAGAAGATTCCGTTTTTCCCTTGGAAGATTTCTTAAAGAAGTCCTCCCTCCCTTCACAGGAGAATTGGCCTTTCTAACAAGTTCCCCGGTTATGCTGATGTTGGTGCAGCTGTTTAGGGGAACCACACTTTTAAAACACTGTTTCAGAATGCTGGATGGTATGCCACATTTACTGTCCAATTGTCCTCATACCCAGAGAGGTTGGCTTAGAGTAGATAACTTGCAATCCACACTATGGCCAGTTTTCCCAACCTCTAGTTTTCCTTCAGTTCATTTGGAATCATTAATTTTTTGATGCCCTAAAGATCTTTTCATTATAAAGTGAAAGATGGATCCTTTGTATCCATTTTTTCTACAATCTCTAAGCAGAGGGTTTTGAGGTTTTGGTTTTATTATTTTCTTTTTTAATAAAGCTGATTAGCTTTTTGCAGACCCTCCTCCATGCATTCCTGTCAATTCAAAAAGCCTACGAAAATCTGTACATGGTACCCATCCTTCCTTTTCTGAATCTAGTAATGCCAAGTGCTACAGTACTTAAGTACCAAGACATTTTGTAAAAAACAGGTAGCTTTCAAATTATTTCATACAAACTTGTATATTTTGCTTAGGCATATACTATATTGAAGAAACTTATTACTCCCCATCAATCACATATTTTTTCTAATATAAAAGTAATAGACATTCAAATTAGAAAACTTAAGAAATACAGAAACATATACAGCAGTCAATCAAAACCAGCCATAATCCCTCTGTCCAAAAATAGGTACTGTGAAGTTTTTGGTGTATTTTCTTCCAGTCTTTTTCAATGCATATAGAGATTATACCAAGTAACATTTTCCATTCATGTCCCCTACCTAACATATTGAAAGAATATCAAATATGCTTTTAAAAGTATTTAAGACTCATAGTATTTTATTATATGAATGAATCATAATTTAATAGTACATATTGTCTAGAGCAAAATCACAAAACCTGCAGGGGAGTGGAGCTTTAGCTTTGGTTCAAGTATAAAACTTATTTTATTTATACATTGCTTCTGAAGAGGGTCTTAGAAATTCCTTTTAAAACAACAAAGCTACCTGACCCATTATAATCATGGTAGAGGTTCATCCCCTGCTTGACATCAACCAATGCTTATTCAGAGTAGTTTCATCCAAGACAATTTTTCTCTTCCCTTCAACTCAAGGCAAAAATGGAAACAAAGTCCTGCAGATTAGACAGGTAAATGGAACGATGGATAGATGGACAGAATTTTACCAAGATAAATATAGGTATCAATATAAATAAGTACAATAGAAAAGCATAAATATATATTTTATAGTATTATATATCTATCCATAATTCCATATATTTTATAATTTCCCTTTGGTTTGTCTTTCCCATTGGAATATAGATGCCTAGAGAGCAGATGGTATAACTTACCAATCTTTATCCCTCCCCCTTTCCCTCACTTCCATGTATGCAGACACCCATACCTAGCACAGTGCCTGGCATATGGTAGATCCTCAAGAGATGTTTATGGAATAAAATGATAGTAATTGAACTAGCTACCATTTATGAAATATTATGATGGTATATTTTATGTATAAACTTGGTAAGGCTATGATGATCAGTTGTTTTGGTCAAACATTAGTCTAGATACAGCTTTTAAGGTATTTTGAGGATGTGATCAATATTACAATCAGATGACTTTAAGTAAAAGTTATTACTTTCTATATTCTGGTTGAGTCTTATCCATCAATTGGAGGCATTAACAGCAAAAACTGAGTTTTCCTAGGGTAGAAGGAATTCTTACTCAAGACTAACAAAGAAATCCCACTTGAGTTTCCAGCCTGCTGGCCTGCCCCACAGATTTTGGATTTGTCAGCTTCCACAATCACATAAGCCATTTCCTTAAAATAAATCTCATAATACACAGACACGTGTACACACACACTCATACACACGCACATACACACACACATTGCTTCTGTTTCTTTGGACAACACTGACTGACGCAGCTACTATTCCATACCTAACCTTGGGCAATAATTTCATATAATTGTCTCCACAACAATCTAACAAGGTGTGTATCCACCTTTTTAAAGATATGTACCTTATCCAAGGTCCCACAAGTCAGTTTACAGGTAGCAGGGCTGTGTCCAAACTTATTTGTCTGTTTCCAGAATCTGTGCCCTTTCCCTAATGCTTTCTCTGTTTTCAGAGTAACTGAAATGTGATTTAAATCCTCTCAATTCTGTAACTTTGCAGATTCCAGCATTCAGTGTTAGTAGAGCTAGACAAACACCTCAATGGGTGTATGTATGGGGAACAGGGTAGAAAGGCATGTCCACAACTAACAAAGCAGATTCAGCTCAAGGTTAACCACACAGATGTAAAAAGACATTTGTGTCTGATGGCTGAATCTAAAAATGTTGGAAGAAAAACTACATATATAGAAAAATAAATTTAGACATAAGACTGTTTTTGAAAAAAAACAGTTATTTTTATGACATGCTAACTCCATATTCAGAAGGGTCATAAAACATTCAAAAGAAATGACTGAGACACTCAGAATCATAGGACTGTTTGAGTGGGAAGTGTGTCCAGAAATCCAGTTGATGTGGAAAAACACTAGCCTTGTTTTGACAATAACAACAAAAAAGAAAAAGTAAAAATAGCTGTCATAAATAAGCACAGCTCATATCTAAGTTAAAACAATACCTTTAAAGCTCTCTTGTCAACCATTTCTCTACAGTCTACAGAATGTGAAGGAAAGTGTTATCTTGATAATATCTCTGCAAAGCTGCCTGCCCATTTCTTCTCCTGCACCTGTGTTCCTTACTCCGAATTTTCTATGAGAGTAACAGGCAATGAATGACGTAAGATGATTTCTAAATGTGAAACAAGATGATTGGGTTCCTTTAGATGAAAATGAATTTTACTCTACTCTTTAGGGACACCAATATGCCCACCATTCCTAATGACTATGTTTCTACTATATATTCATAGCAGCAGTTTTCCAATTTTAGGACTGTGGAACTATTACAAGAGGCTCTGAAAATTCATGTGTAGAAGTGAGCATTGTCATTAGACTTAATAAATTAAAGCACACATATCATATGCAAACAGAAAAATGCCTAATTTTTCAAATGGATAGATATGGCTGTGAATGAACAAAGGCAAGCATATTTTATGCATTTCCATTTTAAAGATTCAGAACTGGCCCTACACACTTACCTCTCAATCTTCTCAAAAAATCCTATGGTAATAACAAAAACAATTATAAAAAGAAATACAGCACTGAAAAATTAGGAAATCATAAATCAGAAATTTTAAAGAATATTTTTCACAAAATGAACAAATGAGATCAATTTATGCAAAATAGATCATGCAAATCTGCCTGGCACCCAAAACTAGCACAGAAGAGATTTTCCACACTCTATGAGGAAAGATAAACAGTTTTTCCCAAAAGCTTTAAGAATTGGTCTGATCAGAATTCTAAGAAAGAAGAATTAGACATAAAATACTTAAGATGTTAGAGCATGTTAAGTCATTTGGGGTGTGTTAAGATATAAAGTATACAATGGAAAACACATAGTCACAGGAGAGGTCTGAGCTAAAGATGTAAACTTTGGATTTATACAGATGAAATGCAAAGCCACAAACCTAGATGGAATCGCCTAGGGAATGCAAGTAAATGAAAGAATAAAGAGTTGAGGAATGATCCCTGGGATACCCTAACATCATGAAACTGGGGAGATAAATAAAAGCCAGCCAAGAAATAGTATCCAGTTAGCTAAAAGAACCAAGAGAAACTGGTATCTTAAAAACCAAAGGAAGACAAGAAAGCAGTCATTTGCCAGTTGCTCCTGAGAGCTTAAGTAAGGTGAGGACAAAGAACTGATCATTTAGATTCAGCAATATGGAGGTCACTGATGATATGGTATCATCATAGTATTCACCCATTTACACTTTATGGAAAAATTACTTGAGAAAATACTGCAGTGAAATTAAAAATTAATCCAAACAAAAACTCAAGAAAGCAGTGTATAGCAGGCATGAAATAGTAGCGAACAATGAATTCAGTAAAACTCAAAGTTAAATACATGTAATTATTATGATGTGGCTATAAGGTTTCATATCATGGTTAAGAAAATATTTTTAAGAGAAAAAACATACAGGTAAAGTATAGCTATATAATGATGTGGAAATAAAATCTCATATTATTTCCATAAAACATGTGAAGTACTGAAGGAAGGGGAAGAAAAAAGGATAAATCAAAGCATGTTAAATATGTTTTCTTTTTCGGTTGGAGGCTATGGATATTTTCATTTTTAGTATTGATAAAGTATGTAGGTATTGATTAAAAGCCTGCCGCTAGTAGAAAAGAGAAAGAAAATATAGTTTTCAAGAATTTTTAAAAAATCAACAAAGTCAAAGAAAGAAAAGGAGGTAAAAGAAAACATATCAAAAAAAGTATCAGAAAACGTAAAATAAAATGTCAGAAATAAAATCAATCATATGAGCAATCAAAATAAATGCTTGTTGGTAAAACTGTTTAAAAGACCATCTGATGGAATAAAAATATGTGAATATAAAAGACAACTCTAAAGCAAAATGTGGGCAACAATTTACCTGTTATATAAACAGAATTGACAGCAATATTCATAACAGAGTGAATTTAAAGCAAAAATAAATAAATACAGCAAAGATGGATATTTTATATTGATAACAGGTATAATCCAAGAAGACATAATAATCACAAAGTTATATATACCAAAACACACATCACCAATTATATGAATTAAAAACTAAGAATATGAGAAAAAGCCTTTGAACCCAAAAAACAAGTAGGAGATTCTTGTCTGAGAATTTGTTAGCTATTAGACAATGAATAAAGATGTGAAGATTCAAATAATCTAATAAACATGTTTCTACCTTTGAACTATTTAGAAAATTCATCTACGATGAAATATTCATTTCAAATATCCAATAAACATTTATAAAAATTGGTCATTTCACAGGCCACGTAGAAAACCTTTATAAATTCATAAACTAATGATTCAGTTATTTTCTCCAATCCAAAGACAGTACAAATAAAAATAACTTACTAAATAACAACAACAACAAAATCAAAGATTCTGACAACTATTAAATAAGACATGAGCCAATGAGAAAATTCAAACTAAAGTTACCAATTAATTGAAATTAACAACAAAAACACTAAACATCCAAATCTAAGTGAAGTGACCAAAGCTGTATTCAAGAGGAAAGTAGTTTCTCTGCCTGAAATGAGTTTCCTTTCATTCTTTGTATTTTAAAATCCAATTCATTGGCAAAACCATTCTATGCCTTCTATTTGGAATTAATTTTCCCTATTTCTGTACTTCCCCAGCATCTTTTTAAAATCACTTCATTTCCCGTTTATTTTGCTTGGCTTTACAGACACTTGAGTCCATGTCCATCTCAACTCAGTAGACTTTCAGCTATTAGAGCGTACAGGCCCTGCTTTAATACTTTTGGAGCAACTCGGCAGAGCACAGTCAAAGTCACTCTTCTCTAATGGTAAGAGCATAGGTTTGGAAGGTCAGTTAGATCTCAGAATTCTAGTCCTGCCGCTTTCTAGCTGTGTGATCTGGGACAAGCTGCTGAATCCTCCATCCCTTCTTTTTCATTAGTGGGGCTACTATCATATATTCAGTAGCTTTACATAATAAAACACCAAGCACAGTATCTGGAACATACATAGACAATGGGAAGCTATTATGAACACTGAAACATTAGATGAGGAAAGAAAAAACCCTAAGACATAGGTAAGTAGTGGAAAGCCATGGATTTGAAAGGCAAACAGACCTAACAAATTCTGGTTCTGCTAGCTATTTGGCAATACTTATAATCTTGAGCAAGTTACTTAACATCGGAGTCACCTTCTCCACATCTGTAATTCTGTAACATTGCTGTGAAGATTAGAAATTGGGAACATAAAACATTAAATAGGGAGCCTGACATACATTAAGTGTTCATAAATGGTACCTACTATTGTCACTCACACATTGCCCCAGTTATAGTCTTCATGAATGTCTGCTGAATTGAATTAGACTTTATCTTCAGAATCTCACTTAGCTTACCTGGTCCCCTACAAAGGCCAGCACTGACAACAAGTTATTGACTTGGTGAGGCAAGTTCCCAAGAAGCCCCAGTGTGTGCCTGTGGCTTGGGGAGGTCAGAGTAGTTGAGGCCTCACAATTAAAAAGCAATCTTATGTGAGGTTATCTTTTTGGATAATTTGTTAGGAATTCTTTTCATGAAGTTAAATCATTAAAATTTGACACCAGAGCAATTTCTGAGGGAGCCCTAAGCAGGTCTCACTTCTCATTAATATAAATTAAACTCCTCAGGAGATGCTGAGTCTCACCACCTGACAAACAGTGTTGACATTTATTCAATTTCCCTCTGACCTTTCTGGACTTAAGAAATGCCTCCAAATAGTTATGAATAAGCTATTATTTTGGTTTTTACTTCACAACTATCCTTGAGAGTAAAGCCATTTTGTCTACTTTATTTTCCACAATGTCCCTTTATTTAATATGTCATCCTGCATTTTATGCTTAAGAACATATGAGGCTCTGCAAGCCAAAAAAGGAATGCGTGTGAAGTGAATAACAATTCTGGTGCATTATTCTTTACTGGAGGTCTTTTTTCCTCATAAAAAAAGGTAATTTTTTTCCTTCTTTAAAAGTCAAAGCTAAAAATCTTTCATTTAGTTTCTCAAATACTAGGAATGATATTAAAGATGCGTGCCATATATTAAAATATTACTGTTACTCCATTTTGTTGGTACTAATTGATTTTGTTAAATTACAGAGTTGTAAAATGTGAAGGAAAAGAAAGGGTCTTGCTAAGTGAGTGACTTGGATGGAGATGGGACACTGAGAATATTGTTATTAAAATATGCAAAAATGAATATTCACCAGGGATAGTTTAGACTGGAGCTTTTAGCTCTGCTATTTCCCTGCATCCGGCTGGCAGCCTATCTAATTATCACAGTGCCATTCTGGCAGATGAATTTTGATGAATATAAAATCTTAGAAGGCAGAGGTATCTCTGATATCACCTAATCCAATGCACATATTACAAATCAGGAAAATGAAATCTGAAGAGGAGGAGTTCTTTGCTCAAAGCCTAAAGCTTGTTAGCTATCAGAGCCAGTGCTAGCATACAGCTAGCTCTCTTGGTCTCTTTGCCATATTCCACATTCATTTATGTTAGAACTAAGGATAAGGACCAACTAATGTGAACCACCTCCACTATACAGATACAGAGAAGGGTCATGGCAGAAGACTACGAAAAGTGAAGGGGAACCACCTAGTCAGAGACGTCAGAAGAAATATCATTTTCTGGTAATAAACCTTTAAAAGAGTCAGTATTCAGCCGGGCAGTAGCTCACACCTATAATCGCAGCACTTTGGGAGGCCAAGGCGAGCAGATCACAAGGTCAAGAGATCGAGACCATCCTGGCCAACATGGTGAAACCCCATCTCTACTAAAAATACAAAAATTAGCTGGGCATGATGGTGTGCACCTGTAGTCCCAGCTACTCAGGAGGCTGAGGCAGGAGAATCACTTGAACCCAGGAGCCAGAGGTTGCAGTGAGCCATTATCGTGCCAATACACTCCAGCCTGGTGACAGAGCGAGACTCTGTCTCCAAAAAAAAAAAAAGAGTCAGTAGTCATAGAAATGTCAGCCATTCACTGTGACTAGACTAGTAACACTATAGCTGTAAGAGGTGTTAACTGTCAAAGGAAGACTACACACTAAATCTACACTTAGTGGAAGCACCCAGAGATTAACACACTGGAATGCCCAAAAAATAAAGCGCTATTTCTACTTGGTCACTAAACCATCTGATTATCTAACATTTTCCAATGACCTTTTTATTGGGCTACACAAAATCATAAGGAAGTGATTCCCATTAATGTTAACCTGAGTTATGATTCTGTCAAAATTTCCATCATAACTCCAGGCAAAGCTATTAGAAGCACAAGTCTCCCAGCCAATAAATATCTTTTCTTTCTGACCATAATATTTTAAAGAATACTTCTTATCATTTTAAAACACTCTACTACTAGAAAAGAAAACATGAAGTATCACTGCTACAATGGCTTCTGCATTTACTTTTTTAAAGGGGTAGGAAGACTCTTTTTGCCATATTGAGTATGTCGTCAGTCTTTAAGGCAATACATTTTTATACTTAAAGTTGGTTTGCTACGAGTAAATGAATACCCTTCCTTTTAAATATAAATTAATATAATTTTTGAGGAATTACTTGTCCAGGTCCTTAACTTATAATACTTAAATATGATCACTTAGAGAGAAAAGGAAAATATAAATGGAAAATATTTTTAAATGAAGGTTTTCAAAAAAGATGTTTCAATATATTAATTTGTACATTTTAATCCTCTAAAATGCTACTTTTTCCAACCATTCAAATCCTAGCCCATAAAAGAATATATACTAGAGGGTGTTTAAGATTTTTTCCCCATACACTATTATTTAAACTCTAAATAAGTAATTCAAAGTAAAATTATAAGGAATTGAGAAACAACACTAAAAAAATGCATTTTCCATAAATATCACTCTAAAAGATATTACTGTGTAACCATCATATGCAAGGCCTTCTCCTAAATGCTTCATGAGAGCAGTCCCTAAAGTTGCTATCATTCTAGTTCTGGACTAAGTAAAAAATAAATAAATACAAGATCCAAGCTAATGCTGGGTAAGGGGAAGGTGAATCAGAGAAAACAAAAGAGAAATCAAGCATTTGAAAGGGGTCTTTATGGAAGGGTAAAATTCTGAAAGATAAGAAAGCACAGCAAAGAGCAGAGTGAAGTAGTTTCTTGATCCCAAGGTACCAATTTGAAAACTTTTGGGGAGTACTTGGTAACAATATTAGACCACTTTAGACTGCATTTTTCAATTTGCAAAACATTTTATCCATCATCATCTTTTTATTCACTAACAGATATAAGGGGCTTGGAGTGACACTCTTGATGTCCCTATTAAAATAACATAACCAAAGGATCAAGACCCACACACAAAGTACTCCCTTATAAATTTCTCAGAATTGCTATGAGGGTCACATTCCAAGACGCAAAACAGACAAGTATTATTCCCATTCTATCTATCATGAAAAAGGTTCAGAGGGGTTAGTAATGATCCAAATTAAAATAGCAGGTGGGTTGGGCATGGTGGTTCATGCCTGTAATCCCAGTACTTTGGGAGGCCAAGGTGGGAGGATTACTTGAGGCCAGGAGTTTGAGACCAGCCTAGGCAATACAGCAAGACCTGGTCTCTATAAAAAACAAAAAAATTAGCCAGGCACACCTGTAGTCCCAGCTACTTAGGAGATTGAGATGGGAGGATTGCTTGAGCCCAAGAGTTTAAAGCGGCAATGAGCTATTATTATGCCACTGCACCCCAGCCTGGGTGACAAAGTGAGATCCTGTCTCAAAAAAAAAAAAAAACAAAAAAAACCCACAGATGGGTGAAAAGTGGCACTGCAGGAATTTAGCCAGGTCTTCCAGTGGCAGGTCAAGAGCTTTTTCCACCAGCTCACCAATGGAGGAAGAAATTCGGAGTTAGGCTATATTAGAGTAATGCCCCTGGTTACATCTAACCTCTATTCTTAAGGAATAATGTGACTGTAACATAAAATACACACCAACCAAAATGGGCAAAACAAACATGTTTTGTGATTGTTGATGATGTTGCTAATAAAGTTTCCTAAAGAATGAATTGAAGAATAAATAATAAGCTGAGTAACTGGGAATTACAGGGTTCCTATCTCAGCTCTGCCACTAACTGGCTTTGTGACCTTGGGCAAGGCATCTTACCTTTCCAGGTCTCTGAAAAAAGAAACAACTCAACTAGGTAATATTTAGGAGTCCTTCTTTCCTAAAATTACTTGAATCTATGAATTCCCAAGCTTTGGGGTATATGAGAGGACATTCAAAAGATAACATAAGCCATTTTCCCCAGTAGAATATAATAAAACTTGTGTATTTCAAAACCCAAGATGCACAAAGAATAGAGAAGCGCCATAAAACCAGTATAGCCAACAGTTACATAGCACTATGGTGTTTCACAGTGCACTTTTACCTATTTCTTCCATGCCTAGGAGCCAGATTCATATTATATAATTAGGGTTGCAACAGAAACAGAAACCAATGGTCTAAATCTACATTGAAATGGTAAGAATGCAATCCTAGAGATATTGAAATAGCAATAGGCTGTCAGTGTTGTTTGTAGAGTTCTTAGATTACAGCCATGCCTCAACTCATGATGCAGCTACATCCTGATAAGAAAATTTTGTAAGTCAAAAATATATTTAATATACTTAATCTACTGAACAACATAGTCTAGCCTGGCCTACCTTAAATGTGCTCAGAACACTTACATTAGCCTATAGTTGAGCAAGATCATCTAACACAAACCCTATTTTATTTTTTTTAAAAAGTGTTGAATATCTCATGTTAAAGTATCACATCACATACCACTAGCCTAGGAAAAGATCAAAATGCAAAATTTGAAGCTTGGTTTCTACTAAATGTAGAATGCTTCTGTACTATTACAAAGTCAAAAGGTTTTAGGTTGAATCATCATAAGTCAGGGACCATCTGTATTTGTTTCAATGATTATCCAAGGCCCATTTTACTCTGGCAAGATTTATAGAAGCAAATTTTATAACTCAGCTAAAATGGCCTTCAAGTATAGCATAATTTTTTGTTTTAAACTACAATAAAGGTTGGAAATGATTTAGAAAATCATGGGGTCAAGCTTTTACTTTGGGATGACTGACCAATTTATTGGGGCATCGGGGGTATAGGATAATCTTGGTCTGTTTGATTTAGGAAACTCTGATAGAAAAACAATTTCATTCACTTTCACCTTCATATTTTGACATCTGGAGGCTGGTTGTGAAATCAGGAAAATGACAGATGAGATTGAATAGGAAATGCTATTTGGTTTATGTCCCAGGGATATTGTTTAACAAAAATGCTGAGTGAGCTATTTCAAAAGCTCAGCTGGAGGGAAGATGCTTACTATATACTATTTATGATGCTTTTAGAAACATCTTAGGAGGTATGAATTCTGGCAACTTATATGCATTCCTTTAGTCGTTTCCCTATATTGGTTCCCGGCCTTCTATACAGAGAAAATGTCTGTTCCTCACAAAAATTAGCAGAGATGCTATCTTCTAACAGGAAGTATGTGCATTTTGATGAGAGGAAAGCAAGTTCAACATATTTTAAGGTTCTAGATCAGGAATTAAAGACATTTTGCTCTAAAAATTACTGCAGATGGCCTTCTTTGGTCTACTACATGACTTACATTTACACATGCAATGACTGTACAATTTAACATTCTAATTCCAGTTATAAATATATATATATATATATATGTGACCTGTATATCATTCTAACTGAAACTATTAAGAAAAAGTAACATAGAGACCTTTGTTAAAAATACCAAACACTTAGATTAGAAACAGAAATTCTATTATATGGCCAAAATAATAATGATTTCTATTGTCAATGAATTCCAGGAATCTAACGATTAATTGTAATCTCCCTTGCATCAAGAGATGATAACAAGTAGTAAAAATTTTAATTTTATCTTCTCTCTGATCTCTTAAAATGTGCTAAGAATCTGAGAAATAAAAAGAAATGTGTAGTGAAAAAATATTAGTTGTAGAGCAGATTCTTCATAATTCTGAGCCAAATGATATATTTCTTTTTTCTTTTTTTCCTACATTTCATAATACCAGACCCCAATCTGGAACAAAGGGCCTTCTACACATTGTACAGTTCAGTTTGAAGGCACACTCATGTGTGTTTAAAATATTCATATCAAGGTTAAGCTTAGAAACAGACTTGTAAACTTTAAAATATATCCACTGACATGGTCTGGATATTTGTCCAGCTCAAATCTCACAGTGAAATTTAATCCCCAGTGTTGGAGGTGAAGCGTTTGGGTCATGGGGGTGGAACTCTCATGTCTTGGTGCTGTCCTCACAATAGTGAGAGAGACCTCACGAGATCTGGTCATTTAAAAGTGTGCGGCATCTCCCACAGCCCTGCTCCTGCTCTTGCCATGTGATGTGCCTGATCCCTCTTCACCTTTTGCCATGAATAAAAGGTCCCTGAGGCCTCTCCAGAAGCCAAGCAGATGCCAGCACCATGCCTGTATAGCCTACAGTACTGTGAGCCAATTAAACTTCTTTTCTTTATAAATCACCCAGCCTCATATAGTTCTTTTTTCTTTCTTTAAGTTCTGGGATACATGTGCAGAACATGAAGGTTTGTTACATATGTCTATGTGTGCCATGGTGGTTTGCTGCACACATCAACCCGTCATCTAAGTTTTCTCCCTTCACCCTTGCCCTTCACCCTGCAACAGGCCCTGGTGTGCACTGTTCCCCTGTGTCCATGTGTTCTCATTGTTCCACTCCCACTACGAGTAAGAACATGCAGTGTTTGGTTTTCTGTTCCTGTATTAGTTTGCTAAGGATGACAGCTTCCAGCTTTATCCATGTCCTTGCCAAGAACATACTCTCATTACTTTTTATGGCTGCATATATTCCATCATATACATGTACCACATTTTCTTTATCCAGACTATCATTCATGTCCATTTGTGTTGGTTCCACGACTTTTCTGTTGTAAATAATGCTGCAGTAAATATACATGTGCATGTGTCTTTATAACAGAATGATTTATATTCCTTTGGGTATTTCCCAGTAATGGCATTGCTGAGTCAAATGGTATTTCTGGTTCTAGATCCTTGAGGAATCGCTATACTGTCCTCCATAATGGTTGAACTACTTTACACTCCCACCAACAGTGTAAAAGCATTTCTTTTTCTCCACAGCCTTGTCAGCATCTATTGTTTCCTGACTTTTTAATAATCACCATTCTGACTGTCGTGAGATGGTATCTCATTGTAGTTTTGACTTGCATTTCTCTAATGATCGGTGATATTGAGCTTTTTTTTCAAGTTTGTTGGCTGCATAAATGTCTTCTTTTAAGAAGTGTCTATTCATATCCTTTGCCCACTTTTTGATGGGATTGTTTTTTTCTTTAAATTTTCTTTGTAGATTTGTTTAAGTTCCTTGTAAATTCTGGATATTAGACCTTTGTCAGATGGGTAGATTGCAAACATTTTCTCCCATTCTGTAGGTTGCCTGTTCACTCTGATGATTCTTTTGCTATGCATAAGCTCTTTAATTTACATCACATTTCTCAATTTTGGCTTCTGTTGCAATTACTTTTGGCGTTTTCATCATGAAGTCTTTGACCAGGCCTATGTCCTGAATGGTACTGCCTACGTTTTGTTCTAGGGTTTTTATGGTTTTGGGTTTTATATCTAAGTCTTTAATCCATCCTGAGTTAATTTTTGTATAAGGTGTAAGGAAGGAGTCCAGTTTCAGTTTTCTGCATATGACTAGCCAGCTTTCGCAGCACCATTTATTGAATAGATCCTTTCTCCATTGCTTGTTTTTGTCAAGTTTGTCGAAGCTAAGATGGTTGTAGATGTGTGGTGTTATTTCTGAGGTCTCTTCTGTTCCATTGGTTTATATGTCTGTTTTGTTAACAGTACCATGCTCTTTTTGTTACTGTAGCCTTGTAGTATAGTTTGAAGTGAGGTAGCATGATTCTTCCAGCTTTGTTCTTTTTGCTTAGGATTGTCTTAGCTATACGAGGTCTTCTTCAATTCCATATGAAATTTAAAGTAGTTTTTTCTAATTCTATGAAGAATGTCAATGGTAGTTTGATAGGAACAACATTGAATCTAAGAGTTACTTTGGGCAGTATGGTCATTTTCAAAATATTGATTCTTTGTATCCATGAGGATGAAATGTTTTTCCTTTTGTGTGCATCCTCTCTTATTTCCTTGAGCCAAGTGGTATGTAGTTCTCCTTGAAGAGGTCCTTCACATCTCTTGTTAGCTGTATTCCTACGTATTTTATTCTCTTTGTAGCAATTTGTGAATGAAAGTTTATTCATGGTTTGGCTGTCTGCTTAGTGTTGGTGATTTCTGCACATTAATTTTGTATCCTGAGACTTTGCTGAAGTTGCTTCTCAGCTTAAGAAGTTTTGGGGCTGAGATGATGCGGTTTGCTAAATATAAAATCATGTTGTCTGCAAATAGAGACAATTTGACCTCCTCTTTTCCTATGTGGTACCCATTTACTTCTTTCTCTTGCCTGATTGCCCTGGCCAAAACTTCAAATACTATGTTGAATAGAAGTGAGAGACGGCATCCTTGTCTTATACCAGTTTCAAAGGGAATGCTTCCAGCTTCTGCCTATTCAATATGATATTCCCTGTAGGTTTGTCATAAATAGCTGTTATTATTTTGAGATATGTTCCATCAATACCTAGTTTATTGTGTTTTTAACATGAAGGGATGCTGAATTCTATCAAAGGCCTTTTCTGCATCTATTGAGATAATCATGTGGTTTTGTCTTTGGTTCTGTTTATGTGATACATTACATTTACTGATTTGCATATGTTGAACCAGCCCTGCACCCCAGGGATGAAGCCAACTTGATCATGGTGGATAAGTTTTTCGATGTGCTGCTGGATTCGGTTTGCCAGTATTTTATCAAGGATTTTCATGTGGATATTCATTAGGGACATTGGCCTGAAGTTTTCTTTTTTTTTGTTGTGTCTCTGCCTGATTTTGGTATCAGGATGATGCTGGCTTCATAAAATGAGTTAGGGAGGAGTCCCTCCTTCTCAACTGTTTGGAATAGTTTCAGAAGAAATAGTACCAGCTCCTCTTTGTACCTCTGGTAGAATTCAGCTGTGAATCTGTCTGGTCCTTGGCTTTTTTTGGAAGTAGGCTATTAATTACTGCCTCAATTTCAGAACTTGTTATTGGACTATCCAGGGATTAAACTTCTTTCTGGCTTAGTCTTGGGAGTGTGTATGTGTCCAGGAATTTATCCATTTCTTCTAGATTTTCTAGTTTATTTGCATAGAAGTGTTTATAGTATTCTCTGATTGTAGCTTGGATTTCTGTGGGGTCAATGGTGATATCCCCTTTATAATTTTTTTATTGAGTCTATTTTAGTCTTCTCTCTTTTCTTCATTATTATCTATTTTGTTAATTTTTTTCAAAAAAACAGTTAATTTTTTTGTTAATTTTTTCAAAAAAACAGTTTCTGGATTAATTGACTTTCTGGGGAGTTTTTCGTGTCTCTCTCTCTCCTTCAATTTTGCTCTGATCTTAGTTATTTCTTGTCTTCCACTAGCTGTTGGATTAGTTTCTCTTGCCTCTCTAGCTTTTTTAATTGTGATGTTAGGGTGTTGATTTAAGATCTTTCTAGCTTTCTGATGTGGGCATTTAGTGTTATAAATTTCCCTCTGAACACTGCGTTAGCCATGTCCCAGAGATTCTGGTACATTGTCTCTTTGTTCTCATTGGTTTCATAGAACATCTTTATTTCTGCCCTAATTTCATTATTTACCCAGTAGTCATTCAGAAGCAGCTTGTTCAATTTCCATGCAATTGTGGGGTTTGGGGTGAGTTTCTTAATTCTGAAGTCTAATTTGATTGCACTTTGGTCTGAGAGACCATCTGTTATGATTTCAGTTCTTTTGCATTTGCTGAGGAGTGTTTTACTTCCAATTATGTGGTCGATTTTAGAGTAAGTACCATGCGGCACTGAGAAGAATGTATATTCTGTTGATTTGGGGTGGAAAGTTCTGTAGATGTCTATTAGGTCTACTTGATCCAGAGCTGAGTTCAAGTCCTGAATATCCTTGTTAATTTTCTGTCTCATTATCTGACTAATATTGACAGTGGGGAGTTAAAGTCTCCCACTATTATTGTGTGGGAGTCTAAGTCTCTTTGTAGGTCTCTAAGAACTTGTTTATGAATCTGGGTGCTCCTGTATTAGGTGAATATATATTTAGGATAGTTAGCTCTTCTTGTTGAATTGTTCCCTTTACCATTATGTAATACCTTTCTTTGTCTCTTTTGATCTTTGTTGGTTTAAAGTCTGTTTTATCAGAGACTAGGATTGCAATTCTTGCTTTTTTTTATTTTTTATTTTTTGCTTTCCATTTGCTTGGTAAATTTTCCTCCAACCCTTTATTTTGAGCCTATGTGTGTCTTTGCACATGAGACCAGTCTCCTGAATATAGTACACCAATGAGTCTTGACTCTGTATCCAATTTGTCAGGCTGTGTCTTTTAATTGTGGCATTTAGCCCATTTACATTTAAGGTTATTATCGTTATGTGTGAATTTGATCCTGTCATCATGATGCTATCTGGTTATTTTGCACACTAGTTGATTCAGTTTCTTCATAGTGTCATTGGTCTTTATCTTTTGGTGAGTTTTTGCTGTGGCTGGTACCAGTTTTTCCTTTTCATATTTAGTGCTTCTTTCAGGAGCTCTTGTAAGGCAGGCCTAGTGGTAATGAAATTCCTCAGCATTTTCTTATCTGGAAAGTATTTTATTTCTCCTTCACTATGAAGCTTAGTTTGGCAGGATATGAAATTCAGGGTTGAAAATTCTTTTCTTTAAGAATGTTGAATATTGGCCCCCAATCTCTTCTGGCTTGTAGAGTTTCTGCTGTGAGGTCTGCTGTTAGTCCGATGGGCTTTCCTTTGTAGGTGACCTGGCCTTTCTCTCTGGCTGTCCTTAACATTTTTTTCCTTTATTTCAACCTTGGAGAATCTGATGATTATGTGTCTTGGGATTGATCTTCTCATGGAAGATCTTAGTGGTGTTCTCTGTATTTCCTAAATTTGCATGTTATTCTGTCTTGCTAAGTTGGGGAAATTCTCCTGGATAATATCCTGAAGTGTGTTTTCCAGCTTGTTTGCATTTTCCCTGTCTCCTTCAGGTACTCAAATCAATCACAGTTTCAGTCTTTTTACAAAGTCTCATATTTCTTATAGACTTTGTTCATTCCTTTTCATTCTTTTTTCTCTAATCTTGTCTGCATGCCTTATTTCAGTAAAGTGGTCTTAAAACTCTAATATCCTTTCTTCTGCTTGATTGAGTTGACTATTGATAATTGTATATGCTTCATGAAGCTCTTGTGCTGTGTTTTTCAGCTCCATCAGGTCATTTATGTTCCTCTCTAAACTGGTTATTCTAGTTAGCATCTCCTCTAACCTATTATCAAGGTACTAGCTTCTTTGCATTGAATTAGAACATGCTCCTTTAGCTCAGTGTAGTTTTTTATTACCCACCTTCTGAAGCCTACTTCTGTCAATTTGTCCACCTCATCCTCCATCCAGTTCTGTGCCCTTGCTGGAGAGACATTGCAGTCATTTAGAGGGGAAGAGGTGCTCTGGCCTTTTGGGTTTTCAGCATTTTTTTCTTGATTTTTTTCTCATCTTTGTGAGTTTGTCTAGTTTCCATGTTTTAGGCTGCTGACCCTTGAATGGGGTTTTTGTGGGGACTTTTTGTTGTTGATGATGCTGTTATTGTTGCTTCTGTTTGTTTTTCTTTCAATGGTCAGATCCCTCTTCTGTAGGGCTGCTGAGGTTTGCTGGGGATTCACTTCAGGCCCTATTCATCTGGTTCGCTCCTGCACCTGGAGATGTCACTCAAGGAGGCTGGAGAACAGTGAAGTTGGGTGCCTGCTTCTTCTGGGATCTCTGAACTCGAGGGGCACCAACCTGATGCCAGTAGGATTGCTCCTATATGGGTGTCTGACAATTCCTGTTGGAGGGTCTCACCCAGTTAGGTGGCAAGGAACGGGACCCATTTAATGAAGCACTTTGACTGTCCCTTGGTTGGGAGGGGCTGTGCTCTGCTGGGGGAAACCCACTCATCTGGGCTGCCCAGATTCCTCAGAATTACCAGGAGGAAAGGCTAAGTCTGCTGGTCCACAGAGACTGCAGCCTTCCCTCCTGCTAGGGCCTCAGACCCAGGGAGATCCCTGTTCTGTCACTGAGCCTCTGGCTGGAGTTGTTGGAGTACCTGCAGGAAGCCCCACCCAGTGAGGAAGTATGAGTCAGAGTCAGGCCTGAAGAGGCTTTCTGGCTACAGTCTGCCACAGTTGGTGTGTTGGGCTGTGGGGGACACGTTTTGGGACCAAGCCATCCAGCCTCACTGGCTCCAGCAGGGGAAAAGCGTGGCCTAGAGCTATGGAGATGAATGCCACCCTTCCCCCGCCCAGGGAGCTTAGTGTGTTAGGCAGTTATGAGTCCCAGTGTTGGCTGCTGCCCTCCTCCAAGGAGCTGAAATGGCTTACAAAGCAGGCAGCCACAGCTGTGGTGCTGGTCGCCCCTCCCCCAGGGAGCTCTGCAGGCTTAAGCAGATTCCAGCTGAGAGCTCTGGTGTTGGGATTCTAGGCCCTGGTGGCATGGGTTCGCAAGTGGGATCTTCCGATCCGTGGGGTTCAGAGTTTCGTGGAAAAAGCATGGTTTCCCCGGCTGAATAACACACTCACTCACAGCCTTCCTTGGCTGTGGGGTTGGGGCTCCCCTGTCCTGTGTGGCTCTCAGGTGGGCCACCATAGCATACCCTCTTCCTTCCTCTCCATCAACCACGCCAGCCAGAGTCTAGTCAGTTCTGATGAGAGAACCTGGATACCTTGGTTGCCAGTGAAGGATTCACATGCTTATCATGGTTCTTTTTGATGGGAGCTTCCGATCACTGCTGTTTCTAGTTGACCATCTTGGTCTCGCCCCCATCATGTAGTTCAACACAAGAACAGCCTACCTAATGCATTCATAATAGTCTAGGCATGTTATACTCTATTCCAATGATCTGCTATTATTCTAGGGTGATCCATAACCTTTGCCTTTGCTTACATAACTATTTATATTTTTCTTCATAGCTTTTAAAAACGGTTTTCTTACCAAAAAAGTGAGCAATTAGGGATTTAGAGAGGGGTCCTTAATTGTTCATGTGACTGACAGAATGATTTCTAACACCTTAGATCAAGTCAATGAAGGGGCAGAGATAGGCAGTGGGAGGTCCTATCCTTCTGAGTACCTATCCCTCCCCTACCCACCAAGAGGCTGATATGCCTGAAGGGGACAAGGGTAAAGAAAAGAACTACAGAATTTGCCTTTTGAAAAATCTCCGCAGGTAATAAGAACACTGAGTTCAAACATGAGAAGAGAACATCTTTTGAGGAGGTGTTAATATGAGATCAGGGAACAACAGAAGGTTCTGAGGACCAACAAGCTCAGAGAATGCCACACACTAAATCTCCCTCCGTGGGACTCACACTACTCATTAACATAGTAAACTTTCTTTGAAGTTTATGAGTAAAGAAGCTTGTGTTATTTTATTTAGTGGTCTTAAAATCTTATTCATCTACTAGGCTTTCCCTCAACATTGTTTGGGAAAGATAATTGAAAAATCCTGAAATATTTATGAAAATGGCCCCATTCCATTATATGTGGGCTCTGTGCTGGATTAAAATCTGTGTACTAGCACCTCAGTACAGGGACCATCCAGCAAAAGCTAAATTCTACTCAAGTACAAAGTTGTTTACTTGGTAATGGTGTCAAAGCAATTATTAGATATATTAGTCTACTCAAAAGCCACTATCAGCATTGCTAAAACTATCAGTACCACTGGGTCCCTTACAGCACAAAGGCCACAAAGTTTAATGGCTGCTTCATTTCTACTGTCTCCAGAGAAACGAGGCCACTTGCTATTCTTTAAATGTCTTTCCTTTCCCATCTCCATACCTTTGCTCTTGCTTCTTGATCTATTAATACCTAGAATGTGCCCCCCACTATTAAGTCTCCAAATGTTGAAGCTTTACTAACCCATGGAGACCTGCACACCTACATGCTAGCTCCTCCACAAAGCTTTTCTTGATTATTCACAACTAACTGGCTTCTCGCTCCTTCAAAACCCCCAATCACTTTGTATATCTCTTAATAATATAAAGCAATAATCGTATTATCTTTACATTACCATAGGCCTTCTAATCTCATCTCCCAATTAAATGGTAAATTCTTTAGAGATAGGAACTATGTCTTCCCCCTATTTAGATGAAGAAAAAACAATTTTTTTGAGATAGGGGCTCACTCTGTCTTCCCGGCTGGAGTGCAGTGGCTCAATCACAGCTCAAGAGCTCAAACTCTTGGGCTAAATAAATCCTTCTACCTCAGCCTCCAGAGTAGCTGGGACCACAGGAGTCTACTGCCATGCCTGGATAATTTTTTTTTAATTTTTAATCACTACGTTGCTCTAGTTGGTCTCAAACTCCTGGTAGATGAAGGAATTTAGGCTTTGAAAAATGCAGCAACTTGTCTAAGGTCATATTACTAGTCAGTGGCAGTGATGGGAATTACACCCCAATCTGCCTAGCCCCAAAGCCCAGGCCCCAAAACCCAATCTCTTTCCCCTAACTTCTTTCTCCCTCGCCCCATGTCCTGTGCCACATCTTATGGAAACAAAAAGGACCTAAGTCACCTCCTACAGGAGGTAGGCAGCATAAAAGTTCTATTTTTCTGCCCTAATTCACGGCCTGGCTTCTGACTCAATGTTCTAACTCTATCTGCAGCTTGTAGACCTTCATTTCTCAAAGTGTACTCTGGGAAACAGTAGTAATACAGGATGTAGTTGTTTTTACAGAAAGAGTTTGTGGAAAAATGTAGGCTAAACAAAGTTAAACAGATACTGGTTGCTTACTGCAGGACTTTTCAGATCATTTAATTTGCTACTACGCAGCATTATATATAGTTTTTATATGCATATTTCATTTTTAAGGCATAGGACATTACACATATTTTGTTAAGTATCATGGAATGCAACTATGCTTCATAAATTTCATCTAATTTAATATAGCAGTATCTCATAACAAAAAGTTTTATTTTAACAGCATCATTTTCACAATATAATACATACATAACAACAAATGTATTCCCAAACTATTTAATAACATGTATTTAAGTAAAAAATCTCACAACAAAATGCTGTAAGACTTAATATTACTAGGATTTAAAACTAGCAACAATCGACTTTGTGCCAGCAAATGAGTGATTAAGTGCTACCCACATAATGTCTGACATTTAATGAGGGAGTTATGTGCATGTAGAATATATTTCACTAAATGATTAATATGAGTTTACTATATTTAGTGTCTACTTGAACATTTCACCATTTTCCCCATCCCTGAACCCAGCTGAGGACACAGGATATTTTGAAGACTAAAACCCAAAAAGTTTTGATGAATGAAACAGATAAGAACAAGACAGGCTCTTACAGGATAAAGTGAGAATCACTTCCCTTTATATCATTTTTTGACTAGTTGAAGTTATTTAAAATAAAGTAACATTGGTGACATCTGAGGACAACTGGTTGGCCTGGGGACAGTGGTGAGTGGGAACCTTTTCATTTATATACTTTTATATCTGCAGTGGAGAGAACTGTGTTCCCAAAAAGAGATCTGTTTAAGTCCTAATCTTCATATCTGTAAATGTGAATTTATTTGGAAACTGAGTCTTTGCAGATGTAATTCAGTGAAGATGAGATCACAGTGGATTAGAGTGTACCTGATTTTAGCAATCCTAGGAAACTCATACAATATCTTTTTTATTTTATATAACATGAATGTAGGACCTACTCAAAAATTAATCAAACTAAATAAAGTAAAATTTCTGCTTTTTATTACTGTTTAATAACTATCTTGATCCTATAACTAAATATGCATACTTGTCCTCAAAGCTTTATATGTTCCTTCATTAACTCAAACTTCAACTAAGTGCTTACTCTGTGCCAGATGAGATGGCCTGGGAAAGGTTCTAGAGAATCCAGAAATTAGATATTTCCTGTCCTCTAGAATGATGTCGGCTCTAATAAATAATTGCAGAAGAAACAGATTACATCAACCAGTTGTGAAAGTGTTATTCATGAATCTTGGGAAATTAAGATTAAGATCAACTTTTAAGTGGTATTCAACCATGTATATGGGGCAGATCTTTCTCCTTCCCTCTATTCAAAGATTAATGATATGGAATACATACCTCTTACTTGACCACTCTGAGGAGCATCTTGGAAAATAAGACACACATTACTAGAAAGTAAGGTCAATGGCATAAAAATCCTATAGAGAATTCTGAAAAGAAGAAATCAATATTTTTAAAACACCAGGGAGAATAGTCAAAAGCAGAAGCAAATTCTGAAATCACTCAAAGTCTTGTGTTAAAATAATGAAAATTGGAGTCATGTTGGAGGTTTCCACCATCTTAAGAAGAGGTATATTTAAAATTATTCTAAAAACATATTGGCCAAGAGCAGCATTATATACAAATCAGGCTCAACATACTTTCTCACATTGTCCTCTCTCCTAGCCCTGTTCCTATGCTGAATTAGAAAAAAACTGGTAATTCCAGTTTCCAAAAACTGACAATACTGCAATTCAGACAACTCTCCATCACGAAAAAAAAGGAAGAAAACATTTAAAAGAAATGTCCTTCTCTTGGAAACAAGTCCTAAATCTTAGAAGTAACAATAAAACAATAATAACTGACATCATGTAACATGTATCTTCACATCAAGATTATTTCCCAACCCCTGTAGTTAAAATCTTTGCAGCATAATAGTATAGTACTCCTTGGTGCCTAAATATATGTATGCATTGATATTCTTTAAGTTATAAGAATATTACCTTAGAGAGTTTTATTTTTCAAATGCTGCTGAATAAGTGAGAAAAATCAGAAGCTGTTCTCTGTATCAAGAATCACACATGTAACCATTTAAAAAATTACCATAAAGTAAAACAAAGATCTACTGTCCTATGAAATAAAGTTTCACTATATCACAGAAACTCCACTAAGTTTTATTATATCCTAATATCATTTGAAAGAGGGTTGAATGTGTATCACTGTGAGAGACTGGAGAAAAGGATAACTAACAGCAAAATCTGGGTGGAGAGGGGTGGAAATGGGTGATTCTAGTAACTTGTCCCTTGCTCAAGATGCTGAATGTCAATTTGATTGGGTAAATGTTAAACTTTTGGCAGGTGAGAGGCTGTTTTCAGCAAAGGACAGATACTTTTTAAAAAGTTTTTATTCTGCCCATACTGGTATTTGATAGAAACAGGAATTTAAGTAAGGATTCCTTGACTTTTTTTTAAACATACAATGCTATTTTACCAGTAATATGATTTAATTCAATATAGGCAGGAACACATATCAGAGAGTAGAACAGTTCGGACTGCTATTGAATTAACAGCTACGAAACCTCCCACTTCACTGCAGTAAAACATTACGACAAAGCCTCATCCGCAGCATGGGAAAATGCTACTGCATTTCTTCTTCAGAAATGTATATACATAATCAGCAAATGCTCTTCTCAAAAGCACCAAATAACTCCTTCTCAAGAAGCTTGTTTTCTGAACTCTTCACCCTATATAATTTCTCAATTTTTCTCCTCTCCATTTCCCTAATTTTAACTTTATTGGCTGTGAATCTGGAAACTCATGTTTCCTATTTGCTTTTGGCTACAGACAAAATTCTTAATGTACATTAGGGAATGTAGGGATGAATGCTGTAGAGTAATGGTTAAAAAATAAAAAAATAGTAATATTCCTCTCTTCCTACTGCTGCCAAGAAGATGGTATAATTTTCTCTCTCTGTACAGAATTACCTAATTATAGAAAAGGGCATGCTCTCTGCTTATGATATCAAAAGTGGACATTTTAAAGAATGCTACCAGATGTTCTCAAAAAATGGGGGCCAGAAAAGAGAAACATGGATAACTGCAGCAGGTGAGTGATGAAAGGAAGCACCATCTCAATACATGGCAATCACACTGGAGACCTCTCTAGTATCTGATCTCCTACAGGAGCAGTCCCAAGTTGTAGTCTCCAAATCCGCAGCATCAGCACCAGCTGAAAACTTATTAGAGATCCGAATTATCAAGCTGCACACACCCTAGACTTACAAAATCAGAAACTCTAGGTGTGGGACATAGGAATCTATGTTTTAACAAGCATTTCATGGGATTCTGATTTGATTAACCAATGTCCTAAAGGAATTTACTATCTGTCAATTTATTCTGGCTTTTAATCATATATCACCCAAATTGCTACGAAAAATTTTAATGTGTATATACTCTCACTAATTTACAGGATCCTTTGAGACAAAAATTCTTTCTTTTCCCTTGTCCTCTTTGCTTTCCATCACCTACCAGTACCTCATGTACAGTTAACAACAAAAGAAAACATCATGAGTATTTATAATGACAGCAACTGAGGAGGAGGACTTTGGAGAAAGTCCTTTTTTTACTATGACACTTCCATCCACTTGAGATATCTATTCCCCTTATAGTCTTTAGGGAGGATTCTTTATTCCTGGGATGGAACTGCTCAACTTCAGAATTTGAGTAGTACAACTGAAAACAAATTAAAAGTTATATAAAATACTTCCCCTAAAGGCTTGGTGACTTTAAACAGAGAGAGAGTGAAAAAAAAAAAGGTGTGGGGGGGTAGTATTTCTTTCTCAGAAGCACCCAGTAGGGGTCACATATATGGGAAAGTTTCTCAGTTACCCCTGTGGCAGGATATAACCTTGAAACTCTTTTAACATGAAAATGTAGTTTTGTTTGCCTTCTCTTTCTTTGCTACATTCAAAGCATAAAAGGCAAATGTTTCTCCTTGCACACAAGGTGTCCTCACTATCCTCAAGCAAAGTAGAACCAGTTGTTTAGTTGCTAATAATTCAGGTTCTGAGTTTAATAAATGTTTGGAGCTTAATCATGGTTCCTAGGGAGGACCTAACAACAGGGGCATTCTTCAATCAAGCATAAATAAATGAAATGTGTTCAGATGTGTTCTGTTTGCACTGAGCACAAATCCTATTAAACTGAATGTGTGAAGATATTCTACATCATGATGGAAAGGATCACTGGTGCCTTCCATAATCTATATCTGATATTTTTTAAAAGTGATTCCCACTTCTCCAATTAATGTATCTGTAGGCTCTTCAAGCCAATCTGAAAGGGGTCCTGTTGTGGACTGAATGTTTGCATCCCGCCAAAATTCATATGATGAAACCCTAACCTTCAATGTGATGGTATCTGGAGATGGGGCCTTTGAGAAGTAAGTAGGTTTAGATGAGGTCATGAGGGTGGGCCCTCATGAGGTTAGTGCCCTTATAAAGAGACCACCAGATAACTTGCTCTCATGTGATTTCTCTCCCCACCATGTGAGGACACAGCCAGAAAGCAACCATCTGCAAGCCAGGAAAAGGGCCCTCACCAGGAACTAAATAAGCCAGAACTTTGATTTTAGACTTTTCAGTCTTCAGAACCATGAGAAATAAACGTCTGTTGTGTAAGCCAGCCAGTTGATGATTTTTTGTTATAGCATCCTAAGTGGACTAATACACCAACCCTGAACTACTATTCCATGTCTTCTCAGTAGAACTCTAAACCCAAGTCCTTATTAAAGCTAAGACAGACTTTTGTTTGCCTATGCCAGTGCATGTGTGAGCTGAAGTATCTGTATGCACTCCAACTGGGCCAATGTGCAACGGCCTGTGGGGAAGAGATGGTAATTATAGGAGTTAAAATTAAATTATTTAGGCAGATAGTGATGTTAAGGAAGTCCTTGGTAAGGTTTCCCTTTTA
This sequence comes from Aotus nancymaae, assembly GCF_030222135.1. Classification (NCBI taxonomy): domain Eukaryota; kingdom Metazoa; phylum Chordata; class Mammalia; order Primates; family Aotidae; genus Aotus; species Aotus nancymaae. The sequence continues at coordinate 53,651,907 of NW_026988431.1, read as the reverse complement.
ATGAAAAGCAGCCCCCAAATCATTTCTTCTCTAACAAAGAGCAGCCTGTACAATCGAGCTGCAAACATAGGGAAGCTTGCATGGGTGAATGCTGGCAGCTGTGCCAATATGAAAAGACAACCTGGGGCTAAGCATGTTCAACATGGTGGCTCCATCTTCCCTCTTCCTTGCCAACCACCTGTACAGTAAGGAGCAGACAAGATTAGGGTGGGGTGGCCAGCTTCTTCGTGCACTATGTAAACATCACACCTGGTTCAACTAATCTCTGGATCCTATGTACATCAGACACCACCTCCTTAGGTCAGTCTATAAAATCCAGTACACTTCACTTTGGATTGGAAGCCCTACTCGGGAGCCCCTCTCTCTTGTAGGAGAGAGAGTTATTCTCCTTTCTCTTTCTTTTGCCTACTAAACCTCCACTCTTAAACCCACTTCTTATGTGTCTGCATACTCTATTTCCTTGGCATGAGACAACAAACCTCAGGTATTTACACCAGACAATCATGCCACTTTAGTGGTACCTGGTACCTACCCTAAAAAACAAAATTATTTCTATGAGCCAGGCATAACTGGAAAGCAACAGAAAGCTGCCAGACCTGAAGAGGATGTCCACACTGAGACGAGAAGCATCTCAGCTGAAACAAATTGCACACATCTTGCCATGAAATTGGAGATGTGAAAAACTTAGCTTGCACTTGCCATAAGCTTGGAGATAAGAAGAACTCTAAAAATGGCAAAAGCCAAATTTTTCTCCAGCCTGGTTCTCTGCAGGAAATCAAACTATTCAAAAAAGCTTTTTTGATTGTTATTTCTTACAGAACTGAGCTTGAAGATATATTTATACCCATGACATACATGGCTAATGACAAATAGACCTTTGAGGAGTATTCAAATTAAATCTAGGTCTCTGCCATGAAACACCAAAGCAAATATTAGACTTTTTAAAAAATGCAAAGCCTGTCCTTGGCTGGATTCCTGCAAACCTAGACTCTCTAGAATGTGGCAATGTCCCTTTCTCTGTGGCTAATTAGTAAAACTATCCTTTTCCTTGTTGTTGGGGATTCTTAGCCTATGATTGGTTGCCTAGATGCAGAAGTCATTCCCAAAGGATATAAAAATAGCAAATGCTTTTTGTCACATGCTAGGCTCAGGCTGCTGTGTGCAAGACTCTAAAACAACATGAAGCCTTTTTTCATTCCCTTCTGTGTCACCAGGGAAAATGACCACCCCCCACAGGACCCCCTGCAATATGGCGCTCTAGCCACTGTAACATTGTAGTTGTGCCCACACAGAGACTCTGTATTGAAAGGACTTCTAGTAACTCAATGCAGAGTATATGGGAGTGCTGAGTTTCCAGGGCCCCATTGTTTGCTAGTAAATCAATTCCTCTAAATGTAGAATTCAGTGGTGCCACTCATATAGTAATAGCACAGTGTCTGCAGTAACAGGAGCACTCTCAGAGAGATTTGGGCTCTGCTGAGGAGCACACAGATGAATTTCTTCTAATATCTTGTTTGCCAGTTTTCTACTATAAATTATCTATGCTGCTGAAGCAAGACATGATATACATATAAAACACTGAAGTAATCAGGATCTCATTCAACATCAATATAGTTTTCCTTGTTCTTCTACAACTCTACGGCAGCACAGTTTGCCATCATTTCACAGTAACAAGTGTGACAGGGAGAGTGCACACACACAAATATACACACAAAACCAGAATGGTCTTCAAGTTTTTCTCTCAGAAGTTTTCAAACCCTTGATTTACTGTCGTAAGTCACTCAAATCTGAAGTATTAGAAGTAGGAATCTTCTCCTTTAAACACTCAACAGTTGGTGTCACCATGAAGGATGTTATTTTGTATCATTCGTATACAACCTGTATACTTCCTACAGAAAGCAGATTTGATCCAAGGAACTGATGAAAGAAGGTTCCACCAAGATCATCAAAATCCCCACAAAGCTTGTCTGCACACTTTTCCTAATAGATTTGGTGGAGTTCCTTAAACTTTTCAAGACTAGGACTTACAACAAATAAGAGAAGGCATGCTTGATTCTGAAGGAAAATGTGTGAAAAAGGCTGGAGTTTGTGTACTACACTGAATGTCAAGAGTCTTAAGGATCATCCAGGACAAGTCAGAGGAAGGTAGAAGATAAAATGCTGAATTATCACTGACAGTCATTCCGCATGACAGTTATGAACACACTGACCTTAGAGTCACATATAGCCCTGAAGAAGGGCACACTGTAAGAAGGGCATGCTGTAAGAAGGGCATATAGGATAGGATATATATTGGTGATACAAATCCCAGCTACCAGCTATATGACCTGGACAAGTTTTACTTGACCTAAATGTGTTTCTTTACCTATAAAAAAGGAAGAGTAATAAAAATCTACCTCATACGATTGTTATAATGATTAAATGAGAAGATGTTCAGGCACTTAGCATAGTGCCTTGCACATAGTAAATCCTCAATAACTTCTAGCTATTTTTATTTAATTTCCAAGGCTCCCTCCAAATCCCCCTATTAGGTAGAATATCGAATCCAAAAGAAAACTAGAATTTTCATACTGCTTCCCAAAAGATGTGTTAGGATCCTAATAAAAGGAATGAAGAGACTTATTTGCACAGGGGACTACCAAGCAACATCTTGGAATTAATGGAATTAGCTGTAACACAACTATAAATAATCAGGAAACTAATATTTTAAACATGTTGATATGGAAGATAGCCTTGATATTTTGTAGTCTAACAACAATAAGATTCTGTAATATTATTCCAGACAAGTAATTTTACAATAGCACAAATGCCACTCTCTTTAAGATGCAAAAACGGGAAACTAACTAAATAAATAAGTGTATTCCATATCAATAATCCTGCCTTGTAATAATCTGAAGGCATACTTGTATGCTAGAGATTACAATTTAGGTGTTATAGTTTGAATATTTATAATAGCCATCATTCTGGATATATACCTATCATACAATATATGCAAAATAAATGCAAAGGGGCTTAAAATAATAACAATGTTTATTTTGCTCATGAATCTGCAATTTGGACAAGGGCTCAGAGTTTATTTCTGCTCTACTCTATGTCAGCTGGACCAGCTGGAAGGCTGGGGCTGAGAAGTCATCTGACAGCTTGCTCGGTCACATGTCTGTCCTATTGCCTAAACTGGGAAAACTCAAACAACTGGGGGCTAGAACAGCTGGGGTTCCTCTGGCATACCCCTTTAACTCTGTAGAGTCTTTCCATGTGCTCTCTCCAACATGGTATATTCAGGGTACCTGGACTCAAGTTTCCAATGCACATGTCACAAGACAGAAAGAGGACCAGGAGGAGGCTGTATTACCTTTTAGGGCCTTGCCTTCTTGTCCTGGAACTCACATATCATTATCAATTCTATACATTCTATTCATCCACACAAGTTTAAGCAGGGGGGACATAGCCCTCTACCTCTCAGTAGAGGAATGTGAAACCACAGTGTAAGAAGGGCATATAGGATAGGATATATATTGGTGGCACAATTTTTGGAAAGTATAATCTGCCACAGTTATCTTAGTTTTCACACGGTGTATCAGTCAGAGTTCTTGGTTACAAGCAATAGAAATCAATTTTGGCAGACTTAAAGGGGAAAAAGTATATCTGAAGGATGCTGGAATATCTAAGACTTGAAGGAAAAGCTAGAAGCCTGATCTGGAAGTGAGCCAGAATCAAGGAGGGCTGAAGGGAGAGTAGGACACAGGGACTCAGCCACAGAAGAGTCTGGTTAACACACCTCTCTCATCAGCACTGCTGCGACTTGACAATGATGTTGCTGGACTCTCAACACCGCCACTGCTAAAAAGAATAAACTATTTCTGCATCTTTGAGTTATGCACTCAAGATTCAAAGTTCTGGGTGAGTAATTCTGATTGGCTGAACCCAATTCACATAGCTGCAGCCTAGCTTCTAAAGATGAAAATATCTGCCCCCGTCTAGAAAAGGAATCCTGCCTCCCACAAAAACCGATACAACAAAGAATTCATGCCAGATAAAAACAGAGGTTCCAACACTGCGTAGCCAAAAACCTAGCAAATGTCTGATATAGACAGAAAATAGATAGCCCTCTACAATTTTGATATAAAAGACCATACCATTTTCTGTCAGCAAAGGATAAGACCAGAGCCTGGTTAATAATCAGGTCTTAATTTGGAATAAAGGCCAAATCCTTAATCCATGATGCAAGTCCATTTTCTCATAGTGACATGTATTAAATTAATTAGGATCATAATTCTACTAGAACTCTGAGAGGCTGAGGTGGGCAGATCGCTTGAGATCAGGAGTTCAAGACTAGCCTGGCCCACATGGTAAAACCCTATCTCTACAAAAATACAAAAATTAGCCAGGCATGGTGACATGTGCCTGTAGTCCCAGCTACTCAGGAGGCTAAGGCATGAGAATCACTTCAACCCAGGAGGTGGAGGTTGGAGTGAGCCAAGACTGCACCACTGCACTCCAACCTGGGTGACAGAGTGAGACTCTGCCTCAAAAAAAAAACCACGCACACACACAATAATAATTCTACTAGAGCAAGGTCCAATTCTAACACTATGAACATCCCACAAACAGAAATGTGTTTGTTCTCTTCACAGAGAATGGGTTTGTATATACCCAGTGCAAGGACAGGTAATATTCCATAGTTTACCTATAGGTCACCTGTTTTGAATTTAGAACAACATTTTCCAAACAATGATTAAATTTCCAGGTTAGTACATAAGCAGCTAATTAGCCCAGAAATTTATGCAGCTGATTCTGGTCATTAATATTGTTTACAGAATAAGTGGTACGGTATTTATATCATGGCTTTTACAAGACAGAGATGCCCACATGCTCATTAGAACCTAGAATACCTTTCCCTTAGCCTTGGCAACAGAAAGACTCTCTTTGCCTCAGCTTCACTGGGAGCAGGAAGTTAGCCACCCTGTAACAGTGGGAAGAAAAAAGAGTCCATGCCAAGGTAACTGTTCATATGGAAGTTAAACATTACCTACATATTAGGATAAAGACTCTATCTAAACATACCTACATATTAGGATAAAGACTCCATTTAAATACTTCACAAACTTCCGAATGCAAAGTTACTTGACAAACTTTGATTTTCCCCAAATCCTAAACAGCATAACTAATATCTTTGAACCTCTGCCTCTCAGGTTCAAGAGATTCTCCTGCCTCAGCTTCCCAAGTAGCTGGGACTACAGGCGCCTGCCACCACGCCAGGCTAATTTTCTTTTTTGTATTTTTAGTAGAGATGGGGTTTCACTATGTTAGCCAAGCTGGTCTTGAATTCTTGACCTCATGATCACTCACCTCAGCCTTTCAAAGTGCTTAGATTACTGGAGTGAGCCACCATGCCCAGCCTTAATGTCTTTATACAAATTTTGAATGTCTAAAACTAATAGTATATTTAATGTTTTTCTTATACTACTTAACAATAAATTAAAATGCAATCAAAATTTAATTCTGGTTTGTTCCCTGTTATATAAGTGAGCACAAAATAATGGAGAAAATTTAAACTTCCTGAGGGCAGAGGACCTGACTTGTTTGTCTTGTTCACTGCTGTATCCCCAGTTCCTAGTACAGGGCATGTGGAAGTGCTCAAGAGTATCAGTTGTTGTTGTTGTCAAAGTTTTAAAGGGATGAAAGAGGGAGAAAAAAATAACAAAAACAAGAAAGAAAATAGTAATGGATTATTTTAGAAAAGATATTTAGGTCAATAATACCTAAGAATTGTTCATTCATTTCTTCTGGCTACCTGGATGATAAAAATAACCCCTAAACCCTTCTCTCCAAAACTTAGATGATTCTTCTCTTTGTCCCCCAAAAGTGACAGAAAATGGCCAACATGTACTTCTTAAACCGCTGAGTGATTACCAGCTGTTAGCTTCAGTGCACACTAAAAGCCCATATCACCTTTCAACACTGCAGGAGTGTCTTGCTTTGGGCAAAGACTTATTTCTCAGGAAAAGATTGTTCTGAGTAAAATGATAGAAGATTTGTGTTGCACATAACATAGCTTTAGTGTTCAGTGACTGCTGGATAAGATAAATAATGAAAAAAATATGCTTTAATTAAAACACAAAAGTGGACATTTTCTGTTCAATAAAAATGTTCTAATTATGCTACCTGAATTACAATGTGAACCATAATAAAAAAAATACTTCAGTAAGAAAAAAATTATAAATGACACCTACATGTAAAATACTCTCAAATATTATTTTAAAAATAAGAAAAAAGGGAAGGAGACAACAGAGGAAAAAAACAGAGGGAAACAATTCATAATACCTACAGAGCCTGCTAAAATGAAGTGAATCACTAACTCTTAGGATTGGAAATAACATAAAATATATCTAACCATCCCATATCAGTTTTCAGTTTAAAAGCTATCTAAGAAAGATGCGAGATTTCCCAACCTAATCAAACTAAGATGTTAGAATTATTGGCATATTTAATCTTGTTTAGATGGCTGAGGTTCTTGGTTTAACAAACATGTTTTTTAAAGTATTCCTTCACTAATCTTAATCTCTTCATGCTTCAGTCTTAAAACCATTTCCTTTTATTTTGCCCTTAGCAGAGATGAAGAACAGCTAATCCCCAAAGTCTGGAACAGAACACTTCACGTGCATGAAGACCGTTTTGATAATATATCACCTTTTTACTCCTGCTCCTCTGAAATAGATCAGATCTCTCCCTTTAGCCTCTTTTTGTTTAGGTTTTTAGATTCCACTGCTACATACTTCTTGATTCTTCCAAACTATCTTCTCTTCTCACTCAAGCTCAAATCCTATTCCAAAAAGGCTTTGAACAGTGCCGATTATAAGAAAATAGTTTAGAGAAATATAACAGCAGACTTTGAAACTGAAGCCTTGACATTTATATATATTTTAAAGCTGAGGTGGAAAGGGAATAAAAATTTCTAAAGCATCCTAGAATAGATCCTTGGATTTCAAGCCAATTACTTTTAAGTTACCTACTTAAATTTCCAGTTTTGGATTCAATCAAAGGGTCGTGCTACTTAGTTTCTGAGAAATTACAGAGGTGTGCTCAATAGACAAGAGGGCAGGTCCCATTTGCCTATCAAGATTTAAAAATAACCACTCTTTCCCACACAGCCATCTTCTCTCTTTTATTATTATTATTTCATGATTTGCCAAGAGCTAAAACCATTCTACAACATTTGTTTCAATGAAATAGTACAGAGGACAATTGAAATCATTTTCTATTAATTATTCCGTTTACATAAATTGTGTGTAAAGACCTGTCTTATGTGAGAGGATCACAGTAAGTCTAATTATCAGCATCAGGAAAATTCATTACAATTTTAAAAACTTTGATTCCCTGGCTTTAAAGTCAATGGTACCTGCCAAAACACAGAAGTGACCAAGAAGTGTCACATTCATGAATTGCTGGGAACTGTCATTCATGAATTACCACGGAGACACAGCAGTGCTGCTTTAAGTATCCACTACAGTTTCCACCTCTCTGCCTATATTGTGGGTCTCAGGTTACTGTGATGCCATCAACTAAGGATTTTCTAGAGATTATTATGTCTTACACCAGAGCAAGGGGCTCCTAGTTATTACAGTGGCTTGATTTTTTTCAATGCATAAGGAATTTAAAATTATTTTTGAAAAATGTGGATACTTCTGATGTCTTTATTCATAAATAAACAATCTTCTATCATATTCTGATATTCTTGGGATATTTTGGAGGACAATTGCTTCGTGATCTTTGACCAACCTTAACTTGGAGGGTGAGTGGGACAACTTTGTCATAGTGGTGAAGAGGTTATAGCACTCTGCCCTATGATCCTTTACCTGGCATTTTAGCCTTCTACCTTGAGGTCTGCGCAGGGTTTGATAACTCCTTCTCCCCCACTGCCACCACCCTCATACACTTCTCCCGTGGTCAGGATGTGGAAGGGAAAGTGGCAGGTGCTGGCAAGAAATACTAAACCTGTCCTCAGCGCAAATTTCGAACTGTTGCTACCACAGAGATATGTATCAGGAGGGTTTGAGTAACAGTGACAGCTGGACAAGAGCAGCAGTGAGGGCAGCACATGATTCTAGCAACAACAAACAAGCCAAGACTAAAGCATCCCACAGCAATGCCTGAATTAAATGCCAGGGCTTCTAAGCTCTACGCAACTACATTCTTCCTAGAGTGTTCTTAGCTGGAGAGAACATTCCCGTACCCAGTCATGTTTGCAATAATCTTTCTTTTGAGTACAAAAAATGAGACCAATTTACATACATACAAATATTTGTAAACACATACATACATACATACACACACACACACACACACACACACACAGTACCAAAGGCAGAAACTATAAAAGACTGTTATTCTATTCCACTGAATCTAAGACGACTGTTTTTTTCACATTTTAACATTTCTGAAATCAATATATGTCATACAATTTTTGGAAAAAACAATAGCTCTGACAACATACAAAACAAAACTTGAATTTCCATATGGCAAAAAATATCATATATACTGTTAAGAAGCAAAACTGAAAAAAATACTTATAACATGCCTAACATAAGGTTTATACCCTTAATAACCAGGAGTTTTTCCAAATCAAGCCAAAGATGAGCAAACAATACGGAAAAGGGATAATGATGGGCATAAGAAATTTACAAAAGGGGGGCAGGAAATTTTATATCTAAATAGTTTTGTTATTATTATTGTAACGATACTCACATAGTCCTACCTCTACCCTGATGCTCCTAAAAGTCCAGTTATTAATTTAGGCTGGAGAAAAGGGAAAAAAGAAAGGATCTTCTCTGTTCCAGGCACTGTACTTGTAGATTTCACAAACATGAATTCATTGACGCCTCAGAACAATCCTAGAGCTTAATATTGTGCAGATGAGGAAAGCAAGGATTAGAGAAGCTGAGTGATTTAAACAAATTCTCAGAGCAGGTATAGTAAAGCTCACATTCCTGGGTCAGAGGCCTTAGACACTCAATCAAAGCACAATTCTAGAAACCCTGTTCAGATACAAGAGGCTTCTCTGAAAATGAAGAGCCAGACCTTAAAGTTTTAAACTCAAAGCAAATATTACCATTAATGCCAGAGGTATCACATTCCATGAATCAACAATGTTTGTATCTAGTTGCATAGGAGAATTATTAAAGTTCTGTTGTGATTTTCTCCGTCGGACAGGAAGAAATTAACTGTCATATTAAATATGTTTCAATTCAAAGATTAAGTGTTTTTTTGTTTAAAAGCACAGATAACTTTCTACAAGTAAAACCATGACTTGGGGGAAAAAAAAAAACGCCTCAATCCCTAAGTGTCATTAAAATCTGTCCACTTTACTAAAATGAAGCATGTGCATCAAAAATAAGTAGATCCCTATTCCTCAGACTGGGTTTTAGGTGGAAACAAGATGATGAAAAATAGCCCCCAAATTTTTATTGAGATACATGCAAAGAAGATGGGCCAGTAAAAAGTAGCCCTGGCTCTGGTGGCCCAGAGAAAAGAGATACTAATTAAATAAATGGTCTGACAGACAACAGGGCAACTGGTGTTAATGTTATGACCGTGTTGTACAGGTGAGGCCCTGAAATTTTACCCTAATTCTCTAGCTCCCCTAACACTGAAGTCTTGGCAGGGTGCCTTGAAGACAAGCCACAGTCCAGGAAGTCAGCAATGTTGCATCTGCTGACAGCCACCTACTTCTCCAGGTAGAAAATGCCAAAACCCTCCTTTCTTCCCTAAGACCAGGGCTGGGGGAATAGAGAGGATAGGTAACAGGTATCACTTGTGTATTTGTACACAGAAAAACAGCTCTCTTGCTCTCTTTTAAAGTATCAGGTATTAGGAGTGCTCAGTTTGACGCATGTGGCTGCGTTACAGAGGATTAAAACAGGATGCCTACAATTTTTCAGTCTTAGAAGCCATTCTACAATATCAGTCTACAGCTTATATAATACTTCTCAACTCCCATCAAAGGCTGATATTTCTTTTTTTTTTTGAGACGGAGTTTCGCTCTTGTTACCCAGGCTGGAGTGCAATGGCGCGATCTCGGCTCACCGCAACTTCCGCCTCCTGGGTTCAGGCAATTCTCCTGCCTCAGCCTCCTGAGTAGCTGGGATTACAGGCATGCGCTACCGTGCCCAGCTAATTTTTTGTATTTTTAGTAGAGACGGGGTTTCACCATGTTGACCAGGTTGGTCTCGATCTCTTGACCTTGTGATCCACCCGCCTCGGCCTCCCAAAGTGCTGGGATTACAGGCGTGAGCCACCGCGCCCGGCCAAAGGCCGATATTTGTTCATCACCTTTATGCAGACCAGCCTGTTCTTTTAAAAAACAACTTAATTTTTTTTTAACAAGCAAAATGTAACCCAGCATGAAGTCAAGTGGTTTAGGTTATTTAACCTGAATTCCGATAGTTTTTGAAAATATGTTAAATACATTAAAGTGTCATAGACAGTCTGTCCTGGAATTCTGCCTCCAAAAAAGTTCCAAATCAAAAGGACGAAACGAAAATGACTCTTTTCAGCACAGACGTTTAACCTTTAGAATGCTACCATGCCACCAACTTGCACTGTGTCTGCTGCATTTCATCAGCCATTCTTCAGAACATCATCGCTATTTTCTAACCATAGTAACCAAAAAAATCGTATTTTCCACTACTTCATTTACAAAAACATGACGTTTACGTTGTCTGTTTGCAATATTGACTAAAAAATATTTTATTCAGGACAAAATTTTCCTCCAGATTTAAGTATATAAGGAAAAAGGAGGGAAAGAAAGGAAGCCAGGAAATGTGAACAATGTGTCAAGAAAAGTTACTTGTAATTAATAAAATTTTAAACATCATAACAGTATAGAGGAGGGGGTGAGAGAACCCAGATAACACTTACATATATGTCCTTAAAATCTAAAAAAAAAGATAGTAAAATAACAACTTCACAAGCCTGTTTTCTCTAATGAAAAAAAAAATAGAACATGGAACTCATCTTAGGCCAAAATAGTAAATGGGAGTCTGATTTTAAGATTTCTGTTAAATCAACTAAGGCTACAGGGCATTTTAAGAGTTCATTAAAAATTCAATAAACAATAAAATAATTTCCAGTAACTGCACATTTTTTGCTGATCATCTTTCCTCTCAGTTCTTTTAAAAGTTATAAGGAGTTCAAAACCAGACTGGGTAACATAGTGAGACCCTGTTTCTACAAAAAAATAAAAATTAGCTGGGTGAGGTGGCACATGCCTATGGTCCCAACTACTCAAGAGGCTGAGGTAGAATCACTTGAGACCAGGAGGCCAAGGCTGAAGTGAGCCATGATTGCACCACTGCACTCCAGCCTAGACGACAGAGAGAGATTCTGTCTCGAAAAAATAAAAAATAAATAAATTGGTAATGAAAGAAAACTATTGAGTCCAAATATTAGTCCAAGAGATTATGAATTATAAAAAGAAGTAATCAGATATCATATTAATTGCTCAAAATATTTCATGAATAAAGTATATAAAACATACGGAAGAATGAGTTAATTATTTTAGGAGAGATGGTTTACAATTATCACACCTTAGTATAGTCCCATGAAAATCACATTTGACTTTTAAGAACTCCATTAAAGTGGTTCTAAGCTGAAAATCTCAAAATTCAAAGACATTTGATGCTTATATTATGTGATGATATATATCAATATTTTATAGTATTATTCTCATCATGAGCACAATATTATCTAAAATAGTAAGAATTAAGTCCTAAAAGTTGAATATTTCTAAAGGAAATGTGAATAAGTCATAAAATCTACATGGGACATGAATCTTTCCAACAAAGCAGAATAAAATTGTAAAGGTTTGTTATGTTTTCATGGACTATGTATGGCCTTACTTGAGACTGGTAAAATTGAGCAAACAGCTGCAATAACCTTAATAATTTATAAAACTAATAAAGTGAAACCACCCCATTAATATTAAAAGTTAAAAGTGTGTCTGTACAACCATTTTGTATGGTACTAAATACAGAAGATATTTTTTAAGTAGGAGGCTTTACTCTCCTGAAATTCAGAACAGCATTAGCCAAGTACCTTTCTGAGCACTGACAGGAGAAAAACTCCCTATGTCTAATAGGGGGAGAAAAAACTGCAGCAGCTTCAATGGTTCAGGATAACCTGAGAGGCCTTACTGAGTAAGGCCAATTGTCAACATGATTATTTGGTCTTTGACAGATACACCAAACTACATTCTAAGGTAAAAATACAATTGTTCTCCGTGACAACTTCTGATGCTAAGAGGTACATATTTAATATTACTTGCTTTTTAATAACCTGCCATGAGCCTACCCTCATTACCTAATGAGCATTAACTGGATAACTGGATAAATCTATATCACTCACTGAAATAAAGAATTTCCTACTTATATCCGAAATCTGCTAAAAGACCCATTTGTCTTATAACCCCATTTTTTTTTTTTTTTTTTTTTTTTTTTGGAGACAGAGTCTCACTCTGTTTCCAGGCTGGAGTGCAGTGGCACAATCTCAGCTCACTGCAACCTCCACCTCCCAGGTTCAAGCAATTCTCCTGCCTCAGCCTCTCGAGTAGCTGGAACTACAGGTGTGCACACCATGCCCAGCTAATTTTTGTATTTTTTGTAGAGACGAGTTTTCACCATATTGGCCAGGATGGTCTCAATCTCTTGACCTTGTGATCCCCCACCTCAGCCTCCCAAAGTGCTGGGATTACAGGTGTGAGCCACCATGCTCGGCCAACTAATTTTTTTTTTTTTTTTTAGAAAAAAAGCAGAACAATTTTGAAACTAACTCAAAGGGGCTAATTACTATAACAGCAAAAGATATATTTTAAAGTGGTTTATATTAGGCAATCCTATATTATAGACCTTAAGGTCAACAAAAATATAATTCCTAGGACCTTCCATCTACCCTAAAATTACTTTTTCAAAGCTTTAAAATGTTTCTAGGATTTGATGAACAAGTTCACATTTGCCCTATTTGCATACTTCATGATTTCATAAATCTGGATCATGTCTGGTCTGAGACTTTATCTTTCTAGAAAGTCAGTCTTCCTGGTTAGCCATTATGCTGAAGCCACTTAGCCTCAATTGTTGACTTTCCCAGAATGCCTCAGCTCTCTGCTTTCTGATATTTGGCATCAAAACTGGAGACATTAAAAACAAATTACAGCTATGACAAAAATAATATTTTTAAAATTTTGTCTTTTCAAAAACTATTTATTGTCTGGCTAGTTTTAATAACCTGTATAAACTTCCTCAATGGGCTGAATTCATCTGCAGACAACACACGGTAGATTAAAGTGTTGGACTTTTATCTGAAGCTTAGATACCCAGTTTTTCTACCCACTTATAAGATATAAACTTCCTAGAAAATCTTGGCTAACACTTTACTCAGAAATTTCTACAACCATATTTTCTTAATTTCCTGTTGAAAATAAAGCACTCTGTCTAATACCCAGATGAATACTGGGCCTTGGACCTCTTTCTGGAAACAGCAAGAATCTCTTGGGGAAATGGTACCATGTCAGTAGTGGTAGTTATCCATGACGACAAGGCTTATGTCTTATTCATCTATTCATATCTGGCATCTGGTGAATGATAGATGCTCAAGAACATATTTGTTGAAAGAATTAATAAAGATTTGAAACCAACATGATGAAATGGAGACAAATTACTCTGGAACACTAATGTTCATTTATATATCCATTCACATGTTCCTTCTAGGCTAGAAGCAGATGATAGTCAAGGAAAACGAGGGTAGCTGGGTGTGGTGGCTCACCCCTGTAATCCCAGTATTTAGGGAGGCTGAGGTGGGCAGATTGCTTGAGTCCAGGAGTTTGAGACCAGCCTGGGCAACACGGCAAAATGCCATCTCTAAAAAAAAAAAAAAATGAAAATTAGTCAAGTGCCTGCAGTCCCAGCTACTTAGGAGGCTGAGGTGGAGGGATCACGTGAGCCCGGAAAGTGGAGGCTACAGTGAGCTGTGATTGCACCGTTGCAATGCAGCCTGGGCAACAGAGTGATACCCTGTCTCAAAAAGAAATGAAAGAAAAAACAGACAAGGAAGAATAAGGTTCTAAGAAATTCTTGGGACATGATTTCACAAAAGGAGTCATTGAGACTCCAGAAGTCCAATACAGAGTGGTAACAAATCTAATAAAATGTTCTGAGTAATGGAAGGAGAGATTCTGAGGTATTTTGTTGAGAGTCTTTCAAGCACTGCTAAAATCAGCTTCTTTATCTACCAAGGGTTACTTCATCTACCTATACCCACCTAGATGTTTTTTCCATCTCAGATGTTCAATTAGACTAGTTAACTTACTCTCAGAATGAAGGTTCTTACATGCATTTTCAGATTTATAAGGGGCTTGCAGGGGACTATGTATCCCCTAGAATTAAGCCCTTGATACCCGGAAGAGAAGAGTGCTCAAGTAGAACAGTGGGACCTGAGGTTTCAGGCAGAAAGAACAGCTTACTTGAAGAAGTAGGCTTACTTGTGCGACCAAGGAGCCCACTATTGATTTTAAACTCTTAAAGACCAAACTTCACAACATACTTGAGAGCTGTCCCACCTGTAAGGGCCCTCCCTCACAGCCCAGTAACTTCGGATCACACATACAGGCACTAGACAGTTTCCACAGCAGCACATGACTTACATCAAACCTAAGACCTAAGGTTGGAGCTTTCATGAGAAAGTCAACCTGTCTTACCACCAAGTGATAAGAACAAAGATTTCTTTAGATAGTAAAAAATTGAAGTTAAATTTCTATAGGAAATAACAACTTAATAACTAAAGGCATTTAGTAGAAGAAGAGGAATAACAAGTGCTAAGCAGGAAAGAGTGAACTTAGCTGGCTGGTAGACAGCACTGAGCATCCCATGGGCGGAGAAAGTGGGAAAGAAGGCTACAAAGCTGAGGTAAGACTGGGCGCGGTGGCTCAAGCCTGTAATCCCAGCACTTTGGGAGGCCGAGGCGGGTGGATCACGAGGTCAAGAGATCGAGATCATCCTGGTCAACATGGTGAAACCCCGTCTCTACTAAAAATACAAAAAATTAGCTAGGCATGGTGGCACATGCCTGTAATCCCAGCTACTCAGGAGGCTGAGGCAGGAGAATTGCCTGAACCCAGGAGGCAGAGGTTGCGGTGAGCCGAGATCGCGCCATTGCACTCCAGCCTGGGTAACAAGAGCGAAACTCCGTCTCAAAAAAAAAAAAAAAAAAAAAAGCTGAGGTAATACCAGATAACTGAGGGCCTCTCATTTGCTATGAAGTGTTTTCAATGTGGTCTCCAAGTCTGTATTTAAAAAATTCTATAGTCTTCGGCTTAAAATCACTAGTCTAATGTGGTATTTTATTGGAAATTTTACAATTCCAATTTATATTCATCATATATATGACAAAATACATAACATGTCTGGGACAAAAACATCCAAAATGTGAAAATGTGTCAGTGGAAAGTGGAAAAATAAAAGCCACACAGGTATTGTGTTGGAGAAAGGCTAGTAAATGGATACACTGAGTGGCTGTCAAACTTAGCAGAGTATCCTGCTGTGTAACAATTTGTCTGATTGGTGTTTTTAAAGAAAATGGCAGTCTGATTTTTTATTTTTTTCCTAGGCAGACCTATAATTTAGAATAAATTAAAAGAAAAATTAAAGTGAGAGGTATTCTTTACAGTAGTGCTTTTTAAAAACTGATTATCATTTTATTCTGCTGCCACTCTTTTTTTCCCTACTCTCCTATATACAACCATTTTTATCCATAGTTTTCATTGAAAATTGAAACTCACTGGGGATTTGGCAGTATTAGGGTTTTAGAATCATGCGTGTGTGCATGTGTATGTGTGTGTATGTGTGTGTGTGTGTGTGTGTGTGTGTGTGTGTGTAGGATTAGGGATGGAGACTAAAATTTTCTGTACATCTCCTGTATAAGATTGCCCTCTCGCCAGGACCTGGGCTCAAACAGGTTGCTCAATATTTCCAATATGAATATTAACTCCTGCTATAAGCAATTCCTTTAACTTACTTTAAATCAAAACCCAGGTGTCCTATTCCACATCTCCACAGCAACTCACCTGATTTTCTTAATAGTCACTTGTGCTAGATTGATAACTGGTTTACAGAAAACATACTTGCATTTTGTGGGCATTTCAGTGCCTGAATCAAAAGGAACTACTGTGCACAGTCCAGGAGTTTCCAGGAAGCTATCTGAAGAAAACCACTTTCAACTGAAGGGGTGAAGAAGCTTTTATCAAATCAGAAGCTCAATCCCCTTATCAGGCCAGCCTTGCTCTTGTTACATGTTTTGGGATAGAACTTATTTTCTTCGACAAAATACTAAAAGTAATTTTGGGAGCAAGTGAAATATTCACAACAGCAACTCTTCCTCATCATCTTCATTAGCATCATCATCATCAGTGTGGTAGGCAGAATCATGGCCCTCCTCAAATATATCCATGCCCTAGTCCCTAACACCTGTGAATATATAACCTTACATTGCATACCAGACTCTGCAAATGTGATAAAGTTAATAATCTTGCAATGGGAATATTTTCCTCCATTATCTAGGTGGTCCCAATGTACTAGGTGGGCACAAAGGTCTTTATGAGAGAGCAGCAGGAATATCAGCCAGAGGAAATCTAGCAATGGAAGCAAAAGTTGATGCCACTGCTAGAAGGTGGCTGCACCAAAGACTGTGGCCAGTCTCCAGAAGCTAGAAAAGGCAAGGAGCAAATTCTCCAGAGTCTTCAAAAGGAACACAGGCCTGCTAACACCTGGGTTAGTGCCATAAGATGCATTTTCAGAAATCTGATCTCCAGAACCATAATAATCAACTTGTGTTGTTTCAAGTCACTTGATTTTTTTGTAATTTATAGCAGCAGTAGGAAACTAATATCATCATCAATGCATACAACAACCCTATGAGGTGGTAGTTATTGTCCCCTGCTATACAGATAAGGAAACTGATGCTCAAAGGCATCTCAGATAGCAAGTAACAGAGCCAGAAATCGAACACAGTACTGTTTGGAATCAAAATCCATGTTCTAAATAAATAATTATACTATAATGCCTTTAAGAGCAATTAGCATAAGAATACAAATTATTTAGTATTTATTTATATCAGCTGCCAAGCACTTGATAATCTAGCTTTTCCCTATTATCATCCATCCCATCTAAATGATCTAACATTTTGGCTTTCTCCTGTTAAAGCTATCAGTATCTTCGGAGTTGTATTTAGCCAACAGTAGGACATTACAGTATATTCTGCCTAGCACATAGTTGCTTCTCATTATAATCCTTACTCTATACAACTTCCATTGTAGTCTTTGGGTTAATGCCACAGAGGTGCTACACAGTGGAAAAGAAAGAACATTGATCTTGAAGTCAGCAAATAAAGGTAAAGGTTTTATTCCCAGCTGCGCTACTGATGATACACTATGTGACCTTCCACTTTGAACATTTCAACCTCTTACATGAAAAACTTCTTTCACTTTGAACCTCTTGCCTGAAAAAGTCAAAGCCAAACAATGTCTTAAGGATCTGTTATGAATTAAAAGCTTGTGTCCCTCAAAAATTCATATGTTGAAGTCCTAATCCCTAATATGATGGTATTTGGAGGTGGAGCTCTTGAGAGGAAATTAGGTCATGATGATGAAACCCTCATGAATGGGATTAGAGCCCTTACAGGAAGAGACAAGAGAGAAATGGTATCTCTCCACCTTGCATCAATACTGCAGGAAGGCAGCCACCTGTAAATTAGGAAGAGGAACCTCCTCAGACACCAGATCTGCCAGCACCTTGATCTTGGACTTCCCAGCCTCCAAAACTGTGACAAATAAATGTCTGTTGTTTAAGCCACTCACCTATGATTTTTCATTATAACAGCCCAACCTAAGGCAGGACTCTTTAAGATATAATGTCCTGGCTTTGTAACTTCCAAATCTATACAAGGACTCCACTATCTAAGTGCTAATCCTAAATCTGCAATTTCCTGTGCAATGATTCCAGCTGGGTGCCTTATTACTTCATCGTGGGTCCCTTACCATCTGTCTCTTTTTGTTAATAACACCACCATTGTCCGAGTCTTTCAGATACATTTTTACACATCCCTATGTTTCATTTTCTAGAGTCTGTCAGTCACCACATTCAGCTGCCTCCTTCATGTAATTAGGGTCTATTATTTTTAGGACAACAAATGTGGCAACAGGACGTTAGCTGAGGAATATATTAGAATCTACAAGGTAAGTCATGAGTTTGTACTGGTTGTGGGAATGAAATGAAAGGAACAAAGTTTTAAAAATGATTTGGAGGAAGGCATCTGGATGTGGTGACTAAAACTCGCTCTTTTATTTTAAAACAAGTTTAAACTCCTCAGCCCAGATTTTAAAATCTGAAACTATCTACATGTGTAATCTTATCTCCCAATGTTTCCCAGTCTCTTGCTTCTTCTACAAATCATCAATGACACTCACTAAATCAGTTAGGTGCATTCATTCCTAAATAATATCGGCCCTTCATCAGGTTTTACATGTAAACTGCCTTTACATTTCATATCACATCTCCCTCACAACAACCCTAACCACTGGAAAGATGAGGCAAGTTTATAGAACTTGATTAAGGTTACAGCTAAATAAGGAGTGGAGCCAGGACTCAGCAGAGGCTTCCGCATCCAAGTTCTTCTTATTCAACATCACTACCTCACAAACCTTCTCACAAATGTAGTTTTATCAGGCAGGTTCCAGGTATTTCCTTTTTCTCCATTTTCATATGGTTTTCTTAAAAAGTCATCCTCACAAAAAATACATATATTGACCCAGGGGTGGCTCAGAAAGAGTCATTTGTGTACATAATTCAGAAAGAAATAAATTGTGCTTATTTTAATATCAAGCAATGTTTGCATTTCGTTCTTTTCTTAACTTTATAGGCCCTAGTAGGAGTGAATACAGCTAGAACAAGGGTGGGAAAAAGTCAAAGAAAGTGAAGTATGCTATAAAATAAACACAAGCGAGATCAAAATGTACAACGATTACTCTTGAAAACTCCTAAGGGAAATATACTGATATTTCCCAGACAGATAAGTCATTTCTCTTGAGAATATGCAGTTATTATTTGCCTAACATCATTCAACCAGTAATCTAAATTGCATGACATAAAAGAAGGCATAGAATCAAGGAATATAGAAACTGGAAAGACCCTGAAGGTTAACTGACCTAACTGAATTAGCCTGGATCCTATCATTTGCAAGTGACATTGCAAAGGACAACTCAAATTGGCATAAGAAAACAACAATCAAAACAGCCTTAACTGGAGGAACGCCTGAAAAGGGAGTGGTAGATTCATGCATAGGTAGGGTATTCTCCATATAGGCTCCATCTCTAGTTACCTCCATGTGGAGATTGCCCACAATTCCAGCTTTCCATTCTACTTACTTACGAATATTATAGGGGAAAAAAGCATCTTCCTTAATAGTTCCAGACAAAGCCCAGAAGTTGACTTCTGATCCACCCATCCTGAATTGCCTACCCACCCTAACTACCCTAGTGGCCATGGGAGGTATAGATTCATTGGCCTTGGCTGAGTCACATGCTCACTCTTGGATAAAAGGGAGCAGACTGGGTTGGACCCAGTAATTGAAAGTAGGAACTCTTTCAAGTACAGGGAGAAACGAAAGCTGAGCAGACAAAACAAATATCTACCACAACACCACCTTGTTATAAGATGAGGAAACTGAAGTCAAGAGAGTTAGGACCACATCTCAAGCTTTCAGTAAGTCATTCAGAATTTAAATAGATAAATTAATACCACCCACATAGATACTCTTGAATTTTACTTACCTGTGCTTCATTGTTTTAGTAAACACTCTATTAAACTTTGTATTTTTTACTCAAAATATAACTAATAAGAAGTAAAGAGTGAAACTGTCCACCTTTTATCGAGGGTAATGTAGTCCTTTCATTATAAAAACAAATATAAAAATAAGGAAATAAGACATTATGATTCACTGCACTTGAAGTGAATAACTTTTGCTTTGGGAGGTTGAGGTCGGTGGATCACCTGAGGTCAGGAGTTCGGGACCAGCCTGACCAACATGGTGAAACCCCATCTCTACTAAAGATACAAAAATTAGCCAGGCATGGTGGCAGGAAAATTACTTGAACCTGGGAGGCGCAGCTTGCAGTGAGCCGAGATCGTGCCATTGCACTCCAGCCTGGATGATGGCAAGACTCCATCAAGAAAGGAGTGGAGGGGAGGGGAGAGGAGGGGAGGGGAGGAGAGGGGAGGGGAGGGGAGGGGAGGGGAGGGGAGGTGGAATTTCAAACAACTTTGTTAAGAAAGTTATTTGTCCTAAAATGGAAGCACTGCTTTACTTTCATAAATACATAAAAAGACACACCTGATTCCATATTCTATCAATAGTCTATATTATACAGTATAGATAATTTTCCTTTTAGAACAACAGACTCTGCCATTTCAAATGTCAACTAAACAGTCTAAATGTTTCACAAAGAATGAGATATGTTATTTTTCTCTCTATTAAAACTTAAAGGCAAGGCTGGAAGAGTTGTAACAGGACAGAGTCACTGCAAAAGGCTTCCACACCCAAAATGGGAAACCTGGAAAAGGTTAAGTAAGCAATGTGGCTATGCATATATCTGAAAAAGAAACGACAGACAAGGATGAAAATCCACAGAAGAAAATAATTAGCTGGGAACGTGGGCTACAGAGTTTAAGCCACAAGAAGGACTTTGTCTTACCACTACAATAGCATTTATTATTTTAGGCTGTAATTATTTGCTTATATGCCTGCCTCTCCCATAAGCCTTTGAACTCTTTAAGAGCACAGATCATGCCTTGCATTTCTGTATTCACAAGACTGATATAGAATAGATACTCAAAATGAAAGAATGAATAAACAATAGAATATAAATGAATGGTGTCCACACCGAAAAGCACGATTATATATAAAAAGTCAGAAAACCCCATATGGACCCAGCTGCAAGACAAAAAGACAAAAAAGGACTGTTTTTTGCATTATATTTTAAATCAGCCATCTTACTTACAGTTCTTAGTCACAAAGTCTGATCTGGATAATCCAACCAGAAACACAACCAAAAAAAACAACTGTAGTTGTATATTAAAGCAGGAATGTTGTTTACTTGAGTCTAAACCTGTAGTTTGTACGAATAATGGCTTAAGTCATAAGGACTATGGAGGCTAAAATAAAATGTGTTGAATTTTATGAAAAGCACATTCAAGAGTTATGGTAGTATAATTTGCAAAGCCCACACTGTCAGAATTTTAAAGAATGTAATTAGAAAGAAGAAACCATGACCTTTTGGAAGCAAAAAAAATTCCATATTTTTCCTGGAAACAAAAGGCATTTTTTAAAAAAGTGTAATATCAGGAATATTAACTTCTTTCTTTTAAAGTGATAGAAACTTACAATTTAAAATCTGAGTTTTTTTGTTCATTGCTTTTGATTAAGTAAAGGATAGGAAATTTGGAATCAAACATCAAAACATACTTGTGGAAAGAAGTTTCAGAAATTTGTTTAAAACTACAGCAAATAAAATACTATTAAACATTCAACTACAAAAAACAAGTAAATCCACTGGCATCTAAAGTGAAATAAATAGGGAGAAGGATTGAATCAGAGGGAGAGGATCAGAGAAAGAAGAAAATCTGAATTTCTTTATTTTTTTTAACTTTTATTGTTGTTCAGGGTACATGTGCAGGTTTGTTATATAGGTAAATTGTGTGTCATGAAGGTTTGGTGTACAAATTAGTTCGTTACCAGGTAAAAAGCCTGGTATCAGATAGGTAGTTTTTCAATCCTCACCCTCTTCCCATTCTCCACCCTTAAGTATGCCCTGGCGTCTGTTCCTTTCTTAGTGTTCATGTGTACTCAAAGCTTAGTTCCCACTTATAAGTGAGAACATGTGGTATTTGGTTTTCTGTTTCTGTGTTAGTTTTCTTAGGATAATGGCCTCCAGCACCATCCATGCTGCTGCAAAGCACATGATCTCATTCTTTTTTATGCCTGTGTAGTATTCCATGCTGTATATATGCCAGATTTTTTTTTATTACATTTTAGGTTTTGGGGTGCATGTGAAAAACATGCAAGATTGTTGCATAGGTGCATACGTGGCAGTGTGATTTGCTGCCTTCCTCCTCTTCACCTATATGTGGCATTTCTCCTCATGCTATCTCTCCCCAACTCCCCACCCACCGCTGTCCCCCGCTACTCCTCCCAAACAGACCCTGGTGTATAGTGCTGCCCTCCCTGTGTCCATGTGTTCCCACTGTTCAACACCCATCTATGAGTGAGAACATGCGGTGTTTTTGTGTTCTTGTGTCAGTTTGCTGAGAATGATGGTTTCCAGGTTCATCCATGTCCCTACAAATGACACCAACTCATCGTTTTTGATGGCTGCATAATATTCCATGGTGTATATGTGCCACATTTTCCCTGTCCAGTCTATCATCGATGGGCATTTGGGTTGGTTCCAGATCTTTGCTATTGTAAACTGTGCTTCAGTGAACATTCGTGTGCATATGTCCTTATAGTAGAACGATTTATAATCCTTTGCATATATACCCAGTAATGGGATTGCTGGGTCAAATGGAATTTCTATTTCTAGGTCCTTGAGGAATCACCACACCATCTTCCACAATGGTTGAACTAATTTACACTCCCACCAACAGTGTAAAAGTGTTCCTATTTCTCCACATCCTCTCCAGCATCTGTTGTCTCCAGATTTTTTAATGATCACCATTCCAACTGGCGTGAGATGGTATCTCAATGTAGTTTTGATTTGAATTTCTCTAATGACCAGTGACGATGAGCATTTTTTCATATGCTTGTTGGCCTCATGTATGTCTTCTTTTGTAACATTCAAGAGACAGTTGTTCAGTTTCCATGAAGCTGTGAGGTTCTGGGTTGGTTTCTGAATTCTGAGTTCTAACCTGATTGCACTGTGGTCTCAAAGACTGTTTGTTATGGTTTCCGTTCTTTTGCATTTGCTGAGGAGTGATTTACTTCCAATTATGTGGTCAATTTTAGAGTAGGTGTGATGTGGTGCTGAGAAGAATGTATATTCTGTGGATTTGGGCTGGAGAGTTCTGTAAATGTCTATTAGGTTTGCTTGGTCCAGGTCTGAGTTCAAGTCCTGGATATCGTTGTTAATTTTCTGTCTCATTGATCTGTCTAATATTGACAGTGGTGTGTTGAAGTCCCCCACAATTATTGTGTGGGAGTCTAAGTCTCTTTGTAAGTCATTAAAAACTTGCCTTATGTATCTGAGTGCTCCTGTATTAGGTGCATATATATTTAGGATCGTTTGCTCTTCTTGTTGCATTGATCCTTTTACCATTATGTAATGTCCTTCTTTGTCTCTTTTGATCTTTGTTGCTTTAAAGTCTGTTTTATCAGAGATGAGAATTGCAACTCCTGCTTTTTTTTTGCTCTCCATTTGCTTGGTAAATCTTCCTCCATCCCTTTATTTTGAGCCTTTGTGTATCCTTGCATGTGAGATGGGTTTCCTGGATACAGCACACTGATGGGTTTTGGCTTTTTATCCAATTTGCCAGTCTGTGTCTTTTGATTGGGGCATTTAGTCCATTTACGTTTAGGGTTAATATTGTTATGTGTGAATTTGATCCTGCCATTTTGATGCTAGCTGGCTGTTTTGCCCGTTGGTTGATGCAGATTCTTCATTGTGTTGATGCTCTTTATCATTTCATGTGTTTTTGGAGTGGCTGGTACTGGTTGTTCTTTTCTATGTGTAGTGCCTCTTTTAGGAGCTCTTGTAAAGCAGGTCTGGTGGTGATGAAATCTCTGAGTACTTGCTTGTTCACAAAGAATTTTATTTTTCCTTCACTTATGAAGCTTAGTTTGGCTGGATATGAAATTCTGGGTTGAAAGTTCTTTTCTTTAAGGATGTTGAATATCAGCCCCCACTCTCTTCTGGCCTGTAGGGTTTCTGCTGAGAGATCTGCTGTGAGTCTGATGGGCTTCCCTTTGTGGGTAACCCGACCTTTCTCTCTGGCTGCCCTTACCATTTTCTCCTTCATTTCAACCCTGGTGAATCTGACGATTATGTGCCTTGGGATTGCTCTTCTTGAGGAATATCTTTGTGGTGTTCTCTGTATTTCCTGGAGTTGAATATTGGCCTGCCTTGCTAGGTTGGGGAAGTTTTCCTGGATAATATCCTGAAGAGTATTTTCCAGCTTGGATTCATTCTCTTCGTCACATTCAGGTACACCTATCAAACGTTGATTAGGTCTTTTCACATAGTCCCATATTTCTTGTTGACTTTGTTCATTCTTTTTTACCCTGTTTTCTCTAGTCGTGCCTTCTCATTTTATTTCATTGAGTTGATCTTTGACCTCTGATATCCTTTCTTCTGCTTGATCTATTCGGCTGTTGAAATTTGTGCATGCTTCGCGGAGTTCTCGTGTTGTGTTTTTCAGTTCCATCAATTCACTTATATTCCTCTCTAAGTTGTCCATTCTCGTTAGCATTTCGTCAAATCTTTTTTCAAGGTTCTTAGTTTCTTTGCATTGGGTTAGAACATGTTCTTTTAGCTCACGGAAGTTTCTTATTATCCACTTTCTGAAGGCTGATTCTGTCATTTCATCACACTCATTCTCCATCCAGTCTTGTTCCCTTGCTGTTGAGGAGTTGTGATCCCTTGTAGGAGGAGAAGTGTTCTGGTTTCGGGTGTTTTCATCCTTTCCGCGCTGGTTTCTTCCCATCTTTGTGGATTTATCCACCTGTCGGCTTTGTAGTTGTTGACTTTCTGATTGGGTCTCTGAGTGGACGTCCTGTTTGTTGTTGATGAAGTTATTTCTGTTTCTTAGTTTTCCTTTTAACTGTCTGGCCTCTCTGCTGTAGGACTGCTGAGGTCCACTCCAGGCCCTGCTTGCCTGGGGATCACTTGCAGCAGCTGCCAAACAGTAAAGGTTGCTACCAATTTCTTCTTCTGCTTTGTCCCAGAAGGATACCTGCCAAATGTCAGTATGAGCTCTCCTTTATGAGGTGACTCTTTGGATATACAGGGGTCAGGGAGCTGCTTGAGGAAACAGTCTGTTCTTTATATTAGCTCAGGTGCTGAGCTGTGAGCCCTGTTGTTCATTCAGAGCTGCTGGGCCGGTAAATTTAAGTCTGCAGCAGCAGAACTCATAAACCCCCCCCTTTTTTTTCCCAGGTGTTCTGTCCCAGGGAGTTAGGGCTTTATGAGTTTCCGCTGTGCTGCTGCCTTTTTTTGTTCTTCAGGGCTGCCCTGCCCACAAGGAGGCAGCCTAGTCATTCTCAGCCTGCAGAGGCTTCGCAGAGCTGCTGTGGGCTCCGCCCAGCTGCCGTGTAAACTTCCCTGCAGTCCTGTTTATATGGGTATAGTTAGAACTGCTTCTGCGATGTTGGCCCACCTCTGTAATGACGGATCCTCTCTGTAATGGCGGGTTGCCTCGGCAACGGCGGGTTGCCTCAGCAACGGCAGGGTGCCTCAGTAATGGCAGACGCCCCTCCCTCATAGAGCTGGACCATCCCGGGTTCAGCTGTGCTTGCTGTGAAACTCTCAACCCAGAGCGTTTCCAATTGCTGTTTTTTTGTTTTTGTTTTTGTTTTTGTGGGGGTGGGACCAGCCGGGCCTGATCTCCTGGCTCCCTGCCTCAGAGCCTTTTATTTTTTAGTTGAACAGTCGGCTCTCTCCCAGGGGTCCTGGTCGCCTGTTGAATAGGCGCCAAGATCTGTGTGATTTCCCATGCGGCGACCCACTGCGCCACTGAAACCACAGCTCTGAGATTCGTAGCACTATTTTTGCCCAGGAATCTCCTGGCCTGGCTCCCTGTTTCAGCTCCCCTTGCTGGCTAAGTGGGAACACAGTCACGTTTACTCTGCACTGGGAGCCGCTGTGCTGGGGCGCAGGCAAAACAGCCGCGCTGGCCAAAACAGCCGCCCTGGCTACCTGTGGGGATCCTCTGCCTGGGAACCTCCTGGTCTGTGGGCAATAAAAATCCGTCTGGAAATGCGGCGTCCACTCACACTCTGCACTTTCACTCGGAGCTGCAATCCTGAGCTGCATCTAACTGGCCATCTTGGAACTCCTCCCCCATGCCAGATTTTCTTTATCCAGTCCATGGTTAATGGGTATCTAAGTTGATTCCATGTCCTTGCTATTGTGAATAGTGCTGTGATTAGCATATGAATGCATGTATTTTTATGGCAGAACAGTTAATATTCCTTTGGGTATATACACATGTGATGGGTTAATATTAAGTGTCAATTTGATTGGATTGAAGGATACAAAGTATTATTCTTGGGTGTGCCTGTGAGGGTGTTGCCAAAGGAGATCAACATTTGAGTCAGTGCACTCGGAAAGTCAGACCCACTCTCAATCGGGATGGGCACCATCTAATCAGCTGCCAGTGCAGCCATAATAAAAGCAGGCAGAAGGACATGTAAAGATTAGACAGGTTTAGTCTTCTGGCTTACATCTTTGTCTCATGTTGGATGCTTCCTGCCCTCAAACATTAGACTCCAAGTTCTTCAGCTTTGGGACTCAGACTAACTTCCTTACTTCTCAGCTTGAAGACAGCCTATTGTGGGACCTCACTTTGTGATCATGTGAGCCAATACTCCTTAATAAACTCCCCTTAATATATACATTCTAGAGAACCCTGACTAATACAACCCAATAATGGGATTTCTGGGTCAAATGGTAGTTCTGTTTTAAATTCTTCAAGAAATCACCAAATTGTTTTCCACAGTAGCTGGAACACTTACATTCCCTCCAGTAGTGTATAAATGTTCCCTTTTCTCTGCAACGTCACCAGCATCTGTTGTTTTTTGACTTTTTAATAACTGCCATTTTCATTTGTACCTAATGATTAGTGATGTTGAGTATTTTTTTCATGTACTTGTTGGACGTGTGTTGATGTCTTCCTTTGAAACATGTCTGTTCATGTTCTTTGCCCACTTTTTAATGGGGTTGCTTTTTGCTTGTTAATTTAAGTTCTTACAGATTCTGGATATTAGACCTTTGCCAGATGCACAGTTTGCAAACATTTTCTGCCATTCTGTGAGTTGTTGGTTTACTCTATGGATAGCTTCTTTCACTGTGCAGAATTCTTTAATTTAATTAGTTCCCATTTGTCAATTTTTGTCTTTGTTGTAATTACTTTTGGTGTCTTCATCATGAAATCTTTGCCAGAGCCTGTGTCCAGAATGGTATTTCCTAGGCTTTCTTCAAGTGTTTATATAGCTTTAGGTTTTACATTTAAGTGTTTAATTGATCTTGAGTTGACTTTTACATATAGTGAAAAAAAGGAGTGCAGTTTCAATCCTCTGCATAGGGCTAGCCAGTTATTCCAGCACCACTTATTGAATAGGAAGCCCTTTCCCCATTGCTTGTTTTTGTTGACTTTGTTGAAGATCATATGGTTGTAGGTGTGCAGCTTTTTTTTCTGGGTTCTCTATTCTGTTCCACTAGTCTATGTGTTTGTTTTTACACCAGCACCGTACTGGTTTTGCTACTGTAGCCTTGTAGTTTAGTTTGAAATTGAGTAATGTGATTCCTCTGACTTTGTTCTTTTTGCTTAGGATTGTTTTGGCTATTCAGACTCTTTTTGTTGGCGGGGGGGTTCCATATGAATTTTAGACATGCCTAAGGTCTGAAAGAAAGATCTCTCTAAATAACTGGGTACCACCAGCCTGGCATGTCAAGAACACCTGAAAGTCCAGTAAACTTTAGTAGCTGGGTATGCAGTAACTTGACATTTCTATCCACAACTGATGTGTGGGGACTTGTGGTCAGAATATAAGTACCTATTTGTGTAGGTAAAGTCCAGATAGGCAAAAAGAAACATAAAAGTTTGACTTTATATGCTCTCTTCTTCCTGAATACTATAAAAAGGTGAAAGATTTTGTTGACATCTGTAAAAATGAATTAAATTGAAAACAAACCCAGTGCAAACTACCTTTACTTTTACAAATACTTTGTATCAAGATACTCTTGCTAACTTGCTTATAATGTATGTACCTTATGGATTATTTATTTGATAAAATTTCCACCCAAAATAAATTATTTTCAATGATTTTCAATCATTTTCAACATCCATTCACTACAACTCAAATGTATCCCTTATTATTCAATACTCTTCAGGTGAACAAATGATCATGAAAATGATATTTAATAATTTTAGTATTTTTATACTTTTATAGTTGACAATGGTCAACTATGAATAACAATGGGATCATTATCTTCCCTTTTAGATTTTCTATTTTTTCTTTAATTTATGCAGTCAATCATAGCATAAATAATTAAATGTAGGTTGATTATTGGGAAAGGGAAAAGTTTGTATTTTCTGCTCTATCTAGATCTACTTGGGATTTTAGAAAGATGATGATGATATATTTTTAATGCAGGTAGGATAGGTAGAGTGAACATTCTAAATCTATGGAGCCATAAAAAAAGTATAAAGTATTTGTAGCAGGCTGAATGGTGGCGCCTAAAACAATATTATGTCCTAATCTTCAGAACCTGTAATTATTATTTTATATGCCCCCTCTCATTGCCAAAGAGAAAAAGTGATTAAAGGACCTTGAGAAGTTTAGCCCTAAATGCAATCAGAGGGCATTTTCAGACAAAAGAGAAGGAAGCAATGTGACAGAGGCAGAGACTAGCATCATGCAGCCACAAGCCAAGGAATGCCGGAAACTACCAGAAGCTGGAGAGGCAGAAAATGGATGCTTCCTCAGAACTTTCATATGGAGTGGGACCCTGTCAACACCTTGATTTTTGAAATTTGGCCTCCAGAGCTGTGAGAAAACAAATTTCCATTGTTTAAAGCCACCAAGTTTATGACAATTTATATCAGCAACCACAGGAAACTAAGACAGTATCTTAAAGAATATCTGTTTTCAGTTAAAGGATGAAATGACACTGCTTTTGGGGAACTCTAGAAGAAATAAAATATATTCTCTATTTAATAAGTGGTGTTGGGAAAACTGACTAGCCATATGCAGAAAGCTGAAACTGGATCCCTTTCTTACACCCATACAAAAATTAACTCCAGATGGATTAAAGATTTAAACATAAGACCTAACACCATAAAAACTTTAAAAGAAAACCTAGGCAATACCATTCAGGACACAGCCATGGACAAGGATTTCATGACTAAAACACTGAAAGCAATGGCAACAAAAGCCAAAATAAACAAATGGGATCTAATTAAACTTAAGAGCTTCTGCACAGCAAAAGAAACTATCATTAGAGTGAACCAGCAACCAACAGAACGGGAAAACATTTTTGCAAACTACCCATCTGACAAAGGGCGAATATCCAGAATCTACAAAGAACTTAAACAAATTTACAATAAAAAAACAAACAAAACCATCAAAAAGTGGGCTAAAGATATGAACAGACACTTTTCAAAAGAAGACATTTATGCAGCCTACAAACATATGAAAAAATGTTCATCATCACTGGTCATTAGAGAAATGCAAATCAAAACCGCATTGAGATACCATCTCACACCAGTTAGAATGACGATCATTAAAAAAATCAGGAGACAACAGATGCTGGAGAAGATGTGAAGAAATAGGAATGGAACACTTTTACACTGTTGGTGGGAGTGTAAATTAGTTCAACCATTGTGGAAGACAGTGTGGCAATTCCTCAAGGATCTAGAACTAGAAATACCATTTGACCCAGCATTCCCATTACTGGGTATATACCCAAAGGAATATAAATCATTCTATTATAAAGACTCATACACATGTATGTTTTATTGCGGCACTGTTCACAATAGCAAAGACTTGGAACCAAGCCAAATGCCCATCAAAGACAGACTGGATAAAGAAAATGTAGCACATATACACCACTATGCAGCCATAAAAAAGGATGAGTTCATGTCCTTTGCAGGGACATGGATAAAGCTGGAAACCATCATTCACAGCAAACTAACACAAGAACAGAAAAACAAACACTGCATGTTCTCACTTATAAGTGGGTGTTGAACAATGAGAACACATGGGTGCAGGAAGGGGAACATCACCTGTTGGGGGGTGTGGGGGCCCACTGGGGGTGGGAGGCTAGGGGAGGGATAGCAGAGGGTAGAGGAGGGATAGCATTAGGAGAAATACCTAACATAGACAACAGGGTGATGGATGCAGCAAACCACCATGGCATGTGTATACCTATGTAACAAACCTGCACGCTCTGCACATGTACCCCAGAACTTAAAGTATATTTAAAAAAGAAATAAAATATAGTGTTATATTAGAAACATAAATTCTACAGTAAACTAACTGAAGTACCTTTAGGATGACCAATCATCCAAAGATTACAATTGGTAAAATACGCTATTAAAAGTATAGTTGCTGATTTTACAATCATTGAAAAGTTGACCTTTCCTGTCAGTTTGTTTAAAGGTCAATGAGTTAGATTAACTTCACTTATTTAAATAGCATTGGTTTTTGAAGCATAAGCGTCTGACTTTTTGTATTTGGGTTATATACTTCTTTGGATGAATGAGATCAAGATAAAATTACCAACCCACTCTGTCCTGAATCAATAAATTATTCAAATGTAAGGATTTTATTTGAGGGAAAATATAATAAAAAGGGGGAAGCTCTCTCACTGTTATCTCTTTTTAACAAACTATCTTTGTTAAAGATTAACATGCTTGATTAAAATACAGCATTTCTTTTAACGAATAAATATTTTCCTTAATTGCTTTTGGAATGAGGCTATATAAAAATTTATGGTTTTTTGTTTTTGTAACACAAAATACTGCACAAGAAAAACTGAGTTGTCCTAGTTGTCCTGATCGTCCTGGATGCTCAGCTGCCCCAGCTTCTCTAGCCTCTGATGTTCCCATAAATCTTACTTCTCAGAATGGTTTCTTATCAACAGTTTCCTTCTAAGGAGGACTAATAGCCAGCATCTTCCTTTATGAAACACTTGTCATAAACATTAAATTCACAGAGTTTAATACATCCTAAGTAATCTTCATTTGGCCTGAAGATTGAAGCTGAATTACACTTGATGGTTCAGAAAATGATTATGTATAAAACAGAACATCAGACCTTTTCTTCATCAAAGTTCTAATTATCTACTCCTTAAGGGGAAAAAATCAACATGATGTCAAAAACAACAATGAACTCATTTCCTATGAAGAGCAAAACCAGGCCTGATATTTGAAGGACAATGGAAGGTCTGGCTCAGAAAATACAGGTTTTTAGAAACGGTCATTCTAAGGAATAACAGTGTCTTGGGTACCTTCTCACCTCCCTCCTTCCTTCCCATTTCCTGGCTTGCCTCTCTCTTCATTCCCCAAGTATCAGATCTTTTCCTCTAGCTAACTAATGCTCCTACTAAGCATTTTACCCAAGACATACTCTCGGTAAAAAGTCCTGTTCTCTAAAATGTATCTCTTTTCTTCCCCCATCTAAGTTTCATGTTAGATGTTCAAAAATGCTTTCAATATTTTAACAAGCTATTCTTCCTTCTCAAAGATGAAATGTTTACTTTCTCCGTGAAGATCTAACTTTCTAAAAGGAGTAATTTACCTCAACTAGAAAACCCTGCAGTGGAGCAAACTGCCCCTGCCAAGCAGCCAGGCAATCTACCAGCAGAGGTAATTTACTCCTAACAAATCAGGCATTTAAAATACCTATTTTCAACATAGTTTGGCCTCAAGTTTGGACACAGCCCTCAACTTTTCAAAGAAAATAGTAGAATCAATGCTTTGGTGCCCTTTAAGCTCTAGGTGACAGACAATTAAAAACACATCTACTTAAGTAAATACAGATAATTCAGAAGCAGCTACTACCTTTAATTTTTAATCATCACTGATGACAGGAGCTACCCCTCTGGTTTTCTAAGCAATGAGACCCTATCACTCCACACTTCTGTTTAAAAAAGAGTCTTGCCTACAAAATAAGTGCAATTAGCATCTATCCGGCCTTAGAGTTGTATAATATTTCACATCTTTTGTGATGGAAGAAAATTTAAAAGGTATAAAAATGACAGTATTTACAAGGCTGTCTTTTAGAGAGCACTGGGACTGACAGGAGATAGTAAATGAGTGGGGCGGGGAGGGGGCAGTCATTACTCTCTGACCAGTATGGGAAAACAGTAGTGACCAAAAAACTGTAAGAGAGAAAAACAGGGCCAGGCGTGGTGGCTCATGCCTGCAATCTGAAGTGTTTTTTTTTTTTTTTTTTTAATCATTAGAATCACTTGCAGTTACATAGGTAAGGAAAGGAAGGCTGAGAAGAAAGAGGTCAGGAGTTCGAGACCAGCCTGATCAACATGGAGAACCCCGTCTCTACTAAAAATACAAAATTAGCCAGGCATGGTGGCACATGCCCGTAATCCCAGCTACTCGGGAGGCTGATGCAGGAGAATCGCTTGAACCCAGGAGGTGGAGGTTGCAGTGAGCCAAAGTCATGCCATTGCACTCCAGCCTGGGCAACAAAAGCAAAACTCCATCTCAAAACAAAACAAAGAGAGAGAGAAACAATAATGACCAAAATAAAAAAAGAAGTAACATCCTTAAAGTGAAGTAAGATTTTTCCTCCATAGAATCAATGGTAGAGTCATGGCATGGAACTGCAGACTGACAGCTGGCTAAGCAGACATATTCCCTGCCAGTACAGGAAAAAAAGGTAATTGCCCCTGTGACATAGTAAGAAATATATATTTGATCTCTGCCCAGTAACCATGTGCACAGCTTCTAAAACATTTGGAAGTCTCCAAAATGATGTTTCTTTTTGTATATAATTGGATAACTGGTGGCTGGAGGCTCCTGGGTAGTCTCAAGATGGGGGCTGGATGCCAGGGGGACCAATCATGTGATTAGAGGGTTAGGATTTCAGCCTTAATCCCCAAAGTCCTGGGAGAGGGGCAGGACTGGAGGTTGACTAAATCACTAATGGCCAATGACTTCATCAACCATGACTATTTAATGAAACCTTCATAAAAAAACAAAAAACCAGAGTTTGGAGAACTTCCCTCACACATAGAAGATGGCATTCTTAGGGAGGTATAGATGCTTGCCCTGGATCTTGCTCTATGAATCGCTTTCATTTAGCTGTTCTTAGGTTGTATCCTTTATATTAAACAGGTAAACATAAGTGCTTCCCTGTGTTCTGTGCACCATTCTAGCAAATGATCAAACCTAAGGAGGGGGTCGTGGGAACCTCTGATTGATAGTTGCAGGTGAAAAACATTAGTGACAATCTGGACTTGTGATCAGTGTCTAAAGTAAGGGCAATCTTGTGGGACTGAGCCCTTAACTTGTGGGATCTGATGCTGTCTCCAGGTAGACAGTATCAGAATTGAATTGAATTGTAAGACACTCAGCTGGATTGGCTCTGTGGCTAAAACATCCACATATTTTAGTGACCAGAAGTGAAGTATCAGTGTTGGGTGTGCATGTATGAAAGACAAGGCAAGGCTTCTTTTGCCTAATTGGTCCCTGATTCCAGCCCAAGTTCAGGAATAAGAAAGAGAATGCCAGTCTCCTAGCCATGCCACCAGGGTCCTCTGACTGCTACTCGGATGCAGGGAATGCTGAATGTGAAAGAGGTCCTGGAGAACATTTCCTAATGTGGTTCTGGAAAAGACCCAAGTCATTCTAGGTCTAGGGTAATTCAAAGAATCCTAGGGCAGTACAGGCCAGCAGGGAAACTATGAGGCATAAACCAAGAAATAGTGCATGTGAAGTTGTGAAAAAAGATAGCGTGCTTCTGGAAATGCCAGGACCAGAAAACACAGATTATTTACTGTTTAATATATGCCCATATAACTGATAAGTCCTGAATTACTAGATTCAAAATGAGGTCACTGGGCTAGATAGTGTCAGTTTCTCAACCCCCCAGATGCATTCTCCACCCTGCAGTAGTACTGGAGAGAGAAGGCCATCACTTTGGATAATAAAATTAATTTGCAAAATACATAGGGGAAAAATGAGAGATTTTCATGGTTAATTTGAAGGAGAAAGTAAAGAAGAAGGATCCTAGAGGACTGCCAGATTCCTAGCTTCAATAATTGGGTAGATGGTATACTTTCATCAAATGAGAAGGAGAATATATTAATAGAAGAATTTGTTTAGCAGAAAAGATGGAGAATTTCATTTTAGACAAATAACATTTGTGAAGCTTTGGACTATTCTGGTGGCAATGCCAAGAAGGCAGCTGCAGAGATGAGAAGAATATTCACACGAGAGGACTGAACTAAGGACCCCATCTAGGGATTATGGTCACAGGACACAGGGAGAGTATAGAGGGAGACGCCCCACTGCACGGTAGAGGACAGGAGTGGAAGAAAGAACCTAGGGACACTAGCAAACACTTAAGATACAGCCAGAAGAAGAATAGCCTGTGGAGATGTAATAGGTGATATAAGGAGATGTAAGAGAGGGCACCGTTTCAGAAATAAGAGAGTAAGGAGCTTCAAAAATGAAGAAGTTACAATAGTGTCAAATGCAATAGAAAGCTGCAGAAAGCAAGCAATGGGAAAAGAAAAGTCCACTACATTGGAACACTGGGTTGTTGTCGACCCAGCAAGAACATTTTCAGTACACTGATGGGTGCCAGAAGCTTTACTGGGATGCACTAAGAAGGGAATAAGAAATACGAGAAAAACCATTTATTCTAAAACAAACAAACAAAAAAATACACTAAGCCCAAATAAAAGTATCTGCATTACTATACTCCACAAATTATCATCATTCAGAATTCATTCATTAATTCAAGAACACATTTATTAAATATGTACTACGTATCAGGAGCAATAGGAAGCTATTGATATAAAGCAAGGATATAAAGATGAGTAAAAGATGAACCCTGCTTTTGAGGTGTCTGCAGTTAAGGAGGAATATACATCCATTACCATTGTACGCTATGCCTAATAAGACTGCCCTCGATTCTATAATTCACCAGCAACAGAGGACAGAGTCAGCAACAAAATGCCTAGGGAGCATAGCAGTACGAACACTTGTACAGAAATTTCACAGCTGAGACCCAAGGAAGGAGTGGGGATCTGATAGGCTGGGCAGGAGGCAGAGTGGGTATTCCAGGCAAGAAGAATCTGGAAAAGGGCCAATATTGGTCCCAAAATCTGAGAGAAGTTTAGCACATTCTGAAGGATTTTATACCAATCTAAAGATTTGGAAATAAGTTTTGGGCATTTGTTGGGTTTTATTGTTTTTGAGTTTTTTGTTTTGTTTCGTTTTGTTTTTGGTATGTCCTTAATGTATGTGTTAGGTTTGGAAAGCCAGAACTTTGCAGTTTGCAGTTATTTCCAAGGCAGCATCACTACTGGTAAAGAGAAAATAGGCACTAGGAAGGGTAGAAGGGCTCCTGAGATCACACTTATCAACTGAGATCACAACTGAGCACAAACATTTCTTTGAAGTCTCACATTGGTTTCAGAAAAATTCTTTATTCACTCTATATCTATTTTTTATATTAAGCAATGTTTAAAATTAATATAAAATATAATATAAAATACTAAATACTGTCTAAAGTACTAAAGCTTTAATACTGTCTAAATGTTTTAGAAAAAATTGATACTACAAGAAGATGTGCCATGTTTGCCCCCCAAAACACCCCTACCTAGCAACCAATTTCAATATATGTGACCTTGAATAAGTCTCAAACATTAATGTGAAACATGACTTTTGGCTGTGAGAATCAAGAGGGAACTTTAAAGAGGGAAGCAGTGTGATTTGACTTATTTTAAGAAAAACAAGTTCTTAGGAAAAATAAATTTGGCACCATGATAGAAGAAAAAATACTACTACATTCAGAGTTCTAGATTTACATGCTTTGCCTAATAGCAATACTACATTAGTTCCAGTTTGAGTTTTTGGTATCCTTTCCTTTCTACTAATGTTTTTGACCTCTTATATCACACTGGCCCTGTTATAATGAGTCTTTTACTATAAATTACCTTAAATATGTTTTGAAGTAAGCTACACATACAAAACTAGTAAAAAATAAATAAATAATAAGCAGTTAACAATATTATAACAACGTAGAATTAGATTGTAGTAACAGTTATACAACTTTGTGAACATATTAAAAAGCACTAACTTGTACACTTTAAAAGGTGAAGTTTATGGTATGTGAATTATAAAATTATATGTCAATTAAAAACTTTTGTCAAGAGTATCACAAACCACTATGTACATTGTCAATATATACTTTATAACTAACCAACTAATTTAACTAGTGACAGATCTTCAATATTTATGCTAATCCTCAGTTATGCAGCTAGTCTAGATAACAGGAGACTGTTGTACTTTTAATGGCTCATTTCAATGTAATAACCATTTTTTGAAATAATCTTTCAAGGTGAACAACCAAATAATACAAAATTTTTAAGGAACACAATGAAGTATAAAGCATGAATGTAAAACTTAAGAGACAATGTGTAATTTAAAACAAATATAAAGTATCTGCAGAGATTTCCCAAGACAGAAAATCCAAACTTTTATGAAATATAAGTTTGTCTTAAAGCAAAATAACTATAAAGAGGCAACAAAACCACATGGAAAATTTATATTCTATTAATGAGGTGTGACTTCACCACATGTAGACCAACTGTTCACAAACTTAATAAAAGCCATGAATGAACAAAATTCCAGACAAAAAGACTTGAAATATAAAAAGCCAAGTCTTTTTTTATTGTGGTACGCTATTTTAGCTTTAAGACTTCAGAACTTTTAAAATAATAATATGTGTTTTTGCCTTCAATGAGAAACCTCCTTTCCATTTTCTTTATTGGAAGGTAATCTCATTAAATATTATTCTATTTGCAAATCTTTTTTTTTTTTTTTTTTTTTTTTGAGACAGTGTCTCGCTCTGTCACCCAGGCTGGAGTGCAATCTCAGCTCACTGCAACCTCCACCTCCGGGGTTCAAGCAATTCTCCTGCCTCAGCCTCCTGAGTAGCTGGGATTACAGGTGCCTGCCACCATGCCCGGCTAATTTTTGTATTTTTAGTAGAGTTGGGGTTTCACCACGGTGATCAGGCTGGTCTGGAACTCCTGACCTCATGATCCACCCGCCTCGGCCTCCCAAAGTGCTGGGATTACAAGTGTGAGTCATCACATGGGCCCTATTTGCATATCTTTTAAGTGGTATTATGAAGCACCTTTAATAAAAACTATCTTCTTTTTGCAATTGGAAAAGTGGAGGTGGTACACCTACTTCTTAGTTTCTTAATACTTCTTTCTATTTATTTTTCTTCTTTAAGTCTAAATAAAGTAGATCCCTTCTCAAATGTACTTCTTTCACGGAAACAAAACCAGCTTGAAGTGTGACTATATATAGGGCAATTAAATTTTAACCTAAAAATTTAGCTTAAGTTTGACAAATGACACTGGCATAATTGACATACCTTTTACAAAAAACTCAAATGGATTGAAGATTTAAATGTAAAACATAAACCTATATAATTTTTAGAAGAAAGCATAAGAAATTTTTACATCATACACAAAAATCAATTCAAAATGTATCATAGGGCCTAAATGTATCAGTAAAAACAATGGAGTCAATTTGTGACCTTGGCTTAGGCAATGGATTCTTAGATAAAACAGCATACAAGAGACCAAAAATAAATAAATAAATAAATAGATCTTCAATGGAATCTAAAACTTTTGTGCTACAAATGATCATCAAGAAGATGAAAACACGACTCAAAGAATGAAAAAAATGTGCCAATTGTATATCTAATAAATGACTTATACCCAGAATATATTTTAAAACTCTTACAATTCAATAATAAAAAGATTAAAACTAAAAAAATGGACAAAGACTCTGAATAGGCATTTCTACCAACCATGCACCTATATATATACCATATTCTTTTTATGTACATATTGGATATACAAGAAACATATGTCCATACAAATATTGTACATAAATGTTCATAGTAGCATTATTCATAAGAGCCAAAAAGTGGGAACAATCCAAATGTCTATCAACTAATGAACAGACAAAATCTTATACATTCCCATTAATACAACGGAATATTATTCCGCAATAAAAAGGAATGAAATACTGATACATGCTACAACATGGATGAACTTTGAAAACACTGTGTAAGTGAAAGAAGCCAGTGACAGAAGACCACAGATTCCATTTATATAAAATGTCCAGAATAGGCAAATCTACAGAGACAGAAAGTAGATTAGTGTTTCCCCAGGATAGGGGAAAGGAAGATGGGGAGAAATGGAGCATGACTGCTAATGGGTACAAAGCTTCTGCTTGGGGTGATGAAAATGTTCTAAAACTTATTAGAATGATGGTTACATAACTGTGAATCTAACTGAAAACTACTGAATTGTACACCTTATATGGGTGAATCATATGATATGTGAATTATATTTCAGTAAGCCTCTTTAAAAAAAACATAGAAAAAATTTTCATAATCTAGGGCTAGACAAAGAGTTCTCAGACGTGACATTGAAAGTATAAGCCAGAAAAAAGGAAAAACTGATAAACTGGAAATCATTACAATTAAAAACTTTTGCTCTGCAGAAGACATGTGAAGAGGATGGAAACATAATCCAGAGACGGCAAGAAAAGACTTGCAAACCAGATATCTGGCAAAATACAAGTATTTAAAACATATGCATATATAGCATTGTGCTAAATTATCTATTTTTACCTTCATAATAGCTCTAGAAGTTAGATATTATTCTCTCTATTTTAGAGATTAAGAAGCCGAGGTTCAGAAAGAAAAAGAACCTAGACCCTGAGGAGCCATAACCCTCAACTGCCTTTTTGCCCATGGAATCTCTCCATTTCCTCTCCTCTGTATCTCAGCAGGTCTCAGAAAGTCTGAAGGCTAAAGGATATACCCTTAAAAGTCTATTTGTGTATCTACCCATACTCTTACCACTGTAAGTCTTAGAACAGAGTCCACTTATATAAAGAGAAAAGAATTTGCTTTAAGTTCTATCCATGGAACTCAAAATAAGGATGTGTAGTCACAGTAATACATTCAGGTCACCTAAGTAGTGAGTGGCAGAGGGAGAATTTTAAAACAGGGTTTTCTGGCTCAAAAGTAGAGGTGTCCAATCTTTTGATTCCCTAGGCCACATGGAAGAAGAATTATTATCTTGAGCCACACATAAACTACATTAACACTAATAATAGCTGATGAGTTTTTCTTTAAAATTGCGAAAAAATAAATCATAATGTTTTAAGAAAGTTTATGAATTTTTGTTGGGCCACATTTCAAGCTAATCCTGGGCTGCATGTGGCCTGTGGACCCTGGGTTGAACAGGCTTGTTCTAAGGCTTACACTATACTGTTTTTCTATGACTATAATTTCTGTTGCTAAGAGGGACACTATTGTTTAGAATTTAATTTTAGATATTTCAAAGTCTAGATCCTATCAGTAGCTCTCCCTTCAAGAAATAAATTCAATTCCATTTTAATAATTTGTGAGATATAGGATAAAAGGAGGGCCAAGAATTTAAAACAAAAATTTCTTAAAAGAATTATATTTGGAGATATTTCTTTATGACTTTTTAAGTATAGTAAAAGCCAAAAACTATTGGAAAAAGCAAAAGAGTGAAAGGTTATCTAAATATTCTTGGCTCTGAGCTTTTTGGGTCTAAAAGAGTCAGACAAATATTTAGGCAGAGAAAAAAATACATATACATTTAGCTAAATGGTGAGTTAGAACTAGGCCACATCTAATTTTTTCTGTCTCAAAATGCTTAATTTAGAATCCGATTTTAAAAACAATCCTCCGCAGGCCAGGTTTGGCCCTTCCAGTTGGCACCTAGACATCAAAACCTGTGACAATCTGGAACAACTGAAAATAGCTTTGGGTATTCAACTATCAGGCAGTAAGGAAGGTCAAATTTGAATTAATGCATTTTAAGACTGAAAAAGAGGTTTAATACAAGCCTTAAAAGAGAGAAGGAAAAATAAAGAGAATTAAGCAGCTAACTTCTTCCTGTATCTCAGCAGAAGACAGAGTTTGCATACTGTTCCTTTTGCCCTTTTCTTCCATCTAAGGCACTTGGGTTCAGAGCTGTATGCTGCTTCTGCTCTAACTAAATTACAAAGCCATTACTTCAACTTTCTTCTTATTCCTAAGAACCTTCACTGTTCATCCATTCTTTACAGAATAAAGTCCAAATCCCTTGCCTGGCATTCAAAGCCCTTCCGAGTTTGAATTCAGCTACCTCTCTAGTTTTATTTCCCATTATTCATTACCCCCCATCATGAGTCCTCTATTAGAGCCAAACAGATCTACTCACTGTTGAAAAAGCAGGCATACTCTCGTCTAGCCATCTCTGCCAATGCCACCAGCGTCCCTCCTATCCTCCTCCACCTGGATGAATTCTTTCTATCTCCAAGTTCCAGCTGCTGCATGAGTCCTCCCTATTTCAGGATGCACACACACAAAATCTCTCTCTTTCTGAAACCTTATACTGGTTATGTAATGTTCCAAGCTACTCATCCAGGGCTCATCATAAACTTTCCTATTTATCTGATTTCTGTCTTAACTCCTCAAATATATAAGTTCCCTGAGGGTAAGGACCTCAGTTTTCTTTATTCCTATATTTCATATAACATTTAACCAGGAACAAATTAATATTACCTAAGCTTCAGCCAATAAGTTTTAAAGCACTCATGCAAGGATGCTAAACAAATTGATATTTATAAGCCAAAGGGAGGACTATATATCATCAAAAAAATTCAGTGTTTCACTGTTTTCACATTTCATATAAGACAAAAGTCCCTTTAGTCCCTTTAATCAAAATAAAACAAAGAATTCCTGATGTGTTATCAAGCCAAGAGCGTGTAACTACTGAAGACAAAGTTATTTGCACCAGCTGAAAAAGGCAGCAATAAGTTTAATCGCGGCAAGTAGGTTTCTCTGCTTGACTCTGCATAAAATATGACTGTGCTGCACCCTACAGTCTATGGAAGAAAAGAATTATAAGCAAGCACATTTAAAAACTAATCAATGTTTGGGCAGAAATAATTTTCCTGCTGTTTTAAAAGTACTAATCAATTTTCCTCCCAATGTTGTCATTACATACTTAAAATATACAGTTGGGCTGTACTGGCAATCACCAGTACATATTAAGAAATAGAGCTTTGCACTCCTTTTCCTTATTCTAGAATCAAAGAAAGTAACATGAATGTCTATAAAACCATATAGCTCTATAATCTAATCACTGATCCTCTAAAAAAAAAACTCTCCATAAAGATAGAGAATCAACCATTGTACTCATTGAGTCCTATCTGTGAGAACACAGCTGAGTTCTGGAATGGGTCTTAATAAGCATTGCATGTTCAACCTGGGAAGTTCCTTTTCAAGAAGTAAGCTATCAGAAGATATATACAGATAAAAAAAAGTCTTGGACTCTGGCAATTCCAAGCTGACTCACAATATGTAGATCCAGATTCCCAATTCCAGATTACTAAATTCCATTTCTGCCATGGGGTCCACACTGGAAAAATTCCAGGTTCATGTACTGTGATGATTAATTTCAAGTGTCAACTTGACTGGATTAAGGGATACTCACAGAGCTGGCAAAGTATTATTTCTGCATATGTCTGTGAGTGTTTCCAGAAGAGATTAACATTTGAATCAGTAGACTCAGTAAGAAACATCCTCCCTTACCCAAAGTGTGTGGGCACCATCCAATAAGCTGACAGCCCAGATAGAACAAAATAGAAGAAAGGCATATTCTCGATAGAACAAAAAAAAAGAAAGGCATATTCTCTCTCTCTCTCTCTCTCTCTCTCTCTCTCTCATCCTTTCCTTCTAAACAAAAGCAATAAATTCAAGAGCAGCTTCCTACTTCTTAAAAATACTTCTGGGAGCTTTCAGAGCTTTGTTTCCTTGGGACGACTGCTTGTGAGCAACAGATTCCTATCTGTCATAGTTAGAGCCAATCATTTATTTCTAACTAACAAGATACCTGAAAAGATATTCCAGTCCTGAAATATTAGCTGGCCTGGAAAAAAAATGGACACATGATTTCTGGCTAGAACAGAAAAGAATAAGAAGTCACAGGATGTGATCAAAAAGCAGATTATCCAGGGTGTCCCTAGATACCCCCTGAATAATGTCACTGTGATTTAGAGTAAGAGCAGAGATGTTCCAAACAAAACAAATATTCAGGAGAAAAGACTTGTCTCTAAAAAATGTTTTTGGAAAGAGACTATAGAACTCCTGATCATATTCTCTACTTAAAAATATATTCACATCCACAATAATATGCTGTTAAGCTAGCTTCTATGATGCAGAATCGGCTAAGTGGTGGGGCTAGGAATGGCAACATGATCAATAGAATAAAAAGGCAAAAATGAGAAGAGGAAATTCTTAGGAGAAGTCTGTGGTAGAGAGAAGTGGACAAGATAAGAGATCAGTTGGTAAGAAGGTACAGCAGGTGAGGATAAATAAAATGCATGGCTGATGGTACAGCATCTTAAAGGGGAATAAAAGAGCCACAGATGCAAGGGCAGCTGAATAGAGAGGAAACAGGGGAATTTATATGAAATATTGGGGTGAGCTATGTATCTCCTTCATGTTATTTTAGAAATACAAATTAAAAATTTGAGTTATTCTAAAAATACTTTATAGCTTACCCCTATGACTGGCTCTGCAGATCATAGCCTCAGTAAATTAGCAAGGGTCATTATAGAAAATACTAAAAGCACAGTGAGATGTCAATACTCAACATAACTCGTTGCTTAAGAGCTAAGGAACTGACCACTATACAATAGTCTTTCAGAGCAGGATGCAAATCCATGTCTAAAACAAACTACAAAGAGCTTCACATCATGGATTTAGTATTCCTCCCAAACATTCAAAACCCTGCTCTGCAAAAAAAAGAAGAAAGAAAAAGAAGAGAAGAAGAAGAAGTTTCTCATAAAACTAAACTACTTACCTTATGACCTGACAATTATTCTTTTGTGCATTTATCCAATAGAAAAAAAAAACCTATGTTTACACTAAACCTGTACATGAATGTTCATGACAGCATTATTCATAATAACCCAACACTAGCAACATCCCAAATGTCTTTCAATAGGTGAATGATTAAACGTACTATGTCACATTCATACAATAGAACGCTACACAGAAATGAAAAGGAACAAACTACTGACATATGAGAAAACTTGGATGGATCTCAAGAACATTATGTTTAGTGGCGGGAAAAGAGCCAATCTCAAAAGTTACATACTGAGTATTAAGTGCATATTGTATGACTGCACTTAATAACATCCTCAAAATGATAAAACTATACAGATGGAGAAAAGATAAGTGGTTTCCAGGAGGAGAGGAGAACTGGTAAAACATAAACCAACTTAGAAATAAGACTGCACTTCTACAACCACCTGATCTTCAACAAACCTGACAAAACAAGCAATGGGGAAAGAATTCCTTATTTAATAAATGGTGCTGGGAAAACTGGCTAGCCCTATGTAGAAAATTGAAACTGGACCCCTTCCTTACACGTTATATAAAAAATAACTCAAGATGGATTAAAGACTTAAATGTAAAACCCAAAACTATAAAAACCCTAGAAGAAAATCTGGGCAATACCATTTGGAACATAGGCACAGGCAAAGATTTCATGACAAAATCACCAAAAGCAATAGCAACAAAAGAAAAAATTGACAAATGGAACCTAATTAAACTAAAGAACTTCTGTACAGCAAAAGAAACATCATCAGAGCAAACAGGTAACCTACAAAATGGGAGAAAATTTTTGCAATCTATCTATCTACCAAAGGTCTAATATCCAGAATTTATAGCAACTTAAACAAATTTACAAGAAAAAAACAAACAACCCCATTAAAAGGTGGGCAAAGAACATGAACAGACATTTCTCAAAAGAAGACATTTATGCAGCCAACACACATTTGAAAAAACGCTCAACATCACTGATCATTAGAGAAATGCAAATCAAAACCACAATGAGATACCACCTCATGCCAGTCAGAATGGGGATTATTAAAAAGACAAAAAACAACAGATGCTGGTGAGGTTGTGGGAAAAACAGAAATGCTTTTACACTGTTGGTGGGAATGTAAATTAGTTCAACCATTGTGGAAAACAGTGTGGTGATTCCTCAAAGATCTAGAACCAGAAACACCATTTGACCCAGCAATTTCATTACTGGGTATATTTCCAAAGGAA
The DNA here is from genome assembly GCF_030222135.1 of Aotus nancymaae. NCBI lineage: Eukaryota > Metazoa > Chordata > Mammalia > Primates > Aotidae > Aotus > Aotus nancymaae. Next base: position 53,607,669 of record NW_026988431.1, on the reverse strand, counting down.
TATAAATAATTCTATTACAAAGATACATGCATACTTATGTTTACTGCAGCACTATTCACAATAGCAAAGACATGTAATCAATGCAAATGCCCATCAATGATAGACTGGATAAAGAAAATATGGTATATATACACCATGGAATACTATGCAGCCATAAAAAAGAATGAGATAATGTCCTTTGCAGAGACATGGATGGAGCTGGAAGTCATTATACTCAGCAAACTAAGGAAGAAACAGAAAACCAAATACCGCATGTTCTCACTTGTGAATGGGAGCTAAACAATGAGAAGGTATGGACACAGGGAAGGGAACAATGCACACTGGGGCCTGTTGGGAGGTGAGGTCGAAGGAGGGAGAACAATAGCAAAAATAGCTAATGCATGCTGGGCTTAATATCTAGGTGATGGGTTGACAGGTGCAGCAAAGCATCAAGGTATACATTTACCTATGTAACAAACCTGCACATCCTGCACATGTATCTTGGAACTTAAAATTAAAATTAAAATTAATAATTAAAAACTGGCAAAAAAGTGAATGTCAATTCTGTAGTCCAGTTAACATTATTGTACCAATGCTAATACCTACTTTTAATCTTTTATTAAAATTATTCATAATGTTATCATTGGGGGAAGCTTAGTGAAGGGTTCAAGAGACTCCATGTGCCATTTCTGCAAGTTCCTGTGAATTTACAATCATCTCAAAAAAAATGCATTAACATTGTTTTTAGAATTCATAAAATTAAAAACAAGAACAAGGTATGTCTCAAACTACATTTCCAGTCTCACCTGTACAATCCCAAATACCTTAAAATCCAGCCACAGTGGATTCCCCATAACTCCAAGAGTATACCAGGCACCCTCTGAGCTCCATGCCTGTCTTCAGGCTATCATTTCTGCCTAGAATGCCCTTCCATACCACCTTGCTTTCTCTGAACTTCATCATATCCCAAGGCAAAGCTAAATGACATCTCAGAAAAGTCTTACCTGGCCTGAGTTCCCTATCCCAACAAGCAGAGTCCTATTTCTTCTCCTCCACTGCCACTGTACATAGCAGTGTAACCATTCAGAGAGTAAAACATTTCACCATACTCTAGTTAGTTAACTCAACATTCCCTTTCCTTAATAAACTATGAGTACCCTGAATAAAATGAACATATACTCATCTTTACATCTCTAATCTATCCCACAAAGCCTGCTACATAGGTGGTATTCAATAAGTAAATTCAATTGTATTTTCATTACAAGTCATTATACCTGACTTGTATTGAAAATACTATATTCCCAACTGCAATCAATATAAAAACTAGTGACTATCATTAACTTCATAAATAGTACTTGTAGAACAATACAGGGTACCCACTCTAGCACCATTCCCCAGCTGGGGAAGCAAGACCGCCAACAATGCCTGGAACACGTCAGGCATATTGTATACATTTTACTGATGAGAAAACAAAATCTCAGAGAGCTTAAGATTCCTTAAGATAACACAGGTGCTAAATAAGAAATGGTTGACACTCAAATCTAAATTTCTTACATGTCTGCTCATTGTTTCGCACAGATCCTGAGCTTCTCACAAACAGCCTTTCAGACTCTAGAAGCTGGCCTAACAGATTACTGGGTGGGGAGGATTGGGGGGGACCCAGTGGTCAGGGGTGAGAGGGAGAGACATCTAATTAGCTCCCATGAGGGTCCTGCCCACCTGCTCCTCAAAATCCTTTTTGTATCAGCCTTTGTGTAGCAGAGGTCATGCTAGTTAGCTTAAATTAACTTGGAATAATATTTGAAATAGAATGTCTTAACTATATAATTTTGAACTGTTTAAGCTTAATTCCACTCAAATTAAATCATGATACTGGGGCATTACAAAGGATTACTGACAAAAGGAAAAAATATATGAACAAAGCCTCTACTGCCATCAGCTCACATTCAAATCACACTTAATATTCCCTTGTCCAAACTCATCACTAATTTCTTTTTGATATTTCAATACATATCATGTATAGTGATCAGATCAGGGCAATTAGCATATCCATCATCTCAAACATTTATCATTTCTTCGTGTTAGGAACATCCAAGTCATCACTGATTGTAGTTAAAAAATTAAGTCAGACCATACATAAATTGACTTTTACATATGTGTCCACCGATGAAAACCCTGGGCTCTCCCTAGCAACTATGAAACATGTATAAACAAGAGCATTCCAATCCATCCAATATTAAATCCTCTTGGGTGCTGTCCAAGGTATGTGCAGGCTGCAGTTGGTACTGTTCAGCTGAATTTCATCTTCGACACCTAACACAGTTCCTGGCATGGAATTCAGGAAATGTTTTTGTTGATTTATAATCTGTGCTAAAGTGGACAATTAGAAAGCTGCTTTAAATAGTTTTTAAATATTCTTTAAGTCTACTACTGCTGTAATCTTATTCATGCTTACAAGTAGCAGACAAGACTACTTTTAAACTACTTAAAGTAGTCTTAAAATTGCGTGAGAAGACATAACATCAATATTCAACAGAAAAATAAAAGCTTTGAGTACAATTTTTAGGTCTTAGTTTTCTCCACTGCAGCAGGTGTAACAGTAGACTGAGGATAGACTCTGACCTATCACCTCACATGACTCTTAAGACCATAAAATTTGCCAAAAAATGGAAAATCCTCAGATTTTAGAGCAACAAAGCATAATTATGATTTATCTTGTTTCTCTTCCATTAATCTGAATATATATATCCTAAACTTTCAGGGTATGGTGGGAATAACATAAAATACTCCAGTTTACAAATGACTTTCCTTCATGGCTTTAACCTACCTGAAACTTATGACTCCACTAGGAAATTTCAAGTGCTTTTTCTTTCTGATGTAGTACTAGATTATGGTTAAAGGCTCAGGGTCAACCCTTCCTTGGTAAGATTATTAGGGGATTAAATGAGCTAATCCATGTACAGCACAGGGACCACAGTTGGTTCAGGGTTGGCATTCCATAATAGTAGCTATAACAAAGACTGTAAGGATGATAAGAAGGATGGTAACAATAGAAAATCCTTAGGCTTTGTTTTTAAAACCACTATACTCAAAGAAATGTCTAAGCAGAGAACAAAGTCAGCTCACAAAGCCAAGATTCATCATGCCAAGCCTTTTGGGATTTCTTCTTGTTTTCTCAATTGCCCTAAGGATCTCAGCTCTGCTTAATGTGACAGGCCAATACACTTTGCTTCCCATGGCTGAGACGCAGCTGTCAGGCTGTACCTTTGCAAGTTGAGGTGCAGCATGTGTGAAAGAAACCCTAAATGTGTTAGAGAACAGGCCAGAAAAGGCATGCCAATGGGACAAAAGCTTGGGATTTTTGCTCTCTTTAATGACCTGGAAAATATCTGTGTATTCATCCCCCACATCCCACCTCCTGATAAACCGAAGCTGCTGCTCCCTTAGTAACTTTACCTCCCAAACCCTCTTAATGCTCAACCATATCTCTGCCAGCTGACAAGAAGAGCTGACAGGCTACAAATGAAATCCTGTTCCAGCCTGTCTACCTGCAGGATGAGAAGGGAGTTAGTGAGGCAAGAAGGAAACAGAAGGCCCTGATAAGGGAAAATCAGCCATGTTTTAAAGGTAGATGGGAAAAGAGTAAATTGTATCTAATGTCCACTCAAAAACACGAACGCAAAAGTGCCTCCCTCTCTGTTAGTTGAGTGAGTTGTCTTCCAGCCTCCTTAACCACAGTTTTCCTTTGTTTTAATCAGAAGAGTGTGAAAACAGAGAGTGTCTAAATCAGAGATGGGACAAAGGACAAAGCCTAGAAATGTCACTTCTGACGGCTACTTGAGGACAGAGAAATGAAGTAGGTACATGCCACTTGTGCTCTCTTGTTTCACTGGATTCTCTCATTGACGTATTACACATTTATTGAGCATTTGTTGGTGCCATATACCACAGAAACAGGCATAAAAGCCTAGGTCTTTTTATCAAGGATGGAGTTTCTTATCTAGGCCTTTTATTTAGGTCTTTTTATCTAGGGTAGAGTTTTGCTAAACAAAAACAAGGAGGAGGGCATTCCAGGTAAAGGAAACCCAAGGAAAAGGTAGGGAAACAACAGGCAGAGGCAAGCAGCAAGCACAGGGCACGTTCTGGAATACCGAGACCACAGCCCTCCACTGCTTGCTCTTCCTTGTGCCAGTGACAACATGTATCATGTTCTCACCATGTGATTTCCTTGCCCTGAAATTACTGCTTACTTCTAATCACTGGTCTCCTTTACTAAGTTAAGAATGACCGTCCTGTTGGAGGTACAGGGATCCAGGTAGAAATGTTTAAATTAGGAGTTTTTCTTTTTAAAAAAATACGCATTTTCTCAGAATATCTGGATATTTGCTACTTAGTTTTGGCATTCTGACCACCTATTATAATAAAGGTGTTTGGGTGTTTTGCTCTGGGTTAGCTTTTAGTGGCTCTACCTATTTCTATATGCTGAAAGGTTCCCTTTTCTCGAGGTCTGAGCAGGTTTATGGAGTCTCCGGAAAAATGCAGGAGACTCAAGAGCTGTGCCTGGGCAGAACATGTAGGTGGTACCATGACCATGTGTGCCAGGTGTGAATAAGGCTCACTTCCTACCAAAAATTACAATCTCTAGCCACCCCCAGCAATACTTGCTAGCCCCTTTTTATGCCTTTTCTCCGTACTACCTAACACTATCTAACCGACACCACTTTTTACTTATTTATTGTCTATTGCTCTGTTTTAGAGAATAAAGGATTTTTCCTATTTTGTCACCATTGCATCCTTAGCACCCACATAATGCCTGGTATATTGAAGGCATTCAGTAAGGACTTGGTGAATGCTTGCCCAGTGTATGAATTCCATAGGATAGTCCCAATTCTAAACACTGTCACACTGTCCATATAAACACCATACACCTATTCTTAGATCAGTTGTCATGACTTAAGGATTGGTAAATATGGTCAAGCAAGGCATGAAATACATACATGGTAAAGTAGCAGGTAAAGTAGCTTAATACCTGCTATTTGTAAAGATGCTTAAACACTATCCTTATATAGATAGCATCAAAAAACACTAACTCACTAAGAGCTTGGACGACCCCCCCCTACCACCACCAGCACCAAGTCTCATGCTGAAATGTAATCCCCAATGCTGGAGGTAGGGCCTGGTGGGAGGCGTTTGGGTCATGGGGGTAGATCCCTCATGGCAGAGGCTGGGCACTGTCCTCAAAATAATGAGTGAATTCTTGTGAGATCTGGTTGTTTAAAAGTGTGTGGAGCCTCTCCCCTACCTCTCTCCCTTACTCCTGCTCTTACTATGTGACATGCCTGCTCCCACTTCACCTTCTACCTTGAGTAAAAATTCCATGAGGCCTCCCTAGAAGCCAAGCAGATACAGTGCCATGCTTGTACAGCCTGTAGAACTATAAGCCAATTAAGCCTCTTTTCTTTATAAATTATCTAGCCTCCGGTATTCCTTTATCAAAACACAAGAATGGCCTAATACACCCACTGACCCATCTGGTTTCTACATACATTAATCTGTTTCAGTCATTAGTCAATTAGATATAGTATATGCAGAGGCCTGCATGAAAACACAGTTTAATAGCCATCACTTTGTCAGACATTATTATTTGGCCACATACTTTTATACTTTCTATCTTATCTCTCCAAGTGTCATCTTTAAAAAGTAGCAGTCTTTCTGGATATTAGAGTATACACACATTTTCCCCAGTTCTGTAACTCCTACCCTTAGGAGCTTAAAATACACACACATACACACACACACACACACACACACTTATACCAAAATACTTTCCCGATATTCATTTTGTAAATCAAGGCATGCCACCCCTACAAGAGAGGGAAAAGAGAAGGTAACAAGAAAAGTATTATTGGTCAATCTAAAGAAGACTCTTTACATTATTTTTTTTAAAAAATCAGCCAGTAAAAAAGCATCTCAGAGGACAACAGGAGGATGTCTGCTGGAAGCCAGTGACCATATTTGCAGATGCAAAATTCCATTACCTCCCCATTGGCCTCAGCAACATTAGTCTCTGGTCAAAGAACCACAGCAGGAGAGAGTGAGCTATCCTCCTAAACGGGCAAGGAAAGCAGCCAAGCAAAAAAAAGTTTGAGAAAGAACAATGGTGTCCTAGTGAGAAAGTGTGTCAAGTAGGCCAGTATTGGAACCACATTTTGTCACACACAAATCCGTAATTGTTCTTTTATATTTTCTTTTATCCTTTCTTTCCCCCTTCTTTTCTTCGCTTGGCCCTATTCAATATTACTGTCATTTCATGTATGTTTTTTTAAACCATGATATATTTGTTCAATTATCTGCAGACCTACAGCCTCTTCATCAAATTAGCTGATTTCTATTTATAGTTGATAATTCTGTACAGGAGATCTAATAAAAATTCTTGGTAGTGATAAAACTAAGTCAAATTTTGCAATGCTGTTTTTCATCCAGGGACTGTTGCCACTATCCAGTAAATTTGTTTCAATGAACGTTGTAAATGTACATTTTCTTTTGAAGATAGTACTTTTAAATAAGAAAAACCAGACAGTGGTACCAGCAGATACCACTTCCACAATTTGTTTCACTCCCTACTCCAAAATCACATTACTTTAAAAAATGAACTTTAACAGACAAAATGATAGAATAAATCTAAATGGACTTTGAATAATGATTCTATCAGGAATGGAATTCATCTGCTTAACAGTGACATTTTTGTAATTATTAATAAAGCTCCATATTCATTAATTTTATTAAACATCTTATTTCATTTACTACACTTAATTTACCAACTATTCTAATGGCCCCTAAGGATGTTAGAAAGCATAACAAAAGGAAAAGTTAAAACAAATTGCATCTTTAAGCCAGGGTCTAACAAAGACCCCAAACCACATTCTGAGCCATGGGCCAAATTCCATATTAGAGTTCAAACTACAATTTACCATGTTTTTTTTAACATTTAAGGTTTGAATACCCAAACGCCAGTACAACGTCAATCATGAAAGCCTCCTCATTTTACTCATCTCAGAGGTAAGACTACTACTTTTACCTACAGTGGAGTCATGTCTGAAAACAACGGAATCCTGACTGTGATGCCAAGGCATGGGTAGTCGGGCCAACCAAGAGTCCCAAAATTAGCATCTTCTTGCAGTGCAAGGTCTGGCAGGCACCACAAGTCTAGGCAGAAAGTGATCAGATCCATGCGGATCAGCTAGGCAGTGAGGAACATCCATGTTTCAAAAGTCTGAGCAGGAAGAAAAACTCTCATCTAGAAAATTCAAAGGTTGGCAAAACCAACCAGAATGAGAAGGGACAATGATCTCTGTTCATATAGCTGAAGCTGGCTGCATCCTGCCCTATTTTATAGCGGTTACTAGACATGAGTGTGGAGGGTTCACAAATAGCCAGAGTAAAGGGAGCTAAGAGCCTTTGTACATTTATCTCCTGTTGCTAAAATTACTACAAATACCATTGGCTCAAAAAAGTGTCACATCTGACACTGTTTTAACAGTACAACCATTCTTATCTTTCTTCTTATCTTGTCATATTCTATTGATTTAATCAGCACTGCCAGGCAACAAAGTTAAACATTAGTTAACAGTGCTGCCCTTAGTGACTTTGGAAAAGTTACTTAACATCTCTAACCTGTTCCACTGTCTTTAACATAAGGGAGGTAGCAATACTTGTCTTGAGATCAGAAGATGCAACAACGCATGAAAGCACTTGGCACTGTCCTCAGGTATAGTAAGCAACTAATACTAGTGAGTTGCTATTGTTAACAGTATTTTAGGTGAGACCGTAAGAAAATGACACTTTTTTAGGTCAAAATTGTCTAATATTGGCAATTTCATATTGATCTAAAATTTGTATCAATCATCATGATCAATTTGTTAATATTATTAATAATATTATTATTGGAGAGAAACGGTGGCTCACGCCTGTAATCCTAGCACTTTGGGAGGCTAAGGTGGGTGGATCACAAGGTCAGGAGATCAAGACCATCCTGGGTAACATAGTGAAACCCCATCTCTACTAAAAATACAAAAAAAATTAGCCGAGCTTGGTGGCATGTGCCTGTAGTACCAGCTACTTGGGGGGCTAAGGCAGGAGAATCACTTGAACCTGGGAGGCAGAGGTTGCAGTGAGCCAAGATCACGCCATTGCATTCCAGACTGGGCAACAGAGTGAGACTCCATCAAAAATATATATATATCTTATGGACAGATTTTTGACACCTTAAAGTTCTACTTTAGGATCTCAAATACTCAAATTTCAACTGGGAAATGTAGACAAACAAATTACCCACTGCAAATGGCTATTTATCCAGCTATCTATCTATGTATTTGTCTACCTTCCTAAAAAGATGTGTCAGGAATAGAGAAAGCCAGCATACATCAGGATATAAGAATGTTACATGTAACTGAGCTGACCACAGATTTTTCTGACACACAGTTTAACCATCTGAGCCACCATCATATTTATGACACTGTATGAGGCCCTGTGAGCATAAAATGGAATTCCAAATTAAGAAAAGTCAAGTTAAAGTATGAATATTTAGAAATCCCTAAAGGAAGAATTTCAAAAATACTAAGCTGAGGGAAATAAAGTGAGGCCCAAAGCAGGAAAGAGAGTATAAAAATATGAGACTTTAAAAAAAGTACATAAATATATAAGGCATGAATCTTAGAAGAGTTTTTTTAAATTAGTCTCATAATACTAAAATGGAACCATCTCCTGCTCTTGTTCTGAAAAACATCAATCTATACACATTGTACGTGCAGACACAAAATTATTAGTTTCCAAAGAGGTTTTCAGTGACAAAGCTTTGATTTGTGGCCATGATCCTCATGATGGAGGTACAGTAATCCATCCATATTCTCTCATATGGCACCCTTTATGACCGAGGGCCTACAATTGTCAGGTGAGGAGCCAGATTAAAAGATCAGACTTAGGCCGTATGATGAGAAAATGGACATGTACAGGATTCTAGCTTATGACCTATATCCCTCATTAGGGAATTCCTTGCCCTAATCACACACTAATGGTGCTAAAATATGCATTCAAAATACCATCAACCTTATGGTTCAGTACTTTAATAAGCACTCTTAGTTCAGGCTGCTATAAAAAAGTACCATAGGCAGGTAGCTAATACACAACAGAAATTGATTTCTTATAGTTCTAGTGGCTGGAAGTCCAAGATCAGGGAGCCAAAACGGTCAGGTTTCAGTTAGGGCTCTCTTCCAGGTTGCAGACTGCCTATGTCTCATTCTATCCTCTCATAGGAAAAAGAGCAAACTAACTCTCCACCCTCTTCTTTTCAGGGCACACTAATCCCATTCATGAGGGTTCCACACTCCTGATCTAATTTTGTCCTAAGGGTCCCACCTCCAAATACTATCACCTGGGGGATTAGAGTTCAACATGTGTATTTTGGGGACACAAATATTCAATCTATTGCACACTCATAATTTTATGACTCTTTTTGAAATTCAATGAGAATTCTGTCTCGATATGAAATGCATAATAAAAGTAGGAGTCCTGGTCTCTCGATATTATGTCCACAATGATTCAAATAAGCCAATTTACAGAATAAATCAAAACTCGTCATTAGTACTGAAAGGCATTCTTGTCAAAGGCTCTAGAGTCAAGATTGCCTGGATTTAAATCCTAGTCTTGGTAGCTATAGGGTCTTAAATAAATTGTAGTACCTTTCTGTGCCTCACTTTCATCATCTGTAAACGGGGGGTACCAACATGCTTGCTTCATAGGATTCTTGTCAGAATTAAATGAGCTAATATATAAAAAGCACAGCATACTTGGCATATGGTAAGTGTTTAAGAAATGATTACAATTAGTATTATACTAATTATTTCTGGACATTTCTATATTAATAATGATATAATAAATATGGAAAATGAAAAATGAAATTTATAAAGAATCATTATACATGAAGATAAATTAAAAGTATAAACATAATCATTTAGGCCAGGCACAGTGGTTCATGCCTTTAATGCCAGGAGTTTGGGAAGCCAAAGTGGGCGGATCACTTTGAGGTCAGGAATTTGAGACCAGCGTGGCCAAGCAAAACCCTGTCTCTACTAAAAATACAACAACAACAACAACAACAAATTAATACATTTGTATAATATATTAAGAAATACAAAGTGTTACTTTGTACTAATACATCATCTATCAACTATTTTTGAAAATTCACTACTCTAGCCATCTGTAATCAAAAAGAACATTAAGAAAAATCAAAGAAAGTAAATAACTAAAGAATAGATAACATTAACTGGTTTCCTATAAATAAAAAGTCCCCTGCATTTCATCTCAACAAAAGCTATACTGGCAACCTTCCAGGAGTCCAGTGCCTTTACAAATTGTGCATACTAATTTATGTAAAGCAGGCTTCTTTTTTTTCCTCTTGAGATAACAGAAGGTAGTTATTTCTCTTTACAAGTAGGGACCTTTGTTTTTTCTACTTAGTCTTCTAAGATTCACTTTTCATATTGCTTTTTGGTCTCATGGTTTTTATTTATATGTTTTCCCCTTCTGATCTCATTTTATTTTTCTTACAGATAGTTCTTTTTAATTAGTTTTTCCTTTTAGATATTCTCATTCAACTTTTCTTAATTTTACATTCAATTTTATGCATCAAGGCCGAGAACACTGCCTTGAATGTAAGAGACACTCTACTATTTGTTAAATAAATGTAACAAAGCACCTGCGGTCAGCCCAGCCATTTGCAACATTCTTACAAATGGGTGCATGCTAGCTGTCATTGCTACTAATACATTTTCACCATGATGTAACTATATACATCACCCCTTACAGTAGGGTAACTTCTGTTTGACAACATTTCACAATTGAGATATGCCTTCCAATTTGCATTGCTCATGTATACTTACTATCATAATGCTTGACAAAGTTAGGAAAGAATAAATAGGCAATTATTTTAAAAGACAGAGACTTTTAAAGAACTTAAAGACAATGACATAATATTAAATAACAAATGCACATATCAAAATTTTGGACTCAGAAACACTCTTGTTATACATTTATTTTTTCTAATACATGTAAAACATAACATATCTTTAGGAACTTTTTCTTCAAGGACCCTAATCATAGGAGGTGACCTATAAGGTACAGCAATAACTAAAGGAGCAAAGATAAGAGAAGACAAGAAATTTTGGTTTATTCAAATGACAGAGTTCTGGATCATGGGATGACCTCATATTGTCTTTTTAAAAACACTAATTTCTTTATACAAAGAATATTTCATTTGGTGATTTGCCAAGAAGTGTGCTTTTAGACAAAGAAGCTGAAAGGAAAATATTTCAAAAGAACGAAAATTGTGTTGAGTAATTTACCCTTAATCTTAAATAATTTATAAATTAATAAATGGTCCTATAAAAAAGTACAAAAACAAAACATTTACACATAGTATAAATCTTTTTCAATTTATTTTTTTTAACCTAGAGGGTGTATGCTATAGTGTGAGGAATACAGGCTTTGCGACCAGAAGACTTTATTTCTGATCCCACCTTTGCCTCTTTGCTCCTTAGATTATCAAGATAATTAAATTTTTATATAGATAATATATGTAATGCAGTACCTGATATATACAGTAAGAACTCAATGACTAATAATACCATTACTAGTAAAAAAAAAAAAAAAAAAGAATTAAAAGAAGGCACATTAAATATATATTTAGTCTTGTCCCTTCCCAAAGTTCTACTAGAAAATAATGAGATTAAAGATAAAGAAGTCCACAAATATCATGAAAAAAGGAGAAAAATCAGTAAAAACAAAATTTTAGAAGGTGGAAAACAGGTAGATGTGTCATAACTAAATTAGCAGAGCTGAGAAAGCTGAATCCTAGGTCCACTGCAGGACTCTTAGCTGTATCATTTTAAATCAAAATTTATCCAAAAAGATCTACTTACTTTTTGTGGTTTTATTATATTAAAGCATCCCTGTCTTTAAAATGTCAGCTAAGCAAGAAATTTTTTTAAGGATTACATATGAAAACTGCAATCTATTGCTTCAAAACTGCAATCCATTGCTTCAAATACAGAGAAAATGATTCTAATATATTTGAATTTTTTAAACTGCAGAAAGTATAAAAACATGATTAGGGTTAGGCAGCATTTTTTTATTTTTCCATTTTTTTTTAATTGTATGAGCACTCTCTAAGGAAACAGTCTTTATTTGCATTTTTAGAGTGAACACATATATGAAAAAACGCTGCAACAGGTTGATGCAATGCTCAGTCCCTTAAGTGACATCCTAGGAGGAAAGTCAAGGACCTTAGGGAACAGAGTGGAATGCAAACAGAAATTACCTGCGAGTCACCTTCAAGAGCAAATGACAGGGCCTTGCTGCAGCCATTCCAAGAAGTGTCTTTGCTCTTGGTAAACACCAAGTAAACAAAATGCCGTACTGCTTATTTAAAACAAATATGATGTTGCCTACACTGTTGTGCAGAGAAGGAATTTTGGTCAGACCATGACAGAAAAAAAAAAAGGCAGATGGTGAAATGGAATTAAAAGCATAGTTCTTTGTGTCTAGGAACATTTCACTGGCGATACTAACTGTATGATACAGACGTTAACCAGAACAGTAGTTTATGTTTCTCTTCCTATCCCCAAAGAAGCACAACAGATGCAAAATGGAGGAGGGTATTGTTTACTAGGTTATTTCAGTGCAGCCTGTGGGAATGAATACACAGTGAGCAGTGCCCTCAGCTGTATTCCCCAGGGTTTCGTATGTTGCACGATGCTTATTTACAGGAGGATTTGACAAAAGAGAGTTAACTACTAAAGGTATCCAAAAAAGGCCTGAGAAAATCTGGTAAAAATGTATAACCCTGTATTGCTACTGATAGGAGTAGTAGTTGATGAAAATATGGGGTTACAAAGGCTTTCAGGATAGACTACTAAATCAGTTAGCCACTAAATTGACAATCCTCAAAGAGCAAGTTAGGCTCAATAAGTAAGATTTTTTTATGATTATGTGTTCTGGTTCCCAGTATCAAAACATATACACACCAAGGGGTGAACACCTGGAGAGGAATAGGGGGAGGAAAAGATGTGTGCTTTTGAGGGCCAGGAGGGGTGATTCTCATCCATCGAACACTGTCTTGTTCTTGTTCAGAAGCACTAGTCTACAAAATACAGGCTCTCTTCCCAGCTGTAAAATTCAAGAATGTTCTCTATCTTGCACTACAAATGGGGGTATAAACTAGCTCAAACAATTTGGAGAACAATTTAGTAATAGCTAGTAAGGTTTAAGGGGTGTATATCTTATTACCCAGAAATTCCACTCTTAAAAATATATCCTTAAAAAAACTCATATATGTACACAAGGAAATATTTACAAAAATGTTCATAGGAACATTGGCACATAGGAACAAAGTATTGCTGAAACATTAGAAACAATGCAATATCCGTTAACAGAAAAAGAGATCAATAGATCATGGTACACGCACACAATGGGCAGCCATGAAAATGAGTGAACTAATGCTACATGCATCAACATGAATGAATCTCATAAACAACTCTGAGCTAAACAGAGGTGTCAAAGAATACATACAGCATACCATTTACAAAAAGTTTAAGACCATACAAAACAATACTATAAATAGCTATCTTACAGTGACATACAAATGTAGTAAAAGTTGTTATGTAAGAAAATGATAAGCAGTATATTTAAACAGCAGAATTACTACTGGGGCTGAAGACAAAGAAATGAAATCGGTAAGGGTAATACGAGGGCTAATATATTTAACTTCTTATGCTAGGAAGTGTGAATATGGTGGTCTAGTGCATTAAACTTTACATCCTTTTGTATGTACTTTTATGTCTTAATTATTTTACAACAAAATTTTAAATCTGAAATAAAAATTTTGAGATTCTCTAACTTTGTAGCACTACATGTTGAAAGCATGAAAGCAAATAAACTAAGGATGATTTCATCATCATGTACTTTATCTAAACATGCATATAGAGTTGATGACTCATAACTCCATGCCATGATGACAATACAATACTGCATTCTCTCATAAAGCCAATCTCACCCAGCTCTTCATTCCACTACTACTAAGGTGATCATCATCCTCTCCTTATCTACCACCTCCAACTGGTCTCCTTGCCTCTGTTCTCTTCCCACCTCATATCTGGACTCCACATCGGCCCCGCTGCCTGGCTTAAAAAAATGACGCCAAAATAAGGAATGAATGGGAGAACTTAAAAGATCAAAATTCTTGTCAGTGTTCTAGATATCACAGTCAATGACAGGTTCACAGGATTTCCTTGCATTATTAGTAACAATAAAATGACAAAGAATGTCATGAAGCAAAAAAATATGATTAATCTAATTCTGTATACCTAAGATCTATTTTTTAAAAAATAATAACAATAATGGTGCCAACCTACTTCTCCAGGCTAATCTCCCTTCCCCCATGGATCCATTCCCTCTAGCTATGCTAATAGATAGAGAAGGACAATTAGCAAAATAAATACATAAAATATACAGTATATTAAACAGTGAAAACTTATTTTGTTTACTGACCAATTATCCCCTCTAGAATGTAAGCTCCATGAGGGCAAGAATTTTTTCATTGCTGTAGAATACCTATCATACTACCTAGAAAACACCTACAAGACAATCTGACACATAGTAGGTAATTGATAAATATTTGCTGAATAAATGAATGAACAATATATGACAAATAGTGCTCAATAAATGGAAACTGTTATTGTCATTATTATTGTATCTGTAGTACAGGTTTCACTTGTCCAAAGGAAAATGAATTTTGGAAAGTCAAAAATATCTTGCCTTCAACAATGCTGGAATCCAAAGGAAAACTTAGGTCTAGAGTCTAGACCTCCATCAAGTGATTTTTACAACTTGGCCTACTCTGTTTCTTATGTTATATTAAATGAGACTAGGTAATGCCATTCTACACTTTTCGTGGTACTTTACAAAGTGCAATTTTTAAAATTGTTTTCCATAATTTAAAAGAAGAAATTCAGGACGACTGAGATTAAGTGACCTGTCTGAAGTTAGAGGCATTAAATCCCGGTTTAGAATTCTTAGACTCAGAATATCATTTTAGGCTCACTGCTTACTGTCTACCATCATTATGATAATTGGTTTATACCATTCCATTTCCTTTCATCTACTGCTCAACTTCACCACCAAGCTAACCAGCAATGTATTAATCACTTTTGACCAAATACTAAATAACAAGGCAGGACTTCTGGCAGCTCACCAAAAGAGACAGAGCAACAGAAGTTAGAACCATGTACAAATTAAAAAAAAAAAAAAAAGACCAGCTTGTTTTTGCTTGTCCCAAAACATATCAAAAAGAAATGATAAATGTATTAAGTAATGGATATGCTGAATACCATGGTTTGATTTTCACACAGTGTATACATGTATCAAAACATCACACTATGCCCCATAAGTATAATTATTGTGTTAATAAAAACTACAGAAATAAATAAAATAAAAAATGAAAAAATGACAATAGAAGAAAAGCAGTCAGACAAGACCAATGCAAGTGGGAAACAGAGACAGTGAAAACGACTCTATCAAGTGGAATCCTATTTTTAATAGCATAACTGCTACTTTTTTCTGTGAGCTGTTATTTTCCATAGTTTTAAACCCTATCTTCTGGTTATTTTAGTCAATATTTTGATGTACTAGAAGTGCTACCAAGTTGGGTTAAGAGCTAAAAGAAATGTAGGGCAGTGAGCTCAAAAACTCAGTTGGACATCAGATCAAAGGCATTCCAGTTTACTAGGACTATGCCACAAATACTAAACAAAGGTTTTCAAACAAATACTGTGTCCTAACAATCTGAGTAAGATGCTAATTTCATACAAACCATGTCCAAGACTATTCTTTTCATTAAGTTTACACTGGTTTCAACCTCACCAACCCTTTCTCAAGCTGTAGTTTGATCTGTGCTTCATAACCTTTTTTTGTGTGTGTTCGGTACTTCTCTTGAAGATCTTCAAACTTCTCAACAAAGCCAGTGTGCTTAGTTAGTTCACTTTGATGTCTTCCAGTACCTGGTAATATTAAACTTCTTCAAATTCTTTTCTCTTTGAGCTTCCCTGACTGGTACTTTTTGGGTTTTCCTGTACTATGATTCTACCTCTCTTTAAATACTCCTTTTTCTTCCATCTGTTAAATGTAATTATTCTACAAAACACAATCCTTGATGAATAGACTGCATTCCATGATTTTAACCAACAGTTCCACATAGCTGACACTTAAATTTCTGGTTCCAGTCCCTGTGTCTACTATCAAAAGAGAATACTTATCTGGCACCTAAATCTAAATATGCCCCAAACTGAACTTGCCTCCTCCAAATCATCCCTTCAATCAAATCAATTCTCTTTCTCAAATCTCTGTCTTTCATCAATGGCACCACAACTTTCTCAGTAACTAAGGCACAGATCTTCAGTCGTCTTTGCCCATTTTGTCTCCTTCAGTCCATTAAAGCACTGAAATCTTTACTTAGGTAGCCAAAATTAGGACATGACCTGAAAAAATAAGAAAAAAGAAAAATGCCACCACAATAGAAAAGCAGTTAAAGAAAAATAGTTTGAAGATTAAAATATTGGGATTTCCCATATGTTACAAGATTTGAAAACAGAATATTTGAAGTAGGTGCTGCACAAAAATTCAGATTTGATTATCATACACATCCAATTATCTTTACCCATTTTTGTCTTTACAGACATGCCTTCCTCTCTACTCACCAATACCACTGCTGTAGTTCACACTTTCATTACCTCACATCTCAACAAATCTTGCCTCTCTTCCAACCCATTTTGTTCTTCCGCCTCTGACACTAATCATGCTAAAGCACATTTATTAAGCCATTCACTTAGCCAAAAATCTTCAGTGATTCTTCAAACTACTTGATCTGTCATATAATCTTATATTCCACTCCTGGTTTTGGAAAGCCCTTCCATTTCAGATAAATCCTCACAGCTTACAGACTGAAAGCACCCACACAAGTATGAGATCAAGAAGACAACTGGTAGATCCAAATGTATCTACAGCTTCCTTTTTGTTCTCTTTCTCTCCATGTTTTTCTCCTCATAACTTTTCTTCTTTTCTACCACTTTCTTATACTGTCTTTTCCACATTCTTCCTTATGCCAATGTTACCAGCAAGAATTTATAATCCCTAGTAACTCCAAGAACTAAAGAGATTATTGAGCACTATTCTAATCAATAATTACCAATAAAAAAAATCCTCAGACATAACAGAATGGAAAGTAGAAAGGAGGAGACCTTGGTTGTGGAATAACCATGTGTCCAAGGTTCTCAGTGCAATTCTAAAATAAGGTTAGAAGTGAGGCCAAACAAGTTCGCAAATCTTATGATGGAGGCCTCATTGAGTGGTAAAGATGCCTTGCTGTCCATTTATTCAGGAATATAGAAGTAGCATAAACATAACTTCTTCCAGTTATAGTTTTCTAGATTTTTTTCCCCCTATATTTCTTCAGAAGCTACACAAGGTCCTGGGTTTTCCTCCAGTGAAGATAAATATCTGATAGAAAAGAACTCTATTGGCCATTGTCTTCAATATAAAATTAAGGAATCTTGGAAATTTTTTAACATCAAACTAAGGATATCTTGTCTTTATAGAGCCTGTGCTTAGTTAGGTTAAAAAAAAAAAAAAAGACTCTCTGTCTTTCTTAAATCTCATGTATTAACTTCATTTCCTTAGGCCATATTTGTATCTTCAAAGGAAAATAAATTTTCTTTCCCATTTCACAAAATGTTGTTTTTCACAGAAAAGAAACAACCCAACAATTCTTACTATACTCACTAATAGTTCAAGCTTCAACCTGAGGTCTATGGGTTTCTCTCTCTCTTTCTCTCTCTCTCACACACACACACACGCACACACACACACACACACACACATGAAACTGCTCTTGATTGCAGATGTACACACACATAGACACAATCTACTCCCTTCTCCATTTCTCCAATACTTTTTACTCTTAAGGAGGAAAGAAGGATCAGTTTAATTGAAATCTAGATATTTTAAATAACTTCTCCCTTCCTCTGTCTCTTCTTTCAATGAAGGAAAAATTAAGGGTTCTATGGAAAAGGGAAGGTTATTTGTATGCTGATGGTATATTTGTGTGAGAATGCAAAAAATAGAAGAGGAGTGTAAGGAAGATGACTTTCAGGTAAATGAATTGTGTTTCCATTAGGGTTCCTCTTCCTTTCAGTTTTTCGCATCTAACTTAAACATACTAATCCTTCCTAGGGAAAAAGAACCAGAACATTTATAACCTTTCACTGCTCCAGTACCAGTCCAGAGAACTAGATGTGTGCCCTTATTCAGAGCCCTGCCCTAAGCAAAATGTAAAATGTTTGGTTTATGTTGGCAAAAATCTATTTTCTCTTTATGTTCTTCACCTTTCCCTTCTCTTTAATTACATGTTCTAGAAATCTGGTACTCTGCACAGTCCTTGGGAATAATTTCTAATGATAGAATGACAGATACTATATTATGAGGGAATAAGGACAGTTATTCCTTGAAATAATGTTTATTAAGCACCACTATAGACAATTTTAGCCTTCCTTGAAATTCTAATCATTGTTCCTGAAGAAAAAAATTCTGTAATCAAAAATTTTTTAATACTGGATTAAGCAGCCTCTTTAATATGCTAATAAGTACCACCAGCCTCCCCCTCCCCTGTACCCGCTCCCTAAAAACCAGCTCTACATACAGGAATTCCCAAACTTATTTGACCAGCACTACTTTCAATGAGCATCTATTTACAACTTCACAAAATAATTTGGGAACAGTTATGCCTGGAGAATTCAGAGGAGGTAGACAGCATTTATGCTGGAGTAGAAGAATTAAATACAGTCTCATAAAAGAGTGTTTAAGCCAGATAATGAAGGATAGGTAAAATTTAACTGTGCAGAAATGAGAAAAAAGGCACAAAGGATGCCAAGTGTGTCTCCAGTCTCTCTCTCTCTCTCTCTCTCTTAATTTCAATAGTTTTTGGGGAACAGGTGGTATTTGGTTATATGGATAAGTTCCTTAGTGGTGATTTCTAAGATCCTGGTGCACCCATTCTGGTGCACATGAGCAGTGTACACTGTATACAATGTGTAGTCTTTTATCCCTCACCCTCCTCCCACCCTCCCCCTGAGTCCCCAAAGTCCACCGTATCATTCTTATGCCTTCGTGTCCTCATAGCTTAGCTCCCACCTATAAATGAGAACATATGATGTTTGGTTTTCCATTCCTGAGTTACTTCACTTAGAATAATGGTCTCCAATTCCATCCAAGTTGCTGTGAATGCCATTATCTTATTCATTTTTATGGCTGAGTAGTATTCCATGGTGTGTGTTCATCTGCTCATTGATTGACAGGCATTTGGGTTAGTTCCATATTTTCCCAATTGTGAATTGTGCTGCTATAAACAGGCATGTGCAAGGTGTCTTTGTAATTTTAAGTCATCCACCTACTTCACCTATGCTGAAGTTAGTTCACTCTGGCCTGTGCTTCAGACTTAACCTGATCTAGGGCACTATCTACTGTTCAGATCCCATTAGGACCCAGCTGCCCAGATAGGCATGAAGACATAGCTCTGCAGAGGAAGGGAAGGCAATGAAATGAGATGTTAGGTGGGAAAAGAAAGGCAGTTTCTAGGCAATAGAAGGTTGTAAGCTCCTTTCAGATATTTTCTTAATTCAACATTATTTTGATCTAAGCAAGTTAATATATCTCGTCAGTTGCAGTTTTTAAAAGATAAAGTGCCTAACAGTAAAAGATCTTTACTTTTCTATATATCTATAAACAAAATTTCTCAAATGTGTAGACCATACCATTGCCCATTTTACTTGTTTCAAATGTAGCGATCTGTACCATTAAGTTGATAAAAATTGTTTTCTAGAATAAAGTACATGTAAAACATATGCAGAATGTTCCACTGAATCAAATGTATTTCTTCATTTCTGAATCTCTGAGGCAAGGGTTATCAGAGAATAATATTTTTGAATTCAAAAATAAAAACATCACTTAAATGCATGCATGAAGGCAAATCAATGGGTGAAACTTGCTACAGAAGTATGAGAGGATTAATGTTCCCAGAACATTGCTAATTTTTTGAAATTTTATCTGGTTGTAAAAGTAATGCAGGCCGGGCACGGTGGCGCACGCCTGTAATCCCAGCACCTTGGGAGGCTGAGGCAGGTGGATTGCCTGAGGTCAGAAGTTTGAGACCAGCCTGGCCAACATGGTGAAACCCTGTCTCTACTAAAAATACAAAAATTAGCTGGGTGTGGTGGCATACACCTGTTAGTCCCAGCTACTCAGGAGGCTGAGGAATAAGAATCGCTTGAACCCGGGAGAAGGAGATTGCAGTGAGCCAAGACTGTGCCACTGCTCTCCAGCCTGGATGACAGAGTGAGGCTCTGTCTCAAAAAAAAAAAGGATTGCACATTTTTTAAAATTTGAAAATGTCAAAAAGCCAAAGGAAAAAAAATTTAAACTACCTAGAGATATCTTTTATTTAAATAATTTCTTTAATACTGAAAGTTAATTGCCTCTCCATAATTTGAGGTATGGAAAATTGAATTTTTTAATTGTAATAAAATAGATATTAAATAAAACTTGCCATCTTAACCATTTTTAAGTGTTCAGTGTCATTAAGTACTGAAATAAATATTTGACATCCAGAAAATGGGGTTTTCTCTAGCTAGTTGAAAAAAACCCTGCCATTTGACCCTTAGACAACAACAAAAAGTATCAAAGAGGACAAAAGGAATATCCCTGTAGAATATTTAAGTAACATATCAACAAGACATTCTGTCCTGAAAGGACAAATGTTATATACATAATAGACATTATAAACATCACCTACTTTATTATAAGGTTGTCAAGGACTTTCTCACATTCAGGCTTCTTCACTTCCTGCTAATGCAGCCATGTATTAGGGGTGTAGAACCCTAATTTAGCATGTGCTACCTGTAATCACAGTGTTAACCATTTTTAAGTGTTAGAAATCCCAGCCAGCAGCCCCACTCCTTGATGTCACACACTAAACACTTCCTCTGAGGCTACTTGCCAAGCAATCCCACCTTTCCAGGGAAAGGGAGAACAGCCTGTCTTTGCATACCCTCTCTTCATAAAGCCTTGCAGACTCTCATAGACTGAATGCAAGGCTCCAAAAAAAATGCTCTTATCAAACCTTTTCTAATAAAATCAAGCACTGTATAACTATATAGCCAAAGACATTTCTAGGCTCAGTCACTTCAAAACAGCAAGCTCCAGGAAGACTATTTCTACAACTTCAGCCTCTGTTGAAAAGTACCTACACATTCTTTGCCCAGAACGCAGTGCTTTTGAGCCCTTCTGGTATAAAGCAGCAATACTGCCAATTTCATTTTATGAAGAAAGAAAAAGGAACAATGGTTTAAATCCCTTGTCTAATGTTACTTGGAAATCACAGTGACAACTTAGGAAAGGAACAGTTAGGAAGGATCAAATTCTCTTTGACCCAATTAATGCACGATTACATTTAAGAAAGAAAAGAGGAAGGTGAGAAAAGGCAGAAAGAATAGTTTTTGGCAGCAAATCACCAACCAATGGTCAAAGGCTCACATATATTTGGTTAAGTATCCAGTGCAGAGGCCCAAAGACAAGAACATCTTCAGGCAGCTGAAGGGTATGGAAGGCACCAACATAGTGAGCTGAAAAAAAAGGACCTTCATCAAAATCTGAAGCAGAAGCCAGCTTTGGAGGAGTGATAGCAATGCCACAGTCCAGAGGAACCTGCTTTGGGACTGATGTAATGAAACGATGCCCACTCAGTGCCACACCAAGGCCTGGCAAGCCCTGGGTGTTCACCAAGCCTTGCTTCTCCCTTTGCCCATTTGCACACAAGCCTGTTGCAATGTTTTTACAGCTGCCTACAGGCATTATAGGTGGTCTACTATTTTTTGACTGAAGAATTATCATTTGCTATGATCCTACTAAGTGAAAGGGAAGGCACTGAGTTACCTTGAAGACACTGGGGCTTAGAGGGCTTAAGTTACTTTCCTGAGGCTCTCCAGGTAGAACGTCACAGAGCCAGGATTCAGAACCATATCTGTCCAGCTCTGAAGCCCATACCTTTGCCACATTTCCACTGTGCTAACCTCACAGAGGATACAATTAAGAATGTTCAATTTAAGCTCATAAAGATCTCATTAATATATTAAAACAGGAATTGGGAAACTTTTTCTGTAAAGGGCCAGATAGTGAATATTTTAGGCTTTGTGAGTCTCATAGGTTTTCTGTTGAATATTCATTTTTGTTTTCTCTTACTCTCTAAAAACAAAAAAACCATTCTTAGCTCATAAGGCTATACAAAAACTGGCCACAGGCCATACTTTGCCAAGCCCTATGTTAGAAAGCACAATCCAAGCAACGCTCAATGATTTGATGGATGAGAACTGTAGTACTGATTACTCACAGACGTCTTGATTCACTAGAGTGCTTTCATTTCAGGATGGGGAGTAATGAGGGAGATAGAAGAGGACTGGTATTCAGTCTAGTCACTTCATACACATTCCATTGTTAAGTGTAAGGAACAGTGGCCCCTTACTTAGACCCCTTCATTAGAGTAGTTTGACAAGCTATCAGGCATTTATTTAATTTGTTTCCACTATTTCCATGCCTTTGCATATTCCAACTTAGGCATTAATCTGTCACTGAAAATCAAATGCTTTCTTCAGTGTAATTAGAACTGATTACTTCAGAGGACCATAACATAATGAATAGAAACCCAGGGAGATTTAAGCTGACCATGGACTCTTTCAATATGATCAAAGGCCTCTGGGGTTCTATTATTTGAAACTATAGAAAATATTTTCCATTCACTTTATGACATTTGTAAAACAGTCTTCTGAATACTCCCTGAAACCTGCAATAACCATAAAGTCAACCTAACAGATGTTGCAAACTAGATCCAGGTCATCAACATGAGAGTGCATAATGAGATGCATTTTAAACAGCATTCAGATTTTGCTATGCAAGGCAAAATAATATACAATTTATGACCTCCTTTTCTTTTTAGATACTAAACTTGCATCCAGGATTTGCTGCCAGGTCATCCATAAGCAAATGCTAGTAGCTATATGCCCTGTCAGTTGGCTGGCTGACCTCTGTATTGCCTTGGTCTGGGCAATACAACCCAGACTAATTTTGGACTTTGGTGCCAAGTCCAAATGTTTCTGGTTAAAATATTTTCAACTCTGCTGATTCATGCCCAGCTGCTTGGGCCACTAGGGACCAATTTAATAGCAACAAATGTTATTCCCATTGCTGAGCTAAACCAGTTGGAAACCAGAAGACTCCAGATTCCAAAGGATGGTAACTTATTTCATAAGACTACACGTGGAACCACATGGCCCATCTTAAGGGTAAATACATGTAGGCTAATTTTAATCACAGGAACAGCTAGCAAATTGAGACAGGAGTGAGAGCAATAAAAGTAGCTCCCTTCTTGGATTTGCATAATCACCTCTTGAGGGACAGGACAGTCAGGATGAAGACCTGGCCCAAGACCTACTAACACTCATTAAGCAGAGACTGGGAGAAAAGTGTCCAACTGCAAAAGCCGATTACAGAGGTACAGTCAAGCAAGGAAATGCTTTTCTGTATATGAAGGGCATGGTAATGTCAGTCATGATGCAGGACACCAAGCAGAGAGAGCAGATAAAGGAAAGGAATTAAGATGTGAATTCCTCCTAAGGGCTCAGAAGCATGCTAGGTATTTTACATACAGTATATTACATAACCATTACAAATCTGTAAGATAGGGAACAGTACCCTCGTTTTACCTCTGAAGAACTGAGGATTGGAGAGAAACATACCTAAGATTACAAGTAAGATGTGCCAGGCATAGCATTAGAGCTAGGTCTCTCAGGCATCAAACTTGCCTTGTTCATTCCACCAGGCTTCATTCTCCTCAAAAAAGTACCAAAACACAGGATGGAGTAAATGACATCCAGAAGTCACATAAGCAGGTGGTACTGGTAAGCAGTCGGTCTCTAAGCTGAAGCCAGGACTCTACTGTCCTATTGGAGAGATGGTAAGAGCAAACCAGAACACAAATGCTATATCTGTAATGATGTCATACTTCAACACCAACAATCTTCACAAAGTCAGCTCCCAAGGCCCAGTGCTATCAAAGCGAAGCTAGAAGTCTGGGCACAAAGTAGAGAGTCGGGAGAGCTGAGACTCAGTGGGCACCATGAGAATCCAGGGGGTCACCTGTCTGGAAATATAGTCTGAACCCCTGCAGCTGAGGGGTTGAAACTGCTTATCCAGATTGGCCTGAAAACTAAAGTTGAGCCTTCAGATAAGAAACTCCATAGAAGAGGGAGGTAAAGGCAGGAATTATGAGGTAGGGATGGGAAATTTTTTACTTCAGAGCTGTGGCAAATATAATCACTTTTCTTGGCATTTCTTCATCTACTAAACTGCCATTATGGTACTGTTAGGTGGCCTTCACTTCAGGTCAAATCAAAGGAAGAGGAAATCAGGATAATAATTAAGCAATTCAACAAAAAAAAATATGTATTTTGCCAGAATTAGATCAGAACTTCATATTTCCAAACAGCAGCCTCATGCTGGCAGAGCTGGACTGCAGATTCTGGGAAGCATGCTGGTGCCAGGCACACTGACATTAACAGCTGGCAGTCCTTCCCTGCCCTGGCTGACAGCGCACACACCCTTCTGTGGGTACGCCAGCACTTCTTTACTGAAGTCATCTGATCAGTTCCCTGATCATATGGAGGCAGGGGAAGAAAGCTGGTATCAGGAGCAATGAGTAGGGGGACAGGTGACCAGGAAGGTAGAATGCCCCACAGTGACCTTCTTCTCCTCTTGAAAGGCTGCTCTACAAAGATGGGAGGAGGGAAGAGTTCCAAATTCAAGCCCTGATTCACTAGGCTGTGAAGAGAGATCCAGCTGAGTGCACTACACTAACTGATTAATCAGTCCCCTTCTCTGCTCCATGAGGGAAGCCACTGTCTCGAGGTACATGATTACATGCTGAGTGTCCTCAGGTGCCTAAAGGTGACAGCCAGGCTGGGCAGAGCTTTGAGTTTGGCTCTTTTGGACTGGCTGCTTCTCCTCCAGGTCAAGTGATGCCACTGCTCCCAGCCTGAAAATGAGCCAGCGGAGGTCAAAGAGCGGGGTTGGAAAGGGAGGCCCCCCAGCTATAGGCCAGGGCTTCTCAGGCAGCCACTATCAGGACTCTACCATGTTACCTGCACTGCAGCTCTCATGAAGCCAGGCTTCCCTCCCCCATCCTCCCACCCCCAACACACACATGAAAATCCTGGCAAAGGGCAGTTGGAACAACCAAATTCTTTCCCCTTAGCCTCACAGTTAGCTCAAAGGAGAAAACAGAGCTGATAAGCAGAAAATTCTTAGAAAATCTAAATTACTACACCAGCAAGGCACTGCTACCAATTTAGTGTAGATAAATCAGCTTTCTCATTAAGATAAATGGGCAATGTGAAAAAGATCACTTGTTCAGATACAAAAGATTAATGGAAAGAGATTTTCCAATCAAAGAGTTAAAATAAATTCCAAGAAGTTTTCTGATCAGACAGTAGTCAATCCTCTTCATAACACTCTCCCAGAAAAGAGATCACACAATTAATATTACTATCTTATAGTCTTTATAAACAAAAATGATTATTCTTTAGACATAAATTTCTAAAACTCCCTTAATTCTAAACCAAATGTCTACTGACCTCATTCTCAGTAGAAACAAAGTTACCATTCACAAAAATAAAAGTGCCCATACAGAAGTTCTTTCACCTCAATCTAATATTCTCCAAAATAAAGGTAATCCCAATTCATAAATGTTTCAACTCTTTCACTATTTTCATTTTTTTCCTGAAACTTCCTCCAAACTAACAATGAGCTCAGGACTGATCATTTATTAGACAATGCTGCTGGTGACAGCTTTCACCAAGTGATAATGGCTTTTCTTCCGGGTGCGTTATCCATATCAGACACCAGTTAATGTTCTGTTTTTGTTTGTCTTTAGTCCAAACAGGGGTCCCAATATAAAACAAAGAATATGAAAGAAAGAAAAGCAATTGGCATTGGAAACTCAGTAAATGCCTAAGTTAATTTGTAGGGTGCCTGAAAATAATCCACTTGAAATTTAAATCAAAATGTAGCAAGGTAGGAAATGGTGCATGGCTACACCAACATAAACTACCAAAATCATAAAAAAAAAAAACTGTCAATAATTGCACATGACATTGCTGATTAGTAGCTTGTCAGCAATGTAGCTTCCAGAACTGTTTGACTGTTGTAGGAGGAATAGATTTCTTGAAGATGGGTGCCTACTTGTTTAAATGCCCATATGTTACCAAAGCTAAGTAAAAAATGTTCATCCTGAGTGATTTTCCTAAAATCATCACCAAATATTTTAATCTCAAACCGAATCAGGGGAAACTGCCTTTCTTTAGATAATCCTAAATGTCCTAGGCCAGTGGCTCTCAACCTTGGCTGCACACTGGAATCACCAGAGGAGTTTTAAAAACTTGATGCCTGGGCCCCATCTTCAGAGATTCTGATGTAACTGGTCTGAGGTGTGGTGACCGGGATGGTAAGATTTTTTTTTTTTTTTTTTTTTTTGAGACAGAGTCTCACTCTGTCACCAGGCGCCAGGCTGGAGTGTAGTGGTGTGATCTCAGCTCACTGCAACCTCTGCCTCCTAGCTTCAAGCAATTCTCCTGCCTCTGCCTCCCGAGTAGCTGGAACTACAGGTGTGTACCACAACGTCCAGCTAAGTTTTTGTATTTTTTAGTAGAGACGAGGCTTCACCATGTTGGCCTGGATGGTCTCAATCTCTTGACCTCGTGATTCGCCCACCTCGGCTTCCCAAAGCGCTGGGATTACAGGCATGAGCCACCGCGCCCGCCGGATGGTAAGATTTTAGGGACATTTTCCCTTCCTCCCTCTCTCCCTCTCTCCCTCTCCCTCTCTCTCTCTCCTCTCTTTTTCTCTCCTTCTCTCTCTTTCTCTCCTTCTCTCTCTCTTTCTCTCTCCCCTCTCTCTCTCTCTCTTTCTCTTTCTTTTTCAGAGAGCAAGAGGTCTCACTGTGTTGCAAAGCTACATTCAGATTCTGAGCTCGGGCAATCCTTCCACCTCAGCCTCCCAAGATGCTGTGTCTACAGCCTGCCACTGTGCCAAGATGTTACTTAGATTTTCAAAGCTGTCCAAGTGATTCTAACATGCAGCTAAGGTGGGGATTCATTGCCTCAGACAATATTATGACATATCAATAAAAGTATGTATTGAAAGCTATTGTGTACCAACAATTGTGACTAGCTGAATAAACAAAAAAGTGTAGCACAGACCCTGCCCTCCAGACCCTAGATCTAAGGGGAAGAAAGATATGTAACACAACAGTCAACACAGAGCATGCTAAGTGCTAAAACTGAGATGTAGATAGCAGTGAAGGGTACTCTGCAGAGGGCATCTTTACACAACTAGGCAGTGAAAATTAGGGATGGCTTCCCAAACACTGTGATCAAGCTGGGTCTTGTAAGCTAAGTAAGAGTCAACCAGGAGAAGGAAGTGGGAAAAGGTATTTCCAGAAGAAGGTTTAGAATGTCCAAAGGTCCAGAGGCTAGAGAGCACAGCCCCTACCTTGGATCTCTGCAAGTTGTTCTACAGATAAGGCAGAGAGTGGATATGAACACAAGAAAGAAATAAGGCTGGAGTGGTTTTCCAGGGTACCTAGACAGCTAAGACTAGTAATGCAAATGGGCCAAGCAGACTGAGCGTGAGACACCAGTTGGTATGACAAACTGTCAAACCAAGGATGTCAGGGGGGGAGGGGGTTGTTCTTGTTGTTGCTTTTTTCCAGCCATGGCAAGAATATGGGCTCAATATTGACATATGTTGCAGATTTTCAAGGGATGCTGAGAATCTGGTTCTTATGTGAAATTTACAGGTTTTTAAATGCTGAGCAGAACAAATAAGTCTGCAGGCCAAATTCCAGCTATAGGCTGCAGGTATGGGCTATACCTTTAATTACAGACAGATTTAAAGGTGGGAGAGGTAGTATCTGATTTAGATTCAAGTACATTTTATTTTATTTTATTTCATTTCATTTCATTTTTGAGGTGGAGACTTGCTCTGTCGCCCAGGCTGGGGTGCAATGGTGTGATCTTGGCTCACTGCAACCTCCACCTCCTGGGTTCAAGCAATTCTCCTGCCTCAGTCTCCCAAGTAGCTGGGATTACAGGCACCTGCCACCACACCTGGCTAATTTTTGTATTTTTAGTAGAGACAGGGTTCCACCATGTTAGTCAGGCTGGTCCTGAACTCCTGACCTCAAGTGATCTGCCTGCCTCAGCTTCCCAAAGTTCTGGGGTTACAGGCGTGAGCCACTGCCCACGGCCTCAAGTATATTTTAAATGTGAAGTTGAACAGCAGTGTGGCAGACAACACTCTGAAAAGCATAATAGTACAAAGTTTTCCCCAGTAATCCTAGTCAAGGTACCACTGTTCTGAAATTAGTCCCCTAGTTTTTCATTTCTCAAATTCAATACAGGAATAATTACTTTTAATAAAAGAAGAAAAAAACAATTTGACAAATATTAAGATACAGACTTAAAAAACACAATTATTAGACTTCAAAGTGATATAAATTACACTCAGTACTGAATTACATATGCCAGTGGAATACAGAGGTGGTAATCAAAAATTGCAGATGATCTGCCTAGCTGGGCTACAGCTCTAGGCCCTGAGCAGCAATCCTCTGTAGGCTGGGAACACAGCCAACTTCCCAAGCAGGGCAGTCTAACAGCAGGAGGTGGAGAACCCAGATGGCAGGAGAAGGTCACACTGTCTCCAAAAAATACTTCCCTTCCTCCATTTCAGTCCCACCTCAAACTCCTCCCCAAGGTCAGTTTCCCAAATGTGAGGAAGGAGGCAGATCTCTCTTACACATGATGATCAGTCGTCCAGTACTATAGGGACCAACCACAAATGTGCATCCTCCACACGCTCTAAGAAACTATAATCCATTTAAAGTCAGAAGGCAAAGCTAGACTGTAAATTAGTCCCCATGCATGGCAACCAGAGCACATGAAGAAGATGCTCAAAATATGAAAAGGCATTTGTGTAAATTTGGCAAAGGTATATTTCATAAACATAGTTATCCATAAACAAAATTATGAAATGATATCATTTGTGTGACCTAACAGATTTACTTGGGAAAAATAAAATTCTAAATAAGAAAATGAGCAATAGTAAGCAAAACATCACAGATACGTGGCTACAACTGATTCTCAAATAACATAAATAGACAGAGATACTGTCCAAAGAAAGACTATTTATTCAGTAGAGAACTAATACTTGATTTTTTTTCTTCAGGTTTCTCAAAAAGAGAAAACATATAATTACCATGTCTGGTAAAAATGCCTGTAGTCTCTGCATGTCGTTTCTAACTTTAGATATGGAAATGGATTCTCTCGGGCATTCTGACTTTCAAAGATGGGTTACTGAACTTTGAAATATTAAATCTCTGGAAGCTAAACAATAACATTTAGAATTCAATAAAAACAATGATCCTTTCTTTGACAGAGACGAGGTTTTTTAAAAGTTAAATTATATTTAACAATCTCTATGCTAAGGGTCTCTCAGTCCCAGGTTTTAAAAATTAAATACTACACAAACTCAAAAAAGATTTCTAAACACAGAGAAGGAAATATGCCTTTGAACGTGAAGGCTCAAAATTTAACTTGAAAAACTGCTCTCTATCTATCAACTGGCATGCATAATTAAATAGCTAAATAAATAACAGCAGTAAAAATCATTAGAAGAGACTGTTTAAAAAAAAAAAAAATAGAGTCACCTAAGTGGAGCCATAAGGCCTGCCTATCTATGTTATTATATGTCAATACCATGAACACTTTTCATTAACTTTTATCTAAACTTGTCTGACACGCTATTTTAATTTTTTTATTCAGAAATTATTTGTACAAAAATTACCCGTGAGCTCTCTAACATATGACACGAGTTCTTAATTTCTGAAATTATTCAGAGAAAATAATTTTGATTAAACAATCATCAGATGCTGGAACAGCGATGGTCCTGACAGAGAGGATTAGACTAATGACACCACATAGAAAAGAAGGAGAGTGAACAGTATGAGCATATGACTGCCTACTTTTAGGTGAGGGGAGAACATGTCTTTCTACTGTTCCTGGTTTATCTTTTGAGTTAGCACCCTAAATGTCCCCTATGCATATTTTAAACTGAGATGATGAGTCAACCTTAGAATTTGCCTTAATGCTGCAGCCAGACCAGTTGGCCAGCACTGTTTCTTCTATTTTCACCTCACTGAGCGTTCTGGAGAATCCAGGTATCTTGAAGTTCAACCATGAAGGGACGTTTCCCAGTCTCTATCTTAATAGAGTCCATGTTCTAGCTCCCAAGAGTCTGTACCGCCACACCAGTGATATGAGTAGTGAGACATTTTAAGTTAAAAAAAAATGTTTAATTGTATCTGTTTGTTCACTCAAACTCTGTATTTACCTCTTTTTAAAAAATTACCTTTTAAAAACTACATTGCCAGCACTTTGGGAGGCCGAGGCAGGTGGATCACGAGGTCAAGAGATCGAGACCATCCTGGTCAACACGGTGAAACCCCGTCTCTACTAAAAATACAAAAATTAGCTGGGCATGGTGGCGCGTGCCTGTAATCTCAGCTACTCAGGAGGCTGAGGCAGGAGAATTGCCTGAACCCAGGAGGCGGAGGTTGCGGTGAGCCGAGATCACGCCATTGCACTCCAGCCTGGGTAACAAGAGCGAAACTTCGTCTCGAAAAAAAAAAAAAAAAAAACTACATTGCCCCAGGAAGACTACTGCTTTTGCCAGGATACTCAGGTCTTTGTGAATTTTTCAAAGCCCATGGTCTTTCTACAATACCACACTGTCCCCTAGCATAACTTTATTAGGCAGATTTAAAATTTACAGTATAAACAAAATATGAATGTGTATGTATCCATATGCATGTTTTTCTCAATGCATCTGCCACTCACTTGCCCTACCACAAGAATGCTCTGAGGACTGAAAAAGAAAGTGAGAATGAAGTGTCCAGCCCAGAGCTCAATAAACATTCGTGTTCTTCCTAATGATCATATGAGACCCTGTTGTCTACCTTTTAAAAATGAAAACGTTCTAACACAGAGTAAATTGCTCACCTGCATGGGGTCACATCAATACCATGAAACCTCAGTTCCAAGCTGGATTGTAGGTTTCTAGCCATTGTAGGTTTCTTGCTCATCTGGCATTCCACAACCTAGTTACATAATGACCAGATGCCTCTCTCCTAATTACATGACCAGGTACTGTCACAGATTCCTGTTCAGGGTTAGGGATTCAGGGACGGACCCAGGGACCAAGGGTGAGAGAAAGTAAGGTAAAACCATGAGGGCGGAGTTGAAAGGAAACTATAGCTTTCTGAAACACTATGAAACCAGAAAGACTAAGATGAGCCTCTCCCATCTAAGAAAGCAGTTGAGAGAGGAGGAGTATTATAGAGTTAATTCCTAGGACAAGATGTCTAAGTAGAGGATGCTGCACAGAACTTGACGTAGCCACCAAGATACCTTTGTAAAGTCATAAGGAAAGCACTTCTGAAGCTAAGGGCTTGCTGGTGGGAAGTTGTTGCTTTCACAACCAAGGCAATGGACAGAAATAGCTCTAGGGCAGATTATGCAGTGACTAAAAGTAAGAAGGAACAGGAAGGAATGCTAGAAATGACTATATAAGTTCAAACTATGCATGAAACAAAGCATGGAAACCTATACAACATATATAATCTGTACATAATATAAACCCCACACCTCCCATACGACAGTCAGATTACCTCAGGCTGAGACACTGTGGGAGAGGAAAAATACTAAAAGGTAAATACACCAGAGGCAGAGGCACCATTTTAAAAACAAAACAAAACAAAAAACTGCAGAAGTCCCCTGAGTAAAATCAAGCGAGTGCAAGTTATCTCAGCATAAACAGGCAGGCACTGCTCTGCTGGAGGACTGTGCTATGCCAAGTTTCATCACATCAGCACAAGAGATCCCTGGCACATAGGAATAAACATAGTCTGAATCATTTGCTGGTATGTATGAAATACAGAAAATATAGATGATTCTGCTTTAAATATTCATCCTGTGACTGGCCATGGACTGGTAGTCTTAAACTGGACAGTGTTCTCTTCCCAGGCTACTTCTCTAGTCCTACAACATATAAAATCCATTTACTTAACAAATTTCACTTTGCCCCAAGTGCAAAATATCCTTCAAAGCAAAAGTTTTATGTTCATATTCAGGAAAGGCTGACTCTGGCCCTTAAATATATAAGCCTCCTAGATAGAAATCACCAATGTTTGGGATAGTCTAGGTAAGTACAGCAAAAAACATGACAAATATATTTGCTTTTTCTCTCATCAATATTAAAGGACAAAAAATTTCCTTATGCATATACATATATCACTAAACATTTAGTAAACCTTACCATTTCCCTGTTGAAAAAACAGACCTATTTATATGTCTATGTTTTCTCAAATAAATTCTGTAAGCTTACCTATGGCAAAGCATAATGCTAGTTGAACAGGCTTCATATGCAGAAATAAATAAAAAATTAAAACTTCAGGCAGTCTTATTTTTAAAAACCACAGAACATGTGAACTGGCTTCTATTTTAAATATATATCTGATCCAAGTGTGTTTAAATGTTGCTTAGATTGTTAATCGTTTTCTAACTAAAACAAAAATACAGAAAATACATGAAAAGTACAGAGTTATAAGGATGCCAGACCTTCCAGTTCTTAGAGTACATTATTAATCCAAGAGCACCTGGGTGCAGAATCAGAGGTGAAGAACCAAATAGAGCAGAAATAAAACAGCATCTTAGGTGAGAGTTTTAAAGATATATGACAAATCACCTGGTTTGCAAGTGTAGCTATCATCAGAATTGTTAAAATAAAAATGACCACAATTTTGGCTGTTAAAATATTACATGCTATTCTTTCAGAGCAAACAAAGAAATTAAAAAAAAAAAAAACTCAGAAGATTTTTCCATACATCAGCCAACTGGCTTATGGCTCCAAAACATTCTTGATATCATTTTAGGTTACTAAGAAAATCTACCTCAATATATCATGTATTTTTAATTTCTCCATAAAAAAAAGTATTAATGCTTCTCAGAATAGGGGATTTGGAAAAAAAAAAGTAGTAAAGATTTTGACAATAGCTGAAGGTCACGAAGAATTGATATAAGTAGAACATAGGTCTCTCCCTGTTTTCCCAATCCACCACACAACAGTGACCTACAGACAGGAATGTTAATGATACAATTAAAAGTTCTCTAAAATTAAAACTGTCTAAAGGAAAAAAGCCTCAGAAGAAATCATATTTTAATATGAAATACTAAAGGCTAAAAATGGTCACCTCTAAATTGAATAATATCCTGAGATAACAATAATAGACAATTTAAATAATTGTTTTTAAAATCAGTATGTATACCTTTTTTCCTTGAAAAGCGGAAGGAAAATGTGGCATGAATAAAAAATAATATTCCTTTATTCATACATTTAACAAATGTTTATTGAGTACCAAATGCAGGCCAAGTAGTGTCCTAGGCACTGAGGATACAGCGATTCACAAAAATTCCCTGTCCTTGTGAGACTTACATACTAGGGAGTGGAGATATACAATACACAAACAAATAAATAATAGGCCAATAGATACTGAGTGGCATGGAGAAAAACTGAGCACAGTAAGGGGTTGGGAAGTATCAGGAAATAGAAGGGAAGCCCTATTTTATATATAGTGGTCACAGAAGGCCTCTCTGATGGGTGACATACAAGCAGAGACCCAAAGAAAGAAAAGGAGCAAGACACATGGATAAGCAGGGGAACATGTTCCAGGCAAAATGAACAGCAAACGCAAAGGCCCAGGATAAGAACATACAGGCATATCTCAAAGATACTGAGGTTTTGGTTACAGACCAACACAATAAAGCAACATCACAATGAAGAGAGTCACACAAACTTTCGGTTTCCTAGTGCTCATAAAAGTTATGTTTACACTATATTGTAGTCTATTAAGTGTACAACAGCATTATGTCTAATAAAAACAATGTACATACCTTAATTAAAACTAGTTTATTGCTTTTAAAATGTTGATAATCACCTGGGCCTTCAGCAATTTTGCTGGTGGAGGGCTTTGCCTCAATGACTGATGAAGGTGATGATTGCTGAAGGCTGAAGTAGGTGTGGCAATTCTTAAAATAAGGTTGCAATGAAATTTGTCATCTTTCATCAGATACCTCTGTAGCATATGATGCTGTTTGATAGCATTTTTCCCACAGTAGAACTTCTTTAAAAATTGGAATGCTTTATCAGCAAAGTTTATGTAACATTCTAAATCCTTTGTTGTCACTTCAACAATGTTCACAGCATCTTCAGGAGGATAGATCCCATTTCAAGAAACTACTTTCTTTGCTCATATATAAGAAACAACTCCTCATCTACTAAAGTTTGATCATAATATTACAGAAATTCAGCTACATCTTCAGGCTCCACTTCTAATTCTAGTTCTCTTGCTATTTCTACCACATCTGCAGTGACTTCCTACTGAAGTCCTGAACCCCTCAAAGTCATCCATGAGGGTTGGAATCAAGTTCTTCCAAACTCCTGTTAATGTTGATATTTTGACCTCCTCCCATGATCCAAAAATGTTCTTAATGGCATTTAGAATGGTGAATCCTTTCCAGAAGCTTTTCAATGTACTTTGCCCAGATCCATCAGAGAAATCACTATCTATGGCAGCTACAATCTTACAAAATGTATTTCCTAAATAATAAGACCTAAAAGTCAAAATTACTCCTTGATCCAAGGGCTGCAGAATGGATGTTGTAGTAGCAGGCATGAAAACAACATTAATTTCCTTGTACGTCTCCATTAGAGCTCTTGGGTGACTGCCAATGAATGGTAATATTTTGAAAGAAATCTTTTTTTCTGAGCAATAAGTCTCAATAGTGAGCTGAAAATATTCAGTAACCATGCTGTGAACAAATGTGCTACCATCCAAGCTTTGTTGTTCCTCTAGAGCATAAGCAGGGTAGATTTAGCAAAACTTTTCAGGGCCATAGGTTTTCTGAAATAGTAAATAAACATTGGCTACAACCTAAAGTCACGAGCTACATTAGCTCTTAACAAGAGAGTCAGCCTGTCCTTTGAAGTTTTGAAGCCAGGTATTGACTACTCTCTACCTATGAAAGTCTTAGATGGCATCTTCCTCCAGGAAGGCTGTTTTGTCTACAATGAAAATCTGTTGTTTAGTGTAGCCACCTTCATCAATTATTTCAGCAGTATCTTCTGGATTACTTGCTGCAGTTTCTCCATCAGCGCTTGCTGCTTCACCTTGCACTTTGATGTTGTAGAGACAGTTTCTTTACTTACACCTAATGAACCAATCTCTGCTAGCTTCCAACTTTTTTTCTGCAGCTTAACCTCTCTCAGGCTTCACAGAATGCAAGAGTGTTAGAGCCTTCTCTGGATTAGGCTTTAGCTGAAGAGAATGTTGTGGTTTCTTCCACCCAGGCCACTAAAACTTTTCCCGCATCAGCAAGAAGGCTATCTTACTTTGTTGTCTTTCCTGTGTTCACTGGAGTAGCACTTTTGATTTCCTTTGAGAACTTTTCCTTGTATTCACAACTTGGCTGTCTGTTGCAAGAGGGTTAGCTTCTGGCCTGTCTCAGCTTTCAACACACCTTCCTCGCTAAGCTTAATCATTTCTAGCTTTTGATTTAAAGTGAGAGACGTGGGACTATTCCTTTCACTTGAACACTTAGAGGCTATTGAAGGGTTACTAGCTGGCCTAATTTCAATATTGTTGTGTCTCAGGGAATAAGGAGGCCTAGGAGAGGGAGAGAGACTGAAGAATGGCCAGTCAGTGGAGGAGTCAGAACACATACAGCATTTATTAAGTTCATTGTCTTCTACGGGCATGATTCATGGTGCCCGAAAACAATAATAGTAACATCAAATATCACTGACCAGAGGTCACCATGACAAACATAATAATAATGAAAACGTCTGATATATTGAAAAAATTGTCAAAATATGACAGAGACACAAAGTAAGCACAAGCTGTTGGAAAAATGGTGCCAATAATCTTGCTCAACATGCTGTTGCCACAAACGTTCGATTTGTTAAAAACAAAAACAAAAACCATAAAAAACCTGCAGTATCTCTGAAATGCAGTCAAGTGCAAAGAAACAAGGTGTGCCTGTACTTGGAGTGCTGAGGAATAGGAAAAGTGGCAGAGTAAGCATGGGAGAGTGGTAGCAGATGAGGTCATTGTGTTTACCCTAGATTATCCAAAGTACTTGGAAATAACTGCCTTTAGTAAGTGAAGGGAAAGAAAGGCAGGAAGGGAGAGTGAAAGAACAGGAACTACATTTCCTTGAGTTCCTACTAAGTGCCTGATAAAGTCTGTATGTATCTCATTTGTTCCACATTCTTATCCTATAAATTGGGTGTTTCACACCAATTTATACACCTGTTTCATAGATGAAACTCAGAGAAGTCAGGAGAAAGCTAATAAAGGGCAGAATCAAATTTAAATGCAGATCCTTCTTACTGCAAAGTTCAAGCCCTTTGTCATTTTCCTCTGCTTCCTTGAGACAGCCAAAGATAACAGCTGAGATAGCCACAAATAACAGGCAGAATACTCAAACTAATTGAGGATCCACAAAGAGCAAAGTAAAGTTGCACCGTTGATACCCTTATGATTCTTCTATGTGTACATTTTTCTCAGGGATTCTTTTTTTTTTTTTTCAGATCACCCAAAGGAAGACATTTAATATGTTCTCTGATGTAAGAGATATTTTCAAAAATTGAGGATAATGGTTGGGACAGGAAAAAAGGTAGCAGAGATGTAGCACAGAAATACCTGTCACAAAGACTAGGCAGCTCCTTCTACCCTGTCCCAGACCCCACCCAACCTCCAGCCCTCTGCAGAAGCAACCTCCCAAGAAGAGAGCCATAAATATGCAAATCCAAAAGCTGATGATGATAGAGGCAAGAGACAGGTTTTCTTTTGCTTTACTCCAATTTTACATGTGGGCATCAGGGCGGACATCATATATCTTTTGTCTAAAACATACATAAAATGTTCAAAGAAAGGAATAGAGATTTATTCTTTTAAGTATTCCCAGACCAGGGTTTTCCCAGGCTCCCAGGTTTGAATTAGGAGAAGGATGTTGAGAAGAGGAAGTCCCCTGTTGCTGGTTGGTTCCCTGATTCAGATTTTGGAGAAATCAGTAAAGGAATTCCCTTAGATCAGCCTTATTAGGGCTTTCTCTGGGGAAATAACTAATTGAAATCACTAGCACTGAGCACGGGTTAGCAAAGCCACTCTGAGATCAAAGAGCTACAGACAAAACCTGGGGGAGCCCTGTGAGGCTTCATAAAGAAGTAAGCGGGGGAAGCTTGCAGTCTTCCTAAAAGTTATTATATGTAAATTTTTGGTGCCACAAAAGAAGTAGCACTCAAATATAAATTTCCTCAGCAAAGCAATTTACTTCCATAGAAGGGTGCATCTCACAGATGGAGCAATGGCAAGCACATACCAGGACAAGGGAGGGGAAGGGGTTCTTATTCCTGACACAGGTATCCCCTACTGCTGTGTCATTCTATTGGCTAAGGTTAGACCACACAGTCTAAGCTAATTCTGACTGGCTATTTTAAAGCAGGGGTATGAGCCAGACTGGCCGGGTGGATAGGTTGGCAGGAAGGACAGTTACAGGACAGGTTAGAGCAGGTGACCAGGGGTGACTCAGGTCAAAGCAGGTGACCAGGGCAGGTGACTAGAGCAGGTGGCTAGAGCAGGTGACTGGGATGAGTCAGGACAGAGTAGAGGACCAGGGGAACAGATGTGAACTACTGATTAGAACTGGTGGAAAAGGTTGTTTACTAAAACCACAAGGATGATAAACTTTAAAATGGAGAATTGAATAAGAGAGCTGGACATAGTGACATACTGATTCTTTAAAGATAAACTTGGAGTTCACTATATCTAACAAAATGAAAAGGTAAACAAGGATAAAATTAAGCAGTGACTGAAGGCAGTTTACATTCACTTGGAGAAATGTACTTAACATGTAAATGTGATCTGTATTACTTTTAAATTGTTCGATATTGTGTCAAGATAAATTTGCCATATAAGATTACTCATTAGCGTTTTATCTTCTAAACTGGCTCTAGAAACATGATAAAAAGGCACACATAAAGTCTCCCAATTTGCAGCTAGAGAAAATGAGGTTGGTGATGAGGCACTGCACCCAACTTAAAGATCACAGTCACAACTGGGGTCTGAAAGTTGTTTTGCTAATCCTAGGGCAGCAGTTCTCACCCAAGGGCAATTTTGCCCTCAGCAGGGTAATTGGCAATGTCTGGAGTCAGTTTTGTTTGTCAGGGGTGGGGAGGTTGGTTGCTACCATCATCTAAAGGGTAGAAGCCAGGGATGCTGCTAAATAAACGTCCTAGAGTATATAAGACAGCCTCCATGACAATAAAACATTACCCAGCCCAAAATGCTAACCATGTTAAGACCAGATCTAAACAGTTACTTAAAAAAAGGCAGTGGGGGAGGTGTCTTTTATAAAAATGAAAAATTTTGAAAAATTATTGTGAAAAAAATGCTTATTGATGGATTGGAATTTTGAAGAAAAGACGTGCCAATACATTATACAATCTGCTATGTATGTGGCACTTTCCCATTTTCATCTTTTCCAGTCCTTAAGTAACATGTCTTCCTTCCTAGAACTCTTATTACCTGCATGGGGGTGAGGCTCACCTGAGTTAAAGCAGAAGCTTTTATGTTCCTCAGGTAGATATGAGCCCAGTCAAGCCAACCCAGCTTCATCTTCCCCCAGGTTCAGCCACTGCCTCAAATCAGATCATTTCACCATTAACCCCCGGGTTTCTTCTTTCTCTAAAGCAAGCTTGTCCAACTCTCTACCTGTGGGCCACATGCAGCCCTGGACAGTTTTGAATGAGGCCCAGGCACAAATCTGTAAACTTTCTTAGAACATTCTGATAATTTTTTAGCTATTTTAAGCTCACCAGCTATCATGTTAGTGTATTTTACGTGTGACCCAAGACAATTCTTCTTCATCCAATGTGGCCCAGGGAAGCCAAAAGATTGGACATCCCTGCTATAAAGTGAAGATGACAATCTTGCTCTCAGAGGGGGTGTTTGGATTAATCAGTCCATTAAGAACTTCGTGCTTTACAATGAGGACAAAAGAGGCTAAGTGTTTTAGAAGTTACAAATGATACTTCCTTGTTGCTTGGAGCCCTTAAAGGAATAATAATAAAAATATGCAAATCAAACTACAAAGTGAACATCTTTTCCTCTCATACCAAATGCTTTTCAGTGAATATTCTTGCCTAAAATTTCATGTTATTTGCATATGACTGGAAGCAAGAGTTTTATCATGAGGAGAGCTATTGGACACAGGGACACTAATCACAGTAGGGTTCACAATTCCTTCAACCAACTCAATGTCCTTTTCCCCACTCATCAACTATCAATTTAATATAGCGATCATCTTTAAATAGGTTGACAAGTAATCTGACATTCCAGAACACAGAACCTGAATATATATGATCTGAAATAATCCTTCCATAAGCCAAAGTTGAATCTGCCCAGATAAAAACAACAAAACCTCTGTTAAAGAGGCCCCAGATAAAATGGACTCCCTGTGGCTGAGGTGCTCAAAGTTAAAACAACCAGGCAGACATAGCTGGGTGAGGGAGCAGTCATGTACTCTATTCTCAGAGAGATGTAAAAATATCACAGGACCTCTCTTTCTACAATCAAGTCAAACCAGTTCCTGCTCTCAGTGCCAGGACAAACTGCAGCCAGAAACCCCACACCCCAGTCTATTGGTAAAATAAACATCTAACAGAGACTTCTGGTTTCCAGTTTGGAAACCCAACCAAACAGAGCTCACCTGCCCCAGCCGACCAGAGTTCAGCTGTATTGACCAATCAAGATTCAGTTGTCTTGACAAATTAGAACTGAGCAAGTTTTTAAAATTATTATTATACTCTAAGTTCTGGGGTACATTTGCAGATTGTGCGGGATTGTCACATAGGTATACACATGTCATGTGGTTTGCTGTCTCTATCCCTGCCCCACCCCGTCACCTACATTAGATATTTCTCCTGTTATCCCTCCCCAATCTCCCTACCCCCGCTATCCCTCCCCTAACCCCCCCACCCCCCAACAGACCCCAGTGTGTGATGTTCCCCTCCCTGTGTCCATGTGTTCTCATTAGAACTGAGCAAGTTTTAATCCTTCATTTGCATAAACAAACCTGATTAAGAACATGGGTAGGAACTTTCGCTGGAACCCTGTCATTGTTCTCTGGAATGCACGTTTATTTTACACCTAAGGCTGCCTCTCCTCAGTTTGCAAACTATCCATTGAAATAAAGTCTCTTTCCTTCAAATTCCTTTTCAGAGAACTTTTGATCATATCCCCAAAGTTAACCTTCTAAAAGTCAATCCCTGAAAGAATATTTCATAGAAATCACCATGCACAACACTTTACTGAGCTTATTTTAAATGCTCTACAAAGAAAGGTGCAGCTCTCACTGTATTTCTTATCCCAAAACACATTAGAAGGCCTGACACAGGGGCACCTTTTTATTCAACAGAGTAACCATAGGTCATCTCACATGCCACAGATCTAACGACTTCACAGAAATGTGTTGATGCAGCACTTCAAATATCAAAGTCCTTCTCACCAACAGTGAACTCTGTCTCTGTATGGCTCTTTCAAACTTGCTTGTCTGAAGAAAAGTCTCATCCAGCTCCACAATTCTATGTTTCTAATACTTGAAAGGTTAATAGATTTTAACAATCTGTAAGTTTTAAATCACTTATCTTTCTACATTCTCAAGGAAGTAGAGACCTAAGCATGCTCAGTATGTAGTGACTTTCTTCCAAATAGTGAAGTATGAAAAAGAGCTGGGTGAGGGTAATCTCACAGGTGAGAAACCTGACAAACACTACCTCAGCCAGATAATCAAGGTTAACATGAAAAGTCATAAATCATATTAGTTATGCATTCTTGATATGATACCTCTGTGACCTTCCTTCTAAAAAACTATAACCCCAATCTAATAATGATAAAAACATCTGACAAACTCAAATTGAGGAACATTCTTCAATGAGCTGTGCTGGTTGGTAATCATATATATCAATGTGCTGGGAGGGTGATTGTGTCCTGAAGACAAGGAAGCTACTCATTTGGGACCTTTCCAGATCTCATCCTATGTAACTCTTCATTGGCTGTATCCTTTACAATAAAACTGTAATCATAAGTATAGCACTTCCCTAAGTTCTGTGAGTCATTCTAGCAAATTTCTGAATTTGTAGCTAGTTGATCAGAAACACAGATAGTATGGGAACCCCAGAGTTTGCAGCTGGTGTCTGAAATAAGAAGAACCTTAGAGATAACTGTGCCCTCAGCCTCTGAAGTCTGAACTAACTCACAGTTAGCTTCAGAATTGCACTGCAAGTATGGACTTTAGTTAATAACAGTGTATCAATACTGGCTCATCAATTGTGACAAATACACTACTGTAAGATGTTAATAATAGGAGAAACTGGGTGTAAAGCATATGGGAACTCTGTACTATCTTTGCAACTTCTGTGCAAACCTAAAACCATTCTAAAATTAAAAGCTTATTTTAAAAAATACACCTTTATCTGAATTCTAAGCTACCAAATCATAGTCAAATAAGTAATGTTTGGTACTAAGTTGTTACTTAAATAGTCATAACTTTTCATATTATACCATGATAGCCAAAATTTTATCATAAACTAAATGACACTAAGAAAAATAACTAAAAGTTAATTATAAGAGCATATTACTTTAAATCACCTCTAATTAGTAACCCAAAAATTAGTTATGTATATTAGCCTCACTTAGACTTTGAATCCACCTACTTCACTCTATTAGTAAGGCTTTCTTTCTTGCTCTCTCTCAAAAGATAGTACTATGAACATTACCTGGGTGCATGCTGACATTAAACTATCAGCACAGCAGTTCAGCCGTAAACTAACACACACCCATCTACCTTAGGCATGTGAAAAACTCCAAACTCCCCTTACACCAAACTGCAGATGCTGCCCCAAGAGATCCCTCAAGATCTGGTCGCTGGCTGAACAGTTCCATCCTTCTCTTTCTAAAATAAAACAAGCTCATGTCACCTCTGTAGTAGCTGGTCCCTCTGCCTGGAATGTTCTTCCTCCAGATCTTAATACAGCTGGCTCCTGGCTCCTTCTTGTTGTTCAGGGCTCAGTGAAATGTCATTTTATCCAAGAAGCCTTTCCTGTCCATCCAATCTAAAGAAGCACTCCTAACACTAATTATTTCTTCCTGTTTATATTTTTATCACATTATTAATCATTATCTGATTATGTTCTAGTTTAATCTGCTTTTTATTCTTTCTACCTATCCACTGGAAAACAAATTTCATAAGCACAGGGACCTTGCCTGCCTTGATCACTGTTCTAATGTCAGCCCCTAGAACAATACCTGTCACAGAGTAAGTGTTCAGTGAATGGTTTTTTGGTTGAATGAACAGATAAAATGAAACTAGATTTAAAGAAAATTATGCAATGAGACTAAAATATAAGTTATTAAGAGAAAGAGAAATAAATTTACTAAGTCCTAGTTACGCTCCAGGTTCTTTGGGTACATACTCATGAAAGACTTACAAAACTCTGTAAAGGACATATTATTATCCCTATTTACTATCTTCTTTCTTTCTTTTCTTTTTTTTTTTTTTTTTTTTGAGACGATGTTCCGCTCTTGTTGCCTAGGATGGAAAGCAGTAGCATGATCTCAGCTCACTACAACCTCTGCCTCAGGGTTCAAGCAATACTCCTGCCTTAGCCTCCTGAGTAGCTGGGATTACAGGCATGTGCCACCATGCCTGGCTAATTTTTTATATTTTTAGTAGAGACGGGGTTTTACCATGTTGGACAGGCTGGTCTCGAACCCCTGACTTCAGGTGATCCTCCCGCCTCAGCCTCCCAAAGTGCTGGGATTACAGGCATGAGCCATCATGTCCAGCCCCTATTTACTATTTTCAGATGAGAAATAGAGTATAGGAAAGGTTTAATAAGGAGTTCAATGGCAAAAGTAACATCACTTTGCATCTGACTGACTCTAAGCCTATGCCCTTAACACTCCTTCTTTGACATATAAACCCATTTGTTCATTTTATGACTCTCTTTAAATGGTCTCATGAAAACGGGGATGCCTAGTGCAGTGACTATCATTGTGACCTTAGCCTTATAAAACTAGTGAGAGACCAGAAGATAGAGCAGTGCTAATCGAGTTGGGCACAATGAATGAACATACTGGGAGCTAGTGAGAATGTTTACAAGTCAAAGACGTTCTGGATCTATCTTTAAACTGAAAGAAGATGTGAAAAGAAAGCCCCTCAGAATCCTCCTCCTATGAACACTGTACAAATACAACCTGAAAATAACTCATACAGATCAGCTTAAACCTGACTAACATGATCCTCAACAATTTCCTTCCCATGTCAAACACACATACTTTGAGACTGATATGAATGAGAAAACACGAAAATTGTTCTATACATAAATCTAAATGCTAACCCTTAAATGATCCAGATATTGCTGGTCTTCCCATGCTAATCTCTGCCATCCCTCTGTGACTTCTCTGCAGCCTGACTCTGTCACTCAAAAAGAAGATCTAATTGCACAGAGCATTCCTAAGTATGTAACCTTCAGCAAGTCAATTTTTCATGACAGTAATATATCATACCCTTAGAGTATCTCCATTGCATCACAGGCTCTCCCTCCTGTCCCTCTGCTTTCCAAAATCAGTATTCCGAAATATGACCCTCTCTACTAGTAGAGCCCCCCCACCCCCCAAGAAAAAGATGTTCATCCTCCTGAATTTGCTGCTTTTCTGCCAGGCCAGTTTGCCTTCCCAACTTATTTTCTTTTGTTATATATTTACATACAACAAATTTGCCAAAACTGCACTATATTTTTACCCTGTTAAAATACTTTTACACATTACAGTTAAAGAAGTATGC
Source organism: Aotus nancymaae (assembly GCF_030222135.1). Lineage (NCBI taxonomy): Eukaryota > Metazoa > Chordata > Mammalia > Primates > Aotidae > Aotus > Aotus nancymaae. Next base: position 53,563,408 of record NW_026988431.1, on the reverse strand, counting down.
TCATTTTCTAAGGTGCTATGGAGGAACAAGAATATTAGTAAACATTTAAATCTTAAAAACAATCATCTGAACTCACAAACAAAATTAACGTCAAATAAACAAACAAATCATTTATCAGTGTAATGTCATCAAAATTAGTTAATAACAGCTCATATAACTAAGAAAGATATCAAAGCCCTACCTCACAGTCCTCTATCTGTGTGTTCTGCATCCTTAGACTCAACCAACCACGGATCAAAAATATTTGCGGAAAAAAGTGGATGTCTGCATGCACTGAAAATGTAAAAACTGTTTTTCTTTTTTTTTCCTTTTCCTTTTTTTTTTTTTTGAGACAGAGTTTCGCTCTTGTTACCCAGGCTGGAGTGCAATGGCACGATCTCGGCTCACCGCAACTTCTGCCTCCTGGGTTCAAGCAATTCTCCTGCCTCAGCCTCCCGAGTAGCTGGGACTACAGGCGTGCGCCACCATGCCCAGCTAATTTTTTTGTATTTTTAGTAGAGACAGGGTTTCACCTTGTTGACCAGGATGGTCTCAATCTCTTGACCTCGTGATCCACCCGCCTCGGCCTCCCAAAGTGCTGGGATTATAGGCGTGAGCCACCGCGCTCGGCCCTCTTTTTCTTTTTTTTTTTTGAGACGTAGTTTCATGCTTGCTGCTCAAGCTGGAGTGCAACAGCATGATCTCAGCTCACTGCAACCTCCGCCTCCCTGGTTCAAGCGATTCTCCTGCCTCAGTCTCCCAAGTAGCTGGGATTACAGGTGCACCACCATGCCTGGCTAATTTTTTGTATTTTTAGTAGAAATGGGTTTTCACCATGTTAGCCAGGCTGGTCTCCAACCCTTGATCTCAGATGATCTGCCTACCTTGGCCTCCCAATGTGCTGGGACTACAGGCATGAGCCACTGAACCTGGCCAAAAACTGTTTTTCTTGTCATTATTCGCTAAAAAATACAGTATAACAACTATTTACATAAAATTTACAAATATTCTAAGTAATCTAGAGATGATTTAAAGTATACAAGAGAATGTGTGTAGGTTATATGCAAATACTATGGCATTTTATATTAGAAAATTGAGTATCCATGTATTTTGGTATCCACAGAGGAGAGGGGCCTCCTAGAACCAATCCCCGACAGATATCAAGAGAAGACTATAGACACATGATTGTGTGAGATTCATACTAGTAGAACGAAGATGGTTAAATATTATAAGATCTACCAATGTAATTTATCCCATTAGCAGGTCCAAGGAGAAAAAAACTATGATAATATTTATAAATTTGAAAAAATATTTGATAAACTTCAACATAAACTACAAATTTTTTTTAATTCTTAATAAAACAAAAAGTATATATAGTTCCTTAACATAATTAACGTATGTATAATTATATACATATCATGGGTCCAAAACCTATGTCATGATTCATGATGAAATTCAAGAAACAGAACCACTAAGCTTGGGAACAAAATAAAGATGCACATGTATCACCACTACTATTTTACATTATTCAAGAAGCACAAGTCAATAAAATTAGATGAAAGAAATAATGAGAGAGATAAAAACAGAAAAGGGAGAGGCAAAATTATCAGCATTTACAACTAATATGATTAGATAACAAGAAAATCTATAACAATCAACTGGAAAAACAATTACAAACAGTAAGAGAATTCTGTATGGTGGCTTTCCTGTATGTAAAAACAACCAATTAGAAAATAATATGCCACAAAAGATCTCGTTTCCAAGAGCATAAATAAAATAAAAAGGTATTGTGAATAAGTCTATTAACAAATGTAAAATATCTATATGAAGAACTTTAAAACTCTAATAAATCCATAATAGAAATCTTTAATAAATTAAAGAAGTATCCTATTCCTGGGTATTGTAAAATTATCAATTTATCTAAATTAAATGATAAAGGTAACGTAATCTCAATAATACTAACAGAATCTTGTTGCTTTTGTTGTCTGCAACCAGATAAGCTGATTCTAAACTTCACTTACAAAAATAAAGTATATTAAAATAGCCAAGAAAATTCTAAATTTTAAAATATCATAAACATATAATAATTAAAACAGATTCTTTACACTGGCTTCACAAAAAGTAATAAAATTTTAAAAGTCCAGAAATAGACCCTATATGTAAAAATTTAGTATACATAAAACTGCATTTCAAAAAAGCAGAGAAAAGACAGATTATTCTAGCAAGCTGGAAAAATAAAACTAAATTTCTATGTAACTCACTTCTCACATTTCTAATTGATCAAAGGTAAAAGTAATGAATCCAATGAAATCCTAGACAAAAACAATCAATAAACTTCATCACTTCTAAATGTGAAAGTTATTTCTAAATAAGATTCAAAATCCCAAAATAATAAAATTGCTAAATGTGATGGCATAGGATTTGTTTTAATCTGCAAAAAAATTCCATATGTCAAAATACAAATAACAAACTACAAAATATATTGGTAGCACATATGATAAGGGGCAAATGTTCTTTCTGTAGAAAGAACTCTTACACTTCATCAGAAAAAGATCAATGCAATAGGAAAATAGGCAAAAGACATAAACCAGAAGTTCACAAAATAAAAATACTAGCAAGTGGTTTTACAAAAGGAATAAAATACCTAGGAATACAGATACCCATGGAGGTAAAAGATCTCTACAATGAGAAAGATGAAAGAAATCATAGATGACACAAACAAATGAAAAAATATTCCATGCTCATGGATAGAAATAAGCAATATTGTTAAAATGGCCATACTGCCCAAAGCAATTTACAGATTCAATGCTATTCCCATCAAACTATCAATGTCATTTTTCAGACATAAAAAAACTATTTTAAAATTCTATGGGCAAAAAAAAAAAGAGTCCCAATAGCCAAAGCAATCCTAAGCAAAAAGAACAAAACCAGAGGCATCACACTACTGGATCAAACTGTACTACAAAGCTACAGTAACCAAAACAGCATGGTACTGATTCAAGAACAGACACGTAGACAAATGGAACAGAATAGGGAAACCAGAAATAAAGCCACACACCTACAACCATCTGATCTTTTACAACATGGACAATAACAAGCAATGAGGAAAGGACTTCCTATTCAATAAATGGTGCTGAGATAACTGGCTAGCTCTATGCAGAAGATTGAAACTGGACTCCTTCTTTTCACCATATACAAATATCAACAAGAAAGGACTTAAACACAAAATCTAAAACTATAAAAACCCTTGAAGAAAACCTAGGAAATACCATTCTGGATATAGGTCCTGGCAAAGATTTCATAATAAAGATTCCAAAAGCAATTGCAACCAAAACAAAATTGACAAATGGGATCTAATTAAACCAAAGAGCTTCTACACAGCAAAAGAAACTATCAACAGAGTAAACAGACAACCTATGGAATGAGAGAAAATGTTTGCAAACTATGCATCCAACAAAGGTCTAATATCCAGAATCTATGAGGAACTTACATAAATTAACAAGCAAAAAACAACCCCATTAAAAAATGGTCAAAGGACATGAACAGACACTTCAAAATAACACATACATACATGTGGTCAAAAAACATACAAAAAGTGTTCAACATCACTATTCATTAAAGAAATGCAAATCAAAACCGCAATGAGATACCATCTGATACCAGTAAGAATGGTGATTATTAAAAAGTCAAAAATTAACAGATGCTGGTGAGGCTGTGAATAAAAGAGAACTCTTATATGCTGCTGGTGGAAATGTAAATTAGTTCAGCCACTGTGGAAAGCAGTTTGGAGATTTTTCAAAGAACTTAACATAGTACTCCCATTCAACCCAGTAATACTATTACTTGGAATATACCCAAAGGAATACAAATTGTTCTGCCATAAAAACACATGCATGTGTGTGTCAACTGCAGCACTATTCACAATAGCAAAGACATGGAATCAACTTAGATGCACCTCAGTGGTGGATGGGATACAGAAAATGTGGTACCTATACACCATGGACTACTACATAGCCATTAAAAAAAAAAAACGACAAAATCATGACCTTTGCATGAATCCAGCTAGAGGTCATTATCCCAACCAAATTAATGCAGAAACAGAAAACTAAATACTACATGATCTTACTTACAAGTGGGAGCTAAACACTGAGAACACATGCACACTAAGAAGGGAACAATAGACACCAGGGCCTATTTGAGAATGGAGGGTAGGAGGAGAGTGAGTATTTCAAAAACTACCTATTAGGTACTACACTCATTACCTGGGTGATCGAATAATCTGTACACCAAACCCCTATGACATGCAATTTACGCATGTAACAAACCTATACAGGTACCCCCTGAACCTAAAATAAAAGTTGGAAGGAAAAAAAAAAAACCCAAATGGCTTTTAGTCCATAAGAAAGTGTTCAACTTTACTCATAATTTAAAACAAAAATTAGGCCAGACACAGTGGCTCATGCCTGTGATCCCAGCACTTTGGGAGACTGAGGCAGGTGGATAACCTGAGGTCAGGAGTTCAAGACCAGCCTGCTCAACATGGTAAAACCCTGTCTCTACTAAAAATACAAAATTAGGTGGGCATGGTGGCTCACACCTGTAATCCTAGCTACTTGGGAGGCTGAGGCACAACAATTGCTTGAACTTGAGAGGCGGAGGTTGCAGTGAGCCAAGATCGTGCCACTGCACTCTAGCCTGGGCTACAGAGTGAGACTATGTCTTTAAAAAAAAATAGTAAAATGAGATTCCATCTTTATCTATCCAACTCAAAAAAATCAAAAAGTTTAAAGATATAGTGCTATGCCATGAAAGTGAGATTTAGGAATTTTCACATAGCACTAATGGAAGTATAAATTGGTCAACTCCCTTTAGATTTTTTTAATAGATATTGCCACATGGAGTTTGGCAATATCTATCAAAATTAGAACTATACATGCTCTTTCACCCAGCAATTTTACTTCTAAAAATATATACACGTGGGAAAGACACGTTAAAAAAAAAAAATCAGTGCAGCACTGTCTTGTAAGAACAAAAATGAAGGGAAAACTTACATGTCCATCAGCAAGGGATTGTTACATAATGAATGGTTCACTCACAATATGGAATACTGAGCAGCCAGTAAAAGGAATGCAGATGTGTCTAAGCTCATCTCTAAAATACATTAAGTGAAAAAGTCCACGATACAGAAGAGCAGTTTCTATTTACATGAACATGCTTCTATTTATATGAAAAGGCAGCTAGAATCACATAGATATATTTGCACGTGCTTAAAATGTTATTCAAAAGATGCAACAGAAAATAGCTAATGGCAGTTACTTCTGGGGAGAGGGGTTTTAGAGATCTAGAGTAGAAGAGAATTTAAGTTTCTTATTGAGCATATTTTTATACTGTTTGAAATGTTTAGTCTGAGCATTTTAAGTTATAAAAAGTAATACATCCTTCATTTTGCTTTCAGATTTATGGCACTAAAAATCAATTTTTCTGTTTAAATAATAAACTATTTTCTTTTTAGCTAAATAAAATAATTTATTATTTCTTATACAACACTTAAAAGTGTACAGAAAACTCAAAATGTTCTAAGAAGTAATCTTTAAAATTCTTTTCCATAAAAATGTGGATATTTAGACTTTGAAGCACAATTCTAATGGTCTAACCACAAGCGTTTAACACCTAGCACAGTGGCTACCAGAGTAAGCAAACACTGTATAAATCCTTGTTGAAGGAGATAAAGAAAAAAAGGGACTGGATAAAACTAAACATACTCCCCAGTGCTAGTCTTCAGATATAAGCAACAAGTTGCTGGGTGTGCCAAAGGCTTAGAAAGTTTCCAGTCACCCTCAGAACAACCACAGAGCCAGAAAGACTGGTCAGAGTAGTTTCCTGACATACTCTTTGCCAAACAATCACCACTTTTGTCTTTTCAATCCTAGCTTGTTGATCACTACAGTTTTCCTTCAACCTCCCTCCTTCAACTTTCCCTTAAGTAAGGTTTATCTGGAACAAATAAAAGTACTTTCAAGTAACCAATTGACCATTGATTTATACATAATTCAGTGCTTATGGAGCATAATAACAATTACTGAGATAAATTAATGTTTAATAGAGTGATTACATAAGGAAATGGGTTTGTCTGAGTGACAGAGCATGTAGGGAGAAAAAAACAAAAACATTTTTTTAAAAAGACATTTAAGTATTAAATCCAGCCTTTTGTAGATTGTTGAACTCACAAGGTAAGCTTCCAAACCTACAAATTCTTTTCTGTTTTATTGCAAAAACAGAGTATGAATAACCTGACCTCATTTTACACTGTGTGGCTTTTTTTTTCCATTTTCTCTTTCAACAGTGAGTGCTATCTAATATCCATTAAAGCTCCAGTTTTCTGCAAGATACTCTTATTCCTGATTAACTATTCATATGGTAGAATATTATTTGCTTGGCTCTTTACAACTTTTCCAGTCCATTATCAGTATCAAGTCACATTCCAATAACCACCTAACTCCAGTAAATGATGTATATGTGAATGAAACAGTATGGCACACTAGAACAGTATTAAACCATTTTAAAAATACAATGAAAATATATACACATATAGGTATCTGTATATATCTGTGAATACAGATAGGTATGCTGTTTTAAAAAAAGCAAGTATAGCATCATTAAGTACACTAAAATTAATTTGCTACAAATTAACCTAGAAGAATTAAAACATGGTTGCCCTTTTAAAGATGTTAAAGTCATTATTAGGTTCAGGCAATAGTGAAATCCAACTTCTTTATGTAAACAGTTTACATACATCATATACTTTTTAGATACTTGTGACCTAAAATAAACTTAGGATTCTCTTCAAAATCACTATTTTGGTATCTTCAAAAATCTTACTACTAGAGCCATCTCTTCTACCTAGCAGATATTTCTTCAGCTCAATACTTGACTCCTTAGAATACAGTTCTAAGTCAGGCATCCCGACATAATTACAAGGAACTTTTGGGCAATGCAGAAAGCTGGGATTAAATAGAGAGGCATTTAATATCCAGAGGGGGAACATGGTATCTACTTACTTTTGTTAGTCAATCAAGTCAACCATAGCATTCTTTTCTTTAAACCACAGAATTTTGATGCCTCCATCAATTTCTATAGATACTACATGATAAATGTCATTCTCTTCCTGAGAATCTTTTTTTTTTTTAATGTGCTAGTATAACTGCAGGAGGCAGCATCATCATGATGAAACATTTGTGCCTGAAAGATGCAGATGTGACTTTGGAAGTCACTGGGTCCTGATGCCTTTCTATAAAAGCTGCTCTAAGGGAGGAAATCTTTTTAAGGGTTGTGGACTCACGTGGCCTTCTTTGATGATAAACAGATCCAGGTCTTGAAGTATGTACATTTCTGTGGTTGCTCAGAAGTTCCACTGGCCCATGAAGAGTGTAAAGTAATTTTTAAAAAAGATTACTAGGAGTTTTTCTTAGCTATCACCATTTTGAAAGACAAAAATTTTAAAGCTTTTCATCAACTTCAAACAGTATTAAAATGTAGAATAACTGAGATAAACAAACATTTTTGAAGTATTTAAAAACAGAGTAAAGAAGTAGGTTATAGAATTAGGCATTTAAAAAATCTGAAGCATGAACTATAAAGTGAAAGGTGGAATGACAAAGAATTCTTTTACTTGACAACCTTTCTAAGCTCTATGCATTAAAAAAAATTCAACTAGCATATATCACTTCTGGAATAATAAAAATACAGATTCAAAATAGTTTTAAATTATTAATGACATGTTTTAAAAAAGTGAAACATGTTAGTGTAGGAACAACCAATTCCAGTCCTTCAGAAATCAGTTAAGTATAAGAATAAATACATTTTATGCATTTTTTTTCAAAAAACTAATTAGTGTAAGAAACACATAGATCTAAACCTTTCCACATAGGCCAGAAGAATTTACTTCTCTATTTATTAAACTTTTAAAGCACAGGCCAACTTTGTCACATAGTCAGAAATCTACACAATGCTCAGTTTTCTGTTGTTCATAAGCACTGAAACTTTCATAAGTGACTGTGAGTAACACACTGTCATTTTATGTCCTATAATAATTTCAATCAACACGATATTGGTGGTAGTGCTGGAAGCTGCAACCCCCCATCAACTTTAGAACAGAAGGTGAATGCGACAAACCTATACTCCAAAGGTCAAACAACTGTCATGACTGTGGAAGACAGGGTTCTATGTAATAGAGAAAATCATGACAACATTTTTTTGGCAAAACAAAACAAACAGAATAGGGAGAGTGACTGCTAATGGACACAGGGTTTCTTCTTGGAGTGAAGAGAATGCTCTAGAAGTAGACAGTGGTAACGGTTGTACAGCCTTATGACTATATTAAAAGCCAGTGAACTGTACACTTTAAAGGGGTGAATTTTATGGTATGTAAATTATATCTCAATTAAAAAAAAACAAATAAATGTTAAAGAACAAAACAATGACATTCTGAAATACATATACAGTATTTTAGCAGAGCCATTGCTGGGCACAAGAAGTTAAACAGACACACAGCTTATGGCTCATGTCCAGGGCGTTTCAGAATGAACATGCTCTACACTTTGATTTCAAAAAGAAGATATATAAAGGCCCTAAGCTCAATCCCCATATCTCTAGGCTTCCTCTGAGAATCTGTGTTCTGAAAATTTACCACTGGTTTTCTAAGTATGTGCAGACAAAAGCAGGGTAAACACACTGCAATCCATTACTTCTAGAAGTTGCCGGTCCTTTAGCCTAATCATCTCATCCTATTGCGGGAAATGAATGCACCCACCATTGTGCAGCCTTCCTCCACCACAGGATTTCTTTCATGTGCCCTGAGCTCTTTTGAATGTGAAATGCTTTTAGAGGGGACATCTAAGAGCTCTGTGCAACTAGGCCATTTTCCTTTTTTTAAAAATACAATGGACAACATTTTGGTTTCTATGGACTTCTAGAGTATATATAAATAAAAGCAAAGAATACCTCACCTATTTGGAGAGGAAGATCTACAAGATCACTCAGCCTATCTATGTCTAAATGTAACAATCTGCAGGACTGAAATCCCTTTCCAGGAGACATGCTTTTAAAGCCAAGGAAAATAAAAGCATATAATAAGGCCATTCCTAAGTTATATCTGTCAGCCATAACTACTAAGAGTTTAGAAAAACCCATAAGTGGCTCTATCACTAAAAGAAAAACCTTTTATTTTTTCCAGAAAAATAAGGGATACTGACCACAGTAGAACATGAATGGGGCTTTTGGGATACAGGTTATATTCCGTTGGTGAAAATTCATCAAGTTATAGAATACCAGTGTATTCCTGTGCAAACCTGTAAATATGTATACTTCCATAGAAAGTAAAAAACAAATAAAAGGGAAACAGTTGCTAAATGAAGAGTAAAGACTTCATTAGTTTCTTCACTAAAATAAAACATCAAGTTGAAGAAAACAATGATGATGACAGCTAATTCTTAATAAAGCACCACAATGGAAGGCACTATACTAAATCCTTTATATACATTTTATCTTAAAGCAATATATTCTTGTATTTCAAAAAGGAACTGAACCATGTGTGCCCTAAAAATATGTCTGTCTACGACCCAGTATCTGCCTGACAGGAACTGGTCTAACCTGATAGTTGGTCCCACCATAAACTATTGAGTCTAAATCTCCTATGCTGTCAAGAAGGAAAGGAAGGCCCATTCTCCCACCGTGGTGACACATACCCACATCCAGAGGATGAATACAGAGTTCAAAAGGAGTCAAACTCCATGCTATTTCTTTACTTCTGCTCCACTTTCCCACCAACAAGAGTACTTTCATGAAAGCTGAACTAGAAGAGTAATAACTATTTCTCTTCCTCACCACTCCATGCACTCAAGCAGCTGTTTATGAGCTTTTATAATTCCACAAAAGTCTGGCTAGGCCTGCAATTCCTTAAGTACATTTTTTGAATAAGGATCCAATGGAGTCTTTGCCAGGTACAAACAGGAAGTGAAAGAATGACCACTTTCCTTTTTGCATTCTAAAGACATCTTAAGACCAGTTGCCACTAATTTTTCAGGGACCGATAAAATTTTGTTATAATGGCATTATATTATAACAAACCATCTGCTACTAAAATATAAATATCTAGAGATCATTTATCAAGCACTTTCTACTTGCTAGATGCTGAGGGGCTCTTTATATCCTTTATCTCAAATTAATCCTAAAAATAGGTTTAGCCAGCCAGAGTGGCATGTGCCCATAGTCCCAGCTACTATTCAGGAGGCTGAGGTGGGAGGATCACTTGAGCCCAGGAGTTTGAGGCTGCAGTGAGAAGTGATCATCCCACTGTACATAGCCTGGGCAATGAAGGAACAAGACCCAGTATTTAAAAAAAAAAAAAAAAAAGCTAACATTTATGAGTTTCTACTACATGCTAAGCACCACTTTAAGTACTTTACATGTATGAATTCATTTAATGTGTTAACAGTCCTATGAGGTGTATACTAAAAAATCATTCTCATTTTTTCAGATGAAGAAACTCCAGCCTAGAAAACTTGAAAAACTTACCAAAAGGCAGGTGACTAAAAGGTAGCAGAGTGAAGGTTAGAAGCCAGGCAATTAGGTGTGGGAGTCCACATCATTAACCACTGCACTCCACTGCCCCTCACCACCTAGTGAAGCAGATATTATCCCCCTAGCAAAGAAGACACTGAGTTCAGGCTGTAAAAGTTACTTGCTCAAATTCTGACAGCTAGTCATGGATGGGCCTCAGTTCAAATCCAGATTTACAGGATTTCAATGCCCATACTATTTCTATCCCCTTCTCGGCCTACTGGAGACAGTGATAATGCAGAACTGACACCTAGCTTCTCCACAGTAAACTGAGAATTGAAAAAAAAGCCATTTAAGTAACATTCTCCCAACACCACCTCTTTCTTTCTCTATGTTTCAAGATCTTCGTCTAATGACGTTTGCTTTTTTCAGCATTTATATAGTTTTTTTTAACAGCAGAAAGTAGGAAAGAAAGAAAGAAAAGAAAGAAAGAAAGGAGGGAGGGAGGGAGGGAAAGAGGGAGGGAAGAATTTTTGACAACAGGAAAACATTAGCTATCAGTGACTATAACAAAAGATAATACCAGGGAAAACAAAGCATTTTTAGATTGCTCATTATAGAAAATCTACAGTAAGCAGACCAACTGAGCCCTCTTATTATGGATTATGCATAAAAAGGTAAAAAAGAAATAGTTTTTCATACCATATTCTTTACCAACCAGTTTTCACCCAACACTTAGGATGAGTTTGAGAGAGCTTCTGGGTTCAAAGCTTTTAAAGTTCTCAAGACAGGTTTTCTGTGAAATAGTCCTACTCCTGGGTTGCATAGGGCTGTCCTTTGTACTGTAGATTATTTAGTAGCATCTCTGGCCTCTACACATTGGACACCAGTAGGACAACTTTCCCCCATGCTCCCCACAGCTGTGACAACCAGTATGTCTTCAAGCATTATCAAAAATCCCCTTTCAAGGGCAAATTAACCCATGTTGACAACCACTGGGACAGGTCTCCAGTTCTAATAATTCAAGTTATTCTGCATCAGTCTCATCTGTACTTGTTGCTTCATGAACATTCCTATTTGTTTTGCATATTCAGACAGGGACCATTTTTGTATTTTTATCTCTCCCACAGCCACAAGTAATTCAGTGTGTTTAGACTGGCTCAACATAATGTCATGTACCCAGGTGCTCCTTAAAACAACCGTGGGGACTTTGAACAAAGGGTATACAGAAGTTCCTTGTACTAGTCTTGCAGCTTTCTTGTAAGTTTGAAATTACATCAATATAAAAAGTTATAAAAATATATTAGAAATATGTGAGCAAGTATTAGCAAATCATCTACCTGACAAGGGATTAATATCCAGACTACATAAAGAACTACTACTCAACAATGACCAAAAAACACCTAATTTTAAAATGGGCAAAAAACTTGAACAATATTTCTCCAAAGATGATAAACAGAAGGCCAACCAGTATATAAAATGATGGCCAATAAGCAGATAAAAAACGCTCAGCTGCACTAATGATTAGAGAAAATGCAAATCAAAACCACAATGAGATATCACAGCCATTAAAAATGGCTATTCTCAAAAAAATATATAAAGTATCAAGTATTACCAAGGATGCTGAGAAACTGGCTCCTTTGTGCACTGTTGGCAGGAGTGTAAAATTGTCCAACTACTATGAAAAACAGTATGGCAGTTTCTCAAAAAATAAAAATAGAACTACCACATGGTCCGGCAATCCTACTTATAGGTATAAATATGCCCAAAAGAATTGAAAGTAGTATCTCAAAGACATGTTTGCACACCCATGTTCACAATAGCCAAGAGGTATAAGAAACCCAAATATCTATCAATGGATAAACAAAATGTGGTATATATACACACAATGAAATACTATTTGGCCTTAAAAATGAAAGAAATTCTGTCACATGTTACAAGATAGATGAATCTTTAGGACATTATACCAAATGAAATAAACCAGTCACAAAAACGTCAGATACTGAATGATTCCACTTATATGCAATAGTAGTCAAATTCACAGAAACAGTAGAATAGAATAGTAGAACAGTGACTATCAGGGGCTACAGGGAGGGAAAAAATTGGGCATTGTTTAATAAGTATAGAGTTGCAGTTCTCCAAGAGAAAAATACTTCTAGATAGCTATTACATAACAATGTGAATACACATAACACTACTGAACTGTACACTTAAAAATGGTTATAACAATAAATTTTGTTATATGATTTTTACGATTAAAAATAAAAAAGCACATATCAAAAATTATGTATTTAATTTTTTATGTAGATAAGGTCTTGCTCTATCACCCAGGTTGGAGTGAAGTGGTGTGATCATGGCTCACTGCAATGTCGAATTCCTGGGCTCAAGCAACCTCCACGTCATCCTCACAAGTAGCTGGGAATACAGTTGTGCACCACCATGCCTGACTAATATTTTTAATTTTTTGAAGAGATGTTGCTTAAGCTGATCTTGAACTCCTGGGTTCAAGCAATCTTCCCATCTTGGCCTCCCAAAATGCTGAGGTTACAGGCATAAGCCACCATGACCGGTGGAAATTATTTAACTTAAACTTTCATACTAAAAGAAATGTAAAGGTTAACAAAGACCCTTCCTAGTATTAAACTTGTCTGATTCCATGATGAGATTAATCTGACAAACATTTATAGGGCACCCACTCTATAAAAGTCACCAAAGTAGTACAGTATATCTGAAAGTAGACATACAGAAAGTAAACCATAAAATCATAGGCATGATGTAAGTCTAAACATTCATAGCCATAACTCCTACTCAATTTAAGGAAGGCAAAAATGTTTTCCAGTTTAGATTCAACACTGCCAAAGGAAGTTTAATCTAATCCTTAAGGGAACATCATATTTTCATCCTATGAGACCATCTTTCTCTAGTATGGTGATTAGTAATAACTGCATGAGTAAACACACACACACACACACACACACACACACATACGCAAAGCAACTTCTGTTTCCCATGGTTGGAGGAGCTGAGAGGTAGCTTCTGGTGTTACTTGTTAAAAACTGAGTTACTCTGATTTTTAATATGATTCATAAAACTCAACAAAGTAGAAAATGTCCATTTTGAATGTGAAAATTCTACCAATTCCTCATAATGAACATTTTCTAAAATGTAATTCCTTTAACTCAATAGTTAATGTAGAAGAAACAAATATATACACATATATAAAGCGAGAGAGGGAGATGACAGGTAAAATCAGATAAAGGTAAGCTCTTTTTTGTTCCATGCGACTTATCTAATGACTCTCTTTCTTGAGTACAAACCAAGAATGTTTGAGTTCTAGATCTCAAGTCTATAAATCACTGTTTCTGCTCCCAGGCAGCTGATATGGTTCATTTATATTTCCCCACTTTTTGATATTCACTAAATACTATGTTTAATTTTATTTTGCATGATCCTTTGGGGGAGGGAAACTTGAACTTTTTAGGACGTGTTCTTGCACTTATGTTTGAAAATTGAGGCATGCCTAGTATATTGTAATCCATAACACTCCTAAACAAATAATTGAACCACCTTTTCAATGGCAAACTGTTAAATATGAGAGTATTGCCTAGCTTCCCCTGAGGAGCCAGCCCCCAATTCTCAAATCTCCTGCCTCACTCTAGAAATAGAGTTACCTGTCAAACTGATGAAAACCACTCGCCTAGGATGACTTTCAGAAACCTATATACATATTTAATCTACATTTTCCCTGGTCATTATTTAAAGGGCTTTTGGATAGACCACACATTGCAGGAACTATGAGAGGTAATAAGAAAAACAAAGAGAATAAATATGAGTGAATGGTATAAATAAATTATCTCCCCAACTTAATTCCATTCCCATAACCCTGAAATATTTGCCACAGATCATTTACAATGCTAGAAACTGAGTGCTAATGGTATAACCCCTATATGAATGCCTTAACAAACCAGGCCTATTGGCACACAGCAAAGGACAGCATGGGACCAGGAACAGGATAGCTTTTGAAATTAGACAAACATGGGAAATATTTTAATCTCGGCTCTGCCACTTAGCCATTGTGTAACCCTGGGTACAGAATAGCCTGAGTTTCAGTTTCCCCAGCTGTAAAATGGGGATAACAACCACTGCCTTAAAAGCCATGAGGATTTTGTGAGAGAACACCACTAAAAGGACCTGGCCTATTGTAGGCACTTAACAGTCAGAATGAGCAAAGCACTTTCATTTCCAACAGATATAAGTGATAGCAAATGCAATCAGACAACTTGGTATTCCCTTTTCATTTGTTAGACATCATTATTTTTAGAATTATTGCAAGGTATCATTATCACTGGAACACACTTAACAGAGATGTGAAACTCAAGAAAGGTGAAGGAAAAGTACATTAAAAACAAACAGTAACACAAAATGTTTCGTTGCCTGTAACAGACCATAAATTCAAAGGAGAAAGCTGGCATGGCCAAGCAAGATTTTATGGAAGAGCCGAAAATTGAGGGAAGCCTTGAAATAAGGACAAGACATCCTCTTCTCTTCCCCATGGCTATGTGTTAACAAAGCAGCAGCAGGCATGTGTATCCATCAGGTATTCAGTGAACAATAGAGACTATTTTTGCTGTAGTGCAGACTTTTGCATAGGCAAACAACAGAAGGTAAGATTGAATAAGATAAAGGAGCCAGGGACACTATTATGAGAACCCAAAAATCAAATTTCAGAGAAATAAATCATGGTTGCCAGAAATTGTAGATTTTTTAAAATGAAACAATATACAACCCAGTTGGTTTATTAATAGAAGATTGATCTACCAGAGACATCACTGAGTGGACTGAAGAAGAGAGATGCCAGAGACAAACTGACCAGTTAGGAGGCCACTGTCACAATCCTAGCATAAAGTATTGAAAGTCTGAGTTAGCAGGGTGGCAGTGTGACTATAAAGAAGGAGACAGGAGTGACAGGCATTATAGAAAGTCTCATAGACTTGCATGTAGAAGGAAGGAAAAGATGACATAGCAGCTTAGGAGTGGCGGACTGAGAGAATGAAGGCACCACCATGAGAGGAAAAGACAACTCTGGAGAGGAAATTAGGGACAAAAGAGGCAAACTTGATTTCAGGCAGGTTGTTACCAATGTGATATCCACAAAGAAAATGTGAAGTCAGCATGTAAAGACGTGGGCCATAGACAGTAAGGGGAGCCCTGCACTCAGAAAGGATGGCTGAATCCATAGAACTGCAACAATTCTGATGCAAAGAAACAAAATGAGACCAGCACACTGAGCACAGCCCTCCTTGAAACCCAGGCTCATGCAGGAAGTGAAGCCCTCATAGAAGTCAAAGGAGCAGAGAAGCACAGGTGGTGTCATTAAAACCAAGGAGGTGAGTCTCTGGAAGAGAGGTAGTCAAGAAAGTAAGATCCAACAAAAAACCAAAGATGAGAACTGGAAACAGGCTCACATCTGACAATTATGAGGCTCATAGATAGAGATCTTCAGAAGCCCAAGTCCAAAAGAAGTGTCAGATGGAAAAAGGAAATGAGGTAAGTAGGAAGAAAGCAGTCAGTGTGTAAATAGTCCATGCTTCCCAAAGCACTTTTCTAAGAGAAGTCTCATTCAGATTTTTAACCTGGAATGCAAGAAAACAAGGCTTTAAGAAATCAAGAGAATCTGACAATACACACTGTCCATAGTGACACAGGCCCTAATTTTTCTTTTCTGCCCTCCTCGTTCCCCTCTGACTTCCTGGTAACCCTGCACAACCTCTCTCCACACTTCTTATTTCTAGGCTGTACTTCTCAGCCTCTTTCCTTGGAGTAAGAGAGAGTCATGTCTAATCGCCCCTTTCCCTTTTGCCTTTTTTTCTCTCTTTTCACTCATACTATAGGGGCAAAGACAAAAGTCAGATTTTACAAGATAATCACAATTTGATAACTGTTCCTCTCTACGTCTTCAAAAGAGGGACATCTTCCAAAATATACATGAAAATATGCTCAACATCATTAGTTATGAGGAAAATGCAAACTAAAACTACACTGAGATACTGCTTCACACCCACTACGATGGCTAAAATTAAAAAGATTGGCGAGGATGTGGAACAACTGGAAAAACATTTTGAAAAACAGTTGAGCAGTTTCTTAAGAAGTTAACATACACCTACCACACAATCCAGCCATTATTCTGCTGGATATTTAGCCAAGAGAAACGAAAGCATATGTCCATATAAAGGCTTGTACATGAATGTTCATAGCCAAAAACTCAAACAATTCAAACATCCAGTAAGCAAATGAACAAACAAATTTTGATATATAGCCATACAATAGGATACTGCTCAGCAATAAAAATGAATGAAATACTGGAACAACATGGATGAATCTCAAAATAATTGTGCTGAGGGGAAAAAAAAAAAGTCCAGAAACAAAAAGACTTCATACAGCATATTTCTACTTATATAAAATTTTACAAAATGCAAATGAGTCTATAGTGATAGAAAGTAGATTAATGGTTGCCTAGAGATGAAGGAGAAGGGTAGGAGAATGACAAAAGAAAGGAATTACCAAGGAGATGAAGAAACTTTCGAGGGTGATGGATATGTCCAGTATCTTAATTGTAACAATGGTTTCATGGGTATATATAAAACTGATCCAATTGTATACATTAAGCATGTACAGTTTATTGTATGTATCATACCCCAGTAAAGATATTTTTAAAAGAAAAGTCAGAGAAATGGGCAAAATTTGAATATGAACTACGTATTAGATGACCTTAACCCTATATCATTAAGCCACCATGGAAGTTAAGGAGTGAGGACTTCTTTTTGGTAAAGGAGAAACACCAACCAAATACTCCTGTTGTCATCCTATTTTTGAGAGGAAAATAAAAACAAGCTGTCTTTTTCACCAGAGAATTCCCTTTTAAGCAATATTTCTCAAGTATGCGCCTGCCTGTACTGTTTCATGTCTAAATCTGTTTGCATTACATAATCCTTTGGGGATAAACAATTTCTGTCTCTGTATAGTTCCATGAATCAGAGCAGGGCCTGTGGCTGTTATATGAAGGTAAAAAGAGTTTCTCTGACCACTGTCGGGATCCCAGTTCTCTACCCTGATGACTTCTTCAGCAGCAGACACTCAGATCCCCTTCATGTTAAAAATATAAGCTTCCTTTCCAAATGCTGCTTTGTGAGTCTCACTCAGACAAATCCAGGCCCAGTCATTTATAAAACAGCTCAGGCCTCAAGGTACCATATCAGATCTCAGAAATGTTCCAAAAAAGTCGGGAAAAGGTCAGAATCCCCAACTGGTCTCTCTTCTGAAATCATTGGAGGATAAAATCCTCCAAGGTTTCAAGTCACAGATAAGAAAAAAAAATAGCAAATATAAACTTTTTATATGTATTTAGAATATAAATTACCAGGCTGAGTGCCCATCTCTATATTCCCATCTGGTGTCAAAGCTCTGGCTGGCACTTAGATTAAAAATAAAGCATTCAATATGGCATTACAATTATCTTCCTAAAACTGACTATAAAAATATAATCAGAACAAATTAATCTTACTACCAACTCCAAAGTCACATGTTTATTCTGCTTTATATCTTTAAAACTTTAAGAGACTAAATTTCTTCAAACCGATCACACACAGAAAGATGTAATACGCTTTTCTTTAAAAAAAAAAAAAAAGAAAAAGAAAAAAAGGCCAGGTTTGGTGGCTCATGACTATAATCCCCACACTTGGGGAGGCCAAGGTGGGCAGACTGCTTGAGCTCAAGAGTTCAAGACCAGCCTGGGCAACACGGTGAAACTCCATTTCTACAAAAAATAAAAATATAATATTAGCCAGGTGTAGTTGTGCGTCAGGAGACTGTGGTGGAGGATCACTTGAGCCCAGAAGGCAGAGGTTGCAGTGAGCCGAGATGGCATCACTGCACTCCAGCCTGGGTGACAGAGTGAGACCCTGTCTCAAAAAAAAAGAAAAGTTCCTGAAAGTTACCTGAAAATCTTAAAATATTATTTAATTAGCTATTCTATTATTTTACAGAGGTGTAATGAAATGGTACCATTCACAAATTTAGACAAATTCAAAATACTCTGTCATTTAAAACACTATAAAAAACTATATTTTATATGCACATACTTTATTCTTTGGAATAAATTTTAACTGGATATTACACATTTATAATCACATATTACTCTACAAAGTAAGATGGGCAAAATTACACTGTTCTTTATGGGCAATTTGAGGGATTTTTCACAAGAGAGTTTGACTAGAAATGACTGTCTTTTATACCGACTCAGGACCTAACCTCACTTGGTATGAGACTCCTCTGCAAGCAGCCGCAGTTTCTTTACAGGACAGGTAGTAGAAAGTAGGGCGACCATCTTATGCATAGGAAATCCTAGAAAAAATTTAAGGATGATCTTCACCAAAACCAGCAAAGGTGCCAGGACAAGATGGCTCCAGAGCTCCCACTTTTCTGAAACCAGAGGGCAGGATTCCTGGGCATATCCGGTTAGGTCTTTCGAGATGCTGAATCACTATCCTGTGCAGTCAGATATTCTGCCTCCTGTTTAGAATACATCATTTCCTTCAGATGGATCTAGTGATGATAATTTTCCCCAAAGAAAAAAAAAACAGTATTTGTTCTTTCTGTTATGTAATTGATGCCTGCTGGTTTTTAGCATTGGGTCTACGTACATCCTAATTCACTCTGTGATTATTAATTCTCTATATTACTGTACCTTAAATATCCTTTCTTCTTAGGCTCTTACTTTCTACTGGTTTTCACCTTTCATTATACCAGCAAAGAAAATTCACCTCACTATCCATAAACTGAAGGCATTTTACATTCCCTTCACCTCAAATTTCTTAAATAATTTCAAACACAGGAACATGATAACATCCACTATCATCAGTATTTAAAAAAATGTTGTTAGTTCTAGTTAATGCAATGAGGCAGAAAACAAAAAGTACAACTTATCTAAAAAGTAGGAGACAAAATTACATTATCTGCAGTCAATATGATGGCGTATCTTTTTATAAAAAAAAAAAAAGAAAAGAAAGTAGAGACAGAACAAATCACCAGAAATGCTTCTAAAGCTAAATAGGAAGGTAAGTCAGTAAGCATTTTTATAAATTGGCAATAATCAGACCAGAAAACATAATGAAAAGATGGCATCATTGTAATCAGTTTATAGTAGCAGCAGAAGGATGAGTACTTCATCCTTATACACAGAATTTACTCCAAGTGTATTCATTTGGCCTACTTAAAAATCTTTTATACTCTCCTCTCACTATAGCCTACACCATTGCAAGGTTGTCCCTCTCCAAAATGGGTACAAAAAAATCCTACCCTCCCAGGAATCCCCTATTTGGCCTGGAATAGATTTGACTATTTTAAAACAAAGTAACACTCAAAAGATCTAATAACTAAAGAACAAAAATCCTACTGAATTTGACCAAAAAATTCATTGTCTAAAACAGGAGATAGTAAAGTAAAAATGGATAGCCAACAGAAGAACTACTATATTTCCACATTCATCAGCAGCATTAACTATAGTGAATACACAGTTATATATTAGAGGGAAAAAAAACCCACCTTGTTGTTCTCCAAACACTCAGACCCCTCCTGATTGCTAGTTCACACAGCAGAGAAAAAACCTGAGTTAGAAAACTAATAGCAAAAACTGCAATTACTTTTGCACCAAACTAATACCTACTAGTAGTTTCTTAAGATTTGATGGGACCCTAAAATACCAAATTTATGTCCCAAATAAAACCATCCCTAAGACAATCCAAAAATAAGAAGGTTTGCTCTTTTCTGAAGTCCTCTAAACTCTATTTTCCCCCACGTCAGTGTCATACATTTTACAGCAACATTCTCCAATGAGGTTGCTAATGTGCAGAACAAGCAACGTTCTCTCAAACCCCTTCCCACCTATGTGGCTCACCCAACAACCATTTTCACTTCTCCTTCTCTAGCTAATACAATTCTAGTTTTGTTCACCTTTCTAAGTTGTCATGTCCTCCAGAGGCTGGGCTTCTCCTGAGACCCAGACAAGGCTAATCACGTTGATTACATTCCCATGACGAAGTCATTGGTTTAGGCACGAACATGTGAACATATAGAACATGAACTATGGCCTATAAGATGTGAAGAGTACTTTAGAAAGGCTTCCTGAAGCTTAAAGAAGAACAGGACCAATATAATTTCTTTCTCGGGTCTGTGGAAGTAGTTATACAAAGATGGCTGTAGCAGTTCAGAGTATCACATCTTGCAACCACAAGGGAAAACTGAAAAGAATTTCTGAGACACTGAACTAGAGCCTTGAAGTCATTGAGCTGCTAGATCAAAAGCCACTTTTGGACCTTTTATTATGTCAGATAATAACTGTCTCCAGTGTTTAATCTGCTTTCACTTATGTTTTCTGTCACTTACAACCAAAAACTTCCCAATAATGTACCATCTAGACAGCCAGCTAGAACTCACTCCACCTATAACATAAGTCTCTGACAACAGTCATAATAGACAAAATCAACCAATCTGTAAGAGGAAATTTCCTTATTGCCAGACTAGCGGTTTACAAACAGGAGCAACTACTGGTTATCTAGAAACTATTCTGTCTTTGGTAGAAGTTACATTGAATTTCCCTTTTTTGAGATGAGTACTTCTCACATAAATTTAATGAAATTATTTAATTTTGGAGAGGAAAAAAATTATAATTATAATTATTAATATCATAGTTTTACCAGATGGTAACAATCTAATCTTTATTTATCTGTCTCTGATGAAGCCAGACTAGAAGTAATAGTCTTAAACCAGAGGGACCTAGTTCACATATAGAGATGAATTTCTTGAGAGAAAGGATTATAGTGAAAAAAATTCTCCAGGGAAAATGTGGAATCTCCTTGATGAAAGTCTTTAAAAATAGATATTTCATGTAGCTGTGAAGCCTTAGGCACTATATTTGGATTACATGACAATTCAAAAATCCCCGTCAGACCTATCTAGAGAGAAAACTCAGAAAGACAAATTTAGAAAAACATCTAAGTGCTAAAATAAAAGAGAAGTAAAAACTTCTCAATCTCAAACTCTGGAACATATTTATCATATACCAATGAAAACCAGTTGTTATAGAAAATTCACTTCATTATCTACAGAGCAAAAAGATAAAACACTATCATCAAAGATACTATGTCTCAATTTCCATTAAATCCTGACAGTGTCAGTAAGAGACTTATTTGGCCAGAAAATATCCAGTGACTAATTTAACTAAAAATTAATTCATTTAATTAAAAAGATAAATGAAAGCACTTACTAAATTAAAAAGAAATGGTATACACTTATCAGAATAAAACAGTTTCTGCCCTACTGCAATCTCGTAACTAAGATAAACACATTTGTATACCATGTTTTAGATTAAAAACTTTGCTGTCCAAGAGTAGTGCTGAATATAGACTCTTTTCTTAAAAATACAATTTGAAATGTTTAAGATTTAGTGCTACAGGGCATTAAATCACCATTCACATTTATAATGACCAAAACTTGCAATATTAATGTTGAAAAGCAAATTCAAATAAGTGCTACTCTAGAGAAGTCACAAGGTTTACTGACATGCAATAGACAACTGGTCTTTGATTTCGAAACTAAGACACACAGGCTGGGTGCAGTGGCTCACACTTATAATCCCAGCACTTTGGGAGGCCAAGGCAGGTGGATCATCTGAGCTCAGGAGTTCAAGATCAGCCTGGGTAACACAGCAAAACCCCATCTCTACCAAAAATACAAAAAATTAGCCTGTAGTCTCAGCTACTTGGGAGGGTGAAGTGGGAGGAACACTTGAGCCTGGTAAGTGAAGTTTGCCGTGATGGGTGACAGAGAAAGAAAGAAAGAAGAAGGAAGGTAAGGGAAGGGAAGAGAAGGAAGGGGATGGGAGGGGAGTGGGGAGGGGAAGGGAAAGGAGGGGAGTGGGGAAGGGAGGAGAGAGGGGGGGAGAGGAGGGGGACAGGAGGAGGAGACGGACAGGAGGAGGAGGGGGACAGGAGGAGGAGGGGGAGGGGGAGGGGAGGGGGAAGAGGGGGAAGAGGAGGGAGAGAGGAGGGGAAGGGGAGGGGGAAGGGGAAAAGGAAGGGGGAGGGGAGGAGGGGGAGGGGGAAGAGGGGAAGGGGAGGAGAAGGAATGGTAGGAGAGGTGAAGGGGAGGGGAGGAGGGGGGAAGGGGAAGGACTGGAGTGGGGGAGGGGAGGGGGAGAAGGAAGGAAGGAATGACAGAAAGAAAGAAAAGAAAAAGAAGAAAGAAACTAAGACACACAGATCATCATCTGTAAGCTGCTCACACAAGAGCAGGACATAGAGGGCACTAAGGTGGACAGTATGGTAAAAAGTCTGTAAGTCTCAGAAATACAGCCTACTGCTATGGTGCCTTTTACTTCTGTACAAACTAGAAAAGTTTTCAAGTTATTGTAGACCCACAGATGCCTAGCTTGGGGAGCAGACAGTTCTGTACCCCTTAGAAAATAATGTCTCTCCACCTAGTATCACTGTACAGTACACATCTTGCACTATTGTACGCAATGGCCCCAAACTTGCCTTCAGGAGCCTCATGCCCAGTGGAGGAACTCTCTTGTCCTCTAGGAATGGAAGAAAGTAGGTTAACTCTTAATGTTAACACACTCAAGTATCAAGGCCCTCCTTTGTTCTAGAAAAGTTGGAAGCAGCTAAGGTTCTATTAAATTGGGCCCTATTCTCAAGAAACAGGGAAAAAGAAGGGAAAAAAACGAAAAAATAACTCCAGAGAGATCAAGAGATCAAGGCTTGTAGCTTCTTTTTTTTTTTTTTTTTTTTTCAGAATTAAAATATTATATTGTATTAGTCCATTCTTACCCTGCTATAAAGAAATACTTGAGACTGGGTAATTTATTTAAAATTTTGTAAAAAAGGTTTAACGGACTCACAGTTCCACATGGCTGGGGAGGTCTCAGGAAACTTACAATAATGGTGAAAATCACCTCTTCACAGGGTAGCAGGAGAGAGAATGAGAAGTGCAAAGAGGGAAAAAGCTCCTTATAAACCATCAGATCTCATGAGAACTCATTCACTATCAGATGAACAGCAAGGAAGCACTGCCTCCATGATCTAATCACCTCCCACAGGGTGCCTCCCTCAATATATGAGGATTATAAAACAAGATGAGATTTGGGTGGGGACCCAGAGCCAGACCATATCATATATCTTCACTTTTTAAGCAGTTTTTCATAGCATAGACTTCAACTTTATTGAAAGGATATTAGTTTATCAATATGCATGATTTTTACCTACATAAATATTAATTAAAATGCTCTGTACTTTTCAAAGGAGGGCCTAAAACTATAAAAGAAAGCTATAAAAGGGATTATCATTACATTGACTATTTTGAAAAGGATGGCTTCTTTTGTTTGTTTGAACTTTGACTTTGAAGATTTATATTAAAAACAGATTATAACTAGCTATAACCAAAGCTTGGCCTGACTTAAGGTTGGCTAAGAAAATAATGTATTAGATAGCCTTCTAGAATGAAAACACAGGATTAGCATCCACTCAAACTAAACATACCAACTCAGTATTAAAAACAAATGAGAAAATGATATTTGCTGTTTAAAATTAACAATAATATATGTAATAGGAAACTGTTTTGATCCTGAAAAAGAAAAAAAAAGTCAGTGCTTGAGTATAAAGAAAGATTATGCAAACACATATACACTCCTACATATTTATCCTGAAGTCAACCCTTTGGTATTTTCAAGTAAAGTAAAACACGAATCATTTTTGTTTATTGTGACTGGTTATGCTAATACCATTATAATTTCTATGAAAGCCTTTCATGAACCAACAGGCAAAAATATTGCAGATTTTCTGTAGTGAATAGAGATTCTGCCAGCAAAGAAGCAGGGTAGATGAGAACAGATGTTTGAATGTGAAGCATCACCTGCTCTGACTTCTGACCCCAATCTTTTTTAACTACAGGACTTTTCTAGGTAATTACAAGATCCACCTACCAAGGTTAGCAGCATAGGGTTTTCAAAAACACCACCACCTGTCACAGAGACACAACTGTCACAGTCATATGAGAAAACCAAAGTCCCACTCAGCAAATCGAGAAGACTATGCAGTGTCCACATAACAATATTATCAGCACTCCATTGACCAAATTAGGAGATCTGTAGGGCTTCAACCAAAAACTGACGGCACAGGCTTCGGAGATAGGGAGCTCTAAGTCTGAATCGTGGTTTCAAACCCTAGTTTCACTACCCACAAACTGTGAGAGACCATGAGCAAATTACTTAACATCTTGGTGCCTTAATTTCTATATCTACAAAATGGGTGATAATATAGTACCTACCTCATGAACTCTTATGAGAATTAAAATTAGATGACATCTATAAAGTACTTTATAAAGTCTGCCTAGCATAGTATATATATTCAATAAATGTCAGCATTTATTATTACCGTCAATAATGGTGGCTTCTTTGTTTCCTCCTTTGATCAAGAAATCCCACTTCTGGAAACCCACCCTAGAGAAATAATTCAAACTACAGTAGAAGCACAAAAATATTTATTACGATGGTTATTTACAATGGTAAAAAGTGCAGCCTAACTGTGTACCAGTAAGGAAGCAGTTGATTAATTCCTCAAATATCTACTCAATAAAATATTGCTCTATCACTAAAAAACATATTTAAAATATAAATATAAAGAATTAAAATAGGCCGGGCATGGTGGCGCATACCTGTAATCCCAGCACGCCAAGGTGGGCAGATTGCCTGAGATCAGGAGTTGGAGACCAGCCTGGCCAACATGGTGAAACTCCATCTCAACTAAAGAATATTAAAATTAGCCCAGCATGGTGGTGCACGCTTGTAATCCCAGCTACTCAGGAGGCTGAGGAGGGAGAATTGCTTGAACCCAGGAGGCGGAGGTTGCAGTGAGCCAGGATCGCGCCATTGCACTCCAGCCAGGTGACAAAAAACTCAATTTAAAAAAAAAAAAAGGCTGGGTGCTGTGGCTTATGCCTGTAATCCCAGCACTTTGGGAGGTGAAGGCAGGCAGATCACAAGATCAAGAGATCAAGACCATCCTAGCCAACATGATGAAACCCCATCTCTACTAAAAATATAAAAATTAGGTTGGGCGTGGTGGCACATGCCTGAAGTCCCAGATACTACAGAGGCTGAGGCAGGAGAATCACTTGAGTCCAGGAGGCAAAGGTAGCAGTGAGCCAAGATCACACCACTGCACTCCAACCTGGTGACAGAGTAAGACTTCATTTCAAAAAAAAAAAAAGAAAAAGAAAAGAATTAAAATAAATAAAACCAAATCTAATATAAAGCATTATAGAGCAAAATGACAGTATGCTTATAGAATTATACAGAGAAAAACAACAAGATTTAAATCTACATATGTATATTTTTAACTATGAAAATTATATTTAAAATGCATATTTTTTAAGAAAAGATGAAGCTGGGCATGGTGTCACATGCCTATAGTCCCTGTTATTCAGGAGGCTGAGACAGGAGGATTATCTGAGCCCCGGAGTTTGTGGCTGCAATAAGCTATGATCAAGCCACTGCAATCCAGCCTCAGCAACAAAACCAGATCCTGTCCCCCCAGTAAAAAGAAACAAACAAACAAAAAGACCAGCAAGCAGTACACCAAAATTCTAACAGTAGATGTGACCGGGTAATGAGATTTGGAGGAATGTTTCTTCTTTTCTATATCTATCATGTAGTCATATTACTTTTATAATTTTAAAATTAGTTTACTTTTAAATACATTTGACTTGCTGCTGATTTATTTTAATATTCATTAAGTAGAATCACTAAAATGGTAACAAAAGTTATGGAAACCCTGACAGCAGTCTTACCACCTCAAGAGTTGTCTCTCTTTCAACCATGGCCCACACTCCTGGGTTTCATCTCTACTGCTCTGTCTCAGGCTTCCCAATTGACCCTCTCCCCTCATACTTCTATCTTGTTAGTTCACATAAATCCTCTGTATAGTTTAGAGGAGCAGGATTACTAAAGAATGGATTTTATGCCTTTCCTATACAGTAGTTCTCCAATACTTACAGAACATGGCCCAGGCTCCTCGGCACAGCTTCAATAATACTGATAACAATAGTTCCAGCAGCATCTCCCACTCTCCTCACCTGTGTGTATCCCAAACCCCAGGCCATGGCTCTTCAACTGGGTGGCCTACCATGCTGGTATATTTTTGTCATTGTAAATTATGTCACAAGCAATTTGTTATCCATAATGGTTCAAGTATCATAGTTGTGAATTATTTATTTTTAACTAGCTAGAAAAAAAATCAGTTGTATTCCTATAATCTCTTCCCATTTACCTGCATCAAAAATGGGGATGGAATTTATGGTGGAACATTGCCCATAAATCTGTGTTTCCCATGGATGCATGATACAAATAAAATCTTCTCTGTCTCATGACTCACAGTGGAAAGGGATACTCTAAACCAGAGCTCTTCAAAAAGTAGCATCACTGGAGGTGCTCTCCACCTGCAAACGGAGCAAGCAGGCTGCCTTGCTTCAAATGATGGCTGGCAATTAAATTTTAAAAGCCACCTTTTCTCCTCATAAAAAAACCTGTTTTGGTCTGCAACTTTCAGGTTTTACAGTAGCAACTTACAAAACAAAAAAGTTTAAATCACCCAATCACTTACACTTTTTTAGCCTAAGGCTAAAACTATGCCAATGCATCACACCCAGACAACCACAACCCATTCACCACATTACTACTACAACCAAACCTTTAATAAAATTAAAACTGTGCTTTCTAAAACCAGAGGCAGATTATCATCAGCCAACAATTTTAATATAAATATATATAATAAATATAAGCTTATTAAATGTTTTACAAAGGAAGGAATCACAACTTCCTTCACCCTCATTGAATTTAGGCACAAAAAATGAAAATACAGATAGTCTGCCTCAAGCCAAGAAGACAAATCAACATTATACTGGCAACTGTGTCATTAAGGTATGTTTTTGCCCAAGTATGCAGCCTCTTTTCCTTCAATTAACTTAACATCTTTCACTTACCCTGTGACCAAGGGGAGGGAATCCCAACACTACCCAAGATGTTACAAATTTACAACCACTGAGAAACTTGCATTCTGAAAACCAGAATATAAAAAAATCTAGGGTGGGTGGAAAAATGGCAAAAACTGATTTCAGTTCTACCAAATGAGTTTTCCTACTACGTTTGTCATTCTTGGCAAAGTTGGTTCTACAAGGCAGGTAGGCACAGTAGCATGAAAGGATTAGCAGAGTGGTGGGTGAGGAATGCAGATAAGATATCCAGTTGAAAGCTTTAGATGTTTACCCAAAACAAAGGCCAAGGAACAAGCAAATGCTTGAAAAAGAATGGCAGTCCCTGCAGTTCCCTACAGCCTACCCAGAGACCAGAGGGCAGAGAAGAAAGTTGAAGTGGGGGCGGGGTGACTTGTATAGGAGTGCAGGGGAGGGGTGTAATCAAAAACATAAAGAGGTTAAGAATAAGAAAAGTATGCTGCCAAAACGGAAAACAAAAGAGTATGCAGCAATGAACCCGTTACAAACTGCCAAACTGAGAGATGGAGTGACTGGCCCGGTGTTCTTTGGAGCATGACGCTGGAGCCACATTTGCCTCTCACTTTACCTGGGCCAATGCGCATGGACCAGAGCCAACCCTTGCCTGACCTCCAGGAAACCTGGGCCCCAGTGCACAACCTGGGTGCCGCAGAAATGTGGGAAAGGGACTGAACTGGCCTCTAGCTATCTCCTGCTTCCAGATGAACCACAAACAAATGAATCTAGAAGCAGGGCAACGTCTGCACCCCCAAGCCGCCAGAGCGTAAGGGTGAGGGCAAGGCACCGCCTCCTTTGCGGGCACAGCCACCTCTGCAAAGGCCAGAGGCATCTAGGTCCAGCTCTGAGATCTTGGTAAAAACAGAGGACAGCGAGCCGCTCCTGTCAATTGGCCCGATTGCACTTGTAAAGTTGATAGAGTTGGAAAGAAGCGCAGAGCTGCCCCTCGGATTCCTCCCTAGAGTGAAGAGAACGGGAAGGAATCACAGCTTCCTTCACCCTCACTGAGCCCCACTTTGCTCTGCAGATATAGTCTGTTTTTCTAACGAAGCATAAAAGATATTGCCTTTCTTCTCTGTGCCTAGTTCAGCTCAAACCCTAGAACAAGGGCAGTGGGGTCTGGGACCAAAGTTCAGTGGAGATACCATTAATTCTCCTTGCTAAACTAGCACAGTGTTTGCTGGGTTCCAGCCTTGGGAACCTCATATTAAGTAGCAACAAATATACGGTGGATGTCTCTTCCTCCCCTAAAGTGGACCCTCAGTCCCAAGAAGTCTGGATTCAGCAGTTCTTTTGGCAACTTGAGCAGCATTTGTCCAGCCAGGCACCGTGGTGTCATCACCACGCCCCTTGCACCCAGATCCTATCCCGCTGCGCACACGCCGTCCTGTTGTTTACACACACTTACACACACACACATACACACACAAGACATACACAGACATAAATACAAAGCCCCGGGGAGCTCCTACCTCTCCCCCGTGCCCGTCGAATATCCCGAAGATGGACGGGTGCGTCTTGTTGGCCAGATCCGTGAGAACTTCGAAGCGGTCCTCCATGTGGTCTCTCCGGCCCTGGATGGAGTACACCGCCACGTTGTGGCTCTTGAACTCCCAGGTCTTGGAAAACTCGGCCTCAAGCACATCAAGCCCCCCGAGTCGATCGTTCTGCATGATCTCGGCTACCTTGCCCTTCACCATCTTCACGGCGTCCCGGCTAGACTTCACGATGGTCTTCACCTCGTCAGTGTGGAAGAAGTAACTCCACAGCGCCAAGCTGATGCACAGCAGGAAAAGCGTCTCGGGTCTCAGCAAGAAGTAGCGCATGATGCGACCCAGCAGAGACAGCAAAGTCATTGTATCCTCTATCATTTATTATCGCTAGAGCCTCAACCACCAGCAGCGACGCGCGCCTTGAAGGCTCGCCGGGTCCGGGAGCACTGCGGGGACAGCCCGCCAGGAGGGAGGCGGAGCAGTGCCCGAGGGTGGGGGAGGAGGCTCTCGGAGCCTGGTCGGAGGCAGTAGAGCCGGCGGCTCCGAGCCGGCAGCGCGAGTAGAAGCAGCTTCCCTTTTGTCTCCCCGCCTCAGCGGCCCGGAGGCCCTCCCTGCCGCACACGCCGCCTTCCCTCCCTGAGCCCCTTTGTGAGACCGCGGCGGCGGTGGTAGCAGCAGACGCTGCAGCAGCAGCCGCAGGTGCCCCTGTTGGGCAAGAGGAATCAAGTTGAAGTTGCGCCGGGCGAGTCTGCCGCGTTGAGCGGGAGAGTTCGGGGCGCCGGCGTCGGCGCCCGCGCGGCCCCTCCGGAAATGCCCCCTCAAGACTCCGGGGAACGAGCAGCAGGTGAGGCGCAGGGCTCCAGAGCCCGGCGGACGAGGGATGCACGTCCCTTCGGTCGCCGCCACTGGGGAGCGCGGAGATGGCCGAACGCTTCAATTCCTTCACACACCCCCTGGGGCCCCAGATAATAAAAGTTTTGCGGGAGCCTGGGCAGAAGCAGGCGTACGCGGAGCCAGGCGACGCGGCACGATATGCGCTGAGCCGCAGGCGGCCGGCTGGGCTCTGCCAGCCTCTCCCAGGCACCTTCCGGCTCGACTCCGCTCGGCTCGGCTCGGCTTCACTCGGCTCGGCTCGGCTTCACTCGCGCGCTCCCTCCTCGCGTCCCGGCGCGCGCGCGCTCCGCCCCGCGCGCGCTCGCCCCGCCCCGTCCCGCCCCTTGAGTCAGGACTCGACACCCCGAGGTGTTCCCACCGAACTGTCAAAGGCTGAGCAAGTTCCGCGGCTGTCAGTTCGCGCTCGCGGCCCCGGGCTGTCTAGGCCGGCCTAGGGGGAGAAAAGAGGGAGGGAGGTCCGCTGCCTAGCTCTTGCGGATGGTCGTCCCTTCCCCCTGTGCCGGCTCCTAAGCCAAGCTAATACTGACCCAGGTAGTGTTGGCGTTGGTTTTCCAGGAGCCTCTGGTGCTCACTGGGAAGCCGAGAGCCGCACGTGCGCGTTCCCCCCTTCGGCGGCTGCACGGTAGTGCGGTCCTCGCCTCTCAGGCCTAAGGCAAGCGAGAAGGGACGCACTTCTCCCGGCTCGCAAAGCGATGTAGGGAGGCTATCGGGCCGCGGGGCGCAGTTTCGGCGTCCAGCCACAGAGGCCTACTCGGATCTCTTGAGAGACTGGGACAGAGACTGGGGTCTAGCAGCCTTCTCCCTCCCGAGAGCAGCAGAATGGGTAGACTCAACAAAATGACTTCTGTTTCCCCAACGAAGTGCACTCTGACGATAACTTCGGGAGGGACGAAGAGGGCCGCTCTTTATGAAAGCTGCCGCAGCCCCTGGAGCAAGGGACTCAGCGGCCACGAAGGCCTTCCCTGCTCGCGACCTTTCCACGGGGAGGCACGAAGCTTCCGATGGGGGCTCCGGGGCGCTCCTGACTCTTCTACAGGGCGAGGGCTCTGACTCTGCAGTTGAGGTTTGAAGGCCCTTTGGAAGCTCGGAAGTGGCGGCCTCCTACCACCTCCTCCGTCATAGCAGGAAGAAGGCGCAGTGGGGGCGGGAATCGGGATGAGCGGAGAGGAGCCGCGGCGGAGAAGAATGCGGGCTTGCAGGAGCCGGCCAGGATAACTCGAACTGTGGGCAGGCAGTTGTCGGTGGGCCTTGAAGGTGAGAAAGCACGAGAGAAGAACAATGTCCCCTTCAGCTTAGAATACGGAAACAATGAGCTTTAAAGGAAAATACTCATTCTTATTACCCCTGTCCAGGAAGAAGAGTGCTGATCTGCCTCTTCCAGTCTGCTGGGCTGGAGAGCAGAGAGGCTGCCTGATCCCAGCCAATCCAGTGTCTGTCCCGCAACAAACACTTCTGCCTTGGTATAATCCCCATTCCTTTCCTCAAAGTAATAAATAAATAACAAGAAGTCCTGGAAGGAAATACACTAAAATGTTCCCAGTGGTTAATCATTCATACAGTAGTAGATTATATGCAGCTTTCATTTTCTGCTTTAGACTTTTGTCTATTTTCCACAACTTTTCTAAAGTTTCTACAAAAGCCATAGATTTCCACTACAAGCAGATGAAACTTTCCCTTCAGTTTTTCTCTGTTCCCCAAATGGTTCCCATAGAAAACATTTGGCTTATGTTGGGGGCACGGTTAGAAACACTAAATCTGAGTATTCACAAAACCTCTCTGTTTTTTACCTCTTAAGATGCTTTATAGGACTACCAGAAAATCTTTAGTCACACAGGATTTAACTTGAGAGTTGATTTCTATATATGATACTCGAGGTAAAATTTTTATGCACCAAAATAAAATTGTTGATCTAAGGTTACAAAGAGGTAAAGGTAAGACATATGTCCCATTTCCATGGCACTTTCAAAAGAGTTCCTCTTTCCTAGCTCTTATGGTGCTTTAGTAATCTCCAACATTCATTCATTGCTACCTGAGCCCAAGTTGCCTATGATAGCTTCTTACACTGTAGCCATAACCCAAATTCACCATGGCATTGCTTGCAAAGTCACTGTTCAGTCCATCGTCTCCAGCCATACCTGTGCTGATGAGGAACTCCTTAAAAGGCTTCTCGCCTCTCTCCATCTACTAGAAGCGCACATCACTCCCTCCCAAACTGTTATACTTCCACAAATAGTTCCCACATTATATCATAATTGTGAAGGATTTTAATCACCACGAACTCCTGATGCCTATCCTACATATGGAGAAGACTCTTTAGAGCATGTGTGGTCTTGGAGCTCTCAGAGGTTGTCCAGGTGTCTTAAATCCTGCTCCTGACACTACATATACTGTAATTGCTAAGGCTTTGACAGGTGCTAGTCAAGGTCAAGTATAACACTTACTACTCTGGATTCTAATTACAAGTACCTTTCTGTTTCCCAGTCTTTTTCTTCATGAACCATTATTCCCATTTTGACCCTCCTATTCCTAGCTACCTGAAAACTTCTTAATTACCTTATTTTTCTTATTATACAACGTTTCTAATACTTACCAATGGTGTACAAGTAAATGTTTAACCACCTGCCCTCTAGGAAGAGAAGGTAAAGATTCAGCTCTGTTGTGTTTGGCAATTTCCATGGTATAAATCCTCTCACCATGGCTGATTTAAAACTATACCACTGAGCATGAAGTTGGAAATAGTTGCTCAGTAACCCAGTATTATACAGCATTTCCATCAAATGAACATGATAGATGTAAATAACATCAAGAGCATAAGCAATATCAAAATGTAGTAAAATAGTGAGGAATATTTATTACCTTTGTTTTTAATATAGTTTACTTAATTATAAATTTACATAATTTAATTTTAATAGTGCCCATTTTTAACAACAGACTGCTAACACTTTTCTGCTGGAGGAATGTGTGTTCTAGATATTGTCTATTGAATCTCAACATCCATTTCTAACCCCATCTAAATTCCCTCCCTTCCAATCACTAAAATGGAAGAACAAAAACTACATTTTCCAGAATCCCTTCCAGCTGGAATTTTTACTGTAATTTAGGTTCTGCTGATGAGATGACCTTGTGTGAGATTTGGAATGCAGAAAAGAGACAGAAACCATTTTTCCTACAGCTCTACTGGCTGCTGGCCAAGCTCTGGTAAACTGAGTGTTTGAGTGGCCAAATCAGGTTCTCTTTCCTTTTATGTATTTATGTATTTATTTATTTATTATTTTTTGAGATGGTATCTCATTCTGTCACCCAGGCTGGAGTGCAGTGTCCTTATTACTGCAGCCTCAACCTCCCCAGGCACAGGTGATCCTCCTACCTCACTATAGGTGTGCACCACACCAAGCTAATTTTTTTTTTTTTTTTTTTTTTGTAGTGACAAGGTTTCACCATGTCATCCAGGCTCATCTAGAACTCTGGGATCAAGCAATTCACCCGCCTTGGTCTCCCAATGTGCTGGGATTACAGGCATGAGCCACGGCACCCCACCAGGTTCCACTTTCTTGTCTCTAGTTTTGTGAAAATTGGTCCACTGCCTAATGACAGCCCTGACTTCAACTCCTTGGAACCTTCCAATGCTTTTGTGAGTACCTAATTTCCTATATTGAATAACTTTCTTCTTCAATAACCTAATGTGTTTTTGTTTTCTGCACCAAACCCTCATATAACACGTGTTGTTGGCATCTGCTTGTTTCTTTCTTGCAACATCCGAAAGAAACATCAGAATCATCACCAGCACAGGTCTAGTTAGTCTGTTTGCCTATGTAGTTTCTCATTCTAAATGTTCTCTGATGGTACTTTCAGTTTACTTACATTCTGAGATTATGCTGTGGCATTAATCAATTACTACTCTTTATAATTTTTTTTCATTAGATCTACAAAGAGTCAAGAAAATGAACACTCAGTTTTGTGAGGGGAGAAGGAGAGTATTTATTGTTATTACTATTTTTTATAACATCGGAGACCTGATAGTGAAGAATGACTAGTCATTTTTTATTTGGTTGGTTTTTACGTTATACAACCTCTTTGGTCTACTGGAAGGCAGCCATATTTCAGGGAAAGACAAACAAAATTGCTTTTTTCTTTTAAGAACAACTGGAGAAAGAAATTGCAGACTTTCCTTTATGAGCCCAATACATACAATATTTAACACCTTTTTTCTACAAGACAAAATTCCTTGCAACTAATCTACATCTCTCTTTCCACTGTGGTTTTGTTTTGTTTTCAGTTTGTCTGGGATGCAGGGAGAGGGGGAGGGAAGAGATTCTAGGTGACAGAAAATCATATTATTCTGAGATAGAATCTAGTTTTCACTTGTTTTCTATTCACATTGCTTTTATCCTTATGGATTTTAACCTTTTATTCGGGTCTCCCTTCCAGTCATATGTTTTATTTTGTTTTTGCAGCAAACCCTTAGCTTGCTGGAAAAACATCTCCTTGCCAAATTTCTCTTAACCACAGAGCAGTTTTTGCTACTGAAGGAAGTCTTCTGTTTCAAATAAAATAAAATAAACATGTAATTATCTTGAAGGTAAAAGTATTTATATATTTTTTCAGCTGTTCCTTTGGTC
The DNA here is from genome assembly GCF_030222135.1 of Aotus nancymaae. NCBI lineage: Eukaryota > Metazoa > Chordata > Mammalia > Primates > Aotidae > Aotus > Aotus nancymaae. The sequence goes on along the minus strand of NW_026988431.1, from coordinate 53,528,748 downwards.
TTCTCATCTCATTTCCTCTGCTCTCTCCATGCCTGATAATGCATTTGTTTATACTGAGTTACTATCATCTATACAGTCTGGTGATAGACACTGTGATGCCTCATCATGCTTTACTGTCTCTCACAACGTCTGTTTAGAGAATAGCAAAATCTCTGAAGCAATGCAATATGTAAAGAAGGCTATGGATGGGCAATAGAATGTTCTTCTTTTCTTACCTTGCAGATTAATTTACTGATTTGTTTTATTTGAATTGATGGAATCAAACCTAAGCAAATAATTTATAATCAAAGGTAATTAACTAAACTATCTGTAATAACCAAAAAAAATGAATGGCCTAATTTTGAATTAGCTCGCCTCAAGGAGAAAAATATTCAGGGGGTGGGGAGAATGTGACATTATAGAAATAAAAGAAAATCAGAATTTTTCGGGAAAACTTAGCTCAACTATGAGAACAAAAATTATTTTAATTTTAAAGTAAAAATGAAAAGGACATACAAAAAGAAGGAAAAAGAAAACATGCCTTAGTAAATTTGAATTTTCTCCATATTTCACTGAAATCCCTTTTCTCTCATTCTGTCACCCTAGAACTTTCCATCTATGTCCAAGAAAGATATCAGTTACAATCTTTATTAACTCCTAAATACATTTTGTAGTCAGACCTCTCTTCTTCTGTGTCCAAATAGTAAACATTTCTGCCAAAGTAATTTCAAAGTCAACACATTGAAAACCAAGCCGATGACCCCCTCAAGTATTCTTTCTCTCTGAAAATGGCACCACCCATCTCCATTTGCGCTAGCCAGAAACCTAAGTTACTCTTCATTTCTCCATCTTCCTCATTTTCCATAACCAAATCACCAAACCCTGTTGATTTTACCTCCAATAAAGCCAATCTGCCAGCACCAATATGTGCACTGCTTTCTACTTACCTCTGTTATCATAACTCCAGTTGACCATCACTTCCCACCCAGACCACTGCTACGGCCTTCCCATTTATTTCTCTGTAGTCTGTTTTGCCCTCTTACAATCCACTGTACATATAGCAGCCAGAGAAGATATCTGGTGTAGGGGGGATGGATGTGAGATTATAAAAATAAGAAAAAATAAGAAATTTGTGACTTTTTAAAGTCACAAATCTAATCCTGCAACAATCTTACTTAAAAACTTTAGAAGAATTCTCATTGCTGTTGGAATAAAGATAAAAAAATCTTTATTGTGAACTTCTTCTCTTCAGCCTATTCCATGCCACCTCCTACCTCAGCTCATCCTCTTCAGCCACATTTGCTTTCTTACAGTTCCTATAAAGCACCAAACTCCCTCCTGACTCAGGGCCTTTATTCATGCAGTTCCATATAGCTGGAATACCAACCTTCCCTAGCCCACCCTCCCACTCACACTCTTCCTAGTTAACTGTTATCCCTCAGATCTTAGCTTGTACATCATTCTCTCAAGAGCCCTTCCTGACTCTGCGATCAAAGTGAAGTCCTTCTTGCCCTTTCTCATGGCAACCTTTACTTTTACTTCAGAGTGCTCATCAGAATTGTGAACATGTATTTGTTAGGACTTTTTTTTATCAATGTCTTTTTTCCCATTCTCACTAGTTTATATGTTCCTTGAGGGCAGGAACTGTGTCTGTTTTACTCTCCACTATAATCCAAGCACCAATAAAATCCCTGGAATATAGTAGACATACTATAAATATATGTTCATAAACGAATGAAGGTAGTTATTCTGAAATCATTATTTCAGCTCCACTCAAAGTCTCTCCAACATTGCTAGTAATTAGCAACACTCCATTAGTGTGATTTTGAATCATGAATAGCAACAAAAAGAAAAGTCAAAGACTAAGTCACCCATGAATAGTTGAAGATTAATTTTACTAGCAGACAGAAAACATTAAAGACCATACAGATTTTGTTCATTTCTAAATTTTTTTTACATTCTTGCTCACTTTGTCTTAAGACTAAGCTTACAATACAGACAGAGGGAAATTCTTTGCAAGAACAAACATCTTTACAAAATAGATGTCTTTGTCTATTTTTCTACTAAGATGTTTGTCTTTTTTTCCCAAAATGTGAAAACTTTTTATGTACTAAGGCTATATCATTCGGGTAGTACATATTTTTCCCATCTTGTCATTTACCTTGCCATTTTTTATGATATTTGAAATATAAGAAGTTTTGATTTATTGTTATTGTTTATATTTATTTTTAGAAAGTCAATTTTATTCTTTCATAATTTATGCCTTATTCATCATGCTTAGAAGAGGCAAGTAGGCTTTTCACGGCTCTGTGCACATGAGAGTCTGCTGTGCTCAAGGGTACAGTCCTCTAGCTATTTTTCTCACCATTTCAAAGACACTGCAGGATACAACTCATTCATTTACCAATTCATCTATTTGTAAATTTATCACTTACTCAGCACCTACTATATATCAGGACTGTACTAGGAACCAGGCAAAATAGACATAGGCCCTGTCTTCACAGAGCTTGCAGTGAGAAAGACCTTTAACATGTAATCATTCATAAATATACAATTGCACACTGACCAATGTTGTTAACAAAACATTAGCATGCAGAATATAATTCCCGTGGTGACTATTTCAATTTGCCAATTCTAAGTCAGGTAGAAGGTGTTGGCAGCCCTCCTGTAATGGAAGAAATTGCCATTCTTGGGTTAGCGCTCCCTGTACAAGAGTTCACTGCCCCCACCCTATTGCTCTCTTATTATATTTCCACCCTAGAATTATGAATATGCACCCATCTTCATCACTCAAAACACATTACCCACCTATTGGAATGGCCAAAATCCAAACACAAGTAACACCAAATGCTGGAGAGGATGTGAAGCAACAGGAATTCTCATTCATTGCTGGTGGGAAGGCAAAATAGAATAGCCACGTTGGAAAACAGTTTGGCAGTTTCTTACAAAACGAAACACACCACATAATCCAGCAAGCACATTCCTTGGTATTTACCCAAATTAGTTGAAAACTTATGTCCACATAAAAACCTGCACACAAGTGTTTGCAGCAGTTTTAGTTTTAATTGCCAAAACATGGAATCAACCAAGATGTCCTTCAGCAGGTGAATAAACTGGTACATCTAGAGAATGGAATGTTACTCAGCACTAAAAAGATAATGAGCTATCAAGTCATGTAAAGATATGGAGAAAATGTAAATGCATATTACTAAGTGAAAGAAGTCAATCTGAACAGACTATATACCATGTTATTCCAACTATATGACATTCTGGAAAAACTACAGAATCATTAAAAGGATCAGTGGTAACTAGGGGTCAGTGAGGAGGGAAGAATCAATAGGTGGAACACAAAGGATTTTTAGAGCAGTGAAATTATTCTGTGTGATACACGTCATTATACAAAGAATGTCTAACACCAAAAGTAAACCCTAATGTAAGCTGTGGGCTTCGGATGATAACAATGTCTCAATATAGGTTCGTTGATTCTAACAAATGTACCACTCTGGCATGGGATTTTGATAGTAGGAGAGGCTGTGCAGATACAGAGGCAGGGGATACATGGGAAATCTCTGTATCTTCTGCTCAATTATGCTATGAACCTAAAACTATTCTTTAAAAAGTTTATTTACATACACACACAGTGTGTGTGACTGGGCAAGTTAACTAACTTCTCTGTGTACTTCAATTTTCTCATCTGTAAAATGGATATTATTGTACCTATTCCATAGGTTATTGTAAGAATTATGGAGCTAATATACATGAAGTACTTAGAACAACGCATAGCACATATGTATTGTAAGCAACTAATAAAAGGAAACTATTATTAGTTGGAAGGGGTGAATAGATACAATAAGTTTATCGGCAACTCATACATACAGGGCAGAGTATGTTAGGACCCTATATATGGCCCAAGATATGATGAGAATTTTTCAGAAAAAGAAATCATATTGGGTTAGAGAGATCAGGAAGGCTTCATGAAGAAGGGGATGGGAGGATTTTCACATCAGAAAAAGAGGTTTGGAGTAGAAGGGATGGACTTCCAGAAAGAAGAAATGATATGTATTCTGTTTGCTTTTAGTACTTCAAAAAGAGGAAAGCTAGAGGACTAGCAGGAGAGGGAGCAGGGCAGATCAGTTGGCATTATTTTGTTTTGTTTTTGAGACGGAGTCTTGCTCTATGTCGCCCATGCTGGAGTGCAATGGCATGATCTCAGCTCACTGCAACCTCCACCTCCCGGGTTCAAGTGATTCTCCTGCGTCACTCAGCCTCCTGAGTAGCTGGGATTACAGGCACCTGCCACCACACAGGGCTACTTTTTGTATTTTTAGTGGAGACGGGGTTTCACCATGTTGGCCAGGCTGGTCTCAAACATCTGACCTTGAGTAATCCACCTGCCTCAGCCTCACAAAGTGCTGGGATTACAGGCATGAGCCACCATGCCCAGCCTGGTCAATTGCCACTGTATCTTGAAGAACTTTGAAAAACATGTTTATATTATTTCATTGACAGTATAGGAAGACTGGCAGTTTTTTAAAGAGGAACACCACAATGAGAGCTAAGAGAATATCATTAAATAAACACAAATCCACAACATTATAGGAAAAGATGCCTCAAAACGTATACCTTCTATTTGTACACCCATTTTTACAGCAGCACTATTTACAATGGCCAACAGATGGAAGCAGTCCAAATGTCCATCGATCGATGAATGGATAAACAAAATGTGGTATACATGTACAATGTATGTATGTATTTCTCACCCTTATAAAGGAAGGAAATTCTGTCATGTAATACAACATAGATGAACCTTGAGAACATTATGCTAAGTGAAATAAGCTGTCACACATACAAGCAAAGCAAAACTACATGATTCAGCTTATTTGAGGTATCTAAAGAAACAAAATTCATAGAAACAGAAAGTAGAATGGTGGCTAGTTACCACAGACTAGAAAGAGGAGGAAATGAGAAGTTGTTGTTTAATGGGTATGACATTTTGGTTCTTCAAGATAAAAAAAGTTCTGGAGATCCATTTCACAACAATGTGAATATAGGCAACATTACTAAACTGTACACAAAACTGGTTAAGATAATCATATTTGTTTCTTACTACAATTTCAAAAAATTTCTATACTGCTGTTGGTGACTTCAGTATTTCTCATCGATAATTTGGGGTCATTTTTGAAAGAAGGATCAGCCTTATCAACATTTATTCATGTACTAGTAGTGTCAGATCCATCTTTTATGCAGTCTTCCTTTGAAACCAGCTGATCACATCTGGATTTGGTGCCTCCACAGTTACAATTCTAAGGAAATCAAGAAACCAATGTGAATTTGATATCTATAAAGACACTAAGAAACAGTAGGTCTCAAAGGTTATGGCATACAAACATGATGAGACTGTATTTAGGACAGATGTTAGTAAGTATAAATTATCACTCTATTTTTATTGTAAACTCTACTCAGTGAAAATGTCTTTGGTTAAGAATCTATGCTTGCTGCATGGGACCCAGTCAGAAGTTGACAAGAAGACCTGATTGCTGTGATTATATGTCTGAATTTAATTTTAAAATATCTGTAACCTTACAACAGAATTATATTCTGTGGTTTGGTAGTTTAAAAGAGGAGTACATTCTCATTTGGAATTCATCCTAAGGATTAACAATTACTGAACAATAAAACAGATGATTCTTATGGAAGTAAAAGGAAAGGGGGATAGAAAGTATGTATATGAGAATTGGATGAAAGGAGGGAGGTATTTTTAGTCTTTGTATTTCTAGAAATACAAATGTAACACATTGAGTTAAAAAGAAATCAATCCATTTGGTTCTTTTTTAATGTATTTTTTTAACGTTTGCTTTGGTATCCTTGGCAGCAAACAAACAAAAATGGAAAAATAATTCTCTTTTTCTTCTTCCCTTTGAGGAAAAACCTCCATTCTTTGGGCACTAGATTCCTGGGTTCCCTTGCCCCAGGAGGGCACTGATAGCTTATTCAGTGGTATTGAGGCTGTCCAGCAGGCCATCCCATTTGATTTGGAAGGTCTGTGCCTATGCAAGAGGAAGAGCACGCAATTGGGAATAGGACAGAGGGTTTTCAGAGAGGAGGAACGCCCAGGACAAGGGAGGGGGTACACGAATTCCTGAGAACTGACCACCACGTTCATGACTTTTGGAGCCTAGGCCAAAAGTCTTCTTGAGCCCGAGCTCGGGACAAAAGGAATGGATGCCACCATCAGAGGATGCCTGTTGCCTCAAGGTATGTCCAAGTATGAATAGGCCTGGGCACAAAGCCAGGTAAGCAAGACCTGCTTCAGATGGGTGAGGTTACTGGATGGCCTCAAGGAGAGGATTTCCCCGTGGTCAACAGGCCTGCTTTAAAATTGTTTTAATCCTTAGGGACTTACTTTAGGACACCCTACCCCACGTCATATAAAATGTATTGAAATGTACCATGTCCCACCATTTGTGTGTGTGTGTGTGTGTGTGTGTGTCTGTGTGTGTGTGGTAGAGTTTTGCTCTTGTTGCCCAAGCTGGAGTGCAATGGCATAATCTTGGCTCACCGCAACCTCCACCTCCCAGGTTCAAGGAATTCTGCCTCAGCCTCAGGAGTAGCTGGGATTACAGGCATGCACCACAACGCCTGGCTAATTTTGTATTTTTAGTAGAGATGGGTTTCTCCATGTTGGTCAGGCTGGTCTCTAACTCCCAACCTCAGGTGATCTGCCCACCTCAGCCTCCCAAAGTGCTGAGATTACAGGTGTGAGCCACTGCACCCAGCCCATGTCCCACCTTAAATAAAATTTCTTTAGCTAAAAAAGTTGTTTTTGAGTTTTTATAATTTTATTTTTACTTTTATTTTTCTTTGTTCAATTCATTTAATTTATGTTTGACTCTAATATCTGAGGAAAATATTCTGCATGTTACAAAATTATTTTTGAACTTCCAATTGTTTTTCAATATGATGGAGTTTTTTAATGCTAAATTTAAGTGACTGCCATATAGGAGATGCAAACTGTGCACACCATTGCATACAAAGCAAGAGTTAATAATTGTATTCATCTTTTTGGTGATCAGAAAGTGATAATGTGAGCAACTTATAGTCTAACATGTCCATTTTTTTTTTAATTATAGACTTTTCTACTGCGTTACATTGCATTTTAGGAAATGCTAAACATTGACCAATAACCATCATGGTTTTTTCCATTTAAAACAATGGCAAATAGAAACCCACAAGTGTTTGTTGTATGTAACATCTGATTTTGGGGACTAAAGTACTCATGTTTCGAGGGTAATGCCTGTATATAATCCAGTGCTAGACTCTAGGTCAGATCCCATAGTAGAAAAAGAAACATCCCTGTGCACTGCAGTAGGCAGGAAGTGCTTTACTGAAACAGCCAGAGAGGAGAATGTTGCAGTGAAGAGGAAGGGCAGAAAGCCAATGTGGGGAACACAGGGAGGCATGAGTGAGGTGCAGTGGGGAAATATTCTCAGATACCCTGTGTTTTAGCCACAATGTAATTTTTATTGAGCTATCTTTCACCAGCGACCATTTAAAGTTGTCTTTGGCTGAAGTGTTCTCAGGACTCTGGAGATTGGGCTCTGTCCATATACCACAGGAGCGCTTTACTGAACAACTTTATTCCTCTAAATGTTTAGAAGAAAAATAAAGATACAGGCATAGCAATTTATCAGCTGCTGAGTAACATTTTAACAAATCCTTAGTAAGATGTTTAGAAAACATCTTTCCTAACAATGCTTTTATAAAATAAACATTAAAACAGAAGATATTTTTATATTTCCCATGGTCTCAACCCCTTTTACCATCTCAGCACACGTGAGGGACATCACACATACACATACTTACACATACACACACGCCGTTTTCTGGCTGCCTGAACAGTGCTTATCATGTAGGCAGCAGGCCTCCATGAGGTTGAGTGGAGGTAGAAGGACTAGGGCTGGGGATGTGGAAGATGCATGGAGATAGCTTCCTAGGTGATTCCTATACTCACTCTGTGGCCATGAGACTGCACCTCTCCAACTTCAACTACAGCATAATTGGCTAAGGGCCCCACGCTGCAATCCACCTCTGGGTTCGTGCCAAGGCCAGGATTCTCACAGGCTGTTCCCAGCCAATGACCGAGTGCTACAGGACACTCAGTACCAAAACAAGCCCAGTCCCAGGAGACATGGGACTTCTCTGACTCGTGACTTTGGCTTGAGGACTCCCTGAGAACCTTGCTGAACCTTCTTTAGGCTGCTCAGTAATCTAGGATATTCCCACCTAACCTTCCTTCTGGGTCTCCTTCATTCAAGGTCACACTTATATCACAATTTGACGGCTCTCCCAGCCTGTCTGCCTTCCTCCTCATTTTCTCTTGCGGAGGTAGTTTCCCTAATAAAATCCTTTTATGTTGAATCCCATTTTGGTGGCTGATTCTCAAACGACCCAAAATAGCACACTTTCTAAGTTGAGAACCACTGATTTAGATTCTCTTTCCTCAGAATTTCTAGCACTGCCTCAAAAATAGAAAGCTTGTAATACTTAGTTGTGCATGTTCTTCAGAATATTCCTTTAGCCAGGTGGCTGCTTTTCTACGAAGTTATCTGCTACTCTTTACAATTTGCCCTCAAAATAAGCTCTTTCCAACTTAGTTCCTCTGCTTTAATTCAGCTAATTAGCAATTATTCTCTAAATGGTACCATACCTACAAACCATTTTTTTAAAAAAGCAAGTGGTTTCTTCTATATTTCCCTTTTGAATTAAGACAATGAAAACTATGTTTATTTTCTACTACATTTTTGCATGTTTGAGGTTTTTTTTAACAAGGCCAAAAATATTTCTCTGTTTTAAAATACTATTAGCTGACATGGTGATTCTTAACCTTTAATGGAATCAGAAACTCTTCAGGCAAGGACCCAGCCTCCGAAGAAGGCATAGGCATGCAAAATTTTACATATAATTTTAAACAAAACCTCTAGGATAAAGACCTTTCTAGTCTGTTTGAGAATGTCCTAGTTGCTATTCTTAAATTAACATATTTTGCTTCCTAGTCTGAGCTGCTACTGAAAAGGGGAAGTCAAATTTGTTGTCTGTGCTGATTCTTTGGAATTCATATGTAAGTCAACATAACACACAGATGCAAGATGGTATAGTTTCTATTTCACTGTGATAGTCATTGTTTCATATAGTCTTCCTGTCTGAAGCAGAGAGTTTATGGAGGAGAGTGCAGAAAATAATGTGGAATATGGAATGCAAGCTTTGGAATCGGATTTCCTGTGTTTAAATTCCACACCGCCATTCCTTAAACACATCAAACACTCTCTCATCTCAGGGCCTTTGCACTTACTATTCCCACTTCCTAGACACCCTTTCCCTCAAATATCCATATGACTCCTTCCCTCACTGCTTCAGGTCATTTCTCATGTGTGGCCTTGTCACCTCTGTCTGAGGTGCCTACTCTCCAGCTCTCTCTACCCCTGACTCTGCTTTCTATTTCTTCATAGAATTCATTACTGTCTGATATATCACTTGTTTGTTCATTTACTGTATGTGTCTTCCTGGAAGGATATAAGCTCCATGTAAGCAAAGATTTTGTGCGCGCGCGCGCACACACACACACACACACACACACACATACACATAAACACCATCAACCATGCTAGAACATTGCCTTGCACATGGGAGGTGCTCAATAAATATTTGTTGAATAAATTGTAGAACCTTTAAAGCATACATGTTTTGCAATATTTGTATAGACTGAAGACTAATATGCCAAATAATTTTTAACTAATAGTATGCTATTCATGTTTTAATAAGGTAATTAAATGACTTTTCAAAGCAGATACCTTTCTCTGCAAAAATACAATTTGAAAGTACATCTTTAGTTGTCTTAGATTCCAATAAAACTTCCTCCTGTACATGTATCTGAAACTTCATAAATACTTACAGCTAATGCTTAAATTGTGCTTGCAGCTCTCAATGCTCTACATAAGTTAATTTGTGTAATCCCCTTATAACCCTATGACTCTAATAGCCCAGGCATTGCTATTATCCCCATTTTACAGATAAAGATGCCAAGGTTTCTAAACAAAGGAAGTTTGTAACTTATTCAAGGTCATCCAGTTAGCAAATGGCAGAGCCAAGATTCAGCCCAGAATTCAGGCAGTCTGGCCTAGATTCAAGCTCTTAACAACTACCCAATGCAGCCTTTTTAGTACATGAAAGTGGAAAGCTGGAGTTTATGGTCAGAGAAATTTCAATGTCTTCCATTACTTGCACTTTCTACTTATAGCATGAACATAGCACCACTGTGGTTTTTTAAAGTGCCCAAATTGTCATTTTTTTTAATTCAAGAAAAAAAAAAAAGGTTAATTGCTTAAACCATAGACAATCTCAAAGCATTAGTAAGGAATTATCATTGGCTGGCTCCTTTCTCCCCCTCCTAAGCAGCTTATTTATATACACATTGTACCACACTGAATTTTCAAAATCACCCTTGCAGTTCAGTTCGGGAATACATTTCCATAACAAAAGCAATTAGCTTGTAGAATGGTTTTCTGAGAGAAAGTAGCAAAATCTTTATAGCTTTGGGCATGGGTAGCCTCACCTGACTAACAATATTTCCGAGGGAAGAATCCAGGACAAGCAGATAGTGGAACCACAGCTTCTCCCATTCCTAGTTTGTGTCAGTCTGGTCAAAGTGATAAGGACCTCTAAGGGCATCAGATTCCTTTCTGAAGTAGATATCACTTTTTTATTTTATTTTATTTATTTTATTTTATTTTTGAGACAAAATCTTGCTCTGTTGTCCAGGCTGGAGTGCAATGGCGCAATCTCGGCTCACTGCAACCTCCATCTCCTGCATTCAAGCAATTCTCCTGCCTCAGCCTCCCAAGTTGTTGGGATTACAGGCACCCACCACCACACCCAGCTAATTTTTGTATTTTTAGTAGAGATGGGTTTCACCATGTTGGTCAGGCTGCTCTTGAACTCTTGACTTTAGGTAATCCACCCGCCTAGGCTCCCAAAGTGCTGGGATTACAGGTGTGAGCCACTGTGCCCGGCCACTTTTTTTAAAAAAGCGGATTCCAGAAGTCCAATAAATTTGAGAAGTGAATTTACTCTGATTATAATGTACAGTGCATTGGAATTTTTGCCAAATCCATCTGGAAAAACAACTTGGCAGTATTTTCAGGTTTCAAAAGCAGGTGTGAAATAAATTTCAGGTTTATAGGGTGATGAGTACCTAAGCCAGGCTCTCAGATGACCATGGTTTGCCACTGAGCACCATGTGCCAGGAATCTGTACAAACATAGGCTGTGGATTTCAAGTGCCTCTGCAAATAGCTAGTTGTGTATCCTGCCAATTTTGCTTCATTTTCTGGTGCAAATAACAGCTGTGCCAGGAAGTGTCTGTGGATTTGACTAAATTGCATTGCATTTTTTTTATACTAGTAATTTTGGATTTCATAAAAGTAAAGGTGTTGAAAAGAGTTCACAGATTTTAAAATTTCCCACTAACGTTTTTAAAGAGTAAAGAGTTTGACATTTCTCCTGAAGTAGCTGCTTTCAATCACTATTGATTGCCTTGATGTCTAGTTCTAGAAATAAACAGAAGTCCTATCTTACAAATATTCAAACAACTTAGCAGAGGCTTTCAGATAGCCTAATAGGTCTATCCTTAGTTCCAAATAGCCAGACAGATCTTGTGCTTTATTGGTAATTCAGGGGCCTAACACCATTGGTTACTTCCATCCCACATTCTCTAGAGAGTGAGTACAGTATAAATACATTCCAAACACATTTTAAAAAGTCTCTTTCCATTATAACTCTCAGCCCATGGAGTAGACACTTTATGACTGGGTCCCAGCATTTTATTTCTCCTTTCTGTTTAGGGACCCATGAGCTTCTAGGAAATCTGATCCTATCCTCTGCTCCTGGGATGGTGCAGGTGACTTAGGCTAAGCCAATCAGAGCACTTTGACTCCCTGGCTAGCCAGATGGCCCAATCAGAATTTGAGAGCTGGGATATGGAAATATGAGGCCTGAAACTACTGTAAATGTTTTTGCCATCATGAAGAAAACCAACCTGAAGAAGAAGCCAACACATGGGGAAGATAGAGTTGAGAAAATCATAGAGGAGAAAAGCCAAATTACTGATGATCTCAAAGCCTTCTAGGTGAAACCACCTGGAGCTTGCCATTCCTCTGGACTTCTCATTTACATAAGCCATGAATTCCTTTTATATTAGATCTGAGTTGTACCTCTGTTACTTGTAATTTAAAACTTTCTAATGATAGTCTTTTGCAAGGTATAAATTGGTACACAGGGGCAGTCTTACTATTTGAACCCTATTTGCCCTATTTTATTAGGTTAAATCCTTATTTGCCCTATTTTATGAGGTTAGATGCTTTTGGCTGCAAACAACAGAATATCTAGCTTAAAGTGCCTTAAACAGTGGCTTTGCTGAGACTATAAAATCATGTAACAAGAAGTTCAGAGGTAGGCTTGATGCAGAGTTGGTTAATTTAGCAGTTCAACAAGATCATTAAAGAGCTAGATCCCTTCCTCTTTCCACTCTGCATCCTCAATAGGTTGGGATTGGTCTCTTGTAGTCACAAGATGGCTGACAAGGAGGAAAATTTTTCCCAGAAGTGCCTTGCAGACTCTGCCTCACACCTCATTGACCAGAACTGGGTCACCTGCCTAAACAAAGGCAAAAATTAACAGGATTTGGCAAATCGTAATTTATCTTTTGGGACTCAGAAGAGATCCCCTTCACTATGTACATTGCCACCTAATAATCTGAACAAAATTGGGGTTTATAATAAGGCTGCATTGGCAACTAACAGTGTTTGTCATATCCACCAGGGTTGTCATTGAAGGTCTATTACAAACCTTGTATTAAATATTCAAAGTGCAATCATATAGTGAAAAGAAGAAAGTGACTTTAAATTCAGATTTTTATGTTCAGGTTATTGTATGTCAAACAAAGCTTAATAGAACTATTAAAACATTCAAGTAATTATTTATGGTGATATCATAACTGCCAAGTCCTGCTCAATGTTTTCATGTTAAAACACAAAGTCCTCTACTCAGTGATTTCAACATCAAAAATGTTGAACAAAAAAGACTGTTCAATTAACCTGCTTTCCAGGCAAGGTGTACCAGATGTAGAATTTAATATCTTCTCAATATCTTCTCTAGAGAAAAAAAGTTCAGGGCCAGAGAGTAACTAAAGTATTTGTTTCATTTATTTGTAATTCAAGATATATTAATGTGAAACCTGGGATAGTTTTAAGACCAGAAGAAAAGTTTAACCAACAGTAACTTGAAAAATGACAAATATAAGAAATTGCAAAAATTAGATAGGGAAGAAAAAGGAAATTAAACTAAAGAAAAACAGAACTGGAGAAAGGAGAGCAATAAAAATAATTATTTTTCAAAAATTGTATATGCCTAGCCACCATAAAAATCACACACATATAAGTGATATCCATGCTTTTAGATATATTGCTATTTTCATAATAATTATTTCTTTTGAGTTTCTAATATCATGAGTTTGTCACTATAGAAATTACATTTGGTATACCTTATTATTCATTCTGCATTGATCACTCTAGCAGTAATCACATACTGTAGGTTTCTGTGAATGTTCTGATACATGAGTTTTCTTCAGATCTATTATTTTGATTACTATGGTAGTTTTCCTGCTATGCCAGAATGGATTCTAGTAACGGAGAATTTGGCTTTGGCTTAATATTTAATACTTTCACTTTTCTAATAACATGCACTTAGGCTTTACTTATTTCAACACACATCTCTTGCTTTTCTATTGTTTTGCTGTTTATAATGTCAATTACAAACTCTGTGGGGGAACGAACAAGTCAAGTATAGAGAAATTATTGTGGTTTATAGTAATAACAATTGTATTTTGGCTTCTCTTTGCTTGATATAACTTGGTTTATATTTGTTAATCAAAATTTTAATAATAATATATTGCAACTTCTGCTCCTTGGGTGCATTGTTTTCTAGTGTCACTTCCTCTGCATTTGTCTCTCTTTGATGGAGGTTAAATTGACACATATTTCTTTGTGTCCACATGTGCCAGATGGATTCCAAAATGGCTGTAGTAAACTCAGGTGAATTTTTTGAAAGGCATTTTATTTACTTACTTTTTATAATTTCAACTTTTATTTTAGACTCAGAGGATAGATGTATGGATTTGTTACATGAGTAAATTGCACGAGACTGAGTTTGGGGTACAAATGAGGCCATCACCCAGATACTAAGCATAGTACGCTAGTACCCAGTGGGTAGTTTTCCAGCCCAACCTCCACTCAGTAGTCCCCAGCTGCCATCTTAACGTCCATGAGTATCCAGTGTTTAGCTTCCACTATAAGTGAGAACATGGGGTATTTGGTTTTTGGTTCTTGCGTTAATTCACTTAGGATAATGGCCTCCAGTCACGTCCATGTTGCTGCAAAGGATGTGATTTTATTGTTTTTTATGGCTGGAAAATATTTCATGGTGTATGTGTACCACATTTTCTTTTTTTTTGAGACAGAGTCTCACTCTATTGCCCAGGCTGGAGTGCAGTGGCATGATCTCGGTCACTCCATCCTCTGCCTCGTGGGTTCAAGCGACTCTCCCGCCTCAACTCCCAAGTAGCTGGGATTACAGGCATGTGCCACCATGCCCAGCTATTTTTTGTATTTTTAGTAGAGGTTGGGTTCCACCATGTTGGTCAGGCTGGTCTTGAACTCCTGACCTCGTGATCCTCCTGCCCTGGCCTCCCAAAGTGCTGGGATTACAGGTGAGAGCCACCTTGCCCAGCCACCACATTTTCTTTATCCAATCCACCATGAATGGGCATCTAGGTTGATTCTATGTGTTTGATATTGTGAATAGTGCTAGGATGAATATGAGAGTATATGTGTCTTTTTGGTAGAAGGATTTATTTTCTTTTGAATACATACTGCATTTGTCTATTCTTGAATTGCTATAGAGAAATACCTGAGACTGGATAATTTATAAAGAAAAGAAGTTGAATTGGCTCATGGTTCCACTGGCTGTACAGGAGGCATGATGCTGGCATCTGCTTGGTTTCTGGGGAGGCCTCAGGAGACCTCCAATCATGGTGGAAGTGGGAGGGGAAGTAGGTACGTCTTACATGGCCAGAGCAGAAGGAAGCGGGGGCGGTGCCACACACTTTAAAAGGACCGGATCGCATGAGAATTCACTCACTATGCACTACCAAGGCGGATGATGCTAAACCATTCATGAGAACTCTGCTCCAAAATCCAATCACCTCCCACCCAGCGCCTCTTCCAACATTGAAGATTACAATTTGCCATGAGATTTGGGCAGGGACACAGATCCAAGCCATATCATATACCCCATAGTAGGATTGCTGAGTTGAATGGTAGTTCTTTTTTAAGTTCTCAAAGGCATTTTAAATTGATACTTCAATTAGGAAATTTCCCAGATAGTGGCTGTAATAGGCAGCATCTAAAATAGATCCCAATAATCCTCTGCTCCCGGTATTAGTGCCCATATGAAGTTTCTTCCCTCTGAGTGTGGGCTGGACCCAGTGACTCACTTCTAATCAATAGAATATGGCACGACTCCAACACTCCAGACACCAACTAGATGTCCTACAACTCAATTCAATTCTGACACTACCTGGAGTTCATGCTAGATCCCTCAAGTTAAAGACTCAGTCCCACAAGACTTTCCTCATTTCAGCGGTCAATCGCTGGTCCTGGGTCACCCATGCTCTTGACAGACAGACTATAAATCAGGAGTTCCCACGACCCACTCCTCAGGTTCCATAATTTGCTAGAATAAGCTCACAGAACTCAGGAAGTCACTTATCAGTACTTATCATCAGTTTATTATAAAGAATACAAGTCAAAAACAGCTAAATGTCCTAAGGAACAAGAAGTCACTTATCAGTACTTATCAGTTTATTATAGAGAATACAACTCAAAAACAGCTAAACGTAAGGAAGGTATAAGGCAAGGTTTGTGAGGGAGATGACATCCCTCTCAGGACATGCTACTCTCCCAGCACTTCAAAGTGTTTACCAACCTGAGCGCTCTTGAACCCTGTTGTTTAGGGGCTTTTATGGAGGTTTCACTACAAAGGCATGATTGATTAAATCATTGACCATTGGTGATCAGCTCAATCTTTAGCCCCTCTCTCACCCTGAAGGATGGGGGTGGGACTAGGAGTTCCAATCTTCTATTTCCGGCTTAGTCTTTCTGGTGGCCAACTCCACATCTGGAAGCTATCTAGGAGTTTCTCTGCCAAGATTTGTTAGCATAGCAAAGACACTCTTACCATCCAGGAGAGTCTTTGGGTTTTAGAAGCTTTGTGCCAGGAGCCAGGGAAAAAGACCAGTATTCCAGAGGTTCGTTTTTCACTGCCTCTTTTTCAAAATAGGCTTGAAGCAGCTTATCCTAAAAAACATAAATACAATGAAATTAACATAGAAAAAAAAATAAAGACCATAAGAAGGAGACCACATTTTTAGAGTGTGATGGCAGTAGGCAGAATAATGATTCCCCAAAGATGTCCACATCCTAATCCCTAGGACCTGTGAATGTGTTATTTTACACGGCAGCAGGGAATTAAGGATGCAAATGGAATTAGATTTACTAATCACTGGACCTTAAAATACGGAGATTATCTTGGATTATCAGGGTAGGCCCAATATAATCATGAGTCATTAAATGAGGAATGGGAAGACAGAAGAGTCAGAGCCAGAGAGATAGCCTGGTTTAAAAGGATTGATCAGCCACTGCTGGCTTTGAAGAGGGAAGGACACCTGAGCCAAGGAATTCCTGTTTTCTAAGTTTTTAGACCCTTCTCATTTTCTCTGTTCCTCAGACGAAACAATTTTAAGAGCAGTGGGCACCTGGGCAGGCTGATAATTTCAAACTACAGTACACTTGGCCCTCAGTATACACAGGTTTTGCATCCTGCGAATACCGCATTTTCCATCCACATTGATTGAAAAAAGCCACGTTATGCATGAACCCATGCAGTACAAGGGTCAACTGAACTTCCATTCTCTGTTCTTTTGGTATTCACTCCCCATTTATCAGAGAGGCTGAGAGTTATGTACAGAAAGGATCCAGAAGTATAGCGCCAGATGACAGGGTTCAGCATGGCATCCCTTCCCTGAGAGGCTCAGCTCAGGCCCCAGATTTGCATGCCCCAGCACTGCAGCACAGGCCACTCAGAGAAACAAAAGCCCCACTCAGAAAACAAACCACACAGAACTGTGCATCTTAGAACAAAGTTTAGCAATGGTTTGCTGCTCCTTGGAGGTCTCATATCCTAAACACACAGCCTTAAAAAAATGTTCTGAGCTCACCTCCTTCTCCTGTCTTCCTCAACCTCAGCCACCCTTGTCTCTTTCCTTTCTTCAAACTCCCCTGAAAGCTCCTCACTGCTTGTGTTTCTGTTTCCTCTTTCTGGAACATTTTCCCCCATTGCCCCTGCACTCTTTTAGATCTCTGCTCACCTTAACAGAAAAGCCTTCCTCTACACACTATAAAATGCTCCTCTCCCATTACTCTGTCCCCTTAATCTGCTATACTCTTCTTCATAGCCCTTATCACCACCTGAATTTTTATATGTTTATTCCTTATTGCCTATATCCCCCACTAGAATAGACTCTCTACAAGAGTAGAAACTCTTTTTGTTTGCTGCTTATCCTAGTGTCCAGACAATGCTGGGCATACAGAAAGCTCTTGGTAAATATTTAATGAATAAAGGAATGAATACTTTCCAACTACTTAGAGTAATCTCCCCCAGAGAAGTTTCAATAATAGGCTTTTCTTCTTCCTATTGCATTTTCAGTTATATATATATATATATATATATATATAACTGAAAATGCAATATATATATATATATATATAACTGAAAATGCAATAGGGAGATATATATATATATATATATCTGAAAATGCAGTAGGGAGAAGAATATACATATATATATATATAAAATCCAGTGCTGTATGAGAGTCTTCTGGCACCCAGGAAACTCACTGCTGGCCCTCTGCTTGATCAGACTTTGAGTAGCCACAATTTGATATATGTACACTTGTTGGAGTGAGTAACATCTGTTCCATTCACCTAGCACTTATTTCTCCCAGTTCTAAACTGGTTCTCTCATAGGTTTCAGTGCTGTTGTTTTCAAACTTATTTTAGCCCCAATCCCTTTGTTCAGAAGATGTGCAGAAGTTCAACATGTAAAACTATATAAAGCGGCTATGCTCCATTTCTGCTCCAAACCCCTCCACTGCCTAAAATTCCCAAGGGAGACCCACAAGCTCCCAAGTATTCTGAGCTTGCACAGCTTGAAGACATCTGTCTCCAGGCATATTTTATTCCTGTTGATCCCTCAATTCAAAAGTCAATAATAATAAAGTCTCCTGAGACCATATACTCTGAGCATTTATTACCAATTTACTATTATTGGAATCACAGAGTATGTCCAAAGAGTAAGAACTTATGACCTTCCACTGTCCCTTTCTTTTGACACAGATTTGGCCCAATCTTTTCTCAGATTCCACATCTGCCAAAAGGCCTGAGATGTTTAAATCCAGGTGACATTAATAAGACAATACTTTAATGAAATGAAAGGAAAATCCTGTACACATTTTTCTATCACAAAAACTATACATGGTCATTGTGAAAATTTTCTAAAAGTCAAACAATTAGAAGTGAATGCAATAGATAGGACCCACATCACCTGGTAGAGGTACAATTACAGTCATATCTCCGTCATTTTCCCTTTAATCACTTGGGTCCCCATATCCCCCTCCTAGCAGGAAGTCCAGTATATACTTCCTGATGCTTCCTCTTCTTCCTCCCCTCATTTGGTCAAGCAACCTTGGACATACTCAGGCCTGCTGTTTCCACATGCCAGGACAGTGTCACCAGTGAATAGCTGACCTCTTTTTAGGTAGATATCCTCCTGTTGATGCCACCCAGGCTTGCTGTGAAAGTGGTGGTCTGCTGTCCTTGCAGTCTTATACTTTTAACAAAGTTACTGGATCCCTGAACCCTTCCTCAGCAATGGGCACATTCATCTTGCACACATGTGGCCAAGTGGACCTATTCAGGCAAGGAGGAGGAAAGACTCAAAGAGGACCTACTCCATAGAGGAATTTCTAATCTGGATCCAGGGACTGACAGTGTTTATATGTAATTAATTTTATTTTAAACTATATGTACAAGTTGTCCCTTGGTATACACAGGGGATTGGTTCCAGAACCACCAGCATATAACAAAATTCATGCATAATTGGTCCTGCAGAACCAGAGTAAATGAAAAGTCAGCTCTCCTTATGCGTGGGTTTCACATATCTCAAACACTACGTTTTGGTCCATGTTTGGTTAAAGAAAAGCCATGTATAAGTGGACCTATGCAGTTCAAACCCATGTCATTCAAGAGCCAATTGCATTTAATTATATGATCTTAAAAATGTTATTGTGAGAAAGGGTCCATAGGTTTTATTTGACTATCTAAGGAGTCCACAGCACAAAAATTGTTAGAGAATGACAACTCTCTTGCTTAAGAAAATGAAGTTCTGTCTCTCCAGACAGCCATCACATATAATACATTAAAAGTAAAAGTTTCTTACAATCCTTCTCTTTATTATCTGTCCAAGTCTTGTTCTCATCCAGTATTTCCTATTAAATGTAGGGATTCTTCCTTGATGCCTCACCCCATCCCCAGAGCCAATCAAATGCTAACCCCAGTGAATCATTCCTCCTCAATATTTCTTGAATCTGCTCACTTCTCTACATTTCCACTGGCATCACAATAGCCACCATTCACCCCTTCCCAGGAGTATCACTGTGACCTCCCTGAAATCTACTCTTCTCATAGTACTGCCCATTCCTGTTCCTGAATCCCTAACATTTGAGCAAAGACGTGAAGGAGGTGAGGGAGCAAGTTAAGCAGATGCTGAGAACTCTGGTAGAGGAATTGTAGTCCAAGCAGAGGGAATAGCAAGTGCAAGGACCTTGAGGAGAGAGTCTACTCAGAGATTGGACAAGACACAAGGAAAGCTAGTATGAATGGAGAGAAATGAGTATGGGAAGGGAGGGTGGAGTGAACAGTAAAAAGATGGGGAGGATAGACGAATCATTTTGGCATTATAAGCCACATTTTTTTTTTTTAATGGAGTTTTGCTCTTGTTGTCCAGGCTGGAGTGCAATGGTGTGATCTTGGCCCACGGCAACCTCCACCTCCAGGTTCAAGTGATTCTTCTGCCTCAGCCTCCCAAGTAGCTGGGATTACAGGCACGTGCCATATAAGCCACTTTTTGAGGACTTTGGCTTTTACTCAGAATGAGATGGGAGCCATTGGACGGTTTCAAGCAAGGGAGTAATATGATTCAACTTTTGGGTTTTGTGTTGAGAATAGACTACAGGTGGGCAAGTTGTGGAATCAGGGAGGCAAATTAGGAAGATTAGATTGCAATAATTCAGTGGCCCATGGTAGTAACAGAAGTAGTGAAAAGTGGTCGGATTCTGTAAATATTTTGAAGAGAGAGCCAATAGGATTTCCTGATAGATTAAATGTGAGGTGAAAAAGAGTCAAATGTGATTCCTGGGTTTTTGGCCTATGCAACTGGTCAAAATTGAGTTGCCATTTACTGAGATATGAACCATTATTAACAATAATGCCTATCTTTCTACATTTGTTTTTTCAATGCACAGAGTCTCTTACTGCATCCATGTTGCTGCAAAGAACATAATTTCATTCTTTTTATGACTGTGTAGTATTCCATGGTGTACATGTATCACATTTTTAAAAATCCAACCCACTGTTGATGGGCACCTAGGTTGATTCCGTGTCTTTGCTATTGTGAATAGTGCTGTCATGAACATGTGAGTGCATGTGTTTTTTGTTCTCTTTTGGATATAGACCCAGTAATGAGATTGCTATGTCAAATTGCTGCCAAAAAAAAAAAAAAAAAAAAAAAAAGTTTTAGGTTCTTTAAGAAATCTCCAAACTGCTTTTCAAAGTGACTGAACTAGTTCGTATTCCTAATCAAAAGTCAATAAACATTCCCTTTTCTCCACAGCCTGCCCAGCATGTTATTTTTTTACTTTTTAATAATTATCACTCTGACTGATGTGAGATGGTGTCTCATTGCGGTTTTGATTTGCATTGCTCTGATGATTAGTGATGCTGAGCATTTTTTCATATATCTGTTGGCTGCTTGTACAGCTTCTTTTGAGATGTGTCCATTTATGTCCTTTGCCCATTTTAAAATAGGATTGTTTGTTTTTTTCTTGTTGATTTGCTTAAGTTCCTTGTAGATTTTGGATATTAGACCTTTGCCAAATGCAGAGTTTGCTAATATTTTCTCCCATTCTGTGTAGGCTGTTTACTCTGTTTTGTAATTTCTTTTGCTGTGCAGATACTGTTTGGTTTAATTAGGTCTCACTAGTCAATTTTGGTTTTGTTGCAATTGCTTTCAGATACTTAAACATAAACTCTTTGTCAAAACTGATGTCAAGAAAGATATTTTCTAGGTTTTCTTTCAGAATTTTTATAGTTTGAGGTCTTACATTTAAGTCTTTAATCCATCTTGAGTTAATTTTTGTATATGTTGAGAGATAAGAATCCAGTTTCATTCTTCTGCATGTGGTTAACCAGTTATCCCAGCACCATTTATTGAATAGGGAGTCCTTTTCCCATTGCTTATTTTTGTCAACTTTTTCAAAGATCTGTTGGTTGTACGTGTGTGGATTTATTTCAGGGTCCTCTATTCTTTTCCATTAGTCTATGTTTGTTTTTGTACCAGTACCATGCTGTTTTGGTTACTGTAACCTTATGATATAGTTTGAAGTCCAGTAATGTGATACCTCTGGCTTTGTTCTTTTTGCTCAGAATTACTTTGGCTATTCAGGCTCCCTTTTACTTCCAAATAAATTTTAGAATAGATTTTTATAACTGTATGAAAAATTACATTAGTATTTTTATAAGGATAGCATTGAATCTGTAAAATGCTTTGGGCAGTATGGCTATTTTAACAATATTGATTCTTCCAATCCATAGGCATAGAGTATCTTTCCATTTATTTGTGTCATCTCTGATTTCGTTCAACAGTGTTTTGTAGTTCTTCTTGTAGAGATCTTTCACCTCTCTGGTTAGATAAATTTCTACATATTTCATTCTTTGGTGATTATTGTAAAAGGTTGTGTTCTTGATTTGGTTCTCAACTAGGACATTACTGGTGTATAGAAATGCTACTAATTTTTGTACATTGATTTTGTATCCTGAAATTTTACTGAAATTGTTTATTAGTTCCAGGAGCCTTTTGGCAGAATCTTTAGGGTTTTCTATGTATAGAATCGTATCATCAGCAAGAAAAGATAATTTGACTTCTTGTTTTTCTGTTTGGATGCCTTTTATTTCTTTCTCTTGCCTGATTGCCCTGGCTAGAATGCCCAGTACTATATTGAATAAGAGTGGTAGGAATGGGCATCCTTGTCTTGTTGCAGTTATCAAAGAGAATGGTTTCAGCTTTTGCCTGTTTGGTATGATGTTGGCTGTGGGGTTGTCATAAATGGCTCTTACTACTTTGAGGTACGTTCCTCTGATGGCTAGTCTGTTGAGGGCTTTTATTCTGTTTATGTGGTGAGTCACATTTATTGACTTGTGTATGTTGAATGAACCTTGCATCTCAGGAATAAAGCCTATTTGATCATGGTAAATTAACTTTTTGAGGTGCTGCTGGTTATGGTTTGCTAGTATTTTGTTGAGGATTTTTGTGTCTGTGTTCACCAGGGATATTGACTTGAAGTTTTCTTTTTTATTGTGTCTCTGCCAGATGCCGGTGTCAAGATGATGCTGGCTTCATACAATGAGTTAGGGAGAAGCCCCTCTTTCTCAATTTTTGGAATAGCTTGAGTATGCTTGGCTTCAGTTCTTCTTTGTATATCTGGTAGAATTTGACTATGAATCCATCTGGTCCAGGGATCTTTTTGGTTGGTAAATTTTTTGTTTCTTATTTTTATTTTTTTAATGTATTTATTTATTGAGATGGAGTATTGCTTCATCGCCCAGGCTGAAGTGCAGTGGCACAATCTCAGCGTACTGCAACCTCCACCTCCTCAGTTCAAGCGAGTCTCCTGCCTCAGTCTCCTCAGAAGCTGGGACTACAGTTGCCTGCCACCACATCTGGCTAATTTCTTTGAATTTTTAGTAGAGACTGGGGTTTCACGACATTGGCCAGGCTGACCTCAGTTCATCTGCCCACCTCTGCCTCCCAGAATTCTGGTATTGCAGATGATGTGAGCCACTGCACCCAGCCAGTAAGTTTTTATTACGGATTCAATTTCTAAACTGGTATTGGTCTGTTCAGATTTTCACTTTTGTCCTGGTTTAATCTTGGGAGGTTGTGTGTTCCAGGAATTTATCCATTATCTATATATTTTCTAATTTATTGTGTAGGGGGGTTCATAATAGTCTCTGAGGATCTTTTGTATTTCTGTGAGATTGGTTGTAATGTCATCTTTGCCATTTCTGATTGCACTTATTTGGATCTTCTTTCTGTTTTTCTTTGTTAATCTAGACAGCAGTCTATCACTTTTGTTTTATCTTTTAAAAAAATTCCTAGTTTCACTGATCTTTAGTATTGACATTTGGTTCTCAATTTCATTTGGTTCTTCTGTGATTTTAGTCATTTCTTTTCTTCTACTAGCTGCGGGGTTAGAGCCTTCTTTTTTTTCCTAGTTCCTCTCAGTGCAATGTTAGATTGTTAATTTGAGATCTTTCTAACCTCTTGATGAAAGTGTTTAGTGCTACAAACTTTCCTCTTAACACTGCTTTAGCTGCATCCCAAAGGTTTTTGTAAGTTGTGCCTCTATTTTCACTAATTTCAAATTTTTTTTATTTTTGCCTTAATTTTGTTGTTCACCCAAGAGTTATGCACAAGCAAGTTGGCTAATTTTTTTGTTTTTGTGTAGTTTTGAGAGATATACTTGGTATTTATTTCTGTCTTTATTGCACTGTGGTATGAGAGTGTCCTTGGTATGATCTCTATTAGGTTGGTGCAAAAGTAATTGGGGTGTTTTACCATTAAAAGTAATGGCATAGAGTTTGTAGTAATCTCTGATAGTAGTTTGTATTTCTGTGGAATCATTGATGGTATCCCCTTTATCATTTTTTATTGCATTTATTTGATTATTCTCTCTTTTCTTTTTTATTAGTCTGGCTAGTGGTCTATTTTGTTGATCTTTTCAAAAAACCAGCTCCTGGATTTATTGACTTTTTGAAGGGTTTTTTGTGTCTCTATCTCCTTCAGTTCTGCTCTGATCTTAGTTATTTCCTGTCTTCTGCTAGCTTTTGAATTTGTTTGATCTTGCTCCTCTAGCTCTTTTAATTTTGATGATAGGGTGTCAATTTTAGATCTTTCCTCGCTTCTCATATGGGCATTTAGTGCTATAAATTTCCCTCTAGACTCTGCTTTAAATGTGTCCGAGAGATTCTGGTATGTTATGTCTTCATTCTCATTGGTTTTGAAGAACATCTTTATTTCTGCCTTCATTTCATTATTTATTCACTAGTCATTCAGGAGCAGGTTGTTCAGTTTCCATGTATTGTGCAGTTTTGAGTGAGTTTCTGAATCCTTAGTTCTAATTTGATTGCGCTGTGGTCTGAGAGACTGGTTGTTATGATTTCTGTTCTTTTGCATTTGCTGAGGAGTGATTTACTTCCAATTATGTGGTCAATTTTAGAGTAAGTGTGATGTGGTGCTGAGAAGAATGTATATTCTGTGGATTTGGGGTGGAGAGTTCTGTAGATGTCTATTAGGTCCACTTGGTTCAGATATGAATTCAAGTCCTGGAACCAGTAAATCTAGAAGAAATGAATAAATTCCTGGACATTTACACCCTCCCGAGACTAAACCAGGAAGAAGTTGAATCCCTGAATAGACCAATAACAAGGTCTGAAGTAGAGGCAGCAATTAATAGCCTACCAACCAAAAAAAAAAAGTCCAGGTCCAGATGGGTTCACAGCTGAATTCTACCAGACATACAAAGAGGAACTGGTACCATTCCTTCTGAATTATTCCAAACAATACAAAAAGAGGAAATCCTCCCTAACTCATTTTATGAGACCAACATCACCCTCATACCAAAACCTGGCAGAGATAAAACTGAAAAAGAAAATTTCAGGCCAATATCCATGATGCAAAAATCTTCAATAAAATACTGGCAAACCGAATGCAACAGGACATCAAAAAGCTTTTCCATCATAGTCACGTAGGCTTCATCCCAGGGTTGCAAAGCTGGCTCAACATACACAAATCTACAAACATAATCCATCACATAAACAGAACCAAAGACAAAAACCACATGATTATCTCAATAGATGCAGAGAAGGCCTTCGACAAAATTCAACAGCCCTTTATGCTAAAAACTCTTAATAAACTAGGTATCGATGGAATGTATCTCAAAATAATAAAAGCTATTTATTACAGACCCACAGCCAATATCATACTGAATGGGCAAAAACTGGAAGCATTCCCTTTGAAAACTGACACTAGACAAGGGTGCCCTCTCTCACCATTCCTATTCAACATAGTATTAGAAGTTCTAGCCAGAGAAATCAGGCAAGAAAAAGAAATAAAGGGTATTCATTTAGGAGAAGAGGAAGTCAAATTGTCTCTATTTGCAGATGACATGATTGTGTATTTAGAAGACCCCATCATCTCAGCCCTAAATCTCCTTAAGTTGATAAGCAGCTTCAGCAAAGTCTCAGGATACAAAATAAATGTGCAAAAATCACAAGCATTCCTATACACCAATAACAGACAAACAGAGAGACAAATCATGAGTAAAGTCCCATTCACAATTGCTTCAAAGAGAATAAAATAACTAGGAATACAACTAATAAAGGACATGAAGGAACTCTTCAAGAAGAACTACAAACCACTGATTAAGGAAATAAGAGAGGACACAAACAGATGGAAAAACATCCCATGCTCATAGTTAGGAAGAATCAATATGGTGAAAATGTCCATACTGCCCAGAGTAATTTGTAGATTCAATGCTATCCCCATAAAACTACCATTGACCTTCACAGAACTGGAAAAAACTACCATAAACTTCATATGGAACCAAAAGAGAGCCCACATAGCCAAGACAATCCTAAGCAAAAAGAACAAAACTGGAAGCATCATGCTTCCTGACTTCAAACTATACTACAAGGCTACAGTAATCAAAACAGTGTGGTACTGGTACCAAAACAGAGATATAGACCAATAGAACAGAAGCCTCGGCAGTAATGTCACACATCTACAACTATCTGATCTTTGACAAACCTGACAAAAACAAGCAATGGGGAAAGGACTCCCTGTTTAATAAATGGTGTTGGAAAAACTGGCTAGCCATGTTTAGAAAGCAGAAACTGGACCCCTTCCTTACACCTTATACAAAAATTAACTCCAGATGGGTTAAAAATTTAAAGATAAGATAAGACCTAACACCATAAAAACCCTAAAAGAAAACCTAGGCAATACCATTCAGGACATAGGCATAGGCAAGGACTTCATGACTAAAACACCAGAAGCATTAGCAGCAAAAGCCAAAATAGGCAAATGGGATCTAATTAAACTTAAGAGCTTCTGCATAGCAAAAGAAACAATCATTAGAGTGAACCAGCAACCAACAGAATGGGAAAAAATATTTGCAATCTACCCATCTGACAAAGGGCTAATATCCAGAATCTACAATGAACTAAAACAAATATACAAGAAAAAAACAAACAACCCCATCAAAAAGTGGGCAAAAAATATGAACAGACACTTTTCAAAAGAAGACATTTATGTGGCCAACAAACATGAAAAAATGCTCATCATCACTCACCATTAGAGAAATGCAAATCAAAATCAAATTGAGATACCATCTCACGCCAGTTAGAATGGCGATCATTAAAAAATCTGGAGACAACAGATGCTAGAGAGAATGTGGAGAAATAGGAACACTTTACACTGTTGGTGGGAGTGTAAATTAGTTCAACCACTGTGGAAGACAGTGTGGCGATTCCTCAAGGATCTAGAAATAGAAATACCATTTGACCCAGCAATCTTACTGGGTATATACCCAAAGATTATAAATTGATCTATTATAAAGACACATGCACACGTATGTTCATTGTGGCACTGTTTACAATAGCAAGACTTTGAACCAACCCAAATGCCCACCAAAGATAGACTGCATAAAGAAAATGTGGCATATACACACCATGGAATACTTTGCAGCCATAAAAGGAAATGAGTTCATGTCCGTTGCAGGGACATAGATGAATCTGGAAACCATCATTCTCAGCAAACTGACACAAGAACAGAAAACCAAACATCACATGCTCTCACTCATAAGTGGGTGTTGAGCAATGAGAACACATGGACACAGGGAGGGAAACATCACACACTGGGGTCTGTTGGGGGGTGGGTGTCTGGGGGGGGATAGCAGGGGGTGGGGAAATTGGGGAGGGATAACAGGAGAAATACCTAATGTAGGTGACAGAGAGATGGAGGCAGCAAACCACCATGGCATGTGTATACCTATATGACAATCCTGCAAGATCTGTACATGTACCCCAGAACTTAAAGTAAAATTTTAAAAAAAGTAATGGCAAAAACCGCAATTACTTTTACACCAACCACCTAATACTTTTTTGAATTTATTGAGACTTGCTTTATGGCTGAGCATGTCGTCAATCTTAAAATATATCCTATGTGCTGATGAGAAGAATGTGTATTCTGTGGTTGTTGGGTGGAGTATTCTATAGATGTCTATTAAGTCCAATACATCAAGTGTCAAGTTTAAGTCAAGAATTTCTTTGTTAGTTTTCTGCCTCAATGATCTAACACTGTCAATGGGGTGTTGAAGTCCCCCGCTATTATTGTGTGGTCATCTAAGTCATTTTGTATGTCAAGAAGAACTGTTTTTATGAATCTGGGTGGGCTCCAGTGCTGGGTGCATGTTTATTTAGGATAGGTAAGTCTTACTGAATTGAATCCTTTATAATTATGTCATGCGCCTCTTTGTCCTTCCTGATTGTTGTTGGTTTAAAGTTTGTTTTTTTCTGACATAAAAATAGGAACTCTTGTGCTTTTTCATTTTCCGTTTGCATGGTAGATCTTTCTCCATCCCTTTACTTTGAGCCTGTGTGCGCCATTATATGTAAGATGCATCTCTTAAAGACAGCACATATATGGGTCTTGTCTTTTTATCGAGCTTGCCACTGTGCTTTTTAACTGGGGCATTTAGACCATTTACATTCAGGGTTAGTATGGATATATGAGATTTTGATTCCACCATCATGTTGTTGGCTGTTTGTTTTGTACTGTTGATTATGTAATTGCTTTAGATTCTCCATGGGTTATATGCTCGAGTGTGTTTTTGGGGTCGCAGGTGTTGAGCATTTGTTTCCATGTTTAGCACTCCCTTAAGGACTTCTTGTAAGTCTGGTCTTGTGGTAAAAAATTTCCTTAGTGCTTGCTTGTCTGAGGAGGTTTTTATTTATTCTTTGCTTATGAAGCTTAGTTTGGTAGAATATGATATTCTTGGTTAAAATTTCTCTCCTTTAAGAATGTTGAAATATGCCCCCAATCTCTTCTGGCTTGTAAGGTTGCTGCAGAGAGGTCTGCTGCCAGCCTGATGGAGTTTCCTTTGTAGGTGACCTGACCTTTCTCTCTAGCTGCCTTTAAGATTTTTTATTTTGCATTGACATTAGTCAATCTGATGACTATGTATTTTTGGAGGTGGTCATCTTGTATAGTATCTTACAGTATCTTACAGGGGTTCTCTGTATTTCTTGAATTTGTATGTCTTCTTCTTTAACAAGATTGAGGACATTTTCATGGACTATATTCTCAAACATAGTTTCCAAGTTGCTTAGTCTCTCTCCTTCTCTTTCAGGAATGCCAGTGAGTCACAGACTTGGTCTCTTTACATAGTACTATTATATATTTCTCAGGGATTTTGTTGACTTTTAAAAATTCTTTTTTCTTTCTTTTTGCTGACTGAGTTGATTGGAAGAACCAGTCTTCAAGCACTGAGCTTGATCCATTCTGCTCTTAATGCATTGATTGTATTATGTAATTCTTGAAGTGCATTTTTCAGTTCAAGAAGTTCAATTTGGTTCTTTCTTAAAATGGCTATTTCATCTTTCAGCTCTTGGATAATTTAACTGGATTCCTTGGATTGGATTTCAACTTTCTCCTGGATCTCAACGAATTTCTTTGCCATTCAGAATCTGAATTCTGTCTGTCATTTCAGACATCTCAATCTGGTTAAGAACCATTTCTGGGGAACTAGTATTTTTTTTGGAGTAGGGGGACACACTGGTATTCTGAGTTGCCAGAGTTCTTGTGCTGATTCTTTCTCATGTGTAAGGGCTAATTTTCCCTTAACTGTGATGTAAGTTGAAAACAGTTGGCTTCATTTCTGGGTATTTTCAGAAGGCCACTACCATACAGAATCTTTATTATTGTGGCTGCATTTTTGCCTTAGGTTTCACAGGTGCTGTATACTGGCAGGGTATTTTGGTGTTGTATTTTGGGCTGCAATCCAGTAGGTGGTGTTTAAGAGTGTCGGCCTGTAGATAGGCTCTCAGCCACCAGGTTCTTTTGTATTTTGGCACAGTTGGCAGTAGTGCTCTGTGGTGAGGAGAGAACAGATGACCCCCTCACCTGGTCTGCTCCTGGGCCTTGGAGGAGCACCTCTGATCACTTACTCCATGCCTGCATGTCCTTTGTTAGGTGTTCTGGTCTGCAGGGCTCCCTCATGCAAGGGCCACAGCTAGCAGACAGTGCAGCATTGATCACATCGGGGTCACCACCCGAGATGTTGATCACCACCTGTAGAGGTCTGTCCTGCAGACCCTGACTCAGCAGCGGATTAATAAATACACTCAAACATGCCAGAGTACGGTGAATCGAGTGGGCTAGGGAGGTCTTCAGCTGCTATCAGAGAGTGATTGCAGCTAACCAACCCCTACACGCTGTTCCCCCTTGCATTTATTCAGTATAGATTTAATAACAGAGGTTCTAAGTCAATAGGCTTGTGGATAATTAACATGGTTAAAAGAATTATAAAATTTATGAATGATAAAATCTTTTGGTTCCTGGGCACAGAACAAACACCATTAACGGGTAATGTCCCTTTGACCTCCCCCTGAGAGGACCATCTGGCACCACAGTTAGTGAGTTATTCAGATAAACTCCCACACATACCCTAACTATTTGCTTTTCTCATTAACTAAATGTAGAGAGGGTTTCAACTGCCTTCAGCTGATGCAAACCTCTCAACCTTCCAAGGAGGTTTGTTACTATAACCTATAACTATCTTTTAATATTTTGCCACCATCCTGAGTGAATTCCCGCAGATAGGCCATACCCTTGCCAGGCCAGCCCTGTGGAGGGAGACACCCTGCTCTCCAACCAGCCCATTAACTCAGGAGTATCACCCCTCTCAGTTTTCTGAGAGTGAGGGCTCCCTGACTGCTTGGGTGCTGCCCAAGCTGACAAGTCTCAACCAGCTAGGAGCAGCAGAGACAGGTAGAGTCACCCAGTCTGCCATCTTCATGCCTCCTAGGAGCATGCAGAGCTATGCTTGCCAGCAGAATTCAGGCAGGGGTGGGTTTGCTGTGTTGGAATCCCTAACTGGTGTGTCTAGCCTGGCCAGGAGGAGCCAGGGTGGGTGGAATCATCCAATACTATACTAGGCTCCAGCAGGCCAAAACAAAATGGAGTCCAGGTGCTTCCCAAGAAAACCTGGGGCCGTGCCTGCTGGCAGAGTTCAGGCAGAAGCAGGCCTGCTGTGCTGGAAGCCCCAGCAGGCACGGCCTTCCTGGCCATGAGCAGTGTGGATGGGTGGAGTCACCTGATCCACCGTGCAGGTTCCTCCTTGGGGGAACACAGAGCAGCGGCTGCTGTGCTAGAAGCTGGTGCTGAGTCTTTTCTGGTGAGGGGGAGTGGGGCAATCTTACTGCTCCCGGGCACCTTAACTGGTATTCCTGGGCACCATAACTGGAGATATGGCAGCAGGACCTGAGCTGCTCCAGGGTCCAAGGGCTGTGGAGGCCCCTGTGGACTTGAGTATTTGCCTCCACAAAAACTCTGGGTGGCTGTCTGTATCAGTGTAGAAGCCCAGGTTGGGGTTGGAGGATTCTTCCATTCCCAGGATTGAATAGGTGCCTGTGGGAAGTGTGGATCCCCAGGAGGCTCTCACTCACTCTCCCTTTCCCAGTGGTGGGAGCTTCTGGCTGCACTGATCTCAGATGGGCTGCAACCTAGCTTTTCTCTTTTCTGTTCTCAGTGTCCACTTGCTCCCTTGATAGATCCCAAAATGGTTTCTTAGACGACTGGCTTGCAGGGTCAGTGTTTACTTGCCACTTTTGTTCCTGTCTGTGACAGTGGCACATGCTAGCTCCTTCTAGTCCACCATTCTGACCTACTTCTGATGTGAAACTTTGTAATGAATGACTCCATTTTGTTTTGGCCTGCTGGAACCTAGTATAGGAGCTCAGTCCAAATCAATGGCCTCCCATAAATTTTATTTAACATTGTGAAGAAGATATATATATCTTCTTCATATATGTATGAATTTCATATATATTTATTAATATATTGATATGTTTTTCAAATATATACATTTGAAATGGCTTTTCAATTATCACAGCACCACTACACAAACACTGTCTATGTTTTCCCACTGACTGAAAATATCATATCTTCATTATATGCTTACTTCACACATATACATATATGTATTTACACATACATGTGTGTTTGTTTCTAGATTTCACTTTATTGTTCTTTGGATCAGTACCACAGTTTAATAACTGTAATTTACAGTATGATGATATGTTTGATAGTGTGTAAGACAGGGTACTGGTCCGTGGCCTGTTAGGAACCAGGCTGCACAGCAAGTGGTGAGTGGTGGGCAAGTGAGTGAAGTTTCATCTGTATTTATAGCCACTCCCTGTCACTCCTGTTGCCACCTGAGTTCCACCTCCTGTCAGATCTGTGAGGGCATTTGATTCTCATAGGAACATGAATCCTATTATGAACTGCACATGTGAGGGATCTAGGTTGCATGCTCTTTATGAGAACCTAATGTCTGATGATCTGCCACTATCTCCCATTACCCACAGAAGGGACCGTCTAGTTGCAGGAAAACAGGCTCAGGACTCCCACTGATTCTACATTATGGAGAGTTGTATAATTATTTCATTATATATTACAATGTAATAATTATAATAGAAATAAAATTCACAACAAATGTAATGCGTTTGAATTATTCCAAAACCACTTCCCCAACCCTGCTCTGTAGAAAAATTATCTTCTACAAACCAGTGCCAAAAAGTTTGGGGACTGCTGGTATAGGACACATTACCCATCTTTAATCTTCGTCTTCAAAATGTTCATGGGGATTTTAATTAATTTGTTTTCTCAGAGGAACTCTAAAATGCACTTTTCAAGAGTCAAATCAAGCTCTGTTGTGGTTTGAATTGGGATTGAATTTATTGCAGAGAATGGTTGTATTAAAAATATTGAATTTCCCATCCAAGTAATAACCAGGCCCAATCCTGCTTAGTCCTATGATCAGAAGAGATCAGGTGTGTTCAGGGTGGTATGACCATTGTTCATTCTTTGTCTTTAAACCGTGTCTCCTCTAGATATCATATACTTGAGTCTTGATTTTTTTTTTTTTTTTTTTGAGATGGAGTTTCACTCTTGTTTCCCAGGTTGTGGTGCAATGGTGCGATCTCAGCTCACTGTAACCTTTACCTCCCAGATTCAAGCGAATCTCCTGCCTCAGCCTCCCAAGCAGCTGGGATTACAGGCATGCACCATCATGCCCAGTTAATTTGTATTTTTAGTAGAGATGGGGTTTCACCATGTTGGTCAGGCTGGTCTCGAACTCCTAACCTCAAGTGATCCACCTGCCTCGGCCTCCCAAAGTGCTGGGATTACAGGTGCAAGCCACTGCGCCCTGCCAAGTCTTAATTTTTTTATCCCATCTGAAAATCTATCTTTTAAATAAAGTGTTTAGTCCATATTCATTTAAAACAAAATGAAATATTGAATCTCCTTACACAGGGATATATTTCTAAAACTAGTCTTCTTTTAAATTCAATGTATTTGCATCCTAGTTTTTGTATGTGTGTGTGTTTTTTTTAAGACAGGCAGGCTGGCGTGCAGTGGTGTGATCTCAGCTCACTGTGGCCTCAGCCTCTCAAGTAGCTGGAATTACAGGTGTGTGCCACCACACCCAGCTAATTTTTGTATTTTTAGTTGAGATGGAGTTTCACCATTTTTGCCAGGCTGGTATTGAACTCCTGGCCTCTGCCAGTCTCGGCCTCCCAAAGTGCTGGGATACTGGCATGAGCCGGCACATCCAGCCTGCATCCTCTATATTTTTTCTTAAGTTTATTCCTACATTTTTTATAAGTTGTTATTGTGAAGAGATTTTTTTCCATTATTTTTTCTTACCAATTATAGCTAAAGAAAAGCTACTGCACAAATGAGTGTGGTCTGTATGTGAGTGCTGTTGTTATGTTAAACTTCAAGTTTTGCATTATGCCAGCCTTGAGTATTAGATATGTTTATCCCTGCTAGCCTACCTATAACCTCTCCCTGGTCTATATGTATACTCTGTATAACCTGATTTTTAAAAAAATATATATTGCTCTAACATTTGGAAATCTGACTTTGCATTGGTCTAATATGTTTACAAATTAACTATCTTCAGATTCCCAACAATGTATCTAGACTATCTCATTTGCAAATGATGATAAACTTGCATCTTCCTTTCTGACAGTATGTCTTTTATTTATTTTTCTTAAGGCATTGACTAGAACATTCTAGATAATTTTTTTTTTTTTAAATGGAGTCTCTGTCACCAGGCTGGATTGCAGTGGCGTGATCTCAGCTCACTGCAACCTCCACCTCCTGAGTCCAGGCGATTCTCTTGCCTTAGCCTCTTGAGTAGCTGGGACTACAGGTGTGCGCCACCATATTCAGCTAATTTTTTTGTATTTTTAGTAAACACAGGTTTTCACCATGTTGGCCGGGATGGTCTCAATCTCCTGACCTTGTGATCTGCCCACCTTAGCCTCCCAAAGTGAGCCACCACGCCCAGCCTCCAGTGAATTTTAAAAATCG
The DNA here is from genome assembly GCF_030222135.1 of Aotus nancymaae. Taxonomy (NCBI): domain Eukaryota; kingdom Metazoa; phylum Chordata; class Mammalia; order Primates; family Aotidae; genus Aotus; species Aotus nancymaae. The sequence continues at coordinate 53,494,546 of NW_026988431.1, read as the reverse complement.
CAAAGATAATAGCTATCCCTGTCTTATTAGTAAATTTAACAGAAATAGCTTTAATATTATATTTCACTCTTAAGTACAATGTATATTGTTCATTTCTGGTACAAAAATTTGATGTCATGAAGTTAGTTGTCTTCTAGTTTACTAAAAATTTATTTTAAGAGTCAGGAATTAATACTTAATTTTGTAAGATTTATTTTTTCATCCATAGTGATGATTATTTAACTTTTTTCTTTTATTTGTTGATGTATAACAATTAACATAATATGAAACCATTCTTACTTTCTCTTGAGCATTCTCACTTTTGCTTCTGGGCTCCTGGCTATTCCAGCTCCTGCCCTTCTGGTGAGGCATATTCTGTTACGTCCCCAGTATTGCTATCAATTCCATTTCTATTCACTGTTTTCCAGTACATAGTGTTACTGGATGAAAAGTTCCATACCAATCAGATTTACTTGACTTTGTATGAAACTTCCCCCAGATATTAACATAGCTCCTGCCCTCGCCTCCTTCAAATCTTCATTCAAATTTAACCTGCTCAGTGAGGACTTTCCTGACAAACTCTGTAAATTTCAGTCTTCTCATCACTTCCATCCCATTGCTTTACTTTCTTCTAAAACACTTATCATATCCTAACACACTGTGTAACTTATTTTATTTCATGTATTTCTCCACCAGGCTATAAGCTTCAAGAGAGTCAAGTCTTTTTCTCCCTTAATTTTGTCCTTCTCATGAAAATGAAAGCCTGGCTCTAAACTCCAGTACCCTAAATTCTTAAAGATGTCTCTGATTAATCACCTAGACCTAAAACTTTCCAAACGGTATGTCAGCAGGGAGAATGTAGAGGGAATCAATTTTCAGACCCTTGCCTTCCAGAGGAACTCCTTCTCAAAACCAATGTGCCACAGAGTGTGCCTGTGTTCACATCAGCCATTCTTCCACCTTTTAAAATAAAGGCACGTCTTACCTATCCTAAGTCTTTGAATGGAGCATTTGTAAGTATAAAATTCTCCAAGGAACTAAGCAAAGAGGTAGACTTCTTTAATGACTAATCAAGACATAATAAGCCCTTAGAGCTTCTTGACTTTCCCAGTTGTCTATTAGTTTTGGGTCAGAGTAAAGCTGTGTTATAAGCAGAGCTTTTTTTTTTTTTTTTGAGACAGAGTCTTGCTCTGTCGTCGCCCAGGTTGGAGTTCAATGGCATGATCTCAGCTTCCTGCAACCTCTGCCTCCCAGGTTCAAGCAATTCTCCTACCTCAGCCTCCCGCATAGCTGGGATTACAGGCACCTGCCATCATGCTTGGCTAATTTTTGTATATTTGTAGAGATGGGGTTTCTCCACGTTGCCCAGGCTCGTCTTGAACTCCTGACCTCAGGTGATCTACCCACCTCAGCCTCCCAAAGTGCTGGGATTATAGGCGTGAGTCACCACACCCGGCCAAACAGAGCATTTTGACCTAAGGATTCTGCCATGTAGTAGTTGAGTAGTGGGAGTAATGAAAATTCTCATTTACAAACTTTGCCTCTTCTATCTTTTGTCTGCTGAATCCCCACAAAAGGCATTACTCTGGAAGAGTGCCACAAGAACAAAGCAGAGTCAATGAGGTATATTAAGTGCTTTTTTTAAAAAGCCCCCTCTCACATACTTAAGCAATTATTTTCAGCTATTCTTAGTATTCATTTCTAGGAGTTGTAATTATTTGCAAATAAAAGCACTTCAAAAATGCCAAAACTGACTAGGTTAGTATATTACTTACCTATTGCTACACAATAAATTACTACAAACTTAGCAGCTTAAAATAACAAACATTTATTATTTCAGTTTCTATGTGTTGGGAGCCACAATTTAGCTGAGTCTTCTGCTTAGAGTCTCACAAGATTGCCATCAAAGTGTTAGCTGAGCTGTATGCTCATCTGAAAATTGAACTGGAGAAGGATCCACTTCTAATCTTACTCAGGTTATTGACAGAATTTGTTTCCTGGCAGTTGTAGGGCTGAGGGCCTTGGCTGCTCACTGTCTGTCTGCTAGGTGGGACCAGGATCAGCTCCTAGAGGCCACCAGTTGCTCTTAGAGGACATCAGTAGTTCCTTGCCTCATACGTGAGCTTCTTCAATGTGGCCAATTACTTCTTCAAGCCAGCAGGGAGAGGCTCTAGCAAGATAGTGAATTTCCTAGCAAGATAGAGTCTTCTATAATATCAGTAATCCCAGAATCACTTCCCATCACCTTTGCTATATTCTATTGATTAGAACCCAAGAGAAGAAATTGCACAAGGCATGGACTCCAGGTGGCAAGGATCCTGTGGAGTCACCCCATACATTGTCTACTACAATTAGTAACTGACTCTTAATGTAACTGAGATACTTTCTTGAGCTACCAACTTTTTCAAAATTTAGTGAATAAACATTATTTATAAAATTTATAAAATGTTATATATATATATATATATATATATATTTTGAGACCAGGTTTCACTCTGTTGCCCAGGCTGGAGTGCAGTGGTGTGATCTTGGCTCTTTGCAATCAACTTCCACCTCCCAGGTTCAAGCAATTCTCCTGCCTCAGCTTCCTGAGTAGCTGGGATTGCATGCCCATGCCACCACGCCTGGCTAACTAAAAATTATTTGTAAAATATATATAAATTAAATATAAATAAATACATATATATTAAAAATAAATAAATAGAAATTTTTAAAAAGTATTACACTTTACAAAGCTTTTAAAGAATTGGCATATATGGTTCAATATGAAGGTATAATTTAGTTTTATCAAATTATAGAATGAAATATTTACTGCAATTATAATCCTGATCTTATTTCATCTTATTAAATGTTCAGTATTTTCTATCTCCTTTTAAAAATAAATACATGAAGACAGGTGTGGTGGCTCATGTCTGTAATCCCAGTAGTTTGGGAGGCTGAGATGGGTGGATCACCTGAGCTTGGGAGCTCAAGACCAACCTGACCAACATGAAGAAACCCCATCTCTGCTAAAATTACAAAATTAGCCAGGCGTGGTGGCACATGCCTGTAATCCCAGCTACTCGAGAGGCTGAGGCAGGAGATTTGCTTGGACCTGGGAGGCAGAGGTTGCAGTGAGCCATGATGGCACCATTGAACTCCAACCTGGGCAACAAGAGTGAAGCTCTGTCTCAAAAAAAAAAAATAAATAAATAAATATATATATATATATATATATATATATATACATACACACACGTTAGCTGGAGAACTGATTATTTTATAGTGCTATTACATCTCTTTTTTTTAACTGTATGGATTTTTGAAAAGCTCAATTATACTATCTAAAAATAATTAATAGAGTAATTCTAATTTTATATATGATACTTACTTAGTTAATCCCAAAGGCTGAACATAGCATCTGAGCATACTTTCTATCATGCTTTCTTTCTCATAAATAAGTAATATTTTAAGCTACAAATTATACTGTATCGTTATAAATTAAGTAATGAGAAATAGCATTTTGATATATTTTTTTAAGTTCTAGGATACATGTGCAGAACGTGCAGGTTTGTTACATAAGTGTACACATGCTATGGTGGTTTGCTGGACCCATTCACCCATTATCTACATTAGGTATTTCTCCTAATGCTATCCCTCCCCTAGCCCCCAACCCCTGACAGGCCCCAGTGTGTGATGTTCCCCTCCCTGTGTCCATGTGTTCTCATTGTTCAATTCCCACTTATAAGTGAGAACATGCAGTGTTTGGTTTTCTGTTCCTGTGTTAGTTTGCTGAAAATGATGGTTTCCAGCTTCATCCATGTCCCTGCAAAGGACATGAACTCATTTTTTTATGGCTGCATAGTATTCCATGGTGTGGTGTATATGTGCCACATTTTCTTTATCCAGGCTATCATTGATGGGCTTTTGGGTTGGTTCCACATCTTTGCTATTGTGAACAGTGCTGTAATAAACATATGTGTGCATGTGTCTTTATAGTAGAATGATTTATAATCCTTTGGGTATATACCCAGTAATGGGATTGCTGAGTCAAGTGGTACTTCTGGTTCTAGATCCTTGAGGAATCGCCACACTCTCTTCCACAGTGATTGAACTAGTTTACACTCCTACCAACAGTTTCTCCTCATCTTCTCCAGCATTTGTTTCCTGACTTTTTAATGATTGCCATTCTAACTGGCATAAGATGGTATCCTATTGTGGTTTTGATTTGCATTTCTCTAATGACCAGTGATGATGAGCATTTTTTCATATGTTTGTTGGCCACATAAATGTATTCTCTTGAGAAGTGTCTGTTCATATCTTTCTCCCACTTTTTGATGGGGTTGGTTTTTTCTTGTAAATTTGTTTAAGCTCTTTGTAGATTCTGGATATTAGCCCTTTGTCAGATGGATAGATTGTAACAGTTTTCTCCCATTCTGTAGGTTGCCTGTTCACTCTGATGATAGTTTCTTTTGATGTGCAGAAGCTCTTTACTTTAATTAGATCCCATTTGTCAATTTTGGCTTTTGTTGCCATTGCATTTAGTGTTATTACCTTTTTATAACTTGTTAAAACATTGATGAATTAATTATGCTAAATTACATCATTCAAATCTTGACTGCTTTTACTAATCTATCTTATAAAATGTGTTGTCTAACCTTCTTTGAGTAGTTTTTATGCTTTCTTTGAAATGCATAACACATGTATTTAAATTGAAAAATGAGGCCAGACTTTTTCTGATGAACAGTGAGCATCATTAGAGCTGATGGTACTAACAAAGATCAGGCAGCCCCTCCACTACCTGAAGGAAGAAAATTTTCAGCTCTAAGATTTAAATGAAAATATGTTTAAGTAATGTAATAAGATAAAAGCATTTTATAAAATATACCACTTTGGCAAAGGCATAGGGAATAAATAATATTTCAACCTTTCCTGTCCTTGTTAAGTGTATTGAGTTAATTAAGATATCTCAAAGCAAGATAGTAATAAGTATAACTAATAATAATTTGTTAAGTCTTAGAAAAGGCTTTTTGTTATATTTCCCCAAAATTTGAGAAAGTCAGTGCCTTGTGATGAGTGGGGAAAAAATCATCTTCCATGCCATGTGGCTTCTAGTTCATTGTTTTCATTAATTTGAAGAAGTACCTGGTTAAAATGCCAGGTAATATTATTTATCATTATTTTTGATATATAATTTAGAAAGAGCTCTATGATTAAATTGCATCATCATTACATAACTCCCTCCATTTTTGCTATTTATTTATGTGATTAATATTTTTTAGCACTTTTTTTTTTTGTAATGGAGTTTTGCTCTTGTTTTCCAGGGTGGAGTGCAGTGGTATAATCTCAACTCACTGCAGTGTCCACTTCCCGGTTTCAAGCAATTCTCCTGCCTCAGCCTCCTGAGTAGCTGGAATTACAGGCACCCACCACAACACCTGGCTAATTTTGTATTTGTAGTAGAGGCGGGGTTTCTCCATGTTGGTCAGGCTGGTCTCAAACTTCTGACCTTAAGTTATCTGCCTGCCTCAGTTCCCAAAGTGCTGGGATTACAGGCATGAGCCACCACGCCTGGCCTTTTTAGCACTTTTATCTATAAAAACGAAAAAGAGTAATAAAATTAACACAAAACTACCTCATTTCTTCAATAATTATTCATCATTTACAGATACATAAACTAACTGGGGGAGGAAAAAGCCAGTCATTTCAGTAAGAATTGAATTTTCAATAAAAACTTACATTTTATAAGTACTGTTTATCAAAATTTATTAGCTTTGTCCTTTTGATTGTGTACTAATAATGGTTATCGTAACTCAACCCAAAATAAATATTTGTTAACCCTCAGAACTTTAGGTTACTGTCAAGAAGACAGTTTTAAAATTTGATTTTCTAAACTTTTTTCACAGAGAAGGACAGAGTAAGATGCTTTCACGCTTAAACATGTATTACATAAGGGTTAAATTTTGTGGAAGAATTAAAATGAAATATGAGCTCAAAGAGGAAAAAAGAAATATACCACAATTCTAGCATTAAAAAAACGTGTTCATGAATACATAAAGATGTCATAGTGGATATAAAATCATAATAGTATTTAGATTCCACTGCACACTTTTGAAAGAGTGATGGAACAGTTTTATTTCAGAGTGTTAATAGAATATAAAATGTCAAAAAATATATTTTATAATTATTTAAATTTAAGGTGAAAAACTCTAGATGCTAACTTAAAAATGTATGACATGACTCATAGTTTTTCAAAATTAATTTATAAGGTTTTTTAAATGAAAAACTTTAAGACTACTGCTCTCTACAACCACCAACTGCTGAGAACTACTGCTTCCCCCAAGCTTCAGAAGGCCTTTCTGGGAACCTTGAGACCCAAAATGCTCTCTGGGATCTTGATGGGATTCCTGATAGCCATCTGGCTTAGAAATCTGTTGACCACACCTCGTGAATGCCAGGCCAACTGCAAAAGGAGCAGGCCACCCAAGCCAGTTTTCTCTTTACCAGTGGGAGTGGGGCATCTGCTCTCTCCCTGTTCTCCAGTAACTCATGTTGCTCACCTGGCACTGAGCAAGGTACCCTGGCAACAGCAGGGCATGGACCAGGTCCCAGGAAAACTGACCTCCTGGGCAGGTACCGAAATCTCAGACATAGCAGGGAAAAGATAAAGATCCACTTACTAAAACTTGGGCAAAAGGCAAGGATTTTGTTTCCAAGATTTATTATTAGAACTAGAACTGTAAGATCAAAAGGTCATGATGCAAAAAAGCCATGATAAGTGTCTGAGGCTCCTGGAATTTTACCTGGCTAAGAACGGGAGTTTCCCTTGGGACCTGAGGAAGCAGAAAGCACGAAGACAAGGCTGAGAGATCCTCATCTGACTAAACGGTCTAAAGGAATTCAAGCCCAAGACCTTCTGACTCCAAAGCCTCCTGTTGAGTTGTGTCCCTCATAAAGATATGTTCAAGTTCTAACCTCCAGTACTGTAAATGTGACCTTATTCGAAATAGGGTCCTTCAGAGACATAGAGGGAAGACAGTCAGGCAAAAACCGAGGCAGAAAGGAGTGATGCAGCCACAAGCCACAAATGCCAAGGATTGCAGGTAACCTTAGCATTCCTGAAACTAGAAGAGGCAAGGAAAGATTCTTCTTTAGAACCTTCAGAAAGATCACAGCCCTTCCAGTACCTTGATTTCAGACTCACATCCTCTGGAACTATGAAGGAATGAATTTCTGTTGTTTTGAGGCACTTAGTTTGTGATAATTCATTACAACAGCCCTAGGAAACTAATATACCTACCTACTGAGAGATTATAAGATGTCTCAGGGAATCAGCCACTTTCCTACTGTTTGATTTTATACAAGTTACTAACCTTTCTAAAACTCAACTCAATTCAGCTAAACAAATGTTTATGTACTGCTTGTCACTGCACATTACATATTTGCATGTTTTCACAGTGGTGAAAAAGACAGACATAGCCAGCCCCGGACCCCACAGACTCTCATCGTAGAGACAAAAAGCTGGAGGTAGAACAAGAAATTAAAAATAACAAAAAGGATGACTTTGTTTTTCAGCATCATTCTGGGCCATTATTTAGCAGGGCTGCTCAAGGATAATTTGATTCCAAGGAGAATGAACCTTTGTTTGACTTTGCTATTTGCTATTGGATCAGAGCACCATTATGAAGTTACATGTTAATTTGTAGATTTCTGTCCAATAGGAAAAAATAATGCTAAGGGTTATAATTTTATGATCTGTAGGACATTAACAGTCTTTTGGGTATTTTTTTAAAAAAAATTTTTCCTGATACACTACGTAAGCCTGTTTTCAAATGCACTTGGGTGCCAACTCTGCCAGTTGACTAGTTCCTTCATTCATCAATGAGTTGAGTACATTTTTGACATGTTCATTACATTTTTGTATTAGAGTCTTGTTTTTAACTTTTTGAAAATTGTACTTTGACACAGAGCTATTGTAAAGCTTAAGTGATACAATATTTAAAAGATTGATTTGGTTCCTGGGATTCAGCAGGTGTTGAATGAGTGTGAGTTCTCCTTTAGCAGCTAAGAAAAACCTGAGAGATTTGGGAGAAGCAACCTCTGAGAGACTTGATCCACTGCCAAGAAGCCAATGTATACTGATGCAATTGTGTTGTGTGCTTTTTTTTCCTTTATTATCTTCCTATTCTTGTCTTTCTTTTTCTTATCTGTTATTAAGACAGACATCTTAACTCAAGAATTCACTCATGGTCCGGCCAATAACCCTCATAGCTTCTTACTGGTTTTCTGTAGTAATCTCTCCTCTCTCTCTTTTTTTTCTTTGAGACGGAGTTTTGCTTTTGTTGTCCAGGCTGGAGTACAGTGGTGCAGTCTTGGCTCACCGCAACCTCTGCTTTCTGGGTTCAAGCAATTCTCCTGCCTGAGCCTCCTGAGCAACTAGGATTACAGGCGCTCGCCACTACACCCAGCTAATTTTTCAGTATTTTTCTTAGAGACAGGGTTGCACCATGTTGGCCAGGCTGGTCTCAATCTCCTGACCTCGTGATCCACCCTCCTCAGCCTCCCAAAGTGCTGGGATTACAGGCATGAGCCACCACACCCGGTGCGACCTCTTGATCATAAAAAATGGTCTTCTTTTACTTAGCATTCTTTTTCTTAAATCTCTTGGACATGGCTTTGTTTAAAGTTAGAAGATAAAATTGGTGCTAAATCCAGAATTGCTAATAACTTTGAAGATCAGTTTTAGTAATCTTTGCTACAGTGCAAAAGTAATAAAACTCCAAGCAAGATTTTTGCAAGTTAAAACAAATTTTTTTTTAATGAAAAAATGATACTGTTGATTTCTAAGACACAGGAATTTTAAATACTTTCAGTGAAAGTAAGGTACTGTTGACTTCACTGGGGCATCATCATCCCTGAGCTTGTAAAGAAAATTTAGTAACTTTTTAAAAAAAGTGGTGCTCTTTTTCAGAAGTTAATATGACCTGAAACAGTGACGAATTCAAGAATTTACAGCCCAGGATAAGAAGCACAATGTATGGTCTCTGCAAAGACTGAAGTGGCTGGAGAGAAGATGGGAAAGAAGCCAAGCTACCAGAATTTCACAGAAACCAGAATCTGTGAAATTTTTGACTTGGAAGTCCAGAAATAGGACCAGGTGTACAGGAAGAACTCAGCAAGTGACTTTTTGGTAACCAGATAACATAGACACCACACAAGGCAAATATAATTCGTGTATCTAACGTTTTCACAGAGGGAAAATTTTATTTCTTTTGCAAATTTAGTGACACATGTTTTCTAAATGCTTTTTTTGCATACATTACATTTTGCTTATTCAGTCATCCATCAAAGGACATTTGGATTGCTTACTGCTCTGAACATGGGTGTGCAAATCTCCTTGAAGTCCTGCTTTCATTTTTTTTCATCAACTTTTGTTTTAAGTTCAAGAGTACATGTGCAGGATGTTCAGGTTTGTTACATAGGTAAACGTGCCGTGGTGGTTTGCTGCACATATCACCCCATCACCCAGGTATTAAGCCTTTTAAAGTAAAATATATAGTGCCATATCTATTATATGTCTACATATTCATGGTAGTAAATATTTAATTTTTTTCCTTTCTTTCCCTCAGTGCATTATTCCCTCCTTGATATAATAATTTTAAAAATGGATGTATCCTATTCAGGAGACCTTTGATGAAGATGTGTATCTGAATTCTACACATAAAAATTGGACCATGGTAATTGCTGCCACCTTGTGGGACTGTGAAAGAAAGTCAAGAGTCTATTACCTCCTTATAAGCATCTTTTCTTAAGCAATCTTATCAGCTTTATAAGCATCCTTATAAGCATCTCTAAGCATCCTTTCATTCAAGCATTCATACATCCATTCATCTTTTTATGCCACATCTACTCTGTGCCAGGCCCTGGCTAAGCTCTGGGGACATAAGGCAAGTAAGACACACTCTGTGTCCTCATGATATGTAGTGCAGTCATCCAGACACGATATGTTGTTAAAAATATTGTTACAGAAGAGAGTGCCCTTCTTGGTTGGAAGTAGTAGAGGAACCCAAAAGACTTCCCCAAAGAGGCATAATCCAAAGATTCATAGATAGCCAGGCTGATTCCATTTTATGTGGCTTTCTGGTGTGAAAATAGTTTCCTGGACAGAATTTTCCAGCCCATTTCTGCTGTTTCTTTCTCACTGGTAGGAAAGACAAAGAGAAACACAGTGCTGCCCATCCTTAGCACCTCAGAGGGTGTGTGAATGTCTTTCCTCTGCTTCTCCAGATCCTCTTTCCGCCCCCGTTTCTCCTGCCCTGTGCCCCAGAAGGCTAATCAGCGGGAACCACCTCTATCTCTCTCTTGCACACTGACTTCCAATTCCATTCAAACAATATTGGGGGTGAGGAGGCATGAGCAGGAGAGGAAGGAGCATTTGATCTTAATATTTATGCCCAGATTCCTTCCCATATAGACCATTGGGGGCCTAATGCATCCTTCAATATGAGGCTTCAGGTTATCCCTTCCCTTGTTTTTTCAGCCCGAGGGGTGGTAATAGTGCTCAGCTGATGCTGGCCATAGGGTGCTACACTAACCCTTGTGGTCTTATATTCTGCTTATACCTTTGTAAATAATCCCTTCAAATCATCTAAATTTGAGTGTGCCATTGGTTTCTTGCTTCCTGACTGATACAGAAGAAACGAATAAATAATTGATACATGAATTCTATGCAAATAAATAATTGAATTATTTTTAATTTTTTTATTTTTATTTTATGTTTTGTGGGTACATAGTAAGTATATATATTTATGGAGTGCATGAGATGTTTTGACACAGCCAGCCGTGCAATGTGAAATAAGCACCTCACAGATAATGGGGTATATATGATTGAGTTAAATAACTGAATGAATTAAAGCATGAATGAATGAATGGGTACTGAGATAAATGTATGAAAACTGAATGCAGGCATATAGACTATAAATCTATTTCATGCACGAATGATTGCATAATGACTAAGAAAATGAATGACACCCATGTAAAAAACTGAATGGAAGCATGAATGAAGAACTAATTCACAAAAACATGAATTAAGACCAGTTTTAATCAATTTCAATGCCTGACTTTACCACCTCCCAGGCTCCATATTCTAGAACACATGCAAAGAAAGGAATGGATGAGCTTCTCGCTAAAACAGATCTGTTACATGAAAATCTAGTCTAGAGAGAGGCACTGAGAAGTTAAGTTAGGAAAAATGTTTTGGGAAAAGATTAAGTTAAATTTTAAGGAAAAGGACAGAGAGTCAAGGTAGAGGTTTCTTTACTGGAGCAGAACATAGAGATGGAATATAGGGAGTGAAATGAATGAAGCTTCCTTTCTCTAGAGGGAAATTAACAATGGTTCACAGGCTCAGAGACAAGGCACCATGGAACAGGAACCCTGCCAGTAAATACTGCCATGAGAATCACTTGTCATGGATGGGAGAACTGGGAAGCATCTAAATGCTACATCTGAATGCCAAAGTGGGATGAATCGATGAAATGTTTTTCTCAAGACTCAGATATCATCCATTAAGCTACTAGATCATGTTATAGAAACCACTTTCGAAAGGATCATGGTTATTAGCACAAGGTCACTGATCTCACTCATTTGTTCTAAACATGATACCCTGGTCAAGATTCAGTGCTGCTGTATTTATGCCAAAACGTGCGGGGGATGGAATTAGAAGTAATTTAAAAGTTATGAAACACCACATGTCAGTACGAGCTCTTGTTTTCTACTTTACCTCTCCCCCAAGTTTAAATTCCTGTTTAATAATAAAAAGAGATAATAGGACACATCCATATTTACATGTGTAGTCCAGGAGGACACAATTCACATGCTAGAAACTTTAAATTCTGAAAAATACAAAATATATCATTCAGGAAAAAGGATCATGACTGTTCCTCTGGAGATCTCTTTTCTGGAAATTTTCTTAAGAAAATGATCACAAATATAAGAAGATACAGGGGCAAGGATGTTCACTGCAACATTGTTTATGCAAATTTTTTAAAATAAAACTTAAATTTCCACCATTAGGAGACTGTAAAGCAATGGCTAATAACAGGTGACACTTGTCAGGCATTGATCAATGTATTAACTCTCCTTTAATCCTCACAAGAGTCTAAGTAACTATGTATGGTTATTATACCAATTTTAGAGGTGAGAAAATTGGGGTGCAGGGAATTCAATTTATCTTCACAAAGCTAGAAATTGGTAAACCTGGCATTTGAACTGAGACAATCTGGCCCTATGTCGAGACTCATAAAACGATGTCATACTGTCCTTGTATGGTAAAAATTCTTGACTATTGTCACTGATAGGCAAGGATGCCTACAGAAAACTGAGCTAAAGAAGCAGATTAAAGAAACAGCACATACAGCCAGATCTCATGCATATAAAACTGTGAACACAAGCACAAACAGGTATCTGGATGAATGGTCACCAAAATGGTAAAGTTGGTGTTCTCTGGTGAGAATATTACTTTTGGGGGAATTTTCGATATACATTAGATTTCTTAGAATTTGTACATGTCATTTTAACAAAATAAAGTTAATGCCAAAAAATCAAGCAAAATCTTGGTTGGGTGCTCATCTGTCACACCTAGATGCGTGCTATTTTTCATCCATTGCCATAGGTATTGTAAATGGAGGCTCCCTGATTGCCACTCTGGCCTTGCTGCAGACACTACACCATTTTGCCTTTGAAAGTGCTGTCTTCTAACTGCTGCCATTCTGGAATCCCCAAATCCCAACTGACATCAAGGAGCCCCATTTCATGAAAGCTTGTCTCACTGTCTGCAGGAAACAGAGATTATCCAACCTGCAGAAAATAGCGATTACCAAGCTTTTCCAATAAATACCAGGGGCTTCTCATCAGTGCATTCCTTATTACCTTAGTACAGTGTTTGGCCCTCTTGGAGAACACAGGTTTCGAGTTCTTAGACCTTACATATTAAATCCATTCTAATGTTTCCTGTACCAAGAACCAATTTAATACCATGCCAAGGAAATTCTGGAAGATCCACTTCATTTACTCTCATCCTTCTTCATGTCCAGGGTTCAACAAGCCATCACAGGAAACTCTTAGAACTAATTATTCCAGGCACCTTGAGTCATGGGAGTATTCGTATGTCAATGAATTTCCCTTCTCCCGCCTGTTGTACACTTTTCCCACTGGAAAAACATCTTTGAGGTCATATATTTTACCTTATTTCTTTCTGTGCATATTAGTTAGCAAGGTTCTATAATTCCTTTGGTATGTAAGTCATTTATTCCAAGAATAGGGCGTGTATTTCTCTTCTAAGGCTGGGCTTTGAGTTGACTCTGGTTTTAAGTCTATAAAATAAGGGGCAGGGGAAGGGGGAAGATTCTTGAGGGGGATTCTTGAGGAGAATCTGTGTCCTCTTGTGAGGCATGTGCTTCCTATAAGGTTATGGTGTATTCATCAAGCAAGGGAAGACTTTTCTTCAGGGGGAAGAACTATTTCTGACAGGTAATACGGCTCAGGTAAATCTGAAATTTAAGAATCTCAGACTCATCCACCAATATGTTCCTTATACCCAGTCTCAGGGTCACTTTATTCCTCAATCAGGGCCCTGACTTTGATGCAGGAGCTTCGCTGAGGCCGTGCGTCGTCTCCTTTGCAGCACTGCCACCATTATAATCAGATCTGAGCCTAGTGTTCAGCACATCTACAGGAGATGAGTCAACTTTTGAGCGCCTTAGAAACTTTCTGGTTTTCAAAGCATCTCCCTTGGGTTGGCAGTTAAAGAACACAAACCTATCATTTTCTTTTTCCAAGGCCTTCCAAGGTTACAAGGGATCATCCCACTCCACAATCCTAAAGATTAATGAGGACCCTATACTGATTTAGAAAAACAGGGGCTTGCCCTCTATCTTTACCCAATGCCAATTAATCTTATATTAAAACTGTAGTAATACATCAAATGTTAGTGCTACCCTGCTTACTTCCAGTGATGGGAGTCCTGATTGCTTTCAGATACACAATAATTTAATTTGTAGGTCCTTTCTTTTCCTCAGCCTGTATTTGTTGACTAAAGCACTCTTGACAGTCATGTGAAGTATCTGTAAGCCAAACCTTCCAGGTTTTGGAAGCCAGAGTGGATGAGTGTCAGGCAAACAATCCCAAACAAGTTACACATGCTCTCATACATTCAGCCCCAGTGTTAGCCTTATTGATTGCACAAGAGGATAGAGATTTCTACCTCCTGAGGACATGCACAGGTAATTCACATATGGTGAAAGAGAAATGACCAGGAAGATTTGAAAAGATGCCCACCCTCACTGGTATTCAGGAAAGCAAAAAGTAAAATAACAAGGAAATATAATTTTTTCATGCTTAAAATGGAGAAAAATGAAAATAGTATCGGTAAGAATGCAGGCAAGCGACTGTCAAATCCAGTTGATGAACATGTCAATCATCTATATCAATCATCAATCATGTATCATCAATACATGATTTTTGGAAATATAACATTTTTGAAGACCCGTTTGGTAGTGTCTCAAAATTTTATATGCCCATGTCATCTCACCCAGTGATGCCATTTCTAGAGATCTACTCTACAAAAATATAAGCAAATATGAGAAATGGACACATACATGTAAGTGCTTACCGCAGCAATTGTTCTAAGAATGAAATGTTGGAAGCACCTGAAAATCACCAGTAAGAAAATAATTAATTTACAGGATAGCCACATGTGCAACCAGCAAAGTTAACTACACTGAAGTGAAAAGATGATTAATGAAACATCAACTCATGAGCAATATGAAGATCATAATCCTACTTATGTAGAATCACTGTACATATTTATAAATGCATAAAAGTTTTGATAGATACATACTGAGTCATTAACAGCACTTTTCTCTAGAAAGGGAAGTAGGATTGGAGGGGGTGATAGAGAAGGAGACTCTTACCTTTGCTACACATCTGTGTAGCATGAATTTTTTACTGTGAGCATGTACTACTTTATAATTTTTAAAATAAATGTAACCTGTGTTCATTCTACTTGCAAGATTTTATGATTGTACTAAGGAATCTACCTATATGTATCTGAATATGTTAGAGGAAATAGGGAATTTATTACCTTTGGCCTTTAATAACATTCTGCTGTTTCCTCATTCTAACTTGTTCCATCATTAATAATATAATACTTATTAATGCTAAAAGAGAATTACATGCTTTTGTTTTCTAATGTGAACAAAGTAAAAGATTGCATGCAATGCATTCATTTTCCCTAACAAATATGTACTAAACGTCTTCTCTGTACCAGGCATATTGCTGGGGCTTGGCTGTACATGGTCCTGGCACTAAACTAACTGGTGAGAAAATAGATTATAATTAATAAACAAGCCAGCTATGGCCACATTCATCAGGACTGTGGTTTAATATTTTCCTGGCACAAGTCTGAAACTTTGCCTTCTCCTAGGCCAGGACTTAGGAAGGACATTTAGATGTGGCAGGCAAAGGCACCATCTCTTCTTATAGCAGCCTCTGTGGGAGAATGGAACAGAAACCATTCGGAGCCTACAGGTAGGGACAAGGGGACACTGGGACGAGCCAAAGCTTTGCAGCAGACACTACTGTGGCTCCCGGGGCTCTGTAGAATGCAGCCACCCACGAATGAGCTGTTTATATTGTCCAGGACCCTTTCTAAAAATAGCTGCCTTGCACATTTGGATTTGACAATTGGAGATTATAGATATAGAAATAGATATATGGCAATATGTAATTTATTTATAAATAAAAGTTACTACAATTTTTTTTGAGACAGGGTCTCACTCTGCTGCCCAGGCTGGATGTGGTGGTACAATCATAGCTCACTGGAGCCTCGGCTTGAGCAATACTCCATGCTCAACTAATTTTTTGGTAATAATAGTGACAAGGTTGCACTATTTTGCCCAGGGTGGTCTCTAATTCCTGGGGTCAAGTGATCCTTCTGCCTTGGCCTCTCAAAGAGCTAGGATTACAGTCATGAACCACTGGGCCTGGCCAACAGTTATTTTCATCTGGAAAAAAAAAAAACAGCAGCTATGAAAAAATCATTTAGGGCCAGAGTTACTTCTAGCACCCACAACTTTCATTGGGGATTAGAGATATAGGGGCCAGGGATTTTCAGGGCTCTGAGAGTTACTAGGGTAGCCCAGGAGGTGGGGAATGCCCCTGCCCTCACCAAGTGTGAACCTCAGTTTGGAGCGAGGAGCCTGCTGTTGCTGGTGTCAGATCAATAAATCTGTACCCACACCACCCCACTCTCCCCCAAACCCTCTCCACACTGGGGTTCCATTTTGAAGGCTCCTGATAGGGCAGCTGGGGAGCTTGGGGTATTGTTGCTGTGTAGTCTTGAAGGACCATCACTTGGAAACCTGCTAAAGTTTTTCTAAGTATTCAGAGATCCAAACATCTACCACACCAGATGCCCATGTGGTTATTCCTTTCCTTCCAGCTCCTCACTTCCTAAAAGATCTAGCCCAGAACAACACACCACCAGAAGCACTGTTCCCTCCCTTTGCTTTTCTTAAAATGTTCCTCATATTATCTCTCCATACAGTCCCTACATCCAAGTAGGGCATCAAAAGGGCAGGGCTCATGGCAGAAGAATGAGGTGCTTTTGAAGAGGGAATATCTGGAAGTGGGTAGACTGAACAGAAAGGGTGTGTTGGCCTCTAAGGGGAAGTGTTGTAGGCTTTCTTCTCCATTTCCATCCTCCTTCCTTCCCCCCAAGAATTGGTCCTCATATTGGGTAAAAACTGCTTAAGAGTAAGGCTATTAATTGGTCCAGATGTTAAAGGCATTGTCCATCTCTCTGTAAGGATTTAGCACAAGGGCTATGGGTTTTGTTTGTTTGTTCATTTGTTTACTTTACTATTAAAAAGTCATTATCATTCTCTTTCTCTTCCTCTACCTCAATCTTACCTTCCAGTTACTTTGCTAAGTTTCCCTATGACAACAGTGCCTCAAATTTTATCTTGTAGGTTATTATACTTTATTCCTCCTTAGCAAAAAAATTACCAAAAATATGTGTAAGAAAGAATTTGTTTTGGAATTCCTTTAAGAAAAACATAAAAATCCTCCTGAGATAATTGAAAATATATTCTAGCATCAACTGATCAACTGTCAGTGAACTTTTTTTTCAAAGGCACTGCTAAATATGTATATATTATTTATATTTTTTACATTCTTATAAAATGTATATATAATTCCATTTTCACTCTGAAATGTCCCCTTCACCAGGTCTTATTTGGAATCCTCTCTAATTCATCATGGAGACTGGCCAGGGATGGAGCAAAAAAGATCTGCTAAATAGTGAGTTTTTAAGTTCCATTCTAAGAAATTCAGATTGAATTATTAATCTAAAATTCTTTTTCTAGATTATGATCTAAGCAATTAAAAGAGAAAAAACTATTAGCATCATTGAAAAGATCATCTTCGATAATATCCTTCAAAAATCAAGCACGGAAAATATTTTTAACACTGTTTTTCTTTAATCCAAAGTATTTTTCACATAAAATAATCAAATATAGTTTGTAAATATGTCTCAGGTAGTACTTACTTTAAATAATTAGACCTTTTGTTAATGACAATTAACTGCTTATTTTTTATTTTTAAATTTTTATATACAGTAATTTTTACAATTCATGTAATAGCAACTGCTACCATCAAATTTCTTTACTTTGGTTATCCCTTCTTTAGACAACAGTCTGCAAATTACCACTGATTTTTTGCAAAAGTTATTATGTTAGCTGTACTGTCATTTTTTTTAATGTTGACCAAAGATAACCTAGAATCACAGCCATTATATGATCACATAAAATGATCATATAACAAATCAGACCTGGTTTATCACCAGCATTTATAAAACCAGACCTGGGAAAAGAACGAGGTCTGGGATACATGCATAGTCTTAATGTTGGAAATGTTTTACCTGTCCTGACTATTACAAAATCAGAACAGCAAGAATATTCACAGTAATTGCTTCACTTAAGTGATAAAACCCCAACTCATGAATAGATAACATGTTGAACTCAATTAAGTATCCTATGAGCTGAGAAGACATTGGTGAGCAGCATAAGTCAGAGCTTTTCTTGCTGAATTATGCACTTTCATTTTATTTGGGGTTGGAGAGACGGACAATACACAAATCTTGTATCAAAGTGATCAGATATTTAGAGTTTTAAGAATGATTGAGTGGCCACTTTAGAATGGAGGGTCTGAAAAGACCTGAGAAGGCAATATTCAAGCTGAAATCTAAAAATGAAAAGGAGATGACAGTGGAAAATTCGGGAGGAAGAGCATTCTAAGCAGAAGGCCCTAGAGCACTGTGGGGAGACAGAGTCATACATGATGTTGGAGAAGAGGCACAGATAGATCACGTATTTCCTTGTAAGCAAGCACAAAGTGGATTTTAATCTCCAAGCAAAGAAGTCCTTGGAAGATTTTCCAAAGGGAAGCAACATGATCTAATTTAGTGTTGTTCTTTTTCTTCTTTTTTTAAAAAATATCACTTTGGAAACTCTAGTAAACAGATTTGGGGGCAGAAGGTGAGGCCAGTTGGAAGGCAATAGTTGGATCTACAGATGATTTTTCTCAGACTAAGATGGTGTTTGTGAAGCTGGAGAGAATATTAATCCAATTTGGAAGCTGAGTCAAAAGATCTTGTTCATTCATTGGATGAGAGAGAGGTTGGGGAAGGAAATTCATTCTAGAATATTACTCCCTATTTATGTGCTTCTTAAGATTCTTTGAGACAGTCATAATGTCTTACTGTGTGAAGTTATCAGTGTCAAAACAGAGTCACTTTTGTCAAACTCTAATAAGATGGAGCCAGGAGGCCATGGAGAAGAAACCCTCAGGCACCTATGTTTGGAACAGAAATTATTGCAAGGAATTCCTTAAAATCACAGTATACCAGATAAGCCACTTGCACAAGGACACTTGCCTAACAATGGCGGTCTCCACTAGTAAGCTAATGCCAACTCCTGCAACAAGCCCCTGTAACCAATGGCTTTGTTTCAAAGTAGGTTACCTGTAATTCTTTCTTCTTTTAAAAACCTGCTCTTACCCAAACCCCTTTGGATGCATCTGTGGTCTGACATAGAACCCATATCCCAAATTATAATTCCTTGCTATTCTCGAGTTAACTCTGTTTTGGAGAGTCAGTCTCATTACTGTTTATTTTAGATTCACAGCTGGTTCCTTTATTAATTAACTCATTAATTGACACATGTTTATTTTATGTTTGTATATTTGCATAGATTTCAGATTTTACCTTTTAGAAATAATCTTTAACAGTTGGAATGGGTTAAGGAGTGAGTAGGAAATGAGTAGAGGCAACATATGTATACAACTCTTCTTAAAACTTTAGATTAGAGATCAAGGTGTTCCTCCATTACCCCTCTAGAGAGGCAGCCCGTACATTGTTCTGTGGAAATAAGTGATCCCTATTGCATACAATCTCAGTGCAACCATCAACAAGGAGCCCCCAAGGTTTAGATATGGCCCTATAAGTTGGCCAGAGCTATTGGTCACTAGGCTGATGTCACATCGACTTCACACAAGCCCCATTGCTCTTGGAGCCTGCCTCTCCTTCTAGAAAACTAGTTTCTGGGTCCTTGAGGGTAAGAACACCCACAGGGTGATAGCATCAGCGTGCAGCAGCAGCTGGTAGAGCATGACATCAGGGCGCTGTGTGGGCCAGGCTAATCATTGCTCTGTAGGCCGAGGCTCAAGGGCAGCCCCAAGTGTGTGGAGGGTGAGGGATGTGACATCACCTGGCTACAAGGGCCAGGGGTGGGGCTAGGTGCCCCTCTCCCCTTTCTCTGGATGGTAGGCCCTGGCAGGGTGAAAGGACCTCAGGGCGGTGTGCTGGTGGACTCTCTGGACCTTTCACAACACCATAGTCCTCATGACCATCAGGGTAGGGCGTATTCACCTTTTAAAATTGAGAGAGCAAAGGCTCGGAGGGATGAACTAACTTGCACAAGATTACACAGCAGAGCTGAATTCTAGATAGTCTAATAATTCTTTTTCTTTAAGGGAAACATAATCATATTTTACTCATGAGATATTTTGAAGATTAAATTAAGTAATGTACATAAAACACCTTACATATCCTTAAAATTCCTGAATATGCTTTTTGTCTGTGGAGTCTGTCCATCCACCCCAGAGCAGGGACCTATTCTGATTTC
Organism: Aotus nancymaae; assembly: GCF_030222135.1. Classification (NCBI taxonomy): domain Eukaryota; kingdom Metazoa; phylum Chordata; class Mammalia; order Primates; family Aotidae; genus Aotus; species Aotus nancymaae. Next base: position 53,474,345 of record NW_026988431.1, on the reverse strand, counting down.
TCGCTGGGTCTCTAGTAACTCAACACAAAGGAGAAGCAGAGTATACTGAGCAAAAGGCCTGAAGCTACTAAGATAATAGATCTTACCAAGCAAAAGGTAAGGCCAAATATAGCTGTCTCACCTGCATCCTGACAAGCACACACATAGGCACACACCCAAGCTTTCACCTTCTCACCTTGTCTTTTTATTGGCATCACCCTTCCTATAATCATCCAGGCTGAAAATCTGCTGTCATTCTGCTCCTTCATGCCTGCCATGCCCAATTAGTCACTGACTCCACCTCCTATTCCTTCCTTATTCTGTTTTTCTTAGGTAAGTCCTCCTTAAATGACCTCTAACTTACTCAAATTGTTTCCTTAGTTCAATTAGTAAATATTATTTATGCTTAATAATCATTTTACCAAATATTTCCAATTTTCCAATATTTTCCAAATATTTCCGATTTTCCAGTTCACCAAATATTTCCAATTTTACCTTTACCCAGCACATAATGGGATAATGCTTCCTGGCCCCGGAGCAGTGAGGTGTTTGAGTAGATGTGACCCACCCTACTCTTTTGCTTTCAGATGCAGCATTTAGTTGCCACTCTGAGGAGCTCTAGAGTTCTCTTTTCCTCCTCTCCCAAGAAGGAAATTTCAATAGATTCTGTCTCAAGAAACCGCTTTCTTTGCTCATGTATAAGAAGCAACCCCACATCCATTCAAATTTGATCATGAGATTGCAGAAATTCAGTCACAACTTCAGGCTCCACTTCTAATTCTGGTTCTCTTGCTATTTCTCCCACATCTGCAGTGATCTCTTCCACTGAAGTCTTTAACTCCCTCAAAGTCATTCATGAGGGTTGGAATCAACGTCTTCCAGACTTCCATTAATGTTGACATTTTAATCTCCACTAATCACAAATGTTCTTAATGGCACCTAGAGCGGTGAACCCTTTCGAGAAGGCTTTCAATGTACTTTGCCCAGATTCATCAGAGAAATCAGTATCTATGGCAGCTATAGTTTTACAAAATATATTTCTTAAATAACAAGACCTAAAAGTAAAATGTCAACATTAACAGGAGTTTGGAAGAAGTTGATTCCAACCCTCATGAAACTCCATCTCAAAAAAAAAAAAACAAAAAACCAATAAAACACTGAAAATTGATAGTTCTGAAAGATATATAACACAGTAAAGGTACATAATATGTGAATGTGATGATAGAAGAAAAAAATCGAATTACCAAATTATCAAAAATGATATATTGAGACAAATACAACATGCTCTCACATAAATGTGGAATCTTAAAAAGTTGAACTCATAGAAGCAGTGAGTAGAATGGTGATTACTAGGCCTGGTGCAGGTAGGTATCAGTCAAAGAATACAAAATTTTACTCAGGAGGAATGAGATCAAGAGCTCATGGTGATTATAGTTTATAACAATGTATTATATAACTGAACATCACTAACAGAGTAGATTTTATGTTCTCACCACAAAAAAATAAGTATATAAGGTAATGTATATATTAATTTAGTCATTCCAAACTGTATACATATTTCAAAACATCACATTGACATCATAAATATATGCAATTTTTATTTACCTGTTAAGAAATAAATACAATTTTAAATGATATATTGAATATATACACATTGAAGAAGAATAAAGACTGCAAGAAGATGCAGAAAAATGCTAATAGTTTTATTTAACCATTTTTCTAACTTTCTGTAATTTTATGATATAGTTCTGATAAAAAACAAATTTTATTAAATATCCATTCTCTGCTCTGTAGCTGTTCTTAGACTTTGAATAGAGCAATAGAGAAAATATTTGATTTTATTGGTTTTTTATTTTTTTTTTTGTTTTTTTGAGACAGAGTTTCACTCTTGTCGCCCAGATGGGAATGCAGTGTTGCAATCTCAGCTCACCACAACCTTCGCCTCCTGGGTTCAAGTGATTCTTCTGCCTAAGCCTCCTGAGTAGCTGGACTATAGGCACACACCACCGTGTCCAGCTAATTTTTGTACTTTTGGTAGAGATGGAGTTTCACCATACTGGCCAGGCTGGTCTCGAACTCCTGACCTCAAGTGATCTGTCTGCCTTGGGCTCCCAAAGTGCTGAGATTACAGGTGTGTGCCACCGCGCCTGCTGAGAAAGCATTTGATAATATGAAACGAGCCATAGCTTAAGAGAGAACTAAACCTTTGCACAGAAGTACAGTATAGAGTTCTTACCAAACCACTGATAGTGGAAGCTTGATTATGTATAAAAGACCACGATAAATGCTTTTCACAATTTTAGGTGGCTGCATAGCTTTGAGCCTCAGATCTCTTCACTGTACTAAAGGGGATAATAAGGGTCCTCCGCAGATTTAATGTGAGGATTCAAAGAGATTATACATAGAAATGCTAAGAACAGAACCTGGACTATGGTGAATTTTCAATACATGTTAACTGTGTTGGTTATTGGATTTTTAATTATTAATTCTTGGTTACAGTGCCCCCCTGTGTCTATACATTGCACTACTTCTGGTCTTTAAAAGGACTTCCTCATACTTTAGATTGATGCATTTGAATGACAGTTCTAAGGCCATATATGATTGTCCACTCGTGTTTTATGTACACTATGAAGATTAAACAGCTCCTTTAAAAGTGTATTATCCCTGAATATAAAAGTAACACATGCTCACTGTAGAAACTTTGGAAAATATTGAGAACTATACAGAATTCTAGTCACCTACATACAACTACCTATTTTATGTATTTTATATATTCTATATATGGATTTTTACAAATTGGCCTCTGTGCGTTTGTTATACTAAATTTTAGAGTATATGTAAAATACATTATTAAAGCAAGAGCAGAAATAAAACTATGAGGCAACTAGGGGTTATCCCATTGTAAACAGAAGCTGGTATCGTCATCACAGTCTCTCATGTTCCTCATTCATAGGCAACTAAAGTAGGTACATTAAACTGGAGAGGAAAAATGCTTTAAAGTGCAAGAAAGTCTAATCTGACTTACAAATACAATGTTGTATTTTATTATACCTTATGTATAACTTTAGGAGAGATGTATAAGAATCAGTTTGATGTATAAGGAGGCTTTCTTGTTCTTTAATAATAAAATAATTTCTTCTGTGTATATAAAATGTGGCCTTTTGTATAATAAAGAAGGGAAAATAAGAATATGGTTATATGTACTTGCTTATTTTTGCAAAGATAAAGGAAGGAAATACAAGAAATGAATGGAAGTGCATATGGGTTGGGAATAGGTAGAATGGCAAGGGATATGAGCAAGATTTCTCTCAATATTTCTTTTTAGATAGTTTTGACTTTTCAGACATGTAAATAATATACAAACTCAAAATAAAAATAATTAACTCAAATAGATAAAGAAGAGTCAAACTTTACAAATATCTAAAATCAACAGCATAGAAATGTAAAAGCACAACAAATTAATTCAAGTAATGTTTGAACATAGCACTCTAAATAAGGACAAAAAGAACTAAGAAGAAATCTTAAACTTTCCTGAGTGGGTTTATTAGAGGTGGTGATGTTGGTATAGCAAGTCTGAAAATATTTTGTTGTATTGTGGGATAGAACAAATTAGCAAATTTATTCGTGCTTTGGGGAATCAGAGTTCTTTGTAAAAGAGGAATACAAATAAGAAACAGGGAAAGATAAGAAAAAATCCTATAGTGTAGATTCAATTTGGAGGTATTAGTATTATCCTTAAAAATATATATATATATTTAAACATACATATAAAATATATTTATTTGTTTTATTTTTGAGAAAGAGTCTTGCTCTGTCACACAGGCTGAAGTGCAGTGGCTCGAACATAGTTCACTGCAGCCTTGAACTCCTGGGCTCAAGCAATCCTCTGCCTCAGCCTCCCAAGTAGCTGGGACTCCAGGCACATACCACCATGCCCAGTTTAAATATGTATATTTAAAAGTACATATAATATGTATACTTTTTCCACTTTTCCTATCTTTTTCTCCTGTTTTCTATAATGCAGTGACACCTCAGTTACAATGAACACAGTTAACATTTACTTGATTTCTAAACACCATTCCCCAATAAAAGGAACCAGGGCTCCTTGGAGGAATGGTTAATTCCAGGTCTGAGGTGGCCAAGTAGGGAAAGTGAAAGGTAAATCTGGAAAAGCTCAGTATTCCCCCAAACAAGGAAGTACTCAAAACTAGTAGGGACATGTCAATAGAACATAGTAACTGGTTTGAAAGGGCTTCTCCCTGGAAAGTTTGGAACAATTTGAGCATCAAAAAGAATAATACTAGAAATGAATTAAAGTGGCCCTCCATATTTGTGATTTCAAGCAACCTCAGAAGATATTCCAAAAAACACTGTATCTGCTCTGAACATGTACAGACCTTTTTTTGGTCATTATTCTTTAAACAATACAGTATAACAGCTATTTACATAGAATTTGCATTGTATTAGGTATTGTAAGTAATCTAGGAATAATGTAACGTGTGTGGGAGGAAGTGGGTAGGTTACATGCAAATACTATGCCATTTATATCAAGCATTTGAGTATCATCAGATTTTGATATCCTGGGGAGATCTTGGAACCAATTCTCCATGGATACTGAGTGAAGACTGTATAACAGTGTTGGTGACAACACAAATTCCTGGATACCCTCTACCCCCAACCAAGATTCTGATTAATTAGTCTGGGGTGGTGGGGAGGGAAGAAGCAGGAATTTACATTTCTAAGCAGCTCGCAGGCAGTGCTGGTGATGCTGATCCATGGACCTGACTTTGAATAGCACTGAATTATAAAACTTTGAAATCATAAAGTGTCTGTGAGTCCATAGTGATGAGAAAGAGAGAGAGATAAATGATGGAGAGGGGTGATAAAGCTCCTATTTATAGAGGAATGCCAGCTAGCAAATGTACAAGGAATTATAGATTTAGGGGAAAAAATCACCATTTTGTAGTTCCCAATGTGATAACCGATTCAAATAAAGATCACCAATGGAGGCCAAAACCATTCAGTAAAGGGCTTTTGAGGAATGGGATATTTACAAGCTCTCAAAAGATCATATTTATCCTATCAAATGTATATCAAATCACTTATTAACAGCAGAGGAAAACATTTATATTTTTATCATGGGAAAAGCTAGTGATAAATTTAGTGTCACCAACAATAGGACAAACTGGCACTATGTATTTCCTAATGGATACAGTGGGAAGTACAATAGCATCTGTGGAATATTCTTGCCAAAAATGTTTAACCTGAATGTAATCATGAAGAAACGGACAAATCCAGGCTGTGAGGCATAAATTGTCTGACTTGGACTCCTTAAAAATTTCTAGGACATGAAAAACTAGGAAAAGGTGGGGGAAATTAAAAGTGACATAGCCAAATGCAATAGATTCTCAATCAAATAAATTCTATAGATGATATTGGGTATCCTGGGGGAATTTGATGATAGACTGTTAGATAATATTTAATTAATGCTTGAAATTTTATGTGTAAGTTAATGGCACTGTGGTTATGTAGGAGAAGGGTGATTCTTTTTTCTTTTTTTGTTCTTTGGGCTCTGGGGTACGTGTGCACATCCTGCATCCTTCAGGATTGTTGCATAGGTACATACATGCCATGGTTGTTTGCTGTCTCCATCCCCCACCCCTCGCCTACATCAGGCATTTCTCCTTCTGTTATCCCTCCCCATCCTCCCCACCACCCAGTGTCCCTCCCCTCCATCCCACTACCTACCCCAGTGAGTATTGTTCCCTAAAAGAAGGGTGATTCTAAGGAGATACATGATAAAGTATTTACGTGTGAAGTGTCAGGATGATTGCAACTGTGTGTGTGTGTGTGTGTGTGTGTGTGTGTGTGTGTGTGTAGAGGGAGGTGGGGAAAGAGAGAGAGAGACAGAGAAAAACACGAAGAGAAAAGAAGCCCAAATATGGCAAAATTGTATGATTGGCAAATTTCAGGGAAAAATACACTGGTGTTAATTTTACCCTCTCTTTCAACTTTTTGAAGGTTTGGCATTTTTCAAAATAAAAAGTTGAGGAAAAATTAAATTCCCTCTTCCCTGCCTGTTCTGGGATGAGTTAAATGAGGCTGCTAGCTAGAATGGGTGGAGGGAGACAGGAATTGCAAGGAAGAGAAAACTGGAAAAGGAGGGTCTAGGTACACAAAGAAGGAGCAGGGACCATGATCCTTGTTCATTAGGATCATTTAACAGCAGGGGTTATAACAACCCCCAGATCCCCATGGCTTAACACAATAAAAGTTTCTTACTTGTTCAAGTCACTGTTCTAGTTGAGAAAACTGACTCAGAGAAGTGATCTGCCTAAAAGCCAAAGCAGGTAACAACCAGAATTCCTACCCAGTTACAATCCCAAAGCCTGTACTCATTTTAGTATAGCACACTGCTCCTGAGAAGAAGGAATTGCCTATGGTATCCTGAGATTAGAATGGAACTGTTCCAGGTCCCAATCTACCACGCTTTTTACTTTCCACCAAGTTGGATCCATATTCTTTCAACAAGAGGCAGCTGCAGGCCTTAATAAGGCCTCACTTTAGGGTTCAGCATATTCCTTCATTTGTTCTACAAATATCTTTTAAATACCTCTTATGTCTTAAGCACAATTCTAGGATACAACAGCGAACAAGACACAAAGTCCCTGTTCTCTGAAGCATACCTTCTAGGGCAGGAAAGAAACAAGAAGAAAGTACGAGTAAATTAGAGGTAGGGAATGGCGGGGAGTGAGAGGCTTATTCATATAAGGATTCAGAAAACACCCCTCTACACTTTTGGTTGGAAACCCACAAGATTTGAAGAGCTGAGGAAAGTGCATTCTAAGTTGGAGGACAGCAAGTTTAAGCTCATTGCTTTGGGGCGGTAACGAGCTAGGAGTAACAGAAGGGCATTGAGGCAGGTGTGGCTGGATGGGGAGAACGGTGGGAGAAGTAGAAATGAGCATCAGCTAGGGAAAGAAGTGAATGGAGGGGTTTAAAGCAGAGGAGTGATGTGACCAGATGTTCACTTTTATAAGTCCTTTTTGGCAGAATTCTCTGTGGAGAATGCAGTCATCCAGGCGAGAATTGGTGGTGGCCTCGTGGTAGTGGGATTGAGAAGTGGTCAGAAGGGAGAGGTATTTTGAAGGGCAAACTGACAGGATTTGCTGGTGGATGTAGGATACAAGGAGAAAAGGAAGATATGTTTTAGGTTTTTGGCCCAAGAAACACCGTATCCCTTAGACCCAATTAGTTTCTAGAAATAAAGAAATTTAATGGTAAAATCTATATGTGCCACATTATAGCTAAATTCATTGTATCATAATATTTACATGTGTTTTTTTTTTTTATCTTGGAAATCAGAGGACCAGGTTTGGTAACTGCTTAGTTTCCTCATATCCTTAAAATAGGATTGATATCTGTTATGCCTCCCTCATAAGATTTTGTGAGAACGAAATGAGATAATATTTGTGAAAATACTACTCGTGGTTAAGTCGTCTAATAACCATGTTTTCTATTTATGTAGCACTTTCAAGGTAAAATGTGGTATCTTATGCTTAAAGTAATTCAACACTGCGCTAAAAATCTGGTGGTCTGGAATCCCTGTGGCATTATTAGGTTATGTTATTTCGTTAAAATACACACTGGCATTGCCAAAGGAGGTCTCTCTATTTCTGTCTATCTCTCTGTGTCTCTGTCTCTATCTCTGAGGTGAGAGAGCTCAGGCAAGCAAGAGCAACTCAACTCTAGGTCTGCAGAGCAGATCACAGTGGAGGGTCGCTCTCTGGGTTGGTTCCTCCGCATAGTCAACACACTGTGGGATTCCAGTCAGCACCTCAGTGCCACCTACCAGGAGCTAGAACTGCAGGGCTCTTTCCATACCTGGTCTTCCTTAGTTTGGTGAAACCCAGTTTGTTCATTATCAGAACATAGTCATGTTCAGCTTTTTAAACTGACAAATTAACTTTAATATATGTCAGTCATGGGCAGGCACTGTGGCTCATGCCGTTAATCTCAATACTTTGGGAGGCCGAGGAGGGCAGATCACCTGAGGTCAGGAGTTTGAGACCAGCCTGGCCAACATGGTGAAAACACTATATCTACCACAAATACAAAATTATCCAGGTGTGGTGGCACATGCCTATAGTCCCAGCTACTTGGGAGGCAGAGACAGGAGAATTGCTTGAACCCGAGAGGTGGAGACTGCAGTAAGCCGAGATGGCACCACTGCACTCCAGCCTTGGAGAGACAGAACAAGACTCTGTCTAACATATGTGTGTGTGTGTGTGTATTTGTGTATCTGATATATGTATATATTTCTGATACATATATATGTTATATATATACACACACATATATATATCAGTCACTGTGGCTGTTTTATTTATTTGCCATTCTTTATTCTTATGCTCTGTAACAGATTTTTTTTCATCTATAATCCTTAGAAAATCAGATAGAAATATTTATCTGATATTCACTTTTCAGAATATTTGACTGATACTTACTTTAATCTCAAAGATTTAAAATTTATTCTTTAAACCTTTAGCTAAGGAATATTTCAGAAGTGTTATACTTTTGTTCCTAATAAATCCATGGCAGTATGCTATTTTGATAAATTAAAAGTTTGACCTTGTTACAGATAAATGGCAGAGTAAAATTGCATGGTATTTGAGATTTCTGTTCAATATTAATAAGCAGATTTTAGTTACTCTATTAATAAGCAAATTTTATTTATTCTTGTCATGCACAAGAAAGTCACTATGTGAGATGATAGATACGTTAATTTGCTTCACTATAGTAATCATTTTACTATCTATATGTGTCCGAAAACATAATGACATAAACCTCAAATATACGCAATAAAATTCGTTTTAAAAAAATAGACAAAATAAAATAAAAATATAAACACCTGGAAGGAATGCACAAAATAAAAAAAAAATGTACGACAATAATAAATATCAAGCCTCTTTCCTCTCATCTGCCAAGAAATATTTTGCTATTGTCCATGTAGTTTTTTTCCCATCCCTCAGTCTTGGGCTTTATTAGTAGACCAGGGTGAAGAGTGCACAGCTCTGTGTATGTGTGCGTGTGTGTGTGTGTGTGTGTGTGTGTGTGTGTGTGTGTGTTGGAGGGCAGACAAGATCATACTGCACAGACCAGGAAGGAATTGCCAAATAAAGACTGATAAAATTAACTCAAAAAGAAAGCTTTGAGACCAACCTGGCCAACATGGTGAAACTCCATCTCTATTAAGAAATACAAAAATTAGCCAGGCATGGTGATGCGCATCTGTAGTCCCAGCTACTCAGGAGGCTGAGGCAGGAGAATTGCTTGAACCCAGGAAGCAGAGGTTGCAGTGAGCCGAGATCATGCCACTGCACTTCAGCGTGGGCGACAGAGTGAGACTTTGTCACACACACACACATGTGACTGATGGAAGAAAATAGACTGGATCCCAGGGAAGAAAGGAAGAAAGCATGAGGAGGGTACAGGTTTTGGGAAGAACATTGGCAGAGGTGTTAAGGAATAGCTGCTATATGGGGGAGATGTTGAAATGACAGGAAAAGTCTACTTTGTAAGTTTTGCTCCACACGAAGAATGTATTTGCCCACTACACCCAACACAAACACCCATTGGCTTTCGGAAGTGATCTGAATTCCTTTCAGTATTTTAACAGACTGTTTTCTTTGACTTTTACATCATGCCAAGTCTGGGCCATGAAGGGTGTGACTTAATTCAGATTACCAAAATACACAAGCCCCAGAATGCATTTTTTTTAATTGCATTTTAGGTTTTGGGGTACATGTGAAGAACATGCAAGTTTGTTGCATAGGTACACACATGGCAGTATGATTTGCTGCCTTCCTCCCCATCACCTGTATCTGGCATTTCTCCCCATGCTCTCTCTCCCCAACTCCCCACCCCCTGCTGTGCCTCCCCTAGTCCCTGCCAACAGACCCCAGTGTGTGATGCTCCCCTCCCTGTGTCCATGTGTTCTCATTGTTTAACACCCACCTGTGAGTGAGAACATGCAGTGTTTGATTTTCTGTTCGTGTGTCAGTTTGCTGAGAATGATGGTTTCCAGGATCATCCATATCCCTACAAAGGACACAGGCTCATCGTTTTTTATGGCTACATAGTATTCTATGGTGGACATGTGCCACATTTTACCAGTCCATTCTATCATCGATGGGCATTTGTGTTGGTTCCAAGTCTTTGCTATTGTAAACAGTACTGCAATGAACATTTGTGTGCATGTGTCCTTATACTAGAACGATTTATAATCCTTTGGATATATACCCAGTAATGGGATTGCTGGGTCAAATGGAATTTCTATTTCTAGGTCCTTGAGGAATCACCACATTGTCTTCCACAATGGTTGAACTAATTTACACTCCCACCAACAGTGTAAAAGTGTTCCTACTTCTCCGCATCCTCTCCAGCATCTGTTGTCTCCAGATTTTTTAATGATCGCCATTCTAACTGGCGTGAGATGATATCTCAATGTAGTTTTGATTTGCATTTCTCTAATGACCAGTGATGATGAGCATTTTTTCATATGCTTGTTGGCCTCATACATGTCTTCTTTTGTAAAGTGTCTGTTCATATCCATAGCCCACTTTTGAATGGGTTTGTTTGTTTTTTTCTTGTAAATCTGTTTTAGTTCTTTGTAGATTCTGGATATTAGCCCTTTGTCAGATGGGTAGATTGCAAAAAATTTTTTCCATTCTGTTGGTTACCGATTCACTCTAACAACTGTTTCTTTTGCTGTGCAGAAGCTGTGGAGTTTGATTAGGTCCCATTTGTCTATTTTGGCTTTTGTTGCCAATGCTTTTGGTGTTTTAGTCATGAAGTCCTTGCCTATGCCTATGTCCTGAATGGTTTTGCCTAGATTTTCTTCTAGGGTTTTTATAGTGTTAGGTCTTATGTTTAAGTCTTTAATCCATCTGGAGTTAATTTTAGTGTAAGGTATCAGGAAGGGGTCCAGTTTCTGCTTTCTGCACATGGCTAGCCAGTTTTCCCAACACCATTTATTAAACAGGGAATCCTTTCCCCATTGCTTGTTTTTGTCAGGTTTGTCAAACATCAGATGGTTGTAGATGTGTAGTGTTGCCTCCGAGGCCTCTGTTCTGTTCCACTGGTCTATATCTCCGTTTTGGTACCAGTACCATGCTGTTTTGATTACTGTAGCCTTGTAGTGTAGTTTGAAGTCCGGTAGTGTGATGCCTCCAACTTTGTTCTTTTTGCTTAGAATTGACTTGGCTATGTGGTCTCTCTTTTGGTTCCATATGAAGTTTAAGGTGTTTTTTTCCAGTTCTGTGAAGAAGGTCTTTGGTAGCTTGATGGGGATAGCGTTGAATCTGTAAATTACTTTGGGGAGTATGGCCATTTTCATGATACTGATTCTTCCTAACCATGAACATGGAATGTTTCTCCATCTGTTTGTGTCCTCTCTTATTTCATTGAGCAGTGGTTTGTAGTTCTCCTTGAAGAGGTCCTTTACGTTCTTTGTTAGTTGTATTCCTAGGTATTTTATTCTCTTTGTAGCAATTGTGAATGGCAGTTCATTCTTGATTTGGCTCTCTTTAAGTCTGTTATTGGTGTATAGGAATGCTTGTGATTTTTGCACATTGATTTTGTATCCTGAGACTTTGCTGAAGTTGCTTATCAGTTTCAGGAGATTTTGGGCTGAGACAATGGGGTCTTCTAAATATACAATCATGTCTTCTGCAAATAGAGACAATTTGACTTCCTCCTTTCCTAATTGAATACCCTTTACTTCTTTTTCTTGCCTGATTGCTCTGGCTAGAACTTCCAATACTATATTGAATAGGAGTAGTGAGAGACAGCATCCTTGTCTAGTGCTGGATTTCAAAGGGAATGCTTCCAGTTTTTGCCCATTCAGTATGATATTGGCTGTTGGTTTGTCACAAATAGCTTTTATTGTTTTGAGATACATTCCATCAATACCTAGTTTATTGAAAGTTTTTAGCATAAAGGTCTGTTGAATTTTGTCAAACGCCTTCTCTGCATCTATTGAGAGAATCGTGTGGTTTTTGTCTTTGGTTCTGTTTATGTGGTGAATTACGTTTATAGACTTGCGAATGTTGAACCAGCCTTGCATCCCTTGGATAAAGCCTACTTGATCATGGTGGATAAGTTTTTTGATGTGCTGTTGCAATTGGTTTGCCAGTATTTTATTGAAGATTTTTGCATCTATGTTCATCATGGATATTGGCCTGAAGTTTTCTTTTCTTGTTGAGTCTTTGCCCGGTTTTGGTATCAGGATGATGTTGGTCTCATAAAATGATTTGGGAAGGATTCCCTCTTTTTGGATTGTTTGGAATAGTTTCAGAAGGAATGGTACCAGCTCCTCTTTGTATGTGTGGTAGAATTTGGCTGTGAACCCATCTGGACCTGGGCTTTTTTTGGGTGGTAGGCTATTAATTTCTGCCTCAACTTCAGCCCTTGTTATTGGTCTATTCAGGGTTTTGACTTCTTCCTGGTTTAGGCTTGGGAGGATGCAAGTGTCCAGGAATTTATCCATTTCTTCCAGGTTAGTTTATGTGCATAGAGTTGTTTGTAATAATCTCTGATGATGGTTTGTATTTCTGTGGAATCTGTGATGATATCCCCTTTATTGTTTTTTATTGCATCTATTTGATTATTTTCTCTTTTCTTTTTTATTAATCTGGCTAGTGGTCTGTCTATTTTGTTGATCTTTTCAAAAACCAGCTCCTGGATTTATTGATTTTTTGAAGAGTTTTTTGTGTCTCTATCTCCTTCAGTTCTTCTCTGATCTTAGTTATTTCTTGTTTTCTGCTAGGTTTTGATTTTTTTTATCTTGCTCTTCTAGCTCTTTCAATTTTGATGATAGGGTGTGGATTTTAGATCTTTCTTTGCTTCTCATGTGGGCATTTATTGCTATATATTTTCCTCTAGACACTGCTTTAAATGTGTCCCAGAGATTCTGGTATGTTGTGTCTTCATTCTCATTGATTTCAAAGAACATCTTTATTTCTGCCTTCATTTCATTGTTTATCCAGTCAATGTTCAAGAGCCAGTTGTTCAGTTTCCATGAAGCTATGCAGTTCTGAGTTAGTTTCTGAATTCTGAGTTCTAACTTGATCGCACTGTGGTCTGAGAGACTGTTATGATTTCTGTTCTTTTGCATTTGCTGAGGAGTGATTTACTTCCAATTATGTGGTCATTTTTAGAGTAGGTGTGATGTGCTGAGAAGAATGTATATTCTGTGGATTTGGGGTGGAGAGTTCTGTAAATGTCTATTAGGTTTGCTTGGTCCAGGTCTGAGTTCAAGTCCTGGATATCCTTGTTAATTTTCTGTCTTGTTGATTTGTCTAATATTGACAGTGGTGTGTTAACATCTCCCACTATTATTGTGTGGGAGTCTAAGTCTCTTTTTAAGTCCTTAAGAACTTGCTTTATGTATCTGGGTGCTCCTGTGTTGGGTGCGTATATATTTAAGATCATTAACTCTTCTTGTTGCAGTGATCCTTTTACCATTATGTAATGTCTGTCTTTGTCTCTTTTGATCTTTGTTGGTTTAAAGTCTATTTTATCAGAGACTAGAATTACAACTCCTGCTATTTTTTTTTTTTACTCTCCATTTGCTTGGTAAATCTTCCTCCATCCCTTTATTTTGAGCCTTTGTGTATCCTTGCATGTGAGATGAGTTTCCTGGATACAGCACACTGATGGGTTTTGGCTTTTTATCCAATTTGCCAGTCTGTGTCTTTGGATTGTGGCATTTAGCCCATTTACATTTAGGGTTAATATTGTTATGTGTGAATTTGATCCTGCCATTTTGATGCTAGCTGGCTGTTTTGCCCATTAGTTAATGCAGTTTCTTCATTGTGTCAATGCTCTTTACCATTTGATGTTTTTGGAGTGACTGGTACCAGTTGTTCCTTTCTATGTTTAGTGCTTCTTTCAGGAGCTCTTGTAAAGCAGGCCTGGTGGTGATTAAATCTCTGAGTAATTGCTTGTTCGTAAAGGATTTTATTTTTCCTTCACTTATGAAGCTTAGTTTGGCTGGATATGAAATTCTGGGTTGGAAGTTCTTTTCTTTAAGGATGTTGAATATCGGCCCCCACTCTCTTCTGGCTTGTAGGGTTTCTGCTGAGAGATCTGCTGTGAGTCTGATGGGCTTCCCTTTGTGGGTAACCCGACCATTCTCTTTGGCTGCCCTTAGCATTTTCTTCTTCATTTCAACCCTGGTGAATCTGTCGATTATGTGCCTTGGGGTTGCTCTTCTTGAGGAATATCTTTGTGGTGTTCTCTGTATTTCCTGGAGTTGAATATTGACCTGCCTTGCTAGGTTGGGGAAGTTTTCCTGGATAGTATCCTGAAGAATATTTTCCATCTTGGATTCATTCTCTTCGTCACCTTCAGGTACACCTGTCAAACATAGATTAGGTCTTTTCACATATTCCCATATTTCTTGGAGAGTTTGTTCATTTCTTTTTACTCTTTTTTCCTCTAATCTTGCCTTCTCATTTTATTTCATTGAGTTGATCTTCAACCTCTGATATCCTTTCTTCTGCTTGGTCAATTCAGCTGTTGAAACTTGTGTATCCTTCTCGAAGTTCTCATGTTGTGTTTTTCAGTTCCATCAATTCACTTATATTCCTCTCTAAGCTGTTTATTCTCATTAGCATTTCATCAAACCTTTTTTCAAGGTTCTTAGTTTCTTTGCATTGGATCAGAACATATTCTTTTAGCTCAGAGAACTTTCTTATTACCTACCTTCTGAAGCCTGTTTCTGTCAATTGATCAGACTCATTCTCCATGCAGCCTTGTTCCCGTGCTGGTGAGGAGTTGTGATCCCTTGGAGGAGGAGACACATTCTGGTTTTGAGTGTTTTCCTCCTTTTTGTGCTGGTTTCTTCCCAACTTTGTAGATTTATCTACCTGTTGTCTTTGTAGTTGTTTACTTTTAGATGAGGTCTCTGAGTGGACGTCCAGTTTGTTGATGATGAAGTTATTTCTTTCTGTTTCTTAGTTTTCCTTCTAACAGTCAGGCTCCTCTGCTGTAGGACTGCTGAGGTCCACTCCAGGCCCTGCTTGCCTGGGGATCACCTGCAGCAGCTGCAGAACGGTAAGGGTTGCTGCCAGTTTCTTCTTTGGCTATCTTTGTCCCAGAAGGATACCTCCCAGATGTCAGTCTGAGCTCTCCTTTATGAGGTGACTCTTTGGATATATGGGGGTCAGGAAGCTGCTTGAGGAGATAGTCTGTCCTTTATAGGAGTTCAAGTGCTGAGCTGTGAGCTCTGTTGTTCCATTCAGAGCTGCTGGGCAGGTACATTTAAGTCTGCTGCAGCAGAACTCATAAATGCCTTTTTTTTTTCCCAGGTGCTCTGTCCCAGGGAGTTAGGGCTTTATTTATAAGTTTCTGTCATGCTGCTGCCTTTTTGCAGGGCTTCCCTGCCCAGTGAGGAGGCAGCCTAATCACAATCTGCCTGCAGAGGCTTTGCTGATCTGATGTGGGCTCTGCCCAACTGCTGTGTTAACTTCCCTGCAGTCCTGTTTATAGGGGTATAGTTAGAACTGCCTCAGCAATGGTGGCCCAATTCTGTAATGGTGAACTCTCTCTGTAATGGTGGACTGCCTCGGCAATGGCAGGCTGCCTCAGCAATGGCAGACTACCGCAGTAGTAGTGGACTGCCTCAGTAATGGCAGACGTCCCTCCCCTACAGAGCTGGACCGTCCCGGGTTCAGCTGTGCTTGCTGTGAGACTCTCAATCCAGAGCATTTCAGACTGCTGTTTTTTGTGGGGGTGGGACCAGCCAATCCTGATCACCTGGCTCCCTGCCTCAGACCCCTTTTTTTTTTCAGTTGAACGGGTGACTCTGTCTCTCAGGCATCCCATTCACCAGTTGAAATGGTGCCCGGATTTGTGTGAGATTTTGTGCAGAGACCCACTGAGCCGGCTGAAACAGCTGCACTGGGGGATCGTGGCGCTTTTTCGCCTGGGAATCTCTTGGCCTGGCTCCTTGTTTCAGTCCCCTTTTTTTTTCACTTGAATGAGTGACTCTATCTCCCAGGCATTCCAGTCGCCTGTTGAAAAGGTGCCAGGATCTGTGTGATTTCCCAAGCAGTGACCCCCTGCACCAGCTGAAACAGCCGCGCTGGAGATTCGTGGTGCTTTTTCGTTCGGGAATGTCCTGGCCTGGCTCCCTGTTTCAGTCACCTTTTTATCAGTTGAATGGGTGACTCTATCTCCCAGGAACTCCAATCACCAGCTAAAATGGCACCCAGACCCATGTATTTTGTGTGGAGACCAGTTCTGCTGGCAACCTGTGGGGCTCCTCCACCTGGGAATCTCCTCGTCTGTGGGCAATAAAAATCCATCTGGAAATGCAACATCCACTCACCCTCTACGCTTTCGCTGGGAGCTGCAATCCTGAGCTGCTCCTAATCGGCCATCTTGGATCCTCTCCAGAAGGCATTTTTTGTAGAGGTAAATTAGTGACTTCCAATTTAAGATTACTAAGAAGATTCCATAAAAACGTGCACAGAGAAATTGCAAGGGAAGATACATATTTGAGATTTTCATTATTTTCTGAAACAGGAAAAGGTCTACTATGAAGCATTTAACATTGCTGCCCCCCTGAGATCTTCCTGAAATCAGAAACTTTTTGCCAGTCTTTCTTGTTTCTTACGTCTGTTATTGAACTTAATTTATTCTGCCTAGCTTATTTTTTCTAAGAAACTTTTTATTATAAAAGTAATATGAGGAGATCGATCCAAGATGGCCACTTAAGAGGAAGTCGGGATTGCAGCTCCGAGAGAAGGCGCAGAGGGTGAGTGGACACCGCATTTCCAGACGGACTTTTACTGCCCACAGACCAGGAGATTCACAGGAGGAAAAGCCCCACGGGTCTCCAGCGCCGCTGGTTTGAGCGGAGTGGCCGCTCAGCCTACGCCCTGGAGCGGGGGGCAGTGGCTTCTTGCGCAGAGCGAGAGAGACAGAGTTCCCTCTGAGCCAGAAAGGGGAGCTGACGCAGGGAGCCAAGCCAGGAGACCCCCGGGCAAGGGAGTGCCACGAATCTCAGAGCCGCTGCTTCGGCTGACGCAGCGGCACACAGGGCAGCGGATTTTAATTGCGCGGAGAAGCTCCCCGCATTCCCAGTGCCGCTGGTTGGACCGGAGCAGCCGCTCGGCCTGCACGGGGGGCGGGGAGCAGCGGCTCCTTGAACAAAGTGAACGAGACTGTGTCCCCTCTGGGCCAGCAAGGGGAACTGTGGCAAGGAGGCAAGCCAAGAGATTACAGGACAAAGAGGGCCCCTCTAGAAACACGGCTGAACCCGGGACGGTTCAGCTCTGTGGGGGAGGGGCGTCCTCCATCGGGAAACACCCTGCAGTTCCCGGGGCAATTTTCCGTAACCAAGACAACCCGCCACTACAGAGACTCCGTCACTACAGGGGCGGGCCAGCATAGCGGAAGCAGTTCTAACTACACCCACAGGACTGCTGGGAAGCTCACACGGAAGCTGGGCGGAGCCCACAGCAGCTCAGCGAAGCCTCTGCAGGCTGAGTGTGACTAGACTGCCACCTTGTGGGCAGGGAAAACGGTAGCAACACAGCTGAAAAACATAAAGTGCTAAACCCCTGGGCCAGAACACCTGGGGAGAAGAAAAGGGGGTTTATGAGTTCAGCTGCTGCAGACTTAAAATTACCAAAATCAGAAAGACAGCAACTACAAAGTCAATAGGCGGATAAATCCACAAAGATGGGAAGAAACCAGCGCAAAAAGGATGAAAACACCCAAAACCAGAACACCTCTCCCCCTACAAGGCAGCATAACTCCTCACCAGCACGGGAACAAGACTGGACGGAGAATGAGTGTGATGAAATGACAGAATCAGCTTTCAGAAAATGGATAATAAGAAACTTCTGTGAGCTAAAAGAACATGTTCTAACCCAATGCAAAGAAACTAAGAACCTTGAAAAAAGACTTGACGAAATGCTAACGAGAATGGACAACTTAGAGAGGAATATGAATGAATTGATGGAGCTGAAAAACACAACACGAGAACTTCGCGAAGCATGTACAAGTTTCAACAGCAGAATTGACCAAGCAGAAGAAAGGATATCAGAAGTTGAAGATCAACTCAATGAAATAAAACGAGAAGGGAAGATTAGAGAAAACAAGGTAAAAAGGAATGAACAGAGTCAACAAGAAATATGGGACTACGTGAAAAGACCTAATCTACGTTTGATAGGTGTACCTGAATGTGACGAAGAGAATGCATCCAAGCTGGAAAATACTCTTCAGGATATTATCCAGGAAAACTTCCCCAACCTAGCAAGGCAGGCCAAGATTCAAGTCCAAGAAATACAGAGAACACCACAAAGATATTCCTCTAGAAGAGCAACCCCAAGGCACATAATCATCAGATTCACCAGGGTTGAAATGAAGGAGAAAATACTAAGGGCAGCCAGAGAGAAAGGTCGGGTTACCCACAAAGGGAAACCCATCAGACTCACAGCAGATCTCTCAGCAGAAACCCTACAGGCCAGAAGAGAGTGGGGGCCGATATTCAACATCCTTAAAGAAAAGAACTTTCAACCCAGAATTTCATATCCAGCCAAACTAAGCTTCATAAGTGAAGGAAAAATAAAATCCTTTGTGAACAAGCAAGTACTCACAGATTTCATCACCACCAGACCTGCTTTACAAAAGCTCCTGAAGGAGACACTACACATAGAAAAAAACAACCAGCACCAGCCACTCCAAAAACGCACGAAATGGTAAAGAGCAGCAACACAATGAAGAATCTCCATCAACCAATGGGCAAAACAGCCAGCTAGCATCAAAATGACAGGACCAAACTCACACATAACAATATTAACCCTAAATGTAAATGGACTAAATGCCCCAATCAAAAGACACAGACTGGCAAATTGGATAAAAAGCCAAAACCCATCAGTGTGCTGTATCCAGGAAACCCACCTCACATGCAAGGATACACAAAGGCTCAAAATAAAGGGATGGAGGAAGATTTACCAAGCAAATGGAGAGCAAAAAAAAAGCAGGAGTTGCAATTCTCATCTCTGATAAAATAGACTTTAAAGCAACAAAGATCAAAAGAGACAAAGAAGGACATTACATAATGGTAAAAGGATCAATACAACAAGAAGAGCTAACGATCCTAAATATATATGCACCTAATACAGGAGCACCCAGATACATAAGGCAAGTTCTTAAAGACTTACAAAGAGACATAGACTCCCACACATTAATACTGGGAGACTTCAACACACCGTTGTCAATATTAGACAGATCAACGAGACAGAAAATTAATAAGGATATCCAGGACTTGAACTCAGACCTGGAACAAGCAAACCTAATAGATATTTACAGGACTCTCCAGCCCAAATCCAGAGAATATACATTCTTCTCAGCACCACATCACACCTACTCTAAAATTGACCACATAATTGGAAGTAAATCACTCCTCAGCAAATGCAAAAGAACAGAAACCATAACAAACAGTCTCTCAGACCACAGTGCAATCAAGTTAGAACTCAGAATTCAGAAGCCCACCCAGAACCGCACATCCTCATGGAAATTGAACAACTTTCTCCTGAATGTTGACTGGATAAACACTGAAATGAAGGCAGAAATAAAGATGTTCTTCGAAACCAACGAGAATGAAGACACCACATACCAGAATCTCTGGGACACATTTAAAGCAGTCTCTAGAGGAAAATATATAGCAATAAGTGCCCACATGAGAAGAAAAGAGAGAACTAAAATTGACACCCTATCATCAAAATTGAAAGAGCTAGAGGAGCAAGATCAAAAAAACTCAAAACCTAGCAGAAGACAAGAAATAACTAAGATCAAAGCAGAAATGAAGGAGATAGAGACACGAAAAACCCTACAAAAAATCAAAGTAATATATGTTGGCCTGATTTATTCTTAATTGTGTGTAGTAAGTTCAGTGAAGACAGAGACTGTACCTTATTTGTAAAACAATGTCAGGACACTTAACAGCACAGACCTCAGAGTCAGACACACCTGAATTTGAATCTTGTCTGTGCTGCTGCTCCTCAGTTAAATACCAAGTAGTTTTTTTGTGGTGGTTGTTGTATAATCTTGTTTAGACTCAATACACTCATCTTTAAAATTTAGATAATGCCTATTTTTCTTGGGGCAGTTGTGAACATTAAATGAGAAAATGTATGAAAGTGCTTAGCCCACAGTGCCTGGTACCCAGAAGTATTCAGCCCACAGTAACTATTATTATGTTTGTCTAGTTTATTTGAATCTCTACCATGTAGCACAGAAGGAAGTGCTCAGATCTTTGCTGAACAAATAATAGCTAAGATGAGAGAAGAAAATCTTAAGAGGAATCCAAGGGCTGACACCCTTGGTTGATTATACCCTTTTTTTTTTCCCCCTGTGACCTTAAGATTTGGAGTCCTAGGGGCTGCTATGGATGCTTGAGCTCTGCTTCCAACCCCAAATGAGCCTTGTTGGAGGTGGGATAAGAGGAAAGTATTGTCTGTTTGCACCAGGGCCTCCCTGGGAGTTCTGAGTTTCTGAGGGGAATTTCATTCCAATCTCCAGCTCCTTTGCCCACTCACCTGCCCTCCTGCCCCAATGCCTCTGGAAAGTTTTCTAGTGATGGGAACTTCCAGTGACTAACCTGCACCTTTGTAGGGTCACTGGGAGAGAGGGACCCTCTAAATACCATCTCCTGCATGAAGCATTTCTTGTTTCCCTGGTTAAAAAGAGTCTCTCCTGCAATTGCACATAGCACTTCTTGCCCTGCTCTAGCTACTGGCTTTATGTTGTTTCCTGCTGTGAATTGTACGTTTCTGAGAGCAAAGTCTAGGTCTGGTTTCTGTTTGATCAGTATAATGAGTTGTACATATGTTTCCAAGCAATGACTGTTAAACTGAATTCCAAGGAAGCAAGACTCAGGGCTGCAGCCTATAGCTGAGCCCTGATCCCAGATCTTCCCCTAAACTCCAAGGTGCTACCCTGATCACCAGACCTTTAAGTTTATACACTTCTGCTCCCTATGGGAGAACACAGCCTCTGAGAAATTAGTAGCCTGAAGTTCATTGTTTAAGATTCATTGGAGAAAGCTTCCAACAATAGATTTCAAAAAGCTGGCAGGAATACAGAAAAAAAGCTTTATTTAAGGAATAAGAAAGGCTTATTTAGGGAATAAGAATTTACAAGATGTTAACATCAGACTTTTTCCTCTTCATAATGTTCATTTTTTACACCACCCAGCTACACCACCCTCCTATGTAATAACATAGGAGCACGGTGGAAATGCAATACCTATTACAGCTGGAAACAATCCAGAAGAATTCTGAGTCTATTAGCAGACAGCTTACTAAAACTTTGTTCTAGTAGTCATATAAAATTGATAATGCCTAATTTATTTGATCCCAAATGTAACTACTATATTCAAAGCCATCCAACATGATAAAAATTTGTGGAACATTATATATTTTCATTCCTAGTTATTATTACCACAGTTTGCTAAAGTTCTTGGCTGAAAATAAATATTTTCTAGATATTTTTCTAAGTTTTCTAACTAAATTTAGGTGAAATAACATCTCAGGAAAAGTTGGTCAACTGAATAATTTGCTTTCCTCATTTGGCATGGAAAAACAATTACCCTTTCGACTTCATCAGTGTCTCTGCTGAAACTTGGACATTTCAAAGCCTCAGTTCTGCTTGAAGAATGCCAAAGTGTCTCCTCTTGATTTCATGTGGCTTTTCACAAATTCAGTTAATTTCCTGAACCCCTGGGCCAGCCCGTCCCCTGTGATGGCACAGCAGGGTTGCACATACCAGTTCCGGTCACTGCAGAGCTTCTTCACGTTGAACATTCTGGTGATGTCCTCCGCAGTCAGAGCTCCAGGCACATCTTGTTTGTTGGCTAATACAACAACAGGCGCATTTTTAATGTGTTCATTCTTCAAAATGTGCTCAAACTGTCTCCGAGAGTCTTCCAGTCGCTGTTTGTCTGTACTGTCCACAACATACACCAGCCCATCGGTGTTCTCACAGTAACAGCCCCAAACAGTTCTCATTTTCTCCTGTCCTCCAACATCCCAGACTGTGAGTGAAAGACTCCTTTCCAACTCGAGCATCTCCACATTAAAACCTATTGTAGGACTGGTGGCAACATCCTCGGAAAGCTTTAATTTATAAAGGAGAGTAGACTTCCCAGCTGAGTCAAGTCCCAAAAGGAGAATTCGGGCTTGCTTGGTTTGGGGATTTTTTGAATTCAGCAAACCCATTTTAGTCTTTTTTCCCTCTCTTTAAATTCTCTTTCTTTCTTTCCTTCTTTCTTTTTCTTTTCTCCTTCCTTCTTTTCTTTTCTTTCTTCTAATGGCCAATGTGTCCTTTCTGGATCTCGAGTGAAAACGTTAGGAAGAAAGAAGAAAGCAAATGCTTCCAGCTGTATTCTAAGAACAAGAACCTGCATATATTTATGTTGTAGCTTATCAACTTGATTATGGGCAAACAGTATTATTTGCAGTCCCAGCCAATCCTGAGGGATCTGTGGTGGGAGTAACCAGCCAATGCCATGGTGACTCAAAGGAGAAATTTTCTGTGAATGAGTAAGATTAGGAGAGGTCTGTCTGGCTGACGCCGCAGCTGTGTTTTCTTTTGGGTGCTAGAAATCTAGAGGAAATAGAAGGTTCAGACATGCAGAGGAGCATGGTTTAACAGCAGAATAAAAACTTTTCATTTTAATTAACTAACTTTTAACTTAAATTTAACTAAACTTTTTGTGTAACTTTTTCTAGAACTTCTCAGGTATTCTACCATTCATCTTATCCCAATTGTAAATAAGGAACCAGGCTTCTTAAGTCATGAGGAGAGAGTTATTCTCACACTCTGCCTGCAGTATCTTAAATCCCCCTTGTCCAGATTACACAATAGAAAACTTTAAACCACCCAAGGTTATCTGAGCCTTACTCCATAATCACATACAGAATCACTTTCTTTAATCTTTTAGGCAGAGAATTTACACTACTGCAGTCACAAAACCAAATATATGAGGGGGAATTTATAACACAAACACTTTACATTAAGCAGTCCAATTAAAGATGGCAAATAAATACACGTATTTATTTCTTCTCCTTCCCAAGACTCCACAAAATAATGGCAAAGGCATTAAAACAACATACAGGCGGAGCGCAGTGGCTCACGCCTGTAATCCCAACACTTTGGGAGGCCAAGGCAGGTGGCTCATATGAGCACAGGAGTTCAAGATCAGCCTAGGTAACATCGTGAAACCCCGTCTCTACTAAAAATACAAAAAAATTATCTGGGCATGGTGGCACGTGCCTGTGATCTCTGCTACTCAGGAGGCTGAGGCAGGAGAATTGCTTGAACCAGGAAGTTGGAGGTCGCAGTCTGGGCAACAGAGCAAGACTCCATCTCAAAAAAAAAAAAAAGAACATACAAGTTCATAACAAAACAGCAAGATAACCCAAAGATGATTCATCAAAGGGTGGGAGATTTTAACAAAATTCTGGAAAATGGAAAATAGATAGAAAAATGAGTGATAACTGATACAGCAGGATAAAGCCAAGGCTTAGAGTGCTGATGCACAGGAGATAGAAAAGAGGTGGCAGGTATGGCAGAGAGAAGCGGTAAAACAAAGAAACTAAAAACGAAAGAAGGTAACAAAAAGCCAAAATAAAGAACAGAACACACACACACACACACACACACACACACACACACACACACCCCTCTGCTGGGTGTCTTCAGCAACTAGATGCTTATTCCCAGGCAAACCTGAAGAGTTCTTTATTAAAGAAATTAAATGATCTCAGAAAAAAGACCTCCACGTTTTGACAGTTGGGAGTTTCTGACCATAATGCCTAATTCAACATGTAATTAACATATAGCCAACCTGGCAATTGACAATCTTGCTCACATACATAGAGTTCCCAATCAGCTTTACAGTGCACAGGGAGGTTTCACGGGTGCTGATTCTGGGCCTGGTGAGTCATGCTGATTGGGGGCAAGGAGTGACACATTATCCTCCAGGAAAATTTGGACCTTTGTCAGAGTCCAGATGTTGGGAGCCCTTCATGGAGGCTGCAGCTTTCTTTTCCTTCAGAATATTCCTCCTTGATGTGCTTCTTCCCTAGGAGTTTGGGCAGGAAGGACTCTCAAGTGTCTTGATACCTACTCTGTTTCAACTATAGAGTTCCCATCTCTGTTTAGAGGAGTTCCTTCATTTCTTAGATCATGTGCAGGGGCTACCTGGCCAACATCAGCCAGTTTGATGACCTACCTCAGCTTCTCCCCAGCTTAAATTATTAGCTCCTTTCAATATGAATGAGAGAGAGACCAGGATAAAAATAAGAACTTTTAAGAAAGCTTAAACAGAGCTAATGAAGGGAACAGAAGAACATTTTCATTAAATTCTAATTACTATTTTTGTACAGATTTGAGAAGATATTACATCCATAAGACAAGATATGTATGGTATTAAAGAGACCACTCAGAGAATAAAAACAAAACTCCTAAAAATTAAAAAAGCAAATTTCAAAAAATTTTAAAGGTCAGTAATACCTGTAGGTTGGCAGACAATGTTGAAGGAATCTTTCAGAAAGTCGAAGATAGAAAATGTGGAAGAAAAGATAAGAAATATGGACGATCAACTCAGGAGTCTCATTTACAGGGCTCATTCCAGAGAGGAAAGAAAATATGCACAAGAGGAAATTATCAAGAAACAATATGGGACCACTTCCCAAAGCTAAACAATGAACTTGCCAGATTGAAGGACTTCCCTCAGTGCTTACCAACATGATTTTTAAAAGAGCTATACCAAGGCATGTGACAGACATGTTTTTTTAATTAAAACTAAAAATTTATTTTAAAAACTTAAGTAGTCTATTTTAGATACAGAAAGCACACGTATAAAGAAATTCTATAATCCTTTTTAAAGAATTAAGTTATTAACCGACTCACTATATCTCAGAGGGCAAAGATACCATTTTCATTTTTTCATTGATTTATTCATCTACCTGTTCAGGAAACAAATATACTTATTGCCCACTCTGTGCTAGATGCCAGGGAGGTCACAAAGATCAACTAGACTTGCCTTTAGATGGCTTTCATTGGGGAGAAGGTAAAAGACATGTGATCAAATAAAAATACAAAGTCCAAAAAATTGTCAATGCTACAAGAAAAGAAAGGGTAATGTATTCTGGATGTTCACAAACTCTTTTAATATGAAAGGCCTCAGGGAAATCTTCCTGGAGAAGGTTAAGCATTGAACCAGGCCTTGTAGAGACACAGTGAGGGCATATATAAAAGAAATAGTCTGTGAGAGCAAAGTCTCCGAAATGGGAAAATATGAGGACGTATATGTGGAAAACCAACTGTATATGGATATGTAGGAGTTTCTTCCATAAACTATCATGAGAAAACCATAAGATAAATCTAGATTATAGGCCATGCTGCAAGACAACAGACTTAGACTCTTCAAGATATGTCCATGTCATGAAAGACAGAAGTGAAAAAAAGGATCACAGGGAAGAATGTTCTAAATAAAAGATATATGACTCCTAAATGCATTGTGTAAACTTGTATTGGCTCCTGTATCAATAATAGTCATTAAGGAAATTATTATAGTAATTATGACAATTCAAATTGGGGAAGCTTGATTATGACCTGTATATTAGATAGCATTGTTTATCAATGACAAATTTATTGAAGGTGATGATGCTATTGTTATGTAGGAAGATGTTTTTATTTCAAGGAAATACAGGCTAAAGTACTTGGGGGTGGTATCAGCAAGTTAATTTCAACCAGTTCAGCAAATACATGCACAAAGATGTTTGTATGGGAAGGAGGGAGTGTGTGTAAATATGGCAGTTGGTGGCTCTAGGTCAGAGGTGTTGAATGTAGTATTTAGTATCTTTTAATAAAAATGGTAAAATAGTTCATTTTACTATTTTTAACTTCCCTCTAGATTTGAAATTTTTGAAAATAACATGTTGAAAAAAAGAATATAATTGAAATAAGCTAATAAAATTAGACTGCAGTCCATAGTAATACAGAAAAATAAGTCAGCTTACCTAGGGGTAAGTCTGTACCTCCAAAGGTGAATTTAGGAACACTGACTTCACTACTACTTAAGCTCTTTCTCACCTCCATATTTTCAGTAAATTAAAAATTTTAAAAGAAGTTAAACATTTATTTCATATTAAACTCAATGATTTGAGTGCTTTATGAGGTTTACTGTTGGTACTGGGGACATCCTTACATGTAATGAGCATGATCATACATATATGCCTTCACTGTTTCCTGTCTGACAAATTGTACCTTGTTTTCAAGATAGCCAAACAAACCAGGGCTTAAATTCTGCATAAATATTATATTCACATAAGAATATGATTCTCTTCTGTGAAAAGAAATAATTTTTTTCAACGCTAATTGTCATGAAGGAATCTACAAATGTTTCAACATCCTTTTTATTGTCCCAAAACATTTATGGATTCATTTGTCCCAGCCAAACCCGAGGGAAGGCACGGTATTTGTTTTCTGTAAATCATTCTAAGATTACACAAATAAAGGTAGACTTGTGAGAGTGTTACTGGCAGGTTCTGTGGTGTCACAGAAAATTTGTTTTAAAATACGGGAATGAAAGAAACATTTTCTTTAATTTCTTACCAGGGAGGTGTGAGGCAAAAAGTCCTAAATTAGAAGCTCAACCATGTCCTGACCAAGTGAAAATACAGAAACTTATCTCTTGGAAGAAAGTGGCAACTTATTCCATTATCTTTATTTTTCACAGATAAAGAATAAAGAATTAGGATGTGATTGTGTAAACTGCTTAGCTTACAGAGACTTGGAACATCCCCTACTTTCTCTACAATAACTTTTTTTTTTTTGGTCTTTTAAAAAATTAATGTTTGGAAAATTGAAGTATAACACACATATATATAAATGTAAAAATCATAAATGTACAGCTCAAAGAGTTAACAAAAATCGAAAACACCCATGTAACCTTCACTAAGGCCAGGATTAATTTTTAACTTTCTATTTTTTTGCAAGTAAAAATTCAAGACCTCAAGTATTTCCATACCCAGTAGTGAGAAATATGCTCTATTCCCAAATAACAGTCACTCTTTGTCCTAGTTGAGATTCTTTGAAGCTGCAAAGAATAATATATCCCAGTCTACAAAGATTTTCCAAGTGCCATTTCCATCTGACTGAACCAACACTTTCACTCACATCATCAAAAGTTTTCTTACTTTCACATTGGTAGATCATCGGATGTGAGTTCAAAGCTAGCCTCTAGCACTCATTAAATATTGAATACTTGTTATAATTATATAAAATAAATATGAAAAAAAGTTGTCACAGAGCCTGTCCCATGGTTGATGGAAGTTTTCTCCTTCTCCTCTCACAATTTTTGTGTATTAGCTAACATTTTTAAATACCTGTGATTCTTAACCTTTTCCAGATGAGAAACAATCTGATGATTCTTTTCTTGAGGGCAATCAAGTTCCTTCCCACTAGCCTCTATTATTTCTGTCCCCAGCTCCAAACCAGAAGGTTGTAGATGGAACTTGTATCAACTTTCTCCTGGCTGTTTGCACTGATTATCTTTAAAATTAAAACAATTCTGTACAAATTTGCAACATGGTCAAGGAGCATCAAAATATAAACCAAGAGCCTTCAGAGTTTCACGGTTTCTTCTTGAAATGTAATGGTTGTCAATTTGATCATAATAGAAAAGTTAATCTGCCATTTTTAATGCATTCTGATTAAATTTATTAGGAGTATGTAAGTAAAAGTAATTCTATTTTAGTGAAAGCTAGAACTCACATAAACAGAAAAATTATTCCCTTACTCTTTGATATCTTATCTTTAAAAAAATTCATTCCTGTATGATAAGCATGAAAGTAAAAATAATGACAAGAATAGATTAATATGATTCAGTTGTCACTTCCACAAAGGATATGACAAAATAAATGACCAAGTTCAATACTTGCATAAATAATTAACTAGGTACTAATATATACAGATGACAGGTTGTTGTTTTGGGTTTGGTTTTGTTTTTGAGACCGGGCCTCTCTCTGTCACCCAGACTGGAGTGCAGTGGCATGATCATTACTCACTGCAGCCTCTACTTCCTGGGCTCAATCAATCCTTCTACCTCAGCCTCCCATGTAGCTGGGACTACAGGTGCACCACCACATCTGTTTTTTTTTTTTTTTTTGTCTTTTTTCATAGAGACAGGGTTTTGTAATGTTGCCCAGGCTGGTCTCAAACACCTGGACTCAAGCAATTCTTCTATCTCTGCCTCCCAAAGTGCTGGGATTACAGGTGTTTATGATAAGGAATTTCAAAAGGAAATTTTGAATAAGCAGAGATAAATAAGATGAGAAAAAGAAATGGTATGGCATTTAAAGTGACAGCAGCACACGAAGTCAGGCCACCCAAGAGATAGAGAAGCCCTTCCAGACTCCCAGGCCCTGTTCCATTGCTGCAGGATCTCAAGGTTGGCTTTCCAGGAATACCAATGAAGGGTGAAATGAGATAAAATTACTTTCACGAGATATTCTGCTCTTGCACTTTTATTCTTCATTGGTATTCCTCTTACCTCCAATAGTGCAACCTGGGTGCACAATTATTTCAAATGCACAGCTAAAATTAATTCTAGCTTGAGACATCTCAGGGTACAGATTAAATATTCCCAAAGTAAATCAGTCTCAAATTTAGTTTGGTATAGGCTTGAAGCTACACCAAGGTTGCTATACCAAACTGTCTAGGTTGAATTGGTCAAGCACAGTCTCTGGAAGTCCTGGTTTCTGATCACAATTGTACTACTGTCTCTCTGTATAAACCTAGGCAAGTTATTTAATATCTCAACTTCTTGACCAGGCACGGTGGCTCACGCCTGTAATCCTAGCACTTTGGAAGGCCAAGGCGGGCAGATCACGAGGTCAGAAGTTCGAGAACAGCCTGGCCAACATGGTGAAACCCTGTCTCTACTAAAAATACAAAAAATTAACCAGATGTAGTACTGTGTGCCTGTAATCCCAGCTATTTGAGAGGCTGAGGCAGGAGAATTGCGTGAACCCAGGAGGTGGAGGTTGCAGTGAGCCAAGATTGCCCATTGCACTCTCGCTTGGGTGACAGAGCAAGACTCTGTCTCAAAAACAAAAACAAAAATACTCAAGTTCTTTATCTATAAATTGGGAAATAATATTATCTATCTCTCAGGGTTGTTGTAAGGAATAAATGAGATATAACACAGCCAAGTACACAGTATTATGTTAGGCACTCAGTAAATGGCAGCTATTATGATTTTATTATTGGTCAAAGGAATAGCAGTAGGTTTATATTTGCAAGCCAAATCAGAGTTATTATTAGCAACTGTTTTGAAAGTCTACAGGGAGTCTACAGTTGTTTCTTGGCTCCACAGAAAAGACTACTATGCTCAAATGACAATGTCTGCTATGAGTGTAGGAAGGAGCATAGTGCCATATTTGCCATTTTCAATTGCTAGCATCAGACACAGCATGGTTCCCAAGCCTGTAATCCCTCCTCCCCATAGTTGAGGTCATCCGATCCTCTTTTAGAAGCTAAATGTAGTCTCAATCCTCACCTAAGACAACAAATACTTAAGCAGCTCCAATCCTCCTTCCTAAGACCCAGCACAGAGTCATCCTAACTGTGAATCCAATCACAACATGGTATCCTAATTTTAACAACTAGACAATTGCCTTGTTTACTAAGTCCCAGTCCCTATTGCTAAACCTAGTTCTAGTAACTAGGCTTCTTCCACTCCAAAACCTTCCTAAAATAGGTACCCTGAGCTCACATTGGCCATAGCCTTTCCAGAATTAGTATCTCTAACCCTCAAAATCCAACCTTCAGGATAAATCCCTGTTAACCATTGAAAACTTCTTGGTTGTTGAGTATGGGCTTCTTGTTATTGCTCACTCTTCTCATTATTGTTTCTCACTGATGGAGAAACTCTGGTTTCTCCATCAGTTTGTTGTACACCAACCTTTAACGGAATACTTGCTAAGTCAAAAATATACATAGAACTTTGCATGAAAATATCACAGAAATCTCAGTATGAAGTATAAATACCTAGAAACAAGAAAGGTCTAAAGTTAACAGGAAGATATCATGCAACTTTCTCTTGAATCCAGTATTGAAAATTTTTATCTTTTGATTCCATGGGTTGACAGAAATCAAATTTATCCACTCAGAAAATGTCTTTATGCCATCGGTCAGGCAAATATTTATTAATTGCCATGAGCTAGCCTGTGCCAGGTACTAGGAGGATAGTAGGCATGGGGAGGGTAGTAGGCTACTTAGAAAGTCCAGCGGAAGAATCTGACTCAGTCTCAGGTCAAGAGAGACTTTCCAGGGAGGTTCCATTGGTGCTGATTCTGGGCCTGGTGAGTCATGCTGATTGGGGGCAAGGAGTGACACATTATCCTCCAGGAAAATTTGGACCTTTGTCAGAGTCCAGATGTTGGGAGCCCTTCATGGAGGCTGCAGCTTTCTTTTCCTTCAGAATATTCCTCCTTGATGTGCTTCTTCCCTAGGAGTTTGGGCAGGAAGGACCCTCAAGTGTCTTGATACCTACTCTGTTTCAACTATAGAGTTCCCATCTCTGTTTAGAGGAGTTCCTTCATTTCTTAGATCATGTGCAGGGGCTACCTGGCCAACATCAGCCAGTTTGATGACCTACCTCAGCTTCTCCCCAGCTTAAATTATTAGCTCCTTTCATTTCCCCAGATGTTTACTGATAATTTTAACCCCCACCCACTCACAAGTAGTCTCCAGAATCCTATCACTATAGGTTCACAATAGCCCATATCTGACATAGCCTACTAAAAGAAAACATAATTTCCCCTAAGAAAAGAGGAATGACTTAGCTTTTTAGTTATAATCCGGAACACCAAATAAGTACATTTATAGTGTAATGATTTCACTAAATGTTAATTTAAATAACATCCAGTGAGTTCAAAAATATAAGACAGTCATTCTGGAGTTCCAAGTCAGAGGGAAAGGCAAGAAAATTTGCAGATGACATGATTATCAAAGGAGAAACCCAGAGAATAGGATGACAAACAGAATTTGCACTGTGGCCAGCTGCAAGAATAGCATACCAAGATAAATAGCATTCCTCTCAGAGAAAAATCGCTGAGGAAGATCCCATTCTCAGTAGCAATAAAACTACAAAATATCTAGGAATAAACTCAATAGTATATGCACAGTTTCTGTATGAAGAAAATAATAAATTTCTACTGCTGGTCTTAAATAAATAACCAAATAAAGAAAGACTTATAGCATTACAAAATGCCAATTCACTCCTAATTTAATCTATAAGTTAAATTCAGGGCCAATCAAAAGCAGTTGGTAACAAATATTTATGTAACATTTAATTATGAGTCAGTTGCTAAGCATTGGAGATTTGGTGGTGAATAGCACAGAGTCCCTGCTC
The DNA here is from genome assembly GCF_030222135.1 of Aotus nancymaae. Classification (NCBI taxonomy): domain Eukaryota; kingdom Metazoa; phylum Chordata; class Mammalia; order Primates; family Aotidae; genus Aotus; species Aotus nancymaae. The sequence goes on along the minus strand of NW_026988431.1, from coordinate 53,442,859 downwards.
TCAAGTTCACATTCTAATACAAGGAAGGAGAAAGAAGAGAAGTATATAAACAAACAAGATAATTTCAGATGATAATGCGTTCTGGAGAATAGATACTTGTTGGAGACTTACAAAAGCACTGCAGTCGGGGTAGGGGATGGGACTCTATTTTAACTAAAATGAATCAGAGAAGGCCTCCCAGAACAGGTGACATGTAAAGTCAAACCTGAATTGAATTATGCAAACAGGTCAATCATGCAAATATCTGGGAAGCCCCACCATTCCAAGCAACAGGAGGAGCAAGGGCCCTAAATCAGCCATGATAATAGCCAGCTAAAGAGACAGAATAAAGGGTCTATGGTTGGAATCTAGTTGAAAGGGAGAGCATTGGGGAAGATAAAGTAGATTAGCAGGGCTAATTGTGTAGAGATTCTAGGCCATGGTGAGGGGTGTGATTCTATATTTAATTGTGAAGCCCTTGGGCAGTTGTAAGTAGGGAAGTGACATCATCTGAGGACCATTTAGGCTGCTGTGTAGCAAATGGGCTCGTGAGAGAGAGGGTAGGAAATGTGGAGGAAGGGGTACTGGTTAGAAGACTCTCACAGTAGTCCTATCGGGATGAGAGCAGCTTGAACTAAGGTAGCAGAGGAAGAGGCAGTCAGAATTGATCAGATTCAAGATATAATTTGGAGGCAGCAGCCACAGGACTTGCTAACGGATTAAATGAAAGTAAGAGATAGAGATCAAGGTAATTCACAGGGATTTTTGACTAAACAGTTGGGAGGATGGTGGTGCCATTTGCTGAGAAAAGGGAGAAGAGGACTTCAAGAAGAAAAGTCATAGTTAAACTTAGTTCTTTAATAAAACTTGACAAGCTGTTTGAAATTTGACAAAAAAATGAAAAAAAAACCTAAAAACAATCATGAAAAATAAGCAATAAAAAAATAGAGCAGAGTAAGAAGTGCAGAACAAGCATATACATACACATACATACACAGTTACATATACAAACATATTTTCTGGCAATGGCAATATGTCCTTTTTCATTTTTATGTTTTAAAGGAATTATCTCTCCAGCTCTCCTTTGTAGGTAGAAACAGCTCTATCTTAAGGATGGTTGAGCAACAAGGCAAGAGAAGGCTGGGTTTTAATGACATCACAGCACCATCCCTAGACTGTGTCCCCTTAGATTCTTCATGTAAGAACAAATAAAACCCCTAATTTGTTTAACACATTGGGTTTTTTTAAATTCCTTATTGCTTAAAAACAAACAAAATTCTTAACAAATAGGTAACTTCTAAGTCAAAATTGTTGGGAAAACTTACTGTGCATTTGGAACCAGACCATTTAAAATTTAAATGTTCATTTAAAAATTCTGGAGAGGTTAAAGATCTAAACCTAAGAAGACAGAAAAAAAAAAAAATTACCAGACCATCAACAGGGTGAGGTGACTGCTAGTCATCAGTACTACTTACCAAATACATCTGGCTTGCTCCTTTTCTAGGCACACAGTGGGACTGCATTTCCTACCTCCTTGTGGCTAGATGGTGTCCTGCAGCTGGTTCTGAGTTGTGAGTGGAAGTGGTATCTTACACTTGCAACACAGAGCATTTAACTGCCCATGTAAGACGCTTCAGAGCCCTCTTTCCTTTATACCACAGTGACCAGCAATGTTTGCTGTAGTGGCTGCTCCATCAGCCTGGGTCCCAGAGTAAGGAAACATGATGCAGAGCTTTCAGTCAACTCACAGTGGACAGGCAGCATTAGCATAAAAATAAACAGTTCTTGTTATGAGCTACCAAGACTCTAAATTTGCTTGTTACTATTGCACCAGCCCAGAGTCAGGTAAAATAATGTCCCCAAATCATATAATGCTGTGCAGCAGATAAAAATAATTAGATAGATAGCCACGTACTCATGTTGGAAAGCATGCTAAGAGGCATTAGTAAGGGGGATAAAAGCAAATTCAAAAATAAGACTGTTGGTCTAATACCATTTATGTTAATTCCCATCTCACAAAACAAACTATATGCTTCTACAGATAATACATATGGGTTTTTTTGTTTTGTTTTTTTGAGATGGAATTTCATTCTTGTTGCCAAGGCTGGAGCGCAGTGGTGTAATCTCGACTCACTGCAACCTCTGCCTCCTGGGTTCAAGTGATTCTCCTGCCTCAGCCTCCTGAGTAGCTGAGATTACAGGTGTCCACTACCACGTAAGGCTAATTTTTATATTTTTAGTAGACGGGGTTTTGCCATGTTGGCCAGCCTGGTCTCGAACTCCTGACCACAGGTGATCCGCCCCCCTCAGCCTCCCAAAGTGCTGGGATTACAGGCATGAGCCACCACGCCCGGCCAGATATATGTATGTTAATGCATAGAGCTAATCTAGAAAGGTACACATAAAACTGGTAAGAATGGTTACCACTAGGGGAGGTTTGGGTAAAAGAAGATTTCTTTATTTATCTGTATTCTTTGAGTTTTTTAACTTAAAAAAAGCAAAATATTACACATATGAAATTATATAAATATATATATACATTTTAAAGAAGAGAAATAAAACTTTCAATAATGACAAGTGTATATCTACCAACCAGATGAAGAAATAGAACATCACCAGTACCACTGATGAGCTTTCCATGGCCTTAAATTATAGCATCCCTTTCTTTTTCCCTGAGAGATAACCACTGACCTGAAGCTAGTGTTATTTATTTCTTGCTCTTGGTTTTGGTGTTTTGTATAGGAAACACACACACACACACACACACACACACACACACTCTTATGCAATATATGGCTTGATTGTTTTTTAATTTATGTAAGTGAATTCATTTACAATTCCTTTTTTGATTCAAGAGAGCATTTCTCTTACTAATCCCTAATATTGCATGTAGATTTAGATTATTCATTTTCACTTTAGAATATTATTTCATTATTTAGTCATCCTAGTGTTAATGAATATTTAGACCCTTTCCAGATGTTTTGCTGTTCTGAATAATGCTGTTATGAATATTCTTGTACATGTACCCTACTGCACATTTTCAAATTTCTTTATTGTATACACACGTGCAGGAGGGGATGCTGGGTCAGAGGGTGTGTACTTACCCAATTTTCCTAGGTTATCCCAACTGTCTTCCAAAAAGGTTGTACTAATTTATGTTCTAAAGCAATGTATAAAAGTTCCCTTGCTTCATATCTTCATCAATACATGGTATTGTCAAACTTTTAAATTGTTGTCATCCTAATGGATGTGAAATTATATGACATATTTTGGTTTTAGTTTGCATTTTCCTGATTACTAATTGAAGCTGAGAATTTTTTAAAGATTTATTGGCCACTCATATTTCCCCTCTGTGAAATATCTTTTCCTGACTTTAGTTCATTTTTCTGTTAGATTCTTTCTTGTTTTATTATTGATGTATGTGAGTCATCAATGTGCATGTGTGTGTGTGTCTGTGTGTGTGTTAAATACTAATCCTTTATTGGTTATGTTTCAGATAACTCCTTTCAATTTGTAACTTGTCATTTCACTGCTTTTATGGTATCTTTGAATGACTTTTAATGAATTCAAATTTATCCGACCTCCTTTTATGATTTTCTTTATAGAAATCCATCCCTACCCTGAGGCCATAAAGATATTCTCCTCGTTCTTCTTCTAAAAGTTTTTAAAATTTGCTTTCACATTTAAACCAACCTAATTGTGTGCATGGTGTGAGTGAAGTTGGAATTGACTTTGAATTTTTCTGTGGAAAATCAATTTTATTAGTACCTTTCTCCATTCATCTGCAATGCCACTTCTGTTCTATATCAAATTTCCTTGTATGCATGAATCTATGTCTGTTCTATGAGTCTGTCTATCCCTGTATGAATACCATACTGTATTAATTGGCTAACTGAATATAATTCTTGATATCTGCACTAAAAACCCCACTACTCTTGTTTTTCTTTAGTAATATTTTCTTCTCAGCCTTTCACTTGTTCATAAAAATTTTAGAGCAAAATAGTCAATTTCCACTAAAACAAAAATGGTTAGGATTTGGATTAAGTTTCCATTGAATCCATAGATTAATTGAGAAAAATTGCTATCTGTATAATATTGATGACTCCTATACATGATATCTTTCTCCACTTACTTTGTTATATTCTTAAAATACAAAATATTTTACAATATAATTATCTTTATTTAATATATTGTGATAGTTTTAAGATTCTTCCCCAAATGTCTTTCAAACGTTTTTTAAATTTCTGGCAATCTTTACATTTTTGTTACTATTGTGCATCTGTAGTAGTCAGCCTCCAAAATAGCTCCCAGTGATCCTTGCCTCCTGGTATTCACACTGGTAGGTCTCCTCTCACACTGAATGGGGCTGACCTGTGTAACCATGGAAATGACAGAGTGTGACTGCTAAGCCTAAGCCATAAAAGAAACTGTGGTTTCTGCTTTGTTCTCTCTTGGATCCCTTGCTCTGGGGAAAGCCAGCTGCTGCATTATTAGGACACTTAGGCTACCCTACAAAGAAGTCCACAAGGGAAGGAATTGGGGCCTCCCATGAACAGCCAGGATTCATTTGCCAGCCAGGTATATGACCCATCCTAGAAGCTGATCCTCTAGTCTCAGTCAAGCTATCAGATGATGACGACAGCCTGAGCTGACATCTTATGAGAGACCCTGAACCAGACAAGCCAGCTAAGCCATTCCTGAATTCCTGGCCCTGTATGAGATGATAAATTGTTATTATTGTTTTATACAACTAACTTTTAGGGTAATTTGTTATGAAGCAATAGCAAACAAATACAAAATCATATATTTTTCTTAAATTAAAATTTCTTACTTTTTAGGCTGTTGTGTAAAAAAGCAAAAGACTTTTGAATATTGATCTCATACCCAGTAACCTTAGTGTCTTAGTCAATTCAGGCTGCTGTAATGAAGTACCATAGACTGGGTGGCTTATAAACAACAGAAATTTAGATCTCTCTGTTTTGGAGCTGGAAATCTGACATCAGAATATCAGATGGTCAAGCTGACCCATGGAATTAATTGTCACACTCACTGAAAGGGTCATCCTTCAAGGTACCCTATTTGAGCTTTTGTCTTGCCTAAGGCCCAGGCTTTATCTTCATCCCTGGTGCAATGGTCCCACTAAAACACAGGCCAGTGGCCACTAAAGAGCTCATAAACCTACTCAGGACTCCATCTAACATATTTTATTTTTATTTTTTTCCTGGCCTCTGAAAAAGTCCCTTAATTTCCCACCAGCTGAGCCTCAGGCCGACATCAAAAAAAAAAAAAGGTTTTATTGGGTTTTTGCTTGTTTGTTTACCTTAATATTCATACCACATTTTTTCCCTGTAGTTTTCTTTTTAATTATCTTAAGTCCTATGATCACACATAATTTTAAAATTTGTGTATATCTCCTCTACTTTAATCCTTTAAAGTTGGCAAAACACCATTCCCAATCACAAATACACAGCAGTTCTACAGTTTTATGTTTCTGAATGGCTGTTTAAAGACAATCCTAAATTATAACTTAGTTTGACTTAGACTGCAAAGAAATCAAGAGTGAAGTTTACGTTGCTACTACTTTAAAAGCGTGTGACCTTATAGATCACCTATAAAATGTGATGTGTTAAATAATCTTTGATATTACGTATAAATCACACTAAATTGCCTTTCAATAAGTAAAAGGAGTCATTTTAAATACAGAGAATTCTAATTAGATTGGCATAGTTAAGGCCAAAAATATAAAGTAGACATGATACCTTATTTATCTCCAACCCTTGCCTTTAAGAGGCAAATGAACACAAAACAGGGGAATCTTGCTTGGTTCTGAGACAGTGAATAAATTTCCCCAGTATTTGAATATATCCACATAACCAGTTATACAAATTTAAATGTAAAACCAATCTCCAGTAAGTTTAAAATAGCACTCACCATCTTTCTGAAAAGTTTAACATTACTAATGAAGTCTAATCATATCTTTAGAAGGGGTAAACAATGATAGTATTTACTGAATTGGAATTACTATTAAAATTCAAAAACTGAACATATTCATTTCACCACAAACCATTCTTAATTTTAAATCAACACTACCCAACAAAATATTCTGCCAGTCATTCGTGATCTGAATTCTGGTGTATGAGATCTATTAAAGTATGGTACACATAAAAAAGTCATGAGACTTTGTTTTGTAATAAATAAGGCAGTGGCCAGTTATTATTCATTAGCACCTTTTTTGAGATAAGCTAACAAGTCTGCCCTTTCTGCACAGCAAAAGAAATAATCGTTAGAGTGAACTAGCAACCAACAGAATGGGAAAAACTTTTTGCAATCTACTCATCTGTCAAAGAGCTAATATCCAGAATCTACAAAGAACTAAAACGGATTTACAAGAAAAAAACAAGCCCATTCAAAAGTGGGCAAAGGATATGAACAGACACTTTACAAAAGAAGACATACATGAGGCCAACAAACATATGAAAAAATGTTCACCATCACTGGTCATTAGAGAAATGCAAATCAAAACTGCATTGAGATACCATCTCATGCCAGTTGGAATGGCGATCTTTAAAAAATCTGGAGACAACAGATGCTGGAGAGGATGTGGAGAAATAGGAACACTTTTACACTGTTGGTGGGAGTGTAAATTAGTTCAACTATTGTGGAAGACAGTGTGGCGATTCCTCAAGGACCTAGAAATAGAAATTCCATTTGACCCAGCAATCCCATTGCTAGGTATATATCCAAAGGGTTATAAATCGTTCTATTATAAAGACACATGCACATGTATGTTCATTGCGGCACTGTTTACAATAGCAAAGACCTGGAACCAACACAAATGCCCATCGATGATAGGCTGGAAAAGGAAAATGTGGCACACATACACCATGGAATACTATGCAGCCATAAAAAATGATGAGTTCATGTCCTTTGTAGGGACATGGACAAACCTGGAAACCATCATTCTCAGCAAACTGACACAAGAACAGAAAATCAAACACCGCATGTTCTCACTCATAGGTGGGTGTTGAACAATTAGAACACATGGACACAGGGAGGGGAGCATCACACACTGGGGTCTGTTGGGGGAGACTAGGGGAGGGACAGCAGGGGGTAGGGAGTTGGGGAGCGATAACATGGGGAGAAATGCCAGATATAGGTAATGGGGATGGAGGCAGCAAACCACATTACCATGTGTGTACCTATGCAACAATCCTGCATGTTCTTCACATGTATCCCAGAACCTAAAGTGCAATAAAATATGTATGTGTATATATATATATATATATAAAAGAACAGAAATTTATTGGTTCATGGTTCTGGAGGCTGGAAAGTCTAAGAGCATGGTGCTGGAGTCTAGCAAGGGTCTTCTTACTGCATCCCTTCATGCCAGAAGGTAGAAGGGCAAGAAAGAGTGAGAGCAAGACAGCAAGAGAGCAAAAGACTGAACTTGTAGCCTCATACCTCTTATAATTGGCATTAATTCTTTCACAATAGTGAGCCCTCATGAAATAAACACCTCCCATTAGACCCCCACCTCCCAATACTGTTGCATTAGGGATTAATTTGCTAACAAATGAACTTGTGGGGACACATTCAAACCATATTGTCAAGATAACACTAAGTTTTCCGATACTACCCCCCTCTGGTTCCTTAGCACTCAGATAATGAGGTGATTCTCCTCTTTAACTGGTGAACTGTGTCCATGGAGCAGATGGATATCATGAGGTCTATCACCTTGAGTATGACATGGTCACTGATTCTTTTCACATTATCCACCTCTCCCTTTTTGAATGAGATGATAGTAATTAATAACAACATTTTCTTTCTCATTTGGAGTACTGACAGTGGCTTCTTCTTATTTACTGACAGAGGTATTACAAAGTAGTAGGCATGCAAAAATCCTTATGACATAATACAAATACATGTATTTGTATTTTTATTATGTACAAAGGGCTTGGAAGAATACTGTCTGTTCTGCTATCCAGTGGAAAAAGATTGCTAGAGATGTTAGAGGAGATCATATGTTCATCTTATGGTCATAAAACATATAAATTACCCCCTTGAACATGAATAATCTAAGTCTTGCTGTGCTATTCTTCCCTAGTACAGTTTAGTAAATCCAAATAAGAAGGGATCATGTGACAAATGACCAAGAAAGCCCATTCCTCAAGATTGCCCCCAGCACCTATATGTACTTTTTAACCCAATAAGTCAACTTATAAGAGTCTATCATAAAAAAAATTTGTGCGTGTCTAAAAGAAGCACATACAAAGATTATATTCATGCTTTATTGTTTCTAATTGTAAAATTCTGAAACAACCTGTGTAACCATCAATCAAGGAAAAGTTACTTATATTTGAAATATATTTTTATTTCTCTGTGCTATGGAATACTTTGAAATAGCTAAAAAGAGAATGAGGGAGATGTATGAGTAGTGACATAAAAAATCCTAGAAGAAAACCTAGGAAATACCATGAGCCTTGGGACATGAGCCTTGGGAAAGAATTTATGACTAAGTCCTCAAAAGCAATTTCAATAACAAAAAATTGACAAGTGGGACCTAATTAAACTAAAGAGCTTCTGCACAGCAACAGAAACTATCATCAGAGTAAACACACAACTTACAGAATGAAAGAAAATATTCACAATGTATCTGACAAAAGCCTGATGTTCAGAATCTTAAAGGAACTTAAACAATTAAACAAGCAAAAATCAAATAACCCCATTGCAAAATGGGAAAAAAGGCATAAACAGACATTGCTCAAAAAAAAAAAGACATACAAGCAGTCAAATGAAAACCACAATGGAATACCATCTTACGTAATCAGAATGGTTATTTCTAAAAAGTCAAAGACAACAGATATTGGTGAGGCTGCGGAGAAAAAAGAACATGGTTATACTTTTGGTGGGAATGTACATTAGTTCAACCACTGTGAAAAGCAGTTTGGAGATTTCTTAAAGAACTTAAGACAGAACTACCATTTGACCCAGCAATCCCATTGCTGGATTTATATTAAAAAGAAAACAAAGTATTCTACCAAAAAGACACATGTACTGGCATGTTCATCACAGCACTATTCACAATAGCAAAAACATGATATCAACCAAGGTACTCATCAATGGTGGATTGGATTAAAAAAAAATAGTACATATACAACAGGGAATACTACACAGCCCAAAAAAAGAACAAAATCATGTCCTTTATAGCAATATGGATATCCTTTGCAGCAACATGGATGCAGCAAATTAGTACAGGAAGAGAAAACCAAATACTGCATGTTCTCACTTATAAGTGGAGCTAAACATCAGGTACTCATGGACATAAAGATAGCAACAGTAGGTACTGGGGGCAATTATATGGAGGAGCATGAGAGCAGGGTAAGCTGAACAAACTGTTGAGTACTATGCTCAGTATCTGGGTGATGGGATCATCAGTACCCCAAACCTCAACATCACATAATATACCCAAGTAACAAACCTGCACATGTACCCCATGAACCTAAAATAAAAGTTGAAAAAGGAAAAAAAGGAGGTATCTTATTATGTAAAAAAAAAAAAAAAAAAAAAGCAAGTTGCGGAACAGTACACAACAGTATGAAATCATTTAGGTTGAATATATATATGTACATGTTTAACCTAAATGATATTTCTTTTCTGTGTCTATTATACACACACACACACACACACACACACACACACACTGACACATATCTATTTTAACAGATATATAATAAATATATGAAAATGCATGCAGAAGCGGGGCTTGGAAGGCTATTCTCATACTATGCAATGGTGGAGATTGCCACGAATTGGTAATAAAGGTTTAAAAATTTTTTGTAGCATTTTATGTTATAATGAGAATATCTTCGTGTAGAACTTGGGTAATTAAATGATTTTTTCTTTGTTTAAATTATTATTATTATTATTTCTGAGGCAGAGTTTGGCTCTTGTCACCCAGGCTGCAATGGCACAATCTCAGCTCATTGCAACTTACGTATCCTGGGTTCAAGCGATTCTCCTGCCTCAGCCTCCCGAGTAGCTGGGATTACAGGTGTCCACCACCCATGCCTGGCTATTTTTTTTTTTTTTTTTTTTTTTTGTATTTTTAGTAGAGACGGGGTTTTACCATGTTGGCCAGGCTGGTCTCAAACTCCTGACCTCAGGTGATCTGCCTGCCTCGGCCTCTCAAAATGCTGGGATTATATGTGTGAGCCACTGTGCCTGGCCAATTTTAAATTTTTTATTTTAAATTTTTGTGGATACAGAGTAAGTGTATATATTTATGGGGTACATGAGATATTTTTGTATAAGCATGCAATACAGAATCACATCATGGAAAACTGGGTATCTATCCCCTCAAGCATTTATCCTTCATGCTACAAATAATCCAATTATACTTTTAAAGTTATTTTTAAATGTACAATTAAGTTATTATTGATGACAGTCTCCCTGTTGTGCTATCAGATACTAGATCTTATTCATTCTTTCTATTTTTTTGTACCCATTATCCGTGCCCTCCCCCACTACCCTTCCCAGCCTCTGGTAACCATCCTTCTATTCTCTATCTCTATGAGTTTGATTGTTTTTATTTTCTCTGGTAGTACACTTTAATTTCTTGTTTTTTATTTTTTTGTGTGTGTATCTGTTGGTATGATTTTTGATCTGAGGTTACCATAAGGCATACAAATGCTATTTTATAATCCATTATTTTAAACTAGTAACAGCTTAACACTGATTGTATAAACAAACAAGCAAACAAACATGTTAAAAGAAAACCAATAAAAACTCAATACTTGGGCCACTGTGGTGGCTCACACCTGAAATCCCAGCACTTTGGGAGGCCAAGGTGGGTAGCTCATGAGGGGTCAAGAGATCAGGACCATCCTGGCCAACGTAGTGAAACCCCATCTCTACTGAAAATACACAACATTAGCTGGGCGTGGTGGTGTGTGCCTACAGTCCCAGCTACTCGGGAGGCTGAGGCAGGAGGATCACTTGCGGCAGAGGTTGCAGTGAGCCAAGATCAAACCACTACACTCCAGCCTTGTGACAGAACGAGACTCCGAATCAAAACAAACAAACAAACAAACAACAGCAACAAAAAACCTCTATACTTTAACTTTGTCCCCCCACTTTTCAACTTTTTGTTGTTTCTGTTTATATCTTATTGTGCTGTGTTTTGAAAAATTATTGTAGCCATTATTTTTTATTTGTTCATCATTTAGTCTTTCTATATAAGTCAGGAGAAGGTGACACACTACAATTACACTGTTATAATATTCTGTGTTTTTCTGTGTGCTATTATCAGTGATTTTTGCACCTTCAGATGATTTTCTCTTCCTCTAACATCCTTTTCTTTCAGATTCAAAACTCCCTTTACTATGCCTTCTAGGACAGGTCTAGTTTTGATAAAATCCCTCAATTTTTGTTTGTCTGGGAAGTTATTTCTTTTTCATCTTTGAAGGATATTTTCACCAAATGTGCTATTCTAGTACATTCTAGTAAAACTTTTTTATCATTCAACATTTTAAGTATGTCATGCCACTCTCTCCTGGCCTGTAAGGTTTCCATTAAAAACTCTGCTGCCAAATGTATTGGAGCTCCATTATATATTATTTGTTTCTTTTCTCTTCCTGCTCTTAGAATCCTTTCTTTATCCTTGACCTTTGAGAGTTTGATTATTAAATGTCTTGAGATAGTCTTCTTTGGGTTAAATCTGCTTGGTGTTCTGTAACCTTCTTGTACTTGAATGTTGATTTTTTTTCTAGGTTTGGGAAGTTCTCTAATATTATTCCTTCAAATATACTTTCTACCCGTATCTCTTTCTCCACCTCCTCTTTAAAGCCAATCACTCCTACATTTGCCCCTTTGAGGCTATTTCCTAAATCCTGTAGGTGTGCTGCAATGTTTTTTATTATTTTTTCTTTTGTCTCCTCTGTGTATTTTCAAATAGCCTGTCTTCAAGTTCAATAACTCTTTCTTCTGCTTGATCAATTCTGCTATTAAGAGGCTGATACTTCCTTCAGCATGTCAATTGCATTTTTCAACTTTAGAATTTTTGCTTGATTCTTTTTAATTATTTCGATCTTTTTGTTAAATTTGACTAATAAAATTCTGAGTTTCTTCTCTGCATTATCTTAAATGTCTTTTGAGTTTCCTCAAAACAGTATTTTAAATTCTCTGTCTGAAAGGTCATATATCTCTGTTTCTCCAGGACTGATCCCTGGTGCCTTATTTAGTTCATTTGGTGAGATTATGACTTTTTGTTGTTGTTTTTGTTTTGTTGTGGTTTCTTTTTTTTTTTTTTTTTTTTTTTTTTTTTTTTTTGGTGAACCTGTTTTCCTGGATGGTGATGATGTTTGCAGATGTTCTTTAGTGTCTGACTTTGAGGAATTAGGCATTTATTGTTATCTTCACAGTCTGGGCTTGTTTGTGCCTGTCCTTCTTGGGCAGGCTTTCCAGTTATTCAAAAGGACTTGGGACCTAAGCCTAATAACACTATGGGTTTTGCAGACTTGTAGAGGTACTGCTTTGGTGGTCTTGGATAAGATCCCGAAGAATTATCTGGATTACCAAGCTGAGGCTCTTGTCCTTTTTCCTTACTTTCTCCCAAACATACAAAGTCTCTCTCTGTGCTGAGCCACTGGGAACAGGGGATGTCATGATGCAAGCACTCCTGAGGCCACCACCACTGGGACTGCACTGGGTCAGACCTGGAGGCAGCACAGCACTAGGCCTTATCCAAGGCCTTTCCCTTCAGGGATCCCCCAGGCCCTGGGCATGTCCAGAGATGCTGTCTGGGAGCCAGGGATTGGAGTTCAAGACCTCGGCAGTTTACCTGATGTTCTATTCTACTGTGGCTAAGCTGGCACTCAAACCACAATACAAAGTTCTTCCTGCTCTTCCCTCCCCTTCCTGCAGGCAGACAAGCCTCTCCCTGTGGCCCTCACCACCATCAGTCCACGGGGACTTCTGCCAGACCATTACCAGTGTTCACTTAAAGCCCAAGGGCCCTTCCATCAGCTTGTGGTGAATGCTGCTAGCCCTGGGACTCACACTTCAGAACAGTGGGCACCCCATCTTCACCCAGGGCAGGTCCAGAAATGCCGTCCAAGAACCTAGACCTGGACTCAGTGACCTCCAAGAGATTGCTTGTAGTTCTACCCCACTGTGGCTGAGCTGATACCTGATACCTGATTTTTGGTTCTTGTGACAGTGCTTTTTTGTGTACAGATAGTTGTTAAAAATTGGGGTTCCAGCCAGGTTTGGGGGATAAAATGGTGTAGGCTTCTATTCCCCCATCTTGCTCTTCCCCTCCTAAATACTTTTTTTTAAAGAATTTGTTTGTATAAATAAGATAATAAGTTGGTTATGATTAAAGGAGCCGGAGAAGGCTACTGGAACTGGAGGAGGTCAAGAACCCAACAATTCACTCCATGCCTCTGAGAACTTAGATGCCAGTTAGGGAATTCAAAAAAAGGGGGGAAATTCTGAATTCATAGAGTTTATCAGAAATGATTTTTCAAAGAACATAAGATTATCTGCAGTACCCAGGCCAACAGAGATAAGTGGTTTTGAGAGCAGAAGTTGTTGGATTCATGTATTCATTTTATAAAATTCCAAACACTTTTATCATGCACTTACTATATGCTAGACATTGTCCAAAGGAATATTCAGAAATGAAAGTTGTATTTCCCAGCCCTCTAGAGGTTCATAGGGAAGTAAACAAACATGAATAATGCAGCGAGGTCAGCAATAGACCCAGTTATACCTGGTGCATCAGAGAAGTACAAAGGATGAGATGAGCTGACCATGTTCTTCTAAGTGCAAGACTTGCCTTTCTGGCCCTCTGCTGTCCTCCAGGGACCACCATGTATACTGTCTAGGCTGGAAGCCAAGATTAACTGTGTGTGTGCCATATGCATTACATCAAGAACTACAGGACTTCTGGCAAAGTAGAATCTGTGCTGAGGGTGGACAACAAGGTCTTTTCATAGTTAACAAAACGTTCTGAACTATAATGATACGAACAACAGGGTTTTAGTACCTTCAACCACCTTTTTACCACTACCACACAGTTTCTATGATACCTTCAATTCCTTTCACAGAAATATCTTTCATTATGAAATTAAAGACCTGAAATTTTCAGACATGCAAATGCTGTCCAAAAGCTAGTCACACTAAAGTACACAAAATCAATCTGCAGGCAATAAATACATAACAAATTAATGAATAACAAATGAAATCAGATCCTCCTGATTTTTTTATAGCGTGGGGTAAAGCAAAACGTATTGCTGTCACTGAGGGATATTTTGATATTAGCCAATGTGTTTTTCACTCACCATATTTCCCTTTTGCTATGTGACTCCTCCCTCAACTTCAGACAGCAGAGGGTAGCTGCTTCTAAATCCTTGGAAAAGGAAGGTCACGACAGACAACAGATAACAACAGAGTCCATTTTCACTCTGCTTTTGAATTTCAAAATAGATTTTTTAAATTCCTGGCACAGACAATAGATTAATAATGGGTTTTTGAGAAAGACAAGCTAAAATTAATGCTATAAACATTTAATTTTGGGGGACAGCATAATACCAGAGTGAGTTTTCCTTCCTGTATTAGTCTGCTAGGGCTGCCACAACAGAATACCAGAGACTAGGTGGCTTCAACAACAGAAATTTACTTTCTCTCAATTCTGAAGCCTGGGAGTCCAAGGTTAAGGTGTCGGCAGTGTTGGTTTTTGATGAGGCTTCTTTTCCTGGCTTGCAGACAGATGTGTCACTGCTGTGTCCTCACATGGGTTTTCCTGTACACACCATGGGCTCCTGGTATCTCTTCCTCTTCTCATAAGGACGACAGTCCTATGGATTAGGGTCCCACCCTTGCGTGTTCAGTTAACTTTAATTACCTCCTCACAGGTCCTTTCTCCAAATACAGTCACATAGCGGGTTAGGATTTCAACATATGAATTGGGTGGGTAGAGGGAGACACAATCCAGTCCATATCACTTCCTTATACTTGTTAGATCAGCTGTGTCCAAAAGCAATACAGTGTAATTTAAATTTTTGAAGTGACCACATTTTTCAAAAGTAAAAATAAATAAGTGAAATTGTAATGCTATACTTTATTTAATTCAACATGTCTAAAATATTATCTCAACATGAAAGCTATACTAAAATTATCAGTATTTTACAATCTGTTCTTCATACTAAGTCTTTGAAATTGATGTGCATTCTCACTTTCAGTACATCTCAATTTGGGCTAACCCACATTTCAAGAGCTCAGCAGCCACATGCAACTAGTGGCTACTATATTGAACAGTGAAGTGTTAGATAATTCTCCAAGCTGAAGAGAGGGAAGGGTCAAATGAGAGAGTGACTCCAAGATTTGGCTGAGGCCCCAGGGTGGGCAGTTGAGGGAGGAGTCACCACTTCTCAGGTAGGACCAGGATAAACAGAAAAGAGAGGAAAGGGCAACCAGATATGTCTAAGGCAGCCCCCTAAGACTCCATAGCTCCAGAGGGGCACAAGAGAACACGCAACAGCTTCACATTTTCCTAAGAAGGGTGAGGACGTGGCTCAGGGAGAACCGCCACAGTCAGGATAAGGGAGCTACAGGCACTAGGACTGATGACTGGACAATGGGGACATCAGCAGCAAATGTCAGCCAGGAGGAGCACTGAGGGTCAGGAACCCAACACTTCACCCCACATCTCCCGGAACTTAGCTGCTACCTAGGGAGATGAAGGGGAAGGGGAAAATTCTAAATTGATGGAGTTTATCAGAAGTTATTCTTTAAATAGACAGAAGTAAGATTACCTGTATTCTACTGAACAATATTTCTGTTATCAGACAGAATGGAAGCTTGAAATAGAGATTTAAAGTTCAGTAATAGATTTTTAAGTTGAGTTTTGTGAATTGAAAATATAAGTCTGTCTACCCTGGATCTGTGCAAAGGGAGCAGTAACTACCAAGAGCATGAAAGGGTTCCTCCAAAGCAGGGGCTTTACAGCCACCTGGCAGGGTGGACTCCTTCAAGGACCCATGCCCAGGCAAGCAGAAAGATTGCTGACCTAGGAGGAACCCTGGGGCCAAGCCTCTGTGTACAATATTCATTCTGATCTTACTTTTTTCTCCCTATGCCTTAATTCTTCTCTGCTGTCTCCATATTGACTCCTAGAATTTTCCTTCCCTCTTCATGAGTGCCCTGAGAGAGTGGGAGATAATGGGAGGCCATTCGGGCTGTGAAGATGCTGGACTTTAGTGTCCCAAGGTCAGAAACAGTACACAGCAAAAAATAAAGAACTTCACCGAGCTCTTCATTTGATTTGATTGGCTTCTCCAACTCATACTCGCTGCTTCAAAATTCCTCGGTTGTGGCTGGTTGCCTACTCCCTGGCACAAGCCTCGTTAAGACTTTTCCCAGGGAGGAACCTTCTGGGGAACAAAGTTTAAGGGGCACTCACTCTCAAGCTGCCCCTGAGAGTGAGTGTCTCCTTTAATTTTGCACCCAAGGTGCCTCACTCGCCTCACCCTAGCTTGGGCCTCTCCTACCTGGAAATAAAAATTCTTCCAGCCCTTGAGCCCTCCTGTGATCTGTCATTGTTCCCCAGCATCCCAGTCTCACCTTAATGAACACGTCCTGGCAGAACGCTGCAGATACCACAGTGCAGCAGACCAACCCTGGTTATTATCTACCGGTGCGGGGAACAGAGGAAACCGCCAGGAGGGTTTTTTATTTTTCCAACTTTATTTTGTAGAATTATAGCACTTTGTTCCTAGAAGTGACCTCAATAATCATATAATTTTATAAGCCTACTAATGTGGAGGAGTTTGAGTTTGTGTTAGTCATTTCGTTTGTTTTTCCTTGGAGATTCTTAGAGGACTATTAAAGAAAGTACCTCTGTAACCATGTTTTCGAGAGGAAAAATCATTCCTGGGACTGTCACCTGTTGGGGAAAAATGGTAAAATCCATGTATCCAGATCAACTAAAAACCTAGAGCTCCCAACAATCAGTGATACAATCATCACAGCATTGGTAATAAAAGAGCCATCACTAAAATAATATGTAATGAAGCCATTTACATTTCTGTGGTTGGGCTCAAGCAAATATCTCCCTGCCTTTAAGGACTGGACAGTACCAAAGTAATAGTAAAATAAACAGGTTGAAATTAAAAATTTTGAAGTTCGTAATTTGATTATGAAATCTTCAGAAAGCTAAAATAAATAAAGTCAAGTAGGGCATACAAGTCTATATCCAAGCTTCATTAGAGACTGACACACTATTGCTCAGTGAGTCCAACATAGCAGTTTTTCCTCCAAACACCAGCATTTGGGCTCTATATTTAGCTAAGTAAGTTTCCCAATCCTAAGAAATCCCTTCACATATGATGACAATGAGAAAGCAGCTTTTTAATATTCTACCTATCCTGAATATTGTGATCTAATAACATTCAGGACTTGTAGACTTCAAAGCATTTTATAAGCACTTGATAAAATATCCTTCACAATCTACCTAAGTCCAAAAATAGCATTATAACATTTTATGGGTGGGATCTGATGCACAGACATTAAGTAACCTCATCAGCAGCAGAGCCAGGATTTGGACCCAGACATTCTAGGTTCCTAGTCCAGTGACTACTTCATGTGGGCAGCCTCACTTCCTCTGCCAAGAAATGAGTCAACTGACTAATCTAGTGACAGAAACATCAATATACTAATTCATTTTCTTTCCCAATTAATTTTATAAAAACTAAAGTACATCACACTAGAGTGGTCAAACAAAAGTGTTTGAATTCATATTAATTGTTTTATACATATACACACACACTCACATATATAAAATATATGTTAAATTTCTCAGCTGCATAAGTTTATTTCCATTTAATCTGAATTTCCCAAGAAGCCTGACCTTATATGAATGTTTTTAAAGAGGTAATTTAATTCAAAATATTAAATTAAATGAATTAAATAATACAACCTAATTAATTTTCAGAAAACATCCTTAAAGGATAGTTTGAAGAAAAATTAATTACAAAGGGGGCTGTCAATAGTTGCTAAGTAATTTTAACTATCCATTTTTCAAAATTTCTAAATTATACTTCAGAAAAAATTAGTACATACCCCATCTGTAAAATTACCACTGAATCCCTCTGAAGACTATATGGTTCAGATTTTACCTAATAAAACAGATTAGTTCTTGTGTTTCTGGAGTTTTATTTTTTTAATTCTAAATGTACAGTATGACACAGCTTCTGAAATAGATTCTGCTGGTGTTTCATTTCCTTTGTTGCTATTCAAAATTATTGTCAAATTATCATATGGCCTAACATAATAATTTTTTTTTTTTTGAGACAGTCTCACTCCGTCACCAGGCGCCAGGCTGGAGTGCAGTGGCACCACCTCGGCTCACTGCAACCTCTGCCTCCTGGGTTCAAGCAATTCTCCTGCCTCAGCCTCCCAAGTAGCTGGGACTACAGGCACGTGCCACCGTACCCAGCTAATTTTTTTGTATTTTCAGTAAGACCGGGTTTCACCATGTTGGCCAGGATGGTCTCGATCTCTTGACCTCGTGATCCACCCTCCTCAGCCTCCCAAAGTGCTGGGATTACAGGCGTGAGCCACCACGCCCGGCCAATAATATTTTAAATAAAGTTGGCATTTTATTTATAATATGATGCTGAAGAGTCTGCTTATTAACTCTAAATTTGAAGCATCAAGAAATCAAATATAAAATACCACAGTATTATTTGTTAGCCGTATAGCAAAGATTTACTACCTTCACTTAGCTGCATAATTATTCATCCAAACCAAAGACACATTCAGTTTAGTCATCAGAAAGGTTAAAAGGCGGAAGTCCTCTTGCCAAGAGAGAACAGTAAAGTGAATCAGAAAATACCGATTTAACAGCAGGGACCTATGCTCAGATGGATATGGCTAGAAGTCAGATACAGGAGGACATCCATTTATGGGGAGAGCTTCCACTTCTCTCTCATACTTGCAATTAGCATCAAGCCTCATGTTAATACAAGAATTGAAAGAGGAAGCTAAAATGGAGGCAAGGAAGCCTACTGTACACAAAACAGCATTGTGTCTATCATTTTGAAATCAGTACAAAAATTTATAAGAAGAATGAAGAGCAAAAGCAGCCTTTTATCAGTTTACTTAAGGGCAAACACTTAAAAATCACTGGAAAATCAGATAAATCAATTCTGGGTAGCAAATTGGGAACTCTCTATTTTTTTTTCTTAAGACACCCCTACCACTGGCTCATTTGCAAGGTGAAGTGGGCTGTTCTGCAATTATAAAACCAATGCAACATTGAATGTTATCATTCCAGGAGCAGAATTTCTGTCTTCATAATCCATGACTGCTCAGCTGTCCCTTGGCTATGTCTGCGGAAAGGCACTATTTCACTCTGGCCAAATAAATTAATATATCTACATCTCATTTTGCCTTCTGTAAAATGTTGGTCTCCCCAGAAGCTGCTAGAAGAATTTATTGGATAATAATTGCAAAAGGCTTTCAAGCCTGATGTTGTAGTTGCATGCTAAATAATAATAATTAAAAATGGGATATCTGGCTGAATGTAATGGTTCACACCTGTAATCCCAGCATTTTGGTAGGCAAAGGCAGGAGGATTTCTTAAGGCCAGGAGTTCATGATAAGCCTGGCCAACATAGCAAGACCCCATCTTTACATAAATAATAGAAAGAGATATCCTTCTAAAGAAACCTGGAAGAGAAAAAAAAACTACTTTAGGATATATCTGACAATGATTGAGACTCAGAAAGAAACTTTGGCTTAAATGTTCTTGAGCAACTAGTGGATGGTGGGAAAGCTCTTCTTTTCCTTATTTTAGAAAGAAATATGGAAAGTTATAGAATATAGAGGAAATTATTTATAACTGAAATAATGATGCTCTCTATATATTTGCATATATTTGTATATGCATATATATTTTTTAATAGACAAGATTACTATTTTTACTAGAAGTTTAGATTTTTTTAAAAAAAAGATTTGCCCAAAATGTCCAAATAATTTAATTAAGAAGGTATTTTAAGTTTTTAATTTTGAGATAGGTACTCGCTCTGTTGCCTGGGCTGGAGTGCAGTGGTGCAAACATGGCTCACTGAAACCTCAAACTCCTGGGCTCAAGTGATCCTCCCACCTCAGCCTACCAAGTAGCTGGGACCAAAGGTGTGTACCACCATGCCCAGCTAATTTTTTAAATTTTTTTGTAGAGCTGGGGTCTCGCCATGTTGCCCAACCTGGTCTCAAACTCCTGGGCTCAAGTAACCCTCCTTTATACCTGGCCTCTGAAAGTGCTGGGATTACAAATTTAAGCCACCACACCTGGCCTAAACTTCAATTATTTCGAAAATCACCTGGGTTCCTTGCATGATTTCCTCGGTTCAGCCACATCCAAAAATAATAGCCAGGATATTAGAAATTAGTTCAAATAAGATATGATTATTATAAGAGGAAAACCAATATTAATTAAATTCAGACAAAGATCTACAAAACAGATTGCGATGGAAAGCACTGGCCTCTGGAGTCAGAGAGACCTGGGTTGGAAAACTGGCTCTGCCACTTGAGAGCTATATGGCTTTTGACAAATTACTTAACCCTTAAGTTTCCATTTCCTCACCTGTAAAACAAGATAATACCTTCCTCATCGGGTTGCTGTGAGGATTAAATGAGATTACATTTGAAGAGTGCTTTGTTCAGAGCCTGGCTGTCCATTAGGCATGAAAAATAGTAACTGTTCTCTTTTAACTGAATTCATTACCTAATTGTAAAATGAAATGATCCTATTTGAAAAAATCTTGTCCAGTGGTTAATTAACACTTTGAAAGATTCTAAGCAGATCAAGACTACAAGTGTTAAAGATAACTCCTAAGGAATTATTGTTCTTTTCATCATAGTTTTAAAGATTATATTAGTATTTCATGAATTTTATGTAGGACCCATTTTACAAGTTTTCACAATGAAAATATCATTGTTATGTGTATGTATATATGTCTCTGCGTGTGTGTGT
The DNA here is from genome assembly GCF_030222135.1 of Aotus nancymaae. Classification (NCBI taxonomy): domain Eukaryota; kingdom Metazoa; phylum Chordata; class Mammalia; order Primates; family Aotidae; genus Aotus; species Aotus nancymaae. Next base: position 53,421,843 of record NW_026988431.1, on the reverse strand, counting down.
ATGTGTGTGTGTGTGTGTTTGTGTGTTTTTACTATTCTTTTTTGACATAGAAACACTGACAATCTGTGGGATATTTCATGTATTTTTAGGATGTTCAAGATGAAAGATCTGAGCTCTTACCTAGTCTAATAACTTCTCCTTACAGATAAGGAAATGCAGGCCAAGAGAGTTTGAGTAACTTGTTCCAAATCACAAAGTGCTAGAATTGTGAATGAAACTCACATCTCTTAACTACCAACTCACAGTTGGTAGTTAATACCACTGCACTGATTAAAATTAATAAAATTAAAATGACTGATATTTCCTAATGTTAACAAAAAACCAATCCACGGGAGTTGTGGTTGGAAACGCAAATGGTACATCTACTTTGGAAAATTGTCAACTTCTTATAAAGTTCAAGTTATACGCCTCCCCTATAACTCAGTAATTCATTCCTTTGTATTTACATAAGAGACATGGAAGCATATCTAAAGAATTGCAAAATAATGTTGAAAGCAGCTTTATTTATAATAGCCTAAATATAGAATAAATTCAAATGTCCATCAAGAAGGAAATGTGAATGAATGAATTGTAGTCCCTCCATACAATGGAATGCTCTTCAGCAATGAAAATGTGTGAACTAGAGATACAAGCCACAGCATGGATGTGTTTCACAGGCATTAAGATGAGTGAAAGAAGGAAACACACTGCAGAGTGAATACTGTGTGATTCCATTTACATGAATTCAAAACATGCCAAAGTTGACTGGGCATGGTGGCTTACACCTGTAATCCCAGCACTTTGAGAGGCCAAAGTAGGTGGAGACAGCTCCCTCTTCCAGGAGTTCAAGACCAGCCTGACCAACATGCTGAGACCCCATCTCTACTAAAAATACAATAATCAGCTGGGTATGGGGGTGCATACCTGTAATTGCAGCTACTCATGAGGCTGAGGCATGAGAATCGCTTGAACCCAGGAGGAGAAGGTTGCAGTGAACTAAGATGGCACCCCTGTACTCCATCCAGCCTGGGTAACAGAGACTCTGTCTCAAAAAAAAAAAAAAAAAAAAATGCAAAAGTCATCTATGGTGGAAAATACCAGGACAGTGGTAACCTCAGATGGTGCAGGGGTGGGTTACTGACTAGAAAGAGCACAGTGGAGCCTCCGCTTGTCAGGAGGGGCCTTTATTGCTGGGGCTACTGTTGGTGCTGGTGGGAATAACCCTGGCTTGGGATCACTGTCTGTTCCACACAAGCTGAGCTTTGCTAGCACCAGATTCTGGCCTCAGGGGTAGAAGGACACCGCCAATAGGCCCCGCCAGCCCAGGGATTCTAGGAGGGAGGGGAGGTGAGTAGGAAGGAAGGTGCATCTGTGATGTGCTCATGGGCAAGCTGCTGGCTGAGTTTCCCAGAGTGGAGACTTCAGGTTTGGGGGGTGGGCCTGGGCGTCTCCTCCAAGCCCACACAAGGAGCACAATGGGTCTCCACCAGCTGAGCTCTTCCCTGGGAGAGTCTCAGGGACAACCAGAGAGGCCCATGTCCAGGACCTTGAGGGTCCTCTTTCACTTTCCATCCCTGACCCCAAAGTTCAAGACTGTTCCCTCTCAAAGGGGGCCCTGTGAGGGGTGTGGTGGGCAGTCGGGGTCACTCATAGACCAGAGCCCACCCACCTCTGACCCCTTCCCAATTCCTAGGAACCCTCAGGTCCCGCTGAGAGAATACCTATAGTTATCTTGCCACACGGTACAGACCAGTGTTCCTCCGCTTTTTTTCCCATTATTTCTCTCTTAAGGAGCCTTTTAGACATTTGTCATCTATTTACTCCTTTCCAAAGGGAAATTGTAATACCCCAGATAAACTGTATATCTGTTCATGTACCCTCTATCACCAGATAAACTGTATATCGGTGCATGTCCCCTCTATCCCCAGATAAACTGTGTATCTCTTCATGTACCCTTTACCCCCAGATAAACTGTGTATCTGTTCATGTACCCTCTATCTGTGCTTTACACATAAACAGAGCTAACAATTTTTGTCTTATCCTCCCCACAGATCAATTTGTGCCCCTGTGAGAATGCATGATGTTGATGAAATGGGCTGCTATGTTTTAGATTTAGGCCAGAGTGAGGGATGACAGAAGTCCCCAGAGGGGCTTAGAACACCAGTCCCAGTGAAGTGGGAATTTGACCCTGCAAAACGGCTGCAGGGTCTGCATTCCTGCTTGAGAACTTGTGCTAGTCCTGTAAAGCCTGAACACTTTAGAGAGGGGCTGTGGCTCAATGTTTCTGTCCTCTTCCCAAATTCATGTGTTGTCCTCCTAACCTCCAATGTGATAGTAGGACTGGGGCCTTTGAAGGTAATTAGGCCATGAGGGTGGAGCCTTATGATGGGATCGGTACACTCATTAAAAGACCCAAGAGAGCTTGATTTCTCACTCCCTGCTTTTCACCCTGTACAGATGCAATGAGAAGTTGGCCCTCACCAGAACCCAGGTGTGCTGCCAATTATTCAAATATTGTTTTTCTGGAGAAAAAAAGAAAAGCAAATAGCAACAAAAATGAAATTTCTTGTTCCCTTCTTGGATTTTAATTGTGCCAAAAGCCAAAAGACACATTTCATATCCAGTCCAAAATACAGGAAAAAAACGTGCCAGGACATCCCGAGAACTTTCTTCTCTGCCCCACCCATCCTGCCAACTCCATTTTCAGGTCTCAGAGGCTGAGGCTCTGGCCCCCGTGTGAGCCCCACAGGAGATCTGCAGAGCCCTCAGGATACCTCGCAGCCAGCATCCATGAGCATCTTCCAGTCTTCCAAGAGGAGAAGCCAGTCTCCGAGTGGGCCAGGGCTGCTCCCATCAATCACAAGATGCTGGGACCTGCATTCATGTGAAAGGAGAAACCAGGCACTGGGGGCTGGGAGTCAGCAGCCTCTGTGCTTCCAGGACTCACCCTCCCTGGCCATGGGCAGTGCCCTGGGCTTTGGGGCAATTTGAGGCAATGAAAGTTTTTATTTCCTCTGGCTGTATTTTCTAGACATATTTTAATGTACGTATAATAATACAAAATGTTGAATTTTTGTCCTGCTTTTTAAAATATTTTAATTAAGTTAGATAATAACCTAAGATTATCACATAGGTATTTTTCAGTTTTATTAGAAACTTTTCAGAAACATCACTTTTAATGGCTGCAGAATACTATATATAAAAAGGTTGTGATTTCCCAGTTTTCTACCGAGGAGCTGGGATTTTTGAGATGTAGATGGCCTGGGGCAGGGTGGGGAGACATCGGGGCAGGCTGGCTGGCACTGCAGTTTATCACATCTTGTTTTTTCTCCCATGTCGCTTTTTCAGTCTCCTGGATGTTGGTCTTCTACGTCTGCCTGTGGTGTCTCTGAATCCTTCCAGGGATTGGCGGGGACGTTTAGCAGGTAGGGGCCCCACGTCTCTCCCCCACCTCCATTCCTGGGGAGGGACCAGTCGAAGACTGTGGCTGCCAGCTGTGGGTAGGGAACAGCTGCTTACTACAAGAGCTGCAGCATCCTTGGGCTGGGTGTCCTCCCACTCCATCGGCGAGTCTGAGGAGCTGCGGAGGTGGTCTTTCCCCAGCACCTGAGAGGCCACCTTGTCTGGCCAATGGGAGCAGCCAGGAACTGGGCCAGTGAGCACTGCTGGAGCTGGGTTGTTGGGGCCTCTTGAGATGGAACAGGGCCCCAATACCTGGAAGAGAGAGTGCGCAGAAGAAAAGAATGACAGAAAGATGGGGTCTGGAGGACTGATGAGGCAATGCCCCAGTCAGCAGTTTATTTCATGCACAGGGTCTCATTATATACTTTTCAGACCACAATGGCTGACGTCAAATCATTACAACAAAGGGGAATAGAACATTGCAAGCCTGGGGATCAAGATAAAACTAGTACATAAAGATTGATCCAAAAAATCATAAAACAAACAGATGACCTTTTCTACTTACAGGAATAAGATAACATTTTACAACTGTCAAAGCAAGCGATAAATCTTGAGGACAACAATTTCAAATGGCATGCGAATAATCGCAAGCTTCAGTGAATACCTGGTAAACAAAGTGATAAAACTAGCCCAGTACAAAAACTTCAAGAAACACAATGTCTAATAAAACCACACAACCTTCACCCAGCCATAATATTAGGTGAGTGAACCAGAAATAGACTTTTGCAATATCAAACTCCTTTCAGTTCCTTCTTTCCCTCAGCTCAACTGCTTCCAGGGGGGAGAAATGTGTCTGGGCTCAAACTCCATTATGGCGGAGACACTTAGGGGTCTCTACGCTGGAGTGATCCCCACACTGGGTCAGGCTTCCCAAAGGGAAGGACACCTCCTGCAGGGCTGTGTGCGCTGGGCACTCCATGGCCCTTGGAGTGGAAACTCACAGGCACCTGGGCCTTGTCAGTCCTGTTCATTTCTGTTAGGCTCCTGCTATGCACATTTCCCTTTAAGGCCCTGGGACTGCAGTCGACGGAAACGAGGTTTCCCTGAGTCTCCAGGGGCCTCGAGATAGATGCTGCTCCCCCACGGCTACAGGGGCCCCCTTTCTCCTCCTCCTGCCCCTGGGTCTCTACCTGATTGTCCACCTCCATTGGTTCTTCCGGCTCTTCTTCTGCCCTCACCTCCGTCTTCTGGATTGGGCCCGGCACTTGTAGGGACGGCAGTTGAAGGGGAAACTTGAGTTTTATAGGAGGGATCCTCACGGTGCTTCTGCTGCCTGCAAAGTTGCATGGAGACAGCACGGGTTTCTTCCTTGGGGGGGCCTCCAGACCAGAGGAGGGGGTTCCCGTAGTTGGTCACTCAAGTTCAGGATGTTGCAGCTGACTGACATACCGAGCTGAAGACCTGGCTCAGGGGTCAAGAAGAATTGATGAAAGTGTAGCGCTCCTGGGGCAGGCGCACACACAGGAACTGCAGGGTGAACCTGGCCAGCCAAAGAGTCCGCATGGACAGGAGGTGACCATTGTGGGGGAGGCGCATGCGTAGGAACTGCAGGGTGAACCTGGCCAGCCAAAGAGTCTGCATAGACAGGAGGTGACCCTTGCAGTTGCCACTGCTGCTGGGGCCTGCGGTGGAACCAGGAACAAAATTTACTCAGCAAATTTCCCATGTTTGGGAAGTTGTGCACAGACCAATACAATGGTCAGAAATGGAGAGGGTAGTCCTGAGTCACCCACTAGTCTGTGTCTGTGTGGGGCACTGGGCCGCTGGGCTCTTATGACATTGCAATGGGGCTGGTGACAGAGCAGGGTGTGGGGCAGTGCACAGGAGCCCAGCAAGGGCACCTACAAGTGAAGTCAAAGGGCACAGGATGAGGCTCCCCACCCATGCAGCTGGACTCTAGCCCCAGGGACATCCTGCTCCTGGGGGCAGGTGTGTGACCCTGGATGGGCCCCGCTGTGGGGCTGTGGGGCATGTGGGGCTGATCTGCCAGAGCCCTTCCCACCTGGTGCCTGGCCCAGGTGCTGGCTGGCACCCAGTGACCATGTCTTGGCTGGCCTGGTCCCCTGGGTTATAGTGCATGCATTTATTATAAATAAGTGCATGCATTTATTATAACAAAGAGCACTCATGAGCAAAAGACACTAAAATATGGGTAACTAATATATTCTGAAAGAAAGAAATTGTAAGAAAATGCAACTCTCCTTTAAGTATAGATAATATCAAACTCAAAAGAGTAATAAACCATCAAATTGCAGAGATATGTATTTCATTAAATAAGCCATCTTAACATAATCTTGGCCTGTTTAGACAGGGGATAAAGGATAGCACTGATGACGATAATGATAATAAATATGCTTTGGAAAATAGTCCATCAGCTTACGTTGCTTTTGAGGTGTGCCCCTCTGTGGTCAATATAAATTATAAACTGGTTTCAGTACATGATTTTTGGGCATTCGAACAAAAGAATGAGGTTCAAGGCAGTTGGATGCAAGTACAAAGGAATAGCAGTGTAGCTGAATATGTGTGCATAGGGTAGGCAATTGAGTGTTGGATAGAATCTCGGTATCCAGTCTTACTGCAAAAAGTACCTATTCTGCCATATTATGACATTCAAATTATATATAATTTATATATATCAAACTAAACATACTCAAATTATACATAATTTTTATATATAAGTATAATTAATAATTTTATTATGTATGTTTATTATATAGTTATAGATAATTTGAAAATAATGTATATTATATAATATATAATTATAATATATAAATAATTTTCATATATGATTTAAATATTATGGCAGAATTGGTAAATAGCTCTTGAACATTACAGTCCACAGCAAAGTTCCATGAACTCATAAATTGAAAAAAGTGCATTTTTATTTTTCACTCATCTTTGAGCAAAAATTAGCATTCTGTTCAACTATGTATGTTGCCAACAAACCAGAGCATGGTCAGCAGTACCCATGACTGTGTCACTGTGAGAAATATTGGTCTTGATATCTTATAGAATTGTTCATGCTTGTCACTATTTCAGATTTATACCATTCAGAAAGCCCCACTGGAGGCACATGGAGTGGCGTACATATTATCATATTGCCAATTTAATTTTTATATTTTGTTATGTTATGACTTTTAAATGTGCTTTATTTTATTGAGTCATTTAAGGCATTATTCTGGAAAAGGACCCATGGGCCTCACCGGACATCCAGAGATGCCAGGGCTGATGACAGCCTAGGTCTCTCACCAGCAGGTAACTTTGTTTGTGGTGATAACGTCCAACCTCACTCTGTAGGGAAACCTGCACATTTAGTTGGTTGGACGTTGGCTTTTTTGCCATTGGTTAAAGTAATCAGAATAACCCATGGAAATCTTACAAGGGAAGGCTGGATAGTTGAGGTGACATTTAAACTGTGAGGTCCCATTGATAAGAAAAGAGTTTAGTGACCAATTGCTCTGAATAAAGGCTTACTGGACATTATGCTTGCTTGGACAAAATGGTACCTAGACCAAGGACAGCTTAGTCATAGTAAAGAGCTCTGGAATTGGGTTAAGGAGTTTGATGCCTTGAAAATAAGGGGGAGATGGCCAGTCTGCAACTGGAATTATTACCAATCTTCCTATCCTCATAGAATTACACTTTATGGGATTTTTTTCTGACATAAACGGAAACTTATTCTAAAATCGAAAAGTGATTATTTTTTGAATTGCAATTCATAGGTCAAACCCTTTTCCCTTTTGAGTAGGCGCTTCTCAAAAAAGATACACAAGTGATAAGCAAGCACATAAAAAGGACCCAACATCATCAGTCATTAGGAAAATACAAATTAAAACCAAATTGAAATACCAACAGAGTGAGACCTTGTCTCTAGCAACAACAACACCAAAGGTAAATCAGATAAAACATGAATTAAGGATTTATTGTCCTTTTGCATTAAGCAAAAATATGCAGCTTACTTGAAGGCAACATCAACAACAACAAAAAAAGTGTGGCACATTATGAAAAACCATAAATATTGAATGATGTCAAAAACAACATAAAGATCATGCTTTTCAATTTTCACACTAAAAAAAAATTCATAATGATTATTAGTTTCCTTAAAACAACATCCCCCAAAAGAAGTATGCAATAATACAAAAAGTAAACCATTTTTATTTAGTGTGAAATTGTTATCTGCAGAGAGAAGTATGAGAAAATTGCTAACACAATTTGTTAAAATTGCTTCTAGCAAAACTAAAGGAGAGGTGAACGCAACACTCATTTGAACAGATTCATCAATGTCTGTTTGTTTTTGTAGTCTTTGTCCTTTTTGAATGTCTATTTTGGCCTGCACAGCAGTGAGTTTTTGCTCAGTATTAAATGATTTTTTTTTAAATGTATGAAACGTTTTTCCATTTGGAATAGCTACTGACAAGGTTATTTTCTATTTGTCCATTATAATCCATCCTACCTTGTCTGCACGGCGTGATCTGCAAGGCTGGGCTAACACTGGCAGAGGGAAATATCATTACAAGTCTATTGTTTGACTTGTATTCAAACAAAGGGTGTTCAAACATCTTAGTAAATGACACTTTACTACATCTGAATGACTATAAATTATTCTTGAAAAAGATGGTTTGGTTTGGTTTTATCTATATCACATATAGAATAAGAGAAAATGAAAGTAAAGTAGGAGAGATTTCTATTGGATATAAAGAAGGGCTTACAGGCTTCCAGAGTGAAAATATCAGAATGAATTATTGAAAGAGAATGCCTGGTCTTTTGTCAGGCACATCATTAAGAAAGAGTAACTTTTCTAAAGGCATAAGACTAGGTCAGATACTCTCTTACAGTCCTTTCCAGTTCTGTGGTTTTATAATTGTGACTAGTATCACATCCACATTTTCTCAACTTCTCTTGTTTTCATTTATATCATTTACTATCTCTGGTTATTGACTGGTGGGGCTAGGAGTCTAAGCCCCTTCTCAGACCAAGTGAACATACACAAACACACTAGGGTCAAACAGTTCTTAAGAATTATCAGGGACAGATTCCAATCTGTATGAATCTGGTAGTGGAAAGAAGTTCACCATTGCCCTCCTTATTGAACTGCTTCATCTCTGAGCATGATCTGTGAGCACAGACCTCACTGATCAGACCTTGATAGTATTCCCCCATGGATGTTCCCTGGGCAATGGAAAGTGTTCTTCCAGACACCTTCTCTCTCATCACACTACCGTCTTCTCCCCTGCCCTCAGTGCTTTCACTTCTTCTCCCTTCCTGTATGTTATCCCTACCCTCCCTCTTCAGAAGTGACACTTCTCCAGCATTAGCAAGCCTTTGGCCTCCTCCTGTGGCCTGGAAATCCTGTCAGTCCCTGGCACAGGCTAGGAGTCACAACCATTCTTCCACTTTTTCCTGCTGCTGGATGAGAGGAGAGGGAAGATTTATATCCTGAAAACAGAGCTGTGGTCAGAAAAACACTACCTGGATACATTTGTTTTCTTTTTTTTTTCTTCTCCCTCTCTTCTTTGTCCAGCTCATTAAAAAGGTCTTGCACAAGAGAGTTGATCTCCTGCCAACAGCTTTCAACAGGTCCATGTATGGAAGTCATATTCCCCTTGCTGCTATAACTGATCAATCAAAAGAGCACCACTTCTCTCCCAACCTTGTATAACATTGCAAGCCTTCCTTTTATTAACTAGTTTAGGGACTAGCCATTGCCTTCTAGTAGGGTTGAGAGAAAGGCAACCTCATCACTCATAAAAGGTATTGTTACGAGGGCTAGTAAACTTTGGTTATGGCCTGTGAGCCAAATCCAGCCCCCTGACTGTTTTATGAGAAAAGTTTCATTGGAATTCAGTTATGCCCATTCATTACCCTGTTGTCTATGACTGCTTTTGCATAAAATAAAGTAGGATAGTTGCAACAGTGACCACATTCCACAAAACCTAAGATATTTACTATCTGGTTCCTTACAGAAAAGTTTACCAATCCCTGATATAGTGTATCATGCCTATTAACAAAATCAAGACCACCACATCCAAAAGATCCACCTTAGCTGCTGCTTTCCAGAGGTTTTGAATAGTTGCGGGATTTTTGTTTTCTCTTGAACAAAAGACTTAGGCTCTAGAGAAGTTTATCCTTCTATATTCTTTTCTGTATACACTGCATGTTTTTATAGTGGCTAAAAGAACTGTCATATTCAAAATGGCAGAATCTATCAAATGAACAGCTTTATGTAATGATCTAATGTTTAAGTTAGGTGAGAAAGTCCATAACTTGAAACCTTGGATTCTCTCTCAACTCCCTCTTCACATCCCTCTATCCATATCCAACTGGTCACCAAGTTCTATAAATTCTGCCTTCTAAATGTCTCCAACCTTAAATCCCCTTTCTCTATTTCCAGTACCCTACTTAAAGCCCTTATCTCTTATGTGGAACTAAATCAATGCTCTCCTGCTCACTCTTGCTGCCCCCAAGCCATCTCATCCCTACTAAGCCATTGTCACTGTATTTATACCCTCCTCCCCAAAAATGACTCACCATATATATATACCCTCCCCTGACACATGCACATCATTCTCACCGCATGTCACCTCTAATCTCGGAATTAGGGCTTTTACATCATTAAACGGAAGCACTATTTACTTAGTCACTTAAATCAAAAACCTAGAAATCATCTTCGATTTGTCATTTTTTTTCATAACCCACACTGAATTAACTCTAATTAATTCTGAGTAACTAACTCAAATTAATTCTAACTTGGCAAGCCCTATCAGCTCTATCTCAAAAATTTATAGTAATCCTAATAGAGTTAAAGAGGGCCTAATACTTAACACTTAAACATTCCCATCTCCAGTTAAGAACCAACTGAAAATAGACACAAAAGTCAGACAAATGGAGACAAATGGAGGTCAAAGTATTACCTTTATCAGTATTAGAGCTAATATGGACAACACATTCTTCTGTCTGCAGGTAAGAAGGCATTCTAACAGTGAACTCACAGCTAGACAGGCTTCCTACTCAGCCCCAGATGGCATGAACCACCAGAGACTTCACTGTGCAGGGAAGAGAGTGCCTGCTCCTGTAATACTTGCAGCAGAGGAATAGAGCAGGCTACACATTTTTGGATGCAGGCAGACAGATCTTGAGGAGGGAGGTGGTGGGAAGAACATGCTGGCATTGTCCAGCATTGCCTGTATGGGCTGTAAGTCTGACAAGTTCTGGGAGGAATGAGTGATGAAGAGTAAAGAGGCAGGAAGGTTATAAGCAAGTCACAGGAAAGATGATTTCCCTCGTCTATAATTCCCCCAATTTTTGTTCTCTTACTCCCTTTGGCTTAACCATCAACTAGTGGTGTAGTGTGGCTGACCTCCATGGGGGACAAGATTAAGAATCTACTTGGGCAATCCTCATCCCATCTTCAAAAAATTATCCCTCCAACACCAACCATGGCTGTTCTGAGATGCTGGTGGGCAGTGTTTTATTTTTACCCCCAGGGACTCTAAAATGGGTCAGAATAGCATATTGATTAAATTAATTCTAAAACCTGCATCCAAACTGAAAATTATTTCTCTAATTTCCTTTCCCAAACTATGTCCAGCCACATTGTCTAATATAAGATTTGGCAATGATTAAAATAACAGTATAAAAATGCTCTAATAATAAAACTGACAACAACAAAGTCCCGGATTTGAATATTAATTGCCTTCTAAGATGGATTTTCCTGGGAGGAAATTAAAGTTAAAAATTAAATCTCCATGCAAATTAGTCCAAGGATTTTAGAGGTCAAAAGAATCAAAGTCCAAAATCACATTCTCATGAACTTGGGAGTTAAAACCCAAAGAAACTGAAGTTTAAATTTTATCCTCCCCAATTTCTTATTAATACTTTGCCTAGTCTCAGCTAGGATGGCCTGGGGTCGGGGTGGGAGTAGGCAGCTGCAACCTGGGCTATATTCTATGGAATAAATGTAGGTCCTTTAGGACTTTAGAAGTTGAATACATCTCTACTATGTCCTGTGTTTAAAGGCTCCAAGGTTTAATTGAATGCTGAAGACTATCCCAGCATGGGCCCTGACCCACCAAATCCAGAAAGCAAGCCAATCTTGCTATCATACAATAAAAAATTCCAGAGCCCAGAGTTAGTATTGTCAAAGACTCTAGCAGAGATTCATTGGTATTGGTTGGAAACAGGTCAGACCAAAAAAATAACTTGGTTTAACCTCTCCATTATGCAGGTCATTCTGGGATAGTTATCTGAAGTTCACAGTCTGAATTTACAGTGAATCTTAGGAACAACCTCTCATTTATTAGTTAGTTTTCATACCATATATCTCCATAGCAGGGGTGATGCTGGAGGAAGGTGATGCGGACTCTGCAAATAGCCTTCTTTCCAAGATAGTAACATTTGAGACATCACAATATTCTTGCAAAATCAGAAACTTTAACTGGTGTCAGGCCAAATCACCAGGCTTTATTTGAGGCGTGTATTCATTAGGGTTCTCTAAAGGAAAAGAACTAATAGGGTAGATATATATATCAAAGGGAGTTTATTAATGAGTATTAAACTCGCACAATCACAAGGTCCCACATAGCCTGTCTGCAAGCTGAAGAGCAAGGAAGCCAGTCTGAGTCCCAAAGCTGAAGAACTTGAAGTCCAATATTTGAGGGCAGGAAGCATCCAGCATGGGAGAAAGATGTACGCTGTGGGCTAAGCCACTTTAGCCTTTTCACGTTTGTCTGCCTGCTTTATATTCTAGCCACACTGGCAACTGATTAGACGGTGCCCACCCAGATTGAGGGTGGCTCTGCCTTTCCCAGCCCACTGACTCAAATGTTCATCTCCTTTGGCAACACCCTCACGTACACACCCAGGATCAATACTTTGTATCCTTCAATCCAATCAAGTTGACACTCAGTATTAATCATCACAGACACCCTCACCTTTCTATTCAACCTATTCATAATCTAATTTTCCATTTTTCCTTTGAATCCCATGTTTCTGGCACTCCAGAGCAGAACTGAATGTGAGCCTTGTCAGCAGCCTGTGAGCAGAACTTTTCAGGCCTGAGCCTCAAAGAGTGCTTCCCTTTCCACTTGTCATGAAATTGCTTAGGGCTATAAAATCTGTTTAGGGAAGGGATTTTTGCCTAGTCGTCACATTTGATTCAGTTGAAGAATCAACCTTAGCAGATTTCCAAACTGAATGACTCTTGAGGCTTCAGAGTTTGTTTGCAGTGGTTTATGAAGATCAATTCCTCTCCACTGGGCTTCTTGATTTACCATCTTTCCTCCATTTTTTAATATTCCAGGCCTTAAGTAGCATTGCTGTCTGGTGAATCTTTAAGTGACGTACTAGCATATGCCTCTGGTGCTTCATTCCCTCTGTTGTTACTCTTTCCTTTCCAGAAAGACACAGTTGAATTTCTAAAAATTTAAACCACTTTCTTAATTGCTTTCATTCCTTTTCTAACACATGTAGGGCTGAGATTAAGGGCCTTCCTTCCTCTCTATTTTCTCTTTGCCTTCTGACCCAGAAAATGGTTTTTCTAACATATTCCTCTAGGTTTGATGTGTAGGGCTCCACCTTACTAAGAGATATGAAATCAGTGAAGTCTAGGGCTACTAAAAGCTACACTATTCAAACAAAATCTTAGCAACTTTCTCCCACCCTTGTTGGAAAGATCCACCTGGGAGATATCATCCCAACAAAGCAATATCCAATCTAGGCCTGGACTTGGCTGATTATTTTTCTGTCTGGCTCTCCATTTGTATTTTTCATATCTACTGTGCCTTCTCTTAAAATGCCAACTTTATAAATCTGAGAGATGCCCTCATGGAACAGGCACCATCTGCATTAGTTGTCTGTCTCTGAATCTCATCATTTGGCAAGTATTTGAATATTTTTTGCATATCTGCCTCATCTTCCCCACTCAACTCTCCCTAAATTATTTGTGACCACATGGTATAGCCACACCAGTAGTCAAAAGATTGTTCCAATTGTTCTTACTATGGATTCTTCATCCACACCTTTCAGGAGAGCCTCTCAGTTTGTTTCCAAATCTGGCCTCTTGCAGGCAAGGGGGCTTCACCCAGATATCTTATCTCTTTTCATTTGTTTCCATTGGGCCCAGTCACTATTCCTGAGCTAGTAATAGTTGAAACATCTTCACCTTTTCTAAATTCCTCCTTATGAACAATTAGACCTGTTTACACCTCCTACTACTTTTGGGTGGTATATCCATCCTGACCTCCAAGGGCTCATATTGACCTTCCTAGATGATTCATCTCCAGCTAAGAACTCACTCTGTTTCCTAAGAAAAGTTTATTCTCCCTCCAGCTAATCATCTTGTCTTCTTTTATTTTGTTTTTATTTTCCCATTTTCTCTGCTCTTATAGTCAGACTGAAGTAGAAGTTTCAAATCAACCCATTCCTCCTCGATTTCCTGAGGAAACTTCATTACTTGGGATGAATTATCCAGGCACAGGCCTTTGAGTTATTTTTCTACCTCAACCCAAGAAAATGGCATATTCCCTTTACCTTGAGAGTTTCCATTCTTGCCCATTCCATTCCATTCATTTATTAATAAATTTACTAATAAAATTTTCCATCTTTTGTGAGTGGGATTTGCAATCTGGTCCTCTAAAATCTAAGGCCATGGTCAAAATTTATAAAACAAATCCAGAACCACTTAAGCCCACATGATAGGGCTGACCCTTGAGTCTATAGACAAGCCTCACAAATAGTTGTGCCACAGTTTTCTCTCTTGTACTCAAAACAATATAAAGTGAAATAAAGTTTCAGACAGTTAACTTAACACTGCCTACCTAGAGCTGTCAATAATAATGTAAAGCCATAACCTTGTCTACTATCCAAGCCATTATCTTCTGGTCTGGATCATCACGATAGTTTCTAATTCATCTCCGTGTTTCACTTCTTGTCTCAACAGTCCATCTTCTACATAGCTGCTACATAGTGATCTTTTAAAAACTTACATAAGGTGAAAGGATGCTAACAAGAAAGTGAAAAGGCAACTCACAGAATGAGAGAAAAATTTTATAAGTCATATATCTGGTAAGGGCCAAGTATGCTGAATATATAAAGAACTCCTACAACTCAACAATAAAAAAGACAACTCCATTTTAAAGTGGGGAAAGGACTTGGATAGAAATATCTCCAAAGAAGACATACATATAAACAGAAAGCACATGAAATAATTCTCAACATCCTTAGTCATTAGGGAAATGCAAATTAAAACTGAAATGAGATAGCACTTCACACTTACTAGGATGGCTATGAACAGAAAACAACAGTGTTGTCCATGATGTGAAGACACTGGAACCATCATACGTTGCTGCTGGGAATATTAGATGGTGCAACCACTTTGGAAAAGAGTTTGGCAAAAAGTTACATGTAAAGTTACCATATAACTGAGCAATTCCAGCCCTAGTTATATGCCCAAGAGAAATGAAAGCGTATGTTTATATAAAAACTTATATGTGAATACTTGTAGAAGTAGTATTCATAATAGCCAGAAAGTGAAACAACCCAAATGCTCAACTGACGAATGGGTAAACAAAATGTGGTATATACACACAGTGAACTATTACTCTGTCATAGAAAAGAAATAAATTACTGTTACATGCTGCAACATGAATAAACTTTGAAAACATTATGATAAATGAAAGAAAATAGACACAATAGGCTGTATGTCTATTTATGAAATGTCCAGTATAGGCAAATCCACAGAGACCAAAAGTAAATTAGTGGTTGCCAGGGGCTGAGGGGAAGGTGGAAGGGAGAGTAACAGTTAAGAGATATGGTGTTTTTGTGGAGGAATGATGAAAATGTTCTGGAATTTGTGATGACGTATATGCATGCATTGTGAAATGCTAAGAACCAGTGAAATGTACACTTTAAAATACTAAAGTTTATGTTATGTAAAGTATACCTCACTTTTTTAAAAGACTTAAATCAGATCATGATCTTCCACTGGTTAAACTTTTCAATAGCATCCTGTAATACTCAAATAAAATTCAATCTCCTTACCTTACAAGTCCCTAGGTAATATGATTTTTACCTCTTCTATGTCACCCCCCATCATTTCCCTCACTATCTCTCCCCCATTTACATTACATTGCAGGCTCACTGGTGCTCCTACTTCCAACTCTTCCAAGGTCTTTAACTTAACCTTTCTCCTGCTTGGAGTATTCTCTGCCTAGGACTTCTCCTGACTGTCGTTCTCTTATCATGGAGGTCTCAGGCAAAACCTCTTTAAGGAGGCCTCCTTCATCATCCTTATCACTGTCTATCATATTAGCTTGTATTATTTTCTTCATAGTACATATTACTCTCTGAAATTATTTGTTAACTCTCTTCTATGAAAACATACATTTTCTGAGGACAGAGATTTTGTCTGTCCTGTTTGCTACTATAACCCAAGTGCTGAGAACAATGCCTAGCACAGAGGAGATGCTAAAAATATAATTTTAAATGAATGAATGAGAGTTAATATTTGTACGTTGGACATTTGGATATTTTGATGGTATTTGGTGCTAACAGAGCTGATGGTTTTGATTCACATTCCTGGATGCATTGAGGCTATAAGTATAGCATCTAGGGAGGGTGTAAGAAATAGGAAGGTTGGGGAAATGTTTTCAAATTTCTCAAAGATAGGGTTCTGTAGTTGTAGAAACTATTTTAAAATGTCCAAAGCTTATGGAATAAGCTACATGAATCACTCAAAGTAATTCACGATTCTGTTTGTTCCCTGAGATGAGAGTTAAGGTGCACATGCTTAAACTGGGTGCATTGGAAGAATGTATCCAAAGTATACATTCCTCTAGGTCATGAGGCAGCGTGGTGAGGCAGCACAGCGAGGTGTCCTGTGACTGCACTCAGTCCAGTCTTGGGACTCGTGTTGTCTTCCTGGAAAGGTGCAATAAAGAACAGAGCCCCTGTAAACCACAGAGAACAAGAAACATGTGCTTCAGGGCTCAGGAAGAGGGCAAGCTGGGAGAGAAGGGTGGCAAGAAAGCCTTTGAGAATGCAATTAAGAAGCAACCATGCATGTGCCAGTGTTGGGATGTCAGGGCAGGGGGAATCACATGGCTGATATCAGAAGAGAAAATGAGGATACCAGGAGCTAGAAGACACCCTCTGAAGCAGACACCCTAATGGTTCTGTGAAGGATCTGAGTCCTGGGGTCTCCATATTTTACTAATAAAGACAGATCCACACACTGCTATTTTGTCATGATGGCCCAGCGAAATGTGGGTTAGTCAGATAACATAAAGGACAATGCTTTATTCTCTTATTCAAACGATGAAAATATCCTGTTTTTATTCTGAGATGATCTGTGAATCATATACGACATAAATTAAGTGGAAACAACATGGGAAGGAAAAACCATCTGTCACTGTATATTTTAGAGAGTTTAATGATCAGGCAACAGAAATCCTTACCTCTAAACTAAGCCAGGTAGAAAAAGAATGTGAAGATAGTATATGTTTAGATTATCAAATAAGGAGAAAAGTTATTGAGGCAGGAAAAAAAAGAGAGAAAAGATAATGCTTTGAGATACATATATGTGTACCGGTTTGAACAATGAATGGCATGCAATACTGCAAGTGAAAGTGATTTTTAGAAAGTTTAAGAAACTGAGCAGAACATAATGTAGCCCAGCTTACCCAGATAAACTGAGGAAATCATTATCTAGGGATGTCTTAGGTCACAGATCAGACACATTTCAGGTTGTTAAGAAGGAGACTAGTGCTGACTCATACAGGTTGAATTTCCAGAACAGCCTGCTAGGTGGCCTCCCCTGTCAAGCCACCCTGTCACTCCATCACCTACCTAATCTGCTTGAAACAAGTTTTTAATCACCATAAAACCTTCTACACCTCCCCATGTCTTACTAAGTCAACTCTAAACGCTGCCTGGCTCTTCAGCCCCATCCTTCCTATTCAAACCTCTGTCTTAGTACTCCCCAGTACCTCTTTTTCAGGCCTACCTCTCCACTGTCCTGCCTCTGGACCTTTGCCCAAGATACTGCCTGTGTCTGACATGTGTGCCATCTTCTCTCTGATTAGTCAAATGTCATTCTTCTATCAAGATCGAGCTTATAGTTTAGTTCCACCATGGGTCTTTCCTAATTGTTCATTTCTGTTAACTCCTAAAACCCAATTGCTCAATTCTATTGTCATGTTTTATTCATAATTGCTTTACATGTATTAGTGCCAGGAAATAAAAGAAAGAGAAGAAAGAAATTTAAAAAGAGAAGAAAGAAATTAAGAAAGAGAAGAGAAAGTCAAGAGGGAACTCCCACTTTAGATTCCAGTTTGGAGGTAGGTGCTGCTGGAAGGATAGAGTTCAGCAGAGCTGTCCTGGGAGCCTTGGGTGCAGGAAAGGAAGTAGGGTTGGTTGTAATGAGCACTCTGCTTCCCATGTCACTTAGTGATACATTTTTAAATAGATTTTTTTAATGCCAGTTTTAGGTTCAGAGCAAAATTAAGTGGACAATACAGAGAGCTCTCATATACCCATTTCCCCAACACACATACAACCTCCTCCACACCAGCTGCACTGTGTCTGCACTTCTGACCTACAGAAAACTTCTGACCTTCAGAAAACTTCTGAACTATGTGAGATAATAAATGGGTGTTGCTTTCATGCTACAACGTGGGTGAACCTGGAGGACATTTGACTAAGTGAAAATAAGCCAATCACAAAAAAAGGCAAATACTGTACTATTTCACTTACATGAAGTATCTAGAGTGGTCAAATTCACAGAGATAGAAAGTAGAAGGGTGATTGCCCTAGAGTCTGTTAACTACCATTTTATTGTCACTTCTGTGAGTTCAGTTATTTTAGGTGCCACATAAAGTAAGAACGTGAGATATTTATCTTCCTGTGCTTGGCTTATTTCACTTAGCGTAATGTTCTCCAATTCTAGCCAAATGAATAACACTACAATGAACATGGGACTGCAGATATTTCTTTGACAAGCTGACTTTGAATTTGGGGGATAAATACTCAGAAGTGAGGTTGTGGGATCATATGGTAATTCTGTTGAGTGTTTCGAGTAGCCTCCATCCAGTTTTTTATAATAGCTGTACTAATTTACATTCTCACCAACAGTGTACAAGGGTTCCTTTTCTCCACATCCTTGCCAATACTTGTCATCTTTCATCTTTTGACAGTATCCATTGTTACAGGTACAAGGTGATATTTCACTGTGGTTTCTCTAATGATTCGTGATTTTGAGCATTTTTTAATATATCTGTATGTCTTCTTATAGAAATGTCTGTTCAGGTCATTTTTATTTTTATTGCCCTTTTTATTCTTAATGGTTTTTTTAATTTAATTTAATTTTAAGTTTTGGGATATATGTGCAGGGCAAGGGGAGCCACATGGCTGACATCGGGAGGGAAAATGAGGATGCCAGGAGCTAGAAAGGCACCCTCTGAAGCAGACACCCTAAGGGTTCTGTGAAGCGTCTGAGCCCTGGGGTCCCCATATGCAGGTTTCTTACATAGGCAAACATGTGCCATGGTGTTTTGCTGCACCTATCAACCCACCACCTAGGTATTAGCTATTTATTCTGATGCTCTCTCTACCCCTGTGCCCCCAAAACAGGCCCCAGTGTGTGATGTTCCCCTCCCTGTGTCCATATGTTCTCATTGTTCAGCTCCTACTTACAAGTGAGAACATGTGGTGTTTGGTTTTCTGTTCCTGTGTTCATTTGCTGAGGATAATAGCTTTGAGCTTCATCCATGTCTCTGCAAAGGGCATGATCCCACTCCTTTTTATGGCTGTGTAGTATTCCATGGTGTGTATGTACCACATTTTCTTTATCCAGTCTATCATTGATAGGCATTTGGGTTGTCTCCATGTCTTTGTGTTGCGAATATTGCTGCAGTGGACATATGCGTACATGTATCTTTATAATAGAATAGTTTATTTATATTCCTTAGGGTTTATACAAGGTAATAGAATTGTTGAGTCAAATGGTATTTCTGAAACTGCCTTCGCAATATTATAACTGAGGAAATTATGCCAGTGAAGGAAATCAGACCTAACCAAATCCATCTTGCTTCTAACCTGTAAGCTGTCCTTGTTTATTTCTGGGCATAGGCCAAACTAACTTTGGGAAGGAATTCAGTTCATGGTTTGACTCTGAAACAAAATTGATAACAGTCCTTTCCCAAAAGACCCCCTTCTTGCCTGGGGTCCACTCTGCCTTTGCAGGACTAACAAATTAGCTACAAGATTAGATATTATCTTGTAATATCTAATTTATTACATTTAGGGGTTATGCAACCTCTGGCTGCAAGAGTCTGAAGTTCCCCAAATGGAAAGAACATCACTATTGTAAAACCTAAGATCAGTGCTTGAGATATTTTGTAGACCCTGTACTCGATGGATCAGTAATCTAACTCAACAAGTAATCTAACTGGTTGAGTTAGACCCAATCTAACTGGTTGAGTTGGACCCAGACTGGTAATCTAACTCAACCAGTTCTGCAATCCCACCCAAAGACAGAAGACAGCAAGAAAAACTCTCTTCTAACGCCTATGATTTCATCTCCAACCTGACCAATCAGCACTCCCCACTTCCCAATCCCCTACCCACCAAATTATCTTTAAAAACTCTGATCCTCGAATGCTCAGGGAGACGGATTTGAGTAATAATAAAACTCCTGTCTGCTGCACAGTGGCTCTGTGCGAATTACTCTTTCTCCACTGCAATTCCTTTGTCTTGATAAATTGGTTCTGTCTAGGCAGCAGGCAAGGTGAACCCATTGGGCAGTTACATTTCTGGTTCTAGATCTTTGAGGAGTCATCACACTGTCTTCCACAATGATTGAACTAATTTACATTCCCACCAACAGTGTAAAAGTGTTCCTGTTTTGCCACAGTCTCGCCAGCATCTGTTTTTTTTTACTTTTTAATAATCACCATTCTGACTGGTGTGAGATGGAATCTCATTGTGATTTTGATTTGCATTTCTTTAATAATCAGTGACATTGAGCTTTTTTTTCATATGTTTTTTGACCACATAAATGTGTTCTTTTGAGAAGTGACTGTTTATGTCCTTTGCTTACTTTTTAATGGATTTTTTTTCTTGTAAATTTGTTTAAGTTCCTGTCAATGGTAGTTTAATGGGAATAGCATTGAATCTATAAATTACTTTGGGCATTATGGCCATTTTCATGATATTGATTCTTCCTATCCATACACCTGGAATGTTTTTCCATTTGTTTGTGTCCTCTCCAATTTCCTTGAGCAGTGGTTCATAGTTCTCCTTCAAAAGGTCCTTCACTTCCACTGTTAGCTGTATTCCTAGGTATTTTATCCTCTTTGTAGCAACTGTGAATGGAAGTTCATGATTTGTCTCTCTGCTTGTCTGTTATTGATTATAGGAATGTTTGTGATTTTTGCACATTGATTTTGTATCCTGAGACTATGCTAAAGTTTTTTTACCAGCTTAAGAAGGTTTGGGGCTGAGATGATGGGGTTTTCCAGATATGAGATCATGTCATCTGCATAGAGAGACGGTTTGACTTCTCTTCCTAATGAATACTCTTTATTTCTTTCTCTTCCCTGATTGCCCTGGCCAGAACTTCCAATACTA
The DNA here is from genome assembly GCF_030222135.1 of Aotus nancymaae. NCBI lineage: Eukaryota > Metazoa > Chordata > Mammalia > Primates > Aotidae > Aotus > Aotus nancymaae. The sequence continues at coordinate 53,400,780 of NW_026988431.1, read as the reverse complement.
TGTTGAATAGGAGTGGTGAGAGAAGGCATCCTTATCTTGTGCTGGTTTTCAAGGGGAATTCTTCCAACTTTTTAGCAATATATCTTAAGTGTCCAGAATTATGAAAAATAAGAAACTTACCACATGATGTTCCAGATAATGGAAACGTGCAACTTCTCAGGTACCCATTCCAGACCTACTAAATCAGAAAGTCTGGATGGAACCCAGCCATCTGTTTTAATAGTACTCCAAGTGATTAAGATGTGCAGTAATGTTAGAGAATCACTGCTTTTGGGCACTGGAACTTTTCTTAAAAAGTACTCATAATATGACACTATTTCTATAATAAATTACATACTTCCTTACCTTCTGGAACAGAATGTGCTAAACATAAAGTGCTCTTTTCTCATGGGTCCAGTCACCATGGTGAACATCATTTCTTGCCCAGTGCCATTGTAACAAGCAGCACTCCAGACAGAACACCCAGGCGCCATGCTGCCAGGGCCACAGTCCATCTGGTCACCTCATCTGGGCAACTGACTGCAACTGTCAATGTGGGTCCATTCAGCTTTGATTGTTATCTATAACAATATTGGAGTTCTTCACTTGGGGATTTTAGAAGTAATTCAAGGGCCACTTGAAACTGGCTGAACCACAGTATAAAAGAAAACCGATGAAGTTCAGGAATTATACCCACACCTAATACTGCAACAAACACTGTGCAGAGGCATTCTGGTATCATATTCCAATGTCTCTTCACAAAAGAAGTGGCGGAAAGTTTTAGGAAATGTTTCTGTTCTTAACTGTATTTCACTTCCTAGATTATCCAGGCTTTACTGACCCTCCTTGAAGTAACACACTCTGTTCTTGTCCCATATCAGTTTGCCCAAGAATGATTGCTTTCTTACAAGCCATTTAAAAGAATTCTCAATTCTTTTAAAACTGCCATCACTCACTGATTCACCAAAAATTGAATAAATAATTATTTGTTCTTATTACTGTTTCATAAGTGTATGTATAGCTCACATTTATTTCTATATTTAATATTAGAAGTTTTTGGAGTCTTTATTTAGAAGTTTAGGGATTCTTTTGTGACCAGAAATATGCCTTAGGAACTTAACTCTTGTAAATATCAATTACCCTATAGTAAAATTGGTTTTGTTTTAGGTCATTTTGCTTAAAGTCAAAGTTTGCAAGAGCCTCTTGACATTAAGTGAGGACTTACTGTATACAACATTCTGCAAAAGGCAAAACTATGGAGACAATAAAAAGATTAGTGGTTGCCAGGGCTTTGGGAGGGAGGGAAGAGAGATGAATAAGTGGAACAAAAGGGAAATTTTAGGGCTGCTAAACTATTCTGTATTATACTTTGATGGTGAATACAAGACATAACATTTGTTGAAACCCATAGAACTAAACAACACAAACAGTGAACCCTAATGTAAGCTATGGACTTTAGCTAATGATAATTTATCAATATAGGTTCATCAACTATAACAAATACACCACACTAATGCAAGATGTTAACAATAAGGCAAATTGCCAGAGGGGCAGGGTGATATATTATATAGGATCCTTCTGTGCTTTCTGCTCAATTTTTCTGTAAACCTAAAACTGCACTAAAATATAAATATTAATTTTTTTAAAAAGTAAAGAACAGAATGAGCTATATAACAAAATGCTGTTTTTATAACTGAGACGTGCACAGAAAACAACAAAACACATTTTACAAAAACACATACAAAAAGAAGCTATTCATTAAACATACTAGAATTGTGGTCTCTGGGGAAGTGGTAATGGTAGTGGAGTATGGCAGTACGATGTAATTAGCAAAATAAGAGGGGAATGTTGACGTTACTGGAACCAATAATGACAACATACCATGAACTGAATTTGATCAGATCTCTCCCGTGAATTTGAAGTCCAAAAAGAAAAAAAAAATTGGGGTGGGGGGACAATGGTTCTCAATTTGGGCCAGGATATAGAGCTTAGAGAAGTTTAAAAAGAATACACATGCTTCAGATATATTTCATACCTACCCCATTAGAAACTCCAGACTTGGAGCCCAAGCTTGCGCATTTTGCAAAAGTTCCTATATTAGCCAGGACACTTTTAGCTACAGAAATCCAGCTTGAGTAAGTATAAGCAATGAAAGGGACTATATTGGTTTATACAACTTGGAAGTCTGTGGTGTAGTCCAGCTTCAGCAACAGATGAATCCAGGAGCTTAGGCAAAGTCCTCATGTTCTCTCACAGCTGCCTGTCTCAGTCTCTCCTACTGCAGGCAGGTTTTCTTCCATGTAGAGAAGAAAATCCTTGTTGACCTTCCTTGTTATGTGGTCACCTCTGCTCTCTGAGGGGAGAGAGAGGAGTGAAATGGAGCATTGTAACTAACAACCCTCAAGGGCCAAAGGAATGCAGTAGGAGTTCCCCAAAAGAAAAGATAGATTAAGCACACCAAACTAAAGATAATCATCATATCCTCCCAATTTAATTCAGAATAACTCAAACATTCACTTGTAGGACACACTGGATTTTCATGATTTAAAAAAAAGAAAAAGAAAAATTGCTGGAAACATTTCTGTGTCCATCCTCCTCTCTTGCTCAACCTAGGCTCTCCTGTCATGTTCTGTCTGGAAACTCAACCATCCCCTGTCCTAGGAATGTAAAACATGCTGTGTGTCTGGCTTATAGCGTTCCTTAGTAGGCTTGGAATTTTAAAAATGAAGTATTTAGGGCACCTGGATGTGCTGTGTTTTTCATATATATTATCGCATTTAATTCTCACAACAACACAGATAACATGGTCAGAGAATAAAAAGTGAGTTAGGATTTGAACCCAGGCTTTGAATCTCCAAGTCTCATGCTTTGTCCAATGTGCAACAGCTTCACAGATAGCATTAATAATAAAAATAATTATTATAATAAAAATTGCTGATAGTTTTTAAGTCCTTTCTATGTGCCAGGCAATGTTTTATAAATATTATCTCGCTAATCCTCACAACAGGCTATGAGGAAGATATTATTTCCCCCATTTTATAGATGGGAAGACTGAAGCTCAGATAAGTTGTTATCCTAATCACATAGCTAGTAATGGTGGTGCAAGGATGTAAAACTAAGTGCATCTGAGAAAAAGGCCAATTTCAAAAGGTCACATAATGTATGAGTTCATTTATATAGTATTCTTGAAATAACAAAATTAGATAGAGAACAAATTAGCAGTTGCCAGGAGTTAGGGATGGTAGAGGTGGAGGAGGAAGAGTCACTACACAGGCATGGCGATAGAATAGTCCTGTGTTTTGATTGTGGCAGTGGTTATGTGAATCTACATGTGATGAAATGATATAGACTCCTGCACACGTATAGTACCAATAGCAGTTCCCTGGCTTTGATGTTGTACTATAAATACAAAAGATGTAATCAATGGCAATTAGGGAAACAAGATGGGACCTCTCAACACCAGACCTTTCTATACCTTATTTCATCATTTGAAACTGAGACTAACTGTTGAGCCAGATATAACCCCTTGGAAACTGACATGTCTATACAAAAGTAAGAAATTATTATTATTGGTAGTACTAATATGGAAGTAACAGTCCTCTAAGAAGATAATTTCAAATAGATTTTGCTTCTGGCTACTTATTTATTTATTTTGAGAGACATGGTCTCACTCTGTCATCCAGACTGGAGTGAGTACAGTGGCACGATTATATGTCCCTGTCACCTCTAACTCCTGGGCTCAAGCAATCCTCCAGACTCAGCCTCCCAAATAGTTAGGACTACAGGCATTTTTCACTACACCCAGCTAATTATTTATTATTATTTTTTACTTCTGTAGAGACAAAATCTTGCTATATTGCTCAGGCTGGTCTTGAAATTCTGGGCTCAAGCAATCCTTCTGCCTCAGCCTCCCAAGGTGCTGAGATTGTAGGCATAAGCCACCATGCCTGGCCACTTCTAAGTTTTTTATGCATAATAAATCTAGGTAACTTGCTTTGCTCCATGTGTGTGTACTAGACTCACTTATGCACCTCAGTAGATTTGTATGGCCCCACCTTCCACTCCCTACTTCTGCTACTTGAACTACCATCTCCTATCTCTTAACACTACTTATTCAGGCTTTCTTGGGAATGAGGTTGAACCTCAGCACAGTCTCCAGCAGAAGGATTCAACAGATAAATTTCTTCTCCTCCTGCCATGGTCTGTCCTGGGCCCCAAGGATTTTGTATGGCTTACCCAGAGAAGTTCCATGTAACTGAGCAAGTTGTATTCTTTGTGAGTTTGTGACCAGCTTGATAACACACCACACTGTATTTTCTTTCCTTCCTTCTTTGCCTCATTTCCATTTTCTCTCACCTTTGCTGCCCTGGGATTACACTTTCAGTAAACTTTTAGCAGGTAAAGTTTGCCTCAGATTTTGTTTTCTCAGGAACCTTGGCTAAAACAATGTGTGTTTCTGAAAAGGTATGCTCAAATTGTATTTTGTTAAATTGAATTATATTTTAAGTGCACATAAAAGGATTTTCTGCTTAAGACTTTTTAATGGAACAAAAAGCTTTTTGTTCATATAAATAAATTATCCTGTCATATTTACTTTTTTTGTAAGGCTAGATTTTTTTTAATCTAAACTTGCTAGGTTATCTACCTCAGTTTGTTTTCTTTTTAATGGGAAATTCATTTAACAGATAAATACTACACAGATTAACAGTGTAAGCTACACAGATTTTAACCCATAGAGTAAAATATATAGGATCCCATCAAGTTTACAGGGCACAGAAAAATGACTGGTACTGAAATAAATACAATTTCTAAATACATATATATCTATATATATGCATAATATACGTATATATATTTATATACATATTTTTAAATGCTCCTCCCAGTAACAATGAGCACACTCAATGCCCAAATTTTGAATTCTAATACCATTCTGTAGTAAATAGAATCAGGAATCCTTAGAGAAATGGCTGATTCTAGGGCTGGGGCAGGGAAAATGTGAGATAGAGCATCCTATAATGCTCAAAAAACAAAAGTATGAGGGCGTTCAAAGAGATATGGGAGCCAGTGTGAAAGTGCTTCCAAAACAAACCTGAAAAGATTTGAGGGAAAGACCAGCCTGACCAACATGGTGAAACTCCATCTCTACGAAAAGTACAAAAATTAGCCGGTCATTGTGGCACTTGCCTATAATCCCATCCACTCAGGAGGCTGAGGCAGGAGAATTGCTTGAACCCAGGAGGTGGAGGTTGCAGTGAGCCTAGGTCGTGCCACTGCACTCCAGCCTGGGTGACAGAGCAATACTCCATCTCAAAAAAGAAAAATAAATAAATAGAATAACATAGTGTTGGATTATAACCCAAAGTATAGAATAAATGTCCAGGAGTCCATGCCGGTTTAAAAAATGATTAAATAAATAAATAAACAAGGGAGAAGATATAACTCTTCTATCCATTGGAATTCCAAACAATTTTTTAGATACTTTTCTTCTAAGAGGCGAAGCTGAATCCGTTTTTCCCCCCTTAAGTGTAGGCTGAATTTAGTAATTTACTTCCAAAGAATGGAGTATGGACAAGGAAGGAGAGTTACTTTACAGTGGAGAAACTGGACAGATAATACGTTAACCAAGTGACCAAAGTTAACACAACCAGTGTTGAATTGAATTGGTAATATTTATTCGTGATATGATACGACAAGGATGATACTTCATCTCTGTGGTCATCCTCCCCAAAACCTATCTCCCCAGTCTAAGCAGAGAAAAAATCAAATTGAGGGACATTCTACAAAATACCTCACCATCACTCCTGAAAACTGTCAAGGTCATGAAACATAAGGAAAACCCAGATAAAAGCAGGCTGAGGAGGCATGACTACTAAATGTAATGTGATATCCTAGACAGGGTCCAGAACAGAAACAGGACACTTGTGGAAAAACTAGTGAAATCCAAATAGAGGTTGGCGTTAATAGCAATGTACCAATCAATGCTGGTTTCTTAGTTTGTGACAAATGTACTTTAGTAATGTAAGATGTTAACATTACCCAAGAGGGAAAACTAGGTGAAAGTTATATGAGAACGCTTGGCATTTTCTTTGCAACTTTCTTGTAAATCTAAAACTACTGTAAAATAAAAAGTTAAAAAAAATGAAAAAGCTCAAACTTACCAGGTGCTTGTATCATTAAAAAAACAGAAACTAGCAAGGAGAAATGTTTCCACAGGTTTCATAGGAGAGAAGAAAATACATATTGCTTATTTTTCACATTAATTATGGTAAACTTCCTTTTTAAGAATAGTTCTATGATGGCATTACTTAAATATAGTAAATGAGCAAAGAAGATAGAGAGGTAAAAGAGGGTAAGAGGCACAGCCAGAGATTAGGGTGAAGGCTGAAGACGCCAGCATGAGGGTTCAGGGCTGCCGAGCAGGCACAGCAAGCTCAGGGAACCCACAGTGGGGGCTGAGCAAACAACCTGCTCAGCCTCCTTCTCTGTCAACACCGACCTTGCCCAACACTGTAACCCAGTTGGCACGAGCTCAGTGATCCAGAAAGAGACATTTTTATGTAGCAGGGAAGTCATTAAAATCTGGAAATGTGGTGTCTACTTCCTCTCCATAGCCCAGATTATCCAGAACTGCCTGGTTCAAAACCTGGCCATTGGTGAGTGGAGAAAAGCTAAGCCACTCAGGGAAAAGTTCTGGCAAGATTCTATTTGCCCTTTTCTCCTGCAGGGGCTCACCATGGTGCTGTCCAATTTTCTCAGATGAAAGGTAATTAGAAATATACAAATTTACAGCATAATTTTCCCTTTCACGGACGGTGGTGCTGATTCATATCCAAAATCTACCTGGGAAAAATAATTATTCCCACTGTTAACACTGATTTTAATAGATCCCTGTGGCTTAAGTGACTACAAATCCTACTCTAAAGGCAAACATTAAATAAGAATTAAAAACATCGCTCACATTTACTTCCACATTTGAAAACAATAATCATATAAAGCCTTAGTTTAAAAATATTTTAGCTGATTTAATTATATCAGGCCAGTGAGACACAGAATAGATATTATTTCCATTTTATAAATGAGAAGGTGTGAAGAACTGAGTAATTCAGTAAATGGTTAAAGAGCTTACAACTAGATAACCCAGGTTAACCAGCCTCAGTTCTTGACACTACCTGCCACTCCACCTGGCTTTCGTGCTGGTCACTTCATACTTTCAGCCTGCCCAGCACTGTCAGGTACCTTTATAAGCTCAAAGTCCAGCTTGAATAGGATGAAGCTAGATTGTGGGAATAGGTTGTGCCTTTCCCACCAGCAGGCGAGCTTAACCTTACAGCTTTCACTGTCATCATGTGTTGTCAAGCAATGGGAATTGACCTTTTTTGCAACTTTACAAAAAACACTCAAAAAACCGTTTACAAAAAGCACTGAGTTCCAGGTGCTGGAATTCCTCCATGTGCAGGAGGTCTCTTATGTGATATTTAAAACTTTCCCCCCAAAATGATATGATGTTTGAGATTGTGAGATTTGTTTTAAAATAATCCATGAGGGAGCAGAGGAAGAAAGGGTTACCAGTGAAACAGGGATGGCCATATGTAAGTAGATATGGCATATGTACATAGGATATAGGAATGGCCTTATAACATAAATGCTGAAGCCAAATGATAGGAAGATCAGGCTTCCTCTACTGTGATTTCCTCTACTTCTGTAGGATTCAAAATTTATAGAATTAAAAGTTAATAAATTAACAAACAAATGAAGAAATAACACCAAGAATAGACTCTGGGAGCAAAAATCAAGTATGTAAAATTTGAAGAACATAACTGTAATCAGTTAGGGCAGGCTAACCCATTTTGATAAATGACCACTCAAATAGAATAGAGGCTTATTTCTCTCTAACAAAATGGTTTGGAGTAGGTATCCAAACTGGAGTGGGAGAGGCTGTGCTCCATGAAGTTGTTCAGGGACACAACCAGACAGGGGTTACGCCATCTCAGTATGTGGCTTCCGAGGTCACTTTGTTACCATCCCAGCCCATGAGGAAAAAAGAAGCACAATGCCCAGTCTCTTGAAAGCACTGTTTAGAAGGGCATGTATTATTTCTGTTCACATTCCATTAGCAAGAGCTGAGTCAGATGAAACATTTAGCTGCAAAGCAAGCTGGCCAATGTGGCTCATGGTTTGACAGACCAGTTATAGCTGCAGTGGAAGAAAGCACAAATTTTGGTGGAGAACTAGCTGTCTCTGCTACAATAATCTAATAAATTTGGCTATTAACATAGGCAGAAATCAATTTATCATAAAGCTTATGAAACTTAAACTTCTGGGCCTCTCACTTATAGGGGTCTCTTCCAAGGGCCCGTGAGGGCTCTGTATTAGTTACCAATATTTATATAACAAATTACTCTAAACGTACCAGCTTAAAGCAATAAATGTATTATCTCACACTGTTTCTGAGTCATTAATCTGGGAGCAACTTATCTGAGTGGCTCTGGCTGAGGATATCTCAAGAGGTTACAGTCAGGTTGTCAGCCAGAGCTGCAGTTATCTGAAGGCTTGACCAGGGCTGGAGGATCTGCTTCCAAAATTGTTCACTGACTTGGTTGTAACCTGGAAGCCTCTGTTTTTCACCACACAGGCTTCTCTTCAATGCTGTCTGAGGATTCTGACAACATGTTAGCTGTGTTCTCCTAGAGTGAATGATTTAAGAGAGGTCGAAGTCATCATGTCTTTTATAACCTAGCCTCAGAAGTGACATATCATCACTTCTACTATATTCTAGTGGCCTCACAGACCAACTGCAATACAGTATGGAAGAAGAACCATACAAGGGCAAGAACATCAGGAGAGGGACAATTGTGGAAAATCTTTATAATTGGAGGCTGGAGCACATGGTCATATGTTTTTGTAACATTTGCAAGAGTAAGATATTTCTATAATATTTTTCTTAACAAGCATGTTGCCCAAATTGTATAAGCTTTTGGTCCTGCAAAACATGAATCCTTTTCCTCTGTTATCTTGCCTGACACTTTTTAAATGGCTTTAGAACTTGGTGAAACTATTCCACAAACCAAAGTTATAGTAACTAAATTCTGAAGGGAATGAAGCACTTTTTAAAAAATGTTTGTTTGGGTTGCTTTTAATATTATCTAGGTTGTACACTGTTGATTTATTATCAATCCTGGATGAGAACTTAGGAGATCTGGATTCTAATCCAGATTCTATCTCTAACAGACTAAGTGGTCTTCCTTTCATAAGATGCAGCCTGCTTTCCAGGCTGGCTTTTTTGTCAGTAATGAGGGTTTGCATTCACTGACTTATACAGGTCAGCTCTTTAAAATTCTATGAATTAATAATATTTCTCTCTATGCCTCAAATTCCTCATCCGTAAAACAAGGATAACAGTACCTACATTATAGAACTATAGTGATAATTAAATAAGGTAACCTACAGAAAGTGCCTAGAATATACAGCAAGCAGCAAATGCTCAATGTTAGCTATTCTTACTATTTTACCCCTGGAAACTCAGCGACCTCAGGAAGCCTATTTTGAATGCTTTTATAGTATCATAGTAATTTGTAATTTCAGTTTTCATCTTGGAAAATTGTGTCCATTTTTGTAAGTTGGCAAAAGACAATAGGAAGCAATGTCAAGGATATAGAACATTTAGAACTCTCATACATTTATCAATAGGAGTATAAATTGGTGTAATGACTTTGGTAAAACATTTGGCAGCATATCCACTTATGCTAAACATGTGCATAGCCTATGATAAAGCAAATTCTCTTCTTGCTACCAGAAATTAGTGCTTACGTCTACCAAAAGACATACATAAAAATGTTTGTGATAGCTTTATTTATAACAAGTGAAATTATTCATAAAAGAGAAACAACCAAAATGTTCTTTTACAGTAAAATGGACATAGTGTATTCATACAATGGAATGAACATAGCAATGAAAAGAACAAGTGTCACCAAAATGATGTTGAGTAAAAGAAAAAAGCACCAAAAATGGCATATTTTATAATTCCATTATGTGGAGTTCAAAGTCAGGCAAACAAATTGTGCTGCTCTCAGAGGTCAAAATAAAGATTACCTTTGGGAGGATACCCATTGGAAGAGGGGCAAGGGAGCCTTCTGTGGTGCTGGAAGTGTTCTATACCTTGATCTGAGTGGGGGTTTTATAGGCATATACATAAGCAAAAATCAATGAAGCTTTAGATTTAAGATGTATACTTTTTATTGTAAGTTGTACCTTAATAAGCCTTTTTTAAAAGTTGGTAATGGTATAAAGAAACACACTGCTGGATAATGATTTAGATTTATTCAATTGTTTCATTTTAGCTAATTGTTACAATTAGGGCTACTGGGCAGCAATTAGTGAACAATTATTTTACTCCCTATCATATACTACCCTATTAATTGTGTAAATTGTTCACTCATTTTACAAATATTTAAGCACCAAGTACTCTGTTACGTGATAGGACCATTAACAATGCACAAGATAGTCATAGCTCTTGCCTCCACAGTACTAGGTCCATTGAGGCAAGATAGAAAAGTAAATCAAGTGTCACAATTGCATGTCACAAATGAATTATAGGGAGAGTGGAAGGTACCTTGCCTGCTATTAGACAAACAGCAACAAAAGCCCAGAAGAAAAAGACTTGCTGAAGAAAATAATATCCAAGTTAAAATCAGTACCTTTAGAGAGAGATAGAGTGTAATTTTATGGCACACTATTCCACAGACTCAAGAGAACATGGCATCTTCTAGGACCTGAGAAAAGTTCAATATGGTGGACATAAAGCATGTTGGAGAGGGAGCAAGGAGCGCAATAAATGATGCTAGAGAAGGCAGCCCATGGAAGACACTGCAAGCCCTATGAAAATGGTAAAGGCATTCCATGGACAGTGAAAAAACATGACTCAACATGAGATCTGGATGTATTAGTCTGTCTTCAGTGTGAAGAATGAAATGGAGGCAAGATTGAAGGAATAGAGACTGGCTGGCAGGCTGTTGCAGGAAGCTAGACTGGAGACAACAGCATCTAAAACTAAGACAGTAGAGAACAATTAAGACATATTAATAGTTTGAAAGTAGAAACAGTAGGGCTCGAAGACTGACTAAGCAAAAAAGAGATTGACAGTTGATGTCCAGTTTCTGGCTTGAGCAACCCTGTGGACAGTGGTACCATTCACCAATACAGGAAATACAATGAAAGAGAAGTTTGCTAATTTGAGATATTTTGAGGAGGTAAGAGTAGGAAGCTGATGAGTTCTGTTTTATCCATGCTGTGTTTAAAGTGCTTGGGCAACACTGAGTTAGAGATCTTCAGACTGCAGCTGGTGCTTAGGAGAGGTGACTATCCTAAAGAAGTAAATTTGGAAGTCGGCATTGTGCAGGCATTAATTAAAGCCATGTAAGTAGAGGAAATCTAAAATCACTCTGAATAATATGTAGAGTAAGAAGAGAAGCAGATTAATTAATTACAGACCACTGAGGAATCTTCATCATTAAATGATCAGCAGCTGAGAAAGAGGGTCCCTTAAAAAATACTGAGGAGAAACACAGAGAATGAAGAAAACCAGAAGACTATGTACATAGAAGCTAAAAGAAGAGAGTGTTGAAAAAAAAAAAAAAGTATTAGGTGGGCAACAGGATCAAATTCTACCAAGAGGATACACAGGGAAAGTCTTCACAAGAGCAGTAGCAGAGAACGTCTATGCCAAATTTGAGAGGCTAAGGACTGTATGGGAGGTCAGGTGATCAAACATCCACTCCTGCCCACCTCAAAACTGGGGAATCTTATTCCCCTTGATGTTGATTACTTTAGAAACATATTAATTAGAGTCCTAGTTTTAAAAATAGTACATTCTCACTAATTTAAGTGGAAAGGGATTTATTACAGGGTATTGGTTAGCTTACAGCATGTCTGAGGGAGCCCAGGAACCAAGCTTGAATGTTGCATAGCCATTGACTACACAGCCAGGAGACATGATCAGCCACACAGCAAGGGAACTTTCCAGCTGATATGTTCCTGCTGACACCACCTGCTGCTTGATACCTATGAATCCAGGATCTGGTCACCAGAGCCTCTCCAACAGCTGCAGTAGAAAAAAGCCTCTATGACTGTCCCTGCCAGAAGAACCATGTGGCCTCTGCCTTGTGATATTTACTTCTGCCTGCCAAGTCTGTTGGGGGATGGGGGATCTGCCAGCAGAAACCATGAACAACCCTAACTGCAAGAGAGAGTCTTGGAAATATAGTCTTGCTTTCCAGCTTCTAAAGCCCAGGAAGCCATGTAACAATGGAATTGGAAAGGCGTGGAACGAGCCAACCAGTAATATTTGCTGCTGTCCATCCCTTTGATTCACCATCCATTCACCCTTCTTCCCACGTCAAAATTTCAAACTGCAAATTGCAACAACACATTCTTGTCTTTCATAATGTAATTATTTCTTACACACACCAAAAAAGCTACATTCATTGTCTCCCTTTGAGATACAGAATCTCATCAATTACTCCATGTATCTTTGGGTAATGTTTTTTTTTTTCCTTTTCATGATAAATCACAACTCAGTGTTGATAATCTGAAATCTATAGACTAAATTGTAAAGTTAAACACAAATGAAAAGAGCAAGGGGAAAAAAGAACATAGCAAGGAAGAAAATAAGGGTAGATACTATAGACCATCAGACCATAGCTAGGATTTATAACTTCCTTCCTCAACTACTTATTCTATGCTCCCCTTGCCTTCAGACAGAAGCTTAAATGAATCATTTATCTGATGAGATTATCTAAATTTCCTACCTAAAAGGCCTTTTATGACTCTGACATATAGATTCCCAAGATTTTGCATTAGCTTTTGTCACTAGACATGGTAGTAGCAGAAGGCAAATGATGCCCTAGATTCCAAATATACTCCTCCTGGCATTCATTGTCTGGTAGAAACTCTTCCCCTTTTAAACAAGAGTCAAGCACCCCAGCCAATATGTGCAATTTTTCCTTCTCTTGTTGACGAAACATGAGGAGTCCAAAAGGATCAAGTATGAGCCTCCACCCCCAGTTCAATGTAACCACTTTAGTGTCTCCTGATGGACCCATTCTTCCCTTGAAAAATAAAAATGTCAGACAAGCAGAATTAAAAGTTACAGGGACCGGAAACAAGAATTTGGGGAGTGGGTCATTAGATTTAGTGGGAGATGTCACTCCTACTTCACATCCATTTGTTCCTGAACCAATGTATTGTGGCCATGGAAGATGATATGCATTTATTGCATCCTGAAAGTTAGCACTACAACCCTGCAAGGTCATATTGCCCAGCTGGTACCTAAACTAGGTCTCCCAATTTACCTTCTATCTTTCTAAATGCCTTTCTACTTCTGGGTGATGGGATACATGGTGAGACTGGTGAATTTCAACATAATTAATTATTTCAATGCTTTACTTCATTTGCCAATAAACAAATTCCCAGATCAGAAGCAATTGTTAATGGGACATCAGTGAATTAGTTAGTAGATCTATGGATAATGACGCAGGTAAGAATTTTGCATACAGGGAAAATAAACCTATATCTATAGTACACACATGTTGCAGTGAGAAAAAACTGCTGCCCTCTCCATGATGGAAGCAGATCTGTGTAATCAACCTGCCACTAGATGGCTGGTTGACATTCCAGGGCTTGGGTCGGACCAGGGCCTCAGATATTGGTCACTGCAGCAATTGTAATAGGTACTCAAGAGTTGAATTAGCCAAATAAGCCCCAGTGGGGGTTAAGTCAATGTTGAGTCTATGCATAAACTCCTTCCCTGCTACTGTATGAACTTTTAAATGAGCCCTTTTGTCCACTTAGTCATTGAGAATCTCTTCTACTGAAGGAGTCATTTGACAAGTGTCCTCATGGTACCCTGTTATTTTCATACTCCGGGCACAATTTAAAAGTGTCTCTCTAAGCTCTTCTTCACCCATATCTTCTTGCCACAATCTTTCAATCTTGTTCTTTCCATGACCTGACTTAGCCCATGAATCAATATAAATCCATACCTCAGACCATCTCCTTCCATACAAAATCAACCACGAGATGTTCCTTCCAAAGCACACATGTGCATCTGCTTACCAGAAGCTTATTCTATGAGAAAACCCTCACAACGGTTTCTTTTTCCCTGCGAAGAGGAAGCATGGTCATCTGCTGGAAGTGAACAGGAAGGTGACAGGATCAGAGATTTGAGAATTCAGTTTTAAATTCACCTCTCATGAGAGTGGTTGATTTGGAAAACAAAGAAAGGATTAGGGGGCAGTTTTGAAGATGCCAAATTATGTGGTTATCTGATTTTTCTCCAGAAGCCTACTGTAAGTCATTGAAGACACAAAAACCACCACAATGAGCAAATGCAACATGTTTATTGCAACCTCAAGACTAGTCATTCACCTGTGTTTAAAAATAATCACTCATTTACAAATCAAGTTACTGGTAATTCTAGCTAAATCAAAGTTATTATTTAGATATTAGATTTTTAATAGCAGTTTTTATCTAAGGCATAATAGTAATTTATAAAAATTATTTTTCCAAGTAAGTACTATTTGGAATAATCACTATCTTAGCCTGTTTGTGCTGCTATAACAAATTGCCTAAGGCTGGGTCATTTATTTTTCGAAAATTTATTTCCTCACAATTCTGGAGACTGAGAGGCACAAGATCAAGAAGCCGGCAGGATCGCTATCTGGTGAAAACTGGTTCCTCATAGATGGTGCTGTCTAGGTGTTGTCATATTGCCAAAGAGTGGATGAGAACAAACCCACTCCCTCAAGCCCTTTCACAGGGCCCCAATCACATGCATGAGGGCTCTGCCCTTATGACTTAATCAGCCCCTAAAGGCTCCACGTTTTAATACTATCATATTGGTGATTAAGTTTCAACATATTATTTATTCAGACCATACCAATTAACTTACAAAATCAATAAAATCAGTTGATAATAATAGTTGCCTGTAGGGAGGGAAACTAAGTGACTGAAGGACAAGAGTGGAAGGAGATTACTTTCACTAAATACCCCTTTGTAACTTGAATTTTATGCCTATAAATAATAAAATAATACCTATAACAAGCCCTTTGATGTGTCCTGCTTTACCCACAAGTACACCCCTCTGCCAGGTGCTGACAGGGCAAGTCTCTATGCAACTGTGATCTGCCCTACACCTACACCAAATGACACCTAATTGGTGATTTTCTAAGCCATTTGCCCAACATCAGCTAACCAGAAAGATATTTTCCAAAATACCTGTGGTGAGAATACAGATTACTTATTTTTTTCCTTGTATTTTCCAAACTTTCTATGATGCACATAGTCAGGGAAAATTCATCATAAATCTTTTGTTGTGTATTTGTTCATTCATCTTCTCATGCATTTGACCAAATTTTATTGAGTGTTGTGTGTGGATGTGTTATAGAAATTCATATGTGCTGTGTTCTAGAAAATACAGAGCTAAAAAGAGAAAGCCTCTAGTTGCCTTGGTTTCTTTTGAAGGAAGCAGAGTGTAAATAAGGAATGATTTCTACCTTCCAGGTATTTACAGACAGATATATAGAAAAGCACCTAATAAAACAGAATGATTTAAAAGCTATATGCAACTAGCAATGTGCTATGGGAGTCAGAGGAAGAAACAATCCTGTGCATATCAGGAAATGTTTCACTGAACAAAAAGGCATCTGAATCAAGCTTTGAAGGATGATTAGAATTTTAGAGAAGAGAACAAGATGGAAAGTGCATGTTGCATTGAAGAAACAGCATGGGCAAAGGCATGAAAACGCATGACAAGTGCCTGAGTCTGTTCAGGGTGCTATAAGAAAACAGCACAGACTGAGTGGCTCATAATCAACAGAAATATATTTCTCACAGTTCTAGAGACTGGGAAGTCCAAGATCAAAACACTGGCAGATTCAGAGTCTGATGAGGGCTCACTTTCTTATTCATAGAAGACATCTTTCAGTGTATCCTCACATGGTGAAAAGGATGTCTAGCTCTGTGGGGTCTTTTCTTTCAGGGCACTAATCCCAATCATGAGGCCTCTATCTTCATGACCTAATCACGCCCCCAAAGTTCCCACGTCCTAATACCATCACCTAGAGGGTTAGGATTTTTATATATGAATTTTGGGGAGATATAAGCATTGCAGCAAGTTCGGGAAGATGGTCACTGTCCAGTGAGATAAGAATGCAGTGTGCATGGAAATAGTTGTGGGAAAGGATGCCAGAAAGGAATGGATGAATCATACTGCCTTGAAGAGTGAAGCATGTACAGGGAAGACACTGAAAGCTTGTGAAAAGAAAGGAACAACTTCCACTTCTGTTTCAGGACAATGTCATGTTTTAGGTAGGATGATGACATTAAGATCACAGGCTTTGAAATCAAGCATACCTAAATTTTAACCTTTTCTTGTACCCGCTAGCAGTGTCATTTGGGGCAAGTCACTTAACTTGCTTGTTTCTTAATTTCATCTGGTCAGACTAGAGTTGACAAATGAAAGTAATCAATACTCAAACGACACATAGTAGATGCTAAATAAATTATAGGCATCACTCTTTTTATGGCAATGTGGAGGGTGTATTACCAAGGTAAGAGATTGAGTGCACAGGCTATTCCATGGACTGATGTGGAGTCTTGGTGAGAAGTGTTGAGGGCCCAAAATAAATAATGACTGTGGGAATAGCAATGAGAGAACAATCATAAGATATTGGCATCTAGTGGACAGAACTAGGGATCCCACAATATATAGGACAGCCCTCAACAACAGGGAATTCCCCAGCCAAAAATGGCAGTAGTACCAAGATTGAGAATATTAGTGGAAAGAGATCAGAGAACAAGTTATATGACCTTTCTTTCCTTAGGAAATTTTTTTTTTTTTGAGATGAGGTCTCACTCTGTTGCCCAGGATGCAGTGCAGTGGCTCAATCTTGGCTCACTGTAACCTCCTCCTCCTGCGCCCAAGCGGCCCTCTCACCTCAGCGTCCAGAGTAGCTGGGACTACAGGCACACACCACCCCGTCCAACTAAGTTTTTGTATTTTTCGTAGAGACAGGGTTTTGCCACATCGCCCAGGCTGGTATGAAACTCCCAAGCTCAAATAATAATAATAATCCACCTGCCTCAGCCTCCCAAAGTGCTGGGATTACAGGCATGAGCCACTCCCAAGCTCAAATAATAATAATAATCCACCTGCCTCAGCCTCCCAAAGTGCTGGGATTACAGGCATGAGCCACTGCGTCCAGACCAATAATTTTTTAAATTATTTAAAAAGTATTTTAAAATATTTGCAATATAATAAACAGACACCTACATACTTACCACCAAAATTTAATGCATATTTATAACATAGTCCTTTTACATCAAGGAGAAAGAGATAGAGCTGTGAGTCCAGATAATCCTTGAGAAGCACTCCAGCCCTCTGTGACTGAGAATCAGTTGTATCTGATGGAAGAGTACTTACATATCCTCAGGTAAAGATCTTTCATTTCTCCTTCACAGAAACTTAAAATGTAAATTTTCTGAAAGGAATAATTTGTTAAATTAAGAGTAAGAATTTTCTATTAGGCTCATTAAACAGCAGTATTAACAAATATCATTAAGATAGCATTATATCTGGGAAAGGAAGAGAAATTGAAGTATTATATGATAAAAGCTTTCAGTAAATGGGGCTTAACACTTCATAGGGACTGCATAGTCTTTAATTAAATGGAAGCAGACAGGAGAACTGTCTACTCTTAAAAGCCTCTCATAGATCCATCAAAATCTGACATTGGGCCGGGTGTGGTGGCTCACGCCTGAAGTCCCAGACTTTGGGAGGCCGAGGTGGGTCCGTCACTTGAGGTCAGGAGTTCGAGACCAGCACGGCCAACGTGATGAAACTCCATCTCTACTAAAAATATAAAAATTATCCAGGCACGGTGATTTGTGCCTGTAATCCCAGCTACTCAGGAGGCTAAAGCAGAAGAACCGCTTGAAGCAGGAGGCAGAGGTTGCAGTGAGCTGAGATCATGCCTCTGCACTGCAGCCTGGGCCACAGAACGAAACTCTGTCTCAAAAAAGAAAAAAAAAAAATCTTACATTGGCAAATGATTCGGTCTCAGTGCCTGCAGTCTATATATTTTGCCATGCATGTGATTTCCCCCATAAGATGCCACAAATATAAATTAAAAAATCAAGTGGTTCCTTCAGGCTTTTAGTGAGCATTACCACTATGAGATACGTGGAGATGTACAGACACAGGGAGGTCAGACAGGCTTACAAACCAGCCAAGGCACTGTTCCCATAGAACGCTGCTTCAAATTCACACCACAGCATGGATACGACACCTACATGCCAAGATCCTTTGGGCAGGTGGTACTACAGATGTAAAATCTGCATATGTCAAGGATTCATTGTGCCTTTATTAAATCATAGCACCTATCATGGCTTCTGTGATGGTTAATTTAATGTAATGGTTAAGGCAGTTTGACTGGGTTAAGGGATACCCAGATAGCTGGTAAAACATTTCTAGATGTATCTGTGAGGATTTCTGGAAGAAGGGCATTAGAATCAGTGGATTGAGTAAGAAAGATCCACACTCACCAGTGTGAACAGCTATCACCCAGTCTGTTGAGGCTCAAACAGAACAAAAAGGCAGAGATACAAGGCTGGGCCCAGTGGCTCATGCTCACTTATAATCCCAATGCTTTAGGAGGCCAAGGCAGGACTATTGCTTGAGGTCAGAGTTCAAGACTAGTATGAGCAACATAAAGAGACCCCTGCCTCTACAAAAAAATGAAAATAGCTATTGGGATTGCTAGAGTCCAGGAGTGCAGTGAGCTAGGATCATGCCACTGCACTTTAATCTCAGTGACAGAGTGAGAACCTGTCTCTAAAAAAAAAGCAGAGGTAGAACAAACTCACTTTCTTCCTTAGCTGGGACATCCATCTTCTCCTGTCCTTGGACACTGGGCCTTTGGACTCCAACTGAGACTTGTGCCATTGACTTCCCTGGCTTTCAGGTTTCTTAGATGGAGCACCACCAGCTTTCCTGGACCTCCAATTTGCAGACAGCAGATTATGGGACTTCTCAGCCTTCATAATTATAAGTCAGTCCCTCATAATAAATTTAGTTCTATATATCTGTGTGTATACTATTTGTTCTGTTTCTCTGGAGAATCCTAATAGAGCTTCCTTCTTTGATCCACACCTGCCTAGGTACTCAGATCTTCTATTTACATGTGTATTTGTGATATGCATTTTCAACCAGCTACCTCAGGCAGAGTTTTTTGGGGATTATTTTATGTCTGTGGTTTAACATGCCCATGTAACTATCTAAAGGTCTACTGTTCACTACACTAGTCAATGAGCCACATATGGTTACTTAGCACATGAGACATGGCTAATCTAAATCAAGGTATGCTGTAAGTGTAAAAAAAAATAGGATTTTGAAGACTCGGGGGAAAGGGAAAATATCTCATTAATTTTATTACATTGATTACATGTTGAAATTATTTTAAGTATCTTCAATTAAATAAAATATACTACTAAAATCCATCTCATCTGGGTTTTTGATTTTTTTTAATGTACCTTCTAGAAAATTTGTAAAAATGTAACTTGCATTATATTTCTATCTGTAGAGCTTTCCCTCCACACTTAGACATTTTAGGATCAGATACATTCCATTTCAGACATACTTCTGATATGATATACACGGTGTGGAACTGAACATTCAGACAACATTTTGTGCAGTGGCGCAATCTCGGCTCACTGCAACCTCCACCTCCTGGGTTCAAGCAATTCTCCTGCCTCAGCCTTCTGAGTAGCTGGGACTACAGGCGCATGCCACCATGCCCAGCTAATTTTTGTATTTTTTTTAGTAGAGACGGGGTTTCACCATGTTGTCTAGGATGGTCTCAATCTCTTGACCTCATGATCCGCCCGCCTCAGCCTCCCAAAGTGCCAGGATTACAGGCGTGAGCCACTGGGCCCGGCCTCTTTTTTACTTTTTGAGATGAATTCTTATTCTGTCCCCCAGGCTGGAGTGCAGTGATGCGATCTCGGCTCACTGCAACTTCCACCTCCCGGGTTCAAGCAGTTCTCCTGCCTCAGCCTCCCGAATAGCTAGGATTATAGCATGCCATCATGCCAGGCTAATTTTTGTATTCTTAGTAGAGATGGGGTTTCACCATGTTGGCCAGGCTGGTCTCAAACTCCTGACCTCAAGTGATCCACCCACCTGTACCTCCCACAGTGCTGAGATTACAGGCATGAGCCACCAGGCCTGGCCTGTTTAATTTTCTTTATGTATTTATTTTTACCACATGCAAGTATTACCTTATAATCACCATAAATCACAACTTAAAAACAATAACAACAGAGTTAGTTACATGAAAAACACCCAAAATTACATAAGTAGTTTTTTGTATCTCCCTTGGACATAGTCTGTGTTTTTTCCAAAGTTCTGCAGAATGTACTGATATTCTAACTATAAAATTCTCTGTTACATCATCTAAAAACAAAGCTTTATGTCCATATAGTCAATAGGAACAAGTTAATTATTTGCATTCCCAGGGTTGTGATGCTAAAAATAAACTAAACTCTCCAAAATCCAGATCTCTTTTTAATGAAAAGTTTTGATTCCATCCTAATGACTCTTGGTTCAAACTGCTAACAAAAGATAAAATGGGCTGAGTTAAATTGTCTCTTATTTTCTCATCTCAAAACTCCAAAGAATGTGCCATGAGTTGGGAAAATGCATGTTTTTTTTAAAAAGCAAAGAATCTAACAAGTCATGAAAGGATTAAGTCACCAGATAAGAAAGGACTGTCTATGTGCAATGCTGAAGTTAAGGTGTTAGGAAACAAAGCAGGCAAAATTCACCCTGGGTCTAGAGTCCAAATTCACCCAGAAACAAGCCTCAGACAAATTGGTTAACGCTATCTGCACTCATCTGTAGCTCCGTCAGTTACACTAGCAAATTACCTTATTAATGAATAATAAGCAAACAGATCTAGGTCACCTACATTTCCTTTCTTGGTGAGGTAGGTCAACCTTAGGGTTCTAAAGTCCAGATCAGAAATTGTTTTGAAGAAGTCTGAATCAGGACCTAGGACTTAACGCAGCCATCAAAATCTGGTTTAAAAATGTTCTCTCCGTCAGCTTGATGTTGGTTCAAAGAAATGGCAGACGTTACGGAGAATTTTAAAACAACTTAATAACAACTTGCTGACAAAGCCACCCTTTTCCCTTTAAGACTTTTCAGCATTCATTTATTTAACTTGATATTTTCTGCAAAAAATTTTAGGGATAGGAGAGTTTTCAAGACTATCCATAGCAGAATGCACAGCCTCTGCACATAGCTCAAATCTCTCTCCAATTGGCCTAAATATTACATATTTGCGGCTTTCAACCAGGGTTGGATAGGTTTGGCCTGAGTACTGTAGTTTGGAAAATCTGCCACAATGATTTGAATACATGGAGTCTGCACCTATTTACCTCCAGTGTGCATACTCACAGAAGTACACACACTCAGGATTTATGTTACTATATCTCAGGCTTTATCCTATTCCATTGTAGTGCCTTCTCATGATAGAATAACACCACTGAACAGACTTTATCAAGCTTGAATTTATTCCTTGAAAAAGGTGAAGATAGGATCTTTCTTTCTGTTGCCCAGGCTGGAGTGCAGTGGTGCCATCCTGGCTCACTGCAGCCTCAAACTCCTGGGCTCAAGCAATCCTCCCAACCTCAGCCTCAAGAGTAGCTGGGACTGTGGGTGTGTGCCAGCCAAGCCCAACTGATTTCTTAAATATTTTGTAGAAATGGGTCTCACTATGTTGCCCAGGCTGTTCTCAAACTCTGGCCTCAAGCAATCCTCCCACCTCTGCCTCCCAAAGTGCTTGAATTACATACAGGCATGAGTACCATGCCTAGCCAAGCTCAATTTTCTCAGTTTGTAAAACAAGTCATATTGAATAGGCTTTTGTAAAATTACATGTTTACTCACCTTGAGAATGATTTGTTATAAATTCGTCATTCAGTTATCCTGCTAACAGCATCCTTTACTTTTTTTTTGAGATGGTCTCAATCTGTCACCCAAGCTGGAGTGCCATGGCATGATCTCCACTCACTGCAACCTCTGACTCCTGGGTTTAGGCAATTCTCCTGCCTCAGCCTCCCGAGTAGCTGGGATTACAGGCACGCACCACCGTGCCCAACTAATTTTTTGTATTTTTTTAGTAGAAACGGGGTTTCACCATGTTGACCAGTATGGTCTCGATCTCTTGACCTCGTGATCCACCCGCCTCGGCCTCCCAAAGTGCGAATTACAGGCGTGAGCCACCGTGCCCGGCCTGAGTATGTCTTTTTGGCATACTTTTATTGTCTGTATAGATGTTATTTTACTCTTCTCTTTTTTCTTGTACATCCCTAATCCAAAAATCTGAAATCAAAATGCTCCAATATCCAGAACTTTTTGTGTGCCAACATGATGCCACAGTAGAAAATTCCACACATAAGTACTTAAGTACTTAACACAAACTGTTTCATGCACAAAATTTTTTTTTAAATTTATTCTCTCTCTCTTTTTTTTTTTTTTTCTAAAGATGGGGTTTCACCATGATGGCCAGGCTGGTCTTGAACTCCTGACCTCAGGTAATCCACCCACCTCGGCCTCCCAGAGTGCTAGGATTACAGGCGTGAGCCACTGTGCCTGGCAAAATTATTTAAAATATTGTTTAAAATCACTCTTTTGTGATGTGCCTAAGGTATATATGAAACATAAATTAATTTTGTGTTGAAACTTGGGTCCCATTCCCAAGACATCTCATTATGTATATGCAAATATTCCAAAATCCAACATAATCCTAAATCTGAAACACTTCTACTTCCAAGCATTTTCGATAAGACATACTCAACCTTAAGAACTTTGTGTGGCATCCTACCTCAATATTTTTCTCTTGCTCATTTTCATGTGAATTTAGTTTCCAGAACTTGAAGAAGGAAGGTTGATTCAAATAGCTTTTATAACCTTGATTGTTAAAAGTACGGCAGCGCACTGTCAGAGATTCCCTGACTCTGTTCCCCTCTCTCACTTTAGTCAGGGTCTTCTCTTTCCTTCTCCATTGTTCCTATCTTGCTACATTTTGACTTCAGTCTCAGCCATTTCTTCTCACTATGAGGCCGTATCCCGGAAGTGAAACCAGTGGGCCAGTTTCCAAAGTTCATGAGATTAAGCCACTCAGGATCCTATAGGCCTTCCCTGAAGATTCCCCCAGTTTCCTAGCTCTTCCATGCACTAACTATGTGACCTTGGAAAAATTGTTCTACCTCTCTGGGCCTCTATCTCCTCATTTGTAAAATGGAGATGAAATAATAACATAATGAATTTTCATCTAAGGTGCTTAAAACATTGTTAACATTAAGTGAGCACTTTCTGAAGATTTGTTTAATAAATAAAATATTTATCTAATTCTTATCTACTAATTGACCTGGAAGTTGTAGAAGCTCTCAGGTAAACTGATCTCAACCATCTGCCTCCTGAGTGCTTCAAGGAGCCTATTCAGGTGTTAGCCATACAGCTTTAATTTACCCTATCAACATAGTTCACATTATTTGGGGGATCATTTTTTTGTACCATACTGGGAGATTGAGGCTAGAGATTGGGGCTGTGTGGGTGTGTGGGTGTTTTTTGTTTATTTATATGTTTTTTTATTTTTGTTTTTATTAAGAATAGTAAAATTTAAGTGTATGATATAGTATTGTTTACTATAGGCACAATGTGTATTTTTATTTTGTTTTATTGATGCATAACAGATGTACGTAGTTTGAGTGTCCATGTGGTAATTTAACACATTAGTATAGTTTGTAAAGATCACATCAGTGTACTTGAGATATTGATCATTTGAAATATTTGTCTTTATTCTGGAAACATTCAAATTACTCTTTTCTAGCTATTTTGAAATATACAATAGATTATTATAAACTATAGTCATCCTACTGATGTATCTAATAGTAGGTCTTATTTCTTCTATCAAACCATATATTTGTACAGTTTTACCATTGATTAACTTCTCTTCATCCTCCCATTACCCTTCCCAGTCTCTAGTAACCATCAGTCTACTCTCTATCTTCATGAGATCCCGCTTTTTTAGCTCTAACGTATGAGTGACCACATGCAATATTTGTTTTTCTGTTCTTGGCTTATTTCACTTAACATAATGACCTACAGTTCCATCCATGTTGCTGCAAGTAAAAGGATTTCACTTTTTTATAACTGAATAATATTCCATTGTGTATATACAGCACATTTTCTTTATCCATTTATCCACTGATGGATGCTTAGGTTAATTTTAAATACTGCTGCCATAAACATGGGAGTGCAGATGTCTCTTTATTAAATTGATCTCCTTTCTTTTGGATATATACCCAGTAGTGGAATTGCTGGATAATACGGTAGTTGTATTTTTAGTTTTTGGGGGAACCTCTATACTGTAGTCCATAGTGGCTGTACTAATTCAGATTCCCACCAACAGTGTATGTAGGTTCCCCTTTCTCCACAGCTTCACCAACATCCGTTATTCCCTGTCTTTTGGATAAAAGCCTTTTTAAGTGGAGTGAGATGTTATCTCATTGTGGTTTTGGATTGCATTTACTTGATTAATAGTGATGTTGAGTATTTTTTCATATGCTTGTTGGCCATTTGTATGCCTTCTTTGGAGAAATGTCTTTTCAGATCTTTAGCTCATTTTTCAATCAGATTATTTAGATTTTTGCTGGTAAGTTGTTTAAGCTCCTTATATATTTTGATGATTAACGTCTTGTCAGATGGTGGTTCACAAATATTTTCTCCTTTTCTGTGTATTGTCTCTTCACTTTGGTGATTGCTTCCTTTGCTGTGCAGAAGCTTTTTAGCTTGAAGAAATTTGTCAGTTTTCTAATTTAATTTGTCAATCTTAAATTTGTCAATCTAATCAAATTTAAAAGCTTCTGCACAGCAAAAGAAACTATCAACAGAGTAAACACGCAACCTACAGAATGAAAGAAAACTTTTGCAATCTATGCATCTGACAAAAATCTAATATCCAGCATCTATAAGTAACTTAAAAAACAACCCCATTAAAAAGTGGGCAAAGGATAGGAACAGACACTTCTCAAAAGAAGACATACATTCTGCCAACAAGCACATGAAAAAAACTCAACATCACTGGTCATTAGAGAAATGCAAATCAAACCTGCAATGAGATACCATCTCATACCAGTCAGAATGGCAATTATTAAAAAGTCAAAAAACGACAGATGCTGGCAAGGTTGTGGAGAAAAAGAAACACTTTTACACTGTTGGTGGGAGTGTAAATTAGTTCAACCATTGTGGAAGACAGTGTGGTGATTCCTCAAAGACCTAGAACTAGAAATATCATTCGACCCAGCAATTCCATTACTGGGTATATACCCATAGAAATATAAATTGTTCTATTATAAAGACACATGCATGCGTGTGTTTATTGCAGCATTATTCACAGTAACAAAGATGTGGAATCAACCTAAATGCCCATCAATGATACACTGAATAAAGAAAATGTAGTACATATACACCATGGAATACTATGCAGCCATAAAAAGAAATGAGATTATGTCCTTTGCAGGGACATGGATGGAGCTGGAGGCCATTATCCTTAGCAAACTAATGCATGAACAGAAAACCAAATTCCGCATATTCTCACTGATAAAGGGGAGCTAAATGAGGAGAATACATAGACACACATGGCAGGGAACAACACATACTGGGGCATGCCGGAGGGCAGGGATGGGAGGAGGGAGAGGATCAGGAAGAATAACCAGTGAACTCTGGGATTAATACTTGAGTGATGGGATGATCTGTGCAGCAAACCAGCATGGCACATGTTTACCTATGTAACCTGCACATTCTGCACATGTACCTCTGAACTTAAAACTTGGAAATAAAAATATATAAATAATAAATAAATAAATAAAACAAGAAATCTTGTCTATTTTTGCTTTGGTTGCCTATGTTTTTGAGGTCTTACCCCAAAAATCTTTGCCCAGACCAAGGTCCTGCAGCATTTCCCCAAAGCTTGCTTCTAGTAGTTTTATGGTTTCAGCTCTTAGATTTAAGTCTTTATATGGATTTGATTTTTGTGCATGTTGAGAGTTAGGGGTATAATTTTACTCTTCTGCATATTGTTATCGAGTTTTCCCAGCACCATTTATTGAAAAGAGTCCTTTCCCCAGTGTGTGTTCTTGGCACCTTTGTCAAAGATGGGTTGGCTGTAAAGATGTGGATTTATATCTGGTTCTTTATTTTGTTCGATTGATCTCTGTGCCTGTTTTTATGCCAGTACTATGCTGATTTGGTTAGGATAGCTTTGTAGTAAGTTTCTTTTTCATTTTTATGGGTACATTGTAGGTGTATATATTTATAAGTTACTTGAGATATCTTGATATAGGTATGTAATCTGTAATAATCATATCAGGATAAATAGGGTATCTACCACCTAAAGCATTTATCCTTTGTGTTTCAAAAACTCAGACTATATATAGTTATTTTTAAATGTACTGTTAAATTATTTTTACTATAGTTACCTGTTTGTGCCAGCAAATATTAGGTCTTATTCATTCTTTTTAACTATTTTGTACCCATAAACCAACTCCATTTTCCTCCCATCCCTTCTTACTACCTTTCCCAGCTTCTGGTAACCATCCTCCTACTCTCTAACTTCATGAGTCCAGTTGTTTTAATTCAATGTTGTTGAATGCAGTTTGCTAATATTTTGTTGAAGACTTTTGCATCAATATTCATCAGAGATATTGAACTGCAGTTTTCTTTCTTTGATCTGCCTTTGGTTTTGCTATCAGGGTAATACTAGCCTTGAGGAATGTGTTTGGAAGTATTCCCTCCTCCTCTATTTTTTTGCAATAGTTTGAGTAGGATTGATACTAGTTATTCTTTAAATGTTTAGTAGAATTCATAAGTGAAACTTTTGGGTCCTGGAACTTTCTTCGCTTAAAGACTTTTTTTATTATGGCTTCAATCTCCTTACTTATTATTGATCTCTTCAGGTTTTGGATTTCTTCATGTTTCAATCTTGGTAGGTTGTGTGTGTGTAGGAATTTACGTATTTCTTCTAGATTTTCCAGTGTATTGGCATATAGTTGCTCATAGTAGCTATTAATGATCCTCGGAATTTCTGTGGTATTCATTATAATATCTCCTTTTTCATCTCTGATTTTATTTTTGGGGGTCTGTTTTTTTTTCATAGTCTGGCTAAAGATTTACCAATTTTGTTGACAAATTTTAATAAAAGTTTCCTTTTTGTGTTGAAAAGCTGTTTCATTTATGTTTGTATTGTTTTCTTCAATTTCATGTATTTCTACTCTGATCTTTATAATTTCTCTTCTTGCACTAATTTTGAATTTGGCTTACTCTTGCTTCTCTAGTTTCTTGAGATGCAGTTTTAGGTTGTTTAAGTTTTTGTTCTTTTTTGATGTAGACACTGCCCTTTTAGTACTCCTTTCACTGTATCCCATAGGTATGTTGTGTTTTCATTATCATTTGTTTCAAGAAATTTTTCAATTTCCTTCTAAACTTCTTCATTGACCCACTGATCATTAGGAGCATATTGTTTAATTTCCATATATTTGTATATTTTCCAAAATGTGCCTGTCCTTCTTGGAAAACCTTCTAGGCATTTGAAAGGAGTTGGATGTCGTGATCTAAGTCATATCTGTATTCGGGGGCACTCAAAGCCCAGTAATGCTGTGGTTCTTGCACACTTGTAGAGGTACCACCTTGGTGGCCTTGAATAAGATCTGGAAGAATTATCTGGATTACCAAGCAAAGACTCTTGTTCTCTTCTCTTACTTTCTCCCAGAGTCTCTCTCTGTGCCGAGCCTCCTGGAGCTGGAGGTAAGGTGACACAAGAAACCCTGTGGCCACCACCACTGGAACTGCGCTGGTTCAGACCTGAAGCCAGTACAGCACTGGATCTTGCTCAAGATCTGCTGTTACCATTACGTGACTACCACCTATGTTTGTTCAAGGACCTAGAGCCGTACAGTCAACAGGTGGTAAAGCAGACAGGCTTGTGTCTCTCAAACCATGGGACAGAGCCCTTCCCACTCTTCCCTCTGCTTTCTGTAGGCAGAGGAGTCTCACTCTGTGGTCATTACCACCACAGGCCCACAGGGAGTACTTCCAGGCTTTCACCAGTGTTTACTTAAGGCCCAAAAGCTCTTCAGTGAGCTTATGGTGAATGTTGCCAAGCCTGGGACTCACCCTTCAGGGAATTAGGCTCCCCTATGGCACAGGTCAGACCAGAAATGCCATCCAAGAGCCACATCTGGAATTAAAGACCCCAAGAGCCTTCCTGGTGCTCTACCCTCCTGTGGCCCACCTGGTATCTAAGGTACAAGACAAAGTTCCCTTTTACTTTTCCCTCTGCTTTTCTCAAGCAGAGGGAGTCTCTCATTACAGCCACTACAGCTGGGAATGTGCTGTGTCTCACCTGAAGCTGGCAATTCTCAGTCTCAACCAGAGCTCAGAATACCCGGATATTGCTACTAGTTATTCAGGGACCAAGTGCTCTTTAGTTAGCAAGTAATGATGGATCCTTCCATGGCTAGCTCCTTCCCTTCAAGGCAGCAGGTTCCATTCTGGCCCAGGGTGTGTCTAGAAATGCTGTCCAGGAACTAGGGCCTGGAATGGGACCCTCATGACTATGCCCAGTACTCCATCCTACTGTGGCTGAGCTGGCATCCAAGATGTAAGACAACGTCCTCTTTGCTCTTCCCTCTCCTTTCCTCAAGCGGAAAGGAGGGATTTCTCTCAGACCTGCAAGTTGTGCCACCTAGGGTTGGAGGAGGAGTGTCACAAGCACTCCATTAGCTGCCCTGGCTGGTGTCTGAGTAGGTTATGTGCCCCCCGCACCAGTCTGCTGACTCTGAGCCCAGCTCAGCACTAAGACCCACCTAGGAGTTGTAGTCCTTGTGGCCTAGAATGCCTTTGAAGTTTATTTAGAACCCCAGAGCACTCAGTGACAAGGTTCGTCAGAACTGGGTTCAATGAAAAGTTTCACAATCACTGTGTTCCCCCTCCCCAAGCACACAGATTCTCCACACCACACAGCCACTACTGGGGGACCAGGAAACAGCAATTAAAGACTGTCTTTCCTGAGCTTTTGAGTGCCTCTTTCAGTAATGTGAAGTTAATACAAGGTACTGTGAGCGCTTACCTAGCTTTTGGTTCTTATGAAAGTGTGTGTGTGTGTGTGTGTGTGTGTGTGTGTGTCTGTGTGTGTGTATGTAGATGTCAAATTTGATGTTCCTATGGGGGGTGGGGGAGACAAATAGTGCAGCCTTCTATTCTGCCATCTTACTCCACCCCTCTGCCTGTGCTAAGTGTTAGAGTCAGATGTGTGATGCCTCTAGTTTTGTTATTTTTGCTCAGGAGTGTTTTGGCTATTTGGGGTGTTTTGTGGTTCCATATAAATTTTAGAAGTTTTTTGTATTTTGTGAAGAATGTCAATGGTATTTTGATAGAGATTGCATTCAATCTATAAATTGTTTTGGGTAGTATTGTCATTTTAACAATATTAATTCTTCCAATCCACAGGCATGGAATATCTTTTGTTTGTGTCCTCTTCAACTGCTTTTATAAGTGTTTTATAGTTTTCTTTGTATAGATCTTTTATTTCTTTGGTTAAGTTGATTCTTAGGTATTTTATATTCTTTGTAGCTATTTTAAACGGGATTGCTTTCTTGATTTCTTTTTCAGATTGTTCACTATTGGTGTATATAAATGCTACTGATTTTTGTATGTTGATTTCGTATCCTACAACTTTATTGAGTTTTTTAAATAAGTTCTAACAGGGTTTTGGTGGAATCTTGAATTTTCTCTAAGTGTAAGATTATGTTATCTGTGAACAAGGGCAATTTGACTTCTTCCTTTCCAATCTAGATGCTCTTTATTTCTTTCTCTTGTCTATTGATCTGGCCAGGACTTCCGGTATAAGATTGAATAAAATCAGTGAAAGTAGCAATCCTTGTCTTTCTCCAGATCTTAGAGGAAAGGCCTTCAGTTTTTACCAGAATGTTATCTGTAGGTTTGTCATATATGACCTCTATTATTTTTAGTTATGTTTCTTCTATGCCCAATTTGATGAGGGCTTTTGTTATAAAGAAAAGTTGAATTTTATCAAATACTTTTTCAGCATTTATTGAAATAATCATATGGCTTTTGTTCTTGGTTCTGTTAATGTGACATGTCACATTTATTGATTTGTGTATGTTGAGCCATCCATGGGATGAATCCCACTTGGTAATGGTGAATGATCTTTTTGATGTGTTGTTGATTTTGTGTGTGTGTGTATTTACAAATACATTTTAAAAAATAAACTAGAAAGCCAAATTCAACAACACATCAAAAAATTAATTAGATTATTCTTAAGATATTTAGAACACCAATTTCTGAGGATAAATTTTATTTATCAGGGAAAACAAAGATCACAAGCAGCCCTGGAGCTGAGGAATCTCTTTGATTTTTAGTAAAATTTGGAAGTCCACAGCTTTCTGGTCAACCTTGCACTGCTCTGTAATCTCCTTTTTTTTCTTTTCTTCTTTGTTGAAGATCTTACCTTCCCAGCGTCTGGGCTTCTACAGCTTCTTCTTCTTGAAATAAGTATGAGTAAGATGTTTTAGGATTTTCACATTGCTGGTAACAATTTTTGTGGAGGTGGCAATGACAAATTCCTTGTGTGTTCTTCATAGAAGAACTCAATTGATGATTAGAGATCCAGTCACAAGTAAGGAGCCACTGCCCAGCTGCTTCAGGAAAACCACGCTCTTCCCTCTGTGGCGCCCAGGGAAGGGGGGCAGAATGGTCCTGGGAGTGATGCTGCCTCGCAGTTTTCTCTGTTCTGCCTGAAGGATTTTTGGCTGTGGCTCAACAGCTTTCAAAGCACATCTTCAGTAGGATATATCTATGGATTTTGCAAAGTTCAACCACCTGAGTACCTTCAACTTTGTCACCACCAACTGATTTTGCGTTATAATAGTTGCAAACACCTCCTTTTTCTTTTGAATCTTTGATTTACTGGCTGAGTACTTCCTCTTGAACATGATATTTCTGCAATACATAGCAGATTGAGAATGTCTGCTGATTCCTCTGACAAAGACAGGATTTCAGCTGCAATGAAGCTTCCTTTTCTTGGCCTTTTTGTTACCCTTTTTCACCTTGCCATTAGCATCAGCCTTCTTGGCTTCAGGTTTCTTCTCCTTAGTGTCCGGCTTCTCAACTTTTTCACCCAGCATCTTGCAAGATGGGAAAGAGAACTTGCTAGTACTTTCTTGAGGATTTTTTCTTTTTTGCATCTATTTTCATAAGGGGTATTGACCTGTAGTTTTCTTTTTGTTGTGTCCTTCTCTGATTTGGTATCAGGGAAATGATGGCCTAATGGATTAAGTCTTCTCTTCCATTTTTTTAAAGGAGTTTCAGTAGAATTGGTATTAGTTCTTCTTTAAATGTTTGGTAGAATTCAATAGTGAATCCATGAGGTCCTAGGCTGTTCTTCGATGGTACGCTTTTTATTACAGCTTTGTTCTCATTACTCATTATTGGTTTGTTGAGGTTTTCTTGGTAGGTTGCTGTATCCAGGAATTTATCCATTTCTTCTAAGTTTTCAAATTTGTTGGCATATGGTTGTTTATAATAATCTCTAATGATCCTTTGCATTTCTGCCATCTCTGTTGTTTCTGATTATTTATTTAGCTCTTCTCTCTTTTTTCTTCTTAGTTTAGCTAATGGTTTGGCGATTTTATCTTTAAAAACAAAGAAAAACTTTTCATTTAATTTATCTTCCATAATACTTTTTAGTGTCAGTTTCATTTATTTCTGCTCTAATCTTTATTATTTCCTTCCTTCTACTAATTTTGGTTTGTTTTGTGTTTGTTTTTCTAGTTTCTTGAGGTGCATTATAAAGTTGTTTATTTGAGGTCGTTCTACTCTTTTGAGATAGGTGTTTATGGCTATAAACTTCCCTCTTAGTATTGCTTTGCTTTATCCCACAGATTTTTGGTATATTTTCATTAATTCAAAAACTTTTAAATTTCCTTCTAAATTTATTCATTGATCCAGTTGTCTTTCATGAGCATGTTGTTTAATTTCCACTTGTTTGTGAAGCTTTTGAGGTTTCTCTTATTATTGATTTCTAGTTTTATTCCACTGTGGCCAGAAAAGGTAATTTTTTTAAATTATTTTTATTTTTTTTTTTTAGAGACAGGGCGTTTCTCTGTTGTCCAGTCTGGAGTGCAGTAGTATGATCATGGCTCACTGCTGCCTGAAGCTCCCAAGCTCAAGTGATCCACCCACTTCAGCCTTTGAAGTAGCTGGGATTACAGGCAGGTTGCCACCTTGCCTGGTTAATTTTGTTTATTTTTTGTAGAGATGAGGTCTCACTCTGATGCCCAGGCTGCTTTCACACCCCTGGGTTTAAGTGATCCTCCCATCTCAGGCTCCCAAAGTATTGGGATTACAGGGATGAGCCACCACACCTGGCCAGAAAAGATACTTGATATGATTTCTACTGTTTAAAATTTGTTCAGACTTGTTTTGTGGTCTAAGATATGGTCTGTTCTGGAGAATGTTCCATGTGCTGTTAAACAGAATATGTATTCGGCAGCAATTGGGTAAAATATTCGGTAAATAAGTTTGGCCTGTTAGGTCTAGTGTGTAGTTTAACTCCAATGTTTCTTTGTTGATTTTCTGTCCGGATAATCTATCCATTACTCACAGTAGGGTATTAAAGTCCCCTACTGTTATTGTATTGTGATCTATCTCTCCCTTTAGATATATTAATGTTTGTTTTATATACTTGGGAGCTCCTGTTTTGGGTGCAGAGATATTTATAATTGTTAAATAGTCTTGCCAATTTGGCTCCTTTATTATTATATAGTGACCTGCTTTGTCTCTTCTTAGAGTCTTTAATTTGTAGTCTATTTTATCTGAGATAAGTATAGCTACTCTTGCTCTTTTCAGTTGCATAGTATCTCTTTTTCCACCTCTTCACTTTCAGTCCATGTGTATCATTATAGGCAAAATCAGTTTCTTGTAAGTAGTATGTAGCTGAGTCTTGTTCCTTTCTCCATTCAGCCACCCTATGCCTTTTAATCAGAGAAGTGAGTCCATTTATATTCGGTGTTATTATTGGTAAGTAAAGACTTACTACTGCCATTTTGTATCTTATTTTCTGGTTGTTTTGTACCTTGTTCTTCTTGTTTCCTTTGTTACTGTCTTCCTTCATGGTTAAGTGGTTTTCTCTGGTAGTAGTTTTAATTCATTGCTTTTTATTTTTAGTGTATCTATTACAGGTTTTTGTGTTGTGGTTACTTTGAGAATTATAAAAAGCATCTTACAGATATAAGAAATTATTTTATAGAGATGGCAACTTGGATCACAAAAAATAGAATTAAAAACAAAGAAAAAAGTAAAAAAAATTACATGTTAACTCCACTCTCCTCCCCATTTTGACTTTTAGTTGTCTCAATTTATGTGTTTTAAATGACCTATCTCTTGATAGGTTACTGTAGCTATTATCGTTTTAGATAGATTTGTCTTTTGGGCTTCATACTAGAATTATGAGTAGAATGCAACCAACAATTACAGTAGGAGAGTATTCTGAGTTTGTCCATGTACTTAGATTTACCAGTGGATTTTACAGCTTCAAATGGTTTTTTAGTTTTCTCTTATTTTTGTTTTGCACATTAGGATTTTTTTCTTTGATGAGCTCCATTTCATATGTCTAAGTAAGGTAAATCTGATGATGGTAAATTCTCTCAGCTTTTGTTTGTCTGGGAAAGACTTTTGACACCTTCATAGTTAAAGGATAAATTTGCTGGAGATAGTATTCTTGGATAGCAATTTTAAAAATTCCCTAACTTTAAAAATGTTATTCTACTCCCTGCTGGCCTGTGTGGTCTCCATTGAGAAGTCTGTTGCCAGATGAACTGGAGCTTCTTTACATGTTATCTGCTTATTTTATCATGCCACTTTTGACATCTTTCCTTTGTCCTTGTCCTTTGAGTATCATTATATGCCTTGGACTAGTTTTATTTGAATCAAATCTGTTTGGTGTTCTCTGACCTTCCTGTACCTGAATATTTACATCTTTCTCAAGTTTTGGAAGCTTTTATTTTATTATTTCTTTGAATAAGCTTTCTACCCCATGCTCTTGCTCAACTCCCTCTGGAACACCAGTAATTCTTAGATTTGGTCTTTTGAGGCAATTTCCTATATCTTGTAGCTGATCTTTGTTGGTTTCCTTTTTTTTTCTTCTCCTTTCATTGTGTATTTTCAAATAACTTGTCTTTCAGAGCACTGATTTATTTTTTCCCTCTGCTTGATCCATTCTGCTGTTGAGGGCCTCTAATTTCAGTTCAGCAAATGTTTCTCACAGCTCCAGGATTTGTTTGATTTTTATTATTATTATTTCAATCTCTTTGTTAAATTTCCCTGATAAACTTCTGAATTGCTTTTCTGTGTTATCTTAAAAATCACTGAGTTCCATAAGAATGCCATTTTAAACTGTTGGTCAGAGAGTTCACATACTACCAATCTCATTGGGGTCAGTTACTGGTTCCTTGCTTTGTCCATTTGAGGAGATCATCTTTCCCTATTTGCTGTTGTTTCTTATGGATGTACATCTGTGTCTTTGCATTGAAGGATTATTTATTCCAGTCTTCTTTGACTAGCTCATTTTGGTTTTTATTAGACATATTTGCTTAGAGGTTCTTAACCACTAGATTGCTGCCTCCTTTTTAGTTCTAGGTGGCTCCTTAAGCCCAGCTTCACCTCAATTGTAGTAAACAATCATATCACTGCCCTTCCTAAATTGGGGAAATCCTAAAGAAGATATTTTGGCAGTGTGGAAGGCTGGCTAGTGGTTTGTGCCCAGGGGACCTACGGCATGTTGCTGCTGAGCAATCATTCTCATTTGGCGTCCCCTTTAGCTGAGTTACGGAGCAGAGTTTTCAGAGCTACCTGGTAGTAATGCCTCCTCCCTTTGTCTCTGCCTACTCTCAGGGACATTTCTCCCTTTAGGCACTCATGATGCTTCCTGCGGTTAAGGCAGGCACAAGTCTTCTGCGAGGGAACCCAAATTGGTAGAGAAGCTGGTTGTCCACTTCAATCTCACCTTTTCCAGTGTAGAAACTGTGTTGGGGAAGAATTTTCCCACCCTTACTGCTGGGCCAAATGTGGGGAAGGACATGATGGATGTGGAAGTCTGAATCTCTGTCTTCTCAGTTTTTTCACTTTGCTGTGAGCCCAGTAACTGTCTCTTCTTCATATTTGAGTTCTGGGATATTGCTGGTGATAATCTTGGTGCTGTATATTTGTTTTTAGTTTTCTGTGTGGGAGAGTGACACCAGCTTGCTGCTATGCCACCATTTTGGATCTACATGTTATTTTGGTCTTTAATAAAAGATTCAAGAGAAAGGAAAGCTGTTTAGTGTTATCTTATGAGGAACACAAATGCTCTTCATTTACAGTGTTGAGTGGGAAAAAAGTATTTCTCATTATATCTGTTTAATTTTCCCTTTTCCTTAGGTTTTCTAGGGACTTGGAGGTAACTTTATTTGCATATAATCAAATAAAACTTCTCAACAGCTGATACCACTGGCAAAGGTGGCAAACAATCCATTTAGAAAGTCTCTGGAAAGTCATGCACAGTAGCTCATGCCTGTAATCCCAGCACTTTGGGAGGCTGAGGTGGGCGGATTACAAGGTCAGGAGTTTGAGACCAACCTGACTAACATGGTGAAACCCTGTCTCTACTAAAAATATAAAAATTAGCTGGGCATGGTGGTGTATGCCTGTAATCCCAGCTATTCAGGAGACTGACGCAGGAGAATCTCCTGAACCTGGGAGGCAGAGGTTGCAGTGAGCCGAGATTGCAGCACTACACTCCAGCCTGGGAGACAGAGCGAGACTCCGTCTCAAAAAACAAATAAATGAACAAACCACAAAGAAAGCCTCTGGAAAATCTTTTCTTTAGGTTCAGAGTATTGTTAAAGGATTTTGAAATTTTAATTTTTTACAACTTATGATTTAATGCAGCAAATTTCTATTATCTGTGGTCAGAATACACCACTTCGCTAACCTAATGGATCTTATCTTTTTCTTTTTTTTTCTTTTTTTTTTTTTTTGAGAAAGAGTCTTGTCACCCAGGCTGGAGTGCAGTGGCTCCAACTCTGCTCACTGCAACCTCTGCCTCCTGGGTTCAAGCGATTCTCCTGCCTTAGTCTCCCAAGTAGCTGGGATTACAGGTGTGCACCACTACACCTGGCTAATTTTTGTATTTTTAGTAGAGATGGGGTTTCACCTTATTGGCCAAGTTGGTCTCAAACTCCTGACCTCAGGTGATCTGCCCACCTCAGCCTCCCAAAGTGCTGGGAGTACAGGCATGACCCACTGTACCCGGCTTGTCTTTTCCTTTTTAAGCAATGTTTGTCTGCTTTAGAACATCCAGATACAAAAAAACTAAACAACCATATTTTCAGAATTTATGTTGCCAAAAAGTATTTATCTACATCATTTTAAGATTTGTCTGGAAAAAAATATCAAAAAGAGAAAGCAGGTACTTATGACAACTAAATGCAATGTATGATGCTGGTTTGAATCCTGAACCCAATTCTTTTCTTCTTTTTCTATAATGAATATTTTTTGGAAAATTGATGAAATTTAAGTAATGTCTGTAGATAAGAATTTCGTGTCAATTTTCCTGACTAACATAATTAGACTGTGATTATGAAAGAAAATGAACTTGAAGCACTTGGGGAAGAAACATCATGTCTGCAACTTACTCTGAGAGTTCAAGGAAAGAGAGAGGGAAGCAAGGGCAAACTGTAGAATGTTAACATTTGGGGAATCTGGGTGAAAGATACATGGGAATTCTCTGTACTATTCTTTTACAACTTTAGTGAAAGTCTGAAATTGTTTAAAAAAATTTTTTTAAATAGTTAGGGACTGGAGCAGAATGTAAGGTCAGTGTCCTGAGGATCTCTTTGAGCACTTACAGGATCCCTAAATGGTACACACGGAAAGCAAAAACCTTATTAGCTTAAAAGAAAAGTTGGGGGGCTTAGAGCACCTCACATTTGCCTAAAAAGGCTAATCCAAAATTACTACCTAAAAGGTACTCACTGTGATAGGTACACTGATGTTTAATTCAATAAACTGCCATTCCATATTAGCAGAATCAGTGATATCCCAGTGAGCTAATAACACAGGCCAAAGCCATTGAAAATTGTAGCGGCTATCAGATTAGCAGAGATGAAATTGAGTTATTATGCTCAGTTAGCATGTGGGGCAACAAACACGCTTGTACACTATTGGTGGGATTTAGATTGGTACAATCTGGTATAATCATTCTGAGGAGCAACCTGGTAGTATTATCACATTTTAAAATGTTCATAGAATGTTCTTACCCTTTGACTCAACAATTCCACTTCTAGAAACTTATTCTAAGGAAATAATAGGGCAAGTGCACAAACATGTATATTCAGATATATTCACTGTTTGTCACAGCAAAGAACAGGAAACAATATACATCCATCAGTAGGAGACTGATTGAATAAATTACAGTTTATTTATACAAGACAATATTCTTCAGAAATCACAGAGTATAGATAAATTAACAGAAAGCAATGTCCCTAATATGTTAAATGAAAAAACAGGTTTCAGAATGATATATGCAGTATGATTGTATTTACATTTACCTTACTTGTTATATTAGTCCGTTTTCATGCTACTAATAAAGGCACACCTGAGACTGGGCAATTTACAAAAGAAAGAATTTTATCGGACTGACAGTTTTACACAGCTGGGGAGGCATCACAATCATGGCAAAAGGCAAGGAGGAGCAAGTGACATCTTACATGGATGTCAGCAGGCAAAGAGAGAGCTTATGCAGAGAAACTCCTATTTTTTATTTTATTTTTTTGAGACAGAGTCTCACTCTGTTGCCAGGCTGGAGTGCTGTGGCATGATCTCAGCTCACTGCAACCTCTGCCTCCTGGGTTCAAGTGATTCTCCTGCCTCAGCCTCCCGAGTAGCTGGGGACTACAGGCACATGACACTACACCCAGCTAATTTTTTGTATTTTTGGTAGAGACGGGGTTTCACCATGTTGGCCAGGATGATTTCAATCTCTTGACCTTGTGATCCGCCTGCCTCGGCCTCCCAACGTGCTGGGATTACAGGTGTGAGGCACCATTCCCGGCTGAAACTCCTATTTTTAAAACCATCAGATCTTGTGATATCCATTCACTATCACTAACAGCATGGGAAAGACACCCCTCCATGATTCAATCATCTCCCGCTGGGCCCCTCCCACAACACGTGGGAATTATGGGAGCTGCAAGATAAGATTTGGGTGGGGACACAGAGCCAAATCATGTCACTTGTTTACATTTAAACTGGAAATATTATATAGATAGTTTTAAGAAAAAAATGGAAGGAATGCATGCCAAAAAAAAGAATTGTGGGTAGGTAAGGAGTACAAGATAGATATGCTACACTATAGGTACACTGTAGCTTACTACATATATGCTACATTAACTATGGCAGACTACATATTTGTAAGGACCAGTGCAAAATGAAAATGTGGAGCCCCCAATTTAAAAACAGAATTTCTAAGATGGTGACAGCAGAGTTTTAAGCCATGCATGGAGCTCTCTTTGTCTGTATGAGTCACATGTCCATAAAGCCAGGCCTAACTATACGCAACACTATACCCTTAGATATATGCCGTACTATATACTACTACACTGTAAATTACACTCAGTATGTACTAAGATATACACTACAGTAAGGGGTTATATATCAGCGGTGGGTAGAAACACATGTGGTTTATCCTTCCCTTTCTGTCCCTGTTATTACCTTGGGTACTGTAATAAAGGCAATACAAATTGTATTTAAATTATCCCTAAAGGGAGTTATCATTTTAAAGGTGCCAAGATCAGCGATTTGCCAGAGTACCATTTGGATCACTTCAATGCCACAAGAATGCCTCCAAGAAGACTGACGGAAGTCCAGCGAGGAAACAGATATGTGTGGCTCCAACTACGTTTCAAAACAGAACATGGAATCCTGGTGTGTGGTATTACTAAAGAGTTTTGTAGCAAAATTTAATTACTCTTAAAGAGTTTCCCATGCTAATGAGTATCTCGACAATAAATGCAGGGTAATTTTTTCCTCTTTTCATGTCACAAGTAGAAGCATAAGAAAAAAGTAAGAAGATAAATGTAAAACAACAAGTATTTCTTATCTCTAGGAATTAAATAGCTCTTCTAGGTCACTTGGGTACTGATATTTTTCTACTGCTCTAAATGGTCCTATGACATGCTTGACTTAACGAAATAGTAGTGTTACTAGTTGTTAATTGACTTAATGTGTCTACAAGTTAAACGTTTCCTCTGATGCTTCTATTTATAAGTAGAACTAAAAACCTGGGAAGCCTAATTTGGGATCAGTATGGTAGCTATGTTCTGCCATGTAGAACATCAAGGTTTGATTAGGCAGATCTTAGAGATATAGTCAAAAAGCAAGGGCACAAGACCTTCTAATGGGCTCTAAAGATGGTCTAACACTTACCAGGCTCTTATTCTCATTAGTTACATGAACAGCAACCTTTAACAGGCCCTAATGAAAGTGTTGTGCTAAGCATGTAGGTGAAAGACAAGGGTTTCCAGGATTCAACAGAGTGGGGAAGGAGGAAGAAAAACATTAAAAGATTTGTTGTTAAAGATTTTTTCTGAAGTCCATCATAAGGTAACCAGTGGTAACTAAGTGTAAATAGAACCCAAGGAGCTATAAACCTTTTACTTCATAGGCATCTGGAGAATCTATTGAAATCCTATTCGAGAAGTTCTCCAAAAGACTTCAGGGTTTTGTGTAACATGGTGACAGACTATAAATAGAAATCTGATAAATCCTATGAGGTGTGTATTTTAAGGCTAAATTCCATGCTTTAAAAGGGTCAATCTTACACTGGTTTTTAATTCATGTTACACAATTATAATCATGTACTGTATGTCATGGTAGGTACCAATACATGGTAGGTACCAATACATGGTATCATATGTCACATATAATCTATGCTCAGCAATAAAGAAAAACAACTGATAAATGCTTCAGTGTCTTACTTATGTGAGATTATCCAAGGCAGTCATCTGTTTTAGGACATCAGTCTGTCTTCATTAAAATGATTAAAGACACTTATATTCCTGAGAATTAATTTTTGCCAGTTTGATTAGCACTACTATTCTCACATTTCAAAACAGATGATCCAGGTGTGTGGTATTACTGAAGGTAGAATTATGTCATTTTCACAAATACAAAAAAGAGTTCTATTTAATGCATTTGCCCTTTGTTATTTCCATAAATACTTCCTTTTACCCTAAATATTACAATTACTTTTTATTTTAAATGATTAGATGCATATGTTTCTTACAAGAAAAACTTACTAGCGGTATCCTCCGAAGGCTGAATGGGCTACGACTCAAAAAGTATTGAGGTTGGAAAAACCACCTGATGGGAATATTGAAGGGAAAACGCAAGCACAAAACCGATGGTTGATCTAAGTAATAGTTATACTTTTTCCCAACTCTGAGATATCATGAATATGAAACAATTCTTACAAGTCTTGAACAGGGCAGAGGCATTGAGAATGAAAAGTAGGCAAATGTGAGAGACTCTGAAGATACTTAATCATTACGATTTGGCACTGATTGAGCATGGGATGCAAAAGAAAAGGATGAAAAATCAAAGTTACTTAATGTTTTCAGCTTGAGTAACTGAGTAGCACCACTAGCAGGATTAAGAATGAACAGTTTTCTTTTTTTTTTCCTTGTTTTGATTGTAAAGGAATCCCCCTGAACAGGGTGATTAAAAACAGAGAAGCTAACCTAGTAGTTCTGTTTGTTGGTGTCAGAGATAGTTCCAAAAGGTCAGTCCAGATGGGGCACGAAGCTCCAATCCTCCTGACTGGACCTCTAGGGGTAGGGCCCTGAGAAGGAGGCTAGCAGAAGGTAAACAGAATATCTGGCAAATGGGCTACAATTCAGGAACAGAGAAAGAATAGTTAATGGAGACAGTCTGCCTCTTTGAGAATTGATTCAAGAACAAGGACAAGCTTGATCCTTCAAGGAGCTAGAGAAGGCAGTGGCAGAGTATATGAGATTTAAGTTAACACCAAAAGACTCAGAATACACTTTGCATGCTCAGCAGAGCCAGTCTCAGTGAAGAATGTCACAAAGAAAATAGCATTTGAGAAAACTCAAGAGAAAAACTAGAAGCAGAGAGAATCCCAGGAAAGTAGTGCATAAATCTATTCAGAGAGTAATATGGAACTGGGTATTACTGGCTTGTTAAATGCCGTCTTTGAAATACTAATTATTTGGTACTTTTTTTTTAGTAAGAGATGTATAATAATGAATTTACACATTCATTCCTTTTTTTTTTTCCTTTTTTTGACACAAGGTCTTACTCCTGTCACCCAGGCTGGAGTGCAGTGGTGTGATCACGGCTCACTGCAGCCTCGACTTCCCAGGCCCAAGTGATTCTCCCACCTCCACTTCCCAAGTAGATGAGACTACAGGCGCATGCCACCATGCCTGGCTAATTTTTTCTTTTTTCTTTTTTGTAAAGACAGGGTTTCACCATGTTGCACAGTCTGGTCTCAAACTCCTCGGCCCAAGTGATCCACCTGCTTCAGCCTCCCAAATTGCTGGGATTACAGTTT
Organism: Aotus nancymaae; assembly: GCF_030222135.1. Classification (NCBI taxonomy): domain Eukaryota; kingdom Metazoa; phylum Chordata; class Mammalia; order Primates; family Aotidae; genus Aotus; species Aotus nancymaae. Next base: position 53,358,988 of record NW_026988431.1, on the reverse strand, counting down.
TGAACCACCATGCCCAGCCAACTTGCATAACTTTGAAGTGTTGCATGACATGTGATCTATTACTGTGATGCCTAATTAACCTTTAATTCTGTTCTTACTTAATGCTGAAATCACCTTATAATGAGCTCTGTTGGGCCAGATCTAGTAGTTGTCAAAGCATATTCTAGGAACTGAAATATCATTAGCATCACCTGAGCTCTTGTTAGAAATCCACATTTTCAGAGGCTATCCCAATCTTACTGAAACAGAAACCCTGGAGATGGAGGCCACCAATCTGGTTTTTAACCTTCCAGGTGATTCAAATGCATTCTGAAGTTTGCAAACCATTCCCTTGGGCATTTCAGAACTAGACCTCTTCAGAGATCCAGCTGAGATCACTGTGATAGGCCAGGGTCTATCTAGAATGGTCAACTAGAAATAGCGGGAGTCTACAGCTAGACAGGGCTGGAATCCAACTAGGGTTCTAGCAAATTACTTTGTTAGTGTTGAGCAAATTACTTCGCTTCTTTGCACCTCAGTTTCCTCAAACAGAAAATGGAAATGCCTGCCTTTAAAGGTTGCCATGCGCAGTGAAGTATATATACCACCATGGTAATTAGAAGTGCCAACTCTAGTGTCATACCCAGTTCAAATGGCAGCTACTATGTGATCTTGGGCAAATTACTAAACTTCTTTGTATTTCAATTTTCTCATCTGTAAAGTGAGTATACTCAACTCATAGGGTGGTTGTGAGGATTCAATGAGTTAACATACATATATTGCTTAAAAGACTGACTGCCAGGCCGGGCGTGGTGACTCAGGCCTGTAATCCTAGTGCTCTGGAAGGCCGAGGCAGGTGGATTATTTGAGGTCAGGAGTTTGAAACCAGCCTGGCCAACATGGTGAAACCCTGTCTCTACTAAAAATACAAAAATTAGCTGGTCATGGTGGCTTCTGCCTGTAATCCCAGGTACTCGGGAGGCTGAGGCTGGAGGCGAATCACCTGAACCCGGGAGGCAGAGGTTGCAGTGAGCCAAAATATCGCCATTCCACTCCAGCCTGGGCAACAGAGCAAGACTCCATCTCTAAAAAACAACTGACTGCCACATAAGTGCTTAATTACTATTACCTGCCTATAATGGCAGAAATACAAATGACAATAATAATAAAATACTTTACATAGATAAAACACCTAGAACTAGAATACAGTAGGTGCTCCATATTTGGTAACAACTGTCATCACTGACATAGAAATTTTTTCCATAAAGTATAAGGTTCTAAAAGGTTCCAATACATGGGCATTGCCTCATACTTTGACATATTCCCTCCATTCTAATGTCTTGCATCCCCTCTGAATAACCTGTGTGGATTATATCAGTAACAATTTCCTTGTTTTGATAGTGTACTACAGTTATACAAGATGATACCATTGGGAAAGGCTGAGTAAAGGACATATGGGATCCCCTGGTACATTTTTTTGGAATTCCTGTGAATCTGTAATTAGTTTAAAATAAAAAGTTTAAACAACAAAAAAAAGGAGCTTGCCTAAAATGAAAACTATTGGGCCTGGAGGCTGGGCCCATAATTCTATTTTTCTCCAATTAAATAGTTAAAACTAAGTATATATTTAAAAAAAAAAAAAAAAAAGGCTGGGCACAGTGGCTCACGCCTGTAATCCCAGCAGTTTGGGAGGCCAAGGCAGGTGGATCACCTAAGTTCAGGAGTTCGAGACCAACCTAACTATCATGGTAAACCCTGTCTACTAAAAATACAAAAAAAATTAGTCAGGCATAACTGGGCTCAGTGGCTCACGCCTGTAATCCCAGCACTTTGGGAAGCCGAGGCAGGCAGATCATGAGGTGAGGATTTTGAGACCAGCTTGGCCAACATAGTGAAACCCCATCTCTACTAAAAATACAAAAATTACCCAGGTGTGGTGGCACATGCCTGTAGTCCCAGCTACTCAGAAGACTGAGGCAGGAGAATCTCTTGAACCCAGGAGGTGGAGATTGCAGTGAGCTGAGACCACGCCATTGCACTCCAGCCTAGGTGACAGAGTGAGACTCCAAAAAAAAACAATTAGCCAGACGTGGTGACACATGCCTGTAGTCCCAGCTACTTGGGAGGCTGAGGCAGGAGAATTGCTTGAACTTGGCAGATGGAGGTTACAGTGAGCCGAGATCGCGCTATTGCACTCCAGTCTGGGCAACAAGAATGAAACTCTGTCTCAAAAAAAAAAAAACAAAAAACACTAAGCTAAAGAAAAACTGGGTGACTCATCTCTCTCAATCAAATTAACATCAATGGTTACGTGAGGTGTGGCTCACACCTGTAATACTAGCACTTGGGAGGCTGAGGCAGGCAGAATCACTTGAGATCAGGAGTTCGAAACCAGCCTGGCCAACACAGTGAAACCCTGCCTCCAACAAAAATACAAAAAAGTTAGCCAGGCGTGGTGGCAGGTGCCTGTAATCCCAGCTTCTCAGGAGGCTGATACAGGAGAATCACTTGAACCTGAGAGACAGAGGTTGCAGTGAGCAGAGATCACACCACTGCACTCCAGCCTGAGCAACAGAGTAAGACTCTCACACACACAAAAAAATAAATAACATCAATGTGTAGCCTTTTAATTCATTATCTTTAACAGGGGCTTCAGTCAAAATTGTCTGCCTATAAGAGCAGAAATACAAATAACAATAATAATAATAATAAAGCACTTTAAATAGATAAAACACCTAGACCTAGAATATGGTAGGTGCTCAATATTTGGTAACAATTGTCTCTCCAGGCTCCCCAAGTTATAAGTCAGAAAAGTCTGGCAATGAAAATGAATGAAGTCCCTATTACCTGATCAACTTTGTTCTCCAGAGAAAATAAAGGTATATTATCAAAGGCTCAATGTTTTTCTCTCAAAAAAGCAGCAGCCCAACTGTAACAACAATTATATTTTAGTAAGATTTAGCAACATATGCAATTCCTGAGGCCGGATGCAGTGGCTCACGCCTGTAATCCCAGCACTTTGGGAGGCCAAGGCAGACGGATCACAAGGTCAGGAGTTCAAGACCAGCCTGACCAACATAGTGAAACCCCGTCTCTACTAAAAATACAAAAATTAGCCGGGCATGGTAGCGAATGCCTGTAATCCCAGCTACTTGGGAGGCTGAGGCAGAAGAACTGCTTGAACCCAGGAGGCAGAGGTTGCAGTGAGCTGAGATTGTGTCACTGCACTCCAGCCTGGGCAACAGAGTGAGACCCTGTCTCAAAAAGAAAAAAAGAAAATCCTTTTTTTTCAGCCAATATTACCCAGACTTTTGCTCCAGAAATCAAACATAATCTAAGGTATTCCCACAAACAGTAACAGAAATCATAAGATACATATTATAAAGATAGATTCTATAATCCAGTTTAATGCATAAATCATGAGAATAGTCTAAACTAATTAACAATTATAATTACTTTTGAGATTGCATTTGATCAACCAAAATCCTGTGTAAGTCTTCCCAAACGTCTGTTTCAGAACAGAGAGGGTCTCTTTATTCAGAAAGTGACTGTAAGAGAATTTTATGGCACACTGAAAGCACTCCATAATAGTTTAGACTTTCCCAATTCCAAGAGTCATTACAAGTCAAGATACCCTTACCTAACACCAAATGGCCTGTTGGAAAACAGGTCTCAGATACAGAATAGGTTTTCTGGTGTTTGGTTATAACAGCTATACTTCACATACACAAAAGCATCTTTGTTAAATAGTCTATATTAGTTATATACTAAATGTTTGTGTTCCCCCAAAATTTATGTTGAAATCTTAACCCCCAATATGATGGCATTAAGGGTGAGGTTTTAGGGAGGTGATTAGGTCATGAGGATGAAGCCCTCATAAATGGGATTAGTGCCCGTATAAGAGAAATGAGAGCTTGCTCTCTGGCTACTATCCAACATACAAGGATACAATGAGTAGATAGCCATCTCCAAACCAGAAAGTGAGTTCTCACCAGATACCAGATCTGCCTTAATAATGGACTCCACATCCTCCCTGTGAGAAGTAAATGTTTATTGTTTAAACCACTCAGTTTGTGGTAATTTATTATAACAGCCCAAATTAATATAATACTGAAATGTTTACTAATAATTCTGCATTTTATTACTTCCTTAGTTCAGCAAGTTAAATTGAAATCTAACCAGTTAGATCTACCATATCTTGCTAATTCAGTTACCAATCAGCATGTAGAGTTATTACCAACTCCCTGAAGGACTTCTTTGCCCATTTGATCTATCTGGGAAGAACCGGGAAGTACAGACAATAAACATGTAAACTTGGCAAATGAGTAGTGACAATTTCAAGTAATAAATTTAAGCCAGTAGACTATCTAAGAATTATAATTCAGAATAATTGTTTAACAAAGTGTGCCATAATTACTTTTAAATACGTAGAGGGTTTTGCCCTGAAATGTATGTCTGATTTATTCCCTAAACTTTCACCTCAGAATGAGCATGATACCAAATCAAGAATTTATATAAATAGAAGGAACTCAATAAACTAGAAGCAATAACGACTGAATCCACGTTTTTTTTTTTTTTTTTTTTCTGGCAGAGCTAGCTGAGGTTTTATTTTAGACCAAAAAAAAAAAAAAAAAAAAGGCAATTGAATTGTTTTGTAGCTGGAGGCATGGGTAAGGGGGGTTGCCAGGTAGTAAACTCCACTGAGGGTGGGCTGAGGGCTAGGGCTGAGCTTCAGGTGAGTCTCCCATTCTCTGTGCTCCCCTGCACAGCGGCCTCCCTCCTAGTGTCTGGGGCAGCCATAGAAGGGGCAAGCTGGGAGGGGCTGCTGCAGCTGTTCACTTGAGCAGGATGTCAGAGGACTAGGACACCAGCTTCCCATCGGGGGCCTCAATCTTCTTCACAACCATGGCCCTGGTGGAACTGGTGAGGCTGAAGGAGCTGGAGCCCAGGCCATAGCTGAGGCCGGGGTTTGTGAGGCCTCCATAAGCCAAGCTCAGACCACCTGCATAGTCGCTGGTGGTCTTCATATGGATACTCATGTTCTGCATCTCAGACTCCAGCTGGCTCTCCTCACCCTAGCAGCTTCCTGTAAGTGGTGATCTTGATGTCCAGGGCCAGCTTGATGTTCATCAGCTCCTGGTACTCACACAGCTGCCGCGCCATGTCCTGCTTGGCTGGCTGCAGAGCGGCCTCCAGCTCGGACAGCTTGATGTCGGCATCCTTAATGGCCAGCTCCCCATGCTGCTTGGCATCAGCAATGGTGGCCTTCATGGAACCCCTCTGGCCTTTGAGGTCCTCAATCTCAGCCAGCTGATGTTCTGGAGATCTCAGCCTTTGTATGCTGCAGGACATCCCCATGCTTCCCCGCCAGCTTCAAGTATGCAGTTCCTCATACTTGATCTGGTACATGCTCTCAGCCTCAGCCCAGCTGTGGATGGCAATCTCCTTGTACTGCACCTTGATCTCAGCGATGATGCTGTCCATGTCCAGGGAGCGGCTGTTGTCCATGGACAGCACCACAGACATGCCTGAGATCTGGGACTGCAGCTCCCCGCTCTCCTCTTCATACAGACACCTGAGGAAGTTGATCTCGTCAGTCAGTCCTTCCAGGAGAGGCTCCAGCTCTACCTTGTTCATGTAAGCTTCATCCACATCCTTCTTGATGAGGACAGATTCGTTCTCCATCTCTGTACTCTTATTGATTTCATCCTCATACTTGTTCCTGAAGTCCTCCACCAGCGCCTGCATGTTGCTCAGCTCCACCTCCAGCTTTAGCTTCTCCTGGCCCAGAGTCTCCAGCTGCCACCTAAGGTTGTTGATGTAGCTCTCAAACATGTTCCATGTTGCTCTGAGCCGTCTTCTGCTGCTGCAGGAGGCTCCACTTTGTCTCCAGCATCTTGTTCTGCTGCTCTAGGAAACATACTTTGTCTATGAAGGAGGTAAACTTGTTGATGAGGGTCTTGATCTACTCCTTCTCCTGGGTGCACACGGCCTGGATGCTGGGGTCCACCTCCAGGTTAATGGGGCTCAGCAGGCTCTGGCTGACCATGACAGCGGTGATGCCTCCCATGCTGCTGGGCCCACCATAGCCTCCGCCCAGGCCACCCCGGAAGCTGCTGCTGCCCACTCAGAAGCTTCCAGGAGCGGATGCAGGCACTGGGCCTGCTTATGTAGAAGCCACTGATGAAGGCCCAGGGGCCAGAGGTGGACACCTTGTAGGACTTCTGGGTCACCCTAATGGACATGGGGGAGGCAGGAGTGGAGGCAGGCGGGCTGAACCAGGCAGACATTCCAGAAGGAGGGGAGAAGCTGCTGCTTGGTCTCAATCCACATTTTTATCAAGAGGTGTTAGCTTATTTTTCGATTTAAGTGGAGGCCTGCAGCATTTCTATAATATTTAAAGGCATTTTTTTTCTGATTTTCCTGTTATATGTCTTCATGTCTCCAGCTTCATGTATACCTCTTTAGGGGTATACACTCTTGCATTTGACAAATAGTCCCTGAGTATTTATGTGCCAAGTACTATTAGGTGCTGGGTATACAGTAGTGAACAAAACAAGTATGGTTCTTGACTTCAGAGAGCTTACTGTCTAGGGAGGAATGCAGATTTTAGATAAACAAATAAAATTATAAATTGCAGTTATTTCCTATTTATATTGCATCTCTCTCAGTTGGTAACTAATTGCAGCCCTTTTCTAGGAGTCTTCTGCGTGTAGCTGGAGACATGAAGACATATAACTGATACTTCTATAAGCTTTATCATGAAAGCTACCATGAAATTTATTCCAAGAAGTACAAAATAGTCATCTATTGATATGCTGACAAGATAACTTTTATTCATAAGGTGGGAATGCACTGGTAATTTGTTTTCTTGAACACTGCTTATGATAAAATCTATGATGGCACATAATACACACATATTCCAGCTTTTCAAGAGAATTTTCTTATCCTAAACTCATTTTGAAAAACATTAGTGCTCTGGTTTGCAAATACAATATTACTTCAATTAAATGAGTCTTTGAGGAATAACAATTTCTAATGGAATGTCATCATTTGTATTTAAGATCTGTACTGAATTTATATTCAAGTCAACCTTCAGTGAGTTATTTCCAGGCACAGCTTGTTTGCCACAGCCCAGCTGACGGCATATAAAGTACTGACGACTTTAAAGTTTCCACTCTTCTTCCTAAGTTTTTACCTTCCTTTCCCCCACTACAATATCCTCTCCAAAGTGATTCCTAAAGTACTGCAGCTCTTTTCATTGCCTCTCCCCCAAAGGAAACTCAGTTGTTTATATCTGTTAAGCTCACTGACTTCTTCCATTTTGATTTTTTTTTAAATCCCCTCTTTAGGCTTAAAAAGTGTTTCTTTAAGGAACATCTGCATTTTAAACATTTATCTCTGCACGTTGTTCTACTTAATACTAGAAAGGACTGGGAGTCAAAGATTCTGAAGGAGTTTGTATCAGCGTGTCTTCTTCCTATCTCGCCAAGTTTAAACACACCCAACGCCTCGATTCCTTGCTTCCGACCCGAGCAGCTTCTTTACATCTCCCTGTACATTGGAGGTGTTATTCGTTGATATTTAAATATATTTTAAAATAATTTTCCATTTCTGTTTTCTGAAATTTTTGAATACGTTCTTTCGTATTTCGTGTCATTTCTGCCTCTACTAATGATGTCCCTGGTATCCTTGGAGTGCATTTCCTTTTTCAACAGTCACAATATTCCCTGTCAGCTGCCACGGGCCCCGCCCTCCAGAAGTTCATACTTTGTGGTAAAGCAGCTTCTTTAACTTTCTAAGACGAATTATCTAGGAAGTGCTATTGTCCCAGGATCACCAGCTCTGCTAAATTCCTACCTGCTGCGGGCGCTTAGTCAGAGAAGATGAGTCAGATTCGTCTAATGGGCCCCTTTCCTTTTCCACCCACCGTCCGTGTTGCTTTCCGCTGAGCCTCCTCAACTCGAGTCATCCCAGCAGGTCCCGGCCCCCAGACCCCGCCCAGGACGGCAGGGAGCCCCTGCCCGGGAACGGAGCCACAAGTATCCGACTCAGGAGAGAGCGAAGCTCAGATCTACTCTCTGCAAAGCGAACGGAGAGAGCAAGGAATGCCCAGGAAGACAGGGCACGTCCGGGGAGAACGTGGTTCTCCAGGTTACTTTAACCCTGGATCCCTGGATCCCTGGCATCTAGGGCTGCCCGGCCACGTGGATCAAAACAACTCGCCCTGCCGCGTTCCCGGGCCTCTCCTTCCCCTTGCCGGTTTCCCCTAAAGTCGTCTACTCCGTCGCTTCCTCCCCGCCTCTCCGAAGGCACGTGGTCCTTCCCGGCCTGCCCGCGCCGCACCCCTCCCGGCCCGGAGCCGGCTCCTCCTCGCGTCGTTCGCTTCCCCTTTCCGTTCGCTCTTTCCGCCCCGGCTCTCCATCGCCCCTTCTGATTGGCCGAACGCACCGCAGCCTGGTTGGCCAATGGGCGAGCTGGGCTGGAGGCAATGGGCGTGGCCGCAGCGCCGGGGCCCTCAGAGCGAGGCTTCCTCCCCCTCTCAGCCGGCAGCACATTCCGCCGCCGTTGCCGCCGCCCGACCCCACAGTTGTCTTTGCCGGAGCTGCAGTCGCGCTGGGGTTAGGGCGGGGGGGCGGGCGGGGAGAGGAGAAGGCCGCGGCGGAGGCAGGTGAGAGGAGGAAGGAAGCGGCGGCGCGGCGGGCACAGCAGCTCAGGCGGCGGCCGGGTTCCTGGGAGTGTCGGTGCGGCGCGGTGGTTGGGGCGGATCCCGCGGGGCCCGGGCGGGGGAAGGAATCACCGGCCCGGCCATGGCGGACAACGAGAAACTGGACAACCAACGGCTCAAGAATTTCAAGAACAAAGGCCGCGACTTGGAGGTAAACTCGGGGACGACGCCGGAGAGGTGGGGGCCGTGGGCCTGGGGCCGGTCTCCGCCGGGACCCCGCGTGTGGGGAGTAGGGGCGGGAGCCGCCTCCGGGCCTCGGGGAATGGCGCTGGGGGCCGGCCCGTCCGTGACGCCTCTGCTAAGGCGCCGGGAAGTTTATGTTGGGCCTGCTCCGCCTCTGCCTGGAAGCGAGGTGCCCGGGTACGGCCGTCGCGGCCTAGGCCTGCCCGGCGGAGCCGGCCCGGCGTGGGTGCGAGGAGCCGGGCCGGGCCGCGCGGCGGGGAGGCCGGGCGCGGCGTTACGCGTGCGGAGGAGGCGTGCGTGTGCGGCCGGCGCTGCCCCAGCCTGGCCGCGGCCCCCTCCCAGGCAGCGGCGGAGATTCCTGCTCTCTCTAGGGCACCGACGTCTGGCGCCGCGGGAAGGAGGGCGGTGGGGGTGGGAGGGTGAGCGTGTGGCTACCGAGTGGGGCTCTGAACTTCCTCAGCGAGGCCCGAGGCGTCTCCACTTAAAGGCATTTTTTCTGGTCTTCCCGACTCCCGCTTTACCCCTGCCTCCCCCCAATATCCAAACTACAGGAGTCAACTTCTCCGTTGAAAAAAACACCCCCGGCGTGAGAGGCCATCCTGGTGATGCTTACAGTGCCTTCCAGCGGCCTGTGTTTTACTCTGGATATAGCTGATTCAAGATGTGGCTCACGGTGTGCCCTCTTCCAGGCAAAGGATACCCCTTATTTCAGCTTGTCCACAAATCTCTTTACCCCCTCTTGAGAGGAGACCACCAGCTGCATTCTTACATATAAAGTCCAAAGGGTTATACAAAGCTGTCATCCTCTAGTCTACAGTATCCTTTCCCTCCACCTGCTGGTGGTGGTAGTGGGGGATGGGGTGGGCTAAGGAATGGCACCATCACGTTTGATTATTTAAAAAGAAAAAAAAAAAAAGCTTCATTGTCTTAGATACAGCTGCTCCCGAGATTCTCAGTCTACATAAGGTGTATGGGTTAAACACACATGCATACAAGCATACCCACACACCCCACTGAAATTTTTGATAGAAGACTTCTTCCCTTCAGCTTTAAGAGTTTAGGTAAATAGATTTTTTTTTTTTAACTACTTCCTTTCTGCATCTTAATCACGAGTTTAGCTTTTAGGGAAAGTGGTCAAGCAGTATTTTTTTTTTTTTTTTTTTTTTTTTTTTTTTTTTTTTTTTTTTTTTTTTTTTGAGACGGAGTTTCGCTCTTGTTTCCCAGGCTGGAGCGCAATGGCGCGATCTCGGCTCACCGCAATCTCCGCCTCCTGGATTCAGGCAATTCTCCTGCCTCAGCCTCCTGAGTAGCTGGGATTACAGGCACGCGCCACCGTGCCCAGCTAATTTTTTGTATTAGTAGAGACGGGGTTTCACCATGTTGACCAGGATGGTCTCGATCTCTTGACCTCGTGATCCACCCGCCTCGGCCTCCCAAAGTGCTGGGATTACAGGCTTGAGCCACCGCGCCCGGCCAAGCAGTATTTTTTTATGCTGTTCCTCGGTACGTTTTCGTAGTGAAATCTTCAACTTCCCATGGCATGTTTCTCAACGTGAGCATTCGCTTGACTAAGATTTTTTTGGGCTTTTCACAAACCTGTTAATATTATCTTGAAAGTAGTTTATGCTGTTTTACTGGATTTCGTAATTTGAGGGACTACTAAGTGTCCAGGGCTGCTAATTCTGTGATTCTTTTAAGGTTAACATTATCGTTGTGATCCCTTTTTTTTAATGCAAAAGTATAACTTTTTTATTGAGATAATTCGCATGCCATAAAAATGAGCTTAAATAACAGTGATTTTCAGTAAATTTACTTGGTTATGAAAGAATATGGTGAAAATGTTTTCTATTAATACGCATATTTACTTAGAATGAGAAAAAATCTCAAATGATGAAACTTAAAAACTGGTAAGTACCACAAAATTACAGAATCCAGAAAAATAGCAATTAGGTGCTTGGCAGATCCCTGTAACTCTTTTTTCCTCTACATTTCTGGCTTCATTTTTCTAGCAGCTTCATTGAGATGTAATTCGCATAGGATACAATTCACCCACCTAACGTGGCTTTTTAGTGTATTCATATAGTTTTGCAGCCATCACCACAATCAATCTTAGAACATTATCACCACCCCAAAAAGAAACCTGTGCTCATTAACAGTCAGTCTCCAATTCCCAACCACCCTAGCCCAAGGCAACCAGTGTGTCTTTTTAGATTTGCCTATCCTGGACATTCTATATAAATGGGATTGTACAATTTGTACTTTTTTGTAACTGGCTTCTTTCAGATAGTGTAATGTTTTCAAGCTGTATCCATGTTGTAACAAGAATGTATCAGTGTTTCATTCTTTCTTATGGCCGAATGATCCTCCAGCTCATGGATATACCACATTTTACTTATCCATTCATCAGTTAATGGACATTTTCATTGTTTCCACTTTTTAGCTATTATACATGATACTGCTAAGAACATTTTTGTATGGACATATGTTTTATTTCTCTTGGCTATATACCTGGGAATAGAATTGTTAGATCATATGGAAACTTAGGTTCAACCTTTTATGGAATTGCTTGGCTTTCTGAAGTTATCCTTATTTTTTAAATTGATGTTTCCTCTTACTGCATATCTGTCAGCACTTTAGTCAAAATCAGATTAAGGGCCTAGTCTGTATTACACGAATATTGTGATGTGTGACTTTAAAAAAATAAGTATATATTGACGTTAGCCAGGTTTGTTTTTTTTTTGTTTGTTTGTTTATTGTTTAGAAATTCATAGTGCCTTATGGTTGTCCTCCGGTGACTTTGAAATCCTTGTGTGTACATTAGGAGTAGGAATATTTTCACTTTTCCACCTAAGGAAATAACATATGACTCTAATGGAAAGGCCTACATTGTCCACACTGTGACTTACTCAAAATCACGTATACTTGTAATGAGATAGAAGCATCCTTTTTTATACTTGGAGAGCACTACAGTGCTCTATTTTGTGTATTTGTTACTTACATATATGCCTGTATCTCTCTAAACACTTATCACCCTTTAGGTATGGTTACTACATTGTGTTACATTGTGTATGTACAATACAGCAAATTCTAAGAAAATAATTGCTTTTTGATTTAGATCTCATGATGACATCTATTCCATGGGAGGTCTTTGGAAAGAAGTATGGACCAGTGCTGTCCAATGAATTTAACTTAATCCAGTATATCCAAAATACCATGGCAACATCTAATTTGTGTAAAATAATTGACATGTTTTATATTATTCCTTTTATACTTCAAAATCCATAATTTTACAGTTATGGCATACCTCCACTTGGACTAGCTGCATTTCAAGTGATTAATAGCCGCATGTGGCTAGGGGCTACCTTATTGGAACAGCCCATGTACAGAGAACAGCATTTAGGGAGAGGTAATTGTAGCATATTTTGATCTAACAGTTTATTTGATTAGAAATGATGAAGAGTGCAAAGTCCTAGAGTTTAGTTTAATCTGATCACTAACTTTGTATATGACCTTGGGGGAAATCGCTTAGTCTTACGGTTCTTTCATCTGTAAAACTAGAGGTACTTGGCATCTGCTTCATGAGTGTTGTGAAGATTAATAGATAATGTTAGGAAGATGCCTGGCAATTCTCTGAGTGTTTTATCACCTCCAAGCTTTTCTGTTTGTGGGGAGGGAAGGGATTTAATAGGATTCATTATAATTGATTCTCTTACTCCCTTATTTGCAGTGGCTGTTTTTTCTCTCTGGTGTATAACTGGTTACATTGAACAATTAATAGGGAAAGGTTTTAATACAGAGAGATGTAATTGCTCATTAAAGGGCAGTTTAGACACACCGAATTATTGATCCTTTTAAAGTTATAATTTCTGAGTGTTAGAGTTGAAAGTTATTCATAGATTTCAATCTGGTATTTGTTCCTACCATTCTTTACCATTCTGGCTCCTCTAAAATGTGGTCATGTTAAGTTTCTTGAAAGACAAAAGCATCAAAGAAGGCATTTGTTGAGTATCCATTTAAAATAATTTTCAGGAACTATCAGATGATATCCACCAAGGCATGGCTGCTTGTTACAGTGTGGTAGAAGATCCCCAGTGTTAGTTTGAGAATAGTCACCAGAGAAAAGAGGATATACAGTGCAACACAAGAAATGGATAGTGACCAGACTTCAAATTAAAAATTTGTCAGGATAAAGTAGATTAAACTCATGCAATTTGTGTTTTTAAAAGTAGAGGGGAATTTTCTCGTAGATTTCCTAATAAACCTGCATACTTGAAACCTGAAAGTTCTGAGTGTCTAGGTTCAAATAGAGCATAAAATATAGCTAGATCTTTTAAAAACACAACTTACTCTAAATATAAAAGAATATTAAAATGCTACATAATTCGAAACTTGTGATTATCCACACAAACATAAAATATGAAGTCAGTTTGGACTAAAAAAAGGTGCTTGGTTGGGAAGAGTTTAATAAATTGATCAGCTGTTTCGTTGTTTTGAAAGAGCCTTGGCGATTTGTTAAAGTGTACAGAGTGAAAGCATTGTTAAGGTATTAAGTCTTGTTAACTTTTAGAGACTGATCTCTCTCACCACAAATCTTGGAACATATTTACTATACTTAAAATAACTACTGTCTAATTTTTCGCATAATAGTCCAAGCATGTGATAATATGAAATATCTGATAGAAATATAGTTAGGAATTAAATGATTGTTTTTGTGTTTCCTGCCAGCTTTCCTGATTTACAAAGCAGCCAGTTTCAGAATTGTTTCATTGATAGTTTTCTTGGAGACACCAAGATGCCCTTATTTTCATAGTCACTAAGTATGTCAAATGAATATACAAGATTGAGAATAATTGTAGGAGTGATTTAGGTTTCAAGAATGAAGTTACTTTAGAAAAAAAATGCATAGATGGTTTTTAAACATTGATTTCTAATACCTGATAGTGGATGTGGGGCCTTAAAATATTTTTAAATGTTTTCTGGAGCAGCATTCATCTATCTGAGGCCCATAATAATGAATGAAAGAAGAGCATATCATCAAATTTAACCTTGATCGCTGATTTTGGTACTTCCTGATTTAGTTTTGGAACAGAAGAGAGGAGTATGATTGAAGGGAACTTTTTGAGCACCTACTGTATATGCTTTTAACTGTATTCACATTTCTCTCATTCGTGTAAATAGCAATTATTAAGTTAATCTGGAAGAAACTTGTGCTTTCGATTTAATAGGATAACATTCAAGGGAATGATTTTAATTCAGGTGTGTCAGAGTCTTGTTCTTTTTGTACTGTACCATATTTCCTCCATTTAACTTCTTTCACCCTTAATGCCTAAAGGTTTTAGGTGAAAGCACCTAGCATAGTCCATGGGGTATACTAGGTATTCAGTAAATGTTTCCTTTTTTTCTCAGAGAGGTTTTTGGAAATTGTGTATCACTTGTGGACTTTTAAACACTAGGAAACACAGTTTGTTTTCTGTGCTTTCCTTTAGGTTTGGTAACAGACAGGGTTGGAGTTCTCCCTTTTTGTATAGTTAACATGAGAACTATCTTTATATTGGCACCTATAAAATAAGGACATTTTCAAAATCTAAAATACGCAGTGAGGATAATGGCCATGTTGAACATTTATATCAAGTCTTAATGTTTGGCTTAAGACAGCTGAATTCTCATCTATTTCTGCATTCAGTCTTTTGTGATACGCTTGGTCAAAGTATGTGAAGAATATCACAGATAGGCAGTTGAAAAAGGAAGGTATGTGTGTTTTCATAGGCTTTTCAGGATCATCATGGAGATTATGTGATACTACACCGTAACTTCACAAGAGATAGTTTCTTAGAGATTAGTTGCAATGTAGAACCTGAAGCCAAATGAGTGAAATTTTCTTACACTGTTACATTAAAATCTATTGGTCTGTCTTGCATTTCAGACATAACTTTTACAAACCATCTTTTACTGATGCTTTTTGTAACATCATGCATTGGATCATTTGGAAAGCATGTCATTGAGTTGTGCAGATCTTCCAAATGCTAGCATGTTTTATTATTCAATAAGAAATTCACGATTATTGTTAACCATACAGCTCAGAAAAATTTTAAGTGTTGAGAATCTGTCAAGTTCACAGTAATGGATGCAGATTTTCTAAAATTCTAACTTTCTTTCAAAAGCTCAATTTTCTTTTTTTACCATGCTTCTGGGGCAAGTTCAGAGGAAGCTGAAATTTTATCATTAGCAATAAATGCTATGAATTGTTATCCTTGAAGTCATAGACTCACTTTGCTCATTTTTGTGAAAACATCTTCCAGCCCCTAAGTCTGAATAACAATAATTTGTCTGTCCGTCGTTTTTTTTTTCCAAGTAAAAATAGTGTTCCACGAAAAAAGTGGCTAGTTCAGTTGACAACTCAGTTGCACAAGTACTTTTTCCTTGAGACAGTTGTCCTACAATAGAAATTGGTATGTTCCAGAAGTGGCTTATATGTAATCTCCGTTTTTTCACACAATTAGAAAAGGCCAATATTTAATAAAATTGATCATTTTTTAACTGTTTTATCAAGGACATTTTTAAGTGAGCTGACTTTTAAAAAAAAATTTTAGTTGTGAAATACAATGACTACTATTGCATCTTGATGTCATTGTCTTAATTCATTCTAAAGCACCAGCAGTCTTACCCCTATCAATTCAAATGTTAATAAAATTTTTTTCAATAAGTGTTAGTGTTATTATTAGGAAAATAGTTTCGATCCTGTGGACTCTCTGTAAAGGTCTTAGAGCCCACATAGGGGCCCATGGACCACACTTGGAGTGCCACTCTTAGTTTATCATTGTTTCTTTTACACAAGAGTGTCACTTTTAATTAATACAGGCTTGTAAAAAGCCTTATAGTATAGGAGTTAAAAGAACATGAACTGTGGAGTCACATAGGCCTGGGTTTGAACTCTGGTTTCTCCATTTAATAATTATGGAGGCTCACTTAATCTCTCTAAGCCTTTGAAATGCTTAACAGTGCCTAGCATAAAGTACATGCAGAGTAAATGGAACCTCTTACTATTTCTGCCAGCCTACTTAGTCATACATTGCATCCAAGTAAACCCCTATGTTCCATGACAGGATAACATTTTGTTTGCAAAATTCCTCTTGTACCCACTGTGTGCCATAATCCAAACCACATCACACAAATTGGGGAAGGCTTCCTAATCCCCTTATTTAACAGTCACCTGAAAGCCTGCTTTCTCCCACATACTTCAGCCAAATTATCATATAAGTAATAGTTTATGACTTCATTTCTTTAATCTTATGTTGTAAGTGGGTTAATAAATGCTTTATGAAGATTTTGTAACTGTTTTCTCAAAAGATTGTAAATATAATTAGAAAACAACTATAATTCACACTCCTTAGTTCCCAGAATGAAAATGATTTAAGGTCATAGATATTTATTGGTAATACAAGATTAAGTTGATTATTAAAAATGCTAAATTTTGCCAGGCACAGTGTCTCGTGCCTGTAATGCCATTGCTTTGGGAGGCTGAGGTAGGAAGATTGCTGAGGCTGGGAGTTTGAGACCATCCTGGGTGATATAGACAGACCTTGTCTCTACAAAAAAAATAAAAATAAAATCAGCTGAGCATGGTGGCACACACCTGTAGTCCTACCTATTTAGGAGGCTGAGGCAGGAGGATCACTTGAGCCCAGGAAGTGGAGGCTGCAATGAACTGTGACCATGCCACTGCACAGCCTGGGTGACAGAGTGAGAGCTTGTCTCAGATAAATAGATAGAAATTTTTAAATGCTGATTTCTTTTCTATTACTGTTTATTTGGACAGAATTTGGTCATCTGTCATTTTTGCCCTAAGTTTTTATTGACATTAAACTTAGTGTAAATTACATTTTAATTAATGATGCATTTTGACAAACTTGGAATTTCATGAATTTTTTTTACTAATGTCAGAATCCTAAGATAATGTGTTTCAGTGATGGACATATTATCTAATATTAGAAAGTAAATCATAGTCTATCTCGGTGTCCTGTTCTTTAATGAAAACTTTAGTTTGCCCATACCTACTCATTATGTTTTTTTCTAGTATGTGTTTCTGCCTCCTCAAGGTAGGTGTTACATAAATTTATTTAGTTGAGTAGTTTTATCCTGAATGACCTACATTAAGTGGTCTCTGGTTGGTTGTATTAAATGGCCCTGTCCTGTTTGCCACCTGTCTTGCCTCTTCACACTGGCTTTTTAGCCACTCTAAGCTGTTACTGGTCCAGAAAAACAAGCAAAATAGTATCTTAAGATGTTCAAATAATTGTTACATCGTTCTGGTTCTTTAGTAGGTATGAAATATTTTCCGGCTCTCTTCAGAATAGTGCAGAGGGTTTGGTTCCTTGTTTCACTTTTTAATAGTATGTGGAGATGTTCATTTTATGACAAATATATCTATAGAATTGGGTTCATTGTTGATCAGCTGTTTTATTGAACACCTTAAATTTGTTCACATTTTTTCTTAATATCGTGAATAATTTTTCCCAGTTATTCTCAGAAACATTCTGAAATCCCAAAAAAACCCAAAATCTGAAACGCTTCTGTTCCCTAGCATTTCACATAAGGGATACTTAACCTATATTATCTTTTTTTTTTTTTTTTTGAGATGGAGTGTCGCTCTATCACCCAGGCTGAAGTGAAGTGGCACATTTTGGCTCACTGCAACCACCAGTTCCCCAGTTCAAGCAATTCTCCTGCCTCAGCCTCCTGAGTAGCTGGGATTACAGGCACACGCTGCAACACCCAGCTAATTTTTGTATTTTTAGTAGAGACAGGGTTTCGCTGTGTTGGTCAGGCTGGTCTCAAACTCCTGACCTCATGATCTGCCTGCCTCGGCCTCCCAGAGTGCTGGGATTACAGGTGTGAGCCACCACACCCAGCTCCTGTATTATCTTTAAATGATGGAAAGCTTAATTAAGACCAATACACAAATAAAAAATAGGATCAGCCCCATTAGTCATTAGGGAAACACAGTTCAAAAGCATGATGAGATACCACTTCACACCCACTAGGATAGCAGTATATAAAAAGATAGGCAATAACAGGTGTTGGTGAGGATGTGGAGAATGTGGAACCCTCATACATGGCTGATGGGAATGTAAAATGGTACGACTGCTTTGGAATCCAGTTTGGCAGTTCCTCAAAAAGTTAAACAGTTAACATGTGACCCAGCAGTTCTACTCCTTGATGTAAATCCATGAGAATTGAAAACATATGTCTGCACAAAATCTTGTACATGAGTGTTCATAGCAGCATTATCCATACTAACTAAAAGAAAAAAATAACCCAAATACCCATTAACTGATGAATGCATAAACAAAATATAATATATCCATTCATACAATGGAGTATTGTTCAGCTATAAAAATGAAGTATAATAGTTCTCCCTTATCTGCAGTTCCAGTTACCTGCAGTTAACTGTGATCAGAAACTAGGTGTATATGATACAATAAGATATTAATATTTAGAGAGAAAGCCCACATTCACATGACTTTTCTTACAATATGTTGTTATAATTGTTCCATTTTATTATTAATTACTAATGTCTTACTGTGCCTAATTTATAAAGTAAGATTTATCATAGCTATATAAGCATAGGAAAAAACATACCACATATGGAGTTCGGTACTCTCTACAGCTGAAGGCATCTACTGGCCGTCTTGGAACACATTCCCTGCAGATAAGGGGAGACTGTTGTACTGACACATGCAGCAGTATGGATGAACCTTGAAAAAGTTACACTGCCTGAAATAAGCTAGTCACAAAAGATCACATTCTATAATTCCATTTATATTTGAGAAGATATAGTAAATAAATAAAATAAGCTCCTTTTCCTACACTGTCCTTTCACACAGTCACTCAACACAATACTGACACCAGATGTATGGGGGTTTTCCCCCACACAAAAGCTAAGCAATCAGTTATGCAGTGGACACCTGTTGGGTGACCACTGATTCAATTTAATTCTGACACTGTCTTTATGGAGATAACATCAGGTTGAGAGCTCAGTCCCATAGAGTGTCCCCCACTTCTTTTGCAGTACAAGCACAGGTTATGGCTTGTGCCTCCGACTGACTGGCTATAAATCAGAGTTTGTGCTACCTGCTCCTTGGTTTCAATTAGTTTACTAGAATGGCTCATAGAACTCAGGGAAACACTTTCCTTGTGTTTACTGATTTTTTTTTAATAAACGATATTACAAAGGATACAGATAAACAGCCAGATGTGGTATTTGGGAAGGGGCACCGAGTTTGCATGCCGTCTAGGCACCAGCATGTGGAGACTTGTTTTGCATTAGGCTTTTAAGAATGGAAGGAACGCTTCCTTATTCAGACTAGGTCAAATAGGATGGGATGTTAGGAAAGTTCAGGGACCAATTCTCATATTATTCAAGACACATCAGGTAGTATTGTCTTGGTGGCAGGTGTTCCTGGATTTTCAGAGTTCTGCTCTGCCAGCTGCTAAGTCAGCTACTAAGTTTTATTTTTCCTAGCTACTGACGGTCTTAGTCTTTATGTAATGCTGTGTTAAATTACTAAGAGAGGTAATCTGACTGAGCTAATAAGCTCTGCCCAAGCTGAAGCAGATTGTTTTTACTGCTGGCCTGCTTATGGATTGGCTTTTCCTGAGTCAGGTGCTTTCTTCCAACTCCCAAAACCAGTCTGCTGTGGTATGAGGAGTGTGGGGGTATCACATGAGAGGTAACATCCTTTGACCCCTCTTCAGGAGCATCCCTGGAAAGAGTAGTTTCTTTTAGACAAGTAATATGACATTACTTTAGTTAATGTCCACCTCCATTCTTACTTTCCTGTCAACTTTCTACTCACTGTCATAATCTGGAGAAAATCATTATTGTCTCATCTCTAAAGTGGTTACGTTGTTTCTGCTGTTTGCCTTTCTCCAGTTCATAAAATAACCAGCATGGTTTTTTTTTTTAAGTAAAGTAAATCAAATCACACCTCCCCTGCTTCATTAGCTTTTCACCACATTTACCTTCCATACTCCTTACTGTGACCTTCGAGGCCATACCAAATTTGGTCCTTGTCTACTTCTCCTACATCTCACTCTACTATCTCCCTTAGTTACTTAACACTCTCATTCATTTATCTTCTTTTAATTCCACTATCACATCATGGTGTTCTCTTCAGTCCATCACACGTGCTGCTCTGTCTGTGAGAATGTTTTCTCTGCCCTTTCAATCCTCTTCCCTTTCCTTCATTTATATGGTTATTTCTCATCCTTTGAATCACAGCTTCAAAGTCATTTACTCACAGAGGCCGTCCCTGAAAAAGTTAGTTGAAAGTTAAACCCTCCTGTTTTCCTTAAGAGCACTGATGATAATTTGTGTATTTATACAATGTTAGTGTCTCCCATCAGACAATAAGCTGCCTGAACCTTATCTATTTTGTACACCACTATATTCTTAAGTCTCATCACAGAGCCTGGTATGTAGTCACATTTAAGTAAGTATTTGAGAGAATTAAATGAAAAATTTTTAAAAAGAAAACAGGAATGTATTCTGATTAGAATTAGTAACTAAATTAGAATTTTTATTTTTAAAGTTATTTTATGTATTTATATATAAATTTATGGAGTACAAGTGCAGTTTTGTTACATGTATAGATTGTGCAGTGATGAAATCAGAATTTTTAAGTCAATTTTATTTTTTCCCTTGATGGAAGTAATACATCATTGTAAAAACAATTTGGAAAAATAAAAGTCATCTTTCATATTCTCACTACTGTTAGTCTTTTGGATTGTTTCCTTTTTCATGTGTAGTTTTTTTCAAACATATTTGAACTTAATTTGAATTCTCATGAAAGTAACTCATATTAGAATACAGCAAAGATTTTCATTTTGACACTATTGATGTTTTGGGCCAGATAATTTGTTGGGATTGAGGGAGTGTCCTGTGCACTGTAGGATGTTTAGCAGCATCTGTGGCCTGTACTTAGTAGATGTCAGTAGCATATCTGCCCTCCTTGTTGTGACCACCAAGAATGGTCTTCAGAAATTGCCAAATATCCCTTGAGTGTCAGACTCATCCCAGATGAGAACCACTACTAGAATGTAGTTACTTCAGTAAACTTCCCAGAAGACCGTGGCTATTTTCACTTGTCAACCCAAAAACCTTCAGTGGCTTCCTGTTATCTCTAAGAGGCACTGAAAAGTTCTTAATTAGCTAAGCATTTCAGGCTCTCAATTTGGTTTAACAGATATATGAGTGTTTGATGCATAGATGCTAGTAAAGGTATACATGTGAAAATACTTGACCAAATTATTCTTACCTTTTTAGTTTATAACTCCCACATCCAACTAACTTCATCTCTTACTCTTTACTTCAGGCAAGTGAACCCACCTCATATTTAACATTCAGTTCTGCTTTTTCTATATTTGCTTTTGTTGGGTTTCTCCTGGAAATACCTTCAAGTGTCCCCTTTATCTTGCCGTTTCTTATTTATGCTTCCAGTTTGAACTTAAAGCTCCACAACTCAGTTAAGTTTTCACTAATCACATCAATTCATATGAATCTTCCCTCTACTGAACTCTTAGAGCAGTTATTTATGTATCTATATTTTGGTATTTTCTCCTGTAAGACAGTGTTTTTACTTGTCATGTGTTTTTGTAGACAAAAGATTATTGCAAAAGGATATGTATGGAGCAGCTTGGATAACCTAGATGAAATGGATAAATTCCTGAAACACATAACCTGTCAATACTCAATCATGAAGAAATAGTAAATCTGAATAGACCTTAACTATTAAGGAGATTGAAACAGTAATTTTTAAATCTCCCAACAAAGAAAAGCCCGGGATCATTGGCTTCATTGGTGAATTCTACGAAACATTTAAAGAAGAATTATACCAGTTCTCCTCAGACTCTTTCAAAAAATGGAAGAGTTCCAAACTCATGCTATGAGGCCAGCCTTACTCTGATACTAAGGCCAGAAAAAAACATTATAACAAAAAAAATACTGGCCAATATCCTTGAGGAAAATGGATGTAAAAATCCTCCACAAACTACTAGTGTACCAAATTCAATAGCACATTAAAAGAATCACATACCATGACCGAGTGGAATTTATGCCTGGGGTTCAAGGATGGTTCAACATATGAAAATCAATATGATACACCACATTGACTGAGTGAAAGACAAAAATGACACAATCATACCAGTTGATGCAGGAAAAGTTCCGTGCCAAACTTTGACAAAATTCAGTGCCCTTTCATGATAAAAAACACTCAAACTAGGAATACAGGAAATTATCTCAACATAATCAAGGCCGTATATGAAAAGCCAACAGCAAACGACATACTCATTGATGAAAACCTGAAAGCTTTTCCTGTAAGATCAGAAATAAAGCAGTGACAGTATGTACTGGCTCATGCATATAATTGCAGTGCTTTGGAAGGAGGCCTAGGTGGGAGTATCACTTGAGCCCAGGAGTTCCAGAGCAGCCTGGACAATATAGCAAGACCCTGTCTCTACAAAGGAAAAATGATAGTAACTATCCAGGCATGCTGGCATGCACATGGAGTCCCATCTGCTTGGAAGGCTGAGGAGGGAGGATTGCTTGAGCCCAGGATTTTGAGACTGAAGTGACTCAAAAGTCACTGAAGTGACTGCCACTGCACGACAGCCTGGGCAACAGAGTAACATTCTTTCAGAACAAAACAAGGATGCTCACCCATGGCACTTCTCTTCAACATAGTACTGGAAGCCCTAGCTAGAACAGTTGGGCAAGAAAAAGAAATGAAAGACATCCAAATCTATAACAAAGATGTAAAATTATCTCTGTTCACAGATGACACAATCACCGTGAAGATTCCACAGAAACTATTAGAACTAATAAATTCAGCAAAGTTGCAGGATACCAAATCAGCATAGAAAAAAACAGCGGTGTTTCTATACACTAACGGTGAACAATCTGAAAAGGGAATTAAGAAAATCTAATTTCCAATAGTGTCAAAAAAAAATACTTAAGAATAAACCTAATCAAATAAATGAAAGACTTGTATTCAGAACATTGCTGAAAGAAATAAGACACAAATAAATGGAAAAAAATTCAACATTCATGGAAAACTTAATATTGTTCAAATGTCCATGATAACCAAAGCAACCTAAATATTCCATTGCAAGCCCTATCAAAATCATGGCAGCATTTTTTACAAAAATAGAAAAGTAGTGTTAAAATTTGTAAGGTACCACAGGGAATCTGAATATCCAAAACAATCTTGAGAAAGAACAAGGCAGGATACCTCATGCTTCCTGACTGAAAGACATATTACAAAGCCACTGTAGTCAAATCAGCATGGTACTGGCATAAGACATAAACACTGGAGCAGAATAGAGAGCCCAGAAATAAACTCCGGCATATTCAGTCAAATGATCTTTGACAAAGATGCCAAGACTACACATTGGAGAAAGGATAGTCCTTTAACAAATGTTGCCAGGAAAACTTGATATCCACCATGCAAAAGACTGAAATTGGACCTTTATATTATATGCAAAAGTCAACTCAAAATGGATAAAATACTTAAATATAAGATCTGAAACTGTAAAACTAGAAGAAAATAGAGAAGGCTTTATAACTTCAGTCTTGACACTGATTTCTTGGATAAGACACTTAAAGCTATAAAAACAAAAATAGACAAGTGGAACAACATCAAACTGAAAAGTTGATATGCAGCCAAGGAAACAATCAGTAGTAAAAAGACAACCTGCAGAATGTGAGAAAATATTTGCAAATGATATATCTGTTACAGGGTTAGTATCCAGAATATATAAAGACGCCTAAAACTCAAGAGCAAAAACTAACAACCCTATTTTAAAATGCACAAAAGGCTTGAAAAGATATTTCTCTAAGGAAGACATACAAAATAGCCAATAAGCACATGAAAAGATGCTCGGCAACAGTAATCATTAAGGAAATGCAGATCACAACAACAATACCACCTCCCATCCATTAAGATGACTACTATAAAAAAAAATGACTACTATAAAAACAACAAAAACAGAATAACTGTTGGTGAAGATGTGGAGAATTTGGAATTATTGACAAGAATCTAAAATGATGAAGCTACTATGAAAAACAGAATGGTGGCTCCCAAAAAGTGAAAAATAGAATTATATGATCCAGCAATTCCACTTCTGGATATATATCCAGATGAATTGAAAGCAGGAACTAAGATGGTTATACAGTCTTGTTCATAGTAGCAGCATTCGCAATATCCAAAAGGTGGAAACAAAAGATTATTTGATCAATAAAATAGATAAATAAAATGTGTATGTACATACAGTAGACTAATATGTAGACTTTAAAAGGAAGGAAATTCTGACACATTACAACATGGGTGAACCATAAGCATTATGCCAAGAAAAATAAGCCAGTCACAAAAAACAAATACTGATATGATTCCGCTTATACAAGGTACCTAGAATAGACAAATGCATAGAAACAGAAAGCGGAATGATGGTTGCCAAGGAGATAGGGAGTTGTTTAATGGATATAGTGTTTCAGTTTTATAAGATGAAGATAGTTTTGGGAGATTTGATGCATGACTATGAACATTCTTAATACTACTGAACTCACTTAAAAATAGTTAAAATGGTAATGCTTATGTGTTTTTTACTATAATTTTTCTTAAGGTTTAAAGTGGTTAAGATGGTAATTTTATTGTTACATATATTTTACCACCAGCAACAAAAAAGAAACCCAGAACACTAACAGCACCACATGCTGGGGAGGATGTGGAGCAACAGGAACTCTGATTCATTGTTGATTGGGAAAGCAAAATGGTACAGCCACTTTGAGAGGCAGTATAAAACTGAGCATATTCTTACTATGTGACCCAGCAATAGCACTTCTTGGTAATTACCCAAATGAGTTCAAAACTTATGTCCACACAGAATAGTAGTATTCATAATTGCCAAAACTTGGCAGCAACTAAGGTGTCCTTCAATAGTAAATGGATAAATAAGCTGTGACATATCCAGACAATGGCATATTAGTCAGTGCTAAGAAGAAACGAGCTATTAAGCCATGAAAAGACATGGAGAATCTTAAATGCATATTACTAAAAGAAGACAATCTGAAAGACTATATATTATGTACTTCCAACTAAATGACATTCTTTAAAAGGCAAAACTATAGAGACAGTAAAAAGATCAGTAGTTGCCAGGGATTGAGGATGAGGGAGATAAATAGATAGCACAGAAGATTTTTAGGGCAGTGAAAACGCTGTTTGATACTAATGGATATATATCATTATACATTTGTTAAAACCTATAGCATATGCAACACCAAGAGTGAACCCTAATATAAATTGTGAACTGTAGGTGATGATAATGGTAGCCCATGTAGGCTCATCACTTGTGGCAAATGTACCGCTCTGGTAACAGGATGTTGTTGTAGGGGGTGGCTCTGCCTGGGTGGGGGCAGGGAATATATGGGAACTATCCATACTTTTTACTGTTTTCCTATAAACCTAAAACTGCTTGAAAAGTAGTCTTTTGTGCCAGGCGAGATGACTCATGCCTATAAGCCCAGCACTTTGGGAGGCCGAGGAGGGTGGATCACCTGAGGTCAGGAGATCGAGACCAGGCTGGCCAACATGGTGAAACCCCATCTCTACTAAAATAAAAAAATTAATTGGGCATGGTGGCAGGTAACTGTAATCCCAGCTACTCAGGAGACCGAGGCAGGAGAATTGCTTGAACACAGGAGACAGAAGTTGCAGTGAGCCGAGATTGTGCCACCACACTCCAACCTGGCCGACAGAGCAAGACTCCGTCTCAAAAAGAAAAAAAAAAGAAGTAGTCTTTTGTATGGCATGATATCATTCATGTAAATATTTTAAATATATATAAAATTGGTGATATGCAGTAAAAACACCAAAACACCCATGAGAGTCTAATCAGGCAAGTAATGAGGAAAATGGTTGCATCTAGGCAGGATGGAAATAAGGGGAAGAGAGGATTGTGGATAGAGTGAGATTTTAGCATTCATAACACTTTAAGATTTTTATTTCTTCAAAAAAAAGGCAAACATGACAAGATAACAATACATTGGATGTCATGAATTTTTTTGTATATTTTGTATTTCATAGTTCAAATTTTTTTAAATTCATCTTATAGAATTGGTTAATTTGGGATTGCAAATGTCGCCTACTTCACTGATTAGTTGGTAGAAGGGAACCATTATGGTCAGTTTACACAGATTTAGTCAAAAGCTCGCCCTGGGAACATCACCAGAAATCGGAATCACTTTGCAGTGTGGCTTAACAGACAAGAGAAGGACTGGAAAGTGAGTTTTGTTTTCATTTTGAGAAAATTTAATGTATTGTAGATACTAGGGCTCAGTTTTAGTTTTGTAACTTACTCAGTTCAGTACTATACCACAATAAATGAGATGTGGGTTAGCAATGCTAAGTCTTGAGTGGTACTTTAAGCATATTAAATAGTGTGCAGGGATGGGAATAAATGGTACAGAAACAGACCAGAATTCAGTGGATAGGGGTTGAGGGTAATATTGGGACCTTTGTTTATCCAAATAAAGGTTGATAATTAACCACATTAGTTTATCAAGTAAATTGTACATTTAGTGATCCTCATCTTATTTGACCTGTCCCCAACATTGAATGTAGTTGATTGTGCTTCCTTAAAAAATAGTATTTTCACTTGGTTCCAGATTCACACAGATTCTTTTTTTTTTTTTTTTTTTTTTTTTGAGATGGAGTCTTGCTTTATCACCCAGGCTGGGGTGCAATGGCACAATCTCACCTCAATGTAACCTCCACCTCCTGAGTTCAAGCAATTCTTCTGCCTCAGCCTCCTAAGTAGCTGGGACTACAGGCATACACCACCATGTCCAGCTAATTTTTGTATTTTTAGTAGAGTTGGGGTTTCACCATGTTGCTCAGGCTGGTCTTGAACTCCTGACCTCAAGAGATCCACCAGCCTCAGCCTCCCAAAGTGCTGGAATTACAGCGGTGAGCTGCCATGCCTAGCCTCTCACACATTCTTGACTGCCTTCTATCTCACTGATTTCACTTCTTAGTCTTTACTTCTTATTTTGTAGTGCCTCGTGTTATGCTCGTTTCATAGGTAATCTCATCTGGTGATCTGGTTTTAAATACTATTTCAACACTGGCAACTTTCCAAATTAATATTTTTAGTGTCAACCTCTTTCTTGAACTCAAGATTCAACTGACTACTTGACATCTCGTTTTAATGCATTACAAGTATCTTAAACTTAGCATTATCTAAAAGTGATGTTACCACCCCGCTCCAAAACTTTCTAATCAAGTCAGTCTGCCCCATCTCAGTAAATGGAACCATCCTTCAGTTGTTCAGACCAAAAACCTTGAAATTATTGTCTCCTCTCTTTGACAGTTTTATCCACTCTATTAGCAAATTTTTTAGGTTCTGTCTTCAAAATATATTCAGGCTCATTATGTTTTATGAACCCCACTGCTACCACTCTGATCCCAGGTATTATCTCTTGCTGGGATTACTACACTTGTAGTATATTCCCAATACAGCTGCTGGAGTAACTCTCTTTTAAGTCAGAACATGTGTTTCCTCTCTCCTTTGCTCAAAACCTTCCAGTGGCTTCCTACCTCACTTAGAGTAAATGCCAAAATCTGTACAGTGGCTAGCCTCCATTTCCTACTCCTTTTTGTTCATTGCATGTCAGCTACCCACCTGGCTTGATCACTCTTCTCAAGGTCTTTATTTAAAAATGTCCTTCCTGGCTTTATATTTTTCTGTCTAATACCAACAAAACACTATATATTTTAACTTTATTTACTGTCTCTCACACTAAACTGTAATAAATGCCATGAAGACAGCGATTTTGTCATTTTGTTCTCTGTTTTTTTTTTTTTTTAAACAGAACAGTTTGTGGCATATATAGTAGACAGTCAGTAAACGTGTTGGGTGAATGAATGGTTTTCTTTGCACATGTACACATCTGTTTAGTATGTGAACATAACTAGAGGACTTTATTTAAATAGTGCTTTGGCAAAGTAATTCAGTAATTTACCTTTCAATGAGGATTTTTCTGTGGCTAAATTTAAAGTCTTTGAACATAAGTTCACAAAGAAAAATTAAAGAATATTTTGAAAGTAAACATTGAGGAGAAAAAGAGAAGGGAAAATAGCTTATTTGAAGGAATATGTAACAGAAGTAGACCTAGAATGAAAAAGTAATGTGATGTAATGTAAAGAACATTGGACTGGTTCCGGGATATCTAAGCTTTGGTATTCTTTAAGTCACTAGGCCATAGTTCCTTTCCCCATTAAAATGAAATAGTTTAAATGATTTCTATTCTTTCCAGTTACAAAATCCTATTCTAGTTGTTTACATTTTTCCATAAGAAAACCATGAGTTTGAGTTTATTGTGTTCTTATAACACAGAAGGAAAATGTTCCTCAATCTCTCTTTTCATATTTGGTATTGTTTTGTAAATGTAAAAAAAACTATTTTTCTCATCTGAGAATGCACCAAATCAGCAGAGATAACAGATTCCTTCAAGCAGTGATATAAAAGCTTGGGTTCCATTGCCCTTCTTAATTTGAGTATATCTCATTTCTTCTCTTACTATTCCTCAGTAATTTTTCCCAGTGTCTTTTTCCATGAGTTGAGTTTTCTTTAAGTCACTGAATTTGTGAAGTTTTATTTCTTCTGTTAAGGATTCTAAGTATTTGTTTTTTGAGACAAAGTCTCACTCTGTCACCCAAGCTGGAGTGCATTGGCGTGATCTTGGCAGGGAGTTTGAAGAGAAGCAATCATTCCTGGTAGCATTTGATCAATTCGTTTATAACCCATTGATCCTAGAGTACCTCCCCTTGTGCTCATATAAAACTTAAATATGTGTTTGTTTACTAGAATCGATTTCTTTTTAGGTCGTCCTCAAGTCACCTTCTATAAATGATTCTGAAAGTTTATCTTGCAGTATTTCCCATCCCTGAGAGGTTATATGTGTCTCACCAAGCCTATGGTCATTTATAACCTTGTTTCTCTCCCTGTCAAACACCATCTCTTTGCCAGTATGCACACGCACACACACAGAGTTTGTTTGAGCCAGGCTAGTACTAGCTACTCCAGAGGCTGAGGCAGGAGGATCACTTGAACCCAAGAGGCTGAGGTTGCAGTGAGCCAAGATCACGCCACTGCAGTCTCATAATTTCCCTGAGATTCTGTCTCGGGGGGAAAAGAAATTGATAACAGTTTTGAGGCATAAAAGATCTTAGAGATCTGTTGAGTTCTCTTTACAGATGAAGGAATTAATGTCTATAAAGGTGATAAGTTGCCTATGATTTCATTAAAGGTAGAACTGGGACTGGTAACCATATACTAGTAGAGTAGTATAACCATATACTAGGAAACCATCTTGGGAGGAGATACATGCATTTACTTTCTCTTCTATCATATGTAACTTCTTGCAAAAGACAGATGAATATAGAGAACTCTGGAAATTCATTTTCCTATTGTTTGAATGTTAAAGAGATAGTGAAACACTAATCCCATTCCTTGAAGTTAACACCTAAGAGTTTCTTACATTTAGGCAATTTTTTAAAATTACATTTATGTTCTAATAAATTTTCAATGCTTACAGTTCAGATATGGATCATTTTAAAGGATGGTATCTATAGACTAGAATTATTTCTTAATATTGCTCTAATAGCTTGCCTAGATTAAGTCTGGCCTCCTGTACTCAATTTATTTTCAGACTCCACTTATACTCAGTGTCCATTAATCTTATCACTTCTTAAGGAGATAAGAACTTGATTCTACTTGAGAAGACTTTTGCCCATCACTGGTAGAACTTCAGGCCTTTAATACTATTATTAATAAGTGATACCTCTGAGAAATCTACAGATTGAAAATTTGAGCTAAACTTAATGCTTAAAGAACTTTTCTAAATGAAAGATTATAATAATGGGTTTTTATCCTTAGGAGATACTAATTATTGACCCACTTGAGTAAGCATTTAACACTGTTAGGCATTTAAAATTTCCCTTTTATTGTCATAATGTAATTTATTTGCTAATTATGTTCAGTTTGCCAATATAAATACTATTTGACAAAAGCATGAATAAGCACCATGATGGCTGCTGCTGGAGAGATCAGCAAGTGGAGGTGAAAGGAGAGAGAAACAAGAAAGGAATAGGAAAACATACTTTTCTAGTTATGTTGTTTTAGCTTTTGGTTTACCGTATAATAGGGTTGAATAACTGTTTTACCTACGAGATGTGTTTGGGTTGTGATGATAATTTGGGTTGAAATCACCAGTAACTCACTTTTCTCTGAAAAGCGTAGCTTAGTTTTATGTGATGTGATTGATTTGTCTTCTTGCCTACCTGTTCATTTCTGGCTTCTGATATTCCTCATCAGATTCCATATATGCCATCTTTCATAGTTCTCTAGTTTTGTACATGCTATATTTTCTACCTGGAATGCCTTTCTCTAAATGGATTGCTATTCAGTCTTGAAAATTAAGTTTACGTTGTTATCTTTAGTAATTACTTTCTCTACTGTCAGAGCACCTTGTGTCCATGTTATTAATACATGTATTGGCCGGGTATGGTGGCTCACGCCTGTAATCCCAGCACTTTGGGAGGCCGAGTCAGATGGATCACGAGTTCAGGAGCTTGAGACCATCCTGGCCAACATGGTGAAACCCCGTCTCTACTAAAAAACACAAAAAAATTAGCTGGGCATGGTGGTACGTGCCTGTAGTTCCAGCTACTCAGGAGGCTGAGGTAGGAGAATTGCTTGAACCCAGGAGGCAGAGATTGCAGTGAGCCGAGATCGTGCCATTGCACTAAAGCCTGGGTGACAGTGTAAGACTCCGTCTCAAAAAAAAAAAAAAATACATGTATAAAATAAGTACAATCAAGTAACATGTTTAGAATGGTGTTTGGCACCTGCTATTTGCTAAGTTTGAGCCTTATTACTATTTTACTAAATTATTATTTCTGTGTCATAAGACTGCTACCTCCTTAAGGGCATAGATATGCAGTGTCTGGTCCATCTTTGTATTTCTAATGCTTGACAAATAAGTAATTAATAAATGTTTGAATGAATGCTTTCCAGGAGCCTCTAAATTAGTAATATACTTACTATTAACTCATGTTGGGGGAGGAAAGGCGTGTGTGTGTGTGTGTGTGTGTGTGTGTGTGTTTAACTTTAAAAAACCACTTTATTACCTATCATAAAATTCACCAATTTTAAGTGTAGAATTTAAAGATATTTAGATTTTTGTTATTGTGCAACCATGATCACAGTTCTATTTTATAATATGTCCTAGTCACCACACAAAAGATCTCTCGTGCCTGTGTAAATTTTTTTATTCTTCTCCTTATTTTTTTTTGTAGCGCTGTTACCCAAGTATTAACCTTCCTAAGGTATCAATGAAAGTCAGGCTGGATTAAATAAAATTAAGGCATTATATTTCTTATCCTTGTATTATTTAGAAAGAATTTTCTTTAAACTTTTTCTCTGGTGAGATTGAGTCCTAACTAAATTTTCTCAAGAAAATTTAAAATATCCAAAATTGCACAGTTACTGTATATTTTAAAATAATCTTTAGAGCTTTAAAAAAAAAAAACTATGCGTTGGTAAAACTGACTTGAAAATTAGCAGGAATCAAGTAGCCACTAATTTGAAATTCAGTAGCAATTCAGGGGGAAGAAAATACTAGAATCTATACCTCATTAAAGCAAGGAAAGTGTTTAATCCCTAGTGCCTAACACAGTGTTGGACACATAGTAAATAATTATTAAGTGCACAAACTGCATTCCTTGTAAATAGAGATAGCATTCTGTTTTGACTTATTTGAATTTTTTTGTCAATTTCTTATCCCCTTTTGCCTGAATTTATAATTTTGTAACTGTATGACAAGCAAAGAAATATAAAATATTTGAGTGATCTGCCTAAACTCTACCCACCTCCTCTGAGGAAATAGCAGCAGCAGTCTTCAACCTTCCTCACTTACAATCTTTGTCCTTTAGATAGCTCTTTGGCCTATAAATAAACCTTTGGCCAGTTTGGCAGCTTTTTGGAATTCTAACTGACAGCACTGCTTACTGGATCAGTGTAAGTCATGTGAATTCACAACCATTATATTTTCATGTAGTACACAAAGCCTGCTCTTTAAGGACAGGCTTAGAAGTCTTACATACCCCCTTTCATGGGGTCTCAAAGAAATAAATGTTTTTCTTGATTTGAGATGGGGCTATGATTTGAAACTGCCTAAATATCCAATACCACTTTTCAGTCTTTTTTTGTTGTTGTTTGCAGTAAAAAACATGGCTAAATGCTGCCAGGCTGTGGTGCATAGGGTGTCTTTCTACTAGTTCATTCATTCTCTACCTTGGAGAGGAAAAGAAAACTCTTTCTTGCTCTATAATGAAGGGATTGTCATATCACTTATTTTGCAAAGAGTTTCTATGAAAGTAGTAATAGTGTGGTCTTACATTGTCATTACAGTGCTAAATTGGTTTGATAAATCCTTTATTGGTAGTTTCATATTATCAAAAAACCTCCAGATTTTGTTGTAACAAATGAGTATCAAGTACAAAGAAAATTTTTCTTAAATCCTTGGATTTAATAAATAAGATGTAAAATAATGGGACAAAACTTTTTGGAGTAAACAAAACATTTATGTAAATTGCAGTATGTAGTAGTTTGGATTTATTTAATAGTTTGCTCTAATAAAAAGAAGTTAAAGCTCATTATACCTTAATCCTGCTACTTTAGATGAAGAGATTGCTAATAAAAACTTTCCTTAGACTGGAAATACCCCTGCCCCTCAGAAGTCTACCTCATTTAACTTACTGAACAGTCTTAAGTAATACATCCTACAGATATTATTTTCTGTGCATGAGACATAGATCATAGTTTTTTGTTACTTATTATTAGAATTGCTTATTTCATATTGTGATACTATGCAAAACTTACTGTGTTGGTAATAGTACTTTTGCTTTAATGTGAACCATTGGCCCTCCAATTCACTTCTGACTTCAAGAAGTGTGGAAAACAGTGTGGCTTAGTGGTTAAGTGGCTTCGTGTGAGACTGTATTCTAATCCTAGCCAGCTTTGGAGAAGCAATTTAACTTCGCTAAGCCTCAGTTTCCTTACTTGTAAAAAGAAATAAATGGTTATTTTCTTCTTCATAAGGCTATAATGACTAAATGAGATAATGGATGTTCAAACTTACTGTAGTATTTAGCTGATTATTTTTATTCATTTTACAGCCTATTTTATTTTAAAATTGACTTTTGGGTGTTTTAAAAATCTGTATCTGTACCAAATAAAGTTATATAGTGTATTAGAATGTGATAAGTGGTATGGTGAGAAATAAGGCAGGGAAGAGAGAGAGAGAGTACCCAAATGGAGAGTTGACAAATGGTCAGGAAGTGGAAAGGCTTCTCTCAGAGAAAAGGGACTGAGCACTGCAGGTAGTGGGGGAACGGCATTCCAACCTGAGAAAATAGCAGCAACAGTAATAATAAGGTAACACACTGCTGTGTACAGTTTAAGTACTTTACATATTTTAGCTGATCTAATCCTTACAGCAGTCCTATGAAGAGGGTGTTTTTACTATCCCAGTTTTATAGATAAGGAAACTGAAGTACAGAGAGCTAGTAAGTAGTATGGCTAAAAAAGTTGAACTTAGGCAGTTTGACTCTGGAGTCCATCTTCCGAGAAGTTACTATATAGTATGTTAGTTAAGGCCTTGCAGCAAGAGACTTTCCAGTGTGTTCGAGAAATAGCAAAATTGGTGTGACTACAGCAGAATGAATGAAGATAATGGTAGGAGCTAAGGTCTGAGTGGTGGTAATTGGGGAGGGAATGAGGTGGGAAGATTTGACTGGACGTAAGCCACTGTAAAGACTGGGCTTTTAAGTCCAAAGTGGAGAGTGTGAGAGCCTTTGGATAGTTTTGAACAGGAGAGTGATATGATCTGACTTTTTAGGAAATATTTTTTTAGTGAGTCCTTGGACCTTTCCTTTCTTGGAGTCTATGAGTAGAATGCAGGAGGGCCCCTGGAATTTAGAAAAAAATTACATCTTTATTTTCACTAAGAAACAATATTTCCTTCACTTAATAATGTAGCCAGTTGATCATAGTAATGTTAGAATTACCTGTGACTTTGTTACCACCATAAAAATCACCTCATTCTCTCATTTATGATCATCATTACTTTGAAATTATAGTAGCTATTAGACCCACTGCTAGATCCCATTTAATGTGATAATAAAGAAGCACTTAACATTACACTTTGTTTTTTATATTTATAGCTCTTTTTTTACATTTATTTATCAAGATGGTTTCCTTTGTAACTATATATATATATATATAGTGTGTGTATTTAAAAACACTATCTGAGAAGGTGTCCATTTATTATACCAGACTGCCAGAGGAGTCCATGGCATATAAAAATTAAGATTCCCTATGAGAATTACTCTGGTTGCTGTGATTATAATAGACTGGGGAGGAAGATAGAGGGCAAGAGCAGGAGGGCTGCAA
This sequence comes from Aotus nancymaae, assembly GCF_030222135.1. Lineage (NCBI taxonomy): Eukaryota > Metazoa > Chordata > Mammalia > Primates > Aotidae > Aotus > Aotus nancymaae. The sequence goes on along the minus strand of NW_026988431.1, from coordinate 53,324,529 downwards.
GTTAGGAGTTTTTTGCAGTTATCTAGTTGAGAGATAATGGCAACTTGGCCCAGAATAGTAGCAGAGGAGGCAGTGATATGTGTTTGGATTGTATGTTTTGAAGGCTGAACCAACAGGATTTGCTAACAGATTGAATATATAATGTGAGAGAAAAAGAAATCAAGGATGGCTCCAAGGTTTTTGGTCTATGCGGCTGCAAGCTTGGAATTGCTATGTTAAAGATCAAAAGCTCAGTTTTGGATTTATGATATTTATTAGACATCTCAGTATGACTTTCTGAATTGTTACCTCTACATAATACACAGTCATTAGAAAGAATAAGGTGAACCTATTTGTAAAACCAGCTTGAACTTATATTGTTTCTGAACATTTCAATGTTTTATAGTAAGCACACATCCCTGTAGTAAGAAACTTAAAAAATGAGAGAAATATGTTTAAAAATAAAAGAATGACCTCAGTGTGTCATAGAATAACTGTGTGGCCATGAAAAATAATGAAATAGTTCTTTATACGCCACCATGGAATATCTCTAAGGTCTATAAACAAAGTAAACCAAAACAAGGTAAAGAACAGGATAGATGTGTGTCAGAATCACGATAAATCTAACAGTGTTTGAGAAGGAAACGGTGGGTAAGCAGGAAGGCTCCTTGGCTTTTTTTTTTTTTTAAGCAGTTGAATTTACCAGTCTTAATCTTGTACATGTGTTATTTCTTGTAATATCGTTGGTTCATATGAGGGATGAGATTATGGGCTTTTTTATTCTTTTTACCTCTGTATTTTTATAAATCTTATGTTACAGTTTTTTAAATTATGATATATATATAATATAGATCTATTAATAATTTCAAAGAAATTTTTCATGTTTTGCAATATAAATGGGAAATGAAGATTGAAAATCTACATAGTATGATTTTTATTATGAGTAAGATTTGACTTTATATCCATATGGCTAGAAGAAAATATTAGAAGTGTATATTGAAATGTTAATAGTGGTTTTCTCTGGATAATTTGAGGTGATTTTAAAAGTATTTTCCTTTAATTTTTTTTGTAGACTATGAGAAGACAACGAAATGAAGTTGTAGTTGAATTAAGGAAGGTGAGTCTGATTGGGTACTTCTAAGCATAATTCCAACAACATTATAGCATTATATGCAAGATGCCAAATATATATTATATTTTTATGTAAAATGTGTAACCTATTATATAACTAAATTTTACTGAATTTAGTTCAACTTTTTAAAGGAGAGAGTTTGACTGAATTTGACAATCTTTTGAAGTTGGAAGGATATAACTTGTTTGTTATGCAAAAACAAATATAAAGAACTTAAAGTCATTGAGATACAGTTATATTAAATAGTTCTGCTATTAATGGGCAGTAGTAAGGCCCTGAAAAGAACTTGTTGCAAACCTCTTCAACTTTTAAGTATTATAGTTGAGAATATATTTATAAATTTGCCCCAAGCATTTTAAGTGAAGTTGAAAAGGCCTTTGATTTTTGTAAGGCGTTGTTGGTTTTTGTCTAACTTTGAACTGCCCAACTTTTGCTTTGACTTTGCTTTTAGGTGATAAAGAGGAGCTCCCAGATCATGTATAAAATGGTTTAGTACTTTTAAATAAATATTTGTGTTTGGTTCTGGCCTAAACTGTACACTGTATTTTTTAGTCAAACTTTTGTTTTTGTTTTGTTTGTTTTTACATAGTTCACGGTTCATTAAAAATGTAATATTTGGGAAATGGGACTCAAATTAGTGTTGCATGAGTGTTCAATTCGCAATTTGGTTTTTAATTTTTTACATTTGAATTTTACTTTAAAAGGCACTTCATATTTCAGTTTGTAGGCACAGGGTTGAGCTTTGTATGAAAGTATTCAGATTTTCTTTTTAACTCATTCTTTGATTTTTTTTAAGAATAAAAGAGATGAACATCTCTTAAAGAGAAGGAATGTACCACATGAAGATATCTGTGAAGACTCTGATATAGATGGTGATTATAGAGTGGTAAGTTATTGTTATTGTTATTCTGGTAACTTAAAAGTACCAGTGAAAGATTTCACGTTAATGAATTTTAAGGTGACTTTTTAACTCAGTTTTCTTTTTAACTTTTTTCCCAGCAAAATACCTCTCTAGAAGCTATTGTTCAAGTAAGTTGGATTTTTTCCCTTTCTTCATTTGTATTTCTTGTCCTCAACAGCTAATTGTTAATATATTTACATCATACATTATTTTATTTTTTATAGAATGCTTCAAGTGATAACCAAGGAATTCAATTAAGTGCAGTTCAAGCAGCTAGGTAAGTTAAATTTTGAAGATATGTTTAGATTTTATAACTTAGATAGGATTTCTGTTTTGATTTTTTGCTATGTAGTAGTCCCTGTTAATCATATTTAACTTTGATGACAAACAATAGTAAATAGTCATAGATGAACTAAATTTATTTTTTTAAAAAGTTTTCTGGTTTAGAGTATTAAAATTGGTGACAGTTTTTTTAACTCATAATTTTTATTTTTAGCTCAAAGTGTGTACACTGAAGCTTTAATATACATAATGCATACAGATGCTACGGAAAGTTGATTTAACAAATAAATGCTGTAGAGTAAGAGAAAAACATTATTTGTAAAGCTTTACCTTTTACTAATGAATAGGTTTAATTTTATAAAGTCAGATCCTTACTAGATATCTAATTCTTCCTCTCACAATCCTCATATTGATCAAACAATAAATCCAGAATTATAGTCTTACTATGTCAGTTGACATAGACAAGTAGATTATTAAGATTAATGACTGCATATACTCCCAGTGTCTTTCCATACAGGAAATACCAAGTTGTTTTGCACATTTCTATTGTGAAATCTATGCTCTTATATTTTAAGGGAAGTGGCAGAAAAATCTATTACTGAGACCTTCGTATTAATAAATAGGTTGGGGAAGGCATGGTTGTATCATAGTGCAATTTAGGTTGCTTTGTATATTTGTGAATATAAGAATAACACCCTATGTTGTGTTTATCAGTAGGAAAGAGACAAGTAAGAAATTGATCCTAGTTACGGAATTCCAAAGTGGAAAAAGTTTATAGGTCCATCCGATACCTTATCCAGTGCATGAATCTGTTTTATATTTATTAGACTTTTCCAGTGTTTGTTTATCCACCTTAAATAACTTAGAATTGATAGAGAAATTATAAAATTGTACAGTATTGTGTACCAGAGGTAAAAGAACTTCTTAGAGAGGAATTCATTATGTAGGCAGAAAAATCACAGAACCATTCACATGTCAAAATGGCAAATTAATGTTTATAGGAAGAATGATTAAGAAATTTATTATGCTCACCATTAGAGTTGATTATTTGATAGTTCGGGGGCAGTTCTTCTCAATATGCATTCTGCAAGAAAATTAAAGCCCAGTGTACCCTAAGAGGTTTTCAAAGTATGATCTGTGGATCACTGGGAGATTCCGAGACAATTTCATGGATATGCAAGAACAAACTGATTTTCACAATAATTTTAAGACTTTATTTGCCTTTTTTTCGCTATGTTAACATTTACATTGATACTGCAAAGCAACTGTGAGTAAAATTGTAGACTCCTTAGTACAAATCAAGACAGTGGCACCAAACTGGTTTTATAATATATTTTGTAGAAATTGTATTCCTCACCACTATGTAAAAAATAAAAGCGATTTATCTTTTAAAATATTCTCAGTGAAGTGTAAAAAAGTTTTTCTATAATTAAATTTTGACCCTTGATCTCAAGAAACCTTGTTTGAGAAGGCTGGGTTAAGACTTTTTCTGAGTGTTTTTTTTTTTTTTTTTTTTTTTTTTTAATTTCCACTTATACTAAGCACTGTGTCATGTATTGTGGAAATGGCATGTGGTATAATTCTTTCTCTTTAAGAACTTTATAAGCTAATTGGAAAGGCAAAACTGTATTTTAAAAAGTAGGCGGCTGGATGCGGTGGCTTATGCCTATAATCCCAGGAATTTGGGTGGCTGAGACGGGGGGATCACTTGAGGTCAGGAGTTTGAGACCAGCCTGGCCAGGATGGTGAAATCCCCATCTCTACTAGAAACAAAAACTGGTGGGCGTGGTGGTGCATGCCTTTAATCCCAGCTACTTCGGAGGCTGAGGTAGGAAAATTGCTTGAACCTGGGAAGTGGTGGTTGCAGTGAGGCAAAGTGGCACCACTGCAGTACAACCTGGGTGACTGAGACCCTGTCTAAAAAAAAAAACATAGCAATAACAGCAAATGTAGGACTATGCTGTATAAATCCTCTGGAAATTCAAAGGTGGTATTATGTAAAACATAGAACTTAAAATGGACTTTGAACAGAGTTTGAATACATAGAACACAGGGCATTTCAGGTGAGGGGTGTAGGATATGAAGGGCCTGGAAAGAAAATTGAAATGATGTGACAGACAACTGACCTATTGTTGAGTTACAGAGAATAAGATTAGTTAGGTAAGATGGAGCCGACTTGTGAAGCATTTAAAGCTAGATCAAAGAGTTTACATTGATAAAGGTAGTAAATAAGCAGCCATCACATAGTTTATATAGGAAGATGATTTGGTTAAGCTTTCTTAAACATTGCTTTTATATAGTAATGCAGGGTGTTCCACGGGGTAAAGATATGATTAGGCCACACTGAAGACTTATCAGCTAAACCTACAGTCTCCCACATGGGAAAATAGGCACTAGATTTTGTTTGGTTTTTATCTTGTAAGTTCATGAGAGCAGTGATATGTCTGTCTTTTTTACCTCAGTATCTCTAGCATCTCTCTGGTTGTTTTCCTGTCTGTTGCTGTGCTTATTCCAGTTCTCTTTAGTCGCTGAGATGAAAATGCTGTTGGACTCTTAGGACCTTTAATTTGGTGTGTAAAGTAAAATGAAGAATTGGGCACTAATATTAGCTATAAACATATTCCAGCAGCCTACCTGCTTTTGTCATTTGACTCTATTGTGACCTAGTATGAATAATTTTGGATATTTTGGTGACCTCTTAATTCCTTTCTTAGCAAGGTAAATGATGTGTTGAAGAAATCTGCCCATTTTTCTCTGAACTCAAAATTATATCCAAAAGTAACATTTTTTAAAAATAGTTTTCTTTTTATAAGTCACAATCAGGACTTTACTGAGGGGATTAATATTATTGTACCATTAAAAGTATTAAAGTGGCTGGGCTCCGTGGCGCATACCTGTAATCCCAGCACTTTGGGAGGTCAAGACAGGGATCACGTGAGGTCAGGAGTTCAAGACCAGCCTGGCCAACATAATGAAACCCCGTCTTTACTAAAATTACAAAAAGAGCTGGGCATGGTGTTGTACGCCTGTGATCCCAGCTACTTGGGAGACTGAGGCAAGAGAATTGCTGGAACCCAGGAAGTGGAGGTTGCAGTGAGTCAAGATTGCACTACTGCACTCTAGCCTGGGTAACAGAGTGAGACTCCGTCTCAAAAAAAAAAAAAGAGATAGTAAAGTGATTCATGTCTGTATTTTATTTTTCTAATTATTTGTCATCTTTTTACATTTAATCTATAAATTTTTTTATAAATTTAGAGAGAAGGTTCCGTTATATAAATTGTTAATATAATTTCAGAGAGGACACGTGTACCAAATATTCAGATTTATGTTAATGTTTATCAAATATGAATTTAATCATAATGTTGTATTTTATTAAGTTTCAAACAAGGGTGTTTTTATCTCTTATAGGAAGCTTTTGTCCAGTGATCGAAATCCACCAATTGATGACTTAATAAAATCTGGAATATTGCCCATTTTAGTTCATTGTCTTGAAAGAGATGACAAGTGAGTATTTTATTTTAAATTTAGAATGTATCCTTTGGAGAAGATAAGACTTTGTAGTAATTAGTTTGATCTTTAAAGAAAAAAGAAAAGTGCTATGGGATAAAGTTGAGAAGTCAAAGTGAAAAACAGTGCAAGGTTTGTTAACACCGTGAAATGAAGGTAATACCCAAAAAGTAACTTGAAAATGATAAATTTAACTTTTAAGCTTTGAAAATCGGCAAGAACTAGTTTAATCAGATAGGTACTTGAGAAAACTGTTTGGGGAGTACTGTGCAAGTATCTTTAAAAATATTTCTTACTAAAAATAAGGACACACTGGAGGAGGTTGCAGGCTTTTTATACTGAAGAGATGTTTTAAACAGTTGTTGAGGGTTAAAAAAAATGCTGGATAGTTATCTTTTGAAACAAAGTATTTAATGCATTTTAAATGGCAGAGGGGAAGAATGGTTAGTAGATATTTGGCCCAATGTAAAAAATCCATGCTGTTTAAAAATACTTGTTTTTTTTGTAGTCCTTCTTTACAGTTTGAAGCTGCATGGGCTTTGACAAACATTGCATCTGGAACTTCTGAACAAACTCAAGCAGTAGTTCAGTCCAGTAAGTTGATTATTAATTATAATTAAAAAAAAAATCAGTAAAAAATAGTGATTTTCCCAAAAGACTATAGCAATTTAAATTATAAAATAATAGCTATTAAGTAGTTATTGAAATAGGTCAACTTAAGTATGTTACTTTAATCTTCTTATTCTGGTAACTCACATTTTGTATTTCCAAAAATTCACTATATTCCTTTATAAATATGAGACTGTTTCCTAGTTATAGTAGAAGATTACATTGTTGTTACACTTTATTTATAGGACATCAGTAGAAATAAAGTTTTTCCTTTTGCCACATTGCCTCTCTGCCTTTCTTTTTTTTTTTTTTAATTGTCGTTTTTCTTTTTCAGACAAGATCTTACTCTTTTGCCCAGGCTGGAATGCAATGGCACAATCTTGGCTCACTGTAGCCTCGACCTCCCAGGCTCAAGAGATCCTTCCACGTCAGTCTACCAAGTAGCTGGGACTACAGGCATATGCCACTGTGCCCAGCTAATTTTTGTGTTTTTTGTAGAGATGGGGTTTTCGCCATGTTGCCCAGGCTGGTCTCTGACTCTGGGTTCAAGTGATCAACCTGCATTGGCCTCCCAATGTACTGGGATTGTAGGCATGAAGCCACCACACCGGCTTCAGCCTCTCTTAATGAGATTTTTATTATGTATTTTAAAGAAATCTTCTATAAAGTAGTCCTAATTGAAAGAATGGCTTGAATATTTTTTATTGTTATTATAATAGGATTGCTTTTTTTTAATTTCAGGAGATATAAGTGGAAAATTACTATTGGAAGTAATAAACTGAATGTATTGTTTTCATGAATACTATTTGATTCTTCTACAAAACAAAGAAATTAATAATTTTAAAGGAGATACTTTTAAAATCCTCTTTAAATATGTAAGCAGTGTACTTGTCTGAGCTTGTTAAAAATGTAAACACTAATTTCTACATTTTGAAGGGGAACAAAGATGTTAGCTAAGTAATCATTTTATTATAGACACTTGTGTTGTAATATTATTTTAAAAAGATAATTACCTCATATCCTATTAAAACTGGCTTAGTTTTGGGTTCAGGTGGTTTCTGTTGTGGTTTTTTGGTTTTGTATAGCTGACTGTTAGGTAAATTTTATGTTTTCATAACAATGTTTTATTCCCTCTCACAGTTTTTCCATTCTGTTTTGTATGCTCTTTAAAGATTAGAAAGAGGCTTAGAATTTTTTATGACCCTGCTAGTCTGCTTTAATATACCAAAAATAATAGATAAATGAGGCTGGGCATGGTGGCTCATGCCTGTAATTTCAGCACTTAGGGAGGCTGAGGCAGGCGGATCACTGGAGCCCAGGAGCTAGAGACCAGACTGGGCCACATGGTAAAACCCCACCTCTACAAAATGCAGGAAAAAAAATTAATCAGGTTGATGGCATGCACCTGTAGTCCCAACAACCCAGGAGGCTGAGGTAGGAGAATCACTTTAGCCTGGTGAGGTCAAGGCTGCAGTGATCTGTGATGGCACCACTGAACTCCAGCCTGGGCAGCAGAGTGAGGCACTGTCTGAAAAACAAACAAACCCATAAGTGAATTTTTATTATCTTCCAAGCATGATTGAGCTACATATACTTAAATAGTGCTTTTTAAGGTAATATCAAAAGGAAGGAAGAAGAATCATTTGTTCAGTACAGTATTTTGTTCAGATACAAACCTGTCTCTGTTTCCCATCCTATTGAGTAACAAGATCACTTTCTGATTTGGAAGATCTCATGTGGCCCAGGAATCACTGGCCTGTCTAAAGACCCACATGTTGTCAACATAAATTTGTGTTCAAAAGTAACTTCAGGCCGGGTGCAGTGGCTCAACGCCTGTAATCCCAGTACCTTGGGAGGCCAAGGCAGGCAGATGACTTGAGGTCAGAAGTTTGAGACCAGGCTGGCCAGTATGGTGAAACCCTGTCTGTACTAAAAATACAAAAATTAGCCAGGCCTGGTGAGCCACACCTATAGGCTCACACCTATAGTCCTAACTACTTGGGTGGCTGAGGCAGGAAAATCGCTAAAGCCTGGGAGGCAGAGGTTGCAGTGAGCCAAGATTGCACTGCTGCACTCCCGCCTAGATGACAGAGTGAGACTCCATCTCAAAAAAAAAAAAAAGCTACTTCAATAATGTACTTTTTTTTTTCAAATTAGAGATAATACTTAATCTATAAGGAATTAATCTTGAAATTAATTCCAGGTTTAATTGTTAATGAAATTTCAGAACCCTAATTTAACATTTGTGTGTATAACTCATTTTGATACTGAGTAAATAGTCGCTGGTCAAAATTTTTCCAATAATGGTATTCCAATAAAATTCATTTAATGAGGTTATATTTTAAATATATTTTTATAGGTTCCCTTTTTTTTGAGGTCTCAGCAAAAAAGAAAAATCAAGATTGATTTTTGGTTTATAGTATCTTCAACCTTAAGTATTGTTATCTTTTCTTCTATCAGATGCTGTGCCACTTTTCCTGAGGCTTCTCCATTCACCCCATCAGAATGTCTGTGAGCAAGCAGTGTGGGCATTGGGAAATATCATAGGTTTGTATAAAACTTAAAATACTAATCCAAAAATTGTTACTATATATTAAGTAATAAAAATAGCTACTAGTAATCCAAAAGGGAAAAGTTTGCCTTCAGTACTAGCTTTTGTGAAATAACTTACAGAAATTTGAACTGTATTACTGTAAAAGCATAAAGTCATAGTAAATAGAATTTTTGTTGCATAAGATACCATTTTTTATATAGTCAGCTCTTAATTATTTGAATAATTATGCAATATATATGCAAATTAGACCTTCTATCTCATACTAGAGTCCATTTTTTCTTCCCCTGTCTCCCTTTGTTGATCAGTGGGGTCTATTTTTATTTCTCAGCTTTCTCCATCAAAGAAAGTAATAAGAAAGGAGAAGGCAAAACTTAAACCAATAATTTTTCCCCATAATGACAGTTCTGAGAAGAATCTAAAATGAAATTTTTTCTCTCTTGCAGACTTTTGTACATTAGAATTTAGTAATGTATAAAATATGGTAACACTATTTTCTGTCACCATGAGTCAACAAGAGGTAACTATAGCCTTTTGACAGTCTAGTTAAATATTTAACACCATGATTACCCTAACTTTCAGGTTCTCTCTGATAAATAATTATAAGGAGAATAAAGACAATTCTGATATTTCAAGATTTGTTTTTTTTAACTAGAGCGTAACTTAACCTAAACTCAAAAATTCAAAGAATTTTCCTCCAGTAAAGGATGGAAAAAATCTGAATTGTATTGTGCCCCAATATAGTTCAGAGACCTTGCTATTATGAGTAGTGACTGAGGTACTGTTTGTAGAGGTCTTACTAATATAGTGAAGGAGAATGATTCTAAAGATTATTTTTGCCAAATTCTTTATTCTTGCATGGAAATAATCATTGCTGCTTTGATATGTTGCCTTTTTATTGCCCTTTTACAGGGCCAGCATGAAAGTAGGGAATGGTTATGAGGTTTTTTGTTTGTTTTGTTTTGTTTTTATTTTCCTGGGGGATTTTTTTTATTGCATTTTAGATTTTGAGGTACATGTGAAGAACATGCTAGATTGTTGCATAGGTACACACATGGCAGTGTGATTTGCTGCCTTCCTCCCCATCACCTATGTCTGGCATTTCTCCCCATGCTATCTCTCCCCAACTCCCCACCCCCACGCTGTCCCTCCCCTGTTTCCCCCTGACAGACCCCAGTGTGTGAGGCTCCCCTCCCTGTGTCCATGTGTTCTCATTGTTCAACACCCGCCTATGAGTGAGAACATGCGGTGTTTGATTCTGTGTTCTTGTGTCAGTTTGCTGAGAATGATGGTTTCCAGGTTCATCCATGTCCCTACAAAGGACACGAACTCATCGTTTTTGATGGCTGCATAATATTCCATGGTGTATATGTGCCACATTTTCCCTATCCAGTCTATCATCGATGGTGGTTATGAGTTTTTAAGGGAGAATTTCTCTGTAGACCCTTCTTGACATAGGGTATACTATTAGGAATGCTATTGTTTCTATATCCAGAGTCCTTCACTCTTTTGCTTTCATACCAAATGTTAGATTTGGAACTATTGTACAGCATCTTGATCTTTAAGTTTTTTATTCCAGTGACATTCTGTAATTAATATATGGATGCAAAAAGAATATTTTATCTCCAAATATTATAGTGCAAGGGAAAGTGTTTTCACTTATGTAACACTTGAGCATGGCTTCATATTAGAAACTGCAGTGATGTTCTAGATACAGAAATTAAACTTGGCAGTTCTCTGCAACAGTAGTTCTCAAACCTTAGCATGCAGTGAGAACTACATGGGGTGCTTGTTAAAACACAGAATTCCAGACCCATAGAGTTTCTGCTTCATAGAGCCCAATAATCACATTGGGAACCACTGTTCTAGTACTAGTTCACCCTTTTTTTTCTGACATAGTTTTCTAAGTGTATAGAGTAATTTGTAGTTCATAACCTTGATGCTCTGATACTGGATCAAAAGTACAAATTTTACAAATATTTTCTTGATAGATCTTTTATATCACATGAAAGTTTGTTAAACTGAGAGTATCATTGAAAGAGAAATTAAAAGCAGCATTTTAATTAAGTAAGCAGCTTCTAAAGCTGAAGCTGGGAGTAATGTGCAAAAGAATACCTTATCACCGTATGTTGCTTCTCTTGGCTTAGAGACCTTGAATGTGAGCCCGTTTATTATTGTTTAAAACTTTTATCTAAAACTGAACAGTGTATCTGGTTAAGATACATAAAGCAGCATATTCCCAGTGCTTTGTGTTTTCTGAAAATGCTTACTGTCAATATACTTTATTGAGTTAATTAATCCTTTTTTCTGCAGGTGATGGGCCCCAATGTAGAGATTATGTCATAAGCCTTGGAGTTGTGAAACCTTTACTTTCCTTCATAAGTCCAAATATTCCTATAACATTCTTAAGAAATGTTACTTGGGTTATGGTCAACTTATGTCGCCACAAAGACCCACCACCACCAATGGAAACCATTCAGGAGGTAAACACTTTAAAAAAAAATTAAAAGAGATACCATTATATATGTTTTTATCTATGTATGTTTTAAGATCTACATATTTCTCTCTTCAGATTCTTCCAGCCCTTTGTGTTTTAATTCATCACACAGACGTAAATGTGAGTAAATGTGTCCCATTATATATTTATATATGTATGTATTTCTAGGGCTCCCCCTGTGACGGGGGGACATACTATACTAAGACATTGTGTCAGCATACTCTCAGATTTTTCCATTTCAAGAGTTGTAATAGATATTTTTATATTTACTCTGTTTACCTATATCACAATATATAATACCAGTTAAGAAATCAGGCATAACTGTTATTTTGGTGTGGTCAATAATGTATGTATGTATATATGTTAGTGTTGTAAAAACTCAAATTGAAAGTTGTTAAAGTTGCCAGTTGGTGATTTCTCTTACTAAGATCATGTCTTTAATTGTTCATGTGCTTTTTATGGAAGCTCATTTTGACAGTTTGGCCAATGAGAGCACACACAAATAGTGCTATTTTTGTTTTTTTGAAAGATGAAAAGGAAAAATGTTTGTGCATGGATTTGTATTCATATACACATACCAAACCATGGACATCAATTGCCCTTTAATTCCATTTTTATTCTATTTCTCCAGTTACAGTGATGGCAGTGGCTTCATTTATCAAGATAACTCTTAATTATCCAAACAACAAGGAAAAAACAAATCAGTGCAGGCAAGATTTTAAACATAGCAAAAACATTTTGCTTATTTTTACTAACACAGATGGCAGAGGAAAAAGCAACTCAGGGAGTATGAATGAGGTGGAAAACTGCCCTGAGTGCTTGTAAAAGCCAGACCAGCCTTTGGTGTGTTAGAGAAACCAGGAATATAATGGGTAAGGGAAAACACATGAATGAAATGTTTAGCAACAATCAGGAACTCATGTGGTTCTTTAAAAACAGTTTGGCATGGTAACCAGTGTTGGACAAGCTGCTTCATTTCTATTTATAAGCCTATACCTTTTGGCCAGAATTTAATTTGTATGGAACAAATTAGAATTATACTGCATCAAGCAGTGACATAGTATATAAAATTCATTAGATGAACATGATCTCTGAGGTAGTTTTGTTTGTTTTTAGCCCCAGATAGTTTAGGATCTTAAAAAATATGTAAGTAATTTTTGGTTTTGTCTCCTTAATAGCTAATTTATTTGATTAAATTATAAATTTTAACGTTTTGCTTTGAAAGATTTGCAAGAGGCGAGGTGTGGTGGCTTATACCTATAGTCCCAGCACTTTAGGAGGCTGAGGCAGGATCACTTGAGCCCAGGAGTTTGAGATCAGCCTGGGCAACATGACAAAACCCTGTTCCTATAAAAAAAAAAAAAATCCAAAAACATTAGCCAGGCATAGTGGCATGCACCTGTAGTCTCAACTACTCGGTGTCTGAGGCAGGAGGATCACCTGAGTTTGGGAGATCAAGGCTACATTGAGCTGTGATCATGCCATTGCTGCAGCCTGGGTAACAGAGCAAGACCCTGTCTTTAAAAAAAAAAAGATTTGAAAGAAAGATTAACTTCAAAGTTTTATATCTCTACTGGAAAACAAGACATTTTGGTTGACTTTATTCAGAGATGTATTGTATTCTTTCCACTTATTGACTCCAATCTAGGTGAGATTGTGAACCATTTTCTTGCTTTTGATGTATCTTGAAGAATTTCTCAAGCCTGTTGGCATTGTTCTTTTTAGTCACATGATAAATAATGTTGCTTAATAAATAATAATATTTTAGAAGGTTGACTTCAATTATGATTTTGCTCTGAGCATATTAGTGACATGTTTAGCATTGGGCCTTTAAAAAAACATATATTTAGCTTTTATATACCGTTATGAGCAAATAACTTGAAACTTTTGGCCTATGTCAATAAATTTTAGCATATGTTGATATTCCAGAAAAGAAACTCAGTTACATTTACAAATTGAAAATTTTTTTTTTCTCACATATGTTGATACCACTTTTGTGTGAACTCTTTTTTTTTTTTTTCTGGACAGAATCTTACACTGTCATCCTGGCTGGAATGCAGTGGCGTGATCTCTGCCTCCCGGGTTCCAGCAATTCTCCTGCCTCAGCCTCCCAAGTAGCTGGGATTACGGCGCCTGCCACTATGCCCACCCAATTTTTTTTATTTTTTAGTAGAGATGGGGTTTCACTGTGTTGGCCAGGCTGGTCTTGAACTCCTGACCTCATGATCCACCCACCTCGTTCTCCCAAAGTGCTGGGATTACAGGTATGAGTCACTGCACCCGTCCTATGTGAACTCTTTCATTTGATGTCTTCTTTTTACATTAGAAATATTCTTAGAGCTTTCTTGACTTTCTTAAGAAACAATGGCAAAGCTCTGTTTTCTCCTTTTAGGAGTTTTTACGTGTCCATTTTTTTTTTAATCGTATTTTTTATTTTCTCTTAAGCATAACATTGGTTTATGGATTTTTGGTGGGTTTTGTTTTGTTTTAAGTCAGGGTTTAAAAAAAAAAAAAAGAACAATGCCTGGCTAATTTTTTGTATTTTTCATAGATACTGGGTTTCACCATGTTGCCCAAGCTGGTCTCAAACTCCTGGGTTCAAGCAGTCCACCTGCCTTTGTCTCCCAAAGTGCTGGAATTACAGGCATGAGCCATCCCTGCCTGGTTTACAGTTTTAAAGGTTTTACACTTCTCCAGCTTGTCTCGACACAGAGTTCATATTCCAGAAAGACTTTGAGTTTTAGGCACAATTATTATTCTTTGTCAATAATTTGTGTATTTATTTGCAGCAGTTGCAGTTGTTTGTCAGACTGCCCTTCGGTCATAACTTCTAATTAGGACCTAACATACTAGGAAAGATCAAACACATGGCCCGTTGTACTTAAAATACAATCATTAAAAAATAGCAGGCTACCTAGTAGAAGTTGATTACACAGGCTGCACTTTTTTTTTTTTTTTTTTGGAGGGGGGTAAGTAGCAGCTGTAGTTAAGTGTGTATTTTTTGTTTTAATTATAGATCTCACAGATTGACCTGTGATTATTTAATAAACTGCAACTGTAGGGGACTTCCACTATTTAAGAAGTTGACTCCAGTTCTATAAGGCAAAACAAACTGATTGGAAAAGATTAAACTATTATACTATAATACAAATACTTGGGTTATTGGCTTCAGGCATATCTACATGATACTTACATTATTAGAGAACTCCTTGAATATATTCATGTAGTCCAGATATTTTGAACAGCTGTGCATGTTGGATACATATAGTCTTTCCAGCTCTATACATGAGCCACAATGTTTTTAGACCTATTATCCCTCAACCTTTGGGAAACAGAATGTCTTTTTCTCCTGTTTTATGTCCTGTGTAGTGTGCATATATATCTTAGTGAATTAAGATTGGATACTAATCTGGGATCAGAATCCTGAATTGGCTAAAATATGTACATCTTAATACAGACATTTATAGATGATGATGTTTAATACAATAGCGAGCAGATTCCAATGAATTGAACTGAGAGAAAAAAGGAAGAAGGTAGTAGAACAATCTTAGAATAGTTGTTTGGTCAAGAATTACTAAAATGAGAAAATATTTAAAAGTTGTTTGAATTTTTATTTTATTCATTAGATATTGGTAGATACAGTCTGGGCCCTCTCTTACCTTACTGATGCTGGCAATGAACAAATACAGATGGTAATAGACTCTGGAATAGTTCCTCATTTGGTTCCTCTTCTCAGCCACCAGGAAGTTAAAGTTCAGGTAAGTTTGTTCCTAGTAAAATTATAGGTATTTCTTACCACTAATTGCTTTAAGTTTAAAGTATATTCTTAGCATAACAACATATCTGTAATTGAAAGAGTTATTTTACCATCATTTTAAAGAAGAAAATAAATAATAAGACTCTATTGTAGAGTACTAATTTTTTTCTTTGAGATGGGGTCTCACTCTGTCACCCAGGCTGGAGTGTGGGGGCGTGATCTCGGCTCACAACCTCCACTTTCGAGGTTCAAGCCATTCTTCCACCTCAGCCTCCTGAGTGGGTGGGATCACAGGCACACACCATCATGCCTAGCTAATTTTTTTTCTATTTTTGATAGAGTCAGGGTTTTGCCATGTTGGCCAAGCTGTTCTTGAACTCCTGGCCTCAGATGATCCACCCACCAGACTCCCAAAGTGTTGGGATGATAGGTGTGAACTACCGTGCCCGGCCTGATTACTGATTTTTTTTTTTTTTTTTTTTTTTTTTTTTTTTTTTTTTTTTTTTTTGAGACGGAGTCTCGCTCTTGTTACCCAGGCTGGAGTGCAATGGCGCGATCTCGGCTCACCGCAACCTCCGCCTCCTGGGTTCAGGCAATTCTCCTGCCTCAGCCTCCTGAGTAGCTGGGATTACAGGCACGCGCCACCGTGCCCAGCTAATTTTTTTTTTGTATTAGTAGAGACGGGGTTTCACAATGTTGACCAGGATGGTCTCGATCTCTTGACCTCGTGATCCACCCGCCTCGGCCTCCCAAAGTGCTGGGATTACAGGCTTGAGTGATTACTGATTTTTAATGTAGACCAGGGAAATTCATTATAGCAACATGCATGGCATCTGAAACAGGTATTGACAGGCACTTATTTTTCCTACTCCTTTTTGTTCTTTCTCTTTGACTTCCCTACATTTTTTTTCCCCTTGCCAGCCATCCTTTTTTCACTCACCTGACAACTTTATCTAACTCTTAGCTTCATTAGTGCTGAAATAAAGGCACTGTACTGAAATGTACTGTTTAGGGGCTTTCTAAATTGTTCCTTTTCAGTTATTTAAATTTATTTTTTATTGTTTAAATTATCACATAATATTTATCCCAAAGAACTTGCATCTAGAAAGAGCCAAAAACAGAGTGAGAAAAGTTCTCAGAGATATAAGCAGTAGCTGTCAAGCCACAGTGCTAATGGGGGAGATGCAGCAAGCTCCCCCTACCTTTTTGAGGTAAATAGTATATGTTAATCTGCTGATGGCCTAGAATCTGTAAAATACAGTAATCACATAAGAAAAATTATCAACGTGTAGCGTAAGTCATTATGCCTGAACATCAAAATCAGCTGTGTGGAGCTTGAAGAATGTGTTTTAATTTCTCTTGCTCAACTCCTGGAGATTCTGTTTCATTTGGGATTTTTCTTAGAAACTTGAGCTTTAAAACACTCTTCAGGTGATACTGATACATAGATTAGAGACCCTAGCACCTTAAAATCAAAGAACTTTAAAGGAAGAACATGTAGCTAAAACCAGAAAGAATTAATACAATAATTTGGCTAGGCACGGTGGCTCACACCTATAATCCCAGCACTTTGGGAGGCCAAAGTGGGCGGATCACGAGGTCAGGATATCAAGACCAACCTGACCAATATGGTAAAACCCCATCTCTACTGAAATTTAAAAAAAAAAAATTAGCTGAGCATGGTGGTGCACGCCTGTAGTCCCAGCTACTTGGGAGGCTGAGGCAGGAGAATCACTTGAACCAGGGAGGCGGAGGTTGCAGTGAGCCAAGATTGCACCACTGCACTCCAGCCTGGCAACAGAGCAAGACTCTGTCTCAAAAAAAAAAAGAATGAATATAATAACTTGTCATTTAAGGGCATTTATGACTTAAATGCTCTTGCCATATGTTTATTCTTACGTTTATTTTGTGTGGTATTATGTCTTGGTACAGATTTTGGTTTGTATTTTGTTCTTGTGTTTCTAGAATGTATCTTCAGTTTTCATGCTGGACGTCATTAAGAAGATAGGGCTTGGAATTTACCTTTAACCAGTGCTCAAGGAAATTCTCTACTCTACCTGACACCTTACAGGGATTTTCTTAACACCTTTCAACTTTCGTGCCATAATTTCGTAAAATAAAATAGTGTAATGGAACCCCATGTAGCTTTTTTCTTTGTACCTCTACTCACTTCCCCAAATTATTTTGATACAAATTCCAGATATCATTTTACGCAGCTTGCATCTCTAAAATTTAAGCCTATTTTTTAACATAACCACAATACCATTAGTACACTTTTTAAAACTTTAGTTTTAAATATTCAATTGATATCTGGATTTTTTTTACTGCTTCATTATTTTTTCACAAATTTACCAAATCAATATCCAGACAAAACCACACATTGCATCTGCTTACTATGTATTTTAAGCCTCTGTTACTGTGCAACTTTCTTCGCCTTTATCTTTCCTCTTTTCAATTGATTTGTTAAAGAAGCTGGGTTACTACAAAACATTTTTGGAAGACATTAAAGAAGACCTAAATAAATGGTAAAACAGTTCATGTTCATGGATTGTCTAATACTGTTAGGATGACCAATAGAGTTTGAGGACTTCTGATTTTCAAAATACTACAGAGATATAGTAAATAAAATTTTGTGATACTGGTATAAATATAGACATACAGATCCATGAAATAGAATCAAGAGTTCAGAAATAAACCTATACAATTTTCTTTTGTTTTCTTTACTTGTTATGAGACAGTCTTGCTCTGTCACCCATGCTGGAGTGTGGGTGTAGTGGCGTGATCTCACCTCATTACAACCTCCTCCTCCCGGGTTCAAGAAATTCTCCTGCCTCAGCCTCTCAAGTAGCTGGGATTACAGGTGCCTGCCACCATGCCCGGCTAATTTTCTGTATTTTTAGTAGAGATGGGGTTTCACTATGTTGACCAGGCTGGTCTTGAATTCCTGACCTCAGGTGATCCACCCACCTCAGCCTCCCAAAGTGCTGGGATTACAGGCGTGAGCCACCACGCCCAGCCAGTTGATTTTCAGTAAGGATGCCAAGCCAGTTCACTGGGGAAAGAAAAACCTTTTCAACAAATGGGCAAGAACGACTGGATATCCACAAGTAAAATAATGAAGTCAGACCCTTACTTCATACTATATGCAAAAACTCAGAATGGATCAAACACCTACATGTAAAATCTAAAAATATAAACCTGTCAGAAGAAAATACAGGCATAAATTTTTATGACCTTAGACTAGACAGTAGTTTCTAAGATATGACACCACGAGCAACCAAAGAAAAAGAATTGATAAATCAGGCTTAACAAAAATTAAAAACTTGTGCTTCAAAGAACACCATCAAGAAAGTGAAAAGACAATCCATAGAATAGAAGAGAATAGGTATTAGCAAATTATGTATCAGCAAAGGGACTTACATCTAAAGTATTTAATATGCAAAGAACTGTTACAACTTGAAAATAGACAACTCCGTTTTTAAATGGGCAAAATATTTGAATAAACAGGTTTCTAAAGAAGATAATAGGCACATGAAAAGAAGCTCAACAACATTAGTCACTAAGGAAATGCAAATTAAAGCCACAGAGATACTACTTCACACCCACCAGGATGGCTATAGTTAGGAAGACAATAACAAACTTTTGGTGAGGGTGTGAGAAATTGGAATTCTTACATACTGCTGGTGAGAATATAAAATAGTACAGCTGCTTTGAAATACCGTTTGGCAGTGCCTGAAAAAGTTAAACATAAGGTTACAATATGAACTGGCAATTAATTACTCTCAGGTACATACACAAGAGAAATGAAAATGCATATCCACACAAAAATTTGTACACAAACATTCACAGCAGCAGCATTTATAATAGCCAAAAAATGAAAACAATCTAAATGTCTGTCAGCTAATGAATGGTTAAATAAAATATACGTTCACACAGTGAAATATTATTTGGTCGTGAAAAGGAACAAACTACTGATGCATGATGTAACATGAACTTTGACAACATTATGCAAAATGAAAGAAGCTAGACGCAAAAGACCAAATACGGTTAATTTTGTTAATATGAAGTGTCCAAGATAGCCAAAATCTTAGAGACAGGCATAGTAGTGTCTTCCAGGGACCTAGGGATGAAGGCAGTGTGGGAATGACCACTAACGGATACAGTTGTTCTTTTTGGGGTGATCAGAGTGTTCTGGAATTAGATACTAGTAATAGTTAAACAATTTTGAATATACTGAGAACTACTGAATTGTACACTTTGAAATGGTAAATTTTATATTAATTATATCTCAATTTTTTCAAAAACCTGGATCATTTGTCATGTAGAAAGGAAAATCAGGAGTAAAATAAGTTTTACTTAACAGAAAATGACCTCATGCAACCACAGAAAAATATTGATAATTCAAATTCATACCATATTGAAATCTCATGTTAGGTGTCTGCTTTCCTTCAGAAAGGCACTGTTTTTTTGTCTTTTTGTTTTTGACAGGGTCCTACTCTGTTGTCCAGGCTGGAGTGTAGTGATGTGATCACAGCTCACTTCAGCCTGGACCTCCCAGGCTCAAGCAATCCTCCCACCTCAGTCTCCCAAGTAGCTAGGACTACAGGCTCCTGCAACCACTTGGCTAATTTTTTGTAGAGACAGGGTTTTGTCATGTTGCCCAGGCTGATGTCAAACTCCTGGGCTTAAGTGTTCCACTCACCTCAGCCTTCCAAAATGCTGGAATTACAGGCATGAGCCACTGCACCTAGCTGTTTTTATTTTTTCAACACTAAATCTGAAGTTCTGTCTTATTTTTTTATGGCATCGTCTAAAATTATCCTTCTTAATTGTTTATTGACTCTCTTCTCTTACAATAATACAGGCTCTGTAAGAGCTGGAACATTTGTCTGTCTTCACATCTCTGTTCCTGCATCAGTGCCTGACACTAAGAATGCAAAAAGAATAGGTTTGTTGGAGCTGGGTGCAGTGGCTCATGCCTGTAATCCCAGTACTTCAGGAGGCCAAGGCAGGCTGATCACCTAAAGTCAGGAATTTGAGACTAGCCTGGCCAACATGGCAAAACCCATCTCTATTAAAAATAAAAGAATTAGCCAGGCATGGTGGCATGCACCTATAATCCCAGCTCCTCAGGAGACTGAGATAGGAGAATCATTTGAATCCGGGAGGTGGAGGTTGCAGTGAGGCAAGATCAAGCCACCGTTCTCCAGCCTGGGCGACAGAGTGACACCCTGTCTCAAAAAAGAATAGGTTTGTTGGAAGAAAGAATGAGTGAATGAATGCATTTTTCTTTTACAAGGTGCTAACATACCTTTTAATAAGGAGTATTTCAGCTAGGCATAATTGTTCATGCCTATAATGCCAGCACTTTGGGAGGCCGAGGCAGACAGATCACTTGAGCCTAGGAGTTCAAGACCAGCCTGGGCAACTTGGTGAAACTCTGTCTCTACAAAAAATACAAAAATTAGCCAAGCAGGGTCGTGCACTGCTGTAGTCCCAGCTACTCTGGAGGCTGGGGTGGGAGGATCACTTGAGCCTGAGAGGCAGAGGTACAGTGAGCTGAGATTGCACCACTGGACTCCACCCTAGGTGACAGAGCAAGACCCTGTGTCAAAAATATACATATATGTATTTCGCATAGAACATCATCTCATTGTGCATTTCAGACTGCTGCACTTAGAGCTGTGGGCAACATTGTTACTGGAACTGATGAGCAAACACAAGTAGTTTTGAACTGTGATGCTCTTTCACACTTCCCAGCACTCCTGACACATCCCAAAGAGAAAATTAATAAAGTAAGTACTATTAAATACTACTTAATAAATAGCATTTAAAATGTCAGTAGTTTTTATTTGTAAAATTAGAGTCTTAGAAGTTTCTATAATATTGCTTCTTAATACAAAATGTCATTTAGACATCAAAAGAAAATAAAAATTTTACTCTTTATAACAGGCATTAATAAATGATTTTTTCATATATAAAACCAGTTATAAAAAGTGCTATTTTGGCTCTCTTGGAAATGATGAAATAGAGATAATTGGGTGTTGAATGTTGTATGACTGGAAATTTTTAATATGTATATTAAGTAATTCTTCTAAGTTTAGTATTTTATAGGTACTTATTAGAGAGTGTGTATGCATGTGTGTGTGCTTGTGGTGGCTATGGAAAGGGGGCACTGACTGGTGATGCTGATATTGGAGTGCATCTGAGGCTGTTGTAGAAATAGCATGGGTTGTTGATTACAACATTGCCGATGATTATAACCCAAGAACAGCTCACCTAACTAGCCCGGCACCCTAAAATCTCTAACAGGTTCATTAAAGTGGTCCTGTGATCTGATCCAAAAGAGCCTAGTATACATTAGCTAATACTATTTTTGAGAGTAAAACTTATTAGTTATATATGATTATAACACTTAAGGCTACCGTTATCTTGTCAAAAGTAGCACCACTTTGATGTAAAGGGCAAAATAAAAAGATCATCGATTAGGCCAATAAAGCAATCAGACATCTGGTTTTACTTTCCTTGAGAGAAATGGTGCAGTGAGTGACTATTACAAATATGTATACTAAAACAATGCACTATTTTGTTTTTTATGTCTCCATTATTGTGGATAATTGATATTTATCTACTTTGGCTAAGATTCTTCATGTGAATAGAATAGAGAATAAAGCACTTTATGTGAGGGAAGGGCACTGAATCTTATTTACAGCTGTTTAGGATTTATATTTGTATTATGCTCATCAATTTATTATTTCATATTTTCTCGTTCAAATTTGTTCAGCCAAGCTTGTTTTGAGTTACACTGTTTGGGAGCATTACTTTCAAGAATTCTTTAGAAGGGTTAGTTCATTGTGACCTGAATTAGGTCCATTAGCTATTTGTCCAAAGAAAACACGGAAAGGGGTGTAAAGGAATTGGGATTCCTAAGATTTTTATTATGGAGCTCATTTTACAGTAAAATCATTGGTTTAGTGAATGCTTTTTTTCTTAGTTCAGTTGCAGATTTTATTTTTTAATGAGAAATATTAAAAGGGTCTTCTTCTACAGGAAGCAGTGTGGTTCCTCTCTAACATCACTGCAGGAAATCAACAGCAGGTACAGGCAGTAATTGATGCCAATCTTGTACCAATGATAATACACCTTTTGGATAAGGTAAGAAAATCATGTTGTATATATTACGTATCTGATATAAGGGGGAAGGGATTTAAATCTTAAGACATTATGTGAATTTATACTTTTCTGTTTAATTAGAAGCTATACAGTGGCATGAATACAGTAAGGTAATATTAATATTACAACTTCAAACCTAGCAGTTTTTATATACAAGAAACTTTTTTTGCGAGGGGGTGGGCAGCAAATCCCAGCCCTTTCTCAGTCTCATTCTTCTGCCAAAATTGCCATTTTCCTGGGCCATACTAAAATTTCATATTGTTACTGCTGATAATAAATGCTTACATAGTATTCTAAGCACTTTATATACATTACCTCATTTAATGAGATTAAGCCTATAAGGTTAAAGATTATCCCCACTTGATATATGAAGAAACCCTGGTATAGGCAAATAAATTGTCCAGAATCAAAAAGCAAATAAGTGTGCTGTTAATTGTATGCCATATCATCTCTCATGCTCATATTAGCATTTGGGAAAAACAGTTTATCACAATTACAGCATGAAGCTGGGTACAGTGGCTCACGCCTGTAATCCCAGCAGTCTGGGAGGCCAAAGCGGGAGGATCACTTGAGTCCAGGAGTTCAAGACCGGCCCAGGCAACACAGGAAGACTCTATCTCTACAAAAAGTTTTTTTTTTTTTTAAAGAAATTAGCCAGATGTGGTAGCATGCATCTGTGGTTCCAGCTACTCAGGAGGCTATAGTGGGAGGATCATTTGAACTCGAGAGGTTGAGGCTGTGGTGAACCACGGTCATGACATTGCATTCCAGCCTGGGTGATGGAGCAAGACTTGTCTCAAAACAAAGAAAGTAGAAGAAACAGTCACAGCATGCGAGTTCTGAAGACTGATAGTAATTAACGAGAAGATAAATCTGTTTCTCTGTGTTTCCTATAAATCCAGTTCAGTTTTTTAGGCAAGAATATGTCATGCACAACTCTGTATTTCCTAATGGTTCACATGAGGAGATACACACTATCTGTCTTACCTGTAGTGATTAATGAGTGATCTCAGGTTTTATCAGCCTATTCCAACTGATGGTTATAAAGTTATCCATTTATCTTTCACTTATGGTGTTTAGGTAGCCATTGATGATCGTTTTTGGGATCCCTTGTTTTACTAGGAATTGCAAAATAGTGACTTTTTAATTCTGTCATAGTTTATGTATTGGCCATGATTCTTTAGGAAAGAACTTGTCTTGTTTTTTGGTTTTTTTCAGACAGTCTGTCACCCAGGCTGGAGTGCAGTGGCATGATCTCAGCTCACTGCCATCTCCACTTCCTGGGTTTAGGCGATTCCCGTGCTTCAGCCTCTCAAATAGCTGGGACTACAGGTTCACGCCACCATACTTGGCTAATTTTTGTATTTTTAGTAGAGACAAGGTTCCACCATGTTGGCCAGTCTGGTCTCCAACCCCTGACCTCAAGTGATCCACCCACCTCAGCCTTCCAAAGTGCTGAGATTACAGGTGTGAGCCATCCACGCCCAGCCAAGAACATTTTTTTTATCAGCTATTGTTTATTAATACTTTGAAATATAGTTCATTTAGGAAAGGGAAGATAAATGTTTGGTTCTTTGTCCTTATCAGTCATTTTTTAGAATGACATGTTCCCTAATAACCTTGAAAGCAGACCAGAGTAGATGTTTTTTTAGTGTCATTTGGAAATTATGAAATTTTAAAATATATTTTACAAGTTTTAATTCATTTCAGTTGTTACTCTTTTTGACACGCTGTTTGTCCCTGACCAGCAGGAACCTCTTAGAGTTGGTGACTGTATCTTTTATGTCACTAATAGTTTTTGAGAACTACACTTTTTGGATATGACATGATTCCCAGGCCTGTCTTACATGTTTTCTGATCTAGAACTAGAATTAACTATTTTTCTATGGTATCTTGATTTTGTTTTGTAGAGAATGGTATTTAAGGATCATAGTTCAGATATAAAGATGATCATTGTTAAAGTGTTGTCATTTTTTTCTAGGCCTGAGTAAACAAAAGTGATAGGCATTGTAGAAAGTGAAAGATGGTGAGTTCAAGAACATGAGAGTTCATAAAAAATGAATCATGAATGAAAGGAAGCTATCAAATATTAGATATTTTTTATTTTTGTTCCTCTGATTTTATGTTTACATCTCTTTTATGCTGAAAATCTTCTAAAAACATTATTTACTTTCCTTATATATTGATATGTATAGATTTGTGGATATATGTCAATATACATTATTTTTAAGTACATCATTGATGACATATATCCTAAAGACCAAAAAAACTCTCCTACTTTTCAGCATAAAACAAAAGAGATGCAAATATATACATATTTTGATATACATATATCAAAATAAAGTCATATTGCCCCTGACAACATGACTACTGAATGTACTTTTAAGATTTCTTTGACTTTTTTTGTCTTTAGAATATATTTCATCATAATGTACTTAAAAATAATGTCACTCCCTTAGTACTATATAAGAGCTTCCTTATTCCTTTTTTACTTATTCCTTGTTTTTCTTATTCCTTTCATAGCTGCATAGTACTGCATTGTACAGATGCACTATAATGTATTAAGTTAATCTATTATTGATGACATTTGAGATGTCTTCAGTGTTTTGTTGTTAAATAGTTCTTTTTTTTTTCCCTTGAAGACATATTTAATACAATGGAATATTATTCAGTCTTAAAAAAAAATCTTGTGACATTTAAAGATACACTTTGAGAATATATTTCAAGTGAAATAGGCCAGTAACAAAATGATGGATGTTATGATTTCACTTATATGAGATATAAAATAGTCACACTTATAAAAACAGAATGTGAAATGGTGTTTGTCAAGGGCTCAAGACAGCATAAAATGGGTAAATGTTATTTAACGCTTATTGAGTTTTAGTTTTACAAGAGGTAAAATTTCAAGAAGTGTTTTGCATAATGAGGTGAATGTAGTTGACATGCCTGAAATATACAGTTTTGTTGGTTTTGTTTTTTTTTTTTTTGAGACAGGATCTCAATCAAGTTTTTGAGACAGGATCTCAAACCCAAGTTCGAGTGCAACGGCACAGTTATGGCTCGCTTCAGCCATACACTCCCAGGCTCAAACAATCCTGCCCCTCAATCTCCCAAGTAGCCGGGACCACAGGTGCACACCACTATGCCTGGCCATTTATTATAAAAAAATGTTTGTAGAGAGGATGTCTCCATATTTTGCCCAGGCTGTTTTCAAACTTTTGGACTCAAGCAATCCTCCTGTCCTGGCCTCTCAAAATCCTGGTTTTACAGATGTGACCCACCACCATGTCTTCTCCTGACATGTACATTTAAATAGATTTAAGAAGCAAATTATATATTATATATCTTTACAATTTTTTTTTTAAAAAACTTGAAAAAATACAGAATTATAAATCTTTTTTAAAATTACCTTTAAATCGCCGGATGTGGTGGCTCATGTCTGTAATCCCAACACTTTGGGAAGCAGAGGCAGGCAGATCATGAGGTCAGGAGTTCGAGACCATCCTGGCTAACATGGTGAAACCCCGTCTCTACTAAAAATGCAAAAATTAGCCGGGGGTGGTGGCACGTGCCTGTAGTCCCAGCTACTTGGGAGGCCGAGGCAAAATAATTGCTTGAACCCGGGAGGCAGAGGTTGCAGTGAGCCAAGATCGCGCCATTGCACTCCAGCCTAGGTGACAGAGCAAGACTCCATCTCAAAAAAAAACAAAAAAATTAGCTTTAAATCATAAAAGTGTTTTTCTCACACAAAGGATATACATATTCATCATTAAACACATGGTGAAAATAAGACTATTTCCAAGGCTACTCACTTAGACAAGATAAAACCAACACTGAAATTGAGCTAAGGGACTGGGCAAGGTGGCTCATGCCTGTAATCCCAGCACTTTGGGATGCCGAGGCAGGCAGAACACTCAAGGTCAGGAATTCAAGATCAGTTTGACCAACATGGGGAAACCGTGTCTCTACTAAAAATAAAAATTAAAAATTAGCAGTGCATGGTGTCACATGCCTATACTCCCAGCAATTTGTGAGGCTGAGGCGGGAGAATTGCTGAGACTGTGCCATTGCACTCCAGCCTGAGCAACAAGAGCAAAACTCCATTTCAATGACAAAATAAAGAAAATGACCTAAGAAATAATATATACACGATAAGATATAACCAAAATTGGGGTCATATCTGTGGATATAAACACACACATATATATAATCTGATGGTGATAGACATATGACTCATTTATCTTTTAGTTAAACCCCACGTTAACTTAAAGTATACAAACAATTGTAAATTATCTAAGATTATAATACATAAGTAAAACCAATAGACACAATAAACTAATGTTAAGAAATTACAGTAAAAAAACACACTAATACAGAACTGCAAGACAATAATAACAGAAATGTTTACTCATAAAATCTAGTTTGCAACATTAGTGTACATTAACAAATAGGCCCGGCACTGCGGCTCATGCCTGTAATCCCAACACTATGGGAGGTCAAGGTGGGCAGATCACCTGAGGTCCAGAGTTTGACACCAGCCTGACCAACACGGAGAAACCTTGTCTCGACTAAAAATACAAAATTAGCTGGGTGTGGTGTCACATGCCTGTAATCCCAGCTACTTGGGAGGCTGAGGCAGGAGAATCGCCTGAACCTGGGAGGCGGAGGTTGTCGTGAGCCTAGATCTTGCCATTGCACTCCAGCCTGCACAACTCCATCTCAAAAAAAATAAAAATATTTTGTCTAGATAACTGCAATGTTTGACTGTCACGGTGCATTTGTGGAAGGCAGGAATTTTAAATTACTGGCATCTATTGTATAGCAATAAAATTTCAGGGAAAATGCACTACAGTCAGAAATAGGAGATGCTAATGAGAAACTTTACTAGATAAGCATTTAAAAGAAACGTGTCAATTTTTAAGTTTTAAATATATGCCATTTTTACACAAAATAAAACTACTGGTAATCCAAGTTTAGAAGCAAGGAATAGCCTTATATTGATAAATTATATATATGTACACACACACACATATTTAGCAGAATATGGTAAGAGTCTCATATAAAAAACAAATATTTGGGGAATAAATTATATTCTCTAGATATAGACTAACAAGCAGTCTAAAATTTTGTAATTCCTTTTTGCCTGCCTGCATACCAATTATCTAATTTAATTCAGGCACAACATGTAAATTCTAGTATATTGCCCTAAATGTCTGAACCTAAAATTACAGACAAATTTGAAGTAGAAAATAAAAAGTAAAAATTCATATGGACAGTGACATTAATAAAACAAGAAAGTAAAGGGTGCCCTATTTGCTTATCTTCTGACACCAAGAAAATCTGTCACTGATTGCTGACAAAAATCCCTTTATGAGAGAACCAGGCATCATGCTTCACACCTGTAATACTAGCTATATGGTACATTAAAGTTAGAGAATTGTTTCTGGTCAAAACACTAAGACCTGCCCAGGTTATGTAGCAAGACCCCATCTCAAAAATAACTGCCTTTTTTTTGACGGGCTCTCGATCTGTTGCCCAGGCTAGAGAGTGCAGTGGCACGATCTCGGCTCACTACAACCTCCACCTCCCAGGTTCAAGCAATTCTCCTACCTCAGCCTCCTGAGTAGCTGAGATTATAGGCAGGCACCCCCATGTCTGGCTATTTTGTATTTTTTTTAATTAATTTATTTACTTTATCTGACATTTCTCCCCATGATATCCCTTCCCACCCCCTGCTGTCTCTCCCTACCTCCCTCAACTGCCCCCAGTGTGTGATGCTCCTCTCCCTGTGTCCATGTGTTCTCATTGTTCAACACCCACCTATGAGTGAGAACAGGCGGTGTCTGGCTTTCTGTTCTTGTTTGAGAATGATGGTTTCCAGATTCATCCAAGTCCCTACAAAGGACACAAACATTTTTTATGGCTGCATAGTATTCCATGGTGTATATATACCACATTTTCTTTGTCCAGTCTATTGTTGATGGGCATTTGGGTTGATGGTATGGAAGTCTAGTATTTCTTTTTTTTTTGAGACAGAGTTTCCAGTCGACAGGTTGTTGTCCAGAAACAGGTTGTTCAGTTTCCAAGTGGTTGTGTGGGTATGCGTGTGTTTCTTGATCCTGAGTCCTAGTCTGACTGCGCTGTGGTCTGATAGACTGTTTGTTATGATTTCTGTTCTCTTGCATTTGCTGAGGAGTGATCTGCTGCTTCCAATGATGTGGTCAGTTTTAGAGTATGTGCAATGTGGGGCTGAGAAAAATGTATATTCTGTGGATTTGGGGTGGAGCGTTCTGTATATGTGTATTAGGTCCACTTGGTCCAGCTCTGCATTCAAGTCCTGGATATCCTTGTTAATTTTCTGTCTCATTGATCTGTCTAATATTGACAGTGGAGTGTTGAAGTCTCCCATTATTATTCTGTGGGAGTCTAAATCTTGTTTTAGGTCGTTAAGAACTTGCTTTATGGCCGGGCGCAGTGGCTCACGCCTGTAATCCCAGCACTTTGGGAGGCCGAAGCAGGTGGATCACGAGGTCAAGAGATCGAGACCGTCCTGGTCAACAAGGTGAAACCCCGTCTCTACTAAAAATACAAAAATTAGCTGGGCATGGTGGCGCTCGCCTGTAGTCCCAGCTACTCGGGAGGCTGAGGCAGGAGAATTGCTTGAACCCAGGAGGCGGAGGTTGTGGTGAGCCGAGATCGCGCCATTGCACTCCAGCCTGGGTAACAAGAGCAAAACTCCGTCTCAAAAAAAAAAAAAAGAACTTGCTTTATGTATCTGGGTGTTCCTGTGTTGGGGGCGTATATATTTAGGATACTTAGCTCTTCCTGTTGGCTTGATCCTTTTACCATTATGTAGTGTCTTTCTTTGTCTCTTTTGATCTTTGTTGGTTTGAAGTCCATTTTATCAGAGACTAGGATTGCAAACCGTTCTATTTGCAGTTCTCCATTTGCTTGGTAAATCTTCTTCCATCCCTTTATTTTGAGTCTATGTGTGTCTTTGTATGCGAGATAGGTTTCCTGAATACAGCACACCGATGGGTTCTGACTTTTTATCCAGTTTGCCAGTCTGTGTCTTTTGATTGGGGCGTTTAGGCCATTTACATTCAATGTTAATATTGTTATGTGTGAATTTGATCCTGCCATTTTGTTACTGGCTGGTTTTCTTTCCCATTAGTTGACTCATTTTCTCCATTGCATTTTTGGTCTTTGCCATCTGGTTTGCTTTTGCAGTGACTGATACTTGTTCCTTTCCATACTTAATGTTTCTTTCAGGAGCTCTCGTAGAGCAGGTCTGGTGGTGACAAAATCTCTCAATAATTGCTTGTCTGTAAAGGATTTTATTTCTCCTTCACTTACGAAGCTTAGTTTGGCTGGATATGAGATTCTGGGTTGAAAGTTCTTTTCTTTAAGGATGTTGAATATTGGCCCCCACTCTCTTCTGGCTTATAGGGTTTCTGCAGAGAGATCTGCTGTGAGTCTGATTGGCTTCCCTCTGTGGGTGACCTGGCCTTTCTCTCTGGCTGCCCTTAGCATTTTTTCCTTCATTTCAACCCTGGTGAATCTGACGATTATGTGCCTTGGGGTTGCTCTTCTAGAGGAATATCTTTGTGGAGTTCTCTGTATTTCTTGAATTTGAAATTTGGACTGCCATGCTAGGCTTGGGAAGTTCTCCTGGATAATATCCTGGAACATGTTTTCCAGCTTGGATTCATTCTCCCCATCATATTCAGGTACACCAATCAAGCGTAGATGAGGTCTTTTCACATAATCCCATATTTCTTGGAGGCTTTGTTCATTTCTTTTCACTCTTTTTTCTCTTGTCTTGCCTTCTTTTATTTCATTGAGTTGATCTTCAATCTCTGATATCCTTTCTTCTCCTTGATCGATCTGGTTATTAAAACTTGTGTTTGCTTCACGTAGTTCTTGTGCTGGGGTTTTCAACTCCATCAAGTCGTTTATGTTCTTCTCTATCCTGGTTATTCCAATTAGCATTTTGTCTAACTTTTTTCCAAGGTTTTTGGTTTCCTTGCATTGAGTTAGAACATGTTCCTTTAGCTCAGAAATGTTTGTTATTAGCCACCTTCTGAAGCCTGTTCTGTCAATTCGTCACACTCCTTGGTCACGTTGTGATCCTGTGTTGTTGAGGAGTTGTCTGAAGGAGAAGAGGTGTTCTGGTCTTTGATGGTTTCATCTCTTTTGTGCTGGTTTTTTCCCATCTTTGTGGATTTACCTGGCAGTGCTGTCAGGCAGCTGCTTGATGAGGTTGCTTGTCTGCCCAGGAAGGCCAGGTTTCTGTAGTTCTCTAACATCACATTCCTATATAAATTCTGCTGTGCAGTGTCCAGGCATTGCCACTCCTCCAGAGAGAATTCTATGGACACATCCCTAAATGTCAGCAGTTCCATTTCTAGGCTTCCAGGGGATCCTGGCGTCTTAGCTGTGGATCTCCAAGGTCACAGGGCCACACAAGCTAGGCGTCTAGGAGAAGAGGACACAGAGAAGTGAAGACCGTTAAATAGTTTTTAAAGAATAGCTTGTGGCCTAGTGCAGAGGTTCACACCTGTAATCCCAGCACTTTGGGAGACTGAGGTGGGGAGATCATTTGAGGTCAGTAGTTCAAGACCAGCCTGGCCAACATGGTGAAACCCTGTCTGTACCAAAAAATACAAAAATTAGTCAGGCATGGCAGTACATGCCTGTAGTCCCAGCTACTCAGGAGGCCGAGGTGGGAGAATCACTTGAACCCTGGATTTGGAGGATATAATGAGCCAAGATTGCACCACTGCACTCCAGCCTGGGCAACAGAGCAAGATCCTGTCTCAAAAAAAGAATAGCTTGTAAGTTTTTTTAATGTCTTTGCCCAATCATATTTGGGATTACTGGATCTACAGAAAAGCATATATGTAAATTTTTCTATTATAGGGCAGATTCCCCTCTATAAGAATTATACCATTTTATACTCCTACCAGCCTCACACACAAATATTTAGATTTTCTTATTCTGATAAATATGAGAGGAGATATCATGGATATTTAAGTTTGCATTTCTTTTATTTATGTGGTTTTTTGGTACATTATAAGCATATTTTCAGGTTGTCTTAATATTTAGTAGCTGCTTATTCAGTAGATTTACTATAACCAGACAATTATGCTTATTGAGAATTTTAGTTGCTTTTTTTTGGCTGTTATGGTGCTGCTATAACAATATAAAGAAGGTATTATTACCTTGCTTTGTATTATTTTCTGGGTAAATTCTCAAAAATGACATGAAGTTTATATATATTAATTTTTAATGACAAATATATTTCTTTTGTATTTGATAGGCAATATATAACATCTTTATCATAGTTTCATTAATGATGGGTAACACTTTTGTGTGTAAAAGCTTTGTGTTAAAAGAATTTATTATTTTATTTGACTCTTTGTAGTGAAATTGTAGGGTTTTTTTCAGACAGAAACTCGAATTGTCGCCCCACCTGGAGTGCAGTGGCACGATTTCGGCTCACTGCAACCTCCAACCCCAAGGTTGAAGCGATTCTCCTGCCTCAGCCTCCCAAGTAGCTGGGATTACAGGTGCCTGCCACTGCACCCAGCTAATTTTGTATTTTTAGTAGAGATGGGGTTTCACTATGTTGGCCAGGCTGGTCTTAAACTCCTGACTTCGTGTCCAGCCTCCTTGGCCTCACAAAGTGCTGGAATTACAGGCGTGAGCCACCCCGCCTGGCCAAAATTGTAAATTTTTTTAAATTTTTCTTTATTATTTTTATTTCATTTTATCATCAACTTCATTTAATTTGACATTATTAAATAGTAATATCAACTCAGTTTGTTTCCAGGAGAGTTCACCGAAAGGAGTCTCCATGTATTTAGGGTAGACTGAGTATAGTTCAAAGAATTGTCTTAATAAGAAAAAATGATGTATACAGAAAGGCTAAAAGGAGACCTTGGGAAATAAGCAGTTGAAAAATCATCACAGCAAACATTTTTTCCAGTTTACTCTATGTTGCAATTTTTATAATCTTTTGCTTTGCTTTTTTACAGGGGGATTTTGGCACTCAGAAAGAAGCTGCTTGGGCCATAAGTAACTTAACAATTAGTGGAAGGAAAGATCAAGTAAGTTGAGCTTTTTAACATTTATTTCTCAAAACTGGTAAAATAAAAGTACAGATAATTTTGATTTAGACTTGAGTAAGTTATAATTTAAAATAATAGCAACACTTTGGGAAGCCAAGGCTGGAGGATCACTTGAGGCCAGGAGTTTGTGACTGGCCTGGGTAATACAGTGAGACCCCCCATCTCTATTAAAAAATAAAAGCAAGATAACAGGTACTAACTTTTATGTAACAGGTATGTAACTTTTTCACATAGAAGTATCACCTTGACTTCCTTTAGTCATCCTTCTTAGAAGTGTTCTTTTTCCAGTTTGTTGGCCTACAAGAATTTTTTAATCCGTGGTAAAATTGAGGTCCCTATAGTGGAGTTTTTTGTTTTGTTTTTTTAACAGTATTAGGAATGAACAGACTTCTTAAGTTAATATGGAGGAAAGAAACTGCATCACAGATTCTCCTGACAAGTGAACAACAACAAAAATAAGTAAAAAGGGCCCAGGCACAGTGGCTCACACCTGTAGTCCCAGCACTTTGGGAGGCTGAATTCGGCAGATCATGAAGTCAGGAGATAGAGACCATCCTGGCCGATATGGTGAAATCCCATCTTAACTGAAAATACAAAAATTAGCTGGATGTGGTGGCACGCACCTGTAGTCCCAGCTACTCGGGAGGCTGAGGCAGGAGAATCACTTGAAACTGGCAGGCGGAGGTTGCAGTGAGCCAAGATGGTGCCATTGCACTCCAGCCTGGCAACAGATCAAGACTCCGTCTCAAAAAAAAAAAAAAAAAAGGTAAAAAGACAGCAACAATAACGAATTCATCAGCAGCAAACCAAACAAGGAATTAAACTCAACCAGATGGCTAGGACTTAGGAACTAGGGTGAGGAATGTGAGATGCCTAGGAAAGAGGCACCCACTCTCAGGCCGTGTAGGTGACAAAGTTTAACCGTGTACCAACCGGCAAAGGAAAAATAGTTTTAAAGAGCTTAGATCTGTTTCAGAGTAGGTAAAAAGAACAAACTTAGAGCTGAAGAGGAATAAATCAATAACTGTAACAAAAAAGCCTAAATACAGAGCAGAATAGAAATATTAATATAATGCATGGAAATAACTAATGAAATACTGAAATCATTGGAAAATATTATGAAATCAATAGAATAGTGAATTGAGAGATAGCCAGGCATATGAGAGTCACTGGATGCTGTCACACTGAACCATTGTAGTTTTTTGAAGCTAGCATCCAGGCTGGGTGCAGTGGCTCATGCATGTAATCCTAGCATCTTGGGAGGCCAAGGCAGGAGGATCTCTTGAGCTCAGGAGTTTGAGACCAGCCCTGGGCAACATAGTGAGACCTGGACTCTATATATTAAATAAATAAAAATAGCATACAGCCTCCATTAACAACCTCCTTAATTGATTTCATAATTTCTTACTCTTGAAGGGAAAAAGATCTTTGAAGGAAGTATTTCTTATGGCAAAGAAATGTTTAATAAGCAGTTGAATGATTCCTTTATTTTCATTTTACATCGTTTTTTTCTAAGTTCAGGAAAAAAGATACTAAATTTAAAAGAAAAGGAGGTTAGATTTATAACGTAGACACATCGTGAGAGAGATAAGGTCATATTTCTATACTGGAAATTTCAAAATCAAAATTATTTCAGTGAGATAACATGGCACACACAGTTTACCTATATTGCATTATTTTATGTTGATTTTATTCCTCAGGTGGCTTACCTTATCCAGCAAAATGTTATCCCACCTTTTTGCAACTTGCTGACTGTAAAAGATGCACAAGTTGTGCAAGTAGTACTCGATGGACTAAGTAATATATTAAAAATGGCTGAAGATGAGGCAGAAACCATAGGCAATCTTATAGAAGAATGTGGAGGTAAGTTTATTATATGCTTTTATTCCACATTTTAATGTTCTCTGTGAAATTTTTACTCGCTGAGTAATATAGCATATCTGTATTTTTCTATCTTATTCAAGTAACAGAATAAAGTAAATATTATATTCTATATGTGCAGTCCTGCTCAGCCTCTTGCGTATGCTTAGGTTACTGAATTGCTGCCATATATTGAACAGGCACTGTGATAAGTTATTAGGAAGACAGTGGTAAACAAGACACCGTCCTTGCCCTCAAGGCATGTAGTCTAGTCTTGATAAATATGAACTGATTTAATGGCTAATTACCCTAATAGAAATGTACAACAAAATGGGATGCCTAATCCATTCTTGAAGAAGCAGGAAGTGCACCTGAGCTGGATTTTGAGAGATGAATAAGGATTAATATAGTAAAAAGGAATGAAAGGTATTCCAGGCAGAGATAACACCGTGAGCAAAGTCTGAGGTGAGAAATAGTGTTCAGCAAATTATAACTATTTCAGTGTTGCTGAATCACACAGTATGGGGTAGAAACTACCAAGAGACAAAACTGGAGAAGTAACCACCCTCCTGTGAAGGCTTTTATTTTTTTAGACAGTCTTATTCTGTCACCCAGGCTAGAGTGCAGTGGCATGATTTCAGCTCACTGCAACCTCTGCCTCCCTTCTTCTGCCTCAGCCTCCTGAGTAGCTGGGTCTACAGGCTTGCACCACCATGTCCAGCTAATTTTTGTGTTTTTAGTAGAGACGGGGTTTCACCATGTTGGTCAGGCTGGTCTTGAACTCCTGACCTCAAGTGATCTGCCCACCTCCACCTCCCAGAGTGCTGGGATTACAGGCATGAGCCACCGCACCTGACCTCCTGTGAAGTCTTAACAAGCTTTATGGAACAGCAGATGCTTTATTCTTTAGGGCAGTAGTTTCCAAATCTGGCCATGTACCAAAGCCTCCTGGAATGTAAACAATGCATATTAGCTTTCAAGTCTTAGAGTTAATGTATAGAGAGAACATGAAAGTTTCAAATGTGGCTGTGGAACAGATGTAAATGTTATCTGGATAAGTGTATTTCAGATACACTTATTTGTTGAAAAGTGAATGAAAAGAGAGGTAAATGGAAAAGTAGGAGAACCTATAACTTCAACTAAGTGAGAATGTTGAGAGGCTTCAAAATTAATGTAATAAGAAATAGGTATATTTAAAGTTACTAAAGTGACTGATAGAACAACAACAATAAAAAAAATCCGTAACTTTCAAGTTAGGAACAAGAGATGGGGAATAGTGTTACAGAACTAATTAGGGATGAAGTAACAGAAAAAATAACAATAGGCATACTTAATTATTTTTACTACTTGATTTTTTTAACTTGTAAAGATTTTAATTACAAAAATATCTTCATACATTCAAATAAAAATATTAAGTTCTTGAACATTACCCATCTCACTAGAGGCAAGACCTAGGAATCCCCAGTGGATTGTGCCATAGGATGTGACAAGCCATTGGTGAGATTCATCTAGGGGATGGGTATGTTCAGATGGAACCATGGATATCTTGGGAATGAAGCCTTTGGAGACAGGAGACAGAAAGAGACCAGTTAAGAAAGTGTATATGGCCAGGCATGCTGGCTTACGCCTGTAATCCCCAGCACTTTGGGAAGCTGAGGTAGGAAGATCTCCTGAGGTCAGGAGTTCAAGACCAGCCTGATCAATATGATGAAACTCTGTCTCTAATAAATATACAAAAAATTAGCCAGGCATGAGGGCACACACCTGTAATCCTAGCTACTCGTGAGGCTGAGGCACGAGAATCATTTGAACCCAGGAGGCAGAGGTTGTAGTGAGCCAAGATCACGCCACTGCACTCCAGCCTGGGCAAAAGAGTGAGACTCTGTCTCAAAAAAAAAAAAAAGTATATAGTGGCTAGGCCACAATAAATGAAAGCAGTAATAATAGAGACAAAGGGGAGATGAGGAGATTTAAGAAGTGGATGGACTTTCAAGTTTTTGAGATTTGATTGTGGGATATTGAGGGAAGGGGGATCTTGGGCTTTCTATTAGATTTCAAGCTATTGTTGATTATCACCAAGTAAGAATTGTGTTATGGACAGTTTGAGTTTTTTGTACTCATGAAATTTCCTGGTAGAATTACACCAGCATTTGAATTTTATGCATGTGAAGCTCAGAAAATAAATGAAGCCATAAATTTGCAAGTCCTCAGCCTATATATAGTAGCTAAATTTTTTAATGGGAAAGATCACCAAAATGAGTGTATAAGTAAGAAATGAGCCCAAGGTAACTTCCTCCATTTAAGAAATGGATAGAGGAAGAACACTTATGAAGAGGCAATTTCACTTTTTTCAAAGACTTTAAAATTGTTTTTCCCCTAAAACAGGATCCAGTTTGCATATCAACAGGTTAAGTATATACTTTTTAATGTTTCTGTCTATAATTTAGTAAACTCATTAATGTTTACAGGGAAAATTCTCTTTTCCACTGAAATATACTGTGTTAGATCTTGAACATTTTCCAGTAAACTTAACAGGTATCTGAAGCATGATATTTATTAATCATCAGTTTTTTAAATTTTTTTTCTCATATGCTCACTAGAAAAACTTGGCAGGTGCTGGAAAATAGGAAGATTCTGCTTTTTACTTTAGCAAATGGAATTTTACATATTGTTCCTGGTTAAAAACATTGGTTACATATTCTGTTGAATAAGTAGATGTCTCCTTACTTATTTATACATTTACGTGCAGTTAGACACTCAGGTTATTAATTTTAGGATAAATATGCTATATCTTTGTGCATTTTTTAATATTTAAGATTCATCTTTAAATTCCCAAAAATTGTAATTCAAATAATTTACAATTCAGAAATTGGATTATGTGTTCCAAAGATTATTCTAACTTGTCACTACTATAAATATTACTGTTGTTTCACATTATAAAATTTCTTGCAGGGCTGGAGAAAATTGAACAACTTCAAAATCATGAAAATGAAGACATCTACAAATTGGCCTATGAGATCATCGATCAGTTCTTCTCTTCAGATGATGTATTTAATAATTTTATAGTTTTCTTTGTTTTATATATAAATATAGATCTGGATGAAGTAATATGTATAGTAAGCTAGGGACATATACATGTAGGTATTTCTTGGGAATGGATTTAAATAGATGTATGACAGTAATGTCACCTGCTTTGGAAACATAAATATTTCAATATTTTAAGATCCCTTCAGGGCATGTTAGCTCTAATGGCAAGAAGATAAGGACTTTTTTGACCAAACTAGATGAATCAGACTTTATTTTCACTTGGTATCTTTATAATTCTCATTTTTTTAAATTGTTAATAGCGTACCATATTTATAAACAAAACAGTGATACTAGTATATCCTATAATAAGTTTTTTATGACCATAGTTAATCCACACTTGAATGGGTTGTCACTGTTATTTTTATTTCATGACCAAAAACAAATGTGAAAATAAATAAGATGGAAATATTTATAAGACACTATATAATATAAGGTATAGTATACAAAAATACCTTCAGATTGTTAGTAATAGTAGTGAAAATTAAAGTATTAACTTATTTTTAGTGTTTTCTCTTTGGAAAAGTAAATCTAAAATTAAAGCAATTGCTCCTTAGAAAATTGTATAGTGGTTCAATGCAGCCACCAGAGGATTTCTTGAATGATTTCTCAACTTTTCAAAGAATAAGTCTTTTACTACATGCCCTTCCACGTTATCGAAAAGAATGGAATGTTATTAAACATTTGTTAAGCATGTATAGTTTGAACATTAACAAAGACAGTACTAGAAAAGAAAATTGTAGACTATTATAGTTATCTAAGCTTAGTCCTATTTAGAATATAATGCCAGTTAAATAAACCAGAAATAAAATTCAGAAAAGGCTTTTTTTTTTTTTTTTTTTTTTTTTAAAGATAGGGCCCAGGCTAGAGTGCAGTGGCATAGTCACAGCTCACTGCAACCTCCCCCTCCTGGGCTCAGGTGATCCTCCCACCTCAGCCTCCAAATAGCTGGGATTATAAGTGCATGCCACTATGCCCGGATAATTTGTTAAGTCTTTGTATAGACATGGTCTCTCTATGTTGCCCTGGCTGATCTAGAACTCCTGGAATCAAACGATCCTCCCATCTTGGCCTTCCAAGGTGCTGGGATTACAGACATGAGCCACCGTGCCCAGCCTGGCATATTCTTTTAAGGGTAACTTTGATCATATGTCTTAAAGTTGGATTTTTGAAAATCATAATTTGTAATTTGGTGACTAATTGTAATCACCTTATAATTTCTAATACCTCAACATGTAGTTTTTGTTCTTGTCTTAGATTGTGAAAAAAATAATTCAGATAATGGACATGTTTATAGGAAGTACACTACAGGTTTGTAATATTGTGGAATTTCAAAAAGGAAACTTAAGATGTAAAGCATATAGAATAATATATATAATTGCTATTATTAGCAGAACTGTTATAGGTTGAGTATCCCTTATCTGAAATGCATGGGACCAGTAGAGTTTTGGATTTTGGATTTTTTTGAATTTTAGAATATTTGAATTATTTGTACCCCTTGAGCATCTGAAATTTAAAATGTTCCAATGAACATTTCCTTTGAGCATCATATTGGCACCCAAAAAGTTTCATATTTTGGAGTATTTTTGATTTTGGACTTTCAGATTAGGGATACTCAATCTGTATTTTACTATTTTAAGCCCAAATACCATTTGTCTCCAATTGCTATTGAAAGATCTACCAAAGATTCACTTACTTTCCAAGAGTGGTGGCATTAATTTTTTTTAATGTGATTGACTTTATATACTTGCCCAGGTTTTTTTGTTTTTTGTTTGAGATGGAGTTTTGCTCTGTCGTCTGGATTAGAGTGCAGTGGCACAGTCTCTACTCATTGCAACCTCTGCCTCCCAGGTTCAAGCAGTTCTCCTGCCTCAACCTCCCAAGTAGCTGGGATAGGCACACGCTACCACGCCCAGCTAATTTTTGTATTTTAAGTAGAGACGGGGTTTTGCCCCGTTGGCCAGGCTGGCCTTCAACTCCTGACCTCAGATGATCCACCCATCTTGGCCTCCCAAAGTGCTGGGATTACAGGTATCAGCCACCATGCCCGGCCGTATTTGCCCAGGATTAAAGGAAACTAATGAGTACCAAATTGTGTATCCTCTGTTTGAGACTTAGGGGCATCATTACTCTTCCTTCATTCTTTTGGAAAATGCCCATCTTACGTATACTCTTAAGTTTGTTCTCATTTTGGCATACTTTAAGAAAAGGCCTTGGGCTGGGCACAGTGGCTCACACCTATAATCTCAACACTTTGGGGAGGCCAAGGCAGGCAGATTGCTTGAGCTTAGGAGTTTGAGACCAGCCTGGGTAATATGGTGAAACCCCATCTCTACAAAAAATACAAAAATTAGCCAGTTGTAGTGGAACACACCTGTAGTCTCAGCTATTCGGGAGGCTGAGGTGGGAGGATCACTTGAGCTCGAGAGGTTGAGGCTGCGATGAACCATGTTTGTGCCACTGACTTCCAGCCTAGGCAACAGAGTGAGATGCCATCTCAAAAAAGAAAGAAAAAAGCCTTTTATTTAGTGTTTCAACTTTCTCTAAAGGATTTTATTAAGTGTTTATTAAACCTTTTATTAAGTGTTTCAACTTTCTAAA
This sequence comes from Aotus nancymaae, assembly GCF_030222135.1. Lineage (NCBI taxonomy): Eukaryota > Metazoa > Chordata > Mammalia > Primates > Aotidae > Aotus > Aotus nancymaae. The sequence goes on along the minus strand of NW_026988431.1, from coordinate 53,284,463 downwards.
GTGTTGGCACTCATCATCTCTCCAGACTTTTTTTAAGGGTAATGGGATTAGTACTATAATACTGTTTACACATATTTTAAAACTAATTATCACATTCTTTTTCTTTTTTCACCTAGATTGATGAAGACCCTAGCCTTGTTCCAGAGGCAATTCAAGGCGGAACATTTGGTTTCAATTCATCTGCCAATGTACCAACAGAAGGGTTCCAGTTTTAGAAAGATGTTGTGGAAGTTAGGTACAATGCAGCACTGAGATATATATATATATATATCTGTCTATATATATATATATACATATATATAAAAATGGTTTGATCCATCAAGCTTGGCTCATGGGATCTGCTGCTGCATTAAATCGGGAAAGAAAATGTGAAGATTTCATTTGGAATCACAGAAAATGCCCAAATGAGGTCAAGATGGCGAGTGGGTGCGAGTGAGAATGAGTGGCAAAATGTAATGAAAACTTTACATGAATGCTTATTTAGGTTGTTCAAAGTAAAAAGGGCTACAGGTCACAGATCGTCAGTGCCTGAGAAAGAACATTGACTTACTCTATATCAATTGAGGGGAAAGTGCAGTACTGTCATCTTCAAGCCTTGTAAGCATAAAAGAGAATAGGCTGCCCATATAAGTCAAAGGAAAATGAGCCCAGGCCTTGCTATGAAGCAGTGTGTGAATGAACAGTATTGAATGAATGTCTGGCTCAGTGATGGAGAGCCAGGTTCATCTTTGAAATCTAGGGCTCTTCACTCATGAAGCAGACTCCTAGTCCTGGAGTGACTGTGTACGAGAGTGTGGTTGTGGTGCTATATGTGAACGCATGCAAGCTTGATTCACCTTCAGGGGGCTAATAACAAACCTAGTAAATCATCAGAATAATGAGATCATAAGTGTTAATGTACACTGGACATGAAAACAAAGACTGGTTTAGCAGCAGACATTAGTTTACTCTGCAGCCTGTGTTTTCTATTTCCTCCTTTCCCACCTCCTTCCCCTTACCCCACTCCTTTTTTTTTTTAAGTTTTTATTTACTTTACCTAGTATGCCTTTTTTTTAGTTGCTTCTCAAGTCAGAAAACTTTTCAGGAAGGTTTCCCTGTGCATTTGCACCAGATGAATGTTTGATGCTATGAAAAGCTTTCCATATCATCAAAACTAATTTGTGTAGATTTTTGCATGAAAAAAATCATAAATTTCCCTCAAAATAGACTGTGTTGCAGTACACAAGTTGCCATAATAGTATAAAACAGTAAAATGTGCTTAAAAGGCCATCCTTTTCATTTTCAGAGATAACATAAAGATCTTTGCATGAGGTAAATCTACAGCATAGAGTTCATTTTTAGATTTTGTTGAGTCCTGTAAAGAAGAAGAAGAAAAAAGTTTCAGTTGTGGTAGAATACTGTGCTGTGTTTAAATGTTACTTGTTTTCAAACTTTGTTTTCTATGAAAATGATATGGAAACTTCTAAAATGGAATTTGGTGCATATGTACTGCTGAATAAAGACCGATGAAGAGGTTTGAGTAGATGTACAAATCAAGTAATGGTTTGAACACCTTTAATAATATGCCTAATCTGTTCAATTGTTTTAGAATCTTTTTATCTTAGATGTAGGCAGCCATGAACAATCTATTTTGAGCCACTTTAGGGAGAAAACTTTGTATTTTTAAAACTTGCATAAAAGTTATGCAAGTGGTTTTTATAAATTGGAATAATACCTCAGTTTTGAGGTTATGCACACTAAATTAAATGTGACATAAATTAATTTGTACAAAAAGAACTCTTTATAAGGTGGCTCATTGTAGGAAATCCTGTGCCTTCCCCTTTGAGCACAAGTGTTGCATGAACAACAGTTTGCTATAAGAAACATACCAGATTAGCCACCATTAGCATCTATATCTACTTTGTGTTTAAAAATCAACTGGTAATTCTGAAACACTGTAGAATGGATAAAAATTATTTTGTGATCATAACTCTTTGTTGAACTAGAGTATTTTTGCAGCATTCCTTGTCATCAGAAACATGGTTAAAGTTTAAAACTAGAAGCAGCAGAAAACTAGCTTGTAAAATTTATCCAAGTAGAGTGCAGGCTAGGCTGTCTTGGGAAAATAAACATTAAAACTTAAAGCAATGTTTTACATGGGGTGTGTGTGTGTGGTGTGTGGATTTTTTTGTGTGTTAGAGTATAACTCAGTGGCTTACATTAGCTTCTTGTCTTTTTACCTAGAACCAGCATAACAAGAAATCTCTTCAGTTCTGTCATTTCAGTATGCACATATTAATATTATAGCCCACTGAATTTGTCCAATTGACACCATCTGTGCTTCTGTTTTCTCCCTATCCAAACCAAGGTTTTAACTTTCCTTCATTCTCCCAGTAAAATAGACTGAGAAAACTTGAACCGTATTTTGAGTATTGCTGTATCTTCAACCTAGAGCTCCAAATGATGATTGCATACAAAGCATAGGTTTCACAGAAGGTTTCAGTAATTAGAAGGTGAACATAGTAATATTTCACATAATTTGTTTTTTAGTTAAAATAGTGTATTCAAACTAAGCCAATGAGCTTGTATATAAATTTTATATACAAATTATTATATAGAATAGTGATATGGAAAATAGATGAGGGTGATATATCTCTGGGTATAGGGACTACCTTATAGTTTAAATATTTTATTTCCACCTATAGTCTCATGTAGAACATTGATTTTTCTAATAGAAATTCTAGGAAGGGCTTTTCTGTCTCTGAAATTGTTTCAGTACAGTTGACAGTTCACGGTTACCTGATTTAAACACTTTATTTTTTTTTTAATTCTTCAGTGATCTAGGAAATTGATTCATTTTTAACAGGCTTATTTCTGTTGGGGATGGCGGCATGGAATAATATGCCTAATAAGCTAAATGTTCTTGATTTTTCATGTATTAAACTGTCCTTTTGAGATTTGAGACCACTTCGAGTGCTATAAAAATAAGAATATTATACTAGAGGTGTGTGAGATGCTCTAGTCTAAAATCTATCTTTAAAGATAAATTCCTTTGTAATTTTCAAAGACTTAAGTAATTGTGTCTTATGGTGGAAATAATACCTTCCGCATTGCTCTGGACCAAACCTGGAGCATTTCTATAATTAAAGCTATGAATCATTAAAAATACATCTGGAAGAATTTAGGGGCGAAGGAATGGATCTTTTAGTTTAGGCTTACCTCAGCGGCACTTTATAGATAGGGTGAGGAGTTTTTTGTTTCTGTAAAGGTATAACTGCATTGTAAAATGAGTGGGTTTATTGTAACATTAATTTATGGAGCACCCTTTTTGGATTCTCCATTGCCTCAGTTTCTTCAAGGAGAAAGTTACAGAGATTAAGCTAAATTTTGGCTTTAGAGACTAATTGCTGTATAATTGTGGTATAATTACCATAAACTTAGTGTCTTAAAACACAATGTATGTTACTTCACAGTTTCTATTGGTCAAGAATCCAGTTATGGTCTTCTGCTCAGGGTCTCACAAAGCTGCAATAAAGGTGTCAGCCAGAGCTGCAGTCTTATCTGAAGCTAGGGGGTTCTCTTCTATGCACATATGGCAAAATCCATTGCCTAGCAACTGAAGAATTCGTGGCAACTTCTTCAAGGCCAACAAGAGAATCTCTGGTCTCAGAGAAGGCCTTAATCACTCTTTTAAAGGTCTCACCTGATTATATCAGGCCACCTACCCACCTAGATGCTCTCCCTTTTGATTAACCCAAAGCCAGACTGATGAGGTTCCTTCATTACACCTGCAAAATTCCTTCACCTTTGCCCTGCATTGTAGTCCAATCACAGGTGATATCCATCATATTCAAAGATCCTGATCACAGTCAAGGGAAAGGTTTATATGGAGTATGTATACCAGGGAATCTTGGGAGCCATCTTAGAGTTCTGCCTCTGACAAGGAAATTATTTAGAACTGTAACAGTTGAGAAATGATAACCTTATATAGTGCAAGCTTATTTGGGGATCAAGGTTGCCTCTGAGAACTAATGAAAACTTTGGACTGGCTTCCCCCAAAAGTGCATACACATGCAGTTTTTCTATACAGTTTAAGGGGATTCATAAGAGTCCATGAATTACAGTCTGTCCCAGCCCTCCCGTTTAGATGATAGAGTTGTTGAGGTGATTTGCCCAAGCTCACACAGCTACTAAGGGCCAAATAAGGCCCACATCTCAACTCGCATACTGCCCAGAGCTTCTAATTACTATTCTAAAAGTAATCTAAGTTCATTTAAATTTGTGAAACAATGCAAAAAAAAGTGAATGAAGCTTTTTGCGGTTTTTTTTGTATACTAAGAAATGGGTAGGGTAACATTGTTATAGAAGCTGCCTAAGAGTTTTGAAATTAGTTGACCTTTTTGAGTATTCAAAATTGAATTTTCCATTGTAGCTATTAAAGTTAACTATAAATAGGCCAACTTTAATCAAAAGAAAATACCAATTGTTAATTCCTCGGATTTGGTGGATTTACCATTTATGTATAAAATTTCAAGATTTATGGTTGACTGTTTTGAAAGGCCAAGATACGTGAATATCATACTTTTTTAAACTCCTTCATTATTTTACTGATTGGCAAAATTCATTAAATGTCAGTCAATAGTTTATATTAAGGGAGGAAAAAATTTTGCCTAGACATCTGATACAATATTCTCAAACACTACTAGCAAATTGATGCCTAACCAACTTGGCATTTTGAACACTTAGAGAAGTTTTCCCTAAACTTTTTAATAAGCACATTAATAATGTTTTTATAATATGTATACAGTAATTTTTTAAAGTTGCTGCAAGATGCCTTCTAATCAATATGCACGTTGATGGTGTTAGTACAGTCTATTTTTTTTTTTTCCTTGAGACAGTCTTGCTCTGTGGCCCAGACTGGAGTGCAGTGGTGCAACCTTGGCTCACTGCAACCTCTGCCTGAAGGGTTCAAGCAATTCTACTGCCTCAGCCTCCTGAGTAGCCGGGATTACAGGCACACGCTACCACACCCGGCTAATTTTTGTATATTTTAAGTAGAAACAGGGTTTCACCGTATTGGCCAGGCTAATCTCAAACTCCTGACCTCATGTGATCTGCCCACCTCAGCCTCCCAAAGTGCTCGGATTACAGGCGTGGGCCACTGCGCCCCACCAGTCTTAATTCTTGAAGTTGAAAAAAAAAATGAACATGGTAAAACCTATATTCCAGTGTGATCAGAAGCAAATCTGGACTGTAGTGTCAAATTGATAAAAACTAAGCAAGTAGATCATGTATAAGAAAAGTAGATTTAACATTTTTTCCCCTAAAGACAACCTAGAAGTTTGAATAATTTTAAATATTCCTTCTAAATCCAGGCCCTTAAGGTGACAGCAGTTTCACTCAGGATGTCCAAGTCAAGCTGTATTGTCAATAAAATTGAATTGACAGCTACTGTTCTGGGTGTAAGAGCAGCTGACTAAAGAAAAGTCAATTGTGCTATGGGTTCTTTGTGATCTACCTCCCACCAGAGGATGTATATTTTCTGCCCCAGTTTTTGCCCTCTCCACAAACTGTATACTTTTTGTAGCTCTAAATATGTTGCCTACTCTAGAAAGGTGATTACTTCACCTTTCTAGACTATCAGTTCTCCAGTTTTATTCTTTATAAAGAAATTTGTAATCTATTTCACTTAGGTTTTTCTTTCTATTACACTTCAGGCATGAATCCTACTCTCCTTGACTATATCTTACCTCTTATCTCCATAACTGATGGATTCCTAGACTATGTTACTCTAATTTTACCCAAAATTTCTTCCAGCCTGTGTTTACACTTGCTTTGAAATAGCTGTTTAAAAATGTCTCAATCTGCTTAAATCTACATGCTTCTTGTGGTGCTTAATCCAGTTACCTACCTTCCAGATAATGACCTCATTGTCCTGTCCTCTCCATTCCTCTGATGTTTGAGCCCTGTGAGCCACCTTTCCCCATTCTTTGCACATAGTTACCACTTTACCCTTGTCGCCCAAGCTGGAGTGCAGTGGCACGATCTCAGCTCTCCAACCTCCGCCTCCAGGGTTCAAGCCATTCTCCTGCTTCAGCCTCCTAAGTAGCTGGGACCACAGGTGTGCACCACCACACCCAGCTAATTTTTGTATTTTTGGTAGAGACAGGGTTTCACCATGTTGCCCAGGATGGTCTCGAACTCCTGACCTCAGATGGTACGCCTGCCTCGGCCTCCCATAGTGCTGGGATTACAGGTGTGAACTACCACACCTGGTCACCATTTTACTATTTTTAGGTACAGTAATATCCAAACTCTTGGACTCAGCTAGAAGAGGATATTTCCCTTTCCAAAAAAAAAAAAAGACTCCATATTTTGATTCATAACTGTGGTGGGGGGAATCAAGATAACCTTAGTCACTATGATACTACCATAATTCTTATGACTTCAAGGTTGTCCTCCTGTTCAGCTGCGTAAAACATCACGTATTCTAGGTGTTTTCTACCTCCATTTCCGTTTTTACTTGCCAATGTGCTGCTTTCATAAACGGGTATATTCTGCCACAAATCTAGTAAGCCCCCATTGCAGTACACAACGTGTATCACTGATACAGTGCACTTCTGCCATGTCTGTATTACAGTCAGTTCAGTAGTCTTCAGCATAGTGGCAGTGCTAGTCATCCTAACCTTTTAGTTAAGATTAAATTGTATATAGAACTCATACAGACAAACTAATTTTAAAAATCTTTTTCCTTTGAACCAGTTTAGATGATCTAGGATAGCTAAGTTACCTAAATAGTGACTTTGTTCCAGTCTGAGTCAGAATCAGAAGTACTAAAAGAATACTAAAAAGTTTCTTTCCCCATTATCTCTATCCCTGTATTGATTTTGCAATTCTCAGCTGCAGGCAGCAGATAGGAAGTGTTTGTTTGCATCCTGGCATTCTCAACCGCACTTGAATATTCTAGATACTTGTCTCCTTCAAGAAGTCAGGAGTATATCCAGGACTACCTACCATCCTTGCCATCCCCATTAACCCTCATTTTTCAGTATGTGTTTTACATTTATGATAATTTTTCAATCTGTAGTATCTGTTCATTCATTGCTCTATCACATCTGAGTTTCTCCATCTTTCTTTCCAGTAGATTGTAAGCTCCTTAAGGGCAAGGTCGGCATATAAGCAAAGTTCTGTAAACACACTGAAGGTACCATGAGTTCTATGGGCCCTCAATAAACACTTGTGATGATGATGCAACTTCTCAGATGAACTCATTGTAGTGACTACGTCTAAAAGCGTTCAATCTGCAGTTTTTACATTTGCCTCATTGCATCTGAGTTTTAGAAAGCGTTCTATAGAAAGGAAAGCATCACTTGTCATATGAATGCCCATTTCCTTATTTACTTTTCCTCACTTTTGGTACTTTACCCAGTGTGTGGTCTGGTTATCTGACATCCATAGGATATTGAAATGGATCTTCATGTGGTTTTCAAATACCAGTTTTATATACTATGAAGCAGAGATAACCTAATATCATCTAACACTATTGATAATTTATTTTTTGGAAATACTGTATGGGTCACTTATTGAAATCAGTTTATTATAATAAGATTTTTTACAAAGAAATTATCCAAACCACAAAGTTAATTGATTGCTGTTTTGCTCAGTCAGCTATAGTAAGAAATTATTAGAATGCTTTGGTTTATTTAGGTATGTGAGGTTATCCCTATGCTTCAGTTTCTTCATCTGAAAAATGGAAAATAGTAATAGTACCTACTTATATGGCTTAAATGAGTTGATTCATGTAAAGTATACAAAATAATTCTAGGTAGATAATAAACAGTCATTTATAGAATCTAGGGGAAATTCCCTTCCCTTTAAAGTTTGTCGCAAGTAAAGGCAGAAATGTTACTCATTTCCACCTTTGACAAATATCTGAGAACCTACATTGGGTGAGGCAGTAAACCAGGACTTAGGGATACGAAACCGATTAAATGTAGCAAGTGCTCTCAATTTAGTTTGCTGGGAGAGACACGGTCATAAATAGGCAAGTAAAAAGCAATGATAGATAAATGGTAAATGAAAGCATGATAAAAGCAATGTACATGATACATTAGGCAAACTCCACTGCTTTGGTACTGCATCAGAGTATGTGATGGAGCACACACAAAATTTAGACTTGGTATCTCTAAATTCACTACCTCCAAATTTAAACTTTCTTTAACTATTTAGGCATTAATTTTTTCAAGCCTATAACTCCTTGCTTCCCCCTCACTCTTAATAGATGACCTTTCCTATTTCAGTGGGGGGCAGTGGCAAAGAGAAACTATATGAAAGGAACTCCGTTAGTTCACTTCCAGCTTAGAAACCCACTTAGATACCACTCTTCCACTCCTTACTGTTCCATTAGAGGAGCTTTCCTCATAACCAAGGTAGTCTTACTGTCTTGCATCCTGTCTCCTGCTACTTAGGAATCTCACGCCGTGAATTATGATTTTCTCTTTTATATTCAACTATGCCCCTTCAATGTGAGTGTGTGTACCCATTAACATTTAAACATGCTGAAATTTTTGTGTTATCTTAAGAAAGCTCAGCATCCAGCTACTACATCCTCCTCTTACAATCACAGCCAAAGTTTGTGTAAGTTTGCTTGCTCTCTCCAGTTGCTCAGATTCCATTTGCTTCTCAACTCATTCCAGTCTTTGTGATTTGGCCCCATCACGCCATAAAGCCCTTGAAAAATCACCAGCCTGTGTGTTACTAAATTGAGCAGTTTTTGTCTTTGTCTTGACTCAAACACTAGGCACTTCACCACTCCCTTCTAGATTTTCACACCACCACATTGTTTTTCCTCCAATCACTGCCACCTCCCTATGCCCTCAGGCCTCTGCCCTGCAATTTTGTCTCCTTTCTAGCACATCTTTTACCCTGGTCATTAAATATTAGTTTTTCAAGCCTCAGCCAAGTTTCTCTTCTCAAACTCCTTTTATTCTATGATGACCACACTTTAAAGTTGATCTGTGATATACTACTGATCCCTAATTGAGTACTGGCTTTCTCTGAAATCTCCATATTGCCTCCTTGAAATATTCACTTATCTGAAAGGCAACCACAACTCTCATCCAAGATTAAGCTCATGTCTTTCTCTTCCACCCTCAAACATGATCCTCTTGCATTGTTTCCTGTCTCAGTGAATGTCACCTGCCCTAACCCTAAAGTTCTCCAAAATGGCTGTTTCATTGCTTCACTTATTTCCATTTTCACCTCCTTAGTCTGACCATTTCTTTTCTTGAATCATTTAAGTCTATTAAGATGGTCTCTCACAGCCGCTTTGACCCCCTTCCTCTGATGTCTGCAATGAAGACAGCGTGATCTTTCTGAAATCAAATCTGAGTGTTCAGATCATTCTTACTGTTGATATCTTTTCACCTTTTTTAGAATAAAAACCATCTATTTTTCTCTTGATTAAATTATTGGAAATTGCAAGTAAGTGCAAAATTAGAGTAAGATAATCCCCCTGTATGCATCACCCAGTTTCCACAATCATCAACATGTGGTCCAGTTTGTGGCATCACCAGCCCACTCACCGTTCTTGTCTCCCTAGGATTATTTGGAAGCAAATCCCAAACATTATTTATCTCTAAAAAAAATGTTAAAGCATAACTACAGTACTATTATCAACCCTTTTAAAAATTAACAGTTCCTTAATACAAGTAACTTGTGTTCACATATCCTTGATTTAGGTAAAAATCATTAACATGGTTATAGTCTTTCATTTTCTGGCCCCTGCCTACTTCTCTAGCTACTTCTCATGCATAATACTCTTCTCTGTCTTTCAACTGCACTGACTTTTCAGCTCGTCCTCATTTAATGCAGTTTCAGAATTCAATTCCTTTTCTTCAGAGCACATTGAAGTTCACAACTAAAATTCTTAACATTACAAGATTATAACAGGAACTATGTAGCACATTGCTTGGAACATAGAGCACAAATATTCTTTAGATGATTAAATAAATGGATTTATGGTGAGAAAGAGGATGGATACTTAGCCCAGACTTAGGGGAGATAGGACCTCCGGAGTGACTCAGGACTTAACAAAATGAAGTGGAGAAAAGAGCATTCCTCTGTGAGCAATGTCAGGGAAGGGAAAAATGGAATCATTTTTAGTCTAAAAGTTCACAGCAGGTAATAATGGGAAGGTGGCAGACCAACACACAATATGCTCTGTTTAGAAGGAGAGACTTAGGATTTTAAGTATGAGACTATCATTGTCAAAATTGGACTCTTAAAGAAATTACTGTGATCTTTGTTGAAGATGGATTATGGAAAGATTGTAAAAATAGAGGAAGATGGATTAGGAAGCTTTTAGAGCAATTGGGCATGAGATAGTGGTCCTGACTAGGGGTTGAAATAGTTGAAATAGAAAAGAGGGGATGACAACAAAATGTGTATAGAGGTGTGTCCATTTTCAATTTATTTTCCCACCAGCTCCAAATCCACTCTTTGCCCGACTTTTTGACACTGGAGCTGAACTGTGTAAATATTTTTCTTTTACCAGCTGGCACAGTGTTAAGTTTTGTCAACAGACAGCACTAGGGTGATACCACAGACTATATTGTGGCAGGAAAACACTTCCAAGTTCCTGTTGTCCATTTTTACTATTCACTGTTGGAGCCCAGTTGTCCTCAGGTACCAGCTCCTACTGTGCTTTTAGGCCATGCTCTCTCAATGGCAGATGCTTCACAAGCCACTTCCACAGCAAGGTATGTATGTATGTGTCGTATAGAAGAATTGAAAATGTATTTACTATAGGAATTTCATCCAAGGAATAAACTTTATAAGAAATTGTTGTACAGGAAGCTGATGCCTGTAATCGCAACAAAGCTAAGGCAGAAGGATTACTTGATGGAGTTTGAGACCAGCATGGGCAACATAGCAAGGAAAAAAAGTACCAGATTAAGAAGAAAACTTTAATACTGCAGGCAATCAATTCAATGTCAATATATAAACTCTCAAAATTCAGTTAAGAAAACGACCTAGCCTGTAATCCCAGCTACTTAGGAGGCTGAGGCAGAAGAATAGCTTAAACCCAGGAGGCAGAGGTTGCAGTGAGCCGAGATCGTGCTATTGCGCTCCAGCCTGGTCAACAAGAGTGAAACTCCGTCTCAAAAAACAAACAAAACAACCTAATTTTAAATGAGCAAAAATTTGCAGATGCTTCACAAAAGATATGTGGATGGTAAATAAACATATGAAAAGATGTTTAACATCATTAATCATGAGAGAAATGCAAATAAAAACTACAAGATACCATTACACACATATATTACATTGCTAAAATTTTAAAAACTGACAATACCAAGTGCTGACAAAGATACAAAGCAACTGGAACTCTCATACATTGCTGATGGGTGTGCAAAATGGTCCATTCTCTTTGGAAAATAGTTTTGCAGTTTCTTAAGTGAGCATGCACTTTACCCTACAACCAGCAATCCCACTTCCAGGTATTTACTCAGGAGGAGTAAAAATTTCATCTGCATGAAATCTGTATGTGAATGTTTTATAGCTGCATTATTCATAATCTCAAACTGGAAATGACTCACTCAAAGTTCCTTTAGTTGGTGAATGGATAAACTGGTACATCCATGTAATGGATTATTCGTATCAATAAAAAACTGATGCATACAACATGGGTAAATTTCAAGTACATCATGCTAATGAAAGAACCCAAATTCAAAGACTTCATACTATATGATTCCATTTATATGACAATCTGAAACAGGGAAAACTATAAGGATAGAACATTCCATCAGTGGTTACCATGTATTAGGAAGGGGAGAGATTGCCTATAAAGAGGCCCAAGGAGAATTTTGGGGGTGATGGACAAATCCTATATATTGATTATGGTAGTGATTACATATTGTTTTCAAAATTCATAGAACTGTAAAGAAGGATGTTTGTGTGTGTGTGTGTGTGTGTGTGTGTGTATGTGTATATATTTTATAGAGATGAGGTCTCACTCTGTCTCTCAAAGTGTTGGGTTTACAAGCACTAGCCACCCTGCCTGGCTTAATGTTTTTTGTTTCTTTTTTTTAGACAGGGTCTCACTTAGTCACCCAGGCTGGAGTGCGGTGATGTGATGACAGCTTATTGCAGCCACGACCTCCTGGACTCAAGTGATCCTCCTATCTCAGCCTCCCAAGTAGCTGGTACTAAAGATCTGTTCCTCCACACCCAGCTATTTCTTTAAATTTTTTGTAGAGACAGGGTCTTGCTCTGTTGCCCAGGCTGGTCTCAAATTCCTGGACTAAAGCAATCCTCCCACCTCAGGCTCCCAAAGTGCTGGGATGACAGGCATGAACCACCATACCCAGCTTAATTTTTTGTATGCTACTGTTCAACACAAATGGAGATTTGAATCAAAAGTTATATGATTTTCTAAAATAAAAAGACATAAAATGTCTGTTATCATCCTAAGCTGATCTTTTAAAAGGAAAAAATATGAAGAAATAAGAATATTCTTAAAAAGGGGACTAGCTTTGACAAATGTTAAATTCTCAATAATTAAAATAGCATAGAACTGGCTCATTGATAAATAGTTCACTAGAGTCAAATTTTTTAAAAATCCAGCTTAGGGCCGGGCACGGTGGCTCACGCCTGTAATCCCAGCACTTTGGGAGGCCGAGGCGGGCGGATCACGAGGTCAAGAGATCAAGACCATCCTGGCCAACATGGTGAAACCCCCGTCTCTACTAAAAGTACAAAAAATCAGCCAGGTGTGGTGGTGCGTGCCTGTAGTCCCAGCTACTCGGGAGGCTGAGGCAGGAGAATTGCTTGAAACCGGAAAATGGAAGTTGCAGTGAGCCAGGATCGCGCCACTGCACTCCAGCCTGACGATAGAGTGAGACTGTCTAAAAAAAAAAAAAAAAAAAAAAAAAATGCAGATTAGGCCCAGTATAGGAACATACCTTGTATTAAAGATAGCATCTTAAATAACTGGGGCAACATGAATTATTCAATAAATATTAATGGAAAACTGAATAGACACCCAGAAAGAAAATTGGCTTTATACCTCACACATCCTACCAGAAAAAAAAATCCAAATGAATAAAAGTAAAAGCAAACACTAATGCTATAAAAGTACTAGTGGAAAGCCCTGCAAGAATACATACATTTTTTGTACAGACAGGGTTTCACCATATTGCCCAGGCTGGTCTCAAACTCCTGAGCTCAAGAAATTCTCCCACCTCGGCCTCCCAAAGTGCTGGGATTACAGGCATGAGCCACCATGCCTGGCCAATTTTAAAAGGCTCGATAGATAAATTATGTCAACAGAAAATTTAACAAAATATAAATGGCTCCGTTATGGGTTGAATTGTGTTCCCCTAAAATTCATATGTCTAAGTCCTAGCTCCCAGTACCTCCGAATGTGACCTTATTTGGAAATAGAGTCTTTAGAGAAGTAATCTAGTTAAAATGAAGTTGGTAGGGAGGGCCCTAATCCAATATGATTGGTCTCTTAAAGAAAGGTGTAAAAAATAAATATAAAAAGAGAAAATCTGGACACACACAGTGGGGGAAGGCCACATGAAGATGAAAGCAGTAATCAGAGTGATGGTTCTACAAGCCAAAGAATGCCAGCAACTACCAGCAACCTATTGGAAGATAGGGCAGAGGCATGGAACAGATCTTTCCTCACAGCCCTCAGAGGGAACAAACCCACAAGACACCTCGGTCTCAGACTTTCAGCCTCCAGACTGTGACAATGTATTTCTATTATTTAAAACCATACCCAGTTTGTGGTACTTTGCTACAGCAGCCCTAGCGAACTAATATAGGCTCTTAAACATATGAAAATTTACTCAGCCTACCCTATAGTCAATGAAATCCACATTAAAACTGCAAGAAACCATTTTTGTTCTAATGAAATTGCTAAAGATCAAAAGAGTCTGGAAAACAGAATGTCATTGATATGAGGCAACAGTACCCTCATATCTTGCTGTTTGGAGTGCAAATTGGTACAAACTCAGGAGAGGTAAATTTGATAAAATGTGTCAAAATTATAAATACATGTACTCTTCCTAAAATGTGTGAAATGACATACAAATGTATTTATTGGCACATCATTTGGAAAATGAAAAGACTGGAACTGGCTGGGCACAGTGGCTCATGCCTGTGATCTTAGCACTTTGGGAGGCCAAGGTGGTTGGATCACTTGAGGCCAGGAGTTCGAGACCAGCCTGGCCAATATGGCAAAACCCCATCTCTACTAAAAACACAAAAATTAGTCAGGCGTGGTGGTGCATGCCTATAACCCCAGCTACTGTGGGGGGCTGAAGCACGAGAATAGCTTGAACCAGTGAACCAAGATCATACCACTGCACTCCAGCCTGGGCAACAGAGCGAGACACTGTCTCAGAAAAAAAAGAAAAAGAAAAAAAAGGACTGGAACTAATCATCATTAATGTGCTGGTTAAATCAACCAACATTAATATAGTGAACAATTTTACGCTATTTTTAAAATAAGGAAGATTTTTTATGCGTTGCTACAGAAAAATCTCCAAAATATTATTAAAAGACTGAAAAAGCAAAATATGTAGCAATGCAGTATTTTAGCATTTGTATTAAAAATGCATTTTTATTTGTGCTTAAAACATCTCTGGAAGAATATACAAAAATTTTTAACATTGTATTCTCTATGGAAAGGATGGGGTCAGAGGGAGACTTTTATCACATGATGTTTTAAAAATACTGAATTTTGAACCACATGAATAATAAAAGTAAACACGTAACTTTTTACGTAAGTAAGAGTGCTTTTTGCTGCCACAAGGTGGCAGTGTTAATGTCTTTAAAAAAGAAGAGTACTTTGAAAGTTGTCTCAAGGCAGAAATTTTTGTATTGGGCCTATAATTTTCAAGGCTCTAACTGGGGATTGAAAATAGGTAAAATGTATTTTCATATAATATAGCATATTTTAGGAGTCGTGTAAATATGTTTTATTTCTGTAGTTTTGTGATCATAATGTATTTTATTTTGGTTTTGCTTTAATTAAAGCACTACAGGCCCATGGTAAGAAAAAGATAATAATAGAAAAGCATTTTTGGCCAGACACGGTGGCTCACATCTATAATCCCAACACTTTGGGAGGAGGACCAGATTGATTATTCCAGGTAGCTCGTGCTAGTTTTCTCTGCTGTTGGATTGTCAGTTTCTTTACCCAAGAGACGTCCCCTTAGACTGGGAAGACAGTGAATTCTGCATGCTTGGCCAGTACTTGTTAACTGCAGACTTTGCTTTAAAGTGTGTAGAACTGGTCTCGAACTCCTGACCTTGTGATCCACCCACCTCGGCCTCCCAAAGTGCTGGGATTACAGGTGTGAGCCACTGCCAAGATGGAGAAACCCCATCTCTACTAAAAATACAAAAATTAGCCAGGCATGGTGACACACACCTGTAATCCCAGCTACTCGGGAGGCTGAGTCAGGAGTATCACTTGAACCCAGGAGGTGGAGGTGGCAGTGAGCTGAGATCGTGCCATTGCACTGCAGCCTGGGCAGCAGAGTGGGTTTAAAATATAAAATAAATAAATAAACGAATTAATTAATTAAATCAAGTGTGTGAACCTGACACCGAGCATCAGACTGGAAGCCTCAGTTTCCTCTAGCCAGATCATTTTCTTTTGGTAAGAACATACTTGTTTCTTTTTCCTTTCACTTTTTTGCCCTCGGGATAAATGTAGACTGTTTTACAGTAATGTACATGTGAGAATGGAGGGGAGTTTAAGAAGCCACATGTTAACCTTCATTGTATTATGTTGAAACCCCTTTCTTTCTTTTTTTTTTTTTTTTTTGAGACGGAGATTTGCTCTGTTGCCCAGCCTGGAGTGCAGTGGTGCGACGTTGGCTCACCACAACCTCCGTTTCCCAGGTTCAAGTGATTCTCCTGCCTCAGCAGTGGCATGATCTTGGGTCACTGCAACCTCCACCTCCCAGGTTCAAGCAATTTTCCTGCCTCAGCCTCTCAAGTAGCTGGGATTACAGGTGCACGCCACCACCCCCAGCTAATTTTTGTATTTTTAGTACAGATGGGGTTTCACGGTGTTGGTCAGGCTGATCTTGAACTCCTGACCTCATGACCTGCCCACCTTGGCCTCCCAAAGTGCTGGGATTATAGGTGTGAGCCACTGCGCCCAGCCGGAGACCCCTTTCTTGTCTCTGCATAGTGGCCCACCCCGGCCTAGAACCTCCTCAGCTTTCCACCATTAAGCTAAGCTCTCACCTCCACTTTAGCCTCTTCCTTACTTAGGCTTGTGTTATGGGCTTCCTCCACTCTGATCAAGCCTTCCATATGCTCCCATCTTCTCATTTTCCTGAAGGCATTTGATACCTCTCATCTAAAGGTTCAGCCCTCACTGGTAAGTGTTTATTCCTTTTTGTTCTTCTATGTACTCATACTTATTTTATCAGGTTCTCCTGAGAGAATAGAGAAAACATAAATGGTTCATCACTACTGAACTGGAATCCTCTGGAGATAACTCCTAGTTCTGCTTTTTTCTTCACTCAGATCTTTGTCCCTCAGATGTGTGTGTGTGTGTTTATAACAGTTGTTGGTCTTCTGATGACAAAAGTAATATATATTCTTGTATAAAATTTGGAAATATGGAGAAATAAAAGAAGTCTGTAATCCACCAAACAAAACTACTGTTAACATTACAGTATATTTTCAGCCTTTTCACTATGTTTATGGTGTATTTTTAAAAACAAACGATATTATTTTATTATGTGCAATTTTGTATACTGCTCTTTATTGTGAACTTTTTCCCAAGTCACAAAATGGTCTTTTTCAACACGGTTTTTAAAGCTACACAGTATTTCATTATCTGAATTGATCACAGCTTACCTGTTATTCTCCTGTTGGACATTTTGCTTGGTCTCAATTTTACTTGTTTCTTTGTTTTTGTTTTTGAGGTAGAGTTTTATTCTTGTTGCCCAGGCTGGAGTGCAATAGTGCAAGCTCAGCTCACCGCAACCTCTGCCTCCCTGGTTCAAGCAATTCTCCTGCCTTAGCCTCCCACATAGCTGGGATTATAGGCATGAGTACCACGCCCAGCTAATTTTTGTATTTTTAGTAGAGACATCGTTTCACCGTCTTGGCCAGGCTGGTCTTGAACTCCTGATCTTGTGATCCATCCGCTTCAGCCTCCCAAAGTGCTGCGATTACAGGTGTAAGCCACCGCGCCCGGCCTAGTTTGTTATTATGGAAACTTCTATTATCCCTGAGTTCTCTTGTATGCTTGTGATATCTGTCTTAATTGCAATTCAGAAATGGACTTTGGGCTGGGCTCAGTGGCTCACACCTGTACTCCCAGTACATTGAGAGGCTGAGGCAGATGAGTCACTTGAGCCCAGGAGTTCAAGACCAGCCTGGGCAACATGGAGAAACCCTGTCTGTACAAAAAAATACAAAAAATTAGGCAGGTGTGGTGGCATGTGCCTGAAATTCCAGTTACTTGGTAGTCTGAGGTAGAAGAATCACCTGAGCTGGGGAAGTCAAGGCTGCAGTAAGCAGTGATTATGCCACTGCACTCCAGCCTGGATGACAGGAGTAAGAATGTGTCTCAATTTTAAAAACTGAAATATATATATTTTTAAATATACTCTGTTTAAGCTGCAAAGGAATTTATTGAAAAGAAAGTGGTTAGCTCACAAAATCCTACATGCACAAGTTCAGGTAAGAGCTTTTCTTTTCTTATTCATTAAAAAGAATATTCCATCTACTATCCATCATCCCAAGCACTGGGAGAGATTCACTTTCAACACCTGAATGGAGCACACAGCATTTCTCCTAGCTGTTCTGTTCTCATTCCATACCAATCCTTCCCTTTCCTCATCCTTTCAGATCAGGCTTGTTCATAACATTTGTTGTGTATGGGGCAAAAGTACAAATTTGGGTCAATGTTACTTGTATCTAAATATTTTAATCATACAAATTGGCCTAAAAACTTGAAAGAGAAGATGTGCACTATCTTCCTACCTTGACCAATATACTTCATAAATAACCTGGAAGGAGGGGTCCTAATTTTTAATTATTGTTCTGTGCCTAAATGTAGTGGGGCAGGAAGAGCCAGCCCTTGGCTCTGCGCCTCAGGCCTGCGGCCCACCTAGTTTCTT
This sequence comes from Aotus nancymaae, assembly GCF_030222135.1. NCBI lineage: Eukaryota > Metazoa > Chordata > Mammalia > Primates > Aotidae > Aotus > Aotus nancymaae. The sequence goes on along the minus strand of NW_026988431.1, from coordinate 53,266,317 downwards.
TTCTACTTTTAACACATTCCTTCGCCTACTGTGGATGCCAGATTAAGAGGCCTTATACAGGCCTTAGAAGTGGACTCATGGTGTTTGGCCAGAATTCTAGGTTCCCAGTACACAGAGTGTGGTCCGGAAGAGAGGGGATGCAGGTTCTGGTGGGCGTTTCCTCAGGGATGCCTCACTCTGGTGTTGGACTGTGGCCAGAGAAGGGCCAGAGCGGGGCCCTCTAAGAAGGGGTTCTGGGCAGAGCTATCCCCACTTCTTCCTGAAGCCTCCCTTGTCTCTATGGTTCATACTGACCTCACCCTTGCCTTTCACATTCCCAGAGCATTCACCATTGATATCCCTCATTTGAGCATATTAGTCATATATTCACTGTATTATTACTTAGCTCTTTCCTAAGGATATGGGCGGCTTCCTGACATCCCAGGAAGAGGGGACTGAGTTCATACCTTATAAATGTGAAATATTTCAGTAATGTTGGAATATTAACAGTAATGTGAAATATTTCACAATTGCTACTTTATGAATACTTGATAAATTGAATGGCATCAAAATAATCTAATAGTAGACTAAACCAATATTAGTAACTTTGTTCTCAAATTAAAGCCTTATTTGGTATTTGCAATATGACTGTCTTAGTCAGTTTGCATTACTATCACGGAATATCTGAAGCTGAGTAATTTATAAGAAAAGGGGTTTATTTGGCTCACGGTTCTGCCCTCTGTACAAGAAGTATGGCGCCAGCATTGGCTTCTGGTAAAGCTTCAGCTGCTTCCCTTAGTGGAAGGTGAAGGGGAGCTGGCCCCACAGAGATCATATGGCAGGAGAGGAAAGAAGAGAGAGGTGGAAGGTGCCAGGCTCTCTTTTAACAATCAGCTCTCAGGGAAACTCCTGCAGGAACTAATAAAACAAGAACTCACTCATTACTGCGAGGAGACACCAAACTGTCTAGGAAGGATCCACCCCACAACCCAGATACTCCTGTTAGGCCCTGCCTCCAACATTAAAGATCAGATTTCAACATGAGATTTGGAGGCTCAAATATCCAAACTATAGCAATGACATATATGTTTTTGCCATAATTGTGGAATTATGTCTTTTGGTGCAAAACAAAAAAATTCTGTAAAATTATCTTTTAATGGAACTAGCATTGTGATTTTTTAAAAAAATTGTTATATATCTAACACATAGCTCAAAATGTTTGACCAGCTGCAGTGGCTGTTGTTTGTAATCCCAGAATTTTGGTGGGAGAATTGTTTGAGCCCAGGAGTCCATGACCAGCCTAGGCAACATAAGCCAGACCTCATCTCTACTAAAAATGCAAGAAAAAAAATTGGCCAGGCATGCTGGCACACATCTGTAGTCCCAGCTACTCCAGAGGGTAAGGCAGGAGGATCACTTCAGTCCAGGAAGTTGAGACTGAAGTGTGCCATCAGTGTGCCACTGCACTCCAGCCTAGGTGACAGAACAAGGCCCTTTCACAAAAAATAATAATAATGATAGCTATTACATTAAAAAAAAGTAAGCTAATACATTATAGAATTATTGCCTTCAACACAGAACATGCTGATAAAAAAGTTTCAACATAGCACACAATTTATAAAATAATCAGTGAATCAGGTCACACATTTTGCTTGAGGTTTGTAAGTTTACTGAGTGCTGTGCTGGGCCCTAGTCCCTAGGAGTATTTAGAGTAAATAAGACAAAGATCCTCCTCTCATGGAGCTTATATTATAGCTGATTGTAACAAAGGACTACAGATAAATTTAGCATTGGGCATTACAGTGGCAACTCTAAGTCCAGGCCAAAGAGTGTGCAAGGGTCGGAGGAAGAACTCAAGGTCCGCATAGGATCACTGTTTGCACTGGCAGTTGCAATCCTTCCTTCCTGCTGTTCTGAATTTGCCATAAATGTCAAGGTGATAATGTGAAGGGTAGCGCCACCTCAGGACCTGCTTGCCTGTCTCATGTTCCATCTTACTCCTATAGACCTTTCATTCAACTGCAGCTCTTATTTTCCAGCTACTATTTAGACTGCTCTATCAAGGCCTCTGGTGTCTTGGGTTTGATTTGAAGACAGTAATTAAGACTCCTAAACATTCTTTCCTTGCAGTTTGCCTAAAGGCTCTCTAGGGACTACTGAGAACAAAGATAGACTTTCTTGGCTTCTCTAAATGGTCTTTATTATTCCTGCTTTTCCCTAAATCTTTTTTTGTGTGTGTGTGTGTTGGAGTCTTACTCTGTCACCCAGGCTAGAGTGCAGTGGTACGATCTGGGCTTGCTGCAACCTCTGCCTCCTGGGTTCATGCAATTCTCCTGCCTCAGCCTCCTGAGTAGTCATGACTACAGGTGCCCACCACCACGCCCAGCTCATTTTTATATTTTTATTAGAGACAGGCTTTCACCATGTTGACCAGACTGGTCTTGAACTCCTGACCTCAGGTGATCCACTCACCTCACCTCCCCTAAATCTTTCAAGTAGAAACAGAATGGAAATAGGAAGGGGGAATAGACACAACTTTGTTCAGCTCCTGACCACTCAGGCTGCCCTACACAACAGGAAAGCTGCCATATCAATGTAGTGAGATGGTTCAGCAGATGGAGGTCTTCATATTTAGCTTCCCTGACACACCCACAGCTCCCCAGCAGTGCCAACACTGAATTAATAGTAGCACATCTGCCCTGAGACTCAGTGAGGTAGAGCAAGGTGACACACCCGCACTCAGAGGCTGAGTGGAGACCAAGGCTTAAAGACTGGAGAGAGAAGATATTGCAGAGACTCAGCGGCCTGCCACCACCAGGAGTCAGAGGACAGCCAGGCAGCCAGGGGAACATCACTGGGAGCATTGCCCAAGGTGAGAAAGCCCAACCTCCATTCGCATTCACACCAGCCTCAGACTTCAGTCTTGAATACCAGTAGCACCTGGAGAAATTAAGTGAACAGCTCACACCTGTAATCCCAGCCTTTTGGGAGGGTGCAGTGGTTGGATCACTTGAGGTCAGGAGTTCGAGACTAGCCTGGCCAACATGGTGAAAGCCCATCTCTACTAAAAATACAAAATTAGCCATGCATGGTGGCAGACGCCTGTAATTCCAGCTACTCGGAGGCTGTGGCAGGAGAATTGCTTGAACCTGGAAGGCAGAGGTTGCAGTGAGCCGAGGTCGCGCCACTGCACTCCAGCTTAGGTGACAGAGTGAGACTCCCTCTCAAAAAAATAAAATAAAATAAACAATATTTCAACACACTTAAACTGAAGACAAAATTCTTATAAAGTGTTGTAGGTAGTAGAAAAAAGTAGGGGTGGGTGGGAGATCCTCAAATAAAGTATGGATGGTCCACCAAATCTCTGTACTTGGGGAGACTCAGACTGCTTTCCTTCTTAGACCTTAGTGTGGTGGAAAGAACATGGGCCTCTGTTTTCAGCAGGCCTGAGTGTGAATCCTACCTCCACATATTATTTATCCTAGCTAATTTGTTAGATGAGAACAACTACCTAATCAGTCTGAGCCTCAGTTTCTCTACTTGAGGAAAATACATCATGTGCTCTGTGTCATGGGAGGATTAAATGAGGTCGTATACAAAGTGCTAAGTAAATTTTCTGGAACATAAAGAGGCAAAGGAAGAAGAGGAGAAAGAGAAGCAGGAGAGAAAAAGGAGAAAAGAAAAATGTCCAGATGGCTACCAACAATGACCATGGTTAGTCATCTCACAAAATGCCTCCTAGCAAGTTCTGTCTTCTTTATGTCTCAAATAGTACAGCTAAACTTACCTTCTATTTATTTGCCATTTGACTTCCCTTATTAAAGCTGCCTGCCCACTTTTGAACAGCATAGGCCTTAATGTTTTGGGGAAATTGGGTGAGGAAAAAAATCATTCTGTATATAGAGTTGCTGAAAAATAGTGCCACATGGTTCAAACTTTTAACATTATTAAGCAGCTTAAAATAACATCTATTTATCTCAGAGTTTCCGTGGGGCAAGAGTCCAGGCATGGTTTAGCTGGGTTCTCTGCTTCAGGGTCCCTGCTTCAGGCTGCCACCAGGGTGTAGGCTGAATGTCATTCTTATCTTACAGTTTGACTGAGCAAGTGTCCACTTTGGGGTCCACTCAGATTGTTGGCAGACTTCATTCCCTTGAAGCTGTAGGCCCTGACCTCCTATAAACTCTTTGCAGGTCCTTGCCATGTGGGTCCCTTCATAGGCAGTTTACAGCATGGGTATTTGATTGTTCAAAGCCAGCAGGAGACTGAAAACAAGACTGCTGGCAAGAGGAAGTTTTATAAACATAATGTGATTACAGAAATGACATCCCATCACCTTTGCCATAATGTATTAGTTACAAGCAAGTCACAGGCCCCACTCACACTCAGGTGAGGGGACTATACGAGGGGGTGAACGCCAGAAGGTGGGGAATATATGGGTCACTAGATAGTTCAACTTTTTAAATTGTTTCACAGATAATTTTTTCATCCCTTATGCATTTTTCAAGAATTGGTTTTTAAATTGTGTATTAAGGATGGTGGTTTGGACTGGGTGTGGTGGCTCACACCTATAATACCAGCACTTTGGGAGGCAGAGGCGGGTGGATCACTTGAGGTCAGGAGTTCAAGACCAGCCTGGCCAATATGGTGAAACCCCATATCTACTAAAAATACAAAAATTAGCCAGATGTGGTGGTGCACGCCTGTAAACCCAGCTACTCAGGAGGCGGAGGCAAGAGAATCACTTGAACCTGGGAGGCAGAGCTTGCAGTGAGCTGAGATCGTGCCACTGCACTCCAGCCTGGGCAACAGAGCAAGACTCTGTCTAAAAAAAAAAAAAAGGTGATTTGGCTTAAACCCTTTGTGAAACGAAACAGAATGTCAACATAAATAAAAAGAATTGTGCCCCAAAGCAGCACTGAGTCTATTTCCAGGCAGCTGGTGACCAGGGCTGAAAACTTACCCTAGACCACGATCTCCTGGGCTCAGGTGATTCTCCCACCTCAGCCTTCCAGGTAGCTGGGGCTACAGGCACGTGCCACTGTACCCGGCTAATTTTTTGTATTTATTGTAGAAACAGGGTTTCATCATGTTGCCCAGACTCGTCTTGAACTCTTGGGCTCAAGCAACCCACCCATCTTGTCCTTCCAAAGTGCTGGGATTACAGGCATGAGCCAACACACCCAGCCTAGATTTAGATTATTTATAAGAAGACTGGTTAGGTATATATATATGTGTGTGAGTGTATGTGTATATGTGGTTACTATGATGATAGTTTACTTCAAACTAAAGAACAAATATATACATGCAAAAGAATACTATAGCATAGGCTTCATTTGGCCCACAAAGGACACAGTAACTCAATGGTTCAGCATTTGATGGCTAACATTATCATGATTAGCAGCTATTAGCAAGGCCTTTGAACTGTCCAATTTCTACCTGGTAGAAACCCTACTAGTAGCAATCACTTTGGTTTGAGGCTTGGTTTTAATCCTAAACACATCAACAGAATTTCAAGATGAAAGGTCCCTAACAGTGACTGAGTTTCTTATGTTCTTTTCTGTGGGAAGATTGACATTTCTCTTTCTTCTTGAGTTGGAACATTTATTAGCATCATATTCATTTAGAGTTACTACCCAGTATAAAGTGTAGCACTAATACAACTCATTTTCCTCATGATGACTAAAGCTTTTTGTCTGATGACTATGGCCTGGGAAAATCAGGACAATCTTTTTTTTTTTTTTTTTTGAGATGGAGTTTCCCTCTTGTCGCCAAGGCTGGAGTGCAGTGGTATGATCTTGGCTCGCTGCAACCTCCACTTCCCGGGTTCAAGTGAGTCTCCTGTCTCAGCCTCCCAAGTAGCTGGGATTACAGGCACTCGCCAACATACCAGGCTAATTTTTGTATTTTTAGTAGAGACAGGGTTTCACCATGTTGGCCACGCTGGTCTCGAACTCCTGACCTCAGATGATCCACCTGCCTCGGCCTCCCACAGTGCTGGGATTACAGGCGTAAGCCACCATGCCCAGCTGAGAGTTTGCATTTCTAACACACTCCTCAGTGGTGCTAATGCTGCAGGTTCAGAAACCAAATTTTGAGAACTATTGACTTTCAAGGAAGAAGACAATACCTGAATAACTGAAGAGAAGAATCTGGGCTTTTTGTATTTTAGTAGAGATGGGGTTTCACCATGTTGGCCAGGATGATCTCAATCTCTTGACTTCATGATCCCCCGACCTTGGCCTCCCAAAGTGCTGGGATTTCAGGTGTGAGCCCACACTCAGCCAGTTGCTATACGTACTGCACTGTTAACAGTACTGAATGGGGTAATTACATTTTTCACTTTCTTCATTTCTGTACTGAAGATTTTTTTTTAAACAAGGAGTTTCATTACTTTGGCAATCAAAATACTTTTAGAAAGCAGATCCTTCCTTCCTTCCTTCCTTCCTTCCTTCCTTCCTTTTTTTCCTAAGACAGCATGATAGCAAGAAGAAGAAGGAATGCCAGTCTGTCATCCATGCTGGAGTGCAGTGAGATAATCACAGCTCACTGCAGCCTTGACCTTTCGGGCTCAGGTGATTCTCCCACCTTGGCCTCCTGGGTAGCTGGAACTACAGGAATGTGCCACCACACCTGGCTGATTTTTGTACTTTTTATAGAGGCGTAGTTTAACCATGTTGCTCAGGCTGGTCTCAAACTCCAATTACAGGCGTGAGCTACCACACCCGACTAAAAGCAGATTTTATTTCACACTCTAGTTTTCAACTGTTTCATGAACTTAGAGATTGTTTTTCACTTGAAGAGGGGAAAAGGATAAAACAGGTTTATCATAAAGATAAAACAGAAGCAAAAATCAACTTTACTGTATTGATACTTAGCAGATAGAGATGATCATCTTGTAAATGTGCATTTGATACTGAACTGAACTAATCTGTCTTGTAATGAGTTTAACAAGCTTCCAACAGAAACTTGTGATGAATGTGGCTGTGTGGGTATATAGACTTCCCTTCTTGATGGTGGTTTAGCTCCACAACCCACATATGGACTTCAGGCCACTGGAACTCAGGGCAGGACTGGCAAGGTAAAGAAGACAGGAACACAAAATCTGGGCCTAATCACAGGGATGAGGTGCTAGAGTGAGAACAAAGGAGAAACTGACTTTATGATAAGATCTTAAATTCGAGTTCTCTTTATTATCCAGGACTTGGAGGAAGACTGGTAATATATCTTGTTAGATATTGCCATTCTGCCCCAGAAAGGTTTGCATTCCCATCAGCAATGAATAAATGAGACTGCCATTTCCCCAGAGCCTCAGAATATGTTGTCATAATTTTTAATTTGCAATTTTCATCAATACTATAGGTGAGAAATGGTACCTAGAATGATGCTTTAATTTGCATTTCTCTAAGTATGAGTGAGTTTGGGTATCTTTTCATATGTTTAAGGGCCATTTTTTTTTTTTGAGACAGAGTCTCACTCTGTCACCGAGGCTGAAGTGCAGTGGTGTGATCTCGGCTCACTGCAATCTCTGTTTTCCGGGTTCAAGTGATTCTCTTGCCTCAGCCTCCTGAGTAGCTGGGATTATAGGCGTGTACCACAACGCCCGGCTAATTGTTGTATTTTTAGTAGAGAGGGGGTTTCACCATGTTGGTCAGACTGGTCTCGAACTCCGGGACCTCGTCATCCACCTGCCTCGGCCTCTCAAAGTGCTGGAATTACAGGCATGAGCCACCGCGCCCGGCCCATTTAAGAGCCATTTTTATATCTTTTGTGTGAATTGCCAGTTTCTTTTCCCAATTTTTAAAAAGAGATTTGTAGTTCTTTGTTCCTCAGTTTTTAAGAGTTCTTCATATATTAAAGATATTAGCCCTTTATTTTTGACATATGTTGCAAATATTTTTTTTCAAATTTTCAGTCGTGTGTGTGTGTGTTTGTCTGTTTGTGATGGGTTTGCATGTTATATTTTTCATTTTTATGTAGTAAAATTTATCAATATTTTCTTTCATTGCCTCAAGATTTTGAGTCATAATTAGAAAGCCTTTCCTTACACAGAGATTTGAGAAGTATTCCATCCATGTTTTTGTGTATACTTGTATGACAATTTCCTTTCATTTAGAATTTTGACCCATAGGAATTTATTCCTGTATATGGGTGTGAAGTATGGATCTCATTTTATCTTTTTTCATATAGTGAATTATTTGTCCCAGCATCATGTATTTAAAACTCTAACTTTGTCCCAGTAGATGCCAACTACTGGGTTAAGTAGTTGACATAAAGTTGAGTTGGATAAAGATGCCAACTTTATCACGTGCTGAATTTTTATATGCACTTGAATGTATTTCAGGACGCTCTAGTCCAGGAGTTAGTTAACTTTTTTTTAAAGGGCCACACAGTAAATATATAGGACTGCAGGCCACAAGGTCTCTGCTGTTAAAGGGCAAAAGCAATCATAAGCAATTTGTAAATGAGTAGACATGGCTGTGTTCCAATAGCACTTTATTTACGAAAATAAATAACCTTGAACCATAGCTTGCTAATCCCCACTGTAGATTATTCCACTCATTTATTTTTGCACCAGTAACTCATTGTTTTAATGACAGAGGCTTTTCAGTATGTTTTCCTGTCTGGTTGGACTAGTTTCCCCCCTTGTAATCTGTTCATTCTTTTTAAAAACTAATATAAGGTAGATCTAAGAAATAATATGACTTTTTGTTTTGTCTGTTTTTTGGTCTGGTTCATAGATCAACTCTAAAGATAATTCCAAAGACGCGTTCCAGAAGTGCCTTGAGCAATGTTAGTGATTATTTGAGTCTCCTAATGTGTTACAACTTAGAGGCATAGCACTGATACAAATCTATCTGGTATGGACTTTCATAAAGTTAAAATCATACAATTTGCCTTATGGTTATAACTTTTACGTACATATTTTAAAAACTGAAGTAAATAGAAATTATGCTGAGAAGATATTTTTAAATGTTATAATAACCTTTGAGAAATTAGAAATATTTTAGGATATTACAATCAGTATGTAATTTTTTTCCTGTGACAAATGTCTTGTCAATTGCAAATGATATGTAATTCTTCACAGTCTAAGATCATGAGTTATTTTTAAAATCCTGTCAATCATCTCTTATTTACCAGAACATTCTTCAGCTGAATGGTTTTAAATAGTAGAAAGCTTCCCAGTTTTATGACATCCAGACCCTCATCCTGTTGGAAATGTCGTCAAATCATTGCCAATAACGTGGCCATTAATTTGGCACTCCTTACTTTTGTCAATCCTATAGTTGGATTGAGCAGACTTTACGAATAAGAATTCAGAGGCTTGAGTGAATATGAAGCTTATAACTTTTTAATAACCACTAGGAACCAGAAACATTGAACGGTAGCCAAGCAAAGTCTCACCACGTATGTGAGTTTCATGGTTTTGACAGCTATGTAATTTTTACTGAAGAGAAAAGATTATCTTTATAAATGTTTGGTTACTATCAAGTGCAGTAGGGATGAGAAACAGTCTCTTTTGTTGACATCAGAATTATTATTAGAGAAGGAATTATCATTATTATTAGGAAAACCAATTGAACCCTGTGAGTATGGAGGTCAGAAGCCATTTCATAATAAGAAATGGCTAATCTGCTTTATAAAGAAAAGTGAATAGACTGTGTTTTGCTCCTGAGAGAGGGTTGCTGGAAGAGAAGTCCGGGAAAATAAAGGGAGGGTACGGCATTGTGTGGTGAATAGTGGCAGTCCGCCGAAGTCATCACAAGATGAGACTCATCTCTGCCAGCATTGTCCCATAATAACAAACATTGTTTTGTTTAAGAGTGATAGCTCTCCAATTGTTCATGGACAGGTGTTTGAGATTGTGGCTTTTGTTTTCAACACAGTGTAACTGCTGATTTCAACAAGAACCTATCAACTACATAGAGAGTTTAGTTTTGTTCTTCAACTGTCCCTTTAAAATTTACTCAGTGAAGAAAGTTCTTCCTCTGACCCTGGTTGGAAGTGGTCAGTAGGCCCATGACTATTCTAGTCACTGTTTGCTAACACAAAATCCTGAGGCCCCTTTAAATTGCAAAACAGTCTCATTTCACAAATTAGTTCCATTGTCAAAGCTTGGAACTTTGATTTTGAGACTTGGAAATAAAGTCTCAGAGACTTTATTTGAAACTATAGTTACACCTAGCTATACCCTCTCCCTCAGATAAGGCCTATTCCAGGGGCGTTGTTGACTCCTGGGGAACATACAGGATTGGCTGCTTCTTTCTAAATTACCTCCTTTCCACCCCACCCCACTTCCCCAACTGACCTTCTCATTTCTCATCCTTCCTGCATTGGAGCAGAGGGTGGAGGCGAGGGAGGTGAAGCAGGAGAGTTCTTACCTGGCTGGGGCTGTGGAAAGCCCAGCTCACATTCTCTGGGCAGGGGTAATGTTTCAAGCTGACTCTCTTGTTGTAGAGGATCTGTGGTTACTTGGAGACTCTGGATTTCTCTCATGGGTTCTTTAAAGCATTTTACTGGGGACTTCTCACCTGCAGTTTGCTTGACCTGGTGGATTTGCTCCCCTCAGGCTCACTGCTTACTCTTTCTGCATCCCCCAGGAGTGCTGTGACACTTTTAGTACTTCTGTGCTGAGGCCTGTTTGCCCCTCTACTTGGAACAATTAGGCAGGAATTTTGGCAACCCCACACCTGCTCATCTGACCCTTGGGAGCACTCAGACTTTCTCAGCCCCCACCAACTCCGGGAATGCAGCAGCAACTCTCCCTCACTCTGGCCACCAGCGTAGGCAGCTATCTCTGTCTCTGGTTCCCCAAGGATTTAGTAAATGCCAGGCTACTCAGTCCCTCCAATGCAGAGTGGACATAGCTGAGCCCTTCCCACTAGGCTTGAGGTGAGGGGCAGACACTAGGTCAGAAGGTAGGACTGAAAGCACCCCCACAGCTCTTTCCAAGGGAGTTCTCACAAATCCCATCCCCAACCCTTGCATACCCTCTCTGAGGGTAGGAAGTTATGACTCCCCAGAACAATTCTCAAGCCCCTGTGTTGTGTATGTTCCCCAGAGGTCTGTCTGCCTCACAGTTCACTTTGACATTTGATAGCCTGTATCTTGAAGTTGCAGCAAAAATTTCTAACGCAAAAGCCATGCAAGGAAAAGTAATGTATTTGGCCTGGAAAGCAGGGAATTGATGAGATTCTAAGATTTGGACCTAATCCCTTAGCAGCTGGCCACAGAGAGAGATAATTATGTAGCTTTTCTAGCCATGTGAAACAGCCCATCAGTGAAAAAAAAAACTTTTTAAGGGCTTGAGATCCGAGAGAAATTTGTCACAGAGACATACTGATAATTGTTTTTGCCGTGATTTTTGGCAGATGAAAAACACTATAAGATGGAAAATATTCTTTTTTTGTTTGTTTGTTTGTTTGCTTTTTTTGGAGACGGAGTTTCACTGTTCTTACCCAGGTTGGAGTGCAATGGCGCGATCTCGGCTCACTGCAACCTCCGCCTCCTGGGTTCTGGCAATTCTCCTGCCTCAGCCTCCTGAGTAGCTGGGATTACAGGCACGCACCACCGGGCCCAGCTAATTTTTTGTATGTTTAGTAGAGACGGGGTTTCACCATGTTGACCGGGATGGTCTTGATCTCTTGACCTCATGATCCACCCGCCTCGGCCTCCCAAAGTGCTGGGATTACAGGCGTGAGCCACCGCGCCCGGCTGGAAAACATTCTTAATCACACAATAATATCGATCATTCTCTGATAGTGTGAAATGGCCATTGAGTAGGGCATCAGGAAGTTTAAGCACAGTCTTGGATCTGCTGTGACCTTGCTGTGTTATCACGAGTCAGGCACCTCTCCTTTGGAAGTTTATCCCGTTGAAAATGTGGATATGATCTCTGGGATTCACTCTCCACTTAGTATTCTATGAGTCTGTTAAGCTTTCAAGATTGTATAAATGACAACTCCAACCCATAAGGATCACATTAGGAAGGTGTAGTAGGTTAAATGGTCCTGCAAAACTACGTCCACATCTTAACCCTCAAAACCTATGAATGTGATCTTATTTGGAAAAAGGATCTTTGCAGATGTAGTTAAGAATCTTCAGGTGAGATCATCCAGGGTTACCGAGGTAGGACTAAATCCAGTCACAAGTGTCCTTATAACAGACAGAAAAGAAGGCATACAGAGCAGAAGCCCACGTGAAGGCAGAGGCAGACAGCAGCATTATGTAACCTTAAGCCAAGGAATGCCTGGAGCCACCAGAAGCTGAAGGAGGCAAGATCAGATTGTCCCCTAGAGCCTTCAGGGAGAGCACAGCCTTGCTTGCACCCAAGTTGGACTCGGCCTCCAAAATTGTGAAAGAATAAATTTCTGTTGCTCCAGGCCACCAAGTTTGTGGCAACTTGTTATAATAACCCTAAAAAACTAATAACAGAAGGTGAGGAAGAAAATAAGAGCACACAATCCAGCACGAAGAGCTCCTGCTTTGGAATTAGAGAATAACACCAGGCAGCCTGGAGGGCATTGGCTAACCTTGCTAGCATGTAGTTTCCTCCTTTGTAAAACAAGGATGAAAATAGAGACCACTGTTTCTTTTCTATACTCCATTTAAAGTTTAAAAAATAGTAACTATTTTATAGCAAATTTGTAAGGATTACAGAAGATAATGAATGACTTACTACAGTGCCTGGTTTATAACAAGTGCTACATAAACATTCATCATTGTATTTAAGGTTATTGTATATATGGGGTGACAATCTCTTTCCTTTTGAATGCTATCTCTAAAACTTATTTGATGTTTACTCATACATTGCTAGGATCATCTTAAAAATGAGGCAGGGTACATATTATACCACAAGTCTGCCTAAACTTTTTAAAAGGCAAATTCTGATTGTGATAACATGAAAGGCATCCTGAAAAGGAAAACAGAAAGAATCACAGTTGGCTCCTGGACAATGTGGAGGTTAGGGGTGACGACTCCCCATGCAGTAAGAAATCCACACATATAACTTTTGACTCCCCCAGAACTTACTGTTGATCAGAAGCCTTACCAGTAACATAACAGTTTATTAACACAGCAGTCCCCAACATTTTTGGCACCAAAGACCAGTTTCATGGAAGATAATTTGTCCACAGATCAGGATTGAAGGGTGCGGAGGATGATTCCAGGATGACTCAAGTGCATTACATTTACTGTGCGCTTTGTATCTATTATTACACTGTAATATATAATGAAATAATTATACAACTCACCACAATGTAGAATCAGTGGGAGTCCTGAGCTTGTTTTCCTGCAACTAAATGGTCCCATCTGGGAGTGATGGGAGACAATGCCAGGTCATCAGGCATTAGATTCTCATAAGGGGCACACAACCTAGATCCTTCAATTGCACAGTTCGCCATAGTGATGGCAGCAGCTGCAACAGGGTGGCGTGGCTGGGGCTGCACACTGCATGGAGCTTCCCAGTGCTGCTGCAGCTGCCCAAATCAAAACTGCAGACCCAAGCCTCCTGCTCCAAGGTGCAGGCGGGAGGCCCACCCTCCTGAGCTGGGCTGCAGCCGCCCAAACTGCAGCTGCGGATCTGAGCCTCCCTGTGTTTTTAGGGGGGCTGGGAGCAAGCAGGATCTGCCCTCCTGGATGCAGCTGCATCTGCCTGACCTGCAGTTGCAGACCTGGGCCTCCCACTCCACACAGCAGGCAGGAGTCAGGGACAAGCAGGAACTCTGCCCCTTCTGAATTGGTGGGGCTCCCTGGGTGCAGCTGTAGCTGCCCTCCCAGGTGAAGGACCTGGGTATCTCTGCAGCCTGCATCCTCAAAGGCCTGAGAAGGGCCCCTCACCCTTCTGTCCCTGCTGGCTGGGGATGTCTGCTCCCACTCCCTGGCCTCTCTCCTCTCCCAGTGCCAGCTCCAATCTTGGAGTGAGGTTGGGGCCAACGCTTGGGGCCATGAATGGCAGCAGGAGGCAGACAGATTCCTGGGTGGAATGGGGTAGGTTCCTGGTAAGGCCCCACCTTCAGGCCAGGGAGAACCGGAAGGCTGGGAGGCAGGCTGCCATTCCCTCGGACTGGAGTAGAGACTTGTGGTGCCTCTTCTAGGCCTGCTCACGGCTGCCCATTGACCAATCAGCACATGCTTCCTCCCTCTGAGGTTCATAAAAGCCCTGGGCCCAGCTGCAGGGCAGAGGATGGCCAGAGGACAAATTGGGCAGAGAGACGATGGGACAACCAGCTGCAAAGAGAAGCTACCCTCTCTGTTGATAGCTGGAGATGATGGGACAACCAGGTGCAGAGAGGACCTACCCTCTCTGCTGAGACCTGCAGAGATGACCTGCCAGCAGACATGCCACCCTCTCCAGGGCCTCCTCTCTGCTGAGAACTGACCGCTCAACAGATGACCTGCATATGAAGAGGAGTTACCCACTGTGGGGCTCCTCTGAGCTGTTATAACTCTCAATAAAGCTCATCTCCATTTTGTTCACCCTTCACTTGTCTGCATATCTCATTCTTCCTGGATGCAGGACAAGAACTCAGGCAAAGGCACTGTGGCCACAGAGTTTTCTGGCCAGAAAATTGACACCCAGAGATCCTGTATCAATAAGGTTTGCATTCCTATGAGAATCTGAGATGTTGATCACTACCTGTGGAGGTCTGGCCCACAGGCCCTGATTCAACGGCATATGAATGGATGCACTCTCACACCATTACAGTGATTCAAGTGGGCTAGCGATGGTCGTCAGCTACTTTCAGAGGGTAAAATGCAGCCAATCCACCAAGACCCCTTGTACATCCATACATTTTTTCATAACAGAGGTTCTAAGTCAACATGCTTGTGGATAATTAGCATGGTTAAAAGAGTGGTTTTACAAATGACAAAAGCTTTAGGTTCTGGGCCCAGAGTAAGCACTATTAACAGGTAATTTCCCTTTGATCTCCCCCTGAGAGTGCTATCCAGCCCGAAGTTTACAAGAGTTAACAGTTAGAGTAGACAAAGGGATGTGGGGTAAACAGACTTAAACTGGGAAAGCCTCTTATCATCCCTCTCTCTTTCCTATGCTAATGCAATGAGGCAGCTGCCTTCAGCCTGTCCCAATAAAATCTTTCGGCCTTCCAAAAGACTTGAGATGAATCCATAACTTTCCCTAATATTTTTCTAATATTTTGCCAGCCGCCCCAAGTGAATCTCAACAAGAATCTAATGCTGCTGCTGATCTGGCAGGAGGTGGAGCTCAGGTGGTAATGTGAGCAATAAGGAGCAGCTGTAAATAAAGCTTTGCTAGCTCAGCCTCTGCTCGCCTGGTCTGTGGCCTGGTTCCTCAAATTGGGGACACCTGTATTAACACATATTTTGTATATTACATGTATTATATACTATATTCTTACAATAGTGTAAGCTAGAGAAAATAAAACATGATTTAAAAAATCATGAGAAAATAGATTTATTCATTAGTGAAAGTGGATCATCAAACAAGCCTTCATCCTTGTTATTTTCATGCTGAGTAGGCTGAGGAGGAGAAGGAAGAGAATGGGGGTAGGTCTTGCTGTCTTGGGCTGACAGAGGTGGAGGAGGTGGAAGAGGAGTCAGGAAAGGCAGGCACATTTGGTGTAACTTTATGGAAATATATCATAATTTCTGTCTGGCTTTTATTACTTTTTATTTTTCTAAAATTGTTTCTGTACAGTACCAATTCTTCTTCTATCTTCTGGTGTTAGTTTCATTGCCCTTATCATTGAAGAGTCCATGCTGTAAGAGAAGTCAAAAGCAATCTTGAATCATTGAAACTTTTCGGCCAGGTTGTCTAATGAGTTTGTTTTCTGGCACTGCTTCTTTTATGTCTTTTTCTTCATCATTTGGCACTGTTCAGAGGCACTCATCTTCATCAAGTTGTCTTCTGTTAATTCCTCTGGTGTGGTGTCCATTAGTTCTTGAATTTCTCCAAGATATTTTAAAACTCTTCACCCTCCACTTTTTAATTTTTATTTTATTTTATTTTATTGTTTTTTGTTTTTTGAAAGAAAGAAAGAGAAAGAGAAAGGGGGAGAGAGAACAGGAGTCTTGCTCTATTGCCCAGGCTGGAATGCAATCTAAAAATAGTATTGAAAACCTCTTTTATGCCAATAATTGTGCTTAACAGCGGAGACAGGAAGGAATAAGGGAAGAAAATAATAAACAAACAGCCAACCAATATTTCATTTAAGTCAGTGAAATGCTATGCAAATGCTGAAGAGTGATTTACTTCCAATTATGTGGTCACTTTCAAAATAGGTGTAATGGGATACTGAGAAAAATGTATGTTCTGTGGACCTGGGGTGAAGAATTCTATAAATATTTACTGACTTTACTTGTTCCAGGTCTGAGTTCTAATCATAGATGTCCCTGTTAATTTTCTATCTCGTTGATCCGTCGAATATTAACAATGTGGTGTCAAAGTCTCCCACTATTATTGTGCAGGAGTCCAAGTCTCTTTATAAGTCATTAAGAACTTGTCTTATATATCTGGGTGTTCCTATATTGGATGCATATGTATTTATGATCATTGACTCCTGTTGTTACATTGATCCTTTTACCATTATGTAATGTCCTTTGTTTCTTTTAGTCTTTGTTACTATTAAAGTCTATTTTGTCAGAGACAAAAGTTACAACTCCTGTTTTGTTTTTGTTTTTTTTTTCCTCTCCATTTGATTGGTGAATCTTCCTTCAATCCTTTTTTAAGTCTTTGTGTGTCCTTGCTAATGAGATGGATCTGGATACAGCATACCAATGGGTTTTGACTTTTCATTCAATTTGTCTGTCTGTGTCTTTGATTGGGGCATTTAATCCATTTAATCCATTTAAATTTAGGATTAATATTGATATTTGTAAGTTTAATATTGTCATTTAATGCTATCTGGCTATCTTGTCCATTAGTTGATATAGATTCTTCATTATGGAGATACTCTTTACCTTTCGTTAAGTTTTTGGGATGACTGATACTGGTTGTTCCTTTCTGTGTGTAATGCTTCTTTCAGAAACTCTTGTAAAGCAGGCCTGGTGGTGATGAAATCTCTGAGTGCTTGCTTGTTCGTGAAAAATTTTATTTTTCCTTCATTTATGAAGCTTAGTTTGGCTGGATATGAGATTCTGGGTTGAAAATTCTTTTCTTTGAGGATATTGAATATTGACCCCCACTCTCTTCTAGTTTGTAGGGTTTCTGCTGAGAGTTTCTGTGAGTCTGATAGGCTTCCCTTTATGGGTAACCTGACCTTTCTCTCTAGCTGCCCTTAGAATTTTCTCTTTATTTCAACCCTGGTGAATCTAACGATTATGTTTCTTGGGGTTGCTCTACTTGAGGAATATATTTGTGGTGTTCTCTCTATTACCTGGAGTTGAGTATTGTCCTGCCTTACTAGGTATAATATCCTGAATAATATTTTCCAGCTTGGATTCATTCTCTTCATGACATTCAGTTATGCCTATCAAACGTAAATTAGGTCTTTTCACATAGTCCCATATTTCTTGGAGACTTTGCTAATTCCTTTTTACTCTTTCTTCTCTGATCTTGTCTTCTCGTTTCATTTCATTAAGTTGGTCTTCAACCTCTGATAGCCTTTCTTCTGCTTGATCAATTCGACTATTAAAACCTGTGCATACTTCACGAAATTCTTGTATTGTATTCTTCAGTTCCATTAATTCACGTATATTCCTCTAAATTGTCTATTCTTGTTAGGATTTCATCAAACCTTTTTTCAAGGTGCTTAGTTTCTTTACATTGGGCTAGAACATGTTCTTTTAACTCACAGAAGTTTCTTATTATCCACCTTCTGAAGCCTAATTCTGTTAATGGAACACACTTGTTCTCCATCAGGCCTTGTTCCTCTGTTGATGAGGAACTGTGATCCCCTGTAGAGGGAGAGGCGTTCTGATTTTGGGTATTCTCAGGCTTTTTACGCTGGTTTCTTCCCATCATTGTAAATGTATCCACCCGTCGTCTTTGTAATTACCGACTTTCAAATTAGGTCTCTGAGTGGACGTCCAACTTGTTGATTCCCAGCGCTGGAATCTGAGCAACCCACTGCGCCAGCTAACACAGAGGCATTAAGATTCATGGTGCTTTTCTGCCCAGGAATCTCTGGTCTGGCTTCCCTCTTGAGTCCCTTTTTCAATCAGCTGAATGGACGACTCTGCCTTCCCGGAGCTCCAAACGTCGACCAGAAGGGGACCCAGTCCCGTTTACTCTGCACCAAGAACTGCCGTGCCGAGGCGCCAGCAAAACCGCTGCATCGGCCACAGGGGTCGCCCTGGTGACCCATGGGGCTCCTCTGCTGGGAATCTCCTGGTCCGTGAGCAACAAAAATTCATCTGAAAGTGTGGCGTCCTCTCGTTCTCTGCACTTTCACTGGGAGCTACAATCCTGAGCTGCTAGTAATCGGCCATCTTGGATCTCTCTCCCACCCTCCACTTTTTTTGCCATATTCACAATCTCTTTTATGATTTCCTTGATTGGTTCTGTCATAAATCCAGTGAAATCATGCCCAACATCTGGACATGTGAAGTCATACCCAACATCACAACATGTCCAGATGTTGGGTATGATTTCACTGGATTTATGACAGAACCAGTTGTAATAACTGAATTTATGACAGAACAAGTTACATATAAGTTAGCAAACCCAAAACAATAAATTCCTGCTGAAGAAAACAGATGATGCCATCTTCAATGGTCTAATCCTTCCAGAGTTTCATGTGTTTTCTCTATTGGGGTTCTCTTCCTTTCCGCAGGGTTCCATGTGTATGTAAGAGCTTAAAGGTTCTTATGACTCTCTGACCTAGAGGCTGATTTAGAGACTTTGTGTTTGGGGGCAAGTAGACCACTTTCACACCTTCAGTATTGGGGTTCTGGGTATCCAATATCAAAAGAACTTTAAAAGGCAGTCCATTACTGGCAAGATACTCCTTGACTTTAGGGACACAGCATCAATGGAACCAATCCAGAAAAAGGGTTCTCCTTGTCCAACTCTTTTGTACACCAAGACTGGCAGCTGGTGTTTATTTTTTCTCTTCAAGGCTCGGGGATCGGCAGCCTTCTAGATAATGGCAGTCCTGATCATACATCTGATGGCATTTGCATAAAACACAAAACACTAGAGTTAGCCTATACCTTCTTGCCTTAAATCCTGGTGCTCATTTCTCTTCCTTACTAATAAATGTTCTTTGTGGCTTTTTTTTTTCCATAATAGGGCAGTTTCATCTGTATTAAAAACCTATTCAGGCAGATATCCTTCCTCCTCAATGATTTGTTTTTATTCATTTTTTTAGACAGAGTCTCATCTTATTGCCCAGGTTGATCTCAAACTCCTGGTTATTCTCCTGCCTCAGTTTCCCACAGGTGAGACCCATGGTACTCAGCTTTAATGATTTTCTTAATGGCATCTAGGAACTCATCTGCTGCCTCTTGGTCAGCAGAAGCTGCTTCTCCTGTTATCCTGATATTCTATTTTATTTTATTTCATTTTATTTTAAGACGGAGTCTCACTCTGTTACCCAGGCTAGAGTGCAGTGGTGCGATCTCAGCTCACTGCAACCTCCGCCTCCTCGGTTCAAGTGATTCTCCTGTCTCAGCCTGCTGAGTAACTGGGACTACAGGCATGTGCCACCATGCCTGGCTAATTTTGTGTTTTTAGTAGAGACAGGATTTCACCATGTTGGCCGGGCTAGTCTCGAACTCCTGACCTCATGACCTGCCTGCCTGACATTTTAAAAGCCAAATCTCTTTCTAAAATTATCAAACCATCCATTGCTGGTGTTGTTTTCCAGCTTTAGATCTTTTACCTTCCTTTTGCTTTAAGTTTTCATATTGTGATTTTTCTTCTTCTTGAATCATATTAGAGTCTATTGGTATGCCTTTCTTATAGCAATCCTATACCTATATAAAAGCTGCATTTTCAATATGAGATAAAGTATTTTGCAAGAAGTGCAAGGTTTTTGTGCCTGCTGGCATAGCTATAGTGACACTTTCATAAATTTCCTTTTCTTTCTTTTTTTTTTTTTTGTTTGAGACAGAGTTTCACTCTTGTTGCCCAGGCTGGAGTGCAATGGTGCAATCTCGGCTCACCGCAACCTCCACTTCCCGGGTTCAAGCAATTCTCCTGCCTCAGCCTCCTGAGTAGCTGGGATTACAGGCATGCACCACCACACCCGGCTAACCTTGTATTTTTAGTAGAGATGGTTTTCTCCATGTTGGTCAGGCTGGTCTTTAACTCTTGACCTCAGGTGGTCCACCTGCCTCAGCCTCCCAAAGTGCTGGGATTACAGGCATTAGCCACCATGCCAGGAAAATTTCCTTTCCTTTTCTTTTTTATTTAATAGTGGTCTTTATGCTGGATTTGTTTAACTGGAAATGTGGGTAATCCCAGCTTCAGACCTCACTCAATGGTACGTATTAAGCAATTCAACTTTTACTTGTAATGTCATGACTTTTCTCTGCTTCTTGGGAGTGCTTCCAGCATCATTAGTGACACTCTGTGTGGGTCCCATGGTGTTATTCAAGGTTTACAGTATTGCACTAAACACAATGAAAAATACATGAGAACATTTTTTACCACAGTAAGCGATTTACTAGGGAGATGAACTGCTCATGCGGAGATGATTAAGGTCACACGACGTTTTAAGCAGATACAACATGAGCTCACTGCAATAGCAAGAGGGTGCGGTGAAGCTATCAGGGTAGTACTGTGTGTGCTATAGTTCATTTTATGCAGTTATGATTTAATGTTGCATCTTTACAATTCTCTCAACTTTGAATGATGCTATGTATAGTCTGTATGTGTAAGTTTTGGTAAGTTTTAACTTTTTATAATAGATTTGTGTTTATTTTATGGTAGTAAATGATAAAGTAAACTAGTATCTACATATATTTTGTGCATTTGTGACAAACCTTTTTCTTATTTTTGGTATTTTTAGGCTACACCATTCATCTGTGAGTTTTTTGAATTATTCAAACATCCACAGTATTTTCCAATTTATTAATTTACTTTTTGAGACAGAGTCTCGCTCGGTCGCCAGACTGGAGTGCACAATTTCAGCTCACTGCAATCTCCACCTCCCGGCTTCAAACGATTCTCCTACCTCAGCCTCCTGAGTAGCTGGGACTACAGTGCATGCTACCACGCCCAGCTAATTTTTTATATTTTTAGTAGAGATGGGGTTTCACCATGTTGGCCAGACTGGTCTTGAACTCCTGAGCTCAAGTGATCCGCCTGCCTCCGTCTCCCAAAGTGCTGGCATAACAGGTGTGAGCCACCATGCTCGGCCTGGTTGTCATAAAATTAATGTTATATTGCCGCCTCTTCTACACCTGGTAATAATTGCAAATCTTTATCATCATTTATCCCTTTCCAACATTCTATCAAAAAAATTACTGGAAGTAAGGCTGGGTGTGATGGCTCAAGTCTTTAATTGCAGCACTTTGGTAGGCGGAGGTGGGCGGATCACTTGAGGTCAGGAGTTCAAGACCAGTCTGGCCAACATGGTGAAACCCCATCTCTACTAAAAATACAAAAATTAGCTGGGCGCAGTGGTACGCGCCTGTAATCCCAGCTACTTGGGAGGCTGAGGCAGAAGAATCACTTGAACCTGGGAGGCGGAGGTGGTAGTAAGCTGAGATCGCTCCACTGCACTCCAGCCTGGGCCACAGAGCAAGACTCGGTCTCAAAAAAAAAAAAAGACCCCAAGCAGCTGAACTGTCCTCTTCCCACCTTTTTTTTGGGTGGCTGAGCAACTTCTTACCTGAGTTTTAGGGTTATAGATTTGAAGCATGTACTCCTGCCTTTGAATGTTCCCCCATCCCAACTTCCCAGGAAAACATTATCTTTTGTAGAGTATGTTAATTACAGTACACAAAACCAAGTATGTCAAGTTGACTGCCACCACTGAGGCCACCATTGTTTTTGTAGGCTCCTGTGGTTCTCTACAGCATTCCAGCCTCCTCAACCCCCAAATTCATGCTGGGCTACAGAAATCTTGAACCTTTGGCAGGGTTGGGAACCCATGGGCCTCTAAGTCAGACTCCCTGGAGGCACAGATGTAACTCTTCCTTTTCAGTGTTATATAGTTTCTCCCTACCAGGACCCGAGTCATCTCTATTTTTTGGTAAGATATTTCTGCTCCTCTCAAGCATTCGACCTCTTCCTTCAAATATTATTTTCCTCTCTGGCTTAGGCTTTTTGGGAACTATAGCCAGTAAGTATAGTGAGAGGTCCTTCTGCTTTCTTGCTACATACATAACTGTCTTGAGGTAAGAAAGCAGAGGGGAAAACAGGTGAAAAATATTATAGCTCAAAAACAGCCATATTAATTCAATTCCAGAAGCAATTACATTTTTAAAGACAATAATTTTATAGAAATACAGTACATTTACAGCTATTTCTAAAGATAAAGATAATTCACAATAAGTTGGGTTTTTTGTTTTTGAGACAGGGTCTCACTCTGCTGCCCAGGCTAGAGTGCAGTGGTGTGATCATAACTCACTGTGGCCCTGATTTCCCAGGCTCAAGCAATCCTCTTGCCTCAATCTCCCAAGCAGCTGGGACTACAGGTGTAAACTACCACTCCGGCTAATTATTTTATTTTTTGTAGAGATGGGTTCTCACTTTGTGACCCAGACTGCTCTCAAACTCTTAGGCTCAAGTAATTCTTCCACTTTGGCCTCCCAAAGTGCTGGGATTACACACACGAGCCACCATACCTGTCCCACATGTCGTTTTGACAGGAAGTTAGAAAGATGTCCATCAGGATGACTCCCGTGTTTAAATAGAAAATATACATAAAGCCAAAGCAAATATTCACCACCATGAAACAGTAGCTATCACTACAATTCACACTTCATAAGCAACTTTTTAGGAGCTGAATTGGTGAATATATCTGAGATTGACTAAGGCCTCACTAATATTGCCTTATTTTTGCTTTATATCCTTGTTTAATATTTTCTGTAACTTACTGAATAAAACCTAAGACCTGAATGTACTGCAATATGCAGTATATAGAGTCCATAGCTTTTTTTTTTTTTTTTTTTTTTTTTTTTGTCTGGAATGCAGTGGCGTGATCTCCGCTCACTGCAACCTCTGCATCCCGGGTTCAAACAATTCTCCTGCCTCATCCTCCCAAGTAGCTGGATTACAGGTGCCTACCATCACGACTGGCTAATTTATATATATATATATTTTTAGAAGAGACGGAGTTTTGCCATGTTGGCCACGCTGGTCTCGAACTCCTGACCTCAGGTGATCCACCGGCTTCGGCCTCCCAAGTGCTGGGATTACAGGCGTGAGCCACCGCACCTGGTTTAGAACCCGTATCTTTATGTAGCACATTAGTAAACAAAATGACTTAAGTATAGTTGTGTGAAATTCAATAATTCAAACTTAAAGCTGTTGGAGCTTTATTTTGAGCTTGAGAGGAATGCGGCTACAGCCTGAGTCAAGTAGCAGGCATCTGCAACGTCTGCCTTTTGTTTCTGTAAATAATTATAATAGGACCAAACCATACCAGAGATACAACCCCGAGATCACAAGCCCCCCTCACGGAATAACAGAGTACCCTTTCTTGGAATATAGCAATCTGTAACCTACCAAATACCTAAGTATGCACTGGTCTGTTATGAAAATGAAATCCTGCTAAAATTTGTCTCTGCCCACCTAAGTGAAACCTTAACTTCACTTTGGAATGCTGACCCCATTTGGAGCTGGTGTTTCCTGGGTGGCTACCCGCAAGCCTGACGCTGGAATAAACGCTATACTTAATCATATTTCCTAAACCTCACTATTTAAGGTTGACAGGAGAGGGAAGTGGTGATGTCTTGAGATAAAGCTGAATAAAGTTTCTCAAGAAAAAAAGGGAAAGGGACCACTGAGCTGTATGTTTTCTAACTCTAGGGAGTCAGAGAGGTGAAGCAGGAACTTGAAGTTGGAAGTGTTGAGTTGGACAGCTCTCATCTCTAGACAATACTTTCATGAAGTGGAAAAACGTGAGAAGAGGACGAAGGCCAGGAAGAGACGCAGGGATCCACCCACCCCAGTCCGGGGTTTCCCACTCGCTCTTGGAGTTCTTCGAGTACAAAGAGCGCTCCCAAGCCCCTTCTCTTGTGCTCATCCCAGTGCTCGGGTGAGTCAGGTCTCCGGAACTCGTAACAAAAGCAAACAGCTGAGCGGCGGAGGGTGCTGGAGACAGGTGTGGGTATGCCCCCAAGGACGCGTGGCGACTTCCCGGAGCAGCGGGTCTGTGAGGCTACGAGGGAAGACCCTGCGCTCCATAGCCTAGCAGCAGGCCATGCCCATGTGGCTCCAAGTAAAAGTTCCCCAGAAACCGCCGGCCGCCGGCGCTGTGCCTTGGCCCGTGCTAGATCCCGTCTCTCGCCCCGACCATCGGTGCCATCCGGATTCCCCAGGCGGAACCCCAGTTCAAGAAGCCCGCCGGCCGAAGCTCCCCACGGGCTAGAGAGCCGCCTACGCAAGTTTCCGAGACGCGGCCAGCGCCTAGCACGCAGGCGCGGAAAGCTGGGAGCCAGTCTCGAGCCGACCCCTGCCACCAGCCTCGGGCCGCGCCGTCCGCCGTTTACTTTCGAACAAGCCCAGCAATCGTTCCCATTGGCCGACGCCACACAGTTGAATGTTGCCTGCAGCCTGCGCGTGCGCCGCGAGGCCCCGCCCCGTCTGGGCACCTGAAGCCCTTCGGGGTAGAGGAGGGCGGAGCCTCGGGGCGACTCTCAGCGTCTGCCGGGCGGTCTTGGCGCATTTTCGGTGCTGTGGAGTCGCCTGGTCCGCTTCCTCCCCGCGGTGAGTCTAAGAACCTTTTATTCGAATCCGAGAAGGCGGCTCTGAGTCTTTTTTCTTTACCTGGAGCACAGGCTGGTGTGCCCAGTGTGTTTGGCGGGGAATCCTGGGGGCGTGACGATGGAGGGGGGTGGCTCGGGTCCTGCACTCATTCCGTCGTGTCCCACACGGGAGTTCGGGGAACTCCTTTCCTGCCCCTCCACTCTGGAGCTGGGTTCCTGTGAGGGAGGAGGCCTCTCTGGTGGAGAGGGTCAAATGAGCGGACGCTGCCGAGTCGGTCAGCCCCGCGGGTGTTGGCGGCCGGGCGGGCGCCGAGGCGGAGACGCTTTAGGAGGGAGGCCTGGGAGAGTGGAGCTTCGAGAAGGGGAAGGGAAGAGTACTGCCATTTTGAGCCCCTTTGTGCGAGGTGCTCGCAGGACTTAACTGGGTTAGGTGCAGTTATGCCCATTTTACAGATGTGAAGCCTCAATTTTGAGGTGCGTTAGGTACATCTGACCCAAGGTCCCACAGCATTGAAATGGCAGAACAGAGATGAGCAGACTATATTAAATCAGTTTTAATTTTGAGCTGGCAAAGTCTTTTACTCCTATGGATACTTTTATCTTGCAGTTAATTTTAAGCACTCTAAAATGACCGTGAGTATTGGTTCTGCCATCACCATTGTTGGTTAATATTGTCGAGAGCTCATAAGCTATTTGACATTGCAAAAAGAGGTCCTTCGTGACAGTGTGTTAGTTCATAGAGTTGGGATTTTCAAGGTACTGTCGATACCTCCACTTCAGCTCCAGCAACTGTTGGTATTTGTGACTTTTTTGAAAACAGTGAGACACAGTGAAGATAAACATCAAAGACAGTGAACTAACAACGATTTTTATGACATGAGACAATAAATCGAAAACATTAAAGATAACATTATTTTAATTTTAGAATAAGAATAAAGGATTCTGGAAGACTTGGAGAAGATAGTGCATTCAGTCCCCAAACCAGGAGATCGGCGAAGTAGGTAAGTTCTGAGACATTAAGTGACTATGGAAAACATTTTAATTAAGTTCTTACAGAGTGTATGATTTAAAGTATTAGGTGAAATTTAAAAGTCTGGAAAAAACATTCTGTTGGTAGAGTAAGTAGCCATTTAATTTGGCAAGACGAAATTTTGAGTTTAGGTAATGTTAGTTTTGACATTGCCTTTCACCAAACACGTTGCTGAGTATTTTCCACTGGATATATTTTTACTTTGAAAGGTATAACAAAAGCAATTAAAGCCTCAACTTCTCAAGTCAATCACTGGTTAAACTGAATTAATAGTTAAAATCAGCTGGCCATAGTTTTTTTTTTTTTAATTTGAAAAAGTTTTGGTGCCCTCTCATTATATTTGTATATTTATATGTGACAAGATTATTTGTTTAAAATCTTGTTTCTCAGACTTTCTGGAACAATGTTAAAAAAAAATCCTATATATGTATATCAGTAGTGCAGTTGTAGTTATTTCTTAAGTAAGGCTTGAATTGCATGACATGTGTTTCTTCTTTAGGGCCACAAAGATGTGAGCCTCAGTTTGGGTGGTGGCACCACTTGAATTTTCCTATACTTAAAGCTGACTCACTAGAAGTCTTTGGGCAAGTCATCGAATTCTATACTGTAGTAAATACATTTTCTTTTCAGAGGTTGTAAAATGTAATGAACGTTTTATAGCCGTTCATGTTTAGAGCTGAAAGGCAGGAAAGCATTAGTGAATTAAAACTTAAAAACTGGTTTATACAGGAGACTGGGTAATTATATTTTTGGTGCTATTTAATTCATCATCTGTTATACTGTTTGTTACCTAATATACCAGTTAGACATCATGGAGGCTCCCTAGTGAATTGGCCCTCTGGAGAAAGACTTAATAAAAAGTTTGGAAATTCAGAAATGTATTTGTTTTTGACACTTAAACAAACTAGACATTAGTGAAATAATTTATAAATAGAGTGATTTAGTCAGGTTTCTTTCTGAGAAGATTCTTTTTTTATATTCATATTTCTTGGTGACTTAAAAGAGAAGCAGGAAATCTTGAAGTGCTGGTTTTCACACGGGCTTAGTACTCACTAGAGGAAAATACATTTTACATCGATTATTTTGCTTTTTTGCTTTTTAAAGACAAAATAGTGTAAATTGATTCAAATTCATTTAGCAAAAGAAAGACTGGATAATAGGGAAGATACTTAAAATTTTTTTAAAGTTTTTTTTTATTGTGTAAAATATACTTAACATAAAATTTACATCTTAATCTTTTTTTTTTTTTGAGACAGAGTCTCGTTCAGTCGCCAGGCGCCAGGCTGCAGTGCAGTGGCATGATCTCTGCTCACTGCAACCTCTGCCTCCTGGGTTCAAGCAATTCTTCTGCCTGAGCCTCCCAAGTAGCTGGGACTACAGGCGTGTGCCACTACTCCCAGCTAATTTTTGTATTTTTAGTAGAGACGGGATTTCATCATGTTGGCCAGGATGGTCTCGAACTCCTGACCTTGTGATCTGCCCGCCTTGGCCTCCCAAAGTGCTGAGATTACAAGCATGAGCCACCACATTGTTATCTTTATGAGTATGCAGTTTGGTGGTATTAAATACATTCAGATTGTTTTGTAACTATCACCACTATCTCCAGAACTTTTTCATCTTCCCCAAACTGAAAACTGTGTACCCATTAAACCAGCAGTCCTCAACCTTTTGGCACCAGGGACCAGTCTTGTCAAAAACGGTTTTTCCATGGACAGAGGTCGGGTGGGTGGTGGATGGTTTTGTGATAAAACTGTTCCATTGCATATCATCAGGCATTAGTTAGATTCTCACAATGAGTCCACAACCTAGATCCCTCGCATGCGTGGTTTACAGTAGGGTTCACACTCTTATGAGAATCTAATGAAGCCACTGATCTGGCAGGAGGTGGCGTTCAGGCGGGCTTGCCCACCACCATGGCAGGGGTGTGGGGTGGGTAGGGAGGGTTTGGGACCCCTGCATTAAACAGTAACTCAGCATATTCCCTGCTCTCAAGCCTTAGCAACTACCATTTTACTTTCTGTCTTTGTGGACTGCTTATTGGTTTTGATATTATATGCTTTTTCACATGTGTGTGATTGTAAATTTTTTTCCCATTGAACTGAGTGAATTATATTAATAGATTTTCTGTTAGCGAATTAACTTTATATTTCTGTAAACCTTACTTAGTCATGGTACAGTGTTGTTTTAAATGTACTCCTGTATTTTTGCTAACATTGTATTTAGAATTTTACATCAGTGTCCATTTTTGAAATTGGTCCATTTTTAATTTGTATTATCTCAGGTTTTGGTATCGTGTTATACTGTCTTCAAAACAATTAGCAAACTTTTCATATTTGTATTCTGGAACAGTTGAGTAGGGTCTAGTCCACACTTTAAGGAAGAGGAGATTTCAAGAGTATCCAGGAAGTGTAGGTCATTGGGGGCCATTTTAGAGGCTGCTTATCACAGATGAGCTAATGGCTTGTTTATTTACTTAAAGAACCAACTCTTAGACCAGTCATGGTGGCTCACAACCATATTCTTAGCACTTTGGGAGGCTGAGGCGAGAGGATCTCTTGAGACCAGGATTTTGAGACCAGCCTGTAGTGAGACCCTATCTCTACAAAGCGTAAAAACATTAGGCATATGTGTTGACATGCACCTGTAGTTCCAGCTACTTGGAAGGCTAAGCTGGGAGGATTGTTTGAGCCTGGGAAGTTGAGGCTGCAGTGAACCTTCATCACACCACTGCATTCTAGCCCTGGTTACAGAGCAAGATTCCGTCTCAAAAAGAGCCATCTTTTGGATTTATCAGTTCTAGCAATTTTTTTTTTGATAGAGTCTTGCTCTGTCATTCAGACTGGAGTGCAGTGGTGCGATCTTGGCTCACTGTAACCTCTGCTTCCCGGGTTTAAGTGATTTTCCTGCCTCAGCCTCCCCAGTAGCTGGGATTATTGGCATGCATTACCATGCCTAGCTAATTTTTTGTGTTTTTAATAGAGATGGGGTTTCACCATGTTGGCCAGGATGGTCTCGATCTCTTGACCTCGTGATCCGCCTGCCTCGGCCTCCCAAAGTGCTGGGATTACAGGCGTGAGCCACCACACCTGGCTAGTTTTAGCAATTTAAGTTTTCTAGTTCATTATCATCTTCCATTTTTCTGTCTTCTTTTTTTTTTTAAAGACAAAATCTAGCTCTGTAGTTTAGGCTAGAATGCAGTGGTACGACCATGGATCAAGGCTCACTGCAGCCTGGACCTCCCAGGCTCAAGCAATCCATCCTCCTCAGCCTCCTGAGTAGCTAGGACTAATAGGCGTGTGCCACTATGCTTAGCTGAGTTCTTTATTTTTTGTAGAGATGGGGTTTCACTGTGTTGCTAGGGCTGGTCTCAAACCGCTGTGCTCAAATGATCCTCCCACTTTGGCCTTCCCAAGTGCTGGGATTACAGGTGTGAGTCACCATATCAGGCCTATCTTTATTCTTTTTTTCCACTTTTCCCCGTTTTTTTCCCTTTTAAAAGTTGAATTCTCATTTTATGTTCTTTTTGGTTTTGTGAGGAAAGTGTGTGGTGTCAGCTCTGCCCATATCTTTTTTTTAACTCTGCAGATTCTACTGAGAGTATTTCTGTTGTTTATCACATGAATAAATTATGTCTTGGCTATGTACAGAATTCTCGGCTCATATCCTTGTCCTTCTAGACCTTGTGGACATTGCTACATTGTCTTCTAGCATTCCTTGTTGCAGGTGATGTTCTGGTTATTTCCTGCTGTGTAACAAACATCTGAAAGTTCGGCTGGCCTGATGTTCAAGACGTCTTTTTCATTCATCTGTCTGGCAACTCCTTGCCCTTCTACTTGGCCTGTCTCTTCAGCAAAGTAGTCTGGACTTCCTACATAGCAGTTTGTGGCTCTGAGGCAGCAACCTGCCAAGTTAGTTAAGGGCTGTACCTAGAACTACAGCATCACTTACACTGTATCCTATTGGTCAAAGCAGTCACATGGCCCACACACATTCTAATAGGGGGAGAATTGATTTCATCTCTTCATGCATAGGGAGTAGCAGCAAACTCACATTATAGGACAGCACATGTGGGAGATAATTATTGTGGCCATTCCAATTTTGGAAATGAGCCTCCCAAAGGAGAATTCTGAGACCTTTGGTTTTGTTTTCCTTTTTTCATCCTTCTTTTCTCTGTGGATTCTTGTAGGATTATCTTTAGTTCTTTAAAATTTTGTTATATTTTTAATTGCTTAATAGTTAAAAGTAAAACCATAATTTATAATGAAAAACAGATTATTGCTCTCTAGAAGCAGTCACTTTTATCTTTTTTAACATTTCTTATGGCATTTCTTCTATATTTCTAGATATTTATTTTTTGTGATTTCTTTATTTTTTAAGTATGTATTGACTTTCTTATAAGGAAAAATTAAGTTTTAGTTCTTAAACTGTTTCCTTCCCTTATTTTCCCCCTCAATATAATTTTGTCACTCTTTGGCAAAATCAGTATTTGATATTTACAATATTATGACTATTGCTATGACAGCTGAGTCCTATAGTATAATATTAATCTTTCCTGTCTTTCATGATTCTATCACTTTTTTCCCCTAAATTTAGTTACTGCTCAATGTGTTTCAGACACATGAAATATTCTGTCAGTTCCATTTATTTACTTAAAGATCTGTCTTCAGGGTCTGTCTTCCTCTTCTGGGGCGATTCTTCTCTAGGCTTTCACAGTTGTCCTGGACTTTATTTCACCATTATGCTGGTGAACATTCTTGCTTTTCTTTTTTCCCTGCAGTAGATTCTTTAGAAAGAGTTGGCAGAAGGTTGTTCCGTTTTTGAGACCTTATATGTCAAACTTTTTTTATCAAAAAGGATTGATTTTTTTTTTCTAGGTATAGAATTTTATTTTCCATTTTGGAAGCCATTTTTTTCCCCTGAGAATATCAAAGGCATTACTTTCATTGTCTTGTAGTTTCCAGTGTTATTGATGTTTTTACTGTTTGGAAACCTACATACAGTATAGCTAAATCCAAGATGTTCATTCTAGAAAATATACATAGGTAAAGTTTTTGCTCTTTTTCTTCCCCTCAGAAGCCTAGGCTGGTTGTGGAAAATTTCTGCTGCATAAAATTTCATACTGGTTTCTGAAAGTACTAGCCTCTAAGCATGATAGCCACGTATATCTTGTTTTTTTTTCTTTTTCTCTTTTTCTTAAAAGACAGGGTCTTGCTCTGTTGCCTGGGCTGGAGTACAGTGGCACAGTTGTGGCTCACTGCAGTCTCAATTTCTTGGGCTCAAATGATCCTCCTGCCTCAGCCTCCCGAGTAGCTGGGACTATAGGCGTTTATCACTGTGCCCTACTAATGTTTAATTTTTTGTAGAGATGGGGTCTCACAGTGTTGCCCAGGTTGGTCTTGAACTCCTGGCTTCAAGTGATCCTCCCACCTCGGCCTCCCAAAGTGCCGGAATTACAGGTGTGAGCCACCGCACCTGGCCCACCTGTATAGTTTACTTCTCAGGCAGCAACCAGAGTCAGAAAGTTCCTGGCCTTACAAAGTTATTTTTTAGTTCTGGTTTCTCTTGAATTTGTTGCCTAAAATAAGTTTTTAATAAATACATTAGTGAGGAAAGTGTAGTCTGAGAGTAGGTTTTGACTTCTGTGATCTTTAAGTTATCCACAAATTTTTGTCTGAAAAGTATACATATGATAGCAGTAACTTTGATATGAACTATGACTTTTGCTTCCTTTTTATTTATTTATTTATTTTTGAGACAGAGTCTTGCTCTGTCACCTAGGCTGGAGTGTAGTCACGCCATCTTGTGCCTTAGCCTCCTGAGTAGCTGGGATAACTGGTGGACGCCACCATGCCTGACTAGTTTTTGTATTTTTAGTAGATACAGGGTTTTACCATGTTGGCCAGGCTGGTCTCAAACTCCTGGCCTCAAGTGATCCACCTGCCTTGGCCTGCTTCCATTTTATATAAGATTAAGAAATGACATTTTGTTTACAATGTTGTGAATATTCTCATTCTAAAGAAAGTTGAGCTTTTGGTCCCTAAATGCATTCTTAGAGTTGTTTCCTAGCTTTTTGCAAATACAGGATGGGGTTTGGAGAGAAAAGTTAGATTGTGTTTTAGGACTAATTTTGCTACTTAAACAATTTAATAGCTCCAGTAATATTAAATCCAGATGAAATGTATGTCCACTGCTCAAATTGTATTTCCTACAAAGTGTTATTCTGTTTATTCCTTCATTGTGAATTCTGACATCACTGAAATACTGTAAAAAACACGTTTGTTTTTCTTGGATGGTTTCTGTATGACTTCAGAGCTTTCTGTAGGTGTAGGGTAAAGTTGTAAAGTCTTGCCAACATGCACTCACTTGAATTTATCTGCAGTGAATGTCATCTTCACTGTTGCTCAATTGCTTTAGTTTGCTGGAATGCTTCACAGTTCAAGCTTAGTCTCTGTGACACACTTTGGCTCACTTGGGATCTGAATGTTGTCAGTCTGAATGGAGTATTTTCTGAGAGATTTGCCTTTTACACCTTTTCCTAAGCAGAGATTTTGTTATTAAAAAAACTCAAAAAAAACAAAAGTCTGTATTAGCCACTGGTTTCTGAAAAGGCATTTGTTCATTGAACCAATGACAAGTAAATGCCTACTGTGTTAAAATTTGCGCCTAAATTGCAGGAATATAACCATAGTTTAGACACAATTCCTGCCCTTATAGGAGGCCTACATTCTAATGTATACAGAAGAGTTGCAGAATTGTTTTAAATAAAATGCTGTTAAAATGCTATGAAGTAGAAGTGCGGTGTTTAGTGAGAATGATAGGGGACCTAATCTGGAGAAAAGGCAGGCTCAAGTTGAGGCTTAAAGGAAGAGTAAGAGTTTGACAGTTGGTAGCCTCTTTTTCATGGTGCCTCATAGGCGTATACATAGCTGCTTCAAGGTGAAGCTGAACATCTCCTTCCCAGCCACTGGCTGCCAGAAGCTCCTTGAAGTGGACGATGAATGCAAACTTCGTACTTTTTATGAGAAGCGTATGGCAACAGAAGTTGCTGCTGATGCACTGGGTGAAGAATGGAAGGGTTATGTGGTCTGAATCAGTGGTGGGAATGACAAACAAGGTTTCCCCATGAAGCAGGGTGTCTTAACCCATGGCCGTGTCCGCCTGCTACTGAGTAAGGGGCATTCCTGTTACAGATCAAGGAGAACTGGAGAAATAAAGAGAAAATCAGTTCGTGGTTGCATTGTGGATGCTAATCTGAGCGTTCTCAACTTGGTTATTGTAAAAAAAAAAAAAAAAAAGGAGAGAAGGATATTCCTGGACTAACTGATACCACCATGCCTCATCGCCTGGGACCCAAAAGAGCTGGCAGAATCTGCATACTTTTCAGTCTTTCTAAAGAAGATGATGTCCGCCAGTATGTTGTAAGAAAGCCCTTAAACAAAGAAGGTAAGAAACCTAGGACTAAAGCACCCAAGATTCAGCGTCTTGTTACTCCACACGTTCTGCAGCACAAACGGCGGCGTACTAAGAACAATAAGGAAGAGGCTGCAGAATATGCTAAACTTTTGGCCAAGAGAATGAAGGAGGCTTAAGAGAGGTGCCAGGAACATATCGTGAAGAGACGCAGACTTTCGTCTTTGCGAGCTTCTACTTCTAAGTCTGAATCCAGTCAGAAATAAGATTTTTTGAGTAACAAATAAATAAGATCAGACTCAAAAAAAAAAAAGAGTTTGACAGTTGGTAAAGATAAGGGGCCAAGTTTGCATTTTATTAAAAATGCAATTAGTTACTTTTAGATGCTGTTTTCAAAGATTTTTAATCTTGAAAGTTAGTTTTATAGCATGTGATTTGGTAACCTTTATATTTTACATGAATGGCACTTGGGTTTTTAAGTTTTGCTTAAGGTACTTTCGACAGTGGTGTAACTTTTCTTTATCAAGGAGGAAGCCAGTCTTTACAACTGTGGCTTGCATTGAGGGTAGGTATGAAGGAAAACAGTAAGAGGTGTAGGATGCAAAATGGTCAGGCTTTTGTTATTGGAAATATCAATAATAGCTTGCCAAGAGGTCAATTACTTGTGTCAGAGATGGTCTCTGAACTATTGCGGGTTTCTTTTTCTGTTTCAGAGAAATACTTATCAAGGGACTTTTCCATGAAGGAAAGATGACTAATGGTCTCCTTTATATTCTTTACCATTTAGTGCTCTAGTTTTTCACTTAAAAATTAAGGCAGTAATTCACAGTTACCATAGTTAACTCTTATCTTTCAAACTAATTTTTATTATAAGGATTAATTCAAAATTTTTCTGCCTTCTAGATCTCCAAGTTAAAATTATTGCCTTAGAAAATTATACTATGCTGATCCTGGGTTTTAAGCATACTTGTATTCTAATTCAAGAAGCTAAAAAATTTATGGTAGTAACAGTTACTATAGAGAAATTTAATAACTTGCTTTAGGAACCATGATTGAGCCAACTGGTACATGTTTCCTCCTTTTGTATTAAAGAATATACTTTTGATAAACCTAACTTATTATACTAGAAATAGTCTTGTCTACTCATTGTATGTGTTTGGTTTTGATTTTATCATCTTAAATATTAAAACATTGCACAGAATACTTGTAATCACTAAGTAGACTTACACAGAACACTTTGAATTTTACTTAGTCTTTATTACATATTGTATTAGTCTGTTTTCATGCTGCTGATAAAGACATACCCGAGACTGGGTAATTTATGAGGAAAAAGAGGTTTAATGGACTCACAATTCCACATGGCTGGGGAGACCTCACAATCATGGTGGAAGGTGAAAGTCACGTCTCACATGGTGGCATACAAGAAGGGAGGATGTGAGCCAAGCAAAAGGGTTTCTTCTTATAAAACTGTCAGATCTCGTGATACTTATTCACTACCACAAGAACAGTATGGGGGAACCGACCCTGTGATTCAGTTATCTCCCACCGGGCCCCTCCCACAACATGTGGGAATTAAGGGAGCTACAATTCAAGATGAGATTTGGGTGGAGACACAGCCAAACTATAGCACATAGCAACAATTAAAATAACTTTAATTTGAAGCATTTTACTACAAATTAATGATAATTGCTTTATTTGGGATGATTTTGGTCCCTAAGGAATAAACTCTTAATTGTGATCATTCACTATACATACTAGGAATTGAATTACTAAGAAAGCTTCATTTTTTAAATATCTTGTTCTCTTTTTTTTTTTTTTTTTTTTGAGAAAGAGTCTTGCTCTGTCGCCCAGGCTGGAGTGCAGTGGCAAGATCTTGGCTCACTGCAACCTCTACCTCCTGGGTTCAAGCAATTCTGCTCAGCCTCCTGAGCAGCTGGGATTACAGGTGCATGCCACCATGCCCAGCTAATGTTTTGTATTTTTAGTAGAGATGGGGTTTCAGCATATTGGCCAAGCTGGTCTTGAACTCCTGACCTCGTGATCCACCCGCCTCAGCCTCCCAAAGTGTTGGGATTACAGGCGTGAGCCACTGCGCCCAGCTAAAAATATCTTGTTCTCTTTTAAATGACAAACAGTATAGTAACAATTTGGAGGTGAATGTCTAGAATGTTAATATGTACAGGTGTCTCTATGTAAGCTTAAACTACTTTTTCCTCTTGACAGGAAATGCACAATTTTGAGGAAGAGTTAACTTGCCCCATATGTTACAGTATTTTTGAAGATCCTCGTGTACTGCCATGCTCCCATACATTTTGTAGAAATTGTTTGGAAAATGTCCTTCAGGCATCTGGTAACTTTTATATATGGAGACCTTTACGAATTCCACTCAAGTGCCCTAATTGCAGAAGTATTATTGAAATTGCTCCAACTGGCATTGAATCTTTACCTGTTAATTTTGCTTTAAGGGCTATTATTGAAAAGTACCAGCAAGAAGACCATCCAGATATTGTCACCTGCCCTGAACATTACAGGCAACCGTTAAATGTTTACTGTCTACTAGACAAAAAATTAGTTTGTGGTCATTGCCTTACCATCGGTGAACATCATGGTCATCCTATAGATGACCTTCAAAGTGCCTATTTGAAAGAAAAGGACACTCCTCAAAAACTGCTTGAACAGTTGACTGATACACACTGGACAGATCTTACTCATCGTATTGAAAAGCTGGAAGAACAAAAATCTCATTCTGAGAAAATGGTCCAAGGTGAAAAGGAATTTGTTCTCCAGTATTTTAAGGAGCTTAATGATTTATTAGAACAGAAAAAAAAAAATTTCCTAACGGCTCTCTCTGATGTTAGCAATCTGATTAATCAAGAATATACTCCACAAATTGAAAGAATGAAAGAAATAAGAGAGCAGCAGCTTGAATTAATGACACTGACGACATCTTTACAAGAAGAGTCTCCACTTAATTTTCTTGAAAAAGTTGATGATGTACGCCAGCGTGTACAGATCTTGAAACAAAGACCACTTCCTGAGGTTCTACCTGTTGAAATTTATCCTCAAGTAAGCAAAGTATTGAAAGAAGAATGGAACATAACAGAAATTGGACAAATTAATAAAGTTCTCATTCCCAAAATGAAAATTTCTCCAAAAAGGATGCCATGTTCCTGGCCTGATAAGGATGAAAAGGGAATTGGATTTTTAAAAATTTTAAACGTTGTTATAGTTACATTAATTTCAGTGATACTGATGTTGATACTCTTTTTCAACCAACACATCATAACCTTTTTAAATGAAATTACTTTAGTATGGTTTTCTGAAGCCTCGCTATCTATTTACCAAAGTTTATTTAACAGTCTGCATGATGTAAAGAATATACTGTATCACATTTTCTATTTATTGAAGGAATTCATGTGGAAAATAGTTTCTCATTGAAAATGTCAATCTGAATTGTTTAAATGGCTTCTGTGCAGCAGAGATTAACCATTGCTAAATGAAAAAAATAGCAAACTGAGCTTTATTAGCGCTGCAACTAATAGAAATAGTGTTTATATTTGTTGCTTCTTTTGATTAGCCATGATATGTCAAAATTAGAGATACCTGAAATATTCAAATCATTGGGAAATAAAATCTAGTAACTACTTTGAAAATTAGTAACTATCCCATTTTTATTGGCTTTGTGAAGGTTAACATAATGTTGCTGTGACATTTAAACATTCTTGTACCAATATTGTCTTTTACTATTATTATATACTGCAGTTAATTGGCTTTATAGTTCTTTATATATAGCAAAATCTGAAAGTACATATACCTTTGTTTTGATGTGGCGTGAAGCTTTTGAATGAGTGAATAAGGATGATAAAGAGGTTTTAAAATCAAGCAACGAAGTCTTAAACTGATAAGGCATTGCTTAAAGATCTTTTGATCAAACATACCTGCATTTTAGATTTAAGAGCCCTAAATGTTTTTAGCATTCACTCTGAATAAATCTATTGCTTTTGGTTAACTGTTAGGGAACAGTGGCTTCTTAAAAATAACTTTTTGAGAAGAGGTCTCACTTTTTTGCCCAGGCTGGAGTGCAGTGGTCTGGCCATCGTTAGCTGCAGTTTCGACCCCCCAGGCTGAATTGATCCTTCTACCTCTGCCTCTGGAGTAGCTGGGACAAGAAAAATGTTTTTTTGTAGAAATGTTTTTTGCCATATTGCCCAGGTTGGTCTCAAACTCCTGGGCTCAAGAGATCCCCCCACCTTAGCCTCCCAAAGTGCTGGCATTATACAGATGTAAGCCATTGTGCCTGGGGATCAGCATTTTCTAACACTTGTCATATATAGTTTGTGTAAATTTAAGATTGTATTTAACTTTTCTACGCATCAGTCAAATAAGTTTTTCAATAAAAATTCATTTTTGGCGGGCCGTGGTGGCTCACACCTGTAATTCCAGCACTTTGGAGGCCCAGGCGGGTGGATCATGAGGTCAGATGGAGACCAGGCTGGCTAACACGATGAAACCCCATCTGTACTAAAAATACAAAGAAAATGAGCCGGGCATTGTGGCATGCACCTGTAGTTGCAACTACTTGGGAGGCGGAGGCAGAGGTTGCAGTGAGCTGAGATTGCGCCACTGCACTCCAGCCTGGGTGACAGAGCAAGACTCAGTCTCAAAAAACTAAAAACCTTCATCCTTACTAGAACAGAATCATGTTCATGAACTGCTCTGCAACAGGTTTTGATGGCATTATGTAGACTTTATTCATATTAAAAACTAATTTAAATTTTCCATCACATTCCCTAAAGCTAATGCAAAAGTACTAACAACTTAATCTTATATTCTTAGCTTTGCTTAAGAGAGCTTATTAAATCAAAACCTTGTAGTTCCCTTTAACAGAGACTGGAGTTATGATGTGTTATGACTTTTGGCCCACTGTCCATGCAACCCTAAGTGCAAGTTGATTTGCTTTCCAGAAATTCCAAATGGCCTGCTCTTTATCTAGTTGAAAAAGATATTTTGGGTCACATTAGACACTGTTCCTGGCTCTACAGATTGCATATAAACTATCATAAATAAATACAGCTTTTTCAGGGAACTAGTTGTAAAACTTAAGTTCTTATCTGCTAAGAACAAGCCTTAACATTAAGATGACTGTATTAAGTCAATTTATGATTAGAATCAGACTTACACCTAGCACAATTAACTATTGTGTGAGTCAAGAACATTTAAAGGATTAGTAGAGGTAAGGAGAGACATACTCAGATATTAAGGTAGAGATAAGAATGTTAAGTTGCATTCATTAAATACTAGTCACACCATAAAAGTGCCCGGTAGTTTAAAATACACGTAAGCAATGAAACGTATGCCATCTAATCTCTCATTTCTGTGATGTGAATATTTTTAACCCCCACTTTTTGTAGAGGGAACTGACAAAAGTGACTTGCCCAAGGCCATATAGCTGTGTGAGAGAACCCATGCATTATCTTCAGAGTTCATGCTATCACTCAACTTTAAAGAAGTAGGCCAAGATTAATAAGGGTTTATAATTGGTAGGAATTATAGCTACACAAAATTATGTATCTATAGTATTGACATTGTATCTTGCCAGTTTTTAGTAAAATTTTTCATTTTGTTATGTATAAACATAGTTAAGTGTATGAGTAACTGGTTCTTATGCTGCTGTTTTGTATTTTTTTTTTTAAATGAATGAGAGGTTCTCATATTGCCCAGGTTGGCCTTGAATGTATAGCCTCGCCTCCTCAAGCGCCAGGACAACTGGCCGGAGCCACCGAAGCTCCCGTTTTGTATTTTTACCAGAAGGAAGATTGCAAAAGTTAACGTATATAAATCTTAAAATATTTTTAAGTTTTGTGTACAATAAAATATTTTAATAAACAACAACTTTTGATATTTGCACTGAGCGGCTTAATGAGAGTTCCACTCAGGAGTGGTAGCTATGGGATTTTCATATAGGTTCTAAGTACTTCTAATTCTTTGAAACTTAGTACTGCAGGCTGGGTGCAGTGGCTCATCCCTGTAGTCCCAGCACTTTGGGAGGCTGAGGCAGGCAGATCACTTGAGGTCAGGAGTTTGAGACCATCTCTACCAAAAATACAAAAAGTAGCTGGGCATTGTGGTGTGCACCTGTAGACCCAGACTCTACAGGTGCTGAGGCAAGAGAATCCCTTGAACCTGTGAGGTGGGGGTTGCAGTGGGCCAAGATCTTGCTTCAGCACTCTACCCTGGGTAACTGAGATGCCCCGCCAAAAAAATAATGAAGTATTAAATTCTATTCACTTCTCCCACCAAGTGAAAACACTTGATTATAATTATAGCATTTTAAACATTTTCCCTTATATATTCTTGATTTAGAACAAATTACCATACTTGAATTTCAGATCTTGCTTTATTTAAAAGGCCATGCTACAAATGTGTTTAATGGTCCACAGAAGAAAGGAACAATTCACTCTAATTCCTTAGGATAAATACCCAGGAATTAAATAGCTAGGGTAGACTTCTAGTTCAATACTCAAAGTCCTTCCAAAAACCAAGTGGTTGCCAACTTATGTCCAGTAGCATTATAACATTCTTGAGCCAATAGTGTAAAACTACCCTGACAACTTTATAGGCAAAGATTACTCAAATACAGATGCTCCAACAGTGGGGCTACATCCTGGTAAAGTAAGTTGAAACTATCAAGTTGAAATGCATTTGAGTACCCTGATAAACATTTCATAAAGTTGAAAATTTGTTAAGTCAAACCAGTGTAAGTCAGGCCATCTTACTTCATACTCATCAAACAACTTATGAGATGATAGCCTAGGCTTGTTGAGACACTATCTTAATTTACTGGCTCTCTAAGTCATAAGTGTCAAACACATCAAATTTTAGAAAAGCATATGATACTTAAATTCTCGTCACTATAATTCAGAATGACTGGTTTACAAAAATATGTTCCTAGTATTTGGGTAATAACTGGTGATTGTCTAAAGTCGCAAGCTAAGTGGAATGCCTTAAAGAATAGATCCAAGATTAGTTAGTTGGTAGGCTTTTCCAGTGTAGGTAAGTCAAAGGCCCACGAAAGTATGCTGAGCCTTGATAGCATAAGCTAGTTTAGGACTTTGCCTCAACTAATATACTTTTTACTTTGCTGGCAGCAACTTGGAACTAAGGGCAAGTTATGTGACCCTCCATGTATCTCATTTTTCTCCATTGTCTGCTACTTACAAAATGGTCATATTTTTGTAATCTAGAAGCAGTTACAGAGAATATTTTATTAGAGCTTATAAATGACTGAACTGCATAAAATAGAAACCAGTTTTCATGATCTAGTTTAAGGAGTATGTATTTTATACAACTCATAATCCTTTACAAATAATAGAAAAAAATCAGTAATACATTGAATCAATTTGAAGAATCTTCAGTATAAACAAGTTCAACAAAGTCCTTTAGATGCAATTTCTTTTGGATTTACTGCAACACTTTTTGTTATGTTGTATGTCTTGTAAATTCCAATAAGTCTATCTGAAATCTCAAACATATTATTTCGAAGAGAAATTATTATGAACTGTGCATTTTTTGTTTGTTCCTAAAGAGAAAGAAAGAGTAAGAAATGTTAAGTAGTAACAGGTAAATTGCACAAACATGTAACCTCAAATATTTTTTGGACAATAACATTACATTGATAACATGTAAAAGGAATGATGGCAGGAATAATTCATCAAACAGTATTTGAGTTTGAAAGGAATGTGGTTATTTTGACTTCTAGTGGAAAAAAAATCTAGGAAAATGACCTAGGACTCTAGCTGTGATTCTGCGATTAATTTGCATTTTTAATTTATATTTTAATCCTCCAAAATGGAAATATTTGGTTCAAATAAAAAATCATCTGGTCTCCACTGATATCAGAGGAGATGGAGTTAGAGAATAAAGAAAAGCTCAATAGTAAGAAATAAAGAATTTCATGTGTAATGTTTAGGGTACCCCTGTAAGTTTCTGGAATGAAAATCCTGAAACAATTACTTACATATATATAAAATGCAACAATGGACACATTTTTAAAATCAAGGGCTGCATCAATCTCATCCATGAAGTAAAGAGGAGTGGGCTTGTAGTGATGAAGAGCAAATACCAAAGCCAATGAACTAAGTGTTTTCTCTCCTCCTGAAAGGTTGAAGATCTTTTTCCAACTTTTCTTAGGTGGTCGAACACTGAAATGATCAAGAAAATCTTAGTCAAATTACTTGTATAGCTAAAGTTAAGACCTCATGATTTGTTTTCCATTAATTGCCTTATGCCGTATTTCTCTGAGGAATATGTTCTTTGCTTTTCACAAATATGAACTTTTTTCTGTTATTTTATAAAAACATTGGAGGATGAATACATAGGAACACATATCAAAATTTTAAGATTTAAAGAGCGAGGTAAGTACTTATACTTCTTGCTATCCTTTCCCCTTACCAAATATAATTTCTCAATCCTAAAATTTAAAAGGTGAACTAGACAAATATTTTGTCAATACTGGCTATCTGCCCCTGTAAACTGCAAGCATAAACAGCATGGAAACAAATTAGTATTTATCATCAAATAAAACAAGCTATAGACCTTGCCTTCACATCCTACCTCCAAGAAATACTGAGTTTGGAGAATATGTAGAAATAGGTTAACAGTGGGATTACAAACCTGAACATGATTCCTTCAGAGAAAGGATCCAAGCTGTCTACAAGCTCCAGTTCAGCGTCTCCTCCCAAAGTAAGCATTTGGTAATTTTCCTTTAATTTATTGGTTATTATATAAAAACCTGCCATAAATTCATTAAGCCTTTGTTTCCGAAGATCTTCATATGCGTGTCTAAAATTATCTCTTTCATGAGTAATTTTGTCCAATTCTGCTACCCGTTGCAAATATAATTCTTCCTGTGAAAAGAATGTTATGATAGGAAAAATCATACTGAGATAAATTTGATATGAGACTTAGCATTGTTAATTATTATTTTTTGAGACGAAGTCTTGCCCTGTTGCCTAGGTTGGAGAGGAAAAATCTACTGAGATAAATTTGATATGAGACTTAGCATTGTTAATTATTATTTTTTGAGACGAAGACTTGCCCCGTTGCCTAGGCTGGAGTACAACGGTGCAATCTCGGCTCACTGCAACCTCCGACTCCCAGGTTCACGTGATTCTCCTGCCTCAGCCTCCCGAGTAGCTGGGACTCAGGCACGCACCACCATGCCTAGCTAATTTTTTTGTATCTTTTGTAGAGACGGGGTCTCACCATGCTAGCCAGTCTGGTCTCAAACTCCTGACCTCATGACCCACCACCCGCCTCAGCCTTCCAAAGTGCTGGGATTACAGGCATGAGCCACCTTGCCCTGCCAACAGCATTGTTAATTTACATAAGGACTAAAAAGAATTCCAGCTAGTATAAGTAAACTGTTGTCTCATACCTTCTTTTTATACTCTGCAACAGCACCAAGGTTTGGTTTCATTTCATGACACCGGGCTTCCAAAAGTGCAATTTGATTTGTTATAGAATCTGGATTCTTGATTGCTTCAAGATCCTCTGGGCTTAGAACTGAAATCTGTTCAACAGGATTATCTTCTATAGGATGCAATGATATTTTTGAAATCTAAAAGTTCAATTTAGGGGAGAGTTAGAAGGCACAATATTACAATTCATTGTTTGAAAAAAATGACAAATTACACAGCTATTAAAACAATAGGATTTGTGACTGATTTGTGTGTCCATTATTTTTCAAAGGACTGACTTTAAGAAAAATAGTTGTAACACTCAAAAGTGTTCATGTAATCTTTTCTTAAATGTCCAGATCAGTCCTACAGTGAAAGGGTAGTTGTCTAACAATCACAGACTTTTCTGTATATAACAATTTATATTGTTCATTATGTCCCATATAAACCTGAGAAGTGATTATAGAATTAACAATCACAACATACTCACAAACAAAACCAATAAAATTTAAGAACCCAACCCCTTTTTTTAAAATAATGTTTAAACTAAATGGTAACAGTCTCACCTCTTTTTGCCAATATTTGATTTTAGAATTATGTTCAGCAATGTGACCATCTATTTGTTCAAGTTTCAACTTAATACTAAGTGCATCTTTTTGAAGAGCATGTTCATTTTCTTGAATAACTTTTAATTCTTGAAGCAGATTGCGATATTCTTTCTGGATCTCTGGTAAGGATTTCTAAACACAAAAAAGAACTGCTAGACAGAATGTTCCGAAATAGAGCAGTCATTTTCACATTACAAAGAAGGAATTACCAATCTCTCCCCATGTCCCTTCCATTTTAAAAGTTTTTAAGCATTTAAATTCACAAATTGCAACATTCTTATTGTACAAATAAAAATTCAGTTAGAAGACTTTTAATCTATGAGTGCTTACTACATTCTAGGCACTGATGTCATATATCCAGCTCTTTAAATTGGTTCCAGTATCATCCTGAGATCTCCTCTTCAATACAAAGCAAGTCTTACCTCTGCAGCATTTGTGTTTTTTACGACCTCTGCTGCTTTGTCCTCAATACTTTTCAGCTCTGCTGTTAGGTCATCCACCTCTTTCTCAGTATCTTTTATTTCTTTCTCTGTACGAAAGACAGAGTCTTGTGCCTTTTTAAGGTTTCTAAAGCAGCAAAATGATGCATCAAAAATGTGGTAACGTGATTCGTTATTGTTTCTAAAAACTTACTAAAGAACTTTTCACGACATTTAATGTGACATTTTTTCTATTCATAGTCTTAAATTTATGATTTACAAAATCATTTGTAAATCAATTTTTGTAGGTTTATACAAACACTTGTGGGATGAGTTGTGTATTTTCCATTATAAAGGTCTTTCTTACCTAAGCTGCTTATATCATCTAACTTTAGATTGATGCAACATTGTCCATTAAATTATCAAATTCTTGTCATTTTCTCGTCAGAGATTCTTAAATCTCTATGCCCATAAAGTTTTACCTTCAAATGCTTTCCAGTTCAAGACAAGGCAACAAGTACTTCTGAAAGAGCGAAACACTACTTCTCCCTTATTAGCTCTTTATCTTTGAGGAAAACACTCTGGATTAGTTTAACCAGATAATCAATATGCAATCAATTTATTTTTTAAAAAGAAATGAAATGGCTGTTTAAATGTCAATATTTT
This sequence comes from Aotus nancymaae, assembly GCF_030222135.1. Classification (NCBI taxonomy): domain Eukaryota; kingdom Metazoa; phylum Chordata; class Mammalia; order Primates; family Aotidae; genus Aotus; species Aotus nancymaae. The sequence continues at coordinate 53,221,946 of NW_026988431.1, read as the reverse complement.
ATATACATACCTAGCTTTAATTATTTTGGAAACACTTCGATAAATACTCTAAAAAAATTAAGGCCAGGCAAGGTGGCTGATGCCTATAATCCCAGCAGGACGCTGAGGCAGGTGGATTACTTGAGGTCAGGAGTTTGACACTAGCCTGACCAACATGGTGAAACCCTGTCTCTACTAAAAATACAAAAGTTAGCTGGGCATGGGGCGCACGCCTCTAATCCCAGCTATTTGGGAGGCTGAGGTAGGAGAATTGCTTGAACCCGGAAGGCGGAGGGAGGTTGCAGTGAGCCAAGGTCACATCACTGCACTCCAACCTGGGCAACAGAGCAAGACTCTGTATCAAAAACTAAAACTAGAAAATAAAATGTAGATTATCAAGAGAATTAATTTTGCTAAGTGATCCTATTTTTCCCTCTTTTACATATTCTTTTAAGGCCTGTATCTACTATTTAATGACTACTCCCTCCCCCAGACCAGAGAAACAAAACTGATTTCTATGCCCTCACAACAATGGGGCATAGAATAAAGTCTACCTGCACTTTCCTATGGCATACCTGTTTACCAGCTTTTTTACTTGGCCATAGGATAAATGTTCATTATAAGTTTTCCGTCATGAAAGTCCTATTAGGTAATGTGTCAGACAGGTTTAATAAGTTAACAGTAAGAGAAACATTCTATGGAACATTAAACAGTAACCTCCTTTCCAATGTAAAGGTAGCGAAAGGGAAAACAGGTCAGGTAACGTGCATACTCTACCTGTCAGCAGTCTTGATTGCTACTTGGGCTTTAGTAATAGCAGAAGCACATTCATCTAACTGCTTATTTATTTTATCAAGTTTGTCTTGTTGGGCCTTGAGTTTATGATTATTGATTTCTACAATGATATTGTGTAAGCGTTTAACCTCAGCTTCTACTTTACCAGCTTTCTCAGCCACAGCATCATATTCTGAAATTTAAAAATAAAGAACAAATTAGTGTTTCTATGATAATGAACATCATTTATTAGAAGTACACTTCTTCAATCAGTATGACTATACATGATGCATTAAAACAAATTTTAGACATGGGAAAAAGCACCTTAAAAAAACAATATCCTGTATCAAAACAAATGGTATTATAGTAACACACAGGTTAAATTCTCTGGCTCAGCTGTAAATACACCATTTGTTAATGGCTTCATGTTCTCAGCTTCTTTTAAAGTATCTTTTCAACTTTTCTTGGGGCACTTCCTTGACTACTAAGTTCATAATGATTTTTAGCCTTAGACACACTATGTGCCTAACTCAGTATTCACTTGCCCACAGTGAAGAAATTGTGGTTATTTTCTTCTGCTAACATAATTTTGCATTTCTCCACATTATAACTAAGTGGAGGATATAAGATCAGTTAGCATTCCTCCCTGTGACAATGAAGGGTCAAAGTTAACATTTCCCAGATTTCCCTGTAGCTAGGGTTTAGATGTAATTTAGGTCAATTCAATCAGAAGTACTTGCATAATTTGGAAGGCATAAACAAATTGGACATATTTCTTCTGGCAGGCAGTCACAAAGGAGTCTGGATTTTCTGTAATGAAGTTACAGGGTCTGGTGTCCAGTCAATAGCTTTGTGATTAACAGGCATTGGCACTGACTATGATGGTATGGATTATAATAGGTGCAATGCACTTCTGCTGTTGGTACTTGTAGTGGCATCTTCCAAATTTGAGATATTACTTTCCAAATGTAGAGAAATTTCTTATTTCTTAATAATAATAAATTATTCTTGAATGTTTAATCTAGAAACTCTCTTTAGACATCCCAATGTCTCTGTAGACAATGTTATTACCCTGTCCCTCTCCACCACACAAATCCTATCCTAGTCATAGTGGATTCTGTTCTCCATACTTGAATCTGAATCACTATACAATATAGGAACAATGAAAAGGTAGCAAAAAGGTGGGAAATTCAACCTATCAAGAATACAGAAAGGCAATAAAAAATGCTGAGATAACTGGTGGAGATTCCCATAAAGCTCCTATTGGTACGTGGGTATTAGGCACGTAGGATTTGCTGAGAGAAAAGGATTGGAGAGATATAACTACTGCTTCCTTTGTCTTTGCTCTCCTATTAGGCAGATGTTGGAATTTCTTTATCTTTTTGTACTATAGTATCAGGTAATTCTTTAGCCCGATTTTTTATCCCATTTATTGAGTTTAATTCCAATAGCTCTATTTTTCAAGTATCTGAAATCACCATTTGGCTCTAAAAACAAAACAAAAGCAAAAAAAAACCCCATACTTTTTGGGGGGCTTATGGATGGCTCCTTACTTTCTTAAGAATATTAAACATACACATTTAAAAGTCCTATATATTGCTAACACTGGTAATCACTTCTTTCAGGTCTAAGTTACTCCATTTGTTGATGGGATTAACTTGCTCACAGTAATGATGTTCTTTGTGGCCGAAATTCTGTTAGGCTGTGCCTATGTGCTTGGCTCACTTGTAGGATAGAGCACCAGCTGCTTGACAGCCAGCAGCACCACTCACAGTGATTGCGGGATCAGGCATGCTGCTAGGAAGGCTTCTATCCTTGAATATCCTTCCAAAAGAAATTCAACAGAGTATTCTCCTTCTTGTTTTCAAGTACCTGCAGTGCATTTCTTTTTTAATACCTATAGTAGTATGTCTACTAGAATTATAAAGGAACAGCTGTGGCACGTATAGCCTACAATTCTGACATCACTCTTCTATATTTAACGATTTATCTTTTTTGTGAGACGGAGTCTTGCTCTGCGGCCCAGGCTGGAGTGCAGTGGTGCAATACTGGCTCACTGCAACTTCCATCTCCCAGGTTCAAGCCATTTTCCAGGCTTACCCTGTCATGTAGCTGAGATTACAGGTGTGTGCCACCAACCACACCTGGCTAATTTATTTTTGTATTTTTATTAGAGACAGGGTTTCACCATGTTGGCCAGGCTGGTCTCAAACTCCTGACCCCAAGTGATCTGTCTGCTTCAGCCTCCCAAAGTGCTGGGATTACAGGCATAAGCCACCATGCCCAGCCCATTTTATGTTTATCTTAAATATAAAATGTTTGCACAGATTTAGACATAAAGATTTACTGTAGCCTGTTTATTTAAAAATATGAATATGTTCAAGAGTTAAAAAATATGCTATGAGTTGCATCTTGCCTGAATTACTACAATGGCATCTCAATTTCTCTGCTTCTACCTTGGCCCCATTTGCTCTGTCATTAGCCAGTGTAATATACTTTTTTTTTTTTTGAGACGGAGTTTCGCTCTTGTTACTCAGGCTGGAGTGCAATGGCGCGATCTCGGCTCACCGCAACCTCCGCCTCCTGGGTTCGGGCAATTCTCCTGCCTCAGCCTCCTGAGTAGCTGGGATTACAGGCACGCGCCACCATGCCCAGCTAGTGTAATATACTTTTAAAACCTCAATGAATGGAAAAGAAAATATTGAATCTTAAAGATATGCTCACACAAATGGGCCCTCCACATGAGACATTAACAGAGTCTACTGATAATATACAATATACAGCATTTCTAAGACAGAAGATATATAGAGCTCCTAATAAAGTCAAGGATTCCTTTTTCAAGTAAGGATGAAACACAGATTCTTGCAGTCTCTCCATGAAAATGTTCCCATTAATGGCACAGATAAACATTTTGGCTTCTCAACTGACCGTTGAGAAGCTGTTGTTGTGGGTACTTGTAGGGAAAGGGGAGTGTGGTTGAAGGCCCCAGAGGATCTGGGTTCCTCTGTCCTTTATTCCAGCCACAATGGTTTGTATTACCAGTATACTCCTGCCTCACCCTTTGCCCCTTTATACTCTTCTTGGAATGCTTTTCTCTCAAATATACACAGTTTACCCCTCACACTTTCTTTGGGTCTCCATTCAAATATGTACCATCTTACATGTGTGCTCCTTGGAAAGAGAAACTTTATTTTTGTTTACTGCTCTATTAATATGACCTAAAACAAAGCCTGGCCAGATGCTATGTGAGTGAGTGCCTGAATGTTAAATATATAGAGAGACATACATATACAAATTAATAGGAGTATAAATTAACATTTGATATGTATTGTACAAATGTGTCAACATTTTAATATCTTTTTCTTTTGGAAGAAAATCCCCTCATTTTTGGAGCAGTTGGATAATTGCTCCAATTCCACTCTCATTGGTTCTTTGGGATGGTTAATCAGTATTTGTCTTCCTTGGCTCATGAAGCAAACTGCAACAGGAATCCTTCTTAAGAATAAAATGAAGCTTTCCTAAGAATAAAATGAAGCTTGCTGTGTCTGCTGGAGTCACTAGCTAAGATTCTGTAAGCCTGGAAGGGGACTGTGGCAAAACCCACCATCTCCTCTCTCAGTAAGATGTACATCTATGTTTGATTGAAACAAACATGGAAAGACAAGCACAGCTGATCAGGTATGTGATCAAGGGATTTCAATTAAAGCTACAAAGCCATTTTTGCCTATGAATTCCTTTTCCTGCTTAAAGATTCTATTTTGGTAGAACACTTACATGTCTATATGTGCACAAGAAGTTTTGAAAGAAAGAAAATATATATATTTTAAGTTTTCAACTAAGCATTGTTTTTCTTTGAATGCATACCACTTATTCCCCGTGTTATTGGAGTGATTTAGTTTTTCTAAATCTGTAACTACCATCTTGAAGGGGTTTTGGAAAGATTAGGGACAAGGTATACAAAGTGTGAAATTAAAAGCATGGGCTCAAAAATCAGACTGTATCACCTATTTCTTTTTTTTTTTTGAGATGGAGTTTCGCTCGTTACCCAGGCTGGAGTGCAATGGCGCAATCTCGGCTCACCGCAACCTCCGCCTCCTGGGTTCAAGCGATTCTCCTCCCTCAGCCTTCTGAGTAGCTGAGATTACAGGCATGCGCCACCATGCCCAGCTAATTTTTTGTATTTTTAGTAGAGACGGGGTGTTTCACCATGTTGACCAGGATGGTGTCTCGATCTCTTGACCTCGTATCCACCCGCCTCGGCCTCCCAAAGTGCTGGGATTACAGGCATGAGCCACCGCGCTCGGCCCCTGTATCACCTATTTCTATACTACCACGTGCTGTGTGACCTTAGGCAAATTATATTTAAAAAAAAAAAAAAAAAAAAAAAATCTGTGCCTCAGTTTCCTTGTTTGTCAAATGAGACTAATAGCACTTACTTTATAATAATAAAAACCATAAGATTTAGTGCAATGTCTTGCATATACTTAGCTTCTGCTACCTAAATATTGCAAGTTTTAAAAAGCTGTTTTTGACAAAAAAAAAAGTCTATCTTTAAACATACCTGTTTTGAAAGCATTAACGTTTTCTTCTAACAATTTCTGCTTTTTTTTGTCAGGAGCTGTAGCAAGTACATTGGCTTCAAGTTCCTTAACTTGGACATTCAAATATTCTTCTTGCTCTATTAAACGCTAGAGAGAAGTTTTAACATTTAAGGTCAGTATTTTAACATTTGCTTTAAACATTGTGAATTTTTAAAAAGGGCACTTAAAATCTTCAAGAAAAAGACAAACACTAATAGGAAAAGGGCAAAAGACATGCGCCATTGATATAAAAAATGAAAATGGCCAACAAACAAAATTATAAAGACAAATTAGAGTGCCACATTTCTGTTTACAAGGTAGCAAACTTATTTAGACCACCCTAGCGTTCAAAGACTTGGAAAAATAATTATTTGAATATGCTCTTAGTAGTGCATGAATTATAACCTTTTTTGAAAATGATCTGGCATTATGTAACAAATGCCTTAAACATTGTACACATATGATGTGATACCTGTAATTTTTGAAATCTAAGGAAATAACTGAATGAATGTATCAATGTATACCCACAAGGATTTTTTTTAACATAGCCATGTACATAATAATACAGAAAAACATTTATCAAATTGTGGTACAAATAAAATGCTCTAAAGCAATTAAGAACAAGTAAATTTATACTGGCTTGGAAAGAAAACCATAATTTATTTTTAAAAAGTTAATATGACATTAAAAAAGCCATACGCATACTTTATATATATACACATATCTACCACATATATATATTACATGCAAACTAGGTATTAGAAAAGTTGAAGAATATACATCAAAATTGAAGGTGATGATCATTTGGGTATTTTCTGAAAACTTATTAAAAAAAACAGTGGGCATGCATTGCTTTTTCATAATTAAGAAAACATTCCACTTTGAAAAGAGAATAAAAATAAAGGGTCATATAGTTGTTAAGGTAAGTCACGTTTCTATGGTGTACAAATGGAAAACCGGAATAACTGTGTCTGGAGCAAGACAGGGCATTATCAATCAGTTAGTACTCAGGGAAATAAAATCATCAAGAGTTAGATCTGCCTACAGATCCTTCTCCCTCCCTCCCTTATATATATTATAAATTGTAAGCAAATACCAAAATAGTTCTGATAAATTCCTATTGAATCCCAATAGTTTTCAGTTAATACACACACAGACACACATATGCATGCACGCACCTGGATGCTTGCAGTAAATTTTTCTAGCGTGTTCCTCATTTCTCGTTCACTATGCCGTAACTTAACTACTCTTTCTTCAAGTTGTACTTTCTGTTCTTGGATTTGCATTGCTTTCTTAGAGTCGTTTTGCAACTGTGATTCCATTTTGTTTACCTACAAAGAAAGTTTTCCCTAAGGGCCATTTCACATTGACAGGAAAGTCAACTTACAAAGAAAACTAAAACTTCTGATCTTTTTCTTTTCTCTTTTTTGAGTGACAGTCTCACTCAGTGTCCCAGGCTGGAATACAATGGCACAGACTCAACTCATTGCAACCTCTGCCTCCTGGATCCAAGCGATCCTCCTGCCTCAGCCTCCTGAGTAGCTGACACTACAGGTGCATGCCACTGCACCCGGCTAATTTTTGTGTTTTCAGTAGAGATGGGTTTTCACTATGTTGGCCAGGCTGGTCTTGAACTCCTGATCTTGTGATCGAACCACCTCGGCCTCCCAAAGTGCTGATTACAGGCGTGAGCCACCACGCCTGGCCTAAAACTTCTGATCTTGAAAGACTAGAACAAAAATCAAACCACCCAGTTCTAATCCCAATCAAAAGTTCAGGAGATGATCAAGTAATTTCTTGATCAAATAATCAGGTGGAAAGGTAATTAAGTGTTGTACGGTCACCTATTATTTCAATGAAGGTATAGCATTCAAATACTTGAGTGGAAGGATATAAACTCATATTTTCAAAATATGAGAAGGGGGAAATCTAAGTACAATACTTTGGAAAAAGGTATTCAGGACATCTAAGAACATGTTTTTGAGGAGGAAAAAAGTATAAAATACTTTGAAGTTGAGATGTGCATCAAGAAGTCTTTGCTATACTTATAAAGAATTTTCTGAACTAAATTATGTAATATAGCAATAATGCAAAAAAATCCAATACATTAAATGTAAATCAGAATAATTATGGAATATCCGTATGATCCAAATGTACTAATTAAAAAATACATTTTGAGCATATATTTTCTAATTTAATATTTTGTTTTATAGAACTTTAAAGAGCTTTACATGAAAAATCCCTAGTAAACTTTAATAGATTGAATTTTCTACAATTTGAGTACACCATACTTAAAATGGCCAAATTTCGTAGTATGTATACACCTCAGTAAAGCTATTTTTTTTTTTAAAGAAAAGTCTGACTACAATTTTAGATATGCTGACCTCTTCTTCAGAGATTTCAATGACAAGTGAGGAACCCATTCTTCCTTTCATTACTTTGCTTCCACCACCAGTCATTGTACCTGGAAAACAGGGGAGAGAAGTCAGCTTTAGATGTCTCCCCAACAAGATTAAAGAAAGTCAATGCTGGGAGAAAAAAACCAACCGAAAAACAAAAACGCTATTACCTGACTGTTCTATGATTTGTCCCTGTAAAGTTACCACTCTCCATCTTCTATCTTTTTGATATGCTACTCTTGTGGCTTGATCCAAGTTGTCAGCTACTAAGGTATCTCGTAAAGCAAAATAAAAAGCTTGGCGAATTTTGTCATCTTTTACTTTTACTAAATCAAATAAACGAGAAGTATTTTCAGGAGTCTGAATTTCGGTCATTTTTTTTGCCCATACAGCCATCTAAAAGTAAAAAACAAACAAAAAGAAAACAAAAAACAAACCATAGGAATAATTTAACAAAAGAAACAAGAATTGTACACAAAACGTTACAAAATTAGACCTAAATAAATGGAAGACATCCCATGTTTGTGGATCTAAAGATTTAATATTATTAAGATGGCAATATCATCTAAACAGATCTGCAGATTCAATACAACCTGTATCAAACTCCCAGTTCACATCCCCCTTTTTTTTTGTGGCAGTAATTGACCATTTGGATCTTAAAATGCATACATACAAATTCCAGGGACCCAGAACAGCCAATACAATAAAGAACAAAACTAGAGGACTCAAGCTTCCTGATTTTAAAACTTATTACAATGCTACAATAATCAAGACAGTATGCTATACCAGCACAAGTAATACAACTGAAAGCCCAGAAATAAACCTTTACATTAATGGTTGGGTGGTTTCAATAAGGATGCCAAGAAAATTCAACGGGGTAAAGCATAATCTTTCCAACAAATGGTGCTGAAATAACTGGATAGCCACATGGAAATAGTTGTATTCCTACTTTATATCACATAAAAAAATTAACTCAAAATAGATGAAAACCTAAATATAAAGGTAAAACTATAAAACTCTTAGTAAATCACTGTGATCTTGGCTTAGGCAGTAGTTTCTTAGATATGATACTCCAAACACAAACAACCAAAGAAAAAAGATAAATTGAAATTTATCAAAATTACAAACTTTTGTGCCTCAAAGGATACCATCAAGAAAGTGTAAATACAATCCGAGGAATGGGGTAAAATATCTGTGAATAGTATCTCACAAGAGACTTGTATTCAGAATAAACAAATCCTACAACTCAACAATAAAAAAAAAGAGAAACCAATTAAAAAATGGGCAAAGGATTTGAAAAGATATTTCTCCAAGGAAGATAAACAAATGGCCAAGCACATGAAAGGACTTTTACTATCATAAGTCATGAGGCAAATCCCAATCAAAACCATGATACACTTCATATTCACTAAGATGACTATGATAAAAAAGATATACCATAACAAGTGTTAACGAGGATGTAAAGAAATGGAACCCTTACACATGTTTGTGGGAAATGGTACAGCCACTGTGGAGTCTTGACAGTTCTTCAGAAAGTTAAACATAGAATTACCATATGACCCAGCGGTTCTACCCTAGGTGTATACCCAAGAGAATTGAAAATACATGTTCACTCAAAAACCTGTACACAAATGTTCATAACAGAAGTATTGCCAAAGCAGCCAAAAAGTGAAAACACTAACATCCATCAACTGAAAAATGGTTATACAAAATGATGTATACTCATTCAACAGAATACCATTTGGCAATAAAAGGGAATGAGTATTGATATGTGCTACAACATAGATGAACCTGAAAATCTGCTAAGTAAATGTAGCTGTATAAAAAGGCCACATATTGTATGATTCCATTTATACGTAGCTAAATCTATAGAGACAAAAAAATAGATTAGTGTTTGGTGGGGGAAGGGGTGTAGGGAGTGACTGTTACTGTCTATGGGGTTTCTTTCTGGGAGTGATAAAAATATCCTGGAATCAGACAGTGGTCATGGGTGAACAACATTGTAAATATACTAAAACCCACTGAATTGCATACTTCAAAATGATTAATTTGTTTTTTGAGTCTGTTGCCCAGACTGGAGTTCAGTGGCATAATCTAGGTTCACTGCAACCTCCACCTCCCAGGTTTAAGCAATTCTCCTGCCTCAGCCTCCCAAGTAGCTGAGATTACAGGCACCTGCCACCATGACTGGCTAAATTTTGTATTTTTAGTAGAGATGGGGTTTTGCCATCTTGGCCAGGCTGGTCTCAAACGCCTGACCTCAGGTGATCCGCCCACCTTGGCCTCCCAAAGTGCTGGGATTATAGACGTAAGCCACTGCACCTAGCCTAAAATGATGAATTTTATTGGAAGTAAATTATCTCAATAAAGGTTTTCCTTTTAACTCTGGAACGTACATTCCTTTAGTGGAGACACTGTAATATGTCAAACAATTTTTTATAATCATATAACCCAGAACATAAAATAATCCTAAAAACTCATTAGGTTTTCACTGAGTAACCATTAAGAAAAAGCTAGAATCCAGAAAGAAAAAAACACTTAGCACTTAAAAATTCAATTATAGGTAGATTATTATGAATACCTACCTTATCTAAACCTATAAAGGTTGCAACTCCAATATTTTGTCTTTTAAGGAAGTTTACACATTCTTGAGCTGTATCAATAGAATCAACAACAATGTAGTCTAATGCATGACAACAGGATGATATAGCCACATCGTATTTTTCATCAATGGCTCCTAAATCCCCCTAATAATTAAGAGGAGGGGGAAAAAAGAGTTAGGCAAAAAGCACATGACCATTTCATTCAACAAGTTTTAAAAAGTTCTTTTAATTGAAAAACTATGTATATGTGGTTTTAAAGGGCATAAAAGAGTACACAACAAAATATGTAGAAGTTGATGAATATGAAGCTTGAATTTCTAATGAGCACAAAATGAAAAAACTGTTTTCATTTTATGAAAACAATGTGAAGCTATGAAACCTAAATGGACTGTAAGCAGAAAAACTCAGAAAACTTAATTACTGAAAAGCATCTAAAATTATGTAAATCCTTACGAAACACATTTATCTGTTTATCAATCTATTACACAGCTATCTAGCAACATTCACTGGTTTGGGCTTTCTTTGAGAGCAAATGAATAGGATCCAGCTGTGTTTATCTTCAAGAAAGTAAGGTGGAACTCTCTTGATACAAGATGTAGAAGCAATCATGTTGGGTAATTTTTTATTTGCCCTTCTGAATCACTCTGTGTTCCCTTCTCCAAAAGCCTGATTTAAGGACTGCATAAACTGGCTCCTTTGACTCTCCAGCTTCAGCCAATGTGAGGTTTCAGCTAAGACTGGAGGACAGCCAGGCGCGGTGGCTCACGCCTGTAATCCCAGCACTTTGGGAGGCCGAGGCGGGTGGATCACGAGGTCAAGAGATCGAGACACCATCCTGGTCAACATGGTGAAACCCCGTCTCTACTAAAAATAAGCAAAATTAGCTGGGCATGGTGGCACGTGCCTGTAATCCCAGCTACTCAGGAGGCTGAGGCAGGAGTATTGCCTGAACCCAGGAGGCGGAAGTTGCGGTGAGCCGAGATCGCGCCGTTGCACTCCAGCCTGGGTAACGAGAGCGAAACTCCATCTTAAAAAAAAAAAAGAAAGAAAGACTGGAGGACAGAAAATGGGTGGGGTTAAGGTATCTATTTTCCCCATTTCCTCTGGAACACAACTCCCTTCCCTCATGGCTCAGGAGCAGTAATGGTCCTCACTATTGCTAGCCTTGGATTTTTAGATTATCCCTTGTTATATCCCTAAACGCAAGCCAAAACCTAAGTAAAATGTTATGAAATCCCAAATATATCAAATTCTTATGTTTTTTTAATTTTCATTTTTTAAAAAACAGAGTCTTGAAGGAACCCGGGATGGACTTGAACTCCAAGGCTCAAGTGATCCTTCTGCCTCAGCCTACCCAACAGCTGGAACTACAGGCACACACCATTGTGACTGGCTAAATTCTCATTTTTTAAAAAAGGATAAAGTGGTTTTAAGTTTGTGTGTCATTACTAATATTTTTCTGGATATGTATGAAATAATTGTATTTATCTAAAGCTAAGTAAAAAAACTGTAAGAGCAAAATGTTTAAAAATAAATGTGCCTGAAAACAAAATGAATGTTATTTTATATATAGAGTGACACTTGAAATACAGTTAAGTCAAGGCAAAAAAATAAGTTACACTTGCTTAAAAAAAATGTAAAGCCATGCCCCCCAAAAATCTACTTTACCAATCTTCCATATATTCCTGGAATCCTGCCAGATTTTTTTTCTTGAATTATTGCATCAAGGACTTTCCCCCTACTTCGATTCATTGCTAATGAGCTCTTTGCTTCTTCAACTTTTTGGAAGAGATCATGAACCAAACTTTTAAACTTTATTTCTTCTTGTGTAAGTTTTTCAAGTTCTTTTTCTTTCTAAAAGTGAAAACAAAATAAAATCCACAAGCGTTAACTCCTAAATATGACCAATCATAGCACTGAATTAGTTGTAATGTTTTAATAACAAGAAAGAAAAAAAAGACTAACAATAAAAACTTGAACAGAAACTGACCAGCTATACTGGAATTGTGGTTTGGTTGTGGAAAATATGAATGGGTTTAAAAGAGGCATAAATTACTTGGGTCTAAAAGAAAACATAAATGTAATATTGTTCCAGGAGCAGTTCATCCTGATAGAAAAAGTAGAGCTGAGGCTGTGGAAATCCCAGTTTGACACTACATAGTTATACATTAAGTGTGCCCTAATTCTTAAGCTCTGCCCTAATTAAAAGCAGATGTAGAAACAGGATCCAAGGTACGAATGACTGGGCAGGACTGTGGTTATGCTGTGCTTTGATTTTAGCTAAATAAGGGGGGAGGGAGAAAAGGCGCACCTCTGAAACAAATGAGAGAAAGATGACTGGATAGTCCTATTGCTATACAAAAATGCCAGGCTCCCAACGAGAGAGGAACCACACACATGCACACATAAACACAACCTCTCAGTTTCTCAATCTTCAACTTAGCAGCAGCCATCTTTTGTAACTGGTATTCTCCTCCATCCACTAGATTTAAATTATTTCTATTACTCACTGCGCTGGCATAAAGTTGAAACCAAGTTACTGACGAAATTCATCCCAAAAGAAACTGAGTCACCAGGAAGATAGAAGTAGTCACTGGATCTAACTTAATTTACATTTGAATTCTACATGGTCATGAAATTCCCTGATGACCAAATGGCATGCATTTACTAAAATGAAAAGACTCATATTTATTTTCAGTACAATTTCACTTCCAACAGAATTTTTTTTATTGCCACCTTGCCTACTGAGGCTTTGGAGATTATTTTAAAGTTTATGAAATTCCTTAAACATCTAATTCACTCAAGGATGGGGGATGGGCACTGATGAGCTAAGCTACCTATCTTGGTTAGTTTATAACGTTTTGGAATGCCATTAAAGAAACTACATCCATAAATTCAAAACCAGAAACATACTAAGATAGTTGTTTGTATATTTATAAGTATATACACACTTATGTTTTTTATTTATCTTTAAATAAATTTTCTATACTTAAGATTTAAAGAAACACAAACTTTCTTTTGTTTAAATGATTTCCACAGTGGGGTGGTGAGGGTATTTTATTGTATGATGCGTCTGCGGAGAATATAGTTAGCTTCTTGATACTCTCAATTCACATATGGAATACTGAAATGCTGACCTCATTCTTTTGAGATTATACAAAACAAAGAAAATGTATCTATCACTAGTCACCTTAGATGTTGAAATTAAAAACAACAAACATGTATAAAACTGAAGCTGACGAATGATGTTCTGATGCAATAGAGAAGCAAAGACTTACTTCCTTTAATTCTTGTTCAGTTTGAGGGAGTTTTCCTTCTATATCTCTGATTGCAGCTTTCCTTTCTTTGAGAGTCTCAGAAGCTGCCATTAGAGCTTCCTTGGCTTTAGTTAATTGAGACACTGCAGTATTATGACGACTGAGATAGATATCAAGTTCTGATTGGGCTACATCCATCTTTGAACGTGCTTCATTTACTGATTTGCTGAAACCCATAAGTTCTTTCTCTCGACTCTGTTAAAATATGAGTTCATTAAATCTGGACAGATATGTACTTTCAAACCTAAACTGAAATAAAACCATACATTTTATGTTCAATTTAAGAAAGGAGATTCTACGAGCATAGTATATAGATATTAAAAAGTCTTACAAGTGGACTAGATTTAGTTTTTGCCTACTTGTCAATATTCACTATACACAGTCTCTTCCCAATTGAGTTCACAAGAGCTTCATGAGGTAGATTATTATGCTGAGGAATGAAGACATTTGAGGCCTAGTTTTGTCATTAACATGGGGTGCAGGGCACATTGTATTCAATATATATTAAGTGAACAAACAGTGAAAATCCACTAACCATAAAGTATTCCATCATGAAAGCTACTGCATTATCCATTGCTACTTTATCATACAGGTATTCTACTTATAAAGTTTTCTAGTATGACATTAGAACATGTCCATACTCCAAAGCAGACACTATTTAAAGTCCATGACTTTTTAATGCAGTCAACTACTATTATCCATTCAAATACGTATTTAACATGCTCAGCACTGTCAAAATGCTGTGGTACATACAAACAAAGATAGCTGATTTCATCTTTACTCTTGTTGGGATGATAACACATATGAATGTGACAACTTCACACTCTCTTGTTTTATTAATAAAGTGCGAAGATTATAGCTAGCATTTATTTTCTTTCTTGGTACTTATATATTTATTCTTTATTTTCACAAAGTAGATATATTCTCCTTCATTTTAAGGAAGATGACTTGGAGACATAACAAGCAGCACAAGAACAGAGACAGTAAATGATTGAGCTAGGCTTTGAACTACAAACTGAAACAAGAGCCACAGCTTTTAACTATGACACAAGAGGTATAGAAGCTTTCCACTTTCACAGTTGGCAACAAAACAGGATGCTGACTCAACTTGCTTAGGAGTGGCATATATAATAATCAAGGTACTGTATTTGACATCACATCTTCTGCTACTACTACTACAAATTCTCATTAACTTAAAAAAAAAACAAACAGGACAGCAGGAACTAAAAGAGTAGTCTAAGTCTAGGTTGACTAGTTTTAGGAATGTTGGATATTAAAAGTCCAAACTTACCAGTTCAGATTTCAGTATTTTTGAAAAAATAATCTTTTTTTTTGAGACAGAGTCTTGCCCTGTTGCCCAGGCTGGAGTGCAGTGGCACGATCTTGGCTCACTGCAACCTCTGCCTCCCGGGTTCAAGTGATTCTCTGCCTCAGCCTCCCGAGTAGCTGGGATTACAGGCGCCTGCCACCACACCCTGCTAATTTTTGTATTTTTAGTAGAGAGCAGGTTTCACCATCTTGGCCAGGCTGTTTTGGAACTTGTCTTTGTGATCCACCTGCCTCAGCTTCTCAAAATGCTGGGATTATAGCCATGAGCCACAGCATTCAGCCAAAAATAATCTTTAAGTTAAAAATAAAAAGGCCACCAAAATAAACACTGATTAATAAAAAGAATCTTACTTCTTTTTCTTTCTGAAGCCCTTGTGTTTCCTGTTTAAGGCTATCCATAACTTCCTTTAATCTTTTTTCTTCTTTCTCTTTTTCCTTCTCAAGGGCATTGTTTCTGGTTGTTGTTTCATTTATGATATTCTTACTCTTCGCAGGTATACTTTTAAATTCTTCAACCTGAGATTAAAAAACAAGTTATAGGAGCCTACATCTTTATGCTACCCAATACTATCAATATTGACTTATTCAAAGGTATTTCTCAAGGCCCTCTAGTTGTTTTCTTTATAATCAGAGTTAAATTAGCTAACTTTAATGTATTTTCCCGACCATTTACTGTAATTTCTATATTCTCTCAATCTAATGGTAAAACTACTTCTAAAAACACCTAATTTCTTATAAAGGAAAATTCTCTCTGGCAGGGCCTTAGGTCTGTCATCCTTCTCTCCTGATTTCAGGTTCTAATTGTTTTTCTTTAGCTATAAATATGACTACACAGAATTTTCTAAACTATCCTTCCTGGTATATCACAACTTACCACAAATTATATTTACCATCTCCCCAATCCTAAAATCGTTCACAACTTTACTCTTCCAGAGTCACCATGTAGGGCTAGTATTTTATTCCATTAACATCTTCTGATAATAATCGCATTCTATGCCCAAAGGCTAATGACTCTCTAACAGTTACACTTAGCTAAGTCTGTCCAATTTGGGGGTTACCCCCAAAGCACCTCGTTATTTTGTTTACTCTGAGCATCTGGTTTCAGTGAAGTTCGACAATTCCCAAAATGCCGTTTCCTTAAATACCAACAACATATTTATCAGCTGTGCTAAGCAGGAAGTATTTTATGAACAAATACATTTAGAAAATGCTTATAGTGTAAAGCATAGCCTAATCTGTAATTATTCTGCAACCATATGGAACAAAGCTTTTTTTCTGAGGGGCTGAGATTAAGGTGTCCTACTTATTTATATATGATACAGCTATGAACATGAACATAGCTTAAGAGACTCCAAATTATGAGTTTTCCTCTCTCCTTCTTTTAAGATACAGAGTCTCACTTTGTCACCCAGGCTGGATGTAGTGGCTTGATCACTGTTCACTGCAACCTTGAACTCAAGGGATGCTGCTGCTTCAGTCTCCTGACTAGGAAGGACTTATAAGCATATTCTACCATACCTGGCTAATTTTTAATATTTTTTGTAGAGACGGGATCTTATTATCTTACCCAGGTGGTCTTAAACTCCTGGCATCAAGCAATTCTCCAACCTTGGCCTCCCAAAGCACCAGGAACACAGGTGTAAGTCATTATGCCTGGCCAACATTGGTTTTGTGCTTTTGTGTGTGTGTGTGTTTTAAACAGTCTAGAGGTCTTTTTTTTTTTTAAACACCTGTTATGCCATGAACACATGAGGAATAGATTCCAGCAACTCAGCCTCCTTCCCATTGGTTTTCATTAAGTGTGTTTCTCTGGGTGGAGCAGGCTGGCACTTCAGCTGAACCCAGGTACCTTTTTCATTGGCTTCTTTCTTTTTCTCATCATTTTCCTTCACGAGTCTCAGGAAGCCATCTCGGGAGTGCTTAATGTGCTCAATACGCACATTAACTCTCTTGGCAAGAATCTTGCCCTCAACTTGTTTGTTTACAACAATGCCAATAGCATGCTGGGTAACATTGTAGACTCTTCCAGTTTTGCCATGGTAACCATTGTTACCATGTCTACAATATCACCTTTCTTATAGATTCACGTATATGTGGCCAAAGGAGCAACTCCATGTTTTCTAAAATGCCTAGAAAACATATATTGGGTGCCTCTCCTCTTTCACTTTCTGTTCGTCATTTTGGCGAATTGCTGGAAGACGGCGGTTCCAGGTGAAAAGCCAACATCGGTAATTCTTAAGGGAAAAAACCCTGTTCTGATCCTGTTAGCTTAGTTTTTGTAGAAGACAGGCAATATTTTTAAGTCTGTGATACCTAACCTAAAGATCTTTAAAAACTACTACTTTAGGAAAAAGAAAATTAAAATTAACACCAAAATGGAATTGCTGATTTGGTAAATGTTTTCCTAATAACATATATTATTGTATTGTAAACTTGAGTTTTATTATAATAAAACTCAAAGTCTACCTGGGAGCAATGGCTGACACCTGTAGTCCAAGTTACTTTGGGAGGCTGAGGTAGGAGGATTGCTTAAACCCAGGCATTTAAAACTACTATCATATCACTGTGCTCTACCCTGGAAAACAGACTGAGAATCCATCTCTACAAAACTCCAAAACCAAGCAAAAAACCGCCTGCAAAACAAAGTCAATGGAAGCAAGGTTTCCCTTGGTGGGGTAGAATCATGTTGAGAGACAAATCTTGTAACAACATTTAGAATACTAATTCATTCTCTCAGGCAATAAGGGGCAAACACATCTATGAAAACTAGATATGATATTCACACATGAAATTTTAAGACTTTTTTTCCTAACACCTACCTTTTCTTTATCTTTTTGAAGTTGCTTCTCCAGTTTTTTGGCTTTACTCTTTGCATGTTTTAATTTTTCTCCAACTTGAACATCTTCCAAATCTAGCTGTGTAAATTTTTCTTTATTCTCCTCAATAAATTTTGTAATTTTATTCAGTTTCCTAGCAAAGCAAGTGTATTATTATTATTAATTATTTTGAATGTTCAGATATTTTAAAGCCATGTTGTATTTCCTACTTGTAACACTTCCTCTATAAATATGTCCAGGCTCTTAATAAGGCAGGATCCTAAACCTTCCTATTCCAAGATGATCCCTCTCCCCATAGTTGAAGAAGCGCCTATATTTGTGATGATGAGAGCTATTTTGCCCTTCTAAGTTGGAGGGAAAATACATTTTCTAGTGACCACAATGTCTAGGTATATAAAAATCTTACCACAGAAAAATTTTTTAAAACTTTTATGAATATACTTCCAAGTTACTATACAATAGTCTTACTATACAAATTTTTTATTCTTTAAAATAATTAGAGATACTAGTATCATTGAAAAATGGCATAAAGTAGGGACATGATAAAATCCTTAAAAATCAATCTAGAAAAACCGAAATCCTACCCCTCTATCAGATTTGTGGATCATTAAAAGATAATCCTGTCAAGTCAAATGCTTATTTTTATCGTTTGTTACTGTGCTACACCACTAGGGGGTAGCATCTCCATAGTTCTAAGACTTCAGAGTTGGGCATTTGATCTGTAATAATGAACTGGATGCAAGGCAAGTTTTTCTTCCCCCACAAGGGGGCCACCACTTGATATGCTGGCAAACGTCTTACACTTATGTGTTGGCAATAAGTTTATATATAAGTACACACGTAAAAAATTAGCTAAATCTAAACACTTTTAGTACTTTCCAAAATATTATTACTTTTCTGTATCTTTTACATCTTTATTCTTAGCTTTCATTTCATTTGATAGTATATTGCTCTTCTCATTAATTTCTTTGGTGTCTTCATGAATTTTTTCCTTCTGAGTTTCCATTTCAGCAATTCGTTTCTGCAAATCATAACTAGAGGGAGGAAAACAAAAAGTAATTGAAGCTCCTAAAATGCCATTTCTAAAACTGTGTAACAATTTTAGTAAAATTAGCTGTTTCTAAAATATTATTAACTACAGTCAATATGTGACTACTTAGGCTATGGAGGGTAAAATCCCCCTGGGTCAAGGCTAGAATTTAGGAACAAAAATAGGCTTCATTCCACCAATGCCATGGCTGCCACCTGTAATCCCAGCACTTTAGGAGGCTGAGGCAGGCAGACTGCCTGAACCCAGGAATTTGAGATCAGCTTGGGCAAAATGGCGAAACCCCATCTCTACCAAAAAAAGGAAAAACAAAAACCCAGCAACAATAATAATAAGCCAGGTGTTGTGTGCCCTATAGTCCCAGCCACTCATGAAGTGGAGGTGGGAGGATCAACTGAGTCAGAAAGGTTGAGACTGCAGTGAGCTGTGATCGCATACTGCGCTCTACCCTGGGTGACAGCGCAAGACCCTGTCTCAAAAAAGTTCATTGTAAGTGGAAAAAAATTCAGATCTGTTCTATTACATGAATTTTTAAAAGCACAGATGTAAAAATACTAACTATAGTAATAAATACCTGCGAACCCACCTTTCAACTTAATGTAGCATACTAAAAAGTCAACTTTAATCAACTGACAAATAAGCCTAATTTAATAAATTCAACCCTGGTGATCAATGGGGTGACAGGTATCGCAGTCAGATTGCCCTCACATGTGATAAATTAACCACATAATTTTTTTTGGAGATAGGGTCTTGCTATATTGCCCAGGCTGGTCTTGAACTCCTGGCCTCAAGTGATCCTCCTGCCCTTGCCTCCCAAAGTAATGGAATTACAGACATAAGCTACCATGTCCAGTCACATAAAACAATGTTTAGAGATTTTTTTCACTTCAGTCTTCATGTTTCTTTAGGAAAAAAGAAGGGCTTTGACTTAATGGTTAAAAACTGATAAATTAAGGCACTTACATATAATATTGACAAACATGATTCTTTTTCCTAAATATTTCATTTTCCAAGGTAAGAAACTCGATAGCTATGTTTTTCTCTCCTTCTAAGGCATCCTTTTCCTTTTCCACCATCTTTACCCTGTTTAACTATAGAAATTAAAAGTTTAAAGACTGAGCACACACTTCATATGTACAATATGAACTTAAAATATGCCATCATTAGATAAAAACAATTAACTAGGAGAACGTTCATCTTAAATGTTAGTGCATACATTTGAATATAACATATATATGAGTATCTTAGTATAATTTGTCAAATCATAAATCAAACACTGATTTACAATGAAAGTCTACAGAAGATTCACCTTCTCTCCTCTGTGTTCATTTAATATTTCAACTCTCCGACACAAGACTTTAATAGGTTCATTTAGCCGTCCACAACCAATTATATCTTCTAAATATTCAAGCATACCCTCATCGTGTTCAGTTTGGCCTTTTGGTTTCATCATAGCAATTTGTTCAACTTCACCCTTTAAAAAAAGTTATATTTCATACTCACTGTATAAGTCTAGCTCAATCAATCTTAAGTGAGAATTAGGAGCGGTTAAAAAACAAAGCCAAGAGTAATAAACATGTGAAAACATACAGTAAGTAGTGCAAAGATTTAATAAAGTATAAATAAAAATGTTATTTTCACTGGTATTCTTAAGTTTTAATTTTACATAAGGAGATACAAAACATGAATTCATATTCCCTTAGATAAATCCTTATAAAAGTGTAATACACACTCATTTCCCCAACTAGAATGTTCAATATAAATAAATAAAACTTGTTTAAGTAAAATTTAGGAAAGCATTCACTAAATCTGCAATCTGATTATAGTGGCAACATTATCAATTGTCAATACAACTGAAGCTCCTGTTCTAAAATAATTTTCAAAAACATCTGCATGATTAAATGTGCTAGGAACCCTGTCCCAAAGTAGTATTACTATCTTTCTCTCTAAACCTTGTTATTATGAGTTCCTTAACAAGTAATGGTTTTCAAAGGTAGTCAAAAACTTAAATGTTTAATTTTCTAAAAACAAGAGCCTTCAACAGAAAAGGATATTACCTATTTCTCACAGTAATAACAGAAATCAAACTGACCACCTTGACTACAAAAAACTAATGGCACTGGTACATAAGACATCAGAAAACTTTCAGTTTGTAAGCACTAAGATAACAACTTTGAACTGTAATCAAAATCTTAGATTAACTTTACATATTTGCATTTATGCAATTTAACTGTGAAGAGAAAAGAGGAAAAAA
Organism: Aotus nancymaae; assembly: GCF_030222135.1. Taxonomy (NCBI): domain Eukaryota; kingdom Metazoa; phylum Chordata; class Mammalia; order Primates; family Aotidae; genus Aotus; species Aotus nancymaae. The sequence goes on along the minus strand of NW_026988431.1, from coordinate 53,200,826 downwards.
AAATCCGTAATAAGTAACCATCAAGGCTGACTGCCAGGCAGCCATTTAGTTTTATGGTGGAGAGAAAATTGTATCTGAATATGTTCAGGCCAAATGCTGCTAGCTACTTTATAGAAGTAGCCTGTTTTTACTCCAGTCTATTATAATGGAAGAATAGGTATAGGCAAGTGAAAAAAGATTTACCTCTTATTTTCAGCAAAATAGCTAAGATGAAAAAAGTCAACAAAAAGTTTACACATTAAAAATAGTATATTGTTTTTTCTCTAAATATCTTAGTGATTCTCATTTTCTAAGTGAATACAGGTGAGCCTTAAAAATCTGGGATAAAACTTACTAATGAGAGTATTATATTCACCAAAAGCCTCAACATAATTACAAAAAGTAGACAATTTAATAACAGAGCACAAGATAAAACAGCATATTTGAAAATCTACTTGTTAAGGCCTAATTTTATTTGTATACAGCATTTTTCCATACTTTTGACAATCTATTAGCACAATGATTATCAAATATAAAGTAAAACTGTTACCCAAAAGTTATTTTCCATAACATTCATTATATTATGTATGAATCAGTATATAGATGAAAATATGTAGATATTTATATGAAATATTTTATTCTGCTTTCAAATGTTAGTTCTCTCTAAACGTTTGCAGCAATAGTTTAAGTTTTAGACAGGATTAAAGCCTGGAAAAATGTCCAAACCTTTAGATTACAACAGGATGAACATTAGTCACTGAGGAAGCCAAGAGTCTTATTCAAAGTTTGTATCTATGTAGGGTTTAACAACAGTGGCAGTACTGACACTTTGGGCTGGATATTCTTTGTTGTGTGGAGAGCTATGCTAGGCATTATACAATGCCTTAATAGCATCACTCACTTTCACCAACTGGACACCAAACTGTCTCCAGACATTGCTGAATATCGTATGAACAAGAGCGCAGAATTACTGCCAGTTGAGAACCACTGATCTAGAGGCTGCAGTTTGTTTTTTCATTCATTTATTATTTTTTTGAGACAGGGTCTCACTCTGTCACCTAGGCTGGAGTACAGTGGCGCACTCTCAGCTCACTGCAGCCTTAACTTCCAGGCTCAAGCAATCCGCTTACATCAGCATCTCAAGTAGCTGGGACTACAGGTACACACCACCACACCCAGCAAATCTTTAAAAAAAATTTTTTTGTACAGATGGTGGACCCCCTATGTTGCCCAGGCTGGTCTCGAGCTCCTGGGCTCAAGCCATCCTTTTGCCTCAACCTTCCAAAATGCTGGGATAAAGGGCATGAACCACCATGCCTAGTCTAGAAGTTACAGTTTAACTCCTGTGGGTTAGTGTTTATAATCCAAATAACAAACAATATCTGACAACTAATATTCTGCCCTATTCAAGGTGAATGTGAACACTTATTTTAAGAAAATGAAAAACCATCCCAAGAGAACTTATATTTGAGACAAATGGCCATAAAGTATTATTTAAGTACACATTTTTCAGACAGCTAAAAGTTAGGATTCAGTATGATAGTTTACACTGATAAAAATCTTCTGGCCAGGCGCGGGGCAGAGGCGGGTGAATCATGAGGTCAGGAGTTTGAGACCAGCCTGGCCAACATGGTGGAACGCTGTCTCTACTAAAAATACAAAAAATTAGCTGGGTATGGTGGTGGGCACCTGTAATCCCAGCTACTCGGGAGGCTGAGACAGGAAAATCGTTTGAACTCAGGAGGCGGAGGTTGCAGTGAGACGAGAACAAACCACTGCATTCCAGCCTGGGTGACAGTGTGAGCGAGACTCCATCTCAACAAAAAAGACAAAATATATATTCCTTAAAAACATCCTATTTCTCCTAGCAAATTACTTATTGAAGAGACAGAGTACAGCTATTAAGAAACAGCTTAGTTTTGGGTAATTAACAATGGTTGCTTATTTTTGGTTGTTCCTCTCTCCAAATAAAATGAAAGATACAGCTATGATTTCCTCTTACTCTAATAAAGTTGACCAGTTTTTTTTTTTAAACGTCAAGATAGGATATTTACAAAGCAAATCAGTTCCATCTTAAATCCCACATAACATTCAGTCTTAAGACTGCCTTTTCTTGTCCTTTGACTATTAAGACTACTGTGGTATTCCAATGATAACCTGGGACTTTTCTTGTTGCTCTGTTCTTTCCAGGTCCTTTGCCTGCCCTACCACTTGCTACCATTTCCTTTCTTCCTTCTTTTTCCATTTGTGCTATCTCTTACGTAATCTGTGGAATGACAGTCTGCACCTAAAGGACTCTTCCTTATTTCTTTAGAAAACTTAGCAAACTCATGTAAAATTATAGAATATGGTTTTAATGTAGGGCAACAAACTCAATATATTTCAGAAAAAATTTTAAAATATCAACCTGCATTTAAAGTCATATCAAGGCTCAATTCAAATCACAAATCATGATTAGCATAATTACACACAAGAGATGTTTCAAGTTGCTATGATACTATTATCTGAAGCTGACAAAGTTTCATATGCTCCCAGTGCTATCTCTTCTTGCTATAGCTTAAAGCATTTGAAACAAGGTCGTGAACGTTTTTTCACCCTCACTGTTATTTACTACAAACTTCCTATATTTTAAATTACATTCCTACTGTATTATTAAGCAACTGTGGAAAAGGTAAAGTATGGCTTTTAGGAGTCACACAAAAAGAGCAAACATGCTTTAAGAGTGCATTTACCATATCAAGGGCTTAAATCATAATTTGTGGAAGACTTTGTTGAGTGGCACACAAGGATATTATGATCCAGTTTTACCACTCTTTGAGAATCTAATTTACAGAAATACAGCTTAAAAATCTAAGAGGAATGAATAGGTTATGATGCCCTTTATCCTTACTCAAATGTAATCCAAATTTTAGCATGCATAAACTACAGAAAACTCAAATAGTACATAGCTATAACAAAGTTTTGTTTTCCTAGTAAGGCCTCAATTATTCTTTCATTTTTACTTACAATTACGATGAAGGAAGGCTTCAATGAATCTTATGGCAAATATGGGTGTTTGCATAAAAATTAAATGGCCTAAAATTACTGGACTTCAAGTTTTTTATTTTGATCATCTTTTTATTTTCTGCATCTTTTACTATACTCTACTACAAATTATTGTTATTTATCTTCCTCTAATACATTTTACTCTAATTTGATATTTGTAAGCTACCAGAGGCCAAGAAACTAAATCACCAAGGTTAGTATCTTTCAAAATACGCTCATAAACAGAAAGAGTAATTTGTTAGTAGTTGAACTTCTTGATGTCTACTTCTGGTTGGTTGGAGGTAGCTCCCTTCCTGCTCCCCACCTCCCTCAACAGTTGGGGATACTGAATTAGACACCTTTGGAAAACTGAGGTATTACTGAAAAAACTAAAAGTTTCTTTAGATATTATAGTATAGGCTCATTTCTACAGACTAAGAGACTGGAATTCAAGTAGTTTACAAGATAAGCTTAGGAGTACATTGGAGAAGTGCATTGGTAAAAAGAAGAGATGGCCAGGCAGCAACTCAGACCTAGGTTAATTATATCTCCAAATTACATTTTTTAAAAAACCTTGGTTATTAGGCCGGGTGCTATGGCTCACCCCTGTAATCCCAGCACTTTGGGAGGCCAAGGTGGGTGGGTCACAAGGTCAGGAGTTTGAGACCAGCCTGACCAACATGGTGAAATCCCATCTCTACTAAAAATGCAAAAATTAGAGCCAGGCATGGTGGCGTGTGCCTGTAGTCCCAGCTATTCAGGAGGTTGAGGCAGGAGAACTGCTTGAACCCGGGAGGCAGAGGCTGCAGTGAGCTGAGATCATGCCACACTGCACTCCAGCCTGGGTGATAGAGCAAGACTCTGTCTCAAAATCTCGGCTCACTGCAACCTCTGCCTCCTGGGTTCAAGCAGTCCTCCCACCTCAGCCTCCTGAGTAGCTGGGACCATAGGTGTGTGTCACCACACCCAACTAATTTTTGTATTTTCTATAGTCAGGGTTTCACCATGTTGCCTAGGCTGGTCTCGAACTCCTAGGACCAAGTGATCTGCCTGCCGGACCTCCCAAAGTGCTGAGATTACAAGCATGAGCTACCACACCCAGCCCGGTTCTTGTTTCAAACTTTAGATTTTGTAATATGAAAACAAGAGCATATGAAGTTGAAAATTTTGACAAAATTAAAGTTGTGCTAATAGTTGTAGCATTTGAGTTTACAAAAATATTCCTAAGGCAGCAATCATTAATACAACTTTTTAGTTTTAAAAGCATTAACCATTCTTCTAACCTTGAATGGAGCAAAAGCACCCCTAATTTATAAGTCATAGTTAACCAAGAAATGCTTATACAGAGCTAATGAAACTCTCATTGTATGGACTTATAGTTATTACAATGGGACAAAGGCTCCCAAAGAAGGTATATACAAAAGGAAATGTATAATTATAAAAAAAATACAATGGTTAATCATAATCTAAAACTTTTTGAGGGCAAGCATGTGTCTTTAAGGATAAGAAACAAGGTTTAGCCATCTTTATATTATATATAGCATCTTAGCATAGTGCCCTTAACAGGAATTCATTTGAATGGCCAATTAATGAAATTTTTAATGGATGCAAGTAATTAATAAAAATGCCTTCTTGAAAAATTTGCTAAACCAATATATTAACACTGAAAAATTTTAAACTTCTAAACATTTGGTTCTTTTTAATCTTAAAAATAAATTGTTTCTTTTACTAAATTTAGATTACCTTGGCTGTTAATCACTATTACTGGCCAAATAGTATTTTATTTCAAGTAATCCTTTAGGTCTTGGATGTTGACACTATGATGTTGTTTCCAATTTCTCAGCCTCCCAAATCAGTTTTTAAGATAGATGTTATCCAGTAGGAGAGAAGGTAATAAAAAACACATTTTTACTTACCTTCAAATGCTGTAAATTGCCAGTTAAGAGTCTGAGATTTTCATAAGTAACTAAACATAGAAACCACTGCCACTTTCCCTCAAAGTTTTAACTGGGTACTATTGGTTCTACCCTAGCCCAATCTCTGTTTCTTCTTCCTAATAGGTGAGTTCCTAAGGTCCTTATCTGTACATTTAATTGAGTCAAACTGAATCTGTTAACTTGGAACATTTACCTTGGTATTATTTGAGAAGAAATGTTTTAAATAATTGTAAAGATCACATAAAAAGGTTCCGATTATCATGTGGATGAATGGCTTTAGCATCTCATATACTTTAGAAGCATACATTTAATATAAATTTGACAATTTATAAATTATTTACTCCCTTGGGACATTACGTTAGCCTCCTTTATTACTGAATTATGTACAGAGATGCAGCACAGAGAAAAAAACTATCCTTAAGAGGGTTAAAATGCAGTGTACTTGATGAATCTTTGCATAAATGTAAAACTTTGATTATCCCAGGATGACTGCTGTTTAGAAGAATAAACAAAAGATAAACATAATTTCCTACAAATTGGTATCATCAAATTTAGTATTATATAGGGACATAACTTTTTATCCATAATTAATCAAACCAAGTCCCAGAATATAAAAGACAAGGAAACAGTTCAATTTGATTTTAAAGACACACAAAATGCTTTAATGCCACTCTATAAATTCAGATCTTGTTTAGAAATATATCTGCAATTAATTTCCTCAACATTCATTTTAAATAAGTTTAGATTGAAGTATTGCAAATGTACTGTGCCTGGTAATAAAAAATACTAAAAAAGGTTATCCTAGAATGATATTGATTTACCTTGTGTGCTATGAATGTCTAAAAGTAATAATTTTTAAAAACAATTGAATAAAGACTAAAATGGAAACAGAGGCTAACATTTTATGTTTGTTACTAGGAACATCCATAACAAAACTTTTAGTATAAAATCAAAATTCCCTACTTATTTCAGTCATTTCTGCATCACAAGATAGTTTTTTGCTTTTATTATTATGCTTTGGTGATTCTGGATACAACACAGGAAGAGAAGATATCCTCGAATCAAACAGGAACTTGACAAGCCATGGTTTTATCCTAATTTTTTTTTTTTTTTTTGAAAAATTCTGAATTTTGAGGAAAGGAAAAAAAAGATACAGGATTTTTCTTAACAAGCCATGCTGGTAGAATATACTTTTACTTAAAAGAATATAGGTTTCTAATAAAAATAAACTCGGCACCAGGTACTTAATTTTTACATCTCTTTAAAAGGACTTGTTCTCTAACAGCTGTGATACTTAAGAATATCAAAATTTTTCTTTCAGTAATAATGGCTCCACCAAGTTTAAGTCATTTTGAACAAAATAAAAGCCAATTTGAGTAAAGGTTCAGTTAACCATTCAAAGTGTTACAAAGATTCAATTAATTAGGTGCTCAGGTAAATCAAACACTAAGTGTACAGATTTTTTCATTTTTGGGGTTATATAACAGGAGAGATAAGAATAAGAACAAAAACAAAGGAAAAGCATCGACTATTAAAATATAATACATTTAAAATGTTACCTTAAAGGGAAATACAAACTATTGATAAATAGTTGCTATATCCCTGTCACACTAAAGCAGCACAGTAATATTGGTGTTTAATATATATTTCACTACGCCAATATTTACGTGCTGCTAGAGTGGAACAAGAATGTCAGTTCGTCCAAACATAAAATGTACATCTGATGATGAAAACATAGTTTTGAATGAATTTCCTTAAATTTCTAGAGCAGCAAATAATGATTCGCATCTTGACTGTAGTATGTAAACCATGATGTGCTGCTACAGTACTTTAAGGCCTCAAAAACACAGGATTCATCCAGCCTAGCTTTCTAGAAAAAAAAGTAACAAGAACAAGAGAATCTCTGAAGTCTTTAATAAACTTACCTGTAAAATTAAAAATCTATTATGGTCCAAGTCAATTCCATGGCTTCGAAGAAGATTTCCAACATCCTTAAATGTCTTTTTCTTTCCACTTATGTGATAGACAGAAGTATTATCTCTGTAGGCCGTTCTGGATACATAGAAATTACTGTTAGGAATGACTTCATAATCATCCCCTTCCTGTTTTGAGGAAAAACAAAGCCAGAAAACAACTGTTGGTATTAAGTCACAGGCCTACTTCAAAATTTACTCATTTCATATTGAAACTAATTCTATGGATTAAAAACTTTGATTGAACACATAAACTGCCAGTAGTTCTCAATAATAACCCAGCTTAGCAAAGAAGTGATACTTTTCCATGTTGTTTGGGCCCTTTCTCATAGATCACAAAAACCAAGAAGCCAAACCAACCAGCCAACAACAAAAAACCCACCTCTAAACAAGCCTAAAAACATATTTGACTGAGTAGAGCTGGTTAAGGTAGATAAGATTTCCACCATATCCAAAACCCACACAAATTATTAACATGTTGACAGATTTAAAAAGCTGCAGCTTTTCAAATGATGATTCAAATAAAAAGAAAGGAAGGTAGTAACCAGGTGATATGATTTAGTTTTTTTGTGTGGGAGGGTAAAGAGTGTGCCATTAATTTAAAGTAAAAAGAATCACAAAGAAATAACTAAATTCCCCAGATTTTCTTTTAAACAAACAGACTTTTTTTAAAAATCAAATGCAAATCTACTTTAATATTAACATTCACTTTCCCTTACCCTTAAAAGTTCTGTCATACTGAAGCAATGGCTTCTAAAATTTAGATAAATCAAATGTAATTAATAGGCAATGAAATAAAATTCCTGGCAATCTATTTTCCAACCCAACTTGTACAATAGAAAGCACAAAAGAAACCAAATTAAAATAGGTGATTCTGTGCAATTAATGCACTTTATATTTAAAAAAAGGAAAACAAAATTCAAAAACCAAATCACCTCCCAATTTCATTATGTAGTTTTCTGTATTTTTAGAAAAATAGTCATATAGTTTCGAGTCATTTTTGAACAATTTCCATATTACTAAACAGAAGAGAAAAAGTATCAACAGAACTATGTAAATAATCTAGACACTTTACCTATTATTGTCTCTATTTCTAGAAAACAAACATTAGCTTGCCCTTCCCCAATTTCAAAAGGACTTAATCACAGTAGTAGTCAAACCGAGGCAAAGCTCTTTCATATCACAGATACTCAGGGGCCACTAACATTAAAGTTAAAACACATTAAAATAATGAAGACAGTAAAACCAGCCAACTGCTACATTTTCAAGTTTAGCTAATTTGTTTTAAAGCAACGAAAATATCGCTTTAAAAATGAACCCAGTGTTTACAGTAAAATAATGCCTATATTGTACTCAGGATCCTAAAACTATTCAATGCTTTTATTCCTTAAAGGATTACTATGAACTATTTGTAATTCATTTCTTTAGCTAAAAAAATTAGTATTTTAACAGGCATCACCACTCCCCAAAAATAAAATATGGTCATAGCGGTATGAAACCAATACTTTTGTGCTATAATTACATACAGATTTCTTAAAGCCGAAATAAGCCAAAAATAATAAAATATACAATGCATCTAAGTCCATTTTCCTTACTTGAACTTGCCAATAACTAAACAGTAAAAATCCCTTACCTTATCAATTATCTTTTGAAAATGAACTTCTACTGTACAACTCTGAATGTCCTTGTGTTCATCAGAATTATGTATTAATACTGAGAGTTTTTTAGATCTTATTTTTTGTGCTCGATAGCCAAACACAAAAAGCATAGAATCAATAACGTTGGATTTGCCACTGCCATTTGGCCCAATAATACAGGAAAAGCGCTGCATAAAAAAACAAAACCAAAAACACGCAAAGGCATAAGGTCATGCTAATACTACTGATTTTAACTTAAACTGTTAGATTGTTTTATTTGTAGTAAAACTACAAGTATTTAAAAGTCATTTCTAATCACAGGCAAACAACTGGAGTTTTCTTACATTATGTTCTCTCTTACAAGCTTCAACATTCAGTAAGAATGCTATAATGCTAACGCAGACTTTTTAGAAAACTCATTGTAATAAATTACCTAACGGTTCCAATAAAGGATTTATTCAGGAAAAAAATTATCTAAAGGAAAATACTCTTTCAAACAAAAACACACCAACTCCATTCAATGGAAAACTTTATAGCAGAGGTGCCAAAGATAACCAGATAAACAAAAGATAATTTCAGTTGTTAAAATCACATGAACAGATCGTGTGTGTGAGACAGACAGACACAGAGACAGAATGAATATGACTATCAGTATAGAGAGGATAGTTAAAAAACTGAAACACCTTGTTAAGACGTATTATCCTGCAATAGTTATTTAAAAGTTATAAAATAGTTATTTCCATACAAATACCTTATGGAAAGGTCCCAGAATTTTCTCCCCAGCATAGGATTTGAAGTTCTGGTTTACAATATGAGTTATCATAAGCCGAGGAGCTCCAGCTTCATTAGTCATTGCTGGAGGTGGGGGAGGAGGAATGCTATTCAAAATCTCTTCTAAACTTCTATTATCAAGTTCCTCACTTGCAGTCTCTAAGTCAGTGAAGGAAAGAAAAAGGAAGGCAAAGAGGGGGAAAAGCCTACATTAGTGAAATTAGTTTGGAGAACTACTGACCGCCCATCTTTAAAGTAGGGGATTGAGGGATGCTGTTTATGAAACTCAGCAGTCTATATTTTCCACTTAGATATGTTATTGTCTTAAACTCACAGGGGTGAGAATCTAAACCTTCAGGTTGGTTTCCATTAAAAAAGAAATTCTTGAAAGAAATGCCACCAGTCACAAAATTCTATATACCTATACCTCCTAAGAGTCAAAACACTACATCATAGAGCAACTCTGGGAAAACTGTAACAAGCTGATTTCCTGCTATCCTAAACAGGAGGTTAATCCTAAGGCTCTAGATCCAATTCTCCGTACCGCTACCGCTGAGCACCTGGAACCTTCATTTTGGAAACACATGAACTTCGGGGGCATTGCCATAGCGGTTTCATCATGTCACCTAACTCCTGGATTCACAAACGCTACAGTGGTTTCAAATAAATCATCGTCTTCTCTTTAAAGGCAATCTAAGACCACGGAGGTGAGGTTAGGGTCCAGCAACTTTTCATCATGCTCACATAGTCATATTGATTTTCTCTGGAAAAAAAGTCCACTTGCTCTAGACTGACCGTCTCGATTTTAGCAGAATTACAATAAAGATGTACCATTCCAAAAGGTCACAAAAATTCACGACTAAACCTATTTGCTTGCCCCCATCGCTTCCAACGCCGTTACACCAAAATTGCACAGGAGTCCTATCTCAAAGTCACCAAATGACTTTCCTGAGCTGTTCTACGGGACAAACACCGGACCTTTAGACGTCAACCCCGCAGCCTCTTGCCCGCGCTCAATAACCTCAGCCAACCTCTGGCTGGGCGCGTACGCCTGCCAGTCCCCCTGCGCGCGTTCCTGCCGAGTCGCGACGGGTCACTCACCTGCGGTGGTAGGTGGGCTCTCCGCGCGGCCGGACGGCGGCTCGGGCTCCGTGTCGCTGCTGGCGCCGTCAGGGGACGGCGGCGGCCCTCCCTCTTTGCGCCGGGCCGTGGAGAGCTGGGTGCCTTTACGAGGCATGGTCGCTGGAGCCAGGGGAGAGCCGGGAGCAAGTCAGCCCGCGAGCCGCTGCACCGCCCGTCCCACCCGGGGAAACCTCGGTCCCCCGGCTTCCGAGAGCCCCGTTTAACACCCAGCTCAGCGGGACTTCGTTGAAGGCGCCACCGAAAGACGCAAGTGGCAAGAAGGCAGGACTGGTTTCTTAACAAGACCTACGTAAGTGGGAAAACCTAGACGTGCCTGAGGATCAATCAATAATTGAGCAACTGCTTAGGTTTTTTTTTTTTTAAGGCCCTCCAACCGTCTGCCCACAGTACAAGCGTGTAATACTCGCTAACGTATTTCTAACGGAAGAACTCCAATACGCCGGCATTTCCTGACATTCCCACGCTCTCGGGGCCCGGGATGCAAGCGATCCGACTTGCAGAAGGCGAGTTCGTGTCAGGGTCAGGATCCAGTGGCGAACAACTCTCTAGAGCAGTGAGGACTAACCAGCGACTCGCCGCCTGCTTTCCTCTGCCCGCCCTTTAGCTCCTGGCGCCGTGGACGGCCCGGGGCATAACGAGGTCTCCCTCCTCTCCGCAGTCCGAACCGCGAAGGGCGAAGGCTGGGACCAACCACTAGCAACTTCAAGTCGGACACTGGCAGCGCCTGCTCACTAATTTTGGGGTGGCAGGAGTTCGTCTCTCCTGCTCCCCGGGCGGAGTCCCTCCCGTTGGACCATGAAAGGTCACCAGCGAAGGCTTAGACCCGGTAACTAGTCCCTTGGCAGAAGACAGAGGGTTAGGGGGAGACGCCCTTTCCCAGATAGAGACCAGTATTTTTTTAGAACAGATCTGCGAGGCTCGGAGCCTCCCCGAGAGACGTTTGAGTATCTCGGAAAAGTGGCGCCCGGGAACAGCGGGCGGGAGCCCAGGCGGCTGGGGAGCGGCCGAGGGGGGAGGGGTGACAGCAAGCGAAATCTCCCAGCGGCAGCCTCAGCCCGGACTTCGCTGCTCCGGCTCAAGGCCTCTATTTTCTAGGCGCCCGCGGACAAGACAGGAAGTAAGAGCGTGACAACCTGACCAGGAAGAGAAGTACTTTACCTGCGGGACAGTCCACTCAGACCAAGGCTGGAGACGGTTGTGTAGTACCCCCACCTCTCCCCGCTCCTACCGGTGTTTCGGCTCCGGGTCCTTCACTCGAAAATGGCGCCTAAAATACAAACTCGAACGGAAATTCGTTACAAATGCGCGCAATGATTTCTGGGATCCACTAATTTGAAAAAAAGTGCGGCGATTATCACCGCCATCTTATGGTCGTTCCTGCGCATGCGCGAACTCCTGGCGGGACCTAGGCGATGGAAGTTTATGCTAAGTGAAAACAGCGAAGGATTGTTTTCTTTATGGTCTACAGTAGCGGCACTATTATTAAAAACATTTGGAAAAACAACCTGGCAAGTTTTGGAAAAGATTTTTAAAAATGGGTAGGGTTTTGCTCACAGCAGGAGGCGGGGCTCAGGGGTCCAGAAACGCCTCTTCAGAAGAAAGCGGGCTCCCTGAGAGGCGGGGTCTCGGCCCCATTCGGATGACGTGCACGTAGAAGTATCGCGGGAAGACGAAGGGAGCGTAACTCTTAGAAGTCACTATGGTGACGGGGAGATCCGGAGGCTTCTTGGTAACTGGTACCAACTATTTGTAAGCACTCGCCACCGCTTTCCTGGAACTTAAGGTAAATCTCATCAACTCTGGACGTGGTGAGAAAAGAGTTTGGAAGTTGTAGCCGTCACTGGATCCCCATCTTTCCTGTTTTGAAGGTGTGTGCTTCGTGGAGCATCATTTTCTGTCTTCCCTGGCGGCAGCGGGGCTCTGGGTGTAGCTTTTGGGATGCGAAGGAGGAAGCCCCTGAGTTTGAAGGGAGTAGAGAGACAATTAGGGGAAGACCTGGATTAGTGATAGCTTAGTCCACATGTGAGTAGCACAATAACGATTTTCGAGTTACTGGTTTTAGATCATTGGTGTTACTAGTGAAAGGTTTCGGACTTTTAAAATAATTTTACTAAAAGGCTCTGTAATGGAAAAAAACCGACTTACAAGTGTTCTATTTTTATGAGGGTGTATTATCGATCAGCAAATATTCCTTAAGTAGCTTTTGTATATATTGCACTGGATAAGGCATGATTAGGATTAGTAAGCAAGTTTGGCAATTACTGTTTCCTGAGAAGTTAGTTTTAGTGGGTTTTTAACCTGGCGTCTGTGGTTCTGGTGGTAAGTGATTGGGCTTCAGAGTTCATAACTCCCCGAAAATTGTATACATAATTCTATGTGCATTTTTCTGGAGAGTTAGTGAAAGAACTACCAGCTCATTTGATTATCTCCAGTATTTATGCAACAACTTTTAAGTACTTGACATTAAGAACTAACCTCCTTTTTTTCTTTCTTTAACTTTTGCTTACTTAGGGTCTGGCATATTAAAGCATCAATAAATCTGCTTTTTGAATGAATTTACATGATCATTTTAAATATATTATGGTTCTTCCATCGAAGAGCATGAAGTCAGGTTCAGTGATTCTCAAAAATGGGTGGAGAGCCACCCTCTGCCAACCAATTGTAAGAATTCGGTGAGGTTAGGAGACTGAGGTGTTTTGAATAAGCATAGACTCAATATCACGATATATCTTTATGTTCAAAGTTAAAAAATAATTGTTGTTTTCTCATAAAACAAACTATAGAAAGTAATGCTCAATGAAAAAAAGTTTTTTGTCTGGTAAGCATACCAAGAAGATACAGGGATCATCTCTGAGGGCTTCTGGAAGTTTTGCATTTCCAAAGGTTGTAGAATACGACAAAGCCTGAGTTAGAGATGTATCAACTATGAAAAAAATAAAGAATAGACCAAATCGAGTGGTGTGCTCAAACAGCACGATGTAGTGGAAAAATGTAATATAGAAAACAAGAGTCCCAAGTTCCATCATTTTTGAGGTATATGCTTGACAGTTTCCTCACTTTGTCAATCTTGAGAGTATTTATTTATGAAACCAGCGTATAATACCTGTCTCATCGTACTGTTTATGATTATTCATCTAGCACACACTCCATAAAGATTTGATTTTGCTGTGTTTGTGACATTGAACTTATTAGGGTGTGCTAAGGATGAATAAGGGATATCAAGTTAGAGGAAGTGTAGCTTTTGAAGGATCTTGAAAACCAAATCAAGGATGTTAGATATGATATGGAGGAAACAGCTTTTAGAACAATTCTGAGCCGAGGAATGACTTGGTAAATATAGGAAGAATGATTAACAGTAGTTATGTGGAATGTGTTAAAGGGGAAGGAAACTGAGATCAGTCTAGGCTTTAGTTAAGATTGTTACTAGATAACAGTAAGTGAGAAGTGCCTACAAAGTAGGATGGAAAAAAATCTGAAGTCATTTCGGGAGAAAAATCTATAGCTTTTGTAGATTGTGATGGTTCAGTGTATAAACCCTTGAAGTCTGTCATATACTATTTTTTGTGAATCCTTGAATTATTGATAAGGGTATAGGAAGAATGATAATACACAGAAATATAGTTTTGATGAATAAACTGACTGATGGCCTTAAATTTAATTGAACCTAACCATTGCCCACGCAGCAGAAATATTTTCAAAAGTGGCATAAACCAGGTTGTATAATGAGAAAACATAAACAGCTTCAGAGTAGAGTTAAATCTGGAGATGTATACATATAAGACATTGAGAATAAGCATAATTTTTTTTTCTTTTATTTATTTATTTTTTAAGGTGGAGTTTCACCCTGATGGCCAGGCTGGTCTTGGACTCCTGACCTCAGGTGATCCACCCACCTCGGCCTCCCAAAGTGCTAGGATTACAGGTGTGAGCCACCGCGCCCGGCTGAGAATAAGCATAATTTTTGAGACGATACTAGGGTCACAAGAAATAAAGCCTTTTGGTTGATTGTTGCCAATATTTTTGACATGTCTCATGAAATTAACAGAGTTTAATTACAAAGAAAAGCTGGTCTACCTGGAAAACAGTGGTTTACAATCATTTTGAAAAGTATTAATATAACCAGGTCTTATCTTTCTAGTCTAAAATGATCTGCCAGTAATCTTTACCTGCAACTTCAGGCAGTCTTAGAAAGAAAACCTCACTTTTTACATTAGAAAAGTAAAATTATACCTCACATGAAGAAATAAGAAAAAGTTCAAAGAGAAAAATTGGAATTAGAATTAAAGTCTTCAGTTCTTGAAGTGCAAGCTTTTGTCATCATTTTAATAATATGTGTTTTATTTGCTTTCTAATGTCATAACATTTCAGAAAGGCTGAAATTAGATTTATAAGTAAAATTTTAAAAGATTAAGTTTATAATTGTAAATATTTAGATAAATTAGATATTAACTAATAAATCAAAGTAAATATGAATTTAAGTATTGTATATTTAGAGAATATTGTTCAAGATTATAATAAATTAGATATAGACATAGTACAGATGGAAGTGAATATTCCTCCTGATAATATAAACCCCTTGGTGTATTAATATTACTGAAACACATTTAACTTATCATCAAAAATCCAGGAAGCTAGAAGGCAGAACGGCTCTTTTTTGCAAATATCATTTTGAAAGATAAGTATGTTTTTATTTCTGTAGGTTGGAATTCTGGAAAGATCTATTCAACAAGCAGTAGAGGTAGAGAGTATGGCTTAGGAGAGACAATAAAATGGATAGTGTTACAAGAATAACTGGAACACTAAAAATAGGTTAGGTTTTTAAGATTGTAAGTAGAGAGAAGCTAGCATCAGACCAAGGATATTGAGAAAAATGTTCATTTTTAGAATGTAAGAAGAGGAAGTAATTACAGTAATGTCTAGGGTAGGACCCTCTTGATTACAAGTGACAGAAAACTCAATCCAAATTGTCTTGAAAAAAATATTGTCTCCTATTACTAAAAGGTCAGGTGACTGTAACTGGATTAAGGGTTCAAATAAAGACACAAGGATTTGGTTTCTTTCCTCACTTCGAATTCCATTGTCTTGGCATTATTTTCAGGTTCCATATGATGGATGGCCTCTAGCACCTTTAGGCTCTCCTTTGCTGTGGTAAGATAGCTACAGAAACTCCAGCCACATATCTTCTAAAATTAAAATCCAAGAGGAATGAGAGTTTCTCTTCCCCAGCATTGATTTGAATAAAAGTCCTGGGCCACCTGTGAAACAGTCTGTGCAAAGGGAATGGAATGCTCTAATTGGCTTAAGTCTGGGCCTCATGCCACATAGGCTAACAGTGAGGAAGTGGTTGTTCCAAAGAGAAATTCTTTTTAGGTAGGAAAAGAGTGAATATATATGTGCAGGGTGAAAAAACAATTTTCACTGGAAATACTAACATTTATTAAGTGCTTACTATGTATTGGGTACTCTACTGGACACTTTACATACTTTATCTCATTTAATAATTATAACTAACTTGCCAAGTAGGCATTATTTTCCTCATTTACATAAGAAAACAAAGTATAGTATCTTCAGGAAGATAAGCCAGGTGAATGTTTCAATAAGAAGGGATTCAAGTGTGGAGAATGGTGATCTTATAAAATTATTATTTATTAGGGTTTTATAGAAATGCAGAAATGTATAAAAAAGGGTCATAATCCTACAGTTACATAATCCTGTATTAAATATATAATGGATTGATTTAAAAATACTGTGAGCATTGTTAAAAACTTCAAACAGTACAGATACATATAAAATTAGAATTTAAAGCTTTTCTTCTCATTCCAGTGCTCCTGTCCTCCCAGAGGTCTCCATTATTAAGTGTCTTGCATATCTTCCCAGAAAAATGTTTTGGTATCCACCAGCTTAAATATATATCTCACTTTTTATTTTCACAAAAGGGATTGAATTCTATAATACAGCTGTATACCTTGTTTTTGTCATTTAACATGGATGTCTTTTTATATCAACATGTATGGATTCATCTCATTTTAAAAATAGTTTTAAAACACAACATTCAATTATATCAGTTATGTGATTTAAAAAAATGCTAGTTGAATTAAACATGTGTATTAAAGGTGACTACATATTTTTAAGTTTGTGAATCACATGGTTTATTGGTTAGAATTTATTAGACCACCCCACAGAAGAATTATAATTATAGCCAATAAGAATAATATTGAAGTATGGCTATTAATCATAGCTAGAATTGCAAGGAAACATAAATACCACAGCGTACACATACACTTTAGCAAATGCATACAGGAATTGGGATGGGGTGGAAGATAGAGGTCTTTTCTAATTAAACGATGCTTGTCCAACCCACAGCCCACAGGCCACATGCGGTCCAGGACAGCTTTGAATGCTGCCCAACACAAATTTGTAAACTTTCTTAAAACATTATGAGATTTTTTTGTGATTTTTTTTTTTTCTTTAGCTCATCAGCTATCATTAATGTTAGTATATCTTCTGTGTGGTCCAAGGCGATTCTTCCAGTGTGGCTCAGGGAAGCCAAAAGATTGGACACCCTTGATGAACTATACTGCCGTACTGTTTCCTGTGGTTAAGTCTTTGAGGCTGCGCCTGGAAATGGTGGGCCTGCCTCTCTTTCTTTTCTATCATACAAGAGATCTCCTCTCAAGTCTTCAAGTTTTATGATGGCACCAATCTGTAAAAGACTTACCTTTCTCCTTTCTCTACTCTCACAGGAGTTTGGTCAGAGCTGTCAATTTAGGGTACTGTTGATAAAAACTGTACTTCTTTTAATAGGACCTTGGATAGTAATAAGCCAGCCTGCTGTCTCTATTAACTAGAATGCAAGTGACTCAAAGAAAACTTGGTATAAATATGCTTGTGATCTAGCTCTTGAATTTCTTATCTATCCTTCACATTTTTGTTCACTACTCAAGATTTTTCTGCCACTTCTTACCTATAGGTATATTCTTGTTGACAAGTCATGGCCTCCCTCTTTATCACCTAAAATTTTTCTTATTGTTAGTGCTTTACCTCTTAGTTTTATTTCCTAAATCTAATTCTTTTTTCTCTTTTTCAAAAAAAAATCTTTTTTTTTAAGTGTATAGTTCAGTGGCATTAAGTATATCCACAGTTGTGCCACTATCACATCCATTCATTCATCCATCTAGCCACAGAACTCTTTTCATCTTACAGAACTGAAAGTGTACCTATTGAACAATAACTTCCTATTCCTCCTTCTCCTAGCCCCTGGCAGCCATCATCCTACTCTTTATTTCTGTAAATTTGACTACTCTAGATAACTTATATAAGTGAAATCATACAGTATTTGTCTTTTTGTGACTGGCTATTTTCAATTAGCATAATGCTTACTTAGGTCTAATTCTTCATTATATTTTCTTGATTCTAACTCTGTTCCATGTTATAAACACACATATCCACACAGAGATGTAAAATCTATGAACATTTAAATTTCTAATTTTTGGTAGTACTTACAGAGCTCTGTAATGAACACATTTGTATATACAGACAGTCTCAGACTATGATGATTTGACATGATTTTTATTGACTTTATGATGGTGTGAAAGGGATGTACTTTACAGTGGAAACAGTACCTCAGATTTTGACTTTTGATCTTTTATTGGGCTAGCAATACATGACATGATGCTCTCTTGGGATGCTTGGCAGTGGGCAGCCTGCTGCAACTCCTAGTCAGCCTCATGATCATAAGGGTAAACAACTGATAAGCTACAGTATACAACTGTAGCTAATGTAAGTGTTCTAAGCATATTTAAGGTAGACTAGACTAAGCTATGATGTTTGATATGTTGGGTGTGTTAAATGTGTTTTTGACTTAATGATATTTTCAACTTATGATGGGTTTATTGGATGTAACCACTTTGTAAATTGTTGAGGAGCATCTGTGTTTCTTGGTATACGTTCATATGTGTAGGGTGAATTCCTATGACTAGGAATTCTTCCCAGAGTATATTCCTTATATGATACCACCTCCTTTGCATCAGTAGCTTCCAGTTCAAAATATAGCTCAGATTGTAGATTTGGCAGAGCCTAAGTTTTATTAATATTTACCTGTGTTTTAGCTATAAGGAAGGCTAGAGGAAATAATTCATTTTGTATAATGGGAAGAAGGACTCATAAGACAGGAATTCCCCAAACATAGGAAATGTAGCACCAGTTTACCTACTGTTCAATAATGTACAGAAGTATCTGTTTCTCTCTACCGGCCAACTGGGTTTTGAGTATGTTGCATTTGGCCACTTGGAGAACAGAACAATGTATCTGGTTGTTTTAATTTTCATTTCTTTAATTATAATCGAGGCTAGTCATTGTTTCATGTTTCTGATTGCCCATTAACCATCTCTATGTTTCTATGAACCTGTACATTTAAAAAAATGGAAGATAGCCCGTTATGAGTGCCCTTGATCAAATGATTTCTAGGGGGACTGTGCTCTCTTAGTTTTCCTTTGTTTCCATGGTATTGCTAATCTATCCCTTATTCACTGGGTCCTTTGCTTCCAAACTTGTCCTTTGCTTCCAAACATACTAATGACTACCTTCATAGCTACAGCTGTATTTCTTTCCTTTAACTCCTATACTTACGTACATTTTAACACATACATATATATGCAGTATATTAATACACACACATATACTACATCTATCTATCTACACTCATATACCTTTCACCTCTACACTTATGAGCTATGCCTGCTGGCTTCATATTTTCTCCATTTGTGCATTGGACAAGTGTTTACTGAGCACTTACTGTAAGGAAGGCACGGTTCTAGTTGCAGGGGATTTTTGAGTGCACAAAACAGACAAAAATTTCTGCCTTCATGGAGCTTACTGTAAGGCCGGTTGCCTCGCCGGGAGCACAGACGCACACCCCCTCCTTTTTTCAAAAGCTTGGACAAGCCTGGACGAGCTCAGGCAAGCTCAGACATGCTCAGGCTTTTTCCCTTCTCCCATGCTCGCACAGCCTGACCTTCCCTTAAAAGAGCCCAGTATGCAAACAAGGTGTGGTAACCCTAGCCTCTTGCTAACCAATAGCAGCTGAGTCTTAACAACCAATAGCAGCCGAGTAATTCCAACCAACAACAAGCCAAGTCCTAAGTAAAGGCTTGTAACTTACCCAATAGCAGTCTTGCTCTCCCACAACCAATCCAGCTCCCTCACTCTGTATAAAACCCCACGTCTGAGCGGAGTCCATGCGACTTCTCCGGTCCCTCCTGTCGGACCACAGAACCTCACCCAGGAGCCTAAATAAATTCCTTCGCATTGGATTATTTTCATGCTGGCCTCAGTTTCTTCATTTTATCCTCGGCGAGAACAGACCTTACACTTACATCTTAGAAAGGGGCAATAGTAAGTAAATAAAATACATAGTATGACAGACACATATAATAGGGTATACAGAGAAAGCTTTACTGAAAAGGTGATTTTTGGGCAAATATGTAACGAAGTAAAGGGAAGTAAGCCATACAACTCTCAGGGGATAGGGATTCCAGGCAGGGTACAGTAAGCACAAAGGCCCTGAGGCAGGAGCATGCTTGAAAGAAAAGCACTGAAGCCATTGTGGCTGGAGCAGTTCTAGTGAAAGAGGAGAGAGGCAGAAGATATGGTCAGAGAAATAATGGGTATATTATTACTCAGGGCTCTCCAGAGAAACAGAGTCAACATGGGATATATACAAGCATACCTCAGAGATATTGCAGGTTGGGTTCCAGACCACCACAATATAGCTAATATTGCAATAAAGTGAGTCCCATGAATTTTTTGGTTTCCCACTGCATATAAAAGTCATATTTACACCATATGGTAGTCTATTAAGTGTGCAGTAGTAATATCTAAGAAAAGAATGTACATAGCTTAAGTAAAAACTACTTTATTGCTAAAATAAAAAAGCTGATACTCATCATAAGCCTTTAGTGAGTTAACATATTTTTGTTGGTTGAGGATGTTGCCTGGATGTTGATGACTCCTGACTGATCAGGGTGGTGGTTGCTGAAGGTTGGGGTGGCTGTGGCAGTTTCTTAAAATAAGATGACAATAAAGTTTTCTGTATTGATTGACTATTGCCTTCATGAAAGGTTTCTTTCTAGCATGTGATGCTGTTTGGTAGCATTTTACCCAGGGCAGAACTTCTTTCAAAATTGAAGCGAGTTCTCTCCAACTCTGCTGTTGCTTTATCAAGTAAGTTTATGTAATATTCTAAATCTTTTGTTATCATTTCAACATGGTTCACAGCATCTTCATCAGGAGTAGATTCTATCTCAAGAAACTACTTTATTTGTTCATCCATAAGAAGAAACCCTTCTTCTGTGCAAGTTTTATCATAAGATTACAGTAATTTAGTCCCATTTTTAGGCTCCATTTCTAGTTCTCTTGCAATTTGTAAAGCAATATGTTACTTCTTAATAAGATTTGAAAGCCAAAATGACTTTATCCATGGGCTGCAGAAAGGATGTTGTTGTTAGCAGGCATGGAAACATTAATCTCCTTGTACACCTCCATTAGAGCTCTTGGGTAATTAGGTACTTTGTCAATGAGCAGTCATCTTTTGAAAGTACGTTTCAAAAGTTGGCTTAAAATAGTAAACCATGCTGTATACATAAGTGCTATAATTCAGGCTTGTTGTTCTATTTATAGATCACAGGCAGAGTAGATTTAGCTTAATTCTTAATGGCCCTAGGATTTTTGGAATGGCAAATGAGCACTGGCTTCATCTTTTTTTTTGAGACGGAGTTTCGCTCTTGTTACCCAGGCTGGAGTGCAATGGCACGATCTTGGCTCACCGGAACCTCCACCTTCTGGGTTCAGGCAATTCTCCTGCCTCAGCCTCCCGAGTAGCTGGGATTACAGGCACGCGCCACCATGCCCAGCTAATTTTTTGTATTTTTAGTAGAGACGGGGTTTCACCATGTTGACCAGGATGGTCTCAATCTCTTGACCTCGTGATCCACCCACCTCGGCCTCCCAAAGTGCTGGGATTACAGGCGTGAGCCACCGCGCCCGGCCCATTGGCTTCATCTTAAAGTCACCGGCTGCATTAGCACCTAACAAGAGAGTCAGGGTGTCATTTGAAGCTTTGAAGCCAGGCATTAACTTCTCCTTTCTAATTATCAAAGTCCTAGATGGCATCATCTTGGCCGTTTTTTTCAATGTAGATGTACATTGAAAATCTGTTATTTAGTGGAGCCACCTGATTTCATCAATTATCTTAGCTAGATCTAGATAACTTGTTGTAGCATCTAAGTTAGCACTTGGTGCTTCACTTTTCACCTTCGTGTTATGGAGAAGGCTTGTCTCCTTAAATCTCATTAACCAAACTCTGCTAGCTTCAGACTTTTCTTCTGCAGCTTCCTCACTGAGATTTCTTAGCCTTCATCGAATGAAAAAGAATTAGAGCCTTCCTCTGGATTAGGCTTTGGCTTAAGGGAATGTTGTGGCTACTTTGATCATCTATTCTGACCACTAAAACTTTCTCTATATCAGCAATTAGGCAGTTTTACTTTATCATTCGTGTTTTCATTGGAGTAGCACTTTTAATTTTTTTCAAGAACTTTCTCTTTGCATTTACAACTTGGCTGTTTGGCACAAGAGGCCTAGCTTTTGGCCTACCTGGGCGTTCAACATGCCTTCCTCACTAAGCTTAGTCATTTCTAGCTTTTGATTTAAAGTGATAGACCTTTCTCTTGAATACTTAGAGGCCATTGTGGGTTTATTCACCTAGTTTCAATATTGCTGTGCCTGAGAGAATAGGGAAGCCTGAGGAGAGGAGAGATGGGGAAACGACTGGTGGGTGGAATAGTCAGAACATACACAACATTTATGCATTAAGTTTGCCATTTTACACAGTCACGCTTTGCAGTGCTCCCAAACAATTAAAATAGTAACATTAAAAATCACTGATCAGAGATCACCTTAGGAGATATAATAATAATGAAAACGTCTGAAATATGGCAAGAATTACCAAAATGTGATACAGAGACATTAAGTGAGCACATGCTGTTGGAAAAATGGTTGATAGACTTGCCCAAGGCAGGATTACCACAAACCTTCAATTTGTAAAAAAAAAAAAAAAAAATTCAATATCTGTGAAGTGTAATAAAGCACAATAAAGTAAGATATACCTGTATCTCTCTATATATATTCTCCATATATAGTCATAGATACATATATACATAGATATATTTGTCTATATATAGAGGGAGAGTTTAGGAATTGTCTCATGTGATTGTGGGAGCTGGCAAGGCTAAAATCTGTAGCCTGTCCAGTAGGTTGGAAATTCAGGTATGAGTTGATGTTGCAGTTTTGAGTCCAAAGGCTGGAAACTCAGGCCGAATTTCTGTGTTGTAGTCTGGAGGCAAATTCCTTTTTTGAGGGGGAAACCTTGGTCTTTGTTAAGGCCTTCAGGTGATTAGATGAAGCCTACCTACATTATGCAGAGTAATATGCTTTATTTAAAGTTAACTGGTTGAAAATGTTACACTCACCTGTGAAAAAATAACTTTACAGCAACATTTAGATTAGTGTTTACCCAAACAACTGTGCACCATAATCTAGTCAAGTTGTCATGTAAAATTAACCATCACAATGGAAATCCAGAGTAATAAGGACCTTGGACAACATTGTAAAAACTGTTTTCACTCTGGTTGAGATAGGAAGCCACTAAAGAGTACTGTGGTTTAATCTATTTTTTTTTAGAGACAGGGTCTCACTGTGTTGGCCAGGCTGGAGTTCAGTGGCATAAACATAGCTCACTGTAACTTTAACCTCCTGTGTTCAAGCAATCCTCCTTCCTCAGCCTTCCCAAGTAGCTAGGACTTGGGAAGAAATTTCTTATCAAGATTGAAAAGAAATTCCACAGAGTTTCATATGCTGCTAGAAGACTTAGAAGACTGCCCCTTTTTCTCTTAGAAAAGTCTGTATCAACACTGCTTAAGAGAGCAGTTCCAAGAAGGCTACAGTTTAAATTGATTAGCCACCATTTCTCAAGAGGCATATGGGACTACTCTGTCATACCTTAGTCTCCACATTTAAGACTCTTAATTCCCTGCATTAGTTTGTTCTTAGGATTAGCTATTGATGACAGTAACTTAAATAAAACTATTCTCTATCACTTTAAACTTCAATGGTACAGGATTGATGTGACTTTCCACAAGGTCAGGAATCTTGGCTCTTTTTTATCTTGCTGTGTTATACATGGCCTTGATGGCATGGCATGGGGAGTGTCACTTTTCCAAGTTTTTTTATTTGCCAATTATGCTGTGATTTTATATAACTTTTATAAGAGGTTTATGACATGGGGTTCTCAAACAACCCACTTTTCACATTGCCACTCTGAAATTAGGCAATATGAACTTAGGTAGTATTATTGTTGGGCAGTGTGTCTGATGCAGGCAGGCAAGCTCCAAAACTGAGGCTTACCTCAGGAGGGTTCTTGGCATGGCCCAAGAAAGAATTGAAGAGTGAGCCGGTGGTGTTATATGGAAACTTTTATTGACACAGCAGTGTACAGCAGCAGCAAAGGTACTGTTCCATGTGGAGCAGGGCTACCCTATAGGCAGTGTGCCCAGAGGAGCAGCTCAAAGACAGTTCTGCAGTCATATTTTTGCCCACTTTTAACTTTATGGAAATTAAGAGTGAGTTATGCAGAAATTTCTAGAAAAACAGGTAACTTCCTGGTGTTACTGTGGCATTGGTAAACCTACATGGCACACTGATGGACATGTCTTGCAGAGAGGTGATTTCACCTATTCTATGTTTTAGCCAGTCCCCTGTCTGGTCCCATTGGAGCCCTCCCTCCAGAGTTGAGTCCTGCCTCTTGATTTCTGCCCTTCACAGAATATAAAAGCCAGTTTGGGCCAGTAGGTTGATGATATTATAATATCCACTGTCAGTTTCAGTATTATTAATATGCTGTGTGGCCACACCTGGTTTCAAGGGCAGCTAGGAAACATAGTCTTCATTTGAGGAGGCCAGATGTACAGCAAAACTTCAAATTCCTATACCACGAAGGAGGGATGAATGGATATTGTGGGATAGCCAGCGGTTTCTACCATCTCCATCTATCTTAAAGCATTAGGTCTTCACCATCTAAATTTTTTTGGAACTCATGGTATGTCATTAGCCAAATCAGTGTCTTCAGCTTTTATTCTGAATGATCCCAGTACTCTTGAAGTCTAACTTAAATCTGGTTGTTTCCTAAAAAGAAGATGCTTTTACAGATCTCTCAAGTAGAGGCTATTTTGCCTCCCAAACTCCCATATGTCAGAGTCTTATCTCTCATTACTGTTTCTGGACAGTTGATTCTCTTTCTCCTTCCTGTCTAAAATCTCCTGGTCCATTTGAAACAAGTCCTACCAGATTAAACCATTCTCTGCTGTGCTTTTATGTAGTCATCTGCAGAACCCTTTGCTCTGTCCTCATTCAATGAATATTTTAGGATCTTGCTGTCTCTATCCCAATACTATTCTTGTCATTACCTTAAGTGATTTAAATGTCTACAAATAAGTCTAGTCCATTGCCTGGCCTGTCAGTTCCTTGACCTGGGCCACCCACTTTCACAGTCATAACCTATCTTATCATTACCAATGTTTATACTGGCTCTAAAATCTGTTTTAAGTTTCCCATTGTCTATCTCCACTTGTTTTTGCTAGTTAACATCCTCTGGAATCTTGATGCTAACAATTCTAAAGACTTCAGTAGGATTTCCAGGCCATTGAATCTACCACTTTTTCATGTTCTCTTTGGTAGTTTCATCTTATTGCATGGCTTTGAATATGATCTTTTGCTGACAACCCTCAAATTGATATCAATATCTAATTGATATCCGCAACTCCAACTTCCTGCTTGACTCCAGACTTCCTTTATTATGTCTGATAGACACCTTGTACTTAACATATCCAAAACAGAATGTTTGATATCACCCCTTCCAACCTGTTTCTCAATGTTCTTCATTTCAATAAACGGCAACTTCATTCTACCTATTGAAACTTTACAGTTATTTTTTACTACTGTTTTTCTTAAACCCAATTCATCAGCAAATCTTCTGAAATCTTTTTTCAAAATATATTTAGAATATGACCACTTCATGCTACTTGTACTACTGCCTTCCTTGTCCTTCTTTATCTAAGTCACTTTCATTTTTCTTCTGGATTATGGAAATCTTAACTGGTCTTACTGCTTCCAGTCTTATTCATTTTCTCTCCTGATAGGCTCTTTTTTGTACACCACCCATAGCATCCATTTAAAATGTAAGTCAGCTTATATTGCTTATTTGCTCATAACCTCTCCACTGGCTTCTTGGTTCATTCAGAAGAAAAACTAAAGCTTTTATTATGACTTTCCAAGGCTCTGCATGGTGTGTCCCACCCTCTTCTTCCCTAATTTCCTTCCAGTCCCTTACTTGTTTTATTTTAGGCATACTGGCCTTCATATTCTGACTTAGCTTTAAAATAATTACTGGCTGGTGTATTTAGAATAGTTTGTAGGCGTAAGTATAGGAATAGGAAGATGCGTTTTGAGACCACTGCAATAATTGAGGCAGAGGATGGTGGTGGCTTTGAACTGTGAGGAAGGTACTAAGAAATGACCAGATTTATTGTATATTTTAGTGGTTGGATTGTCACATTTTGTTGGGCACATTTTTTCCTCTCAAGCCTCATAAATGTTGACCCACACTGGACCAAAAACAACTTTTAAAAACAACTTTTAAATGATTTTTAGTAGCAAAGACATAGTTGCTGCTACTTGCTCCCTGTGTAAACTTGCAAAGTTACCTATACCCTCAAAATTTTCTATTATCTAAATCCAACCCCTGCCCCAATACCACTGGATAGTCAGAGCCTCATGATCAATGCCCTTAGGCAGATAAAAACACCTCAATGCAGCATTCAGGCACATCTGCACTTCCCCAAATTGGCTATGTTTTAATATTACTTTTTCTGTTATTCCCTTATTCAATCTCACATCAAAGTACACATATCATTCATACAGATGGTCTCAGATAAATGGAATGCATGGGGAAGATATTTCTGAGTAAGGGAAGATCTTCCCAGTGTTAGAATGCCATCGTCTTCTTTCTCTGATTCCTTAGCATGATGTTTCTGAATGGTTAGTGATTCCTTTCTTATGAAAACTATACTGCTTCTGCTGGGTGCGGTGGCTCATACCTATAATCCCAGCACTTTGGGAGGCTGAGGCAGGTGGATCACGAGGTCAGGAGATAGAGACCATCCTGGTCAACATGGTGAAACTCTGTCTCTACTGAAATACAAAAAATCAGCCCAGCATGGTGGTGCACACCTGTAGTCCCAGCTACTTGGGAGGCTGAGGCAGGGGAATTCCTCGAATTCTGAGGCGGAGGTTACAGTGAGCTGAGATCATGCCACTGCACTCCAGCCTGGTGACAGAGCAAGACTCCATCTCAAAAACAAAACAAAACAAAACCAAAACCATACTGCTTCTACTATTTGTAGGGGATTATGATTTATTCTCATGAGGAATTATTTAATTATTATGGATTTTGGCTGTTTTAGGTTTTCTGATGTAGAATTAAAAAAAAGTCTTCTAAGTTTCTGATTATAATAGTATATTCAGCTTTTATGTGTATTTTATTGTCGATTGTGTTGCATTTCCAGAAGCAAATATTTATCTGCCTTTCTAATTTTAAAATCCTTATAAGCTGAGTAAATTTCAATTATTGTGAAAAAGCAGCATTTCATAAAATGTTATTAGTCTTTTTTCCCCTTTCTAATTGGAGGGGGCCTGATGGAAGAAGGAGTTTGGAGGAAGGTAAAGAACTCCTAAAGACCAAAAAAGTGAACCTAGGAAGTGTGCCTGGGAGACATTGTAATCTAGCTCTGGCTGTGCTACACATAGTTTCATGCTTTTGAAGTTCAGCAGAAATCACCCTAAGAGAACTGAAAGAGAAAGAAGTGAAAAGAGTGCTTTGAAATACAGCTTTATTTAGCACTTTGCTAATCTAAAGTTTCTTGGATTCAGGAGAATGAGAAATTATCTAAGGGAGGCCTACTGAATTCTTATCTATAGTCAGGACCTCCTTTGATGTAGTTAGCAGTAATTTTCAACTTGGTAAAGAGGATTTTTTCCCATTAATTACACTTTTATTTGATTTATATTTACTTATTTAGGTTAGTGATGTTACTAAGAAAGAATTCTGTAAATGTAAATCGGACTCAGACAATTTAGTATTTTCTTGATTTCTTTTTTTTTTTTGTACAGCAACATATTCATAGCAATGATTTGTGTCTTGATATGGCTGTTTGGGGAATGTTATTCTTCTTTTTCTAAGTTTTTATTTGGCAATTACACTGTGATTTTTACGTAACTTTCATAAGCATTTTATTACCTCTTCCTTAAATAAGTCATTTATTTTTTACATTGTCACCGCGGTAACCATAACTGTTAGGCAGTGTATCTGCCCCCACTGCAGGATGTCAACCCCTGATTGGGCCCCTAGGTTTATGATGTTATATTTTTCCACAGGGATTCTAGAGTTGTAGCTTAGTCCTCAATCAGACCTTGTATATTTAATTTATATCCAGTAGACAGGACCAAAATTGAAGAGTTTCCAGTTTGTGGAATCTTTTGATTTGGCCTCAGGACATGGAATTTCTTTACCTGACCAGATTTACCTAGTGGTGTTCTGCGTAGGACTGTCTCACACAGGATATAGAGGACTCCTGGTGTTTGACCCAAGGCTCTCCATCATCCCTTGGTAGGATTGGCACACTCACTAGTTTTCTTTCTCTTTCCATGCACTTGATGTCAGAAGGATCGAAGGTGCTCCTTGGGGTGCAAAGATGTTTTGTTTGCTTTTTTTGTGTATACACATACATTTGTTTTTCAGGCTGACTTTATATTTTCTCTCCTTTTATTTTTACAGAAAATACAATCAAGTGGCATCTGAAATTTTTGCCAGAAGTGGAGTCATGAGACTGAAGATATCTCTTTTAAAAGAACCAAAGCATATCCTTTTAATGCTTATAAATCTTATTGTTATTTTCTTAATTATAGTATTGTTAAAACTTTCCTTTATTTTATATTCTAGTTGAAGAATAGATTTTTTTTTCATTCCTTTAGTGGCTGTTTACCTAAATTGTTTTAAAATATTTAAGATCACGTGTTGTAGGTAATTCTCCAAAGTGAACTATTTGCTATAAATCTTACTTTCAAATTCTTATTGACATTTTTCTTACTCTACTTAAGTACTATACTTAAATACTTAAAAAGCAGTTTTTGTTTACTTTAATAGGATCTTAAAAAGAAGCTTTTTTTTTTGAGACAGAGTCTTGCTCTGTCTCCCAGGCTGGAGTGCAGTGGTGCGATCTCAGCTCACTGTGACCTCCACCTCCCAGGTTCTAGTGATTTTCCTGCCTCAGCCTCCTGAGCAGCTGGGACTACAGGTGCCCACCAACATGTCTGGCTAATTTTTGTAATTTTGTGTTTCTTGTAGAGCCAGGGTTTCATCATGTTAGCAAGGCTGGTCTTGAACTCTAGATTTTAGGTGATCTGCCTGCCTCAGCTTCCCAAAGTGCTGGGATTACAGGCATGAGCCACCGTGCCTGGCCAAAAAAGCAAGTTTTTTTTTTTTTTTAAACCAAATAGTTTCTTTGCTAGTGTGATCTAGCATTTATTAAATTCAGCTGTGCTCTATTTCTTACCATTCATGATAAAGTGAAGGACAAGTTGGGGAAATCTGAGCAGTCAAATCCTCATTTCACATGGGAAGGTGGCAATTAGTAATATTTTCTCAAACGCATGGCCCTATATTTTATCAGCCAGAGTCCCCAGTTATGTGTCAAGGAGATATGACAGGCCCCACTATCATCATTCTTACTAATTCTATTCAAAGTATCTTTTGTAGACTTTATTGCAGGTCTGTGAAGGAATAAAAGAAATTGAAAGTAAGGGCTGAGAAATTTCTGTAGCAATTTGACATTGTTATAATGTCCAAATTTTCTAGTATTTCATTTTTATTATATCTTACAAAATACCCATCTGCGATGGATTCAAAATTTAAGAAAAATCTGGTCCTTCGTAAGAACTAGGAAAGCACTGATTTAAACATTTGGTCAGACCTTTTAAATTGGTGTTTTCATTTTATGTTATCTTGTCTGCTTATTTAACTATTAAGTGAAGATGTAATTATGTTTATTTCTCCTTAAATCATTTTTACTGTCTTTTCAAAAAGTGTGCTTTCAAGAGTTCATGCCATACACAATTTTATAGATTCTGAGACCATGTCTACTGTCTGCTTTTACCTTTCAAGCCAAGGAATAACAACGTTTTTAGACTTTCTTGATCTGGCAGTTGTCTCATTTCTCCCATAATTTTAATTGACCTGTTAGTTTGAAGATAATGTCATGGATGTCTGGCATGTACTTATAGCAATTTATATAAGAATAAGCTAATGATTTTTTGTTTCGGATGTGTACATATTTGTTTGTGTGAGTTTTCTTCCTTTCTGGGTTTTACCTAAGCTTTTCCCATTTTAGGTTTTACCTAACATTGTTTAGGTGACAGCAATTTTTAATAGAACAATTTTTTCAGAAACAGTCTAGTGTCCTTTTGTTTGGATTGTGTTTTGAGTTCTGAGTATTCCACTGTTTTCTTTATTACCTTTTTGTGCAGACTCTTACGATCTTTCTGTAATCTCTTTTTATCTTTTTGGTTTCTGCTTAATCTGTCATATTTTGAAATACTAAAAAATCTTGGAACATCCTAGAATAATTATGGCACATTGTCTCTGTCTCCTTGGAAAAAACATCAAACTATTGCTCGGATAAGACAATAAAAGTACTGGTGAGAAATGAAGGAAATAAAAGGATTATATTATAACAATAAGAACAAACAACTCAACTAGGAATAATCTGGCAATATAGACATCCAGATGTAGCAAGAGAAAACACTCTTTGTAAATAACAACCTGAAATGCCTTTAGGTACCACAATTCTGCTAGGGTAAGCATTCTGTCCTGATGGAGGAAGTGAGGGCTACTTGAGCATCTCAACTTACACAGAAATTCTGATAAATTAGAGACTGAAAAAAATGGGTTAAATAAAGTAAAAATTTTTGGAATCATATCTCATCCAGCACTATGCATCTTATAAGTGAAGTAAATCATAATTGAATTATTTCCTGATTTTAATGTAAGAAAGTTTGGTATTGTCAATGAAAAATAAGTGAAAAATATAAAATGAAAAATGAAAAAAAGTTTGGTAAGATTTTAGTTTCAGCTGTTAAGCCATAGGTTCTTTCCTAGGTGAATTGTTATGATAATATGTGATTTAAAAGGGTATCTTACTGTTAGATTTCAGTCTTCTTTTGACACTTAATTTTTTTTCTTAGCAAAAGAATACATGCTTATTTTAATAACTTAAATGACACAGATATATATAAAGAAAAAAGTATAGTTCCCTTTGCTCCCTACCTATCCCCCAACAGTTACATGTAGATCCTTTGATACCTTTTGATCTACTAGATTTCTTTTGTGTACCTTTTGGCTTTGTTTGTAGAACATTGTATAACACAAGTTGTAAATTTTCATGTGGTCAGATATTTTCTTCCCCTTCTTTTGTCATCTGGATTTCTTTCTTGCTTTCCATTCTTAGAACTGTTTTAACAGATGCTTATTTTCTTTTATATAGAAAAAAATACCAGTCATAAAATGGAAAATACATTTAGAAGCTTGAAAACATTTGACCCTATTTTACTTACACCTTGTAATCTGTATCTGCGAATTATTCACTAAGATTTAAGACTTTGTATGTTTTATATCTCTTTAACATGGTGACACATCAAGAATTGGTAAGCTGTGTGGGCTGGACTACTGCTGAAGAGCTGTATTCATGTAGTGATGATCACCAGATAGTGAAGTGGAACTTGTTAACTAGTGAAACAACTCAAATAGTAAAGCTTCCTGATGATATTTACCCTATAGATTTTCACTGGTTTCCAAAAAGTTTGGGTGTAAAGAAACAAACCCAGGCAGAAAGCTTTGTTCTCACAAGTTCTGATGGTAAGTGTTTAATAAACATTATATGCTTACCATTGTATTTAAAAGACTTAACAGTATTATTTGTGCTTTGAGTTGTTTTACAAAACTGGTGTTGGTGGATCTGCATACTTTTATCCACACATTGTATATTTTTTCTGAATAGTCACTTGGTTTGTGTATAGGCTATGAGACTATTGTCATGGAAGAAAGTTAATCTAACTGGCATATGCTAGGATTGAATATGGGCCTTTGGCTTTATTACATATATATTTTTTTAGAGACAGGGGTCTCACTCCAGGCCAGAGTGCAGTGATGTGATCATAGCTCACTGTAGCTTCAAACTCCTGGGCTCAAGCAATCTTCCTGCCTCAGCCTCTTGAGTAGCTGGGACTGCAGGTGCACATTATCACATCGGTTAATTGAAACAATTTTTTTGTAGAGACAGGGTCTCATCTTGTTGCCCAGGCTAGTCTCATACTCCTGGCCTCAAGTAATCCTCCTGCCTTGGCCTCCCAAAGTGCTGGGATTATGGGGATGAACCACCATGCCCAGCTGACTTTACTTTTTTAGTACTCTTACGAGTTGAGTTAAGCTATTATCATAGTTTTAGTTTCTAAATTCTTCAAATTTAACTTAATACAACCACAATGAAAAGAGATACATACTCATTTAGTAAGGTATCTGTTAAATATATCCTTTATTTTCCAGTACCTGTTAATTTTCAGTTACAGAGTTGGAAGAGTTTTATAATTTGACCACAGCTTTCTATTGGTACATAGAAAGTATGATTTTTTTTTTTTTTACTTTTTAAGGGTTTGTTTTTATATTGTTTTCTTAGAAATACTTGAACTGTTTTCATCTGTGTTATACTTTACCTACTGTTTCAGTTAGGAGCACATTTATTCAAAGTAACAGAAATTTTCTTGGCTAACTTAAGCACAAATGGAGTTTTTTTTGGTTTACCCAGCTCTAGGAGTAGATTAAGCACTACTTGCATCAGGCCCCTGTTCTTACCATCACTTGGGTAGGCTCTGTCCATAGGGTCAACATGATGGTGAATATGATGCGGCCAGTAGCCAAGGCTCATCATACTTCATAAGACTGCTTCTTCCTCAGTGTCTCATGTAGACAGGTTACAGAGGGACCCTAAATGAACTTGGGTCATGTGCCCATCACTGAGTCAATCAGTTTAGTCAAGAGAATGGACTTTGGGAGCCTGGGGCAGATCATTTGAGGTCAGGAGTTTGAGACCAGCTTGAACAACATGGTGAAACCCCCGTCTCTACTGAAAATACAAAAAAATTGGCTGGGTGTGGTGGTGAATGCCTGTAGTCCCAGCTACTTGGAAGGCTGAGTTAGGAGAATTGCTTGAACCTGGGAGGCAGAAGTTACAGTGAGCGAGATCAACCAGCGCTCTTCATCCTTGGTGACAGAGACTCTGTCTCAAAAAAAAAAAAAAGACAATGGGACACTGACGGAGTATATCCAGCCTCAGGCCATCCACATGCAAAGGGGGTGAGAAAGAAGAGTGCTTTTGTTACCAGAAGAGGGAAAGGCTGTTAGGAATCTCAGATTACACCTCTTTTTACAGAGAGACTTGAGGTAGTTTTTTAAAAGCTTTGTTTTTTGCAAACTTGATTAAATGAGATACATGTGTAAAATCACTTGGTAGAGTGCCTGGCACTTAGAAGATGAACCACCACTAGAATTTAGTTTACCTCAGATGATAAAGTGAGCCGTTGACTTAAAAAATAACTTTGATGTAATTTCACATTTACAGAAAAGTTTTAAGAATTGTACAAATAATTCCTTCATGTCCTTTATCCAGATTCACCAGTTTCACATTTTGTCCCGTATACGTTGGTACAAAGTATTGGCTCTGTTTCTTTCTACATACACACACATCACACACACACACACACACACACACACTTTTTCTGAAAGATGTGAGAGTAATTTGCATACATGTACTTTTAACCATAAATACTTCAATGCATTTCCTAAGAATAAGAATTTTCTGTTACATTGCCACAATACATTGATAAAAATCAGGACATTTAGCAATACTATTATCTAATCTATAGTTTATATTTAAATTTTAACAATCGTTCTAATTTTCTATAGAAATTTGTTTTTGCTGGTACAGGATAATACATTGCTTTTATTGTGTCTCTTTAGCTTCCTTTAATCTGGAACAACTCTTCAGTCTTTCTTTTATGATCTTGACAGTTTGGAAGAATATATGCCTGTCATTTTATAGTTCTTCCATTTATTTTTGTCTGATATTTCCTCATGATTAGATTCAATTTATACGTTCTTAGCAGGATACTCAGGGCAGCAGATTAGGAGATTTATGATGTTGGTTTGACCCATTATTGGTTATGTTAACCTTAATTATAAGTTAATAAGTTCATGTTCATTAAGTTAATCTCTGTAAAGTTACTGTTTACTCCTTTTAATAATTTGTGAAAAGATACTTTGACAGTATGTAAAAATATTCTCTTCCTCGTCAAACTTCCTCCCACTCTGTTAGCATCTGTTGATGACTCTTGTCTGAATCACTTATTACTATGGTTTGCCAAATGGTGATTTTTCCAACTCCATAATTCCTTCCATATTGATTAGTTGGTATTCTATGCCAAGGAAGAGCTTCCTGTCCCATGTCCATATATTTATTTGTTTTTTGGGGTCAGATTAGACTTGTAGATTCTTATTCTATTTCATAAATATTATTATCGTTTTTTAATTTTGGTGTTAAAAGTACCCCAGATTTGGCCAGTGGGAGCCCCATCAAGCCAGCTACAGTGATTTTTAAAAAAATTTTATATGTGTCTTCATCATTTTTTGAGCCTTCCTTGCTGGCACAAGATGTTCCAGGCTTATCTTGTACTTTCTTAGTCCCTGCCCCCAAATCAGCCATTTTCCACAGAGACCTGTTCTTTTTCTGGTGGTTAATGGTATTTTATTATTTTTACTTATTTATTTTTATTTTATTTTTATTTTTTATTTTTTTTGAGACGGAGTTTTGCTCTTGTTACCCAGGCTGGAGTGCAATGGCGTGATCTCGGCTCACCGCAACCTCCGTCTCCTGGGTTCAGGCAGTTCTCCTGCCTCAGCCTCCTGAGTAGCTGGGATTACAGGCATGCACCACCGTGCCCAGCTAATTTTTTGTATTTTTAGTAGAGACGGGGCTTCACCATGTTGACCAGGATGGTCTCGATCTCTTGACCTCGTGATCCACCCGCCTCGGCCTCCTAAAGTGCTGGGATTACAGGTGTGAGCCACCGCGCCCAGCCAGGTTAATGGTATTTTAAAAAACAAGATAACAGTGCTAGCTCTGTTCAATCCAGTGGGGTATATTTGCTTCAAGGCCCTTTCAGTAGAGCTAAGAACTGTGAATATAAAACCTTGAAACAAGTGACATAATAGACATAGGTATATAGTGCTATGATAAATCAGAGGGACATAAAACTCTGCTGTGATGTGGCCAAGGGAGGGTCAAGAGAAATGTCAAGAAAGTCTTGTGTTTAAGCACAGTTTTGTAGTCTTGACTTTTTTTTTTTTTTAAACAGTCTATAAAAATGCTGGAAAAGGCATAAAGGAGAGGAACCAAATAGTAAAATGGATAATCCCAAATTTTAAAATACTTGCCTTATATAATTTTATACTCTGTCAGGCACCAGGTAGACAAAAGCAAGCCACTTAGTTGCAGAACTATGTACATATATTGGCGAAAAATAAAAACAATGTAACTCTAAAGGACATTAGCTAATTATATGAGATGTCAGAGAGACAAATCAACAGTGCAAAGAATAAGTGATGCAAGAAGCCGAGAAAGGAAGGATCAGTGTGGTTTCTGAATGATCATTAAATTTAATCATATACAGCTGGTGATTTAAAACACTGTCCCATCCATAGGTGTGATATATTTATTGGCATGTTATTTCTGAAGCATAGACATATACCCAGACCATAGGTATTTAAATTATGTTAACTAAATAAAAATGTTTATGAATTTTGATTTTTTCCCTATTATGAACATACATAATTATTTTGAACCAAGTAAGCATATGCAATTTCAATTTATTTAAAAATATTTAACTAATTTTGTTTTTGTGCCTATTTTCCAATAGATTTATATATGAGATTAAGAATAATTATATTGTTAATATTTGCCTTTATGCCTCCAGCACCTATTACCTAGACTAGTAGTAGGTGCTTTGTTGATTGAATAAATTAATAAAATAGATTTTTCAAATGTAATTTCTTTTAGGTAAATTTCATCTGATTTCCAAGTTAGGAAGAGTGGAAAAAAGTGTAGAAGCTCACTGTGGAGCAGTACTTGCAGGAAGATGGAATTATGAAGGAACAGCATTAGTTACAGGTAAGTTGTCTGTAAAAATGACATTTGAAATGAATTTTTTAAAGAAAAATTTCCAAAGAAACAGAATATTTTCATTTAGCAATAGTCTTTCATTGTCTAATAGCAAATAATTGGCATAGTGTTGTTCTACACTGCTATATAAATGTTATAATGCAGAATATTATATTAATTGTTTTCTTATGTGACCTTGGGAGACTGTTCTGTCAAAGAAGGCTTTTGGAATGGTCAAGTATAAGATGAATAAAAGTAATTCTTTAAAATTTGAAAATTGCAAATATTCTCATTTAACTGATCTTTATCTCCCTTTTGTCTCTTTCCCATCCCCTGCCCTACACTAAGGATTCTTATCTTCACCTATTACATTAGTTATCAATTGCTCGTAACAAATTACTCCAATAGTTAGTGACTTAAAATAATAAGCATATAGTACCTGATAGTTTCTGTGGGTCAGGGAGTAGTTTAGGTGGGTGGTTCTGTCTGACTAAGAGCCTCTCATGAGGTTCTAGTCAAGTTGTTGGATGGGGCTGCAGTCATATGAAGGCTTGTCTGGGGCTGGAGGATCTGCTATCTTACTCACATGGTTGTTGGCATGAGGCCTTAGTTCTTCTCTGGCTTTGACAGAAGACCTTAATTAATTCTTTGCCACAGGGGCATCTCCATAAGGCTGCTTAAGTGTTTTTACAACATGGCAGCTGGTGTCTCCGAGTGATCCAAAAGAGAGCCAGGTAGAAGCTACAGTATCTTTTGTAATGCATCCTCAGAAATCACACTCTGTTTCAATTATATTCTGTTGACTTAGCAAGTCACTTAGTACAGCCCACACTGGAAGAGAGGGAAATTAAACTGTGCCTCTTGAAGGGAAGAATAACAAAGAATTTGATGATATGTTTTAAAACCACCATACCTATACTCTGGGCTTTCTCTAGGACTTTCCTCAGTGAATTGTCCCTTCTCTTACTTGTATCTTCAGCGTCTCCTTGTCCAGTGGTTTCTTTGTCAGCATGTAAATATGTTCAGATGTCACTCATTTTAAAAATTAAGAAGAAATAAAAATCCCTCTCTTAATAAACAGCTTTCTGTACCTAAAACTATTTTCTTTCTCCCTTTTTCAGCCAAGCTGTTCAAAAGAGTAGTTTATTACTTCACTTCATTCAGTCCCCAACTCACTGGAATTTGGCTGCAGTTCTTATTACATTGGAAACACTTTGCTTAGAATTCTAAGATGGAGATTGCAGTGACAAAGGAAACATTATTTAAGTAATATACTTATAAGTCTTCTAAGATTAAAGGAAATAAAATAAAATTTTTAATTATGAAAGTTAAGCTACTTTGATAAAATCATCTCAAAGTAATTTCTATTAACTGATACAGTTATAAAGTACTCTGTCATTTAATTAAACTGTATCTGAATTTTAAATATGTATTAATTTCCCATGATTTGAGGGAGCCTAGAAAAAAAAGAATACACAGTATTATAGGTACTGTTGATTTTTATATTCAAATTTAATGTTTAAATTTATTTTCTATAGGTAAAAACACTGATTAAATTCTTTTCCCTGTATAGTTGGAGAAGATGGACAAATAAAAATTTGGTCAAAGACTGGGATGCTTAGATCAACCTTAGCTCAGCAAGGTATGTTTTATAATTGACAATTTCATTTTTGCAAATTATACAATACAAAAATGCCTTAAAGTTTTCCTTTAGAAACAATCTGATATGATGGTTGAGACTGACTTTGGTTGAGTTCAAAACCTATAATCTCTTATTTTTTACACTTTTTTGTCTTGCTTTCCTTGGTATCTGATGTATCATGGTAACTATTATTTCAAGCCAAGAAATAGAAGAAATACTCAAGGATTTTTTCTTTATGTTAGTGAATCTCTGTGAAGGCAATTACAAGCTAAATATTTTCAAAAAATAATTGTGAAACATTTGAAGCATATTTTATATAGAATAGAATTGGGTGTCTAGTACAAAAAGACATTGAGTATCTCTTTACTTAAAAATCCCCAATAACTTCGTAATAGGAACACCTTTTCCAAATTAAGTTGTATATTTGACTTCTATACTAATGGAGGGGAACAGATATATTAAGAATCTGAAATTTGGTAAACCACACTATTTAGAGGAGCATGTTAATTTTCTATGTTAATAGAAAGGAGTGGCCATAAAGACAATCCAGTGGTCCTTCCTATTGGGAGTTAGATAACATACATGATTTTTTTCTGTGTAACAAATTAATTAGTTATGTAGGAACAGTAAAGCAGTTTTAATGTTTACCTGAGCATGTATCAGCTAATCTTCAGGTTGCCAAAAAACTTGTAGACTATTCCTCAGAACTATGTGATAAAGTCATATTGTGAAACATTTTTAATAACTGACTTCTAAAAATTTCCAAATTTTATTTTAAAAATCATGTTTACTTTTTGGATAACATTCAACTCACATTTCTTCAGCTGTATGTTAACTGAATGTTAGCAAAGGTAACCAGAAATACTAGGTAATATTTCTTTTCTGAGCTTAAATGTTTGCTACACATAATCTCAAGGTAGAATATTTATTCATGAGTAGAAAATTCGGAGTTCATAGAAGTAGCCACGAGTTAATTTCAGTTAATAGCAAAAGTCAACTTATTGTTACTTCAGTAATAAAATGTACCTTTAGAACATAAATCTTACTTTAATCTTCTAATAGACAGATGGATTTACTTTTGGCTTCATAGATTTTTCTTTTAAGGCTAGTTATTTGACATCCTCATTTTGTGATGAATGACTTATGAGTAATTGACAGAATTCTTCCAGAGATCACTGGCCTCTTGGAAGAACTACAAGAATTTCAGCCGCTGCTACTGCTGAGACAGTGTGCAGCAGCTGAAATGTTATATCTGTTTTTCCTTTCTTTTCTCTTTCTTTTATCAATTTGTTCCCTGTAGATGACACAGATCTTCAGAGAAATTCTAAAAGCTCATCCCACTATCCATCATGGGAGATTTTTTCTTTTTTTTTGTTCGGACAGGGTCTTGCTCTGTCACCTGACTGGAGTACAGTGGCATGATCTCGGCTCACTGTAACCTCCACCTCCTGGGCTCAATCGATCTTGCTACCTCAGCTTCCCAAGTAGCTTGGAGTACATGTGTGTGCCGCCTCACCTGGCTTATTTGTTGTATATATAGACTTTTTTTTTCTGGTGGAGTTGGGATTTTGCCATGTTCCCAGGCTGGCCTTGAACTCCTGGGCTCAAGTGATCTTCCTGCTTCAGCCTCCCAAAGTGTTGGGATTACAGATGTGAGCCACTGTGCCGGTCTGAAGATTTGATTTCTTTCTCAGGATCCTTCACCAGCACCCTCCCAATGCTTCTTCCACATCCTTAAATTTTTCTGTTATCTCCTTCCCATTTACTACCTGTGGATTCACCACTTTAGATGTTCCAGAGTCTAAAATGGAAACTTGGAATAAGTTGTTTAATATAAACATTTTTAATTGTTTAGTCTAGGTTAGAGGTCCCCAATCCTTGGGCCACAGATCAGCAGCTGTCTGTGGTCTATTAGGAGCTGGGCAGCACAGCAGGAGATGAGCAGTGGGTGGACAAGCAAGTATAGCTTTATCTGTTTTTACAGCTGCTCCCTATCACTTGCTCCTGTCAGATCAGTGGTGGCATTAGATTCTCATAGAAGCGCGAACCCTATTGTGAACTGTGTATACAGGGAATCTCGGTTGTGCACTCCTTATGAGAATCTAATGCCTGGTGATCTGTTGGTGTCTCCCATCACCCCCAGATGGGATCATCTAGTTGCAGGAAAACAACCTCAGGGCTCCCACTGATTCTATATTATGGTGAGTTGTATAATTATTTCATTATATATTACAGTGTAATAATAGAAATAATGTGCACAATAAATGTAATGCACTTGAATCATCCTGAAACCACCCCTCACCTGGTCCTTGGAAGAATTGTCTTCTACAGAACGGGTCCCTGGTGCCAAAAACTTGGAGAATCACTGGTTTAGGTAATAATAGTGCAGTCGTTTAGTGCTATAGTTTTCCTATATAATGTGTCTGGAAACCAAATTGCTACTTATTTTATTCTCATAGGGAGAATGCATTCAGAATCTCCAGGCTTGGAAAGGTTGGTTGGAAGCGCATGTTGATAAATGAAGAAAATTGGAGATCTCAAATAGATGGCCTCTGGATTTAATCTGACCTACTAGCATGGTGGAGGCCCAATAT
Source organism: Aotus nancymaae (assembly GCF_030222135.1). Lineage (NCBI taxonomy): Eukaryota > Metazoa > Chordata > Mammalia > Primates > Aotidae > Aotus > Aotus nancymaae. The sequence continues at coordinate 53,160,696 of NW_026988431.1, read as the reverse complement.
TAAAAATCAGGACATCCTGGCCAGGCATGATGGCTCACTCCTGTAATTCCAGCACTTCGGGAGGCCAGTTATGTTAATTATATATTATTATATAATTATATAATGTGGGTGGATCACTTGAGCTCAGGAGTTTGAGACCAGCCTGGGCAACATGGCAAAACCCCATCTCTACAAAAAATACAAAATTTGCTTCTGCTTTTGATATTATAGCTATGAAACTATTGCCTAATCCCATGTCATAAAAATTTCACCTATATTTCAATGCTTACATTCTGGTCTATGATCCATTTTGAGTTAGTTTTTATGTGCAATATTTATCATGGGGAGGGATGGTGATGTTCTTCCCCTCACTGCCTTTCCGTAGATGAGTAAGCAAGATTTTCTTAAAAGCTAAAATACAGATTATACCATATAATACAGGTGATTTTCTTATGTATTCATCATATCATGCAATGATATTACTCATCAACATTTAAAATGTGTTTTCCTTAGCATCAAACGACTTTGAAATAACTATCATCTTTGTCTTATTTTAATCTTATTGTTCTCATTCAAAGTTTATGTTAATTATGAGATTAATAAGCAGAATTAAATTAGATAAATATTCCCATTTTGGCTAACCTTTTGGTATTCAACAGAGTAATCTTATATCTTCTCTAGATTAAGAATTACACTTACTATAGAACTATGCATCTAATTTTTGAGTTTTTAATCATTGGTGCCAACTACGCTTTCCTAATAAGGCGTAGACTTTTCCTTTTTCATCTCCAGAAAAATCAGTAGAGCAGTTAAGTTGTTATAATTGACACTAACCCACAAGGAAAAGTCCCTAATTACTTGTAAAGTTTCTTTGATCTATTAGAGACTACAAGTTTTGAGAGTGATTGTAAATCTGAGCTACTGAGATCTATATGCTAATGGCTCAAATAAGAAGGCCAAGGCAGCTGGGGGTACAAGACTACTGTCTCCTTTGAAGGGGAAACCAAATTTTGGCACAAAAACGAAATAATATAAACCTGAATTATCGTAAAATTTGGAATTCTGTAAACAGTGTTGAAAGCATCCATATGACTTTGTTTATGTGTGTTAATTGTACTTATTTCTTGATGAATACAGATTAATTCCTGAATTCATCTCATGAGTATTGGAGCCAGATGTTCAGATAGAAAAAGCCGTAGTCATTAACTTCTCTTCTAATCTTTAATCTCAATTTTGGGTGGGGAGATTTGACTTAGTTTAAAAATAATTCTTACTGATATTTATGGGGAGTTTATTGTTCCATTAGAGAAAAAAATATGTATACCAGAGATAATTATAGTTAGGCCATATCTTTTGTGTCATTGTTCTAGTTTTAATATCTAATTAAAATATACAAAGTAATTCTGCAAACCTTTAAGGACATTTTTCCCACACTGTTTTCAAGTGGAGGAATAGAACAACAAAACATGGAACTTGTCTATAATGAATTTAGTAAAGGAGGTAAACTGTAAATATAAATAACTGTGGCTGGGCACGGTGGCTCACACCTGTAATCTCAACCCTTGAGAGACTGAGGTGGGCAGATCACTTGAGCCCAGGAGGTGGAGATCAACCTGGGCAACATGGCGAAACCCTGTCTCTACAAAAAATACAAAACTTAGCTGGGCACGGTGGTGCATCCCTGTAGTCTCAGCTACTCAGAAGGCTGAGGTGGGAGGATCACCTGAGCCTGTGGGCATTGAGGCTACAGTGAGCTGTGATCATGCCACTGCACTCCAGCCTTGGGCGTGAAAAAATTAGGTAAGGAAATGGGCTTGTTGGCATTGGAGTGAAGCTGTTAAGAAGCTCAGCATTGTAAGAGGCTTAGAGACAGAAGAGTGTGAAACATAGAAGTCAGGTGAGTGGGAGCTAACTCTTGGGCCAGAGTGTAGGTTGTGTGAAGGATAGTACTGCCCAGGGAACCAAAACACTGACAGTCCTGGATGCTAAACGAAGGGGTTTGGCATTTATTCTATAAGCATACAAAACCTTTAAAAAATTGATGAGGAAGGTAAAAGATAGTGCCAATCTTATAGAAAGATTCTCGTTGCAGTAATAATAAGGTTAAATTAGAGGAGGTAGAGATTAAATGGAGGTGGGCAGTAAGGTTTGAAATTGTTTATGCTAATGCTAACGAACACTTGAACAAAGGCAGTGATTAAGGCTTGAATAGAGGCAGTGACAACAGTAGTTGAAAAAGTGAATAGTTCTCAGGGACTGAGAGGCATGGATACCCTGTAAGGGTAAAGACTTCAAAGAGGGATAAATTAGGAAATATACGTGGAGGGATGATGGTTTTGGATATGTAGAATTTGAAGCTCTGTGATGGAGATGTCTTTGGATTAAGTAGAAATATGTTGGAGGTCAGGGGTAAAGGGTAAAATATTAATTTGGGTGTCAGTTTACATTAAGGTGAAAAATGAAGTTATGGGGGAAGTTGAGACCCCCAAGGGAGAGGTGGTTGAAGATAGAAACTAAAAAAAAACAAAAACAAAAAAAAACTTTATTTAAACTTTTTCTTTTATTGATTCAGTGATATAAATTAGCATGGGAGTTTTAAAATCCCACTTGATTAACTATTGTTAGCCCATGTCTTCTACAAATAGAATGAAAAGGAAATCATTCTTGGTTTTTGAATTCCAATGATTTGGCCAAAACAGAAAAAAAAAAAAAAAAAAACCAAATGCCTACTACTATGAACAATGCAGTAAGCAAATGGTTGCTTATTACATTAGAAAATAATTTGTAGTAGTAGTAGTAAACAGGATAGTGCTATATAGTGCCAGACTATATTCCAAGCACTTTACTTCTATTCACTCAGTATAGACCAATACTGCATTCAAGGCAAGATAGCTAATGCTTTATTATAGTAGTGAACAGTTTGTTTCAAAGGCATTCTTAAAAACATACAAAAACAAAGTTTTTAGGGGATACTTTTATAGTATGAATGTGAAAAACATGGTATATTTGACCATGTACTTCCTTAAAACAATTGAAATACATTTTTGTCTCCTCTTCTGTGGTTTAAAATGCCTTCAACAGGTTGAAAGAATTTAGATAATTTGTTTTATGGAGAGATAAGGGTCTGACATTTAACACAACCCCAGGTGCATGTGGTTTCTTAAAAAACGTCAAAAAGGTCACATGATTTTAGTGTACAAAGTTAGAAAAACAAGATCTTTTTGAGTGTCTTAGCAGAAATAGAGCATAAATTAAAATTTCCAATATAAAAAGCAAAAACTATTTAATTATTATAAAGCTATTTTTTGTTTTTTTGTCCATTTTTGTTGATGAAATAATAACATCTTGTTATATAATTTGCTAAACTCTTTGTTTTAAAGCAATTCAATCTAAAGGCTAAATTTGTTATTTCCATGCTGACTTTGCAGAGTGAAGTGTAGCACTGGGAATCATTCATGCTTTAATAAGTATATTTAAAAATTTTTGAAATATTCTAGATTTTTTAAATGCTGGTGGATGGATTTCATAATAATAGAAATTATTTTCTTTGTGAAGCTCTTTCACTTTTAATAATGATCTTTATTAGAACCACCCGAATTGAAAGTTGTATAGCTATGTAGTTTATCTACTGTTAGAAAAGAAAATATTCACATATACAGTAGTTTCATGCTTAATATTTTATTTTAAATGAAAGGAATGATTATAATAAAGATCAAGATTTTTGATGTGGATATATCCATTTTGAATTTTTAATGGTTAAGGAGAGTTGAACTAATGAGTTCTGGCTATTGACCTTGCTTATTTATCATAAAGAGTTCCATATTTGTTTCCATTGCTTATATTTTGATTGAAGGAAATGTGGCTAAAAACCACGTTATAACAAAGGAATTACTTAACTTTTTCTTTATAAGCTTATTTTCTTTTACTATATAAGTTATACCAGTTTCGTTAACATTATTTTTGTTTACAAATTTGTTTTATAAGCAGGAAATGAATTATCTCTTTGTCCAAAAAGGGAAGATAAATACTATGAAGAAAGGTTCATAAACAAGGAAACGGTGTCATAGCTGACTTAATGGGGCCACAAATTAAATGTTAAAGTTAAGAGGACTAAAGAGTCCCTAGTTCCTCATTCTATACCCGAACTGTGCCTTTTACCACAACTAAAGCCTTAAAGTCACATCCTGTATAACTCAATGGGAGTTGTATTTACTGAATTATTTCCTTGAGGGTAGATGTTTGTCATAGTTTAGGGTAGATGTTTGTCATACCCCAGGAAAGCATGATTTTACTAAGTGTATTCATAAAGATTTGATAGGCTATAAATTAAAACATATTAATTTACTTTTTTATGCAAAAATTATAACCATTATAATGGAAATAAAGATAGCATCTGTAATTCTACCACTTTAACAATTAAGTCCCTGTCACTACTCTCTAGTCCTCACCAAGAACTACATTTGAAATATCTGAAATTTTGACTTATATTTCTGTGGGAGTTTATTAGGGTTGAACTTCATTCATTTGGAGATTTACTTTTGAAGCACAGGTCAGCTCCTGACTACTGCAGAGAATATTCCCAGAAAATATGCTTACCAAGTACAGAAGAAGGAGGAGTACCTTTTGAGATGTGTCATCTCATCGGGAAGAATTTCTGTGGGTTCCTTTGATACAGAACAATCCCAGATGTCATTGACTAAATAGGATATTTAGATACTTTATAACACCTAAACTGTGGAGGACGTGTTTCAGGGTGTTTTTTTTTTGGCGGGGGAGGGGGACTGGTTCTAGACTAGACTTTCTAACCTCTGTAAACCATTGGGACTGGCTCACATTTGAAATGTGTTTTTATTAGGGAGAAAATGGCACAAAAAAGGTAGAATACCTCTTAAATAAAGGCATTTGTCTTACTGATATTTATTCCCTTTTGATTATAGATAGCATCAGTTGGGCTTTTCATTTAAATAAACAATTAAATCTTACTGATTGCCCATAAATCCTCAAATTCAGATTTCATTCCACTAAGAATGTAAATTCCTGAAAGATTCATTCATTTATTCATTGGTTCATTTATTCACAGAAAGCCAATTACTATAATAGTCTGATTTAGGAGTCCTAGACAATTTTTAAAAGCTTGGTTTTATAAATATAAATGGGTTACTATTTAATAGATTAACTACATAACCTTGATTCACTTGCCTAATGAATAAGTAGCTGGACCAGGCAAGGGGAATACAGATTATTTACTGCTATATATCCAGTGCTTTCAACAAATATGTTAGTCATTTTTTAGAACTAGGCTTACATAAAGTATGGTTTTCCAGAAGACATTAGGTAATCTAGAAAGTAAGTTAAGAAATACTATACTTAAATATAATTGATTTTAAAAATACCGTCTCTAAATTCCTATCGGCAACTGAAAACAGTATCAAGCGTAATGTAGTTTGTAGAGTAGTAGGTAAATCAAACGTATTTTTCCTCTGGAAGTAAACTTTATTCTAGTTATAAGATATTGGAGCTTTTTTTAGCCAAGCTTTCAGACTAAAGCCAAACCTAATACATAACAAAACTTTCCCTAATCTGATATTTTAAAAAATTTGCCATTTGTGAATTCATGAGTAGTAGATTATTAGATTATTTTGGGATGCAGTTATTTCTGTCTATTAGTCTACGTAAGCAGCATATGAGGGGAAGTTCTGTTGCCTGTTACAGCATCAGGTGTGAGAATTAATCTATAAGGTGAGTATGCCATTTGTATTTTAATATGGAAAATTTCAGTTACTTTATTTGTTGAGTCAGTTTAAATACTGATGACTATAACTCCATTGCTGGATATATGCCCAAAAGAAAGGAAATCAATTTGTTAATGAGATAGCTGTACTTTTGTGTTTGTTGCAACTCTGTTCACAATACCAAGATTTGGAGGCAACCTAAGTGTCCATCAACAGATGAATGGATAAAGAAAAAGTGGTACTTATATACAGTGGAGTACTATTCAGCCATAAAAAAGAATGAGATTCAATCATTTGCTACAACATGAATGGAACTGTAGTATATTCATTATGTTGAGTGAAATGAGCCAGGCACAGAAAGATTGCATGTTTCCACTTATTTGTGGGATCTAAAACTCAAAACTATGGAATCCATGAAGATAGTAGAAGGATGGTAACAAGATGCTGGGAAAGATAGTGAGGGGGTTGTAGCGGATGTGGGGTGGTTAATGGGTACCAGAAATAGAATGAATGAATGAATGAATGAATGAATGAATGAATAAGGCCTAGTATTTGATAACACAACAGGGTGAGAATATAATTGGATTGTTCATGACACAAAGGAAAAATGCTTGAGGGGATGGATACCCCATTTTTCATGATTTGATTGTTATACATTGAATGCCTGTATCAAAACATCTCATGTACCCTATAAATACATATACCATGTACCCACAAAACTTAAAAATAAAAATTTTAAGAAAGCTCTCTAGGTGATTACAATGTGCAGCTAAGCCCCAAGACTGCTGTTTAAACCAACATCATTTGTTGAACTAGTTGCAAATAAATGTAAAAACATTTGCTGCCAATAAATAAATATATACTGATGGCTGTAGATGATGGGAAATGATAAACCATGACTTTTCTGCTATTCCTTTATATATTAAAAATGAAGTATATTTAATTTTGTCTTATGTATTTCAATAGCACACTCTATGGAATTTCTAAAAACTCCATATTTTCTCAGCAAGATCCTAATTAGTTAAAAATTTAGTATGTCAGTTGCTCATGGTAGATTTTCAAGGTCAATATTAACCCAGTCTGCATTTCAACATTAGACTGTACTCTAGTTCGAAAAGAGAAGAAATGAAATGACACCTCAAATGGCTTTTTGATCCTCTTAACAATCTCTCTTTTTATAAGACACAAGAATTAAAGTTTATCGGCCTTTTTTTTTTCATCTTACAGGAACACCAGTGTATTCAGTAGCATGGGGCCCTGATTCAGAAAAGGTTCTTTTTACAGCAGGCAAGCAACTAATCATTAAACCTCTTCAACCAAATGCTAAAGTTTTACAGGTACTTCTCAGTCATTTGTAAATTGTTATCAGGATCTGCCTGACTGCTAAACTAGAGGGCACTTGCTTAGGAGTCTCTTTCTTCTGGGTGGTCTTTTTACAGTCTGGTCTTTAAGTATATGGTTTAATCAGCCTTTATTACAGAACAAGGGATATCTTTATATTTCCAACAATGTTTGTTTTCCCTTATTCCAACTCATTTTGATAATGATACAGTGTAGTTTTACTAATAAGAACAGACTTTGGAGTTAGCCACTTGGGTTCAAATCTTAGGTTATAAAATATCGTTGAACGTTAGCCTTCTCATCTCTTAGTGACACTAATATCAGTTTAACAGGGTTGCTGTGAGGATTAAATGAGTTAAATTGCAAAGTGAAAAGGACAATTCCTGGCATACAGTAAGCACTCAATATAGAATGCCTGTTATTATCTGTGTTATTATGCTATTATAAGTTATTATGCCATTTCTACCTTTTAGTCAACCAAGGAGGCCAGGAAAACATTGTAGAATGACTAGGACTTGAGTAAGAGATTTGTTGGTACACATTGACAGGCTGCAGCAGGTATAGAAGTGTTTTAACAGTTGAGTAAATGTAGATTTCAGGGAATAAGGACACAGAGATGACTGAGGTTCCATATTAATAACATCGGTATAGATTATGCTATATGTATTTTACACAGTCCACATACATGTACATTTTTACAGTGTGCAGAACACTCTTCTAGGAACTATAGGGTCATACAAGAATAGAACATACAAGCCCCTGTCCTTAGGGACCTAAGGTAAAGAATTTGGGCAAAGGGAAGAAGCTGGGAAAGAAGACTGGTTCTGATGGCCCTTAGTCAAAGTCATTCCGTGCTAATTACCTATGCTGAAAATGTGCTATGAAATTTATACAGCAAAATAGGCAAGTTGAATCTCTGAGTTTATACCTTTAGTTTATAGTTATGTGAATTTGTTTAGGTATCTGTAATTAGGGTTGTATAAGTGAAACTCAGGAAGCTGATTATATCACCATTGGTCAAGTAAAATATGATTTAATGGTTCAGTAGAACTTGTGAGCCAGGAGGTAGTGGAGAGAAGGAAAGTATCCAAAGCCAAAATTCAGCTAGAGAGAAACAGGAGTTAAAGTATAATTAGTAACTTCATGCAAATTATCTGTTCCTTTTGGGAGACTAAAGCAGCTGCAATTCTTCTTGAACATAAAAACATATTCAAATTAGGATTGTCCACAAAAAAGTGTGCTTAATTAATTCTTGCTTATGGAATGTAGTTCAGATGTATATACCTCATTTCCTTTAAGACCTTCTCGACACCCAGAACTTGGCTTTATAGTGAGGACATTTTTATTTATTCATTGAATAAAAATGTAGTGCATACCTATTATATACCAGGCACTGTGGTATCAGATAGTCAAAATGAAACAGAACATAGTTTCTGCCTTCAAGGAGCTTGTTGTTCAAAGGAATTTTACAAAATGCCTAATAAATAAATAAATAAAAATTATTATATGCATAACAGTATGCTATTATCTGTAATATATATTGATATCCTAAATTACAGTGTAAGGAAATTTTAAATCATATTTTGTTCATAGATCTTGAATAGGCAAATATTTATTTTGTTCCTTTAAAATGAAACTCTTAAGAGTCTATGGCTGGGCGTGGTAGCTCATGCCTGTAACCCTGGCAGGTGGATCATCTGAGGTCAGGAGTTTGAGACCAACCTGACCAACATGGCAAAACCCCATCTCTACTAAAAATACAAAAATTAGCTGGGCATGGTGGCAGGCGCCTGTAATCCCAGCTACTTGGGAGGCTGAGACATGAGAATTGCTTGAACCTGGGAGGTGGAGATTGCAGTGAGATGAGATCGCACCATTGCACTCCAGCCTGGGCAACAGACTGAGACTCTGTTAAAAAAAAAAAAAAGAATTTGTATGTATATGTGTAGCTGTATATATTGTTATATTTGTCCTTGAAATGTATCTTAGGATATTGGATTAATTTGACAGTTAATTATAAGAACAATTGCTTTTCAACATGTATTATCAAAACATTTGTTTTGAAAATGTGTATTTTTGTATATTTTGAATAAACCAAGTTATAAATTGTTGCTTATTCTTAGAGCTTACTTGGCTCACATTCAATACTTTGTACTGTATACATTAAGAACAATAGATTGAGCAGGGCCTGAGGGGAAAGCCCTTAAAATCTGCCACCCTTTGAAATGGAGTTAATTGACTCAGACATTAAAATACACCTTATAGTCTTCAAAGATGGTTCTTTTTTTTTTGAGATGGAGTCTCATCTCGCTCTGTCACCAGGCTGGAGTGCAGTGGCACAATTGGCTCACTGCAACCTCCGCCTCCTGGGTTCAAGTGATTCTCCTGCCTCAGGCTCTGAGTAGCTGGAACTACAGGCATGTGCCACCACACCCAGCTAATTTTTGTATTTTTAGTAGAGACAGGGTTTCACCATATTGGCCAGGATGGTCTCCATCTATTGACCTCATGATCTGCCTGTCTCGGCCTCCCAAAGTGCTGGCATTATAGGCATGCGCCACCTAGGCCAGTTAATTCTATTTAGTTACATTATTCTGCCTATGGTAACATTTAATTACATGTGATATAATAGCTAAATGGGCCCATTAATTACATTTAAGAGCAAGACATCCATGTTTAAGAGCGAGACATTCATGTTTACTTTCTAGATTGCCAGTTTCCTCATGACTTAAAAACACCCATGTCTATGCATTTTATGTACAGTCAGCATAACCATGGGTTCTGCACTGATAGATTAACCATGAATGAAATATATTTTTAAAAAATTGCATCTGTACTGAATGTGTATAGACTTTCTTCTTGTCATTATTCCCTAAACATTACAACTGTTTACATAGTATTGCCATTTTATTCATATAATAAGTAATCTAGAGATGATTTAAAGTATATGGGAGGATATGCATAGGTTATATGCAAATACTATGCCATTTTATATTAGGAACTTTTGATTTTCATATCAGTGGGAGGTCCTGGAACCAGTCCCCCACAGATACCAAAGAATGACTGTATACATAGAATATATACTTGTCTATGGAAAACATCTTTTTGTTACATGGTAAATACAGCAGAAGTTTCTCAGAGTAGTGCAGTTGTGAACCAGACGCACGAAGGTAAAGTGAATGAAACTTAGAAGAATATGACGAACAGAATGAAATGAAGAGAGTATTAAAGATGTTTGTGCAGAAGGTTTTCTAAAAAAAAGGTTGGGGGCTAGACATGGTGGCTCACACCTGTAATCCCAGCATTTGGGAGGCCAAAGCAGGAGAATTGCTTGAGCCCAGCAGTTTGAGACTAGCCCAGGCAACATAGCAAGACTTCTCTACTAAAAATGAACAACAACAAAAAAAATTTAGCTGGGTGTGTTGGCACACGCTTGTACAAGTCACAGCTACTCAGGAAGCTGAGGCGAGAGGATTGCTTGAGCATGCGAGGTTGAGACTGCTATTAGCCCTGATCATACCATTGAACTCCAGCCTGCGTGACAGTGAGAACCCATCTCAAAAAAAAAAAAAAAGTAAACAAGCATGAAGGCAATAGCAGTAATGGGATCTGCTATATGAAGGAGACAGCAAGATTTGGATTCAGTTGACATTTTTGGAATACATAACATATTCATTCAGTGTTATCGCACAAATGTCAAGCTTGAAATAGTTCAGCAGCAAGTGATTTTCCATCTGGAGTCCAGGCAACTGAGGAAATTCATAAGGTTGGAAGCTATATAGTGGATGTTATAGGTGCTAACATTGGTGTAAATTACAAATGAAACAAGCAAATGAGGTATTGTACAATAGCTATAAAAGGAAGATAGGGATCCCTGAGAAGATGACAAGGGAGTCATTAAAAAGAGGCAAAGTATATTTTCTTATAGAAAAAAACTTAAATGCTTTTAAAGTTATAATTAGTATCTTTTTTTTCTCACAGTGGAAAGCTCATGATGGCATTATTTTAAAAGTAGACTGGAACTCAGTCAATGATCTTATTTTATCTGCTGGTGAAGACTGTAAATATAAGGTATGTAATGTTTAGATTTATCACTTGACTGAAATAATCAAGTTTGTATGAAAAGTTTTTAGTATATAAGAATGTTCTTTTACTTTAGCCATGTCTTTATACTCCAGTAATTTAGCAAATTATTTTATAATGTTAAGTGGTATTTAAAAGCACAGACTTCATGAAGACTCTCATTAGCCTGGACAATATAGTAAGACCCTATCTCTAAAAAAAAAAAAAAATTAGCCAGTTGTGGTGGGGCACATCTGTGGTCCCAGCTACATGGGAGGCTGAGGTAAGTGGATCACTTGAGCACAGGTGGTCGAGGCTGCAGTGAGCCTTAATTGTGCCATTGCATTCTAGCCTGGGCAACACAGTGAAACCCTCTCTCTCTCAAAAAAAAAAAACAGAGAAAGAGACTATCTCATTGATCTGTAGAGTTGGGTATTTAATAAGTAACAATATCAGCATAGCCACTAATTTTACTGTGACTCAATTTAAGTCAATTCAGTGCATTTTTAAAAATCAACCCTGCTGGTTTACTAAATATTGATTAATTTCAGGTCAAAATAATTTGTAGAGAAGAATAAGGTTTAATATATAAATAACTAGAGTTAGAGGCAATTAAATTGAAGTAAATATGTTTACAGAAAGTAGGTATAGCCCTTACAGGGTGAAAAAAATTTAAGCAAAATACTGAGCAAGCTAGGTATGGTAGCTCATACCTGTAACCCCAGTGCTTTAAGAGGGCAAGGCAGTAGGGTTACTTGAGGCCAGGAGTTGGAGAACAGCCTAGGCAATATAACAAGACTCCGTCTCTACAAAATTTAAAAAATTAGCTAAGTGTGGCAGCATATACCTGTCAAAATGTACTATTAAATTTAAAAGGACTTAAAATAGATAGATTTTATGTTCAGAGATTAAGTAAAATCTGAAAATTTTGACAATGTTATAAAATAGTTTCTTTTTGAGATATTTAGGCTTCAAGGAATACAGCTTTGTTTTCCCCTCGTGTGATGGTAAAGATGTTTAATTACTAATAAATAAGGTGCTGATTTCTAAATTTTTATTTGCTACCTTACTGGAAGACAAACTTGTTTTTCTGTGGTGTCTGTTATAAAATATTTTTATTTATTTATTTATTTTTCTTTCAGTTTTGGCAAACTTCTCCCTGATATTATAAAAGATTTTTAAAAATTGCTTTTGTAGGTATGGGATAGTTATGGCCGCCTGCTGTACAATTCACAACCTCATGAGCATCCTATTACTTCAGTTGCCTGGGCTCCAGATGGAGAATTATTTGCTGTTGGATCATTTCATACTTTATGCTTGTGTGATAAAACTGGGGTAAGTTATAGTGGTGAGCAATCACAGATGTGCTGTCATAAATGTGGTAATGCACAACACACATGGTTCTCAATCTTTAAAAAACATTTTCAATGAATGCATTTGGTTGAATCTTTCTAATTTGTCTTCTTAATATGCTGGTTCAATTAATTCCAGATATATGGGACCAAAATCTGTTTAAGTTTGAAGAATAGCACATTCTCTACTATTTTTTTTTCTGGAAATACTTATTTTGAGCATGATTGTGATGGAGGTAAAGTACTAAAATTTATGCCCATTCAATATGGAGAATTCAGGTTTAAACTTTTTTTTCTAAGCTTTCACTGACTTGAAGCTCATAAACTTTTTTTTTTTTTGCTGTTAATATGTTTCATATGAAATTAATTGCATATTTTTTGTAAGGAATTAATAGTGCATTTGAAAAATTGTCATTTTAAGACTAGAGGACATGGCTGGATGTGGTGTTTTATGTCTGTAATCCCAGCACTTTCGCAGTCCAAGGAGGGAGGATTGCTTGAGCCCAGGTGTTTGAGACCAACCTGGGTAACAAAAGTGAAACTCTGTCTCTACAAAAAAATAAAAAAATTAGTCAGGCATGATGGCGCATACCTGTGGTCCCAGCTACTGGGAAGACTGAAATGGGAGGCTCACTAGAGCCCAGGAGGTGGAGGCTGCAGTGAGCTGTAATCATGCTACTGTACTCCAGCCCGAGTGGGAATTAGACCCTGTCTCTAAATAAATAAATATCCAAAGGACACAGTTTTCTTTGTCAAGAATTCATATTTGAATATATGCAAGAATTTTTCCTCACAAGAGAATATGCCCTCCTTCATACAAATTCTGTTTAGAACCTGGGAAATAGCCAAGCTCAGCAGCATTTACTCATTGTGCTTGAATGAATTGTTCATTGAAGTACTGCCATAGCAGCAGCATTATGTGGTAAAAAGAGTTTGAGTGGGGCTATTTTATTCTATTCCTAATTGAGGAAATCATATAATTGTTCTATGGCTTATTTGCCCCTAATGCAGAAAAAGACAGAATTTTTATAGCTTTTAATCTGTTAAGATTTCTGGTTACTTGTTTTCTATCACGTAAAATGTGAAGTCCTCTGCCTAACTTTAGAAGCTCTTTGAAACCTGGTGCTGTAAAATCCATTCAGTCTTTTCTCCCACAACTTTCTAACTGTGTTCAAATCACATTGAATACTGGCTATCGAACCTTTCCTGCCTCTTACTAACATCCCCACTCATTTTCTCGTTTCATAAAATACTTTGATTTTTGTCTTAGACCATAGTGAGTTCTACCCATTCTTAAAGGCCTGTCTCATGTTTGACTTCCTTTGAACATGCCTTCCGTTGACTCCAAAGTTTGTTGGTATATTTTTCTAATTTCTTTTCTGCTAGGTCCCTCTTTTCTCAATTACAACATTGGGATGTTAAATCATCCCATCTAATCACTTAAGAAGCTTTTACCTCTGATTTTCCCTATCAGTGATTGTAAATCTATAGAATGCGTAGTCTCATTTTCACAATGTATTATGTTCTTACATTGTCAAAATAGTTTCATGTATATTACTTTTGACTCCCTTGTCTGTAAAATCCCATAGTTCAATAATTCTCTATTATCTGTACAACACAGTAGATATTCAGCAATTTATTAATAAGTCAATTTAAACATAATTTTACTTTATCATTTTGATTAAAGTATTTAAAAATTTTAAAAACTTGAATTAAAGATTTACCTCATTAAGCACCAAGTCTTTTTATTTAGGATGTTAATAACATCTATCTTTTATTCAATAAACATTAAATATATACTACTCATCAGACAGTGTTCTAGAAACTGGGGTTATAAATAAGAAAAAGATATACAGACTTTCACCCAAGTTATTGACAGTCTAGTGGAGAATTAGACTAAAAGACTTATAGTAAGTATGATAAGTGCTATACAAGAGGTTTTTTCATACAAGCACTGCAAATATGTGGCAGAGCCCAACTCAGCCTGTGGGATATTTCTTCAAGAGCAGAGCCTTGAAGAATTAGTAATTCTCCGAGGAGACAAAGTTGGGGGAAGAGAGTTGCAGGCAAAAGAAACCTCTTGTGAATCAAAGTATAAAACAGTATGGTGCTTTTTGTGCAATATCTGTAAAATTTTCATGGCATAATACCAGGAGATAATTCAGAAAAGATAGATGGACTAAAGTGTTCACTATGTAACAGAATCCAGATTTCAGTCTTTTAAAATCTAATTATGTTCTGTGGGGGCTCCTTTGGGGCTGCTGTGGGGTGGAAAACAGGTAAGGGAGTTGAGCTCCTGATCTCTCTCACTACCTGAAACCAGAACAGCTCCAGTTACTGTTTGAGCATCTAGTATAAGATTTTCTCTGAACAGCTGAAATAGTGAAGTTGGAAATTGAGTATATTAGTCAGTAGAGAGCCATGGATTGTGTGTAGTAACATGATAGTATTTAAATGTTGGAAATACCGCTTTGAAGTCGAAGGAACAGTGATTCAAGAGAGGGAATAAACAAAGGTAAGGAATCATAGTTTATTAGAAAAATTAAAAGTTTAGTATGGCTACAATAGTTTTTGGAGTTTATCTTAGGGGCAATGGTGAGTCACTGATCCATTTTTGATAGTTACCTTATTAGATTTGGCATTTTGGGGGAAGCATACGCTAAGATCATCATAGAGGATAGATTAAAGGTGCACTAGAGGCAGGATGGCTAATTAGGAGCTGTTGTAGTACAAGAAAATGATGATGTTGGCCTGAATAATAGGGAAGTAATGGAGATGGAAAGAAATAGACAGGTTCAGGGATAAATCCTTGGTGTATAAATAGAAAGAGTCAAGAATAATTACCTGAGTATCCATTCAAGTACCTTACTGTTTGGAGGTTGGCCTGAGAAGAATGCCCTTTCATGATGTAATGCCCTATTCAATCATTACAATAGTAAACCAAGTTACCTAAATTTCAGCATTCATAAGCATCACCTGGGTATTACAAAACTACACATTCTTGGGCACTGTTTGCAATATGGAGAATCAAAATGTCCGAGAATGAGGCTCTGTGAAGTGATATTTTTAGGAAGTTTCCTAGTTGTCTTTATGCAGGTTGTCCTTAAAGGGCACTTGAAAGAAGACATAGTGCGATGTTTGATATTCCTTTTGAATTCTGAAAGGAGCAATGCTTACTGTATTGCAGAAAAAAATACCTTGAATTTGGAGATGAAATAGTAAACTATAATTCAGGTGATACTAAAACAGAATAGTATAACAGAAAAATACATTTCTTTAAAATCTCAGGTAATTTATTTTTCTGATTTGTTCTAAGCATGTTCTTCATTTAAAATTACTGTTGGGTTATGTCTGCCATTTTGCTGCAGCAAAAGTGTTTATAGTATATGAATCATATGTGTGATGATATTATCTATTAATATTCTAGACTGATTCTTTCGGAATAACTAGTTGTAAATACTATTCAAACACGTAACTTTCATTCGTTTAATTATCAATAGATTTTTTGTTTCATTTTCTGTCTTGTATATTTCCACAAAAGTATTTGGAATTCATTTATGCAATCATTTCTTTTCTTTTTACAGGGTTTTTATTAATCCTGTAACATATATAGTTATCATTTAGATTTTTGTGAGTTACTTAATATTTAGATTTTTATGACTTCATGTGTTATTTATCTGTGTGTGTGTGTGTGTGTGTGTGTGTATATATATATATATACATACTCTGTATATTTGTTCAAATCTTTCTGGAGGATATGTTGACATTATATATCAAAAACCCAAGAAATATACATATACTTTAACCCAGCAATTCTTCCAGTTCTAGGATTTATCCTAAGGTAACAATAAGATAAAGAATGCTTAGTGGAGAATTACTTATAATTTAACAAATGAAAAGCAATCTAAATCTCTAACAGCAAGATATTATTTAATTATAGAATATAAGCCTTATAATAAACTATTATATAGTTATTAAAAATGATAATTACTTTTATAATACCATGAAAATGTTTTAAAATATATTACCACAAGAAAAAAATAGTTACAGACTTTATGCATATCGTGATCTTATTAGTACATATCTGTATAAATGAACAGAAAAATAATCTGACACGATATAACAAATTTTAACAATGGTATGTCTAAAGTTTGTTGATTTGGTCACAGGTGGTGATAGTGATTTTTCTTCTTTTTTGCATATCTACATTTTTTAAATGTACATTTTCAGATAAAATGTACAGTTTTTGAAAAGGGAAAAAATAGCTTTATTTAGTTTTCACTAGATTCTGTAATCATGTAATTCAGCCTTTGTCTTTTAAAAAATTATTGTTTTTTGAAGCTATCCAATTTATTTAAGAAATATGTATTAGTTAAAACATGGGAAATTATTTTTAAGGTGACATCTTTTTTTTTTTTGAGACAGAGTCTCGCTCTGTAACCAGGCTGGAGTGCAGTGGCATGATCTCTGCTCACTGCAACCTCTGCCTTCTGGATTCAAGCGATTCTCCTGCCTCAGCCTCCCGAGTAGCTGGGACTACAGATGCGTGCCGCCACACCGAGCTAATTTTTGAATTTTTAGTGGAGACGGGGTTTCACCATGTTGGCCAGGATGGTCTCCATCTCTTGACCTCGTGATCCACCTGCTTCGGCCTCCCAAGTTCTGGAATTACAGGCGTGAGCCACTGCACCCGGCCTAGTGGCATCCATTTTCACTGGGGAATAATTCTACTTACTAATATATAAATGCTATGAGCATTTTGAGTTAAAAAATTATCTAAATATTTTACGCATTTTTTTTTCAAACAGAGTCTCACTCTGTCGCCCAGGCTGGAGTGCAGTGGCACAATCTTGGCTCACTGCAATCTCTGTCTCCTGGGTTCAGGTGATTCTCATGCCTCAGCCTCCCGAGTAGCTGGGACTACAGGCGTGCGCCACCACACCTAGCTAATTTTTTGTATTTTTAGTAGAGATGGGCTTTCACCATGTTGCCCAGGCTGGTCTCAAACTCCTGAGCTCAAGTGATCCACCCACCTTGGCCTCCCAAAGTACTAGGATTACAGGCGTGAGCCACCATGCCTGGCCCCTGCATATCTTTTTTAAGAATGCCAAGCAGACATTGCCTTTACAAAGTTTACTCTTTTGTTGATAAGACATATATTAAATAATTATACACTCAGTTACTTATAGTTGTAATACATTTTAAAAACAGGAACAGGCTGCTCTTAGTAATGAGAACTAGTATGTCTAGAGGATCAAGGCAGGTTAGTGTGATGAAAAGGTAAGAAGGGCAACACTTATTGAGGCTCGTCTCCTTTCTGCTTACCATGTAAGTAGATACAGTACCTGCTGGTGTCAACTTAGAGCAAGTTGACCCACCTTACTCTTAATGGTGTCAATTTAGGCCTGAAAATGTAAGTCAGCTGGTGCTAGCTGCTTTTCTCACACAATGTTTTCCCTCTCCGGGAAAAAAGACTTCCTAGACTTCTTTTAAAAAGTACATATTTTCTTTAATTTGGAAATGTTACCCTTAAATGTACCCTTCTTTCTTTTTGTTTCATAATCTGTAACTTAAAGCGGTATAATGAATGTATGTCTAAATAATGTAGTAATCATTTATCCAGGGCCAGATTTTGTGAAAGAATTTCAATGTTACATGTTATAAGAATCTAATCCTCAGGAATAATCTATACCCTAGCATTTTCCACAAATATATCAAATTTCTATTTAGTGTTTGAGAGCTCTTCACAAATTTTTAGTTGAGTGCAGTGTTTCTTAACATTTTGTTAAAAGTTCTTATTTAGGCTTCCTTACAGAAATTGAAGAGTAATTTATAATATTAGCTTAAAAGAATGACATTGGTGTGAATTTCCAGGTTATCTGTGCAAATATTAAGCCTAGAAAAATGTGATTTTTTTGCGAGCATTTGTTTTTCTTTTCTCTTTCTTTCTCTTTCTTTCTTTCTTTTCTTTCTTTCTTTTTTTTTCTTTTTTGAGATAGAGTCTGGCCCTGTCACCAGTCTAGAGTTGCAGTGGTGTCATCTTGGCTCACTGCAACTTCTGCCTCCCAGGTTCAGACAAGTCTCCTGCCTCAGCCTCCTGAGTACCTGTGACTACAGGCGCTTACCACCATGCCCGGCTAATTTTTGTAGTTTTAGTAGAGACAGGGTTTCACCATGTTGGCCAGGATGGTCTCAATCTCTTGACCTCGTGATCCGCCTGCCTCAGCCTCCCAAAGTGCTGGGATTACAGGCATGAGCCACTGTGCCTGGCCTTTCAAAATATTTTTTAAGAAATATTTCCAGTGGGGAGAAAACGCTTGAGTACTTCTAGGCTGTTAATATTAATAATAGATTAAGTTTTGGTTTGAATGCATTTTTCCCCCCAGTGGCTAGAATGAATGCATTTTTTGTTTGTTTTTTTTGTTTTCTTTTGTTGTTGTTGTTTGTTTTGGAGACAGAGTCTCACTCTGTCCCCAAGGAGTGCTGTGGTGCAATCTCGGCTCACTGCAACCCCTGCCTCTCCAGTTCAAGCAATTCTCCTGCCTCAGCCTCCTGAGTAGCTGGGATTACAGGTACGAGCCATCAAACCCGGCTAATTTTTGTTACTTTTAGTAGAGATCGGTTTTCACCATGTTGGGCAGGCTGGTCTCAAACTCCTGACTTCAAGTGATCCGCCTGCTTCGGCCTCCGAAAGTGCTGGGATTATGGGTGTGAGCCACCACACTCGGCCTCATGAATGCATTTCTTAATATTCAAGTGTGTAACTGGATTTATGATAGGAATACTTGAAAAAACAGAAACTCTTATTTTTTTAAAGGCACATTACTCCAACTCCATTGTTATATAGTAAATCCAATTTTCCCATCGACTTTCAAGTATTTCCTTTGGTCAATAAAGATCATCACTAAGCCGAGGAGACTCCAGTTCCTGTTTACGTCTTCTATTTGAGCAGGCATTTACTTGTATTGCTTCAGAACTCATTTTCTGGCTCACTTTTGTGGACTGTGGTTCAAATATCAATTTAGTTTTCAAAACCATTGCAGTACTATTCTGATCTGCCCTGCTTCTTTTCAACCCAGAGGCAAATTTGAAACCTAGGTAGCATTACACACTGTAGTTCAATTATCAGTTTTACTGTGTTGGTTCTAGTCAGTTTCATGGGCTGCTTACTAGTACTCCAAGGCTTTCATACTTTGATTTAAAGAATCTATTTCCCCAGCTCCCTTCTCTCCATAATCCTTCCCTAACTCTTGTTGAAAAGGGGTTAATATTGTCTCTTTCCTGTTGTTAGTGCATACTGGGGATAGTAGGCAAGGATGTACTACACAGTCTTCACAGAGCTCACTGGGGAGGGCCACTGCATCATTTTTGCAAAGCTGGAATGGTCTGACAGGGCTCTCTACCTCACTGTCTCTAAAGCACCATGTGGGGAAGGGGAGGAGTGCCACCACTGGATTCTGGGTTGACAGGTTGTTTTGTTTTTCTTTTCTTCTTTCTTCAGCACTTTAAGGATGTTGTCCCCACTGTCCCTGTCCTTTGGTCTATTGTTTTTGATCAGAAAGTGATTATTTGTATCATTGTTCCAAACGTAAATGGCATTTATTTCTGACTCCTTTGCAGACTTCCTCTTTGTCTTTGGTTTCTAGCAGTTTGACAGCATATGATTTTCTTCATATTTATCTTGTTTGGGTTTCTCTATACTTCTGGAAAACGTAAACTTACGATTTCACAAAACTTGAGAAATTTGGGGCCGTTGCTTTTTCAAATAATTTTTCTATCTTATTCTCTCTTTCCTTCCCTTGGGAAGTTCAGAACTTTTAGACCTTTTAATGTTGTTCCACAGGTCAACAAGTCTCAATTTCGTTTTTTTTCTCTCAGTTTTTCCATTTGGATAATTTTTCTTGATCTATCTTTGTTTATTAACTCTTTCATTGGTCAATTCTTCTCATATGCCTATCCCGTGAATTCATTTCAGATATTGTATTTTTTAATTCTAGAATTTCCGTATGGTTATTCTTTCATAATTCCTATTTCTTTGCTGAGATTTTCACTGTTATTACATGTTCAGAGGCTTATTTTTCACTAAGGCTTTGGTTATAATAGCTGCCTTAAAATCATCATCTGCTAATTCTAACATCTTGTCATTGATTACCTTTTCCATTGTATTGGTTTTCCTGCGCCTTTTTATGACTAGTAATTTTGGATTGTACTCCGAACATTGTGTATAATGCATAGTAGAGACTGGATTCTGTTGTGTTTCTCTGAAGAGTGCTAATTTTTTGGTGTCTGTTAACGGGGACTTAACTTGTTTGAACCTCAAACTGTCTCCTATGTCAGGGATCAGGCATCGAACTCCTATTTGGTAGTCAAAAGATAAGATCTCTGTGACTTTATTCTTTCCAGGATCTTCCCCCATCTATAGTGGTCACCAGAACTCTGCCCTCTTAATCTTTCTACCAGTAAACCATAGAAACTGTAGGTTTCTATTTGAGGTTGAGCTATCATGCTTGACATCAAGTAGGATCTGTTCTCTGGTAAAAGGTTGTTTAAAAATGGAAATTCATTCAATACTGTTCCCTTTTTCAACCATTGACTTCTTTCAAGTTTCTTGCTGCTTTTTTAAAAAAACAAATTTATCAGGATACAATTTGTATCTGATACATTTTACCCATTTAAAATATACAAGTCAGTTTTTTTTACTGTATTCATAGGGTTGTGCAACCATTATCAAACTCTAATTTTAGAACATTTTTCTCTCCTCTAAAAGGAATTGCATACCCATTGACTGTCAATCCCTATTTTCCCTACTCCACTCCTGTCCCTGGCAACCACTAATTTACTTTTTTTCTTGGATTTGTCAAGTTTGGACATTTCATATAAATGAAATAATTTGTATGTGGCCTTTTATGACTGGCTTCTTTCAGTTAACATGTTTTCAAGATTCATCCATGTATCAGTACTTTATTTCTTATAGACAAATAATATTTCATTGTATGTTTATAACACATTCAGTTAATAGACATTTAGGCGGCTTCAAAATTTGGTTGTTAGAAATAATGCTGTTATGAATGTGTGAGCACATTTTTATTTTTGTGTGGACATGTTTTAATTTTTCTTGGGTATATACTTAGGAGAATTGCTACAACAAATGTAACCCTATGTTTAATTCTTTGAGGACTTGCCAAATTATTTTCCAAACTGGCTGTCTGCCTACTTTTGATTGCTTTCCAGGCTCCAAATACTTGTTTTGTATTTTGTCTGGAGTGTATAGGTGTTATCTATGACAAGGCAGATCTGAAAGCAGCTGTTCTGCTATTGTCATTCCTTACATACCAAAAGTTTATTTTAAATAATTGAACATAAGTTTGTAAAAATCAGCTTTGTACATTTTAGAGCTATGCTAAACTACTGCAGTGATTCTCACAGTGGAGTAGAGTGGAAAAGCTACCTGTTTGAATTTCATCCTTCAAGAAATTGTCCAGGAAAATAGCCAAAAGGCATGAATCGTTCATAGACAAATGTAAATGGCCAATAAAGACATGAAAGGATGTTCAATTTAATACATAAAGAAGTAAATAAATAAAATGACATATTTTACCCAGTAAGTTGAAAAGATTAAGAATCACCTCAGTTTCACTTGAGCAGGAGGAGATGAGCACCTTCATTTTTACAGTATTAGTGGAAATATAGAGTGATTTTACTTTTTGGAGGGTAGTTTGATAATACATATCCAAATGTAAGATGTACGTATCCTTTCACTCAGGAATCTCTCTTGGAATTTTCTTTAAAGAGATTATTGTATAAGTACACAAAGATATATGCATATCAGTTTTCATCACAGTATTAATAGTAAAAATTAAAAATAAATGTCCATGAGCAGGAGACTGATTGGTTATTATTCCATATACCTAAAATGCAATACTCTGACTCATTAAAAATGGAGAAGAAGGATCATGTGTAATACCCTGGAAAGATACCCATGATGTTATTTAGTAAAAAGACTGGATTGTAGGACAGCATGTTAGTCTATGATCCCACTTAAGTAAAATTGTGTGCTCATATCTCTAACTCTATGGCTAAAGGTATACTCACTATTGTTGGATAGTGTATTTGGGTCATCTTTTTCTTCCTCCTTAGATGATTTTGTATAGTGTGAGCCTTTCTTTTTGACTCTATATCAGTTATGCAGATGGAATAAAGGTTTTAAAACTTTCTTCAGTAAAAATGAGCAGAGGAAGCATGAAGTCACAGAAAATGATGGAGTAGGCAGTCCTAAAAATTGGTGCCTCCACTGAAGCAGCCATTAAGCTGGCAAAAAATGACAGAATCAACTTTTTCAGAGCTCTGGGATCTAATAAAAAACCACTAGCAACCAGAGGAGGGCTTAATTTTTAAAAATACCACTAAATTTTGGTAAGAAAGCATTGTGGCATTTTTGCTTACCTGCTTGCCATTCCCCCACTCCCAGCCTGGCAGCAGCTAAAATAATGGCAGCCTGGGTTCTGGTGTGGCTTGCTGGTGTGCGTATACTTGGTGGTGCAGTGGGGGTAGGGCAGGGGATGCAATATGGACAGTGTCCTCAAAAAGTTGTGGTTCTCACAAATTGCACTTTTTGACCTGTCATAGTTCTCTGAAGGACTGGCATAGAGTTTTGTCTTTATTTTGACCCCTTAGAAATCTCTCAGAGCTGGAGTGGCATCAAAGAATAAAGACTTTGGAGGGTTCTCACATATCCTGAGGGATCTAGAATGTAGCATACATGCCCGGGGCCAGACACATGCTCAGAAAAGACCAGAGGATGTGAGGCTTGTATCACTCAAAGATCTTTGATCTATGAATGAACAAGGAGTGAAAGGTAAAGCAGAGTTGTAGGTGGTCTGTTTATGTGTTAAAGGAGTGCCTAGGTCAGAACCAGTTGGCAAACAGTGGGAGAATTTTTTTTTTTTCTTTCTTTTTGGCTCTGTCTGGCTGACCTCTGAGATAACAGAGTGGAGACTTCAATGACCACACACAAAAAGCAGTCTACGAAAATAGTCTGGAAAAGTCAGTAAATAGATAAATAACTGCAGCCCTCAACAAGCAACAATACAAGTCTTGTTGGGGAGAGATTCTGATTTCCAGAATTACCACATTATGATATTAAAAACATTCAATTTTCAACCAAAAATTACAAGGCATACAAGAAGCAGGAAATTATGGTCCATTCACAGGAAATCAATAGAAACCATCCCTGAGAATGCCCAGCATTGGACTTATTAGACAAAGACTTTATTTTTTTTTTCAAAATTTTATTGTCAATTGACAAATAATAATTGTAAATACTTATGAGGTACAGGTACAATGTGATGTTTTGATATATGTATACATTTTGGAAGGATTTTATCAAACTAATGAACATATTATTGCCTTATATAACTTTTTTATAGTGATAACATTTAAAATATTAGCAATTTTGAAATGTACAATACTTTATTGTTATTAACCATGCTATGCAATAGATCTGAAAACTTTCTCTCCTGTCTAACTGAAAGTTTATACCCCTTAATCAGCATTTCTCCATTCCCCACTACATACCACCTGGTAACCACCATTCTACTCTCTACTTTTATAGATTTGATTTATTTATTTATTTAATTTTAATTTTTGTAGATATACAATAGGTGCAGATATTCATGGCATATATGAGATGTTTTGATGCAGGCATGCAATGTATAATAATCATATCACAGAGAATGGGGTATCTATTCCCTCAAGCCTTTATCCTTTGTGTTATGAACAATCCAATATACTCTTTTAGTTATTTTTAAATATGCAATTAAATTATTCTTGACTACAGTCACTCTGTTGTACTGTCAAATAATAGACCTTATTTTATCCATTCTTTTTGATTTTTTTAATACCTATTAACTATTCTCACCTCACCTCTACCCCTAACCCACTGCCCTTCCCAGCCTCTGATAACCATCCTCCTACTCTTTTTAAAAAATTTTTTTTGAGACAGGTTCTCACTCTGTCACTAAGACTGGTGTGCAATGGAACAATCTTGGCTCATTGCAGCCTCTGCCTCCCAGGTTCAAGCAATTCTCTTGCCTCAGCCTCCCAAGTAGCTGGGATGGCTGCCACCATGCCTGGATAATTTTTGTATTTTTTTAGTAGAGACTGGGTTTCACCATATTGGCTAGTCTTGTTTTGAACTCTTGACCTCAAGTGATCCGCCTGCCTTTGCCTCCCAAAGTGCTGGGATTATAGGCATCATCTTTCTACTCTCTGAGTTCAATTGTTTTGATTTTTAAGTCCCACAAATAAATGAGAACATGTGGTATTTGTCTTTCTGTACCTGGCTTATTTCACTTAACATAATGGTCACCCTTTCCATACATGTTATTACAAATAAGAGGATCTCATTCATTTTTATCACTGAATAGTACTCCATTGTGTATATGTACCACATTTTCTTTATCCATTCATCTGTTGATGGACACTTAGTTTGCTTCTACATTTTGCCCATTGTGAACAGAGCTGCAACAAACATGGAGATAACTCTTTGATATACGGATTCCTTTCTTTTGGGTATATACCTAGCAGTGGGATTGCTGGCTCATATGATAGCTCTATTTTCAGTTTTTTGAGGAACCTCTAAACTGTTCTCCAAAGTGGTTGTACAAATTTACCTTCTCACCAGTGGTGTACTAGTACTCCCTTCCCTCCACATCCTTACCAGCATTTGTTATTGTCTGTCTTTTGGATATAAGGCATTTTATCTGCAGTGAGATGATATCTCATTGCAGTTTTGATTTGCATTTCTCTGATGCTTAGTGATATTGAGCACCTTTTCATATACCCATTTGCCATTTGTATGACTTCTTTTGAGAAATGTCTATTCAGATCTTTTTTCCATTTTTTGATCGGATTAGTAGATTTTTTCCTGTGGAGTTGTTTGGTCTCCTTGTATATTCTGGTTACTAATCCTTTTTGTCAGATGAGTAGTTTGCAAATATCTTCTCCAATTCTGTGAGTTGTCTGTTCACTGTGTTGATTGTTTCCTCTGCTATACAGAAGCTTTTTAACTTGATGTAATCCCATTTGTCTATTTTTGCTTTGGTGTCTGTGCTTGTGGAGTATTACTCAAGAAATTTTTGCCCAGACCAACATCCTGGAGATTTTTCCCAATGCTTTCTTATAGTAGTTTCATAGTTTAAGGTCTTCAATTTAAGGCTTTAATCCATTTTGACTTGATTTTTGTATATGGTGAGAGATAGGGGTCATTCTTCTGCAGATAAGTATCCAGTCTTCCCAGCACCATTTATTGAAGACACTGGACAAAGTCTTTAAATCAGTGATCTTAAATATGCTCAAGGAGCCAAAGGAAAACAATACAGTTTGAACAAATAGAAAATACCAATAAAAAATAGAAATTATGCAAAAGGAATGTAATAGAAATTTTGGAATTGGAAAAAAGTGTAAAAATGCATTGAGGGCCGGGAGCGGTGGCTCACGCCTATAATCCCAGCAATTTGGGAGGCTGAGGTGGGCAGATCACCTGAGGTCGGAATTTCGAGACCAGCCTGACTAACATGGAGAAACCTCGTCTCTACTAAAAATACAAAATTTAGTTGGGCGTGGTGGTGCACACCTGTAATCCCAGCGACTTGGGAGGCTAAGGCAGGAGAATCGCTTGAACCCAAGAGGCAGAGGTAGCAGTGAGCCGAGATCGCGCCATTGCACTCCAGCCTGGGCAACAAGAGTGAAACTCTGTCTCAACAAAGAAAAAAAATTCAAAAATGCATTGCATATTAATTTGTTCATTTATTTTCATATTTATTAATTCTTTTACAAATATTTATTGAGAGTCTGTTACATACCAGACACTTGCCCTAGCTATTAAAGAAAATCAGTAAATAAAATTAATTCTTTGTTACTGAGAGTTTTTATTCCATCAGAGGAACAACTATAAACAAAAAGGTAAAAGTAATATATGTTAAATGGCAATGAGTGGTATAAAAATTAAGCTGGGAAAAGGAGATGGCATTATTTTAAGTGAAATAATATAAAAACAAATGTAGAAACTAAATGTACTGGATGGTAAGTAAAATAAATATGGTACAAGTAAATTACCTTTGGGATAAAAATTAAAAGTCATAGTACCATAATGTTTTCTATGTTACATAATAAATTTTATTTTTACCTTTGATTTTAAAGAAATTCTTGATTCCAATTGTAAGGGACAAATGTTTAAATTAACATATTTGTTATAAGTAAGTAAATTATACAATATATTAATCAATTATACTATATTAAACAATAGCGTTCAAGGGGAAAGATCTAAATATAAAAAGTACTTGGCCTCGTTTTTAATTAATTGACATTATTGCTTTTATTTATCAGCAGGTGGTGCTATTGCTTGTGTAAGAGATAACTTTTTTTGTGATTCTCATTTTCTCTGTCTGAATATTTGTTTAGGCATTATAATAAAAAGACATCTCTCTGTTCATCTGTTCAATTAAAATAATTGCAATGAATAGATGAACAGAGAGACTTATCATCTGCAGTAACTGGTCCCAAGCATCAGTTATTGTACCCTAAATAGAATATAAGAAACTCTTCATCTATTTTCTCTTCCACTTAAATTTACTTTGTGAGTGTACAATTTTATGAATTGAATTCATTGAACTTGGCCAAAGTTTATGCTTTTTTTCCCCAAAAACACAAATCTACTTTTATTTACTTTTCATTAGCTTAAATCCTTAAGGAGTACAGCATCACACAGATTCTGTGTCCAATGGCCTTGGCTGGAAGATTGCTTCAGATTTTGGCACCAACCATGCTACTGTTACCATAGGCCCAAGTTATCTTTCCCCAGATTACTCTAGTTTTGTTTGGTTTGCCACCAGGAGTCACTATGTTGTTCTTTGTTTTATATACATAAGCATAGCTCTTGCGCAAATAGAATTTCAGTTTCATCTCAAACATAAACATCTTCAACTTTAAGAAGAGCTGCATCCTCCCTTTGTTTCTGGAGTCCCCACTTAGAGCAAGCAAACATGATCTTGTACCACAGCCTTCCAGACATATTTCGCTTTTAGACATCCTGTTCCCAGCAGGCCTCCACAGGCTCCAAGATGGCAGAAAGAGTCAAAGATTATACTTTTGAGGATTCTTTCAATGTAATATATTTATACAGGAGTAGTAAAGAGAAGGGTGAGGTTGGCATTGAGGAGGTACTTTTAAAAGTCCTTATAGTCAAGTCATGCTTTTAGTTTAAATATTTATTTCCCTGTTGGGAAATAACCTGCATGCCTAAGCAATTTGGCAGAATACAGAAGGAAAAGTAGTCTCTTTCCTCAAAGGAATGTATCATTTTTTGATATATCAACACTTTATAAAACATTCTCAATTATTGTTCTCTCTATTGTGCTGTTTAGTATGATTGTTTATTTTGTTTAAATGTATGAGTAGCATTAGCATGTTTGTGGAGCCTAGAGTCAAGACTCCAGTGGCGAGTTTACAAAGTCAGAGGCCTCTTCTGGGTCTTGACATTTCTCATCTACAAAATAAATTGTCTAGGCTAAATGATTACCTTTCTCTTTTCAACTCCAAGATTCTATGATAACTTTTCCATGGGCATCGGACATCCTGCTTGCTTCCTCTTATGAGTATTAGTGTGTTGTTTGTTTCTTTGTTTTTTAATATAAAATTATTATATAGGAAAAGGCAAACTGCAATGATATGCCAGAATTGAGAATAACACAAGCAGTGCTGGAGAAGCGTCACTGATCTTACAACTTCAGATTTACTCTATGTCTTATTTTAGTTGATGCAAGTAGAAGAAACCATTAAGCAAAAAGGAGAATTGGTTATAAGGATATAGGGATATCTTCCAGAAGCCATGGAAAGGATGTAGCCAGACCTCAGGAAACAGGAACTGGAGTGCTAGGAGAACACAGAACGTGTCTGTTTTCTTCGTGTCTTTTGTCTCTGATTCCGTCTGTATATCCAGGTCCTTTTTTTCTTTTCCAGTGATTGACCTTTTTTATCCCCCTCTGTTTATGTGCTGGAAAGTGACCAGTGTTAACAAGTCTCAAGTGTACATTTTTCTGTTTGAGAGAGTAGTCAGGCTGAGACAAGCATCTTAGTCCCAATTTTAAACACTCTCTCAGGGAAGGGATCACTGACTCAGCTTAGGTTTGGTACATGTGCCTGGTCTAATGAATTGTGTCTAGGCAGGTTTGGGTAGTATACCTATTTTGGTTCTTTTTTTCTTTTTAAAAGCAACTTCAATAATTTAAAATACTTTCTTTTGGATATCTTTAGTAATCTAATACCACATGCCAAGTTCCTACCACCACTTGGTGACAACATGGTCACATGGTAAAATTGTTATGTAGGCTTTTTTTTTTAATCATTGTGAATAAGTCCTTGAAAGCCAAAACCACAAATCACAAACTAAATTTAAAAAGTGGTAAGATTTTGAGAGGCCGAGGTAGGAGGATTGCTTGATCCCTGGAGTTCAAGACCAACCTGGGCCACATGGTAAGACCCCCATCTCTACCAAAAATACCAGAAAAGAATTAGGCAGGCATGGTGGCAGGTGCCTGTAGCTGCAGCTACTCAGGAGGCTGAAGTGGGAGGATTGCCTGAGCCCAGGAGACTGAGGCTGCAGTAAGCCATGATCATACCACTGCAGTCCAGCCCGGGCAACAGAGTGAGAACCTGTCTCAAAAAAAAAAAAGGAATAAAAATATTATTATATGTGTTTATGCTCATATCTAAATATGAATCTTTAGAAAAAAGGAATACAATTTTAAATCCCCAAATTAACTGCTATGTTCTTCCTAATGTAATTTCATGACTGTCTGAATAATAGGCCTCCAAAGATACCCGTGTGCTAATCCCCAGAACCTGTGAATGTGTTACCTAATGTGGCAAAAGGAACTTTGCAGATGTGGTTAAGGGTAGGGACCTTTAGATAGTAAAATTATCCTGGATTATCCAGTCATCCAATATAATTACATGAGTTCTTAAAAGCAGAGCACCTTTCCTAGCTAGGGGTTAGTGGATGGAGGAGGACAGATTCAAAGTAAGAGCAGTTCCACCTGCTGTTACTGGCTTTAAAGGTGAAGGAAGTGGATTACAAGCTGAGGAATGCAGGTGGCCTCTAGGAGCTATGCAAGCAGCAAGGAAACGGGGTCATACAGTGGCAAGAAACAATTCTGCCAACAACCTGAATGATCAAGGAAATGGACCCTCTCCCAGAGCCTCCAGAAAGGAACACAGCGCTGTTAGCACACTGATTTTAGCTCAGTGAAACTCATGTTGGGTTTATGACTCAGAGAACTGAAAGATAATCAATTTGTGTTTTTCTAAGCCTCTAAAATTGTGGTAATTTGTTATAGCAGTAATAGAACACTGCGGATATATCTGCGAAGATATAAACTATATCTTTGTAACTCCATTTTACGGCCAGTGTTAGCAATGAGTCACGTAGATAGATAACTTGGGAAGGATTTTACCCTCTTCTTACTGATAAAAAAAAAATAAATCTCTCATTAGCTTTATTGCTTTAAGAAATTATTTCTTAAAATGTAAGAGTATCATGGGAGTAACACATAAGTTATTTTTATCAGGTCCTTTTCTAAGTAACTTGGGTAGCTGAGAACAGACTTTATAGTGTGCTAAGAGAGGCACAGAATCTTTTTGCCCTGGAGATGGCCCTTTATGGAGGGATTTTGGCTAGTTGTAGAACACCATCAAGGTACTGGACATTTGGGGAAATGCCAGTGATATTTGCCCAGAGCTAAAAACCAAATTGGTCAGCCTCACACTTTTTCAAGACTGCCCTGCTTTCAGACAAAAATACGTTGCTAAATCTTCAAAAGCTAATAGTAATTGATTGTTGTGTTTATATTCAGTGATATAGTGCTCCTTCATAAGCAGCTCAAAATAACATTAGTTTTTTAGTTGGATATCATATTGTTAATACAGATCACTTTTGTATCCTATAAATATCTTTTATAATTACTGTACTTTTTTCTATTTTTTGCTTACCTACTTTTTGCTTTTAGAAATTATTTGTATCAAACAAAGCCAAAAATAATCTTTGTTTACTTTTTTACATTCCGTAACCTAAGAAAACGGTGTTAGCTGCAATTTGCTGTATAGAATTAGGGAAAAATAGAAAACCTTACTACCATTTTGGAGACAAAAATTGTGTTAAGTGGTTAATTAGTTATATAGGATAAATATATTTTGGAAACATTTGTGGCAAAAAATTAGTATAACAAAAAGCTAGAAAAAATAGTACCCATAATTATAACAAAATATTTTAATGTTTTTGTATACCTTCCAGGTTTTTGTCTTTGAGTGGACATTTTTTGCATTTTGGTATTGATATATACTTATTTTAGCTCGGTATTATGTTATAGTCTCACAATACTCTTTTTTTTTTAATTTTTTTTTTGAGACGGAGTTTCGCTCTTGTTACCCAGGCTGGAGTGCAATGGCGCGATCTCGGCTCACCGCAACCTCCACCTCCTGGGTTCAGGCAATTCTCCTGTCTCAGCCTCTGGAGTAGCTGGGATTACAGGCACGCGCCACTATGCCCAGCTAATTTTTTGTATTTTTAGTAGAGACGGGGTTTCACCATGTTGACCAGGATGGTCTCGATCTCTTGACCTCGTGATCCACCCACCTCGGCCTCCTAAAGTGCTGGGATTACAGGCTTGAGCCACCACGCCCGGCTCACAATACTCTTAAACTATGAAAGCAAGGCCTGACTATAATTTCTATAAAAATAGATTGAGGGGGAAAGATAATGGCAGAGGCAGCATGTTGTTGTTTTTAATTGAGATATTATATACAGTAACTTATGTGTACAGCTCAGTAATTTTTTGCATATGTAAATATCCAAGAAACCACCATCCATATTAATAAAGAACATTATCAATATTCCAGAAACGTAGCATCTTGAAGATGCTAGGTAAGCTGGAGTTGCAAAGCACTGTTTTGAATTACCTTTCATTGAGATTTCTCCTGCATGATATATACACTGCAGACATTAGTAAACTTGCTTGTTTTTCTCTTTTTAATCTATCTTTTGCTATACTGGTTTATCCCAGCAATAAACTTATAAAGGTTGAGGAGAAATTAAATTTCTTCTCCAACATTGTCTAGGGAGCAGAATGTAGGGGAAAAAAAGAGAGAGAAAGAAAGAAGCAGCATTTAGAAAGGAGAGCAGGAACCAGAAGAGGGTGGTATTATATAGTCTGAAAGGTTTTTCAAAGAGCAGTGGTCAACAAGGTCCAGAGAATGCTCTTATCCCAGGGCCGTGTTCTTCTCCATGTCACTATGCCCTTCCTCAGATATACACAGGGGTTCACTCACTCATCTCTTTCAGGTCTCTTTTTTTTTGAGACAGGGTCTCACTTGGTTGCGCAGGCTGGAGTGCAGTGGCACAGTGATGGCTCACTGCAGCCTCGGCCTCTCAGGCTCAAGTAATCCTCCTGCCTCAGCTTCCCGAGTAGCTGGGAATACAGGCACATACCACCATGCTCAGCTAATTTTTAATTTTTTGTAGTGACAAGGTCTCACTGTGTTGCCCAGGCTGGTCTCAAATTCCTAGATGAAAGTGATCTTCCTCCCTTGGCCTCCCTAAATGCTGGGATTGCAGGCTTGAACCACTGAAACCAGCCTCGGGGCAAATTTTTCTGTGTAGTTGGTGCCAAGCAGATGGGGGAAAGGGTGCCACAGATATGGAAGTCCATTCTCTTACTGTCTGCTCAAGAGTTTTTCATTTACCTGTGGCCCTAGGAACGATCTCATC
Source organism: Aotus nancymaae (assembly GCF_030222135.1). Lineage (NCBI taxonomy): Eukaryota > Metazoa > Chordata > Mammalia > Primates > Aotidae > Aotus > Aotus nancymaae. The sequence goes on along the minus strand of NW_026988431.1, from coordinate 53,128,411 downwards.
TTTACATTTGAGTTCTAGGATATTGAAGGTGATAATCTTGGTGCTGTATATTTGTTTTTGGTTTTCTGGGGTGAGGGGTGTGGTTGAAACCACCTTATTTCTATGCTGCCATTTTAGAACCTGAAGTCTCAAGAGATAAAACGTTTTAATACAAAGTGATGCAGAGAAGATCCAAAGTATATATAATAGGAGTCTTCAAAGATGAAGCCCAAAGCAATGAATAGAAGAAATGTTAAAAGCTACCATTCAATAAATATTTCCTCAAAATAAGGGATTTGACATTGATATTGAAAAGGCATACCAGATAACTAGAAAAATTGACCCAGATGGCTAACACCCAGATACATGCTAAGAAAACTGTAAAAATTTAGAGAAAAGAGAAAAAAATACTTTGGCCATCTAAAGAAAAGACCAAGTCCCTCATAAAGAAGAAAATCAGAACATCATCAGACTTTGACAGCAACACTTCATGTCAGAAGATAATAGGTTAATATAATAACTATGTCTCAAAAAACATGCAAGCCAAAGATTTTACATAGAACGATTCTTCCCTTTTTTTTTTTTTTTTTTTTGAGACAGAGTCTCGCTGTATGCAGGCTGGAGTGCAGTGGAGCAATCTCCCAGGTTCAAGCAATTGTCTGCCTCAGCCTCTCGAGTAGCTGGGATTACAGGCGCCTACCACCACACCTGGCTAAATTTTTTTTGTATTTTTAGTAGAGATGGTGTTTCACCATCTTGGCCAGGCTGGTCTTTACCTCCTGACCTCGTGATCCACCCACTTCATCCTCCCAAAGTGCTGGGATTACAGGCATGAGCCACTGCACCTGGCCCATTCTTACCTTTAAATATAAAGGTCATAAGCAAACTGTTATAAACATGTAAAAACTCACGGAATGTTTCTATAAATGTTTTGAGGAATCAACCAGATTCAGATAAACAATATGACTAGAGACATAGTAAAGTCAGGACTGATTTTGAGCATTTTATATTCATCTGTAGAACTAAGATAAAATGGTAGACACAAAAGGTACAGTATGGTATATATATATTGACTATAGACACCAACATTGCAAAAATAGGGAGAGAATGAAAAAGAGTATAGAAAAGTAGAATAAATTTGTTAACTGACTTGTAGATATTAATTGGTAATAAAATGATACTACTTAAAATCAGATATGGAGAAAAGGAGAGGAGAGAGAAAGCTATTTTTTAATTTTCATCTTGCTTATAGTGGAGAACAAATAGAAAATTGTCCTGAAAAATGTGTGGCATGGGGATAAGGTATTTTTATAAAAGTAATTAGCATAAATGTAATCATTAGGTTAAAAATAGAAACTTTCCTGTATGCTAAAGTATACCCCAAAGAAAAAGAGAGAGCATATAAAATAGACCACCTACAAAGGCTGTTGGAAAGCCACAGATGTATGGACATACATATTACATAAAATGATAGAGTTGAGGTGAAACATATTGATCATACTGTCAATAGCTATATAGAAGAGTATATCTTCATGTATTACAATAGATGATCTCTGGGACATATTGCTAGGGATACACATACATACACAAATGTTGAAGAAAGATGTTGCTTAAAAGAGAATTGGCCTAAGGGAGAAATAGAATGCAAAAACACGCTTTAAACTCTTTTATAGTCATTTGTTTGTGGTGTTAATAGTGTTATTCTGAGTATCTATATTGGTGTCTTAAGAATTGAGATTTTTAGGGCTGGGTGTGGTGGCTCACACCTGTAGTCCCAGCACTTTGAGAGGCCGAGGTGGGTGAATCACCTGAGGTCAGCAGTTCGAGACCAGCCTGGCCAACATGGCAAAACCCTGTCTCTGCTAAAAATAGAATTAACTGGGCATGGTGGCGGCACCTGTAGTCCCAGCTACTTACGAGGCTGAGGCAGGAGAATTTCTTGAACCTGGGAGGCAATGGTTGCAGTGAGCCAAGATCATGCCACTACACTCAAGCCTAGATGACAGAACAAGATTTTGTCTCAAAAAACCAAAAAAAATGTGATTTTTCTGCCAAACCAAGTTTGACGTCGTCAGCCTGGAAAACATAGTGAGACTCTGTCTCAACAGAAAAAAGAAAGGAGATTTTTTTGGTTAATTAAAAGAGATCCTGAGATAAGATTGGTGAGGGTAAGTAGAAATCTGATAGTTCCTGGATTTGTATGGAAAGTATTAGAGTTTGTTTTTTATCTTGAAAAAATTACCTGTTTCTGTCCACTAAGAAGGCCTAGAACAGCAATGATCAACTCAGTAATAGTCAGTATCCCAGCACTTGTGGGCATTCTTTAAATAATATTTTCCACATTTTTATAAAATGAACCAGAGCTCACTGAGAGTTCCCTGTGTGAGTCAGGAAATGTAAAATGTGAATGTGGACGTCTTATCATAGTAGAAAACAAGGAAAGTGACTTTTTTTAAAGAAAGCTATGAGATCCTGTCAAGAAGACTAAAAAAAAAAAAAAAACCAACTTGAAAGAGATCTCACTGGCTAAAAGTGAGACAATTTGAGCATCATATTTATTGAAACACATCGATGTGTGTGTACTAACTGGTATAATGAACCGCTATTTACCCTTAACTCAATTTCCAACAATTGTCAACTAATACATATCTCATCTGTATCGCCATCCACTTAAGCAAATCCCTGGCATCCTATCATTCCATCACTAAATATTTCAGTATATATCACTGAAAACACAAAGTCTGTTGTTAACCTAACCTCAATACCATTATTAAATCTGAAAACAATTAACAGTAATTTTTAAATAACCAGTCACTATTCAAATTTATATTTTTGAAAAGTGATGCAATCTTGTACCACGTAACAACATTTTGGTCAGTGACAGACTGCATATATGACAGTAGTCCCATAAGATTATAATGGAGTTGAAAAATTCCTATTGCCTAGTGATGTCACGGCCATCCTATTATCATATAACACATTACTTATGTGTTTGTGGTAATGCTGGTGTAAACATATGACTGAGGTGTCAGTCATGTGAAATTACAGCACATACAGTTATGTACAATGCATAGTACTTGATAGTGATAATAGATGACTGTGTTACTGGTTTATATATTTCTTATACTATTCTTTTTTAGTGTGTACTCCAACTTAAAAAAGAAGTTAACTGTAAAACAGCCTCATATAGGTCCTTCAGGAGATATAGTAGAAGAAGACATTGTTATCATAAGAGATGACAGCTTCATGCATGTTATTGCCCTCGAAGACCTTCCATTGGGACAAGATGTAGAGGTGGAAGACGTGATATTGATGATTCTGACCTTGTGTAGGCCTAGGCTAATGTGTGTGTTTATAAACAGTAACGTGCTTGACAGGTTTGTAGCTTAGGAGCAATAGGCTATACCGTATAGTCTAGGTGCTGTATCATCTATGTTTGTGTAAGTACACGCTGTGATGTTCACATGATGAAATCTCCTGACAGTGCATTTCTCAAAATGCATCCCCTTCTTTAAGCAACACATGATCACAATGAACTAGAAATAATCAAGAATTTATCCTGCCTTTGATATATATACCCCAGGGTAACCAAATAGGTGATGAGGAGATATTTTTTTGTAAAACTATTGCAGTTAGTAAGTGAAGAAAAGATTAGAAGATTACCCGTTTTGCAACCCTACTGAATCAGTAGATGTAGGCAATGATCATCATTTACTAAAACCCTAAGAAGAGAGGCAACAGGCATTAAATGTTTCCTCCTGGAAGTACCTGTTTATAACTCTTATTCATGTAATGCTGTCTCAGCATTTGTCTTGTTGTCTTGTCCCTGACCTGTTACTTTTGACCTACCTATTTTGAGATGGTCTCCACCTAGTTAGCATTTCATCTTCTAGATAGATAAGGCCCCATACCCTGAACTGTTTGACCACCTTCTAAGTGTTATGAACCTGATAATGTAATCCCAAAGCCTGTGCTTAAACTTGTGCTCCCTTCAAACAACCCCACCTGGGGGTTGGCAGGGGAAACCCACCTAGGTAACACCTTGGACACCAATAAAGGCCTCCACCCGAAGGTCTCAGCCTCTCTGTTGCTCCTCATCTGCTGGTTGAGCATTCATGTTCCCCACACCTTCTCTCTTAAATCTTGCTCCCCATCTGCTGGTTGAGCATTCCTGTTCTCGATGACACCCCACACCTTCTCTCTTAAATCTTGCTCCCCATCTGCTGGTTGAGCATTCATGTTCTCGATGACACCCCACTGCCTTCTCTCTTACATCTATGAGTAATAAACCTAATCTTTCCACCACTCCAGTCTGAATGTTCTTCACTGTGCCACACAAAACCTAACTTAAATACCTTACTTAACAAATCATAACAGTATACATCACCTAACTTTAATACCTCACTTAACAAATCACAACACTATACAATGTTACCAAAAATATGGAACCTGAATCTGATCATGACTCTAAATCTAACTACTAATTTACAGGAAATAAAGGGAACAGAAGAAATGTTAAACAACATGTTGATAATGCAGAAGGCAAAATCCAAACTGTGGGAAATTTTATAGGACACACGACTCAGTGTCTTCAACAGCCACAAAATTACAAGGGGAGGCCAGGCGTGATAGCTCACGCCTGTAATCCCAGCACTTTGGGAGGCCAAGGCAGGAAGATCACTTGGGCTCAAGAGTTCAAGAGCAGTCTGGGCAACAGAGCGAGCCCTTATCTCTACTAAAAATAGAAACCCCAGTGCATTGGCATGTACCTGTGCTTCCAGCTACTCAGGAGGCTCAGGTGGGAGGATCACTTGAGCCCTGAAATTGAGGCTGCAGTAAGCTATTATTATGTTGCTGCACTCCAGCATGGATGACAAAGCAAGACACTGTCTCAAAACGAATAAAAAATACAAGGGAAAATATGTGGAAGGAGAACATACAAATCAAAAGATATCTAGAAGACTTACCATTAACAGTGACTTACAATCAACATTTGCATCTTGATTGAAACAAACTGGAAAAAAATGACAATTGGGAAACTTTGGACAGTGACTTAATGATTTTATTGAAGTTGGGTTTTAAAAATCTGTGTTTTTAGTGATATATAATAGTCCCTCCTTGTCTGTGGTTTTGCTTTCATGATTTTTCAGTTACCTGTGGTCAACTATGATCTGAAAATATTAAATGGAAAATTCTAGAAATAAAGAATTCCTACGTTTTATATTGCGCACTGTTCTGAGCAGCATGATGAAATCTCAAGCCATCCTACTTTGTTTTCCCAGGATATGAATCATTCCTTTGTCCAGCATATTCACTCTGTATACATTACCCACCTGTAAGTCACTTAGTAGCTAGCTTAATTATCAGATCAACTGTCACAGTATTTCAGTGCTTGTGTTCAAGTAACCCTTAGTTTACTAATAATGGCCCCAAAGTACAAGAGTAGGAATGCTAGCAATTCAGTGTGCCAAAGAGAAGCCGTAAAGTGCTTCCTTTAAGTGAAAAGGTGAAATTTCTCAATAAGAAAAAAATGGTATGCTGAGGTTGTTAAGCTCTGTGGTAAAAATGAATCTTCTGTCCATGAAATTGTGAAGAAGGAAAAGTAAATCTGTTCCTAGTATTATATAGAAAGTACAGTACTATCTGGATTCTGGCATCCACTGGGGGTCTTAGAACTTATCCCTGTGGATAAAAAGGGACTACTGTATACTGAAATATTTATTGATGAAATGATATGTGAGGGATTTGCTTCAAATTATCTGGGCCATGGAGAAGTGAGTGGTGGTACAGAGATGAGAATTAGCCATTGGTTGATAATTGTTGGAAACTGGGTAACAGGTAAATGGGGGTCTGTTGTGCCAGTCATTCTCAAAGTTACTGGTCACTGGCCCAGTAGCTTCAGCACCCTCTGGGAGCTTGTTAGAAATGCAAATTATTTGACCCCAGCCCACATCTACTAAATCATACACTCTGGGGTGGGGCCCAGGAATCCATTTTAACAATCCTTCTAGGTAACTCTAATGCACACTAAGGTTTGAAAACCAGTGTTTTGTGTTATTTTTCCTGTTTAAATTCATGTTCGAAATTCAAATAAATAAAAAGTGCAAAAGAAAAAAATTAGGTTATGAATATAAGAAGCCAAATGTACACATAGCTAGGAGAAGCTGGTTTAGAGGCTAAGACAAGGTTGTCTAATTGTTTTAATAGTTAGCAGATGAATTGATAAGGTACCGTCAGAGAGCCAGCTGCTAATGATAAACCAAATCACACATTTTGCTCTTCTCTTGAAACAATGGCTCTTTATTAAAATCACCTAGAGAACTTTTAAACACATAGCCAGACCTACCCCCAGGAGATTCTGGATTTAATTGATTGGATCAGAGCCAAGGTTTTGGTTGTTTTTTAAAAAAGTTTCTAAGATGATTATAATATGCAGCTAGTATTGAGAACAAGTATCCTAACTTTATGTGCATAAGAATTATCTCAAGAGCTTGTTAAAAGCTTCGTGTCTCTTCTCCCCAGAGATTCAGATTCAATAGCTTGGGATAGGGTTCATGAATTTGCGTTTCTAATAAGCTCACATGTGATACAGATGCTGCTGGCTTGCACACTTTGAGTAACATCTTAAAGTAAGAGATAGTCTGGTTAAAGAAAGAGATACCTAAGGTAAGTAAGCGTGTAGGGGAGAAAAAGAAATATCTCTTCTTCCCATCTTAGGTTCATGTATGAGGACCTATAATGGAAGACAGATGAACAAGAAAAAAAAAGCATACAGTTTTATTTAATACAAACTTTACATAACATGGAAGCCTTCAGAAATGAAGACCTCCCCACCAAGAAACAGAGAAACCTGTGTATTTTTATGCTTAGGTTTTATGACAAATGAACAGTCATGGAAAAGTGTCCATGATTGGACAAAGAGGATATGATCTAATGCTAGTAAACTGGGGGAAATTTAGCAAAGCCTTTCTGTTCAAATTCTTTTTCTCTATAAGGATATCTCTCCTTCCAGTACAGGGAAGGTACCTCTCCCTTGATGAACTGACCTGCTCTGGGAGAAGGGTGGAAGAAGGTTAGAGAATGACGTTCCTGCTTCTTCTGTGTTCTCTATGTCAATGTGCCATACTTTGGAGGTAGTGTGTTCTGAGCCCCATCAAGAGGGATATTTAAAACTCATCTACCAGGGTTCTCACTGTCAGTACCACTAAATTATACCCAGGACAGCTGTCTCATTCCCTTTTAGAGGGTAGTAATACAAATGTGAATCAAGTATTTCATAGCGTATTTGGGGAAGAAAAGAGAATTAGAGTGTTAAAAAAGATCTCTTTAAAAAGCACAAATGATAAATGCATTTTTTTATTTACCAATAAAAATTATTCAGTTTACTCATTGGAAAAATATAACCCTGTCTCCCCAATTTTATTTTAACTTTTAAGTTCAGGGGTACACGTGCAGGATGTGCAGATTTGCTACATAGATATGTGTGTCATGGTAGTTTGTTGTACAGATTATTTCATCACCCAGGCATTAAGGCTAGTATCCACTAGTTATTTTTCTTGATCCTCTCCTTCTTCCCACCTTCCACCCCCCAGTAGGACCCAGTGTATGTTGTTCCCCTCACGTGTCCATGTGTTCATCATTCAGCTCCCAGTTATAAATGGTAACGTAGTATTTGGTTTTCTGCTACTGTGTTAGTTTGCTAAGGATAATTAATGTCCCTCCAGCTCCATCCATGTCTCAGTAAAGGACATAATTTCATTCCTTTTTATGGCTACCTAGAATTCCATGGCATATATGTACTACATTTCTTTATCCAGTCTATAATTGATGGGCATTTAGGTTGATTCCATGTCTTTGCTATTGTGCTACAATGAATGAACATATGGCTGCGTATGTCTTTATAATAGAACAATTTATATTCCTTTGGGTATATACGCAGTAATGGATTGATGGGCCTAATGGTAGTTCTGTTTTTAGCTCTTTGAGGAATCGCCACACTGTCTTCCACAATGAACTAATTTGCACTCCCACCAACAGTGTAAAAGCATTTCTTTTTCTTCACAAGCTCTCCAGCATCTGTTATTTTTTTACTTTTTTTTTTTTGAGATGCAGTCTCCCTCTGTCACCCAGGCTGGGGAATGCACTGGCAAGATCTCAGCTCACTGCAACCTCCACCTCATGGGTTCAAGTGATTCTCCTGCCTCAACCTCCCAAGTAGCTGGGACTGTAGGAGCCCACCACCATGCCTAGCTAATTTTTGTATTTTCATTAGGGACAGGGTTTCACTATGTTAGCCAGGCTGGTCTTGAACTACTGACTGCAAGTGATCCGCCTGCCTCAGCCTCATGAAGTGCTGGGATTACAGGTGTGAGCTACTGTGCTTGGCCTGACTTTTGAGTAATAGCCACTCTGACTGGTGTGAGTTGGTATCTCACTGCGGTTTTGATTTGCATTTCTCCAGTGATTAGTGATGTTGAGCTTTCTTTCATATGACGTTGGCCACATGTATATCTTCTTTTGAGAAGTGTGTTTTCATGTTCTTTGCCCACTTTTTAATGGGGTTGTTTTCTCGTAAATTTGTTTAAATTCCTAAGAGATACTGGATATTAGACCTTTGTCAGATGCATAGTTTGCAAACATTTTCTCCCATTCTGTAGGTTGTCTCTTTACTCTGTTGATGGTTTATTTCGCTGTACAGAAATTCTTTAATTAGATCCTATTTGTCAATGTTTGTCTTTTTTGCAATTGCTTTTGGCATCTTCATCATGAAATCTGTACCCATGCCTATGTCCTGAGTGATATGGCCTAGGTTTTCTTGTAGGATTTTTATAGTTTTGTTTTATGTTTGTCTTTAATCCATCTTGAGTTAATTTTTGTATATGGTTTAAGGAAGGGGTCCAGTTTCAGTTTCCTGCATATGGCTAGCCAGTTATCCCAACACCATTTATTTTTATTTTTTTATTAATTTTTATATATTTATTTATTTTAAGATGGAGTTTCACTCTTGTTGCCCAGGCTGGAACGCAATGGCACGATCTCAGCTCATCGCAACCTCCGCCTCCTGGGTTCAAGCGATTCTCCTGCCTCAGCCTCCTGAGTAGCTGGGATTACAGGCCTGCACCACCACACCCAGCTAATTTTGTATTTTTAATAGAGATGGGGTTTCTCCAAGTTGGTCAGGTTGCTCTTGAACTCCTGACCTCAGGTGATCTGCCTGCCTTGGCCTCCCAAAGTGCTGGAATTACAGGCGTGAGCCACCACACCCTGCCCCAACACCATTTATTAAATAGGGAATCCCTTCCCCTTTGCTTGCTTTGTCAGATTTGTCAAAGATTTTGATAGTTCTAAGTGTGCAGTCCTATTTCTGGGTTCTCTATTCTGTTTCATTGGTCTTTGTGCCTCTACTTACATGAGTACCATGCTGTTTTGGTTACTGTAGCCCTGTAGTACAGTTTGAAGTCAAGTAATATATTGCCTCCAGCTTTGTTCTTTTTGCTTAGCGTTGTCTTGGCTATTTGGGCTCTTTTTTGGCTCCATATGAATTTTAAAATAGTTGTTTTCTAGTTCTGTGAAGAATATCAATATCAAGAAAACAGCATTGAATCCATACATTGCTTTCGTCAGTATGGCCATTTTCACAATATATATATATATTTTTGACACGAAGTCTTGCTCTGTCACCTAGGCTGTAGTTTGGTGGCACGATCTTGGCTCACGGTATCCTCCGCCACACAGGTTCAAGCGATTCTCCTGAGCAGCTGGGACTACAGGTGTGCACCATCACGCCCGGCTAATTATTTTGTATTTTAGTAGAGAGGGGGGTTTCACCATGTTGGCCAGGATGGTCTGGATCTCCTGACCTTGTGATCCACCTGCCTTGGCCTCCCAAAGTGCTGGGATTACAGGCGTGAGCTACCACACCTGGCCTCCATTTTCACAATATTGATTCTTCCTATTCATGAGCATGAAATATTTTTCCATTTGTGTCACCTGTGATTTCTTTGAGCAGTGGTTTGTGGTTCTTGTAGAGGTTTTTCACTTCCATTGTTAGCTGTATTCCTAGGTATTTTATTCTTTTTGTGACAGTTGTGAATGGGAGTTCATTTGTGATTGGGCTCTCTGCTTCTCTGTTTTTGGTGTATAGGAATGCTAGTGATTTTTGCACATCGATTTTGTATCCTGAAACTTTGCTGAAGTTGCTTATAAGCTTAGGAAGCTTTTGGACTGAGACTATAGAGTTTTCTAGATATATAATGGGATCATGTCACCTGCAAACAGGGATAGTTTGACTTCCTCTCTTCCTATTTGAGCACCCTTGTTATTTCTCCTTGCCTGATTGCCCTGGCCAGAACTTCCAATACTGTATTGAATAGGAGTGGTAAGAGAGGGCATCCTTGTCCTGTGCCGGTTTGCAAGGTGAATGCTTCCAGCTTTTGCCCTTTCAGTGTGATATTGGCTGAGAGTTTGTCATATATGGTTCTTATTATTTTGAAGTATGTTTCTTCAATACTTAGTTTATTGAGAGTTGTTAACATAAAGAGATGTTGAATTTTATCAGAAGCCTTTTCTGCATCTACTGAGATAATCGTGGTTTGTCTTTAATTCTGTTTATGTAATGAATTACATTTATTGATTCGCATATGTTGAACCAGTCTTGCATCTGGGGATGAAGCCTACTTGGTCATGGTGGATAAGCTTTTTGATGTGCTGCTGGATTCACTTTGCCAGTATTTTGTTGAGGATTATTGCATTGATGTTCATCAAAGATATTGGCCTGAAGTTTTCTTTTTTTTGTTGTTGTTGTATCTCTGCCAGGATGTTGGTTTCAGGATGCCTCATAGAATGAGTTAGGGAGAAATGCCTCCTTTTCAGTTTTTTGGAATAGTTCCAGTATGTCTCCCCAATTTTAGTAACTATTAAAGATTTATTCTCTGCTGATTAGGTTTTGATTATATGGTTTTATTACTATAGTAATCTAAAAGAGAGAAATCATTTATTTTTTTAACTTTCATTTTGAGTTCAAGGGTACAAGTGCAGGTTTGTTATAAAGGTAACCTTGTCTCATGGGGATTTGTTATAATTAATGGGTACTAGGCTTAATACCTGGGTGATGTAATTTTAATTTTTAATGCTTACATTTAAAATAATTTTTAAATTGTAAATTTAAAAAATTTTAATGTAAGAACTTAATCTAACTTTACTATTATAATACTGTTATACAGGTTGAGCATTCCTAATCTGAAAAATTCAAAACCCAAAATACTCCAAAATCTAAAACTTTTTGAGCACCAACATGATGCCACAAGTGGAAAATTTCAACACTTAACTTCATGTGACAGGCCACAACCAAAACAATTACAAAACTTTGTTTCATGTACAAAATTATAAGAAATATATAAAAAATTAACTTCATGCTATGTGTATAACATGTATATGAAACATAAGTGAATTTCCTGTTTAGATTTGGGTCTCATTCTCAAGATATCTAATGATGATTATGCAAATATTTCAAAATCTGAAAAAATCCAGAATTCTCTTCTGTCCCCCAGCATTTCTGGTAAAGGATACTCAATCTGTATTCCTTAATGTGTTTTCAGGGATAAGTTGCATGTTGCAGATTTTATTTTTGATGGTTCATATGGGCTGTAAAGGAAGTCAGTTGAATATAGGATGATGATATACTATTATCTTAACATTTCTTTTCATTTTGTCCTCTTAGGATCATGCATCTATAAGTTCTTAGATAAATATTTCTGTTTAATTTTAGTAAGACTTTTTTTTCCTGGCTGATTTGGTTCTTTGAATGTTTTAAAACCATACTTTAAATACAGTAGTCCTCCCTTTTTCGCATTTCCTCTTTCTGTGAGTTCAGTTACCCTCTGTCAACTGCAGTCCAAAATGGAAATTTCCAGAAATAGAGACTACATTCACATAACTTTTACTATGGTATATTTTTATAATTGTTCTATTGTGTTATTAGACATTGTTAACCTCTTACTTTCCCTAATTTATAAATTAAACTTTAACGTAGGTATGTATGTGTAGATAAAAACATAGGATGTATAGGCTTTGGTATTATCCATAGTTTTAGGCTTCCACTGGGGATCCTGGGACTTATCCCCATGGTTAAGGGGGGACTATTATATGAATATATGGTTTTAAAATACAAATTAAACTAAGATCTCTGTTTCTTCTACACCATGAGTATAGACTGGATTTAGAAAAAAGAGAGAGCTATGTCGTAAGCCTATATGTTAATAAATCAAGTCTCATTTGTCATTATCAACCACTTTTAATCTTTATGTAAAATAGTATTCATGTAGTGTTTCATAATTCTTGTTTGTCAGACAGAAGTGAATTAATTTCATTTTATCACCCAAAGCAGATCATTAGTATCTTTGAAGTTCCCAGTCTTCTACTGTTATTTTCAAAAGATGACTTCAAATATTATATGTATTTTTAAAAATTTATTATTCTTAATTTTCAAAAAATAAGTTTCTGATATTTTCATACTGCTGATGAAGCAAAGGTTATGGCTTGTTCATTATCTTCTTCTTGAAAACTTTATTATTAGGCCTTTACTTAAGCCATTAAAGCAATAGTTAGTAGCTGCAAAGTTGGAGGGTGGTGAGAGTTGAAAAAAAGTGTCAGTGAGTGGTCAAAGAGCCTTTCAGTATTTTTATGTTATGTGTGAACTTTTGTCAGGAATTTTAAAGTCTTGATTTGTAATAGCATCAATTAGTAAATCTTTATCTGTTTTCCATTTCTTTTCCATTTCTTCCAAATTTGTTGTCAAAGTGAGCCTGTAGCTAATAATGAGTATTTCTGGAAAAAAAATGTAAAACAAACAAACTATATATATATATATATATATATATATATATATCTAGCCAAGAGCAACAACAGCAAAATCAAGACCGTGACTACAGGGTGTAAAGGCTGGAAGAATGGAAAGAGAATATGTATATAAGTTTAGTCAAATTAATCATCCTGGCAAATAACATACGTTGCATCTGAAAAAATGAAACCAAGTACACATAATACCATGTATCAAAAAGTTTGGATTGTTTTCTTATGTCTTATTTATACACATGCACCAGAATCTCTTTTGTCCTATTTAATGCTTATTGATATCTCTAGATAACTTTCTCAAACAGACAGATAGGTTCTAGGAGAGGTTATACTAACTGTAATCTGTTAAAACAAAAAAAAAGAAGAAAAATAGATCCAGTTACATGTAATTTCATGTGTGTAGAGCTATTTTAGTTACATTGTGTGTTTAGTTTCAGTTTTTTGTGACATTCTTAAAATATTGTAATGAGAAATTTTTAGATGTGAAGACTATATTCAGCCTTAAGAATGAATAGTAAGATGTCTTTGTTTTTTCTACAGAATCTTTGTGTTTACCTATTAAGTGTTATTACTTAAAAGTAATAATGTACATTAAAATGATGTGGGTTTTTTACAGTTCTTGAGATATTTCATACATTGTTTTATTATGATGTCCTACTATGGACTTTAACAATTATATCTATTTTCTATTCAGTACAATATAATTTTATTGAGAAAAATTCCAATAATATATAAAATAGTATTCGTGTAGTGTTTCATAATTCCAGAATAAACAGATATTCTTTTAAAAATGACCTAATATGTTGTCACGTGCCTGATTTAAAACTTCCTAAAATTTTTTTTTTTCAAAAAGTCCATTTTTTTCTTGTTTTTTCTTCTCCAGTGGTCATACGCATTAGAAAAACCCAACACTGGCAGCATATTTAATATCGCGTGGTCTATTGATGGCACTCAGATTGCTGGAGCCTGTGGAAATGGACATGTTATTTTTGCACATGTGGTGGAACAACATTGGGAGTGGAAAAATTTTCAAGTAACATTAACTAAAAGAAGGACCATGCAGGTATGATTATGTTCCAAGGTTGATTAAACCTACTTCTTTTCGTATTAGTTAGCTGTACAGAATATGGAGTTATCTTCATAATTATATTTAGTCAAGCTTATAAAAGTTCAGTCACATTAGAAATATTTTAACTATGCCATTAGTTCCTTTTCTCTGACATAAGAACCTTTCACAGATATAGAACCTGAATGCCCTAAGCTCTTCAGTTATATGTTTAGGACAAAGACAATGAAATTGGAAACCTTGAGGAAATATGTGGATTCAGTGAGGAAAGGAGAGAAGAAGTTGTAACAAATAGGAACATATTGGATTTAACTCCTAGAGCTGACTCCAAGGCAGGTCTAATCTGCCAGTTACTGACGGGGTTAATTGTTTTACTTGTTTGTAATTGGATAACTTATTTAACCTGATTTTTTAAAAATTTATTTCTTTTAAGAATTACCTAAGGAGAGTCAAAATGGGAAAATGGTATAGGACGTTCTTATTGGGAATTAGGAAGTGTAGGGGAAGAAAAATCTCTCTACCCATCCTAGGTTCATGACTGACGTCCCTGTAACAAAAGACATATTAACAAGAAAAAAGCATATTAACTGATTCCATGTAAGTTTTACATGATACCAGAGCCTTCCTGAGGAAATGAAGACCTGAAGAAACAGTTAAACCTGTGTGCTTTTATGCAGGTTTGATGAAGAGTAGACAGTTGTGGTGATACACAATAGGGCAAAAAAGATACGATCTTGTAGTAATAAGCTGGGGGAAATTTAGCAAGGCCTGTGTGTTTAGATTCTTCTCTGTGTCCCTGTGTCTTCAGAAATAAGAATATAACTTTTCTCTGGGTATAGGGAGGGCACCTCTCTTGTGAGAGTCTTATGACCTGCTTCAGGGAAAGTCAGAAAACCCTTCCTAGGTTTTATGACCTGTGTTGGGAAGAAGAGTAGGGGAAGATCAGAGTGATCTCCTGCTGCTCTAGTTTTATCAAATTCCTTTAGCTTATTCAGTATGCCATAGTGCCATATTTTGGAATAGTGTATCCTCAATCCCATGAGAAGAACATTTTGAAGTGAAATATTTTGTAGCTTAATACGAGAAGGTTGGAATGTGGCAATGGGAAGTGGGGAAATGTTTTACAGGTCACAGGACATCAGTGAGAGGGCACAAGGATCCTCATGGCTCATCTTTATCTCTCCTTCAGGGCCTCTAGCCCAGTGTCTTGCACTTAATATGTTAATAATTAGTTGAAGAAAGCTACAAGGAGAAGACCAAAGTACAATGTGCCGACGCAAATCCTCTGAAAAACAAGGCTCGACCTTCCTCCTCTTCCTTTTGTCTGTATCAGTTGCCTCTTTCTTCAGTATTCACAATTCATATTATTACTATAAAAATTTAGAAGCATATATTGTGTGATTTCCTGGGCAAGCCTATTCAAATATTCTATTAGCCCAGGTATCCAGATTTTAAAATTTGGATAATATTGTCACTAGATTCCTAATAATTTGATATATTATACTTTCCTTTGTTCTGTTTATTTATTTTAAAATTGTAAAACTTTTTGTTTAGAGAATATAAAACACACGCAGAGTAATATGATGAATCCCTATGTACTCAGCCTCAAAAATCATCAATTCATACTTAAGCCTGCCTGGTCCATGTCCTATCTACGTTCCCTGTTCCCCAAATTCAGACATTGTATTTCATTTGTAAATATTTTAGTATATATAACTTAAAAGATAAGGACTCTGTTTTAACAAAATCACACTACCATTATCATACCATATAAAAGTAATTTCTTAACATTACCAAATATCCACAAAGGGTTTAAATGTCCAATTTTTTCCTACATGCCACACAAGTTTGTTTGAATCAGGATCCAGGTTTACATATTGCAACTGGTTGATGTATCTCTTTTTTTTTTTTTTTTTTTTTGAGATGGAGTCTCCCTCTGTTGCCCAGGCTGGAGTGCAATGGCATGATCTTGTCTCACTGCAACCTCCACCTCTTGGATTCAAGCAATTACTCTGCCTCAGCCTCCCGAGTAGCTGGGATTACAGGTGCATGCCACCACACCCAGCTGATTTTTTGTATTTTTAGTAGAGATGGGGCTTCACTGTGTTGGCCAGACTGGTCTCGAGCTCCTGACCTCAGGTGATTTGCCCGCCTCAGCCTCCCAAAGTGCTAGGATTACAGGTGTGAGCCACTGTGCCCAACCGATGTATCTTTTAAGTCTCTTTTAGTCTGTAGATTACCGTAAATTCCCTTTCTATCTCTGTTGCCCTGCAGTTTTTTTTGTTGAAGAACCAAGTAATTTGTCTGGTAGAGTTTCTCAGTCTGGACTTGGCTGATTGTATCTCCATGGGGTGATTTGACATGCCCCTCTATCTTCTGTATTTCCTTAAAGAAGGATTTATGACCTAGATGATGGTGTAAATATATATTTCTTCTAATTAACCTGGCATCTAAAACATTATAATATTTGATATATGACATAGAATCCATTGTGAGTTCTAATCAACTAATTGGGATATAATATTATATTTATAGCTAATATAGTATTGCTAAAATAAGTTCTGGCCTTAATTACAGAAGTGCCCCACCATGAGACTATATCTAGAAATACCAGTTGTTCTTTTATAATAAAAAAATTATCCTAGCGATTAGAGGATTTTTATGTGAAATAAAGTGAACTGTGGAAATGCTTAACTGGCTTATCTAATCTAAATTATCTTTGTGTTCAAAATAATATTTATAAATAAATATTTAAAGTTTTAAACTAGAACATTTTTATTTTTTAAAAGAGATTTTACTTTCTCCATGATTATAAAACATTTGACTGCATTTTTGCTGAGTTAGGCCTATTCACTGTTTCTTCTTTGAATGATTATATTCACTCATTCAATGGATATCTATTGAGTGATCCCTACTTGCCAGGGGTTGGGCTAAGCAATGAGGAATACAGTAGTGAATAAGACAGATTTGGTCCTTGTTTTTATGGACATCCTAGATTAGTACCTTGAAAATTTTTTTCATAAATTTAGCTGAAATTGATGTAAAGTGAAAAATGAAGGAAAAAAGGAAATTTATTGATTCATGTGAAGTTAAGAGATAGACTGACTTGAGAGACATTACTAATTCAGAGGCTTAAATAATGCCAAGATGACTTCATCTCTTTCTCTTCCTCAACTCTGTTTTTCTTTGTAATTGTCTTAGTTTTCAGAAAGATTCTGTTTTGTGGCCTTGGTAGTTCCAGGCTGACATTCTACCAACTTCAAGTTCAGCAGAAAGAGTGCTTTTTTCCCAGTAATTCCAGGAGAAATCTCAGCCTTGGATTTTATATGCTGAGTCTGAGTCAAATGTATTTAATCAGGGAGAGGCAGAGGAAGTTGAGTCAATCCCATCCATCCAGTCACTGAGAATAGTGGAAGGAATGGTTTCTTACAGGAAAATAAATGTATATTTACAAGAAAATATGTCATTTGATTCTGGGCAGACAAAAAAATGATAGATATATACTATAGTCTATTTTTGCGCTGTTTAGTGGCTATACTGTGTTAGTTACTTATTGCTGCATAATAAATAACCCTAAACATAGTGGCTTCAACAGCAACAATTGTTATCACTCATTTTCTGTGGGTCAGGAATCCAAGCATGGCTTAGCTGGGTCCCCTGTTTCACAGTCTCACAAGGCTCCAAATAAGGTGTTGGCCAGGACTTTAGTCTTATCTAAAGGCTCAACTGGGGAAAGGTTTGCTTTCAAGCTCACTGACATGATTGTTGCAAAATTCAGTTCATCAGTGTCTTTTGCACTGAGGGCCTCAGTTTTTTCTTGACTGTTGACTGGAGGTCTCCTCCAGTTCTTTGCATGTGGCCTCTTAATAGCGAAGCTCACAACTTGGTGGTTTGCTTTATTAGAGCAAGCAAGAAGGGCCAGAGAGAGTGTAAGCAAGACATAAGTCACAGTTCTTGTTTTTTTATTTTTATTTTTTGAGATGGAGTCTTGCACTGTCGCTCAGGCTGTAGTGCAGTGGTGCGATCTCGGCTCACTGCAATCTCCGCCTTCTGGGTTCAAGCAGTTCTCCTGCCTCAGCCTCCCAGGTAGCTGGGACTACAGACATGCGCCACCATGCTCAGCTAATTTTTTTGTATTTTTAGTAGGGATGGGGTTTCACCATGTTGGCCTGGATGGTCTCGATCTCCTGACCTCGTGATCTGCCTACCTCAGCCTCTCAAAAGTCACAGTTTTTATAACCTGAGCTCAGAAGTGACATCTCATCACTTTTGCCATATTCTATTCACTAGAAGCAAGCTATTAGGTCCAGTCCACACTAAATGGAGAGATTTGCACGTGTGTAAATACTAGGAGGCAGGGATCATCGGGAGTCACCTTGCAATGCCTTTATTCATATATACGAATATATATTCAACCTACTCTTATATATATGATTCCGAAATATACTACTTTATCATGCAGCTATTTAATATATGATTGAAAACAAACCCATCCCCTTTCTAAAAAAAGATAAACTAGACTCTCCAGTTATTGCATCCAGCTCCAATTCTCTGGTTTGGAAAACTATACATAAGTATGTATTTTAATTCTTCTCCCCTCCCCTCCCACTCTCCATATTCCCAGTTTACAATGGTGAAGGGAAAAGAGGGAGGCTGCAATGAAAACAATTTGGAAAAGGAGAGAAAGGAAAACAACACACAGTGATTACCAGTTTATAGCTAAAATCCAGCTGGTGAGTGTGAAAGAAAAATAAAAATCTTAAGACCTCAACCTCACTAACTCAAAGGGTAAGCGTAAGCCTGAGAACTGAGTCATACAAAACTGCCTCCCATTTTGTTCCTAAGTAGATAGCTGCAAAGATAAAAGAACACATACCTCTGCAGAGGGCTTTCCTCAGAATATGCCCACAAGTAAATTCCCTGTGGGCCCCAAGATCTTTACCCTAAAACAGAGTCCTGTTGAGTTTCACCCTGACAATGTAAATTAACAGCTTATCTTCACAGATGTGGGAAGACAAGACTAGAAGTCATCCCTCTGCTCACCTGAGACAATACATATTTCACTGCTTCTTCTACTCTGTGTTTATCTTATAAAAAAATTCAGATTCACTGCAAGGGGAATACATAGTTGACTATCCCTGTACCTGTTTTCACTTGCAACATGTGGATTCAGTGAGCTCTAATCGAAGCCTCACAAGAATGTGACCATACCCTCCCTCTTTACTCTTTCTTTCTCCCTTTTCCCCTCCTGCCCACTTTTTTCCCCTCCTTTAAATATTGAAGCTCTTCAAATGCTTTTTGGAAAAAGCATGGATCACAGATGTTCTGTGATTTTTGTGTTCCTTTTTCTTGGGCACATCCCCAACCTAGGCAAAATAAACCTATAAATTGATTGAGACTCGCTTTCTTTGGTTTTACACCAAGACTATCCTGTTAACTCTCTTAGCAATAAAGCAGTTGCTTGGTCAGTTTGTTAACTCTAGTTTGCCTTTCTGGGAAGATATCCCTGGACATTTGGGAGGATTCCCTTTCTGAGGGTTGTACTTTTTAGCAGCTCACTTTTGTTGCAAAGTGGAGTCACAGGATTTCAGTGAGACTAAACAGTCACAATTTTTTTGTTTGCCCGATTTAGAATTTTACAGTTGCTTTAGAGGTTTAGTTGGCTTTTGGTTTATCTGTGTTTCATTAACTCAGAAACCAGAGATCGTGTGGAGTCATGATTGTTAAATCTACACCTTGACTGGCTGGTGCTGTTTTCCTACAATAGACTTCTTTGCCCTACTGTCTTTTGTGGGGCACAATAGCTGGAGTGAAAAAGTTTCTTAATCTGCCTCTTGCCTCCAGGAAGCAGCCCAGTGGATAATTCTTTCCCAAATAGATCGTTGATATATTTGGTAGAAGGAAGTGCCTACCTAGGTGGGAAAGTGTGCAGGTGCAAAGGGTGAGGCATTTCTGGTGTCTCAGAAATTACCTTTATTTCTTTCCTGCCATTCTAACTTTAGGAGGGAGCACAAATTTTGCTTTTAATAGTTGTCAAAGTTCAAAAGTGTCTAATTTACAGGACACTTTTATGTCTTGTAAAAAAAAGAGCTAATAATAGAGTAATTTTGAGGATGAAATGAGATAATGTATATATAACAAAAATAAATGATAGCTATTGCTATTATGATTATAGCTATGTATAGGACTAAATGAGTGTTTTGCAAATGTGCAAACGGAATGTTTAGACTTATGTCAATCCAAGGAGTCTAAATATTGTGATCACATAGAATAATGAGGTGGCATGAATATCAGGATATTAATCCTGGAGCTTCCCTGAATTGAACAGAGTAATAGGTGTATTTTAAAATTCAGCACAGAACATTTCTGATGTGAAATTTGCCATAGTTTTGAAACTATAACAGCAATTACTAGAGTGTCTTTAGTTTTGTTATTATAGCTAGGATGCTTTATTCTGGTTTGGTTCTAGTGTACCAGATTCACAAAAAGGTGCATTCCCCCAGGTGAAACTTTAGACAAATATGGATCTTAAGAAATCTATCTATAATTTTAATAATGTTAGAGGCCTATACAATTGAATTTTTAAATGTTGAATTTTCTTAAACCTGTTTAGGAAAGTTTGCAGGCAGTTTGACTAGACAGCATGTTGCTATAAAAACACTAACATATAACTTCCCTTTAAAATTTTTATATCATTCTATTAGCTTTAAACTGTTTCTAGAAAACGATGGTATTTGGATCTTTAAAAAAAAAATCTATGGGAGCTCAAACTTCTCGTGAAAATGGTGTTAGTTCATTCATAGAAGAAAAAGACATACTTTTGGCTCCAAAAGATTAAAAATATATATATAGATATGTATTTAAAAGACTTATCTGGACTCAAAAACAAGATAAAGATCTCAGTGGACTAGAAACAGAACAAAAATGCAGTGTGGAGTCTCAGACCTACTTCAGGTCCAGAAGCAGGCAGGCAAAGGCAGTGAGGAGAGTAGCTCCTGCTGGCTAAGGAAACTGAAAGTATTAATACTTGCAGTGAGACAAGGGACTAGATCCAGGTTTCTGTTTGAAATAAGAGCCTGGGGGGTCTATGAGGTAGCTTCCTTCTCTTCATCCTGAAAAGTGACCTAAAAAATCTACAGCCAACTGCTATATGGGGCTTCATATGTGGAGTTGTAGGCCTAGGAAATTTGAAGAGGCTCACATAACACCACCTGCAGTGAGCGGCCTGCTGAATTCCAGAGGGCACCATTCACATAGACCCAGAGTTGTGCAGTACACAACCTGCAGTCATATAGCTGTGGCCTTACAATGCTCAGCCCTTTCACTGAAAGCATTCTTGTTCTAATTAACAGCAGCTGAATACTGAGAGCAGTGTTTTTCCTCCAGCCTTCTCAAGTAGAAGTGTTTTTCTTTGATGTGCCACATATCACTGGATCTGGGAAGATGTCTTCCTTACTCCTCCTTGCTGATTCTAGACCACTATAACCTCTGAGGTTCCCTAAAAAACTCTAGCTCCTTTGAAACTTTTGTCATCAGACTACTCCCCTCTTTGCAGTCATTACTCTTACTCATTGAAGAGGTGAGCAAAAATATTCATGTCTTTTTCTTTATCTTTCTTTTTTTTTTAATATATATTTTATTGTGTTTTAGGTTTTGGGGTACATGTAAAGAACATGCAAGATTTTTGCATAGGTACATACATGACAATGTGGTTTGCTGCCTTCCTCCCCATCACCTATATCTGGCATTTCTCTCCATATTATCCCTTCCCTACTCCTCACTCCCTGCTGTCCCTCCCCTAGTTTCCCCCCAACAGACCTCAGTGTGTGATGCTCCCCTCCCTGTGTCCATATGTTCTCATTGTTCAACATCCGCCTATGAGTGAGAAACTGAGGTGTTTGATTTTCTATTCTTGTGTCAGTTTGCTGAGAATGATGGTTTCCAGGTTCATCCATGTTCCTACAAAGGACACAAACTCATCGTTTTTTATGGCTGCATAGTATTCCATGGTGTGTATGTGCCACATTTTCCTTGTCCAGTCTACCATCGATGGGCATTTGGGTTGGTTCCAGGTCTTTGCTATTGTAAACAGTGCTGCAGTGAACATTCGTGTGCATGTGTCCTTATAATAGATTGATTTATAATCCTTTGGATATATACCCAGTAATGGGATTGCTGTGTCAAATGGAATTTCTGTTTCTAGGTCCTTGAGGAATCACCACACTGTCTTCCACAATGATTGAACTAATTTACACTCCCACCAACAGTGTAAAAGTGTTCCTATTTCCCCACATCCTCTCCAGCATCTGTGTCTCCAGATTTTTTAATGATCGCCATTCTAACTGGCATGAGATAGTATCTCTTCACTACTAGTTCTGGAATTGTTTTTTAAGTTGTTTTAAACAGTCTAAAAGATAAGAACTATTTTCATTTTAACATTACCATAGTAACATTCACATTTCCCCAGTCTTTTTCTAACATCTTTCTATAGTAACAGATCACATTTCTCCAATTATTTTCTAAGTATATTTTTACAGTTGGTTTGTTTGTATCAGGAAATAAAGTCCCACATTGCACTTAGTTAATTTGTCTCTTAAGTCTTTTGAAATATGAAACAACTTATTATTTATTTACTTATGGTTTATTTGTTAAAGAAACCAGGTTATTCTATTGAATTTCCCATATTCTATATTTGACTGATTCCATTTTTCCATGAATACCTTGTTCCTTTTGGAGGGAAACGTTATTTACAGACACAATCAGATCTCTAAATAACATGTGTTCATTGCTATTGATTTGATCTTTACTTCTAGACAAAATTTTTTTTCTTTTTTCTTTTTACTTAAGTCTATACTGGGAAGAAATGTTTTTGTTTTTGACAGATAAAAATACATCACCAGTTTATAGTGAGGTTTTTAATTTAAATTTAAGATTATAGAGTTTTACTTCTTTGTTTTTTAAGAGCAACTCTTCTGACCAGAAAAATTTGGTTCCTAAAAACATTATATCCCAAAATATAGTTTTAAAATAACAATATTAATATTATTCTAATAATATGTTAGTGAATACTGTTTAAGATTTCTTGTTTTTTTAAAAAGGTGAGCAAATCCATATATTTTTGTATTTTTTCCTTTTTAAGATAAAAAGTATCATACTATACACACTGTTCTACATCTTGCACTTTTGTACTTTACTGTATCTCATGGACATCTATAGATCTTCCTCATTTCTTTTTATAGCTGTATAATATTCCCCTGTTTGACTATATCATAGTTTATACAACCTGTCTCTTATCAATAGACATTTGGGCTATTTCCAGTTTTTTGATATTAGCAATAGTGCTATAGTGATAGTCTGTGCATATGTTATTTTATAGTTTTGCTTGTTTATCTTTGGGATGGAACTCTAGAAATGAGATTGCTGGGTCAATATTTTGGTGGAGATGGGAGTTGGGGAGCAGTTAGTTAAAAAAGTAACATACCTGTTTATTCTGTTTGGGCTGCTATAACAAAATACCATAATCTGGGTAGCTTGTAAACAACAGAAATTTATTTCTCGTAATTTTGGAAGCTGGGAGTCCAAGATCAAGGTGCCAGCAGATTTAGTGTCTGGTGAGGGCCCACTTCCTAATTCATATGGTGCCTTCTTGCTGTGTCCATGCTTGACGGAATGGGCAAGGCAGCTCTCTGAGACCTCTTTTATAAGAACACTAATCCCATTCATAAGCGCCTACAACCTTCCAAAGACTCCACCTAATAATACTGTCATATTGGTGATTAGATTTGAATTTTGAAGACACAAACATTTAGATCATGGCAGTGCCTGGTAGGCATAAGTACTTCTTTGAAGTACTTATAAGAAGTTTGATTTACCTTCCTATTTTCTTTCCACACCCTTTCATTGCTCTTTAGTATTGTCACATTATATTTAGAAATATGGTAACACTTTGAGGAGAACTTAAAGGAGTTTTAATTTGTAGGTATAATTACGTTTTTTCCTCTATTTTTCACCTCTTACTATACTCCCATAATACCTATTCTGGTATAGACCAGAGATTAGGTAAATTTAACTTGCTCAACATTTTTCTTAATTTCTTGCACTTTGTTCATCAACTTCAAGATTTTGGGCCAATACTGTGAAATTTTAAAATCCTTGCAAAACAGTCTGTTACAAACTTTTATGATAAATCTGACTATTATAAGCAAATCTCTCTTTGTTAGTTGCTGCTTGACTTTTTATACACAGTCTCCAGGTTTTTGCATAAGGAAATACCTTTCCCCACTCCATGCAGCTTGGCTTCTTCACTATGCAATTGGTTTGTTTACCAATACCTCCTACCCCACTTTTGGTTTTTAAAGCAATTATGTCTCTTCTTTTAGAATGTATATTTTAAAGTAAAATCTAACCCCAAAAAGAGATATTCTTACCGTTTTGGGCAGAAATCACATAGAATCTTTCCAACTTCAATATGCCACCCTCCTTTGACTATATCTCAGTGTTGGAGTATTTTTCATATCACTTCATTGCTACGTCATTCATTTTGGCTTGCAAGTTAGAAATCTCTGTAGGATTTTTTCTACTTATTTCTGAGAGATTTTCTGTATCTATACTTTGTTGGTTGGTTTTTTAAAATTAGATATACTATCTTACGCCTAGTTTCTATTAAATTCTTTTTTTATATGATTAGGTAATCAATAGTGTATTGAACTTTTTTGTGTTTCAAAATCTTGCTAACCTATCTAAATAAAATTGGATTGTGTTTTAATGATGTTTGTTGGTATTTTATTTTTCCTTGTTTAGGTTCGTAACGTTCTTAATGATGCAGTGGATTTACTGGAATTCCGTGATAGAGTCATTAAAGCATCTTTGAACTATGCACATTTAGTGGTTTCAACGTCTCTTCAATGTTATGTGTTCTCGTAAGCATCTTGCATTTCTTAAAAATTCAGAGTTTTGTCTGTGCTGAGGAGTTTATTTTAAGGATTTCACATCAGCATGGTTTGGTTTAAAGTTAACTTTCTCAAAACCTCAGCTATCCTGAACTACCTCAAACCAGGAAGTGGAGAGAAAGTGAACTTAGAGCAGCAAAAATAGATCTAACAAGGTTTGTACATCAACAGCTAATAGTCAGGTGAGGCGTAATGGCTCATGCTTGTAATCCCAGCACTTTGGAAGACCAAAACAGAAGGATTGTTTGAGGCCAGGAGCTTGAAACCAGCATAAGTAACATAATGAGACCCCATCTCTAAAATAATTTTTTAAAATTACCTGGGCATGGTGGTGCGCACCTGTGATCCTAGCTTCTCAGAAGCCTGGCATTGGAGAATTGCTTGAGCCCAGGAGACAGGGTGCAGTGAGCCGTGATCCTACCACTACACTCCAGGCTGGAGACTCTGTCTCAAATAATAAATAATGGCTTTATTTAACAGTCTGGTTACAAAATTCCTGAAAATTTAATAACTAGTACAAGCTGGCTGTAGCGTACTACCAGTTGATTCTTCAACTATCCAGATAACTCAAGTAATCATTATGATACTTTCAAGAGTTATACATAGTTAAGGATTTTTAAAAATTTTGTCCTTGTATTTATAACATTATGTGGTTATAGTTTAGTCATTGAATATAAAATTGAGGATGGAGACTATACGTGTTTCATTCACCACTGTATGCCCAGCACCTAGCACAGTGCCCATGTTGTGGGTACTTGACGAATACTTTTGAATGAGTAAATGAATTAAAATATGTAAAGTACTTTGTCATCTTAATATCCTGAAGTCTAGTAGTACACAACACAAAGGTATTTAACTTAATTAACAACTGCTACAACTATATATTTAAAAATTCCCACTCACTATGTATAAACCTGCTACTAATCAGAATCTGCAATTTGGGACAAATAGCCAAGTCTGGAGTAATGAAATAGAAGAAACAGAGGTGAGTGGATGAAGAAATAAGCAACTTAATTTTATGTGAGTTTTTTTTTTTTTCCCTTACATGAGCAGGAAAGAGGAACAGTAAGAATTTGGGAAAATTCAAAAAAGATACCAAGTTAAGCAGTTGAGATATGGGGAAGGGGTTATAGAATGTGACAAGATCACGCAATCACTTTAATGCAGATAGGTGTTTGAATAATTAATTTTCATGGGGCAAGGGAGAACAGAAATCTCTTCAGTTTAGTGTTTGTTTGTTTGAAGAACGGCCAGGCTCTTAACTTTTCTATAATAACTTCCCTTTTATTCATAGTGGCAAGGACATAATGTTTGAATCTGTAGGATTAGTATCATTAGATGTTACATGTATTAGAGAAGCTGCCTTTAAAAATACCCAAAGTTTAGTAGCTGTTAATTTTTTTTTTGGTCACTGCTTTTTCTTTACTAGTTAATGCGTGACAAATGTAAGACTGCTTTTCTTCTTTTGTGATTGAACCTTGCGTCCCTTCTTTGATTGTCAAGACATTTATTAAGGTACAAAATATTTATTAGTACCAAGATGCAGCAGTGGTAATGAAATACCAGGATGTAGTAGTGGGAATGAATCACCACCAAAACATATTTCATAAAATTTTAAAAACCTAGTATTTTAGATAATAATGACTCATTTATTGAGCAATTGTTTTACAGTCTTTTATGTTTACTATTATTCTCATTTGAAAGCTGAAGCTAAAGGACATAAAAATGATTAGGTAACTTGCCTTAGATCAGATTATTGACTTTGTTACTAAAGGAAAGCAGGAATTTGAATCCAAGTTCTTAATAATTGTTGCCTCTTTTTTAGTAATAAAAATATAATTTTAAAAACAGACATGCAATTACTTTACTGGTGTATATGAAAAGAAGTTCCAGAAAGAGAAAACAATAGATAAGCATTCTACATTAAATTTTCATTTGATTTTTCAGATAATCATATTGAAACTATTCTTGTTCTATTCAGCATTTATAGCTTAGGGAATTTATATTTACATGGCATTTATATATCTCAGTTGTCAGAAATCTCAGATTTTTTTCTGAAGAGACATTAAAAAAACCCTCACATAATCACTACTTACCAACTCTCTTGACAAAGAATGAAAGTTAATTAATAAAGTATGCTGTGATATTTTTTCTAAAGTACAAAAGCATATCTTTATCATATCTATGAACCCCAAACTAATTAATAATCAGTAATTAGTAATCACTAATTATTAGCAGTAATTTATTTGTTATTTTGCTTTTTGCATGTATTTACTTACTGAAATGATTATCAGATTCTTTGCATTAGCCAAGATCAGTTGCCTACCAGTTTGCTTACTCTGCATTCTTCCCCTTCTCTCCTCAATCTTCTGGAGTTGAACATGAGATTTAATCTGATTTAGAGAATTGGTTTTATGAAAGTTACTGAGAGAAATTCAGAATATATAGAAGTAATAAAACTTATTTTGAACTGTGGAACAACTTTTATTATTTGAGGATGGGTTTTCCTGTTTGTAAATGTTCCCTTTACCCACCCCTATCTTTGATTCATGTTACCCTGTAAAAACAAAATGATTTATTTGTTCATTTATTCATCCATTTATTTAATAAGCATGTTCATGGCTTACATTTATATAGTATTTTAGAGTTTGCAGAATGCTTCAAAGAAATCTTTCTATTTCAACCCAACAATAACTTTGGGAAGCCTGTAGGAAAAATAATCATGTTCATCATATTACTGTTATTACTGTTTTTTTTTGTCTGGTACCTGCTTTATATTAGGTAGTTTGCCAGACACTATGTAAGGCCTGGCCCATTATCCCCATTTTACAAATAAAAAACTAATGCTTAGCAGGTTAAGCTTGTTAAGATCAAGTGGCTGACAGGTGGTAAAACCATATTTCTAATCCAGATCTGTCTAACAAACAGCTATCATCTCTTCATTATGCCATGCTGCTACTGTTTTTCAAATGAGAATCATGAGATGACTTGCCCAAACTCAGAGCCAACAAATGGCAGAACTCAGACTTACACTTAGAATTCCTCAATTCACATGTTGTAATACTACAGTGAGCATTTATTCGATGCCTGTTATGTGCTAGTTCTTGGAGATATAGAGTCTCTGCTTTTTAGTCAGGGATACGGACATATAAGTGAATAATTTCAGAACAATGCACCAAGTGCTATTGTATATACTAGTATGTATGTACTATTATGTATATACATACTTCTATTATATATATAATAGAAATATAGTGCCCTGAAGTCACTTTATTTAAAATGAATACCTATCTACTTATTTTAAAGTATTCGGTATTTTAAAGGTTAATGAATATCCATTTTATTTGTCTTTTAGCACAAAGAACTGGAATACACCAATTATATTTGATCTCAAAGAAGGAACTGTTAGTTTAATTCTACAGGCAGAAAGGTAATTTATTATGTTTAACTATTGGATTTGGGGTTAAAATATCTCAAAAAGCACTAAAGCACTCTTTAGTAAAAACATCTAATTTAAAGAATGTATACTAGTCATTTAGAACTAATCTGTTTCTGTTATACATTTTAGAAGAAAAAAAGAATAAATAAGCTCTTTAAATCAGTGATTCTGAAACATTTTAATCTCTGAATTTCTTAACATTCTTAGAAAATTATTGAGGGTTATATATGGGTTATATATATCAACATTTATGATATTAGAAATTAAAACAGAAATTTTAAAGCTATTTTAAATGATGAGAATAAACTCATTACAAGTAAACATCAGAGTAATGACATAAGAGAATGAAAGCAACACAGGCAAATAACTATTAAAGAGTTTTTACCTCATAGTCCCCCTATTTTCCGTTCTGTTCTGTTCTGCTTTGTTTTAAATATTGGTTGAAACTCTGGTTCCGTGGGCCTGCTGGGCTGTGACCTGAAGTTTGAAAACTAGTTTTTTCTACTTAGACATTCAGCATATGCAGGACTAAGAAATGCCAGGCAATTAACTGAGAAAATTAGGAATAACTATTACTCAAGAACCTACACTTTTCCATGAAAACTGTCAGTCTCTTGAATACAGTGATATTCTACTGGATCAGAGGAGAACTTGGACAGCTACAACCCAATAAAACTTGTTAAAAAATTATAAAAATATAATCGACAATTACCTAAAATATCTACCCATAAAACATTTGTGCTAAAACCATGTACTTTATTCCTCATCCCTTTACTCATCATGTAGGCAGCTCTTAATAATGTTTATTAGCAGGTTTTCTAGCCCACAGCTTTTTATAAATAGAAAACCAGAAGAAGAATGGTACTGGTGGGCTGTTAGAGGCTGGCACAATGACAGGAAGAAAAGTGACTGCCTGGCAAGGGAATATGGAAAAACCGAAAGCACAGAACTGTGTGCCTGAGTAATGTAATGATTCTGAGCACCAACAGATTCTGATGAGTATCAAAGTTATCAGTTAAATTGTTACTGAAAAATGTGGTCACCATATTGATGACCTTGAGTGCCCAAGAAAGTATTATATCAACTTTTATGTTATTTATTTAATGAAATTTAAATATATGAATTATTTAGTTATATCATAAATTTTAAGTCAGTCATTTTTGTCATAAGGTAAGATTTAGTTATAAATTTTAAGTCAGTCATTTTTGTCATTTAAAAGGTAAGATGTCAGCTATCTAAAAGACCATATTTCTGAAATGCTTTTTACTCTATTCCAAATAAATTTATTTATATATTATTTATAAATGTATTGATTGAATATGCTCTTAATAAAACATATAGTAATGGCATAAATAGCCAAAAAAATATAGTTACTACCTATCATTGCTCTTATTTATACACTTAGTGTTTGCCCCTTGAAACAGGGTGTTTACTCACAAGTAGGTTAAAAGCTATAGTGTCTTGTTTGGAAAAGAAAATGCTTTTAGTACTGAGACAGAGGAATACATACTAATATATATCACTTTGTCAAGTTTAGCAAATATAGTTTTCATAAACCATTATGTATGACCAGACACCAGTGTGTAAGGGCCAAACCCTTCAATTAAGTAAACTACCTACCAATCCTCAAGTATTAATTTAATTGAAGTGTGTATAATTGGTATTCATTGGATACTAATTTTTCATTGGTTTTGGTGTTTATTTCCCTTTTGTTTCCATAGCAAAAAAAGAATAATTAGCAGTTCGTTAATCAAGAACCAGTTCTGAATCAAGGATATTAAAACATTAAACATAAGATTTTGAAAAGTAATAATGTCTTCAGCATTAAGGAAGCAGGCATACCAATATAGCCATAGTATGTGTGTAAATCAATACAACTTTTCAAAGGGCAGTATAACAATATATATTTAAAAAATTTTAAATTTATGCTCTTTAGTAATGCACTTCTAGAAGCTGTACTAAGGAAAATAAGTAGGGAAGACATATGGCGATGTATATACACTATAGATATTCTTTAAAATAGTGAATAGTTTGAAACAAATGTATGTCAGGAATGAGTGAGTTAGTAAAGTTATGGAAGTTCATACTTTGGCATAGCTATCTCTATGGAGGTAGGATCTCAAGAGGTCTTTTGTTTTCTCTGTATTGCTTGAATTATTTTGTACAATATTCATACATTTTCAAAGGAAAATATAACAGCCATAAAATATTTATGTTTTGAGTTAATAAAAAATTAACTACACAGAGCCCTATGCCTTGAATATAGCTGTCAACATAGCAAATGAATCTGACCCTGCAGCAAAAATATAGGAATTTTTAGATGTGAATACATACTGATGGTCGCCATATGATTTTAAAGTCACAACTGCCTTATTTTTAATAAATGCTTGCCCTCATGGTAATTTTTTTAAGTCATTTTCACTGCTTTAGACTTTAGCCTGTATTGAATCTTTAATTATTTTTAGCATAATCTTTAGTTATAAAATACATATTAAAGCTGTTTCGTGAAACAAATAGCACCTGGCATTAAAATCACTGAATTATAAATTATAAGATTTTTTGATTGCCTTTGTATAGAATCTTCTTTAGGAAAGGAAATGAATTATGGGTATAATATAAAAGAAGTCAGAATGTTAGTGTATAGGGTGGTGATTATGGACATTTTCATTTTTCTTCTCCTATGTCATCATAAAACAAAAACCCAGAAAACAAACCAAAACAACCAGTGCTGGCTTTCAGTCTTTAAAATGTTTTATTCCTTATATATCTACACATTTATATTAATTGTAAGATTTAGATTTTTCCCCAAGGATAAACTATTCTGTAATATAAAAATGAAAATATAGTCTACCCGTATTTGAGAATCTATTTCTATTCTTTATTTTTTAGACATTTTCTTCTTGTAGATGGTAGTAGTATCTATTTATATTCATATGAAGGGCGCTTTATTTCATCTCCAAAATTTCCTGGGATGAGAGCAGATATTCTGAATGCACAGACTGTATCTTTGAGTAATGATACCATAGCAATAAGAGACAAAGCTGATGAAAAAAGTAAGTACATTTTTATATTTTTTCCTGTCAAATATGAAATTTGTTAACATTATAAAATTTTCATAAATTAACTTACATTTTCTTATCTACTAATTCATTAACTTTATATCAAAAGAATTAAGAGCTTTCGAATTTGTTTTCAAAACATGAGTTAATTAAGCAACTAAAATTGTCATATTTTATCCAGTTAATAGAACAAATAGATATTGTCACAACATCGAAGATCAGTGATAAGGAAAATATATATATTCAATATCTGTTGGTAGAGAATTTGAACTCAATGTTGTTGTCCTAAAAATGTATATTAATGTTTAAGTTTTTGATCTTTTTAAATGTTCCAGTTTTCTTCATTTGGTAACATAGTAAATACTGCACTTCATTGAACTATTTAGTTTGTTTATATTTTTTAATTAATTTTTTTTTTTTTTTTTTTTTGAGACGGAGTTTCGCTCTTGTTACGCAGACTGGAGTGCAATGGCGCGATCTCGGCTCACCACAACCTCCGCCTCCTGGGTTCAGGCAATTCTCCTGCCTCAGCCTCCTGAGTAGCTGGGATTACAGGCACGCGCCACCATGCCCAGCTAATTTTTTTTTGTATTTTTAGTAGAGACGGGGTTTCACCATGTTGACCAGGATGGTCTCGATCTCTTGACCTCGTGATCCACCCGCCTCGGCCTCCCAAAGTGCTGGGATTACAGGCTTGAGCCACCGTGCCTGGCCTTAAATTAATATTTTTAAGTTAAGTGAAAGAAAGGTATGAATAACTTAAATTTTCTTTTTAAAAATCTAGGCCACATTAATACTTATAAATAAATATAAGTATGTCAGGTGTTTTGGATTATATAGTACAATGAAACCATTTTATTAGGGCATATCTATATCACAGATTCACTCATCTAGTAAGTATTATTGAGTGCTTACTATGTGCCAACTACTTTTCTAGAAGTTGAGGATACAATGGTGAACAAAATTAGCAAATAAAAATTAAAATTTAACAAATTGTCATGTAATGATACAGGCTATGAAGAAGACTAGCGCAGGGTGAGAGAATAAAGGGTTGTGAAGGTGAGGCAGGGGAATGACAGACAATCAAGTGCAAGGATTCTGAGGTGGGAGCAACCAGCATGTTAAAGGAATCGCCAGAAGGCCATGTGACTGGGTCAAATTAGCTAGCTAGAGGGTGGGAGAAGAGGACAGCGTAGAGATAGGCAGGAACCAGGTCATGTAAAGACTTGGCCACGGTAAAGATGTGGACATGCAGGAGAGAGAGGAGGCAAGCGTATTATCCTAGGTTTTTGCCCTGAGTAAATGAGATAGAAGACAGGGAAAGAGGTCATTTGGAGGGGGCCGGTCTGCAAACCAAGAGTTGATTTTGGTCCTGGTATGTTTAAATCTTTCTTAGACAGCCAAGCAGGGATGAGAGTGAACAATAGGATAAACCAGCCCAAGGCTTGGGAGAGAGGTTGGACTAGAGATATGAATTTGATGGTCATTGGTATACTATTAGTGCTTAAAGCTATAACACTGAATGAAATCACCTGGGAAGTAAGTATATACAGAGAGGAGGACTAAACACAGCACATCAGTACTTAGGGATGAATAAAAGGAAGAGAAGCCAGTGAGGTAAGAGGAAAGTTAAAAGTGAGTGATCCCAAAAACCTAGTGAAAAATATTGTATATTAAATAATTGTTTCTCTCTGTTAAAATATATCATGAAATATTATATATTACTGTTACCAAAAAATCTGACTTGAATGTTAATTTTGTAAGTTCATACCACAGAAGACCTAATTCATGAACTAGGAACTGTCCTAATTTTTAATTTTCAGTACTTCAGATAATAGCACCTCTTATACTGGTAGGAAATATAACTCTCCTAAATAGAGCTTTTCTGTCTCTTCATGCCTTAGGCCTTCTCTGAGTGAAGACATTCGGTAATTTTTTAAAAAGGACTTTCTTTCTGGCTAAAAAAGAGGAAAAGAGAATGGAATAAAATAGTATCCAGATAGCAGACAGAATTAAGATAACTGTATAATTGTAAAAATAATAGTAATTTGGAAGACAGATTTTTGTTTTCAATAAACTTAAGATTGAAAGTCCCTGTGATCACTATGAGTTGTCTGTGCTCTCCTTATTCAATGCCATGTATTTTAGATAAAAGCTTTAATAAAGTACAGGCATGCCCTGCTAACAACATTTCAGTCAACAACAGACTGCATATACCATAAGATTATAATGGAGCTAAAAATTTCCTGTCAGTTAGTAATGTCATAGCCATTGTGGTGTCATAGTGCATTACCTTTTTCCATGTTTAGTGTATAGTAAGTTATACTGTCTAGGTTTATATAAGTACGCTCTATGATGCTCACACAATGATAAATTACCTAACAGCACATTTCTCAGAACATATCCCTATCATTAAGCAAGGCATGACAGTATGTGTGTTCCCAACGGAATATACCCTATTCTGAAATTTTCTGTGGTTAATTCACATCTGGAACATATTTCATTATTCTTTAATCCATTGATAATTGATAGAATTTTAAAACTATAAAAAAGTGTTAACATTTACAGAAATATGAATTTATAAGAAATATGAATTTACAGAAATATGAATAAATTATCTATTTTACTTCTGTAAGTTTAGATTGTTAAACAAGATAATTATGTAATTCTGTTTTGCTGTAAATATAAACTCAAAAGACTAAAATAAAATTATTGTAGAACTTAAATAAAATGAGAGGGAAACTATTTTTATATGTTCCTTTTTTAAAAAAATAGTATTTATTGATGGCTAAATAGTGATAAGTACTAACAATAGAAAATACAATTGAAGTACCTGACATATTTAACCCTTAAAAGGGTGCCATCTGTATTTGACATCACTAGTTCTTCCTAATTTGGGAGCTTTTTTATTCTTGCATGAAGTGTAGTACTCTGTATTATAATAGGTGCTCCATAAATAGATCTTGGGTGTGTTTGAGTACCCCTTTTGGTGATTAAGTACTAGAGCTGCTGTTTTTGCCTTCCTTCTTCTCCCTATTCACTTTGCGCAGATATGCTATATTAGAGTGGGTGATTATTTGAAAGAAATGTCTAGAAGTTGGGGAATAGTTATTCCTATTTAGAAGCAACTCTTTCAACTCACAGCTCCTTTGTTGTTCATTCTGCCAGTTTCTATTACATGTTAACACTGAAAAACAGAGCCAGCCTCCCATAGATCAGGTGCACTTACAGTTGTGGAAAAAGTAGACGAGTTCATCTGCATATCCCTAGCTTTTTATATATATAGTCAGAAAAAGGATGGAAGGCTGTTATCATTTTAAAAGTTTAGTAGTTTGCATAACTATGAAAATAATATGAAGTAGGCAAACCCAAAGCATTTTTTAAATGAAAGCCAAAAATTTTAAATTTTTGTTTCCCTACTTAATTAAAAATTCTATTATAGTATTTTTATTATTATTATTACTTTTTTTTTTGAGACGGAGTTTTGCTATTGTTACCCAGGCTGGAGTGCAATGTCACGATCTCGGCAACCTCTGTCTCCTGGGTTCAGGCAATTCTCCTGCCTCAGCCTCCCGAGTAGCTGGGACTACAGGCACGCACCACCATGCCCAGCTAATTTTTGTATTTTTAGTAGAGATGGGGTTTCACCTTGTTGACCAGGATGGTCTCGATCTCTTCACCTTGTGATCCACCAGCCTCGGCCTCCCAAAGTGCTGGGATTATAGGCGTGAGCCACCACCCCCGGCTGTATTTTTATTTTTTATTTTTCATAATTGGCAACTTCAGAAGATAACTAAATGTTACAACATGACTTTTCTTTGTGAATATAGCCAATGACCTCCAACTTAACATCCTATGATTTACTAGAAGCTAATAATGTATTAGTGCGATCCTCTGAAATTAAATTTCATGTTATACACATTGTAGCATTTTTATAATCTGTATATGTTGTCCAGTTTTTCTGGCTGAGTACTCAATGCCACTTCTGTCTTATGCCATTTTTATCTTTTCATTTCTTGTAATCCTATTCATATGCTGTCATATAAAATTACTCTATTTGAGATTAATCTTGGGTTGGAGTAATTTGAGAATTACTTAAAGAGAACCATCAAAATAATCTTCTTGTTTTTTTCTTTCCCAACAATCTTTTCAATAGCATAAACAATAGCTACCAATACCACTGTTATGATTGAGACTAAGAGAAGCCTTGGTGAAACAGAGAAAGGGGCAGAGGCAGCATTTGTTCCAGGCTTCTTCAATAGAATATCTCCGGTAATTTTTACAGCTTTACCTACTGCACAATATCAGAGAAAGGTTGAGGTTGGAAATAGAGAACTATGAATTATCATTATTTAAATAGTGATTGATGTCGTAGAAGTAAATGTTACTGGGGGTAAGTATTTATAGTGAAAAGTCTTCAAAGAACAAAACCTTAAGATCAAGGGTTGTCAGATAAGGAGAAGCTAGGAAAGGAGAGTGAGGAATGATCCAAAATAGAAGAGAACTGGGAGAAAACAATGTTATGTGTAGCCCACATAAGAGTGTCAAGACAGAGAGGATAGTCAGAAGCATCAGTGCTGCTGGGAGGTCAAGACTAAAAATAGGCTCCTAGAGTGAGGACTAAAAATAGTCTTTGATTTGGCAACATGTGGGTCATCAGTGTAGTGAGGTTGAATAGCAAATTGTCATAGGTTGAAGAATGGGTAGGAGTTGTAAAAACTGGAATAACTGTTGTTTCAGGAAGTTTAGAGTTAAAAAAAGGCAAATAATTGTAATTGTGATTTTTTTTAAGTGAGGGTAATATCAGAGTTGTTTGTATGCTGAGAATGAACCAGGGTAAAGGTGCAGGAGAAAGTGGGGATCGTTGATAGAATAATATTTCGGAGAAAGACAGGCAGATAGAATAACAGAGAGAGTAACAATATATAGGTAAAGAATGTAGTAGGGATGGAGAAGTATGGGCAATAGATACTCCTTTGCCTGAAATTAGAATGCGTGTGGTGAGGACCAGAACTATTATAAGTAAGTCTGGAGATAAATCTGAGGGAAATTAAGCTGTTACATCAAAAGTTACCAAAAGTTTATTTTTATTTATTTATTTATTTTTTGGAGACGGAGTTTCGCTCTTGGTACCCAGGCTGGAGTGCAATGGCGCGATCTCGGCTCACCACAACCTCCGCCTCCTGGGTTCAGGCAATTCTCCTGCCTCAGCCTCCTGAGTAGCTGGGATTACAGGCACGTGCCACCATGCCCAGCTAATTTTTTGTATTTTTAGTAGAGACGGGGTTTCACCATGTTGACCAGGATGGTCTCGATCTCTTGACCTCGTGATCCACCCACCTCGGCCTCCTAAAGTGCTGGGATTACAGGCATGAGCCACTGCGCCCGGACAAAAGTCTATTTTTATGTAGTGAAATTTTTAATACATCATCTTAATGAATATTTCATATCTATTTAGTGGCCTCCAGGGAGTTTTTTTTAGGATTGAAATTTATTTTTATTTGATTGCGATAGGAATACTTAACATGAGAGCTACCTTTTTAACAGATTTTTCAGGGTACAATTCAATATTGTTAACAGTGTACAATACAATATAGGTACAGTGTTGTACAGCAGATCCCTAGAACTTACTCATCTTGCATTACTGAAATTTTAGGCCCTTGATTAGCAACTCCCCATTTCCCCCTCCTTCCTGCCTCTGGCAACCGGATCTGCTTTTGTTCCAATAAATTTGACTATTTTAGTATACCTCATATAGGTGGAATAATGCAGTCTTTGTTCTGTGACAAGCTTTTCAGTTAGCACAATGTCCATCAGGCTTATCCATGTTGTTACATATCACAGGATTTTCTTTTTTCTTTGAAGACTAAATAATAATCCATTGTACATATATACCACATTTTCTTTATCCATTCATCTGTCGACAGATATTTGGGTTGTTTCTACATCTTGGTTATTGTGACCAGTGCTGCAGTGAACATGGGAATGCAAATATCTCTTTAAGATCCTGATTTCAGTTCTTTCAGATAAGCACTCATATGTGGTATTGCTGGGTAGTTCTGTTTTTAATTTTTTTTATTTTGAGACAGGGTCTCCTCTTTCACCCAGGCTGGAGTGCAGTAGTGCTCCACTGCAGCCTCTACGTCATGGGCTCAAGTGATTTTCCTGCCTCAGCCTCCAAGTATCTGGGGCTACAGGAAGCAGGTACCTCAACGTCTGGTTAATTTTTGTATTTTTAGTAGGACAAGGTCTCACTATGTTGCCCGGGCTGATCTCAAACTCCTGAGTTTAAGCATTCTTCCCACCTCGGCTTCCCAAAGTGCTGAGATTACAGGCATGAGCCACTGCGCCTGGCTGATTCTAATTTTTTGAGGAACCTTCATAATATTTTTCATAGTGGCTGTACTATTTTGCATTCTCACTAGAAGTGGGCAAGTGTTCCAGTTTCTTCACATCCTCACCAACGTGTTGTCTTCTTAAAGTAATAGCCTAACAGGTTTGAGGTGATATCTCATTATGGTTTTGCTTTGCATTTTCTTGATGATTAATGACATTGAACACCTTTTCATTTACCTGTTGACCCAAGCATATGTTCTGTCTGTCTTAAAATCAACTCCTGATTATCTTTGGAATATATTTAATCTTGAAATACCTGCCCTGGTTTATTACAGGAGCTAATCTCCCCAACCAGCAGTTAGATAAATCATTGCTAAGCAGCCCTCAAAAAGAAAAACACTTTAGAAGTAATGCTAGAATAATCATTATCTAATTTAATAAATAATTTTATAGACTGCACCTTGTTTGCATGTATGCTTTTTCCGTCACTAACTAAAAATTAAGGAGCTTA
This sequence comes from Aotus nancymaae, assembly GCF_030222135.1. Classification (NCBI taxonomy): domain Eukaryota; kingdom Metazoa; phylum Chordata; class Mammalia; order Primates; family Aotidae; genus Aotus; species Aotus nancymaae. Next base: position 53,090,220 of record NW_026988431.1, on the reverse strand, counting down.
CTGGAGATACAGAGAGGATGGTTCTAAAAGCCTCCCTCAAGAGTTTAGGGAAATTCTCAGACTGGGAGCTAGCTTAGCTCCCAAAGCAAGTGTTTGTGACAAATAAAAGTTCTTCAAGATTTCTCCTAGTTCTCTGGTATTCTGGAACTTTGAGTTGAATGTTTTACAATAAGGACACACATTTGTAATACTGTATTGATGACTTACGGAGAATGTCACTTGTTAGTAATTAATCGTTTCTACTCCAACTGAATGTACTACAGTTCAATTCAGACACTGATTACTCAGAGTTAGTGCAATGCCAAAAGTTGGCCAGACATGGTGGTTCATGCCTGCAATCCCAGCACTTGGGGAGGCCAAGATGGGTGGATCACTTGAGCCAGGAGTTTGAGACCAGCCTGGGCAACATAGCAAAACCGTATCTCTACAAAAAATACAAACCTTAAGCAAGCATAGTGGCGCACACCTGTACTCCCAGCTACATAGAAGGCTGAGGTGGGAGGATTGCTTGAGCTTGCTTGAGGCAGAGGTTGCAGTGAGCTATCACGCCACTGCCCCCCAGCCTGCGCTTCAGAGCGGGATCCTGTCTCCAAAAAAGAAAAAAAAGTTAAGGACAAAAGTCTTCCAAGACTGACCTCACTTCAGATGCCAGCACTAGTTTTTGGGGGGTAGGGGTTCCCAAGGGCACTTGCATTTCTGACCAACTGGCTAAAAATTTGGCGACCCCATCAACCCCTAAGGTTCAATAATTTGCTAGAATGACTCAGAACTCAGAAAAGCACTTTATTTATGATTATAATTTTATTACAAAGGATAGACATAGGGTGAGGCCTGGAGCTTCTGTGCCCTCATGGAATCAGGGTACATCATCTTCCTGGCACATCAGTCAACAAGGAAGCTCCACTGAGTTTTGAGCTTTGGTGTCCAGAGAAGACTTTTGGGGTTTGATGACCTGGTTAATTAGGCATGGTTATTTAAATCATTGGCCATGTGATTGAACTGAGTTTCCAGCTTTCTTCTCAAGAGGTTGCGGGTGGGGTGGAGGGTTGAAAGTGCTCAACCCTCTGAGCATGAGATTGGTTTTTCTGGTGACCAGTCACTATCTTGAAGCTATCTAGGGGCTCACCAGAGTCACCTTATTAGGACAACAAAGACACTTCTGTCATTCAGAAAATTCCAAGCATTTTTGAAGCTACCTGCCAGGAGCCCAAGACAAACACCAGACAAATTATTTATCATACCACAGATCACCCCCTGGTCTATGACCATGGATCCCTTATAGCAAAAGGATCATTCCTGTCTATAGGACCAGTATGAATATGCCTAGTGTTTGGAGGAATCAATATTGGGTAGAGATAGGAGGCTTTTAAATTCCATTCCCACTACATCTGACCATCACTATCAGTATTATACACTTACCAACAATTCCAGTCTTATACCATATTATAAGATAAGAGTCAGAAGACACTAGTGCATTACTAGGGTTCTACTAGTCGTTAATAATTAGTCCAGTCCATCATCATGTTCTATGACCAAGTTGTCTTCAAGTTTAGGCCTCTGAGGTTTGCAGGATTCCATTCAAATGTGTTAAGTTCCAAGCAGGAGAGGTCTCAGCAATATATGGTTTCACTCTTTCATGTATCAGCTATAATTAAGCCAAGAAACAGTATCATTCTTTTGCTCTGAGTCTCTTTTGAAGCATTAATGTAATATTTTACTTATTGCACAACCCATTTATTCATTCCTTTACTCTCAGCTATTATTTCTCCTTTTCATTTGTAAAGAGCAAACAGGCTATTTCCACTACAAGCCAATAAAGCTGTATTCACCATTAACCCTAAATTCTCCAGATGGAGTGAAGGTACAACCAATCCTATCAGGTCCTTAGGAATTTTGACATTAAGGCTTAAAAGTATAGTTACAGTTTCTTGCTTGGGAATCATCTCTGCTTCTGGCATTTATAGTGGTAGCCCTGACCTTGGGACCATGGCATCAGATAGGAGAAAGCTGAGGTGATATAGGGAAGAAAGGAAAAAGTGTTTTGCCATACCAGTATCCTCCTTTCCCCTCCCCTTCTTCCTGAGATTCATCAAAAAAACAGAAGGAGGCTGAGGCAGGCAGATCACGAGGTCAGGAGTTCGAGGCCAGCCTGACCAACTTGTGAAACCTGGTCTCTACTAAAAATACAGAAATTAGCCAGGCATGGTGGCACACACCTGTAATCCCAGCTACTCAGAAGGCTAAGGTAGGAGAATAGCTTGAATCTGGGAGGCAGGGGTTGCAGTGAGCCAAGATCATGCCACTGCACTTCAGCCTGGGTGACAGAGTGAGACTGTCTCAAAAAAAATAGTGCCTGAGATGGTGGCTCACTCCTGTAATCCCAGCACTTTAGGAGGTTGAGGCGGGAGGATGACCTGAGGTCGGGAGTTTGAGACCAGCCCGACTAACATGAAGAAACACCGTCTCTACTAAAATATACAAAAATTAGCTGGGCGTGGTGGTGCATGCCTATAATCCCAGCTACTGGGGAGGCTGAGGCAGGAGAATCGGTTGAACCTGGGAGGCGGAGGTTATGATGAGCCGAGCTCGTGCCATTCCAGCCTGGGCAATAAGAGCAAAACTCCATCTAAAAAGCAAAACAAAACAAAAACAACGAGGAATCTATCTAGTGCAGGATCTATCTCTTTGCTTCTCTCTTGTTGAAGCCATACTCATGCAAGCATGCAAGCCAGTTCATCCTTTCTCCTGTTTTCAAGAGCCACTGTTTTAACTTCCCATTCTGATTTTTCACCAAACCATTACTCTGGGGAGGATATATCTCTGCCCATTGTTGGACATTGTGGATTGTAAAGTGTGTTCTTTGGTCTGATGAAATGTGACTAGGTGGTCCAAATCAATGAATTATCTTCTCTACTGGTTCTTTTATAGTACCCTCAGTATTTGCCAGGCTACCACTGGTTAAACAAAGCCCAGTTCCGAGTCAGCATCTATTCATGTCAGGACCCATTTGTATCCCTCCCCAGCTACTGGCATGAGTCCAAGTTTCCAGCTATGTGTAGAGCCTTTCTCCCAAGGAATCTGCCCCATAGCCACCTGCAGTCTGTCATGGGCAGACAGAACAGTTCTTATTGGTATTTTGTGCCTCAGAGGGTATGAGACGAACATTTCTAGATTCAGTTCATCTCTGCATTGCTGCAGCCCTCAGTGTCCACTTGCTTCATGTATCCAGGGGGCCACCTCAAGGAGGCATCCTGGGGTATTTGCTCATCAATTCCAATCGCCTTTTGAACCTAGAAGGGAAAGTCTCCTGATAGGCATTGATATGTCATACCTTAATGCAGCCTTCACATTCCCATAGTAAGTTGCCTGAGGCTGTACCCTATATGGGCATCCCTATAATAGGCCAGTTTTCAACTGTCCTTCTTGCCTGACCATGTGACCACTGCCTGTGCGTTAATAAAAACTCACATATCTAGGCAAACAGCATGCAGTGCAGCCCACCATGCTTGTTTTCACCTTCTGTCAGAGGGTGGCCTTACAAATAAAATGTTGTATGTTCACAGTAGAACTGCTATTCATAAACTAGTCAGCTATCTGTTGGTTAATTGAGAGCTGTTTATAGGCCACTGTCCGAGTGTCGACAGAATCTGGCAGCTCCTCAAGTTGTTCCAAAGCCAGTCAGAGCAGGTAGACTCATATATATATATATATATATATATATATATATATATATATACATATATATACATACACACACTGTAACTTTTCGCATTCCCCAGTAATGTGTTTCTACTCAATACATTTACATTTTATTATGAAACTCTTCTGGTCATTGCTTTTAGTAGAATCTGTCTCCAATATCACCCAAGATATTATGGACACATTAGATTTCAAAATTATTTTGTATTCTTCGGTTACAGGGGTAGTTTCAATTAATGTCAGATAGCAAGCTAGTAATTGCTCCAAAGATGGGAATTCTCTAGTCCAAAATCCCAGTAATTTTCACTGAGAGGTGCTCATAGGCTTTCCCCTTTAAGTTCCAATCTGCATTCCACCCAGGGTTATTGTATAGAGAATTCATCCATACTAGTTCATATACTGATTGATATTAAAGGCCTGTGTGAACTTGAGTAATCTTATTTATTCCCGTTTTGCATTCCCAATTAATATTGCTTAAAGGGTGGGTTTACATGCCTTCTGTTTCATATTACTTGTTAGAGGAAATGCTCTCCAACCAGACATAATATCAGTCCCCATAATACATCCTGGTAAATGAGACACAACTACTTAACATAAAGATTGTTTAGCGCTAGGCGTGGTAGCTCACGCCTGTAATCTCAATACTTGGAGAAGCTGAGGCAGGTGGATCCCTGAGGTCAGGAATTAGAGACCAGCCTGGCCAATATGGCAAAACCCCATCTCTACTAAAAATACAAAAAAATTAGCCGGCTACTCAGGAAGGTGAGGCAGGGGAATTGCTTGAACCCAGGAGGCAGAAGTTGCAGTGAGCCGAGATTGTGCCACTGCACTCCAGCCTGGTCAACAGGAGCAAAAATTTCTTCTAAAAAAAAACAAAGCTTGTTTAAACTACCAATTTTCATCCAAACTTTTGCCTTAATTTCATTAACTCTTGCATTTCTGTATCCTCTCAATCTAGTTGTGACTCCCGTTAGGACTTTTCTTTTCTTTTTCTTTTTTTTTTTGAAGATAGTCTCACTCTGTTGCAGGCTGGAGTGCAGTGGCACAACCTTGGCTCACTGCAACCTCCACCTCTCAGGTTCAAGTGATTCTCCTGCTTCAGCCTGCCAAGTAGCTAGGATTTACAGGTGTGCACCACCACACCCAGCTAATTTTTTGTATTTTTAGGAGAGGTGGGGTTTCACCATGTTGGCCAGGCTATTCTCAAACTCCTAACCTCAAGTAATCCACCCACCTTGGCCTCCCAAAGTGCTGGGATTACAGATGTGAGCCACCACACCCAGCCCCATTGGGACTTTCACTGGTAGGTAGGGGAAATGTTCCAGTCAGACATAATATCTATTCCCATGAAACATTCAAGTAAAGGAGACGCAGCCTCTTCACATAAAGTCTGTTTAAACTCTCCAGTTTTCATTCAAGCTTTCACCTTAATTCTATCAACACTTGCACTTCTATACTCTTTCAATTTAATTGTAGTCTTCTTTGGGGCATCACCAGGGTGTTTTGGACCAAAGTACATGGCACTTTTGTGTCAAGGTGTCCTCGAGTCTTCTCCTCTCCACCCCCTGATCATTTTGCCCATTCATGTGCATAAGGTGTTGGGTCCCCAGCTCATAACTGAGCCAGGGAATCCAGGCCTTTTCCTGAATCTTTTTCTTTATTAAATTGGTAGCCTGTTGCTCCAGGTAATTGAAGGTCAAGTTTCTTGTTGCCATCTTTGCCTTTCTGCTTTCCAAATTCTTCCAAACTAAGATGAATAAAGCAGATTTACTTAGTTTCTTAAATGTTGGGACACTAGCAGGAACCCCCACATCAGTCCACCCAGCCGCTGTGTTTTGACCCCAGACTTCCACCCTACTATGATAAGTCCCTTGACTCTCCCTTTTCTCTTTCTCTTTCATTTTACCCCCATCATTGTTTGCTTTTTCACTCCATTTCTTTAAAAAAACAAAAACTTTTGTTTTAGGTTCAGGGTACATGTGCAGGTTTGTTATATAGGTAAACTTGTGTCATATGGGTTTGTTGTACAGATTATTTCATCACCTAGTTACTAAGCCTAGTACCTAATAATTATTTTTTCTGATTCGCTCCATCCTCCCACTCTTTACACTCAAGGCCCCAGTCTCTCTTTCCCTCTTTGTGTCCATGAGTTCTCATCATTTAGCTCCCACTTATAAGTGAGAACATGTGGCATTTGGTTTTCTGTTTCTGCATTAGTTTGCTAAGGATAATGGCCTCCAGCTCCATCTACATTCTCACAGAGGACATGATCTCATTCTTTTTTATGGCTGTATAGTATTCCATGGTGATATGTACAACATTTTCTTTATCCAGTCTGTCATTGATGGGCATTTAGGTTGACTCCATGTATTTGCCATTGTGAATAGGTGTTGCAGTGCACATTCACATGCATGTGTCTTTATGGTAGAATGATTTCTATTCCTTTGGGTATATACCCAGTAATGGGATTGCTGGGTTGAATGGTAGTTCTGTTTTTAGCTCTTTGAGGAATTGCCACACTCCTCACCACAATGATTGAACTAATTTACACTCCCACCAACAGTGTAAAACCATTCCTTTTTCTCCACAACTTACCAGCATCTGTTACTTTTTGACTTTTTAATAATAACCATTATGACTGGTGTGAGATGGTATCTCATTGTGGTTTTGATTTGTATTTCTCTAATGATAATTGATATTGTGCTTTTATGCACATGCTTGTTGGCCGCATGTATGTCTTCTTTTAAGTGTCTTTTCATGTCCTTTGCCTACTTTCTAATGTTTTTTTCTTGTAAATTTAAGTTCCTTGTAGATGCTAGATATTTGACTTTTGTCAGATGTACAGTTTGCAGAAATTTTCTCCTTTTCTCTAGGTTGTCTGTTTATTCTGTTGATAGTTTCTTTTGCTGTGACGAAGGTCTTGAGTTTAATTAGATTCCATTTGTCAATTTTTACTTTTGTTGAGATTGCTTTTGGCATCTTTGTCATGAAATCTTTTCTTGTTCCCATGTTCAGAATGGTATTGCCTAGGTTGAGTTTTTATAGTTTTTTGTTCGCTCTATTTCTTAATAACTGTTTAAAGATTTTTTTTTCCCAGTTTGGGTGAATTTCTAGACATTTCCCCCTTTCTATCTCCATTCTCTTAGGAATTATTTTAGTCTTTTTCAAGATTTATTTCAGCATAACTTTTTCCTTTGAAAATGACTCTGAGTCTAGTGCCTGTTCCTTTAACTGGCAAGAATCAATATCTTTCAATACACATTCATTCCTTCAGTAGAGGCCCTGAGACTAGAGGCCATAATTTAGACTGGCCAGAATTTATATTTGGTTCATCTCTTCCTTTCATTTTTAGCTATTAGAGATAGCAATAATGAAGAGATTGTGTATTTCTCTTTTTTCTTACTATTTTGCATTTTCCTATGCATTTAGTGAGCCAGTTCCCCAGAAGATGTATGCATCATCTTAAATTCCATGGGTAACTTTTACCTCCAATAACTGATTGCAACATAGCTGGTGTTTCATACCATGGGTGACCCCATGGCCATTGAGGAATCAGAAGTTCTTCATCCTCTACTCTTTCATCCTTTCTCTTCCAAACCATATGCTTCAATAACCTAATACCAACTATTCCATTTTCATCTCAACTGGGTTTACTGCATTTCATTTCTACACTAGCTGGAACTAGTGCAGACACCAAAGCTTAAGACTGCCCCTACTGCAGATGCTAGCTACAAATCTAAGACTCCTCCAACCCCACTGCAGCTGCCTACTTTTCTGACCAACCAGCTACAAAGTCAGGGACTCCTACAACTCCTTCAAGTTTGATAATTCGCTAAAATGACTCAAAGAACTCAGGAAAGCTATACTTATTATTACAGTTTTATTATAAAGGACGGACACAGAGTTTCTGTGTCCATTCTTCTCAGGACACATCACCTTCCCAGTTCATCACTGTTCACTAACCAGGAAGCTCCACTGAACTTTGGCATTCAGAATTTTTATGGGGTTTTGTTACATTGGCAAGATTAATTAAATCATTGGCCACCTGATGAACTGTCTCCAGCCTGCTTCCCATCTCCAGAGACTGGGAACCTGAAAGTTCAGACCGTCAAACCACATACTTGATCTGATTATCAGCCCCTATCCTGAAGCTATCTAGGGGCCCACCAAGAGTCTCTTCACTGGCAATAATAAAGATGCTCTAATCAGGAAATTCTAAGGGTTTTTGAAGCTCCGGGACAGAGACCAGATAAATTGTTGATTATAGCAGAGTAGCATATTAATAACAGAAAACTGAGCAGCACGTAACACGTTGCCTGGCATTATAATAGGCATTCAACATGTTTTTCCTTTGTGGAATATGGTTGTCTATTGCTGGTGCTTAGAAACCAATACCCCAAAATATGGTCCTTTGACATGCTGTGCTGAAGTTCCCTTATCTGCCTCAACTTCGGACCCACCAAAGAAGAAAAAAGTTACCTCTGGTCCCTTCCCTGAGTTTTCATTAACAAAACTCATATTGCAGGAAAAAATACAGAAGGCTGTCAACACACGTGGGCAGACATTTGTCACAAACCATTGTGTGCTCTTGTGTGCCCAACAGACTTTGTATGTTCTTCCTGCCCACTGAATTCCCCTAGAAATCATTTACTACCCCTTCTAAAATCATCCACATTCCTCATCTCCATTTCCCTTAAGAGGGGAAGAAGGGGCTTTTAACCATCTGCACCCCATTGTACAGTAGGGTAATCACTCTATGAGTCTCCCTTATGTAAGTTAATAAATATGTATGCCATTTAGCCTATTAATCTGCCTTTTGTGAGTTGGTTTTCAGCTAACCTCCAGAGGACAAAGAGGAAGTTTTTCTTTGGCGCATACACTATGGTGTTATATTAGTTTAAATCAAAGTTATCAGAATTATAAATTACTTTCACATTTGGACTTGCCATTGTTGAGCCTGTGGAGCATTGATGCCATGCCATTAGTAAAAATTCTAATTAAGAAATGTGTTTTAGGAAGAAATATGCAGTTTTATTGTTTGTGTAAGAAATGTAACCACATTAATAAATTAAAATTGGATGCTGCTGCTCTTCTGTGCTGAATTGTTTAACTCTCTGTGGTCTAGAGAGTTACATAATTTCTCATAAGGATTATAATAGTTTTGCTGAATTTTACCAGTAAAAATTTTAATATGACACATTAATTAATGTTCTACTTTTTTTCAAGTAATCTTCCTCTTTGAGGCGTCAACTGGAAAACCATTAGGTGATGGGAAGTTTCTTTCTCATAAGGTAATGGACATTAACTACTTCTAATGTAAATAGCTACTATTTATTTACTTCCTTTTTAAAATTAACATTTTCAATTTAAAGAGGACACAAAGGAATTAGTTTTATATTTAAAATCACTGTGCATTCTCCATTGACTATTCTGCCCAAAAACGTCACAAAGACCTTAGTCTATATATGCAAATTAATTGAATAAGAGGATCTGACTTATATGTCTATTGTCAAGCCCTTCACTGTTTTTCAGTTAAATGTTCTATTTTGATTAAAATGTTAGCACTTATCAGTAAATAAAAATGTATTTGTGTTTCTGAATATCTTGCAGTTTTCTCATTGACCTGTTCTTAGCCAGCATTTTCTTTATAGATTTCTTTCTGTAGTAAGAAATCTATACAAGTACAAAAGACCCTGAATTGTAAGTTGTTTATTGGTTTCTGATTTTGAGCCTTAAAGAAGCACATTGCATTGAGTTATCCTTCTAAATTACTGATAGAGTCTAAAGATACTTTTGTTTTATTAATACTTCTAGTGAAATGTTACTCAAAATCATATATATATATGTATATCTTTGTAATTATTAGGTTTTTATTTGTTTTGTTTGTTTTTGGTAGAGACAGGGTTTTGCCATATTGCCCAGGCTAGTCTCGAACTCCTGAACTCAAGCAATCCACCTACCTCAGCTCCCCAAAGTGCTAGGATTACAGACATGAGTCACCACACCTGGCCCTAGTTTTAAATTTGAATAACAAATACATTCATATGGTTCAGAAATCAAAAAGCATTGAAAAGTATACAGTGGTAGTCTCCCTACTATACCTATTATTCATCACCATAGTGCCTCTTCACCAAATAAGTAACCGTTGTATTAATCTCTTATATATTCTTCCAGAGATTTTTAGTGTATGTACCAACAAAACTGATGTATGTTCTCTTCCTCCTCTTTTACAAAAATGTAACACACAATTCTACACCACTTTGCTTTTTTCATATAATACTTTCTTTCTGGAGATGTTTCCATATCTATACCTAAAGTGTTTTCTCAACCCTTTTTTCTCCACTGTATGGTATAACATTTTATGGATGTATCAGAATTTGAACTGTTTCCAACCTTTTGCTATGAATATTACAGTATTGGCAAGATGAATTACCTTGCATATACATCTTCTTGTACATGTGCTAGTATAACTGTGGGATTTATTCTTGAAATATTGTTGCCGGGTCAAAGGATATGAGAATTTGTAATTTTAGTACGTATTTTGAAGTTATCTTTCAAAGAGATCATATCAGTTTACCTTTACACTGGTAATATTTTAGGTGCTTATTTTACTACAACCTCTCCATTATTGTCATTTTAAATCAAGACTATGTAAGCAGAAATTTTCCTCTTCAGTAAGATTAAGCATATCAAAATGAGTAAATTTCTCAGCTTTTCAAGATACAGTTATTTTTGTTAGTAGGATTGAAAAGAGAGTCAATTAATAAGGTTAATATTTATTTTAATGTTATAATGCTTTCTATAACACTTTTCCTAAGTGTAAGAATTTCCTAGATAATTTACCATTTTCTAATTATAAGAATGGAAGTGACTTCTTGTCACACTTCACCCAATTACCCAGTACATTGGTATGCAATACAAAGGATTTTTAAATTTTACATTCTATGAAGTAATAGAAAGCTCCCCCAAACTGTTTTATTTTATATCTGGAAAAAACTCATATCCAGGATCTTCCCAAATAGTAACAGAACGCAAACTAGAGCTCAAGTCTGTGTATCAGTAAATAAATATTAATTAGTGTAGGGCAAGGGAGACGGTTCTATTGAACACAGAACTGCTTTTATGTCCCACTACAAAGAGTCACCCAGGAGGACTAGAACATATGGGGGGAGATGGACTTGACAAGAGGAAAATGGGGGATGCCCTGCTGAATGAAGTTGAGGAACCCCTCTTCCCCTACGTACATAGGCATTATTATAATTACTGTACATCTTTGATTTTTAATTTCTTAGACAGAAGAATCATATCTGTTTAACAGTGTTTTTAAAATAATACACTAGGTTCTGATGATGACAATGATAAGCAATTCTTTATTGTAAAGATCAGTTTCTCTGAAACATTTCCATTTTGAAAATACCTAGTGTTATATATCATGCGTGCCTTGCTATGTATGAAACAAAATTATTTTCTTCCTTAAAATATAAATTATGATATTCTAGAAAGAGTTGAATTTTTAAAAATGTATTATGAACTGGTACATGATGGATTCATCATTTTGGATAAAGTTATATGTGTATTTTGTTTTATTTTAAACAATGTTTCTTATACTACATTTAGATACAATGATTTGATGTTGTGGTCATGATTCTTGTTGAATTCATAGTTCCTAGCAAAGTCTTCAGACATTGTAGACAGTAAATGAATCTTTCTTGGTTTGAGTTAAAATGAATCTGTATTAAAACATTTTCAAGTTTTAATAAAATTCATCATACTAGCAAATGAAAACCAATGATCTTGGAGTTAGAAGTCTGAGTTGCAAGTTTAGATATACTTGATACTGGATTTTTCTGAGCAAAATCACTTATTGAGTATAAATCTAGTCTTCTGATTTGCAAAGTAAGTATTATAATATCTGTATTACAAGACTTTTCTGTTTCGCAAGAATGAATGTGAGGGAATCTGTAAAATACAAGGCTCTGGACACATGATATATTTCCACATATTTCCAAAATTTATTTTTACAAATATTTAAGATATAGTTATTAGGCAACTTGTTAATCAAAACAGACCTCTCATCATACTCAGACTTACCTGCCCCTTTCACCCTGACTATGAAAGGTAGGACAGGACAGATAGGAGTGTTTCTCAGCCAACAGAGTATCAAAATATATATTATTTTATTGTATTTTGAGAGGTATTGTTTCCTTGGATGTCAGGCAAATATACTTTAGTGCAGCTTTTGAATAATTAATATATTGACAGTTTAAAATTATTTAACAGGGACATTTTATCATTGTAAGTGGGTAAATGACATTTAATTGATCTTAAAAAAGAAAATGTTCTTATAATTAAATAATTAAAATTATCTTATATCAAACACTAAAACTAACCCAGTATTTACATTTTTTAAAAATTTTAGAATGAAATCTTGGAAATTGCTCTGGATCAAAAAGGACTTACCAATGATAGAAAAATTGCTTTCATTGATAAAAATAGAGATCTCTGTATCACTTCTGTGAAACGATTTGGGAAGGAAGAACAAATTATCAAACTTGGTAAAATAATTTTAAGACATTTTAAGTTTTAACTGTCTACTTTCTTATATTTGCTGTAATAAATAATTTGTTCAAATGAATCTGGAAATGTTTTAATGTTTTAATCTTAGCTACTTTTTTTAACAGCAGGAGTGAAAGTTTATTCAAAAGCTTTATTTTTTATTTTTTATTTTAAGTTTATTTTATTTGAGACAGAGTCTCACTCTGTAACCCATGCTGGAGTGCAATGGCGCGATGAAGGCTCACTGTAACCTGCACCTCCTGGGCTCAAGTGATTCTCCGGCCTCAGCTTCCCAAGTAGCTAGGACTACAGGCACATGATACCACATCCAGCTTATTTTTTTGTATTTTTGGTAGAGACAGGGTTTCACCATGTTGCCCAGGCTGGTCTCAAACTCCTGAGCTCAAGCCATCCACCTGCCTCAGTCTCTTAGTGTTGGGATTACAGGTGTCTGGTCTATTAAAAAGCTTTAGAGCAGGAAAGAATGGAAGTAAAGTAAACTCACAAGAGGGCAGGCAGGCAATTTGAGAGATCAAGTGCACTGTTTGACCTTTGATTTGTGGTTTTATACTTTGGCATGCTTCTGGGGAGTTGTAACCCTTCTGCCCTAATTGTTCCCTTGGGATGGGCTGTCCACATGCACGGTGGCCTGCCAGCATCTGGGAGGGGCCACATGCACAGTGTGATTACTGAAGTTGTACACATGCTCACTTGAGGCGTTTTTTTCCTTACCACTCCAGTGTTCCTAACGAAGTTCATATACCAGTTAAACTCCTCCACCATTTTGCCTGTAGTGCACATGTGTGAGCCCACTCACCTACCTCTTGAGATCGTATTGAGAAGCTACTACTTTCCAGTTTCGGTGTTTCTATTGAGAGACTGCCTTTGCCTGGTACTGGCTGTAACCAATTATTATTTTAGAGAGACAGCTTAACAACTACCTGACCATCACCTGATGGTTACCTGACATTCCTGGTGCTAGTAGCGGGGGACCTCTCCTGCCTTGCTTAAGTCTGCCTCACTACCTGCTGTAACACTTCCCCCCATCAAGGGTCCAAGACCCTAATTCTATGGTAAAAATGAAGAAAGATCAGTATTCTGTAACTGCTTCCTGCTGACAGAGGGGCAGTGGTGGTTGTTCTGTGGGCCTTAGCCTCCTGCTAGCTCTCAGGGCAGGGTGGCTCCATGGGTTGGTGAAAGCAGTATCCAGCCAGGTCCAAGGGAGAGAAAGGCAGGAGTTCACCTGCGTCATGTCCCACTGATGGGCAGACTAGGGGTCCCCTGTAGAAGAGTCACTCTTGAATATTGAGAGGACGGTATCCCTCACTGAGGATCATCTAGAACTTGATGGTCTGAGGCAAGAGGATTAACTTGTCTTAATAGCAAGTCTTTAGCTGCTGCAGTTAAATTGTCACTGAAAGAAAAATTTGCAAATTAAAAATATAAGCGTTCTAGGTAAAGCATTCAAATATTTCTGTAAATTCTTGTGTGATTTTTTCGTATGTGTTTTCACCATTATACAATCAGAAACTAGAGTCATATCTACCAGAAATTATATGGGGTTTTGTTTGTCAGGCATTTTAAAGATATATTTTAATACTTACATATTAAAACTAATAGCATATTAACATTCTTTTTAAATTAAGGAACCATGGTGCATACCATGGCATGGAATGATACATGCAATATCCTTTGTGGACTTCAAGATACTCGATTTATAGTGTGGTATTACCCCAATACAGTTTATGTGGACAGAGACATTTTGCCTAAAACATTATATGAAAGGGATGCAAGGTAACATTTTACTGCATATAATTCTGTATTATAGTAAATAAAACTCTAATAGAGTATCATGTTTTGCTTATGTTTTCAATCCTGCAAGGTATTTTTCACATCAGTCAGATTATTGATGAATAAATTGTTCAGCTAAAGCTAGCTTGAGACTTAAGTGACAGAATCAAGTTGATAGTGTTGTATGATATGAATTATGTATTTTTCCCTTATATGAATATAATTTTCAAGCTTAGTATGGTGTAATGGTAGCTCAGGTAGTTTTCTCAATGTGATCAAGTGATTTTAGTATAGGCACTGTTAAGATTTTTCAGGATGCACGAACTTGTGACAGCTACCCAATTCTGTCACATATTATCATTGACTTTAACACTTTCAAGAATGTGTATGTCTCTAGAATTGAATTTTTGGTTAATATTAAAAGTAGGAAAAGACCAAAGTTACTGAAATTTTTTTTTAAATTTATATGCTTCAGAAAATCATTTATATTCCTAAATTGTCTAAGAAATGGCAAGGAGATCTCTTATTCTTGACAAAATAGGCATACAAAGACTTCTTAATTCTAGACTTTAACTTAGTTTTCAAATCTATTTTGAGTTCATTTTTAGTATTCAAGTTCACAACCTTAACAAAACCAGAGAGGCATCAAAATAAAACAGTATATTTTAAAAAGTATTTGAACTAATGAAAAGAAATTAGCCTCTTTATTTGAAGGTCATCTCTTTTTATTTATTTATTTTTATAGTCAAGATCTCACTCTGTTGCCCAAGCTGGAATGCAGTAGTGCAATCATGGCTCACTGCAGCCTGGGCTTAAGTGATCTTCCCAAGTAGTTAGGGCTGCAGGTATGAGCCACTGCACCTGGCTCACCTCTTTTTATTCTAAGAAAATAGTCTTGGAATTAAGTTTATTTTTTATCAGCTTACCCTTTAATACTTCTAAAAACTAAAGCTATATTAATTATTGTTGCAATTTGTCTTAAGACTCAGGAAAAAAAAAGATGACTTCAAATGCTCTTAGGAATAGCTCTCAAATATATAATAATTTTTGCCAATTTAAACTGTATATAGCAAGTTATATTCAAATGTTTATATTCAAAGTTAACTCCAGGGAGAATATATATATTCAAATAAATTTATTTGAATATATACATTCTCCCTGGAGTTACCTTCTGGGGGTGTGCCTTTTGGAGAATGGAGACTCCATATATGTTTCACAGTCCACTCCCCAGATTTAATATACATGAAAAATTTTGCTCAGAATACAACTTTAAAGTGTACTTTGCTTTTTTTTTTTAAACAGTGAATTTAGTAAAAATCCCCATATTATGAGTTTTGTTGGAAATCAAGTAACTATTAGAAGAGCTGATGGCTCCCTGGTTCACATCAGCATATCACCATATCCTGCTATTCTCCATGAATATGTAAGCAGTTCAAAATGGGAAGATGCTGTAAGACTTTGTCGCTTTGTTAAGGTAATTTACATTTTAGATTCATAGCTGCATATATATTGCACAGTAGTTTACCTTTGTGCAAAATGAGTAATGATAATAGGCTTAAAGGCTGGAAAAATTGTGAATAAGATCATGTCTTTTGTTTTATAAGTAAAGATTCTAATTCATTATGTCTGGATTGAGTCCTGGGCATATTTTTTAATTTCCTAAGATGATTGTTTTATACAGCTAAGGTTAAGAATCTCTGCTTTCTATCAGCCTTTTTCCAACTTGGTTGAATCTAGTATTTTTCAAACATGTTTGACCATAGACTTTTTTTATTGAATATCAGTGAACATTCCTTAGAATACACGTTTGTGAAATGACTTTCAGATGCTTTTTTTTAACAATGGATCATTGGTGGTAAAGCAGCATCATTGTCTGGGGTATATACCCAGAGTCCATCATCTCACACCAAGAAAATTAAGGACATGGACATGTGGATAGGTTAAAAAGTGGAAAGTTTAATTGGCAGAAGAAAGGAGAGAGGAGAGCAACTCTTGCCAGAGAGAGGCAGCCAAAAAGGGAAAAGTGGCAGACTGCAGCAGATTTTATAGGCAGGCAGGCTTGAGGAGGCTGTGTTTGATTTATGTAGTGCTCACAGATTGGTTTGACCAGGTGTGACATTTACATAGCACAGGGAAGGCTGGTCACCCCACCCTAATCTTATTATGCAAATAGACTTCCCACTTGGCCAGCGCCATCTTGTCTACTCCTTACTGTACATGTGGCTGGCAAAAAGAGAAAATGGAGCTGCCATTTTGAACATGCCTAGTCCCAGGTAGTATATTGCTATGGGAACAACTACTGGCATTCACCCATGCAAGCTTCCAGCTTGCTTATGTCTGCAGCTCAATTTTACAGACTGCTCTTTATTAGAAAAGAAAATGACTTGGGGGCTGCTTCTCATTAAAAGGAAAACCTTATCTAGGACTTCTGTACCCCCACTATAGCATTGTCTGAGAACTTCACTATTTTTTGGTTCCCTATAAATTACATTCTTTGACACCTCATCAAAAGACTGGAAGGTTTATAACCTTGAGTTATTTTTAATTCAGAAATAAATCCATACTAACTTGAAATTGAAAATTTCATTCAAAAGTTTTCTGTGTTATTAATATATTTTAACAAAATGGCCACAATGAAATTTCTACATTATTATTTTTCAATGCTGTGCTCAGAAATTTTTCTTTTTTAAATTAAAATATAATTTTAATATGAATATTTAAATGATCCTTATTTTAAGGCAGTTCAGCCATGTAGTTAAGATAACTGTTCTCATACTTCACTTTAGGAGCAAACCATGTGGGCTTGTCTAGCTGCTATGGCAGTTGCTAATCGAGATATGACTACTGCAGAAATAGCCTATGCAGCAATTGGTGAAGTAAGTAATTAATGTTTACGTATATGTATGTGTGTTTTTTCTTAGCATAATTTATTTCTGTTATTATCTACTTCAATATTTTTCTTTTCTTTTTTTAGATTGATAAGGTTCAGTACATCAATTTTATAAAAAATCTTCCATCTAAAGAATCAAAAATGGCCCACATACTACTGTTCAGTGGGAACATACAGGAGGCTGAAATAGTACTTCTTCAGGCTGGCCTTGTTTATCAAGCAATCCAGATCAATATTAATCTCTACAACTGGGAAAGGTAATGAGAATACTTTCAATCAGTTCCAAAATCTGTTTGACCTTAATGTATTTTTCCACCCAGCACTTAGTAAATTACATTTTCCACTATATTTTAGGTTTTTGACATCACAGAATAATTTATTCATATTCATATTTGTGAATAGTTTGCAGTTTATTTCTTTTCTGAACTTGTGACTGATTAAAAGTTGGGGTGTGAAGAAGAAGAGAAGCTGGGATGTTTCCCAAATTTTTGTTTCAGTAACTGGAGAGATCATGACACCATTTGCAGATTTGGTAGGGAAGACAGTGAATTTCATTTTAGCCAAGTTTATTTTGAAATACTTGCAAAGAGATATAATAGTTGATTAAATGGACCTCGACTCATAAGAAAGATCTGAACTACAGGTTTAGATTTAGAAGTCATTCGCAAATGGATAGCAGTTGAAGTCAGAGGAATGGATGCAATTGCCTGGGGAATGTGTGGAATGGAAAGACATCCTCTACATTATGAGATGGATGAAAGAAAAGAAAGACATGAAATGTTATTCCATTAAGCAGCCAGACAGGCAGCGAAAAGAAGAACCAAGAGATGTGTAGTGCTAAGGAAGAAACAGGAAATGATTGGTCAGCAGCAATCAACAGCCTTACATTAGGCTCTGGGACAGATTGTTTTCCGAGGCAAAGTGGCAAGTTGCTCTTCTCTGTGACATAAAGAGGTTCCTCCCACTCATTCTCTCAGGTACATGTCACTCAGTGAACAAACCTATAGTTTTTATTTGCTCTGATAGTTTTTATATGTTCTTGAAGTTACTATGTTATGAAATTGACATACTTTTCCAGGTTTGAAATGTCTTTCATGATCTTTGTTTCTCCCTGGGCTGAAAAATAACCCCTGTATTTGTTGATTACAAGGCCCTTTACTTAAATTTCCTTAGATTAGAATTTTTATAGATATGTTATCTCTATCTTTCCCTTAACTAGAAATGACAAAAATGGCAGATGGTTAATTTTATGATTGACATACTGTAGTCTCCTTATTTAATTTATACCTAATGATCTATACTATTCATATAATTTAGCTACTCTGTTTCTGTCCTTTATTAACACAAATTCATTGTCATTGTCTAGCTGTACAAAGGATCATGAAAGGTGTTTTTCATTCTATAAAAATAAATAGGCCACCAAGTGCAGTGGCTCATGCCTGTAATCCCAGCACTTTGGGAGGCCGAGGTGGGCAGATCACAGGAGTTCAAGACCAGCCTGGCCAATATGGTGAAACCCCATCTCTACTAAAAATACAGAAAAATTAGCCAGGCATGGTGGCACATGCCTGTAATCCTAGCTACTCAAGAGGCTGAGGCAGGAGAATTGCTTGAACCCAGGAGACACAGGTTGCAGTGAGCCGAGATCACGCCAGTGCACTCCAGCCTGGGTGACAGAGCAAGACTCTGTCTCAAAAATAGGTAAATAAATAGGCCATTATCTTTGTCCTGAATTTATTCATAATTCATAAAGTTTAAGGTAACTAGTTTAGAGAGTGTGAATATTTTTTAAATTCTATGTTAAGTAACTTATAGAAAATTGTATATATCATTACCAAGCTAACAGAGTTCTATGAGAAATAGGGAAGAATTGTGTTTATAGCATTCTTTTGACCAGTGTTTTTGAAAAAAATATGTTGAAATTGTAGACACTACTCTTCATATAACATTCTGAATACTGTACAATTTAACAAAAAAATTTAAGATAGTGGTCTTTATCTTAAAAAACTTATAACCTAATTAGGAATTCCACTTTATTGTCATTAATAATAGTCAAATGTCAAAATGATGAAGAGTATTGCACACAGAATGAATATTAGCTATCTACTATGTATAGATAATATAAAATGTTTCTGCTCTTCAGAAACGTAATCTGTAAGGGGGAGAGATAACATATAACATAAATATCTACAAAGATAAATAATTAGAGACATAAACAGTAATCCAGTAAAAAACAATATGAACAGTGGTACCAGCAGTACGTAATTAACTGCTTTGTGATCATTAATAATCATTTTGCAGCATTCCTTTTTTTAGACTGATAGGATTCAGTACATCAATTCTATTAAAAAAACTTCCATGTAAAGAATCAAAAATGACCCACTTACTAATGTTTAGTGGGAACATACAAAGGTTGAAATAATACTTCTTCACACTAGCCTCCACTTATTGAGTGGTTATGATGTGCCAGGAATTAATTGTGCTAAATACTTCCTATATATTATTTCATTAGATTATCTCAGCTCCAGAAGTTTAGATATTACCAGCTCCATTTTATAAATGAGGAAATTGAGGTTTACTTATAAGTAAGCACAAAATCTAGGATTTGAACCCTCAAGTTGTGTAATATCAAAGAAGAGCTCAATTTATCACCAAGCAATCAATTATCTACAGCTGGTACCATTGCTTATATTTTTTTGGTTTGGTTTGTTTTTTTGAGACGGGGTCTCACTCTGTCACCCAGACTGGAGTGCAGTGGCATGATCTCGGCTCACTGCAATCTCTGCCTCCTGGTTTCAAGGGATTCTCCCACTTCGGCCTCCCAAATTGCTGGGATTACAGGCTAATTTTTGTATTTTTAGTAGAGACGGGGTTTCACCATGTTGGCCAGGCTAGTCTTGAACTCCTGACCTCAAGCGATCTGCCTACCTTGGCCTCCCAAAGTACTGGGATTACAGGCGTGAGCCACTGTGCTCAGCCACACTTATGTTGTTTTTACTGGATTACTATTTATCTCTATCTTTGCAGATGTTATAGTCTTTCCCCTTACATATTATATGCTTGCTGAAGAGCAGAAACATTTCACATTATCTATACATAGTAGGTAGTTAATATTCATGCTCTTACTCTCTATATAATACTCTTCATCATTTTGCAGCATTCCTCTTCTTCAAACATTTATTGGATGTAGATGCATGCAGTGAGTGAGTAGATATCACAGAAGAAGATGAGGAAATTTGCCTCTGATGGCCTATCAGATAACCTTCTGAACATTTCTTGTACTTCTTTGACCCAAATGAAACCTACCTTTTCCCAGAGAACACCACTTCTCTACCAGTCCTTTCAAATGGAGTCCATTTATTCTCTCTACTCTACATTCCTTGGGATCCAGTGTCAGTGGAGTTGGTGTCCTTTTTGCTTACCTCTTCTTTATTTCCCTATCTTATAAAATCTCCAGTCCTTTAAGGCTTGTATCATGTGTCTCTCCTTATTTTCTGCTGAGACCTCAGACTTTCCCTGCTATCTTTATATCCTGTTCCCTGCATGCCCCTCTTCACCTTCCAATTCTCAGTGAGTGACCTTGCCTTGAGATTATTAGATCTCAGGGAGAGGGAAAATGAGAGAATCAAAGAAGATGTAATGAGGAAAGAGAATGAATTCTGGGTGCTCCTCCATTTTTCTTATCTCCTGGCACTTCCTTTTCCTTTGTTTCTAGCTTTTATCTAACTGTAAGCCAGTGGGTTGGTCAGGTGCTGGTAGAATCTCTGAGTCTAACTGATAAGATGATAAAGATACCAGAACATTGTTCCTAGATTCTAATAATTATCTATACACTACACTATCCATACACTTAAGACTCCAAAATATGCACCTCTCATCTAGCCTTCTGTTCTGCCCATATTTGTTTCCAGAATCAATTCTCCAGCTGCATAGTTAACATTTCCATTAGATACCTCATATTTTTTTTTTAGCTCAAATTTATGTTTATTCTCTCATAAACCTGGTCCTCTTCCAGACTAGTCTATCTTATCATTCTTTCAGTTGTACAAAGCTGGAAATCTAGAAGTTACTTTTGATATTTTCCTCACCTTCCCCCTCTCTATTATCAACCATTTCCCTCCCACATGGCTCTAACACTCAGCCACTTATCCACTCATCCACTCATCCACTTCACTACCAGTACCATTATCTAAGTTGATCCAAGTTTTTCTGTTTAATGTCATCACTGATCTCCCTATATCTACTCTGTCTCTTTCCTACTCATTCTTCACTCTGCAGTCATAGTGATCTTTTCACAATGGAAATCTGATCATATCACTCTTGCCTCTGATTCACTTCAATGAAACCTGCTTCAGTGAAATTCATAGTTTCCCATTGCTTTTAGCATAAATATCAAGATTGGATAAGAAAGGACTATAAATAATAAGGAAAAGTAATTATAGCTGCTAAGAAACCCACAGGAAACTTATGTATTGTCTTCATTTCTAAGTTCTACAGATATTTCTGAAACAGTTTGGAGTATTTGTTCCAACTACACGTTCATTCATGCAACAGATGATTGAGTGTAATCCTTTGGTATCCATGAGACGGGTAAGGACCCTCAGGATACCAAAATCTGGGATGTTCAAGTTCTTTATGTAAGATGGCATAGTATTCACATATAACCTATGCACAGGACTTGAATTTGTTTGTGTACCTTAGCTTCAGGGAAAGCCCACATTTAATATGTGTACAGAACAGAGCTGTACTAGATTTTTTTTATAGGGAGTATAAGGTAATAGTTAAGGTAACAATTTGAATTTGTTTACCTTTAATTGACTTTCTATATCCAGTTCATAAGGCCCAGTAGGGAGTGGGATATACAAGTGTAATGTTCAGGAGAGATCCTAGACATTGAATGAAAGCCAGTGAAGGAATTATCAGCCTACAGACGGTAGTTGAAGCCGTGAGTATGGCTAAGGTTAATCATGAAAACTTAAGAGAGCAGCAGCAAGCAGATCTCTGCTGAATACCAATATTTAACGATGTGCTTTAAGAAGAGAATGTAGCAATAGAGATCAGAAGGGAACAAAAAGGTGGAATTTAAAAAAAAATGTTTATTATGGAAAATTTCAGACACAAAAGTAGAGAGAATAGGATAATGAATCAGAATGTACCCATCATTCACTTCAACAATTATCAATTTGTGAACAATTTCTACTCTTCCCCTGCCATTTATTTTAAAGCAGACCCCAATCATCATATCATTTTTTCTGTAAATATTTCAGTATGTATCTCTAAATTTTTTTAAATATAACCACAGTATTATGGTCATACCTTAAAAAGTTAACAGTAATTATATTCAGTGTTCTTATTTCTGTTTCACTCATAAGTGTTCTGCTTTGTTTTACGGTTTGTTTAAATCAGAATCCTGTAGATCCATACATTGTGATTGACTGATATGTTCTTAAATTTATTTTAATCTATAGCTTCTCTCATTCTTTTTTGTGCGTTTTCTTGCAATTTTCCCATTGAAGAAACTGGACCTATAGAATTTGCCGTAGTGTGGACATTATTGGATCTTTGGACAAAGATTGCATCTTTGTGGTATACTTTAACATAGTCCTCTGTGCCCTGAATTAGTTGCAAATTGGTTGTTCAGTCTAGGAACTTGATTAGATTAGATTTAGGTTTTATTTTTTTTGTGTGTGTAAGACTTCATTATAGTAGTGTTATATGTTTCTGTAATGATTGGCTCTGGTGGTTTTTCATGATATTTTTTTGTGATGTTGTTAGCCATTGATGATCATTGCCCAAATCTATTTCTATGGGCTTACAAAATGATGATATTCTATCATTTCAGAAGAATAGAATTTATTAAATGGTAAATACATTAGATTGCTTTTAATATTCCTGAATTTCTATATTTGTTTAAATCCTCTAGAAGGGAACAGATTTTGTTTTGTTCATATGTGATATTCCACTTGAGAAGCATAGTCTTGCTGGTTTATGCTTCTGTCTTTCATATTTGAGTTTGAAAATTGCCTGCAACCTAATAAGGTATAACTCTTGAAGAGTTATAGGTAAGCAAGTTATCTGTTTGCTCTCCACTTTGGACATTTGGTGATAGTCTGTTCTCAAGTTAAGAGAGATAGAAACTAGAAACTCCAGATATGCATATTGATTCTTCATGTGCATATTAATCATGATAATTTCTAATCTTCTACCAGTTATACAAAGTGATTTTGCTTCATTCAAGTTATGTAAAAATCATATTTTGAAGTTATAACATCTTTTTATATAATTTCCTTCTACTTAAAATACATGAATTTATTCCAGCCTTAGAATCTACTGTCATATTTGTTTGGTTGCCAAATAACCATTTTAAAACTAGAGACATACTGTTCCCAAAATCCTTGTATAATTTGGAGTAAGTTCCCTCCTAAATGTGGTGAAGAAACATTTTTTTACCCAGTGTGTGCTTTTAGAGAACATTTAAAATGGCACATATCATTTAAATGTTTGCCTTTAGCCATTGCTATTCAATCAATTGATACATATTTTATTATAATGACAATGATAGATAATTCTTAGTATCTAGCATCTAAATGCAGGGTTAGACATCATATTCTATTCTTTCTACATAATTAAATATACTGATGTTTCATACCAAAGTATCTCTTTTGCAATTTTGGAAAAGCTTCAACCCAGAATGGATGCTTCTATGTACTCCCCATTGAGAATACTTTCAGTTTTGCACAATCAAGATCTCCTTCTCCCTCATCATGTACAATCATAAAGAAAGAATGGGAGATAGATGGAACTTCTAAGGTGACAAAAAAGTAGCTTGTCAGTCTCCACTCACATATATACCACTGGAATCAGAGCCTTAGCGAAATGCATGGGGGGATTGTATGGGAGAGGGTAAGAAGAACTGAGGCATCTTTACTTCCATTTCCCCTTTTTTGGATTACATGGATTACATGGAAGAGGGTTAGAAGACCTGAGGCATCTTTACTTCCATTTTGCCTTTTTTGAGCCTCTGTGAATTGCCTTTTGCCTTCTTTATCTTCCACTTTTCCCCTCTATATTCTAGTAACTTTACATTCTCTTCTGCCTATCTGATTTTTCTCTGGAAGACTTAGGGCCACAGAGGAATGGTTGGGAACTTTGTGAGAGTGTGTGATGGGTAGCAAATACTGACCCTTGAATTTCACAATATAGTATATGTCAATAAATTTATAAGAAATCATACTGTTTGTATTATATATAACTTAAATTCATCATTTTTTCATATTAAGTGTTCAATATCTTTCTCAAAAGTCTATCAGTTGTCAGTCAATATATATACCATGTCTAAAATACTTTTTAAAGTGACTACTTAGTTAGATCAATAGTAAAGCAAACAGGCCAGGCACAGTGGCTCACACCTGTAATCTCAGCACTTTGGGAGGCCAAGGCAGGTAGATCACTTAAGGTCAGGAGTTCAAGACCAGCCTGGCCCAACATGGTGAAACCCTGTCTCTACTAAAAATAAAAAATTAATTGGATCTGGTGGCAGATGCCTGTAATTCCAGCTATTTAGGAGGCTTGAAGCAGGAGAATTGCTTGAACCTGGTGGCAGAGGTTGCAGTGAGCTAAGATCATGCCACTGCACTCTAGCCTGGGCAACAGAGTAAGACTCCATCTAAAAAAAAATAGTAAGGCAAACCAAAGCATGCGAAGAATGAACCAGATATTCCTATTGAAGAGTCTAATTGCAAAAGATCTAATCAGTAGTCAGCTTTGCTAAAACAACAGATTTATAATAGTTGGCTATGTAAATCCTGACTGGAATGTTCAGAAGTCCTATGTCATATTAGAAAGCAAGAGAACAAGGCTGGGTGCGGTGGCTCATGCCTGTAATCCCAGCACTTTGGGAAGCTGAGGCAGGCGGATCACAAGGTCAGGAGTCCGAGACCAGCCTGACCAGCATGGTGAAACCCCATCTCTACTAAAAAATACAAAAATTAGCTAGGCATGGTGTAATCCCAGCTACTCGGGAGGCTGAAGGAGGAGAATCGCTTGAAGCCAGGAGGCAGAGGTTGCAGTGAGCTGAGATCACGCCACCGCACTCCAGCCTGCATGACAGAGTGAAACTCCATTTCAAAAAAAAAAAAGAAAAAGAAAGAGAACTTGAGAATTAATGTGCTTTTGACTATTATAATGCCTGTTATCTATGTTTTGAAACAAGATGACAATGAACAGTATAGGAGAGCTATCATCCACTGGATTGTTCCCGACTCAACTACTATGTGTTAGGCACAGAATTGCAGTGGCTGAGGTGCTGTCTAAAACTCACTTGTGAAAGTAAGCCTGGAACTGAGGATTAATCTTTTTATTTTCCTGCAAATTATTGTCAGTGCATATATTTTGTATCTTTAGTTTTTACCACCGTTTTCAGCAGCAATTCATTTAGTTCTCATCTACCATTTAAATAAAATATTACTTTAAAAATAATTTGCATAAATATTGATTGAATTATAAAACTTAAATGGCTGTCAGCTGTTTCTGAGACTCAGATGGTAAAAGGCATTTTGTCAGACTTCTTAGCCTCAATTTATTACTTGCATAAGATTTTTAATTTGCTGTAGTAATAATGTAAAAATACCAGTTTTTAATTTTATAAACTCAGTGCAGACTTATGAAAATGGTCAAAATAGTTGGATCATTTACATTGTGGGGAAGTTCATTCACTTGAATTATAGGATTACAGGATGATTTCAAAAGTAGTTTTTTGTTTTTTTTTTTTTGAGACAAGAGTCTTGCTCTGATACTCAAGCTGGAGTGCAGTGGCGTGATCTCAGCTCACTGCAACCTCCACCTCCCGGGTTCAAGTGATTCTCCTGCTCCAGCCTTCCAGGTAGCTGGGATTACAGGCATGTGCCACCACGCCCAGCTAATTTTTGTATCTTTAGTAGAGACAGAGTGTTGCCATGTTGGCCAGGCTAGTCTTGAACTCCTGGCTTCAAGTGATCCTCCCACCTTGGCCTCCCAAAGTGCTGGGATTACAGGCATGAACCATTGTGCCAAGCCTCAACAATATTTTCAATTAATATTTACCACATATGTAGTACTCACCAAAGAGAAATATCTCCCTTTAAAACTGTACTGGCTAGTAGAGAAAACAGACTCATAGCAATTGTACTATAAGCAGTGCTGTAAATATATATATAAGTGTGTGTGTGTGTGTGTGTGTGTGTGTGTGTGTGTGTATATAAATGGTATGGAGCATAGGTAAGATAATCGTCATTTATTTCTACAAGGGGAGCTGGTCGGGAAGAAGAGGTCATGTTTGGTGTGGGCCTTGAAGTATAAAAATAGGAATTTGCAAGATGGATAAGGTAGAAAATGACATTTTATATTCTGGAATAAACAGAGAGAACAGCCATTTGTCTTACCCCCCAACTCCAGAACCCTACTACTCATGGAGTCTGACACAAACAATGTTAATAATGTTTTATTTCTCATTATAGGGCACTGGAATTGGCTGTAAAATACAAAACACATGTTGATACGGTTCTTGCTTACCGTCAAAAGTTTTTGGAGACATTTGGTAAACAGGAAACTAATAAACGATTCTTGCATTATGCAGAAGGTGTAAGTATTTTATAATTTTTTATAATAATACATATGCTTTATAAGTATATATCATATTCATCCTGAGACAAAATGTGAATTATTCAAATTTTGAATCTGTTAATCACTAAAAGAATTACTTTTTACCTTATGACATCTTATTTTGACTATGTAATTATAGTACTGAATTTTTTTTCTGGAATCTTGCAGGCACGTTTTGATTAACTCAGGTCTGTCATCATCATATTCTGTTTGTGCTAAGGTTGGGTCCTATTCGATATTTTTAGATAAATAATATAGATGGGTGGAATAAAAGCTTCTAACTCCTAAATTTTACCTGCCACCAACTGCCTCTTCTGCTGCAGGGGAAATACATATACACAGAGGGCACTGACCAGAAAATGCATAGTTGGTCACTTTGTAGAATTCTGGAGAGCTAGGTTGTACCTCCTAGAAGTGCCTAGCCTAGTTAGATTTCACTAGCTAGAACCAAAGAAGACTCAAGCTTTGCCTCACATGCTCCTGCCAGAATCTCAGATTTTATCACTCTAGAAGAAAGTCATTCTGGATGCAGTGGTGCATGCCTGTAGTCCCAGCTACTTGGGAGGCTGAGGCAGGAGGATTGTTTGAGCCCATGAGCTCAAGTCCAGCCTGAGCAACATAGCAAGACCCCACCTCTAAATAAATAAATAAAAATAATAAGAAGAAATTTATTCCAGTAAAGATCAGCCCACAAGGAGACTCAGAATGTGTTTGCCCCATTGCCTAGACCATAACTGATTGTAGCCACTTACCCAGATTCTTTTAGTTTTAGACAGCAGAAACAGGGTTCCTGTCACTAGCTATATAGATCCCAGAGGCTTGACTCCTAAGAGCTGTGATTACAAGACAGGGCTGACCTTTCTTTCAGTTCTGTGAACCACTTTCTTTAGCCTTTTATTCATTCATTTATTCAAAAAATATTTATGAGATCTCACTCTGGTTAGACAATATGCTAGGGGTTACAATCAGATACAGCCTCGTATGTCTCTGTGGAGCTTATAGATTATATGGGAACATTCCTTCTTGGTATAGAATAAAATGGAATGTTCTGGTTGATCCTAGGGGCAGAGTGGGTTAGAGGAGCCTTAGGAAGAGGAGAGAAGGTAGAGAGAAGGCACCCACAATTTCTATTAAAGCCAACGTGATCTACTTATTGTATTTAGAATACATAGTGTCTTGCACTTCAGAACAATTTTCAGGTGAGTCAGGCCCTTGAGATCATTCTTAGAGTTTAGCAATGCAACTTCAACATCTGGATCCAGGATAGCTACAAGTTGTGGATTTCATGGTAGAAAGGAGACATATTTTATAGAAGCTCCACAAACCTTTTTTGATTTCATTTGGAACCTGCTTAGTACTGAAGTGAATCCTGGGAATGTGGGTGTACTCTACTATTAGGGCAAACACAGCGTCCCTGGGATCTCTGAGGCTGTACTCTGATTCATAGTATATGACAGCAGCCACCACCAAAACAGTGCTAAGCAGCCCAGAGAATCACCAGATTACCAGATCTTTGTGTCACAGTTTTGGAAATATGGCTATATGTTAAAACTAAGCACCTACCTAGTTTATTGTATAATTTTAAAGCAGATTAAGCTGCTCTGCTTCTTTTTCCTCATCGTCATCAATATTTTTTCAATATTCACATTAGATACTTTCGAGAACATAGAAAATATAGTTCTGATCAGGTGTGGTGGCTCAAGCCTTTAATCCCAACACTTTGGGAGACCAAGGCAGGAGATCACTTGAGTCCAGAAGTTTGAGGCCAGCTTAGGCAACATAGTGAGACCCCACTTCTACAAAAATTTAAAAGATTAGCTGGACATGCTGGCCTATGCTTGTAGTCCCAGTTACTTAGGAGGCTGAGATAGGAAGATCACCTGAGCCTGGGAGGTCAAGGCTGCAGTGAGTTGAGATCATGCCATTGTACTCCAGCCTAGGTGACAGAGTGAGATTCTGTTGAAATGGAAGAAAACAGAGAAAGAGAAAAAGAGAGAGAAGGAAGGAAGAAATGGAGAGAGGGAAGAAGGGAGGGAGGGAGGGAAGGAAAGTTCTTACTAGAAAGGAAATTATATTTGAGATAGCTAAAACTTAACATCCTTATCATCTTTTTCATTATGCATATATTCAACTGTTACCAAAATTTAATACTTTAATCATAAGAGTAGCAGAAATTTCCAAACTGAGATAACCAGACCAACATGGCTTTCTTAGGCATTTTAGGGGTTTTTTTCATCCAGAAACTATATAGGTTACTTTGACTCCCTATGGTACTATGTTCTAGTTTCCTACTTTTCTTCATAAATGTCATTTGGAGTTAACTAAAAATCATAAAGCAGTATTTTTTTTTAATTTTTTATTATTATTTTTTTTTTTGAGACGGAATTTCGCTCTTGTTGCCCAAGCTGGAGTGCAATGGCACATTCTCGGCTCACTGCAACCTCCACCTCCTGGGTTCAAGCGATTCTCCTGTCTCAGCCTCCCAAGTAGCTGGAATTACAGGCATGTGCCATCATGTCCGGCTAATTTTTTGTATTTTTAGTAGAGACGGGGTTTCACCATGTTGGCCAGGATGGTCTTGATCTCTTCACCTCGTTATCCATTACAGGTGTGAGCCACCGCGCCCGACCTATAAAGCAGTATTTTAAGATGAAAATTATTTTTTTTCCTTAAAAAATTCCCACCAATGAAATAAAATGTAACCCTAGGAAAATAGCTTTAGGGATATCTGCATTACTTGCTGATCTTTTGGTTTCATTTAGGTCTATAATCTAGTCATGATATATGATCCATATTTATCTATCTTTGCCAGACTTATGATTATATAAACCCTTTATTTCAGAACTAAGAGTTAAATAGAAAAGGGTCACTTAAAAATAACATTGAGAAATTTATTCTAGATGTTTGGTGAATTTTGGTGGGCTCACAATGCATACCATCTGAAAGTTTATAAATGAATGGAATCTATATAAGGGAAGAAGTGAGAAGTTTGATAGACACTTTATGAGCCCTGAAACGTTATTTGGGCATTTCTGATTTAAAATATGACAATCTGGGATTCATACAAGGAGTACTGTTTTCTAAGAACCCTCATATTTAGAGTCATTGTACTTGGTCTACAATAGTGTTCTGTAAATATTTATAAAACAAATTGTAAATCTAGCAAAATTCATTCAAAGAATACATTCATTCTATTGCATATATACTCTGTACAGGAAGAAAAGTAGATCTGGGAAATACCTCAAACATGTTGCTAGGAAAAAGAAAAAGTGAAAAAAATCAAACTCATGAGCAGGATTTCCTAAAGTTTAGAATTTTGAAGATCTGAGTCAACACTATTCAGGACAAACCACTTTAGGCTTAGCTACTACCTAAAAGCTGCTTTACAGGTTTTTAATTTGGAGGAATTGTTAGCTGATTACTGATTTGCTGGGTAATTATTTGCCTTTTATTCATTCAATATTTATTGAGTGCCCCCTGCTGACAATGGTTTCTCCTTAGTGGTTGGGCTATAATAGTAAATGTGACAGACACTGGCCCTGGCTTTATGAAGTTTATATTTAAATGGAGATGACAATTATATAGTTAATTGTTCATTTCAATTGTGATAATTGCCTTGAAGGAGATGTACATGGTGCTATAAGACTTTATGAATGGGGATCCTGACCTAGGGTGAGGCAATCAGCAGAGAATTTTCTAGCAAAGCACCATATATTTGAACTCAGCTCTAGAGAATGAATAGTAGAAGCTCACTGCAGGGTAGAGGTTGGGGGTCGAGATGAGGACAAACATGTTCCAGGCAGAGGGAAGGCTTTGAAGTGGGAAAGAGTAAAAGCAATGGAGGGATTGACTTTAGAGTTTCACGGGGCAAATTAAATAAAGAGAAGCCATTGGAGAGAAATAACATGATTACTTTTCCCTTTTAAAATCCTGATTCGGCCAGATGTGGTGGCTCACACCCATAATCCCAGTACTTTGGGAGGCCAAGACAGGAGGATTGCTTGAGTCTAAGAGTTTGGAGACCAGCCTGGGCAATGGTGAAACCCTGTCTCTACCAAAAAAAAAAAAAAAAAAAAAAAAATTATCTGGGCATAGTGGTGTGCACCTGTAGTTCCAGCTACTCTGGAAGTTTAGGTGGGAAAATCACTTGAGCCCAGGAGGCAGAGGTTACAGTGATCTGAGGTCATGCCACTGTACTCCAACCCAGGCAACAGAGTGAGAACTCAAAAAAAATAAAATAAAATCCTGATCCCTGGCCAGGCACAGTGTTTCGTGCCTGTAATCCCAACAGTTTGGGAGGCTGAGGTGGGAGGATTGCTTGAGTCCAAGAGTTTGGAGATCAGCCTGGGCAACATGGTGAAATCTTGTCTCTACCAAAAAAAAAAAAAAAAAAAACTAGGCATGTTGGCATACACCTGTAGTTCTAGCTACTCTGGAAGCCTAGGTGGGAGAATCACTTCAGCCCAGGAGACAGAAGTAGTGGTGAGCTGAGTTAACACCACTGCACTCCAACCTGGGCAACAGAGCAAGACTCCATCTCCAAAAAAATAAAATAAAATCCTGATTCCTGGCCAGGCGCAGTGGCTCACACCTGTAATCCCAACACTTGGGGGGCCGAGGTGGGAGGATCATTTGAGCCCAGGAGTTTGAGACCAGCCTGGGCAATGTAGTGAGACCTTGTCTCTATTAAAAAGTAAAGAAACAAATAATCAATAAAATAAAATCCTGATTCCTAAAAATAAATGGAAACAACATTTTTTACAAAATTATCTTAAGATTTTGCCAGTTAGTTGAGGTGATGATAAGAGCAAACGTATGAGTTCTTGAATGAATGAGGAAGAATCCTGAGTGACTGCTCTGGGCCCTAGGTGGTTGGAATACTGGTTGGGACAAGACACTGAAAGTCCTTAATAATACCAGGATAAGAGAATAGACTTCATAATGAAGGCAATGAGAAGACTTGGAGATTTGTAATCAAGAGAATGACTTGAAAGATAACATCAGACGTGAAAGATAGCTTAGAGGTAAGCGTGGTGACTAGACTAGTTAGGAAGTTACTATAATAATCCCACCAGGAAATGGAAAGGGTAAGATTAATGTAAGAAAAATTTTACAAGTCAAATTAAGAGAACAGTTGTGGCTGGGGGTGGGAGGAGAGGTGGTGAAGTAAGGCAAGGCATTTGAGAATGAGTTCAGCATTTCTAGTGTGGGCAGCTAATAGATGGGAATGCCATTAATCTAGATAAAGAATACATAAGAATATACACATTTTGGACCTCCAACATTGTTTGAATACATGAAAATATGCCATTTTGTATGTGTTAGGAATATCTATTAGGTGTCCAGGAGGAGGTATCTAGAAGGCAATTAGAAATATAAATATGAACACACAAGGACATTGACAAGGAGACATAAGGGGTAGACAACTAAATTTATGTCTTGACCATCTAGGTATAGTTGAAGCTATGTGAATTGGTATTTCTTAGGGAAGGTGTGAGAAAGCTATGGTTGGACCCTGGTGAATATTAACAGTTGAGAGGTTGTTGAAGGAAACCAAAATAGGACGCCCGCAAATATGCCTCTTCGGAATATATATTTTTGAGCTAAAGACAACTAAGAAGCAGCAAACGGAAGAGCTCTCTCTATTCTCCCTTTTTCCTCCTAAAGACAGAATATAAATTCTCCTTTACTGTAGACAACTCTTGTCAGCTCAGAGACGACTCCAGAGCAATCTATAAAAAAACCTTACTCCATGACTGGGGGTGGTAGCTCACCCCGGTAATCTCAGCACTTTGGGAGAACAAGGCAGGAGGATCACATAAGCCAAGCCCAGGAGTTCAGGACCAGCCTGGGTAACAAAGTGAGACCTTGTCTCTACAAAAAAATTTAAAAATTAGCCAAGCATGGTAGCACACACCTTTGGTCCCAGCAGGAGATGAGGGTTACAGTGAGCCATGTTTGGGCCACCACACACCGGCCTAGGCGACAGAGCAAGACTTTGTCTCAAAAAAAGAACAAATCTCACTTTATTAGTTTTTTTTCCATATATTTTTATTCCCATGGTTTCCAATCTCTGGAAGCCTAAAACTGCTTTCACTTCTGTAAAAACAGTCTTGTCACATCTCTAAAATGTTTTGTTCTTTGTTGAAGATGCTCTATAAGCCAGAGTTCCAAGACACTGTTTTGAGTTACCTTTCATTGAGATTTCTCCTAATGTAATATACACTGCACATATTATTGAACTGGCCTGTTTTTCTCTTTTTAACCTGTCTCTTGTTACAGTGGTCTGTCCCATCAATAAACTTACAAGAGTTGAGAAGAAATTATATTTCTTCTCCAACATTGTTTAGGGAGCAGAATATAGGGGAAAAAAGAGAGAGAAAGAAAGAAGCAGCATTTAGAAAGGAGAGTAGGAACCAGAAAAGAGTAGTATTTTACAGTCTGAGAGATTTTTCAAAGAGCAATGGCCAGCAAGCAAGGTCCAGAGAATGCTCTTATCCCAGGGCCATGTTCTTCTCCATGTTACTATGCCCTTCCCCAGATGTACACGTGGGTTCACTCACTCATCTCCTTCAAGTCCCCCCACCCCCCGCCTTTTTTTTTTTGAGACAGGGTCTCACTTTTTTGCCTAGGCTGTAGTGCAGTGGCACAATGACAGCTCACTGCAGCCTCAACATACTGAGCTCAGTGAGTAGATGGGACTAGAGATGAATGCCACCACCCCCAAAAAATAAAAATAAAAACTATATATAGACAGTTTCTCACTATGTTGCCTAGGCTGGTCTCGAACTTCTGGGCTTAAGCAATCCTCTTGCCTTGGCTTCCCATCAAGTAAACTGATGACACTGTAACCTCTTATTCTATTCCTGGTTTTGACTATCTCCCTTCTCTGTTTTCAAAATCTTTACTGCTTCTGGCATACTGGATATATTTTTTATTTTATTTATTATCTGCCTTTTCCATTTTTATCTGTCTTTGTTTATTATCTCTCTTTGAAGACAGTGATTTTTATCTTTCTGTTCACTGGTGAATCCTTGTACCTCAGACATTCTTTGACATGTACTAATCAGTAAATATGTGTTGAATGAAAAATTGAATCATACAGAGAAGGTATATAGGATAAGAACTGAAAACAGCCGATGGTGGCTTTAGTGCAAAGTTCCTAAAGTGTCATAGGATCAGAATTACAGTGGACTGGAAGAGAATGAGAGTTAGGAATGAGAAGATGAGAGTCAGGAATGAGGGATGGTAGCTTGCAGGGAGAAGACAGAATAGAGAGGCAAGGATGATGAGAGAGAGCCAGTGAAAAGAAGGACATTAAATGTGTGAGGAATAATTGAAGTCAGATGTCCCGAAGGAGTCAAAGAAAATGGAATCAGGGACATGTGTTAGAGGCTGGCCAGAGATGGAAGAGAAAGATAATGATGGGTGTAGATAACAAGTAAGTTCGTGAATGCAAGGAAGGAAAATTAAATGAACTCGTACCTGATGGCCACTATATTCTCTGTAAAGTAGGAAGCTGATCTTCAGCTGAGAGGAAGAAAAATGTGTTAAGAAGATGGAGAGTCTTTTGATATGATTTTGAAATTGCTTCTAGGTGAATAAGAATTGACTAGCGAGTAGAATAAGGAGTGCCAGATAATATTGGCATTCCTTATAGTAGCAAAAGATGGATTTTAGTGTACAAATCACTTGACTGCTATCGGAGAATATTCTTATCTAAAACCTGCTATTAAAAATATTCTAATCCAACGACTAAATTATCTGTGAAACACTTTTAAAACTGGATCAATGCCAAAGTGAAAGTGAAACATTTATTTTCAGTAGGACAGCTATCCACTGACACCCTCATTTGTATTATAACAAGTAACTAATACGAATATCATCAATTTACTTGCAACAGAGCAACAGTTATTCAGTATACTATCAATATATGGTTTTATTGTGATTGATTTGAGAAATATATGTAAGTCAATTTAAGGCTGGAAGAAGGCCAAAGCATTCATCAAGTATTGTCTTCTCTTTGTTTTGTTAGACATAGAAATGAGTGCTTTGCCCTTTAAAAAGTATCAGGTTTTGCCCTGATTGAAAAAATGAGTCTTTCACATAATCTAACATCTGCTCGGCTTTTCAATGAGCTGTCACTTGCATCTTAGCACAGACATTTGTCCTCTATGAGTAAGAGGAATTATTTTATCAGTTCATCTATTTTATGTATTATACCTAAGTATATGGAATTGTTATTTTAAATAAAGGTGAGCCAAAATATTTACAAATTGCAGCCTTGACCTCAAGCGTTTTGTTGATTCTCCTACCTCAGCCTCCCTAAAGGCTGGGACCACAGGTGTGTGCTACCACACCCAGCTAATTTTTTATTTTTCATAGAGATGGGACTTTGCCATGTTGCCCAGGATGGTGTCAAATTCCTGGACTCAAGCAATCCACCCACCTCAGCCTTCTGTAGTATTGGGATTACAGGAGTGAGCCACTGCGCCTGGCCAAGGATTATTTCTTCTTCTTAACTTCGATGCTCTCTTTTTCTCTAATCTTTTGGAATTCACACATTCTATCTATTTACTCTTGGTTACTTTGGATTAAACAAAAATGTCTTATACTATCTAAGCATATTTCTTCTTTTTTTTTTTTTTCTATTGCAGCTCCAAATAGATTGGGAGAAAATCAAAGCCAAGATTAAGATGGAAATTACAAAAGAACAAGAGCAATCATCAAACAGCCAATCCAGCAAGAATATGGGTCTAAAACTCTAAATGCCATGCTTATCTTTAAGAAGTTTTATCTTTTGAAACAAATTCTGATTAATCAAGAATAAGCATGTTTTGGTTCCTAAAGAAAAAAAGCATAATTTATAAATAAGTACTTGCTATGTATTTCATGTAAAAGTATATTCAGAAAGGTGAAACACAAAATAATTGATGTACTTCTTTTATATTTTTTAGTCCAATAATTAGCAAAGTATTACTATATACTTAAGATATACCTGTGTAATATTGATTATATTTCAGTTTTTTGCCTATTACTTCATCCCTGAATCTTTAGCATGAACAAATATTAATGTTGATAATAAAACATTGCACTTTTTGAAATATATGTTACCATTAATTTCCATTTGACCTCTAAATTCTAAAGTGCCTCCAAAAGTTTATTTATACAACAAAAATACATTCGGAGGCCGAGCACGGTGGCTCACGCCCAGCACTTTGGGAGCCTGAGGCAGGCGGATCACCTGAGGCCAGGAGTTCGAGACCAGCCTGACCAACATGGAGAAACCAGCATAGGTAAGTTCATAGAGACGGAAAGGAGAACAGTGGTTACCAGAGACTGCAGGGAGGAGGAAATGGGGGGCTTATTGTTTAACAGGTACATAGTTTCTGTTTGGGATGAACAAATTCTGGAAATGGATAGCGATGATGGCTTCTCAACATTGTGAATGTTAGTGCCACTGAATTGTACCCATAAAAGTGGTTAAAATGTTAAATTTTGCTATGTATATATTATCATAATTTTAAAAATATATCTAGAATGGCAAGAAGGATTCTCCTCATTCCTCTCTTGACTTGAGAATGGCCAGGCAGTAAGCCCTGAAGTGTTTTCATAGGTGATAAACTGTTTGATTACTCTTAATTTAGTATGTCCCAAAGTTATTATCACATAATCTTTTAAATAATAAAAGAAATACCCCTTAGAAAGTCTTCTGTGAACCCATTTCTGGAAATGGTACATTATAGAGTGGGTATATGCATATATATGGAATTATGTATAAATATGTTACAGATACACACACACACACACACACACACACAAAGGGATAGAGGGATTGCTGCTCTTAACTCCCATTTTAATTACTATGTCTAGGTTTTTAAAATAAAAATCTTTTTCTTTTTAACATGTTTCTTTTCTTTCTTGGAATATTGGAATATCCTGTTCTTGATCCAGATGAAATCTGATTGAGCAGTATACTTTATAAGTTGTACTGTTTATATGTTTTCTGCATTGTTATCTTTCAATGAGAAGTTTAAAAATAAAAAATGGTTAAAAGGGTTTTATGTTATGTATATTTTACCACAAAAAATAAAAAGTTTGTGTTCTAAATAACAGTTCTCTGATATCCTAGAATTCAACTCAATTCTGAAACTACCTGGAGTTAGATCCCACAAGTTAAAGGGCAAGGTTCCCAAAAAAACTGCCCTTATTTTATTTTATTATTATTTATTTATTTATTTTCTGAGACGGAGTCTCGCTCTGTCTTTCATGCTGGAGTGCAGTGGCCCAATCTCAGCTCACTGCAACCTCTGCCTTTCAGGTTTAAGCAATTCTAGTACCTCAGCCTCCTAAGTAGCTGGGATTACAAGTGCCCTCCACTACACTTGGCTGATTTTTGTATTTTCAGTAGAGATGGGGTTTTGCCATGTTGGCCAGGCTGGTCTCGAACTCCTGAACTCCTGACCTCAAGTGATCCTCGCTCCTCGGTCTCCCAAAGTGCTGGGATTACAGGCATGAGCCACCGCACCTGGCCTAAGACTGCCCTTATTTTAGACTCCAGCCACAATCAGAGTCCCCAGGCTACTCACACTTGTGTCTGACTTGGCTGCACATTTGGGGGCTCCCTTGACTCCCCTTTAGTTTGATAATTTGCTAGAAAGATTCACAGAACTCACAGAAATGCATTACTTACAGTTTTATTAAAAGGACACAACTCAGGAAGAGCCACATGGAAGACATGCACCGTCTGGGAAGAAGTTGCGGGAGGGAACACGGAACATAGAACGTCGTGTCCTCTCTTCGTGGAATCCAGGTATGTCATCATTCCTAGCACTTCGATGTGTTCACCCACTAGGAAGCTCCCCCAGCCTTACTTTTCTGAAGTTTTGTTTGTTTTTTCTTAATTAGGGTTTCATTACATCGGCATAATTGATTAAAACATTGGCCGTACAATTGAACTCAGTCTCCTGCCCTCTCCTCTGCCCAGAGGTCTAGTGGCTTAAATTCCAATCACATGGTTAGTTTTTCTGGCAACCAGCCCCATTCTGAAGCTATCTAGACCTTTTCTCCCAGTGTCACCTTTTTAGAATAACGAAGATATTCTTATCACTCAGGAAATTCCAAGGACTTTGGAAGATCAATGCCAGGAACCATCCTTCACTAGACCATATATATTCTTTGTATATCACAGACCTCCTCCTTGTCTTTGACCACAGGATCTTTTATAGCAAAAAGATCACACCTGACTGAGCATAACTGATATTCTTAAGTATTTGCATCTCTCCCTCTATAAGCAAACCCAGTCCAGAGTGCCCCTTCCTGTCAGGACCCATTTGTAGCTCGCCCAGGCCACTGGCATCAGTGTAAGTTGTTCTCCGTGTGTAGGGCCTTCCCCCTGGGGAATCTGCCCCCTAGCCATCTATCTGGAGTCTCTGTCTCTCTTTTTGGCAGACAGTACAATTTTTATTGGTAATTTTTTCCTCAGAAGATGTAAGAAGAACATGTCTACATTCACCCCTTCTATGCATTGCTGCAGCTCCCCAGAGTCATTTTATGGGCCCAGGTGGTTATGTCAAGTGAATATACTGGGTATCTGTTCATCCATTCCAATCACCTTTTGATGCTGGAAGTGAGGTCCTCTTATGAACATTGACATGTCTTCCTTTAATGCACCCCTCAAATTCCCATACTGATTTCCACAGGGTTATGTAAGGGCATCCCTTTAATAGATGAATCTCCCATTGCTCTTCTGCTTGACCATATGTCCAGGCCACTGGCCACCAGCAAGGAGTATGTAGAAACCCAAACATAAGAAACAGCATGCAATACAACCCAACAAGCTGATTTCCTTTTACATTCTACTCTGGGTGCGGTGGCTCATGTCTGTAATCCCAGCACTTTGGAAGGCCGAGGCAAGGGGATTGCTTGAGCCCAGGAGTTTGAGACCAGCCTGGACAACATAGTGAAACCCCATCTCTACAAAAAAGCCAGGCATGGTGACATGCACCTGTAGTCCCAGCTGCTCAATAGGGAGGATTGCTGGAACCAGGGAAGCAGAGGCTGCATTGAGCCATGATCATGCCACTGCACTCCAACCTGGGTGACAGAGCAAGATACTGTCTCAAAAAAAATTTTTTTTTTGGTTTTACATTTTTTGATCAGAGTAGTGATGATCTTTGATCCCACTGGAACCGCCATCCATAAACCAGCCTGGGCAATATAACAAGCCCCTGTCTCTACTAAAAAAAAAAAAAAAAAAACTACTCCAAATTGGGATAAATAAACCAGACTTTTAGGAGTCCTTTTAATGTTGGAGGCTCAGCAGGGGATCCCATTGGTCCACCCAACCTTCTATAGTGCTATATTAAGATCTTTATTTCAACCCACCAGTGCCCATTTTTATTATCTGATTTCTTAATAACCATCTAAAAATTTCCACCCTGATGGAATGAATCCTTTGATTCTCCTGTGTCTTCTCATTGTCTCGTTAATTAATGTTCTTGGTATCTTTATGACCCACATCAAGAAGCAGAGACAGCAAACCTGATAAGCCTTCTCTGTTGTTGAATTCTGCAAGAGTAAGTTTACATGGGGTGCCCTTGCAAAAGGAGTCCCTTTAATCACAGCATTTACCATGACTAGGTAATGGGCACATTCAGTAGATAAATATCCTGATCATCATAAATCCAGTTTCAGTGGTTTGCATACAAAGCATATCAGCTGCTTCATCTGGGCTATTTCACTTGGCAGTTATAGAGAGAATCAGAAAGTCCTTCTCAGGGCTTTTATTACACTTCTTACAGTGGCTTTTATTCAGTCCACCAAGGCAGCTGTTCCCTCTGGAATAACCTGCTGTGTATCTGGATCACATACAACCTTCTATGATTGTTCCATAGTAAGCTCTGGGTTCCGTATCAACCCAAACATAACCTTCTGTACCGCAGCATTCAAAACCGAAGGTACTGCCCCTAAATTAGATATTCTTACAGTCCATTTTAGTAAAGATTCTTCAGGAAGCTGATAACTATTCACAAAATGAAACGGGTCCTTCACACTACACCTGCTGATTTCCGGTTTTTTGAGTTTGTCCTCCTGCAACATGAAGTACCCTCTTGCTGACCCAACTTTTTTTTTCTTCATTTTAAAAACTTTATTTAAATG
The DNA here is from genome assembly GCF_030222135.1 of Aotus nancymaae. Classification (NCBI taxonomy): domain Eukaryota; kingdom Metazoa; phylum Chordata; class Mammalia; order Primates; family Aotidae; genus Aotus; species Aotus nancymaae. The sequence goes on along the minus strand of NW_026988431.1, from coordinate 53,050,484 downwards.
GAGACTATTAGTCAAATGATTGGAAAACCAATAATGAAAAATAGTTCTTCAAGGTCTTTTCCTGGTGAGGCGGAGGAACATACCAAACTGCACTGGCCCTGTGGGGACAGGGCACCCTCTGGGGGCCAGGCTCAGCCCTCAGGCGGCTGTGGGCCCTCACACTCCAGCCCCCTGCCTGGGGACCAGCTCGGGGCTGCGGTGCACAATGGGGAAGGCCACTGGCCAGCCCCTGGGCTTCGGCTCCTCTGAGGGGCATGGCCCCACGCTCTGCCCAGCCATAAATATATACAGATCCTGGGCATCCAGGGTGCCAGGCCCGAGGCAGAGCTGGGGTCCTGTCCCCAAGCCTGCAGCACAGCTACTCTTGAGACGGGGGATGGGGAGCTGGGGCCACCACACCCCTTCCCTGCCTCCCTCCCGGGGTCACTGCCCTCGGGGCCGCCAGCTGGCCCAGGACGCTGCGGAACTGCCGGGCGCTGTGACCCAGCTCGTTGACCCTCTCCACCATGTCCTGGGCAGCAGAGGGTGATGGGTACTGCAGGGCGGAGACCTTGGTGGTGGCCACGATGCCGCGCAGGAGGTTGCACAGCAGGTTACTGTAGTGGGTCACCTGGCTGCGCACGTCGGCCGCCTTGGCCTGCTGAGACAGTGTGTCCTGGATGAACACCAGCTTGTGGGCGCTGAGGATGACAAACGTGCTATGTGCCACGAAGATCTTGTGTGGCTGGTTAGTGGCCACAGCAGTGAAGAAGGCGTCCACGGCATTGATCAGTGTGGTCAGGTTGGCCTCACGGTGTTCCAGATAGAAGAGGAGCAGCTGCTGGTCCGAGGGCCCCGGGCTGCCCGTCTGCCCCGGGGCCAGGGGCTGGGCTGGCGTCCAGTTGGCCAGGTCGTGGTCTATGGGCTGTGTGACACCTGTTCCAGGCGTTGGAACTGCTTCAGCTGCTGCAGCTCCAGCTGGCTCTTGCCCTGCTGCCCTTTTCCAGCAGCTCCTTCTGGGTCTTCTCAAACTCTTCCTTCCCCTGCAGGTGGACGTAGTCATAGTCCTCCACCCAGCCACCCTCGCTGTTTTCATATTGCCCATCCGGCGAGTCCTGGGAGGTGAACTTAGCGGGTGAGGGCAGGGGTCGTGACTGGATGCTGCTGACCTTGTCAGTGAGGTTGGGATGCAGTGTGCCACCCTCCTTGGGCCCCGGCGCAGGGGTCTTGGTCCGTCTGAAGAGCAATGAGGCATTGCCGTGCAGGAAGGAGGCCAGCTGCTTGGCGTCCTCGGGCACGGCCCGCGAGCAGGCCACCAGCCGGTCCAGGTCTTCAGGGGTGGCTCCTGGGCCTCCCCGGCCAGCGTCAAGGGCCGGACCATGTGCCACCAGCATCTGGTGCACATCCTCCATCTTCTGCAGTTGCCGGTTAAGCTTGGCGTGCAGGGCGCGGTCAGATGTGTGAGCAGCGTTGCCAACAGCGCTGTGGGCGAACTCCAGCAGCTCGTGGACTGCACTCTGGACTGCAGCCACGGCCCCCGCAGCTCCTGCACCAGTGGCTCCTGTGGCTCAGGGGTGCTGCGCCAGCTTCGGGTCCCACCGGCGCTGCCTGCCAGGTCCAGGAGGTGGGCAACGGTGGCGCTCACACCCTGCTGCAGCCGAGCCAGGGCCTCCACAGCGACTTCCAGCTCCAGGGGTTCTCGGCCCGGCCCCACCACCTCTAAGGAGGACGCCGACTGGCTGCTGCTGTGCTGCGGGTGCTGGGGGCCTACAGGCGCTTGCCCGCCGCTGGGGCCTCACGTTCAGCTGGGGGAGGCAACGCATACACACCATCGTCAGCCTCACCACCGTCAGCCACCTCGGGAGGAAGCACCCGTTCACGGCGCACGCCGTATGGGTGCCTGGGCCAGGCCGCCGCAAGCCAGGGGGGACGTCGTAGAGGTCAGGAGCTGGGGGCGGCACGTCATACACGTCCTCAGCCGGCGGGGAGTCTGGAGGGGGCGCAGCCAGGACCAGCGGGGTGCGGGTCGGGTCAAAGGGCTTGGCCTTGGTGAAGGTGAGGGGGCACCTCGTAGGTCTCCTCACGCAGCAGCAGGCCGTCGGGCATGTCCTTGCTCACCGATGGAGGAAAGTTGTAGACCGCGTGGTGGCTGGACAGGGGCAGGCCCTTCACGCTGGGAAGAACTTCATACACCTCCAGCAACGGGGCTTGGCCATTGGAACCCTTGACAGCCATGGGGGTGTGTCATATACCTCCTGGCCATACTGGCTGGGAAGCAGCCCCCAAACAGGGAGCACATCGTAGATGTCCTGGGGCGCCGGGGGCCAGCAGGTGTCGCGGGATGCCCTGCTCCAGCTGTGCAGCCTCATACATAGCCCTGCCCCACATGGGTGGGCACCACCACTTTGCTGGGGGCTTTGTGCCCTCCCAGCTGCATGTCCATGGACGAGGGAACCTGGTATATGTCATGCCCCATCCCAGTAGAAGGTGGCACCTGATAAATGTCCTGGTCAGGGCCTCCAGGCCCTGGGGGTACATGGTACAGGTCAGTGGCCGGGCTGGGAAAACGGATGATGGGGCGTCTTCTTCGAGAATGTAGATGTCTGCTTGGCTGGGGACGACTGGAACTGAGGGCTGGGACCAGGGTCTTGGTAGAGGCCTTGCCGAGTATTGCTCGGGGTGGGCACCAGGTAGACGCTGTTGGGCAGGGGCTGGTAGGTGGCGGGGAGCGTAGGTGTGTACTGGGAGGTCGGAGGCACTGGGCCATGGAGGCCCTGTGGGAGGCCAGGTTGAGGCTGGGTCAGGGCAGCAGGAGGACCAGGGCCAGACCCTGCTGACTTCTTATTGTACATGACCGCTAAGATCTTGAGGCAGTTCCCGGGCACGATGCCCTGGCGCCCGTGCAGTGAGCAGAGCCACCAGCTCTCCAGGCCCTGCGTGTCCTGCTCCAGCACCGTCATGATGTCGCCCTTGCGGAAGGAGAGCTCATCTGGGGACTCGGCCACGTTGTCATAGAGGGTTTTGGCCAGCACGTTCAGGTGGTTCATGGTGTCCAGCGGGCCTGGAACCACCCCCTCGAGGGCACTGCGGCCACCCATGTACCGCCGATCCAGCTGCCCAGAGCTGATCCAGCGGCGCTCCGAGTCCTTGCAACTCCTTCTGCTGTCCTATCATGATTGTTCCCTTTGGGGGTGGCTTGAGGCTAATGGTCATAGCTGAGACCTACCAAAATCTTAGTTTGGTTCAGGGTCAACATGCACCCTAGCATTTTCTTTGACTTTCACTTTAGCTATATTATAGATAGAGCCAAGGGGTGTTTACTATATTTCTTATTATTTTGCATTTCTTTATGTATCCTGTGATGATAGAATAGTTCTGTGTCTTGATTGTGGTGATGGTTACATGAAGCTACCAAATGATTATATTGCACGTAAACAAAAACCTTTGGTGCAAAACAGTACGATACTGTCTATATTTACTCTGGGTACATCCATGTGGAGCAAAAATACACAGAGAAAATTCTGAAAAGATACTTAACAAACATTGGTTAAATCTCGATTTAGAGGAGTAGGCAGTGATTGAGGACCAAGGTAGTATAGGGGACTTTGTTGTAATGTTTTCTTTCTTTCCTTCCTTCTTTGTAAAGGAAGATGTATTTGTTATTACTTGAGAATGTAAACAAAGAAGACTGGAAGGTTACATAGTTCATTGGAGTATCTCAGTGTAGTGAGATAAAGGACAGATTTTAAGCCTGAATTTTCTCCAATATGTGTTTAATTATCACTTTCGTAATTTTATTTTTATTAAAAAATATTTTTAATCACGTTGGAACATTTTATTACACCAAACAAAAAAAAAGAAACACACACAAGACAACCCTAGAAACCTTGTACACATTAGCAATAAATCCTCATCTTCCCACCCCCCACACAGCCCTAGGAAAACTACTAATCAACTTTCTCTCTTTGCAGATTTTCCTCTCCTGGGCATTTAATTTAAATGGAATTAAACAATTCTTTTGTAACTGGCCTCTTTCACTTAGCACAATGTTTTCAAGGTTTATCCATGTTGTAGCATGTATTGGTTCTTTCTTTATTGCTGAATAGTATTCCACTGTATTTGTATGCCACAATTTATTTATTCATTTATCAGTTGATAGACATTTGGGTAGTATCTACTTTTGTTTGGGCTGTTATAAGTAAAGGTGTTATGAACATTTTCATAAAAGTTATTGAGTAATAGATTTTCTTTTTCTTTAAACAAAATTTTATTTATTTATTTTTTATTGTACTTTAGATTCTAGGGTACATGTGTAGATCATGCAGGATTGTTGCATAGGTACACACATGGCAATGTGGTTTGCTGCCTCCATCCCCCCGTCACCTACATCTGGCATTTCTCCCCATGTTATCCCTCCCCAACCTCCCCACCACCACCTCCCGCTGTCCCTCCCTTGGCCTCCCCCAACGGACCCCAGTGTGTGATGCTCCCCTTCCTATGTCCATGTGTTCTCATTGTTCAACACCTGCCTATGAGTAAGAACATGCGGTGTTTGATTTTCTGTTCTTGTGTCAGTTTGCTGAGAATTATGGCTTCCAGATTCATCCATGTCCCTACAAAGGACACAGACTCATCATTTTTTATGACAGCATAATATTCCATGGTGTATATGTGCTACATTTTCCTTGTTCAGTCTATCGTCGATAGGCATTTGGGTTGGTTCCAGGTCTTTGCTATTGTAAACAGTGCTGCTATGAACATACGTGTGCATGTGTCTTTATAATGGAATGATTTATAATCCTTTGGGCATATACCCTGTAATGAGATTTCTGGGTCAAATGGAATTTCTATTTCTAGGTCCTTGAGGAATTGCCACACTGTCTTCCACAATGGTTGAAGTAGTTTATACTCCCACCATCAGTGTAAAAGTGTTCCTATTTCTCCACATCCTCTCCAGCTTCTGTTGTTTCCTGATTTTTAAATGATTGCCATTCTAACTGGTGTGAGGTGGTATCTCAATGTGGTTTTGATTTGCATTTCTCTAATAATCAGTGATGATGAGCATTTTTTCATATATTTATTGGCCTCATGTATGTCTTCTTTTGAAAAGTGTCTGTTCATATCCTTCGCCCACTTTTGGATGGGTTTGTTTTTTTCTTGTAAATCTGTTTTAGTTCTTTGCAGATTCTGGTTATTAGCCCTTTGTCAGATGGGTAGATTGCAAAAATTTTTTCCCATTCTGTTGGTTGCCAATTCACTCTAATGATTGCTGTACAGAAGCTCTGAAGATTAATTAGGTCCCATTTGTCTATTTTGGCTTTTGTTGACAATGCTTTTGGTGTTTTAGTCATGAAGTCCTTTCCTATGCCTATGTCCTGAATGGTTTTGCCTAGGTTTTCTTCTAGGGCTTTTATGGTGTTAGGTCTTATGTTTAAGTCTTTAATCCATCTGGAGTTAATTTTCGTATAAGGTGTCAGGAAGGGGTCCAGTTTCTGCTTTCTGCACATTGCTAGTCAGTTTTCCCAACACCATTTATTAAACAGGGAATCCTTTCCCCATTGCTTGTTTTTGTCAGGTTTGTCAAAGATCTGATGGTTTTAGATGTGTGGCATTGCCTCCAGGGCCTCTGTTCTGTTCCATTGGTCTATATCTCTGTTTTGGTACCAGTACCATGCTGTTTTGATTACTGTAGCCTTGTAGTATAGTTTGAAATCAGGTAGCATGATGCCTGCGGTTTTGTTCTTTTTGCTTAGGATTGTCTTGGCTATGTGGGCTCTCTTTTGGTTCCATATGAAGTTTAAGGTGGTTTTTTCCAGTTCTGTGAAAAAGGTCATTGGTAGCTTGATGGGGATAGCGTTGAATCTATAAATTACTTTGGGCAGTATCGTCATTTTCACAATATGAATTCTTCCTAACCATGAGCATGGAATGTTTCTCCATATGTTTGTGTCCTCTCTTATTTCATTGAGCAGTGGTTTGTAGTTCTCCTTGAAGAGGTCATTTACATTCCTTGTTAGTTGTATTCCTAGGTATTTTATTCTCTTTGTAGCAATTGTGAATGGGAGTTTGCTCATGATTTGGCTCTCTTTAAGTCTATTATTGGTGTATAGAAATGCTTGTGATTTCTGCACATTGATTTTGTATCCTGAGACTTTGCTGAAGTTGCTTATCAGTTTAAGGAGATTTTGGGCTGAGATGATAGGGTCTTCTAAATATACAATCATGTTGTCTGCAAATAGAGACAGTTTGACTTCCTCTTTTCCTAATTGAATACCCTTTATTTTTTTGCCTAATTGCTCTGGCTAGAACTTCCAATACTATATTGAATAGGAGTGGTGAGAGAGGGCATCCTTGTCTAGTGCCGGATTTCAAAGGGAATGCTTCCAGTTTTTGCCTGTTCATCATGATATTGGCTGTAGGTTTGTCATAAATAGCTTTTATTGTTTTGAGATATGTTCCTTTGATACCTAGTTTATTGAGAATTTTTAGCATAAAGGGCTGTTGAGTTTTGTCAAAGGCCTTCTCTGAATCTATTGAGATAATCGTGGTTTTTGTCTTTGGTTCTGTTTATGTGGTGGATTACGTTTATAGAGTTAGGTATGTTGAACCAGCCTTGCATCCCTGAAATGAAGCCTACTTGATCTTGATGGATAAGCTTTTTGATGTGCTGTTGCAATCGGTTTGCCAGTATTCTATTGAAGATTTTTGCATCTGTGTTCATCATGGAACTTGGCCTGAAGTTTTCTTTGTTTGTTGAGTCTCTGCCAGGTTTTGGTATCAGGATGATGTTGATCTAATTAAATGATTTGGGAAGGATTCCCTCTTTTTGTATTGTTTGGAATAGTTTCTGAAGGAATGGTACCAGCTCCTCTTTGTACGTCTGGTAGAATTCAGCTGTGAACCCGTCTGGACCTGGACTTTTTTTGGTTGGTAGGCTATTAATTGCTGCCTTAACTTCAGCCCTTGTTATTGTCTATTCAAGGTTTCAACTTTCTCCTGGTTTAGTCTTGGGAGTGTGCAAGTGTCCAGGATATTATCCATTTCTTCCAGGTTTACTGGTTTATGTGCATAGAGTTGTTTGTAGTAATCTCTGATGGCAGTTTGTATTTCTGTGGAATCAGTGGTGATATCCTCTTTATCATTTTTTATTGCATCTATTTGATTCTTCTCCCTTTTCTTTTTTATTAATCTGGCTAGCAGTTTGTTTATTTTGTTGATCTTTTCAAAAAACCAGCTCCTGGATTTATTTGAAGGGTTTTTTGTGTCTCTGTCTCCTTCAGTTCTGCTCTGATCTTAGTTATTTCTTGTCTTCTGCTAGCTTTTGAGACTTTTTTTATCTTGCTCCTCTAGTTCTTTCAGTTTTGATGATAGGATGTCGATTTTAGATCTTTCCTTGCTTCTCATGTGGGCACTTATTGCTGTAAATTTCCCTCTAGACACTGCTTTAAATGTATCCCAGAGATTCTGGTACATTGTGTCTTCGTTCTCACTGGTTTTGCAGAACATCTTTATTTCTGCCTTCATTTCATTTTTTATCCAGTAGTCATTCAGGAGCAGGTTGTTCAGTTTCCATGAAGCTGTGCGGTTCTGAGTTAGTTTCTTAATTCTGAGTTCTAATTTGATTGCCCTGTGGTCTGAGACTGTTATGATTTCCACTCTTTTGCATTTGCTGAGGAGTGATTTACTTCCAACTGTGGTCAATTATAGAGTAAGTGCAATGTGGTGCTGAGAAGAATGTGTATTCTGTGGATTTGGGGTGGAGAGTTCTGTAGATATCTATTAGGTCCACTTGGTCCATATCTGAGTTCAAGTCCTGGATTTCCTTGTTAATTTTCTGTCTCGTCGATCTGTCTAATACTGACAGTGGAGTGTTAAAGTCTCCCACTATTATTGTGTGGGAGTCTAAGTCTCTTCATAGGTCGTTAAGAACTTGCTTTATGTATCTGGGTGCTCCTGTATTGGGTGCATATATATTTAGGATAGTTAGCTCTTCTCGTTGTGATCCCTTTACCATTACGTAATGCTCTTCCTTGTCTTTTGATCTTTGTTGGTTTAAAGTCTGTTTTATCAGAGACTAGGATTGCAATCTTTCTTTTTTCTTTTTTCTTTCTTTTTTTTTTTTTGGCTCTCCATTTTCTTGGTAAATCTTCCTCCATCCCTTTGTTTTGAGCCTATATGTGTCTTTGCATGTGAGATAGGTCTCCTGAATAAAGATGGGGGCTTTATTTATAAGTCCCTGATGAGCTGCTGCCTTTTTTCAGAGATGCCTTGCCCAGCAAGAAGGGAGTCTAGTCACAGTCTGCCTGCAGAGGCTTTCCTCATTTGCTGTGGGCTCTGCGTAGTTGCTGTATAACTCGTCCCAATAAGATGAACCTGGTATCTCGGGTTGGAAATGTGGAGATCACTCGCCTTCTGGATCACTCTCACTGGGAACTGAGGACTAGAGCTGTTCCTATTAGGCCATCTTGGCAAAAGTCTTTTTGTATTTTTAATATAAACAGGGTTTCACTATGTTGACCAAGCTGGTCTTGAATGCCTGAACTCTAGTGATCCACCCACCTCAGCATCCCAAAGTGCTGAGATTACAGATGTGAGCCACCATGCCTGGCCCCAATTCTTTGAATGTCTGATATAATTCAGCTGTGAATCCTCCTGGCCCTCGACTTTTTTTGGTTGGCAATTTTTAAATTACCATTTCAATCACGCTGCTTGAGGCTTGTTTATTTCCAGGAATTTATCCATCTCCTCTAGGTTTTCTAGTTTATGCACACAAAAGTGTACATAATAGACTTGAATGATCTTTTATATTTCTGTTGTATTGGTTGTAATATCTCCTGTTTCATTTCTAATTGAGCTTACTTTGATCTTCTCTCTTTTCTTGGTTAATCTTGCTAATGGTCTATAGATTTTTTAAAAAATCTTTTCAAAAAGGCAGCTTTTTTTGTTTCATTTGTCTTCTGTATTTTTGTTTGTTTGAATTTCATTTAGCTCTGCTCTGATCTTTATTATTTTTTCTTTTCTTCTGCTGGGCTTGGGCTTGGTTTTCTCTTGTTTCTCTAGTTCCTTGAGGTGTGACCTTAGATTGTCCATTTGTGCACTTTCAGACTTTTTGATGTAAGCCCTTAGGGCTATGAACTTTTCTCTTAGCACTGCCTTTGCTGTATCTCAGAGATTTTGATAGGTTGTGTCACTATTATTGTTCAGTTCAAATACTTTTTTAATTTCCATCTTGATTTCATTGTTGGCCCAACGATCATTCAGGAGCAGGTTATTTAATTTCCATGTATTTGCATGGTTTTGAGGATTCCTTTTGGAGCTGATTTCCAATTTTTTTCCACTATGGTCTGAGTGAGTACTTGATATAATTTTGATTTTTAAAAATTTGTTGAGACTTGTTTTGTTGTCTATCATATGGTCTATCTTGGAGAAAGTTCCATATGTTGATGAATAGAATGTATATTCTACAGTTGTTGGGTAGAATGTTCTGTAAATATTTGCTAAGTACATTTGTTGTAGGGTATAGTTTAAGTTCATTGTTTCTTTGCTAACTTTCTGTCTTGATTACCTGTCTAGTGCTGTCAGTGGAGTATTGAATTACCCCATTATTATTGTGTTGCTGTCTATCTCATTTCTTAAATATAATAGTAATTGTTTGATACATTTGGGATCTCCAGTGTTAGGTGCATATATTTTTAGGATTGTGCTACTTTCCTATTGGACAAGTCCTTTTTATAATTACATAATGACCCTCTTTGTCTTTTTTAACTGCTGTTGCTTTAAAATTTGTTTTGTCTGAAATAAGAATAGCTACTCCTGCTCACTTTTGGTGTCCATTAACATGTGGAATATCTTTCTCCACCCCTTTACCTTAAGTTTGTGTGAGTCCTCATGTTAGGTGAGTCTCTTGAAGACAGCAGATAGTTGGTTGGTGAATTCTTACCCATTCTGCCATCCTATATCTTTTAAGTGGAGCATTTATGTCATTTACTTTCAAAGTATTGAGATGTGAGGTACTGCTCTGTTTATCATGCTATTTGTTGCCTAAATACTGTTTTTCTTTTATATCACATTGTTTTATAGGTCCTCTCAGACCTATATTTTAAGGAGATTCTATTTTAGTGTGCTTTGAGGATTTGTTTCAAGATTTAAAGCTGCTTTTAGAAGTTCTTATAGTGCTGGGTTGGTAGTGGCAAATTCTTTCAGTATTTGAAAAAGACTGGATCTTTCCTTCATTTATAAAGCTTAGTTTCGCCAGATACAAAACTCTTGGCTGATAATTGTTTTGTTTAAGGAGGCTAAAGATAAAATTCCAGTCCTTTTGAGCTTGTAGGGTTTCTGCTGAGAAATCTGCATAGGTTAATATGAGGTTTTCCTGTATAGGTTACCTGATGCTTTTGTCTCCATGGCTCTTAAAATTATTTACTTAATCTTGACTTTAGATAACCTGATGACTGTGTGCCTAGGTGATGATCATTTTGTGATAAATTTCCCAGGTGTTCTTTCAGCTTCTTATATTTGGATGTCTAGTTCCCTTACAAGGCCAAGGAAATTTTCAATTATTCCCTCAAATATGTTTTCCAAACATTTAGATTTCCTTTCTTCCTCAGGAACACCAATTATTCTTAGATGTGGTCATTTAACATAATCCCAAACTTTTTGGAGGCTTTGTTTGTTTTTTAAATTCTTTTTTATTTTTGTCTTTGTTGAATTGGGTTAATTTGAAAGCCTTGTCTTCAAGCTCTTAAATTCTTTCTTCTACTTGTTTGATTCTATTGCTGAGACTTTCTAGTGCATTTTTCATTTTTCTAAGTGTGTCCTTCATTTCCAGAAGTTGTGACTGTTTTTCATTTATGCTGTCTATTTCTCTGAAGATTTTTCCATGCATATCCTATAACATTTAAAAATTTTCTTTGAATTGATATTCACCTTTTTCTGGTACCTCCTTGAGTAGCTTAATAATTGACCTTTTGAATTCTTTTTCTGGCAATTCAGAGATTTATTCTTGGTTTGGATCCATGGCTGGTGAGCTAGTGTGATCTTTTGGGGGTGTTAAAGAACATTGTTTTGCCATATTACCAGAATTGTTTTTCTGGTTCTTTCTCACATGGGTGGATTCTGTCAGAAGGAAGATCTGGGGCTCAAGGGCTGCTGTTCAGATTCTTTCTTCCCACAGGGTGCTCCCTGGATGTGAGTGCTCAGAGAAGTGGTTTCCTGAGAGCTAAACTGCAGTGACTGTTATTTCTTTTCTAAATCTAGATGCCAGCAGAGCTACCAGGCTCTGGCATGGTACTGGGAGTCTCTGCAAAGAGTCCTGTGATGTTATCTGTCTCAGGTCTCAGCCTTGGATACCAGCACCTCCTCCAGTGGAGGTAGAAGGAGAGTGAGGTGGACTCTGTGAGAGTCCTTTGTTGTGGTGTTGTTTATTGCACTAGTTTTGTGTCGGTTGGCCTCTAGGAGGTGGTGCTTTCAAGAGAGCATCAGTTGCAGTAGAGTAAGGAGGATACAAGCTTGTCCTAGGGTCACCTGGATAAGTTTCTCAGGCAGTAGGTGGGGCCATAGAGCTACCAAGAGATTACATCCTTTGCCTTCAGCTACCAGGGCAGGTAGAGAAAAGACCATCAGGTCTAGGCAGGGATAGGCATGTCTGAGCTCAGACTCTCCTTTGGCGGGGCTTGCTGTGGCGCAGTGGGGGATGGCGGTGTTGTTCTCAGGCCAATGGAGTTAAGTTCCCAGGGGGATTATGTGTGCCTTTGCTATGTCATCCAGGTTACCAGGGAAGTGGGGGAAAGCCAGCAGTTACAGGCCTCACCCAGCCCCCATGCAGCCCAAAAAGCCGGTCTTACTCCCACCGTGCCCCACCCCCCACCCCTGACAGCACTGAGTTCATTTCCAGACAGGAGGTGAGCAGGGCTGAGGACTCACCCCTGGCTTCAGGCCGCCCCACTGGGAAAACAAGCTTTTCAGGTTTTGCGCCTCCCTGCAGCAACTTCTGAGCTTTGTCTGTGGCACTCCTGGTTCACCCTCTTTCCCAGATTCTGTCCAGGAAACTTCGCATTCAGTTGAAATTGTTCCAAAGTTCAGTTGGAAGTTTCCTTCTTCCTGTGGTCTTTCCCCAATTCCACTGGCAGCCCTCCCCAAGAACCCTCATGAGACAAAGTCAGAAATGGCTTCCCCAGGAACTGAGGGTGCTCACAGGCACGCTCCTGCTGCTTCCTCTACCCCGTACTTCCCTTGGCTAAGTTCACCTTAGCTCCAGGGTAAGGTCTAATTCTTCTCCAGCACCTCCAGGTTCCCAAGTGGGGATGTGTGTTTGGGGCTGGATGATCCCCTTTTCACACTTTCACACTTTGGAGACTCACAAATTTTGGCTGTCTCTCAGAGCCTGCAGCAGCAATCTGCTTCCTTCAAAGGCTCTGCAGATTCTCTCAGCTTTCCTGGTATGTTCCTGCTGTAGTTTTCAGAGAAAAGTTCATGATGTGAGTCTCCACATGTTGCTCTGTCGGTCCAAGTGAAAGCTGCAGGTTAGTCCTGCCTTCTATTTCCATTTCCTTCCTAACTACAACTTTCGTTATTTTAAAAAGCAGTAAAATTGACTTTCAAAAAGCTTAAATGAGAGAAACAGTATTTATGGAAAGTAATTTGAAAGTTGTACAGTCATCTATATAACTTTGAAGATAATTCTAGAATAAAACCTCTAGAATAAAGACCTCTAGAATAAAATGTGAGAAGAAACAGCATTTATGGAAAGTGATTTGAAAGTTGTATAGTCATCTACATAACTTTGAAGATAATTCTAGAATAAGACCTCTAGAATAAAATCTGTTTTGGGATTGGCTCAAAGCATCCAATGTTAGAGTTTCTGTACTACATTATTTAGACATCTTGAGAAATTGCCTCCCTTGTGGCACGTGTCAATGCTATGCCATTGCTTATCCTGAAGATCTCATTTTTGAAAGCCCTGCAGAATATATTTAGTGTAGAGATGGTCACATATGTTATTCTTGACCTTAGAGTGTCTTCTTTATGAGAACCCACAGGAATGGCTTCTTCCAGATCTCAGTAGTAGGAGGATTGTGCTGCTCTGAAGCATCTGGTCTGGTTTTTACTTACTAAATGTCATGAATCCTTTAACTAGTCGGCTGTTTCTTTCATTGTATTTCCTGCTATAAAGCTAAGAACTGACATTTAGCCTTATTTTTTCAACTGCTTTCCCCTTTGCCCTGCTTTTTCATCTGCTCTTGGAGGGGTTTTGTTTTTTAATGTGCTTTTTGTAAACACCCTTAAATCTGTTTAATTGTAAGTTACAGAATGGCTGGATGAATAAATAGGTAGACAGATGAGATAATTGATATGTTTGTAATTTGACTTTTTTTTTTTTTTTAAACTTTAAGGTCTATCTTCTGGAACCCTATAAAATAAGATTAAGTCTATTTCTACAAGTTCACCCTTTAAATATTTAAAGATAATTATTGCCTTGTTTGTCTCTTCTGCAGGTTAAAAATCAGAAATGTTTATATAAAAGCCTTTATATCAGGCTGGGTGCGGTGGCTCACGTCTGTAATCCCAGCACTTTGGGAGGCTGAAGGGGGCGGATGACTTGAGGTTAGGAGTTTGAAACCAGCCTGGCCAACATGATGAAACCCTGTCTTTACTAAAAATACAAAAATTAGCTGGCCATGGTGGCAGGTGCCTGTAATCCAGCTACTCAGGAGGCTGAGGCAGAAGAATTGCTCAAAATTGGGAGGCAGAGGTTGCAGTGAGCCAGCATCACACCACTGCACTCCAGCCTGGGTGACAGAGCAAGACTCCTTCTCAAAAAATAAAATAAAATCTCTGACATGGGTTTCAGTGTCCATTGGACCAATTCATTTACTCTCATTACTGAACTTGCCCTCCTCTACCTGCTTTAACCTTTATTCTTCCAGCTCTTTTCCTACAGCCTTGATGTCCATTCTCCTAGGACCCACTTTCTTTTCCTTTTTTTTAAAAAAAATTTAAGCATTTATTTTAGGTTCAGGAGTACATGTGCAGGCTGTTTTATACAGGTAAACTTGTATCACGGGGGATTGTTGTACAGATTATTTCATCACCCAGGTACTAAGCCTAGAGCCCCATAGTTTTTTCTTATCCTTTCCCGTCTCCCACCCTTTACCCTCAAGTAGGCCCCTGTCTGTTGTTCCCCTCTTTTTGCAGGACCCACATTTGAAGCCACTGCTTCACATTTGTCCTCACCCAGAGCTTCTCTGTGAAGCCTCAAGACCTGGCATGCCAGTCTGATTCCCATGGCCAATCTATCTGGCTCTTCTTACTATTCTCCCACAACGCTGGCTCCTCAACGGCAAGGTGTCCACACTCAACTCCTCCAGTCTCATTTAGCGGGTCACATCTAGTCCTTCCTTGCCTGCCCCATCCCCATTTCTGTTTTCCGACCCAATCTTACACTCACAGTGTGTCACTTCAACCAAAATCAGTCCTGAAGATCATCTTGTAGGTTTTTTAAGTGAAGTTAACTACGTTTTGTTTGACATAATGTGTTTCTATTCTTCTTAATTGAAATTATTAATGTCCAGGACTAATTAGAAAAGTTTTGGAATTTTTTTTTTTATTGCATTTTAGGTTTTGGGGTACATGTGAAGAACATGCAAGATTGTCGCATAGGTGCATACGTGGCAGTGTGATTTGCTGCCTTCCTCCCCTTCACCTATATGTGGCATTTCTCCCCATGCTATCTCTCCCCAACTCCCCACCCCTGCTGTCCCTCCCCTATTTCCCCCCAACAGACCCCAGTGTGTAGTGCTCCCCTCCCTGTGTCCATGTGTTCTCATTGTTCAACACCTACCTATGAGTGAGAACATGCGGTGTTTGATTTTGTGTTCTTGTGTCAGTTTGCTGAGAATGATGGTTTCCAGGTTCATCCATGTCCCTACAAAGGATGCGAACTCATCGTTTTTGATGGCTGCATAATATTCCATGGTGTATATGTGCCACATTTTCCCTGCCCAGTCTGTCATCGATGGGCATTTGGGTTGGTTCCAGGTCTTTGCTATTGTAAACTGTGCTGCAATGAACATTCGTGTGCATGTGTCCTTATAGTAGAATGATTTATAATACCTTGGGTATATACCCAGTAATGGGATTGCTGGGTCAAATGGAATTTCTATTTCTAGGTCCTTGAGGAATCGCCACACTGTCTTCCACAATGGTTGAACTAATTTACACTCCCACCAACAGTGTAAAAGTGTTCCTATTTCTCCACATCCTCTCCAGCATCTGTTGTCTCCAGATTTTTTAATGATCACCATTCTAACTGGCGTTAGATGTTATCTCAATGTAGTTTTGATTTGCATTTCTCTAATGACTAGTGATGATGAGCATTTTTTCATATGTTTGTTGGCCTCATGTATGTCTTCTTTTGTAAAGTATCTGTTCATATCCTTTGCCCACTTTTGAATGGGCTTGTTTTTTTCTTGTAAATCTGTTTTAGTTCTTTGTAAATTCTGGATATCAGCCCTTTGTCAGATGGGTAAGTTTTGGAATTTCTAAAAAGAGATCTGAATTTCACACCAAGAATGCAGTGTCAACCAATATGTGTACAATTATGTGGCTTGTGGTCACATAACAAGTCAATCTAGAGAACAGAGATTTACCTAGGCAGGCAGACTCCATATATTCCACAGACCAACTCTAAACCACTATGTTTTCTATATGAAGTGTTTTTTTGTTGTTGTTTATTTTGTTTTGTTTTTGTTTTTTGATAGAGTCTCCTAGTACTGCCCAGGCTGGAATGCAGTAGCATGATCATAGCTCACTGCAGCCTTGATCTCCTGGGCTCAGGTGATCCTCCCACCTCATCATCCTGAATAGTTAGGACTACAGGTGCACACCACCACACCTGGCTAATTTTTTAATTTTTCGTAGAGATAGGGTCTCACATTGCTGCCCAGGCTGGTCTTGAACTCCTGGGCTCAAGCAATCCTTGCCTTGGCCTCCCAAAGTGCTGGGATTACAGGCATGAACCACCACACTTGGCCCATATGAAGTATTAACATTCATATTCTACACAAAAATATAAACAGAATCTGAATTTAAGAATGTGCTATGTTTGTCTTTGCTCTGATATTAGCTACCATTGGGTATTTAGTGATATTATGTTAGACTCTATGGTTCTCATTTTTATGCTGAGCATACAAATTCCCTGCTGTTTCTTTTTTAAAATATTGGACATGATTTACCAGCTATATGGTTTTCAATTTTTAAAGTTAATTAAGCCAGACTGGGAAGGAGGCACACTTGGCACTAATGGCATTAGCCGAATGAAATGGAAAAATGAAAAAAAAAAAAAAACTAAAAACCAAAAAACAAAGCAGTATCTAAATAGTTTTTTGTCAGGCATGTCAGATTGTATCTATTTAATCCATTAAACATTTCTACCTGCCTACAAATAATTTTGAGTCATTATTATAGATTCTCAGCACAGATCCTAAGGTATTTTTAATAGTAGTTGATTTAAACAGAAAATTACAGCCACCGTGCCTATAATTCCAGCACTTTGGGAGGCCGAGGCAGGCAGATTGCTTGAGCTCAGGAGTTCAGGACTCCAGCCTGGGCAACATGGCAAAACCTTGTCTCCACAAAAAATACAAAAATTAGCTGGACATGGTGGCATGCACCTATAGTCCCAGCTACTTGGGAGGCTGAGGTGGGAGGATCACTTGAGCTCCAGGAGTTGGGGGTTCAAGGCTGCAGTGAGCCTTGATTGCACTACTCCACTCCAGCCTAGACAAAAGAGTGACCCTGTCTCAGGAAAGAAAAAAGATATTCTGCAAGGTTAAATTAATTGCGTGTTGAGACACTGAGTGGTTGAGAACAGCAGCTTTGGAGTAAGACAGGCTGGATCAGCTTCCTGGATCTTCTACCTATCAGTCGTCTGACTTTGGGCATGTAACTCAACCTCTTGGGCCCTACTTTTGTCATCTGTAAAATGGGTTAATAATCCTCACTTCCTCCTGCTGTGAATTTTAAGTGAAATAATACATGTAAAATGCCTAGCACAGTGCCTGGCATATGTTAGCATTCAGTGAATTATAGTTATTTTTGTTATAGTCATCAGGATAGAAATGAAAAGTGTCACCCTCACAGCAAATGTTGAGCTTATATCTAAAGTTGAGTGCATGCCTATATTTTATTTTTTGGAAGAAAGGCTAAAATGCTACCAAATGTTAAATCAGAGCAAGCTAGAAATAATATTTAACTTACCAAAGTGAATTGCCAGAGTGCAAACTCAGTAACTATACATTTCAGGGATTCACTAATGAAATTACTAATTATAACTGATTACAGATGTTTACTAAAATAAAATTAGCCACAAAAATCTCAGGAGCACTGCAAAGCATAATTGGGAACCCGTAGAAACTCTAACATTCCTCAAGAGACTGAGGAAAACAGCTGAAGAAAAGGCAAAACCTGTGGAAGACCTGGCAGGTATCAGAGAGTTCCCGCAATCACTGAAAGAAGCAGAGGAACAAATAAGTGGTGAAACGCCCATAGAAATCCTATGAGCACTCCAAAGCACAAAACAGAATGAGCAGAAACTCTAAGAATTCTCATGAAAATGCCAGGACACTTAAAAAACCAAAACTCACAGAAGACCTGGCAGCTAACAGAGAGCTCCTGTAAACACCAAAAGAACTAGAGGAACAAATAAATGTTGGTGATGTCAACAGAAAGTTTAGGAACGCTTCAAAGCCCAAACCCAGGAGACTGCTGGGACCACTGGAGAAAATGCAGTCTGGAAGAAAACCCAACAGTCAGCAAAGGGCTTATGAAAATGCCAAAGCAAACAGTACAACTAGAGAGTGAAAGCAACAAGAACCCCAGATCTGCCAACTGGAAATGGCGAAACCTCACAGGGAGAAAGAGGTGGTTTAGGATATCTAAATAAAAGGCAAAACTGGTGGAAAACCCAACAGAAACCAAGGGCCTTGGGAAAACTCCACAGGCAATTGTCGACCCAGAAGACAATCAACAAGAAACTTGGGAGAGTGCCCAGGGCTTGATGCGAATCAGCTGGACTTCCTGCAACAATCAAGAAACTTCTGAGAACTTCTGTGAAAAAGATTGAATCCACAGAAGACCTGACAGGCACCAATAGACCAAAGCTCCTACTAAAGAAATACAGGCTGGCGCAGTTGTTGACATCTGTAATCCCAGCACTTCAGGAGGTCAAGGTTGGAGGATCACTTGAGTACAGGAGTTTGAGACTAGCCTGGCCAACACAATAAGAGATCCTGGAAAGAAAATGAAAAAAAAAAAAAAAAAAAGGAAGGAAGGAGAAAAAGGAAATATATAGTTTCAAATAGCTAGAAGGAGGATATCGAATGTCCCCAACAGAAAGAAAGAAAAAGAAAGAAAGAAAGAAAAAATATACAGTTTCAAATAGCTAGAAAGAAGATACTGAATGTCTCCAACACAAAGAAATGATAAATGTTTGAGATGATGATCTGCTAATTACGCTGGTCTGGTCACTATACATTATAGGTATTGAAACATCACTATGTATCTCACAAATATGTACAATTATTATAAGTCAACTAAAACGTAAAAAAAAAAGAAAAAAGATGAAAACAGTGACTTGAACTTAGTATGTTCTCAAGAATTATTTGTAAAAGGAATAAAAGTAAAATAAAGCCCAGTTTCATGAATTCTCATGAAAATGCCAGGACACTGAAAATAAAACCAAAACCCACAGAAGACCTGGCAGCTATCAGAGAGCTCCTGTAAACACCAAAAGAACTAGAGGAACAAATAAATGTTGGTGATGTCAACAGAAAGTTTAGGAACACTTCAAAGCACAAACCCAGGAGACTGCTGGGACCACTGGAGAAAATGGTTGTTTTCTGCCTTTTTTTCCTAGTGAAAATATTTTCAAGGAGAATTTTTTTTTCTTTCTTGAGACAGAGTCTCACTCTGTTGCCCAGGATAGAGTGCACTGGTGCTGTCTTAGCTCACTACAACCTCTGCCTCCTGGGTTCAAGTGGTTCTCCTGTCTCAGCCTCCCCAGTAGCTGGGATTACAGGCATGAGCCACCACACCTGGCTAGTTTTGTATTTTTAGTAGAGATGGGGTTTCTCCATGTTAGTCAGGCTGGTCTTGAACTCCAGACCTCAGGTGATCTGCCTCCCAAAGTGCTGGAATTACAGGCGTGACCCACCCCCGCCTGGCCTTATGTTCTATTCTTATGTTCCATTTAGAGTTCAAGTTTGATTGGACAAGTTTTCACTCAAAAGAAAATGCAGAAGACCATACAAAACTTTTTTGAAGGCTAGTCAAGTGACTATGAAGCCCTCCTCACAGCCTTAACAAGAATTCTGGACAGATACACAACTATAATTAAGCATTAATCAGGCTGCACTTCGACTCATTTCCTTGTAATCAAAAGTTAGGGTGGCACTAGATACTATTTGCATCCCCATGGTTCCTATAAATAAGATTTCTCACCTTCTAATCATAAGGCTCTTGTTTAAGAATTTCTTTAGCTGATCCTGAATTCCAGAAGTACAGCGGAGATGAGTTTGAAGATCCCCACAGAGGAACCAAATGAGCACGACAACACTGATGCTGTCCCATGACTACACCTTTGTACTCTTTGACCAATCAATGAGCTCAACACCTTGGCCCACTCCAAAACCAAAATCCTCAGGGAGACAGATTTGAGGTTTCCTCTCATCTCCTCTTCTGTTTGGTGGCCCTATGATTAAACCTCTTTCTCTGCTGCAACCAGGTGTCTCTGCATATTAACTTGCCTTGCCTTGTACATCAGGCAACAAACCTATTATGATTACAATCATACAAAACGTTATGTATGTATTTATTTGAGATGGAGTCTCTCTCTGTTGCCCAGGCTGGAGTACAATAGCATGATCTTGGGCTCACTCACTCCACCTACCAAGTTCAAATTATTCTTCCGCCTCAGGCTTCCGCGTAGCTGGGATTACAGGCACCCGCCATCATGCCCGGCTAATTTTTGTATTTTTGTAGGGACGGGGTTTCATCATGTTGGCTAGGCTGGTCTTGAACTCCTGATTTCAGGTGATCCGCCTGCCTCAGTCCCCCAAAGTGTTGGGATTACAAGCATGAGCCACCGCACCTGGCCACAAAACTTTTTAAAACACCAAGAGAAAATCTCGACCCAAACAATAGTTATAAGTAACTTATTGAGACCATCAAGAACAAAGAGCAGTGCAGTTGAAGACTTCTTGTAATGAATACACTTATGGCAGAATCCAAACGAAAACACCATTTGGAAGTATACTATAATGGATTTGAAGAAATGTTTGATTCAGTGAACAAAAATAAGAATCGACCGTGAGATCTGTCAAAAAAAAAACAACCTTTTTTAATCCTTGTTAATAATATGAATCTAAAATAAATGCTTCTGAAACTGGAGACATGGCCAAAGAACATGCAAGAAAAAAATATATAAGATTTTCAAGAATCTAAAACCTTTGCCTAGCCAAACGTATATGTGCAAAGAGAAATTAATATAAAGGAATATAAGCTTAATTTTCTTTTTTATTTGAGATGGAGTCTTGCTCTGTTACCCAGGCTGGAGTGCAGTGGCATGATCTCAGCTCACTGCAACCTCCACTTCCCGAGTTCAAGTGATTCTCCTGCCTCAACCTGACGAGCAGCTGGGATTATAGGCGCCTGTCACCACACCTGGCTAATTTTTGTATTTTTAGTAGAGACGGGGTTTTACCATATTTGTCAGGCTGGTCTCGAACTCCCAACCTCAGGTAATCCACCTGCCTCAGCCTCCCAAAGTGCTTGGATTACAGGTATGAGCCACCTCGCCTGGTTATAAGCTTAATTTTCAAAAAAGCTGAGTCAGAAAATGACCCCATGTCTGAGACCCAAATACAAAACTGATAAAAACTTCAAGAGTCTCAGTTGCTTACATCAACAGACAAGATTCAAATAAATAAAGTTTAAAAGAATATTGTGAAGATGCTGGGCTTGGTGGCTCACACCCATAATCCCAGCACTCTGGGAGGCTGAGGTGGGCAGATCACTTGAGGTCACGAGTTCAAGACCAGCCTGGCCAGCATGGCAAAACCCCATCTCTACTAAAAATACTAATATTAGCTGGGCATGGTGGTGCATGCCTGTAGTCCCAGCTACTCAGGAGGCTGAGGCAGGAGAATCACTTGACCCAGAAGGTGGAGGTTGCAGTGAGCCGAGGTTGCGCCATTATGCTGCAGTCTGGGCAGCAGAGCGAGACTCCATCTCAAAAAAAAAAAAAAAAAAAAAATACCCCCCCCCACACATATATTATATATAGTGAAGAGTTTCCAAGAGAAAAACTCAGAAGATGGAGCTATGAAACAAAAGACAGTGAATGTAACATGGGGGGGGGCGGCGGGTGGCGGGTTGAAAAGGGTTAGTGGGGTGGGAGAAGGTAAAACTGGTATAAATCTTCAGAATCTGATCATTCAGGTAGTTCAGCAGGGATTATACACATGGAAAAGAATGATAAGCCAATGAAGAATTTGCAACAAAAATTGAAATCTACAAATGGAAAGAAGATGTTTTTAAGACCTAGAAAAATAATCAATATTAATTTTTGTCTGGTGTTATCTTTGGTCAATACAGAAGAAAAAATTCACACAAACCAAAACGAAACAGGAATAATCTGGAATGTTCTAATCCTCTGTCTGGTGAAACTAATGTAGGCAACAAAGAGGCAGAAAATTAAACTATTGACAGTTTCAGATAAGGTCCTACTACAGTGAGGATTCAAGGTATTAGAACTTCAAGATCATATCTGCAAGCAAGAATAAAAGAAATGTAAAAGTAAAAACATTTTCTAGTCTACCCAGTAAAACAGAGATACATTATACAGAGGAAGTTTCAGAGGAGCCCATGCAAAAAATCCGTAAGAATGTTATAAAAGACAGAGCAATCAATTGTGAATCAAGTCACCTTTGAGGTCTAGAGGCTTAAATAAGGTCTTTCCTACAAAGATAGAGGATATGATCTTTTAACTAGTACAACAAATAAAATGTCTGCGAGCAAAAATAGGAAGAAAACAGGTGATCATTACTTACATAAAGTGACACACACAGAGAATACCACAATGATGCCTGTGAGAAAAATCCAGTAGAAAGATGTAGTAGTCCCTGAAGAAAGAATATGCTTGAGATTTGGAAGCTGAAATAAGATCCCTGTCATCACTAAAATGCAAGGGTCCAATTAATTGTCCTAATATAACAGAGAACACATCTTTGGGAAAACATGGGGAGAGAAGTGCTGATAATCCCTCCAGGAAAATCCAGGTGAGAAAGCAGAAGATAAAGAGGTAGTAGTACATCTAGATCTATTGCATTTGAGATTTAGAACAATCCTTGCTGGAGACATGAAAATATTTGATTGTTTGTCCAGCATCACAGAGAAAAGCTCCAGAGATAATAACAGATTTTAAAAGCTTACAGTCCTTTAGTGGTTAAAGAGGAGAATCCACACCTGGATCCACATGGAAAAACTACAGAAGTCAGATGCAAAGAGAAAACAAAGGAAGCACATTGGAAAATACCATTTCACCAAAAGAAGAAGCTGTACAAAAGATGAAGCCATAACCAGAGAGATATGAAATCACAGCAGAATAACATGGAGTTCTAAAAGATGTGTTTCTAAGGAAACATCTACTGAAAATCTAAAGCAGGATAAGAACAACACACAAAAAAAAGAAAGTAAGAATGGCAAGATATCAGACAAGATACTTAGCTAAGAAGCTTAAGAGGGATACAAATAATACTATCTGGTTTGGCAACACACATAAGTATCTCCACCATAGTATAATTTTTGCCATAAAATTAATAAAAGTGGGCTGGGCGTAGAGGCTCATGCCTGCAATCCCAGCACTTTCAGAGGCCGAGGCAGGAGGATTTCTTGAGCCCACGAATTTGAGACCAGCCTGGGCAGCATAGTGAGACCTGGACTCAATGAAAAAAGTTAAAAATTATCCAGGCATGGTGGTGCACTCCTGTACCCAGCTACTAGGAGGCTGAGGAGGGAAGATTGCTTGAGCCTGGGAGGTTGAGGCTGCAGTGAGCTGTGATCACACCACTGCACTTCAGCGTGGGTGACAGAGCAAGAACTCATCTCAAAAAATTAATAAATAAATTTTAAAAGTGAGTTCTGTAAGTAAAAATGAATAAATGAACAATAAAATTGGGTTCTATATATTTAGATAGGGTAAAAGTATTGGTTTTACTTGATATTTGATTATTTTTACAGACAACATTTTACAAAGGAATACTGTAACTTTTCTGGTATTACCCATATGGAAGAAAGAATGGCTTAATTTTTTGCCATTAGCTGTTGCTAATTCATTCCTTGGTTGACAAAATACCTTCCCTTAGTGTACCAGTTATTAGTCTTTTCATCAATGCATGGAAAGAGAATGAAAAGTAAATCGTAAACTACTGAGGTCAGATATAAACTTACCAAGTATTCTATTATTGATCAGTTTTAGAAACTTACACTTTTGAAGAGATGGCTAATGCTTGTTGTTCAAAATAAAACTCAACATACATCATTATTTCTCTCAAGCTGGAAATCCAAATTAATTACAATTCATAAAATTTTAAATAAACGTCAGTGCAGAATATTGTATAAATCTAGACATCATATTCATGTTTGTATCAGTTTCAGCTTTGAATTGTTTCCATTGTTTCCTTTATTAATTCCACTTGAGAGAAACTGTATGCAAAAAGTACAGCATTAAGGTACTTAGCATACGGCCTTTTAAATCGTTAAGTGAGTGCATTTCCTTAATATTCCCTTTGACCTTTACATTGAATCTTGCTTTCCTTATAGAGTACACTTCATGCCCTTTGCCATAATGGCCAATGCCACTTTCCATGGTTGAAGCATACTCACATTTGCAGAATGTGGCAATTAATGGCCTCTTAAAAGTATCATTCTATCTCAAGAAGACATTTTCCCCTTGGTTATGATATTGAACACCCATAACAAATTGCTTTTAAGCAACTGGTGATTACACACACACACACACACACACACACACACACACACACACACAATACAGTCATCCTTAAGTATCCATAGAGATTGGTTTTAGGACCCCTTGCAGAGGTCAAAATCAACTCCCTGATATAAATGGTGTAGGAGGCTGTAACCTATGCATATCCCCCCATATACTTTACATCATCTCTAGATGACTTATAACACTTAATACAATATAAATGTTATGTAAATAGTTGTTATACTGTATTGTTTAATTAGCATTTTAAAATGTTATTTTCTTTAAAAATTTTCAAAAAATTAAAAAATATATATTTTCTATCTACAGTTGGTCGCATCTGCATCTGCAGAACCCACAGATACAGGAAAGCCAACTGTACATATACAATATACATATTTATATATCTAGCGGAACCTAAATTTAGAAAATCAATCATTTTTTTCACATTCCACATGGATTACAATATGCAGGATCATTATTTCCCTACTCATGAGAAGTCAGTGAAAGTAAAATGTGCCTAAAATGTTTTAGTATTCAAATTACTTTGATAAATGAAAACCAGGAGCAAAAGCTCATTTAGTACTAGAAAACACTGCACTCCCAGGTGGGTTTGGTTAAGATATATATGCCACAGGCTGGGCATGGTGGCTCAGACCTATAATCCCAGCATTCTGGGAAGCCAAGGCAGGCAGATCACTTGAGCCCAGGAGGATGAGACCAGCCTGGTCAACATGGCAAAACCCCATCTCTACAAAAAAATACAAAAATTAAGCTGGATGTGGTGGCATGCGCCTGTAGTCCCAGCTACTCGGGAGGCTGAGGCGGGAGGATCCCTTGAGCCCAGAAAGTCAAGTCTGCAGTGAGCTGTGATCATGCCACTGCACTTCAGCCTGGGCAACAAAATGAAATCTTTTCTCAAAAAAAAAAAAAAGATAGATAGATATACCATAAAATTAATGTTCTATATTAATTCCATTAATACTTCATGCCATAAGTTAATACTGTATTATTCTACATATATTTGAAGAACACAATGTTTTATCCTCCACTTTTACTACAGAATATTAAAAATAAGTAAAATCCTTTCTTTGTAATTTTTTTGGGTAACAGAATAACTATTTTCTGTATTAATAAACACATGCAATTATATATAATAGGTTCTGTCTAGGTAACAAATAATTTCCAGGTGAAATCTATAAAACTTAACACCCAGATACTGCCCTTAACTGCTTTAAAAATGTTTCTATCTAGGCAGTTCAGCATTACAAACACACAAGTTCTGTGTATGTTAATATGGGCTGTTATATGTATATGTATTACCAGGAGATAGGCTCATTTATCACTAATAAAAAGTGTTTTAAAGAATTTTTTTCCGCAGAATTATGCCTGAACAAAATTGTCCTTGGTAAATCAGTGGATTGCAAGAAAACAAACAAACAAAAAAACACCCCACAGCAGAGTCAAATTCATTTCTATTGAACTGAGGGAAGTGAATAAAAGCTTGTGGGTTGGGCTGGTAAAAAAGACAGGTGAAAACCTGTTATTTTAAAATTCAGTAGAACCTCATTGTGTGATTGGTATCAAGTGTATACTACTTTATAGACATCTAGATTTTTAAGGAGAGAAATGTTCCACAGTTGATAAAAGAGATATATACTTGATCCATATTGTAAGTATTTTTTATAAAATTTTGTTGAATTTCTTTAAGATGTTATAGTAACTACATACAGACTATGCTTCTTATACTGGTACAGCTATTTGGATATTTAGGTTGATGTTTCAGATACAGGTAACATTTGTGAAATGTCTAAAACAGTGTAACCTCAAAGAATAAATCATTTTTTACAATATGGCAACTTTCCAGTTTGTTTGAATGGTGAGTAGTATTGATAGCCACATGTAACAAAAATTTACAGTATTTGAGTAACATTAATATATATGATTATCTTTATAATGTAATTAAATTTTGTACTATTCTTAACTGATATAGCCTCATCTCCTGATACTTTTGTCAATTCACAGCTCAAATTGCTTTAAATGACAAATACATATTTCATATTTTGATATACTACCATATAGCCACACATCTGATAAAATTTGCACAGAGAAAATATTTTAATGTTTTGCTATGTTTTAATACACTTGAAATGATTTTTCTTTAGTCATAGGGTCATTAGTTTTTAGAAATTTAAAGTTAACCATTCTCTTTTATTACATTTTAAAATTTCTCAGAAATGTCCGACTTTTTCAACCAGTCTTTAAAAGTTTAATCAAATAATTTTCTTCTAATACAAGTCAGATATTTTAAGATTTTTCAGGAGTGTCAGACTTCTTTAATCAGAAGAACAATGTTCTAAAAACATATATGAGATCCATGTGTATAACTGTTCTTGATACAACATTCACATTTTCTCAAGCAGAGAAACCTTCTGTATTTGTTTTCCTTCTCCTTTCATGAGAATGACAAACTGCAATACAATATTATAAACAATGTGTATACAGTACATAGACAATATGCATATGTACATTACACACAATGTATTAAAATATGTTATATTACCTTTTACTTTTAAAGGGTATGTCACAGAACAGGAAACTGATACAATCACACTTGTTTCTTAAGAGAAACTGATCAAATCCTTCTGTAGCACATTACTGCACAATTAATGGCTTTAAACAAAAGTTACAAGTCACAAGCGTTTATGTTTTGGATCATGTTGTGGAATGTATTCCAAATGAAAAATGGAGGAGAAAATGCACATCATATGTTTCATGATATGGCATGTACATGTCAATTATTTTACATATAACTGTGATGAACGATACAATTAAGAGCTATACTACATAATGCATACAGTTATTATAAAAAGTTATATATTATGCCACAGTACTAAAAATAAAATATATTATTCTCAAATAGTGAAAATAAGATATCCTTCATGTTTATTATGTCAAATATGCTTCCTTGTTTGACCATACCTCTGTTTATCTTTTTTAATGAAATAATGTCCAACGTTTTATTAAACAATAATGACAGAGTGTGGGCAATTTCCTGATCATTAATGGCCTACAAAAAGTGATAAGACGATTACCATGTCATGAATTTGCTGAAATACCCTCCTGTTGCGCTCAGTGCATGGTAAAAAATTAGAAGACAAGACAAATAAATAGAAATACCTTCTCAATTATTGAACAATCACAAGTCCAGCCGAATGGATATACGTAGTTGCTGCGCCCTGAGTATGAACAGCAACTAACCGTGTATCACAGGTGTTCCCCTCCCCCACTGCCCGCACTCCGGCTAATTGTGAAACCCCAGCTGTGACTATTTGCTGGATCAGGAAGACACGGAGGGGTTTTTTTGGGGTCCGCCGCGTGGGAGCGATTCCATCATACCCAAGTGCCGCTCTCCACACCCACGCGCAGCAGCCCCGGGTCGCGGCTCGTCCCCAACGGCCCCTCGCCCTGTGCCCACCCTGGGAGGCCGCGACCTGTCCAAGCGGCAGGTAGGGAAAGGAGTGGAACCGCGCTTTCTCCTCAGCCCTAAAGAAGACCGCCCTTCTCCCGACGCACCAAAGGGCTCACGTGTTCTCTTTGACTCGGGAAGCAGGCACTTCGAGTGAACCACAGGACCAGGTAAGGCAGAGGGCGGGGACGTCCTTCGAAGGTGCGTTCGAGGGTCGCCTGCTGCAGCCGCAGCCGCGCGCGTGCCCCGTTTCTTTCAACGGAATGAAACGCAGGGAAACCTAACCTCCCGGGAGAACGCTAGGGAGACGAGTGACCACAGCCCAGTCTCGGGGTGCCGGGCAGTTAGGCCGGGATGCCAGTTAGGGTCTGAGGCAGTTGGCGGCGGCGGCACCCCAGCCGTTGCGTGCCACCCGCAGCCCCCAGCCCTGCACCAGCCGCCGATCCCCGAGCGCTCAGATGAGGGGGAAGCGGCCCTCGCCGCCGTCGGGCCCCGCGGCGCCCCCGCCTCGCGGGCGGCCGAGCACCGACACTGGGAGCACGACCTCCCCGGGGCTGAGCTGCTGCAGCCGCATGGACTCCTCGTAGGTGGGCAGGTACTTGACCTCCTCGTAGCTGGGCAGCTGCAGGAAGGCCGGCGACACTACGCGCAGCTCGTGCTCCGAGGTGCAGGAGGGGTCCGAGCGCCCGCAGCCTCCCCGGCCCCGGCCGCTGCCGCCGCTGTCCAGCAGTGAGTCCTGCGAGCCGGCGGCCGCCTCGTCGCGCAGCAGAGCGGGCGAGTCGTCGTCGTCGTCGGGCGGCCCCGCGCCGCCCAGCGGTCCGGCGCCCCCCGGAGGCCCGGGCCGCTGCCCCGGGCGGGCCTGGCCGCGCGGGTACCTGCGTGGACTGGGGCAGATGATGCGCTGCAGGAAATAGCCGATGGCGAAGAGCACCAGCAGGATGAGTAGCCCCGAGAGCTTGCGGACGAACCAGCCCACGTTGTCCAGGAAGGCGTGCAGCGGGAGCTTGCAGCAGCGCACCGCCGTGGCGTTGGTCGCGTCGCAGCAGCGCTCCCGCTCGCCGCACGCCAGCTCCGCGCAGCCCCCGCCGCCCCGCGAGGGCGCCACCAGCGCCAGAGCCAGCAGCAGCAGCAGCGGCAGCAAAGGCGGCGGCGCCGGAGCCACCGACAGGCCCTCGGCCGTGACCCCGGGTCCCCACATGGCCCGCGCAGACCGCGGCTAACGTCCGGGAAGGGAGGCTGAGGAGTCCGTCCGCCCGCGCGTCCGTCGGCCCCTCCCCGGCGCTCCGCTCGGGTACCGCGCGCGCCGCCTCCCGCGCCTCAGCTACCTGCGGCCGGAGCAGTCCTCACTTGGCCACGCTTGGGCGGGAGGAGGAGCCCGCGGCGCGCCGAGGCTGCGGGAGGCGGCGGCTACTCGCTGCCCAAGCAGTTTCCCGAGCTTCTGACCTTAACCTCGCGCGCCCAACCGCCTGGGCCGGGTGCGAGGCGTCTGGAGCCGCTCTAAATGGCAGAGGCAGCATGCGCGGGGCTGCCGCGGGCATCTTGGCCCGGGCCGGCCACGTCTTTCCTCCCTTGCCTAGTCGCTCTCTGGGACTGGAAGGGTTAACGCTCCGCTCTCAGCCCGGGAGCCCCTTGATCTTGATTAACTCAGCCTTCGCGCTTAGGCCCGCCAGACGGGCGGGGGCTCTCGTTCGCGTAGGTGTCTCCGTTTTAAGTGATTGGATTTCCCCAGGAATGTTATTTAAATTGGCTTGCGACTGGGATTCGCTTATCTTTCTTGTGATCTTCCGATTAAAAATAGATGATGGTCATTAATGGCTAGTGCAGCCCCACTGCTGTCTCAGAGTTTGGGGGTGGGGACCGGCGGATAATTCTGCTTGCAGGCAGGGAGCTGGGAAGGCGGGATTCCCAGGAAACCTCCGAAACAGGTAGAGAATTTCTAGTAGAGAGGCAGGTCAGGGTACCACAGAGGTAGCCCCAGAGGGACAGAGAAGCGTTCTGTCAAGGTGACCTTAGTTAACCAAGGAAAAATGAGGGGACGCATATTTTCCCAGCGGCTCATCCGACAAGCCCCCACTGAGTCCGCAGCACAGAGCAAAGATTTGGATTGCGGGGGCGAAAGGAGGCCCCTTCTTGAACACAAATAACATATCCGTGAAATGTCTAAGGAGGTTGCATGTGATTGGCAACATTCTTGAGCATTGATCTGCGCCTAAAGGGTCTTTTTCAAGATTTGAAAAAGAGCATTGATCTGCGCCTAAAGGGTCTTTTGCAAAGTTTGACTTTAAAGGGAACCTGAGCTTCCATTTAACATGGAACAGCGTTTACCTTGCCTTGGTGTCACCAGTCTCTGGGGAATCGCGTTAGCACGCTCCGCACACGTAAGGGGTGGCAGTTACCGTGGTCCCTGACCGGCAGGCACACACATCTACATGGTGCAGGTAAGCTCTACCTCCGTGTTGGATAGAGCCACACCACGGGGAAGCCAGGAGCTTGACACTTTTATTAAAGTAGACTGAAGTAGCTAATCATTCCCTCACCACTTAAACACGAGGACGCCTTGAAGAGAAACCAAAGGGGAAATTCCATCATCACTGAGAGAAAAAGTAAAAGCAAAGGAACAATATAGAGACAAGATTCCACCGTGGATCAGATAAAAGCAAAGATTTCGCCCTAAGTCATGGTATATCTCCATAACACAGTGATGATGGAACAAGAAGGTTGTCAATGATAGTTTGATTGAGACAGGTTATTGCTCAGCCTCAATGAAACATTTTAAACATATCTGTTGGCCGTGAACACCTTACTTTGCCTCACACTCCAAAATGATCCTTTCTACTCACGGGGAAGCTTCTAAGTGTTACTCAGACAAGATGTGGTATGTAAAGCTTGCTTCAGCACAGGCTTCTTTTTTCTAAGCTCTTCAAAAGCCACATTTCTGTTACGATCTATTTCTTTGTAGGGAGGCATAAAACCTATTTTGCAAAGCCTGATTGACAGTGGATTTCAAATTGTAGTAAAATCATGGGATGAAAATGATTCATTTTAATACACTGAAAATCGTAATTTTTTTTTTTTTTTTGAGACAGAGTCTCACTCTGTTACCCAGGCTGGAGTGCAGTGGCACTATCTCGGTTCACTGCAACCTCCCCCTCCTAGGTTCAAGCAATTCTCCTGCCTCAGCCTCCTGAGTAGCTGGGATTACAGTCATGTGCCACCACACCCGGCTAATTTTTGTATTTTTAGTAGAAATGGGTTTTCACCATGTTGGCCTGGCTGGTTTTGAACTCCTGACCTCAAGCGATCCGTTCACCTCAGTCTCCTAAAGTGCTGGGATTACAGGCATGAGCCACCACACCCGGCCAGAAAATTGTATTCTTTCATTCACCCATTCTTTTGCTAAATTTACATAGAATGTTTTCTCTGAACAGAAAAAAGCTAACTCTTCCCTAGAATGGAGTAGACCCAGGTCTGCACTCCTAGCTTCAACTAAATGGAGTAAGGGAGAGATTCCACAAAAGGAAGCCAATGGCAATTTCCTCTTCCATCATGGCTTGTTCTTGTTCTCCCAAAGGAAAAATAAAATTAATGAATTTCAAACAATTTCAGGAATGAAGGCAGTTCATAGCTTGAGATGGGCTTTGAATATGAAGTGGAAAAAATATAAACCTCTTTGGGTTTTTATTATTTGAGTGTTTAGGATTTCTACCAGTAGTAGCAGGAGCAGTGGCACAAGTATAGGGGGTAAATGGCTGATGACACAAGAGAAAGTCTCCTGCTTATTATTATTTTGAAATAACTAAGCAGCATTTAAATGGTTTCATTTCTATCTACCTTTAAATAGTTAGACTTTGCAGAATATTAGGTAGGACACAGTAGAAGAACAACATAGATTGTATATAAAATAAAACATTGGTGAAGTTACGTATATGAATTTTTCTTTCCAAATCGATAGGCCCAAAGCATCATCCATGAAAGAACCTCTACAGAAACTGGCACCTCTTTATTTATTCTCTGATCTCTCAGTTTCACTTAATTCATTTTGATTTGCAACGTAATATATTGTGTACAGTCTTTCGAAGGAAAGGATAGAAACCCTATAGCTTTAAAAGCCCCAGAAAAGACACAATCTTCATTACTCAGCATCCTCATTCTTTTTTTCAGATTCAACACACAAATAAATGGGGTAGATTGAGCTGCCAGAAAGTCAAACTCAAGCCACTTAGTGAGGATGATAGAATTTAATGCTAGGTTTCATAGAATGACCACAGTGCAAAAATTAAAACCTCATTTTGTTAAAAAATTGCACCAAATGTGTTGAGAACAAGAGTGAGAGAAAAAAAATGTAACACAGGAGGGGACTTATCTTTTTCCGAAAAGCAGAGGCTTGAGGATAAAGATTAAGAACTTAAACTTCTTTATCGCACTGCAGAGCTTGAATGATAGTTTTTGAACATTTTCTCTTCCTGATTTATTTGCATTCACATGAATGAATGCCAAATTAGCCATACTTTTCAACTTGCTAGAACAGAAGAAAGTGCACAGAGCACAGCAAAACTGGCTGCTATTTTACCTGTGTCTCTGGGTGCTGACTTGATAACTTGAGAAAGACTTAGTGGCTCCATCATACAACCATCTGTTCTATCACATGACACAGGCCCAGAAGGAAATTTTTCTCTGATGTCTGCTGACTGTGGCTTGTGCCTTCAAGCCTGAGAAGTGATGGCTCTGCCCTTTTCATGTCCCTTCCTCGAAATGTCTAGGTAGTTGGGACCTTGTAAACTGTCTAGTCCTTAAGGATCCCTTATTCAGGATGTGCAACACCTTTCCTTACTACTAAATTATGATAATTGATTTCTTAACCCCTCATTGTATGATTTCCCTCTGCTTGCAACATGTTTTCCCGGAGCAACAGTAAAGTAAGAGTTTTATTGTAAATAGCATATATTTACATGAATATACCTACCTAGAAATGATGTAAGAGCTGAGATAATCTTCTTTGGCGTTCTTTTCAGATCGTATTTCTTTCATCACTCATTCAATAAATATTTAACGAGGGCCCGCTCTGAGCTAGGCATTCTACTCCACTCTGAGGATACTATGAAATCAAACGGTTTGTTGTCCTCAGGGAGCTGATTAGAGGAGGGGGAAGAGAACAACAGTCAAACTGTCAAAATAACTGATCATTCCAAAGATCAATGCGCACACTGGAGTAACGCAGGATGCTCTGGGTTTTTGCACTGGACATGATCTGGATTGGGTTAGGGCAGCGGTGTTGGCTGAAAATACGTCCCTAAGAAGGACATCCTTAAAAAGGACAGCAAGGGAGCTGGGCGTGGTGGCTGACACCTGTAATCCCAGGACTTTGTGAGACCGAGGTAGGTGGATACCGAGGTAGGTGGATCACGAGGTCAGCAGTTTGAGACCAGCCTCACCAACATGGTGAAACCCTGTCTCTACTAAAAGTACAAAAATTAGCTGGGCACAATGGCACTTACCTGTAGTCCCAGCTACTCAGGAGGCTGAGGCGGGAGAATCACTTGAACCCGGGAGGCAGAGGTTGCAGTGAGCCACTATTGCACTACTGTACTCTAGCCTGGTTGACAGAGCAAGACTCTGTCTCAAAACAAACAAACAAACAAAAAAAAGCCAAACAAACAAAAAACAAAAACAGACAACAAAGGGAAGCAAAAAGGGGTCCTCTGGACAGAGGAATCATCATGGATATGCCACAAGCCTCCAAGGTAGGAAGACACTTCACATGTTACCTCCTATGATTAAGGCAAAACTCGTGTAATTTCTATCCCAGCAATTTTGACTCTGCTCCTAGATTAACTTTATGTAGAGTCAAGTCATCTCTGTTGCCATCCAACTTTAAACTGAAACGAATTCTCTGCAGTGGTCTAACAGGCTGTGTGGTTGCACTTATCTTTGTATTTGGTCCTGCCCAGTTTCCCCTTGGAGACCAGGAAAGTTCCAATGATATTTCCTGTTCTTTTCACTTCCACACCCCTGACTCAGAGTAGAGTTCAGATTTCCCCTTTCAACTTTATGAGTTGGTAGCTGGCTGACAAAAGTCTTCCACAAGCCAAATGCTTGAAGTAGGAGAAAAGTCCAAGTGGGATGCTTTGCATCTTTTGTCCAAATTAGGAGCAAAAGGACATAGCTTTCTCTCAAGCTTTAAGTTAGAAACAAAAAGTTGAGTAATTCCAGGCCCCTGTAAAACTATTACCTACGTTTATATTTGGCCTTTTAGCGTTTCAGATAACTTCCACACGCATTGTTTTTTCTCCTTACTACATTTCTGTGAGATGGGTTAAAGTTATTATTATCCCTTTTCACCAATGAAGATAGGCTAAAACAGCGAAATCACAGGGCAAATTAATGGTGGTGCTCACACTGGAATCCAAGGCTTATAACTCCAAATCTACTTAAAAGCAGTAGGCTGGCATCTCACTCCGTTACTGATTTGAGCCAGACAGACCAAAGGGATCACTGTGGCAGGAGTCATCTGACTTCCCTTTGACAACTCCTGATACATCATGAGGCCAATTCTAAGGAAAACGACTGGGAGTTAAGCTGGGCCAGGCATGGTGGCTCATGCCTGTAATCCCAACACTTTGGGAGGCTAAGGTGGGTGGATCAGGAGGTCAGGAGTTCAAGACCAGCCTGGCCAAGATGGTGAAACCCCATCTCTACTGAAAATACAAAAATTAGCCTGGTGTGGTGGTGGACGCCTGTAATCCCAGCTACTGAGGAGGCAGAGGCAGTACAAGATTCTTCTGAGGAAATAAAACGTTTATTTCTGTGATTTTGTGGCTACTTCTGATAAACCATTAATAATGGTGTAGGTGATAATGTGACAGGCCAGTTATTTTTGTATGCATTTCTGCAAACAAAAAATAAATTTCCCTCCTTCATTACATTTGATCTTTACCCATGAACTAAGTTATCTAATGCTCATCAATATAAAATGAGATATGCTTGGCAAAATATCATTTTGGGTTCTGAAACACAGCTATGCAGTATTATTTATCAATAATTTAAACTTCTATATTTAAATTCTTGCTTTATAACAATTATCAGTTAATTTCTTGTGGCAATCTTGTAGAAGAGACCGATAACTTTCACATTATTGCTGATGACATAAGCTAAACCATGAATGTTACGAGAAATATTTAGTGAGGCCGTGAAGATCTGAAATTAGAATTCCAGTTATGTCAGCTGGATGACTTTCTTTCTCACTCATGCTTTTTAAAAATGGTCAGATTGTTCAAGTTAGAATATATTTGTCAATACGCTGTTATACCAGCCAAATGCTTGCATTGGCAGAAAAATCACATAGCATGAAATTATTTTGAAACATTTTTACGCTCCATTATTTTAATCTGAAACTAGTAATGTACTCTTTGTTGCCCTTTCATTACAAGGAAAAATTGCTTGTCGGTAGCTCCTTCTAAATATTTTCTATAAACCTGGATGGAGTGTTAGATGACTATTCCTGCTCAGCACCCAGGCCAGACGTTATACTTCTAGGGCAACTGGCTAACGGCGTTGGCTCTGAGCTTGCCATTAGTCCCTGGGCAGCAGGGCTATGGTCCATATACCCAGCATCCTGCTTCTAACATTAAATAAGATGGGATAACCATCTTCCAAGACACATGCCTTCAAAGCTTTTGAATATACCCTAAATATCCAAATTCTGCTTTACAATTTTCATAGATTTATCCAACTATGAATTTCAGAGGGACCTTTGGGGTATAATCCTTATCTTTACTTTCACCTTTCTTTCCCACTCTCTTCCTTTCTGCACCCTTTGCTTCAATAAATGACTACCTGCTATGGCTATTTAAGATGCCTGCTTTAGAGATGTTATCCCTTCCCTTTTGCTGTGCCCTCAACCAAGAATTATCTTTTCCCATCTCCGTTGGTCAAAACGATACAAAATACACCTCCAGTGACAGCTCCTCTCCAAAATCTACCATCTGCTCCTTGTGACACTATCTACTGTTTGTAGCAATTCTCATTTAAAAATTTTTATTTTCATAGAGCTGTGGTCTCACTATGTTGCCCAGGAGGGTCTCAAACTCCTGAGCTCAAGTGATCCTCCCACCTTGGCCTCCCAAAGTGCTGAGATTACAGGCATGAGGCACCATGCCTGGGCGCAAATCTCATTCACTACCTCGTATTTCAGGTGGTTATGTACACATCTTGGCCTTAGGACTTTCAAAACTAAGTGTATGGTGGTTGACTTTGTATGTGTGCCTCTGCAGCACAGTGGATTTCCATCTTTTTGCGTACTAGACTTTGGGAGGCTCTCTTGAAAGGTTCGCCTGGACCTATGTTGTCTTCCTCCCATTGCTATATTGTTGTTTGATGCAGTGCCTCACCTGTCAGCCTGTGTTCCATTAGAAATTCATAACACAACACTCTCCAATTTTTCTGTAAACACATGTTTCCTTAGCCCCTACTTGCTGTTAGAACATTCTTCTTACCTCCCACAGTAACATTTATCTCGCTGAATACAACTCACAAGATGTGCAACAGTCATCATTCTGTCTATCAGGCATCACTTACATGTATGGGACTCAGCGGGGACAAAATGAATGCAGCACACCTGTGAAGAGCTTGCAGGATTCCAGAATACCATAGCTACAGCATCCAGGAGCTGCTACCAACTTATACATAATAGGCGCGGAACACATTTTTGTAGAATCAATTTACCTAAGTTTATGAATCTATTTATGTTTTCAATATATACTCCTCAGGAACAATTCCATGGTTTTTCTACTTGTTGGATGAATCATTTTATTTATGTATTCTTTTAAGTGGAAAGAGGATATCCCCCTTGTTACAGTGACTTTATTTACCCTGGGATTTGTCTTCTGAGGTCCATATGCTCCAGCTACTTGAAGACAGAATGTCCACTTTTTTTCTTTTGAAAAGGTCTCATTCTGTTGCCCAGGCTGGAATGTAATGGTGCGATCTCTGCTCACTGCAACCTCCACCTCCCGAGCTCAGCGACCCTCCTACCTCAGCCTCCTGAGTAGCTAGGACTACAGGTGTGCACCACCACATCCTGCAAATTTTTTTTTTTTTTTGTATTTTTGGTAAAGACAGGATTTCACCATGTTGCCTAGCTGGTCTTGAACTCCTGAGCTCAAGCAATCCACCTGCTTCAGCCTCCCAAATTGCTGGGATTATAGAAATGAGTCACTGTGCCTGGCCAGAATTTCTACTTGTTAGTGTGTGAGCCGGTCTTAGGTGGTTTTACTTTTGGATTTCATCCTCAACCTTTTACAGCTCTGTCCTGTATCACAGGACTGGTCCCTGGAGGGTGCATTTCCCCGTTGGTGAAATTCTGGCAGAGTTCAGTCAGTGGGAAATTGGAAGGAAGATAAAGGATGAAGCCAGGGTGGGGACATTGGGGACCCTCCATGGCTCATATTGAGGCCTGCTGTGGCTCCAGCTGCTGCCCGTCAACTCCCCCTGCCTCCCCAGCCTCCCAGAAGACCACCTCCTCCTTCCTACTACTGCCAATCTCCAGGTTGCCTCACCATTTCCTGGGAGATTCTTAGCACTTCCTGCATAACCAGTTTCTTGTATGCAATTTCTCTCTGCTTAAAAATTCAGAATGGGTTATTTTTCTGGTTGGACTCTTGATTGGTGCAGTTTGTCTGAACCACTTGTACCGGCACGAGGATGCAAAGATAACAAATTATGTGATTCCACTGATCCTACAGATTGAGCAGAGTAGTGTTAATCCCCTCTAAAGCTTAAGACTAGTCCCATTTCTCCCACCCACTGATGTGGAAAGGTGACCCAAACTGCTGGTGACCGTAATCAGTGTTATTACCAGCCATGTGACCTTGGACAATTAATCGTTGGGTCTGCATTTTCTTGTCTGTGAAATAAAGAATATAAAAACACCTACCTACCATTGTGAGGATTAAATGAATGAATACATACAAAGTGCTTAAAACACTGGCACATAGTGAGCTCTGTGTAAGTGTTAGCTATAATTATTATTTAACCACAAAGAGTGCATTATCTTTTCTTGCCTACTAGTTTGATTCTGAAAATAGTGAAGGAAAAGCTAACTTTTTTTAGGGTTATCATGACTTAATTAGATTTGTAATTTGTCTTCACGAGTCAGCCAAAGACAAATGGAACCTATTAACTTCGTAAAATTCGATATTTGGCTCTCAGCTTTATCATTGGCAATATTGTAAGAGTTAACCACATGAAGTTGTTATTGCATTTGGAAAATGGTGGGAAGCATTATGTTTCCTATGAAATTCTCCCTTTTGAATGATTTCCTTTAGAAATTCAGCCCCTAAAAGCCATGTTTTTTTTAGAGACATCTTAAAGGTTTCTTCTTTCTCATCATGGTAACTTTGTACATGGTCACGAATCCCTCTTTGCTTTGGTTGCCAGGGATCTCAGAACTAAATGTGAAGTGTAATTACAATATCTGTGCTGGCCCCTCCTTTTTTTGCACATTTATGTTTCTACTGTCATATGGCCTTAATTTTCTAATTCAAAATTTATTTTTTGTTTGATTCCCTGTTTATATTTTGCCATTTATATTCATGTTGTAAGTTATGGCATACTTCTTTGTGGAAGAAGATGTAATATAAATAAATAACACTGAATTTGTAGAGTTTTTAGAATGGGTTGTGAATTTTCCATCAATAAGTTATTCTGTCATCAAATTCCTTTTGGAATATACAGTCATTTCCTGCATAACAATTTTCAGAGAGCTAGGTGATAGTGGGCCCATATGATTATATGATGGTGGTTCCATAAGCTTATAATACAATATTTTTACTGTATCTTTTCTGTAATTAGATAGCTACAAATTTTCAAATTTACATACTTTACAAATAGCATTGCCTACAGTATTCAGTACAATAATATGCTGAATAGGTTTGTAGCCTAGGAGCAATAAACTCTACCATATAGCTTAGATGTGTAGTAGGCGGTATCACCTAGGTTTGTGTAAGTACACTCTATGATGTTTGCACAATGATGAAATCACCTAAAGACACATTTCTCAGAACTTATCCCTGTTGTTAAGCAATGCATGATTGTAATCTCAATGTAAAAAATAACATTCTTAGATAGTTATATTTTCTCATCATGGCTTGTATTGGGAAGTCCAAGTGGTTTGGTCACATGCCTCAGTCATTTTTATGTCAGAATATAACTTATTATATAATTATATAACAAATACAATTATATAGTTTATTCTTAAATAAAATAGTTATTGTTATTTGGAAAAGTGGTTTTGTGGTCAAGTAAGTTTGGGAAATACCTAGTGAGCTTCATTGCTTCAAGATTTTTCAGGGCAGGAGTCATGGCTCACACCTGTAATCCCAGCATTTTGGGAGGCCAAGGTGCATGGATCACCTGAGGTCAGGAGTTCAAGACCAGCCTGGCCCAAATGGCGAAACCCCATCTCTACTGGACCTGGGAGGCAGAGGCTGCAGTGAGCTGAGACTACTCTGCTGCACTCCAGCCTGGGCGACAGAGTGAGATTCCATCTCAAAAAAAAAAAAAAAAAAAAAAAAAAAAAAAACCCAAAAACAAACAAAAAGCTACAAAGAAAAAGAAAAAAAGATTTTTCGGAGCCTTTAATTTGTTCAGGTAGACAGTCAGCCCTATGTATCCTTTGGTTCTGCATCTGCTGATTCAACCAACTGCTGATAAAAAATATTTGGGAAAGAAACCCCAAACCCAAACCAATTAAAAACAGATACAAAAAAAAAGAAAATAGAATTTTAAAAGACAGCATGATGACTATGTGGCATTTACATTGTATTAGGTATTATAAGTAATTTAGAGATGATTTCAAGTATGCAGGAAGATGTGCATAGGTTAAATGCAAACACTATGCTATTTTATATGAGGGACTTGAGCATCGGCAAATTTTGGTATTTATGTGTGTCCGAGAATCCATCCATCTGTGGATACTGCAGGACACCTGTATTTTGATTCTCTAGAAGGAAGCAATATAAAGTGGCAGTTTTCCCCAACTTAATATGACCAAGGCACTTCCCTCATATCCCCACAATTTTTTTCTCTCCAATTTTTTATTTCTTAACTGAAACTCCAGTTAATATTTTAAGGGACTAGGGTTCTCCAGCTAATTTTCCATAGATTAGGTTCTGCCTACATTGGCAAGTGCCACTTTTTCAATAAGTCCATAAGAAAAAAATGAAAGGGCTCTTTACCATTAATTAACAGCAGTCCTTAGAATCAGAAATCTTGAAGATACCTTGATATTGGGAAAAAATCTTATTGTAATAACAAATGAAGATTATTTGGAAGCAAACGTACATTTTTAGTGCTGGGCCTTCACTGTTTTTGCTTAAAGTCTACTAGTCTGGGCAGAAACATAAAAGCAATGACTATGTCATTAATGTGACATTTAAGCTGTCAATTTCATGGATCCACAGTTTAGCTTTAGACAGAGTCAAATTAAAAATGAGTCTAAGAAAAGAGTCAAAGAGATCAAACTGTGAATAGAAGAATTTTTTAAATGACATGCTTGGGAAATGAAAGTAATTACTTTTGAGCACTTATATATATATATATATTTCTCAAACACAAAGCATTATTTTATTAAGATTGACAATGCTAATCTATAATTAAAGCAGTTCAGAAAGACATTTTAACAGAGATTTACTTTTTCTTAAAGTGAAACAAAATGGATACTGCTAAGTGGAACCATCTAATAATAAAGCATTCTGGCTGCCTGCCTTCGGTTCCAGAGAGCACAGTGGGGCTGGCTCCAGAATTTTAGATTCCTTTTTCTATATGGACACTTATTCCCAGAGAGTCAATACCTTTTTCCAGCTCAGTTTTCCTATCATAATCAGAATCAAAACAGTTAAAATTTATTTCACACTTAACATTTACCAAATGTGTGCATATGTGTCATCTTGTTGTTGTAACAAGATGGATCAGGAAACTGTTAATAGAGATGATTATGCCTGCTGGTTAGGATTTCAAGCCAAGGAGTCAGACAGACCTGGGTTTAAAGCCAGTGCCACCATTAACCTAACTTTGGGCAGGTCACCTAATCACTCCAAGTCTCAGTTTCCACTTCTATAAAATGGGAGTAATAATATAATCTAATTTATAAAGTCTTTGTAGGATTAAATGAGATAATCCAAAGTGCTTGGTGCATAGTAAATGTTCAATAAACATGTAACTATTGTTATTATTATTTTAAACTATAGAAAAATTTACTAAACAAATTGTAGTATTAATTATATTTATCCGCTGCAACATTAAGAAAAAAATAAAACCTGATAATCATTTTTGGAATATGGCTGGTTGCAGTGGCTCATGCCTATAATCCCAGCACTTTGGGAGGCAGAGGCAGGAGAGTAGCTTGAGCCTAGGAGTTCAAGACCACCCTGGAAAACATAGTGAGACACTGTCTCTACAAAAATTTTAAAAACAAAGACAAAAACTGTTCTGGACATGGTGGTGCATGCCTGTAGTTCCAGCTACTTGGGAGGCTGAAGCTAGGAGATTGTTTGAGTCCAGGAGTTGAGACTACAAGTGAGACTACAGTGACCTAAGATTACACCACTGCACTCCAGCTTGGGCAACAGTGAAACCTCATCTCTTAACAATCAGTTTTTTTGTTTGTTTGTTTGGTTGGTTGGTTGGTTTTTTTGAACATGGTATCAAATACAAAAAGGAAATGTTTGTGGAAATAGAAATAACAATGAACAGAGGCAATAGTCTAACATTTATAAAAGTAGAAACATGGCAAACGATTAGAGCAGTTTGAAGTTAAATTGTAAATAAGTTAGTTGATAACTAATACCATACATTATTTAATGAATTTAGAAGACAATTCGATTCAAGAAGGATGACTTGGCTGGGCGCAGTGGCTCATGCCTGTAATCCCAGCATTTTGGGAGCCTAAGGCAGGTGGATCACCTGAGGTCGGGAGTTCAAGACCAGCCTGACCAACATGGAGAAACCCTGTCTCTATTAGAAATACAAAATTAGCTGGGCGCGGTTGCACATGCCTGTAACCCCAGCTACTTGGGAGGCTGAGGCAGGAGAAATGCTTGAACCTGGGAGGCGGAGGTTGCAGTGAGCCAAGATCATGCCATTGCACTTCAGCCTGGGCAAGAAGAGTGAAACTCCGTCTCAAAAAAAAAAAACAAAAAACAAAGAATGACTTGTTCAAGGTTGCAGAAACAGGAAGAGCTAGGATGTGAACTCTGATCTCCTTATTCCCAGTGAGGAAATCTTAGTGCTAAGCTGGGGGACAGCTGCCTGCCTGATAAGCATGCTGCTGACCCTGCCTAACAAGGTCCTGGCATGAGTTCTACCATGACATCAGGACAGAGAGTGTGGGGCTGGCCACAGTGCAGGAATGTCAGAATTGGACAGATAGAGTGCAAATCCAAATGGTGTCACTTTTTAGCTCTGTGAGATTGGGATAATAATTCAGGATCATTGTAAAATTTAATGAGATGGTGCTTGCAAAGTGATTGGGTAGATTGGTTATTGTTGAGAAGTCCTGTGTGGGGTAGGGGGCACCTCTTCTGTATCAATCTAGACAGAACAGATTTGGAATGGCCCCAGTCCTCACCCCATAGGGTGGAGACTTAGACGCAATGGATTTTATTCTCTCTACCCAGATATAAAGAAGGAAATAGAAAAGCTTTCTCATCCCCATTATTTTTTAACAACCTTGTTTATAAACTTTATCTGCATAATCCAAAATAAAATATTAAAGCTCTTTAATAGGCTCTTAGAAGTACCATTTTGGCAAGCTCTTCTGAACATGTTTACTGCATCTTAGGTTTGTAGTTACAGTAAGTCAATATTGTACTTTTAGATATAATTTGAAGTTTACACTTTAATATTAGATACATAAAAGAACATCAGAAAATGACATATTCAAATAATGCCCCATCAACATTTGATATTAACTACCATCGATTGGGAGTAACATAAGCCTTTAGGTGTTACAAAAACATCTTGAATTTTGTAAGCTGAGGAACACTGAGGGCAAGGAGCAGAGCAGGAAGGGGAGAAGAGGAC
This sequence comes from Aotus nancymaae, assembly GCF_030222135.1. Taxonomy (NCBI): domain Eukaryota; kingdom Metazoa; phylum Chordata; class Mammalia; order Primates; family Aotidae; genus Aotus; species Aotus nancymaae. The sequence goes on along the minus strand of NW_026988431.1, from coordinate 53,007,915 downwards.
TGTGGGAATTATGAGCCAAGCCTGAGGAAGGATTCAGGACAGGAAAAGACACTGACAACTGTGGTTGTTGTAATGTAAAGTATGCACCACAGATCTTACAGTCTAATATTAGAATAGGTGTAAGCATCTGAACACACGTACATATAAAATTGAGTAGATGATTTAATTATCATGGCTTGCTGGCAATATCCATGTTTCCCTGCCTCTTGTCCCTGCTCTTTTCCCCTGGTATAAGTTACAGCCATCTCATATACATCTCATCTCACTTGCTCTTACAATGTAACCTTAATATGCCTCAACAGAGCTGGAGTTTATGCTCCCTCTCATTGAATCAAAAGGATGCAGCAGAAGTGACTCCAGCTGGCAATATGGCTTCCACCTGGATCTCTTTCAGGACAGCTGCCCTTGGAACCATGTTGTGAGGAAGCTCGGGCCACATGGTGAGGCTTCATGTGGATGTTCCAGTTGACAGCTCCAGCTGGGCCCCCAGCCAGTCACCAGCACCAGTCACCTGATTGTGAATGAATGAGCCTTTAGAGGATTCCTGCCCCCTCCCTTTGATTCTTTCAGCCAATGCCGTAGACATTGAGTAGAGCCAAGCCAGCCTTGCTATGCCCCATTTGAACTCCTGACCCATAGGAACTGTGGGAAATTATAAATGATTTTGTTGCTTTTAAAGCCCCTAAGTTTTGGGGTGATTTACTACACAACCATAGTAATCCAGAGCAAATTCTTCTCCCAGTTATTTCTGAGACTCCCTGGGGCCATCACAAATACATCTCATAAATGATGTCCTCATGCTGTTCAGCTTTGTTTCCTGTGGGATGGACATTGCTCAAGAGGCCATGCAAAGTGCAATGCATGCAAGGGTGACTGGGATGATTAGAACTAGGGCAGGCTTGTTTGGGAAACTTCCTGTGTAGCTGGAGAATTTCGTACATAAGTGTCTGTCTTTTGCATATATAGTCAGTTGCATGCTGGGTATGGAGTTGGGAGATTCAGCTCCAGGGGAAGGATGGTGGAGTTCCATTTAGGGGTACAAACAGCAGGCAACATGACCCTTTCAAGTGGTGCCCATTCAGTTATAGGCTCTCAGCCTGCATACCCACAGTCACCATCTTTTCAGGGACCCTAGAGATTGTGGTTTGGGATGCAGGAGTCAGGAGATCTTGTATATACTTTGGCCACTGGGAAATGTCTGCTTCTGTACTGGACTGGTTCAGGGGAAGAATACTTAGAACTGTGTTTGGCTGCAAGTAACAGAAAACCTGAAGAAACGGAGACTTAAACAAATAAGAGCTTTTGTTTTTTTTCTCATGTAAAAGAACTACAGAGGAAGGCAGCAGGGAGCTGGTATATGGTTCTATGACGTCATCTTGTTGCCTCATGGTTACAATATATCAACTCCCTTTCCAGACATCACATTTGAGCTCTAGGCAGCAGGAAAGAAAAGGCAAAATATAAAAAGATATATGCCATTTTTTTCTAAAGTGGGCTGGGTGTGGTAGCTCACGCCTGTAATCCCAGTACTTTGGGAGGCTGAGGCAGGCAGATCATCTGAGGTCAGGAGTTCGAGACCAGCCTGATCAACATGGAGAAACCCCGTCTCTACTAAAAATACAAAATTAGCCGGGCATGGTGGCACATGCCTGTAATCCCAACTACTTGGGAGGCTGAGGCAGGACAATCACTTGAACCCGGGAGGCAGAGGTTGCAGTGAGCCAAGATCATGCCATTGCACTCCAGCCTGGGCAACAAGAGCAAAACTCCATCTCAAAATAAAAAAAAGTGTATTCTCACTCTGGCCATCATTGCCTTAATGAGCTTTCCCAGAAGCTCTACCTAAACAATTCTGTCTATACCATACTGGCTAGGATGAGTCATGTGCCCACTCCTAGTTGCAAGGAATCTAGGATATATAGTTTAGTAGATGGGCACATTCTGCCCAAACCAAACAACAGAGCTTCTGTTAAAAAACAAGTCATGGAGTTTGGACCATTCTGAGAGTGGTTCCTGATTTTGGCAAGGGGGACTGATTTTAGCGAGGCCACATGGTATGTCATTAATAGAAAAAGCATGGGTTTGAAATCAGAAAGAAAAAGACCAATTACTGTTGTGTGATATTGAGTAAAAGACTCACTTCCTTTGTGCCTCATTTCCCCCAATTGGAAAGGTTACATTGCATTACATTTAAAAAAATACACACAAGATGTCCAGCACAGCAGATGGACATAGGACACTTGTAAGACAATTAGTTCCTCTTTTGTACAAAGGATCACTAAAGGATCTTAGCTAGGACCTTCAGAGTCCAGACTCTGAAGTTTTCGACTCTCCGAAGTTCCCTAGACCCTTTTGCACAAGCAAGAAGTAAACTTTCCATCCATGTCCTCAGTCAGAATGAGGGCCCCAGGGAATGTAAGAACCCCTTAATGCCAGGAGAGACAAATGGAACTCCTGCTGCAGGTTTGCAGACTTTGGGGACACTGACCTCTCTGAAACCCTTCTCCTGAAGAAGTCTAGGCACTGTGTAGGAGTATTGGGGGTGCCTAATAAACAGCTCTGTATGAAGAAGTGATTAACTCAGATGGTTAGCATCTCTCTGTAGTCATAAGATAATGGGTTTTATGAAATACAGGGTAAGAGATTTCAATTGGTAATAGTCTTAAAGGCCTTGATGACTTAATATGAAATGAAATAAGTTGACACTGTGATATGATTAGATGGGTGCTTAAGGATGAGGAGAGAAAGGGAGAGAGGAACAGAGACCATTATAGTTGGCATTTGCCAGGCTAGGCACATGTGTGCTCAGAGCTATGGCTGTGGAATTATTTAGTTAAGGTAATGCTAATTGCTAGAACAGATAGACTCTCCAAAATCTCAGTGGATTTGTACAACAGTTTAGTTCTTACTCTTGTAAAGTTCAAAAAGATCCAGACTGGGGCCGTTCTCCTCCAAGTGATTTGGAAACCCAAGCACCTCTCATCTCCTGGGTCCTTCATCATCAATTTATCTATTCATCTGCCCAAAGCCAATGGCAGGGCAAGAACATGGAGGATCCTGCATGGGTGGTTTTGTGGGCCAGTCCTAGAAGTAATGCTCATTTATTGACTAGAAAGCAGTCACATGGTACCATTTCTTTCTGCATGAAAGGCTGGGAAATACAATCCAGCTGTGTACTCAGTAGGGTTGAAGAAACGGGTTTAGTGCACATCTAGCTGATGTCTAGCATGACAATGAGAAAAAAGGCCAGGTCAGAATTGTAGCCTTTGAATAACAAAACCTTAGGGCCAAAATAGAATTTTAAAGTCATTTGGTTCATTCCCTTTACTTTGAATTTAGTTCCATTTCAAATAAAGGCAACAAGCTTTGCAGACACTGTCCTAGGGTTTGTGGGCACCCCAGAGAGGAGCTCCATCCTGCCTCATCCCTGCCTTCCCTCTGAGGAAGACAATGTCACATGGGATGGGGCAGAGCAGGGGCCAGACGTGTGTGATGTGATGAAATGTAAGGTGCACCAGAGGATTACTGAATGACAGGGGACCTTTCAGAGGTGTTTCATTTAAATGCTAGTGGAATATCTAAGTGTGAAAAGGGTACTGTAACGCTGGGAACAATCCGTAAACATTAGCTTTAACCAAGTGGTTCTTGAAGTGTGATTCCTGGACCAGCCGCATTGGGGCTCATCTGGCAACTTGTTGGAATTGCAAATTCTCGGGCCTACCCCAGATCTACTGAATGAGAAACTCCAGGGTAGAGCCCACCAATTTGTGTTTTAGTAAGCCTTCCGGGTATTCTAATCTATGAAGTTTGCAAAACTGCCTCAGAGTACATAAGCTCTGCAGATTTTTTTTTTTTTTAGATGTTCAGGCCTTTGAGACATCCTAAACTATAAAGGTTTTTCCTGTTCTTCTCATGTTTATTCCAATGTTGTAACATTATTTTATCATCAAATATCAATAATATCTGAAACCTAAAGATACTATATAAAGCTATATAGGTTATATTTTCAACAGTTATCCAAACTGTTATTTATCATTAGTATAATATTCTTTGGGGCATAAGGCCATTTTGATCTAAAGGCCAGTTAGTGCTTAATTGCCTTGTTGGTCCTTAATGGTGTTGTACACTTGCTATCTCATTTTGGAACTGAAGTTTTTATAAGTCATGGCTCATAGATTCCTCACTGTGCTCAATAGCAGTGATACCAGGGAAACAACCAACCATCCATCACCATCCAATCTCTGAGGGCAAAGGGCCCATTTCTCCACTGGGTTTCACTGCATATCATACCTTGCCCCATATTTCTTGCCACAGTGGGTATCAGAAATTGGTGACATGAGGGGTGATGAGGCTTCAGGCGCTGGTGCTAACAGTGATACAGGATTAGGAGAAGTGGCAGCTCTTCTGAGAGGCAAGAAGGTGCTGAGAAGTGTTGACGATTTTGTTTCTAAATCTCAGTTCTGCCACCACTGACTCTATGAGACCATTTTGACTTTCATTTTTATAGCAAGAAAGACCTGGGTTTGGTCTGTGGGTTTTAACTTCTTTGGAGCCATGGTCCCCTTCAGATTCTATGGAAACTGGGACTACTCTCCCCAGAATATGTACATGTGCATATATACCCCCAGTCCATAGCCCTGGAGCAGATAGATGGTCTCTATGAGCCATTCCAGCCCTGACCTCATTGAAAGTTCTCATGCGTCTATGAAGCACTATGGAAAGGAAAAGTTCATTACTCACATTCTGGAAATAAATGTTGCCATCATCCTTCATGACCCTGTGGGTGCATAAGTCTCATGCTGTAAAGAACACCTTTAATCTAGTTTAATCTAGTTAATCTAGTTAATGAAGTAACTCTGATTTGTAATGCTGGTCTCAAGGTAGGGAATTGGGCAATTCATTCCCAGCCTTCAGGTAGGAAAAAGGCAGAGTCCACACTTTTTTTACAAAGTAGAAATAAAAGTTTTACATTTTCTTTAAGTTTTCATTTTTTATTTTTAACAGTGTTAGGAAGCAGCCAATCATAACTCAAGCTGTTTGGTAGTAATTATTCTCCATCTGCTAATTTCTAGGCAGGAAAAATATGATTAAAATGAGTTTCTGCACAGCTGTTGATTAGGCATAATGGCAAAGTCATCATCATAAAACTAATAATCAGAGCAGAGCTAACATTTGGAAAGTTATTGTTGAGTAACCAGAAGGCTCTAAAAGCCAAAAACAATGTCCAACTAACGAGAAAATTACCACTGCCCCCACATACTTTCTTGTCTACACTTAAACATCCATTAAACATAGCAAACTAAAACCAGTTAATTACATCAATTCGAGGTCAACTTTCAACAACTCAAACCTCCATGATAAGCAAACCACAATATTGAAAGCTTTTTTGAAAAATCAATAAACAAACAGCCATCATTCTAGGAAAAGCTGCAACGCAGTTAACAACACATCAATAAATTCTAAACAAGCCTTGTACTTAGATTAGCTCGAACCCCCTGTTGCCTCCCCCTGCCCTGGATATGCATCCATTGCACTCAGGCCAGAGTGCCTGTGGCCCAGGGATACTGCAGTTGGACAGCTGTTGGAGGTCTCCACTGAGAAGGTCTTTGCAATTGTAAAGCTCCCACCGGAAAACAGAGATTAATGAGCTCACAAATGGAACAGCATGTAATTTCAGATCTTGGTGATGATAACAAGGAGCTCTTTAGGATCCTCCTTGCTTGATAATAGAATCACTTTCTTACGTTTGTCATCTAGAAGTCTAAAGTCAGTGGCAGTAATGGAAAGTTGGGCTAATGTGGAGGTATTTCAAATAGAGCAAGAGCGAACGGGATTCTTAGCTTGTCACTCATTGTGATCCTGATTGAAGACCACTGGACAAGGTCTGTTAGGACTCTAACCACAAGCCATTGGAAATCTCTGGGGAGCCACAGGTGAGTGAAGATGAATGTATACTAGCGGCGTGTGGTAAGATGCCCAACGGCAAAGACAGTTGCAACCCAGGGGCGTATGTGTTTGGAGTATTAGCATCCTTTGTTGTTCTCTCTCTACGCTTGCCTTCTCTTACTTTTTTCCTTCTTTTTATGCATTTAAATTTTTTAGAACTCTCTTCTACTATCCTGGCTGGAAGCACTGGATTCCCTCTATCAAATAAACTAAAATGTTTTCCAGGATGTGAGGTCAATCTAGGCAAACTCTCAACATAACCATCCCTACATTCCAATATCCCTCTTTTTTATTTTTCCTTTAAAAATAAATGTGCATTTTTTTTCTCAAAAACAACTGGGCTCCATACTCCAGGAAGCCACTGTTCTAAGACCATCCAGATACTTTGACACATAATTTTATATATTAATAGAAAAAGAAGGTTGAATATGGATTGCAAAATCATCAGTCTCCTTTCCCATCATAAGGATGTGACAACTCATTAATATCAATTCCTCAACAAATAGCAGTCTTCTCATGTGGGTAAAACTCCATAATGTTAAAGTCATTGCTCTGCAAAGACATTCTTATAAGATTCCACTTCCAGGAAAACTCCAGATTTCTAGTGCTATGAGTGTTGGTCATTTTGACAAGGTAAGAGGGATGATCAAATATTTGAAACTTGCATTGAGGATTAAGGAGTTATCTACCTTTTTTCTTGGGATTTCTTTGAGAAAAGGAAGAAAATGGAGAGGCTCTAACTGTGAGGAGTTGGAGGACAAATACTTGACTGAGAGAAGCGTGAACAAAAGGGAAAAAATGATGAGAATTATGGCAGGGCACTGAATTCGCAGGGAAGGAGTTCTCTTGAATGATATTGTTCAGTGGTTGTCCTCAACTCTGCACACAAAGCTGTAGGTCTTGTTGCCTACTTTCTGGGTTACAATTGAAGGCAAGAACTCTAGTTCCCCAGGACTAGAATGGGCCCCTCCTACGCCTGGTTCTAGGAGGATGATGCACAATTCCTACTCACACCCTCTTTGGAGAGGGCTCTGCTTCCCTGCTTGGGATGAGATTCCTGGCAGTGTGCCAGGAGGTATTCCTGAAGAATTTCATGAGGTGTAAACTAAAGACAAGTTTCAATTCTTGTAGTTTTTTCTCATCCCCTTATGCTCTCATTCTCATATTTTAGAATATCTCTATCAATGGCATGGTATAGAATGGATTGAAGTAGAATAAGAAAAAGTTGCAATAATCTTGAGACGTTAAGATTAGTGTTTCTACTACAAGTCTTGTAGAATCACTGGAAGATTTGAAGTGCCAAAGGATATCCAGAGACCTCAGAACCACTTACTTAATCTTTGCTTTTCTTGTTATATTTCAGGATCTGGGTGGTCTCATTTTGACTTTATCGAATTACTCAAATTTTACCTGCTGTAGCCCAAATTAGACTTTGCTTCTCCTTCTCTTGCCATCATGAGGAAAAGAGTGGGAATGGGTGATGCAGAAGTTTAGGTGTATTAGTCCATTCTCACATTGCTATAAAGGACTACCTGCAAGGCGGGCGGATCACTTGAGGTCAGGTGTTTGAGACCAGCCTGGCCAACATGGCAAGACCACATCTCTACTGAAAATACAAAAAAATTAGCTGGACATGGTGGTGGGCACCTGTAATCCCAGCTACTCAAGAGGCTGAGACATGAGAATTGCTTGAACTGGGGGGGTGGGCAGAGGTTGCAGTGAGATAAGATCATGCCACTGCACTCCAGCCTAAGCAACAGAGCAAGATTCTATCTCAAAAAATAAAGAAAAGGACAAAAGAATCTGAGACTGGGTAATTTATAAAGAAAAGAGATTGAATTGACTCACAATTTCACAGGCTATACAAGAAGCAGGCTGGGGAGGCCTCAGAAAACTTACAATCACGGTGGAAGGAAAAGAGGAAGGAATCACATCTTACATGGCAGGAACATGAAGAAGAGAACAAAGGGGGAATTGCTGCACAGTTTTAAGCAACCAGATCTCGTGAGAACTCACTCACTATCATGAGAACAGCAAGGGGGATGTCCGCCCCAGATGTGGTTAGTCTGTGTCGCCACCAAATCTCATCTTGAATCATAGCTCCCTAATCCCCATGTGTTGTAGGAGGGACCCAGTGGGAGGTAATTGAATCATGGGGGTGGTTCCCCCATACTGTTCTCATGGTAGTGAATAACTCTCATGAGATCTGATGATTTTATAAATGGAAACCCCTTTCACTTAGCTGTCATTCTCTCTCTTGCCTGCTGCCATGGAATACATTTCTTTCACCTTCCACCATGATTGTGAGGCCTCCCCAGCCACGGGGAGTTGTGAATCCATTAAACCTCTTTTTCTTCATAATTTACCCAGTCTCAGGTATGTCTCTTTAAGCAGCGTGAAACTGAACTAATACAGCCCCCATGATTCAGTTGCCTCCTCCCAGGAGCCTCCTCCAATATTGAGGATTACAATTTGACATGAGATTTGGGTGGGACACAGGAGCACACCATATCATTAGCGGAGAAATTGGAGGAACTTACTTTGATCTAGTGTGAGAAGATAACTCCACACCATTCTCTGCAAGAGTTGGCATATACAATTAAGGCAGATTGATAGACTGATCAGATCTTATAACATAGGGCAAGGAGGCCATTATATCATTCATCACAAGCCTGCAGGCAAGTCATGGTCATGGCTGGCCTAGGGAGGAGAAAAGGAAAAAAGGAAGCAAGTCATGATGGCTTAATACCTGCTCCTCTTTCTCAGCCTTCCACACCCTGACCTCTGCTGTTATTCTCAGCTGATGATCTCATTTTCCACCTTTTTAGGAAAACAGAAGCCAGATGTACAAGTCTACTGACATAGGGCCTCTCTTCCGTGCTGTACCAAAGACCAACCCTCCACCTTCTCAAGGACCTTGTCCCTTTGTTTCTCCTCTCACTTCTGAATCTTCAGCATCCTCCTCTTTACTCAATTACTGTCATCACTAGGTAGACATATCCTTAGAAACACAGAATAACCCCCTCCACCCGTAAGTCTCTACTAATGCTTTCCCATTTCTCTCTTTTTAATGCCAGCATCAAGATATGGGTAGGAATGGCAGTAGGGTAATCCAGAGAAGGTAACAAGGGAAGAAAACATAACTATAATGAGAACAGGTTAGATTTCCCCTGCAAAGGAAGGGGGAGTGGTGGTGGGTACTTGTAGGTGAGCGTGAGCAAAGTGTGAGGATGAGCATTCATTCTAACAAGCTTAGTGAGCAACTACTCTCTGCCAGATACTCTGCCAAGTGCAGAGAATGTAAGGATGGCTAGCATTTTGTCTCATCCCTTGAGTGCAGAAGTGTGAGCCTAGAAAAGAGAGGAAGAGGAGAGGAAGAAGGAAGGAAGTCAAGGTAGCAAGAGAAGCTAACTGCCCCCATCCATAATCTCACCTCCATCTCAGTAACACAGACTCTTGGGGCTACCTAGAAATGATGGCTAGGATCATGGTCTGTAAGGTAACATCTTTAGAAAGCTCCTGAATGGCTTGAGCTTGGGAGGTTGAGGCTGCAGTGACCTGTGATTGTGCCACTGCACTCCAGCCTGGGTGACAGAGCAAAAACCCTGTCGCAAAAATAAAAATAAAGTAGAAAGCCCCTGAGATTTATTGAGCCCTTGTTCTGCACAACTCTGCTTTCAGCTTCCTATCCTTGTACTCTTGAGCACGCAAGGCCTTTTACTCAGCCCAGGAGCGGTAGCAGTAGGGCTGGGGTCAGGATGATAGTTGAGTATTAGTCCAGTTTTCCAAGAGCCATAACCTTAACCTAGTAGCTAGGCTCCAGATGTTTCTGTCAATGCACAGGCCTTTTGGGGAGCCTCCTGTAGACTCAAAAACATAACTCTCCTGGTTTTTGTGTCAATATGCTTTAGTTTTCTTTGTTTAGTTTTTTGTTTTTGAGACAGAGCCTCATTGTGCCACAAAAGCTGGAGTGCAGTGGTGTGATCTCGGCTCACTGCAACCTCGGGCTCCCGGGTTCAAGTGATTCTCTTGTCATAGCCTCCTAAGTAGCTGGGACTACAGGCACATGCCACCACACTCGGCTAATTTTTGTGTTTTAAGTAGAGATGGGGTTTCACCATATTGGTCAGGCTGGTCTCGAACTCCTGATCTCAGGAGATCCACCCGCCTAGGCTCCCAAGGTGCTGGGATTACAGATGTGAGCCACCTCGCCTGGTCAATATGCTTTAGTTATAATGGTCACTTTTAAACTAAGAAAATTGTTTCTCACTCTGTGTTCGTGTTGTAAGATTGAGGTGACCTTGCGAAGGTGAAACAGTTCTTCTTAACACCTTTCGTGTTCTGTATTATTTAAAGATAGTGCTGGGCTGCATGCAAGAGGAGTGGCAATAACAGTGGCTGAAATAAGTAGGGAGGTTATTTATCTCATGCATCAGAGAATTCCAAGGTAGGCATTAGGGCAGATACTGCAGGTCATGGTGACCCCAAAGATCCAGGTCCCTTCTTTCTTCTTGCTCTACCATCTTCAGATTAGTGTTTGGCACTTGTCTGCTTGCTTGTAATACAGCAGCTGAGGCTCCAGGCATGGCATCTATATTACAGACAGGAAGAAAAAAGAGGGTACAAGGTAGGAGGCTAAAGTGCCCACCAGCCAAGTCAGTCTCCTCTAAAAAGCTTTCCTGGGATCTCTACCCAGTGAATTCCACTCACATCTCACTGGTCAGAACTGGGGCACATGAGCCTCTTAATGTAAGGGAATCTGGGGCGGTATTTTAGTTTTCTAGCCTTTTTATGTGATGAAGACAAGGGAAAATTGGACAGTGGATGGCTTTTGGGTAGCTCACAGTGTGTGTCACACACCCCATGGAGCTTTCTCCCTGAAGCAGGAGTTTTCAGCCTGAATATCCATTAGTATCCCTGTGGGCTTTTAAAATTAAAGTCCAGGAGCCCTCAGACCAATGAAATTAGAATCCACAGGTGGAACATAAGGTCAGTAATTTTATTTTTTTAGAGACAGAGTCTTACTCTGTTGCTCAGAATGGAAGGCAGGGTGTAATCATAGTTCACTGTAACGCAGGCCTCCTGGCTCAAGTCCTCCTGCCTCAGCTTACAAGTACCTGGAACTACAAGTGCATACCATCATGCCTGGCTAATTTTAAAGTTTTCTGTAGAGATGGAGGACTTACTATGTTACTAGGCTGGTCTTGAACTCCTGGTCTCACAGAATCCTTCTGCCCCAGCCTCCCAAAGTGCTGGGATGACAGGCGTGAGCCACTGTGCCTGGGAAACATCAGTAATGGTTTAAGATCCTCAGGTGATTCCAATGTGTAGCCAAGATCTGAAGCCATTATTCTGCAGGCTGCCCTGAGTGTTAATTTTAATCTTATTCTCATTAGGAACAAGTGACAGACTGTAAAATGTTAGAGGTTGGGCAGGACCTTCATGATCATAGAACAAAATTTGCTCAACGTTAAATTTGTAGTCAATGAAGTATTTGGGATGGGATAGCCAGATCCTCCACCCCACCCCTGCAAATAATAACAGCCCCTGCTCAAGTTTCCTATTATATCCAGTCAAATACAATGTGAAATAAGTGGCTGTTTGGAAGAATTAAACTTTGATCCAATTAGTACTGAAGGTTGAGGAGAGCAGGTAGCCTTGGACTGTAGCTGTCTCTCCTACACTCCAGTAATGATGCTCAGCTTGAAATCCAATTTGGGATGAGTGTGTAATTTAAATATTTATTTAATTCAGAGACACTTCTCAGTAAATAGGATCCTCGGGGGCTTGAAGTACCAAAGCTCTCTCTACCCAAGGCTCCCTTACTAATATGCTCCTGACATTATTCACTGTGTGTGCAGCTGCCAAAAAGCCCAATGCTAAATGTCCTCATTCAGCTGGAAGTTTTGTCTTCTGAAGCCAAACAGCTGGTCTGTCTGAGTCCCTGGTGTTGTTGATTAACATGGGGTTTTCCAGACTGTTAGCGCTGATGACAGTCTACAGATTATCTATTCAAACTAAAGCTTGGGGAGGTGGAGTGACTTGCCCAAGGTCACCTAGACTATTAGTTGCAGCACCGGGAGAATAACAGCAGCCTTTAGGTTAACTCAGTTGGATGCTCTGTGTGTGTGTGTGTGTGTGTGTGTGTGTGTGTGTGTGTGAGAGAGAGAGAGAGAGAGAGAGAGAGAGATATGGTTAGGCTTTGTGTCGCTACCCAAATCTCATCGTGAATTGTAATTCCATAATCCCTATAATCCCCACGTGTCAAGAGAGACAGCAGGTGGAGGTGATTGAATCATGGGGCAATTTCACCCATGCTGTTCTCATGATAGTGAGTGAGTTCTCATGAGATATGATAGTTTTGTAAGGGTCTCTTTCCCCTTTGCTCAGTTCTCCTTCCTGCTGCCTTGTGAAAGTACCTTGCCTTCCCTTTGCCTTCTGCCATAAATGTAAGTTTCCTGAGGCCTCCCCAGCCATGTGGAACTGTGAGTCAATTAAACCTCTTTCTTTTATAAATTACCTAATCTTGGGCAGTTCTTTATAGCAGTATGAAAATGAACTAATACAGTGTGTATGTGTGTTTTGTGTTTTTTTAGACAGGGTCTTCCTCTGTTGCCTAGGCTGGAGTGCAGTGGCACAATCACAGTTCACGGCAACCTGAAACTCCTGGGCTCAAGCCATCCTTGTGCCTCAGCCTCTGGATTGGTGGGGACTATGGTCATGCACCACCATGCCTGGCTAATTTTTGAATTTAAGTAGAGACAAAGTTTTGCTATGTTGCCCAGGCTGGTCTTGAATTCCTGGACTCAAGCAATCATCCCTCCTCGGCCTCCTAAACTGCTGGAATTACAGATATGAGCCACTGTGCCCAGTCTTGATGGGAAGTAAGCTTTACAAAGCAGAAACCTAACAATTTTGACTAAAGATACACTAGGGCATAGTTATTGCCCACCAAATTTTCAGCATAAATCTTTAAATAATTCAGAACCCCAAATACACCCATCTTGCACGAATAACTCAGCTAGCAGAGGGAAAAGCAAATAATTCTGTGCTTTTCCTGAGTTGGCTGCCAACACTGCTCAATTACACCAAAAGCCCCTGTCAGCACCTAGCACATGCCTGGCCCACATGGGTTCACTCCAGATGGTTGTTGGTCTGAATTGATCCCTGCAAGCCCTTTGCTTTGCTACCCATTATTTAGAACGCCTCTGCAGGACCATATTATTACCAGCTATTAAATTTGAGCAAAGCAACAAGAAATCAGCTATCTTTGGGATTTATGTGAAAAAAGACTCGTGGTAGCTGGAAGTCATACACAGACTGATGAGTGTTTTACGGTAATGTGCTCTCGAAGTTCAATTTCTTAAGTTCTCTAGTTGACGCAAAATGATTGATTTTGAAAATGAATGCTGAAGAAATAAATTGATTCCTTTGAAGTAAGCGGACCATTAATTCTTGACCTTAAAATCTCTAAAATGTTTTAAAGCAGTTGACTTAAATGTTTTAAAAGGAGTTACTGCATTTTATAGAATTAACTCTTTTTCTCTTCTTTTGTTATATTATCTTGCTGGGGCCCATCCACAGAGCTTCTTAGTTCCTAGAAAAACAGGATAGAGTCTGCTATTAGCCATATGCATTTCTTAATGTCTTACTTTAAACACACATGTAGTCAATGCATGAAAGCATAGTGGGGGAAATCCATGGAAACACTCAAAGCCCCTTCTAGGCGACTTTAGGAAATGGCTGGTTATTTTGGCTGTGGCTCTAATTTGATCTTGATACTGAGGCTCTCTTACAGCAACCCCTGGGGCAGTGTGATTTGGTCCACCAGGGCAGAAGCTCCTCACCTGGTTGTGTCTATCCAGACTGAGTGAGAGGTTCCACTTTACTCTGTGTGGAAACTTTTCCCAAGCTGCTACTGTGGAAGCTCTGGTGAATGGGCTTAAACTTCATTCATTTGTTCATTTCTTCATTCACTTATACCTTTATTTAGTCAATATTTAGTGGTTGTCTGCTATATGCTAGCAGGCCTGCCCCTAACATTGGGAGAGCAATTGGAGGACCACATACTATATGTATAATTTTAAGTTATAAATCAAACTAACAAACTGTTCCATCATATACTGTCATAAAGACATGGAAGGCCAGTTCAAATGCATAAAACTAGAGTTCCTTGGAGTTCTGAATTAAAACTTGATGATGTGTGGAGGGCGCCCTGTTCCCTGCCCTCGTTCCCCATATTGGAACTGTCCTCCCTTTCTTCCCTCCTCCCACTCCCCCTGTCTGGCCAGCATTCTGAGGAGCCTCTCCTGCATGTACTGCCCCGTGGCCACCCATCGGGCTTGGGGCCTCACAATGGTGTGTGATTTAGCCTAGGGAAGATAAGAGGCCCACAAAGGCCCTGGAAGTGGGTTTAGGGCCAGGTGGTCAGGGGCTTCCTGGTTTCTGGGTACCCATGATGTCATCTAGAAGAGGAGACAATGAGCTCTGGGTGGGTACTTCCTTTGGCCTTGTAGACCTCTTATCGCATGGGGAGGGCACAGCTGCAATGGCCCAGAGCACATCTGCAATGGCCCAGGGCCCAAGGCGGGGGCTCGGTTGCCCCTGTCTGAGGATGGTGCTGTTGGCCAACTGCTGCAAGGCGACAGTGAACAAGACTCCTGAGATTTTAACCTCACTGAGAGAGATAAAAATAAATGGATCGGCAGGCACAGTGGCTCCGGCCTATAATCCCAGCACTTTGGGAGGCTGAGGCAGGTGGATTACTTGAGCCCAGGAGTTTGAGACCACCCTGGGCAACACGGTGAAACCCCGTTACCACAAAACAATACAAAAAAATTAGCCGAGCATGAGGATGTGTGCTCGTAGTCCCAGCTGCTCTGGAGGAGGAGGTGAGAGGATTTCTTGAGCTCGGGAAATCAAGATTACATCACTGCACTCAAGTGAGCCATGATTGCGCAAATGTACTCCAGTCCAGATGATAGAGTGAGACTCTATCTCAAAAAAAAAAAAAGAATAAAGCTAACTAGGATAAGGGTTTGGAGGCATTCAACCAGGTGATGAGATACAGAGTGATGGATGAATGCTACTTTAGAATGACTGGGGAAGGCCTCTTCGAGGTGACGATGTCTTCGCTGAGACCCAACTATAGGGAGGCACTGTCCAAGCACAGGGAGTGCAGGGGCTGCAATGGCCCGGAGGCAGATTTGAGGAACCGGGTGGTAGGGAGCCCCTGTTACTGGGGTGGGGGGATGGGGACAGTGTAAAGTGGGCTGTGTTTGTAGTGGTCAGTAGGAGCTAAGTGATACAGGACTTAGAGGAAAAAGAAGTGGCCTGAGACTTCCCAACTGATCAAAGGACATCCCTTGGCCTTATCAGCCTCACCTGTAAAATTGAGATGCTTCACAATATCTTGCCCTGCTCAGAGGGCTGCAGAGGACCAGATGGGATGCTGCTGCTTCTGACATTGGACACAGAGTAACTAAGCTGGATGAGCAGCAGTGAGCTACCTTGGACCGTTCCAGGAACTGCTGCTGGGGATGGCTTGGGAGGGTCTTGTTGCAGCTGTAAAGGAGGATTCTTTCTAGGGAAAACTCACTCCCCAACCCCCACTCTCAGATGGGCTTTGAAGCCCTTCTCATGGCCTCTGTCTGTCCAGGGAGACAGCTCTCTGTTGATAGAGCAGAAAATGTCTGAGAGGCTGTGGAACCAACATAGTCTGGACAAAACAGCTCCTATGCAGCCCTTCCTCCCCTGTCAATAAGGAAAGCCCAATCTACTCCTGACTGTGCCCTGGCCAGGAGCTGGAGCAATGACTAATGGTCAATCCCAGGGGCTCCAAACCAAGACATCAGTGGCCCACTGGGCACAGAAGTAGCATTAGTTCATCAAACACCAACTTGCCGGGACCAGTTGTGGGACTGTTCACCCAACTACTCCCGGTTAAGGCTGCTCTTAGTGAGAGGAGCCAGAGGCCACATTGCATGGTGTTTCCTTTATAAATCACTGTCTGCACTGTGCCTTGTGAGTTGTCTGTTAGCCTCAGTACAGATTGTGAGCTCAAACATTCCCAGAAGATCTTTTTGACATCTCTACAAGGTCCCAAGTTAAGGAATCTCTTCAGAGATTGTGTAACAGTGATGACTTCCACAATGGCGGTAGCTACCAGCTGTTACCCCCTTTCTATTTGTTAGGACCCACACTGAGCACTTGAATCTCACAACCACCCTATGAAGGGAGGGCCGCTATTATCTCATTTTACAGATGAGGAAAACGAACATTAAAGGGATTGAGTAGCTTCCTTAGGGTCATACATCTGCGATTCGCTTCAGTGCCTGGAGCAGAAAAACCTAGGCTTGTTTGACTCCAAAGTGACACTCTTTTTTTGTTAACTTTTATTTTAGGTTCAAGGGTATATATGCAGGTTTGTCACATAGGTAAACTCGTGTCACGGGGTTTTGTTGTACAGATTATTTCATCACCCAGGTACTAAGCCTTAGTAGTACCAATAGTTATTTTTTCTGATCCTTTCTCTCTTCCCACTCTCCACCCTCCAGTAGGCCCCAGTGTCTGTTGTTCCCTCTGTATGTCCATGTGTTCCCTTCATTTAGCTCCCATTTATAAGTGAGAACATGTGATATTTGATTTTCTCTTCCTGAGTTAGTTTGCTAAGAATAATGGCCTCCAGCTCCATCAGTGTTTCTGCAAAGGACATGATCTCATTCTTTTTTATGGCTGTGTAGTATTCCATGGTATATATGTATCACATTGTCTTTATCCAGTCTGCCGTTGATAGGCATTTAGGTTGACTCTGTCTTTGCTATTGTGAATAGTGCTGCCATGAGCATCCGTGTGCATGTGTCTTTATGGTAGAACAATTTATATGCCTTTAGGTATATACCAAGTAATGGAATTACTGGGCCAAATGGTAGTTTTTAGCTCAGAGTGACACTCTCAATCACAGTGCTGTAACAGCAGCAGCAGCAGCAGCATCCTAACACATTTTTAGCGGAGTCTTGCACACATTAAATCACTTGATCCTCACAACTCTAAAGATAGTTATTATTATTGTCCCATTTTACAGATGAGGAAATGGGTTCAGAGATTTAAAATAGCTGAAGTCTCATTTCTCATAGGTAGACAGTTTTGTAAACAAACACCTGTCACCCAGAGGGGTCAGCTGAGGCTTAGTGAGATGAAGCATCTTATCTAAGATCACATGACCAGTAAGTGGCAAGGCAGGGACTGAACTTGAAGTTTGCCTGACTCTCGACCCAAGCCTCTTAGAAACCCGCACCGAGTCTCCAACATGAGGACTCCCCAACCCATATTTCAGTGCCTGGAACAGAAAAACTGGGTGGGAGTGAAAGAATTATTTTCACATGGGTCCTTCCTGTCTGCATGTGCCATGTGTGACTCAAGCACTTTGGGGAACTGAAGGTTCAAGGATCATTGTCCCAGTCCTCCATGTGGTGGAAGTTTTAACAAGTAACACTGAAAGACAGGTGATGAAAGAAGAAAGGAAAGCACAGGAGCTGAATGATTCTCAGTCTGGATAATTAGAATTGACTCCATTTGAGAACTACCTGGCAAGGGCCTCTTCCTGGCTACAATATCAGAATTCAGAGTTGAACCCAAAAGTTAAATGGCTACTTTCAACTCAATTACAGTGCCTAGGCAAAACCATCTTTTTTTTTTTTTTTTAAGTTTTCCAAAGGGAAGGGACAAACCTACCATTTCTTCCCCAGAAAATTTGAACAATTTAGATGGTGCAATGAAGGAATTTAGCCTGTTAATGATGATGATGATAATGTTCCATTTTAACTTAAAGTTACGGTAATAATGAAAGGCACAGGGTTAAATAAAGACCATTTGTTCAATTCCTTACTGCCGTAGGTTTAGATGAAGCATATATGATATGTCAAGTCCTTGAGTTAGGCAGTGAAAACCCAGAACTTGTGTGAACGTGGTGGTGTATTTTCCACTGGGGGAGCAGACATCAGCTAAGCATCACAAGTAACTTTTAGAATTTCAAGGGGTGCAAAGACAGTTTTTTTGACAAATGGTCTGGAACAACTGAATATCTACATGCAAAAAAATGAACGTAGACACAAATCTTCACAAAGACTAACTCAAAATGCAACATAGATCTACATGTAAAATGCAGAACTGTAAAACTAGAAGATAACACAGAAGAAAACCTAGATGACCTTGGGTTTGGTGATGACTTAGATATGAAAGGTGATTAGAAATAAGTAAGGGCTGTGGGAAATGGTAAAATTTTTGAATTTGGGCCTAAAAGTAAGGCCGGAAGTGCAGAGCTGTGTTATCAGCAGGATCAATCATGTGCACAGGCAAAGCAGGTGAGGTTTTGGGTGACTGAGATGCCTCCATTACTCCTTCCTCAACTTTCCCTACTCCCAATGTCTGCCATTTCACCATTAATGGCAATCACTTTATTCATCCCACAATTTACTGAAGTGATTACAGCTGTGATGGGAGATTTGAGCGCAGACCCTATGGTGCATGTAAAAAGCAGGGTGGCACTGGGTGTCTAAGGACGGGTCTGGAGGGGAAGCTGGAACAGCAATGAAGAAGGCAGGGCTCTGGGTCGTTGTATTCCCTAGGGTAGCTCTTGACTGACGGCTTCACTAATTGCGGATTACATTGCTGATACATTATCCATATGGCTGAATTGATAATGTTTTGACAGCTAAATGTTTTATGGCTAAAGACTCCCAAGGTGAAGGCAACCAATTATGAAACATGATGGAGAATCTCACAGAAGCACATATCACTACTCTCTTTGCTGGCACCAATGTGTGTGGGTCATGTGCTTGGCCCTGCTTTCTGCACTTTGTGAAACCCCTCACCAGGCACCTTCTCATCCTGGCTCTGACCAGCCTCTTTCCAGTGGTCTTTGGCAAGAAATAACCAAGGAGTCTTGGGATAAGACGATCAGATCAGACACATGGCTCCATCTCAGAACCGTCTTGACACATCTGTCCCCTTCTGCCTGCCCTTTGCCTGCCTGAAATTTGATATTCAATCTATCCTACTACCTGGATCTGGGAAGCACCTCCATGTTTTGGATTTCTGTAAGCTGGAATTGTCCTTTCTCTCCTGGCCCCAACTCCTTCCCTATTTATTTTCACCTCTAATAACCTCTGATCTTTCCTTTGTGGTCAACATTTCTCAACCTGAAATCTGCAGGGTAAGCCCTGCTCTAACCACAGGCCCAAAGTAACCAATGAAATCAGTAGCATTGTCCATATCTAGAGACTAAGATCTGTGCCTGAAAGCACTCCCTACCCTTCCCCTTGTATTCAGTTTTAGTGGTTCCAGACCTCTCCTTGTTAATGAGAAATCACTAGGATCCCTGTGACATGGCCTACCTCCCTACCCAGGTTCTCAGAGGTAGCTAGCTACATGCAATCAGATGCATTAAGTAGCTGCCTTGTCAACATGCGGCAGCCAAGAAAAGTCCTTTCTAATCATGCTTCCTGTGGACTTTGAGATTCAAGTTCCATTAGGTACTCCAATGATCCCAGCAATGTGATAACATTTCTATAGCAACCTCCTCAGGTTCATGTAAGCCAAGCACTCAGGCACCTTGGTTCCACCTCTGAAGCATGAGTGGGCTGCTTATCTCCTGACTTTTAAACACCTATCAGCTGTCCCCACACTTGTTTAAATTTGTCTTCTTGTTACCAGCCAAAGAGGAGAACTGAGCTTGGGAAGTCATGGGGGAACAGCCATAATGTATAACTCGCTTTATTCTGGTTGTAGAATTAATTTAGGTGACCGTAAGTCTACACAGCAATTAAAAGACTGCACACTCTGAGTGGGAGATTTTCCATCTTAGTGGGGAGCATACATGAAATTTTGCCTCAGCATCTGATCTGTAGTACCTGCTCTATTCACATGGGCCTCTGCTCATATTTACCTGCTGTCAGGCTTTCAGACCTGTGAGTGCCTGGCTTTCCTTTAAACTATAGATTGACTGTCTGGATTTCTGATCTCTTGTGTTAGCCGGCCTTTAGTAACAGCATCCTCTTTTATACTTGGGTATTTGTATCTCTGCACTGTTGCATGTTGTGGTTCTAATAATTTATATTTGCTTACTGTTTTTTCTTTTATTCATTGCTAACATTTCCCTGGAGTAGCCCTGTTCCCTATAACCCATCACCCAGGATAAGAGCCACATACTATGACCCACATAGATATTTTGGAAAATTTCCAATAACAGGCTGACAAATGTTAATCTCAGAAGTTGGTTAATACTTCAGAACACTAAGTAAACTCTGCACTACCACAAACACAAGGTAATTAGTTTCCTCTGGCTTAGGTTAGCTGAATCAATCTCAAAGAACAGAAAAAAACGGAAGTGTGCGGTTGCTTTGCGGGGGAGTCTTGACAAACCTGACAAAAACAAGCAATGGGGAAAGGATTCCCTATTTAATAAATGGTGTTGGGAAAACTGGCTAGCCATGTGCAGAAAGCTGAAACTGGATCCCTTCCTTACACCGTATACAAAAATTAACTCTAGATGGATTAAAGATTTAAACAGTAGGCCTAACGCCATAAAAACTGTAGAAGAAAACCTAGGCCATACCATTCAGGACATAGGCATGGGCAAAGATCTCATGACTAAAACACCAAAAGCAATGGCAACAAAAGCCAAAATAGACAAATGGGATCTAATTAAACTTAAGAGCTTCTGCACAGCAAAAGAAACTATCAATAGAGTGAACTGGCAACCAATAGAATGGGAAAAAAATTTTGCAAGCTATCCTTTTGACAAAGGGCTAATATCCAGAATCTATGGAGAACTTAAACGAATTTACAGGGAAAAAAAACCCATCAAAAAGTGGGCAAAGGATATAAACAGACACTTTTCAAAAGAAGACATTTATGAGGCCAAGAAACATGAAAAAAAGCTCATCCTCACTGGTCATTAGAGAAATGCAAATCAAAACCACATTGAGATACCACCTCATGCCAGTTAGAATGGTGATCATTAAAAAATCAGGAGACAGCAGATGCTGGAGAGGATGTGGAGAAAAAGGAATGCTTTTACACTGTTGGTGGGAGTGTAAATTAATTCAACCACTGTGGAAGACAGTGTGGCAATTCATCAAGGATCTAGAACTAGAAATACCATTTGACCCAGCAATCCCAAATGTTACTGGGTATATACCCAAAGGATTATAAATCATTTTATTATAAAGACTCATGCACACATATGTTTATTGTGGCACTGTTCACAATAGCAAAGACTTGGAACCAACCCAAATGCCCATCAATGGTAGACTGGATAAAGAAAATGTGGCACATATATACCATGGAATACTATGCGGCCATAAAAAAGGATGAGTTCATGTCGTTTGCAGGGACATGGATGAAACTGGAAACATCATTCTCACAAACTGACACAAGAACAGAAAACCCAACACTGCATGTTCTCACGCATAAGTGGGTGTTAAACAATGAGAACACATGGACACAGGGAGAGGAGCATCACATACTGGCGCCTGGAGGGCAGGAGGCTGGGAGAAGAATAGCAGAGGGTGAGGGGATTGGAGAGGGATAGCATTAGGAGAAATACTTAGTATAGATGATGGGGCAATGGATGCAGCAAACCACTGCCATGGCATGCATATGCCTATGTAACAAACCTGCACAATCTGCACATGTACCCCAGAACTTAAAGTATAATAAAAAAAAATAATTAATTATTTATTTAAAAAAGAAATAAATGAAGACCATTCACACTTTAAAGGGTCTCCCTCAGCTGTCCTTTGCCCCCTTCCCTGCAACCAACAGTCTCCTCCTATGGACATGGGATCTCTGGCATTCTCAGAGCATCTGTAGGAAGAGATGGAGTTATTTATAAACACTGTGCATGATTACATGATGTTACAATAACTCCTGTGGAGTCATCAAGTGGATGCTTAAGTCTTGCTAAATATATCTGACGGAAACTTTTAAAAATTTGAAACACAATTATGCAATTGGCTTTTGAGGTTCACATTCTGGAAAGGCACGTATTTAAAGATGAGGGGAGTTTCTTTCTGGCTTGGAAACCTCCCATCTCTGGCTCTGAAACCACTTTAGAAGCAAGATGACTCTGCAACTTGGAACCAAACAAAAGAGATGAGAAATATTCTGCTGTGAGCAAGTATTTCCTTTTAAGTTATGAAGAAAGGCAGTTTCTTCAGTACTTATACAAGACGGTGATATTTTCTTTTCCCAGATTAGGTTATTTCTTCTGCTGACAAGTTGGATAATGTCCAAAAGCAATCTAAATTACTTAACTTCAGTACATTTTGAAAAATACTGCAATAAAATCACATCAACACCATGGCTACTGTGAAAGTTCCCAGATTCTAGTCTTGTGTATGCCATTTGATGTATTGATTAGTGTATGTGTATAAGAATCATCATGATGGCCATTTCAATCTAATGCTATTTTTCTTGTCATAACAAGATCTGGTTAACATGCAAAATAATAAACATGACTTCACACTTGCTGCAAAAATAGTGAAAATCTGCATCAATCCAGAACCACACACCAAATGATAGTCTGAGTTGCTCTTCCTAATATGATATATTTTTAAAACATACATCTTGAATCACTGAAATGTATGAAACCCATGATTACTTTTCTTGGTCCAGAAAAATTCAGGACAATGATCTGATGTAATAATAACAATAAAAAAGCATTTATTTTACAATGAACAAGTTTTTCAGACCAGCATTTTAAGTAGTGACATTTCTCAGGCAACAGTAATGCTATTGCCATGGATTTTCCAGAGAACATTTCACTTCACTGTTATTTATAACTTAGCTCAGCCTCTTTGTATTATATATATTTAAATGTAGAAAGACATCTTTTCCTGTTCCGATTTCTTTGGATTTTTTTTCATCACCCACGCAAATCCATGAGTCATAAATGAGACTATGAAAATGAATGGTCCCTGTCGCACAAGAACACTCTTTGGCTACCCATGTCAATTTAGATATAGTTGTCAAGGTAGGTTCAAACTGCAAATGAAACAATATCATGTGAATTCTATTCAGATAAAAAAAACAAATTATGAAGTTGACATATTGTCTTTATATTCTAATTTAACACAATAATTTGAGATACAAACACATCCTTTTCTGAACTCTCACATAAATATTGAAAATATGTATAAGTAGTAGAATGGGATAGTAAGAACCCAGCTTCTAATCTTAGCTTTCCACTTCCTGATTAGGTGAAGAGCTAACTGTGGCCATCCGTAAAGCAGACAATGCTGTCTGTCTTGCCTCCCCAACAGTGTTGCTAAGAGGGTCTAATGCATAAAATATGTAGAAGTGTTTTGTAAACTAAAACATGCTATTACAATTTTAAGATAGCTTTATCACTGTTTCTGTAGCTAAATTAATTGTATGGGCAGAAGAATGACTAGGCAGTGGAATGAATTGACAGGCAGATTATGAATTCGTCTGCTGCTGCAAACATATTTAATGTTAAACTTAGTCCCCAAGGATCTGATAATGAATTTGGTCCTGTAATACAAAAAGACATAATTGATCACCATAAGTCAAGTCCAATTCAACCTGAATAAGCCAATGATGAGTAAGTAACAAACATCCAATACAGAGAGATCTTACTGCTTTTTGTGGTTGGACTCAGTTTTACTTTTATACAAGAGTGAGCTTCCCCTGCAAAACCCCATCTCAGTTATTTTGCATATGAGTATGTACCAAATTTTACAAATGTTATTCACCACTCTTTATAATAGTATCTCTGTTTCAGAGATGAAGAAATTGAAAAAAAAAATTTTTTTTGACATAAGGTCTCTTACTCTGTTGCCCAAGCTGGAGTGCAGTGGCCCGATCATGGCTCACTGCAGCCTCCACCTCCTGGGCTCAAAGGATCCTCCCAACTCAGCATCCCTAGTAGCTGGGAATTCAGTCATATGCCACCTGGCTTTTTTTTTTTTCTTTTTTTTTTTTGAGAGATGAGATCTCACTGTGTTGTCCAGGTTGGTCTTGAACTCCTGGCTTCAGGCAATCTTCCTACCTTGACCTCCCAAAATGCAGAAATTACAGACATGAGCCACCATGCCCAGGCTTGAAATCTTAGAATAGCTTTATTATTATGTAATTATAATAGCATAAGCATGTAATTACAACTCTGACCAAAGTTTTTAATATTTAAAAACTTTGGTCAGAGTTGTAATTACATGCTATTATTACTGTATTTGGACAAAAATTCTTGGAGCATTTGAATTGCATTTTTAAAGTTTCTAGCTGAGCTAGGTTTACTAAATATACCAAAGGGTATAAAACATGAAAAAATGCAAAGGATGGTAATATAAATGGTAAACATTCCAACAATATTAAATAATATATAATGAAAAGTTAGTCTCTCTAGCAGGGCAAACTCTCAAGTCACCCAGCTCACTTCCCTCCAAGAACGTACTCTTACCAATCTGGCGTGTCTATGGTTTTAGATTCTTATGCAGATTTAAGTATTTATATATCTATTCTTTTAAAAACAAAATACAAGGGTAGCATAATATACTTGCTATTTCACATGTTTTTAAATTTAACAATCTATCTTGGAGGTAGTTCTATACCAGCTTATTTCATATTTGAATGTATAACAATTTGTTTAACCAGTTTCCTACTTATGAATAATATTTTCCTCTTACCATTGAGAGTAAAATCCTTGTTCATCCATCTTCACAATATTTTAAAAGGAAAGAATGAATTAATACCCTAAGATTTATTGAAATACAAATACAAGTAAAATAGAAAAAAGGAATAATCCATAATTTTTTTAAGTTTGAAAAATCCTCTGAATTACTTTTTAACCAGATGAGAAAAATAGAATGGAATGCCATAGCTTAAGTAAATGTGACCCAATGCCGATTAGCATTTGGATGTTGCATCTGACCACCCAAAAGTAAATGATTCTGCAGCCAACTTCAAGTGACACGCGTATTTAAACAATAGTGAACTTCCCATAAAAAATAAACAAAGCAAAGACACCTTCAGCAAGTAGAAGAGATGTATGTAAGAAGATGATACTCAGCTTTACTACATTAAAAAAAGAATTACTTTGGGAGGCCGAGGCGGGTGGATCACGAGGTCAAGAGATCGAGACCATCCTGGTCAACATGGTGAAACCCCGTCTCTACTAAAAATACAAAAATTAGCTGGGCATGGTGGCGCGTGCCTGTGATCCCAGCTACTCAGGAGGCTGAGGCAGGAGAATTGCCTGAACCCAGGAGGCGGAGGTTGCGGTGAGCCGAGATCGCGCCATTGCACTCCAGCCTGGGTAACAAGAGCGAAACTCCGTCTCAAATAAACAAACAAACAAAAAAAATTGGAGAATTCTGCTATTTGGACTTGATTTGGGGAGTTGTCTCAGGACATAATATAATTTCACAAAAACGGTGCCATACATGTAATTTTCTTTGAGACTTTTAGGGAAGGAAAATACAGCTCTCCAAATGAGATGGGGAGATTGTTTTTCCTGGAGGCCCTACTCTCAACTCTGCATGTCAGGCCCACTTGGTGGTGCCCAGAATAACATGAGCTGGTTTGGAGATAAAACCATCCCATGTGCCCATACGGTGGAGAGCTTCCAGAGCATTGTCACCACATTCAAATCTACTCTGCACCACGCCCTGAGATCCAGGAAAAGACGGGCTGGCAAATGTTTCCCTTCACCTATGGCTTCATTTGTGCCTCAGTTTCCCCAGCATTTTCTGCATCGTTCACCTAATATCAGTCTTTTTCTTTAATGGATATATTGTTTATCTAGCTTTTCAGGAAGAGATACATTTGCTTAAAAATAGATTGTCTTCATCATTATTCCAGTTAATTCCAAGATGATGTCAAAACCAATTCTCTTTGCTAGTGGCTGTGAGAAATCCCGCGTTCTGGTCATGATGTGTGACTTATCACTGTCCTCCTCATCTGAAAAACTGGCCTCCCAGAGTATTTGGAAGGAGCAGACATACAATGTGGTTGAAAATGCATGTGGGCGACTACAATTTGTGGATCATTGTAAAAATGTCAGCCCTCCTAGTGATTATTTATCTTATCTCTGTTGCTTTTATGGCTATGTAGGTCCTGAGGCCTGATGGGAAGGGAGTTCTCTAAAGATGAATTGCACTTAACGCCTCTCATTTTCTTGGCAGTGCGATTGCATAATGATCCTAACTCCTTTCATTGGCTTAATGTCTGCATTTCCTTCCATGGATAGAGACTTGGGGGATGAATGTTTTTTATGGATTTCTCCCTTTGGCCATATTTCCAAGTTGTAATCCCTCTTAGGGTTTTGTTAGAATTCTCTCAAGGAAGATCTTTAATGTCCTTGCTTGCCAATGTCCTGTTGGCAGGAGGAGGCATCAAGAGCCAGCCAGTCAGAAAACTGCTGCCAGGAAATGAGGCAGCAGTTAACAGGCTGGGGAGCCGAGTCGCATTCAGTTTGCATCCTGCTCCACTCTGTGTCTCACAGGTTTTGCTCCTTCTGCCGACTTAAACAATATATTGTTTTCTTCTGATATAGAAGTGAGTAAGTGCTTGTAAATAATTCAAACAATCCGGAGATGTATAATTTAGGTCCTTTCTCATAACTACTGTTAACAGTTTGTGGATTATTTCTCTGGATTTCTTTCAATGCGTATACTAAGATATGCATTCATTTTCTAAAGTGGGAATTAAAGTAGACACAAAGTTCTGCATCTTGCTTTTACACTTGATATTACATATGAGACGTTTCCCTCATCTTTAAATATATCTCATTCTTGTTAAAAGCTGCACAATATTGTATGGATGTAATACACATTAATTAGAATCTTACTAAAGAATACTTGGGTTGTTTCCAATATCTCAATATCATAAAAAGGAATAAAATAAACATTTTTGTTCATATTTATTTGCAGGCTTGACCAAGTGTTTTGGTTGGATAAGTTCCTAGACATTGCTGTATATTCTTAAATAATGTTAAAATTTTAACTGCAAAATAAAACAAAATAAGCTGAATTCTATTATTAGAGCAATAACTGTTGGGTGAAGAAAACTTGGTCAAACCAAAGTGGATATTTAATTGCCGTTTTAACTGCGAGGCCTTCAAAAAGTGATTAGGCCGTGAGGGCTCTGCCCTCATCCATGTATTCATGCCTTTAACTTGGGAGTGGGTTCCTTATAAAAGGATGCGTTTGGCCCCCTTTTTGTCTTTCTCTCCCCTTTCCTTCTTTTTGCCCTTCCTCCATGTTATGAGGCCGTAAGATTTTTGAGGTGCCAGAATTTTGATATTGGATTTCCCAGCCTCCAGAACTGTGGGTCAACAAATTTCTGTTTATTATAAATTAGCCAGTCTTAGGAATTCTGTTATAGCTACACAAAACAAAGACAGGTATACAGATGTTCACCACTCTCTTCTGTTCAGTTTTCTATAAATGTGAAAGCTATCCAATTATAAAGATGAAAAAAAAAAAACCAAGGTAATTATCCAAAACCATACAGTAAGTCCTCACTTTATGTCATAGATAAGTTCTAGGAAAACTATGATTTTATGCAAAATGATGTATAATAAAGCAAATTTTTTTCTCATCAATTTTATAACAAATTGCATTGAGTGAAACAATGTTATTCTAGGACTGCTGTATGTCACTTTGCTTAAAGTCACAGTTTCCAAGGACCTAGAAGGACACTGAGAACTTACTGTATCTTGCTTAAATTTGCATTTCTTTCATGAGCGAGGTTGACTATTCTTTCTCTTTTTTTTCTAATTCCCATTTTAATTATGTGACTGATCTGATATGACCCTTTATTCATCAGTGGGGTCTTAATTGTTTCACATATAAGCTCTTTGTAGATACTGATATTAAAATCCTGAACCCCATTATTGTAAACATCTTTTTTTCTCAAATTGTTTTCCTATAATATTGAAGATCCTGGCTCTAGTCTGGCCTGCTTTTCTCTGTTCTCTTCCCTGAGTGATCTTACCTAGTCCCATAGCTTAATGGATCATCTATATGCTAATGATTTTCAATTTTAGATCTGTAACTGTGACTTCTCTCATGTCTTCCAGCAACATCCCACAGGTAATGACCACCTAGTGCCTGACATTGGTTTCCAAATATCTTTCCCAAGTAAAATGAACAATTCCTTGGAGAAATGGCTGATTTCATGGCAGAAACAGGAAAAGTAAAAGATAAGCATAGAACATCTTATTGTATCAGAAAGTAAGGAAGAGTTCAAAGAATGATGAAAATTTGTCAAAGGGACCCAGAAGCCAGCTTGAAGGGGCTTTCAGTGGTGAAATCTAAGACAATTTGAGCATCAGAACAAATAATAAATGATAGTAATGGGGTAAGATAAGAACCCACAAGTCCACATGATACAAATCGGGAGCTGGCTTTTCCTACCAAGAGTTGGATAATAAATATTTTAATCTTGACAAGCCATACATCCTGTCACAACTATTCAACTCCACCCTTGTAACACAAAAGCAGCCATAGACAATAGGTGAGCGCGGGGCTGTGTTCCAATAAAACTTTATTTGCAAAAACAGGCAGAAGGCCAGATTTGGACCATCCATCATAGTTTGCCTATCCCTGCATCAAATAAACAAGTGAATAAATAAACAGAGAGGAGAGAAAACTCTTAATCACAGCAGAATGCCAACTAATAAACCCAGAGGAGTGTTGGGGTTTAAAAAGTCACAATGTGGCAAACTTCATAGTAATTATTAATTCAGGTAGAAACATCAACAGTTGCTAAAAAATACCATGTAAAAGGATGAGCCAAGATCATGTCATTACATTCCAGCCTGAGTGACGGAGACTTTGTGAGGAGCCATGAGCAGCAGAAGCAGTGGTTCCAAATCAGCATCCAATGAAGGGTGTACAAGGAATTGAGGGGGAGGCTGCAGTCTTGATCTTAGCAGCTATGGAAGTGTGGTCTTTGGGCTTCAGTGTGGCTTGGGTGTTGCAAGGATGGCTTCATGGGCATGTGGCCTCTACAGTCCCAACTGCCCTGCACTTAGAAGGGCTCTACACTTGGTTTAATGGTCTGCTGTTGCTGTCTTAAAATTCTTGATAAATTTGAACAAGAGATGTGCAAATTATGTTAACTGGTCCTGGGGTATTGATCTGGGTTTTAGCTGTTTGTCATGACTGATGAATCTAAACCCAGTCCTTCAGCCCTTCTAGAGACTTGGGGAATTACCCAATATCACTGGTGTGCCAGGGCAAATGTTTAACAGCCAGCAGGTTCTTTGAGGAAAAAAGCAAATATAAACCATTTGACTTGAAGTGTTTGTCAACTCCTGTGGTGTAAATATGTTCACCATGCTGGGCACAGTGGCTCATGCCTGTAATCCCAACACATTGGGAGTTTGAGGCAGGTGGATGACAAGGTCAGGAGTTCGAGACTAGCTCTGGCGACAGAGCGAGACTCCATCTCAAAAAAAAAAAATACTCACCACTGCTGAGCTCAAGAAACCAGTGTGATGTCAGTCAACACGAAGCTGGAAAGAGATATACGACAGCACATTGCTATATGGTATTTCTACCACAAAGACACAATACATATCATAGCTTCGAAAGTGTAGATGCCAATAAAATCTAGAAAGATACTTAAGAAGTGATGAGTTTCGAGCATTTATTACCTTTGATTTTGATACAATTTATCAAACTTTAATTGTAAGTTTATTATTTATTTATTTATATTTGTCGCCCAGGCTGGAGTGCAGTGGCCTGATAGTTCACTACAACCTCCACCTCCTGGGTTCAAGCGATTCTCCTGCCTCAGCCTCCCGAGTAGCTGGAATTACAGGTGCCTGCCACCATGATGGCTAATTTTTTTTGTATTTTTAGTGGAGACGGGATTTCAGCATGTTGGCCAGGCTGGTTTTGAACTCCTGACCTCAAGTGATCCACCCGCCTTAGCCTCCCAAAGTGCCAGGATTACAGGTGTGAGCCACCACATCTGGCCTAATTGTAAGTTTATATAATTTAATTTTTAATAATGGCCGTGTTTAACAACTAGCTCACAGAATTCTTAAAAATTTCACAATTGAGGCTGGGCGCGGTGGCTCACACCTATAATCCTAGCACTTTGGGAGGCCGAGGTGGGTGGATCACGAGGTCAAGAGATCGAGACCATCCTGGTCAACAAGGTGAAACCCCGTCTCCACTAAAAATACAAAAATTAGCTGGGCATGGTGGCGCGCGCCTGTAGTCCCAGCTACTCGGGAGGCTGAGGCAGGAGAATTGCTTGAACCCGGGAGGCGAAGGTTGCGGTGAGCTGAGATTGCACCATTGCACTCCAGCCTGGGTAACAAGAGTGAAACTCCGTCTCAAAAAAAAAAAATTTCACAATTGATTCTTGTGAGCCAGTACAAGCCAGCCCTAGCACATGACTCCTTTCTTCTTTTATGAATTACTTTTCAGTTTAAGTAAACCAGCATTAGTTTCTGCTGCTTGCAATGAAGAACCCTTAGTGACAGGAGCAAGAATTATCAAGGCCTGTGCAAGGTGTAGTCAATTAGCCTATGTTGCCTCCTATTTCCTGCTTCAGTTATCTCACTAGAAACAGGAAATCGGAGGTAACACAGGAGACTGACATAAACTACGAAATCCTGTAATTTCCTGGCCTGCTGATGATCCCATGGAGACAGGTTCCGCTGAGGAAGACAGAGTGGGAGTTATCACACAGTAAATGTGGTCCCAATGCTGGCTATTACCTGGTTATGTGTTAAATTCTAGGGTTTACACTCTAACTGCTTCAGAACCTTGAAGACAGGAGAGGCCAGTTCTGAGAGGGGCAGTCTAGAAAAGCATAAGAAAAGAGGTTAGATCTGAGCTGGCTTTGAAGGAGTGATAGGATTTGATAAAAATTAGACTTCCATTTATAAATGTGGCAACATCTTGGAACCTACCTGCCCTAAAAAATCATAACCTTGTTAACTAATAAGCATTTTTTTTTTTTGGTCATAGAAACCTCAGGAATGTAAAAATGTGGGTGAGGAAACTTGGAAAACTCCAACTTTGTTCTTTTTCATGAAGTCCCTGTTACATCAGCCAAATAATCTCAGCTAAAAGTTCTTGATACCCAGTAATAAATTCTCTTTGTGCAGCAGTCCTAAGATACGGAGTCTGTTATCATTTCCATTTTACAGATGAGGAAGTTGAGGCACAGAAGTTAATAACGCATCCTGAGTTGCACAGCTAGAAAGTCGTGGAGCTGAGATTTGGCAGCCGGGCTCCATAGCTTATGCCTTTATCCAGTACATTCCACCACTTTTCCAAATGTCGGTTTTCTCATCTATAAAATGGGAATAGTAATACCTACTGACTCTATCTCACAGTTATATAAGAATCAGATGAGATAAGACACCCAAAAGTGCCTCAAGAAGGCCATGAGCAGACTAAAGACATGGTCACAGTCATCCATGTTTAAATGTGAATGGAAGGAAAAGCAGCAATGTCTTGTTGTTCCATTTACAGCCTTCATTCTGCCTCCTGGCATCTGGATGATGGGCTTCTTGCAAGCCTATGTTTCTTCCCCACTGTGGCATGGAACATTTTTTTCACACACCACATCCCAACTTAAACTTTAACTTGCCAACATCATGATGTCACCCATTTGAAACAACCTCTTTTGGAAAACACTACCTCCTTTGGATTAGTGTGTGGTCTTTCTGATGACCTCCTACTTTAAAATGTTCCTGGGATTTGTTTGATCAGGTATGGTAAGGTGACCAGCGTGGAGACAACTGCCTTGAAAGAACAGTTTATTACACTTCCCCAGAGGAGGAGGGATGCCATGCCACACAGGGCCACGTGGGGAAGAACCAGGGTTGGTAAAGGGGCAGAAGGAGTGAGATAAAAGCATGGGACAGAGTCTTTATTGCGGTTTTTGCACACAATAAATATATATGCTGGGAGTTATGTTGAGCACAGTTAGGACTGGATAGTAGGCTGAGGTGGGCAGATCACCTGAGGTCAGGAGTTTGAGATCAGCCTGGCCAACATGATAAAACCACCTTTCTACTAAAAATACAAAAAAATTAGCCAGGCATGGTGGCAGGTGCCTGTAGTCCCAGCTACTTGGGAGGCTGAGGCAGGAGAATTGCTTGAACCTGGGAGGCAGAGGTTGCAGTAAGCCGAGACTGTGCCATTGCACTCCAGCCTGGGCAACAAGAACGAAACTCTGCTTCAAAAACAAACAAACAAAACAAGTAATATACTTTCCTTCCTCAACTCCTTTCCAAGATAATATCTGGGACTATAGATGACTCTAGATTCACGAGTGTCCTCTACATCCTTAGTGGTCTGTTGCTGATCGTCTGCCCTGGACAGGCCCCTAAGCAGATGCATAGACAGATCCCTGAGTGGGTGCATGGACAAGCTCCTAAGCTGAAGAACAGACAGATCCCTGAGTGGATGCATGCACAGACCCCTAAGCTGATGCACAGTTAGATCCCAGAGCAGATGCATGGACAGGACCCTAAGCTGATGCATGCAGAGGAGCAGCTGGCCCCATTGAGTCTTCTAGAGTGTCTGCTGGCACATATTTGAAGCCTCCAACTCAGCCATTTGCCTCTGGCTGTGAAAGCCCCAAATGTGGTGGCTTTTGTCCCAATTCCAGCCTCTGACAGAGACTATGGAAAATCTCTGTGCTTTGTGTCAACCAAGTGTGCTATGCAGAGATGATGGAGAAAGAATATATTGGTTTGATATTTCAGAATATTATTTGCCTTTGGGTCCCCCCTTCAGGAGTGGGTGAGCCTGAAGGTAGGCATATGCAGTCAGAAAGGGTGAGCTGGGGTTTACTGCATGAGGACCAAATGACTTGTTGCCTCGATTTGCAAAAGGAAGGTACTAACATGGATATTAATTGTGAAAAGACATTATCTAAAGTCTCTGGAGAGATTCTGTCAAAAAGAATGAGAAGATGCATTACCTGAGATGGTTTTTAATGGAGTAAGGTATTAATTTGGTCCAACTGAAGTTCTCAAAGTCAAAATGAAATTACGGGCAGGCCACATTGATTGGCCCCTAGCCAAATCCACACCTCGGAAGGAATCTTGCTGTTCTAGAAGACGCCAATTTGCTAAGGTCACCTGTTTCAGTAGAAAGCAGGAAAGGATGTGGTAGCAGCATATCAGAACCTCATCTTATGAGGTTCAAGTTTAAATCTCTGATAGGGAAAGAAGAATATTTATTGTTCTTGCAGCTGTAACAGATTCTAAAAAGAAATAAATGGAAATGGAGTGACTTATCTTCTGTTCACAGCTTGTGAAAATGTGCATCTGTTTTTATTGAGCTCCTCGGCTTTCATTCCCTCTCCATTTCCTCTTGGACCCTCACCCTCAGTTGAGTGCATCCTCAGAGAGACTGGCAATAAAGGTGTCCCATTCTCCCCAGCCAAGGTGGAGGCAGGAGGGGCAGTGTAGATGGACTCTTCTTTATCCATGCTGTAGAGAAAAATACTGCAGGGAAAAGGATAGAGAGCTGGGGTGGGAGTATAATTTCAAAGAAGGTGGTTGAGAATGGCCTCACTGAGATTTAGGATTTACCTGAGGCTGTTCTCCAAAATAAGGCCTGTTCTACCCGGAATCTTCCTCATCTCAGCTGATGGCTTCACCATCCTTTCAGTTATGTTAGCAAAAAAGTAAACAAACAGCCAAGCACAGTGGCTCACTCCTGTAATCCCAGCAACTTTGGGAGGCCGAGGTGGGTGAATCACCTGAGGTCGGGAGTTCGAGACCAGCCAGACCAACATGAGGAAATCCTGTCTTTACTAAAAATACAAAATTGGCCAGCCAAGGTGGCACGTGCCTGTAATCCCAGCTACTCGGGAGGCTAAGGCAGGAGAATCACTTGAACCCAGGAGGCGGAAGTTGCGGTGAGCCAACATTGGGCCATTGCACACCAGCCTAGGCAACAAGAGTAAAACTCCGTCTCAAAAAAAAAAAGTAAGCAAACAAAAATGAACAACATGGAATAATCACTCCTATTCTCTCACATCCCACATCCAATCAGTCATCATCATATCCTGTTTATTTTCTCAATAGATCCAGACTATTTTCTAAATAGAATCAGACCATCCCTGCACAGCTATCAGACTGACCCAAGCCACCACTCCAAACGGTCTCTCTGCTCCTGCCCTTGCATCTGTCATCTATTCTCAGCACCACAGCCAGAGGAACCTCTACAGATAGAAGTCAGTTGATGTCATTCTCTTAAAATCTTCTGAAAGCTCCCCATCTCACTCAGAGAGAAAGTAGTCTTTATCACGGCCTGCAAAACCCTAACTGACCTGGTTTCCTACCCACTTCTGTAACCACATTTTCAGTATGTTCCCCTTTGCTCATTCTTCTTGACTGCCTGGCCTTCTGCTATTCCTTAATGTCCCTGTGCAATGTTATGCCCCAGGGCCTTTGAACATGCGTTCATCGTTTCTGGAATGCATTTCCCCCAGATATCGGATGGCTCACCCATTCAATTCCTTGAAGTCTTGTGTGTTTTCTCTGGACTTCTTCAGCTGTGTGGGCACAGGCACAGTAGGCAGAGAGTGAGGTTGACCATGGGATTTAAACTGGATAAAGAGAGACTTAAGGAGAAGAGGGGCTAGGAGACAGTTAAAAGACAGTAGAACAGATGCATTATCAGCTCAGTGAGGTACTGGAAAGAGTGAGATGTGTTGGGGCTCCGATCGTGATACCCCTAAGTATGGCACCTTAGTATGCTGAGTATTTTGAACTGAGAGACTGTAGAGCTTCAGAAGCAAGGTCCCTCTGACCTTCTACTGCCCTCCTGTGTCTCACTCCTCTCTCTCTCCCTAATTGAGTCATAGAAACCAGAACTCCTCCAAAGCTGACCATAGCAACCTGAACCCCTCACTCCAAAATCAAGCCATACAACCTAGAAGGTATATACTTGAAGCCTCCAGCTCAGCCGTTTGCCTCTGGCTGCAAAGGGCCCACATGTGGTGGCTTTTGTCCCAATTCCAGCCTCTACCAGAGACTATGGAAAAATCTATTTGCTCTGTGTCAACCAAGTGTGCTATGCTGAGATGATGGAGAATAAGGATACATTGGTCACTCTCTCCCTTCTCCCTTGAAGACCTTCATGTAAGAGGTGTTCTGTCCCATTCCACAGAGGAGGGAATGCTACGCAGAGGCCAGGAAGGATCTGAACACACAGGTCTTGCTGGTTCCCCTCAGTCTATTACCATTACATCAGATCTTTTTGTCTAATCACACTTTTACATGGCTATCCATTCTTCGTAGAATCTAAGCTTAAAAACAGAATGCTTTTCCTGGGTCTTTGGGCCTTCATTTCTGAAGCCTCCTGTGTCACATAAAAATTTGATTAATTAAGTTTGTTATGCTTTTTTCTTGTTAACCTGTTTTTCTCATATCAGTGTTGACCATGTCCCTTAGGATGAGTGAGGAAAGGTATCGTCCCTTAGGATGAGTGAGGAAATGTATCATCCCTTACTGGCCCTACAGATAGAAAGATAGGAGGTGGCGTTGGAGAACAGAATGTCTGGGATTACAATTAGGGAGGGGTTGTTGTTGAAAATGCAAAACTGGGATATGACTCTGAAAGTGAGTAGGTGAGGTCGGGTTGGGGACAGGATCCCTGGATGAGAAGTTAGGAACTGAGAAGCCAGGACTTTGGGAGGATCATCTGTGTGGATGTTAAAACTTCTAAGAATTAAGGCAAGAGTAGGGTTGGAGAGAGTGACAGTGACCTAAGCAGCTAGAATTGTCAAGGTCTGGTGGGGTGTGTTCCAGGAGCTGGGAGATGACTGCAATGAGTAGAGGTGTGGAGGGGCCTGCCAGAACACCTGAGATTCAAAGATGCTGGAGGGTGCAGCAAGTCAGAAAGGATGGAGTCAAGAGCATCCCCCAATCCCAGGCTTAGGGCCAGTGCCTGAGGCCTGGTGGGTGCTGCAGGGGAGCAGTGTTCTCAGGACAACTGGTTACTATTAGAGCAGGAAGGCCAGGACTGCATTTAGAGAAGAGATTGGGGATAGAGAGAGTTTTGCTGATGACTGTGAGTTTCCAGGGGATGGCTTTGGGAGTTTGGGAATGGCGAGGAACAGGTCAGGAAGGGACATGATTTTGAGGTTCCGAGTGTGGGAAAGGGAAGCGATCTGAGTCCTAGGATAAAAGGCAAAATGAGATGAGTAACAGCGGTAAAACTCAAGTTCCTTCTGCAGCTGCAGTGACTCAGCAAATCAACTAGTCGCCTGTTATTCTGAGCAAAAATAACATTTTAAACTATAAAAGTATTATATGCCTCTGGTAAAAAAAAATCCAAATAATTTAGAGAAGGATAAATTGGAAAATAAAAACCTGCCTCTCCCTCCCAGTCCTACTCCCCAGAAGTAGCCACTGTTAACAGTTTCTTGGGTATCCTTGCATCCATTTTTTATGCATGTACAAGCAAAAAACAGTAGGTTTTTGATGGGATGATTTTATACAGCTTGGTCTTATCCGTTAAAAATGCACTTGCTATACTTTGTCATACATATATAAATTCCTTCCCTTTGCTGCATAATATTTGATTATATACAATGTATTTCACCAGTCTCCTGTTGTCAGCCACGTAAGTGATTGCCAGTTTTTTGCCTTATAGACAGTGCTTCAGGGAACATGGTTGAGCATAAATCTTTGTTTTACTTCCCATTTTATTTATTTATTTATTTATTTATTTTTGAGACAGAGTCTCGCTCTGTTGCCAGGAGTGCAGTGGCACAATCTCAGCTCACTGTAACCTCCGCCTCCCAGGTTCAAGCAATTCTCCTGCCTCAGCCTCCCGAGTAGCTGGGACTACAGGTGCACGCCACCACACCCAGCTAATTTTTGTATTTTTAGTAGAAACAGGGTTTCACCATGTTGGCCAGGATGGTCTCGATCTCTTGACCTGGTGATTCGCCCGCCTCGGCCTCCCAAAGTGCTGGGATTACAGGCTTGAGCCACCGAGCCCGGCCCCCATTTTATTTCTTTGTGCTCATTGGTTAATATCCATATTGTTACAAGTGTCAACTAATGAGCACATGTATGCATACACAGTGTTACCTGTTGTTCATATTGTTACATTGTAACATATTCATACTGTCAAAATAATAAAACATTTCTAACATTAAAAGTACAGGACAGATATAATACGTAACTACATATACACTACTGGGATTGAATACTTGTTAATGTTTTACCATAATTGCCTTAAGTCTCCAACTTTACCTTGTGGCTACCTTGCTTTTCAAGGCAGTTGTACTGATTTATAGTCCCACCAGTAATTATAAGCATTCCCATTTCCCCACATCCCTGACAGCGCAATTGTTAAAGTTTTGTTTGTCTAGTCTGTTGGGTAGAAAATCGTATTGCATTACTTTCATTTCATTTTCCTATTTCAAAAACTATTCAAATGTTTCTTGGCCATTTGAGTTTCCATCTTTATGAATTACCTGTCCTTCACATTTTCCTTGTTCTTCCTGGCAATATGCTCTTCCAACAGGATATAGGATTACTTTACCAAGTTTCTATGAGAACCATTGTTTTAGCTATAGCTCTTTGCATCTGTTTCATTTGTTTTGGTTGTTGCTCTAGAGATCACATACTCTATGTCAGCGCTGCCCAACTGTTTTGGCACCAGGAACCCTGGATGTTCCACCTCAGATCATCAGGCATTAGTCAGATTCTCATAAGAAGCACGCGACCTAGATCCCTCATGTACACGGTTTGCAGTAGGTTTCATGCTCCTGTGAAAATCTAATGCCATTGCTGATCTAACAGGGAGAGCTCAGGCAGTAATGCTTCCTCCCGCTCACCTCCTACTGTGCAGCCCAATTCCTAACAGGCCACAGATCAGTACCAGTCCACAGGCTGGGGCCTGGGGACCCCTGCTCTATATCCTTTACTTTGCACAGTCCTTTTACAGTTGATATTGTATCATTTTGTGTATAAATATTGTTAAAAATAAATATGAAAATTTTACAATCATAGAAGTCTATTTACTCCCCTCCATGCTTTTGCACTAGTTGCTATATGTAATCATCTATATACTTATAAATGCATATAATTATAATAAATGTTATAATTTTTGCTTTAAGTATTACTGTATATTTTAAAGGAACTAAGAGGAAAAAATAGTCATTTATATATGCCCACAGATAGTTACTATTTTATTGCTTTTTTTTTTTATTTGCTAAGGCTAAAGTGCAGTGGTATGATCATAGCTCACTGTAACCTGGAACTATTAGGCACAAGTGATCCTCCTACCTCAGCCTCCTGAGAAGTTGGGACTACAAACACATGCTACCACATCTGCCTAACTTTTTACTTATTTATTTATTTTTGAGAGAGAGTCTTACTCTATCACCCAGGTTGGAGAGCAATGGCATGATCTCGGCTCACTGCAACCTCCACCTCCTTAGGTTCAAGAGATTTTTGTATTTTTAGTAGAGGTGGGGTTTTGCCATGTTGGCCAGGCTGGTCTTGGACTCCTGGCTTCAAGTGATCCAACTGCCTTGGCCTCCTAAAGTGCTGAGATTACAGGTGTGGGCCACCACCCCAGCCTAACTTTTTTCCTTTAAATATGGAGTCTTGCTATGTTGCCCAAACTGGTCTTGAACTCGGCTTCAAGTGGGCCTCCCACCTCAACTTCCCAATGCGCTGGGATTATAGGCATTAGCTACCATGCCCGGCCTTTGTTTCATTGCTCTTTATTACCTCCTAGAGATTCTCTTTTCCATCTGGTACCATTTTCCTTCAGTTAGAAGAAATTCCTTTAGCCTTTCTTGTAGTGCAAGTCTATGGTGACAAATTATCTTGTGCATTTTGTTTTTTAACCTGCAACTATGTTTTGCCTTCATTTTTGGAGGATATCTTTCTTGGATGTAGAATTCTAGGTTGATAGGTTTTATTTTTTCAACACTCTAAAAGTATATTCCACTGCCTTTTGGACCTTGTAATTTACAATTCAAATAATCAGAAACTTTATTCATTGTTCTCCTGTGATGTGCTGCTTTTATATTTGGTTTTCCACAGTTTTAACATGATGTGCCTAGGTGTCGTTTTCTTCATATTTATCTTGTGTGGGATTCACTGAAATAATGAAATCCGTTAATTTATGTTTTTCACCAAATCAGGAAATTTTTCTACATTTGTATCTTCAAATATTTTTCTACCTCAGTCTCACCTTGCCTTTTCAGACTCCCAGAGCATGTTTCTTTAACTTTTTGATATTGTCCTTTAGAAGCCTAAGTCTGTTAATTTTATGCATTTTTTTCTGTTCTTATGATTGGGTGATTTGTATTGATTTATATCCAAGTTTATTGACTTTTCATTGTCATCAGCATTCTGCTGAATTTTAATTTTAATTTTAACTTTTATTGCTGCTTGTGATTTCTATTGATTTATATCCAAGTTTATTGACTTTTCATTGTCATCAGCATTCTGCTGCTGAATTTTAATTTTAATTTAAACTTTTATTGCTGCTTGTGATTTTTAAATGTCAGATATCGTTTTTGAATTTCCAGTGATTCTTTTTGAAGTTTTTATTACTCTATTGGTATTTTTTTCCATTTATTGGAAAGATATATTCTTTTATTTTGTTGAGCATAATTGATATAAATGCTTTAAAATCCTTGTCTGCTAATGCCAAACTTTGGATAACACTGGGATTGGTCTCTACCGACTGCCTTTTCTCCTGACAGTAGATCACATTTATTTTTCTGCTCTTCATATGCCAAATCTTGAATTGTGTCTTGTACATTATGATATGTTGTATAAACGCTGACATTTGTTATTTCCTTCCAAAACTTGTGATGTTTTTGTGTTTGGAGGCAATTAACTTGATTGGACTCAAGCTGCAAACCATCTTGTTGCTTGGCAGCTCAAGTTTCAGTTCAATTATGTCTTTATGTGAGTTGCTCTGAGTCTGCCCCATGAATCCAGAGAATTGGGTATAATTTAGACTCAGAATCTGGGGGTTCCCCTACTCAGATTCTTTTCCTTCAGGAATTCTCCCCTCCTTTTCTAGTGTATGCAGCTGCTCTAAACTCTGTCCTCTGGTTTTCTAGCCCACAAAAACCATGCTTTTTTCTATCAGACTTTTAGTACTCTGTGTATCACTGACCTCAGGCTAAAAGCCATAAAAACAGGAAAATCACTTTTTATTATTTCCTTGTTTCGAGTTTTAATTTTCTTTCAGAATAGATTAACTCTTTTTTTCACTATTCAGTGTCTTCAGATCATTGTGTATGGATGTGTACATATGTATGTGTGATATTTTCTCCAGAGATTATAGTTGCCTGTGGAAGTCATATCCAGGAAAAGCTTACATGCTTACTTGGGCATACTGGAAGCAGAAGCCTTCATTCTTCTTTTATTTTGCATTCTTTAAAATTAGAATTTGGTGGAGCATCTTTTCATGTGTTTGTTTATATTTGTATTCTTTTTAAAAATCAATTATCTATTCATGTCCTTTGGCTATTTTTTCATTGCTTTTTTTTTTTTTTTGGTCTTTGGATGTATAGAAGCTCTTGTTATATTAAGAATATTAGCTCTGTCTGTCATACTTTTCAGTTATTTTTTCCAGATTGTTCTTTTCTTTTGACTGTTCACTTTTAACTATTAGGAAGCTTACATTTTTTATGTAGTTAAATTTATCGATCTTGCCTTTAATGATTTCTGGATTTTTGGGTCATGCTTAGAAAACTTTTCTCCATCAAATACTAAAATAGCTACTTTTAAATATTTTAACACTCACCTATTTAATCTATTTATAATTTATCTTAGTGTAAGTATTTAGAAAGTGAACCAGGTCTGGGTGAGGTGGCTCACACCTGTAATCCCAGCACTTTGGGAGGCCAAAGCAGGAGGATCACAAGGTCAGGAGTTTGAGACCAGCCTGGACAACATGGTGAAAGTCCATCTCTATTAAAAAGATGAAAAATTAGCCAGGTGTTGTGGCGGGCACCGGTAGTCCCAACTACTCAGGAGGCTGAGGCAGGAGAATTGCTTGAATCCGGAAGACGGAGGTTGCAGTGAGACGAGACCGCACCACTGCACTCCAGCCTAGGCGACAGATCAAGACTACATCTCAAAAAAAAAAAAAAAAGAAAAAGAAATCAAACTAGCTTATTTTTCCAAATATGTAACTAATTATACCAATTTAATTTATTAGATAATTTATCTTTTCCTCACTGATTTTATAATGCCAACTATTTTACTTTTATATCTTTATTATCTTCCTGCAAATCATTAATTTTCTCTTAAAATTTATATTTCTGACTCTTTTCATTAGTATGTATTCTACTTCTTGCTCTTTTTTTTTTTGAGATGGAGTTTCACTCTTGTTGCCCAGGCTGGAGTGCAGTGGTGCTATCTGGGCTCACTGCAACCTCCATCTCCTGGGTTCAAGTGATTCTCCTGCGTCAGCCTAGTTGGGATTACAGGTG
Organism: Aotus nancymaae; assembly: GCF_030222135.1. Taxonomy (NCBI): domain Eukaryota; kingdom Metazoa; phylum Chordata; class Mammalia; order Primates; family Aotidae; genus Aotus; species Aotus nancymaae. The sequence goes on along the minus strand of NW_026988431.1, from coordinate 52,966,470 downwards.
CGCACCAACATGCCAGGCTAATTTTTGTATTTTGTTTTTAGTAGAGACGGGGTTTTCTCCATGTTGGCCAGGCTGGTCTTGAACTCTTAACCTCAGATGATATGCTTGCCTCGACCTCCCAAAGTGCTGGGATTACAGATGTGAGCCACTGCCCCTGGCCCTCCTGCTCCTTTTAAGATGGCTTTCATTTTTGTAACATTTATATATTTATTTTCTTTTTATTGTCCTAAGACTCTGCCATCTCACTCTTCAACAATTTTGTCATCTTATCTGATCATATTTGATCTCCCAAATTTCTTCTTTGAGTTTTATTTCTTCCAGAGTTCATATCTATTCCAATTTCTTTGAGAGCATAAAGAAGTATTTGCCTGATATTTTCTTCTGTTTCTGAAGTGATTCTTCTTCTGCTGTGAAACATTAATCTGTATTTTGCTTATTCTGTTCCTTCCCCCAGCTTCTGCCAGGTTTGAACCACATTAATTTATCTGACATCAAATCCCAAGTTACACTAATGCAAGATATAACATAATGGGTGAGAGTGCAGACCCCAGAGCCAGAAAGGCTGGGATGAAATCCCAGCTCTACCACCTACCAGTTCTGTGGCCTTGGACAATGGAGTTGGTATCGCATTACCTGTCTCACAGGGCTGTTGTTGGGATTAAAGTGTTTAATACAGTATGTGGTACATAGTACTCAATAAATATTAGGGGAAGAGAATTCTGGTTATTATTTTAGCAAGAGAAAAACTAAATTGGCATTCTTGTATCCATATATTAATTAGATAATACCAAAATTATATAATACTTATCCATATATTAATTAGATAACATCAAAATTATATAATTCTTATATAATTTTATATAATATATATTATATAATTTTGGTGTTTTCTAATTAATATATGGATACAAGAATGCTAATTTAGTTTTTCTTTTTGGTTCATCCAAAAAAGTGACAAACTAAATTATTTGTGTTGTTATTATCCACCAATAAAGAACTATCCCCACCTGCTGGTCACACTCAAGAATTAAAAATTCAAAAGATGTTCAAATATGGTTGTTGGAATATTTCATTGTGTAGCTACTGTGACTTGTAGCTGTCTTTGTAGCAAACGGCCCCTCTCTCTCACCTACGCAGTCAAACAGATTAGCATCTTCTCACACAGTGCTGGGTAACTGTTGATATACTTACTTAGTTGAGGGCAAACGTTTACTTTCACTGGGAATTTAGATTTAGATCCCGTCTGTACAGGTTTTCCTTCTTGCTTAGCTTGGCTATTTCATATGTTTAGCTTTCCAAATCTCGAATCTTTGTCCCAAGAAAGGAGTTTACCCAAAAGTCTTTTTTTTTTTCCTTCTTAAGATTCACTGCAGTCAACACAAAGAATATTCCTAACTACTGTCAATGTGGTTTCTCTCTCTCTCAGATGCAAGAATTGCTGGTAAATGAACTGTTGGGAAGAGTTCTATTTAAGTTCCACCTGGAACTAAGTCATTTCAGACTGAATAATAAAGGCCAATAAGTCTTGGCCTTTGAGTTTTGGCCTTTCTGAGATCCATGCATTTCATCAGAGCTTTCTTTGTGGTACAGAAAAGTGGCAATCCAGACCTTGCTCTTCGGGGAGCTCCCATTGCTATGGGTCACAGGGGTTGGCTCAGGGCACTGACTCAGGTCAGTGCAACAAGAGAAGCTGAAGCAGCACTTACTGCGGAGGCTAAGAAAGACCCCAGACCTGCCTGTGGCATTTCTGCATAACTGGTGTTAGCCTGTCTGCCCTTCTGGCCTTCTTGTTACCAGGGCAACAGTGGGCCTATTCTGAGCTGGCTGAGAGGTTGCTACCCTCCTCTGCCTTCTTTTTTTTTTTAATTGTATTTTAGGTTTTGGGGTACATGTGAAGAACATGCAAGATTGTTGCATAGGTGCACACGTGGCAGTGTGATTTGCTGCCTTCCTCCCCTTCACCTGTATCTGGCATTTCTCCCTGACTCCCACATATCCTCTGCCTTCTATCCCCACATTCGTTGTGGCCTCGTTGTGTCACTGCTCCCATTGGCCTCCAGCTCTTTCTCTACCTGGATTCCCAAGGACTCCAGAGGACAAAGGGACTCTCTCACTCCTTATTCCAAAGGATATACCTCTTATTACTTCACTTTCACTCTCTACCCCACACGCGGCCTGTCCACCATCTTCTCTCCAACTTCTCCCAAACCGTCTGCTGTTCCCTCACCAACTCTCTGCATCTCTTCCCACTCTGCCCCAGCCTCTATGCCTTCCCAACTGCTCTCCTGCTCCCTCACTCTCTACCTCCACAGGGCCTTTCTTTGCTGCACTTTTGTAATGTCTTAGGCTGCTTTGTGCCCACTGATGACACACCCTGGTTTTTTATTACTTCTTTTCCCTCTGTGTTCCTGTGACACTTCGTTCGCTTCTCAGATAGCCCTCATTGCAGCATCCCATCACTTTCGTGTCTGGATCCTTCTAGTCCAGACTCAGGCCTCACAGATACTGGGGACTGTCTTCTTCCTGGTTGTATCCTGAGTCCTAAGAACAGCCCCTGGCATACAGTAGACCCCTTTTGTTGAGAAAATGAATTGTCCGTCATTCCAAATCATCATTTGTTGATGAAGTTTCTCTGAGGTTTATTTTCTCCTGATTTTATTGTCCAAAGTTTTAAAATAACTTTCATTTTGAAGTACTTTGAGACTTTTTAAAAACTTGTAAAAATACTACAAGAAATTCCCACTCTTTAGCCAGATTCTCCAAATGTTAACATCTAGCATAACTACAGTATGATGATCCAAACCAGGAAATTAACACTGATGCAGCACTACTAACATCTCCAGATCTTACTCAAATTTTCTCAATTTTCCCATTAATGTCCTTTTTTTGACCCAGGACACTAATCCAGGGTTACACATAGTGTCTAGTTCTCACACCTCTTCAGTCCCCTTTAATCGGGACAGTTCCTTCATCTTCCTTTGTCTTTAATGATCTTCAAACTTTTGAAGGGTACTTGCCAATCATTTTGTAGACTGTTCCTCAAATTCAGTTTGTATAATGTTTTCATATTATAATAAGCAAGTTTTACACTTTTCCCAAGAATCTCCTTCTCGGTGCGTCATATGAGAGGGTATTTGATGTCTATTTGTCTTATTACTGATGATATCAATGTTGATCTCTTGGGTAAGGTGGTCCTAGCAATTTTCTCCAATCTAAAATTATTATTTTTCCTTTGTAATTAATAAGTATTATACAGGAATATATAACTACACTGGTTCTCACCATACCACTGATTTTAATATCCTTTGATGACTCTGCATTGCATGGTTATTATTATGGTGTTTTCCAAATGGCAGTTTTCTAATTCCAAGATTTTACGTGGGGCTGAGGAAGGGATTTTCCATGGTGAATTGTCAGGGTCTAATTCCAGGCATGACACTAAAGCATTCTCTAAATGAGACTTGAGCATTTCAAGTAGCGCTCTGGGTCACAGATCTCTCTAAACAACTTCAGTTTAAGGACAGCTTCCTTTCCCTTTTCCCCCCAAGCCCCAAATCTCCTATTTGTGGACACAGATAGGCTCTCCTGATGGGATGGTAGTGTTCCTGATGAGACACCAAGAAGGGCTATCACAAGTAAATTGATCATGACTTAATTATTAATTCATGCCATTAAAGTACATACTGTGGAGATTAATGCTCCAAGCCGAAAGATCCTTGGCTCACATTTTTAGAACCAGCGTCTTAAAGGACAGCTGCATAGGCTGAGATCAAGGTAGCATATAATAAACCTAGACCTAATGTCTTTAGGGAAAACACTTCACAATCCATTATGAGCTATGTCATGAAATCAACGACCTTAGGATCTTTCCTAAGACATTCAAGCTCGGAGTTAATGAGCTTAGGGGAGGAGTTGGAGGTTGCATGACATTTTAAAATGCCAAAACACTGGATCCTTGACAGAATGCTTGTTAGATTCCATTATTCCCTGAAGTAAAGGCTGTTTATGATGTACAGAAAGTTTCAAATCCACAGACAGTGTCAGGAAAGAAAATCTTTTCTTTGATCGTGTTTTCAGTTTCAGTGTGACCAAGTTTTGGTTAATTATTCTCTGATTAGAAGGTTGAGGTGGTACAAATCTGAATGCCTTTAGGGGACTGCAAAGCAAGTCACCAGAATTCCTAGCTGTAGGAGGACTCCTTGGAACAATCAGGTAAGTGTACACTGGGATTCATAGTCAAGACGGAGAAGAAGAAAAGGTAGCAGCCTGCCTTTGACCCTGTGCTGGGGTCAGTAGGCTGCTGAAGTGATTGGCGTCACCAAAGCAAGAGAGAATCCAAGACATGGCCCGGGTTCTAGATTGAGTTTCAGGGCTCGAGGGGACTGCCCCTCACCGCATTCCGTACCCAGAAACCTGGGAATTCCAGAGGTGAATGAAGAACAAAAGGCCTCAGTTTGGCTGAGAAACATGCGACAGTCAGCAGTCGCTGCCCTGGCTTTCTCTTGTGTGAGAACACTGCAGGCAGAAGCTGAGGACGGTGTGTGCAATGGGGATGTGGCAGGGGCTGGCAGCAGCCCCAGGGTGACAATTACAAAGGCAGAGAGGGATCCTGCCATCATTGGAACCCCTGCCTGTGGCTCCCCCGGTCCATGGCTGGTATAGTCCAAGAAACAAAGGTTACCTTCAAGAATACATTAAAAGCAAACGTTATTTCCTCTTTTTGTGAAATTCCTTAATACTGATTATTATATCTTTTACAATCTATAAGAAAAAGTAATCTTCCCTTGAGTTGGAACAGAGAAATCTTTATGTTCAAGTGGCAGTGCTGAGTGAATTGTTCAAAATATTTTAAGAACTGAACAGCCTAACTGCTCTCTGCGTTGCACAAAAGCTGTTTGTCATGAGAACCACATTCTCAACAAAGGCCTTCTTTGGAGCCGTAGACTTTGGACTGAGTTAGTCTTTGGTAACTCATAAATCCTGTCAGCAGTTGAAGAGGCCCTTTCTGAGGGTAGCTCTGACGAAAGGGATAGCACTATCTAGGGAGGACTTCTCTCTCCTGTTTCTCAATAGCATCTTAGGGACAAAGATCTCATTTCACAGCTCTGAGCTTCAAGTTGACAGTCTCCCTTTAAGGCTTGGCTTCACCCAGCTGGGTTCTCTGAAAGAATGACCACAGAAAACACTTGAGCATATACATCACCACTGTGCACAATAACTTGAAATAACTAGTGTACAAATGGGACACCAGGCTGGGTACTTGTCATGGGGGAAGAGGACGAAGTTACATCCTGGTCCATCACTGAGCAGTGAGCTAGGTGATGCTGAGAAATGTTTTTCTTAGGACCTGTGTGAATTCTATCAGTCAGATCTGGCAGTCAACCTGGCCTCACTTTGGGACAGCTTGATTTGGAAAGACCTTGCAGAGGCCTGAGAGACCTGGGCTGGAGGGAGGGGTAGTGACTGATCCCCGGCCAAGGCCATTTTTATTAGGAGTATTAATATTGTTTCCAGCGTACAAACCATTAGATACACAATAAGAGTCCTTCCTCTCCTAGAATACCCTGGGAACATACCAAAAAGCAAAGATCTGGTAAAATACCCTTTCGCTGAATGTTATTCATTCATTTAACTAATCTCATTGCTGTTCCATGAATATTTATTGAGTGTCTAGTAAGTGTCAGGCACTGTACCAGGTGCCAGGAATGACAGCAGTGAACAAGATAGACCCAGTCCCTGCCCTTGGAGAATTTGCTTTCTAGTTGAGGGAGACATCAACAATACATTAATCAGCTATACTGTGGATAATAGTGTTATAAAGGAAATAAGGCAGGTTAATGCAATGGAAATGGTGTGGGGTGTAGAGGAGCCCCTGATCTCAATGCGGGACAGATCCTGTAAGGTGAAGACTTGAGGCACGTGAATTTCAGGCAGTGGGAGCATCTAGGCACAGTCCTGTGGTAGGACCACACAGTGATAGAAGTGTGTTTGAAGAGCAGAGAGAAGGCCATTGGAACAGAGCTCAGAGAACAGACATGGGGCGGGCCGGGAGATGAGGGTGAGATGGTGAATCTAGATCAAGACCAGAGAGACATGCAGAGACTGGATCGTGCAGGGCCTTGTAGGCCATGGCAAAGTCTCCTCAAAGAAAACTAGGAGGTCATTCAGGTGAGTCTTTAAAAACTGTCTTCTCTAGGGACCTCTGTTTTCATCTTAAGTCCAAGGGAGCAGCAGAAGGAGCAAGACTCTTTTTCTTTGTAAAACCATTGCCCCCCACCACACCCACCCCCTACCCCCGGAGTCCCCACGTCTAGCTAATATGCCTCCCTCCCCTTTGGCAGCTTTGCACAAATTCTGTGTAAGATTAGACACTCAAAGATTTCAAAGCTGTGATAGATTAAAGATGGCCAGAAATTCTTTTACTCCCCCACCAAGAGGTGAGGTTTTTATTTACCCTGCCTTTGAAACTGGGCTGCTTCTGTAACTGCTTTAACCAAAGACTGTGGCAGAAGTGGTGCTGCACAGCCTCGAGGAGGACTGACACCTTCCATGCCCACCTTGACTGATGGGCTCTTGGAGCCTTTGCTGCCATAGAAGAAGTTCTATTCCACTGAAGAGGCCACATGGCAGACAGCCAAGCAACCAACAGACAAGGAGACCAGCACGGACCCATGCCCTCCACTGGACTGTTCCGGCCAGCCCCCAGCCATCTGCGCCCTCTCAGCAGGCGTGAAGAAGCGTGGACATTTCATCTCTAGCAGGTATCACCTGGGGCAGAGACGAGCAGATCCTGGTTGACTTTGCCATGGACCTCAGAACTGTGTTCAACATCAAATGGTTGCTACTTTAATCCACTTCGCTTTGGGGCAGTTTATTGCACAGCAATAGATAACTGAAGCAAAGGTTTAAACAAAGAGGCTGAAAACCACTTCTCTGAGCAAAATCGATAGTTTTACAAAGAACTCAGAGAGCTCCGCTCTCACAGCTGGGAAGGCAGTGGAGTGTGATGGAGAGGGCAAGGACTTGGGAGTAAGATGGTCCTGAGGCTGAGTCATGGCATAACCTTGATTCTTTGCCACTTCGTTTCTGAGACACAAAGAACAATATGTACTGTGGAGGGTTAATTTGAGACTTAAAATCAGACATGGTGTGTGAAGACCTTGGTACATACTAAGAGCTTGACAAGTTGTAACTATCGGGTGGTCATAGGGCCCTTCCAGGGCTCCCGGCCACCTGGGTTGGGCATCCATTTGATGGGCCAGGCCGTGTCACTGCCAGAACCCTGGTGAAATCACAGGTGTGGGCAGCGGCAGGAGCAATTCTGTTGCCCAGACTTACTGTTGAGTTTCCTCACGTGTTAATGTGTTTCATGAACACAGTATTTCATAATGTTGAATTAGTATTGAGAATGTTTTTCCCTATTGAATTCTCTTTCAATCCTGATAAAATCAAAGCAAAATTGCTACTACAGCTTTAACATCTCTCTAGCCCTTGATGATCTGTCTTCCTTTCTTTTTTTTTTTTTTTATTTTTATTTTAGCAGAGAGAGTATAACCTTAGGTTTAGAGTGCTTGGCAGGAAACAGTATATAACTAGACCAATATAGATATCATTTAGTTTTCATTGTATTTGTGTTTTATTCTATTATTAATTTACTTTTTTGTTTGAACTTGATATAAAGATTTCCCTGAAAATGAAGGAAGAAAAGTGAGCAATTTAAAGAAGACTATTAGATAAGAAATATACAGGTGCGATGTGACAAAGATTGAGATGAAGGTATCTGTGTTGACTGATGCAAATGCTGCTCCATTGAATATCCCCCAAGCTTTGTCTATGGGCCTACTTTGGGTTGTCACAGTGGAAAAAAGCTGACAAAGCCACTGTGTGTGTGAACTTTCCCTCTGTCACCTCTGAGGCCCATCCTTGCACCCTCCAGTTCCCCACAACCCAGAGTACTCCAGCAGGGGTGACAGGAACAGGCAGTAGGAGGGAATGACAGCTTCATGATTAAGACCCTAATACACAGTTGGTAAGACTGTTTCAGCCAGCCCCTGGCATTTGGCGTCTTGATTTCTTAGTTCTTTTCAGAGCCGGGCTGGCCCATGAGCCATGCAGCTGCCCCGGGACTCCTGCCCGGCAGTTCTGTCGGCTCAGCTCTCCCTGACCTTCTCCTTGTCTGCAGCTCTTGCCTCCCTAATGCGCTCAGCACTTTTAGATGTTCTGTGATAGTCTCAAAGGGCATGGAGATGAGAGCTTTGCTGAAAATGTGCATCTTCTGCAGAAAAGGGCCACAAAACACTTAGAGAGGAAAAGGACATAAAGATCAAAGTGGTTTTGGAATAGAAGAGGGAATGAGGAGCTATAAAATTTGAATGAAGAGCCTGGAAAAAAGAAGGAGGAGAAAGGAAATGGCTTTGTTTGGTAGTCAGAGCTAAAAAAGGAGAAATGATAAGAACAAGGATGGAAGCCTTTTACATGAAGGAACTACTTTAAGACTAAAAATATCCAGGTGATAGTGATCAAGCTATCAAAACCTACCACAGTGTGGATCTCAAGCACTGAATGTAAGTATAGAATTTCTGTCTGTCTATAGCACAGTGTTTCTATGACTCCTTTATCCTCCCAGGTATCTGCTCTTATGTCACCTCCTCTGTGAAGTCTTCCTGTACCACTGAAATAGCAACCTCCTTTTTCTCTATCCCTGATCCCACAGTGGTTTTCTTCATCACGTCACTACATGGAATTTTATTTGGTCATTTATTTGTTATTCTATCTCCATTAGATAGAAACTCCATGAAGGCAGGGACTTTGGCTGTCATTTTCTATCTCCAGTTCCTCTAGCACACAGAAGGCACTCAATTAAGAACAAAAGTTAGAATAATGAATTGAAATGGTTAATGTAGGTCAGGCGCAGTGGCTCACACCTGTAATCCCAGCACTTTGGGAGGCTAAGGTGGGTGAATCACTTAAGTCCAGGAATATGAGACCAGCCTGGCAACATGGCAAAACCTCATCTCTACTAAAAATACAAAAATTAGCAGGGCATGGTGGCATGGACCTGTAGCCCCAGCTACTTGGGAGGCTGAGGCAGGAAAATGGCTTGAACCTGGGAGGCGGAGGTTGCAGTGACCTCAGATCACACCATCGCACTCCAGCCTGGGCGACAGAGCGAGACTCCATCTCAGAAAACAACGACAATGACCAAAAAAAAAAAAAAAAAGCTTATGTATATAAAGCCCCTAATATTCTCAAGAATATACTAAGAACAAAAGATGAGTCAGATAGGAATTTTGTCCTCAATACGTAGTCTAATAATTATGATAACCACTATCCATTTTAGAGGGCTACTATGGGCTAGGCATTTTATACATATTATATTATCTTTAATAATTAGGAGTGATGTTCAATGTAAACATGTTTAACAGGTATTATAGAAATTGACCTATCAGCACCATGACATATTAAATAATATTGCCAAAATCTGAGAACCAGAAAACGGCAGAGTCAAAATCTGAATTAAGTGTACCTGACTCCAGCGTGCATTCTTCCAGGCGTACTACTGCCCTTATTGTAAATACAGGTGAGCACATGTTTTCAGACTTACAGTTCTTTGATGCTGGAGACCATTCTTTTATGTGTGTTGTAAATAGTTGTCAAAAGACAACTTTTATGTGTGCACAGAAATAGAATGGTCTCCAGCATCAGAGAACTGTAAGTCTCATTGAAGAGCTAAGGACTTTGGACCAGTTAGGAGCTGGGGAGCCAGCCAGCTTCTTCTCTCACAGCCATCTTAGCTTCAAGAAGTACTAGGTCCAAAGTTTATACAAAGAGAAATAGGAGAGAAGGGCAAGTGCGGGGTTTGGGGCGGGGAGAGCTGAGCAAGCAGGTAGCTTTGAGGAAGTTTACAGAAACCGGGAGAATAGGCAGAGAGAGCCCAGATCCTTGGATAGTTTGCTGGTTTCCACAGGGCTGTGTTCCTCCTCACCTCTTTTAAGTGACCTCTGTCATGAGGGAGTCCAGCCCAGGGGAGCAGCAGCAGGCTGAGCTCTCTAGCACAGGCTTCTCAGGCCTGGCTGTGCAATTTGAATTTTTATCCCATATGATACCTAATACAAACAGTATCACCGCAGTCAAGGAGAATGGGACCTGGCCTTCTCACTGTCTGCAGAGCTTGTGCCTTTGGCAGTTAACAGTTAGTGCACACCAAATGTCCATGTGTTCCCTCCGTTTCCCAGCCTTCCTTGCAGTTCACGGGTGGCAAAAAAGATGTGCCACTTTCAACCTTAATGCCTCTCTTCTGCTGCTGTGGCCTTAGAGTCATGTTTTCCAAATTCATAGTTACAAGATGGAGGTCAGTCTCCTGACTCTCATGATCCGCAACCACAACAAACTGGTATTAGGTTACACCACTGAGCACTCAGGTTTGTCTGTTGCAGAAGCTAGAGTTAACTGCCTTGGACTAGTATGTCTCCCTAAATGCACTCTGCACTTCCTAAAAAACTTGTAATGATCAGTGCTAATAATATATATCATATACTTTCATATTAACAGTATTTGCCTTAAACTTACATGGGCTTGGCACATGGCACAATTTTATCCTGGCATTGTTTTAGAGAAAGTAACAACGATGGAATTAAATCTCTGCTTGTGCCTCTACAGTGATGTAGCACTATACGATGGCTTCCTAAGACATACCTGCAGATTCTATACATCATCTGGGTAGGCAGACATTTTTGTATTTACCCTGCTAGGTGGATACTGTTATCTCCAAGTTACAGAAGGAGAATGAAGCTCAGAAAGACCAATGAACCTGCTCACAGTTGCATGGCTACTGAGCAGTGGAGCTGGGCTTGTAACCAGGGAGCACTGATTCCAGAGCTCATTCCACAGTGCCCTGCTCCCTTGACTGACAAGTTGCCTCTATTTAATTCACAAATAAGACCTGAATATTAACCTTAAGAAGAATAGAAGCCAGATGAGGCAACTAGCTGAACCCAGGTAAGATAGTTAGAAGGCAATATTAAAAAGCACCAGTGTGAATGAAACAGATTTGAAATACTACAGGTACCCAAATAAGTGGGGAGAGAGAGATGCATGCACGGCTGGGAACACAAGGCTTCCCAAAGCTTAGAGAACTGAGGGAGGCCAAGAAGGATGGAGAAGGTAGGGGGCAGGAGGAGGGAGGAAGGTGTCTTATGTGAGGGAGAGAGCAGCTTTGCCGGGCCTGTGGATAGTGAGGGGGAACCAGCCAGAGGCATCAGGCGACAGGGAGAAAACTGATCTAGCAAAATGAAGGCTTTGTGTGGAGATGAGTAGGATGGAGGCCGCAGGACAGGAAGTGGTAGAAGGCCTGGCTGGGGAGTTTGGAATTGACGCTGAGGCAGGGCAGAGGCACAAAAGTGAAAAGAAAGGAATCAGCTGTTTGGAGAAGGAGGCAGTCTAAGAAATATTTTGAATATGTGCTTCCTTTAAAAATGGAATTGATTTGCAGGCAGTTAAAGATAAAGGGATTTGACTCAGGAAAAATGAAGATCCAGAATGTCAATTTAGAAGACATTCCGTGGTTGCAGTTGGCACCAGGGTGAACCCTGTTTTCCTTCCTGCAGAGCAGGCCACCCCTCCAATGACTCACCCTCTCCTAACATTGAATGAGAAATGACTGAGGATCAACAGCTGTCTTTGGCCTTTATTCCAAATAACTTTATCTGCCTGGCCTCTGTTGCTTTACTTATGAGTTGGCAGCATTGGACCTGGCAGTCTCCGGCTGGTGGTCGGCCATGGTGATGGCAAGCTCTTTATTTATGTCTACCCTATTCTGCTTCTTTTCATCAAGCCCTTGCTCCCCTTTTTCCCCCTTGGAGGATGTCTTGGGATATATGATTAGATTGCCTCTTTGGGGTCTTTGGTTAGGTAGAAACAGAAGCCATCTGTCCTGCTTTGTATAGGTCCTGACTGCCTATTCTTGTGTTTGGGCAAAGCTTAGAGTCTCAGGGAATGCAGCTCTCTTCAGCTGTAGCATGTGAGGAATTGCTCCTATGCTGAGATTTAGGGGACCCTAGAAGAGATAAATGTTCAAAAACCACCTCTGTGAGTACACACTGAAATATTTATGGATAAAGTGATACAGTATCTGGGGAGTGGCTCATGAATGGATGAAACCAGATTGGCCATGACCTGGTAATTGCTAAAGCTGGTAATTGCTTTGACCTGATAATTGACCTGGTAATTGCTTTGACCTGGTAATTGCTAAAGCTGGGTGATGCAACATGGGGTTTAATTAAACTGTCCTGATGACTTTCATATATATTTAACGTTTTTCCATGATGAAAAGTTGAAAAAGCCACACACACACTTACACACACACTTACACTTTTTTCCATGTTGCGGCATTCAGAAAACTGGACTGAGTCTCCAGAGAGCACAAGTTGAATGCCCACGAGGCAGTAAAGCAGTATCCGTAAGGCACCCCTGAGATGTGGGACAACAGTAAAGCTGACACAGCTAACTAATTTATGGCACATGGTAGGGTCGCTCTGAGCATACTGGCCTTGGATGCCTGTTCACCAGAACATCTCCCTTTACTGTGTGCTGTTTTCCCATCTGAACACTCCGCCTTCCACTTCTTTCTCTTGGCATTTCTTCGTTGGCAAGTTAACTTTCTCCTGTAGGCAGAGGGAGCTTCTCTTTCAGGAACCATAAAGGAAGGTATGAGAGAGCCCTCCAAAGCTGCAGTTCTCAATTTTTTTGACAACCCAGTGTAAAAGATATGTACTTTTATCATTATAGGCTATCATAACTAAAATGTAAGTTTCACAAAATAACACCCTTTACCAAATGGGATACATTCTGATATTTTCTCTTCTGTTCTAGTCTAGACTAGTCTATTCTATTCCAGTATTTTAAAAGGCTGTCATGATCCACTAAATGGAAATCATTAATAAATTTGGGATTACTAATGGGTTGCAGCCTGCATTTTAAAAACAAAATTGTGGAAAAGATATGCTGGGCAGGAAATTTACCATTTAACACATCTGGCCTGGGGTTGAAGTCATAGGCAGCTGGATTTCATTTGCATCTGACAATGGAGAAGCCCTCCATATTTTGTGTGGGTGTTAAGATCAGATCTACAGTGCTAGCCAACGATTGACTAGAGTATTAAATTTCAGCATGTGTTAATTGATGTGCTCATCAACAGGGCGAGATCACAGGTCATAGGCTTAAGATGGGAATTTGGTTGAACTGGGTTGTCACATGCCATCTCGTAGTTTTAACACAGAAAAAAAAAGTCCAGGTGTGGTGGCTCATGCCTGTAATCCCAGCACTTTGAGAGGCTGAGGCAGTAGATCACCTGAGGTCAGGAGATCGAGACCAGCTTGGCCAATGGGGTGAAACCCTGTCTCTACTAAAAATGCAAAAATTAGCTGGGCATGGTGGTGCATGCCTGTAAGGCTGGCTACTCAGGAGGCTGAGGTAGGAGAATTGCTTGAACCTGGAAGGTGGAAGTTGCAGTGAGCTGAGATTGTGCCACTGCACTCTAGCCTGGGCAACAGAGCAAGACTCCATCTAAAAAAAAAAAAAAAAAAAAAAGAATAGCCCCGTTAGTCACACCACCACTATGACTGTTGCTCACAGAAGATGTCAGGCAGCAGGGTAAGGCAGTGCATGTCATCAGAACCAGGTGGATCTGAATTTGGATTCCATAAACTACTAACCATGTGACTTCAGAAAGATTACTTAACCTCTCTGAATCTCAGTTTTTCTCATCAGAATAGGAGAATGATAATATTTCATTTTAAATGGGAGAATATATAGCATCTAGCCCAGAATCTGACCTGAGGGCAGACCCTCAAATGTTAACCCCTTCTTCTCCTAGCACAATGACCCTATGAGGTTTCCTTCAAAGGCTGTCTACCTGGTACCCTGTATGACAAATCTATCACCCCTACTTTCCCCAGCGGTTTACTGGAGTGAGAATAGAGCCAGGAGAATACCCAAATAGAAACAAATGAAGTGCCAAAAGAGAAGCCACATTTTCAGGCTAAGTGACCTAGGCAGCGCCATTCACCAGCTTTAGCTCTCCAGTTCTCAATCATGAAATGAAGAAGAAAATGCTATGTTTTCCAAGAACTCTTGACTCACATTTCCTAAAGATAGTTAGTTTCCAGGGCACTAACTCAGACCCAGTTTATCATAATTATTCTAAGCCAGTGTCCAGTAATTCACCAAGTCCTTTCCAGCCTGCTTCCTAATGCTGTCTCCAAGCCAGCTCATTTCCTCCTCCTCACTGCCCCTACCTCTGTACCCTTCCCACTCCTGCTTCCCCTCTTCTTCTGTTGACTGCATTCCTGGCTTTCAGTCTTGCTTATTCTTCAATCAGTCTCCACTGTGCAAGCAGAGAGACAGTTTTTTTTGTTTCGTTTTGTTTTTGAGACGGAGTCTTGCTCTGTTACCCAGGCTGGAGTGCCGTGGCCTGCTCTCGGCTCACTGCAACCTCTGCCTTCTGGGGTCAAGTGATTCTCCTGCCTCAGCCTCCCAAGTAGCTGGGATTACAAGTGTGTGCCACCATGCCTAGCTAATTTTTAAATTTTTAGTAGAGATGGGGTTTCACCATGTTGGCCAGTATCGTCTAGATCTACTAACCTCGTGATTCACCTGCCTTGGCCTCCCAAAGTGCTGGGATTACAGGTGTGAGCCACCATGCCCAGTGGAGACAGTTTTATAATGCAAACATGACACCAAGACTGCGGTGAAAACCTCTAGTGATTTCTCTTTGTCCTAAAAATAAAGTCTCAACTCTTAACCTGTCTGTTCCAAGGGCTCATCTTGATCTTGTCAGCACCAACCTTTGCTCTTTCTTGTTTGATCATCAGTCCCCACCCCTGGACCGCCAAGTCAAGTCCAGGATAGTAGCAGCACTGTTTCTCCTGCTGTTGATGTAGGCCCAATGCCCAGCACATGGCCTGATGCAAGTCAGGCACTAAATGAAAAAGCACTTGCTGAGCTCCAACTAATCCTTTTCCATAAAACGATAGCAAGTGACCTATTTTCTGGATAAAATAAATTCCATATGAGATGGCAAATTGTCTCTTAAAGTCCTTATTGTGTTTTCTGCTAGCTGTGTAGAGACTAAATCAATTGTACTATGATGCCCATTATTTTATATTTTGGTACAAGGCTGCTTTCAAGGATTTTTTGGGGGTTTTGAAGAACAAATATAATTTGGGTTCCATTTCCATACTCCTAGAAATACTCTAAGTGGATAGTGAAGCTGCTGTTTATTTCTAAACCCTCATCTCACACAGACATAATGGCCAGAGATTTCCCTTAGCAGGAGAAATGTCAGGCATTATGGTTTTCATTTCCATTTAACTGGATTAAGTATTTGTTGAAGCGCTTTGTGCTGTGATTAGAGATGTCTGAATATGAAGTGCTCCTTGAACAAAAGTTATGGGTAGTCAAATGCAATTTAATTGAAAAATGTTCCATAATTAAGGCAAAACCACTTCACAATAATCAGCTTGAAGTGATCATAGTAACATAGTTAATAGATTTGCTTTCATTTCCTCTGTGTCACTGGTGCTCCCTGACGAAAGAACACTGGTGACATGGTGCTCTACAGAAAATTTTGGGCTTAGCAATTTAGAGTTCTGTGCCACATAAGTACTGTCCAACTCTCTTCCTAAGAAGGCACCTGAAGAGGTGTCAAAGTGCAGTAATCAACAGATCATGATGTATTCATAAAGTTGAATAAGCATTCAAAACAGAGTGTTCTGGAGAGAATATGGGTGGTTCCACCCAGCTGAGTAGTGCACATTGGAGGAATTATTTCCAGAGTTTTCTAGAGTAGTGATTTTCACATCCCTACTGATTTAGGATGCTGCAAAATCTTTGGGACGTCAACTGCAGGTGATTCAGTGTAGGCAAAGGATTAGTAAATTATCAGATATGTGTTCTGAAGCTCATAGCAGAAAACCCAATTTACAGTGACTTAAACAATTTACCTTTGACATAATCAAATATCCAGAAGTAGGTGGTTCTTTGTCTTAGTTTAGCAGTTCCAAGATGTCACATGGGCACCCAGGTACTTTCTCTTTCCGTCTGCCATTGTGTAATGCTGCCCTCATCCTTGGGCTCCTCCCACCATGGTCACAAGCTGCAGTGCCAGCCATATATCAGCAGTCCAGGTGACAAGAGGGGAAAAGGCAGGTAAGCCACATATGGCATCCTTTATCAAGAGAAAACAAGGCTTTCTCGGACCCCTCTACCTTGCTTAGATCTCACTGCACGGCCACCCAGGTCAGGAAGTACAGGACAGTGGAGGAAGGATTTTCATATTTGCTTCAGACCTAGCCTTATTGTAGGATAAATACACCCAACAGCAATAATTGAAATGTACCCTTAGAATGACCCTGTGTGGTAGATGCACCTGAATGTGTGCACCGTGCTAGGGAATCTGGGAGTGGTCAACTCAGAGACTCGCTCCCTGTCTATGAGGAACATGTGAGTCCCTGGCACATCCAACACGGGCTGTACAGGGGATTGAGGCTCGAGTTTCGGAATAAATGAAGTTACCAGGGAGAGGTTCATGAGGATATTTTGTCCAGCCCATGGCCCCTGGACTATAGGAAGGTAGATATCTTGTCTAACTTGCTGCCACTGGCCTCTGTTCTGTATGTAAGCCCCTAGTATTAATAAAACCCTATGTCTTGTTTCTGGGTCTCTTCTTTGGCCTCTAGAACCTGGTGTCTTCTCTATTAAGGCTAACAGGTGTTCAGCACAACAACTATCAAGACAGTTAATTTTCCCTCTTGTTAAAAACAAATATTTCTTTGCAAATATTTATTTTATTCCCTCTTTTTAAAAACAAATATTTCTTTGCAAACTATGCATTCAACCAAGGACTAATATCCAGAACCTATAAGGAACTTAAACAAATCAACAAGGAAAAAGCAACCCACTAAAAAGTAGGCAAAGGACATGAACAGACCCTTCTGAAGAGAAGACATACAAGTGGCCAAGAAGCATGAAAAAAATGCTCTATTAACATCAGAAGAATGCCAAATTTAAAAACTACAATAAGATAGAATCTCACATCAGCCAGAATGGCTACTATGAAAAAGTCAAAAAATAACAGATGTTGGTGAGAATGTGGTGAAAAGGGAACACCGTTGGTGGGAATGTAAGTTAGTTTAGCCCCTGTGGAAAACAGTATGGAGATTTCTCAAAGAACTAAAAATAGAACTATCACATAATCCAGCAATCCCATCACTGGGTATCTACCCACGGAAAAGGAAAGTAAATCATTTTATCAATAGGACGTCTGCACTTGGCAGTCAGGAAATCAACCTAAGTATCCATCAATGGTAGCTTGGATAAAGAAAATGTCTGAGGCAGGAGAATGGCTTGAGGCCAGGAGTTCAGGACCATCCTGGGCAACATAGCGAGACCCCCTTTTCTGTACAAAAATAAAAATAAAAATTAGCTGTGCATGGTGTTGTATGCCTGTAGTTCCAGCTACTTGGAAGGCTGGGAGGGGAGGATGATCTGAGCCCAGGATATCAAGGTTGTAGTGACCTATGATCACATCAGCCTGGGTGGCAGTGGGAGGGACTCTGCCAAGAGAAAGAAAGAAAGAGAGAGAGAAAGAAAAAAAAGAAAGAGAGAAAGAAAGAAAGGAAGGAAGGCAGGAAGGAAGAAAGGAAGGAAGGAAGACAAAGAAAATGTGCCATATATATATATATTATATATATATATATACACACACACACACACACTCTGGAATACTATGCAATCATAAAAAAGAATGAAATCATGTCCTTTGCAGCAATATGGATGCAGCTGGAGACCATTATCCTGAATTAATACAGAAACAGAAAATCAAATACCGTATGTTCTCACTTGTAAGTGGGAGCTAAACAGTGGGTACACTTGGACATAAAGATGGGAACAATGGACACTGGAACTCCAAAAGGGGAGAAAGAGGGAGGAAGGAAGGGAGGGAGAAAGGGGTTGAAAAACTCCCTATTCGGTATTATGTTTGCTATTTGAGTGATGGGTTCAATGGATGCTCAAAACCCAGCATTATTCAATATACTCGTGTAACAAACCTGCACACGTACCCCCTGAATTTATAATAAAAACATTTTTAAATAGAAAACAAATATTTTGTAATATTCCTTTACTCTTAAAGGCAATGAATAAATCATATAACCAAATTAAATCCATAATTTCAAAGTAATGCCCTAACTGTAACATAAGAATTAGAGGAAAGTAGTGTAAGCAGGCCCCACCCCGCAAGACCGCTTATCTTTGAGCGGGAGAAGGGGGAGGGATGAGCACCATGGGGAAGTCAGAGTGTCAGAGTGGGTGACGGGAGGACTCAAGGCAAGGTGTGAGATCTCAATCCCACCAGTGTCAGAGCCTGGCGCAGGGAGAAGCCCTCGGTGACACTCACTCCCAGCTCCCAGCAGGAGCAGACATCATCTCCAAATAAGAAGCAGGTTCCTAACCAGGGCAGTCATGGCTGAGGAAGGGTAGGATGCCCCATGAACCTTGGGCTACACAGCAAACTCAGGAAAGGAACATCTGCAAAGCTTCCTCCAGTCACCAGGCCCTGACTTCCCTCTTGCAACAAGAACTCTAATCCAGAAAAGCAGGATTTGAGAAAATCTGAAACAATTTATGTCAATAAACCTGTGGGATTTGATTGGGGATCCTCACAGCTGTTGCTAGAATCTATCTTACCTTCCAACACTAGACACATAGAGACTGATTTTAATATGGAGAAAAACCACTGGACATATTAATAGATATTTTTAAAGAACAAGAGGGGCCTAACCTGAAAAATCAGAACAAAAATGTTCCCCTCTGAAAATATTACTTCAAGCCCATTAGGAAGCCTTAAGCCAGCTCTAATTCATATTCTCTAGATTGTCAAGGGCACACTGCACCTAAGACACAGGAGCAGGCACACAGGAAACGGGAAATGATCGGGGCAGGAAAATTCTTTACATATTGCAGTGGATTGAATGTGTCCCCCAAAAATCCCTATGTTGAAATCCTGACCCCCTCAATGTGATAGCAGTAGGAGGTGGGGCCTTTGGGAGGTGACATAAGATTGGAGCTTGCATGAATGGGAATAGTGTCCATATATAAAGGACCTCAGAGAGATCTCTCATCCTCTTTCCCCCATGTGAGGAAATAGTGAGAAGATGGTAGTCTGCAACCCAGGAGAGGGCCCTCAT
The DNA here is from genome assembly GCF_030222135.1 of Aotus nancymaae. NCBI lineage: Eukaryota > Metazoa > Chordata > Mammalia > Primates > Aotidae > Aotus > Aotus nancymaae. The sequence continues at coordinate 52,947,226 of NW_026988431.1, read as the reverse complement.
CAGAAGCTGACCCCGCTGGCACCCTGATCTCTACTGGTCTCCAGAACTGTGAGAAATAAAATTTCTGTTACTTAAGAGCTATTCAGTCTATGGTATCCTGTCATAGCAGCCTGAGCTAACTAAGGTACACGTGAAAGACACAATGCCATGGCTGAAAATGCAGTGGAGACAGTCACTGGAGACACAGCTGACGATAAATTAGGGCAAGAAAAATCAGACATTTTCCCAGAGTTGAATAGAGGCAAACATGACACAGAGAAGAGAGAAGCCATGATGCACAAATCCAGGAAATCCAAATATGTAAAACAGGGACTTCCAAAATGAGAAGACAGAGCAGATGCTGTGATTAAATCCAAGTGGAAAGTTACTGTGATTTTCTTCTTCACACTTTTTGCTTTGCTTTCTTCTCCTTCAAATTATCATGCAATGGGCTACTTATAAAGTCAGAAAACTACAAACCACAAAAAGCACACAATTCAGACAAGAAAATATGTATAGAGGTCCTATTTTCTCTCCCTTCTGAAAGAGAGAATATTTTTTAATTTTTATATTTTAGAGACAGGGTCTTGCTTTGTCACCCAGGCTGGAGTGCAGTGGTGTGATCGTAGCTCATGGCAGTCTTGAACTACTAAGCTAAAGCCATCCTCCCACTTCAGCCTCTGGAGTAGCTGTACACCACCATGCCTGGCTAATTTTTTATTTTTTATACAGAGGTGGTCTCACTGTATTACCCATGCTGTTCTTGAACCCCTGGCCTTGAGTGATCCTCCCACCTTGGCCTCCCAAAGTGCTGGGATTACAGGCATGAACCACCACACCCCACATGAAAGAGAAAATCTTTTTTTTTTTTAGATCAACATCTCACACTTTATAATAGACTCACATTTATACACAAATTTCATGTTTACAAGTACAAAAGTCAAAGAACTGCAAAGAAGCTAAGCAACTGCATCATCAACTGCATTCAATAGAATACTGTTGTCCCCATTCTGTAGTTTAATCCGGAGGAAATGGTAGATGCTGTCTCACACATGGACTCCACTTTCGGTTTTAGAAGTTGGAGGCTGTGTGTGGTTCAGCAGAGGTCTGGGTTTCTACAGAGCTGAACTGAGACTCCATCATGTTCCAGGCCAGATCAGCCAGAAGAAAGTCGTCCATCGCTGTTTGAGTTTCATTGCTGGTGAAGAACAAGTTCCCCAGGGTTTCAAATGCAGAACTCATGGTCTGTGTTTCTGTACTGTTCAACTGAACTTTGCTTTCTAGAGCAGGTATATTTTTAGCAGTGGAGATTCCTTCAGTTTGAGTCTCTGTGTCAGATGAATCAGTACTCATGAAAAAGCTGGAGTGTTTCAGAATACTTCCCAGAGGCAGATGAAGCTTACTGTCTAAGAAAAAGTTTAAGTCTGTCTGTGTCTGTGCGTCAAACATCTCAAGGCCTAAGAAGTTAGAATTTCCCCCACACCCGTAGGACTGAGCAGAGGTATCTGCAAGTAGGAAGTCCATTTGAATCTCTATGTCCAGTGACTCCAAGACTGGCTCAGTGTTCATGGTGCTAAGTTCACTCTCTTCAGTTTGAGTCTGGATATTTGAGGCTGAAAAGAACTCTTCGATATCAAAATTGATTCTAGGATTCTAGGCTGGGCCAGATGGGAGCTGCGTGTCAGGTCCAGGATTTACGTCAGACAAAAGACTATGATGATCCAATGTCTGAGCAGGTAGATTACTTGACAAGATGTTTTCCAAATCACTTAATAAATCCATGGTTTGGGTCTGATTATCTGTCATGTTCTGTGAAGGAAGCATACTATTCTGTGCACTGAAGTTTATAATTGGTGCAGATTTCTCAATATCTTGATTTAAAGTCTTAGGGTCATTCTGAGGTAACAAACTATGAGTTACTGTCTCTGCTACTAAACTTACTTATAATGTTACCTGTAACAACATCATATGATGAATGAACAGTCTCAAAAATGTCTCCATACATTGCAGCTTGGTTCATCTGTACATGGTCTTCTGTTGGACTTTGTATCCCACTGGTTTGAGTTTCTCTGGAGACTCCATCTGACTGGAAACAGGTGTCAATAAATGCATCAGTCTGAGCAGCTATAGATGAAGTTACCTTAGAGCTGGGAAAAAATGTCTGAGTATGAACACTAATGGGAAGAGACACTTGAGAATCAAACAACAAATCAGTTTGAAAACAAGATAACACAGAGGAATCAGTGCTGGCCCAGTGTGCAGAAGGTATAAAGTTGTTTTGTGAGGCATAAGACAGATCTATCTGCACACTGATGGAAGAAATGCTGTTCTTTCGACATGTGTTCCCTAGTTCTTGTAAAGGAGCAGATGGACTTTTATACAAGTTCACTTGAACACCTGCACTTATGGGCTCAACAGCAACAGGATTAGCAGTTTTGAAAAGAGGTAGGCTCTCCTTTAGAGAGCAAGCCTCTGAATCTAGGCCAAGGATCAGAGTTCCTACCGACAAGGGCAGCAAGTGCACAGCCCCTGTGGCAGAGCCCTGATGGACACCTACTACCAAGGGCTGGGCTGAGGAGCCGGCTGTAGGCACAAAGACAGGCACGAGAGAAAACTGCATCACTGGTAGTTTAACCAAAGCCACTTCTGAGGATATGTTGGCAGTGTTGTAAGAGGTCTGCTTTTCAGTGTTAGAGCCACAGGAGTCTTCAAAAGATGGTTCTAGCTTTATTTCTGAAGATTCTAGTTCTTGAGTGTCTAATCTAGGGACTGGCTGGTTGTTCAATGATTCAATGGTATTATTGGATACCTTCTGGTTTTGCAAGCAGTTTTCCATTTTCCTCTTTTTTTTTTTTAACTAGGTGGATCCCTGTGTTCTACAGGGATCTCGTGGCCAATTCTGTAGATGTGAGACTGCAGTGCTGTTCTACTGGCATAGGGACAGCCACATGTGCACCGGAAGATCTTCCCACAGTCCTCTGCGTGTCTTTTCAAGTCCCTTTCTGTGCCATATGAATTGCTGCACTTACTACATTTGTGCTTCTTCTCAGCGTGCATTTTCATAAAGTGCTGTTTTACGAGAGAAAATTGAGAAAATGGTCCGTCAGGGCCTCTGGGGCAGCCTTCGATTGGACAGCAGTAGAATTTCGGTACAGTTTTCAAATCTTTTCTTATTGTTAGATTGACTATGCCATCCTGCAGGCGGTGGCTCTTGGCCAGGTGCTTGCTGAGCGCGGGTTTCTTGGGCAGGATCTTGCCGCTCCCGCGCAGGGCGCACAGGATGCTGGTCCGCGCACAGGATGCTGGTCCGCACGCCTGGGCGGTTCGCTTTCCAACGGCTGATCCACTCCCTCGCCGGTAGCGCGGGTGCGGGGGGCTGCTGCGTCGCCCCTGCGGGTCGCAGCCGGCTGCCCCTCAGTCAGGGTCGCAGGGGCACCCACGGGCCCGAGGCGGCTGCGGCGGCTCCTCTTGTGGCCGCTGGGACGGCCCGGGTACCTGCTGCCAGCTCCGAGGCTGCCATGGCTCCCGTAGGGCCGCCGGGCCCAGATCGCAGGCCGAGAAAATCTTATAGAACTAAGGGAGGATCCCAGGCTGAAGGTCAGAAATGAACAAGTATGACTAATTTTCAACCAAAGGTAAGCATCAGCTGTAAGATAAATACCTTCATAGGTTTACTCACTTGCTTCTAGGTTCCTTTCACGTTTGGGGAAGGCTGAAGCAGTTTCGCTGACTGTGGTCCTCCTCTTGAGCAGGCCACATACAATCTCCCTCATCTCATTGATTGGGGCATCTACCATTGACTGGGGCTCCCACCTCTGGAACCCTCTGGCATAACCACAGTTATTTCCTGGAGTCTGGGCTAGCATGCTGCTAGTGAGGAAACGGTCAGAGGTTAAATGCCAGGATGAATCTATGAGTTTTATGCAATGGAAGCTCCAGACCTTCTGTCCCAGAGAAACCCTGGCTTTGGTGGCTCAGGTCACACTCAGAGTCAAGGGCACCAGATGGGGACTCATTGCAACTCTTACAACTGGAAGAATAGTTCATATCACTGCTCTGTTAATGGCATGTAAATGAAAGCAAGGGTGTCTTACTGCATGGAATTTCTAGTGGTCCACAGTTTTCTTTTAAGCAGAGTTAGGCAGACATTTAATTTTTTTTTCAATGGCTATCAATGAAAACAGCATTCCAGTCGTTCATTGTACTTCCCAAGTGAGTACTTGCCCTGTGGCACATTGTCCCTTAGAGGAAGCAGAGGCATTGCTCTTTTAAAGTGAATAACATGGACTGTTTTTTCATATTCAAATGTGAAATGAATGAAACGTGGCTAACAAGCAATTACAATTTCAGTCTTCTCTTCAGCATAAGACTTAGGCATATCTTAACAGGATTGAAAATACCAGCATGTGGTAAATAAAAGAATTAATTGCGTCCTCACTCTTAATGATAATTCAGCTGGGTGTAAAATTCTGTCCACCAACTGATGAGTGGATAAACAAAATATGGTATATCCATGAAATGGAATATTATTAACTAATAAAAAGAAGTAGTGATACATGCTGCAACATTGGACAAAACTTGAAAACATTATGTTAAGTGAAAGAAAACAGATGCAAAAGGCCATATATTGTATGATTCCATTTATATAAAATATCCAAGATTGGCAAATCTGTAGATATAGAAAGTAGGCTAATGGATGCCTAGGGTTGACAGTAGGGTGGGGAGATTGGGGAATGGTGGCTAGGGCATGTGAGTTGTTTTCTTGGGCTAATGAAATATTCTAAAATGGGTCATGGTGATGGACGCATAACTGCGACTATAATAAAAGCCATTGAATTGAATTGTACACTTCAAATGGTTGCATTATATGTGAATGATACTTTGATAAACCTGTTTGTTTGTTTTTAAGTAGTCATGGGCAGCCACTCTTTTCTGGGCATATGCTTACATTTAGGACCCTCTTTTTGATCTCCTCTTTGTGGTTCTAATATTCCTAGCTTGTTTTTTTCCTTTCATTGCTCTATTTGAAATCTCCTTTTTGTTTTATTGTACTGAGCTTTTCATTTGCCTCGTGGCTCTGCTTGCTCTCCTAATTTTGGTGAGTTTGCCAGCCTTTGGTGACCATCCCTCTTCCTTCTCCAGCCCCTGGCAGTCCCATCGACAGGCTTCCCCCATGATCTTGCATAACAGATGAGGAATGCAACAGAGACAGACCCATGCTCTCCTCCATAGTGGCTTTTCCTTGGACCATAAGAGGAGCTTGGTTATTTTTCCTTACTGCAACTACCTTTTGTGAGTACAGTTCTTTCACAAGGCAGCTTTCCCACTCACTATTGTACTTGCTTTTCACAGTAATCCTGTGAAATGAATACAATAAGTGTTATCCTCCTTGTTTTGCATGTGAGGAAACTGAGCTCAAAGAGGTTAGCCAGGCTCCAAGTCACATACAGGCTCATACAACTCAGATCTTCTGATGCTAGCTCTATTATACTTTCCATTGATTCAGGATTTCCCAACATAAAATTCTAGGATTAATCCTTTACTCTTAATAAATTGTTTTCTTTAATCTCTGTTCTTCTCTCATGTTTATTGAGCATCTACTATGTGTCAGACACTACTAGGTGCTGGAGATATGTTTGAGAAAAAAGGGTCCCAGCCCTACAAACTTTCAGAGAAAGTAGACATGCCTCTCTCCTTATCTTTGCCCAGATAGTATCTCCACCACCACCCAAAACCCCCACCTCCAATCCTCTGCTACCACCCACCATCTGGCATGACTTCTGTCTCCTCTCTACAAGGTTAATGTCTATCTGTCTTAACTTTGAAGGCTCTCCTACCTAGAGTAACACACCTTCCTGAGAATACACAATCCTCAGGGGCTTTTCTCTACTTTCCTTTGTTGTTACATATAGGTTTTAAGTGAAGGCAACCATGAACTAAGTGCTACTCCCCTGCCGTATTCAGAAAAAAAAGAAAATAAATGATCCTCTGAACCTGAAAGGACTCAGAGCAGAGATATGCAAAGTCATCTTAAAGAGACAGAGTGGCTCCCAGGTGGCCCAACTGCTGGTAACTTGATTGAATGTACTAAAGTATCTAAAGAAAGAAACCATCATGAAGAGGGGGTTGGTCGGCCAGGGAAATTAGAAAAGGGACAGTCCCTGAAGCAAATGTTGCTGGTGCCGTTCAAATGTTTTTCAGGGAAAGGGGTGCCCAGCCAGCATGCAAGACAGGAATGACTATTGTAGACATGGTCCAGTGGCTATCAAAATCTTCTGGGACCAAGCCCCTGATTCATATAACTCCCATCTGTTGCTCTGATGCCATGACCAGATAACCACTCTTTAAACTGGCTTCCCTTGCTTGCCTGTGGGGAAGAAGGGGCGTTCAAGCTGGCATATTATCTGACCTACCCAACAGTTCCTTTCTCACTGGAAGTTAATAAATGAACAGTGGCTTTGTGCATTAGCATGGGAGTCTTTGGGAGATGGTTAGGTCATGAGAGCAGATTCCTCATGAATGGGATTAGTACCCTTAGGAAAGAGGCCCTAGAGAGCTGCCTTGCCCCTTTGATCATGTAAGGACACAGCGAGAAGATGCCATGTGTATTAGTCAGGGCTATCCAGAGGAACAGAACTAATATACATATATTATTATAATATATATATACACGCACACACAGATATATGTATATATGCACACATATACAAACACACATATATAATGTGTATACACACATTATATATATATATATATATATATATATATATATATATATATATATGGGAATGTATTAAGTATTACCTCACACAATCACAAGGTCGCACAATAGGCCATCTGCAGGCTAAGGAGCAAGAGAGCCAGTCTGAGTTCCAAAACTGAAGAACCTGGAGTCTGATGTTCGAGGACAGGAAGCATCTGGCACAGGAGAAGGATGTAGGCTTGGAGGCTAGGCCAGCTTCTCCCTTCACATTTTTCTGCCTGCTTATATTCTAGCAGCGCTGGCAGCTGATTAGATTGTGCCCACCCAGATTGAGGGTGGGTCTGCCTTTCCCAGCCCACTGACTCAAATGTTCATCTCCTTTGGCAACACCCTCTCAGACACACCCAGTATCAATACTTTGTATCCTTCAATCCAATCGAGTTGACACTCAGTATTAACCATCACACTGTATGGACTGGAAAGCAGACCCTCAGCAGATACCAAATGTGAAGTTGCCCTGAGCTTGTACTTCCCAGCCTCCAGAATTGTGAGAAATAAATTTCTGTTGTTTGTAAGTCACTCAGTCTATGGACTGAGACACACGAGTCAGCCTCAGTCAAATCTAGAACAGACAAAGTGACTTAACAAAACCTGACAAAAGCTGGTGTTTATCTCACTAAGGCCAAAAGCAGAACCCTGCACTACCCTAAATCAATGAAAATGGCACTTTATGTGGCTGAGTGGGTGATATACCCACTTCCTTCAAACCCCTAAACCTAACAACAAATGTTAATTGGTTGATACATTGTCCTAGAGGGAAGATTTGAAGAAAACCCAGGCCTGACCCCTGCTTGCTTGTGGCTTAAGCACTTCTATAATTTTGGTTGCTGTTGTAATAAAGCCAGATTATCAAGGCTATGACATTTGTCAAGGGAAACCTGGGAAAAATGATCATTTGAGTAAAAATGCATTTTTATTTTTATTTTAGACGAAGTCTCTCACTCTGTCACCCAGGCTATAGTCAGTGGTGTGATCTTGGCTCCCTGCAACCTCCACCTTCTAAGCTGAAGTCATTTCTTGTGCCTCAGCCTCCCGAGTAGCTGGAACTACAGGCACACGCCACCATACCAGGTAAATTTTTGTATTTTTAGGAGAGACCAGGTTTCACCATGTTGGCCAAGTTGATCTTAAACTCCTGACTCCGGTTATTGCCCTCCTTGTCCTCCCAAAATGCTGGGATTACAGGCGTGAGCCACCACACCCTGCCAAAAATGCATTTTTAAATATATTTAGTTGCAACCATTTTGGTAGGCAATGTCCTTACTCAGTATTTAATGTAATTTTCAAAAGCTGAATCCATTTTAAAGCCCTACAATTTGGAACTGCAACAAAAGTCCATCTGTGGAAGTGGACCATCCACAGAAGTCCCTGTGTCGTTGCATATGGCTCCATTGTGCAGAGGGAGGGTAAATGGCTTGTTTAAATTTTTTTTTGTGTGTGTAGTGGTTTATCTATATTTTATTATTTGACCTTGTATGTTTTATAGAGGTTCATTTGAACCATGAAATATCATTGATTGGAAGAAGTAACTATTTTAGTCCATAGAGACTGTCGTGAGTCACCTTGACCAACAAATTGGCCTTGATGGCAGAGCTCTGCGCAGATGCAGAGAAGTATACTCTAGCAGCTAGAGGTTAATGATAAATAATGAGTTTCTTACATTAAGGTCTCTTCTAATTTAAGAAAGAAAAATCACATTTGGTAATACAATAGTTCAGGGATATCTGTGTTTTCAGGCACAGACAAAATTGGAAAGAACTGTGAAGATTAAAGGAAATTTTAGAATTTTCTATAATGTACGCTGTGTTCTAGCAGGAAAAAAATAGTATCAGGTTGAGGTAAATTAGCTTAATTCTGTTACCTGAATGTGTTCACTAGTAGATTCTTTCTTCCATTTGTTAACTAATTGAATATAAACTCCATTAAAGGGCATTGGATTCATTTTTCATTTGAATGAAAGGAGCTCAATTTCCTAAAAGAATTGGCCTGCTGAGAATTCTTAACACACTGCTAAAAGTGCTCTAAATTTGCAATTCAAACCCAAAGGGAGGTGAAATCTCGTGTGATAAATACACACATACACATACACGCACGTGCACACACACACGATGAGTTAAATTTAAGAATTTATGTTATGAAATAAATTAATTGTCAGATTATCGTGAATTACAGATACCCAACAAGAGGGTGATTCTGGCTTCCTTTTCCCTCCTAACAAGTACATTAGGCTTATGAAGAACATACTGAGAAAATAAACAATCTAAGGAGTAATTATTACATTTCAAATGGCTGGAGGCTTTTGGCAAGATGAGGAGAAAATTTAAAAACAAAAAATGAGAAAATTTAAAAACGTAATGTATTTACATTTTTAATATTTAAAATAATCATAATGTAGAAGGAGAAAATTTGTAGTTTTAATTGGGAATATATTTGAACAAGTAAATTTTAGTTTAAACATTGGTAAACTTGAATTTTAATCTGAAATTTAGCCCTTATGGAATTACACTATCACTCCCATTTTTTGTTGTTGTGGTTTTTGAGACAGAGTCTTGCTCTGTTGCCCAGGCTGGAGTGCAGTGCAGTGCAGTGGCATGACCTCAGCTCACTGCAACCTCTGCCTCCTAGGTTCAAGTGATTCTTCTACCTCAGTGTTCTGAGCAGCTGGGATTATAGGCACCCGCTACCATGCCTGGCTAATTTTTAAAATATTTTTAGTGGAAACAGGGTTTCACCATGTTGGCCAAGCTGGTCTTGAACTCCTAGCCTCAAGTGATCCACTTGCCTTGGCCTCCCAAAGTGTTGGCATTACAGGGCTTAACCAGTGCACCCAGCCTGTCCCATGTCATATAATCATCTATTTTTATGTAGGGGTTACGTGACAGCAAAAGAAAAAAAATAGATATGGCTCCTCCATTCTCCCATGATAGCTAAATGAATGTCTTTTTTATTTTTATTTTTTAAAATTTTACTTTAAGTTCTGGAATACATGTGCAGAGCGTGCAGGTTTGTTACATAGGTAAACATGTGCCATGGTGGTTTGCTGCACCCATCAACCTGTCATCTAGGTTTTAAGCCCCACATGCATTAGGTATTTGTCCTAATGCTCTCCCTCCCCTAGCACCCTCTCAACAGGCCCCTGTGTGTGATGTTCCCCTCCCTGTGTCCGTGTGCTCTTATTGTTCAACTCCCACTTATGAGTGAGAACATTCGGTGTTTGTTTTTTTGTTCCTGTGTTAGTTTGCTGAGAATGTCTCAGTTGGACATACAGTTATCTAAGGCCTTCTCCCATTAAAGGCTTTCTAGTTACCCTCTAGTCAAACAGATGAGTGTCAACTCTACAGTGCTTGCTGGGACCTCATGTCATTCCACAGTCCTGTTTTTGCTTCTGGGTGAGTCATACAAGTCAGTATACTTAGGGTGAAGGATCTCTGGGAATCATATACAGCAACTCAGCAGCGTCACAGAATTTAGCTTGGCAGGATAATGCATTAGTCTGAACTGTTTTACCCATTGTCTTAGCCCTAACCTATAGGGAAGCTGACTCTTTTAACCTGAGCCTTGATTGGCAACTTGAGCTGCAAATCCTAGGTACTCCTCTGCAACCTTCTGACACCCATACCATTTGTCCCATGCCTGGTCTATCTTGAACTCCTGGGTCTTCAGCGTTTCTCCAGCCTGAACCTTCATCTCTATCAGTTCTTGGCCTTCTTTTTTTCTTTTTTTTTAAATTAATTTATTTTTTTATTGCATTTTAGGTTTTGGGGTACGTGTGAAGAACATGCAAGATTGTTGCATAGGTGCATATGTGGCAGTGTGATTTGCTGCCTTCCTCCCCTTCACCTATATGTGGCATTTCTCCCCATGTTATCTCTCCCCAACTCCCCACCCCCCACTGTCCCTCCCCTATTTCCCCCCAACAGACCCCAGTGTGTAGTGCTCCCCTCGCTGTGTCCATGTGTTCTCCTTGTTCAACACCCACCTATGAGTGAGAACATGCGGTGTTTGATTTTGTGTTCTTGTGTCAGTTTGCCGAGAATGATTGTTTCCAGGTTCATCCATGTCCCTACAAAGGACGCGAACTCATAGTTTTTGATGGCTGCATAATATTCCATGGTGTATACGTGCCACATTTTCCCTGCCCAGTCTATCATCGATGGACATTTGGGTTGGTTCCTTATTCTAGTTCTTTTGAAGTCTTTGCTCTTCTTGCTTTCATTTTTCTCAGTCTTCACAAATAAGGTCTTGGGACCCATACTAGCTGTTAAGATGGGGAATAGAGGGGCTAGCTGCTTTTGGACTCAGAAGTGCTAGCAGCTGGATCCTTCCTTCCTCTCTTCTCTCCAGAAGAGGGGGAGGAAAGGGTTTGATAGGTGTGTGGGATTTTACCTGGAAAAGTAAAGATATGTGAAAGCTAGTGAGGCTTTTTGGTGAACTTTAAAGTCAAAGAGTTTACCGAAGGATCATGGAAAGTTTTTGATTGGGGAGCTCTGGGGTGTCTCTGATTGGTGGCTTAGGTAGGAAGAAGCCAAGAGCAGTCTTTTTAGGTGCTAGGCTCCAGAAATAAAGAGTGCCTCCTGGTTTCCTTCTCAACGGTCTCACCCACTTCCTAAGCCTGGAGAATGGGCAGGACTCTGGTAAAAGCCTGACCCTAAATCTTCCTGTGGGTTTTTGTTTTTAGGATCCTGACCCACACGTTGTATGTAGTGCTGGAGAGCAAGAAATCCTAAGCAGTAATGGCTTCCATTGCCCAATGGTCTGGGAGGATATTAATTTTGATCCTAAATTCCCTTGTGTTTTCCCATCTTATAATGGGGTGATCGTCTAAATGAAGCTCCACCAAGCATTATGATGTGGCATTGTCCCATTGTCCCAAACCACTGTCACCACCCAAATGTTTGTGTGTTGCCTACAAATGTCAACCAAGTCTATTGGTCACCCATCCTAGCATGCCTACAGTGTGAGTCCAGCAGAATTCCTTAAGAGCCATTTATGTATTTTTTTTTTTTTTGGCCACAAGCAGAAGGACAGCTGACCCCTGTTGTTCCTAAAGCCAGCCCCTGCTAACCACAGGCTCCCTCAAACCCCCTGACCTTCCCAGGAGACCTTATCTTGGACTTGTCACTTCCATTCATTAAGGGCAATATAAACCTCAGGGCCATTGGGAAAGGCTATTTCAGCAGACCCCAAGTTCTCTGTGACCATGACTATACAAGGCTGCAGGGTGGGGCCTGTCATTTTATTCCAGTTGTTCTCACTGAGACTTGGCCATTAGAGACTCCTCTGGGAGGAAACCCTTCTTCTTTTATGTAGATGCTTTATCTACAAAAAGCTTGACCTCATGATTGTGGGACCCCTTCTGCACCCTTGAAGCTGTCAGGACATGTGTGTGAGTCAACTGGTGGCATTCCATCATGACAACTCTTCACCCAGTTCTCACCTCACTGAGCAGGCAAATTCATTTTAGGTTAAGGTTGATAGCATTTACGCTTCAGTTCCTTTAGATGTATGTATAACTGCTGAGCCACCAGAGATATAATAGGTACCGCATTCCAACATGCAAACTTCCAAAGGACTTAGCGGAAAAGTGCTTACAGACTCTTGAACTCTTTACCTATGTCAAGGGCACATAAAACATTGATGGGAGTAGAGACATAGAGTTGGTGAAGTGGATTTTTGGAAATTGTTGTTGATGCGTTAAGAATCTGATCCCAGCCTGGTGCGGTGGCTCACGCCTGTAATCCCAGCACTTTGGAAGACGAAGGTGGGCAGATCACGAGGTAAGGAGTTCGAGACCAGCCTGACCAACATGGTGAAACCCCGTCTCTACTAAAATTACAAAAATTAGCTGGGTGTGGTGGTGGGCATCTGTAATTCCAGCTAATCGGGAAGCTGAGGCAGAAGATTGTTTGAATCTGTGAAGCTGAGGTTGCAGTGAGCCGAGGTCACACCATTGCACTCCAGTCTGGGTGACAGGGAAAGACTCTGTCTCAAAAAAAAAACAAAACAAAAAAAGAATCTGATTCTGATCCCCAGAAAAGGTCAAGGACTCCTCCTCACATCTCAAACCCAATGAAAGAGGCTTCAAGACAACCTTGGGATAGCTGGATGGGGGCAGAGGGGTCTTCTAAAAAAAAAACAAAACAAAAAAAGAATCTGATTCTGATCCCCAGAAAATGTCAAGGACTCCTCCTCACATCTCAAACCCAATGAAAGAGGCTTCAAGACAACCTTGGGATAGCTGGATGGGGGCAGAGGGGTCTTCTACAGCTGGGTCATGGCAGTCTGCTGTCAACTTTGGTCTGAGAAGTAAAACAAAATGTTGAAGGGTGGACTGGCCAACAGCTTTGGTTGTGAAAAGGGGTTGGGTCGGGATAGGACCAGATGGCACTCACAGACTTCGTAAGCATATGTTTCGCGTGCTCCAAATGTAGGTTACAGCATAAGAAAGAGCTGGGTCAAACAAAGCTGAGGGGATGTGAAGTTCTGGCTGGATTTTTAGAGGCTAGTATCCAAAGTCAGGTGCTGACAGAATAGAGATGAATTCACCTGGGGCATGATTGCTGCCAGCTGGATAACCTATGTCTTGTTTTGGGGAGTTGGGTGGAGGTGGGCAGAGCTCTCCAAAGAATCCACAAAACACCCACAGGAGGAAGCCCACACTTTAAACACTTACCAGACCTGGAAAGCTTGGAGCCAGAAGATGATAGAACAAGTTAATTGAGAACTTTTCTGTGACCCTCTGACCCTGGAGAGATTAGAAGCTACTGCAGCAAAAGGGTGGGGCCAGAGATCAGCGCGGAGGGGCCAGAGAGACCAGCACAGGCTTTCTCCAAAGTGAAGTTCCTGTCAGCAGCGAGTCCTGGGTGGCCACAGACCCAAGAGGGACAGTTTCAACTTGAAGTCACAGTTGGAGTGTTTAATTTGATCCTGGCCAGATGTATTAAGGTAAGTGCTCAGAATGGAGAAGTGCTGAGTCAGAGTAGAGAGAAGTGGCTTTGCAGTTCCCTGACAAGGAGCCCTCCAAATGGAGGCATTTGGGGTAGGAATCAGTGAGGTGTAACAGCGCTGGCAGCCAGGGGCAGCTTCCCCATGAGGCCTGCCAGGCTAAGCCTCTGTCATTGCTCATAGACAGGCCTGAAAAATCACCCAAAGGATTTTGACCTGGAGCTAGACTTCACAAGGGTAACTTGATGATGTCTCTAACACAGATCTTTATGACAAGTCTGTAGCTTCTAAAAGAGTGAGAGACAGACATGCTCCTAAGGACCGAGATCTTCCCCACCTCATTTTTTTTAATTAAAAAAAAATTTAGAGATAGGATTTCACCATGTTGCCCAGGCTGGTCTTGAACTCGGAGCTCAGGCAATCCACCTGCCTTTGCTTCCCAAAGTGCTAGGATTACAGGTGTGACCTACCACACCAGGCCAGAACTGAGATCTTAAACCTGAAACACTTTCTTCCTGCAGTGTCACTAGGAAAACAAATCCACAGGTGGAAGGAAGACAAATCCACAAATCCAAATCCTGGATAAACCTAGCTTTATCCAGAAGGGTTTGGGCCATCCCCTCTATGGGGACTTAGGTAGCCAGGAAAGCCTTTGTGGAAACGTGTGCCTTCCTTCCCTTGACCAGCTCCCCTCCCTCGTGAGGGGTTCCAGGGATGCCAAGTGCTCCACAGTTCACACCACCCTGTTGGGGTTACAGGGCGGTGGGCGGGGGATGTTGAACCCAAGGTAATGCCTGTGTTATATTAAGTGAAGGTGAGGGTCATTTTAACCAAGCAATTGGCAACTCCAGAGATTTCTGTGTTATGGAGTACGGTTTGGTTCTGGGGTCAGAATGCCAAGTTTAGAATCCCAGCTCTGCATCTTATTGGCCATGTGTCTTGGGTTAATTACATAAATTCACCGAGCCTCAGTTTTCTCATCTGTAGAATAAGCATCTCACCAACACCTGCCTTATGTAGTTGTTAGAGAGAATTAAACGAGTTAATGCATGTGAACTGCATGGCCTGTGCCCGGCACACAATGTATGCCCAATGTCAGTCACTGTTGTGGGCTTATTTGACTGTCTGGGGGAGAGGAGCAGCAGAGATGGAAGAAAAGCTGAGGGTGCAGGTGATGGGCATTTTGCTGCTTCATAGTTCCATGGATGTTACTCCTGAATCTAGAAGCTCAATTCCCAGAGAGAAAAGAGCTTTTCCTCAATCAAGGGTAATAGAGTAATTTCAGCTCCCTGCTTGAGTCTTCTTCAAGGTAAAGAGTCATGCCATAGGGTGCTATCTGGTAAACACACTTGGTAGCAATAACTTAGGCATACCCTGCTAATAACCCTGCAGGGCAGATGCACCTGAGTGTATGTTCCCAGCTAAGGAGCCAACCTGGAGATTCGCTCCTTGTCTATGAGGAGCATCTGGGCGGCCCATCCCATGGAACATGGACAATACAGGGCATCAAGGCCCCAAACTTTGGCTTGCATGAAGGTGGCCAGGTGGAGGTTGTTAGGGAAGGGGCTCTAAGTGAAAATGCTGTATAAACTACATGCCTTTTGCAAGCAGTTTGGTTCTTCTGCACAGCTCACTGGACTCTCTCCCCTGTATGTAAGCTCCCAGTAAGTCATGCCTCATTTGCTGGCTCTGCGTCGCTTCTTTGGCCTCTTGAAACTGGTGCCCTCCCCACTGGAGCTGATAGGGATTTGGCACAACAGGCACGTGCGTAGAAGAACTACCCACTGCCCAAGAAGGGATGTCCCACTTGCCTACGAGTAAAGTCGGTCTAAGAGTGACTGATACTAGATGGCTTCAAGAAAGAAAACCAACCTGGTTCTGACAGTCCTTATTTGCTACTATTCATAGTAGTGAAAGCGCAAATGACTTAGGATCAACTACAGAGACATCTGCTAAGAAAAAAAAGATTTTCTGCTCTCTACGATTAGTGATTATTCTTTAAATTGGCCCATAATATTTTATTAATAAATTAAAAATTATGTTCCAAATGAATGTTTAATCAAATAATACAAGATTAACAATATTGTCAAAATATCCATGACCACACAAAAAACAACTGAGATGTCCCTTCTCCAAATTGCCAGAGTGCCTTATCTGTTCATGCTGCTTTGCCAACTCAGTTGCTACTAACACTACCATTTCAAGTTCCACATATATCACGAGGTACTCCTCACAGTTCTTGTCACATATCTACATTAAATTGGCTTGCCTATTAATGAACTTATATGCTATTTTATTAATTTCACACATGGGTTGCACACATGTTCTCTTCAAGCTGAGAATTTACACAAAATGGAAGCTTTACAAACCTGTGTTACTATACTAGGAATCTGCTTTTTTTTTTTTGAGACTGAGTCTCACTCTGTTGCCCAGGCTGGGGTTCAGTGGTGCAATCTCAGCTTACTGCAGCCTTCTCCCCACCCCAACCCCATCCTGGGTTCAGGCAATTCTCGTGTCTCAGCTTCCCGAGTAGCTGGAATTACAGGTGCCTGCCACCATGCCTCACTAATTTTTATATTTTCAGTAAAGATGAGGTTTCACCATGTTGGCCAGGCCGGTTTCAAACTTCAAGTGATTTCCCCGCCTTGGCCTCCCAAAGTACTGGGATTACAGGTGTGAGCCACTGTGCCTAGCCCGGAATCTGCTCTAAGTTCAATAATTCTATAATTACATTTTATTTTATTTTTGTTTTTAGGAAGAATGATTATAGATGACATGGAGGGAGTTGGGAAAGTCAGGAAATGATTACAGAAACATTTCTTTAGTTTGAAATTGTACGTTTAGGCTCAGGAGGCCTTTTATTAGTTCTTGGCATTGCTTTTGCTAGACACTTGGGTGTGATTAGTCATCACCATGCTCAAGAGGAAAACTAAACAGCCAAGGGATCAAGAGTAGTCAAGAAATCAGATAAGGATATTCAGCCAGGCAGCACTCAGGGAACCAAAGCCCTAAGTTCCCGAAGAGTCCAGGGAAGGAAGCAGGACAATTGAGGCACTCCTAGGGGAACACGACCAGCAAGCTGAAGGAAATTGAGAGGTTTCCTAAGAAAAATTATTAAGGGAGAAAAGTATGAGTTATGTGAATAGTAGAAACTTGAAAAATATGACTGAAATGGAGCTTAATTATTTTGATAATTATAATGTATTGTCAACCAAGTGTTGGCAAGATGATGCATTGCAAATAGTTACAGATTAACATTATGGAGGGAAAAAGGAGTGTTTATCATAATTGTATGTGAATAGACAGAGGGCTGAGAAAAGTAGGCATAAGGAAAGGTAAGGGGGATATCAGGGTAGGAAGAAAAACACTTGCAAACTTGATTGTCTGTGAACTAGTCTTTCAAGGGTAGCAGTGGTGATAACTCCAGAATTCAACAGTTGGGGAGTTATGTACCTTCTCTTGGGGCCACTAGTGACTAAAGACATGACATATGACAATCACCCTGAGCTGTCCCTGGTGATCTCACAGAGCTTTTGGACCTCTGGGTTTTGGCTTGCTCAGCATCCAGAGTGTCCGTCAGGGAACTAGCCCTCCTCCAAAATATGCAGTCTGTGGGAATGTCAGCCGTATCTCTTCACCTCCACAAGAGGTGTGCATATGTGCAACCCAACTTCTACATCGATTAGACTCCTGGTCACAATTACTGTGTACTTGCTATGTGCCAGGAACTGTTCTTAGGGCTTTACATATACTAACTCATCTAAACCTCAGAAAAACTCTATGAGGTAGTTACATTTTACAGACAAGCTAACTGAGGTAAAGAGAGGTTAAATGACTTGCTCAAGGTCACACAGCTCGTAAGAGGAAAAGCCAGATTTGAACCTGAGCAGTCTAGTTCCTGCTGGCTGCAGGGAAGACAAGGGAAAGAGGCTATTTTAACTTTTCCAGCCTTTAAAGCAGAGTAAGGCAAGCAGAGTTGAGAGATACTGAATGAGTCAACTATGATGTCTGCTGAATCTGTCTGGTCAGTTTCCTCTTCCCCTGCTGTTAATTATTTCTTCCTGTCTGTTGTGGCTTTGTATGTGATTTAAATAATTCTCCAGTGTCACACTCATTGCTTCATGAACCACATCTTTTATGAGACTTGCAATTTCACTTTGCAATTGATTGCATTGTAGTCTTTGTAGTCATGAATATCATCTGAAAGTGGCAAGTACATTTATAGTATCTGACAGCCGATGAGAGACTGACCCCACATCTTTGATTGACAGCTGGTATAGATACTAGTGTGCTTGGGCAGGGATGTTTCAGTGGGGGATGATTTAAATAAATGGATAGCTCAGGAGGGCATTTTAATAACATATTTACTTTCCTACATAACCTGGTAACCCAAGTTCTTGTATAATGAATACTAGGATTATCATGTGAAATTTGCGGATGGCAGGATGAAATCACTTTTGTCAGACCCAGACAAAATAGGGCCAGAAAAATGTGCAAGAGATTAGGCCCATGCTTACATATTTGAGATAAGAAAGTCCAAGGACTTTCAGCCAGCGCGGTAGCTCTCGCCTGTAATCCTAGCACTTTGGGAGGTTGAGGTGGGTGGATCATCTGAGGTGAGACCAGCCCGGCCAACATAGTGAAACCCTGTCTCTACTAAAATTACAAAAATTAGCTGGGCCGTGGTGGCATGTGCCTGTAATCCTGGCTGCTAGGAGACTAAGGCAGGAGAATTGCTTGAACTGGGGAGGCGGAAGTTGCAGTGAGCCGAGATGGCACCATTGCACTCCAGCCTGAGGGACAAGAGTGAGACCCTGTCTCAAAAAACAAAAACAAGATCTTATCGAAGACGGCTGATCACTAGCAGCTCGTAGTTCCCAGTGAAAGTGCAGAGAACGAGAGGACGCCACACTTTCAGATGAATATTTGTTGCTCACGGACCAGGAGATTCCCAGCAGAGGAGCCCCACATGTCGCCAGGGCGACTCTTGTGGCCGGTGCGGCGGTTTTGCTGGTGCCTTAGCGTGCCAGTTTTTGGTGCAGAGTCCGGAGATTCCCGGGCAGAAAAGCACCATCCATCTTAACACCGCTGTTTTGGCCGGCGCAGTGGGTTGCTCAGATTTCAGCGCTGGGAATCAACAAGTTGGACGTCTCCTCAGAGACCTAGTTAGAAAGTCGGTAATTACAAAGACAACAGATGGATAAATATATAATGAAGGGAAGAAATCAGTGTAAAAAGGCAGAGAATACTCAAAATCAGAATGCCTCTCCCTCTACAGGGGATCGCAATTCCTCATCAGTAATGGAACAAGGCTTAATAGATTACGAGTGTGTTCCAATAACAGAAGCAGGTTTCAAAACGTGGGTGATAAGAAACTTCTGTGAATTAAAAGAACTTGTTCTAACCCAATGCAAAGAAACTAAGAACCTTGAAAAAAGGTTTGATGAAATGTTAACGAGAATGGACAATTTAGAGAGGAATATAAGTGAATTGATGGAGCTGAAAAACACAACACGAGAACTTCGCGAAGCATGCACAAGTTTAAACAGTCGAATTGATCAAGTAGAAGAAAGGATATCAGAAGTCGAGAACCAGCTCAGTGAAATGAAACGAGAAGACAAGATTGGAGAAAAAAGGATGAAAAGGAATGAGCAAAGTCTCCAGGAAATATGGGACTATGTGAAAAGACCTAATTTACGTTTGATAGGTGTACCTGAATGTGATGAAGAGAATGAATCCAAGTTGGAAAATACTCTTCAGGATATCATTCAGGAAAACTTTCCCAACCTGGCAAGGCAGGGTAATATTCAACTCCAGGTAATACAGAGAACACCACAAAGATATTCTTCAAGAAGACCAACCCCAAGGCACATAATCGCCAGATTTATTAGGGTTGAAATGAAGGAGAAAATACTAAGGGCAGCCAGAGAGAAAGGTCAGGTTACCCATAAAGGGAAACCCATCAGACTTACAGCAGATCTCTCAGCAGAAACCCTACAAGCCAGAAAAGAGTGGGGACCAATATTTAACATCCTTAAAGAAAAGAACTTTCAACCCAGAATTTCCTATCCAGCCAAACTAAGCTTTATAATCGAAGGAAAAATTAAATCCTTTGCGAACAAACAAGTACTTAGAGAGTTCACCACCACCAGGCCTGCTTTACAAGAGCTTCTGAAAGAAGCACTATACATATAAAGGAACAACCAATATCAGCCTTTCCAAAAATATATCAAAAAGAAAAGAGCTTTAACACAACGAAAAATTTACACTAACTAATGGGCAAAACAGCCAGCTAGCATCAAATGCCAGTATTAAAGTTATATATATTCTAATCGGATAAAAAGCCAAAACCCATTGGTATGCTGCATCCAGACCCATCTCACATGCAACAATACACAAAGACTCAAAACAAAGAGAAGGAGGAAGATTTATCAACCAATCAGAGAGTAAAAATAAATAAATAAAAAGCAGGAGATGCAATCCTCGCCTCTGATAAAGTAGACTTTAAAGCAACAAAGAGCAAAAGAGGCAAAGAAGGACATTACATAATGGCAAAAGGATCAATGTAACAAGAAGAGCTAATGATTTTATAGATCAACGAGACAGAAAATTAACAAGGACATCCAGGACTTGAACTCAGACCCGGAACAAGTAAACTTAATAAACATTTATAGAACTCTCCACTTCAAATACATAAAACATACATTACCACCTCACACCTATTCCATAAGTGACTACATAATTGGAAGTAAATCACTCCTCAGTAATCGCATAGCATTTCATAGGTTTAAATGAAATATTGGTTGACTGCTCGTTTGTTATTTTCTTCCCTTATTCCTTCCTGTTTACGTCAAGTATAATTATTGGTATAAAAGAGGTTTTCAATACCCATTACTAAAATGAATTCTAGCCTGGGCAAGAAAGCAATACTCCCATTCTCTCTCTCTCTTTCTCTTCCTTTTTCCTCCTCTTCTTTATTCTTTTTCTTTCTTTCTTTAAAAAAAAAAACAAAAAAACAAAAACAAAAACAAAACAAAACAAAACCAATGACTTTCTGCAAGCCCTTTCATAAGCCTTTGATAAGGCTTGTCATTAGACATGCTTTAGGCAGTGTTCTTAGAAGAACGCTTGCCCAGTAGTGGAATCTCCACCAATAACTGACAACAACTGTGGCTTTGAAACTCTGGAACCAATAAACTCTGTTCTAAGCAGCTTATGTAAATCTCTTTTTGCTTATAAAAAGCTCCCCTTATCCTTCTCTCACCAAATGGGCTGGTGGCTTGCCATTCTGTGCATTCCAGATATAATCCTGAGTAAACACAACACATTTAAACATAATTTTCTCTTTCTTTATTTAAGTTGACAATAAAAACTTCTTGAATATAGTACACAGTAACCTAATCCTTAATTCCCCTCAGCCCCACATCTGCCCTAAGGAGGATATTCAAAGAACATTGATACTGTTAATAATGGCAACAAGAAAGATCTGTAGGCTTGAGGCACACTCGGATCAGGCCCATGCATCCCTCAGTCCTTCAGGTTACCCCTCTGTCTATAGCTGGGTCTGATGCCCATCAAAATTCTTCAGTGTCAGCTTTAGATGCAGCTCTCCTTGAGCCACTGCTGCTGCCTTAGGTCCCTCTGTGGCTGCCCACAGAGCCTGACTGCAGATTCAGTCCTGCTTGTGACTTACATGGAGAGCCTCTATCTGTTGTTCACCAAGGGGTGTCTGTGCACCAAGCTACTTGGGAGTCTTTATGTGGGAGGTCTCCTCTATGAATGTGTCACAATTCCTTTTTAAATCCTGAAATGGTAACATTATTCCCTCAGTCTTTTGTGATTACATGAAGACGCTTAGACCATGAAGAAATTTGGAAGGAACTAGGCAGGGTCTTACTTATCCTCTGTGAAAATTAAAATTATCACTGTCATATATCTATATATTTATAAAGACAAGTACATGATAAAGATTTTATTCATTGATCAGTGAGGGATTGGATCAGGTGGACATTACAACCTGAAAAACAGACGTTTATATGTAGATCAGGAACAGTGAAATGCGCCAGCCATGGTTGCTCACACCTGTAATCCCAGCACTTTGGGAGGCTGAGGCACTAGGATTGCTTAAGACTGGGAGTTTGAGACTAGGCTAAGCAACACAGTGAGACAAAAAAAAATTTTTTTTAATTGTTTTAATTAGCTGGGCATGGTGGCACACCTGTAATGCCAGCTACTTGGGAGGCTGAGGTGGGAGGATCACTTGAGCCCAGGAGTTCAAGGTTGCAGTGAGTTATGATTGCACCACTGCACTCCAGCCTGGGCTATAGGGCAAGACAGGGAGACCTTGTATCAAAAAAGAAGAAGAAGAAAAGGAAATGAATATATATGAATGCATAAATGGAGACAAACTGGTTTTCCCACAGATATTGGAGATATTGGAGAATCACTGGACCTATACCAGACAGGACAGATTTGCATGTTGAAGGGAATCATTGCTATCAGTGAACTACAACTTAAAATAGTTCAAAGGCAGTAAAAGGTTGTAATACTGTAAACTGGAGGACTATCCTTTGGACAGTGTCTCATTTTCCATTGAAGTACAATTTTTTTTACCATAAGTCCCAAAGCATCTCTTTTCTTTGACAGCCAAGCAAGGCACCCTGGGTCCCTAACCTCACTGGGATAACCTTGATGCAGTGTTCCTGAGATTACCACTAAATGCTCTTTTTTTCCTTGTTTCTCTCAGGATGATTTGGTCCTTATGTAAACTGGGCTCCTGGTGTCCTGCATTGAGACTCAGGAAATGATACCCCAAATGTGGCACCTTGACATGTTAAACTAAAGAAACAGACTCTCTGACCACCCCTCAACCCCCACCCTCCACCATCTCTCTCCAAAAGCACAGAATGATGCTATTCTCTGATTTCCTTATCAGCCTAGAAACTCAAATCACCAAAGGGAAGCATAATTGCCTTCAATCCCCTCCCTGAAATGTCAAAACCAGAGAATATTAAAATTCATAGCACAGAGGAAGAGACTGAAAATTATACATCACACCTAGAACCCAGATGAACTTCAATCCAAACTATTGTCAGTTCTCTGATCCCATTCAATTTCTAAAGGGAATTATTTGCTAGCCATTGTCTGAGCATTGGGCCCATTCATTCCCTCCCCCTTTTTAAAAAAAATTTTTTGAGATGGAGTCTTACCCTGTCACCCAGGCTGGAATGCAGTGATGTGATCTTGGGTCACTGCAACTTCTGCCTTCTGGGTTCAAGCGATTCTCTGGACTCAGCCTCCTGAGTAGCTAGGACTACAGGTGCCTGCCACCACACCTGGCTAATTTTTTGTATTTTTGTTAAAGATGGGTTTCACCATGTTGGCCAGGTTGGTCTTGAACTCCTGACCTCAAGCAGTCCATCCACCTTGGGCTCGAAAAGTGCTGGGATTACAGGTGTGAGCCACTGTGCCCAGCCCATTTTTTCTAATAATCAATTACCCCTCAAAATAATTGTCCACATCCATCCCCATCTTTTCCTCCCCTGTGAAGAAGGGTATATAGGCATCTGTACCCTATTGGGTTATTGGGGTAATCATTCTCCTCTGAATCCCGATGCTATGCATGTTAAATAAATTTTGTATACCTTCTCCCCACTATTTATCTGTCTATCATGGTTTCATTTCTGTGAACCTTCAGAGTGTGGAGGGGAAGCTTTCTTTTGTCTTCTATACCTGCCATAAACTGCCAGAGATCATATATGAGGCGCACAGGTCAGGCCTTCCCAGGGACCCTCACTGTAATGACAGATGCTGTGTGATGTTGGGAGGGGGTACACGGCTCATTGGTTGCGGTGGGGGAGGCTGCAGGGAAGACAGGATAGGGTCAAGTCGTGAGGTGCCTTCTGTGCCATGCTAAACTATTTGTTCTTGACTTCAAAGGCAAAGGAGAGCAACTGCAGGCTTTTGGGTAGGTCAGTTAAGTGAGCAAACTGGGTTTTAATCAGGTAACTGGAGGTGGTATGAAGGATATATCCCAGTAAGGAAACTGAAGGTTTTTAAGGAGGTGGGAGGGCTGAAGTGGAATGGAGGGACATTAGCTTGTGGAACTGTCTTCAGTAAATGGAAACACATTTTATTTTATGTTTTATTTTTTGAGACAAAGTTTCATTCTCACTGCCCAGGCTGGAGTGCAATGGCATGGTCTCAGCTCACTGTAACCTCTGCCTCCTGGGTTCAAGTGATTCTCCTGCCTCAGACTCCCAAGTAGGTGGGATTACAGGTGCCTGCCACCATGCCTGGCTAATTTTTGTATTTTTAGTAGAGATGAGGTTTCACCATATTGGCCAGGCTAGTCTTGAACTCCTGACCTCAGGTGATTTGCCCACCTTCGCCTCCCAAAGTGCTGGGATTACAGGCGTGAGTCACTGTGCCTGGCCGGAAATGTCTTGTAAAGAATTTTCCCACACCTTTCCCTCTTCTCTTTAAAATATCTCCAGGTTTGCTGCCCACTATTCTTCCCTGCCTTCTTAGGGCTTCCCTTTTTTCTAACAGTTCCTAAGCAAGGAGAACATTCAGCCTCATCCTCATCCTCAATTGTACCTGAAATGCTTGAAAGGGCTCATGCTCTGTGTAAAGATTGTATATGTCTTCAGGAAGAGGGTCAGGGGATGTCAAAGGCAAAAAAGCGGGACAAAGTAAGGAAATTATTTTTATTCAGGCTATTGGAATAGAGCGAATACTCCAGGTGTGATGATCAGAGGGTCTTAGCAGGGTTGTTTCTTCATAGACTTTGATAGGAAGGAGTAGACAAGTTACAGGGATGGTGATCTGACGGTAGGGGTTGTTTTATCATTAGGGGAAGTCCCAGTCTATCAGTTGAACAAGAAACATTTATCTCTGTGTTTAGCTAGTTTTAAAATTTTGTTTCTAAGAGAGACAGCAGGAGACAATTCAGCTAATCATTTCTAAGAAGAATAGGAATTGGGAGGGTTTGTATCTAGACCTTTCATAGGTAAACAAGGAGATGCAGATCTTACCTAAGTCATATTGGGAAAGACAGAAGATTTTAGAAAACAAAAATCCAGGACTGGGCATGGTGTCTCACATCTGTAATCCCAGCTCTTTGGGAGGCTAAGGTGGGAGGATGGTTTGAGGCCAGGAGTTTGAGACCATAGTGAGACCCTGTCTACAGAAAGTGAAATTAGCCAGGTGTGGTAGCACATGCCTTTAGTCCCAGCTACTTGGGAGAATGAGGAGGGAGGATGGCTTGAGCCCAGAAGTTCAAGGTTACATTGAGCTATGGTCATGCTAGTGCACTCCAGCCTGAACAACAGAAAAAGACCCCATCTATTGGTTGGGGGGCAGGGGAAGGAAATAAAGAGAGAAAATAAAACGTCTGGCAAATTAATCCTCCCTGTTTTTCAAAAGCAGTGGACTCAGGCAAAGTTCAATATTGTCAGTTATTATGGATTTGTACATCCAAACCCAGTGTGAAGAAAAGAAGGCAAATGTTCAGTGTTGATGAAGAGTCAAACTCTGTAAAATATTTGAAGAGATTTATTCTGAGCCAAATATGAGTGATCATGGCCCATGACACAGCCCTCAGGAGGTCCTGAGAACATGAGCCCAAGGTGGTTGGGCTACAGCCTGGTTTTGTACATTTTTGGAAGACTTAAGACATCAGTCAATACATTTAAGATGCACATTGGTTCCATCCAGAAGGATGGGATGACTTGAAGGTGGGGTTGGGGGGGTGGGAAGTAGGACTTCCATGTCATAGGCAGATTCAAAGCTTTTCTGATTGGCAATTGGTTGAAAGAGTTTATCTGAAGACGTGGAATCAATAGAAAGGAGTGTTTGGGTTAACATAAGGGGTTTAGAGACCAAGGTTCTCATTATGCAGATGAAGCCTCCAGGCAGCAGGTTTCAGAGAAAATAGACTATAAACATTTCTAACCAGACTTAGAGCCTATTCTGTCAGTTTTAAGGTCTCTGTTTTAATGCTAATGCTGGTCAGCTGTGCCTGAATTCCAAAGGGAGGAGGATATAATGAGGCGTGTCTGACCCTCACTTTCCATCATGGCCTGAACTAGATTTTCAGGTTAATATTGGAATACCCTTGGCTGAGAGGTAGGCCAAAAGGCAGGGTCCATTCAGTTGGTTGGGGGGTGCTTAGGATTTTATTTTTTGCTTGCAGTAGGAAGAAGTTGGAGGGCAGATAACCCCGCTCCCAATATTGCAGCTCACTCCTTTACAGGAACGAAGACATCAAATGCCTGTCTGCACCAGTCAGGTTCCATTAATGAATGGATAGTGCTGGGCACCAGGGTAACATGGAAAGCAAGTGCCCCAGTGAAAGTGGGGAAATTAGGCTAGGCGTGGTGGCTCACGCCTGTAATCCCAGCACTTTGAGAAGCCAAGGCAGGTGGATCACTTAAGATCAAGAGTTTGATGTTCTCACACATAGGTGGTTGTTGAACAATGAGAACACATGGACACAGGGAGGGAAGCATCACACACTGAGGTCTGTTGTGGGAAGCTAGGGGAGGGACAGCGGTGGTGGGGAGTTGGGGAGGGATAACATGGGAAGAAATGCCAGATATAGGTGATGGGGAGGAAGGCAGCAAACCACATTGCCATGTATGTACCTATGCAACAATCCTGCATGTTCTTCACATGTACCCCCAAACCTAAAATGCAATAAAATATTAAAAAAAAAAAATAAAGAGTTCGAGACCAGCATGGCCAACACAGAAATATCCTGTCTTTACTAAAAATACAAAACTTAGCCAGGCATGGTGGCACACACCTGTAATCCCAGCGACTTGGAAGGTTGAGGCACAAGAATCGCTTGAACCCAGGAGGCTGAGGTTGCAGTGAGCCAAGATCATGCCACTGCATTCCACCTTGGGTAACAGAGTGAGACTCTGTCTCAAAAAAAAGAAAGTTGGGAAATGCTCCTCACCTCCATATGTGAGAATGTGGGCCCAATATTGAAAGGACTTATTTCCATTTTTTTTTTCCAGAAAAGATGGTAAACCAGATTTTTAAGCAAAATCTCCAAATTAAAACATTGAAGCTAAAATGGCTGGGTGTGGTGGCTCATGCCTGTAATCCCAATACTTTGGGAGGTGGAGGCAGGAGGATTGCTTGAGCCCAGAAAGGATTTTGCGACCAACTTGGGCCACATAGGAAGACCCATCTCTACAAAAAATTTTTAAAAATTAGTGTGGTAGCTTCTGCCTGTATTCTCAGCTACTAGGGAGGCCAAGTGGGGAGGATCACTTGAGGCTAAGAGGTGGAGGCTGTCGTGAGCTGTGATCGTGCCACTGCATTCAAGCCTGGGTAATGAAGCAAGACTTTGTCTCAAAACAAACAAACAAACAAACAGACACCACAAACAGAAACACAAAACACAAAACCAAAGCCAAACAACAACAAAACATTGAAACCAAATTTTAGGAAATCATGTCAGAAAATGGACAAGCCATTGTCAGGCTCAGAAAATGCTATCCCAAAGTATTTGAATGGAAGGAGATTGGAAACAAGATCTCTTCAACATCTTGATCTCCTCCCAGTCTCCTGTCTTCCCCACCATCCTCTACAAAGCGAGTCATAGAAACCAGAATTCTTCTTCACCAAGGTGAGTCATAGAAACTAAAACTCCTCTTCCCCAAGGCAAGTCAAAAAACCTAGAAGGTTGACATTTTCCCTTCTCTCTTGAAGACCTTTATGTAACAGGTGTCCTAACCTGTACTGGAGAAGAAAGGAATGCTACGCAGAGAGACCAAGAAGAACCTGAACACATAGGCCTTGCGTGTTTCCCCCTCAGTCTATTACCATTAGATCATAACCTTCTGTCCAATCGCATTTCTACATGGCTACCCATTCTTCATCCAACCTAAGCATAAAAACAGTTTCTCCTGGAACTTTAGACCTTCATTTCTGAAGGCTCTTGTGTCACACAAAGCTTTGATTAAATAAATTGGTTATGCTTTTCTCTTGTTAACCTGCCTTGTGCTTTAAGAATGTTAGCTGTCTCCCTCCTACAGAGAGGAAAGATTACCATACTTTTCTACCCTTATGCCATCAATTTCAACCTCCCATCATGATGTTTTCCAGATATAAACTCATTTGATCTTACTTAACTCTTTTTTTAAATACTTTAATTTCTGGGATACATGTGCAGAATGTGCAGGTTTGTTGCATAGGTATACGTGTGCCATGGTGGTTTGCTGCATCCGTCACCCCATCATCTACATTAGGTGTTTCTCCTAATGCTATCCCTCACCTAGCCCCCCACCCTCCTACTATCCCTCTCGTAGCCCCCCACCCCCTAACAGGCCCCAGTGCGTGATGTTCCCCTCCCTGTGTCCATGTGTTCTTATTGTTCAACTCCCACTTATGAGTGAGAACGTGCAGCGTTTGGTTTTCTGTTCTTGTGTCAGTTTGCTGAGAATGTTTTCCAGCTTCATCCATGTCCCTACAAAGGACACAAACTCATCCTATTTTATGGCTACATATTATTCCATGGTATATATGTGCCACATTTTCTTTATCTAGTCTATAATTGATGGGCATTTGGGTTAGTTCCAAGTCTTTGCTATTGTGAACAGTGCGGCAATAAACATACATGTGCATTTGTCTTTTTAATGGAATGATTTATATCCTTTGGGTATATACTCAGTAATGGGGTTGCTGGGTCAAATGGTATTTCTAGTTCTAGATCCTTGAGGAGTCACCACACTGTCTTCCACAATGATTGAACTAATTTACACTCCCACCAACAGTGTAAAAACATTCCTATTTCTTCACATCCTCTCCAGCACCTGTTGTCTCCTGATTTTTTAATTATCACCATTGTAACTGGCATGAGATGGTATCTCAATGTGGTTTTGATTTGCATTTCTCTGATGACCAGTGATGATGAGCTTTTTTCCATATGTTTGTTGGCTGCATAAATGTCTTCTTTTGAAAAGTCTCTGTTCATACCCTTCCCCCACTTTTTGATGGGGTTGTTTTTTTCTTGTAAATTTGTTTAAGTTCTTTGTAGATTCTGGATATTAGCCCTTTGTCAGATGGGTAGATTGCAAAAATTTTTTCCCATTCTGTTGGTTGCCTGTTCACTCTAATGATAGTTTATTTTGCTGTGCAGAAGCTCTTAAGTTTAATTAGATCCCATTTGTCTATTTTGGCTTTTGTTGCCATTGCTTTCGGTGTTTTAGCCATGAAGTC
Organism: Aotus nancymaae; assembly: GCF_030222135.1. Taxonomy (NCBI): domain Eukaryota; kingdom Metazoa; phylum Chordata; class Mammalia; order Primates; family Aotidae; genus Aotus; species Aotus nancymaae. The sequence continues at coordinate 52,918,305 of NW_026988431.1, read as the reverse complement.
CTTGCCCATACCTATGATCTTACTTAACTCTTTTCAACATCCCATAAGGAGGGCACAGCAGCAATTGTTATATTTTGCAGTAGGAGAGACAGTTGCAGAGTGGTTGAAGGAATTGCTAGGGTCATGCGGCTGACACATTGCCTCACCGGAGTGGGAAACCAGCTCTCCATGACTGCAGCTGCTCTTGCTTGTTACCACACAGACTCCCTAGAGGCTGGTCCCAAGTCTCCTCTTCTGTTAATAGAAAAATAGGATAGTCATCATTTAATTTTCAATTCTAAAATTCCAAGCAGGTTCTCTAGTTTTATTTGCAGTTCCACTGCAAATTTGTAAGTTACATCCTTGCTTACTCATTTTAGAAAATAGGATAGTTAATAGAAAAATAGGATAGTCATCATTTAATTTTCAATTCTAAAATTCCAAGCAGGTTCTCTAGTTTTATTTGCAGTTCCACTGCAAATTTGTAAGTTACATCCTTGCTTACTCATTTTAGAAAATAGGATAGTTAATAGAAAAATAGGATAGTCATCATTTAATTTTCAATTCTAAAATTCCAAGCAGGTTCTCTAGTTTTATTTGCAGTTCCACTGCAAATTTGTAAGTTACATCCTTGCTTACTCATTTTAGAAAATAGGTGATTATATTCACTCTCTAGCTGGTTGACTGAGTTTTCACAAGTCATAGTATCCCACAGTGAAGAATCTAAAATGACAATCAAGACCTTAAGAGACATGAAGGTGAAGAAAAGACAGAATACTAATAATAATTGTTCTATTGATCTCTTGGCCAAGAAGCAAGACAAAAATCAATTATAAATAACAATAGCTTTTAACTAATTGAGCCATCTTTTCTCTTAAAATTAAGATAAAAGCCAAATTGTAGATGGCTGGAGATAGAATAAATTTTAGTTTCCAGAAAGGCTCCTTCAGCAGTCATATAAGTAATAAATAGATTCTATCAGGTTCATTTTCTCTGACCTTCTCCTGCCGTCTTGTCTCCCATGCCTCATTCTTCTCTAAATTGAGTCATAGAATCTAGAGTTCCTCAGCCAGGTGCAGTGGCTCACACCTGTAATCCCAGCATTTTGGGAGGCCAAGGAGGGCGGTCACGAAGTCAGGAGTTTGAGGTTACCATGAGATTGGCAAATACTACTTTGTAAATCTGTATTTTAACCTGATAACAACTTAACACTATTTGCATAAACAAACAAACCAGCAAAAAGAAAATAAAAATTCTATGCCTTAACTTTGTCTCTCTACTTTTTAACTTCTTGTAGTTTCTATTTATCTTTTATTGTACTATGTATGTCTTGAAAAGTTATTGTAGTTCTTATTTTTGGATTGTTCATCATTTAGTCTCTCTACTTAGGATAAAAGTAGTTTACACACTACAGTTACAGGGTTATAATATTCTGTGTTTTTCTCTGTACTTACTATTTCCAGTGAGTTTTCTATCTTCAGTTGATTACTTATTGCTGATTAACATCCCTTTCTTTCTGATTGAAGTACTCCCCACTTAAGCATTGTTGTAGGACAGGTCTGGTATTGAAATCCTTCAGCTTTTGTTTGTCTAGGAAAGTTTTTATTTCTCCTTCATGCTTGAAGGGTATTTTTGCCAGATATACTACTCTAGAGTAAACGTCTCTCCTTCAGCAGTTTAAATATGTTTTGCTACTCTCTCCTGGCCCATAAAATTTCCGTTGAAAAGTCTGCTGCCAGACATATTGGAGCTCCATTGTGTGTTATTTATTTATCTTCTCTTGCTGCTTTTAGGATCCATTTTTATCCTTGATCTTTGAGAGTTTGATTATTAAATGCCTTGAGGTAGTTTTTTTGGGGTTAAATTTGCTTGATGTTCTATAACCTTCTTTTTCTTGGATGTTGATTTTTTTGTTAGGGTTGAGAAGTTCTCTGTTATTATTCCTTTGAATAAACTTTCTATACCTATCTCTTTCCTTACCTCCTCTATAAAGCCAGTAAGTCATAGATTTTCTGTGGGCGGGTCACTTGAGGTCAGGAGTTTGAGATCAGCCTGGCCAACATGGTGAAACACCGTCTCTACTGAAAATATAAAAATTAGCTGGGTGTGGTAGTGCACATCTGTAATCCCAGCTACTTGGAAAGCTGAGGCAGGAAACTTGAACCTGGGAGGCAGAGGTTGCAGTGAGCTAAGATCACACCACTGCATTCCAGACTGGGTAACAGAGCCAAACACCAACTTAAAAAAGAACAGTCTTAGATTTTCCCTTTTGAGGCTGTTTTCTATATCCTGTAGGTATGCCCATTATTTTTTATTGTTTTTTTCTTTTGTCTCCTCTACTTTCAAATAGCCTGTCATCAGGCTTGCTAATTCTTTCTTCTGCTTGATGAATTCTGCTATAAAAAGACTCTTATGCATTCATAAGTATGCTATTTGCATTTTTCAGCTCCACAATTTCTGCTTGATTCCTTTTAATTATTTCAATCACTTTCTTATATTTTTCTGATAGAATTCTAAATTCCTGCTCTGTGTTATCTTGAATTTCTTTGAGGTTCTTCAACACAGCTATTTTGAATTCTGTATCTGAAAGGTCACACATCTCTGTTTCTCCAGGATTGGTCCATTGCAGATCATTTAGTTCATTTGGTGAGGTCATGCTTTCTTGGATGTTGTTGGTGCTAATAGTTGTTCTTCGGTGTCTAGGCATTGAAGAATTAGGTATTTATTGTAGTTGGCACTGTCTAGGCTTCTTTGTACTCATTTTTCTTGGGAAGACTTTCCAGATATTTGAAAGGACTTGGGTGTTGTGATCTAAGCTGTATCTGCTAAATTTAGAGGGCTCCCCAAACCCAGTAATACTGTGATTCTTGAAGACTTGTGGAAGTGCTACCTTGATAGTCTTGGACAAGATCCAAGAGAATTTTCTGTATTACCAGGCAGAGATTCGTTTTCTCTTCCTTTACTTTCTCCAAAATAAATGAAGTCTTTCTGTTCTGAGCCACCTAAAGCTTAGGGAAGAGTGACATAAGCACTCCTGTTGCCACCACCACTGGTCTGACCCTGAAACGGTCAGACCTAGTGCCAGCACAGCACTGGGTCTTGCCTAAAGCCTACTGTAACCTCTCCCTAGCAACTACTTGTGTTTGCTCAAGGTCCAGTGGCTCTATAATCAGCAGGTGGTAAAGCCAGCCAGGACTGTGTCCTTCCCTTTAAAGCAGTGGATTCCCCCAGAACCTGGGTGGGTCCAGAGATCCCAACCATGAGTCAGGGACTAGAATCAAAAACCTTAGGAGTCTAGCTACTGTTCTATCATACTGCAGCTAAGCTGTACTCAAAACACAACACACGGTCCTTCCCACTCTTACCTCTTCTTTTTAAAGGCAAAGGGGCCTCTCGTCCCAAGTACACCACCACAGGCCATGAGCAGTAGTACTACTGCCAGACTAGCACTGATAGTCCCTTAAGGCCTAAGGGCTCTGATTTCAGCTTGTGGTGAATACTGCCTGGCCTAGGTCTCACCCTTCAGGGTAGTGGGCTTCCTTCTGGCCCAGGGCAGGTGCAGAGATGCCATCCAAGTCAAGCCCTGGAATTGAGGTCCTCCAGAGCCTCCTTGGTGCTTTCCCCCACTGTGGCTGTGCTGGCACCTAAGGTGCAAGATAAAGTCCCCTTTACTTTTCTCCCTGCTTTTCTCAAGCGGAAGGAGTTTCACCCTGTAGCCACCAAAGCTGATAATGTGCTGAGTCTCACCTGAAGCCAGCAAGTCTCAGAGGCTCACTCAAGGCACTCTATGTAGTACTTGGATATCACTGCTTGTTATTCAGGGCCCGAGGGCTCTTCAGTTAGCAGGTGATAAATGCTGCCAAGACTGTGTCTTTTGCTTCAAGGCAGCAGGTTCTCTTCTGGGCCAGGGTGTGTCTAGAAATGTTATCCAGGAACTAGGGTCTGGAAAGGGGGCCTCACAACTCTGACTGGTCCCCTATCCTGCTGTTGCTGAGCTGATATCCAAGATGCAAGACAAAGTTCTCCCCAATTCTCTTCCTCCTCTCCTCAAGCAGAAGGAAGGAGTCTGTTTTGGAGCCACAAGCTGTGTAGCCTGGGGTAGGGGAAGGGTGACACTCCAGCTGGAGTCTCAGTATGCCATGCGCCCCCCATATCCCAGGTCCACTGTCTCTGAGCCCAGTTCGGCACTAGGTCTTACCTAAGACTTGCAGTCCTTATGGCCAAGACTGCCTTTTCAGTTTACTTAGAGACCCAGAGTAATTTAGTCCTTGGTGGTGAGGTCTGTAGGAATTCAAGTTCAGACCTCTGGAATCAGCGATTCCCCTCTGGCTAGGGCTGGTTTAAACATTCCCTTCATGGGTTGGCAGCTGAGTTCGGTCCAGTTTCGCCTTCTTCTATAACAGGGCAGCACTGACTTCAATGCCTCGGAGTTACAGTGTTCTTGTTCTCCCTGCACAAAGACATGTTCTCTGCACCATGCTGCTGCTGTTGACTGGGGAGGGGTAGCACTGGCAGTTCAAGACTTTTCTTCTATCTCTTCAGTGTCACTTCCAGAGATATGAACGTAAAACCTGTTACTATGAGACTAACCTGATAGTTGGTTCTTACACAGGTGTTTTCCCTGTGTAGATAATTGTTAAATTGGTGTCTTTGTGGGGGAAAGGATCCGTGGTGCCTTCTATTCCACTATCTTGCTCCACCTCCCTGCTTCTGCCTCATTTTAGAGATGAGAAATAAAGCCAAGTGTTACTAAGGGTTACAAGGTTAATAAACAGAAACTAAATTATAAGCCGGTGTCTATGACTTCAAAACTACTAGCATAGCTGGGTGTGGTGGCTCATGCCTGTAATCCCAGCACTTTGGGAGACTGAGGAGGGCAGATCACAAGGTCAGGAGATCGAGACCATCCTGGCTAACATGATGAAACACCGTCTCTACTAAAAATACAAAAATTAACCAGATGCAGTGGTACGCACCTGTGGTCCCAGCTACTTGGGAGGCTGAGGCAGGAAAATCGCTTGAACCTGGGAGGCACTGCACTCCAGCCTGGGTAACAGAGCAAGATTGTCTCAAAAAAAAAAAAGAAAAAAGAAAAAGAAAAGAAAGAAAAAGAAAAAATCTACTGGCATGTGTACCATGTAAATAAAGTTTTCTTTAAAATTACCATTTTATTTCACAACAGTTTTAGATTTATAGAAAAACTATAGAGATAGCTCAGAAAGTTCCTGTGTACTCTGCACCTAAGTTCCCCTGTTATTAACATCTCACATTACTGTGGCACATCTGTTACAAATAATGAACCAATACTGATACATTATTATTAACTAAAGTCCATACTTTATGTCAGTTTCCTTGATGTTCACTGAATATTCTTTTTCTGTTCAATGATCCCATCCAAGAAGCCATATTACATTTCCCTGTTGTGTCTCTTCAGCTTCCTCTTGGTTGTGAAAATTTAACAGACTTTCCTCAGTTTTGATGGCAATTTTGAGGAGTACTGGTCAAGTAGTTTATAGAACACTCCTCAATTGGAATTTATCTAACATTTTCTCTTGCTAAGACTGAGATTACATGTTTTGAAAGGAAGACCACAGGGTAAAGTGCTATTTTCATCACATTATACCAAGGATACACACTGCCTCCGTGAGTTACCACTGCCGATGTTGGCTTTTGATCATCTATCTTGCTGAGATAGTGTGTACATGTTTCTTCACTATGAATTCATATAATTTTTTTGTCTGCCTATTTTCTTCTCTGTCTTGCTTCATTTTCACATTTCTAGATAGTAGCAATCTCTGAACTTGTCCTTTTACAATAATTCCACATCATCCCACTGTCAGTGTGTCATGGGTACTAACTGATTGTCATTCTGCTATTTCGGTGAGAGATTTGTTCTTGCTTTTGTCCTGTGTGTGTTTGTGTGCATGTATGTGTGTATGTGCATGTGCTTGTGCGTGTGTGTGTGTGCATGTGTGAAAGGGAGCAGGTAGCTTGTTGGAAAACTTTTATTCTAAGGATTCTGCTGGCCAAAAACATAGAGTCTAAGAGGGCTCCAGCACTATGTCCAAGCAGTAGAAAGCAGAGGGCACTTGGGAGGTACCTAGACTGAGGCACTGAGGGTTTCCGTTTTCTCAATGGTAAAATAGTAAGATTGTGAATGCTAAGGTCCCTTCCCACTCTGGGACTAGGAATCTGGAGTCTGTAGGTAGGAAAATAAGGCTGGTTCTCTTCCTGTACCAACTTTATTTCTTTAACAGTTCATTACATGCTAAAGCATTAGCAAGAATCCTGGCTCAGAGTCCCTGGGGATATTTCCTTGGCTGGAGTCTCTGATTTAATGAAGATGTAAACAATTCTTGTGGAAACAGATCTCAGCTGATTGCTTTGCTCACATTTACTTCCTTGAAGCAGCCCTGCCCTGTTTCTTCTTGTCCCTGTTGTGTTTCCTACTATCTTTCTTGTGTTTTACTGTCAGCTGTGGTAAGACAGACTTGTAAGACTTCTTGTTTATCCTCTGGGAGCATTTTTGTAAACCCAGGTGGGATCTCACTCAGATTAGTCATGAATGGTATTTAATTTGGCCATTTTGGCCAAAAGCTGTTCCCATTTCTACATTTATTTAGAATAAAAGTCAGAGTACAAACATTTTCATTTTTGCTTTGTGAACTTGAGAAAAATTACAGTTACTTTTTCTCTATCCTTGGCCATTTGCCACAAAATGAAACTTCCTTGTAAAATTTATGCCTCCTGATAACAACTTTTTGTTTCTTTAATTACATCTTATATGTTAACTAAGTACCAGTAAACATTTACTGTAGCCTGTTACAATATTTCTGTTTTTGACAAAGTACCCTTGTACTCTGCTTTGTAACAATTAACTTTACAAGCTAGCAACTTGTCCATTTACAATGGGCACTTCTGGATAGAAAAGGAAAAGTCTAGGAAGTGTCCTCTTGTCCCATGTTGTCTTGGATTCATTTCTCCTCTTTGGCAGCTGAAAATTGAAGTTCTTCTTCCATCAATTTTTTCCACGTATTTTCATAGCCCCATTTAAGAAAAAAACTTTCATTTTGGGTTGTCAATTCCTCTGGGTTCACTTACATCAGCTTTGGCTGAATTCATGTTTAAGATATTTTCAGAGGGCTGAATGATTTATTTGAAAGCTAGTTGCAAAAGGCACTTAAGAAAATTAAACCAAGAGAATGGGTTTGAAAGAAAAAATGTTTCTGGGAACGAAGACATGCTGCCTAAAGAAGGAGAGATCCCCATTTCAAAAGCAAAAGTAAATGTCATTTTAGTGTGACCTTCATACAGATGATTTCATGAATCTTGTTTGAATGTATAAATATGGATCAAAATATGCCTGAACAATTAAATATTTCTTTAAAATACTAGTTTAAAAATCCTCTAAGCTTTCGCACTATCTTGTTACTTATGTTTATATCATATTGCAATTGTGAACACATTCACTAGCTCTTTGCATAATAATTAAATATCTTTCATGTCCAATGAAAACAAATTATCTTGGATTTTGTAAAACTGTATTGATTTTTTTCTATTTTATTATTATTATTATTGTTTTCAGACAGAGTCTTGCTTTGCTGATGGGCTGGAGTGCAGTGGTGCGATCTTTCTCACTTTAACCTCTGCTTCTCGGGTTCAAGTAATTCTGCTGCCTCAGCCTCCCAAGTAGCTGGGACTACAGATGTGTGCCACCACATCTGGCTATTTTGTATTTTTAGTAGAGGCAAGGTTTCATTGTGTTAGCGAGGATGGTCTTGATCTCCTGACCTTGTGATCCGCCTGCCTTGGCCTCCCAAAGTACTGGGATTATGGGTGTGAGCCACCACTCACGGCCCCTTCTACTCTATTTTTTATAGATTCATCATATCTTACTCTACTCTGATGTTATCTAGAATTGATTCTCCTTGTACTTAAGAAATTTTTTCTTTTTCTAGCAAATTTCATTTAGGGGATCTAGTCTCAAGTTTTCCCTCCAAAATTCATGTGGATTCGCCAGAAAAAAGACTGAGGCCCTGAATGAATGGGCTCTAGCTTTTCAGGAGGAAAGCAAGAAATAAAAACCAGGAGGTGACCAGGTGCAGTGGCTCACGCCTATAATCCCAGCATTTTGGGAGGCTGAGGTGGGCAAACCACCTAAGATCAGGAGTTCGAGACCAGCCTGGCCAATATGTTGAGACTCTGTCTCTACTAAAAATATAAAAATTAGCCAGACATGGTGGCGCATGCCTGTAGTCCCAGCTACTCGGGACGCTGAGGCGGGAGAGTCACTTGAACCCAGAGGCAGAGGTTGAGTGAGCCAAGATCATGCCACTGTACTCCAGCCTGGGTGACAGAGCAAGAGTCTGTCTCAAAACCAAAAACCAAAAAACAACAACAACAAAATACACACATACACGCACACACACACACGAGGCTCACTGGACTTTTCATAGGCAACTGGCCTCCACTGTGCAACTGCCAGGCCCACAGTAAGAACAACTGGAACTGGGAAAAATTAGAGCACCAACCCTTTGCCATTAGAAACTTACAATTTAGTATGCTCTGCCTCTCATTATAATATCATGACATTTGCATATATTATTTATTTGAAAAAAGTCCCAAAGACCAAAATGGTTGAAGGGCAATGGAGTTTACTGTATTTTATAACTTGGGAGTCTGTGAAAGGAGAGGGGATGTTTTACACATGATCTTGGTATATACACAATTTGCAATCATATATTCATGCCAATTGCAAATTAAATGGTTTTTATGATAATTTTTCCTTTTTTTTGAGACAGGATCTCTGTCACCCAGGCTGGAGTACAGTGACACAATCATGGTTCACTGCAGCCTCGACCTCCCAGTCTAGACAGATGCTCCCATCTCAGCCTCTTGAGTAGCTGAGATTACAGGTGGGCACCACTATACCTGGCCAGTTTTTAAAATTTTTTTGAAGAACTGTTGCCCAGGCTGATCTTGAACTCCTAGGCTCAAGAGATCCTCTTGCCTTGACCTCACAAAGGGTTGGGATTACAGGCATGAGCCACAGTGCCCGGCCTATGATAATAATACATCCACGTGTTTAAAAAAATATAAAAACATACATTTGGATATAAAATGAAGATAACTTCCCCTTTCTGGCTGTAGCTGTTAAGAACGTGTCTATTTTATACAAGACAGAGGTTCTCATTCCTGACTGCAATCTATGAAGGTATGAAAAAATACAGATTTCTGGTCACTTACCCAGAACTGAATCACAGTACCTAAGAATGTGAGCAGCTGTGTTTTAAAAACTGTAGAGGTGATTCTGACGTGAGCCTAGATTCAAGATCCAGTGATTTATGTGCTACTTTAACTTTTTACTTATTTATAAACTTATCAGTTGTTTGGGTTTTGCTGGGAGTCCTTGTCTTTACCTTAAGATCCCTTAAAATTCCGGGCTCTTATTTTGGACTTTAGAGGGAATATGCACAAAATCAGGGTGAGGACATACTTGCCCCCAAGAGGACTTTCTCTTGGCCCTAGAGGAAGCACTGCACAGGAAACATTTGTGAAAATGTAGTAGTCAAACCATGATAACAGTAGCAATATTAACATCAATCAGAAAAAAAAAAAAAAAAAACTGTCCGTAAACGCTTTATTTATCTCAGTAAATCAAACTACTTTCTTTTGCTAATTTTGGATACATAAACAAAGGAAAAATTGATGAAACATTCCCGTGTATGTTTGCTTCTCTCTCAGATCAGACCAAAATATTGAGAGTTGGTATTACCAGATGCTTAATCAACTACGCAAAACTAATGGGCTTTGAACTTTCTAGAGAAATAAAAATACTTTTCAAACATCCGTTACCAGAAACTAAATGTGACAATGTTTTATTCTCAACTCAGCTACTTAAAATCACCAAGGAATGAATTTTAAATTTCTTTCAAGATACTATGTTCTCCAAAAGTTGATCTCAAACCTATCCTTTTTCTTTTATCAGAAGCTTATAAGCTTCAAAACAACGATATATTTGAGGTTATGTGTTATAGTGTGCAGTTCTGAGTTTGTATGTTTGTAGTATTTATTTCCAAATCTAAATATTTTTAACATTTATCTGCCTATAGCTCCTAACAGGAAGTGGCAACATTTTAAAATTAAATATTTAATTTTGTTATTGTTTGAAAGACTTGGGATCTTTCATAATTGGAGTTTATGAGGTTTGTTTGTGTTTTATTACTCATGGACATATGGCTAAGCAGTTTTATAAGATCCACAGGGCTATTGAGAAATGTGAGCCCTCTGCGATTCCCTCAAGTTCTTTTTGGTGCCATCAATATTTTATTGTTTGCCATTTACTTCATGGATTGGAACTCTTGCTGTCTTCCTCCCAGCCCAATAAAACTCTATAGTTTAAGCAGCAGCTCAGGAAATGAGGGGGATGAGGTCTTCTGAAACAGAGAGACAGCATGAAGCATAACAGTCTAAGGCCTAATATAAGATGAACGTTTCTGACTCCTGAGCCCATGCTGGAGAGTTTTGGGGCTGGAGTTGAAATACAGGAGACCGTGACTTTTATGATAGAAATCTTCTCTGATTTATGTTGAACTTTAGTGTTTTGGACATAAAAACATGACCCAGAAAATCAAAATGCACACAAATATGTTCAAGAATTTATAAGGAATGTTCTGGACGCAGACTCTAAAAAACAGTAAGTGAGTTTAATTGGATACTAATTTTATAAATTTACAGGGTGCCTTTCCGTGACTACTTGCCCAATAAAAAGTGGTATTTTAATTTTGAAGTTGCCTTCAGCCTCTAATAAAAATATGTATTTAATTAATAGGGATATGGATGACTTTTGTCCTGCGTACTACACAATAAACCTTAGTAGTGCTACCTTGAATGCTAGTAGTAAGAAAACTCTATCATGCATCTCTCTGTATGTACATCAGACTTGTGACTGGAAGCATTCTTTAGGTAAAATAGTATTATCTTATAAAGTTATATGTAAGTCTCATTGAGATTGACATTCACAAACTATGTAAGAATGAAGCGTATTTTTCAAAAGCATCTATACTATAAACATTTCCAATATCTACTATATCCCAAGTGCTGCCCCAGAAACTATAGAAGCAGAGATAAGAGACTGTCCTTGTTCTCAAGGAGCCCAGTGTTTCTGAAGAAGCCAATGGGTGGAGAGAAAACCACTGGTGACACTGATGTGCAGTGACCTCCATGGTCTGGGGCACTCCCAAGATCTGCGGGAGAAAGTGAGGGAGGCCCTCCTACCCGCTTCCTCATATGAAGTTAAGAATCCTTTTATTGATGTGACTTTGGCTTGGACTCATGGGACTCAGAAAAGCTATTATACTCATGGTTATAGTTTACTAAATATATATAGTTTGTGAAACATGTTTTAGTACAGTGAAAGGACATAGATTAAAATCAGCAAAGGGAAAAGGTGCATGCAGCAAAATCCAGATGACACCAGACACAAGCTTCCAGGTGTCCCCTCCCAGTGGAGTTGCACAAGAGTGTGCTTAATTCTCCTAGCAACAATATGTGGCAACTTGTGGAAAGTGTTGTTAACCAGGGAAGCACGTGCAGGCATTGGACTGGGGTTTTTGTTGTGGATCAGCCATTTAGCCCCAGTGTGACTGGCCTCAGATACAAGATACCAGCCCTTTTCCCAGAGCAAAAATAGGCATTCTCTGTATATAACATTATTAGCATAAACTTATGTGGTTAAATGAGTCTAGCATGGCCCAAGACCTCAGCCATACAAATGCACTCTCATCTGGCAGAGTATTCTTAGGGCTCAGAGATTGTCTCCTGGGAGCTGGCCAATGGCCAATTCTGAAGGTAGGCTAACTATACTAACAGTCCTTGCTAAGTATTCCATGTGAATACTTACTCTGATCTATTCTTGGGGTGAAGGTAGTAATACTATCTATTTAAGCTACAAGTGTTCTTGGGATGAAGGTAGTAAGGTAGTAATACTTTATCTATTTAAGCATCCATTACCAGAAACTAAATGTGACAATGTTTTATTCTCAATGTGACAATGTTATTAGAGAATGTTCTTAAGACTGGAGGTCTTAAGACACATCTCCCCAGTGGCCCAGCAGGATGTAGTTCCTGAAAATTCCTACCTTAATGATACCTTTTGTAGGAGATGTAACCTGAAAACTAAAAGTCAAAAATACTGGAACATTACTAGAATCCCACTCAGTCACTAACAATTCACTCAACTTATCTATCCTGTGGCTGAAGTGTCTCCCAGAGCACTGCCATTCAGGAATGCAGATTTCCATTTAACCTTGTAGGGTTCCAAAAGGAGGGGTAATCTTGGCAAATATATAGCTTTACTCTTTCTGGCATCTAGCAAAATTGTTCTAAGAGACAGGATCTTTCTATTGCTCTAAGCCTCTCTAGAGGCACAATTGTAATACTGAATTTCCGTTGCTGAATAACCCACTTTTTTATTCTCTTCCTTCCAACTATACTATTGCTCCTTCTCTCCACTTGTCATTGGTTTTTAATAAGACTTTTCCACCTGTGGAAGAGATATTAGGTTCAACCACTAAGCTGGTCCAGACTACAGGCAGCAACACCACTCTAGCAAGTACCTACCTCTTAGACCACTAGTATTCATATAGAGTAGGAATACATAGGTATAAACCAGTGGGCTCTCTCAACCACCATGCAGTATAGCTGCATTCACTGTCAACCCCAATTATGCCAGATAGGGTGAAAGCCAGAGAGGGTGAAAGCACCATCCAACCCATTAGGCCCTTCAGAATTCTGGTGTAGATATTTAAAGGCTTAGTTACAATTTTTGCTTACAGATCATCCCTACTTTATCCTGTTTCTGGCACTAGAGTTACAGCCCTGGTGGCAGGAACACTGTATCAGTTAGGAAAAGAGGAAGTTAAAGTGATGTGGGAGTAATTGTACAGTCATACTAGCATTCTATTCACCCTCTTTCCCCCCAAGTCCAGCAGAAAAGCAGAGAAATCTGACTAGAGACTCTCCTCTTGCCCCCATCATGTTGAATCTGAGCACCCAAGCATGAAAGCACCTAAGCCAGCCCCTCATACTTTATCTCCTCATGTTTGAGACAACAAATATTTCCAGTGCCCCTACCAATTCTCTATCAAGCTGTTCCTCTGAGGATGATAAACAATATGATGTATCCATTTGGTGTGAAATCTCCTTTTCCCCTGTTGGACATTATGGGCCATACAGTATGTTCTTTGGTTTAAAGAAATGTAACTCAGTGGCTTTACATGGTATGGTATTTTTGCTGCAATCCTTTTATGGTGTTTTGAGTATTTGCATTCACCACTGGGTATGCAAAGTGTGGTCCACAGTGTCTATTCCTGTCAAGACCCATTCCAAGGCAACTGACACTGGATGGCATAATAAAGTCTCTCTGTCAGCTCTGTACCAGGGACCCACCCTAAGGAAATCTGCCCCATTACTGCCTGCTTTCCTTTGTCTTTCCTGAGTTTGTCTTTCTTGCTGGCAGACAGGACGGTTCCTGGCATTTTGTGCCTCTGAGGGTACAGAGGAATATGTGTCTATGATTACCCCTCTCTTCATTGCTGCCACTCCCCCATGTGCACTCACTCCATGAACCCAGTTGGCCACCTCAAGTAAGTGCAACAAGATATTGACTTAAAGTTGCAATCACCTTTCAGGCTGGGAAAGAGGTTTTTCTCATGAGCATTGATGTGTCTTATTTAATGCATCCCTTAAAATCTTTTTTTTTTTTTTGCGATGAAGTCTCACTGTGTCGCCCAGGCTGGAGTGCAGCGGTGTGATCTCGGCTCACCACTACCTCTGCCTCCTTGGTTCAAGCAATTCTCCTGCCTCAGCCTCCCGAGTAGCTGGGATTACAGGTGCCCACCACCACACTTGGCTAATTTTTATATTTTTAGTAGAGATGGGGTCTCACCATGTTGGCCAGCCTGGTCTTGAACTCCTGACCTCAGGCAATCCACCTGCCTCGGACTCCCAAAATACTGGGATTACAGGCATGAGTCACCGTGCCCAGCCACATCCCTTAAATTCTTATTGTTGTTCATAGGACCATGATCCACATGGGCATTCCCTAAAGAATCCAGTTTTCCATTGCCCATCTTCCTGACCATGTAGCTATCCATTGGTCAATGCCCAACAGTTGGAATGCACCCAGACTTTGAGGAATTCAATTCTTCCATCACTGCAAGGAAATCAGCATGCAATCCAGCCACTGAACTTATTTGTTCTCAACTTCTTCAATTAGAACTTTAGCATTATTTGGTCATAGTACACAGCCTTCCAAACAGGATGCTGACCATCGACTGTGAAACTGTTATCTGCAAACCAAGCAGCTTTTTGTTGATCAATCAAGGGCTGTTTATAAGGAACCCCCATGCTCACCTGCCAAGTGGCTATACAATCTGGTAGTTCCTCAGAAATTCCAAAGTGTGTCCCAGAGGAAATGAGACTACCCATTCATGCATGTGATGAGAACCTTCTTGTATTCCTTCAGTAGCATGTTCCTGTATAAACCATTTCCATTTTATTACAGAATCAGCTCTTCTGGTCAAGGGCTTCCTCGTCAGAATTTTTCTCTGACATCACACAAGACATAATAGGTATATCAGATTTTAAGATTATCGAATGTCTTTCAGTCATAGTGGCAGTTTCAATTAATGCCCAAGAAATAGCAACACAATAATTGTCTCTCTAATGACATGTACTATACTGCCACATCTGGAAATTTTTTGGATTCCAATTCCAGTGGTCACCATCAGGCAGCACTTACGCACTTTTTTTTTTTTTGAGATGGAGTCTCACTGTCACCCAGGCTGAAGTGCAGTGGTGCCATCTTGGCTCACTGCAACCTCCACCTCCGGAGTTCAAGTGATTCTCATGCGGCAACCTTCTGAATAGTTGGGATTACAGGAAAAATGAGCACCACCACGCCCAGCTAATTTTTGGTTTTTTAGCAGAGATGGGGTTTCACCATGTTGGCCAGGCTGGTCTCAAATTCCTGACCTCAGATGATCTGCCCGACTCAGCCTACCAAAGTGCTGAGATTAAAAGCGTGAGCCACTGTGCCCAGCCCACTTATGCACATTTTAGCTTCAGTCTGTAGAAGTGTAAGTTGCAGATACTTCCAAAGTCAAAATACGTATTTTAAGGGCCCAGTATCAATTCAGCCATCGCTTCTTGCAATTCAGACAGTTGGCTGTTGTGTAGAGTCCTATTCAAATACAGCCTTCCTTCAGAGACTCTTTTTTCTTTTTCTTTTTTGAGACAGGGTCTCGATCTGTCACCCAGGCTGGAGTGCAGTGGTGTGATTATGGCTTACTGTAGCCTCAACCTCTTAGGCACAAATGATCCTCCCACCTCAGGCTCCCGAGTAGCTGGAACAACAGACACACCACACCGTGTCTCACTGATTTTGGGATTTTTTTGTACAGACAGAATTTCATCACGCTATCCAGGCTGGTCGCCAACTCCCAGGCTCAAGCAATCCACCTGCGTGGGCCTCCTAAGGTGCTGGGATTACAGGCAAGATACTATTATCCTCCTGTTGCACAGGTCAAAACTGAGGCTCAGACAAGATCAAAAACTTGTCCAAGGTCACAGAGTACCAAAACTCAGGGAGGAAAAGACTCCTGGTTGCCTGGTTGTCCTAATATCTATTCTTCCCTTTATTTATTCACAAAATCTGTAAATTTTGGCTGAGCACATGGCTGCCTAATTTATAATCAGCATTCCCAAACCTCCACAGGATAGTCTGCAAAACTAAATTCTGACAAATGGGATGGGAACAGAAGTCATTCATGCTCTTATAGAAAAGGGGCATGTGCTTTTGTTCTTTTCTCCTCTTCCCACTGGCTACAAAGACGACTTACGTGTGGGAACAGAAGAAATCCTGTTGATGTTAATCTCATACTGGACTAAAGCCTAAAGAAGAGATTAATTTAAAAATAAATGCAGAGTGTTATGCTCACCCAGACCTACTGAATCTGAACCTACATTTCAACACAACCTTCCAGGATTTGTATGAGGAGGAAACAGAGGACATAAGATATTCCTGTCCTTGGTAAAGGCAAGTGGATTGGTAGTGGCAGAGCTGGACTCCACAACTCTTCTACCCCCAAAATATGCAGAAAGTAGAGTCTGTTATGTCTTTGGCCATGCAGCAGCTGAACTCCCTTGCCTGCATTTTGAAGCCTCCCTACCCTCCTTAGGCACACCTCTGCTCTCATTACTTAACTGAATATGTCACTCCCTCTCCTGGTATCCCCTAAGCTGAGAGATGGGCTGAGGCCTGGGCCTCAGCAGCCTTCTGTATCTGCCTTGGGTTTGAAGCTAGAGAATGAAGAAGGGGCTGGACCCACATGGGCTCCAGGGGGAGGGAGGAGGAGATGGAAGCTCTGCTGTGAAGCCAGCTCCCCACTGTTAGTGGTGCAGCCTTCTGGTCTTGCCCGGTGCCTGGTGACCCAGGCACTGGGATCATCCCCTCTGTGGCATGATGTGGGTGTTGTACCTGATGGTAACATCACCAAATCTGGCGCTCGAGCTTTCTGGAGAGTCTGTGAGCTTTAAAATTACTTCTTCTCAAACATGAAACATACAAATCCCTGGAAGGTTGTATTGAAATGTAGGTTCAGATTCAGTAGGTCTGGGTGGGCATAAAACTTTGCATTTATTTTTAAATTAATTTCTTCTTTAGGCTGTAGTCCAGTATAAGAGATTCTGCATTTCTTTTTTCCTTTTTGTTTTTTTGAGACAGAGTCTTGGTCTGTCACCCAGGCTGGAGTGCAGTAGCACAATCTCAACTCACTGCAACCTCCACCTTTCAAGTTCAAGCAGTCCTCCTTCCTCAGCCTCCTAAGGAGCTGGGACTACAGGCATGCATCAGCACACCCCGGCTTTTTTTTTTTTTTTTTTTTGTATTTTTAGTAGAGACAGGGTTTTGCCATGTTGGCCAGGATGGTCTCAAACTCCTGTCCTCAAGCAATCCACCAGCTTTGGTCTCCCCAAATGATGAGATTACAGGCGTGAGCTATTGTGCCCAGCTGAGACTCTGCATTTATTTTATTTTTTATTTTTGGAAATGGGGTCACACTCTTGTCATTCAGCTGGAATGCAGTGATGTGATCTTGACTCACTGCAACCTCCGCCCCCTGCATTTTAGCGATTCTCCCAACTTTGCCTCTCAAAGTGCTGGGATTACAGGAGTGAGCCACCATGCACAGCTGAGACCTGCATTTTTAACAAGCTCCCAGGTGATGCCACCCTTGGCCTTAGGTCCCCCACTTTCCACAGCAGGGTTTCACTCAATTTGTTTCTGGCTTAAAGTAACACTCTGACTGACAGTTATAGATTCCAACATCTAAAAACTTACAGTGTATGGAAAGGCAGCATTTACACATCCATTACCAAAGCACACTAAAGGACATTCTCCAGTTTTTCTGGACTTATAATACCCTATGTCATCCTTGGTGAAAAAGTTCAGATGATATTTAATTTGTAAAATCAAAACAAGTTAGAAACTGGGTGGTGGCTCATGTTTGTAGTCCTAGACTTTAGGAGACGGAGGCAGGCAGATTGCTTGAGCCCAAGAGTTGGATACCAGCTTGGGCAACATAGCTAGACCTCATTTCTACAAAAATAAAAAAAATTACAGCTGGGTGTGGTGGTTTATTCCTGTAATCTCAGCGCTTTGAGAGGCCAAGGCAGGTGGATCACTTCAGGTTGGGAGTTCGAGACCAGCACAGCATGGCCAACCTGGTGAAATTTTATCTCTTCTACAGATACAAAAATTAGCCGGGCATGGTGGCGTGTGTCTGTAGTACCAGCTACTCAGGAGGCCAAGGCATGAGAATCACTTGAACCTGGTAAGCAGGGGTTGCAGTGAGCTGAGATCATGCCACTGCACTCCAGCCTGGGCGACAGAATGAGACTTGGTCTCAATAAATAAATATAAAATAAAATTTAAAAATGGGCTGGCATGGTGGCACGTGTCTGTAGTCCCAACTACTAAGGAGGCTAAAGTGAGAGGATTACCTTGAGCCCCAGATGTCAAGTCTGCAATGAGCTGAGATCACACCACTGTACTTCAGCCTGAGTGATAGTGCAAGACCCTATCCAAACCAAAAAACAAAAACAAGTTAAAAGTATGCTGATGGATATTTTATTATTCTGTAAGAGCCCTGGAGGTAATTGGAGACACAGTGATACCTCATCAAAGGAGATTTGGCAATCACTGTATAATGTAGTAACATCTTGAGATGCAGGATTAGATGGAACATACGTGGCAGGAATGATGACTCTCTGGCTAAAACAACTTTCTTGAAATCACTTATTCACACACTCCCAATCTCTTTAAGTAACTGAGGCAAAGAGATAAAGTTTAGCTGGACATAAAGCAGAAGCAGAGTAGTCCTCCCATCAGAAAGTGGCAAGGTTCATTCACAATGGAAGTTTAGTGTCTTAAAGTCATCTGGGGCTGCCATAACAATATACCACCAGGACCGGGTACTTTAAATGACAGAAATTTATTTTTCATAGTTTTGGATACTGGGAAGTCCAAGATCAATGTGGGGACAGATTCAGTTCCTGCTCAGGGTTCCCTTTCTGGTCTGCAGATTGCCTTTGCCATCTCTTTGGGTGCTCATGACTCCTTATTGTTGGATAGACAGCTCTGGTCTTTCTTCTTCTTATAACAGCACTAATCTCATTGTGGGGGTTCCATCTATAAGACCTCAACTAAATCTGATTACCTGCCAAAGGACCTACCTCCTAATTCATCATATTGGGGATTAGAACTTTTAAACAAAAAATAAAATTCTAAGCCTTCTGACTAACTGGATGTAGTCCTCCTCAGAGATAAGGGCATTCCAAAATCAACCTGAAAAACTAGCTCAGGTCATGATAAGAGGTGGGGATCAAACATGCTTTATTATACCCTCCTCTGGTTGGAATTCAGGTACAGCTGACCAGTATTAACATTAAAACAGAGATCTTAACACTGACCAAACAGACTTTCTATAGCAACAAGACATCAAATTTCAACCTGACTCTAGTATAGTATCACATGACATACAGCAGGGCCTGACATAAATCTAAGTATTTTATCTCAATATATTTCTTTGACATATTTTGAAATAATCCTGCAAAGCTGTCTCTGACGGGGAAATCTACATTCTGTAGAGAATCCCCATTCCTTTCCACGTCTTTTCCCTAATCCAGAAGAGAATAAACTGAGAGTCTGGCATCTATTTAGGTCAGATAGGAGCTCTAAAGCCTGCTGCCTGGAGGTTTCATCTCCATAAAACCTTGATGTCCACAACCTCTTAACTTATTCCTTTATATTGATTCCAGGTTTATAGATGATAACTCTTTTAACCCATTGCCACTCAGAAAATCATTGAATCCACCTATGACCATGAAGCCCATCATTCCAAATTGTCTTGCTTTTCTGGACAGAACCCATGTATCCCATATATAATTGTACTTTAGGTTCTGGGGTACATGTGCAGATCATGCAGGATTATTGCGTAGGTACATACATGGCAATGTGGTTTGCTGCCTCCATCCCCCCGTCACCTATATCTGACATTTCTCCACATGTTATTCCTTCCCAACCTCCCTACCCTCCATGTCCCTCCCCTATTCCCCACCAACAGACCCCAGTGTGTGATGCTCCCCTCCCTATGTCCATGTGTTCTCATTGTTCAATACCCACCTATGAGTGAGAACATGAGGTGTTTGATTTCCTGTTCTTGTGTCAGTTTGCTAAGAATGATGGTTTCCAGATTCATCCATGTCCTTACATAGGACACAAATTCATCGTTTTTTATGGCTGCATAGTATTCCATGGTGTATATATGCCACATTTTCCTTGTCCAGTCCATCATCGCTTATATGTGTTGATTGATGTCTTATGTCTCTCAGCATGTATAAACCCAAGCTGTAACCCACCCATCTTGGGCACATGTTCTGAGTATCTCCTGAGGCTGTGTCTTGGGCTGTTGGTCACTCATATTTCATGCAGAATCTCTTCAAATGTTTTACAGAGTTTGACTCTTTACAGCAACAGGTCTTCCACGTAAGAATTTTTGCGGGATACAAGCATTGGATCCATAACAACAACTAAAGATTCTTTGATATGAGTAATTTGGTTTCAGCATTAGGAGAGTGCCAGTTCTGGATACAAACCCCTGTTGCCAGCAGTAGTGTGTATTGTAAACCTGGAATAGAATTTCAGTTGGTTTACAGATCCCAAGAAGTAAACGAGGGTACCCTTGGAGGGGAGTCTCATGATCCACAGGTGAAAAATCCACCCATACAGGAGTAACTCATCCCAGTCAGTGGGGAGAGGAGCTCTCTGCCTCTCCAGATTGACAGCGTCCCTTTCTCTTTAACTCCTTTTTTTGGATGAAAACACTGGAGACTGGGTAATTATTAAAACACAGTAACTTATTTCTCAGTTTTTGGAGGCTTAAAATTAAATATTAAGGTGAAGTTTAGGTATCCTCACATGCACGAAAGAGACCACATCCCTCCCCTAAGTGCTTTTGAGGAGGGCACCGGTGCAGCACTGAGTGCCTCCCAGCCCTTAGACCCTGTCTCTCCTCAAGCCTCCACCACTGACGCTGTTGTACTGGCTGCTCTTTCACTAGGGTGTAGGCAGGGATGCAAACATTCATCAAACCGAAGTGCTTTTCCACTTCACACAAGATCCGTGGTAAGTGACACTAAACCGGTTTCTGCAGAGTCAAGACATTCACAAGGGGCACGGCATGGGTAATACTGGCTTCGAGCCCGGCAGACATTTCCAGTCCGGGAGCACTGACAGTCCCCCAGCCGGCCCTAGAGTGCAACCACCGCCCAGCACCTGCCTGCCCCAGTTGTGTTCCTGGCAGCATTGGCCTCAGGGTGCACAGCAAACCACCCTGCACCCTGCAGGCATCCTGCAACCATCCTGGGCAGAGAGTGCCAAGACTCCCCAGGAGCCATTCCCTGGGTCAAAGAAAGAAGGTGTGGTTAACCTGGGCACTCTGGTCAGAGAAAAGGCAGACGGCAGACTTGGGGGTGAAGGGCGGCTGGGCTGTAAGTCCCTGTGAGAGCACCCGCTATGCCCTGTCAGTATCCCCAACCCTGGGCTCTGATTCTAATATATTAAAAAAAAAAAAAAAGTCCTTAGTGTTTGAAATGAATATTAGTTCAAGTTACAAAAGGATGAAACATTAAAAATCAGATGCTTCCTTGGTGCAAAATAATTGTACATGCTTATAATAGGAAAAAAATTCAAATTTCACATAGGTCTTGATTTACTACCAATAAATCTCTGTGGCTAGAGTATTAATATGTCTATGCTTCAGAAATGCCACCACAGCGGTGGATGGGAACCCTGTTTACTCCCAACGGGTTGCAGATGTCTTAGAAACACAGTCCTAGACCACAGTTTCAAGAGACCCAAGCAATCACCTCATCTGCTGACTTCCAAGTTGCCTGGCTAGAAGCAGGTCAGGTACCTGGAGGGTCCCTGAGCAGCCCTTCAAAAACCCTCTCTCCTCAATGACCCACCCCCTCTTCAGAGCAGACCCACTTTTGAATGCTTTACCAATCCAGATGCCAGCTGAGAGTTCTTTTCATAGTTGCTTCCATGGCAAAGAAAAAATTACACACTCACTGAATTAGTCCAAGCCCCTCTCTACAGTGTTTTTTTTTATAAGTAACAGGACCTTATTGTGGATATTCAAGTTTCTTTAAAAATAAAACACTGCTATAAAAGCATAGAACATCCTCCCCTCTGAAAACTTGTGCCAAAGGAAAAAGCAAACATCAAGAATGGGATTGTGTGGAATAAAGGTGGCTGAGCAATAGACTTCTATTGCTAACTGTGGACTTCTAACTGTGGACTTACATCACAATTGGAACAAATTAGATCTAAATCTACAGTGGGCTCCAGGGTAGAGCTGAGGTCCCAGCTAAGAAGCAGGAAGAACAACGGAACTCAGAGCCTGGAATCCAACCCCAGGGTCTCCACGTTAGCATCAGTGGCTGCAGAGCCATTATCAGGACTAATCAAAACCAGGAAAGTAGGCAGGAAGGTCAAGAACCGGTCACCTGAAAACACACAGTCCCAGCAGTGAAACCCTTACCCACCTGGGATCAAGCTCTTCAGCAAGCAGTCTCCTGCATCAACCCAAGGACCCCTGGAAAATGGGCAGTGGGCTAGGCCAACTACTGGAAACCACTGCCCTAATGGGAACACATTTTAAAAAGCATCAATGGTTGTGTTCTCTGTAGAGAATGGAGAGAAGCAAGCTTCAGTATGAAAAAGCAGGAGAAAACTTTTCCCGTAAAGCAACAGAGCAAAAGAACCCCATGATGTGCAGAAAATAACACTTACACGAGAGATGCACAGGCAAGGAACTAATAGGAATCTGAATGGTTTTAAATTAAAACAAACTTTCCCACCCATGGAAGAGAGAAAACTATAATCATTTATGTGGCGAAAGAGGAAGCGGGTTATGCAGGTTGACCTAGTGAACTGACTTGCCCTGGTTTATTCTCACTCAGCCTCAGACCAAAACCCAAGGATCCAACTTTTGGCAAAAAGGCAAAGGAATAATAAGCAAGGATAGGATGATTAAAAATATGGCCTGTAAGTAAATAATACAAAGACAAAGGAGAGGCATTAAAAGGCAGATTTATTTTCCTTCCAATCATCCATAATTTAGAGATTCTTCCAATAACCAAGAGAAGATATAGCCAAGTTGTGAATTACTACATGCACGATGCCAGGATAGTGGCAGCCTATATACAGACAAATAAAACCATTTCTCCAGATAATAAGAGCCAACATGGCCCATTTTTCCCTGGGTGAAGTACTCTTGAAGACAACATGATCATTTTAGAAAAACCAAGGGAAAACTATTTCTGATTAGCATTCTTCCCCCCAAAGTAAATGATCCCAGAGTGAAAGTCCATAACTGTGTCCTTTGCTTAGTGACTTCTGGAAAGTGGATGAAACTTGAAGAGACTCATTGAAGATGGGGTGACTTCTCCAGCGCAGCAATCACCTGTGAGTTTACATACCAACATTGCAAGGTGGGGGAGAATTGCATTCATTTCTAATCTCTGGGGGCATCAGCATCCAAAGACTGGAGAGTAGGAAAGGAAACTTCAGTGGCCTTCCTGGCAAAGTGGTCCTCGGGAGTTCCAAACGCTTGCCCACCATGTTTGAAAACTGTCCGGAGAGATGATAATGTTTGACTTCTGATACGATCTTCAGGGGGTGTTTTCACAGTTTTACATAATTTAAGGAATTAAAAATAGAATTTTCAAAGAAACCTCTCCAAATGTATGAGGATTCTCAGAAGAAACATGACATTTGTTAACCGTGTTAACAACATATAATAACCAAAGTTTTGAATTTATTTGAGTTCAGTTTTAACAATGTACTAAGTCCAGCCACAAAAAGAGAAGTGCTTGCAAACCAAGTAGGAATCCTGTGGTTTTCTGGATGAAGACCAGAATGACTCCCTCCAGCCCTCCCTGGTCTCTGCTTTCTGTTCTCCCCTCTTTGCCATTTGAGCATCGCTGGCGCCACCCAGTGGCCTCATGACCCCTGCTTCAGTGCCACGGAAGGCCCAGAAGACTCAATGCTCCCAGTACCAGAGTACCAGAGTGACATGATGGACCCCTTACTGAGCTTGGCCACCTGGCTTGACTCCTTTCATTCTCATCAGAACCTAAGACACAGAGGGGTTTGCATCCAATTGGCAAATAGGAACACAGAGGCTTCAAGCTGTATTAAGACTTTGCTTACAGTCAGAAAGCTGGCCAGCACTGGGGCTGGGCTTCCAACCCTTCCTCTGACCCAGTTGCACATATGGTCCTTACAAAGAGGGTGGCAGCACTTTGCTAGTTTTATTTGTATAACTCTCTGATCCCAAGCTTTAAATAATCAAGCAACACATTCGAAACTACACATTTGCTATTCCTAAAGACACAGCTTAATTCCAAATAAATGACGATCTAAGATAATTTTCTAAATGTATTTACAGACTTAAATATAAGATATCAAACTACGAAACTACTACAAGAAAATACTGGGGAACCCACTTAAGACATTGGTCTGGGTAAAGAATTCTTGCACAATCAAATGCAACCAAAGCAAAAAATGGACAAATGGAGTCACATCAAGGTAACAAACTAAGGTGGGAGGATCGCCTGAACCCAAGAGTTCAAGGTTGCAATGAGCAATGATCCCATCACTGTACTCCATCCTGGGTGACAGAGGGAGACCCTGTCTCTTGTGTGCAAGTGCCACAAAGAGGTTGATATAACCACTGATCCAGGCTCCCTTGGTAAAGGTGAACATGAAATTTAGGTTTCCTTAAATCAAGGCCCAAGGAAATATTTTTCTACATAGGAAAAAAAAAAAATCAAAGAAGAAAGGCGTAAAAGTAAAATGTCATCCAAGAAGGATGGCCAGCCTTTGCCATGTCACTGTCCCTGCAGTTCATGGGCGGGGATGGGGAAAACCCTCCACAATAGCTCATATGAACAGCTCTCCCAGGTTCCCAGGAAGTATGCATAAGACCTTTCTAATTAATTTACTTTTAAAAGTCTAAAACTCATTAAATAATAGCACTTCTTCTGAATTTGTGCTAATTATACTTAAATGGGATTATTTTTATACCGCCTTGAAGAGGATTTTCCAGCTGAAAGTACTACGTGAATGAGATTACAGGAATCATGCTTTACCTTCTTGGGAACAAATGAAAAACTATTTTAAAAATGTTTGATATTTAATGCTAATTATAAGGATGATAACTTATTTGAAGAGCACTAAAAACAGTATAAGGTAGAAAACATTAGGAGTATGTTGAGTTACAGATTTGACACCAAAGTACAATCAATTAAGAATTATTATAGATCTAATGCTTCTTTAAATCCAAACATTCATTCTGAATCTGAATGTGAGATTTTCAGTGACAATTGAATCTGTCTGTTTTGCTTTTTTCAGTTCACCATCCACTGCTGCAAACATTACAATTATACTGATGATTGGTACAGGTATGAAAGCAGTTTCAAAAACCTCTATGCTAATTTACACAAAAGTTTATAAGATGTAAACAGTGAAGCTTTCTTCCATATTCTGGTTCCATTATGGAGTATCCAAACCATCTCCACTCTGGCCACACTGCCTTGCACAAAAGAGGTGCTTCATAAATATTTACTGTGACAAGACCCAGAATGTTGAACTCATGAACCCTAGGTGATTTTTATCTTAAAAAAGGAGTGTAAAATGGGTTAACCTGAAAGGGATGTCTTATTTGAGAAACTCTAAACTAAGGAGAAACCTCAAATCACTCTATTTGACCCAAACACCTCAAATGGCCTCCCAGTATATTCTAGGGCACTTGCTTCTCAAATCTTCAACAAGGCAAAGGAATCACTTGGGATTCCTGTGTAGTATAAGTTCTGATGCTGCAGGTCTGGGGTAGGGCTATGATTTTGCTTTTTGACAAGCTCCCAGTTGATGCTGATCCTTATGGTCTCCTAGTTTGCAGAGCCTGCAATTTGAGTAGCAAGACTGCAGAAAATAGGTGGCCTAGGCTAAATGTGGGGCACCCCATTCCATGGCCAAGCCTGCTTGTCTGGATTCACCCCACCTTTGGATAGCTCTACCTCCTATTTTTTCTCCATGTGAAAATAAAATAACTGCGGTCCATGGATCTGAGGGTGAGTGGGGCACATGGGATTTTCTGCAGCAAGCTCTGAGTTAGGCCCCCACAGTGGTGGCACCCACCTGCAGTCTTAACTAGCTACTTACTAGGAGGGGAACTTAAATCTACAGGGACAAGAGACATAATTCAATGAACAGGTATGTTTGACCATAAAGTCTTCAACATTTCTTAGTCATTTCCACTGGCATTACCTTCTTAAAAGTGTCGTTATTGGTTGTTACAAACACGTGAAGAGTAAAAAATGGCTAAAGGTAGATAACGTTGTACAGAATCAAGAGCCCATGGTGGTGCAGTGTTTCTTCGCCTATTCTATCCAATCCCAGAGGAGAAAGAGAGCTCTTGTACCAGTTGATGTGGGTTGCAGAGTGAACCACAGTATCTTTAACTTTTCAAAAGGGAAGACATTGAGCATCACATTGGCAACATGGTCATTAAAATATGATGATTATTGGCTGGGCCTCCCAGCACTTTGGGAGGCTGAGATTGATAGATTGCTTAAGGTCAGGAGTTCAAGACTGGCCCAGGTGACATGGTGAAATCCCATCACTGCTGAAAATACAAATATTAGCAGGTCATGCTGTTGGGTGCCTGTGGGCCCAGCTATTTAGGAGGCTGAGGCATGAGAATTGCTTGAACCCAGGAGGCGGAGGTTGCGGTGACCCAAGATCATGCCACTGTACTCCAGCCTGGGTGACAGACTGAGAGTTTATCTCAAAAAAGAAAAAAAAAAGAAGATAATTAAGTGTTACAGGCTTTGTATTGGGTGTAAACTGTGCGAGTGCATCTGCGCCCACGCAAATTAAACCTTAGCTGGCAAGATGCGGAGGCAAAAATGTATAATCCCAGCCATTTGGGAAGCTGAGGCTGGTTGGATTGCGTCTGGAGCTCAAGACCAGCCTGGGGAACATGGTGAAACCCTGTCTCTACAAAAAAAATACAAAAAGTAGCCCAGTGTGGTTGTGTGCACTTGTAGTCTGGACTACCATCAGCCATCCGAGCTCCTTATGCAGGTCAGAGACATGTGTTTGGATATAAGCAAAAGAGAATGATTCTGAGAGCCTCCATCTGCAGGAGCCTCTTTCCATGTGACCAGGGCCCTCTAGGTTCTCCATCTAGGGAGATGTCCTTTCCTCCATCTCCCCCTTGCCATTTATCCTCAGGGAATGCTCCAGCCTCAGAGCCTTTACACTTACTGTCTTCCCCCACAAATAGCACTGGTGCTTGTTCCCTCATATCCCCTGGTCTCTGCTCACATGCTGTGCTATCAGAGAGACTCTCCTGACACAACTGCTCTCCCTCTCCCTTTTCTTTCAGGGCATGGACCCCTCCTGGCATCCTGCATATTTTAGCATTTGTTCCTGCCTCTCCCCACTAGAATGCAAGCTGCAGGGGAACTGTATCCCTAGGGCCTGGTAAGTGCTCAATGACCACTTTTTCAAGGACCACATTTGCATAATATTTACATGTATTATGAAAGGGAACAGCAGGGAATTGTACTGTTATATGCATTGGCCACATGTTGCATAAGCATGTCCCTCTCCCTGTGTGATTTAATTTCCATGACTGTGGGGGTGATACTATTGTAATTCCCAATTAACAGATGAGGCACAGAGAGTATCACAGGTGGGGATTGTGCCTAGCAGGCAACAAGCACTTGGTAACTGTTAGCTAACTAAGATTAACTATTATTTTGCTATGGAGACGGGTGGGGACCATGTAAAAATGCAAGGCTTCCAAAGTAGACAACAACCCTCTCACTTGGGGGTCACACCTAATGTGTCTGTCACAAGAAAGCTTTGGATCTTCCTGATCGGAGCCACCTTTGGTAGAGTCACCTGAGGGGAAGCTAGGCACTCCTGCTCAGCATGATTGACAAGGTCCTTATGCCACTCCTAGGGCCCAGAAGGTGCAGGCGGTTCAAGGCACTTCCACACAGAGTGTCTAGACTACTGACCTATCAGGGCAGTGTCTGGGGTTGCAAGAGAACCTGCTTTTTTTTTTTTTTTTTTTTTCTTTTTTTTTTTTTTATTGCATTTTAGGTTTTGGGGTACATGTGAAAAACATGCAAGGTTGTTGCATAGGTGCATACGTGGCAGTGTGATTTGCTGCCTTCCTCCCCTTCACCCATATCTGGCATTTCTCCCCATGCTATCCCTCCCCAATTCCCCCCCCGCTGTCCCCCCCACTCCCCCACAACAGACCCCCATGTATAGTGCTCCCCTCCCTGTGTCCATGTGTTCTCCTTGTTCAACACCCGCCTATGAGTGAGAACATGTGGTGTTTGATTTTGTGTTCTTGTGTCAGTTTGCTGAGAATGATGGTTTCCAGGTTCATCCATGTCCCTATAAAGGACGCGAACTCATCGTTTTTAATGGCTGCATAATATTCCATGGTGTATATGTGCCACATTTTTCCTGTCCAGTCTATCATCGATGGGCATTTGGGTTGGTTCCAGGTCTTTGCTATTGTAAACTGTGCTGCAATGAACATTCGTGTGCATGTGTCCTTATAGTAGAACGATTTATAATCCTTTGGATATATGCCCAGTAATGGGATTGCTGGGTCAAATGGAATTTCTATTTCTAGGTCCTTGAGGAATCGCCACACTGTTTTCCACAATGGTTAAACTAGTTTACACTCCCACCAACAGTGTAAAAGTGTTCCTATTTCTCCACATCCTCTCCAGCATCTGTTGTCTCCAGATTTTTTAATGATTGCCATTCTGACTGGTGTGAGATGGTATCTCAATGTAGTTTTGATTTGCATTTCTCTAATGGCCAGTGATGATGAGCATTTTTTCATATGCTTGTTGGCCTCATGTATGTCTTCTTTTGTAAAGTATCTGTTCATATCCTTCGCCCACTTTTGAATGGGCTTATTTGTTTTTTTCTTGTAAATCTTTTTTAGCTCGTTGTAAATTCTGGATATCAGCCCTTTGTCAGATGGGTAGGCTGCAAAAATTTTTTCCCATTCTGTTGGTTGCCAATTCACTCTATTGACTGTTTCTTTTGCTGTGCAGAAGCTGTGGAGTTTGATTAGGTCCCATTTGTCTATTTTGGCTTTTGTTGCCAATGCTTTTGGTGTTTTGGTCATGAAGTCCTTGCCTACGCCTATGTCCTGCTTTTAAAAACAGCATTGAAGGCCAGGCATGGTGGCTTATACCTGTAATCGCAGCACTTTCAGAGGCTGAAATGGGCAGATTATCTGAGATCAGGAGTTTGAGACCAACCTGACCAATATGGTGAAACCCCGTCTCTACTAAAAATACAAAAAAATGGCCAGCCGAGGTGGCACAAGCAACACCAGCTAGTCAGGAAACTGTGGCAGAAGAATTGCTTGGGCCCATGAGGCAGAGGTTGCAATGAGCCGAGATTGTGCCGCTATGCTCCAGAATGGGCAACAAGACTAAAACTCCATCTCAAAAAACAACAAACCCAAAAAAAAAAACTAAAAAACAGCATTAAAGATAAAGTAGCAAGTAAAGACTAAAGTCTTCAGAACCCTTGTCTCAGAAGATTCTAGGCTAGAGCTGAAGGTTCTGAAATACTGCCTCAAGATTTGTCTTGCTTTTTAACTCATCCTGTTTCCACATGCTTTACCAACTCTAAATGATTTACCATGTAAGTCCTCTTTCACTGCTGTCCATACTGATGCTAGTAACTAATATATCCTGAAACAGTAAGTGACATGTGTATTACTTTAAAATGAAAACAATGATTCCTTTCTTATTTTTGTAATTAATAAAATTTCTATGTGTTTAACCAGATTCCCCTTGAGAATTGCTCTCAGAATTAGTCATATTCTAAATGAAAACACAGGACAGGAGATGCAGACATTGATAAAAAAAAAAAAAGATAAAATGATCGTTTACAAATTGTACTTTTTTGGTAAAACAGATCCAAACTCTCCAAATTTCCTTACATCATCAATTTTCCCTGAGTCCACAACGAGCCTATTTCACATCAAGAGAGTTGTTACTTCTTTGAAAATGTGTGAGAAACTTAAATTGTTTGAATTTGAGTGCAAATCACAAGTCTGGCTTTAATACCAATTTATTTATTTATTTATTTGAAATGGAGTCTCCCTCTGTTGCCCAGGCTGGAGTGCAGTGGCCTGATCTTGACTCACTGCAACCTCCGCCTCCTGGGTTCACGCGATTCTCCTGCCTTGGCCTCCCTGAGGAGCTGGGACTATAGGTGCATACCAACACACCCAGCTAATTTTTTTTTTTTTTTTGTATTTTTAATAGAGATGAGGTTTCACCATGTTGGACAGGCTGGTCTCAAACTCTTGACCTCAGGTGATCTGACAACCTCGGCCTCCTAAGGTGCTGGGATTACAGGCATCAGCCACCATGCCTGACCTTTAATACTAGTTTCCTTTCATGCCACCAAAATCCTATCCAGCCTTGACTTGGCCCTGCTCCACCCGTCTTACCCTGTGCCTGCACATCTAGAAGGTTTACATGCACAAGTCAATCATAAAACAGTGCAGAAAGCTACAGTGGGAATGCCGTTTCTCCACTGCCCTACTTGCTCCTTTCTGATACCACTTTCCCAACCACCCCAGGCCTCACTGTCCACTCTCAGCCTCCTTTCCATCTTGACAGCCCAGTGAGGGCATCTAACATACTCCCCAATGGGTGAGTAGGACCTCCACTTCTAGAAGCATCCATGATTTCTCCTAGCCAACATCACAGATGTGCCCCAGGTATATTGCTGCTCAGCGTAAGCTAATGGCCTCACTCCCATGTGGCCCTTTTTCGCTAACATGACCTCACACACAAATCAGGCTCAGGATTAAGTGAGGAAATGCAAGTAAGATATTAGCACTATTCTCAAATCTTTCCCTCCCTCGACATAACTAGACAACCAGAACCAAGGAACAGGAGGAAACACATAGAAGAACAAAAAGATTTTGAATAATGATGAGACTAGTAATACTCACAGCAAATAGTGGCTTTTAGAAAACAGAAGGGAGGGTGGGGCACAGTGGCTCATAACTCATCCTGGCACTTTGGGAGGCCGAGGCAGGCAGATTACTCGAGGTCAGGAGTTTGAGACCAGCCTGGCTAACATGACAAAATCCTGTCTCTACTAAAATAGGAAAACTAGCTGGGAGAGGTAGTGCACGCCTGTAATCCCAGCTACTTGGGAGACTGAGGCAGAGAATCACTTGAATGTAGACGGCGGAGGCTGCAGTGGGTCAAGATCATGCAATTGCACTCCAGCCTGGGAGACAGAGTTAAATTCCATCTCAAAAAGAGAGAGAGAGAGAGGGTGCAGAAGGTGCACCCTATCCCCCCCGGGGTGTGGTCTCATTATGTTGCCCAGACTGGACTCGAACACCTGGACTCAAGCAATCTTCCCTCCTCAGCATTCCAAGTAATCAGGAGTATGGCAGAAACCACTCCATGAGGATATAGCAGATTTCTTGATTACCCACTATGTGCTAGGCACTGATGATATATTCATCCTTTTAGATATATTTACTGGTTTACATATAAGTAATTTCACATGTATTTGTATGTGTGTATACAGATGTATACATACACATACCTCACATTATCTCAATAATGTTGGTGTGGCTCACATAACCAGTTGAAGATTTTTAGAACAAAAACTGAGGTTTCCAGAACAAGGAATTCTGTTTTAAGACATCAGCATCAAGATTTGAGCCGAGCCAGCTCCATCCAATCACACAGACTGATTCTTTGAAATGGATCTTTTATACATATCACGTCTTTCTCAATGGCTCTGTTTCTTTGGAGAACCTTGATAGACACAGGAGAAATATGGAAATGGATCATTCACAGAAGCAGCAAAAGGAGGAAGAGAGACACAACAGTCCCTAAGCTGAATGTGCTTCTGGGAGGCTGTGATGTGCAAAAACATTAGGACAACCAGGTCTAGAGAAACTATATCTGACAACAGATTGATAACCAGAATATATAAGAGCTCAAACAACTTTAAAGGAAAAATTTTAATAATCTGATTTTGAAAATGGACGAAATATCTGAATCTCCAAAGAGGACATAAAAATGTCAAACAGGTATATAAAAAGGTGCCCTACATCTAGCCCAAGTTCCCAGCAGGAGCAGAATAGGACTCAGTTTCCTAGAGAAGGGACGAAGGAGGCAGTTCTGGCGTCTTCTCAGCACAGTCACCACTCTGAGATGAAGGCAGGATGGTGATGTTATGCTGGTTTTTCGGGTACTGAACTCTTCCTGAAATTCTCTGGAGGAATTCTGAATCCATTGGTCCTGATGGCTGGAAAGCAACACTCAAGGGACCACGTGGAGGAGACAAAAAGACAGAAAGCAACACACTGTGAGTCCCCACTCCTCGCCAGCCCTGTCCCTGGGCTCTAGTCTTACTCGGGCCTATGCTTTCCTCACCCTTTTGACCTGGACAGCTTCTGTTTCACCTTTAAGATCTGACTCAATGGCCAGTGCCATGGCTCATTCCTGTAATCGCAGCACTTTGGGGGGCCAGAGCAGGCAGATCATGAGATCTGGAGTTTGAGACCAGCCTGAACAACATGGTGAAACCCTGTCTCTACTAAAAATACAAAAAAAAAACCTTATCTGGGCCTGGTGATGCATATGCCTGTAGTGCCAGCTACTCAGGAAGCTGAGGCAGGAGAATCGCTTGAACCTGGAGGTGGAGGTTGTAGTGAGCTGAGACTGCAGCCCTGCACTCCTGCCTGGGCAACAGAGCAAGACTCCATCTCAAAAGAAAGAAAGAAAGAAAGAAAGAAAAAATAATCTGACTCAAGAAGTGCCTCTCCACCTTTTTGAACTTTACTTACCAATCCAGGGCACCCAGGGCAGATGGTGATGATGGCCAGGTCCTGTGCGCTTAAACTGTTGGCTGCGTGCTGCATAGG
This sequence comes from Aotus nancymaae, assembly GCF_030222135.1. NCBI lineage: Eukaryota > Metazoa > Chordata > Mammalia > Primates > Aotidae > Aotus > Aotus nancymaae. Next base: position 52,885,672 of record NW_026988431.1, on the reverse strand, counting down.
AAGTACCTGTGAGCATGAGAGAGATCCATCAAAGGACGTTCTAGTGTGGACAACCAGCAGGAGCCCACTGGACCCTTCATCTAAGGAAATACTAATAAATAACCAAAGCGAGCAGCTCACAGGAGCTAGAACACACCCTAAAGTCATGCTCATAACTCCTGGACTAGAAATAAAAGGAATCTGCTGGTGAAGTCAGCACAGGAGGCTGAAACCAGCCCAGGCACAGCGCAAGATCAGGTGCCTGAGGACAAGGGGACAGATGAGCACACAGGGTGGAGGGCACTCGGGGCCAGAACACAAGGAGAAGCTGTAACTTCTGATTAGGAAGTATGATGGATCCTGAGGCCATGGCAGGTAATGGCTGTGCTGACAGTATCACCTCAGCTCCCACCTCGAGGCATTCTCACAGGTCCACGCACAGAGTGCACTTGGGGGTGAGAAGCTCCCACTGGCACCCATATCACCATTGCCCAGAACAGAATCTGGTGGGGAAGTGAGGATCGCACACTCAACCAATACACACACCCTCAAATTTGTTAAAAATATTCCTCTGGAATGAACACACCAAAGTAATAATAGTGTTCATCTGCTTGGGTAGGAGAGTACGGGGAATGGAGCAGAGGGGGGATGTCACTGCACCTTTACAAACTTCAAAATGTTCAAACAACATGAGCCTGTCACTTACTGTTTTAAAGTAAGTTTAACATAGCAGCTTCTGAGCTGGAAGTCAGATGAGATGGAGTGCTCGGGCCGGAGTCTTGGTGCCTGGAAAGAAGGAGGAGGGCCCTGCGAGGTGAGCCACAGGGGCTGAGGCAGTCACTGCCCATTGACCTCAGGAGCACAGCCGACCTGTCCCAAAGCACACGCGGAAGCAGAACAACGATGACCCACAACTAGGCTACAGAAACACTCTGGATAAGCAAAAAGGGAGATGAGATGTGAACAGAAGGTTTTCCACGATGCAAGGAATTCACACCTAATCCCCCCATTTCATCTCTGGTTCACAACTGAATTCACTATAGGTTTAAGCACAGATTTGTTATAAGAATTTCAAAGGAGATAACCAGTATACGATCAGAAGAAAGCTCACTTGGGTAGATCTAGGTAACAGAGGAATTCAAAATCAACACCACATGAGACTGTCATTTCCAAGGAAACACAGTGATCTTTTTCATTATTATTTCATCTTCATGACTTCAATACAAGATGTTTGAAATTTCTGAAAATGTTAAATGTTCAATTAGTTACACTGAAACAGAAATTTCTCTCAAGCAATCTGTGAATGCTACAGATCACAATGAGAAGCTCAAAAATACTGTACCTTCATCCCAAGAGGACTCTTTAAATGTCATCTCTATCCTTGGACAACAAGCACTAAAGGATCAAGGATCAGCCTGAGCAAAAAAGCAGGATCCACCACACCACCCCCACCTCCCCCATGAAGGGAGCACACAGGGAGGGCTGCCCACAGCCTGGAGATTCAAGTCTAGGGGGACAAAGTGGCCAGAGAGATCTGTGTTGCACAGATCTCTCTGGCCACTTTGCAGGCCCAGCAGAGTGCAGTCCATACTGCACTCTGCTGGGCCTGCAACTCCTGACCTCTGCAAGGCACCGGAAGCTCCTCAAAGGCCAAGACCTTCCTCAGTTCATGAAGTCAAGTCCTTGAAGCCTCTCTTCTCTGCCTGAGGGGAGACATCTGACCAGGATTCAGGAAAGGGCCCAAGGAAGCATTTGCAGGCCCAGCAGAGTGCAGTGTGGACTGTACTCTGCTGGACCTGCAGCTCCTGACCTCTGCAAGGCACTGGAAGCTCCTCGAAGGCCAAGACCTTTGCTCAGGTCATCAAGTCAAGTCCTCGAAGCTGCTCTTCTCTGCCTGGGGGAAGAAATCAGACCAGGACATGGGAAAGGGCCCAAGGAAGCATGTGCACCTGATTTCATGTGGACAGTGGTGGCTGGAGGTACAAACCAAGCTTTGGTTTCCACACGAGTGCTGGGCAGAAAAGAATGGATGAGCAGGGGCACAGATGTGGTGAAAGACCAGATGGGGGACCTGGTCATAACTTTTGAACCTCTCCGAAGTCAAGAAACCACTTAGGAGTGGCTACTGTTCACAGTAAAAAGATACTATATACACAAATAACTAGAAAAATCAGAAATCATAATGCTTAAACAGAACTTAAAACCATAACACTTTAAGGCCATTGGACTCCTAGTCTGCCTGACACACATGAGGTAGATGAGATGACTCGAAACACTCACACTGACTTCACCTTGCCTTCTGCAAGACAATTCTTCTTTATATTATAACATATTATAACAATAGCACTCCAGTTTTCTTGTGCAAATCATCACAGCTTGATACCAATGCAGTCTTACAGCGGGTGAGGTGCTGCATATCAGTGCTTCCAAAATTGTCCTTTCCATCCAGCAGTTCTAAGAGTTGACCTGAGGAAGCAAGCATAAGCGCAGACACACACACACACACATACTCATGGCAGTGGCACTTTCAAGTCTAAAATGAAAATTCTGCAAATTACAGGATCATTGATGAGCTGTGACTTTACCCTCTCCAGCTCACTTCCTCTGCAGATTCCTCAAGGGAAAGAAAAATATCAACTCCTTAATATCTGCTACAGAGAAGATTCATTGATAAAGAAGATACCCACTTTGAATGAGCTGTGTGCTAAGGCCCCATGGTGGATCCTTCTTTTATTTTAAATGGGATTGCTGTTGCTGGCCACACAGGATCCTCCTGGAAGAGTCCACAGCATCGGGGAACTATTTATAATCATTCAGGGGAAGGAAAACAAGTGACCTTTTCTTCTGTCCATTTGTCTTCATTTTCTGAACCTTTGCAAATAGTATACATAACTTAGAAAGGAGAATGAACACAGCTACTGGTGTGCATCTGCAGGTGTCTCCTAAATATTATGAGGCCCCAACATCACCTGTGAGGGTTCCCAGAGCAAGAAACCTCCTCCAGTGGGAGTTTCCATAGTGAACAAGAGGCTACAACATCATCAAATTCATAAATACAACAAACTTAATGCATATATACTCACCCTTTCTGGGACTAAGATTTTGGTCTATAAAGACTTATTTCTTGGTGGGACACAGTGGCTCATGCCTATAGTCCTATCACTTTGGGAGGAAGGTGAATGGTTTGAACCAGGAGTTCAAGACCAGCCAGGACAACATGGTGAAACATCTTTACCAAAAATACAAAAAATTAGCCAAGCAGCGTGGCACATACCTATAATCCCAGCTACTTGGGAGGCTGAGATGGGAGGGTTGCTTGAGCCCAGGTGAGTGAGGCTGCAGGGAGCCAAGATTGTGCCACTATACTTCAGCCTGGGTGACAAAGCAAGACCTCATCTGAAAAAAAAGAGAAGAGACTTCTCTATTGCCTTCCATTAGATGAACCTCCAGAAAATAATAAATACAACATCTATAAGAATTATAAAGCATACTTTTTTATCAAAATTATTCTTGTTAAAGAATTCTACAAAATAACATCATAAAAAGACAAAAAGGTCACTGTCAGGCAGTAGACTCCAGCAACAACCAGAAGGACACCTACATCTTTGGAAAAATGCTGAAGCTGTGGATACTTCCAGCGAACAAAACGCCGCAGCTTCTAAGAAGAAGTTACGACTTACAGAATTCATGCAATTATTAAAAATCAGGAGGGCTTTCATGACAGAGGAAAATACTCACAATAGAATGTTACCTGAAAGGTACATTTAGTTATCACACTGAGTATATACACTGAAGTCAACATCTCAAGAAGAAATCTTACCAAAACTGTCAAATCATCCTGTTTCTCCAGGAAGCCAGTTGAGACCTTCCATTCTTTCTCCATTTAAGGGAAAGGTCAAGTCCTAGAGGCAAGGCTCTTCCATGGATCTACAACCCAAGAGGAAGCCTCAGAGGCGCAAGGCTCTGGGAGTACCTGGTGGCAGCTTCAAGCCAGGAGCACACTCGAGTGCAGTGCACTTGAAAACTCCAAGTCAAGTCAACTGTAGAAGGCCCCTAAGCTCAGGCAGTGGGATGGGAGACAGGAATGGGTTTAGTGACTTCAGATTATAAAAGTAAAAACAACTCAAATACACTCTTCCAGAGAACAAATTGAGGTTGTTCAACAAAATGCTGGCCCATGATGAGACCCCAGATAAACGTGAGGGGTCACCAAGTGTGAGGGGAACTAACAAGAACTCAGGTGACCAAGACTCGAAGATTGACAAGGTCACTGGGCAGTTTTCTGGACTTCTTAAAAACTCCACATTCCTATAGAATAGGAGGGAAGCAGTCTGGGCTCGAAATACCTCCATGAAGAATCCACAAGGGTGAAACCAGTTAAATTGCCCTTTTCTGAGCCTCTCAGGGCTACAGGTACTGCCCCCTGCCTCATGAGACCTGATGAGAGGTGGGTTAAGGTGGCTTTATGTTGGGCATGTGGTCTCTGGCTACACAGACCAAGGGTGAGCCATCACACCAGCCCAGGCAAATACACAGGGCACTTGAATGAACACTCAAGTTTCAAGATCTGACCTTCGAGAGACCAGGTCCAGGAGGCTGCCAGGGAGTCTCCATCATGCTGGCCTCAACCGAGTCACAGAAACGCAGGCTCTGCTGTGCCTGGGAGCCCATGGGGATAAGGGTAGAAAATTAACGCCAACTGGGTAAGGCCAGAAGATTATGACCAGGTGAGTAATGCCAGGAGGTTATTTAAGACCAGGTGGCTTTGCCCAGGGGAGTAAGGCCAGGGGTGTAGGGAAAGGGGACAAGGACAAAGAGATATAGCCAGATTGGTAGACAAGGTGGGCAAGGCCGTGAGGTGGAGACCAGCTGAGTGACACTAGGCAGTTCACACCTGAAGGACAAGAGGTTAGGGTCAGGTGTATAAAGCCAGGGGGCTAAGGCAAAGGGCATAGGCTATGAGATTAATGCTGGGCATCCAAGCCCAGGCTGTAAAGATCTGGAGGTGGGCCAGGTGGGGTTAACAGTAAGAAGAGAAGGCAAAGGAGCTAAGGCCAAGGTATGGGCAGGTGAGTAAAGCCAGTGAGTTAAAGCCAGGAAGGTAGGTGGGGAATGCCAGAGGCCTACATGAAGAATGGTAGGCACTGGGGGTTAAGGGCTATGGGGGATGGCCAGGGCAGCAGCATAAGACATTATGGCAATGTAGTTATGGGCAAGGAGATGAACCCAGGTGGGTAAGACTAGGATGTTAAAGCCAGGCATGAAGGTCAGTGGCTAAGGCATGATGGGTAAGGCCATGTAAGTTAGAATGAAAGCTTAAGGACAGGTGGGAATGCCAGGTTGGCAAGCTATATTTGTCATCTAGGTAAGTAAGGCTGTGAAGTTAAGGCCAGGTGGGTAAGTCCAGGTGGCTAATGGGAGGTGTCTAAGTCTGGGGGTGGGGTAGGGAAGCAGTGGTAAATCTGGGGAATAAGGGCAGGGGGATAAGTCCAGGGAAGTAAGCCTAGGGAGGGAAATCCAGTGGTTTAGACCTGGTAGATAAAACCAGAAGTTTCCGGACCACTTGTGTAAACCAAGTGTGGAGGCCATGTGGGTCATCTATGATTAGTAAGACTGGGAACACTAGGTGGCTAATCCAGGTTTTTAGGGCCATGGGGTTAAGGTCCATAATGTTAGGCATGGTGGGTAAGGCTAATGGGGCATGGCCAGGGCCATAAAATAAGATGGGAAATGCCCTGGAGTAATGGCACTGGAGTAAGGACTCATGGGCAAGATCACGTGCGTCTTGAACAAAGATCGAGGCCAGCAAATTGAAGCTAGGTAGGTAAGAACAGGTGGATAATGGTGAGCAAGAAGTTATGGCCAGGTGGGTAAGGGCAGAACTATTAGGCCATAAAATAAAGACTCAGTGAGTATGACCAGGGGGTTAATAAAGCCGGATGGATAATGCCAGGTTCGGAATACCATGAGGATAAGGTGACATGATGAAGCCAATAAGCTTAGGAAGTTCTGCAAAGCACAGTCAGGTTGTTAAAACCAGATGTTTAAATCCAGCAGAATAAAGACTATCCCCAGGCCAAGAAATCAATGAGGGAAACACCCAGCTGGATTAAGGGCAATTCTGCAAGCCAGCCAAATGATGACCCAAGACATCATTGGGTAATGGGGATGGGGCTGGGGCGGGATATGCAGTTGGGGGTCAAGCTAGGGCTGGGGCTGGAGCTGGAAGTAGGACTGGGACTGGGACTGGGACAGGGACTGGGCCATGGAGTTCGGGACAAAGCTAGTGATGGGCCTGGTGCTTGGCTAGGGCTGGGGCTGAGGCTGGGGCTGAGCTGGGACTGGGCCTGGGCCTGGGCCATGGAGCTAGGTGTAAACCTAGGACTGGGGCTGGGACTGGGCCATGGAGTTTGGGGTAAAGCTGAGGATGGGGCTGGAGCTGGGAAATGGAGTTAGGGGTAAAGCTAGGGCTGAGGCAGGAGCTGGGTTGGGACCTAGGCCTGGGACATGGAGTTGGGGGTAAAGCTATGTATGGGAAAACGACAGGATGATGATAACACCAAGGGACAAAACCAAGGGACGTAAATCCAGGGGCTTAAAGCCTGTTAGATAAGACTAGAGGGCTAAGAAGAGTTATGAAATCTAAGTGTGGAGGCCATGGGGGTCATGTATGATCAGTAAGAAGTGGGAAATCTAGGTGGATAATACAGGTTTTTAAGACCATGACATTAAGACCCACAGGGTTAATGGGGTCAGGCCAGGACTGTAAAATGAGCTTAGTAAGGCAACAAGGCAAGGGCAGGAGAGCAGTGGCAGGACCTTCATAAGGCAGCTGGGTAAATCACTGGGTAAAATCAGCTGAGTCTGTTGGGAGATTGAGGCCAGCAAATTACATCAAGGTGACTAAGAACACATGGACAATGGCAGGAAGTTATGGCCAGTCCGGTAAGGCCAGGAGTTTTCTGCAAAGTCATGAAGACTGGGTGAGTAGGGGAAGGAGGTGACTAAGGCCAGATGGGTAATGTCAAGTTCATCATACCATGAGGATAAAATAAGGTGACGAATGTAAACAGATCTGTTAGGTTGGCTGAGTTTGGCCAGGTTGATAAAACCAGGTATCTAAATCCAGCTAAGAGAAGGAATATTTTAGTAACCCCAGATTGTGATATCAACAGGGAGAATACCCAGTAGGGTTAAGGGCCTGGGCCATGGACATGGAGCTGGGGAGAAAGCTACAGCTGGGCCTGGGCATGAGCCTGGTCCTAGGACTGGGGCTCGGGATGTGGATGGGGCTTGGACTAGGACATGGAGTTGGGGGTAAAGCTGGGGCTGGGGCTGGGCCTGGGCCTGGGGCAGGGGCAAGGGCTGGGACGTGCATTTGCGGGTAAAGCTGGGGCTGGGGCTGGAACTACGCCATGGAGTTGGGGTAAAGCTCGGACTGGGGCTGGGCTTGGGGCTGATACATGGAGTAGTGGGTAAAGCTCAGGCTGGTGCATGGGCCTGGGACATGGAGTTGACAGTAAAGCTGGGGTTGAGGCTGGGGCTGGGGCTGAGGCTGGGCCTTGGCCGTGGTGTTTGGGGTAAACCTAGAGCTGGGGCTAGGGTGGGGACATGGAGTTTGCTAAAACCAGGCAGTGGCTTAAACCCTATTACAGAAAACCAGAACACTAAGGACAGTTGTGAAATCTAAGTGTGGATCCATGTGGGTCATGTATATCAGTAAGAGTTTGGAAACCTAGGTGGCTGATACAGATTTTGAAGGCCACGATGTTAAAGCCCACAGGGTTATATCAGCTGGGAAAGGTGAATGGGGTCGGGCCAGGGCTGTAAAATGAGGTGGGTAAGGCAACAAGGCAACGGCAGGAGAGCAGTGGCAAGAGCTTCAGAAGGCAGGTGAGTAAATCATAGTGGGTAAAATCAGCTGAGTCTAATGGGAGATTGAGGCCAGCAAATTACATCCAGGTGACTAAGAACACATGGACAATGGCAGGAAGTTATGGCCAGTCGGTAAGGCCAGGAATTTTAGGCAAAGTCATGAAGACTGAGCGAGCAGGGCAATGAGGTTAATGAGGTCAGATGGTTAATGTCAAGTTCATCATATCAAGAGCATAAAATAGGGTGATGGATGCAAACAGGTCAATAAGGTTGGCTGAGTTTGACCAGGTTGTTAAAACCAGGTATCTAAATCCAGCTAAGTTAAGGAATATTTCAGTAAATCCAGGTTGTGATATCAACAGGGAGAACACCCAGTAGGGTTAAGGGCCTGGGCCAGGGACATGGAGTTTGGGAGAAAGCTATAGCTGAGCCTGGGCCTGGGCCTGGTCCTGGAGCTGGAGCTGGGGCTGGGACGTGGAGTTGGGGGTAAAGCTGGGGCTGGGCCTTGGCCTGGGCCTGGGGCAGGGACATGGGCTGGGATGTGCAGCTGGGGGTAAAGCTGGGGTGTGGGCATGGGCCTGGGACATGGAGTTGGGGGTAAAGCTAGGGATGGGGCTGGGGCACAGCCTGGGGTTTAATCAGTGAGTTTGGCCAGGTTGTTAAAACCAAGTATCTAAATCCAGCTAAGTGAAGGAATATTTCAGTAACCTGAGGTTGAGAAATCAACAGAGAAAACACCCAGTAGGATTAAGGGCATGGGCCAGGGGCATGGAGTTTGGGAGAAAGCTATAACTGGGCCTAGGCCTGATCATGGTCCTGGGCCTGGGGCTGGGGCAGGGGCTGGGCCTGTGCCATGTAGTTGGCGTAAAGCTATGGCTGGTGCTGGGCTGGGGGCTGGTACATGGAGCTGCGGGTAAAGCTGGGGCTGGGGCATGGCCTGGGACGTGGAGTTGGGGGTAAAAGCTAGGGTTGGGGTTGGGGCTGTGCCTGGGGTTTGGTCAGTAAGTTTGGCCCAGTTGTTAAAACCAGGTATCTAAATCCAGTTAAATTAAGGAATACTTCAGTAACCTCAGGTTGAGAAATCAACAGGAAATACACCCATTAGGCTTAAGGGCCTGGGCCAGGGACATGGAGTTTGGGAGAAAGCTATAGCTGGGCCTAGGGCTGGGGCTGGGGCTGGGCCTGGGGTTTAATCAGTAACTTTGGCCAGGTTGTTAAAACCAGGTATCAAAATCAAGCTAAGTTAAGGAATATTTCAGTAACCCCAGGATGTGATATCAACAGGGAAAACACCCAGTAGGATTAAGGGCCTGGATCAGGGACATGGAGTTTGGGAAAAAGCTATAGCTGGGCCTAGGCCTGCACATGGCCCTGGGCCCCAGCCAGGGCATGGGCTAAGGCTCAGTCTTGTGCTGGGACATGGAGTTGGGGGTAAAGCTGGGGCTGGGGCTGGGGCTGGGTCTCTGCCATGGAGTTGGCAGAAAGCTATGACTGGGGCTGGGCTTAGGGATGGTACATGGAGCTGTGGGTAAAGCTGGGGCTGGGGGATGGCGTGGGGCGTGGAGTTAGGGGTAAAGCTAGGGTTGGGGTTGGGGCTGGGGCTGAGGCAGTCCCTGGGACATAGAGTTGGGGGTAAAGCTAGGGCTGGGACTGCGGCTGGGGCTGGGCCTTGGGTTAAATCAGTAAGTTTGGCCCGGTTGTTAAAACCAGGTATCTAAATCCAGTTAAATTAAGGAATATTTCAGTAACCTCAGGTTGAGAAATCAACAGGGAAAACACCCATTAGGCTTACGGGCCTGGGCCAGGGACATGGAGTTTGGGAGAAAGCTATAGCTGGGCCTAGGCCTGCACATGGGCCTGGGCCCGGGCCAGGGTATGGCCGGGGGCTCGGTCTTGGGCTGGAACGTGGAACTGGGGGTAAAGCTGGGGCTAGGGCTGGGACTAGCCGTCTGTGCCATGGAGTTGGCATAAAGCTATGACTGGGTCTGGGCTTGGGGCTGGTACATGGAGCTGTGGGTAAAGCTGGGGCTGGGGCATGGCCTGGGACGTGGAGTTGGGGGTAAAGCTAGGGTTGGGGTTGGGGCTGGGGCTGTGGCTGGACTGGGGCTGGCGCTGGGGCTGAGGCTGAAGCACGGCCTGGGTCGTGGTGTTTGGGGTAAACCTAGGGCTGGGGCTAGGGCGGGGCCGTGGAGTTTGGTAAAACCAGGCAGTGGCTGAAAGCCTGGTAGAGAAAACCAGAACGCTAAGGACAGTTGTGAAATCTGAGTGTGGATCCATGTGGGTCATGTATACTCAGTAAGAGGTGGCCAATCTAGTTGGCTAATACAGGGTTTTAAGGCCACGAAGTTACGACCCACAGGGTTATATCAGCTGGAAAAGGCGAATGTGGTCGGGCCAGGGCTGTAAAATGAGGTGGGTAAGGCAACAAGGCAAGGGCAGGGGAGCAGTGGCAGGAGCTTCAGAAGGCAGGTGGGTAAATCATATCGGGTAAAATCAGCCGAGTCTGCTGGGAAACTGAGGCCAGCAACTTACATCCAGGTGAAGAACACGTGGACAAAGGTAGGAAGTTATGGCCAGTCCGGTAAGGCCAGGAGTTTTCTGCAAAGTCATGAAGACTGGGTGAGTAGGGGAAGGAGGTGACTAAGGCCAGATGGGTAATGTCAAGTTCATCATACCATGAGGATAAAATAAGGTGACGAATGTAAACAGATCTGTTAGGTTGGCTGAGTTTGGCCAGGTTGTTAAAACCAGGTATCTAAATCCAGCTAAGTTAAGGAATATTTCAGTAACCCCAGGTTGTGATATCTACAGGGAGAACACCCAGTAGGGTTAAGGGCCTGGACCAGGGACATGGAGTTGGAGAGAAAGCTTCAGCTGGGCCTGGGCCTGGAGTTGGGGGTAAACCTGGGTCTGGGCCTGTGCCATGGAGTTGGGGTAAAGCTAGGGCTGTTGCTGGGCTTGGGGCTGGTACATGGCATTGCGCATAAAGCTCAGGCTGCGGCATCTGCCTGGTACATGGAGTTGGGGAGAAAGCTACACCTGGTCCTGGGCCTGGGCCAGAGTCTGGTCCTGGACCTGGACCTGGGGCAGGGGCATGGGCTGGGACTTGGAGTTGGGGGTAAAGCTGGGGCTGGGCCTGTGCCATGGAGTTGGGGTAAATCTAGGGCTGGGGCTGGGCTTGGGGCTGGTACACGGCATTGCGGGTAAAGCTGGGGCTGGGGCATGGGCCTGGTACATGGAGTTGGGGAGAAAGCTACACCTGGTCCTGGGCCTGGGTCAGAGTTTGGTCCTGGACCTGGGTAGGGGCATGGGCTGGGACATGGAGTTGGGGGTAAAGCTGGGGCTGGGCCTGTGCCATGGAGTTGGGGTAAAGCTAGGGCTGGGGCTGGGCCTGGGGCTGGTACATGGGGTTGCGGGTAAAGATGGGGCGGGGGCATGGGCCTGGGACATGGAGTTGTGGGTAAAGCTAGGGTTGGGGCTGGGGCCCGGCCTGGAGTTTAATCAGTAAGTTTGGCCAGGTTGCTAAAACCAGGTATCTAAATCCAGCTAAGTTAAGGAATATTTCAGTAACCCTAAGTTGTGATATCAACAGGGAAAACACCCAGTAAGATTAAGGGCCTGGGCCAGTGACATGGAGTTTTGCAGAAAGCTATAACTGAGCCTGGGCCTGGTCCTGGGGCTGGGGCTGGGACGTGGAGTTGGGGGTAAATCTGGGGCTGGGCCTTGGCCATGGGCTGGGACCTGCAGTTGGGGGTAAAGCTGGGGTGGGGGCATGGGCCTGGGACATGGATTTGGGGTTAAAGCTAGGGTTGGGACTGGGGCTGGGGCTGGGGTTTAATCAGTAAGTTTGGCCAGGTGGTTAAAACCAGGTATCTAAATCTAGCCAAGTTAAGGAATATTTCAGTAACTCAGGTTGAAAAATGAACGGGGAAATCACCCAGTAGGATTAAAGGCCTGGGCCAGGGATATGGAATTTGGGAGAAAGCTATACCTGACACTGGGCCTGGTCCTGGGGCTGGGGCTGGGACGTGGAGTTGAGGGTAAAGCTGGGGCTGGGCCTTGGCCTGGACCTGGGGCAGGGGCATGGGCTGGGACATGCAGCTGGGGGTAAAGCTGGGGTGTGGGCATGGGCCTGGGACATGGAGTGGGGGGTAAAGCTAGGGTTGGGGTGGGTCAGGGCCTGGGGTTTAATCAGTAAGTTTGGCCAGGTTGTTAAAACCAGGTATCTAAATCCAGCTAAGTTAAGGAATATTTCAGTAACCTCAGGTTGAGAAATGAACAGGGAAAAGACCCAGTAGGATAAAGGGCCTGGGCCAGGGACGTGGAGTTTGGGAAAAAGCTATAACTGGGCCTAGGCCTGATCATGGTCCTGGGGCTGGGGCTGGGGCTGGGGCTGGGGCTGGGGCTGGGGCTGGGGCTGGGGCAGGGGCAGGGGCTGAGGCTGGGACATGGAGTTGGGGGTAAAACTAGGGTTGGGGCTGGGGCTGGGGCTCGGGCTGGGGCTTGGCCTGGGACTGGGCCCGGGGTTCAATCAGTAAGTTTGGCCTAGTTGTTAAAGCCTCGTATCTAAATCCACTTAAAATGAGGAATATTTCTGTAACCTCAGGTTGAGAAATCAACAGGGAAAATACCCATTAGGCTTACAGGCCTGGGCCAGGGACATGGAGTTTGGGAGAAAGCTATAGCTGGGCCTAGGCCTGTACATGGGCCCGGGCCTGGGTCAGGGCATGGGCGGGAACTCGGTCTTGGGCTGGGACGTGGACTTGGGGTTAAAGCTGGGGCTGGGGCTGGGGCTGGGACTAGGTCTGTACCATGGAGTTGGCATAAAGCTATGACTGGTGCTGGGCTTGGGGCTGGTACATGGAGTCGTGGGTAAAGCTGGGGCTGGGGCATGGCCTGGGACGTGGAGTTGGGGGTAAAGCTAGGGTTGGGGCTGGGGCTGGGGCTGAGGCACGGCCTGGGTCATGGTGTTTGGGGTAAACCTAGGGCTGGGGCTAGGGCGGGGCCGTGGAGTTTGGTAAAACCAGGCAGTGGCTTAAAACCTGCTAGAGAAAACCAGCACCCTAAGGACAGTTGTGAAATCTGAGTGTGGATCCATGTGGGTCATGTATACTCAGTAAGAGGTGGCCAATCTAGTTGGCTAATACAGGTTTTTCAGTTACGACCCACCGGGTTATATCAGCTGGGAAAGACGAATGTGGTCGGGCCAGGGCTGTAAAATGAGGTGGGTAAGGCAACCAGGCAAGGGCAGGGGAGCAGTGGCAGGAGCTTCAGAAGGCAGGTGGGTAAATCCTATCAGGTAAAATCAGCCGAGTCTGATGGGAAACTGAGGCCAGCAAATTACATGCAGGTGAAGAACACGTGGACAAAGGTAGGAAGTTATGGCCAGTCCGGTAAGGCCAGGAGTCTTCCGCAAAGTCATGAAGACTGGGTGAGTAGGGCAAGGAGGTGACTAAGGCCAGATGGGTAATGTCAAGTTCATCATACCATGAGGATAAAATCAGGTGACGAATGTAAACGGATCTGTTAGGTTGGCTGAGTTTGCAGGTTGTTAAAACCAGGTATCTAAATCCAGCTAAGTTAAGGAATATTTCAGTAACCCCAGGTTGTGATATCTACAGGGAGAACACCCAGTAGGGTTAAGGGCCTGGGCCAAGGACATGGAGCTGGGGAGAAAGCTACAGCTGGGCCTGGGCCTGGGGCTAGCGCTGGGTTGTGGAGTTTGGGTAAAGCTGGGTCTGGGCCTGTGCCATGGAGTTGGGGTAAAGCTAGGACTGGGGCTGGGCTTGGGGCTGGTACATGGGGTTGTGGGTAAAGCTGGGGCGGGGGCATGGGCCTGGTACATGGAGATGCGGTAAAGCTGGGGCTGGGGCTGGGGCAGGGCCTGGGGTTTAATCAGTAAGTTTGGCCAGGTTGTTAAAACCAGGTATCTAAATCCAGCTAAGTTAAGGAATATTTCAGTTACCACAGGTTGAGAAATCAACAGGGAAAAGACCCAGTAGGCTTAAGGGCCTGGGCCAGGGACATGGAGTTTGGGAAAAAGCTATAGCTGGGCCTAGGCCTGATCATGGTCCTGGGACTGGGGCTGGGGCTGGGGCTGGGGCTGGGGCAGGGGCTGAGGCTGGGACGTGGAGTTGAGGGTAAAGCTAGTGTTTGGGCTGGGGCTGGGCCTTCAGTTTAATCAGTAAGTTTGGCCAGGTTGTTAAAACCAGGTATCTAAACCCAGCTAAGTTAAGGAATATTTTAGTAACCCCAGGATGTGATATCAACAGGGAAAACACCCAGTAGGATTAAGGGCCTGGGCCAGGGTCATGGAGTTTGGGAGAAATCTATAGAAGGGCCTAGGCCTGTGCATGGTGCTGGCCCCGGTCCGGGTCAGGGCCGGGGCCTGGTCCTGTGGCTGGGGCTCGGTCTTGGGCTGGGACGTGGGGTTCGGGGTAAAGCTGGGGCTGGGGCTGGGCCTGTGCCATCTAGTTGGCGTAAAGCTATGGCTGGGGCTGGGCTTGGGGCTGGTACATGGAGCTGAGCGTAAAGCTGGGGCTGGGGCATGGCCTGGGACATGGAGTTGGGGGTAAAGCTAGGGTTGGGGCTGGGGCTGGCGCTGGGGCTGGAGCTGGGGCTGGGGCTGGAGCTGGAGCTGGGGCTGGGCCTTGGGTTAAATCCGTAAGTTTGGCCCGGTTGTTAAAACCAGGTATCTAAATCCAGTTAAATTAGGAATATTTCAGTAACCTCAGGTTGAGAAATCAACAGGGAAAACACCCATTAGGCTTACGGGCCTGGGCCAGGGACATGGAGTTTGGGAGAAAGCTATAGCTGGGCCTAGGCCTGCACATGGGCCTGGGCCCGGGCCAGGGTATGGCCGGGGGCTCGGTCTTGGGCTGGAACGTGGAACTGGGGGTAAAGCTGGGGCTAGGGCTGGGACTAGCCGTCTGTGCCATGGAGTTGGCATAAAGCTATGACTGGGTCTGGGCTTGGGGCTGGTACATGGAGCTGTGGGTAAAGCTGGGGCTGGGGCATGGCCTGGGACGTGGAGTTGGGGGTAAAGCTAGGGTTGGGGTTGGGGCTGGGGCTGTGGCTGGACTGGGGCTGGCGCTGGGGCTGAGGCTGAAGCACGGCCTGGGTCGTGGTGTTTGGGGTAAACCTAGGGCTGGGGCTAGGGCGGGGCCGTGGAGTTTGGTAAAACCAGGCAGTGGCTGAAAGCCTGGTAGAGAAAACCAGAACGCTAAGGACAGTTGTGAAATCTGAGTGTGGATCCATGTGGGTCATGTATACTCAGTAAGAGGTGGCCAATCTAGTTGGCTAATACAGGGTTTTAAGGCCACGAAGTTACGACCCACAGGGTTATATCAGCTGGAAAAGGCGAATGTGGTCGGGCCAGGGCTGTAAAATGAGGTGGGTAAGGCAACAAGGCAAGGGCAGGGGAGCAGTGGCAGGAGCTTCAGAAGGCAGGTGGGTAAATCATATCGGGTAAAATCAGCCGAGTCTGCTGGGAAACTGAGGCCAGCAACTTACATCCAGGTGAAGAACACGTGGACAAAGGTAGGAAGTTATGGCCAGTCCGGTAAGGCCAGGAGTTTTCTGCAAAGTCATGAAGACTGGGTGAGTAGGGGAAGGAGGTGACTAAGGCCAGATGGGTAATGTCAAGTTCATCATACCATGAGGATAAAATAAGGTGACGAATGTAAACAGATCTGTTAGGTTGGCTGAGTTTGGCCAGGTTGTTAAAACCAGGTATCTAAATCCAGCTAAGTTAAGGAATATTTCAGTAACCCCAGGTTGTGATATCTACAGGGAGAACACCCAGTAGGGTTAAGGGCCTGGACCAGGGACATGGAGTTGGAGAGAAAGCTTCAGCTGGGCCTGGGCCTGGAGTTGGGGGTAAACCTGGGTCTGGGCCTGTGCCATGGAGTTGGGGTAAAGCTAGGGCTGTTGCTGGGCTTGGGGGCTGGTACATGGCATTGCGCATAAAGCTCAGGCTGCGGCATCTGCCTGGTACATGGGGTTGCGGGAGAAAGCTACACCTGGTCCTGGGCCTGGGCCAGAGTCTGGTCCTGGACCTGGACCTGGGGCAGGGGCATGGGCTGGGACTTGGAGTTGGGGGTAAAGCTGGGGCTGGGCCTGTGCCATGGAGTTGGGGTAAATCTAGGGCTGGGGCTGGGCTTGGGGCTGGTACACGGCATTGCGGGTAAAGCTGGGGCTGGGGCATGGGCCTGGTACATGGAGTTGGGGAGAAAGCTACACCTGGTCCTGGGCCTGGGTCAGAGTTTGGTCCTGGACCTGGGTAGGGGCATGGGCTGGGACATGGAGTTGGGGGTAAAGCTGGGGCTGGGCCTGTGCCATGGAGTTGGGGTAAAGCTAGGGCTGGGGCTGGGCCTGGGGCTGGTACATGGGGTTGCGGGTAAAGATGGGGCGGGGGCATGGGCCTGGGACATGGAGTTGTGGGTAAAGCTAGGGTTGGGGCTGGGGCCCGGCCTGGAGTTTAATCAGTAAGTTTGGCCAGGTTGCTAAAACCAGGTATCTAAATCCAGCTAAGTTAAGGAATATTTCAGTAACCCTAAGTTGTGATATCAACAGGGAAAACACCCAGTAAGATTAAGGGCCTGGGCCAGTGACATGGAGTTTTGCAGAAAGCTATAACTGAGCCTGGGCCTGGTCCTGGGGCTGGGGCTGGGACGTGGAGTTGGGGGTAAATCTGGGGCTGGGCCTTGGCCATGGGCTGGGACCTGCAGTTGGGGGTAAAGCTGGGGTGGGGGCATGGGCCTGGGACATGGATTTGGGGTTAAAGCTAGGGTTGGGACTGGGGCTGGGGCTGGGGTTTAATCAGTAAGTTTGGCCAGGTGGTTAAAACCAGGTATCTAAATCTAGCCAAGTTAAGGAATATTTCAGTAACTCAGGTTGAAAAATGAACGGGGAAATCACCCAGTAGGATTAAAGGCCTGGGCCAGGGATATGGAATTTGGGAGAAAGCTATACCTGACACTGGGCCTGGTCCTGGGGCTGGGGCTGGGACGTGGAGTTGAGGGTAAAGCTGGGGCTGGGCCTTGGCCTGGACCTGGGGCAGGGGCATGGGCTGGGACATGCAGTTGGGGGTAAAGCTGGGGTGTGGGCATGGGCCTGGGACATGGAGTGGGGGGTAAAGCTAGGGTTGGGGTGGGTCAGGGCCTGGGGTTTAATCAGTAAGTTTGGCCAGGTTGTTAAAACCAGGTATCTAAATCCAGCTAAGTTAAGGAATATTTCAGTAACCTCAGGTTGAGAAATGAACAGGGAAAAGACCCAGTAGGATTAAGGGCCTGGGCCAGGGACGTGGAGTTTGGGAAAAAGCTATAACTGGGCCTAGGCCTGATCATGGTCCTGGGGCTGGGGCTGGGGCTGGGGCTGGGGCTGGGGCTGGGGCTGGGGCAGGGGCTGAGACTGGGACATGGAGTTGGGGGTAAAACTAGGGTTGGGGCTGGGGCTGGGGCTCGGGCTGGGGCTTGGCCTGGGACTGGACCCGGGGTTCAATCAGTAAGTTTGGCCTAGTTGTTAAAGCCTCGTATCTAAATCCACTTAAAATGAGGAATATTTCTGTAACCTCAGGTTGAGAAATCAACAGGGAAAATACCCATTAGGCTTACAGGCCTGGGCCAGGGACATGGAGTTTGGGAGAAAGCTATAGCTGGGCCTAGGCCTGTACATGGGCCCGGGCCTGGGTCAGGGCATGGGCGGGAACTCGGTCTTGGGCTGGGACGTGGACTTGGGGTTAAAGCTGGGGCTGGGGCTGGGGCTGGGACTAGGTCTGTACCATGGAGTTGGCATAAAGCTATGACTGGTGCTGGGCTTGGGGCTGGTACATGGAGTCGTGGGTAAAGCTGGGGCTGGGGCATGGCCTGGGACGTGGAGTTGGGGGTAAAGCTAGGGTTGGGGCTGGGGCTGGGGCTGAGGCACGGCCTGGGTCATGGTGTTTGGGGTAAACCTAGGGCTGGGGCTAGGGCGGGGCCGTGGAGTTTGGTAAAACCAGGCAGTGGCTTAAAACCTGCTAGAGAAAACCAGCACCCTAAGGACAGTTGTGAAATCTGAGTGTGGATCCATGTGGGTCATGTATACTCAGTAAGAGGTGGCCAATCTAGTTGGCTAATACAGGTTTTTCAGTTACGACCCACCGGGTTATATCAGCTGGGAAAGGCGAATGTGGTCGGGCCAGGGCTGTAAAATGAGGTGGGTAAGGCAACCAGGCAAGGGCAGGGGAGCAGTGGCAGGAGCTTCAGAAGGCAGGTGGGTAAATCCTATCGGGTAAAATCAGCTGAGTCTGCTGGGAAACTGAGGCCAGCAACTTACATCCAGGTGAAGAACACGTGGACAAAGGTAGGAAGTTATGGCCAGTCCGGTAAGGCCAGGAGTTTTCTGCAAAGTCATGAAGACTGGGTGAGTAGGGGAAGGAGGTGACTAAGGCCAGATGGGTAATGTCAAGTTCATCATACCATGAGGATAAAATAAGGTGACGAATGTAAACAGATCTGTTAGGTTGGCTGAGTTTGGCCAGGTTGTTAAAACCAGGTATCTAAATCCAGCTAAGTTAAGGAATATTTCAGTAACCCCAGGTTGTGATATCTACAGGGAGAACACCCAGTAGGGTTAAGGGCCTGGACCAGGGACATGGAGTTGGAGAGAAAGCTTCAGCTGGGCCTGGGCCTGGAGTTGGGGGTAAACCTGGGTCTGGGCCTGTGCCATGGAGTTGGGGTAAAGCTAGGGCTGTTGCTGGGCTTGGGGGCTGGTACATGGCATTGCGCATAAAGCTCAGGCTGCGGCATCTGCCTGGTACATGGGGTTGCGGGAGAAAGCTACACCTGGTCCTGGGCCTGGGCCAGAGTCTGGTCCTGGACCTGGACCTGGGGCAGGGGCATGGGCTGGGACTTGGAGTTGGGGGTAAAGCTGGGGCTGGGCCTGTGCCATGGAGTTGGGGTAAATCTAGGGCTGGGGCTGGGCTTGGGGCTGGTACACGGCATTGCGGGTAAAGCTGGGGCTGGGGCATGGGCCTGGTACATGGAGTTGGGGAGAAAGCTACACCTGGTCCTGGGCCTGGGTCAGAGTTTGGTCCTGGACCTGGGTAGGGGCATGGGCTGGGACATGGAGTTGGGGGTAAAGCTGGGGCTGGGCCTGTGCCATGGAGTTGGGGTAAAGCTAGGGCTGGGGCTGGGCCTGGGGCTGGTACATGGGGTTGCGGGTAAAGATGGGGCGGGGGCATGGGCCTGGGACATGGAGTTGTGGGTAAAGCTAGGGTTGGGGCTGGGGCCCGGCCTGGAGTTTAATCAGTAAGTTTGGCCAGGTTGCTAAAACCAGGTATCTAAATCCAGCTAAGTTAAGGAATATTTCAGTAACCCTAAGTTGTGATATCAACAGGGAAAACACCCAGTAAGATTAAGGGCCTGGGCCAGTGACATGGAGTTTTGCAGAAAGCTATAACTGAGCCTGGGCCTGGTCCTGGGGCTGGGGCTGGGACGTGGAGTTGGGGGTAAATCTGGGGCTGGGCCTTGGCCATGGGCTGGGACCTGCAGTTGGGGGTAAAGCTGGGGTGGGGGCATGGGCCTGGGACATGGATTTGGGGTTAAAGCTAGGGTTGGGACTGGGGCTGGGGCTGGGGTTTAATCAGTAAGTTTGGCCAGGTGGTTAAAACCAGGTATCTAAATCTAGCCAAGTTAAGGAATATTTCAGTAACTCAGGTTGAAAAATGAACGGGGAAATCACCCAGTAGGATTAAAGGCCTGGGCCAGGGATATGGAATTTGGGAGAAAGCTATACCTGACACTGGGCCTGGTCCTGGGGCTGGGGCTGGGACGTGGAGTTGAGGGTAAAGCTGGGGCTGGGCCTTGGCCTGGACCTGGGGCAGGGGCATGGGCTGGGACATGCAGCTGGGGGTAAAGCTGGGGTGTGGGCATGGGCCTGGGACATGGAGTGGGGGGTAAAGCTAGGGTTGGGGTGGGTCAGGGCCTGGGGTTTAATCAGTAAGTTTGGCCAGGTTGTTAAAACCAGGTATCTAAATCCAGCTAAGTTAAGGAATATTTCAGTAACCTCAGGTTGAGAAATGAACAGGGAAAAGACCCAGTAGGATTAAGGGCCTGGGCCAGGGACGTGGAGTTTGGGAAAAAGCTATAACTGGGCCTAGGCCTGATCATGGTCCTGGGGCTGGGGCTGGGGCTGGGGCTGGGGCTGGGGCTGGGGCTGGGGCTGGGGCAGGGGCAGGGGCTGAGGCTGGGACATGGAGTTGGGGGTAAAACTAGGGTTGGGGCTGGGGCTGGGGCTCGGGCTGGGGCTTGGCCTGGGACTGGGCCCGGGGTTCAATCAGTAAGTTTGGCCTAGTTGTTAAAGCCTCGTATCTAAATCCACTTAAAATGAGGAATATTTCTGTAACCTCAGGTTGAGAAATCAACAGGGAAAATACCCATTAGGCTTACAGGCCTGGGCCAGAGACATGGAGTTTGGGAGAAAGCTATAGCTGGGCCTAGGCCTGTACATGGGCCCGGGCCTGGGTCAGGGCATGGGCGGGAACTCGGTCTTGGGCTGGGACGTGGACTTGGGGTTAAAGCTGGGGCTGGGGCTGGGGCTGGGACTAGGTCTGTACCATGGAGTTGGCATAAAGCTATGACTGGTGCTGGGCTTGGGGCTGGTACATGGAGTCGTGGGTAAAGCTGGGGCTGGGGCATGGCCTGGGACGTGGAGTTGGGGGTAAAGCTAGGGTTGGGGCTGGGGCTGGGGCTGAGGCACGGCCTGGGTCATGGTGTTTGGGGTAAACCTAGGGCTGGGGCTAGGGCGGGGCCGTGGAGTTTGGTAAAACCAGGCAGTGGCTTAAAACCTGCTAGAGAAAACCAGCACCCTAAGGACAGTTGTGAAATCTGAGTGTGGATCCATGTGGGTCATGTATACTCAGTAAGAGGTGGCCAATCTAGTTGGCTAATACAGGTTTTTCAGTTACGACCCACCGGGTTATATCAGCTGGGAAAGACGAATGTGGTCGGGCCAGGGCTGTAAAATGAGGTGGGTAAGGCAACCAGGCAAGGGCAGGGGAGCAGTGGCAGGAGCTTCAGAAGGCAGGTGGGTAAATCCTATCAGGTAAAATCAGCCGAGTCTGATGGGAAACTGAGGCCAGCAAATTACATGCAGGTGAAGAACACGTGGACAAAGGTAGGAAGTTATGGCCAGTCCGGTAAGGCCAGGAGTCTTCCGCAAAGTCATGAAGACTGGGTGAGTAGGGCAAGGAGGTGACTAAGGCCAGATGGGTAATGTCAAGTTCATCATACCATGAGGATAAAATCAGGTGACGAATGTAAACGGATCTGTTAGGTTGGCTGAGTTTGCAGGTTGTTAAAACCAGGTATCTAAATCCAGCTAAGTTAAGGAATATTTCAGTAACCCCAGGTTGTGATATCTACAGGGAGAACACCCAGTAGGGTTAAGGGCCTGGGCCAAGGACATGGAGCTGGGGAGAAAGCTACAGCTGGGCCTGGGCCTGGGGCTAGCGCTGGGTTGTGGAGTTTGGGTAAAGCTGGGTCTGGGCCTGTGCCATGGAGTTGGGGTAAAGCTAGGGCTGGGGCTGGGCTTGGGGCTGGTACATGGGGTTGTGGGTAAAGCTGGGGCTGGGGCATGGGCCTGGTACATGGAGTTGCGGTAAAGCTGGGGCTGGGGCTGGGGCAGGGCCTGGGGTTTAATCAGTAAGTTTGGCCAGGTTGTTAAAACCAGGTATCTAAATCCAGCTAAGTTAAGGAATATTTCAGTTACCACAGGTTGAGAAATCAACAGGGAAAAGACCCAGTAGGCTTAAGGGCCTGGGCCAGGGACATGGAGTTTGGGAAAAAGCTATAGCTGGGCCTAGGCCTGATCATGGTCCTGGGACTGGGGCTGGGGCTGGGGCTGGGGCTGGGGCAGGGGCTGAGGCTGGGGCAGGGGCTGAGGCTGGGACGTGGAGTTGAGGGTAAAGCTAGTGTTTGGGCTGGGGCTGGGCCTTCAGTTTAATCAGTAAGTTTGGCCAGGTTGTTAAAACCAGGTATCTAAACCCAGCTAAGTTAAGGAATATTTTAGTAACCCCAGGATGTGATATCAACAGGGAAAACACCCAGTAGGATTAAGGGCCTGGGCCAGGGTCATGGAGTTTGGGAGAAATCTATAGAAGGGCCTAGGCCTGTGCATGGTGCTGGCCCCGGTCCGGGTCAGGGCCGGGGCCTGGTCCTGTGGCTGGGGCTCGGTCTTGGGCTGGGACGTGGGGTTCGGGGTAAAGCTGGGGCTGGGGCTGGGCCTGTGCCATCTAGTTGGCGTAAAGCTATGGCTGGGGCTGGGCTTGGGGCTGGTACATGGAGCTGAGCGTAAAGCTGGGGCTGGGGCATGGCCTGGGACATGGAGTTGGGGGTAAAGCTAGGGTTGGGGCTGGGGCTGGGGCTGGGGCTGGGGCTGGGGCTGGGGCTGGGGCTGGAGCTGGGGCTGGGCCTTGGGTTAAATCCGTAAGTTTGGCCCGGTTGTTAAAACCAGGTATCTAAATCCAGTTAAATTAGGAATATTTCAGTAACCTCAGGTTGAGAAATCAACAGGGAAAACACCCATTAGGCTTACGGGCCTGGGCCAGGGACATGGAGTTTGGGAGAAAGCTATAGCTGGGCCTAGGCCTGCACATGGGCCTGGGCCCGGGCCAGGGTATGGCCAGGGGCTCGGTCTTGGGCTGGAACGTGGAACTGGGGGTAAAGCTGGGGCTAGGGCTGGGACTAGCCGTCTGTGCCATGGAGTTGGCATAAAGCTATGACTGGGTCTGGGCTTGGGGCTGGTACATGGAGCTGTGGGTAAAGCTGGGGCTGGGGCATGGCCTGGGACGTGGAGTTGGGGGTAAAGCTAGGGTTGGGGTTGGGGCTGGAGCTGTGGCTGGACTGGGGCTGGCGCTGGGGCTGAGGCTGAAGCACGGCCTGGGTCGTGGTGTTTGGGGTAAACCTAGGGCTGGGGCTAGGGCGGGGCCGTGGAGTTTGGTAAAACCAGGCAGTGGCTGAAAGCCTGGTAGAGAAAACCAGAACGCTAAGGACAGTTGTGAAATCTGAGTGTGGATCCATGTGGGTCATGTATACTCAGTAAGAGGTGGCCAATCTAGTTGGCTAATACAGGGTTTTAAGGCCACGAAGTTACGACCCACAGGGTTATATCAGCTGGAAAAGGCGAATGTGGTCGGGCCAGGGCTGTAAAATGAGGTGGGTAAGGCAACAAGGCAAGGGCAGGGGAGCAGTGGCAGGAGCTTCAGAAGGCAGGTGGGTAAATCATATCGGGTAAAATCAGCCGAGTCTGCTGGGAAACTGAGGCCAGCAACTTACATCCAGGTGAAGAACACGTGGACAAAGGTAGGAAGTTATGGCCAGTCCGGTAAGGCCAGGAGTTTTCTGCAAAGTCATGAAGACTGGGTGAGTAGGGGAAGGAGGTGACTAAGGCCAGATGGGTAATGTCAAGTTCATCATACCATGAGGATAAAATAAGGTGACGAATGTAAACAGATCTGTTAGGTTGGCTGAGTTTGGCCAGGTTGTTAAAACCAGGTATCTAAATCCAGCTAAGTTAAGGAATATTTCAGTAACCCCAGGTTGTGATATCTACAGGGAGAACACCCAGTAGGGTTAAGGGCCTGGACCAGGGACATGGAGTTGGAGAGAAAGCTACAGCTGGGCCTGGGCCTGGAGTTGGGGGTAAACCTGGGTCTGGGCCTGTGCCATGGAGTTGGGGTAAAGCTAGGGCTGTTGCTGGGCTTGGGGGCTGGTACATGGCATTGCGCATAAAGCTCAGGCTGCGGCATCTGCCTGGTACATGGGGTTGCGGGAGAAAGCTACACCTGGTCCTGGGCCTGGGCCAGAGTCTGGTCCTGGACCTGGACCTGGGGCAGGGGCATGGGCTGGGACTTGGAGTTGGGGGTAAAGCTGGGGCTGGGCCTGTGCCATGGAGTTGGGGTAAATCTAGGGCTGGGGCTGGGCTTGGGGCTGGTACACGGCATTGCGGGTAAAGCTGGGGCTGGGGCATGGGCCTGGTACATGGAGTTGGGGAGAAAGCTACACCTGGTCCTGGGCCTGGGTCAGAGTTTGGTCCTGGACCTGGGTAGGGGCATGGGCTGGGACATGGAGTTGGGGGTAAAGCTGGGGCTGGGCCTGTGCCATGGAGTTGGGGTAAAGCTAGGGCTGGGGCTGGGCCTGGGGCTGGTACATGGGGTTGCGGGTAAAGATGGGGCGGGGGCATGGGCCTGGGACATGGAGTTGTGGGTAGAGCTAGGGTTGGGGCTGGGGCCCGGCCTGGAGTTTAATCAGTAAGTTTGGCCAGGTTGCTAAAACCAGGTATCTAAATCCAGCTAAGTTAAGGAATATTTCAGTAACCCTAAGTTGTGATATCAACAGGGAAAACACCCAGTAAGATTAAGGGCCTGGGCCAGTGACATGGAGTTTTGCAGAAAGCTATAACTGAGCCTGGGCCTGGTCCTGGGGCTGGGGCTGGGACGTGGAGTTGGGGGTAAATCTGGGGCTGGGCCTTGGCCATGGGCTGGGACCTGCAGTTGGGGGTAAAGCTGGGGTGGGGGCATGGGCCTGGGACATGGATTTGGGGTTAAAGCTAGGGTTGGGACTGGGGCTGGGGCTGGGGTTTAATCAGTAAGTTTGGCCAGGTGGTTAAAACCAGGTATCTAAATCTAGCCAAGTTAAGGAATATTTCAGTAACTCAGGTTGAAAAATGAACGGGGAAATCACCCAGTAGGATTAAAGGCCTGGGCCAGGGATATGGAATTTGGGAGAAAGCTATACCTGACACTGGGCCTGGTCCTGGGGCTGGGGCTGGGACGTGGAGTTGAGGGTAAAGCTGGGGCTGGGCCTTGGCCTGGACCTGGGGCAGGGGCATGGGCTGGGACATGCAGTTGGGGGTAAAGCTGGGGTGTGGGCATGGGCCTGGGACATGGAGTGGGGGGTAAAGCTAGGGTTGGGGTGGGTCAGGGCCTGGGGTTTAATCAGTAAGTTTGGCCAGGTTGTTAAAACCAGGTATCTAAATCCAGCTAAGTTAAGGAATATTTCAGTAACCTCAGGTTGAGAAATGAACAGGGAAAAGACCCAGTAGGATTAAGGGCCTGGGCCAGGGACGTGGAGTTTGGGAAAAAGCTATAACTGGGCCTAGGCCTGATCATGGTCCTGGGGCTGGGGCTGGGGCTGGGGCTGGGGCTGGGGCTGGGGCTGGGGCAGGGGCTGAGGCTGGGACATGGAGTTGGGGGTAAAACTAGGGTTGGGGCTGGGGCTGGGGCTCGGGCTGGGGCTTGGCCTGGGACTGGGCCCGGGGTTCAATCAGTAAGTTTGGCCTAGTTGTTAAAGCCTCGTATCTAAATCCAGTTAAAATGAGGAATATTTCTGTAACCTCAGGTTGAGAAATCAACAGGGAAAATACCCATTAGGCTTACAGGCCTGGGCCAGGGACATGGAGTTTGGGAGAAAGCTATAGCTGGGCCTAGGCCTGTACATGGGCCCGGGCCTGGGTCAGGGCATGGGCGGGAACTCGGTCTTGGGCTGGGACGTGGACTTGGGGTTAAAGCTGGGGCTGGGGCTGGGGCTGGGACTAGGTCTGTACCATGGAGTTGGCATAAAGCTATGACTGGTGCTGGGCTTGGGGCTGGTACATGGAGTCGTGGGTAAAGCTGGGGCTGGGGCATGGCCTGGGACGTGGAGTTGGGGGTAAAGCTAGGGTTGGGGCTGGGGCTGGGGCTGAGGCACGGCCTGGGTCATGGTGTTTGGGGTAAACCTAGGGCTGGGGCTAGGGCGGGGCCGTGGAGTTTGGTAAAACCAGGCAGTGGCTTAAAACCTGCTAGAGAAAACCAGCACCCTAAGGACAGTTGTGAAATCTGAGTGTGGATCCATGTGGGTCATGTATACTCAGTAAGAGGTGGCCAATCTAGTTGGCTAATACAGGTTTTTCAGTTATGACCCACCGGGTTATATCAGCTGGGAAAGGCGAATGTGGTCGGGCCAGGGCTGTAAAATGAGGTGGGTAAGGCAACCAGGCAAGGGCAGGGGAGCAGTGGCAGGAGCTTCAGAAGGCAGGTGGGTAAATCCTATCGGGTAAAATCAGCCGAGTCTGCTGGGAAACTGAGGCCAGCAACTTACATCCAGGTGAAGAACACGTGGACAAAGGTAGGAAGTTATGGCCAGTCCGGTAAGGCCAGGAGTTTTCTGCAAAGTCATGAAGACTGGGTGAGTAGGGGAAGGAGGTGACTAAGGCCAGATGGGTAATGTCAAGTTCATCATACCATGAGGATAAAATAAGGTGACGAATGTAAACAGATCTGTTAGGTTGGCTGAGTTTGGCCAGGTTGTTAAAACCAGGTATCTAAATCCAGCTAAGTTAAGGAATATTTCAGTAACCCCAGGTTGTGATATCTACAGGGAGAACACCCAGTAGGGTTAAGGGCCTGGACCAGGGACATGGAGTTGGAGAGAAAGCTTCAGCTGGGCCTGGGCCTGGAGTTGGGGGTAAACCTGGGTCTGGGCCTGTGCCATGGAGTTGGGGTAAAGCTAGGACTGTTGCTGGGCTTGGGGGCTGGTACATGGCATTGCGCATAAAGCTCAGGCTGCGGCATCTGCCTGGTACATGGGGTTGCGGGAGAAAGCTACACCTGGTCCTGGGCCTGGGCCAGAGTCTGGTCCTGGACCTGGACCTGGGGCAGGGGCATGGGCTGGGACTTGGAGTTGGGGGTAAAGCTGGGGCTGGGCCTGTGCCATGGAGTTGGGGTAAATCTAGGGCTGGGGCTGGGCTTGGGGCTGGTACACGGCATTGCGGGTAAAGCTGGGGCTGGGGCATGGGCCTGGTACATGGAGTTGGGGAGAAAGCTACACCTGGTCCTGGGCCTGGGTCAGAGTTTGGTCCTGGACCTGGGTAGGGGCATGGGCTGGGACATGGAGTTGGGGGTAAAGCTGGGGCTGGGCCTGTGCCATGGAGTTGGGGTAAAGCTAGGGCTGGGGCTGGGCCTGGGGCTGGTACATGGGGTTGCGGGTAAAGATGGGGCGGGGGCATGGGCCTGGGACATGGAGTTGTGGGTAGAGCTAGGGTTGGGGCTGGGGCCCGGCCTGGAGTTTAATCAGTAAGTTTGGCCAGGTTGCTAAAACCAGGTATCTAAATCCAGCTAAGTTAAGGAATATTTCAGTAACCCTAAGTTGTGATATCAACAGGGAAAACACCCAGTAAGATTAAGGGCCTGGGCCAGTGACATGGAGTTTTGCAGAAAGCTATAACTGAGCCTGGGCCTGGTCCTGGGGCTGGGGCTGGGACGTGGAGTTGGGGGTAAATCTGGGGCTGGGCCTTGGCCATGGGCTGGGACCTGCAGTTGGGGGTAAAGCTGGGGTGGGGGCATGGGCCTGGGACATGGATTTGGGGTTAAAGCTAGGGTTGGGACTGGGGCTGGGGCTGGGGTTTAATCAGTAAGTTTGGCCAGGTGGTTAAAACCAGGTATCTAAATCTAGCCAAGTTAAGGAATATTTCAGTAACTCAGGTTGAAAAATGAACGGGGAAATCACCCAGTAGGATTAAAGGCCTGGGCCAGGGATATGGAATTTGGGAGAAAGCTATACCTGACACTGGGCCTGGTCCTGGGGCTGGGGCTGGGACGTGGAGTTGAGGGTAAAGCTGGGGCTGGGCCTTGGCCTGGACCTGGGGCAGGGGCATGGGCTGGGACATGCAGTTGGGGGTAAAGCTGGGGTGTGGGCATGGGCCTGGGACATGGAGTGGGGGGTAAAGCTAGGGTTGGGGTGGGTCAGGGCCTGGGGTTTAATCAGTAAGTTTGGCCAGGTTGTTAAAACCAGGTATCTAAATCCAGCTAAGTTAAGGAATATTTCAGTAACCTCAGGTTGAGAAATGAACAGGGAAAAGACCCAGTAGGATTAAGGGCCTGGGCCAGGGACGTGGAGTTTGGGAAAAAGCTATAACTGGGCCTAGGCCTGATGATGGTCCTGGGGCTGGGGCTGGGGCTGGGGCTGGGGCTGGGGCTGGGGCTGGGGCAGGGGCAGGGGCTGAGGCTGGGACATGGAGTTGGGGGTAAAACTAGGGTTGGGGCTGGGGCTGGGGCTCGGGCTGGGGCTTGGCCTGGGACTGGGCCCGGGGTTCAATCAGTAAGTTTGGCCTAGTTGTTAAAGCCTCGTATCTAAATCCACTTAAAATGAGGAATATTTCTGTAACCTCAGGTTGAGAAATCAACAGGGAAAATACCCATTAGGCTTACAGGCCTGGGCCAGAGACATGGAGTTTGGGAGAAAGCTATAGCTGGGCCTAGGCCTGTACATGGGCCCGGGCCTGGGTCAGGGCATGGGCGGGAACTCGGTCTTGGGCTGGGACGTGGACTTGGGGTTAAAGCTGGGGCTGGGGCTGGGGCTGGGACTAGGTCTGTACCATGGAGTTGGCATAAAGCTATGACTGGTGCTGGGCTTGGGGCTGGTACATGGAGTCGTGGGTAAAGCTGGGGCTGGGGCATGGCCTGGGACGTGGAGTTGGGGGTAAAGCTAGGGTTGGGGCTGGGGCTGGGGCTGAGGCACGGCCTGGGTCATGGTGTTTGGGGTAAACCTAGGGCTGGGGCTAGGGCGGGGCCGTGGAGTTTGGTAAAACCAGGCAGTGGCTTAAAACCTGCTAGAGAAAACCAGCACCCTAAGGACAGTTGTGAAATCTGAGTGTGGATCCATGTGGGTCATGTATACTCAGTAAGAGGTGGCCAATCTAGTTGGCTAATACAGGTTTTTCAGTTACGACCCACCGGGTTATATCAGCTGGGAAAGACGAATGTGGTCGGGCCAGGGCTGTAAAATGAGGTGGGTAAGGCAACCAGGCAAGGGCAGGGGAGCAGTGGCAGGAGCTTCAGAAGGCAGGTGGGTAAATCCTATCAGGTAAAATCAGCCGAGTCTGATGGGAAACTGAGGCCAGCAAATTACATGCAGGTGAAGAACACGTGGACAAAGGTAGGAAGTTATGGCCAGTCCGGTAAGGCCAGGAGTCTTCCGCAAAGTCATGAAGACTGGGTGAGTAGGGCAAGGAGGTGACTAAGGCCAGATGGGTAATGTCAAGTTCATCATACCATGAGGATAAAATCAGGTGACGAATGTAAACGGATCTGTTAGGTTGGCTGAGTTTGCAGGTTGTTAAAACCAGGTATCTAAATCCAGCTAAGTTAAGGAATATTTCAGTAACCCCAGGTTGTGATATCTACAGGGAGAACACCCAGTAGGGTTAAGGGCCTGGGCCAAGGACATGGAGCTGGGGAGAAAGCTACAGCTGGGCCTGGGCCTGGGGCTAGCGCTGGGTTGTGGAGTTTGGGTAAAGCTGGGTCTGGGCCTGTGCCATGGAGTTGGGGTAAAGCTAGGGCTGGGGCTGGGCTTGGGGCTGGTACATGGGGTTGTGGGTAAAGCTGGGGCTGGGGCATGGGCCTGGTACATGGAGTTGCGGTAAAGCTGGGGCTGGGGCTGGGGCAGGGCCTGGGGTTTAATCAGTAAGTTTGGCCAGGTTGTTAAAACCAGGTATCTAAATCCAGCTAAGTTAAGGAATATTTCAGTTACCACAGGTTGAGAAATCAACAGGGAAAAGACCCAGTAGGCTTAAGGGCCTGGGCCAGGGACATGGAGTTTGGGAAAAAGCTATAGCTGGGCCTAGGCCTGATCATGGTCCTGGGACTGGGGCTGGGGCTGGGGCTGGGGCTGGGGCAGGGGCTGAGGCTGGGGCAGGGGCTGAGGCTGGGACGTGGAGTTGAGGGTAAAGCTAGTGTTTGGGCTGGGGCTGGGCCTTCAGTTTAATCAGTAAGTTTGGCCAGGTTGTTAAAACCAGGTATCTAAACCCAGCTAAGTTAAGGAATATTTTAGTAACCCCAGGATGTGATATCAACAGGGAAAACACCCAGTAGGATTAAGGGCCTGGGCCAGGGTCATGGAGTTTGGGAGAAATCTATAGAAGGGCCTAGGCCTGTGCATGGTGCTGGCCCCGGTCCGGGTCAGGGCCGGGGCCTGGTCCTGTGGCTGGGGCTCGGTCTTGGGCTGGGACGTGGGGTTCGGGGTAAAGCTGGGGCTGGGGCTGGGCCTGTGCCATCTAGTTGGCGTAAAGCTATGGCTGGGGCTGGGCTTGGGGCTGGTACATGGAGCTGAGCGTAAAGCTGGGGCTGGGGCATGGCCTGGGACATGGAGTTGGGGGTAAAGCTAGGGTTGGGGCTGGGGCTGGGGCTGGGGCTGGGGCTGGGGCTGGGGCTGGAGCTGGAGCTGGGGCTGGGCCTT
The DNA here is from genome assembly GCF_030222135.1 of Aotus nancymaae. Taxonomy (NCBI): domain Eukaryota; kingdom Metazoa; phylum Chordata; class Mammalia; order Primates; family Aotidae; genus Aotus; species Aotus nancymaae. Next base: position 52,855,568 of record NW_026988431.1, on the reverse strand, counting down.
GGGTTAAATCCGTAAGTTTGGCCCGGTTGTTAAAACCAGGTATCTAAATCCAGTTAAATTAGGAATATTTCAGTAACCTCAGGTTGAGAAATCAACAGGGAAAACACCCATTAGGCTTACGGGCCTGGGCCAGGGACATGGAGTTTGGGAGAAAGCTATAGCTGGGCCTAGGCCTGCACATGGGCCTGGGCCCGGGCCAGGGTATGGCCAGGGGCTCGGTCTTGGGCTGGAACGTGGAACTGGGGGTAAAGCTGGGGCTAGGGCTGGGACTAGCCGTCTGTGCCATGGAGTTGGCATAAAGCTATGACTGGGTCTGGGCTTGGGGCTGGTACATGGAGCTGTGGGTAAAGCTGGGGCTGGGGCATGGCCTGGGACGTGGAGTTGGGGGTAAAGCTAGGGTTGGGGTTGGGGCTGGGGCTGTGGCTGGACTGGGGCTGGCGCTGGGGCTGAGGCTGAAGCACGGCCTGGGTCGTGGTGTTTGGGGTAAACCTAGGGCTGGGGCTAGGGCGGGGCCGTGGAGTTTGGTAAAACCAGGCAGTGGCTGAAAGCCTGGTAGAGAAAACCAGAACGCTAAGGACAGTTGTGAAATCTGAGTGTGGATCCATGTGGGTCATGTATACTCAGTAAGAGGTGGCCAATCTAGTTGGCTAATACAGGGTTTTAAGGCCACGAAGTTACGACCCACAGGGTTATATCAGCTGGAAAAGGCGAATGTGGTCGGGCCAGGGCTGTAAAATGAGGTGGGTAAGGCAACCAGGCAAGGGCAGGGGAGCAGTGGCAGGAGCTTCAGAAGGCAGGTGGGTAAATCATATCGGGTAAAATCAGCCGAGTCTGCTGGGAAACTGAGGCCAGCAACTTACATCCAGGTGAAGAACACGTGGACAAAGGTAGGAAGTTATGGCCAGTCCGGTAAGGCCAGGAGTTTTCTGCAAAGTCATGAAGACTGGGTGAGTAGGGGAAGGAGGTGACTAAGGCCAGATGGGTAATGTCAAGTTCATCATCCCATGAGGATAAAATAAGGTGACGAATGTAAACAGATCTGTTAGGTTGGCTGAGTTTGGCCAGGTTGTTAAAACCAGGTATCTAAATCCAGCTAAGTTAAGGAATATTTCAGTAACCCCAGGTTGTGATATCTACAGGGAGAACACCCAGTAGGGTTAAGGGCCTGGACCAGGGACATGGAGTTGGAGAGAAAGCTTCAGCTGGGCCTGGGCCTGGAGTTGGGGGTAAACCTGGGTCTGGGCCTGTGCCATGGAGTTGGGGTAAAGCTAGGGCTGTTGCTGGGCTTGGGGGCTGGTACATGGCATTGCGCATAAAGCTCAGGCTGCGGCATCTGCCTGGTACATGGGGTTGCGGGAGAAAGCTACACCTGGTCCTGGGCCTGGGCCAGAGTCTGGTCCTGGACCTGGACCTGGGGCAGGGGCATGGGCTGGGACTTGGAGTTGGGGGTAAAGCTGGGGCTGGGCCTGTGCCATGGAGTTGGGGTAAATCTAGGGCTGGGGCTGGGCTTGGGGCTGGTACACGGCATTGCGGGTAAAGCTGGGGCTGGGGCATGGGCCTGGTACATGGAGTTGGGGAGAAAGCTACACCTGGTCCTGGGCCTGGGTCAGAGTTTGGTCCTGGACCTGGGTAGGGGCATGGGCTGGGACATGGAGTTGGGGGTAAAGCTGGGGCTGGGCCTGTGCCATGGAGTTGGGGTAAAGCTAGGGCTGGGGCTGGGCCTGGGGCTGGTACATGGGGTTGCGGGTAAAGATGGGGCGGGGGCATGGGCCTGGGACATGGAGTTGTGGGTAAAGCTAGGGTTGGGGCTGGGGCCCGGCCTGGAGTTTAATCAGTAAGTTTGGCCAGGTTGCTAAAACCAGGTATCTAAATCCAGCTAAGTTAAGGAATATTTCAGTAACCCTAAGTTGTGATATCAACAGGGAAAACACCCAGTAAGATTAAGGGCCTGGGCCAGTGACATGGAGTTTTGCAGAAAGCTATAACTGAGCCTGGGCCTGGTCCTGGGGCTGGGGCTGGGACGTGGAGTTGGGGGTAAATCTGGGGCTGGGCCTTGGCCATGGGCTGGGACCTGCAGTTGGGGGTAAAGCTGGGGTGGGGGCATGGGCCTGGGACATGGATTTGGGGTTAAAGCTAGGGTTGGGACTGGGGCTGGGGCTGGGGTTTAATCAGTAAGTTTGGCCAGGTGGTTAAAACCAGGTATCTAAATCTAGTCAAGTTAAGGAATATTTCAGTAACTCAGGTTGAAAAATGAACGGGGAAATCACCCAGTAGGATTAAAGGCCTGGGCCAGGGATATGGAATTTGGGAGAAAGCTATACCTGACACTGGGCCTGGTCCTGGGGCTGGGGCTGGGATGTGGAGTTGGGGGTAAAGCTGGGGCTGGGCCTTGGCCTGGACCTGGGGCAGGGGCATGGGCTGGGACATGCAGTTGGGGGTAAAGCTGGGGTGTGGGCATGGGCCTGGGACATGGAGTGGGGGGTAAAGCTAGGGTTGGGGTGGGTCAGGGCCTGGGGTTTAATCAGTAAGTTTGGCCAGGTTGTTAAAACCAGGTATCTAAATCCAGCTAAGTTAAGGAATATTTCAGTAACCTCAGGTTGAGAAATGAACAGGGAAAAGACCCAGTAGGATTAAGGGCCTGGGCCAGGGACGTGGAGTTTTGGAAAAAGCTATAACTGGGCCTAGGCCTGATCATGGTCCTGGGGCTGGGGCTGGGGCTGGGGCAGGGGCTGAGGCTGGGACATGGAGTTGGGGGTAAAGCTAGGGTTGGGGCTGGGGCTGGGGCTCGGGCTGGGGCTTGGCCTGGGACTGGGCCCGGGGTTCAATCAGTAAGTTTGGCCTAGTTGTTAAAGCCTCGTATCTAAATCCACTTAAAATAAGGAATATTTCTGTAACCTCAGGTTGAGAAATCAACAGGGAAAATACCCATTAGGCTTACAGGCCTGGGCCAGGGACATGGAGTTTGGGAGAAAGCTATAGCTGGGCCTAGGCCTGTACATGGGCCCGGGCCTGGGTCAGGGCATGGGCGGGAACTCGGTCTTGGGCTGGGACGTGGACTTGGGGTTAAAGCTGGGGCTGGGGCTGGGGCTGGGACTAGGTCTGTACCATGGAGTTGGCATAAAGCTATGACTGGTGCTGGGCTTGGGGCTGGTACATGGAGTCGTGGGTAAAGCTGGGGCTGGGGCATGGCCTGGGACGTGGAGTTGGGGGTAAAGCTAGGGTTGGGGCTGGGGCTGGGGCTGAGGCACGGCCTGGGTCATGGTGTTTGGGGTAAACCTAGGGCTGGGGCTAGGGCGGGGCCGTGGAGTTTGGTAAAACCAGGCAGTGGCTTAAAACCTGCTAGAGAAAACCAGCACCCTAAGGACAGTTGTGAAATCTGAGTGTGGATCCATGTGGGTCATGTATACTCAGTAAGAGGTGGCCAATCTAGTTGGCTAATACAGGTTTTTCAGTTACGACCCACCGGGTTATATCAGCTGGGAAAGGCGAATGTGGTCGGGCCAGGGCTGTAAAATGAGGTGGGTAAGGCAACCAGGCAAGGGCAGGGGAGCAGTGGCAGGAGCTTCAGAAGGCAGGTGGGTAAATCCTATCAGGTAAAATCAGCCGAGTCTGATGGGAAACTGAGGCCAGCAAATTACATGCAGGTGAAGAACACGTGGACAAAGGTAGGAAGTTATGGCCAGTCCGGTAAGGCCAGGAGTCTTCCGCAAAGTCATGAAGACTGGGTGAGTAGGGCAAGGAGGTGACTAAGGCCAGATGGGTAATGTCAAGTTCATCATACCATGAGGATAAAATCAGGTGACGAATGTAAACGGATCTGTTAGGTTGGCTGAGTTTGCAGGTTGTTAAAACCAGGTATCTAAATCCAGCTAAGTTAAGGAATATTTCAGTAACCCCAGGTTGTGATATCTACAGGGAGAACACCCAGTAGGATTAAGGGCCTGGGCCAGGGTCATGGAGTTTGGGAGAAATCTATAGAAGGGCCTAGGCCTGTGCATGGTGCTGGCCCCAGTCCGGGTCAGGGCCGGGGCCTGGTCCTGTGGGTGGGGCTCGGTCTTGGGCTGGGACGTGGGGTTCGGTGTAAAGCTGGGGCTGGGGCTGGGCCTGTGCCATCTAGTTGGCGTAAAGCTATGGCTGGGGCTGGACTTGGGGCTGGTACATGGAGCTGAGCGTAAAGCTGGGGCTGGGGCATGGCCTGGGACATGGAGTTGGGGGTAAAGCTAGGGTTGGGGCTGGGGCTTGGGCTGGAGCTGGGGCTGGGGCTGGGCCTGGGGCTGGAGCTGGGGCTGGGCCTTGGGTTAAATCCGTAAGTTTGGCCCGGTTGTTAAAACCAGGTATCTAAATCCAGTTAAATTAGGAATATTTCAGTAACCTCAGGTTGAGAAATCAACAGGGAAAACACCCATTAGGCTTACGGGCCTGGGCCAGGGACATGGAGTTTGGGAGAAAGCTATAGCTGGGCCTAGGCCTGCACATGGGCCTGGGCCCGGGCCAGGGTATGGCCGGGGGCTCGGTCTTGGGCTGGAACGTGGAACTGGGGGTAAAGCTGGGACTAGGGCTGGGACTAGCCGTCTGTGCCATGGAGTTGGCATAAAGCTATGACTGGGTCTGGGCTTGGGGCTGGTACATGGAGCTGTGGGTAAAGCTGGGGCTGGGGCATGGCCTGGGACGTGGAGTTGGGGGTAAAGCTAGGGTTGGGGTTGGGGCTGGGGCTGTGGCTGGACTGGGGCTGGCGCTGGGGCTGAGGCTGAAGCACGGCCTGGGTCGTGGTGTTTGGGGTAAACCTAGGGCTGGGGCTAGGGCGGGGCCGTGGAGTTTGGTAAAACCAGGCAGTGGCTGAAAGCCTGGTAGAGAAAACCAGAACGCTAAGGACAGTTGTGAAATCTGAGTGTGGATCCATGTGGGTCATGTATACTCAGTAAGAGGTGGCCAATCTAGTTGGCTAATACAGGGTTTTAAGGCCACGAAGTTACGACCCACAGGGTTATATCAGCTGGAAAAGGCGAATGTGGTCGGGCCAGGGCTGTGAAATGAGGTGGGTAAGGCAACAAGGCAAGGGCAGGGGAGCAGTGGCAGGAGCTTCAGAAGGCAGGTGGGTAAATCATATCGGGTAAAATCAGCCGAGTCTGCTGGGAAACTGAGGCCAGCAACTTACATCCAGGTGAAGAACACGTGGACAAAGGTAGGAAGTTATGGCCAGTCCGGTAAGGCCAGGAGTTTTCTGCAAAGTCATGAAGACCGGGTGAGTAGGGGAAGGAGGTGACTAAGGCCAGATGGGTAATGTCAAGTTCATCATACCATGAGGATAAAATAAGGTGACGAATGTAAACAGATCTGTTAGGTTGGCTGAGTTTGGCCAGGTTGTTAAAACCAGGTATCTAAATCCAGCTAAGTTAAGGAATATTTCAGTAACCCCAGGTTGTGATATCTACAGGGAGAACACCCAGTAGGGTTAAGGGCCTGGGCCAGGGACATGGAGTTTGGTAGAAAGCTGTAGCTGGGCTTGGGCCTGGGGCTGGGATGTGGAGTTGGGGGTAAAGCTGGGGCCGGGCCTTGGCCTGGGTCTGGGGTAGGGACATGGGCTGGGATGTGCAGTTGCGGGTAAAGCTGGTGTGGGGGCATTGGCCTGGGACATGGAGTTGGGGTAAAAGTGTCATTGAGGCTGGGGCTGGGCCTGGGGTTTAATCAGTAAATTTCGCCAGGTTGTTAAAACCAGGTATCTATATCCAGCTAAGTTAAGGAATATTTCAGTTACCCCAGGACGAGATATCTACACGGAAAACATCCAGTAGGATTAAGGGCCTGGACTAGGGACATGGAGTTTGGGAGAAAGGTATAGCTGGACATAGGCCTGAACATGTGTCCGGTCCTGGGCCAGGGTATGGGCTGGGGCTCAGTCTTGGGCTAGGTCGTGGTGTTGGAGGTAAAGCTGGGACTGGGGCTGGACCTGGGTCTGGGTCATGGAGTTGGTGTAAAACTGTGGCTGTGGCTGGGCTTAGGGCTGATACATGGAGTTGTGGGTAAAGCTGTGACTGGGGTATGGCCTGGGACATGGAGTTGGGGGTGGAGCTGGGGCTGGGGCTGGGCCATATTTTTTTGTATAAACCTGGGGCAGTGTCTAGGGCAGGGCCATGGAGTTTGGTAAACCCAGGCATTGGCTTAAAGCCTGTTACAGAAAACCAGAATGCTAAGGACAGTTCTGAAATCTAAGTGTGGATCCATGTGGGTCATGTATAATCAGTAAGAGGTGGCCAATCTAATTGGCTAATACAGGTTTTTAAGGCCACGAAGTTATGACCCACAGGGTTATATCAGCTGGGGAAGGCGAATGTCATCGGACCAGGGCTGTAAAATGAGGTGGGTAAGGCAACAAGGCAAGGGCAGGGGAGCAGTAGCAGGAGCTTCAGAAGGCAGATTGGGAAATATTATTGGGTAAAATCAGCTGAATCTGATGGGAGATTGAGGCCAGCAAATTACATCCAGGTGAATAAGAACACGTGGCCAATGGCAGAAAATTTTTGGCAGTCCGGTAAGCCCAGGATTTTTCCGCACGGTCATGAAGACTGGGTGAGTAGGGCAAGGAGGTGACTAAGGCCAGATGGGTAATGTCAAGTTCATCATACCATGAGGATAAAATAAGGTGATGAATGCAAACAAGTCAATAAGGTTGACTGAGTATGTCCAGGTTGTTAAAACCATTATCTAAATCCAGCTCAGTTAAGGAATATTTCAGTAATCCCATGTTGTGTTATCAACTGGGAAAACACCCAGTAGCATTAGGGGCCTGGGCCAGGGACATGGAGTTGGGGAGAATCCTACAGCTGGGGCTGGGGTCTGTCCGGGTCTTGGGCCAGGGTGAGGCTCAGGTTGGGGCTGGGACATGGAATTGAGGTTTAATCTGGTTTGGGGCTGTGGCTGGGCCATGGAGTAGGAGTTATAGCCTGGGGATAGGGCTGGCGCTGGGGCTGAGGCTTGGGTTAATCTTGAGGCTGGGGCTTGACCTGGGCTTATGTCTGGGGCATGGAGTTGGATATAAATCTTGGCCTGGGCCTCGAACATGGAGTTAAGGGTATACCTAGGGCTGGGCCATGGAGCTAGAGGCAAAGCTGTGGATGGGACTTGAGCTGGAATATGGAGTTGAGGGTAACGCTAAGGCTGAGATTGGGGCTGTGCCGGGGCCTGAGCCTGGGATATGGAGTTGGGCATGAAGCTACGGGAAAATGGCAGGGTGGTGTTGATACCAGGGGACAGAACCAATGGAAGTAAACCCAGAGGCTTGTAGCCTGTTAGATAAAATCAGAAGGCTAAGGACACTTGTGAAAACTAGCTGTGGAGGCCATGTGGGTCATGTATGATCCTTGAGGTGGGAAAACTAGGTGGCTAATACAACTTTTTAAGGCCATGAGGTTAAGACCCACAGGGTTGTATCAGCTGGGGAAGGCGAGTGTGGTTGGGCCTTAAATAAGGGCTGTAAAATAAGGTGGATAAGGCAACAAGGCAAGGGCAGTGGCAGGATCTTCAAAAGGCAGGTGGGTGAATCATAATGGGTAAAATCAGCTGAGTCTGATTGGTTATTGAGGCCAGCAAATTACATCCAGGTGAGTAAGAACACATGGACAAAGGCAGGAAGTTATGGCCAGTGGGTAAGGCCAGGAATTTTAGGCAAAATCATGAAGATTGGGCGAGTAGGGCAAGGAGGTGAATAAGGCCTGATAGGTAATGTCAAGTTCATCATACCATGAGGGTAAAGTAAGGTGACGAATACAAACAGGTCAATAAGTTTGGCTGAGTTTGGCCAGGTTGTTAAAACCAGGTATCTAAATCCAGCTCAATAAAGGACTATTTCAGTAACCCCAGGCTGTGAAATCAACAGGGAAAACACCCATTAGGAATAAGGGCAAGTTGCCAAGCCAGTCAAATAATAACTGTAGGTAAATACTAGGTGGGTATGACTGGAGTGAAGGCTAGGAGGTGGAGGCCAGCCAAATGAAACAGGTGGTAAACACCAGTAGGACATGAAGCCAGCAGATTGTTATCCAGGCTGAGGCCAGGCAACTGGAGAGGGCAGGTGTGTATTGTTGAGAAACATTAATTTCATCCTGCCCCCATGGCTCCTTTGTGGAGGATACCTTTTAGTTTGTAATTAGTGGGAGGCGGTAACAGCTGCCTACTTGGTATATTCTTGCATTGTGTGGCTAATGGGACGTGTTTGATTCCAAAAGGAATGGGGAAGCAGGAGTGTAAATATAGGAAACAAGGCAGGGGAGTACACCTAGGGAGATACATCCAGGGGTAACTCCTGGTAGATAAAATCAGTTAAGGACATTTGTATCAACCAAGTGTCAAGGCCATGTGAATAGCCTATGGTCTTTAAGACTATATAGGAAAACTATGTCGCTATTACCAGTTGTTAGGCCATGAAGTTAAGGCCCTTAGGCTTAGGACAGATGAGGAAGGCTAATAGGGTCTGGCCAGGGCTGTAAGATGAGCTGAGTAAGGTCAGGTGGGTATGCTAGGTGCATAAAGCCAAGAGACTCCTAATGGGTGAAATAGGTCAGGAGGTTCATAAGATAGGTGGGTACATCTAGCTTGGCAAACCCATGAGGTTAAGACCAGATCAGGAAGCCAAATGACTGAAAAGTCTGGAGGGGCTTACACCAGTAAGTTAATGCCTTCCGAAATAGAGGTAGGTTGCTAACTCTACCTGGGTAATGCCAAGAGGTTAATACTAGGCAGACTGGGCCATGTGGTTAAGGCCGTGTGAGTTAGAATGAAAGGTTAAGGCCAAGTGTGAATGCCAGGTTGGGAAGATCATGAGGTTAAGGCCATGTGGGTAATGCAAGATGTCTAAATATGGGGCTGGGGCGGGGGCATGGAGTTGCAGGTAAAATTAGGGAAAAAGGGCAGGGAGATGATAAAACCAAGGAAGAAAACCTAGGGAGGTAAATCCAGGGGCTTAAGTCCTATTAGGTAAAATCAGAAGGCTAAGGACAATTGTGAAAACCCAGTGTGGAGGCCATGTGAGTAATGTAGAATCAGTAAGAGTGGTTGGGAAAACTAGGTGGCTAATTCAGGCCAACAGGTTAAGGCCTATAGGGTTAGGCAAGGTGGGGAAGGCTAATTCAATCTGTCCAGAATCTTATGAGGTGAATAAGACCAAGGAGCAAGGGCAGGGGAGCAATGACAGAAGCTTCATAGGGTCATAAGGCAGGTGGGTGTTGAAGGGAGATTGAGGCTAGCAAATTGCAGCCAGGTGAGTAAGAACAGGTAGACATAGCAGGAAGATAGCCAGTTGGGGTAGGGCAGGATTTTTAAGCAAAGTCATGAAGACTGGGTGAGAAAGGCCAGGAGGTTAATAAGGCCAGATGGATAATATCAACTCTTGGAACACATTCAGAGGATGAGAGGGGACTACTGTACCTGTGAGGGGATCAGCTCATCTTCAGCTTCCTCTACTCTCATGGGGATGCTCCCTGTCTCTGAACATTAGTCTGGGTGAGTATCTGTGAAGTTCTTAGTTCAGCACATGACCATTTTTTCATTAGTGCCCCTTGTCATGGTCTACTGTAGTAACTTACCTGCATGGGACTAACTTACCTGCATGCTGGAAAAACAAAATAGTAGCTGTCAAAGGACATCTGCCTTCTCACTTGCTCAATGTCAAGGCCATGCCAGACCCCATGTCCCCTGCAGATCATTGCTCTCCATGACAACCCCATTTCATAACTCTGTAAGGGGGTCATTTTGCTACTGACTTCTTTCTTCATCATGACAACTTACGAATGAAGGAACACTTTTTAAACTGCACATGGTCAGGGACTGCAGGTAGGAGGTGTTCCCTGCCTTGGGTAGGGAATTGGCTTTACTCATGGTGGAGAAGGGTGGAGCCGAGGCTGCTCCTCATCCCTGTGGCAGCAGAACATGTAGAACATTCAGAAGACACCTCACAAACAGGATCTGTTTACTGCCTGGTGCAATGGCTGAGGATGCAGCACACCCACACACAGCCCAGGCAGGAATACAGTAATGCCAGCTGTTGTACTCACATTTATAAATCCCATTATGTTGTTGTTCACAGCAGTCAGTCGCAGCCCTGGAAGGAGGTCCTATTACTGCCATCTTTTTAAAAAAATGCACAAATGACCACAATTCTCATAACCCTGAAGTTGCATTCATTGCCCACACAACAGGTGCAAACTCTTAAGAAAGAGACTGTGCAGAAAGGAGATGGTGCCCTGCCCACCCTGCCTCCCACTGCTCCCCCTCCAGCTTCCCCTCCCAGCCTCTCAACACCCTGGCCACATGGCCCTGTGGTGACTGTGCCTGTGTTGCTCAGTTCAGGAGACTTTCCCTGGGGATCCACAGGCCCCCAAGGAGGGCACTGATGAGAAAAGGTGTGAAGACAGTCCATTACTCTGGAAGGTCCCTGTGTGAAAGGAAAGGTGGGGTCAGCACACAGGTGGAAGGGCAGCCAGGTTGGGCACAAACCCAGAATACCTCAGTGCAGCCTGTGTGAGCTTCCCACTTCTGCTCATCACTCCCATCTTGACTCTTCTTGAATTTTCTAATTTACTGTACACTCTACTTATTCTTTATTGCCTATATCCCCCACTGAAGTATAAACTCTGTAAGGGCAGGAATTTTGCCAGGTAATAAAAGTGCTGAAGGAAGTGCCCTTCAGTCTAGGGTAAACAGGCACAGGGCCGGGTGTGGTGGCTCATGCCTGTAATCCTAGCACTTTGGGAGGCCGAGGTGGGTGGATCACCTGAGGTCAGGAGTTCAAGACCAGCCTGGCCATCATAGTGAAACCCCATCTTGTAAAAAAAAAAAAAAAAAAAAAAATGCACAGGAGTGGATAGGGAGAGGCAAGTAGAGGGTGGAAGAACTTTCTCCTTAAAGGGCTGCTCCATAAATAATTCAGGCTTGAGGGTCCTCCTGTCCTCATTACAAGTTCTCAGCCACACCACTTTAGCAAAAAAGCAGCCAAAGGTGATTGTAAACAAATCAGTGTGGTTGAGTTTTAACATGAAATTAACATTCCAATAAAAAGATACAGATAAGAACAGCAGATGGGGGGATCTGGCCCACAGACAGTAGCTTCTTAGCTGAAATGCAGGTGATGCTCCAGCACAGAAGTAATGGAAGAGGAGAGGTTTAAGTATAATAGTGACACAAAAATCTGAAAATGAGGCCACAGAACAACATTACAACCAACCTAATTTGTAGATATTCGTTACCAGGCACAGTGAAAACACCTACTAATGGTGAACCGGAGACAAAGCCACACATGGACATGATAGATATCTGCACATATTAATGTCCACACTGCCTCAGCAATGGACTTGATAAGGTTAACACCCACGCTAATGGCAAAGGCAACTTTTTACCCACTCGTACATCTCAACTCCATAATCAGCACCATGATTAACTAGTCAAAGGGCAGAAGCACTGAGACAGGCAAGAATGCTAAAGCCACCTGGTGGCAGCTGCACCAGTTCCACAAGGGAACAGAAAGACACAAATTCACCACTCTTTGCCCCCGTGAACATCAATAGAAAAAATAATAGCTTTTCTGTACATAACCAATAATGTGGTAGATAAATCATTTTTGCAATAGCCATTCAAATGCAAAATACCCAGGAATAATTGTAATACTAAACAAGTATGCAAAGCCAAGAGGAAAGCTAACATATCCCACGTTATAAAGCAGAAAACAATAATACTGCAAATTAAAATGCATAATACACTTTTAATCAATACACAAGTTTTGAGTGTGATTTTAAGAAGCTGAGAAACAGATTTGGGGCATAAAGCAGAGAACACTAATATTACAAATTGAAATGCATAATGCACTTTTTGTCAATACAAGTTTTGAGTGTGATTTTAAGGAGCTGAGAAACAGATTTGGGGCCTGGCACAGTGGCTTGCACCTGTAATCCCAGCACTTTGGGAGGCTGAGGTGGGCAGATCATTTGAGGTCAGGAGTTTGAGAGCAGCCTGACCAACCTCGTCTCTACAAAAAATACAAAAACTAGCCAGGTATGGTGCCGCATGCCTGTAGTTCCACCTACTTGGGAGGCTGAGGCAGGAGAATCATGAAACCAAGGAGATGGAGGTGGCAGTAAGCTGAGATTGTGCCACTGCCCTCCAGACTGGGCCACAGAGTAAGACTCTGTGTCAAAAAAAACAAAACAAAACAGATTTTGGAGAGCCCTGGAAAGGAGACTAACCAACCCTACAAATACAACTGCCTCATCAGTGGGAACCTTATGCCAATGCCTCAGTTGTGCCCCACTGGAGCCCTGGCCCCCCTTGCCACAGCATTCAGACGGTCTCCACTTAACCCATTCTTGCAACTCCTATGTAGGCACTTGAGATACTCGCTCAGACTTCAGAATAAATACAGCCCACAGACAAGAAGCATCTTTCTTCTGTCTGGCCATGGACCCAGGCAGTTACAGCATGAGGCTCTTGGAGGAGAGGTTTGCTCTGGGGCTCAGCTGTTAGAGCCTCAGCCTAGAGTGGCCAGTAGCTGTCTTGGCACCTGAGGGAAGCAGGCCTCAAAGAAATCCCACTCCCTCAGGTAAAATGTAGAGACCTCCAGGATGGCCCAACTATCCTGCCATCAGAACTTATGGCCTCATCTAAAGCCCTCCCTTTGTGAGAGCTGATCTTCTAGTGGACTGATCTACTGACTTGCTTCTATTTATGGGGTCTGGCAGAAGTGAGATCAGGTCTCAAGAAACAGAACATGACTTGTGTCTTATTGGTGTATACTCACATTATCTGAGGAAGCCAGCTATCATAATGTGGTCAAGGAACCAAGGGAGACTCCAGCCACATGCCCACTACACACTGAATCCTGCCAGGAAACCTGGGGAGCTCAGAGGTGAAGCCCCACATAGAACAAAGGAACAGAATCAAGGGACCAGAAATGAAGCCACACATTTAAAGCCATTTAAGTTTGCAGAAAGATGACAAAAGCACACAATGGGGAAAGGACAGTCTCTTCCTAAGTGGTGTTGGGAAAACTGGACATCCACATGCAGAGTGAAATTAGACCCTTATCACACACTTACACAAAAATGGAATCAAAATAGGTTCAATACTTAAAAGTAAGACCTGTTTCTGACCAGCTTGGCCAACATGGTGAAACTCCATCTCTACTAAAAACACAAAAATGGGCCAGGTGCAGTGGCTCATGCCTGTAATCCCAGCACTTTGGGAGGCCAAGGCGGGTGGATCACGAGGTCAAGAGATCGAGACCATCCTGGTCAACATGGTGAAACCCCGTCTCTACTAAAAATACAAAAAATTATCTGGGCATGGTGGCACGTGCCTGTAATCCCAGCTACTCAGGAGGCTGAGGCAGGAGAATTGCCTGAACCCAGGAGGCGGAGGTTGTAGTGAACCGAGATCGCGCCATTGCACTCCAGCCTGGGTAACGAGCGAAACTCCATCTCAAAAAAAAAAAAAAAAAAAAAAAAAAAAAATCTGGGCATGGTGGCTCACGCCTGTAATCCCAGCTACTTGGGAGGCTGGGCAGGAGAATCACTTGGACCCAGGAGGCAGAGGTTGCAGTGAGCCGAGATCACACCACTGCACTCCAGCCTGGTTGACAGAGCAAGACTCTGTCTCAATGAAATAAAGTATCCAACAGGCAATGAAAAAATACCAAGCAGACAGGAAGGAAAAGTCATGACCTAAAAGCACAACCACAGAAACAGACACACGAGGTTCGCCAGGAGTAACCCTAAAAAAAAAATTATATGTCCAAGATATTAAAGCTCAAGATTGAGAATTTCAACAAAGGAACTGAAAACCATAAAAGACATCTAAAGGAAGTTCCTGGGGTTGGGGGGGAATACATTAACTGTACAGTAAATCCTCACAATGGAAACTATGTCTTTAAGCAAGCCTATAACAAAAGAATCTTAGGCTAATTAATATAAGCCAGAGTTAAACGGCGTATTTCTGATCACAAAATGTCAGCAAACTTCTAAAGAAAGATTAAAAACATTTTTTAAAAAGTGAAGGCAGATTAAAAACATTTCTAACATTATACATTGAAATAAATGTGAGCTATAGATCCATTGAATATTAATAAAAAGGCAATTAATGAAGTTTTGATGAATGAGTGCGTGATGGCGATTGCGGTGGTGATAGGCTGGGCATGGTGGTTCAGGCATGTAATCTCAGTGCTTTGGGAGGCCGAAGTGGGTGGATCACCTGAGGTCAGGAGTTCAAGACTAGCCTGACCGATATGGTGAAATTCTGTCTCTATTAAAAATACAAAAATTAGGCCGGGCGTGGTGGCTCACGCCTGTAATTCCAGCACTTTGGGAGGCTGAGGCGGGTGGATCATGAGGTCATGAGATCGAGACCATCCTGGTCAACATGGTGAAACCCAGTCTGTACTAAAAATACAAAAAATTAGCTGAGCATGGTGGTGCGTGCCTGTAATCCCAGCTACTCAGGAGGCTGAGGCAGGAGAATTGCCTGAACCCAGGAGGCGGAGGTTGCGGTGAGCCGAGATTGCGCCATTGCACTCCAGCCTGGGTAACGAGCGAAACTCCATCTCAAAAAAATAATAATAAAAAGTAAATAAAAATACAAAAATTAGTCTATGGCTATACCACCCTGAACGCGCCTGATCTCATCTGGTCTCGGAAGCTAAGCAGGGTTGGTCCTGGCTAGTACTTGGATGGGAGGCTGCCTGGGAATACACGGTGCTGTAGGCTTTAAAAAAAATAAAAAGCACAAAAATTAGCCAGGCATGGTGGTGCACATATACTCTCAGCTACTGGGGAGGTTGAGACGGGAGAATTGCTTGAACCCGGGAGGTGGAGTCTGCAGTGACCCAAGACCGTGCCACTGCACTCCAGCCTGGGTAACAGAGCAAGACTCCATCTCAAAGAATATATATATAAATTTGAAATAAATGTTTGTAAAGCCACAATTGGAAGGAGCACCTCCACCACACCATACAGTCACGATCACAAATATGAGTGGATGCTTTCAAACTACATCGTTTATTGTCATAGGATTGTATAATTATGTTTCAGGAATTTTGATTTGATGTTAATTTGTTTTTTTGGATTTCCAACCTGCTTATTCCACTTCAGGGTCTCAGGTAGCCAGAGCCTGTCCCAGTGGCTCGTGGCACAAGGCACAAACTGATCCTGGCCAACACACCATCCCATAGCAGGGTGTTCTCACATATGCCCACCGTCACTGAGACTGTGACCATAGACCCACCAATTCACCTCAGGAGTGCAGTGTAGGATGTGGAAGGAAACTTGAGTACCAAAAAAAACTTGCAGACAAGAGGAGAACATACAAACAAAACCCAGACAGTGGCTCGACAGCTGATTTGTTTTCTCATCAGTGTTATAACAAAATTATTTGCGAACCTGCTGTGAGACAAAGCTAGAGAAAATATCCAGATTTCAGGAGTTCAAGATCAGCCTAGGCAACAGAACGAGATGCAGTCTCTGTAAAAATAGTTTTTTAGGCCAGCTGCAGTGGCTCATGCCTGTAATTCCAGCACTTTGGGAGGCCGAGGTGGGCAGATCACCTGAGGTCTGGAGTTCAAGACCAGCCTGGCCACAGTGTAACCCTTTCTCTTCTAAAAATTACCAAAATTAGCCAGACATGGTTGTGGGTGCCCATTATCCCAGCTACTGGAGAGGCTGAGGTAGAAGAATTGCTTGAACCCAGGAGGTGGAGGTTGCAATATGCCACCGCACTCCAGCCTGGGTGATGAAGGCTTTGTCTGGAAAAAAAAAATCTAAGGTGCACAGAATAATGTAAAAAGCCCTAACAAATGTGTAATTTGAATGGAAGAAAACAAAGACTAATGCAGAAGCAATATTCCAATAGAAATAGGCAGATCAATAACCTTTTCATCAAAAGAAGCCCTTAAAAATTTTTAAAACAAGCCGGAGATAGGGAGGATATACTTGCAATACTTAGACACGACCCAGGTCCAAAATAAGACAAACCCTACAAATCACCATACAAAGACAAACAGCCCCCCCTTTTTAAAGAGATGCAATCTGTTGCCCAGGCTATGGGGGCAACATGGGGTCTATGCAGTGTTGACCAGCTGGTCAAAGCTATCACCAAAAGGTGTGAGCCACTGCGCCCAGCCAAACAACCCATTCTTTTAAGTGGACAAGAGCCTCTAACAGGCATCTGACAACAAAGGTTATTTGAAAACCAACAAGCACAAGAAAAAGTGCTCAACGTGCTTAATCACCATGAAAAACAAATCGAAACCCCAATGTAATCAATGCACACCAAATAAAAAGGCTAAAAGCTGTTATACAGTGACATGACACAACATGCAGGTAACCAAGGAACAGGAGAAGGGCCCCACATGCTAAGTGCTCTGTGTGCGCTGGAAAACCGTTGGACATGAGAGGGAGACCCCATGGACTTGCCACTTGCCCTACCACCCTGCTGTGCCGCCCTGTTAAACACTCAGTGGGAGCACAAACAGATGTACACCAAAGCCTGTGGCAAGATATTCAAAACTAGTTTATCATCATTCCTAAAAATGGAAAATAACCAAACTCAACTTTTAACAATAGAACAGGCCAGATGCAGTGGCTCATGCCTGTTATCCCAGCACTTCGGGAGGCACCACTGTACTCCAGCATGGTGGCAGAGTGAGACTCCGTCTCAAACAAACAAAACAGTAGAACAGATAAAGGAGGCCCGTTCAGTGAGCAAAGTATTGCTGTTGCAAGCATAGTTAACTTAGGCTTGACATCGAGCCTGAGATGCAGAGGGAAGGCACTGCCCAGGATGATCTTGTATGGTTTGTAGTATCACCTGGGTGGTAGAGACACAAGTGTGCAAGGTTTTTAAAAATCATTGAGCTCTATATTTAAAGCTATGCATTCTGTAGTATGTGATCATTCACATTCAGGTTTTATCAGTCATAAGAATCCTTGAGAAAAGTAGACAAATATCCACAAAAGCAAATAACCAATGCAAAAATACAATGGGGAAAAACTCACTGATGACGTCATTTAAAATGTATATATAGTAACCTATAAACTTACATGCAAGGTTAACATTTACAAAATGTTAAAACTTTCCTGAATATCTTTATTTTTAGAACTAAAGAAAAACTGTATATGAAAGGACAGTCAGACCAGGCTTTGAATAAGAACTGTTAAGTCAATTAAAACACAAATGCCTCCTAGAATACCAATTTTATAAAAGACCCTAAGTTCTGAACACATAAGCCACTGCATTCCATCCCTTTCATACTGAGAGAAATACAAAGGAAAACCTCCACCGCTGGACCTACAGAGATGCGAGCAGAGACAAATCCGGCTCTGGTGCCCAGCTCCTGCCTAACCCTGCCTAACCCTGCCTGACCCTCCCAGTCCTTCCTCCTTCGTGACTCTGTAACTCCACTTCCAAGAAGCCAGCAAGAGGAGCTGTGATGTCCCCCAGTTCTCCCACTTTCTCTCCTGTCCTGATGAAGAAACACCAGGTGCTTTGACTGCTCTGAGCTGGGCAGCTCATTTCTCTTGCAGGCTTGAACCCAAGCTGGGGCCATGAATATTCCCAGGCACTAAACAAAGATGTTAGAATTGTTACCCAAAATGCGGAAAGAAACTGGCACCAGCCCTGAGCCAAATTCCTGAATCTTTCCTGTAAACTCCATACCATGACACCCTTGACAGGGACATACCTAAGCAGAACATCCTTTTCTCTCAGTGCCTAGCCAAGCATAGGCTACACCACGAGATCAGTTCCCCTAATGAACACTGGACCAACCACCCTGGAGCTTGGTGCTTCCTTCTTTGGAGTCCCAACAAGTCCCATTTTCATAGAGACTAAGGCACTCCCATATGGGAATTCCTCTGCCACACTTTTGGGGCAACTCCAGCTGGAGGTTCAGCCTGAGGAAATGAGAGCCAAACCCAATTCTAGTATATTCATCACAGATATGATTAAATAAAGGCAAACAACCTAGATGTCTCTTCGGGCTGCTCTACGAAAGCACCAAAGCCATGATGACTTACAAACATTATTTCTCACCTTTCTGGAGAGTAGAAGTCAGAGATCATGGCCGCTTTCTGGTTGCTGAAGCTGGCTACTCACTGAGTCGTCACAAGGTAGAATGAGAACAAACTCACGCTCGGACCTCCTTTAAGACAATGTAGGCTGGGCGCGGTGGCTCACACCTGTAATCCCAGCACTTTGGGAGGCCACGGCGGGTGGATCACGAGGTCCCATGTTTGTCCTGATGGGCAAATCATTCCTCCAGTGCAAGGGCAAACAGCCTTCATGGGAGGATGGAGGACCTTAGGCCTAGGGGCCTCAGAGGCAAGTTGTCTGCACAGCCCTTTCCTGAGACCGTCCTGGTCAATATGGTGAAACCCCGTCTCTACTAAAAATACAAAAAAATTAGCTGAGCACTGTGGTGCGTGCCTGTAATCTCAGCTACTCAGGAGGCTGAGGCAGGAGAATTGCCTGAACCCAGGAGGCGGAGGTTGCGGTGAGCCGAGATCGCGCCATTGCACTCCAGCCTGGATAACAAGAGTGGAACTCCGTCTCAAAAAAAAAAAAAAAAAAAAAAAGACAGTGTAGATACAATGTGGCGGCTCTACCCTCAGGACCTTATCCATCCTTAATAACCTTCCAAAGGCCCCACCTTCTAACCCCACCCCCTTAGAAGGATAGAGTTTAATTATGTAAATTACATTCAGTTCATAGCTCATCAACAGGATAGATTAAATGAGGGTACAACCAAATAGCATACCCACACAACCAATGAAAAATAATTTAGAACCTGATACAAACAAACTCTGCCAATTCTGAGACAAGAAGGGGCTCCAAACACTGCCTATGTGACAGTAATAATGAATTATTATTGTTAACTGTTTGGGGTATTCTTTTTTTTTTAAAGTTCTTTTTGAGGCCCAGTGTGGTGGCTCATGCCTGTAATCCCAGCACTTTGGGAGGCCAAGGTGGGTGGATCACCTGAGGTCAGGAGATTGAGACCAGCCTGGCCAACATGGCAAAACTCCATCTCTACTAAAAATACAAAAAATTAGCTGAGCGTGGTGGCAGGTGCCTGTAATCCCAGCTACTTGGGAGGCTGAGGCAGGAGAATTACTTAAACCCGGGAGGTGGAGGTTGCAGTGAGCTGAAATCTCACCATTGTACTCCAGCCTGGGCAGCAGAGCAAGATTCTGTCTCAAAAATAATAATAATAAAAAAAAAGTTCTCTTTGAACAATACAAACTAGAATACTTAATGACTGTTAGTGAAATGATTACCCTGGCCATGCACAGACAGTTATCTAAGACCGCAATAGGGATGCAGGGCATCAGCACAATCTCTCTTCTTTTGTGTTCCTCTCAACTGTTTCACAAAAGCTTCTCCACTCACTCCCTCCACTCCCCCAGATGGAGTCTCACTCTGTCACCCAGGATGGAGTGCAGTGGAATGATCTCTGCTCACGGCAACCTCTGCCTTCCGGGTTCAAGTGATTCTCTTGCCTCAGGCCCCCAAACAGCTGGGATTACAGGCACCCACCACCATGCCTAGATAATTTTTGTATTTTTAGTAGAGACGGGGTTTCACTGTGTTGGCCAGGCTGGTCTCAAACTCCTGACTTCGTGATCCACCACCTTGGCCTCCCAAAGTGCTAGGATTACAAGCATGAGCCACGGTGCCCAGCCTTTTTTTTTTTTTTTTTTTTATCTTTTTCTTTTTTTCTTTTCTTTGAGGTGGAGTTTCACTCTTGTTGCTGAGGATGGAGTGTAATGGCAAGATCGCAATTCACTGCAACCTCCTCCTCCTGGGTTCAAGCGTTACTCCTGCCTCAGCATCCCAAGTAGCTAGTAGTGGGATTTCAGGCATTTGCCACCACACCCAGCTAATTTTGTATTTTTAGTAGAGATGGGGTTTCTCCATGTTGGTCAGGCTGGTCTCAAGCTCCCAACCTCAGGCAATCCACCTGCCTTGGCCTCCCAAAGTGCTGGCATTACAGGCATGAGCCACCTGCCCAGCCTCTCCCAGAGTTCTGATCAGCCCTGTTAAGAGCTCCTAATTTCTTCAAAGCTTTGTATTTCCCTCTTTTGAATCTGTCCAAGTTCAGCCAGAGACAGGGACAAGCATCTGCTGTATTACCTCCTTTATCCCTCAATTTCCTGGGAGGATGGTATGCCTGACAGTCTTCTTTATTTTTCTTTTTTTCATTTGAGTCAGGGTCTGGCTCTGTCACCTAGGCTGGAGTGCAGTGGTGGGATCTCAACTCATTGTAACCTCTGCCTTCTAGGCTCAAGTGATCCTCCCACCTCAGCTTCCAGAGTAACTGGGACTATAGGTGTGTGCCACCACACTGTGTAATTTTGTAATTTTTGTAGAGATGGAGTTTCCCCATGTTACCCAGGCTGGTCTCAGTCTCCTGGGTTCAAGTGATCTACCCACCTTGGACTCCCAAAGTGCTGGGATTATAGGCATGAGCCACTGCACCCAGCCTGTCACCCTTATTTTACAGAATAAACTGAGGATCAGGAAAAGTATTTGCCTAGGGTCACAGCCTGGGCAAGTGGCAGAGCTGAGAATTAAACCAAGCCATGTAGATCCACTCAGAATCCTCTGCCCCATGCAGTCTCCTGCTCTGCTACAAGCCATGTTTGTCCTGATGGGCAAATCATTCCTCCAGTGCAAGGGCAAACAGCCTTCATGGGAGGATGGAGGACCTTAGGCCTGGGGGCCTCAGAGGCAAGTTGTCTGCACAGCCCTTTCCTGAGAATACCACCAACCCATCCCCTTCAGAGGAAGAGACAGTATCTGTTTGTCTAGCCTGTTTATTTCATTAGATAAATTTAATGATAGCAACACACTGTAATAACTTATCTTCTGCATAACTTTTTCCTTTTACAAAATTTAAATTTCCATTTAAACAAAAACTAAGTCACTCGGCCAGGTGAGCGGCTCATGCCTGGAATCTCAGCACTTTGGGAGGCCAAGGTGGGTGGATCACCTGAGGTCAGGGGTTTGAGATCAGCCTGGGCAACATGGTGAAACTCTGTCTCTACTAAAAATACAAAGTTAGCTGGGTGTGGTGGAGTGTGCCTGTAGCCCCAGCTATTTGAGAGGCTGAGGCAGGAGAATCACTTGAACCCAGGAGTGGAAGTTGCAGTGAGCCGAGATCGTGCCATTGCACTCCAGCCTGGGCAACAAAAGCAAAACTCCATCTCAAAATAAAACAACAACAACAACTAAGTCACTCAAGGATATGCACTTTGACAGAGTGACCTACCATCCTTCCTCCAAATCTGTCCTCCAGGGCCTCCCTGAAGCCCACAGTCTGGAATCAATGCAGGGCAATAATCCTGGCTAAATGGGTGGTGTCTGACCACAGGACCCAGTGTGGACAGTTCTGCTACAGTGGGCCATCACCATTTATTCTCCAGCAGGGTCCTATGACAATCTATGAAATGTGCCATGTGGCAAGTTTAGGCCTCAATAAAGGAATGCACAATCTCCTCACCATTAGCCTTTCAGACTAACACCCAAGTTAACAAAAACAGGGGCCCAAGGGAAGGAGTGCTCAAAAAACATGGACAAAGTAGAGTTCCAAGGATCAAATGTCACTCAAACGATGACCTATGATTTCTCTTTTATGCTACACATTATTCCAAACAAGATGTTTCAATTAATAAATGACAAATTTTCAAAGAAAGCTCTAAAATTATAATAACCTCCAAAAATAAATAATTGGATTAAAAAATCTCAATTATTTTAAAAGTTACACCAGACTGAAGACGTATGATTTTATGACTGATCCCCAAACTCTGCCATGAAGACAAATTTAGAGGTTGAACACTCACCATAAATATCTCCCTCTTCATCCTTCTTCCTTACAACATATGATTTAGGTTCCAGCAACACAGGTGTCATAAAATATTTTAATTCAAACCCTGATATTTCTGAAGGGAAAAAGAAACATCTGTCCAAAAAATGGAAGCATATAAAATACTTCAAGTCATCGTTACTTTTAATCAGAGAACATAACGTATTATGCAGTAGTTGCAAAGATCCGATGTGCTACAACTATGCTATTCTGTAATCCTTTACCTGAGACATTCCAAGAGTATACAAATTACTGTTTTAAACAGGGATCTCAAAGAATCTTGATGATCATACTGAATAAACATGAACAAATATGTACAAAAATTAACCAAATAAAAAAAATTTAAACTACCCCCAAATTGTCTGTATTAAGTGTTAAAATCCAAGATATGTCCTCCATAGGCTTCTATTAAAATAAATGACAGTTTCGATGTTGCTCAATGAAAGAAGCAAACATAATGTGAACATTTTGCTGTCAGTGATGGACTAAGGTTTATTATCCTTAATTAATAAAGAGTAGAGCCTGGCGTGGTGGCCCCCATCTGTAATCCCAGCACTTTGGGAGGCCGAGGCGAATGGATTACTTGAGGTCAGGAGTTTGAGACCAGCATGGCCGACATGCTGAAACCCCATCTCTACTGAAAATACAAAAATTAGCCAAGTGTGTGGCACATACCTGTAATCCCAGCAACTTGGGAGACTGAGGAACAAGAATCACTTGAACCTAGGAGATGGATGTTGCAGTGAGCCAAGATTGCACCACTGTACTCCAGCTTGGGTGACTGATAGAGTGAGAATCTATAAAAACTAAACTAAAATAAAAATAAAGAGTGGATGCAAACCAACAGGAAACAGGTAAACACCTGAACAGAAAAGTGAGCACAGGTTATGTTCATCAGGTCACAAAGAAAGATAATGTTTTTAAAAGAAAAATAAGCATTTGTTTATCAAAAATACTAAAGATGCAATTTAAAATTTCACCTATCAAACAGCACATTTTGTAGATTTTTTAATTGTCATCTAATTATTTTCTTTTTTGGATTTAATTTTTTTTTTTTTTTTGAGACAGAATTTTGCTCTTGTTGCCCAGATTGGAGGCCAATGGCATGATCTTGGCTCACTGCAACCTCCACCTCCCAGGTTCAAGTGATTCTCCTGCCTCAGCCTCCTGAGTAGCTGGGATTACAGGCATGCGCCACCATGCCCAGCTAATTTTTTTGTATTTTTATTAGGGATGGGATTTCACCATATTGACCAGGCTGGTCAGGAACTCCTGATCTCAGGTGATCCACTAGCCTCTGCCTCCCAAAGTGCTGAGATTAGAGGTGTGAGCCACTGTGCCTGGCTATTAAAATATGTTTTTTGAGATGAGGTTGTGCTCCATCACCTAGGGTATAATAGAGTGGTATAATCATGGTTCACTGCAGCTTCAAACTCCTGAGGTAAAGCAATCCTCTCACCTCAGCCTCCAGAGTAGCTGGGACTACATACGGGTGTGTGCCAGCATGCTTGGCTAATATATATATTTTTAATTTTTAGAGACATGAGGGTCTCCCTGTGCTGCCAGCTGGCCTCAAACTCCTGGGCTCAAGGGATCCTACCACTTCAGCCTCCCAAGGTGTTGGGAATGGAGGCGAGGTGTGGTGGCTTACGCCTGTAATCACAGCACTTTGGGAGGCCAAGGCAGGTGGATCATGAGATCAGGAAATCACAACCATCCTAGCTAACATGGTGAAACCCCATCTCTATGAAAAGTACAAAAAATTAGCCAGGCATGGTAGCACATGCCTATAATCCCAGCTACTTGGGAGGCTTAGGCAGGAGAATTGCTTGAATCCAGGAGGCAGAGGTTGCAGTGAGCCAAGATTGCACCAATGCACTCCAGCCTGGGTGACAGATTGAGACTCCATCTCGAATAATAATATTACCAGGAATAGGCTGGGTGAGGCTGCCCTTGCCTGTAACCCCAGCACTTTGGGAGGCTGAGGTGGGTAGATTACTTGAGGTCAGTCAGGAAGTTGAGAACAACCTACCTAACATGGAGAAACTCGGTCTCTACTAAAAAAAATACAAAATTAGCTGAGTGTGGTGGCATAAGCCTGTAATTCCAGTACTCGGAAGGCTGAGGCCCAAGAATCACTTGAACCCAGGAAACAGAGTTTGCAGTGAGCTGAGATTGTGCCACTGCACTCCAGCCTGGGTGACAGAGTGAGACCCTGTCTCCAATCAATCAATCAATACCAAGAGTGAAGAGCTTTTTAAAACAGTTATACCTGAGGCTGGGTGCAGTGGCTCATGCCTGTAATCCCAGCACTTTGGGAGGCCGAGGCAGTTGGTTCACTTTAGGTCAGGAGTTTGAGACCAGCCTGGTCAACATGGTGAAACCCAGTCTCTACTAAAAATACAATAATCAGCCGGGTGTGGTGGTATACACCTATAATCCCAGCTACTTGGGAGGCTGAGGCAGGAGATTTGCTTGAACCCTGGAGGCAGAAGTTGCAGTGAGCTGAGACCATACCACTGCACTCCAGCCTTGGTGACAAAGCAAGACTTCATATATAAAAAAAAAAAGTCTGGAAATTTTTCTTTCCTTAAAAATAAAGACGAGCATCTTGCTTTGTTGACCAGGCTGGTGTTGAACGCCTCACCTCAAATGATCCTCCTGTCAGCCTCCCAAAGTGTTGGGATTACAGGTATGAGCCACCACACCTGGCCTAGCCTGGAAACATTTGCACCTGATCTAAGAGGTTGTGTTAAGTGTCTTTAATGTTCTTTTATATTCTGAGCTGGGCACTGTGGCTCATGCCAGTAATCCCAGCACTTTAGGAAGCTGATGGAGGCAGGTCACCTAAGGTCAAGAGTTTGAGACCAGCCTGACCAACATGGCGAAACCCTTGTCTCTAATAAAAACACAAAAATTAGCCAGGCATGGTGGTGTGCGTCTAATCTCTGATACTCAGGAGGCAGGAGAATCGCTTGAATCCAGGAGGCAGAGGTTGTGCAGTGAGCCTAGATCTCTCTCCATTGCACTCCAGCCTGGGCAACAAGAAAAAAACTCCATCTCAAAAAAAAAAAATGTTTTTTATGTTCTGTCTTTATTCATCCATTCTACAAAAATAAAAACTGGATATTACAGGGATGGTTTAGACAAGAAACTGAAATAAGTGGATCCTCTTTCCAAGAACAGGCTTTATGCCTGTAGCCAAAAGATTGCAAAGTGAGACGGCGAGGTGGCTCAGACCTATTATTCCAGCACTTTTGGAGGCTGAGTTGGATGGATCGCTTGAGTCCAGGAATTCAAGACCAGTCTGGGGCTGGGCGCGGTGGCTCACACCTATAATCCCAGCACTTTGGGAGGCCGAGGCGTGTCGATTACGAGGTCAAGAGATCAAGACCATCCTGGTCAACAAGGTGAAACCCTGTCTCTACTAAAAATACAAAAATTAGCTGGGCATAGTGGCATGTGCCTGTAGTCCCAGCTACTCGGGAGGCTGAGGCAGGAGAATGGCTTGAACCCAGGAGGCGGAGGTTGCAGTGAGCTGAGATCATGCCATTGCACTCCAGCCTGGGTAACAAGAGCGAAACTCCGTTTCAAAGACCTGTCTGGGCAACATGGCAAAACCTCATCTCTATAAAATATACAAGAAAAAATGTACTTGTAGTCACATCTAGGAGGGAGGCTGAGATGGGAGGATTATTCCAGCCCAGGAGATTGAGGATGCATTCACCGGAGACTGCACCATTGCACTTCATGCACTCCAGCCTGAGTGACAGGGTGAGACTCTATCTTAAAAAAAAAAAAGAAAAGAAAAAAAGACAAAAGATTGCAAAGTAAATAAATATACTGTTGTTTAAATTTAAAATAAAGTGTTTATACATATATTTTATTTTCCATATTCATTCACTTCTTCAATAACTAAATATCTACTATTTCCTAGCATATAAAATAAATATATACAGCTCCTAAAAACATGGTGCAAGTCCAGGAACATTGGCTCACACCTGTAATTCCAGCACTTTGGGAGGCCACGGTGGCAGGATTATGTGAGCCGAAGAGTTTGAGACCAGCTTAGGTGACACAGGGAGATCCTGTCTCTACAAAACAATTTTAAGAAAATTAGCTGATCATGGTGGCATGCACCTGTGGTCCCAGCTAATTGGGAGGCTGAAGTGGGAGGATCATTTGAACCCAGGAGCTTGAGGCTGCAATGAGCTATGAGGCTGGGCGCAGTGGCTCGCACCTGTAATCCCAGCACTCTGGGAGGCCAAGGTGGGCAAATCACCTGGGTTCAGGAGTTTGATACCAGCCTGACCAATATGGTGAAACACTGTCTCTACTAAAAATATAAAAATTAGCCGGGCGTGGTGGGTGCCTGTAGTCTCAGCTACTTATGAGGCTGAGACAGGAGAATTGCTTGAACCTGGGATTACTTTTATTTCTTCATTAAAAAAAAAAAGAGTGTCACTCACTGTCACCCAGTCTGGAGTGCAGTGGTGAGATCTCAGCTCACTGCAATCACTTCCTCCCAGGTTCAAGTGATTCTCCTGTCTCAACCTTCCAAGTAGCTGGAATTGCAGGCATGCACCACCATCCACGGCTAATTTTTATAATTTTAGTAGAGATGAAGTTTCACCATGTTGGCCAGGCTGGTCTTGAACTTCTGACCTGAAGTAATCTGCTGGCGTCAGCTCCCCAAAGTGCTAGGATTACAGGCATGAGCCACTGAGTCTGGCCTAAGATTATTTTTATAATCAGAAGAAATATTACTTAAGTTTTTGTTAGTCTCCCCAACTTTTCATGTGGAAATGCTACTAAATTGATAATCAAAAACATGATTGTGACAGAAAAGGCCTTTGGTGCTACATGAGCACTTGGAGGTCACTCAGTAAGATAGAAACTCAGTTTCTGTGGAGAAGGGACTACAGTGACACAGAATAAACCTTAGAATGACTGAATTTCCTCTGCAGGATAAACCACAGGGGAGTGCACAGCACCCCAGTCACCCATGGGTGGGGGGACACCAAGAGACACAGCAGGGAGGAGGGGGGCAGGGCAGAGCTGGGGGAATGCTCTGGAAAGGTCAGAGTCTGGGTTGATCCTGTTCAGATTTCTGACTTCTTTGTGCTCATCCTCTATCAGAGCTGCTCACACTGTCTCCTTTTCTCAGACCCTAGGGCTTAAGTGATGAGTTGTTATTGAACCAGAGACCAGGGTGCACAGGACAAGCACCTGTGTTAAAAGGTGCTGTATCCTAGAACCACAGGGGACACACAGTGGTTTCATTCCATCAAATAAATTCTTTTTGGATGGTGTAAATACAGGATTTGATGTAGAGTCTTAAGTTCGGCTGGGCATGGTGGCTCACGCCTATAATCCCAGCACTTTGGGAGGCCGAGGCAGGTGGATCAAGAGGTCAAGAGGTCGAGACCATCCTGGTCAACATGGTGAAACCCTGTCTCTACTAAAAATGCAAAAATTAACTGGGCATGGTGGCACATGCCTGTAGTCCCAGCTACTCGGGAGGCTGAGGCAGGAGAATTGCTTGAACCCAGGAGGCGGAGGTTGCGGTGAGCCAAGATCAAGCCATTGCACTCCAGCCTAGATAACAAGAGCAAAACTCTTGGCCGGGCCCGGTGGCTCACGCCTATAATCCCAGCACTTTGGGAGACCGAGACGGGTGGATCATGAGGTCAAGAGATCGAGACCATCCTGGTCAACATGGTGAAACCCCGTCTGTACTAAAAATACAAAAATTAGCTGGGCATGGTGGCACACGCCTGTAGTCCCAGCTACTTGGGAGGCTGAGGCAGGAGAATTGCTTGAACCCAGGAGGCAGAGGTTGCAGTGAGCTGAGATCACGCCATTGCACTCCAGCCTGGGTAACAAGAACGAAACTCCATCTCAAAAAAAAAAAAAAACCAAAAAAAACCCAAAACAAGAGCAAAACTTTGTCTCAAAAAAAAAAGAAAGATTCTTTTTTTTTTTTTTTTTTTTTTTTTTTTGAGACGGAGTTTCACTCTTGATACCCAGGCTGGAGCGCAATGGCGCGATCTCGGCTCACCGCAATCTCCGCCTCCTGGGTTCAGGCAATTCTCCTGCCTCAGCCTCCTGAGTAGCTGGGATTACAGGCACGCGCCACCGTGCCCAGCTAATTTTTTTTTATTTTTGTATTAGTAGAGACGGGGTTTCACCATGTTGACCAGGATGGTCTCGATCTCTTGACCTCGTGATCCACCCGCCTCGGCCTCCCAAAGTGCTGGGATTACAGGCTTGAGCCACCGCGCCCGGCCAGAAAGATTCTTAAGTTCAAAAGTTCAAATTTTGATAGGAAGACCTATATAAAACAATTTATTTACTTTTTGACATAAGGTCTCCGTCTGTTGCCCAGAATGAAGTGCAGTGGCATGATCAGGACTCACTGCAATGTTGACCTCCCAGGTTCAAGTGATCCTCCCACCTTAGCTTCCTGAGGAGCTGGGACTATATGTGCTGTCATCACACCTGGCTAATTTTTTTTATTTTTATTTTTATGTGGAGATGAAGTCTCCCTATGTTGCCCAGGCTGGTCTGGTACTCCAGGACACAAACGATCTTCCTGCTTGGGTCTCCCAAAATGCTGAATTGCAGGTGTGAGCCACCAAGCCTAGCCTTGAATTCTTAAAATCATCTGTAGCACATGTGAATAGAGTTTGTGAACTGTACACAAACTTTAAAGTCATAATATGCATTAACCTAAGAACATTGTAGCAGAGTTAGCCTTTTGCAGGAATATCAGCCAGCCAGTAAATATTCACTAAACAATGACTCTTTTCAGGGCCCCCGAACTGTATACAAAGACATAGATTCCTTAGTAGTTGTCAATATCCCATTAATTATGATCATTTGAATAGAAGGTGCCTCGGGGTGAGGGGTTATTAATTCCAGTATCTGATTCAGACAATACTAACCCCCAGGCAATCTGGCGCCAACCCCATTTGTACTGTAAGCTATTGTTGCCAATTCTCTCTCAGAAACACTTTAGAAACATAATCCCTGGTAAAGAACAGCAGAAAGCTACACTACAGGTAAAACAAAATATCAATTCCAAATGTAAACTGTTTGACAATAAAAAAATACAATTTAAATAATAGTAGGAATGGGCTGGGCAGGTTGGCTCATGCCTGTAGCCCCAGGACTTTGGGAGGCCGAGATGGGCAGATCACTTGCGATCAGGAGGTTGAGGCCAGCCTGGCTAACATGGAGAGAAACCCGGTCTCTACTAAAAAAAATGACAAAAATTACCCAGGTGTACCTGTAATCCCAGTTACTCAGGATGCTGAGGCCTGAGAATCACTTGAACCCAGAAAGCAGAGTTTGCAGTAAGCTGTGATTGTGCAACTGCACTCCAGCCTGGGCCACAGAGTGACACCCTATCTCTAATAAATAAATAAATAATACCAAGAGTGAAGAGCTTTGAAAAACAGATATATGTGAGGGTGGGCAAGGTGACTTGTGCCTGTAATCCCAGAACTTTGGGAGGCCGAGGTGAGTGGTTAAGCTGATGTCAGGAATTTGAGACCAGCCTGGTCAACATGGTGAAACCCCGTATCTACTAAAAACACAAAAATTACCTTGCATGGGAGATAC
Organism: Aotus nancymaae; assembly: GCF_030222135.1. Classification (NCBI taxonomy): domain Eukaryota; kingdom Metazoa; phylum Chordata; class Mammalia; order Primates; family Aotidae; genus Aotus; species Aotus nancymaae. Next base: position 52,826,047 of record NW_026988431.1, on the reverse strand, counting down.
CATAATCATGAAGGTGGTTTTCCCAGGGCGAGGCTCATCCACTGCACTCTCGATGTGCTGACCCGTGTGATTTCCCCAAATGTGGGAAACTGGACTGCAAAATTTGTGGTAATGGGGGACTGTGTTTGTGCATTCCCCTGATAAAAAATAAATAAAAATAAATTTAAAAGTTAGCCAGGTGTAGTACATGCCTGTAGTTCCAACTACTTGGGAGGCTGAGTGAGAAGACTTGCTTGAACTCAGAGGCAGAAGTTGCAGTGAGCTGAGATCAGGCCACTGCACTCCAGCCTGGGCAACAGAGCAAGACTCCATATCAAAAAAAAAAAAAAAAAAAAAAAAGGCTGGAAATTTTTCTTTCATTCGAAATAAAGATGGGGATCTTGCTTTGTTGACCAGGCTGGTGTCCAACTCCTTGCCTCAGATGATTCTCCTGTCAGCCTCCCACAGTGTTGGGATTACAGGTATGAGCCACCACACCTGGCCTAGCCTGGAAATATTTGCACCTGATCTGGGAGGTTGTATTAAGTGTCTTTAAAGTTCTTTTACATTCTGAACTGGGTGCTGTGACTCACGCCAGTAATCCCAGTACTTTGGTAAGCCAAGGGAGGCAGATTACCTAAAGTTAAGAGTTTGAGACCAGCCTGGCCAACATGGTGAAACCCCGTTTCTATGAGAAATACAAATATTTGCCAGGCATTATGGTGTGCATCTGTAATCCCAGCTACTCAGAAGGCTGAGGCAGGAAAATCCCTTGAACCCAAGAGGCAGAGGTTATGCAGTGAGCCGAGATCTCTCACCATTGCACTACAGCCTGGGCAACAAGAGCAAAACTCCATCTCAAAAAAAAAGAAAAGAAAAGAAAAGAAAAAAGATCTTTTACATTCTTTCTTCATTCATCCATTCTATAGAAATCAAAACTGGATATTACAGGGATGATTTAGACAACAAACTGCAATGGGTGGACCCTCTTCCCAAGAATGGGCTTTACACTTGTAGCCAAAAGATTGCAAAGTGAGACAAGGCAATGTGGCTCACACCTGTAGTCCCATCTAGGAGGGAGGCTGAGATAGGAGGATCATTCCAGCCCAGGAGGTTGATGACAAATTCACCCAAGACTGCACCACTGCACTTCATTCACTCCAGCCTGAACCACACGGTAAGACTCTATCTCAAAAACAAAACAAAAAAAATTGCGAAGTGAATATCCTGTTGTTTAGAGTTGGGCATGGTGGCTCACTCCTTTAATCCCTGAACGTGGAGTGTCCGAGGTGGGCAGATCATGAGGTCAAGAGTTCGTGACTTCTCTGGCCAATATGGTGAAACCCTATCTCTACTAAAAACACAAAAATTAGCTGGGTGTGGTGGCAGGCCCTGTAGTCCCAGCTACTCAGGAGGCTGAGGGAGGAGAATCACTTGAACCTGTGAGGTGGAGGTTGCAGTGAGCTGTGATTGTGCCACTGCACTCCAGCCTGGGTGACAGAGTGAGACTCCATCTCACAAAAATATATATATAATATATATATTTTTTACATAAAAATATGTATATATACAGTTTAAATTTAAAATAAAGTGTTTAGGCATATATCATATTTTATTATTTTCCACATTAACTCACTTCTTTAATACTAAATGTCTACAATTCCCTAACATATAAAATAAATATATACAGCTTCTAAAAACATGGTACAAGGCCAGGCACAGTGGCTCACATCTACAACCCCAGCACTTTGGCAGGCCACAGTGGAAGAATTACGTGAGCCCAAGAGTTTGAGACCAGCCTAGGTGACATAGAGAGATCCTGCCTCTACAAACAATTTTAAGTAAATTAGCTGATCATGGCAGCATGCACCTGTGGTCCCAGCTACTTGGGAGGCTGAAGTGGGAGGATCACTTGAGCCCAGGAGCTCCAGGCTGCAGTGAGCTATGATTATGCCACTGCACTACAGCCTGGGTGACAGAGTAAGATCCTGTCTCAAAAAATAAAAAATAACAAAATAAAACACGGTAGAAAAAATGACTGATATGCTAAAATACTGATAATACATTTAGATGAAAAGGAAGATTAGAACAAAATGTTCAGTACCTTCACATCTTAGTAAAGTATGCCTTGTTGCATATCACTAATTAGAAATCCAACAGGAGTCTACTACAAAATCCTAACAATTCCTCCCAGACATGAACTAACAGATAATTTTATTTTCTTCCTTCTGCTTTCCTTGGATTCTGCAAATCTTCTAAAACTAAGATTACTTTTATTTCTTCTTTTTCTTCTTCTTTTTTTTTTTTTTCTGAAACAGAGTCTCACTCACTGTCAGCAATGCTGGAGTGCAATGGGGGCCATCTTGGCTCACTGCAACCTCTGCCACCCTGGTTCCTGCCTCAACCTCCCAAGTAGCTGGAATTACAGGTGTGTGTCACCACACCTGGCTAATTTTTGTATTTTTTGTAGAGACGAGGTTTCACCATGCTGGCCAGGCTTATCTTGAACTCCTGGCTTCAAATGATCTGCCTGCCTAGGCCTCCCAAAGTGTTGGGATTACAGGGGTGAGCTACCTCATCTGGCCTAAGATATTTATTTATTCATTTATTTATTTATTTTTGAGACAGAGTCTTGCTCTGTCACCAGGCTGGAGTCCAGTGGTGCAATGTCCGCTCACTGCAACTTCCCAGGTTCAAGTGATTTCCCTGCCTTTGCCTCCTGAGTAGCTGGGACTATGGGAGAATGCCACCATGCCCAGCTAATTTTTATTTTGTATTTTAGTAGATACCGGGTTTCACCATATTGACCAGGATGGTCTCAATCTCCCGACCTCATGATCTACCTGCCTCTGCCTCCCAAAGTGCTAGGATTACTCGCATGAGCTGTAGCACCCAGACAGATCATTTTCATAATCAGAGGAATCTTTCCAACTCTTCTTGTGGGAATGCTACTAAATGCATAATCAAAAAATGATTGTGACAGAAAAGGCCTTTGGTGCTACATGAGCACATGGAGGTCACTCAGAGACAGAAATTCAGTTTCTGTGGAGAAGGGACTGCAGTGACACAGAATAAACCTTGGAAAGACTGAATTTCCTCTGCACAGCACCCTTGTCACCCGGGGGTAGGGGGACACCAGGAGACACAGCAGGGAGGAGGTGGGCAGGGGAGAGCTGGGGGAATGCTCTGGAAAGGTCAGAGTCTGGGTTGATCCTGTTCAGATTTCTTACTTCTTTGTGCTCATCCTCTATCAGAGTTGCTCACACTGTCTCCTTTTCTCAGACCCTAGGGCTTAAGTGATGAGTTGTTATTGAACCAGAGACCAGGGTGCACAGGACAAGCACCTGTGTTAAAAGGTGCTGTATCCTAGAACCACAGGGGACTCACAGTGGTTTCATTCCATCAAATAAGTTCTCTTTAGATGGTGTAAATACAGGATTTGATGAAAAGAGTCCTGAGTTCAAATATTAGAATTTGGTAGCAACATATAGATACAATGGTTTATTTAGTTTTTGGGATAGGGTCTCCTTCTGTTGCCCAGACTGGAGTGCAGTGGCACAATCACCACTCACTGTAACCTGGACCTTCCAGGTTCAAGTTGTCCTCCCACCTTAGCTTCCTGAGTAGCTATGACTGCAGATGCTATCACCACACCTGCTTAATTTTTGTGTGTGTGTATAGATGGCATCTCCCTATACTGCCCAGGCTGGTCTCAAACTCCTGGACTCAAATGATCTTCCTGCTCGGGTCTCCCCAAATGCTAGAATTGCAGGTGTGAGCCACCCTGTCCAGCTCTGAATTCTTACAGTTATCTGTAGCACATGTGAATAGAGTTTATGAACTCTACATGAACTTTAAAGTCATCATAGGCATCCACCTGACAACATTGTAGCAGAGTTAGGCTTTTGCAGGCATCTCAGCCAGTCAGTAAACATTCACTAAACAATGACTCTTTTCAGGGCCCTGTGCTGCATGCAAAGATGCAGATTTCATAGCAGTTATCACTATCCCATTAATTATGGTCATTTTAATAGAAGGTGCCTGGGGGTGAGGGGTCATCACCTCCAATATCTAATTCAGACAATGCCTACTCCCAGCCCATCCAGCACCAACCCCATAGGCACTCTAAGCCATAGTTGCCAATTGCCTCTGAGGAACACTTGAGAAATCTACACCCTGATAAAGAACAGCAGAAAGCTATACTACAAAACCAAGCTACATATCAATAGCAAATGTAAATTTTCTTTTTTCTTTTTTTTTTTTTTGAGACGGAGTTTCGCTCTTGTTACCCAGGCTGGAGTGCAATGGCGCGATCTCGGCTCACCGCAACCTCCGCCTCCTGGGTTCAGGCAATTCTCCTGCCTCAGCCTCCTGAGTAGCTGGGATTACAGGCATGCGTCACCATGCCCAGCTAATTTTTTGTATTTTTAGTAGAGACAGGGTTTCACCATGTTGACCAGGATGGTCTCAATCTCTTGACCTCGTGATCCACCCGCCTTGGCCTCCCAAAGTGCTGGGATTACAGGCGTGAGCCACCGCGCCCGGCCCGCAAATGTAAATTTTCTAATTGTCTGACAAGAAAAAAATGCAATGTAAATAACAGCAGGAATGGGCTGGGGGTGGTGGCTTATGCCTGTATCCCCAGCACTTTGGGAGGCTGAGATGGGTGGATTACTTCAGGTCAGGAAGTCCAGACTAGCCTAGCTAAAATGGAGAAACCAGTTCTCTACTAAAAAAAACCCAAAAAACAAAAATTAGCTGAGCATGGTGGCATGGGCTGTAATTCCAGTTACTCAGGAGGCTGAGGCCAGATAATCACTTGAACCCAGGAAGTGGAGGTTGCAGTGAGCCGAGATTGTGTCACTGCACTCCAGCCTGGGTGACAGAGTGAGACCCTGTCTCCAAAAAATAAGTCAATAAAGAAATAATACCAAGAGTTAAGAGCTTTTAAAAACATATATGTGAGACTGGGCATATTGGCTTATGCATGTAATCCTAGCACTTTGGGAGGCTGAGGTGGGTGGATCACCTGAGGTCAAGAGTTTGAGACCAGCCTGGCTTACATGGTGAAACCCCATCTGTACTGAAAATACAAAAATTACTCAGGTATCATGGTGGGTGCCTGTAATCTCAGCTACTCAGGAGGCTAAGGCAGGAAAATTGCTTGAGCCCATGATTTGGATGTTGCAGTGAGTCGAGATTGTGCCGTTGCACTCCAGCCTGCACAAGCCCGACTCCATCTCAAAAACAACAACAAAAAAATAGGCCGGGCACAATGGCTCATGCCTGTAATTCCAAAACTTTGGGAGGCCTAAGCAGACAGATCACAAGGTCAGGAGTTTGAGACCAGCCTGACCAACATAGTGATACCCAGTTTCTACTTAAAATATATAAAAATTAGCCTGGCGTGGTAGTGTGCAATTGGAATTCCAGATACTCAGGAGGCTGAGGCAGAAGAATCACTTGAACCAGGGAGGCAGAAGTTGCAGTGAGCCGAGATTGTGCCACTGCATTCCAGCCCAGGGGACAGAAGGTCAGGAGTTGGAGATCAGCCTGTCCAGCTTGGTGGTGGGTACCTGTAGTTCCAGGTACTATAGAGGCTGAGACAGGAGAATCACTTGACTGGGGAGGTGGAGGTTGCAGTGAACCAAGATTACATTACCGCACTCCAGCCTGGGTGACAGACTGAGACTTTGTCTCAAAAAAATTTTTTTTTCTTAGAGGCAAGATCTTACTATGTTGCCCAGGCTGGTCTTGAACTCCTGATCTCAAGGGATCCTCCTCCCTTAGCCTCCCAAAGTGCTGGGAGTGCAGGCATGAGCCCCCATGCCCAGCCAACAGAAACATTTTTAAAATGAAATGTTACCTAATAATCACCAAGGACTTAGAATTATTTTCATATATAGCTGGAAAATATGGTGTTTCTTTAAAAAAAATTAGTGTTTTGTTTTCTCTAGATATCTATTTTATTTTTGTTTTATTTTATTTATTTGAGACAGAGTCTTGCTCTGTCACCTGGGCTGAAGTGCAGTGATCTGATCTCAAGTCATTGCAACCACTGCCTCCCAGGTTCAAGTGATTCTTCTTCTTCAGCCTCCCAAGTAGCTGGGACTACAGGCATGTGCCACCATGCCAGGCTAGTTTTTGCATTTTTTTTTAAATTGCATTTTAGGTTTTGGGGTACATGTGAAGAACATGCAAGATTGTTGCATAGGTACACACATGGCAGTGTGATTTGCTGCCTTCCTCCCCATTACCTATATCTGGCATTTCTCTCCATGCTATCTCTCCCCAACTCCCCACTCCCCACTGTCCCTCCCCTACTTCCCCCGACAGACCCCAGTGTGTGATGCTTCCCTCCCTGTGTCCATGTGTTCTCATTGTTCAACACCCACCTATGAGTGAGAACATGTGGTGTTTGATTTTCTGTTCTTGTGTCAGTTTGCTGAGAATGATGGTTTCCAGGTTCATCTATGTCCCTAAAAAGGACACGAACCCATTGTTTTTTATGGCTGCATAGTATTCCATGGTGTATGTGTGCCACATTTTCCCTGTCCAGTCTGTCATTGATGGGCATTTGGGTTGGTTCCAGGTCTTTGCTATTGTAAACTGTGCTGCAATGAACATTCGTGTGCATGTGTCCTATAGTAGAACGATTTATAATCCTTTGGATATATACGCAGTAATGGGATTGCTGGGTCAAATGGAATTTTTTTTTCTAGGTCCTTGAGGAATCGCCACACTGTCTTCCACAATGGTTGAACTAATTTACACTCCCACCAACAGTGTAAAAGTGTTCCTATTTCTCCACATAGTTTTTGTATTTTTAATAGAGATGGGGTTTCACTATATTAACCAGGCTGGGCTTGAAATCCTGACCTCATGATCCACGCACCTCAGCCTTCCAAAGTGCTGGGATTACAAGTGTGAGCCACCACACCAGTCCTCTAGATATGTTTTATAAAAATATGTAAAGGGCTAGGCATGGTAGCTCATGCCTGTAATCCCAGCACTTTGGGAGGCTGAGGCGGGCAGATCGTGAGGTCAGGAGTTGGAGAACAACCTGAACAACGTGGAGAAACCTAGTGTATTCAAAAAAATTGCCAAAGGTTTATGTGTGTTTTAGAAACAGAACAGTAGGCATAAATTTATAGTTGATGCCAGAGCCTACACTTGGCAACTGACATCCACCTGACTTGCTCTGAAACTGATCTAATAGTCCCATAGGGAGTTTTTTTTTTTTTAATTAAAATCTTATGACTGGGCATAGTGGCTCACATCTGTAATCCCAGCACTTTGGAGGCTGAGGTGGGTGAATCACCTGTGGTCAAGAGATCAACACCATCTACTTGGGAGGCTGTGGTAGGAGAATTGCTTGAACCCAGGAGGTGGAGGTTGCAGTGAGCTGAGATCACACCACTGCACTCTAACCTGGCCAACAGAGCAAGACTCCATCTTAAAAAGAAAAATTAGAAACTTACCCTTCTGATCTAAAAGCTGGAAAAGCTATACTTGTTTTATCTGAGCTCCTCCTCAGCAAAAGACCTCCAGGCCTCTCAAAAAGTATCAAAGACCTGGACTCACCAGCCCATTGGCTCCAGACAGTGAGATGCCTGGCCCTCATTCATCACGACTGCTTCCTTGTCCCTCCTGTGTTCCTGTTTTCCCACACATGGTTGCATTTCTTTCCTGCTATATAAACCCCTAGTTTTAGTTGGTCAGGGCTTATGAGTTGGAGATTGATCTTCCACTTCCATGGCTGCAGCACCCAATTAAACTCTTCTCTAGCAAGACTCCCCTCTCAGTCACTAGCTTTCTGTGCTGTGAGCAGGACTCCGGCTGAAACCCTGGCATTGTCGTAACAGCTGAATGTCTGCAGAAAGACATATACCACAGGATGCATGAAAAGTTCCAAGTTCTTTTGGAAGGCATCTTAGCAAAAAGGATCCCTAAAACTTACCTTACTAGCCAGGTCCAGAATTTTAAGTAGAACCTCCATACTGCTCAATCCCCTTCCCACTTCCCACCAACCCTGCTCACATCCCTGCTCACTCCCCACCATGCCAGCTCACTCTCCCATTTGGTATCCTTTTGTGTGATATCTCTTTTCCCTCTGTTGGACACTATGGGCTGTAAAGTATGTTCCTTGGTCTAAAGAAATGCAAGCCAGTGGTTCTACATGGTATACTATATCTTTTATTTATTTTTATTTTTTTTGAGAAACAGGGATAGTTTGACCTCCTGTCTTTCTATTTGCATGCCCATTATTTTTTTCTCTTGCCTGATTGCCCTGGCCAGGACTTCAAATACTATGTTGAACAGGAGTGGTGAGAGAAGGCATCCTTGTCTTGTGCCAGTTTTCAAAGGGAATCCTTCCAACTTTTGCCAATTCAGTATGATATTGGCTGTGCGTTTGTTATATATGGCCATTATTTTGAGGTATGTTCGTTCAATATCTAGTTTATTGAGAGCTTTAATTATAAAGCATTTTTGAATTTTATTGAAGGCCTTTTATGCATCTATTTAGATAATACTGTTGTTTTTGTCTTTAGTTCTGTTTATGTGATAAATCACATTTCTTGATTTCCATATGTTCAGCTAACCTTGCATCCTGGGGATAAAGGCTACTTGATCATGGTGGATAAACTTTTTGATGTGCTGCTGGATTCAGTTTGCCAGTATTTTGTTAAGGTTTAGGTTTTTGTTAATTTTCTTCAAAAATATCAGCCTGAAGTTTTCTTCTTTTGTTCTGTCTTTGCCAGCTATTGGTAGGAGGATGATGCTGGCTTCTGAGACTGTCAGGGAGCAAGCAGTCACTTTTCCTCAAGTTTTTGGAAGAGTTTCAGCAGGAATGTATCTAGCTGTTATTTGTACATCTGGTAGAATTCACCTGTGAATTTGTGTTGTCCTATGATGCTTTTTGGTTGGTAAGGTATCAATTAGCTGGGCGTGCTAGTGCACACCTGTAATCCCAGCTACTCAGGAGTCTGAGGCAGGAGAACCGCTTGAAGCTGGGAGGCAGAGGTTGCAATGAGCCAAGATCGAGCCACTGCACTCCAGCCTGGGTGACAGAGACTTCATCCAAAAATAAAAATAAAAAAGGAGAGGGCCGGGCGCGGTGGCTCATGCCTGTAATCCCAGCACTTTGGGAGGCAGAGGTGGGTGGATCACGAGGTCAAGAGATCGAGACCATCCTGGTCAACATGGTGAAACCCTGTCTCTACTAAAAATACAAAACATTAGCTGGGCATAGTGGTGTGTGCCTGTAGTCCCAGCTACTCAGGAGGCTGAGGCAGGAGAATTGCCTGAAACCAGGAGGCGGAGGTTGCGGTGAGCCGAGATCGTGCCATTGCACTCCAGCCTGGGTAACAAGAGCTAAACTATGTCTCAAAAAAAAAAAAAAAAAAAAGGAAAAGAATAAAGAATAGAAGTTTATTTGGCTTGGAGGCTGAGGAGTCTAAGATCAAGCGACCACAACTTGTCAGGGCCTTCTTGCAGTGCCATACCATAGCAGAGGGACAAGTGTGCACAGGACACTGAGAGTGCAGGGAAACAACTTACCCTTTTATCAGAAGCCCACTCCCTGAATAACCCAATCTACTCTCCGGATACCAACATTAATCCATTCATGAGGGCAGAGGCCTCATGACCTAATCAAGTCTTAAAGGCCCTACCTCTATTCTTTTCTTTCATTTTCTTTTCTTCTTCCCTCCTCTCCCCTTCCCTCCCCTCCCCTTCCCTCCCCTCCCCTTCCCTTCTCTTTTCTTTTAGATGGAGTTTTGCTCTTGTTGCCCGGGCTGGAGTGCAATGGCATGATCTCCACTAACTGCAAACTCCACCTCTAGGATTCAAGTGATTCTGCTGCTTCAACCACCAAAGTAACTGGGATTACAGGTGCCCAAGATCACACCCGGGTAATTATTGTGTTTTTAGTAGAGATGGGGTTTCACTATGTTGTCCAGGCTGTTCTTGAATTCCTGACCTCGGGTGATCCACCCACCTCAATCTTCCAAAGTGCTGGTATTACAGACATGAGCCACTGTGCTTGGCCAGGTCTCACCTCTTAATGCCATCACAATGGCAAATTTCAACATGAGTTTTGGAGGCATTCAAACCACAGCACTTACCTTGCCTTGTTCTTCTGAATCTCTTGGGATGTCTTCCCAAATTGTTTCATTTCTTTGTGGAAGGGATAAAAACAAATAGTTGTGGTTTATCATCAAACATCAGAATTCAGAATGATTTATTTCCTTTTTCTTCTTTTTTTCTTTTTTTTGTCAAGAAGGGTACTGCTTACTGAAACCTGAACTGATTTCACAGAACTCAGAATAACTCTAAATTAACCCAGGATTTAATTTGTTCCACTTTTCCTTTATCCTCCCTTCCCTTTCATCAATGCTTGACAGGCTCACTCTTGGAACAGTTTTTCCTAACCCACTTTCAAGGCCCAACAGAGCATAGAAGGAGTCAGAGAGTGTTTATATTTGACCCCAACACCTCTGAAGGTGCAATCTCAGCTCACTTCAACCTCCACCTCCCAGGTTAAAGCAATTCTCCTGTCTCAGCCTCCTGAGTAGCTGGGATTACAGGCGTGTGCCACCACACTCAGCCAATTTTTGTATTTTTAGTAAAGGCATGGTTTCACCACGTTGGTCAGGCTGGTCTCGAACTCCTGACCTCGTGATCCACCCACCTCCACCTCCCAAAGTATTGGGATTACAAGTGTGAGCCACCTCACCTGGCCCTCTATTAATCTAAACATTTTAAATAAATAAAACATTTGTTAGGTGTATAGTAGCTAATACAAAGGTATCTGAACATAAAATTAAGAAACAGCATATTGAACCCAGAAGCATATTAGAAAAGACAAAATAAAGCAGCAAAGTGGCCAGGCCTCCTCTGGGTCGGGGGACTGGGTCTGGGATGGGTACCCTCCTCATCAACAAGATCCAAGAGGAGTACCCAGACAGGATCATTAACACGTTCAGTGTGGTGCCCTCACCCAAAGTGTCAGACATGGTGATGGGGCCCAACAATGCCACCCTCCCCATCCTCCAGCTCATAGGAAACACAGACGAGACCTACTGCATTGATAATGAAGCTTTCTATGACATCTGCTTCAGAACCCTAAAGCTGCTATGCCCAAGTACAGTGACCTGAACTACCTGGTGTGTGCCACCATGAGTGGGGTCACTACCTGCCTGTGCTTCCCAGGCCAGCTCATTTCTGACCTGCAGAAGCTGGCTGTGAATATGGTCCCATTCTCCCACTGGCATGTCTTCATATCCAGCTTTGCCCCACTGACCAGCCAGGGAAACCAGCTGTCCCAGGCCCTGACAGTGCTGAGCTCACCCAGCAGATGTTGGATGCCAAGAACATGATGGCAGCCTGCGACCCCCACCATGGCCTCTACCTGACAGTGGCCACCGTGTTCAGGGGCCACATGTCCATGAAGGAGGTGGATGAGCAAATGCTTAATGTCCAAAACAAGAACAGCAGCTACTTTGCTGAGTTGATCCCCAACAATGGGAAAATGGCTGTCTGTGACATCCCGCCCCGAGGACTAAAAATGTCTGCCACCTTCATTGGCAACAGCAGAGCTATCCAGGAGCTGTTCTAGTGCATCTCAGAGCAGTTCACAGCCATATTTTCGCACAAGACCTTTCTGCACTGGTACACAGGCGAGGGCCTGGACAAGATGGAGTTCGCCAAGGCCAAGAGCAACACGAATTGCCTGGTGTTCAAATACCAACAGTACCAGGATGCCACAGCCAAGGAGGAGGGTGAGTTCAAGGAGGGGGTGGCCTAGAGCCTCCAGTGACCAGGGAAAGCAGGGAAGCGGTGTGAACTCTTTATTCACTGCCAGTCTCTCCTCCGGCCTGTCCCACTGTGTGTGCACTTGCTTTTTTCCCTGTCCATGTGCCATGCTGTACAGACACCATTATTAAAGCATTTTCATAGTGAAAAAAATTTTTTTTTGGTGTATTTCCATGTGATCTTTTTTTGCCCAATATACATTTTGTCTTCCATAAAATACCTGTGCACCTACTGAATACTTCCGTGTGTGGCTGCATATGTGTCTGTACATCATGAAGAATAATTATCTACATATCACAGATATAGATTTCAGAGTTTAACAGTGTATGCATTCCTATTATCTCTTCTTCTTGCAAGAATCTGAATTTTAATCTTGGAGACAAAGGCTATCCCTTATCTTTTGAAACAGAGATTGGAAATCCCTGGGCCTGAGCTGTTACACCCTAAGGTTAGTAAACTTCAATGAACATCTTTTGCTGATCTTCTGAGTGGGAATATTTTTATTTAACCAGTGGGAGGGATGAGGTTCTCCCTTTTAGCAGCTATTTTGCAAGATGCTTTCCTCATGGGATTGGTCTCCTTGTCCTCACCATGACCTCATAACCACATCAGTCCCAGCGCATTTCTGAGAATTGGTGTCTGGGCTCAGGTAGCAGGGACACAGTGAAGGGGGAGGATTTTGCATGTCAAGGTTGGGAGAGGCAAAGCTGGGAGTTGCAGGGGGAGAGAGGTTGCTGGGGATAAGATGATGCCAGAACAGCTTGGGATTGGCCTTGAATTCCCCACCAGAGTTGACCTGATTCTGAAGACCAAGGCCACAGCTCCAATAAACCAGACCCATCCTTATTGTTAGTCTGGGGCCAAAAAAACTAGGGAGACACGGTCCCTTGACAGAACCAAGTTAAATTTCCCAGAGCTCTAGGCATTCATTCACCCTGATCCAAGGCCTTCACATGTCCAGGGAAAGAATCATGCCTACAGATAACAGACTAAGGCCAGTAGGGCAATGAGGAAGTGCTGGGGACATAATTCCCTGTGGACACCCAGCCATCTGAGCTCTTCCATGGCAGCTCTGTGGGGCCCTCACACAGCTTTCATGCTCCTGCTCACACTGCTTGCCCAGCCAGGAGCCTTCCAGCTCCACCTATCACACAAACCCCCAAGTGAAACCAATCCATTTCAGCCTTCTCTTCCATAGCCTCCTATTTATTCCCAGGAGATTTGGTCTCTTTCTTTTGCACCCTGGGTCCCTTCACTTGTGCTTCCACTGTGGGTAGTCACAAGCTCTGTGCCCTTTGGTGTGGATCTCTCTGTTGGAGGACCCAGGATGCCCTGCAAGTCAGGGCAGGTGTCATCCTTCGTGGAGATGGCCACGTGGCCCAGATTCTATACGCACCTACAAAACTGCTATTTCTGGCTTCTATAAACAATCTCTGGCTGGGCTGGTGACTCACACCTGTAATCTCAGCACTTTGGAAGGCTTAAGTTGGCAGATGGCATGAGTCGAGGAGTTTGAGACCAACCTGGGCAACATGCAAAACATGGTCTCTACAAAAAATTTTAAAAAAAGGATTACAGGTGGCTCACACACTTTTGGAGGCCAAGGTGGGTGGATCACCTTAGGTCAGGAGTTCAAGACCAGCCTGGACAATAATGGTGAAACCCTGTTTCTACTAAAAATACAAAAATTAGCCAGGTGTGGTGGTACATACCTGTAGTCTCAGCTACTCAGGAGGCTGAGACAGAAGAACCACTTGAACCCAGGATGCAGAGGTTGCAGTGAGCTGAGATCTGAGATCGCACCACTGCACTCCAGCCTGGGTGACAAAGTGAGACTCCATCTCAGAAAGAAAAAGGCAGGGCACTGTGGCTCATGGGTGTGATCCCAGAATTTTGGGAGGCCAAGGCAGGCGGATCATGAGATCAATAGTTGAGACTGTCCTAGCCAATATGGTGAAATCCTGTCTCTACTAAAAATACAAAAAATTAGTTGGGCATGGTGACATGCACCTGTAATCCCAGCTACTTGGGATGCTGAGGCAGGAGAATCTCATGAACCTAAGAGGTGGAGGTTGCAGTTTGCAGAGATGGTGCCAATACACCACAGCCTCATGACAGAGTGAGACTCTGTCCCTAAAAAAAAAAAAATAAATAAAAAACAGCCAAACATGGTGGTGCATGACTGTAGTCCCAGCTGCTCCTCTGGAGGCTAAGGTGGGAGGATCACCTGAACACTGGAGATGGAGGTTACACTGAGCCCGGATTGCACCACTGCACTCCAGCCTGGGTGACACAGTGAGACTCTGTCCCCACAAAAAATAAAAAATCTGTCTTTATCTACAAGAGATACCTGCTGCCAAACTCATGAAGAGAAAATAATGCAACCGACTGTGTACTCTCAGAAACTTGAGAAAAGTGAGCAGGATCTCAGCCAGTGTTACCCTTGTACTCCAAAGCCCTGCAGTACCATCTGTGACATTTCTTTCTATTCACTCAAAAAAAGAAGAGATGGTTTTTTTCTTTTTTTACAAATTACTTTATACCATTCAAATCAACACATCAAGTGGTGCATTTAGAGGTGTTGTTCGAGGTCCAGAGGCCACGTGACTAGAGGAGGGGGCTGAAGTCCGAGAGGACACTCAGGTAAAGGTTGAGTGTCGGTTGAGACAGCAGGTCAGCCAAGTGAAGGAGTTGACTGAAGGACTAGAGAAGACCTAGGTGAAGGAGGTGGCTGAGGGCTAAGAGATCATGAGTAGATTATTTAAATACTAGAGGAGACTCATTTGAAGGTGTTATCTAAGAGAAGCCACTAAGGTAGAGAAGGTGGCTGAGGTTCCAGAGACCACTCATGTGAAGGTGGTAGCTGAGGTCCCAGAGGCCACCAAGGTAGAGAAGGTGGCTGAGGTTCCAGAGGCCACTAACTGGAGAAGTAGGCTGAGGTCCCAGAGGCCACACTGCTGGAGGAAGAAGATGATGTCTCCCAGGACAGACAGCTGGACCAGGTGGATAAGGTCCCTCAGGACAGACACCCGGATGAGGTGAATGGGATGCCCCAGGACAGACAGGTGGATGAGGTGGATGGGGTCCCCCAGGACAGATACCTGGATGAGGTGGTTGAGGCAACTCAGGACAGACAGCTGGATGAGGTGGATAAAGTCCCATAGGAGATGCAGCTGGAGGAGGTGGTGGAGGTCCTACAAAACAAACAGCTGAAAGACATGAAGGAGGTCCCAGAGGACACTCGATTGCTGGAGGGACTGCAGTTTCAGAAGATCACCAGCTGGATAAGATGGTAGAGGTACCAGAGAGCACTTGACTGGAGAAGGTGACCGTGGTCTCAGAGAATCTTCACTTGGAGAAGATGGTTGAGGTGGCACAGGACACTTGAGTGAAGTAGGTGGTTGAAGTCCCAGAGGACATGCAAGTGAAATAGGAGGTTGAGGTGCCAGAAAACACTCAAGTGGTGGAGTTGCCTGTGGTCTCAGAAAATCATTAGCTGAAGAAAGTGGTACAGCTAACAGATTAAACTCGGGTGGAGGTGTGTGTGGGCTCAGAAAATCTTCAGCTGGAGGTGGTGGTAGAGATATCAGAGAACACTCAAGTGGAGGTGTGTGAGGTCTTAGAACATCTTCAGCTGGAGTCAGTGCTGGAGGTACTAGTGTACACTCAGGCGCAGGTGTCTGTGGTCTCAGAAAATCAAGAAGATGAAGAGATACCAGAAGACCCTCTATTGAAATAGGTAGTTGAGGTTCCAGGGGACACTCAAAAGGTGGAGCTGCCTGTAATCTCAAAAAATTATCAGTTGGAGAAAGTGGTTGAGATCCCAGAGGACACTGGATAGAAGGTGTGTGCGGTCTCAGAAAATCATCAGCTGGAGATGATAGTAGAGGTTCCAGAAGACACTGGGGTGGTGGTGTCTGTGGTCTCCAAAGATCGTCATCTGGAGAAGGTGGTAGAGGTATCAGAAGACACTCGGGTGGAGTTGTGCAATGACTCAGAAAATCATTGGCTAAAGGTGGCAGAGGTAACAGAAGACACTCATGTGCAGGTGTCTGTGGTCTCCAAAGATCATCATCTGGAGAAGGTGGTAGAGGTATCAGAAGACACTCGAGTGGAGTTGTGCAAGGACTCAGAAAATCATTGGCTAAAGGTGGCAGAGGTAACAGAAGACACTCAGGTGCAGGTGTCTGTGGTCTCGAAAACTCATCATCTGGAGAAGGTGGTAGAAGTACCAGAAGACACTCAGGTGGAGTTGTGTCTGGGCTCAGAAAATCATTGGCTGAGGAGGGTGGTGGAGGTGCCAGAACACATTCAAGTGTAGGTGTCTGTGGTCCCCCAAAATCATCAGCTGGAGAAGGTGGCTGAGGGCCTAGTGGACACTGGAGTCGAGGAGCTGTCAGAGGTCCCAGAACACCTTAAGCTGATGGGAATGGTTGCGCTCCCAGGTGACACCAAGATGGAGATGGCCAGCAACCCATCAGTGGTCTTGAATGGTCAGCCATGATGTAGGGTGAGTAGGGCAATCCTGAGCAATGATGATGCTGTGCTGCAGCCATATAGACCTGCAGGCAGAAGGAGGAAATGTTTTGAAATATATTAATTTGACAGACAGAACCACCACCACCAACACAGGCTGCACCTTATGCTGCTGCTGATAGTTTTTTGCACCTTTCCATCCTCCAGGTTTCAAAATAGCATCAGTGTCATGAAGTCACCCTTCCTCTAAGTACCGCCAGCAGCCAGGGAATGAAGAAAAGTCATTGGGACAAACTGTTTTCTCCACATGACACTGTGTCTTTCTGCCAGGCAGGTTGGGGGCCTGCCCCAGGGAAGACAGAGTCATAACGCAGTAAGGAAGAAGCATATTTGAGACACAGGAGTGTCTGTGTCTATCCTCATTCCTCCCTCACCGCCATCACCAGAGCATGCTCCTTGCATCTGACAAACAGCGAATAAGAGAGGCATGAAAAGCCCATTGTCCACACAGGTGTTGCAGCTTCTTTTTGGAGAATGTTCTCCCAGCTTTTTGTGTTCTATCTTCGATTCTCAGAACTCTACAAGTCAGTGTGACCACCCTGCTCCAAATCTAAGAAAACAGAGGCTCCCCAAGGAAGGAGAGCATGTGCCCAGGGTCACACAGCTTGCAGGAGGCAGAGTGGAAGTTGATTCCAGCTCTGCCTGCAGGACCCTCTCATTTCCCTTCTGCTTCCCTTCTTGACAGAGGGTCTTCTTCACTCTGGGCATGCCCCCTGTGAGCACAAATGGCTCTGGGGAAGTGTGGATTCCTGAAGACACGCAGGGGAACTGGGAAAGGGTTTTCTGACAGAACAATCTGACATACAGAAGTCAGTTAGGCATGGCTAGAATATTTCCTTTAACTCCCAGGTAATACAAATTTTAAGTGCATTATGACAAAAATAATACTTTTGCCCATGGAAAAATGAGATGGGAATTCTGAAAAAAGTGAGTTTTAGAAAAGTGTTTGATTTCAAGTATACAATTCCCATCATGTGCAATCATGGGACTTGACAGCTGTTGAAGGTATAGAGGCCACGTGAGAACAAGCATAGCTGAGCATCATTTAAGGACTTTGTTGGGAATTGTTGCTGTGGGTAATAGGTTACATTCACTTTCACTAATTCACAGTCGAGGCATATTTTCTATTACAAATGTGGAAACCCTGACACTTAGAATATTAGATCAGGGGCACCACCAAACGGGGGTGAAAGCATTTTGGCACAACACAGTTACCAACAGGAATGGGACTGTGATGAACTATGGAATTGACCTTGTCAAAGAGCATTCAAAATTGCACAAAGCACATATTAATGTTGGATTAATGAGTTTTCACTTTCATCAATTCTGGGAATACAGCAGATATTTCAACTGTTAATTACCTACTTTATAGAAGAAAACAAACAAAATCACAGCAAAATAAAAGAAAACCCCACATATTTCAGGAATAGACCGCACAGTATCTTGAGTAAAAGCGATCAGTCAGAGTTCACTGGACCATGAGACCTACAGCAGTGGAGGTCAGTCCACTCAAAATGACCAGCTGGAGAAGCTAGTCCCAGAAAGCTTGTGGGGAAGATTTTGCTTCTGAAAAAATCCAGACAGAAAAGGTATCACAGAACCCACAGAGCAGATGCCAGGCCAGGAGAGGGAGATGGAGGAAAATACTACAGTGTCCTGACACAGGCAGAGTGAAAATGACCCCAGCATTTACCTTTGTCTTCTCTGTGTTTTCAGTTGGGACACACCTGCTGTTTCTCACAGGAACTGAATGAGATCCTGAATCTGCTAAGGGCCAGAGAAGGGAAGGGGCTAAATCTGGCTTGCATGTTCTGTGCAGAATACGAAACCCTCCACGCCCTCCGCTGCCACCTCACACTCTTTGCCACACTCAGGTCCCTTACCAGAGGCACAGGGCTTATTGACCAGATGACTCAGGGGGCCCTGGAGCCCTCTGGGCCTCAGCCTTGAGGAAGAAATCTCAGAGACTTGGTCCAGGGGTTTTCTTAACTCTCAACAGGCTGTGGACAGGTCGGGTGCTAACCAGCTGGAAATGAGCTTTAAATCATGCTCATTTAAACATGTTCCCAGTACATATCAAAGGAAATCACCCATCATGTGAGCACAGACTCAAAATTAAAATAGAAACAGCTATGGATGGAAAGAACATCTATAGGCCCAGGACAGGAGCTTCACTGCTCCTTTTCTTCAAGCTATAGGGGCATTTAAAATTCTGTGGAATCACAATGAATCTAACTTCCATATCTCACCAGGCATTGTCAATATTTATGAACAGAAATGAACATCAAGAGAGTAACAGTCATGAGAAAAGGTAAGAGCTACCTAAATTAAGTGGAGGCGAGATGTGGTGGCTCACGCATGTAATCCCAGCACTTTGGAAGGCTGCGGCAGGCAGATCACTTGAGGTCAAGAGTTGACAAGCCTGGCCAGCATGGTGAAACTCTGTCTCTACTAAAAATACAAAAAGAAAAATATTGCCAGGCATGGTGGCAGGCACATGTACTCCTGGCTACTTGGGAGGCTGAGGCAGGAGAATTGCTTGAACTCGGGAGGTGGAGGTTGCCGTGAGCAAAAATCATGCGATTGCACTTCAGCCTGGGTGAAAGAGCAAGGTTTTCTTTTCTTTTTTTTTTTTTTTTTTGAGATGGAGTTTCGCTCTTGTTACCCAGGCTGGAGTGCAGTGGCATGATCTTGGCTCACCACAACCTCCGCCCCCTGGGTTCAGGCAATTCTCCTGCCTCAGCCTCCTGAGTAGCTGGGATTACAGGCACGTGCCACCATGCCCAGCTAATATTTTTTTGTATTTTTAGTAGAGATGGTGTTTCACCATGTTGACCAGGATGGTCTCGATCTCATGACCTCGTGATCCACCCTCCTGGCATCCCAAAGTGCTGGGATTACAGGCGTGAGCCACCGCGCCCAGCCCAAGCAAGGTTTTCAAAAAGAAAAGAAAAAAGAAAAAGAAAAAAGAAAAGAAAAGAAAGAAAGAAAAAGAAGGAGAGAAAGAAAGAAAAGAAAAGAAAGAAATCAACTGGAAAGTTTTAGGGTCACACTTCAAATGTTAGAGGAGTAATATTACATAGAAATTTAGCTTACTAAAGGAGTTATATAATTCACAATAAAAAATTTAAACAAGCAAAAAGAATAAAGGAAGTTCCAAAGAGTGCAAACAAATGCTTCCTTTCTTAAAGCAGATCTCATGGTACTGATTTATTGATCCATGAAGACATTGCCTAAAAATCTCTGCTCTCATCAGCACTTTCAGCTCCAATTCTAAAATGCTATTGTTGTTACTTTTCTCAAATGAAAGAAAAGTAAAGCCTTCACATTGGCTCAAGGTGGGAAGCGGAGCCCATTTGCCTTGCAGACTCATCTTCACAGTTAAAAGTAACCAAGATGTCAGGATGAGGCAATGTCCACAGTCAGTGCAGGGGCCTGAACTGCACCAATCACAGGGGACCAGCCAAGAGCCATTCACCTAGGGCACCTGAGAAAAATGGAGTCCTGCCATCCAATGGGATAACTGTTCTCTTCATAAGTGCTTGGAACTGTTTCCAGGAAACATGTCAATTACCCCACCTGAGCCCTCACCCCCAAAAGGAGAAGCAGAGTGTGTGGACTGTGCAGCAGAAATTAAGCGGCTGCCTTCACAGGAGCTCCTACCTCTCTAGAAAGGGTTCTCTAGGCCCAGGCATTTCTGGGCCGACTCCTCACTCACATGTCCCTGGCACTCTCTGCTTTTTCCTCATTTCCCATCTAGAAGACAGAGAAAGAATTGACTTGAAGAAGAATTAAAACACCACATTCTTTACTAGACACTCAAAGCTTCATCTTAAAAAAAAAATCCTTGCCGGGCGGTGGCTTACGCCTGTAATCCCAGCACTTTGGGAGGCCGAGGCGGGTGGATCACAAGGTCAAGAGATCGAGACCATCCTGGTCAACATGGTGAAACCCCGTCTCTACTAAAAACACAAAAAATTAGCTGGGCATGGTGGTGCATGCCTGTAATCCCAGCTACTCAGGAGGCTGAGGCAGGAGAATTGCCTGAACCCAGGAGGTGGAGATTGCAGTGAGCCGAGATCGTGCCACTGCACTCCAGCCTGGGTAACAAGAGCGAAACTCCATCTCAAAAAAAAAAATCCTTAAAAATGGCCATAGCAACTGGGTGAGGTGGCTCATGCCTGCAATCCCAGCACTTTGGGAGGCTGAGGGGGTTGGATCACCTGATTTCAGGAGTTCGAGAGCAGCCTGACCAACATGGAGAAACTCTGTCTCTACTAAAAATACAAAATTAGTCAGGCATAGTGGTACATGCTTTTAACTCCATCTACTCAGGAGCCTGATGTAGAGAATTGCTTGAACCCAGGAGGTGGAGGTTGCAGTGAGCTGAGATTGCACTATTGCACTCCTTCTGAGCGACAGAGCCAGACCCCTGCTCAAAAAGAAAAAATAATTCATCACAGTGACCTACCTGTGCTGCTTGTAGGCAGCCTTCCTCTCTGCCATCTCCCTATCCAAGGCTTGAGCACAGCTGTGGGGAAAAAACACATCCATGTCCTGACCTGGCTGACTATGCCCAAAATCAAGGAAAACAAACAAACAAAACTTACCCAGTTGTCAAGAGCCTTTCTTGCAGAAGGGGTCATCTGAAAAAGCCACCACGCCCAGCCTGAAAGAACATCTTTCAAGTTCTTTGTAGAATTTGATTTTTCTGATTTTAACTCCTAAGTAAGATTTTAACTCCCAGGCAATACAAATTACCTGGGAGTTAAAATCAGAAGTGGTACATTAAAAAAATTCCCTCCCCAGGCATAGTGGCTCACATTTGTAACCCCAGGACTTTGAGAGGCCGAGGCAGGTGGATCACTTGAGATCGGGAGTTTGAGACCTGCCTGGCAAGCATGGTGAAACCCCATCTCTACTAAAAATACAAAAATTGGCTGGGTGTGGTGGCGACCGCCCGTTGTTTCAGCTGCTGGTGGGGGGGGGTTGGGGGGTGGGTGCTGAAGCAGGAGAATCACTTAAACCCAGGAGGTAGAGTTTGCAGTAAGCCATGATCACACCATTATACTCCAGTGTGGGTGACACAGCCAGAGTCTGTCAAAAAAAAAAAATTATAAAGAAAGAAAACTTCCCCTAATTTATATGAACAATTCTCTCTTCAGGACTAAGTGGGGTAGAGACTGTTAAATGTGGCAGAGCGTGGTGGCTCACACCTGTAATCCCAGCACTTTGGGAGGCCGAGGTGGGTGGATCACCTGAGTTCAGAGTTCGAGATCAGCCTGGCAAAAATGGTGAAATCCCATCTCTACCCCAAATACAAAAATTAGCCAGGCATGGTGGTGCATGCCTGTAATTCCAGCTACTTAGGAGCCTGGGGCAGGAGACTCACTGGAACATGGGAGGCAGAGGTTGCAGTGAGCTGAGATTGTGCCACTGCATTCCAGCCTGGGCAGGAGACTGAGGAGAGACTGTTAAATGTGCCTAGATATCTTCATAAGTCATCTATTTTCTGTTTTCTTCATATCTTGAAAGGCAGGTGCTCAATAAACACTTGAGGAATCAATGCATGTGGGCTCCACAGTCACGCTGTTTAGATGCTATTCGGCCTCCACTACTTATAAGCTGAGTGATCTGGGCAAGGTAATTCACCTCTTTATGTCTCCGTTTCCATCACTATAAAATATAGGTAATAAGAATCCCTAGCTCCTTAGATTGTTGCCAGAAGTGAATGATTTGGCACACAGTAGGGGCTTTTTAAACATTAGCTGTGATGATCTCCTTCCAAATCTTCCTTTTCAGAGCCACAGATGAAGCCGCAGTGCCGCCTGGTGACCCTAGAGTGTAAGTACACATGATCGCCAATATGCTCTCTCTCCACTACAGGTCCCAGACTGGCTGGTTACCACTTGGAAGTTTCTGCTGCATCTGCCTTCTCAGTGCTTAAGTAAAGACTTTTGTATTTTCTTCCTTGCATCCCTGCAGATGGGGTTCAGGTTGCCCAGCACAGCTGGGTGATCCACACAGGGCAGTGACCGCCTGTACCAGCCCTGTGAAGTAGCTGGAGAATGTTCCTTCTCAAGCTCTGGGCAGATGCCAGGGCTGGGGTGACCCATGCCCTGAAGTTTCTTGCTTTGGAGGGTCACATTTTCTGTTGGCAAGGAAGGCAAAGCTCACAGGAAGGCAGAGACCCGGGACCTCTCTGTGCCATGGACCCAAACAATAAAGACCTGAACACTCTATGCTAAAAGCCCAAGGCTCAGGTGCTCCCCAGGACCTTATGGCCTCTGCTGAGGGAGGATGAATACTATGTTCTCCCAGAGCTTTGGGAGCTGGTAGCAAGCAGCCTCCCCAGCACAAAATCTCTTGGAAACCTCAAACTGTGTCTAAAACATTCATGTACATTTTGCATCCTATTTCCCATATGTAAGCATGTTTTAGAAAAAACCCTCAATTTCCTAAATATGCAAGAGAAATGGGCATTGTAGGACAATGTGGCTTTTTAAAGCATGTTGTTATTAGGCCGGGGATGGTGGCTTATGCCTGTAATCCCAGCACTTTGGGAGGGTGAGCTGGGTGCATCACCTGAGGTCAGGAGTTCGAGACCAGCCTGACCAACAAGAATAAACCCCACGTCTACTAAAAATACAAAATTAGCCAGGTGTGGTGGCGCATCCCTGTAATCCCAGCTACTTGAGAGACTGAGGCAGGAGAATCACTTAAACCTGGAAGGCAGATGTTGTGGTGAGCCAAGATTGCCCCATTGCACTTCAACCTGGGAAACAAGAGCAAAACTGTCTCAAATATATATATAATATATATATTTAAATAACCATATATAATATATATGGTTATATAAAAATCTTCCCCACCCCCTTTCTGAATTCCAAGAATGACAAATACTTGTTCAACAAATATTATTAAATGCCTACTATGGGCCAGGTGCAGTGGCTCACATTTGTAATCCTAACAGTTTGGGAGACCAAGCCAGGTAAATCACTTGAGGCAAGAGTTTGAGATCAGCCTGGTGAACATGGTGAAACGCCATCAGTACTAAAAGTACAAATATTAGCCGGGTGTGGTAGTGCATGCCTGTAATCCCAGCTACTAGGGAGGCTGAGGCAGGAGCCACTGCATGCACTCCAGCCTGGGCAACAAAGCAAGACTCCATCTGTAAATTAATTAATTAAAATAAATAAATAAATGCCTACTATATGCCAGCCATGATTCATGGTCTTGGGCTATAGCAGAGAACAAACTGACAGGGTTCCTCTCTTCTGTAACTTACACTCTTATGCGATAATGATCAGGGTTAACATTAACTAAGCTGTTACTACATGTTAGTCATGGTGCAAAGTCATTCCCACACATTACACTTAAACCTGCTAGCAATCTTACAAAAGGACATAGTTATTTTTCCCTGAAAAACAGTATTGGACAGGCATGGTGGCTCACGCTTGTAATCCCGGCATTTTGGGGGGCTGAGGCAGGTGGATCACAATGTCAGGAGTTGGAGACCAGCCTGGCCAACATGGTGAAACCCCATCTCTACTAAAAATACAAAAATTAATTGGGCATAGTAACAGGGGCCTGTAATCCCAGGACTCCAGTGGCTGAGGCAGGAGAATCACTTGAACCCAGGAGGAGGAGGTTGCAGTGAACCAAGATCACGCCATTGCACTCCAGCCTAGGTGACAAGAGCAAAACTCTTCTCAAAACAAATAAACAAAAACAAACAAACAACAACAAAAAACTAAGTCTCAAAATGATGAAGAACTTTGTCCAATGTGACACAGCTAGTAAATGTTGAGACCTCGCAGCCAGTCAAAGCCTATCTCATTCTAAATGCCATGCTATGTGTTCTCTAGCCCATAGAGAATAATTTTAACACAGTCGATGACATTTCTACACAACAATATTCTTGTCTCAAGTCCAAGAGTGCCTCCTATACCACCTACAATACTGGCTTTCCAGTCATTAAAGATACCATTCTAATGTGTAATCAGGTGGCAAATGGAGATATGACCAAAGTCGTCATGTGTGTACACCCATAACCCTGTACACACTCGTCCTGTATTTGATTAAATTCAAGTCTTCATTTTGATTACTGAGCAAAACTGAGCTTTAAAATGGTTAAAGGTTTTTTGTTTATTTTTGAGACTGAGTCTCTTTCTGTTGCCCAGGTTGGAGTACAGTGGCATGATCTTGGCTCACTGCAATCTCTGCCTCCCAGATTCAAGTGATCCTCATGCCTCAGCCTTCCTAGTAGCTGGGATTACAGGCATGCACCATCATATCTGGCTAATTTTTGTATTTTTAGTAGAGGTGGGTTTTTGCCATGTTGGCCAGGCTAGTCTCGAACTCCTGACCTAAGGTGATCCATCTGCCTCAGTCTCCCAAAGTGCTGGTGCTACAGGCATGAGCCACTGTGCCTGGCCTAAAGGGTTATGGTTTTTATATCCATATCCATGTAACTTTCTGTATTGCTTTTGAAGAATCTGGTTAAATGAATATTCTTTATTTATTTTTGAGTCTGAGTCTTGCTCTGTCACCCAGGCTGGAGTGCAGTGGCACAATCTTGGCTCACTAAAACCTCCACCCCCTGGGTTCAAGTGATTCTCCTGCCTCAGCCTCCTGAGTAGCTGGGACTACAGGCACTTGTCACCACACCCAGCTATTTTTTTTGTATTTTTAGTAGAGACGGGGTTTCACCATGTTAGCCAAAATGGTCTAGATCTCCTGACCTCATGATCTGCCCACCTTGTTCTCCTAAAGTGCTGGGATTACAGGCATCAGCCATCATGCCCGGTCTGCATATTCTTTTAAAAGTGACCTGTGATTCTCTTCTGATCAAGTGTTTTCAAACTTGGTATCTTTGATGGGTTTTGCCAGCATCAAAATCCTAAATCAAGTATTTTTGGTTTAAAATTAACTTTGGGATTTTTCAGCTGTGTCCCTTGGGAGTCTAAAGAATGTATCTCTGATCTTGTAGAGATATTAAATGATTAGATTTATTTGGCA
Source organism: Aotus nancymaae (assembly GCF_030222135.1). Taxonomy (NCBI): domain Eukaryota; kingdom Metazoa; phylum Chordata; class Mammalia; order Primates; family Aotidae; genus Aotus; species Aotus nancymaae. The sequence goes on along the minus strand of NW_026988431.1, from coordinate 52,800,694 downwards.
GGTTGTATGGGTGGACATTGTCAAATGTGGTGACAGTAGATCTCATCTCAGTTATATTTATGGGTATATTGTGGATATACATGTTCCAGAAGTTATATACATTTATACAATTTTAATATGTTATGATTTGTAATTTTGATCATTATGCTAAATATTTGCTAAAGTCATATGTGTATAAGCATGTTATTAATGGCTTGGCATGGTCGCTCATGCCTATAATCCCAGCACTTTGGGAGACTGAGGCAGGTGGATTAACTGAGGTCAAGGAGTTTGAGACCCACCTGAGCAATATGATGAAAACACATTTCTACTACATTTTTTTTTTTTTTAATCAGGGTCTCACTGTCATCCAGGTAGGAGTGCAGTGGGGCAATGCGGGCTCATTGCAGCCTCAACCCACACCCCCATCCCAAGACCCCTGGGCTCAATCAGTCCTGCCACCTCAGCCTCCCAAGTAGCTTGAACAACAGGCATGCACCATCACACCCGGCTAATTTTGTAGATTTTTTTCAGAGACCAGAGCTCCGTATGTTGCTCAGGCTGGTCTCGACCTGCTGGTCTCAAGCAATCCTCCTGCCTCAGCCTGTCAAAATGTTGTGAGCCACCCCGCTTGGGCAGAGTGAGGATGTTTTTGAGGACTGTGGTAAACAGCCTCCTCATATTTACGTCCTGTATAATCCTCTTCCTTTGAGCATGGGCTGGACCTAGGGACTATAGGGACTCTTTTCTTTCTCTCTCTTTTTTTTTTTGAGATGGAGTTTTGCCGTCTAGGCCAGGCTGAAGTGCAATGGTGTGATTTTGGCTCACTTCAACCTCCACCTCCTGAGTTTAAGTGATTCTCCTGCCTCAGCTTCCCAAGTAGCTGGTATTACAGGCGTGTTCCACTACATCCAGCTAATTTTTGTATTTTTAGTTGAGACGGTGTTTCACCATATTGGTCAGGCTGGTCTTGAACTCCTGACCTCAGGTGATCTACCCACCTCAGCCTCCTAAAATTCTGGGATTACAGGCTTCAGCCATCATGCCTTGCTGGACCTAGGTGCTATTTTCTAAGTAGCAATAGAATACCTAAAAGTGATGGGATGTCACTTCTGGTATTAGCTTACAAAAAAGGACTGTGATCTCTCTCTCATTTTCTTTTTCTTTCTCTTTCTCTTTCTCCTCCCTAACCCTGGGGCAAGCCACCTGCTTCTTATGAAGAGGTACAAGTCCAGGAACTGAGGTCTCCAGCCAACAGACAGAGAGGACCTGAGGCCTGCCAGCAGCTGTGGAAGTGAGTTTGAAAGAGGATTGTGAAGCCTTGAGAGAGCTGCAGCCCTGGCTGACAGCTTGATTGTATCCTAATGAGAGCCTGAGCCAGAGGACACAGCTAACCTTACCCAGATTCCTAGCCCATTGAAACTGTGAGGGAAAAAAAAGTGTATTGTTTATTAAGCTTCTAAGTTTGGGGAGACTTTTACCCAACAATAGGTAATGAACACAAGGATATTGCTTATTACTCAAAATCTCTATGTAAAGCCCCTGAAAAATTGAAAGTTGCGCCGGGCGTGGTGGCTCACGCCTGTAATCCCAGCACTTTGGGAGGCCGAGGCGGGCAGATCACGAGGTCAAGAGATGGTCCAACATGGTGAAACCCCGTCTCTACTAAAAAATACAAAAATTAGCTATGGTGGTGCTCGCCTGTAGTCCCAGCTACTAGGGCGACTGAGGCAGGATAATTGCTTGAACCCGGGAGGCGGAGGTTGCAGTGAGCCAAGATCTCACCACTGCACTCCAGCCTGGCGACAGAGCGACTCTGACTTAAAAAAAAAAAAAAAAAAAAAGTTGCAACAAAGGAAACACTGAGAGTCTCCAAGAACACTGTGTTTCTTCTTAGAGACAGTGAGAAAAGCACAGACATGTGCTTTCCTTTTAGTTTTGGCCACCAGGAAGCTCAGAGCCAATGTATGACCCAATTTTAATAACTGTGTAAGCCCCTATGACTGGTTTATCTGTGTTCTTATTCCTGGCCTTTCATTTTATTCTGACTTTTTTTTTTCTTTCTCTTTTTTTTTTTGAAAAAAGACAGTTTCACTCTTGTTGCCCAGGCTGGAGTGCAGTGGCGCAGCTCACCGCAAACTCAGCCTCCCAGGTTCAAGGGATTCTCCTGCCTCAGTCTCAAGAGTAGTAGCTGCGATGACAGTCATGCATCACCATGCCCGGCTAATTTTGTATTTTTAGTAGAGACAGGGTTTCTCCATGTTGATCAGACTGGTCTTGAACTCCCGACCTCAGGTAATCCGCCTGTCTCGGCCTCCCAACGTGCTGGGATTTCAGGTGTGAGCCATCACGCCTGGGCCTGACTTTTCCTTTGCTTCGTACTGATTTTATTAGCTCATCTATGTTTTTCTGTATGATATGGATTACGGTAAGGCACCTCAAATTCAGCTTACAGAGAAGCAAGGCGTTCATAAATTTTTTTTTTAAAATTCCACCAAACATTTAAAGAACTAGTACCAATCCTACTAATTTTTTTTTTTTTTTTTTTTTTTTTTTAAGACTCTTACTCTATGGCCCAGGATGGAGTGCAGTGGTGCTATTTTGGCTCACTGCAACCTCCACCTCCTGGGTTCAAATGATTCTCGTGCCTCAGCCTCCCAAGTAGCTGGGATTACAGGCACACACCACCATGCCTAGCTAATTATTTTATTTTATTTTTTTTAGTAGAGGTGGGGGTTTCACCATGTAGGCCAGGCTAGTTAGTCTCTAACTCCTGACCTCAAGTGATCCACCTGCCTCAGCCTCCCAAAGTGTTGGGATTGTAGGCGTAAGCCACTGCGCCTGGCTCATAAGTCATTTTTGAAAAATAGTTTTTTAATTTAAAACATAGTTTTTTAAAAAAAAAAAAGTTTTGCACAGGTTGAACACAAAGTGCCTGGAGGTGGTGATGGGAAGATCAGGTCATAGGAGAGTGGCTCAGAAGCCTCAAGCTCTGGACAGGAGTGATTTGGATTGTGTCAGAAATATCAAGTGATGATAACGAAAAAGGGAAAAAGGATGGTTGCCATCCCTGAGGGAGGGGCTGAGGGTTCACCCAGCCACCCACAGTGGGATCCTTGCTAAGTGATCCTGGCAACTGCTCCCCTAAGTCCCTCCCACCTAGTCCTGCCCCTCCCCTAGGCCCCTCCCCCACCATGGGCCCCGCCCTTCACGCGCCCCGCGACGCCCCGCCTCAGTCACCGCCAGCCAATTTGGCTTCCTGGAGGGTTGCGCGCACAGCCCCGTCCATTCGTGCCCCTGCAGCCTTGCGCGCTCTGCCCGCCTCATTTCAGGGCAGTTGGGCTGCGCCTGTGGGGGTGGGGTCCGGAGCAAGCGATGGAGCCAATGAGGCGCGGCGGCTGCGTCGGGCTGACTGACAGCAGCCGCTGAGGTGGAGGCGGAAGGAGGCGGTGGCGCAGAGGGGTAAGATGGCGGCCCTCGACCTCATGAGAGTGTCGGTGCTGTAGTAGGAGCTGGTGGCCCGATAGACTGTGCGCGGCCGGGATCCTGCTCTCCGTCTATGCCTACCACGTGGAGCGGGAGTAGGAGCGGGACCCCGAGCACCCGGCCCTCTGCGACCTGGGGCCCTGGGTGAGGTACTTCACCGTCCTTGCCTCCAGGTAGCCCTTGGGGAGTGGGCCGGGAGCGGCCGCGCAGGGCAATGGTGGAGGAGCTCGCGGCGGGAGCTCAGGCCTGGGCCACCAGGGACCTGGCCACGGGGAACGGAGAGGGCGGGCTGGGGCGGGCGGGGGAGTGGCAGCTGGGCGCTCCTGCCCCAGGGGCGGCCCGAGCCCAGGCCGCGGAGCGGAGGTGGCGGGGCCGCGAGGCCGCCGGAGAGGGATGGGGTGACAGAGTGCAGCCCGGAGTCCTGGGCGGTCGGGGTGCGGTCGGGCGAGCGGGGGCGGCCCTGGGCTGGAGCGCGAGGGTCTCAGGAGGATGGGTCCCGGCCACCATGACAGGTTTTCAGGTTCTCGGGAGGCGGGCCGGGGTGTGGGACCCTGTCCGCCGCACCCGCGAGGCCAGCGGCCACCTCTTGTCCCTCCATCGCTGCAGGCGAAGCTTTGGGGCCTGCGCAGACTCAGGGAGGTTGCGTTTCCCAGTGTCTTTCTGGTCAGGCCACTTTGTACTCCAACGCTAGTGAGAATTTGCAGACTTACTGGGACGGTGACATTTATGGGCAAACACGAGTTTTGAAGAAGATACCGGCACTTAACATATCTGATTTCTTGGATTTCCCCTCGTATATTTCAGTGTGGTAAGAGGGGGAAATGGTCTGAGTTTGAGTCTGAATTTAAGTTTCATTGGAGTAAAGGACAAGCATGTTATGTGTATGGTGGTGTTTTAGGTACTGGGATGACTTTTAAAAGTCGTTGCTTATTAGTAAATAGGATACCCACAACAGATTAAAAACACACGCTTTGCTAAACTTCGATTGGTTTGTGTTACTGATCATTTTAGTTTTTTTTTAATGTTGTAATTGGTTTGTCTGTTACATTTTATTTTAACGCGTTAAATTTTCCTAGGCAAGTTACTTTGAAAAAGGGAGTAATTTACATTTTAAAGGTTGCTCCCCCTTTTTTTTATGGGAGGGTATTACAAACAACAATTTGAAGGCGTGATTTCAGAATTGATAGTTTACGATTTTAATAGAGACTATGTCTAATATTTAGATGTTCGTTAACATGTTTGTTAACAGTCACATTTGAGCAATTTCTTCCCCTCCTGTTGATTGGTAAATTGGTATGTAGACAGAAATGTATAACTCACTAGTTTATTTTGACTCACATATTGTTGATTACATGAACAAGGTAGCACTGGAGTTTGTCTTGTTATTGGTTACAAACTTCAGGGTGCAGATCTTTCCACTTAGCCTTCTAATGGACCAGATACTCTATCTCATTTGCTCTTAAACCAAAATCCTGTAGCTTTTTACAGGGGGAATAATTATCACATGGCCAAATGAAACATTTTGAAAATGCATTTAAAATGTAGGTATTAGTTTTCAGGGGAAAATACATAGATGTGACAAAAAGCTCACAATTGTTGTTGGTGTTTATTCCGAACCAAGGTAATAGGCTGATTAGACCCTCAGATACCCTTTGAGAACCATTGTCTTTTAAGCAAAATGTTTATGTTATTTCCACTTTGGGAAAGGACTTTTAAACTCATAAATACCTTCCACCTGAAGTTAGTTGATTGAATAAATATGTAAGGAAAACATTATGCAGCAGCACATATCAAGTATTTAAGAAACGAGAACTAAAAATAATTTTTGATCCTAGGTTAATATGGAATTTAAGCAGAATTATTACCAATTTTAGATTTATTTTTGAAACAAGTAGTCTAAAATAAATGGACCTTTTAACATAGTGACATGGAAGGAGTATATTGTATATTTAAGTTCTTAAAATTGACTTTTTTTAAAAAAGAGTTTTGAACCATTTAATAAGCATACACTCTAAATATTTTCATAGTTAGATGTCCTGCAAGAGCTGTGTGTGCATCATAAAACATCAAGAAGTATATTAAAAGTATATATAAGTACATGTAAGATTAAAGGTAACTGGATTTCTTTATAGTTTAAATTTGAATTTAATATGTTGTGACTGAAAGGGCCGGGCACAGTGGCTGATGCCTGTAATCCCAGCACTTTGGGAGGCCGAGGCGGGTGGATCACGAGGTCAAGAGATCGAGACCACCCTAGTCAACATGGTGAAACCCCGTCTCTACTAAAAATACAAAAAATTATCTGGGCATGGTGGTACGTGCCTGTAATCCCAGCTACTCAGGAGGCTGAGGCAGGAGAATTGCCTGAACCCAGGAGGCGGAGGTTGCGGTGAGCCGAGATCACGCCATTGCACTCCAGCCTGGGTAATAAGAGCGAAACCATCTCAAAAAAAAAAAAAAAAAAAAAAAGTTGTGACTGAAAGTGTTGTTTCAGTGTGTAACTGTAGACATGAAACAGTTTAATTTAAAAAATAAGATATGCTAATAAGAAGAGTGAATACTTGCTATCTATACAGTGAAATTATTTTAAGAAATTCTGTTTGATCAGGCTGTTTATAAACTCGCAAAAATCAAGTAGTTTATAAACTCATTTAATAAATGAATTTACAGGTCAGCTTATTTTGGAAATAGTTTATAAACAGGCTGATCAAAAATCACATATGTATATATACATATATAATCCATACACACACACACACACACACACACACACACACACACAGAGAGAGAGAGACTAATTTTCTTTTGGAAGTAGGTAGACAAAACATTGAAAGTTTTTATTTTGTCAAACTGAAAGAGACCTTAAATGAAACCTGGTTATTGGACACCTCAAGTTAGTTTCTTTTGAGTAGTGATTGCCATGTAGCAGTACTATTCAAAGATGTGACTCTTAGGAAAAGAAAGTTTGAGCCCAGGCTGGGTGTGGTGGCTCATGCCTGTAATCCCAGCACTTTGGGAGGCTGAGGTAGGTGGATCACCTGAGGTTGGGAGTTCGAGACCAGCTTGACCAACAAACATGGGGAAACCCTGTCTCTACTAAAAATACAAAATTAGGTGGGTGGGTGTGGTGGTGCACGCTTGTAATCCCAGCTACTCGGGAGGCTGAGGCAGGAGAATTGCTTGAACCCGGGAGATGGAGGTTGCAGTGAGCTGACAACAAGAGCGAATTTCTGTCTCAAATAAATAAATAAATAAGAAAGTTTGAAGCCACCTGGCTCACGCCTGTAATCCCAGCACTTTGGGAGGTTGAGGTGGGTGGATCATCTGAGGTCAGGAGTTCAAGACCAGCCTGACCAACATGGAGAAAACCCGTCTGTACTAAAAATACAAAATTAGCTGGGTGTGGTGGTGCATGCCTGTAATCTCAGCCTCTCAGGAAGCTGAGGCAGGAGAATCACTTGAACCTGGGAGACAGAGGTTGTGGTGAGCTGAGATTGCACCACTGCACTCCAGCCTGGGCAACCAGAGCAAAACTCTGTCTCAAAAAAAAAGAGAAAAAATGTTTGAGCCCAGAGAAAAGTTAACAGATGAAAAAGATTCTGAAGAAGGCCCTCTTTCAGGATCCAGTGTTAGCACATGGTTTTGAATTGCTTATACTCAACTTTATTCTCATTTCACAATCCCAGATGTCCTAATCCAAACAGAATAAGGTAGGGATTAAAGAGAGAATCTTGAGGGGCATGTGTTATCTGTGTGTAGAGTCCCCTATTATTTTGGGGCCATAATGATGTAAAGGGCCAGACTTTTAGATTTCTAAAGAAATATTTCAAGGAGGGCGGGGAATAAAAAAAAATTAAAAAAAAAAATTTTCCCAAAATTAGGAGGCTACAATAGAAATGCGGATTTTTTTTTGTTTTGTTTTTTGAGGCAGAGTCTCTCTCTTTCACCAGGCTGGTGTGCAGTGGTGTGATCTCAGCTCACTGCAGGCTCTGCCTCCTGGGTTCAAGTGATTCTCCTGCATCAGTTTCCTGAGTAGCTGGGATTACAGGTACATGCCACCATGCCCAGCTAATTTTTGTATTTTTAGTAGAGATTTTTAGTAGAGACAGGGTTTCACCATGTTGGCCAGGATGGTCTCGATCTTGACCTCGTGAGCCACCATGCTTGGTCTGATCTTTTATTTTTAACAGGTATAGCCAATAAAAGTAAATATCACACCACTGTCTCCTGTCACCATCATTTCATTTAACAAAAGGATATTTTCACTCAAATAATTTGAAAGAATAGAATCTCTCACAATAAATTTTATTTTTTTATTTTTTTGAGATGGAGTCTTGCTCTGTCACCAGGCTGGAGTGTGGTGGCATGATCTTGGCTCACTGCAACCTCCACCTCCTTGCTTCAAGTGATTCTCCTGCCTCAGCCTCCTGAGTAGCTGGGACTACAGGCATGCACCACCATGCCCAGCTAATTTTTGTATTTTTAGTAGAGACGGGGTTTCACCATGTTGGCCAGGATGGTCTTGATCTCTTGACCTCGTGATCTGCCCACCTCAGCCTCCCAAAGTGCTGGGATTACAGGCATGAGCCACTATACCTGGCTAGAATAAAAGATCTTTAAATGGAATCATTTAGTTATATTAAAAAGTTTACTTTCAGACCAGCCTGGCTAACATGGTGAAACCCTGTCTCTACTAAAAACATAAAATTAGCTGGGCATGGTGGCGTGCACCTGTAATCCCAGCTACTCTGAAGGCTGAGGCAAGAGAATCACTTCAACCTGAGATCAATTGAATCAATTGCACTCCAGCTGGGCTACAGGAGTGAAACTGTCTCAAAAAAGTAGTTTATTTTTGTGTCCTTACTTTTCCCCATTTTCCCATAAATCAATGAAAATTCTGCTGCAAACTTATACCGGCCTGCCAGCTAACATTAAGTTAGCCCTCCCTGCCTCCTTGGTTTGGTATACTGAGCTCAAATCTAAGAGATCTGGCAGGGGGGCTTCCAGCTTTCCCAGTTCTTAGACTTGTGGCCTTATCTTCATGATACCTCAATTTCTTATTTTAAATAGGGATTTTTACACCTACTTAGGGCCTGGCTCACACCTGTAATCCCAGCACTTTGGGAGGATGACACCTGGCAGATCTCTTGAGCTCAGGAATTTCAGACCAGCCTGGACAAAGGGCAAAACCCTGTCTCTAAAACAAACACAAAAATTAACCGGGCATGGTGGTACATACCTTTAGTTCCAGCTTCCTGGGAGGCCAAGGTGTGAGGATCACTTGAGCCTGGGAGGCTAAGGTCACTGTGGAATGAGCCATGATGGTGCCTCTGCACTCCAGTCTGGGTGGTAGAGAGAGATCCTGTCTCAAAAAACAAACCAACCAACCTACTTTTCCAGATGAATGTTAGGATGAAAAGTGATTACATAGTGTTGCTGAAATAAAGTCTGTCCTCAGTTATAGCTGTTACCATTGATTGGAGATGTTATTTATTTTTTCAGTGTTTGATAAATGCCTTTAAGTATAATAAGTTTCTTGTATATAGTCATTTATGTGTTTCAACATTGTTTTAATGTATTTTATTGCTGACTTCATGACATAGCATAAAGATGTGTTCATTTAAAACACTTTTTTTTTTTTTTTTTTGAGACGGAGTTTCGCTCTTGTTACCCAGGCTGGAGTGCAATGGCGCGATCTCAGCTCACCGCAACCTCTGTCTCCTGGGTTCAGGCAATTCTCCTGCCTCAGCCTCCTGAGTAGCTGGGATTATAGGCATGAGCCACCATGCCCAGCTAATTTTTGTATTTTTAGTAGAGACGGGGTTTCACTATGTTGACCAGGATGGTCTCGATCTCTTGACCTTGTGATCCACCCATCTCGGCCTCCCAAAGTGCTGGGATTATATGCGTGAGCCACTGCACCCGGCCCATTTAAAACACTTTTAAAGTTGTGCAAGAGAAACTAATTGGAGAATATTCTTTTTTTTTTTTTTTGAGATGGAGTCTTGCTCTGTCATCCAGGCTGGAGTTCAGTGGTGCAATCTTGGCTCACTGGAACCTCTGCCTCCCAGGTTCAAGTGATTCTCTGCCTCAGCCTCCCAAGTAGCTGGGATTACAGGCACCCACCACCATGCCCAGCTAATTTTTGTATTTTTAGTAGAGACTGGGTCTCGCCATGTTGGCCAGGCTGGTCTTGAACTCCTGACCTCAGGTGATCTGCCCACCTCAGCCTTTCAAAGTGCTGAGATTACTGGCATCAGCCACTGCACCCAGCCCTAATATGTAGAATATTGTATGTAGGTATTTTCTATATATTGGGCCCCCTCTAAGAAGGGTTGCTATGTAAGAATAGTAAAAATGATCTGGAGGTTAATAGGCTTGACAAATTTATGCTTCTTAACACTGTAAAAGTAGTCCGGTTTCCTATGGTATATGCATAGGACATATACCGTAGGGGCTTGGTTCCAGGACCCCTATTTCTACCAAAATCCTGGCATACTCAAGTCCCCACTGTGGGCCCTGCAGATCCTGAATGTGTGAAAAGCTGGGCCTCTGTATATGCAGGTCTGCATGTGGTTCAAAAAGATCCACATATAAATGGGCCCATGCAGGTAAAACTGTGTTATTCAAGGGTCCGCTGTATTTGAAAATCAAGTCCACAAAAAAAGTTGCCTTGTTTTACAAAATGTTGGATTACTACCTCTCCCATACCTTAAAAAAAAGTACCATCTATTTACTACCCCGTTGAGATAATAAAACTTTTAGAATAGAACCTAGGGCCAGGTGTGGTCATTCACATCTGTAATCCCAACACTTTGGGAGGCTGAGGTGGGCAGATCACCCGAGGCCAGGAGTTTGAGACCAGCCTGACCAACATGGTGAAACCCCATCTCTACTAAAAACATAAAAAATTACCCAGGTGTGGTGATGTGTGCCTGTAATCCCAGCTACTCCTGAGGCTGAGGCAGGAGAATCACTTGAACCCTGGAAGTGGAGGTTGCAGTGAGCCAAGTTCATGCCACTGCACTCCAGCCTGGGCAATGAGTGAAACTCCATCTCAAAAAAAAAAAAAAAAAAAAAGACCCTAGAAGTATTTATTGCTTCTTGCTTTGTCTGAGGCTCAGAGGTTAAGTGACTTGCCCAAGATAACAGGTCATAGCAAATTGAGACTTGACACCTGGCTTCCAGAGTACTTATTTAGAGTCACCTCTGCACCCCCATTTTAAAAATTAAATCTTATCTAGGTAATGCATTTTCTGCTTCATATTTGAAAGATAACAAGGCATGTATAGTGAAAAGTCTTACCCTTCCCACAATCAAACAGTTCTCCCTGTCAGTAGGCTGCTCTGAAACTTTTCAGAGCCATTTGACACACAAACATCCATATGACCATATTATTCCTCCCTTTTTTTTTTTTTTATTTTAACAGAGAGTGTCATGTGTATGTTCTGGGATAGATAGCCTGCTTTTGGCTTGGCATTTGTTCCATTACTCTTGTACTTTAAATGCTGGTATTTATATTTAATGAAATGTTAATAACTGCTAGGATGTAAAAAAGAATTTGTTCTAGTAGTTTTGACTAACCAAGATGAATTTAAGAAATAAAATTCTTAACATTGTCATTGTTTCTTGGTATGGAAATTTTTGAAGCAGGTTGAACTGCAAACAGTCCAAGAGGAACAGAGAACTATCACAAAGAAGTGAATCTGGACTGTAGTAGAGATAAATGTTAATACTTACAGATAATACTTACTATGTGCTAGGCAGTGGTCTAAATGCTTTACATGTATTATTGAAGTCTCACAACAGTTCCATGAGGCAGGTAGCTTTTATCCCCATTTTACAAATGAGTAAACTGAGCCACACAAACTAAAACTGGATCCAGGTAGTACAGTGGCAGAGGCCTGGTTTTAACCCAGGCAGACTAGCTCAAGAGTTCAAGCCCTTTACCATTATTTCTTTCTGTCTTCCTGTCTTTCCTTCTTTATTTCTTCCTTTCCCTCCCTCTCTCCATCCTTCCCTCTCCTTCTCTTTCCTTCCCTCCCCCTTCTCTCCTTTTTCCTGCCTTCCTTTCCTTCCCTTCTTTCCCTTTCTTTCCTTCCTTTCCTTTTTTCTTTTCTTTCCTTTCTTTATTTTTTGAGACATTGTCTCACTCTCTCTTCCCAGACTGAGTACAGTGGTGCAATCAGGGCTCACTGCAGCCTCAACCTCCCCTTATCAAGTAATCCCCTCACCTCAGCTTCCCAAGTAGCTGGCTCTACAGGTGCATACCCCACCACACCTGGCTTATTTTTTTAATTTTTTCATAGTGACAGGGTCTCACTTTGTTGCCTGGGTTGGTCTCGAACTCCTGGCCTCAAGTGATCCTCCCACCTTGGCCTCCCAAAGTGCTGGGATTACAGGTGTGAGCCACCACAACCAGCCTTTTACCACTACTACAAATTCTATTTAGATTTAATATTGTCAGAGCAATAACCATATCAGCGAGATTTTTAGAATTGCCAAAAAATAAAAAATGCTGGAATTTTTGGTATCTGTATGACAAAAACATATAGAGTTTGTATTATAGCTTTTACCTGTTAGAGCACACTTTGGAAAGGCAGGGAAATTACTGTGAAGGTATTGGTATTCGACACATAAGTTTCTGGAGTGTTTGCCTTCTAAACCTGAGGTGTGAGGAGTTGGTTTGTCACACCTAGTTAGCTAACAGATAGGCAGCGGGGGTGAGCTGTCTGGAAGATTTAGCATTAGCCTAGGGAGGAAGGAGATAGGGGATCTAGGCACCTGGAGGGAGGGAGAGGGAGAAGAGTTTGTTTGCATCTGTCCTAGGTTGGGGTAGCTCTTTCTGAGGGAGGCCTTGTCACGTGGACCTGCTGCACATAGAGATGGGCTAATTGGACCCGAGTTGTGGTGCTAGCTAAAGTACCGCACAGATCTGGAAATTTAAGAGGATTTCATTCATTTGATCATTTCTAGGAAGAACTTGAAAGGATAGCAAGTGGTCATATTTGAATGTAACATACTCAACTGGGTTGGGAAAGAACTGGAATCTAGAGCTTGGCCATAAAAAGTGCAAAACCAGGTGTTCTTGTAAACCACGTACTCTTGTAAACACTGATAAGACATAGCACTCAGCCCTGGGCCTTTCTTCTATAAAGTGCTTGTACAGGCTGAGGATTTCTATTCTAAAAATCCAAACTCTGAAATGCTCCAGTGAGCATTTCTTTTGAGTGTCATATTGGCAGTCACAGTTTTGGGATTTTGGAACATTTCGGATTTCACACTTTCAGATTTGGGATGCTCAACCGGTATATAATGCACATATTCCCAAATCTGAAAATATTCCAAATCCAAAGTATTTCTGCTCCAAAGCATTCAGATAAGGAATACTTAACCTGTAATGGATTGTAATAGACATATTAAATTATCAGTTTTCAAAATTTGTATCTCAGAATCCTTGTTCTGTGTCAGTGAACCAGGGATTTCATACACCTTTGATTCACATTTTAATGTTTTAAACTTTAAAATATTATAAATGTTTATATACACTCAAGGGCATATCATGCTAAATTTTAATGTATTAGAACAACTGATTTGTACCGCCAGATTATCTCAAGAGAGTTATACTGAGTGAAGGCCGAGCATGGTGGCTCACGCCTGTAATCCCAGCACTTTGTGAGGCCAAGGTGGGTGGATTACCTGAGGTCAGGAGTTCAAGACCAGCCTGACCAACATGATGAAACCATGTCTCTACAAAAAATACAAAAATTAGCCAGGCATGGTGGTACATGCCTGTAATCCCAGCTACTAGAGAGGCTGAGGTGGGAGAAATACTTGAACCCGGGAGGTGCAGATTGCAGCAAGCTGAGATTGCACCACTGCACACCAGCCTGGGTGACAGAGCAAGACTCCGTCTCAAAAAAAAGAGAGAGAGAGTTAAAGGTTACGTACTGTATGATTGCATTTACATTATTGAAATAACAAAACTGCAGAGATGGAGAACAGATTTAGTGGTTGCTAGGAGTTAGGAATGGGAGGTGAGGGGTGGTGTGGTTTAAAGGGTAGCATGAGGGAGCTGTGTAGGGATGGAACAGTTCTGTGTCTTTGGTGCGATTATACAAAGCTGTAGATGTGATAAAATTTCATACAGCCACACACACACACATACTGCATACAAATCCTAGCATTCTCAAGTCCCATTTTGCGTACAAAACTGGTGAAACCTGAATAAACTTAGGATTGTACCAAGGTCAGTTTCCTGATGGTGACAGTGTACTAGAGTCACATAAGTTACAACGTTGGAGGAATTTGGGTGAGCATACTTTGGACCTCCCTGTGTACTTTTTTGCAAATTCCTGTGGTTTGTAATTATAGTACTTTTAAAATATAAAGGTGGCCAGGCATGGTGGCTCACACCTGTAATCCCGGCACTTTGGGAGGCTGAGGCAGGTGGATCACCTGAGGTAATGAGTTCGAGATCAGCCTGGCCAACATGGTGAAACTCCATCTATACTAAAAATGCAAACATTAGCCGGGCATGGGGGGCTGTGCATCTGTAGTCTCAGCCACCTGGGAGGCTGAGGCATGAAAATTGTTTGAACCTGGGATGCAGAGGTTGCAGTGAGCTGAAATCACCCCACTACAATCCAGCCTGGTTAACAGAGCAAAACTGTCTCAAAATAAAGTAAAAAGTAAGAAAGCAAAAAAAAAAAAGTGCATTTAGAAGGCCGGGCGCAGTGGCTCAAGCCCGTAATCCCAGCACTTTGGGAGGCTGAGATGGGTGGATCACGAGGTCAAGAGATCGAGACCATCCTGGTCAACATGGTGAAACCCCATCTCTACTGAAAATACAAAAAATTAGCTGGGCATGGTGGCGCGTGCCTGTAATCCCAGCTACTCAGGAGGCTGAGGCAGGAGAATTGCCTGAAACCAGGAGACAGAGGTTGCGGTGAGCCGAGATCACGCCATTGCACTCCAGCCTGGGTAACAAGAGCGAAACTCCGTCTCAAAAAAAAAAAAAAAAAAAGATTTGTATTAAATATTTGCACTGACAAATTGAAAACAAAAGTACTGTGCATTTTATTCTTAACTAGGACTTGGGCAGCAAACTCCAGGGTAGAAGACTGGAATGAGCCCAGCTGATACTGGAATGAGCCCAGCTGATTCATGTGGAAATGCTGGTTTTTTTGTAATCTAGTTAAGCTTAAATTGTTTCAAACTAAAGCAGGCCATGAGAGGAATGCTTTTCATCTCCCCAGTTCTCAAACACGCGGAGATCTTCCCCAGGTTTCACTCCTTTCTGTCAGTTGCCCCAGGTCATGTAACCAGAGTGAGCCCATTTGCCCTGGCTGACTGCTGATCTGGCCTTGGACACCTGCCCTGGCCTTTTCTGCCCAAGCAGTAGGTTTGGCCCTGGCTGTCACAGACATTTGGGGGTACAGTGAAACTTCATGTAAGTAACATGGAAGAAGGAGAAAAGTGAGCTCGCATCTGTGTGCTGAGGTTTTAACAGTGATGCTGCCCAGTGACACACAGAACCAGTCAGTGTTCTAACATCTGCCTTCCTCCTTTCTGAGAATCAGGAGAAAGAAGAGCTCAGACTTGATTTCTCACCTCAAAAGACAGCACATAAAAACTTGCAGCCATTCTCAGAAGTATTGGTTTTCTGTTAGGTTGTTGCTTGTGTCAAGTCAGCCAGAAAGAGGTAGAATAAAAACTGACTTGCTGAGAATTACACGTAATCCATGTCACCCCCCAGCTATGCATCAGCCTGCAGAGTGACTTCTTACTCTTGAGATGTTCTTTCCTCTTGCTTAATGGTTCATGACATGTTCTTCATTTTCCTCCTACCACTTTCAATTTGTTTTTTCTGTTTTTTTTTTTTTCTGGCTTATTTTCATGTATTTGGCCATTAAATGTTGATGTTCCACCAATCAGCCCTAGGCCCTTCTGTCATTCTTCTTTCCCTAAACAGTCACATCCATATCCATGGCCTCACTCCTATAGGTAAATCCAACATTTTCATTTCTACCCCAACCTCTGCTGTTGAGAACTCCATTTGCTAATACCTAATTGCCTAGTGGACATCGCTACATGAATGTCTCAAAAGTATTCTAAATTCAGCATGTCCAAGATTTATTTCATATTCTTCCTCCAAAAATGCTGTTTGCTATCTTAACGAAAGGCATCACTGGCTGGGCATGGTGGCTCATGCCTGTAATCCCAGCACTTTGGGAGGCCAAGGTGGATGGATTGCCTGAGATCAGGAGTTCAAGACTAGCCTGGCCAAAGTGGTGAAACTGTCTCTACTTAAAAAAAAAAAAAAAAAGCACAAAAAATTAGCTGGGCATGGTGGTGAGTGCCTATAATCTCAGCTACTTGGGAGGCTGTTGCAGGGAAATCACTTGAATCCAGGAGGCAGAGGTTGCAGTGAGCAGAGATTGTGCCATTGCACTCTAGCCTGGGTAACAGAGCAAGACTCCATCTCCAAACAAAAAGAAAAGAAAAGAAAGGAATCACCACCCAAGCAATTGTGCAAGTCAGAAACCTGGGACTTGTCCATGAATCTTTCTCTCCCCTCCCCTCCCCTCCCCGACCAAATTCAATCAATCACCAGGTCCCATTGGTTGTTAACCTTGTTCTATTGTGAACTATAACATACACACAGGGCCGGGTGCAGTGGCTCACACCTGTGATCCCAGCATTTTGGGAGGCCAAGGTGGGGGGATTACATGGTCAGGAATTCAAGACCAGCCTGACCAATATGGTGAAACCCTATCTCTACTAAAAATACAAAAATTAGCTGGGCAAGGTGGTGCACACCTGTAGTCCCAACTACTCATGAGGCTGGGGCAGGGGAATCACTGGAATCCAGGAGGCGGTGGTTGCAGTGAGCCTTGATCATGCTACTGCACTCCAGCCTGGGCGACACAGTGAGACTCCATCCCCTCTCCCAAAAAAAAAAAAAAAAAAAAAAAAAACACAAAAATCATTGAGCGGTGCATCTTTTGTTGGTATAATCAACAAAGTGTAACCCTGTAACCAATATTCAAGTCATTAAATAGACTAATGCTAGTGCTCCTAAGAGCCCTAATCAGCTATATGCCTTCTCCTCCTCAAAAATGTTACCTCTCTCCTGACTTTTATGAAAATCATTTTCTTTTCTAAGATCGCACCCAAACATGGTAGTTTAGTTTTCCCTGCTCTTTGGACTTTATATAAATGGAACCATTTAGTTTGTTTTATTTACTTGACTACTTTCACTCAGTGTCATTTTGTGAGATTCACCTGTGTTTTATGGAGCTGTAGTTCGTTTTTTAGACTGCTGAATAATACTCTACTATGAATCTAACACAATTGTTGTATTCCCTCTCTCTCTCTTTTTTTTTTTTGGAGACTGAGTTTCACTTTCTTCACCGAGGTTGGAGTGCAATGGCTCAATATCGGCTCACTGCAACTTCCACCTCCCCGGGTTTAAGTGATTTTCCCACTTCAGCCTCCAGAGTAGCTGGGACTACAGGTGTGCACTACCATGCCCAGCTAATTATTGAATTTTTAATAGAGATGGGATTTCACCATGTTGGCCAGGCTGATCTCAAACTCCTGACCTCAGGTGATCTACCTGCCTTGGCCTCCCAAAGTGTAGGGATTAGACGAGAGCCACCATGTCCAGTCTTCACTCTCTTTCTGATGGATATTTGTCTCCAGTTTACAGCAATTATTAATACTACTGCTATGAACTTTTTTTATATCTTCAGTTTTACTTAGTAATGCCATGCTATTTTTCAGAGTGGTTGCACCAGTTTAGGTTCCTATCAACAATGTATGAGAATTCCTGCTTATCCACCTCTTTGCCAAGGTTTAGAATTGTCAATCTGTTAAATTTTATTGCCCATTCTGGTAGGTACATAATAGTTTTTTGTGTGTAACTGAGGTGTATGTCATAAACAATAAAATATGAAAATGTGCAGCCTAAAAGAATATTTTACTCATAAATGTATCTATATAACCACTACACAGATGAAGATGTAGAATATTTCCATCACTCCAGAAAGTTGTCTCATGCTCTTTTCCAGAAAGAAGCTGCTATTCTATCCACACTGTTTTGACTTTGGCCACTATACATGTGTTTTGCTTGTTTTTGAACTTCATATAAATGAGCTCAGACAGTATGGACTCTACTGTGTCTGGCTTCTTTTGCCTAGCATAATGTTTTTTTTGCAATTTATCCAAATTGTTGGTTACTCTTTTTCTTGCTGTGTTCTGTTGTATGATTATATTACACTTTGTTTATTCATTTTTTTTTTTTTTTTTTTTGAGACGGAGTTTTGCTCTTGTTACCCAGGCTGGAGTGCAATGGCGCGATCTCGGCTCACCACAACCTCCACCTCCTGGGTTCAGGCAATTCTCCTGCCTCAGCCTCCTGAGTAGCTGGGATTACAGGCATGCACCACCATGCCCAGCTAATTTTTTTTTTGTATTTTTAGTAGAGACGGGGTTTCACTATGTTGACCAGGATGGTCTCGATCTCTTGACCTCGTGATCCACCCACCTCGGCTTCCCAAAGTGCTGGGATTACAGGCATGAGCCACCGCGCCTGGCTGTTTATTCATTTTCTTAATGATTGTTTCTAGGTTTTGGATATTGTGAATTAAGCTGCTGTCAACATTCTTATATATACTTATTTCTCTTGGGTATATATCTAGGAGTGGATTTCTGGGTCATTGGTTAGGTTAGTGTTTAGCTTTATTAGAAATGACAGAACAGTTTCCCAAAGTGGTTGTACTAATTAACACTCCACATTGGTTTTAACTGTCATTTCCCTGATTACTAATGAGGTTGAGCAGCCTTTTATGTGTGTGTGTGTGTGTGTGTGTGTCTGTGTGTGTGTGGCCATTTGTATATCTTCTGTTTGAAGATCTCATTGAAGTCTTTTGCCTAATTTTCTTGTAGGTGTTATTCATTTTATTGGTTTGTATAAGGGATACATATATTGATCCCCTCCCCTCCCTGCCTCATATCTGTGTTGCTGCTATCTTTTACTAGGTAGTGGCTAGCCTTTTTATTCTCTTAAAGGTATCTCTTCGCTAACAGAAACATTTTTAATTTTTGTTTTTAATTATTACAGATACATAATAGCCATACATATTTATGGGGTAGATGTGGTATTTTGATGCAAACATACAATGCATAATTATCAAATTAGGGTAGAGTACCCCACCTGAAGCATTTATTGTTTCTTCTTGTTAGGAATATTCCAATTCTAGTCTTACTAGTTATTTTGAAATATAAAATAAATTACTGTTAACTGTATTGCCCTATTGTGCTGCTAAACACTAGGGTTATTCATTCTTTTAAACTGTATTTTTGTACCCATTCACCAATCCCTCCTTATTTCCCACTTCCCTTCCTGTCCTCTACTCTGTCTACATGGGTTCAGTTTTCTTTAGAGTCCACATATGGGTGAGAACATGCAATGTTCGTCTTTCTGTGCCTGGCTTATTTCACTTAGCATGATGTCCTCCAGTTTTATCCATGTTGTTGCAAATGGCAGGATTGCATTTATTTTGATGGCTGAATAGTACTGCATTGTGTACAAGTACCACATTTTCTTTATCCATTCATCTCTTGATGGACACTTAGGTCGATTCTGTATTATGGCTATTGTGAATAGTGCTGCAGTAAGCATGGGAGTGCAGGAATCTCTTCAATGTACTGATTTCCTTTCTTTTGGGTGTATACCCAGCAGTGGGATTGCTGGATCACACAGTAGTTCTATTTTTAGTTTTTTTGAGGAAACTCCACATAGCGATTGTACTAATTTACATTCCTAACAACAGTGTGCAAGGGTTCCCCTTTTCCCACATCCTTGCCATCATCTGTCATTGCCTGTCTTTTTGATAAAAGCCATTTAAGCTGGAGTGAGATGATATCTCATTGTAGTTTTGATTTGCATTTCCCTGATTAAAGAAATTCTTAATTTTAATGTAGTTGAACATTACTGACTTTTCCTTTGTAATCGGGTTTTCGTATCCCTGTGTGAAGATAAGCTACATTATTTTCTGTTATCATTTGCCTTTCACATTTAAATCAACAATCTCTGGAATTTGTGTGTGTGTGGTGTGAGATGGGATCAGTTTGTTTTCCTAGATGACATGATGATGATGATGATGATGATGTTGATAATGTTGTTTAGTTCCATTTATTAAAAAGGCCATTCCCTCTTGCTCTGTAGAGCTTCCTTGGTCACAAATCAGGTGATTGTGTATACAAGGATTTTCCTGTTTTGGCTGGGCATGGTGGCTCATGCCTGTAATCCCAGCACTTTGGGAGGTTGAGGTAGGCAGATTGCCTGAGGTCAGGAGTTCCAGACCACCTGGGCAACATGGTAAAACCCTGTCTCTACTAGAAATACAAAATGAGCGGGATGTGGTGGCACATGCCTGTAATGGCACATGCCTGTAATCCCAGCTACTCAGGAGGCTGAGGCAGGAGAATCGCTTGAACCTGGGAAGCAGAGGTTGCAGTGAGCCAAGATCATGCCACTGCACTTCAGTCTGGGTGACAGAGGGAGACTCCTTCTCAATAAATAATTAATTAATTTTCTGTTTTAATTTCTAATGTGATAAGCATAATAGTTATAACCCATGTTAACTAAAACATTTTAGAATCTCAATAGTTTGCAGGAATGTCACACCAGAAAATTTGAGAATCATTCATCTAGTTTTATGTCTTGATATCCAGTGGATAATAAATCTTGGTTATATGTGGACCTGGGCCCTGTGCATTTTTTCCACATGGATTTTAGAATCAGCTGTGATGTTCCACAAGAATATCTGTTAGGATTTTGATTGGAATTGTGTTGAATTGGTTTGGAATAATTGACATTTGTTTGTTTTGTTTTTAGTTACACCTGCTGTAATAATTTGAAATTTGAAATCTTTATACCATTGAATCTTCTGATATTCATAAACTTTATTTCTCCGTGTGTTTTGGTTTTTATTTTTTTCTCAATATTGTTATATAATTTTTTGTATAAAGGTTTTGCACATTTTCCAAACAGAATTTTTGAAGGAAAAAATTCTATTTAGAAATAAACTGGCCAGGCACAGTGGCTCATGCCTGTAATCCCAGCATTTTAGGAGAGAGGGCAAGGTGGGAGGATCATTCAAGCCCAGGAGTTTGAGACCAGTTTAGGCAACACATTGAGACCCTATCTCTACAAAGAAAAAAGTAAGATAAACTTAATAATTAACAAGACTTAACAAAAAAATGAAAGATACTTCTGAAAAATATTATAGAACTTTACTGAAGCTCATAAAATAATTGAATAAATGGTAAAACATATTTTATTCTTGAATAGGATAGCTCTCACATTGATGAGATGTAAGTATCCCCTCTAAGTTGCCGTATTTTATATTGTTAGAAAGACACTTTTTTTTTTTTTTTAATCTTTCATGATTTTTGAAGTTAAGGTATGCCTTAAAACTGATGACATCTTCCAGGTACTTCTGGCCATGTGGTAATTATGAAGTTAGGTTAGGAGCATCTTAACCAATTTATTTTACATAACTTTTCTTTCATTATAAGCACAAGTCAAATGTGATATGAAAACAGAAGCATTTAAGTCTACAGAGAGTTTAAGTCTAAAGAAGCTCTTTCAATTGGCAGAAAATAACTGTGCATCTTCCATTGAAAATGTCTTAGATTTAGTGAAATAAGCCAGGCACAGTGGCTCTCACCTATAACCCAGCACTTTGGGAGGCTGAGGTGGGAGGATTACTTGAGGCCAGGAGTTGGAGACCAGCCTGGGCAATATAGTGAGATGCCATCTCTGGGGTGGTGGTGGTGGGGAAATATATGTATATATACACACACACACACACACACACACATAATTTGTGTATTTAAAGTATTCCCAATTAATATTTCAATAGGCTTTTCAAAACTTGATTCTTAAGTTTATATAAAGAACAAAAATAAAATTTTTCACAAAAATTATGAAACTCTGTTCATGAAGGGGGTATTAGTGCTGTCAAATATTAAAGTGTATGTTGAAGCCAAACCAATTTGAGCACCAGATCATTGGCACAGAGTTGAGAGCACTGAAGTAGCCTCATTTATAGGAATGTTTTGTGTGGCCAACAGTGGTATATGATGAAAGTAGTGAATTCTTTAGTAAATGGTGTTGGATGAACTGAGTAGCCATTTGGGAAAAAAGAGAACTAGCCTGCTATCCCACATTTTTTTTTCTTTTTCTTTTTTTTTTTTGTTATGGAGTTTCCTTCTCACCCAGGATAGAGTATAGTGATGTGATCTTGGCTCACTGTGACCTCCACCTCCCAGGTTCAAGTGATTCTTCTGCCTCAGCCTCTCGAGTAGCTGGGAATACAGGCATCTGCCACCACACCTGGCTAATTTTTTTTTTTTTTTGGTAGAGAGAGGGGTTTCACCATGTCAGCCAGGCTGGTTTTGAACTCCTGACCTCAAGTGATCCACCCCCTTTGGCCTCCCAAAATGCTAGGATTACAGGCATGAGCCACCAAGATCACACCACTGCACTGCACTCCACTCCAGCCTGGGTGACAGAGCGAGACTTCTCATATACAAAACAAAACAGACAACCTTGACATGGCAAAAACTCTAGTATAAACAAAATGGGGACTCTAGTGATAAGCTGGGAAAAAGTAGGTGCCATACAGCATGGTCAAAGGGCTAATTTCCTTTACAAAGCAGGATCACTTGCTGATAGAAAAGGCCAACAGCTCAGTAGACAAGTGGGCACATTAGAGACAGTTCAAAGGAAAGACAAGTGGCTTTCATACATAAATGTATGAAATGTTCCTCATTTTCAGTCGTTATAAGAGAAAAGCAAATTGAAACTATCCTGAAAGCATTTAAAAAATATCCGATTAGCCAAGGTTAAGAATTTTGATTAGCTGTTGGCTAAGGTGTTGGAAAATAGCTACTTCCATATATTAATGGTAAGATTCTAAACTCTATGGAGAACAATTGAATAATATTTATTAAAATTTAAGAATGCACATACTTTGTGTAGTATAGCTAAGTTTAGATAAGTTGTGATGTATTTCCATAATGGGATACTATAGAGCAATAAGAATGAATGAATTACAATTCCCACAACATGAATGGCTCACAAATATAATGTTAGGTGAAAGAGCCGAACACAGAAATACATGTTCAAAAACAGACAAAATTGTTGTGTTAGAAGTCAGGGTAGTATTACTCTTGGGGAGCTCATTGGATGGAGACATGAGGGGCTTTTGGAGGCTTATAATCCTTTTTTTTTGTGTGTCTGTGTTAGGTGGGATTCTATTGGGAAAATTCATTGAGCTATAAACTTAAGAATTATGTACTGTTCTGAATGTATGCTATACTTTGATACACACTTTTATGTAAATAAAAATAGCGTACATACATGCAGTCACAAAGAGTGCACATAACTTTTGTTTTAGCAGTTTTATCCTAGGCATATAACATATATTTACACACACTCTTGTACAAAGGTATTCATTGCTGTGTTTGTAAGCACAAAAGTTCATACAAAACCTAATTACTCATAAGTAGGGAACTGGTAAAATAATTGATATAGTCATATAGTGAATTAGTAGCAGCTCTTAAAAGGAGTAAGGCAGCTTGATATAAAGTAATTTAGTAAAGTCTCTAAGGTATAGTAAATGAAAAGACCAAAGTGCATGAACAGTACATGTAGTATGCTACTATTTGTGTTTGGGTGTGTTTTGTCTCAAAAGGTATATATTTGCAAGGATATATAGTTAGAATATATTTGGAAAGATGAGACTATATCCTAACATTGGCTGTCTCTGAGGAGTGGAAGTGAGTGGCCAGAAGGCACAATTGGGTGATACTTTCTATACTAATTTGTGACTTAATTTTTTTAAAATGTTTAATAGTGATAAAATGCATATACCAAAACTTACTACCTTAAACATTTTAAAGGTACAGTTCAGTAGTGTTAAGTATATTCATGTTGTACAACCAGTCTCCAAAACTTTTTCATAGCCATTAAAAAAGTACTTAATACTTCCTCCTGCCCTTGACAGTCACCATTCTACTTTCTGAATCTATAAATGGGACTACTCTAGATAGCTCATGCAAGTGGAATCATATAGTATTTGTAATTTTGTAACTGGTTTGTTTCACTTAGCACAATGTTCTCAAGGTCCACACTATTTTGTGACTTTTGAATTCTGTACATTTTTCATTTATTACCCATTTTCAAGAGAGCATTAAAGTAAAAAGACATGACATTATTCAGAGCCGGTTAATTACATGGTAGGAACTTGATGGCTGGTGTTTCCTTTTCATTTCAACCAATATTAAATGCCAGTTTGGGCAGCAAAACAACTTTATGCCAAAGCACCATTTGAAGCTGGGTTTATGACTGTTTCTCCTTTTGTCCTCTATGGGTACCCCCAAAATGCAGGCTCAAGTCCCCAGCCTCTTGACTCTGCTCAACATTTTTCCCCCTTGGCTTACAGTCCAACTTTGGCCTGCTCTTCCAAATCTACCTCTTTTCCCCAGGAACAGCCTGCTTTTATGCCAAGGTTATGGCTTCCTCCTTGCAGATTTTCCTCACATCTGTGACCTGGAAAAAGGGGTGTTTTTCATTCTGCTAGCTTTTTAGTGCTCCTTTGAGATTAGTATTCTGGAGCCCTCTGCAGTAATATTGTTTCTCATGGATTGAAATTCATTGTTCCTAGTAGGATTTTTGACTAGATGTGGGAACAGAAAAACAAGTTGAAATGACTCTGAAGCTTGTAGGAGGACTGGGTATCTTTAACTGGCACAAAGGGAGACAGGCTCTATGTGGAAGATACGTGACTTGCTTTTGAAAATAGTGGTGTGAGATTCTGGCCTGCAAAAACAGCTGGAGTTATGAGCTAGAAATGGGGACTTAAAAAATAGGTGTTGGTGTGTGTGTGTGTGTGTGCACGCGCACATGTGTATATTGAAAGTACAGAAAAATAAGATAATGTTACCCATAAAACAGATAATCATTCTTAACACTTTAAGTGAATTAACTTCTGTTTTTTTTCCTCTGGCTGTATGTGTATAAAAGTATTTTTGTAGCCAGCATGGTGGCTCATGCTTGTAATCCCAGCACTTTGGGAGGCTGAGGCCAGTGGATCACTTAAGACCAGGAGTTTGAGACCAGCCTGGCCAATGGTGGAACCACATCTCTACTAAAAATACAAAAATTAGAGTCAAGCATATTGGCACCTGCCTGTAGTCCCAGCTGCTTGGGAGGCTGAGTCACAAGAATTGCTTGAACCCCAGAGGCAGAAGTTGCAGTGAGCCAAGATTGCACCACTGAACTGCCTGGGTGACAGAGCAAGACTCTGCTCAAAAACAAACAAACAAACAAAACACACACACATTTTAAAATGTAGAAATTATATTTTGTATTCATCTTTTTCCCCCCTCTGTGAATGAAGAAGTCCAAGGCCAGTCACATAGTTACTTCTGTTAGGAGCCCCAAAAGAGGTCATGAATGAATTTGTGGGACTTGTTGAAATTTCACAGGATGAAGTCCTACACAGATGTAGAAGAAAATATGGCAAGAATAGGATTTTGGAAACTTGCCTGAACTTTCCTAAAACTTTCAGGATTCAAGAATCAGAAATCATAATCAAAGAGGTAGGAGAATTAAGAGTTCGGTGTCAAACTAAAAAGAGCAGAGCAAATTCCAAGAAAAAAGGAAGAAAAATATTGTTTGTTGTTTTAAAGAGGTAGAGCTCGATGAAGACTAATCCTTGAGATACTAAATTGAGGGCGTAATGGCATGCACATGCTTTTAATCCCAGCACTTTGGGAGGTCTAGGTGGAAGGATGCCTGGAGCCCAGGAGTTTGAGGTTTCAGTGAGTTATGAGCCAGCTTGGGTGAGAGTGAAACCTTGTCTCAAAACAGCAACAACAAGATATGACATTGATAAACTGTTACTTGAATATATACTTGAATATATATTCTGTCCAGCAGTGATGGAATAACAAGGAATGGATTTACCTTGCTATTTTAAGCAACTAGAAAACTGGACAATATGTGAAATAGCAATTTGTAATGCACTGGGTAACAGGCAACACAAGACTGTGGTCACTGAAAGGTGGGAAACAAACCTGCTGAGTTCTGTGGTTGCTCCAATTTATTATCTGGAGGTAGTTTTCAGTGTGCAGAGCAGGGTTGGGGAACCCAAATTAAAGCCTGGTGTCTTACTGAATTGAGAGGACAAGATGGGGATTGGCAGGGAGCAAAGATTGTCATAATTTGTAGGGCAGAGTACCAGAGATGTGGGAGTTGTACACAGAACTCCAGAGGCAGGTGGAGGATTCTCCTGAAGTCAGATTGAGTCCTGACCTACACATGCATGAGAGGAGAGCACCTGAGGCCAGAGAAAGAACCCCACTGGAAAGGAGCAGGCCAAATGATTCCTGGAACTCGCACAGAGCTGGGAGTAGTCTGTGTTGCCATTAGCCAGAGTATATACAAGGGCATCAAAAGGTCATGGCCTTTTGTAATGAGGCTAAATTAGCCCTAAGTTAAAGGGTACTCTGGACCTACTCTAACAATGAAAAAGCAAGTCTTGGAAGATCCATCCAATTTAAAGAATCTTACCTGTGTGTGAGAACAAAGTCCAGTACTATTTAAGGAAATACACAAAACCTAAAACTCAAAACTCACAATGTTAGGCATTCAATAAAATAACCACACATGCAAAAAACAGGAAAATAATGGCATAAGAGAAAAATCAACTAGATCCAGAAATGACAGAGATGATGGAATTAACAGAGACATGAGAACAGGAATTACAAATATGTTCTTGGTTCAAAAAAGTAGAGGAAATGGTTAACATAATGGAAAGAGAACTAGAAGGTATGTTTTGAAAAGACCCAAACAGAACACCTAGACTTGGAAATAAATTTTAAAGTACAATGATAGCATTAACAGTAGTTGAGGCACTGCATATCAGTGAACTTCAAGACAGCAGTAGAAACTGTCCAAAGTGAGAACAGAAAGAAAAGTGGAAAAATTGATAGAGCATCAATGACTGTAACAAGGATAATTGTTAGAGATAGAAACAGTCTAACATATATGTAATTGGAGCCCCAGAAAAGAGGGAAAAGGGAGAACAGAAAAAAGATTATAAAAAAAGAATGACCAGAAAATTTCCAAATTTGATGAAAATTATAAGGCCACATATTTAAGATCCCAAGGAGAATAACTATAAAGGTAACCACACCAAGGCACATCATCATCACATTGTTGGCCACCAATGATAAAGAGAAAATCTTGAAAGCAGACAGAGAAAAAATACACATCAGGTACAGAGTAATAGAGATAAGAATGACAGCAGACTTCTCATCAGAAACTTAGCAAATCAAAACACAATGGAGAGACCTCTTTAATTAATTAATTAATTAATTTTTTTTGGTCTGAGACAGAGTCATTCCTGCCCAGGTTGGAGTGCAGTGGTGTGATCTTGGCTCACTGCAACCTCTGCCTCCAAGGTGCAAGCAATTCTCCTGCCTCAGCCTCCTGAGTAGGTGAGATTACAGGTGCATGCCACCACACCTGGCTAATATTTCTGTATTTTTAGTAGAGATGGGGTTTCACTATGTTGGCCAGGCTGGTCTCAAACTCCTGACCTTGTGATCTGCCTGTCTCGGGCTCCCAAAGTGCTGGGATTACAGTTGTGGGCCACTGCGCCTGGCCTGGAGAGACATCTTTAAAGTACTTTTTTAAAAAGTCTACTGGAGCTGGGTGCAGTGGCCAACACCTGCAATCTCAGGAGTTTGGAAGGCTGAGGCAGAAGAATTGCTTGAGTCCAGGAGTTCAAGAGCAGCCTGGGTGACATGGCAAAACCCCATCTCTACAAAGAACACAAAAATCAGCCAGGCATGGTGGTGCACCTGTGGTCCTAAGCTCCTTGAGAGACTGAGATGAGAGGATCGCTTTAGCTTGGGAAGCGAGGCTGCAGTGAGCTATAATTGAACCACACTGCACTTTAGCCTGGGTGACAGAGCGAGACACTGTCTAAAAAAAAAAAAAAAGGCCTACTGGAACTTGTTGCTGGTAGACCTCCACAGGAAATGTTGACGTTGTTCAGGCAGAAGGAAAATCACAAAGGATGGAGAAGTATTAGAAATGGTAACTATGGGAGTAAAAATAAGACAATTTTATTTTTCTTTTTTAATCTCTTTAAAAGAGATTGTCATATTGAAGGTGATTGCTAACAAGTACAGGATTTCCCTTTTTGTGTGATGGACATGTTCTGTAATTAGTGGTGGTGGTTGTCCAGCATTGTGAATTAAAGAAATAGTAGCTTTAAAAAGTTAGTTGTTTAAAGCAAAAATAGTAATGCATTATAAATTTTATAATGTGGGAGTAAAAGGTATGATAGTAGCACAAAGAATGGAAGAGGATGGGAAGGGTATAAGAAACCTTACTAAGGCTTTACTTATTTATTTATTTGACAGAGTATTGCTTTGTTGCCCAAGTTCTATTTATTTATTTGACAGAGTGTACCTTTGTTGCCCAGGCTGGAGTGCGGTGGCATAATCCCTGCTCACTGCAACCTCTGCCTCCTGGGTTCAACAGTTCTGTCTCAGACTCCCAAGTAGCTAGGATTTCAGGTATGCACCACCACACCCAGCTAATTTTTGTATTTTTAGTAGAGGTGAAGTTTTACCATGTTAGCCAGGCTGGTCTTGAACTCCTGATCTCAGGTGATCCACCTGACCTCATGTGATCTGCCTTCCTCAGCCTCCCAAAGTGCTGGGATTGCAGGCATGAGCTACCATGCCTGGCAAAAACCTTAGTAAGGTTCTTAAGCTGTACATGAAGTGGAATCATCAAATTTACATCTAAAAAATTAAAACAATTTATGTTCCCACTTCAAATGTATGAGAGTGCCAATTTAACCATATCCTTGTCCACGTGTGGTATTCATTTAAAAACATTGCCACCCAGATGTTTTTAAAAACTTGATTACCCTAGACACCCAATCCTCACCATGCTTGAAGGATACTTTGTCTCTGAAATCTTTGAAATTCTATCAGAATCTATTTGCCTTAAATTTGGCTAAAACATAAAATGTATACATTTATTTTTTTCCTTTCCTTCTCTTCCTACCCCCTTTCTTCATAAGAATAGTTTTCTTCAGTAATTTCTTTAGTTACTACTTCAGCTTCATTTGTTCTAGAACATGGATGTTTTGAAGACACATTCCATGTCTCTCTTATTCTCTATTGTATCATGGCTGTAGTATAGTAGATGCTCGATGCTCAATACATTTATCAAAAAAAAAAAAAAAATACTGTTTTCTTCCTATCCACAGTGTTGGTAAGGTTGATCTGCATATTTCTAACATTTTTTTCTTTCATCTTGTTAATCTATTTTGTCCTTTTGAGTTGTAGGATAATTCATTTATTGATTTTTTTGTGTTACTAATTTTTGTTTGGTTATATTTCATCTGCTACTTATTGCTTTTATTGCTGTTTTAAATTTGGCAAATCATGCTTT
This sequence comes from Aotus nancymaae, assembly GCF_030222135.1. Lineage (NCBI taxonomy): Eukaryota > Metazoa > Chordata > Mammalia > Primates > Aotidae > Aotus > Aotus nancymaae. The sequence goes on along the minus strand of NW_026988431.1, from coordinate 52,771,668 downwards.
TCATCTCTGAAAATCTTTTCATCTCTGAAATCTTTCCTCAGATTATTCTGATTTCATTTTTACAGGTGCAAAATTCACTCAAATTCTTTTAAAATATTAAACAACTTGCATTTCATTATTTTTTTTCAACTTATACCAGATACTGTAAGACTGTCAAGTTTTTAAATCTCTTTTTCAGCTCTAGGGCATTTAAACTTTAATATTAGTGTGTTTAAAACCCCTGAGGACTGGGAAATAAAAGAAAATGGAGTACCCATTTATTCCTTCAATCCAGCCACCTCAACACATAATTAAAATGTGGTATTGGTGCTGGACACAGTGGCTCACACCTGTCATCCCAGCACTTTGGGAGGCTGAAACAGGCAGATCCTGTGAGCCCAGAAGTTTGAGACCAGCCTGGGGAACATGGTGAAATGCCATTTCTAAAAATAATTAACCACACATTGTGACTTGTGCCTGTGGCCCCAACACTTGGGAGGCTGAGGTGGAAGGATTGCTTGAACTCAGGAGGATGAGGTTGCAGTGAACTGTAACTGTACTCCAGCCTGGGTGACAGAGCAAGACCCTGTCTCAAAAAAAAAAAAAAGTATGAAATTTTTTAGTGGTATAAAGTTAGGTCTAAGAGTTTTATTTGCAAAGATTATCATGTGGGAATAATCTCTAGACATTTTTTCCTTCCTGGCCTATTTTATAAGATCCCCCAAAGGTGGAGAACTGGATCAGGAAAATAAGCAGAGCTCGAATGCACACTGCCATTTTTGAAAGGACCACGAATTCAGAACTTGAAAGAACTGGAGTTATTTCTTTCCTTAATTACACTTTGGAGTTTTGCCCTCAGGACTGAGAAATGAATGTGAGTTCCTCTTCCCTAGGAGTCCAGTCTAATGCTAGACATACATGGTAATAAGCACAGTCAGTGCGACAGAAATCGGTGGTGTGAAGGTAAAGTGAAGAGACCCATAATTCATGGCTGATGTTTTCCACTGAGGGGCCAGCATTGGTTTTATTAAAAATGGAGAACATTTGAGAATTCATTTTGGGGTAAAAGGAGACTGTAACCTGGGATGGGTAAAAAAAAAATTACAAAGCAATGCTTATACTCAGGTTGGAAACCTTAAATTTGTACTGGCGCTAATTATGGTTTTTTTCCTGGTAGTATTTACCACCCCTATACAGGGGTGGAAAATGAAACTAGTGTATTTTCTCAAAATAGGTGATTTGAAGGAAAATGGGACTGAGCAAATTAGTACTTTATAATCAGCCCCAGTTTTCGGGATAAGACTGCTAGAGACTCGTTACTTTTCACATTATAATGTGAAATTAATCATTAAAACCTTAAGTAAAAATGGAGGTTTTTGGCCAGGTGCAGTGGCTCATTTCTGTAATCCAAGCACTTTGGGAGGCTGAGATGGGTGGATCACTTCAGGTCAGGAGTTCAAGACCAGCCTGGTTACCAACAGGGTGAAACCCCATCTCTACTAAAAATACAAAAATTAGCCCAGTGTCTTGGCTCATGCTTGTAATCCCAGCTACTTGGGAGGCTGAGGCGGGAGGATCACTTGAACCAAGGAGACGGAGGTTGCAGTGAGCCAAGATCACACCACTGCACTCCAGCCTGGGAGACAGAGCAAGACTTCATCTCAAACAAACAAACAAACAAACCAAACATACATGGTATGTTTCAGTCCGTTGCACTTACTCTCCTTATCCAAGGTCAAATTATCCCTTTTTTAGCCTGCAGTCCCACTTCTGCTTGGCTGTTGGGCCTTGTAACAATCCTGTTTATGCTTAGATTCCTTGTTGTTCAGTGTGACACAGTGGTCTTGGCTTATCTTGCATATTTCCTGCCCAGCCACTTTTCCAAGAAGAATGTGAATGTTTAAAACAAAAAGGTTTCAGGGCCCCAGTAGCACCCCAAACCAGCTTAATCAGAATCCCTGGTGAGGATAGGGCCCAGATACAGACAGGGTCCCCAGAGTGGAGTGGAGTGGTGGGATCTCAGCTCACTGCAACCTCTGCCTCCTGGGTTCAAGTGATTCTCCTGCCTCAGCCTCCTGAGTAGCTGGGACTACAGTTGTGAGCCACCACTCAGCTAATTTTTGTATTTTTAGTAGAAACAGGGCTTTGCCATGTTGGCCAGGCTGGTCTCCAACTCCTGACCTCAAGTGATCTGCCCGCCTTGAATTACAGGCATGAACCACCACACCCTGCCAGGATACAGTATTTTTTAAAAAGCACACCCAGCCTTGGATGGAAAACACTTCAGGAGAGTATGCTGCCTTATCAGGCTCTGTAAACACCTTATCTCTGCACAAGGCTGAAACTTTGAGTGGAGTCCTTGGCTAAAGCTCTCATTGCTACATGGTGACCTTTCTTCCTCTCCTGCTTAAAGTTTGTGTTTCAGAATTTTGACCCGAATGCATCTATGTTGGAAGCCAGGCTTGGTCTATCATCCCAGGACTCTGTGTTGGTTTCTTTCCTTGCCTGTATGTTGAGTTGGGGCTCATCTTCGTGCTTCTGGGAAATAGGTTATTTGATAGCTTGCTTAGAGTCTCTCAGTACTTTCCCTTGCCCTTAGAATGAATACCAAAATATGTGGCCTGCAGTGTAGACTGTGCACAGCCTTCAGTGTAGACTGCTCAGGTCCCCTCTTGGTACCTGGAGTCTGCCATGCTTCCTTCTACCACCAGTCCTTTGTGCATGCTGCTGTCTGCTTGGAATGCTTTGCCTTTCTTTGTTACTTTGCTGTCCTCTACTCATCTTTCAAGCACTAGCTTGACTGTCTTTCTCGGGGGAGCTTCTCTGACCTTGGTACACCAGATCAGCCCCCATGTGCTGACTTTGTCCCATTGGTAATATTTCTCTACCTTCAGGACACATATCAAGGCCCAGAAGTTGCAGTTTTGCATTTGTTTGTGTGGTCATTTGATGCATGTCTCTCTGGAGCCTGACTCTTTGGGGCTCACATCCTGTCTCCACCACTTTTAGCTGTGGGACCTTGAACAAATCATTTAATCTCTGGTCCCCAGTTTCTTTTAACTGCAAAACAGGGATGCTGTAATACTTTGACCTACCTTGTGAGGTGGGGATGAAGATTAAATAGGGTAATTTGTGTAGAGCACTTAGAACAGAGCTAGGTATTAATAGTAGAGAATCTTGGCAGGTATTACTGATGATTACTGCAGTAGACAAGCTCCATACATGCAGGGGTCATTTCTGTTTGTTTAGATTTGTATGCAGTATGCTTGGCACATGGATGGTGCTCAGGAAATATTTGTTGGATGAATGAATGAAGTGGAGATAGTAGTAATACCATGTTTGTAGAATTCCATGAGGATATAAAATAATGTAAGTATATAAGTTCTTGGTAGCATGTCTAGCTCATAGTAAATGGTCAATAAATATTCAATGCCTGAATGAGGAAAATGGGGACAATAGTAATACCAGCTTAGGAGGTTGTCATGGGGATCTAAGGTAACCCTGTAGTACCTTGTAGAGTGCCTAGCACATAGTAGGTGCTCAGAAAATACTTGTTGAATGAATGAGTGAAGTGGGGATGATGGTAACACCAGCTTCTAGGGTTGCTGTGGGGACAGAAGATAAGGCAGGTTGATAGGTTGTTGTATTGTGGTTGCATCTGGTAGACACTGTTGAGTGAAACGAGAGGAGCTACTATTAGTTTCTTTCTCCTGGGGCTTAGGAGAGAATCCTTTTGGGGTGCAGAATGGTATGGAGTGGACACTGGTCCTCTTGAAGGAAGAATGGGCAGCTGACTACTCCTTGACAAGCTCTGACCTGGATGAAAAGTTGAATCATTCCTTTCCCTCTTCCTCCGTAACTTGTTCTTTTTTTCCATTAGAATCCTTGCCCAGCATCCAGCACCTCCTTCCTGTCCAGGATCACCTTCTGGTGGATCACAGGGTAAGGCTGGGCCCCCGAGACCTCAGGGAGGTGGTGGGGAATGAATGACTGAATGAATGAGTGAACATGCTGAGTTCCCTGCTTGACTTCTCTCCTTCGCTCTTCTGCAGAGTTGTCTTGAATCTGCCTGTGCTGGCCATGTGGTCTCAGAGACACCAACTCTGTCCCCCAAGTCCATCACCTTGAATCTGATAAACACATGAGCCATGAGCAGCTTAAATATCTACAGCAGCCTTGGCCTGGGACAGCCATACACTGGACTGCTCTTGCTTTAGCTTTAGATTTGGGTTTTTACTTATTTATATATTTCTTGCTTAGACATCATGTTCACCCTGACAGATTTGAGTTTTTTAAATATTAGGTATAGTTATTATTGACATTTTTCCCTCCCATGCCCCACTCCTTAGAAAAATAATAGTCTCACCATAGGAAACATGGGTTAAAAAAACACATGTGCAGATCAGTAGTAAGGAAACACCCAGAGGCAACCACTATCACCATTTTAGTATGCCTTCTTCTGGTCTTATTTTCTTTTTGAGATGGAGTCTCACTCTGTCTCCCAGGCTGGAGTGCAGTGGTGCGATCTCAGCTCACTACAACCTCTGCCTTGGGTTCAAGCGATTCTCTTGCTTTAGTCTCCCAGGTAGCTAGGATTACAGGTGTGCGTCATCGTTCCTAATTTTTGTATTTTTAGTAGAGACAGGGTTTTGCCATGTTGGCCAGGCTGGTCTTGAACTCCTGACCTCAGGTGATCCACACACATCGGCCTCCCAAAGTGTGGGATTACAGGTATGAGTCACCATGCCCAGTCACCTTATGGTTTTCTTTTTTTACTTCTATTTCTGCCCATTGTCAACATCTGATTGGGGATTATTTGAAGAATCTTTCTTTCACCCTAATATGCATCATCTTTTTGGTTTTTTGGAGACAGGCTTTCACTCTGTCACTGAGTCTGGAGTGCAGTGGCACAATCGTAGTTCACTGCAGTCTTGATCTACTGGGTTCAGCTGATGCTCCTGCCTCAGCCTCCCAAGTAGCTGGGATTATGGGCATGCTCCACCATGCCCAACAGATTTTTGTATTTTTTGCCAGATGGGGTTTTATCATGTTGCCCAGGCTGGTCTCCAACTCCTGAGCTCAAGTCATTCTTCCACCTCAGCTTCCCAGAGTGCTGGTATTATAGGAATGAGCCACCATGCCTGGTCTCATTCTTCTCTTTATGAACATTTTACAAACATCTTTTTAAAAGATTAGATGTTTTAAATAATTTCTTCAAATTACTATTAAAGAGAGTCACTGGGACAGTTGATGTAATTTATATATGACTGCAGGACACTAGATGCATGCTAATAACGTTCATTCTTGTTTTGGAAAATTGTGCTCCAGTTACATAAGAGCATGTCCTGGATTGTAAGGGGATACCCCCAGCTTTTTGGGAGTAAAGATATGTAGAGCCTATGTCTTACCTTTTTTGAGACAGAGTCTTGCTCTTATCCAGGCTGGAGTGCAGTGGCATGATCTGCAGCCTCTGCTTCCTGGGTTTAAGTGATTCTCCTGTCTCAGCCTCCTGAGTAGCTGGGATTATATGCATGCACCACCATGCCTGGCTAATTTTTGTAATTTTAGTAGAGATGGGTTTTCACCATGTTGACCAGGCTGGTCTCAAACTCCTGACCTCAGGTGATCCACCCACTTCAGTCTCCCAAGGTGCTGGGATTATGGGTGTGAGCCACTGTGATAGGCTTTTAACTGTCTGAATGGTTTAGAAAAAGATGATGTGTTTGCGTGTGTGTGTGTGTGTGTGTGTGTGTTTGAATAGAGACAGAATGTTACTGTAAACTTGGCAACATGTTAGTAGTGGTGAGTTGAGTGAATTCTTAGTATGATTTGAGTAATTTTTCTATAAGTTTGAAATTATTTTAAAACAAAAAATGAAAGTGTTTTACTTTTTATTATAATAGTGTTCAGTTGGCCGAGTGTGGTGACTCACACCTGTAATGTTAGCACTTTGGGAGGCTGAGGCGGGTGGATTACCTGAGGTCAGGAGTTTGAGACCAGCCTGGCCCATGTGGTGAAGCCCTGTCTCTACTAAAAATACAAAAATTAGTCGGGCATGGTGGTAGGTGCCTGTAATCCCAGCTACTTGGGAGTTTGAGGCAGGAGAATCGCTTGAACCCAGGAGGCGGTGGTTACAGTGAGCCGAGATTATACCACTGTACTCCAGCCTGGGTAGGGTCACACAGAAAGACTAATAAAATAAAACTCAATAAGCTTATCACCCAGATTTCATGATTGTTAATGCTTTGTCATGTCAGCCTTTTTTTTTCCCCCTTCAACCTGCTTTTTTTTTTTGGGTCTGGCTCTGTTGCCCAGGCTAGAGTGCAATGACACTATCATGGATCCCTGCAGCCTCCACCTCCTGGCCTCAAGCAATCCTCCCACCTCAGTCTCCTGAGTAGCTGGGACTACAGGTGTGAGCCATTATGACTGGGTTTTGTATTTTTTATTTTTACTTTTTGTAGAGATAGTCACCCAATGTTGCCCAGGCTGGTCTTGAACTCCTGAGCTCACGAAGTCCTCCCACCTCGGCCTCCTGAAGTGCTAGGATTATAGGCATGAGCTACTGGTCCTGGCCCATATTAGCCTTTTTTAATGTAAAATTTTTAAAAGTTGGCAGGGCATGGCGGCTCATGCCTATAATCCCAACACTTTGTGAGGCCAAGGTGGGAGGATTGCTTGAGCCCAGGAGCTCAAGATCAGCTTAGGGAACATAGGGAGACTCTGTCTCTACAAAAATAAAAAATAATTAGCCAGTCATAATTGCTCACACCTGAAGCCCCAGCTACTCAGGAGGCTGAGGTGGAAGGATCACTCTAGGCCAGGAGCTGGAGGCTGCAGGGAGCCATGATCATGGCACTGCACTCCATCCTGGGTGACACAGTGAGACCCTGTTACCAAATAAATAAATAAATGAATGAATGAGGCCGAGCATGGTGGCTTATGCCAGTAATTCCAGCATTTTGGGAGGCCAAGGGGGCCAGATTGCCTGAGCTCAGGAGTTTGAGATCAGCCTGGGAAACATGGTGAAACCCCGTCTCTACTAAAATACAAAAAATTAGCCAGGTGTGGTGGCGTGTGCCTGTAGTCTCAGACTTGAGAGGCTGAGGCAGGAGAATTGTTCGAACCCAGGAGGCAGAGGTTGCAGTGAGCCAAGAACACGCTACTGCACTCCAACCTGGGTGACATAGCGAGACTCTATCTCAAAAAAACAAAAAAATAAAACATGAATGAATGATGAGAAAGAGTGAATTAGAGCCATCTTGATATTTCCCTCCTAAATTACCTTTTTTTCCCTAAATCTTTTCTATGCACCCCCACAAAAGAAAGCCATTTTTCCTTTATGACCCTACAGAATGAGCTGTAATAACCTTGTAATACATGCAAATGTCTATCCAAATTCAGACATCCCCAGCTCTGTGGCTGCCTTCATTCCCAGCGGGCAGTTGTGCTTGGGAGGGGCGCAGCCTCGGCATGCTTGTGGAATGAGTGAGCCCCGTCCTCCTCCTCTCATTGCCTAACTCCCTTGTGTCTTGGCCTCAGGTTGATCATCTGGGGCTACCAGCAGCCCCTGGAGAACAATGGCCTCTGGTCCTTAAACAAGGAGGACACATTGGAACAAGTCATGCCTGTTTTGGTAAAGAACTGGGAGAAGAAATTCACCAAGTCTAGGAAGTAAGTGTGTTTCCTTGTCCTCTAGAATGCCCCAGTTCCCTCCTTCCCACTGCTATGGCCTGAATCCAGGCTGCAGCCCTGGCAATGCTGCTTGTTACTAGCTTTGTGGTTCTTGCTTCTCCTCCGGGCTTTGGTTTGTTTTTCTGCCAAATGGGATAAAAATCTCACAAGTCATTAAGGCAACTGAGTAGAAAAGAAGATAGAAGCTGGGTATGTGCCTCACGCCTGTAATCCCAGCACTTTGGGAGGCCAAGGCGGGTGGATCACAAGGTCAGGAGTTTGAGTCCAGCCTGGCCAACATGGTGAAACCCCATCTCTACTAAAAATACAAAAATTAGCTGGATGTGGTGGCAAGCGCCTGTAATCCCAGCTACTTAGGAGGCTGAGGCAGAAGAATCGCTTGATCCCAGGAGGTGGATGTTGCGGTGAGCCAAGATTGCACTTCAGCCTGGGAGACAGTGAGACTCCATCTCAAGAAAAGAAAAGAAGAGAGAAAAACGCTGCCCAAGCAGGCAGTTGATGTTGTTTGCCATAGCACATGACTGTCCCTCCTTGAGTCAGTCTCACTTTTTCTGTCTCTTTCTGAGCATCTGGTATCCCGCCTGTTCCTGCTGTTTGAAGTGTTTCTGTCCAACACACCAAGCTGACCCTGTACATTTGTTTAGCCAAAGAAGCTCCATTTGCAGGTGATTTTGGCTGTACTGGATTTTAGACTCTACCCCCTATGTAAAGCGTTCCCCACTGTACCACCTCTGTCGTTCTTTTGGAAATCAGGTCAGGGCCTCCACTGTACTTACTTTAACTCTTCAAATCTGAGACACCATCAGTTGCACGATACGTTATTATTGTGTGTAATAGTAAGAAAGAAAAGCAACTGCCAATTAAACAAGGACATAAGATGCATCCCGAGCCCAGATGAGCTGGAAGGTGAAATTGCAAGTGATGTGGGGGCAGTGGATTGTGGCCATGGGGGCAGTAGGGTGGCTGTTTTGTTTTTTTTTTTAAAGTATGAGAATTAATGATTTGTTGTCACCCAGATGGCAATTGGATTTTTAGTCTTTATACTTTACATTTTTTTGTAAATAAAAAAAAAGACAAGTTTTAAATAGCCAATGCTGGTTATGTTTTCAGAAAACATGATTAGACTAATTCATTAATGGTGGCTTCAAGCTTTTCCTTATTGGCTCCGGAAAATTCACCCACCTTTTGTCCCTTCTTAAAAAACTGGAATATTGGCATGCATTTGACTTCACACTCTGAAGCAACATCCTGACAGTCATCCACATCTACTTCAAGGAATATCACATTGGAATACTTTTCAGAGAGGGAATAAAAAAAGGCTTGATCATTTTGCAAGGCCCACACCATGTGGCTGAGAAGTCAACTACTACAAGTTTATCACCTGTGGCATCCAAGGCTTCCTGAAAAGCGTCCTTGCTCTCGATCTGCTTGACCATCTTGGCTGCTAGGGTCTGACAAGCAGCTGCTAGGACCGATGGAAACAGATCCAAAGCACCGAACTGAGCTTGGGTGGCTGTTTTTGTTTCTGTTGCCTGTTCCGGGGTAAGCTTACTATGGTAAGCTGTGACAAAGCCAGCCTGGGACACTGGATTCTCCACACACCTGTTGGCCTTACAGAGAAATCCCCAGACCCAGGTTCAGTTCCTCATTCTATTCCAGGTATGCCAAGGATACAGGCCTTCAGTCAGACCCAGATGGTGCTTGGAAATCTGGGACATCCATGGTGCCAGCCACTAGGACATCAGCAGAGGACCTTGTGACCCTGGTGGGAGGCTGTTTGGGTGGTCCAGGTGATGGGAGAAATTTTCTCATGGGAGAAAGATAGAGCTTGGGCCTCCATGGCTGAGCATTGTACAGAAATGGCCCATGTCCATGACCCAGTTGAAGATTGTTGGCAGGCAGATGTGGCGTCCCTGTTTATTACATGGAGACAGAACTAGTAGGATGAATGGATGATAAATGATAGATTGGTAGATGATAGGTAGATGATAGATGGTTAGATAGTGGATGGATACCGGATAGGTGGATGGATAGATGATAGATGGATGATCGATAATGGATGAGTGGATGGATTGAGGATGAGAGGGGATCTACTATGGAAACTGGATCATGTGATTATGGAGAAGTCCTGTGCTAGGCCATCTGAAAGCTGGAGAATCTGAGAAGCTGGTAGCATGGCTCAGGCCAAGTCTGAAGATCTCAGACCCAGGGAAGCTGATGGTGGAATTCTCAGTCTACAACCAAAGGCCTGAGAACCTGGAGTGACTGGGGTAATTCCCAGAGTCCAGAGGCCAGACAGCCTGGAGTTCTAGGGGCAGGAGAGGATGACATCCTGGCTACAGAAGAGAGATCACATGAATTTACCATTTCTCTGACCTAATTTCTTGTGTCTGGACCCTCTGCTGATTGGGTGGTGCCCAGTCACATGGGTTGAGGATGGATCCTCCTTATTGAGTCCACTGATTCAAATGCCAGTCTTGTCTGGAAACACCCTCACAGGCACACACACTGAAATAACACTTTACCAGCCATCTGGGTATCTCTTAACCCTGTCAAGTTTACCCTTAACATCACTTATCACCTGGATTCCTTCAGCCTCACCTGCAATGTTCTCCCTGCTATTAAGGCCACATTTGTAGCATGGACTTCAGCATTCCTCATCACCAGTGCCTCTGCTGATCACCTGTCTTGGCTTTCTTTCATCAAAGAAGGATACCTACCTTTGTGTTCCTGGAGCTTGCCAGGTGAGCAGTTGTTGGAGCCACCATGGCAGAGGCAGAGCCTCAGGAGGAGGACGGAGTTTGAATCAAGAAGCTCCTCCACTGACCTGGCTTTTAATTCATTGAAGAGTTGAAACTGACTACTGTTTTTGTGCTTAGTGATGTTTAGTCCCCGAGGGTTCAGAAAGTGGAACAAAATACGTATTTTTTTTTTTTTTTTTTTTTAAGACAAAGTGTTGCTCTGTCACCAGGTTGGAGTGCAGTGGCATCATCTCAGCTCACTGCAATCTCCACCACCTGGGTTCAAGCGATTCTCATGCCTCAGCCTCCCAAGTAGCTGGGATTACAGGCCTGCACCATCATGCCTGACTTATTTATTTATTATTTCATATATGTATTTTTTTTTTAGACAGTTTCACTCTTGTCACCCAGGCTGGAGTGCAATGGTGCAATCTCAGCTCACCACAACCTCTGCCTCCTGGGTTCAAGCAATTCTCCTGCCTCAGTTTCCTGAGTAGCTGGGATTGTAGGCGTGTACCACCACACCCAGCTATTTTTGTATTTTGAGTAGAGACAGGGTTTCTCCATGTTGGTCAGGCTGGTCTGAAACTCCCAACCTCAGGTGATCTGCCTGCCTTGGCTTCCCAAAGTGCTGGAATTATAGGTGTGAGCCACTGTGCCTGGCCTTTAAAATTTTTTTTTATTTTTCTTTTTCTATAGAGACAGGTATCACTGTGTTGCCCAGTTTGGTCTCCTGCTCTTGACTTTCAGAGATCCTCCTGTCTCAGCCTTCCTACTAGTAGCTGGGATTACAGGTGTGATCCACCATACACAGCTGAGTTCTGGTTTATAACAACCCAGGCTGCCCTGGGGAAGGTGGATATTAGGGATGAGAGTGAAGGCAGATAGACCTGGGTAGGGACCTCAAGGCCTGTCCATGAAGTTCCTTCATATCTCACTGGGAGCCTCCATTTTATTTATTTATTTTGACACAGGGTCTCACTCTTTTGTCCATGCTGGAGTGCAGTGGTGCCATCTCAGCTCACTGCAGCCTCCATCGCCTAGGCTGCAGTGATCCTCCCACTTCAGCCTCATGAGTAACTGGGTCTATGGGCAGGCACCACCACACCTAATTTTTTTTTTGTAAAGATGGTATCTTGCATATTGCCCAGGTTGTTCTTGAGCTCCTGAGCTCAAGCAGTCCACCTACCTTGGCCTCCCAAAATGCTGAGATTACAGGCACAAGCCTCCATTTATTACCCAGAGCATTTTCTGAAAATTCAGTGAGATAAATGTCATAATAAGCTGTGCCCTAGTCCTTAGTAAGTGCTGGGCAGGTTTTAGTTGTACAAGTTGTATTTATTCATCTCTACACTTCCATCTTGCCAGGGAGGGTGTGGTGAGAACTGGCTCATTGGGCTTGAAAGCAGGCCACCTGAAGGGGGGCTGGCTCTGTGAGTACCTTGCTGTTTAGGGATGCTCAGCTTGGAGCCAGGGCATCATTTCCTAGGGACATTGATAGATGGATCGGTTGCTTTATTCCCAGAGGCATAAGCCAGATCTGGCACCTTTAACCCCTGTGGAACTGGAGAGAATGACAAGAACAACCCTGTCTTAGGCTGGAATTTCCTGATGTGGCCCTTTATACCCAGATCCCTTTAGTTAACCGGAGAAGGGAATGCAGCCCATGCAGCTCTCGGCTGCTGGGTTTCCTAGGCTCAGGGACTGGGTGAGGGAGGCCTGGGCTTGGGGGTTTACATGGCTTCTTGGACCCCTTTACAACATTTCTTCACCCCTCAGTGACTTCCTCTCAAAAGCCAGGTGTGCTGGGGCACAGTAGCTCATGCCTGTAGTCAAAGCACTTTGGAAGGTGGAGGTGGGAGGATCACCTGAGGTCATGAGTTCGAGACCAGCCTGTCCAACATAGTAAAACCCCATTGCTACTAAAAATACAAAAAGTAGCTGGGTTTAGTGGTACTTGCCTGCAATCCCACCTACCTGGGAGACTGAGGCATGAGAATTGCTTGAACCTGGGGAGCAGAGGTTGCAGTGAGCCGAGATCACACCACTGCACTCCAGCCTGGGGGACAGATTGAGACTCCATCTCAAAAAAAAAAAAAGCAGGTGTGAGTGATCTCCCTGCTTCTACCTTTGGGTTTGAAAATGCAATGCTTCATTGGTTTGTGTGTAGTAGTTTTATGTTCTCTTTTTTGTGTATGGCCTCTTAGAGCCTAGGGCCATTTTGGATTGAGGTTTCTGCTGGCATGACTATAAAATGCTTCTGTGACTCTGAAAGAGTTTGGCAGTTTTTTTCTTTAAAGTTAGACATAGTTACCATACAGCCAGCCACTCCCTTCCCAGACATCCACCCAAAAGAGCTGAGAACATATGTTTATAAAAGACTGATACGGGAATGTTCTTAGCTACTTTGTTTGTGATAACCCAAACTGGAGATAAGCCAGACATCTATTAGCAAGTAAACATACAGATTTACCCATTATGTGCATCTGCACAACTGAATAATAAGTTATGTACAAGAACGAACTATTGACTGGGCACAGTGGCTCATGCCTATAATCTCAGCACTTTGGGAGGCTGAGGTGGGTGGATCACCTGAGGTCAGATTAAGACCAGTCTGGCTAACATGGTGAAACCCCATCTCTACTAAAAATACAAAAATTAGCCAGGTATGGTGGTGTGCATTTGTAATCCCAGATACTCAGGAGGCTGAGGCATGAGAATCACTTGAACCTGGGAGGCGGAGTTTGCAGTGAGCCGAGATGGAACCACTGCACTCCAGCCTGGGTGACAGAGCAAGACTCCATCTCAAAAAAAAATTTAAAAAAAAAAAAAAAAAAGGATGGTCGTCGTGGCTCACGCCTGTAATCCTACAAGGCGGGTGGATCACCTGAGCTCAGTTCAAGACCAGGTCGGTCAACACGGTGAAATACTGTCTCTACTAAAAATACAAAAAATTTAGCTGGGCAAGGTAGCTTGCACCTGTAGTTCCAGCTATTTGGGAGACTGAGGCAGGAGAATCAGTTGAGCCCAGAGGCAGAGGCTGCAGTGAATGGAGATTGTGCTACTGTACTCCAGCCTGGATGACAGAGTGAGAATTCATCTCTTAAAAAAAAAAAAAAAGAGGTTGGGGATGGTGGCTCATGCCTGTAATCCTAACACTTTGACACTTTGGGAAGCCGAGGTGGGTGGATCACCTGAGGTTGGGAGTTCAACCTGACCAACATGGAGAAAACCCATCTCTACTAAAAATACAAAAAAAAAATTTGAAGAGAAATAAAGAGTTCGTCAACACACCCTGGTAAAGTTAAGGGACTAGGGTGTAAGAAGAATGTGCTGTACAGGCGGAATGCAGGGGCACTGGAGCTAGAAGTGATCTTGGGGAACATGGAGTCACAGAAGAGCAAAGAGATGCCATTTCTTGCTCAACTCCAGTCCACTGACAGCAGTCACCTGGAGGGCTGCTTGCACGTAACTCAGTGAGAAAGAACGCCATGAGTGACTATGGGTGTCTGCTGTGTGCATGAGAAGGAAGGGAAGGGCCCAGTATTTGAGATGCTTGAGATCTAACCCCTTCATTTTCAATATGACAAAATCTAGAGCCAAGGAGATGAGCTAACCAGCTTCAGGGACACACTGTGAGCTGGCAGTAGAATGTGGCAGGTGATCTGATTCTCAGAAGAACATTCCTGTAAGCCAGGGGCTGGCCAAAAATGGACTGAGGTCCACATATGGCTCATGAGCTCAGCATGGATTTCATTTTTAAATTTTTTGGAGACAGAGTCTTGCTCTGTTGCCCAGGCTGGAGTGCAGTGGTATGACCTTGGCTCAACATGACCTCCACTTCCCAGGTTAAAATGATTCCCATGCCTCAGCCTCCCAAGAAGCTGGGATGACCGTCATACTTCACCTTGCGTGGCTAATTTTTTTGTGGGGCACAGTGTCTCTTTTGTCCAGTCAGGAGTGCAGTGGCATGACCTTGGCTCACAGCAACTTCCACGTTTTGGGTTCAAGTGATCCTCCAGCCTCAGCCTCCTGAGTAGCTGTGACCACAGGTACACACCCCACGCCCAACAAATTATTTTATTTTTAGTACAGACCAGGTTTCACCATGTTGGCCAGGCTGGTCTCAAACTCCTAGCCTGAAGCAATCTGCCCACCTCAGCCTCTCAAAGTGCTGAGATTACAGACATGAGCCACAGCGCCCAGCCAGATTTCATATTTTTAATGGTGAAAAAAAAAATCAAAAAAATATTACATGACAGATGCTAATTCTGTAAAATTTAAATTTTAGTGTTTCTAAATACATTTTTACAGGAAAACAGTCAGACCCATCAATTTCTGTATTATCTAAGGCTACTTTTCCACTACTAGGGAAGAGACATATTTGTGACAAAGACCATATGGCCCAGAGTGCTGAAAGTTTCCAGAAAAAGTTTCTTACTCGCACTTTCTTCCAGTGTCTCTTGAACTTTAATGTCCACACACACCACCTAGAGAACTAGTTACAATTCAAATTCTGTTTCAGTGGATCTGGACTGAGGTCTAAAATTCTACACTGTTAATAAGCACCAGGTGATGCCGTGGCTGCTGGTCCACAGACCACACTTTGAGTAGTGAGGATCAACTCCAGCGTGTCTCTACATGTCAACCCGAACCAGCAGCAGCAGTACCTGGGGATGTGTTAGGAATCCAGATACACAGGCACACCTAGACCTGCTAAACTGAAAATCTGAGTGGGGCCCAGAAAGCTGCATTTTATAGTAATAAGCTATTGGCCAACACAGTGGCTCATGCCTGTAATCCCAGCACTTTGGGAGGCTGAGGCAAGTGGATCACCTGAGGTCAGGAGTTTGAGACCAGCCTGGCCGATATGGTGAAACACCATTTCTACTAAAAATATTTTTAAAATTAGCCAGGTGTGGTGTTGCATGCCTGTAATCCCAGCTACTCAAAGGCTAAGGTGGAAGAATCACTTGAACCCAGGAGGCAGAGGATGTAGTGAGCCAAGATCACGCCACAGCACTCTAGCCTGGGAAACAGTGATACTCCATCTCAATCAATCAACCAACCAACCAAATATATTAAGCTATCCAGGTGATTCTGATGCAGCTTGAATTTGAACACCATCTCTCCTGCTGGTCCAGACTCTGAGAGATTTAAGGTAAGACTAAGAAAATTCAGTGTCAGCATTAGCATGCTTTCACAAATGCTGAAAAGGCTAGAATTTCCTTAAACATTCCACCGGCAACTCAGCTAACATGAAGCAGATGGTAGTTTAATGGATAAAGTTCATATTTATAAAAATGTTTAACGCTGCTTCACAGAAATATTTGTCAACCTGACCAAGAAGGAATAGTTGTAATGAGCACAACATTGCAAAAAGAATGACACAGTTAATAATAAAAAGACAGAAAAGACATGGGGCATCATCTGAAGTCATCCTTCACCATTAACTGTTTTTAACTGTGCTTTAAAGGGAATTTCCATAGTCCATCTGTATATGGTCTCCTGATATGGGGCCAGCTTTGCAAAATGGCACGTTGCACTGTCTTTTTTTTTTGTTAGATGGAGTTTCACTCTTGTTGCCCAGGCTGGAGTGCAATGGTGTGATCTCAGCTCACTGCAACATTCGCCTCCTGGGTTCTAGTGATTCTCCTGCCTCAGTCTCCTGAGTAGTTATGATTACAGACATGAGCCACCACACCCGGCTAATTTTGTGTTTTTAGAAGAGACGAGGTTTCATCATTTTGGTCAGGTTCATCTCGAACTCCTGACCTCAGGTGATCCACCCCCGCCTCTGCCTCCCAAAGCACTAGGATTACAGGTGTGAGCCACTGTGCCTGGCCTGCATGTTGTCTTTAAACTTTTCAAAGCCAGCTAGGCAGGGATAGACCTGTCACCATACCTCAGGACAGGCATCAGAATACTCAGTGTAGCATGGATCATGATAGTAAAAAACAGGGAACAACCTGTTTTTGCAATGAATGGGAGAAAGGTAATTCCAGCAGGGCACATCCACATGCAGACAAGCATGTATCATGAACACAAATGAAGCAAGCCAGGCATGGCTGTGGTGCAACTGCAGTCCCAGCTACTTGGGAAGCTAAAGCAGGAGGACTATTTCAGCCCAGGAGTTCAAGGCTGTAGTGAGCTGTGATCACACTATTGTATTCCAGCCTGGGGGACAGAGCGTGAACCCATTTCAAAACCAAAACTAAAAAATGAAAAAAAAAAAAAAAGATCAGAATGAACCCAGATGATATATTATTAACTACAAAAAGAGAACTCTATGTAGAGTATGATCCCATTTAAGTCTGCCAAAATATTTTTTAAAAGCCTATATGCTTATACATTTTTTTCTAAAAGCATGCACAAAACTCACTTTGGAGGAGAGGAACTGATGGAAGAGAAGACAATATACTTTTATATCTTTCTGTATGATTTTTTTTTCCTACAGTGGATGACAAGTATTTGTTCAGCACCTGCTGTGCATTGTTTTATGTACTGAGGATACAGCAGCCCACCTGGAGCTGACATTCTAGTGGGGAAAGAAAGTAAGTGTACTTTAAAAAATTCTTACTTTTAATTTTTTCTTTTTTTGAGACAGGGTCTTGCTCTGTTGCCCAGGCTAGAGTGCATTGGCTCAATTTTGGCTCACTGCAACCTCTGCCTCCCAGGTTCAAAGGATTCTCATGTCTCAGCCTCCTGAGTAGCTGGGATTATAGGCATGCATCACCATGCCCAGCTAATTTTTTTTTTTAAAGCAAAGACAGGGTTTTGCCAGGTGGCCAGACTGGTCTGGAGCTCCTGGCTTCAAGTGATCCACCTACGTTGGATTTCCAAAGTTCTGGGATTACCAGTGTGAGCCACCATACCCAGCCCAAAATAAGTAAATTTTAGAGTGTGTTTAGACCATGCCATATCTGTGGTCTAACCACATTTGACATGTGGTCCATAGGACACTGACAATCCACACTTTGTGAATAGTTGGTGATAATATGAGGAGGCAGCACCATAATGGAGATCAACTATGGCACCATGTGTGCCATTTAGCTCAGCTCACATTTTTGTTTTCTTACAAGGCTTAATGCAGGAAGCAGAAGGCACTGGTTTCCATCCTGGCACAAATGTCTTAGCCTGCCACGTTGGCCAGACTGGTCTCAAACTCTTGGCCTCAAGTGATCTTCCTGCTTTGGCCTTGAAAGTGCTGGCATTACAGGTGTTAGCCACCATGCCCCACTGCCACCTGCTCATTTATCGAACTCTGCGATTCATTTGCAACCAAGATTGAGAATTCCTGGTGCAGAGTGCCTCCCTGAGTCCAGGAATGATATGCAGCCCCTGTTTCCCTTCCAGGCATGTCTGTGTCTCCCTGTGATTGTTTCTGTGAGACCCTGTATTTTTGAGTTCTGCTTTTATTTGTGTCACGTGAGCATGTGTTCACAGTCACCCTGACCATGCTGCCAGCTTCATATTTATCCCTTTTGTATCTTCTGTCCTGGGTCCTCTCCCACCTCTTCTGGGGTCAGTCTTTTCTTGCCTTACATTGTGTTGCTTTCTCTCCTGGCACCAAAGAATGAGGCAGCCAGTGCAGAGTGGGGACTGTAGTCATCATCATCACTGAGGTATTGTGAACCAGGAAAGAGATATGATCTGTTTCAACACAGTACAGTGCCTGAGTACCCTGATAAATGTTGGCTGTCGTTGTTGTTGATGTTCTGGTGATTATTGTTGATGCTAGGTGGATTCTTCCTGGGATCAGGGGAGATACCCAGCTGTCCTGTCCCTTGGTGTCCTTATCAGGGTCCTTCCCTAATTCTGCAGCTAAGGCATCTGCCAGGGCTGGGGTCTCATCAAGATTCAACTGGGGAGGGGCCCACTTTGAAGCTCACCTGGTTGTTGGCAGAACTAGGTTCCTCAATTGTTCAAATGTTGAAATACTTCCTTATTGCTGTGGAAACAGCCAGTTCCCCAGGTACCTTTTACAATGAACTCTTGAGAGCTCTGTGATCTGGGCACCAAAGGGTTAATTCCTGGCACTACAGGGGTCCCTGGGCATCTGCCTGTTGGATGATGCCCTTGTCAAACTGGTTATCTATTTTGAATATCACCTCTTCTTGCAGTGCTTGGGAACCAGGGGGCTATGCCATTTCCCTCCTGCAGTTCCTTGCATCCTGGTCCTGGGAAAGTTAGCTTAACACAGCAGAGATACTGTTATCTGGGCTGGGTTTTACCCATCTCTGCTGGTACAGGATGCTGGCTTGGGCCATGTCCCCTCAGTGGATGGAGCTCTCTGCACAGCTGCAAATCACCGTTCCTGCCCCAAGGGACTGAACTCCAGATACCACCTGCCCCTCAACCGGACAGCCTGTTTATGGCCTTTGCAGAGCGGGTCTACTTTGTGAGCATCCTGGCTGCCCGGTGCTCCGCTGTCTCCTCCCTGAAGTGGCAAATTTTTCTTGCCCTTTTAGCATCTGACTCATATAACTCCCCTCCCCTCCTTTGTCTCTTTTTGCCAGGGGTCATGGGCATCAGCAGTCCAGGGAAGGAAGCAAAGCAAATGGAGAATGGCATGCTGTGATAGACAGTGCAGGGAAGCAACTACAGAGGTAAGTGGGGGGAGGTAGCCTGACTCACACAGGCCTCATGATTTCACCATCTGCCCATGCTTCTGACACTCGAGTTTCCTACATGGTGTGGATCTTTGTTTATGTCACTTGGGAGGGCCTGGAAGGTTCAATCTTTGTGAAGCAGCATTCGATATAAAACTGTCTCAAGGCCAGGAATGGAGGCTTATGCTTGTAATCTCAGCACTTCGGGAGGTCGTGGCAGGAGGAACACTTGAGGCCAGGATTTTGAGACCACCATGGGCAACATAGCAAGACCCCATCTCTACAAAAAAGGAAGTATTCTCATGTTTGATTATAGAGGGCTTCCTTAGATCCCTGGGAATTTATAGCATATGCAGTATGTTAACCATGCTTTTAAAAACTAGCTAAGTTGGCTGGCCATGGTGGCTCACAACTGTAATCCCAGCACTTTTGGTGGCTGAGGCAGGTGGATCACCTGAGGACAGGAGTTCAAGACCAGTCTGGCCAACATGGTGAAACCCTGTCTCTACTAAAGATAGAAAGATTAGCCAGGCATGGTGGCAGGCACCTGTAAATTCTAGCTACTCAGAAGGCTGAGGCATGAGAATCATTTGAACCCAGGAGGCAGAGGTTGCAATGAGCTGAGATTGCGCCATGGCACTCCAGCCTGGACAACAGAGTGAGACTCCGTCTCAAAAAACAAAAACAAAAAAACAGGAAAAGAACAACAACAAACATTGACAATGTCAGAGCCTAAACATACTGGACCCTGGGATTTGAGAAAGGATGGTGGACTTGCAGTTGCTCTAGGGGTCAGAAGAGGGCAAAGATGATGTGGCCTAGCACTGTGCCTTGGTACATGTCGCTTTTGCCATTGTTATCATCTTACACAGCCTGCATTCTAGTGGGAGATTCCAGACAGTGCATGAGTGCAGAAGGATGTAAGATTTTAGTCTGAGGTGCTAGCTTGGATTTGTGAAGCCCTAGGTCATGAAGCAGGAAGCCCCAGCACCCCACCTGAATTCTATATTTCATCCAGAGTTGGTTCTGATTCTTCCCTCTGCTGCTCCCTGAAAACCCACACTTGCTTTTGGATTTGAGGGCCACTTCCACCTCACTTGGCCTTAACCAAAGACCTTTGCACAGATCTCATTAGCAAGGAAAGGTTACCCACCCCCTGGCCCTAGATCAAAGAGGGGAGGTGCTGGAGGTTCTCGAGGTTTATTTGGCCTTCAGGAAGTGTTTTCAGGGGACACAGTTTTGGGGGTGCAGTGATGAGTCACATGGGGCTCGACCTCAGGTAGCTTGTAATCCTGTTCAGGAGATAAGTAGGTAGAGGAAGGCATAGAAAGTGCTATGGCAAAGAGCCACATCTGTGTTTTGCATGGCCTCCATAATTTCTTTTTTCTTTTTTTTTGAGATGAAATCTCCCTCTGTTGTGCAGGCTGGAGTTCAGTGTGCAGTGGCACCAACTCAGCTACTGAACACAAAACTGTGGGCAATGCAGTCTGTGATGTTCTCTGGTGTCTGCATAAAGATAATGACCACTGACGTACAGAAAGTCCTTTTTTTTTTTCTTTTGAGACAGGGTCTCTGTCGCTGAGGCTGGAATGCAGTGACACAATCATGGCTCACTGCAACTTCTGTCTCGGGGTTCAAGCGATTCTACTGCCTCAACCTCCCTAGTAGTTGGGACTACAGGTGCCTGCCACCATGCCTGCCTAATTTTTGTATTTTTAGTAGATATAGGGTTTCACCATGTTGGCTGGGCTGTTCTTGAACTCCTGGCCACCAGTGATCTGCCTGCCTTGGCCTCCCAAAGTGCTAGGTTTACAGGGGTGATCCACCGCACCCAGCCAAAAAGTGCTTTCTGAGTAACATGCTTGCATGAAGGAGCAGCCAGGACAAGATCCCACCGCAACACCCACCACCTTTGTAAAACAAGAAAATTGAAAGAACTAGGTACCTTGCCCTATTTTTTATCGTTTCATATTTCAAAACTTTTTCATGTTTGAAAGATAATAGATGTGTCCTTTCTGTTTTATCTTTTGAGATCAATTAGAATTGCTCTTTAAAAAAAAATGCATGCACTTTTTGCATATCAGTGGTCATGGGCTTTTTGCAGACCCCCAGAGATCATCACAGATTGTTTTCCGCAGGCCTCATTCCTGTCTGAGACATTCCCTTTCTCTGGGGACCTGTAACCCTGGGGACTGACATGGCAGTGGGGGTTGCACATGTGCACATGTTCATATATATGCTTACATGTATGCCTGTGCAATTGACATCCCTGTGCTTTCCTTCTCCAGACAGCTCAGCAGCTCCTCCTCCTATAGCAGGGACATCAGTAGGCACCACAACAGCACTGCAGAGCTGCAGAAAGCCGAAGCTGATGGAGGCTGACAAGGCACAGACAGGGCAGGTGAGATTTTCTCCTTCAGTGATGATGGTGGCTGCAGCCTACAGAGCACCCACTGTGCAAAGTGCTTGTCTGTAATACACCATAAAGGTACTATTTTCTGCACCAGAAACTGAGGCCAGAGAGGTTTAGTGACTTACCCAAGGTCACTGCTTCTCGGGGATACAGACACTCACTACCACGCCCAGCTAATTTTTGTCTTTTTAGACACAGGATTTCACCTTGTTGGCCAGGCTGGCCTTGAACTCCTGGGCTCATCTTCCCTCACCCTCCCAAAATGCTAGGATTACAGGTGTGAGCCATTGCACCTGGCCTGTTTTTCATTTCTGATGTAGTCCTTATGATTATGTCCCTGAGAAAGTCTCAATTGGGTCCTAGCCTGCTTTTGGTACCTAACAGCTGCTAGCCTCTCTTTGTAACAAGGAGAGTGGGTTTCGAGCTCCTGTTTTATTTTTTAAAGATCATCTATTTTGGGCAAGTGTTAATAATTCTCCATTTATGGGAGTAATCGAAAGTTTATTTTAAAAAATAAATGTGATTATGCTTTTTAAAAAATAGGGAATGGAATTTTTAACAGTAAAAAATAAGCATACAGATAAAGAAAAACAACAACAAAAAAAACCATGAAAAGTGGTAGCGGGGGAATGAGGCTGGGACACTTTCTTTTAGATCTGCTCTATTGTCATAATTAAAAGAACTAGAGGAGCAAGATCAAACAAATTCAAAAGCTAGCAGAAGACAAGAAATAACTTAAGTTCAGAGCAGAACTGAAGGAGATGATAGAGACACAAAAAACCCTTAAAAAAAAAATCAATGAACCCAGGAGGTGGTTTTTTGAAAGGATGAACAAAATAGACCACTAGTCAGACTGATGATAAAAAAGAAAAGGAATAAGAATAGATGCAATAAAAAGTGATAAAGGGGATCTCACCACTGATCCCACAGAAATACAAACAACTACCATCAGAGATTAACTACAAACACTTCTTGCAAATAAACCAGTAAATCTAGATGATATGGATAAATTCCTGGACATATACACCCCTCAAGACTAAACCAGGAAGAAGTTAAATCCCTGAATAGATGAATAACAAGGTCTCAAATTGAGGCAGCAATTAATAGCCTACCAAACAAAAATCCAGGACCAGACGGGTTCATAGCCGAATTTTACCATAGGTAAAAAGAGGAACTGGTACCTTTCCTTCTGAAACTATTCAAAACAATACAAAAAGAGCAAATCCTACCTAACTCATTTATGAAACCAACATCATCCTGATACCAAAACCTGGCAGAGACACAACTGAAAAAGAAAATTTCAGGCCTATATCCATGATGAACATTAATGGGAAAATCTTCAATACAATACTTGCAAACTGAATCCAACAGCACATCAAGAAGCTCCATCATGATCAAGTCAGCTTCATCCCCGAAATGCAAGGCTGGTTCAACATATGCAAATCTATAAACATAATCCATCACATAAACAGAACTCAGACAAAAACCATGATTATCTCAATAGATGCAGAGAATGCTTTCAACAAAATTCAACAGCTCATTATGCTAAAAACTCTCAGAAAACTAGGTATTAATGGAAGGAATCTTAAGAGCTATTTATGATAAACCCACAGACAATAACACAGTGTGTAGGCAAAAACTGGAAGCATTCCCTTTGAAAACTGGCACAAGACAGGGATGGTGTGTCTCACCACTCCTACTCAACATAGTATTAGAAGTTCTGGTCGGGGAAATCAGGAAAGAAAAAGAAATAAAGGGTATTCAACTAGGCAAAGAGGAAGTCAAATTGTCTCTATTTGCAGATGACATGATTGTATATTTAGAAGACCCCCATTGTGTCAGCCCAAAATCTCCTTAAACTGATAAATTCAGCAAAGTCTAAGAATACACAATCAATGTGCAAAAGTCACAAGCATTCCTGTACATCAATAACAGACAGCCAAATCATGAGTGGACTCCCATTCACAATTACTATAAAGAGAGTAAAATATCTAGGAATACATCTAACAAGGGATGAAATTACAAACCATTGCTCAAATAAGAGAGGAAACAAACAGTTGGAAAAACATTCCATGCTTATGGTTAGGAAGATCAATATTGTGAAAATGACCATACTGCCCCAAATAATTTATACATTCAATGCTAACCCATCAAGCTACCATTGACTTTCTTCACAAAATTGGAAAAACTACCTTAAACTTCATATATAATCAAAAGAGAGCCTGCATAGCCAAGACAATCCTAAGCAAAAAAACAAACCATGACAACAACAACAACAAAAAGCTAGAGGCATCATGCTACCTGACTTCAAACTATACTACAAGGCTAGAATAATAAAAACAGCATGGTTCTGATACCAAAACAGAGATTATAGACCAGTGGAATAGAAGAGAAGCTTCAGAAGTAATGCCACACATCTACAACCATCTGATCTTTGACAAACCTGACAAAAACAAGCAACGGGGAAAGGATTCCCTATTTAATACATGATGTTGGGAAAACTGGCTAACCATCTACAGAAAGCTGAAACTGCATCCCTTCCTTACACCTTATACACAAATTAACTCCAGTTGGATTAAAGATTTAAATATAAGGTCCGTAAAAACCCTAGAAGAAAATCTAGGCAATACCATTCAGGACACAGGCATAGGCAAGAACTTCATGACTAAAACACCAAAAGCAATGGCAACAAAAGCCAAAATAGACAAGTGGGATCTAATTAAACTTAAGAGCTTCTGCACAGCAAAAGAAATAATCATTAGCGTGAACTGTCAACCAACAGAATGGGAAAATTTTTTTCCAATCTACCCATCTGATAAAGGGCTAATATCCAGAATCTAGAAAGAAATCAAACAAATTTACAAGAAAAAACAACCCCATCAAAAAGTGGGCAAAGGATATGAATAGGTGCTTCTCAAAAGAAGACATTTATGCAGCCAACAAACATGAACAAAAGCTCATCATCACTAGTCATTAGAGAAATGCAAATCAAAATCACATTGAGATACCATCTCATGCCAGTTAGAATGGCTATCATTAAAAAATCAGGAGACAACAGACGCCAGAGAGGATGTGGAGAAATAGGAACACATTTACACTGTTGGCAGGAGTGTAAATTAGTTCAGCCACTGTGGAAGACAGTGTGGCAATTCCTCAAGGATATAGAACTAGAAATACCATTTGACCCAGCTATCCCATTACTGGGTATATACCCAAAGGATTGTAAATCATTCTATTATAAAGACACATGCACACACGTTTATTGAGGCACTGTTTACAATAGCAAAGACTTGGAACCAACCCAAATGCCCATCAGTGATAGACTGGATAAAGTAAATGTGGGACATATACACGATGGAATACTATGCAGCCATAAAAAAGGATGAGTTCATGTTGTTTGCAGGGATATGGATTTAACTGGAAACCATTCTCAGAAAACTGACACAAGAACATAAAACCAAACACTGCATGTTCTCACTTATAAGTGGGTGTTGAACAATAAGAATAAGAACACAGGGACACAGGGAGGGGAACATCACACACCGGGGCCTGTCAGGAGGAGAGTGGGGTAAGGGGATAGCAGGGGGTGAAGGGATTGGGGAGGGATAACATTAGGAGAAATATCTAATGTAGATGACAGGGATGGATGTAGCAAACCACCGTAGCACGTGTATACCTATGTAACCTGCACGTTCTGCATATGTAACCTAGAACTTAGTATAATTATTAAAAATAAATAAATGTATCAGATGCAACCTTGTTATGTTGCCCAGGTGGTTCTCAAACTCCTGGGCTCAGGCAACCTCAAACTCCCAAGTAGCTGGAACTATAGGTGTATATCACAACACCCAGCTATTTTTTCTACAATTTTTAATATTTTACTCTCACTACAGAACCAATAATATAAGTAGAGGAACAATTCTACCAAGTATATAATACACAAATAATAAGTGTCCAAGAAAAACATCTATATGCTATTTGTTATACAGTTTTTCAACTAAATGGTGCCAGGGAGATTCCATCATTACCACAAGCAATTTAATCCACTGAAGATTTATACTGGCAAAAATATAGATGTCACACTAGTATGATTTAAAAGTCAAAGTATTAATATTTATATAATTAAACCTTAACCAAATTTCATATTTTCTCTATTGGGGAAAGCATTTCCTAATGTGATTTTTCTGTTGCTATGTATCTTCCAGTTTAATTTTGTTCAGCCCACACCCTGTCACAGTACTCATCAATATTTTGTTAGTTACCAACATTAAATAAAATTTTTAAATCAATTAGCCCTATGTCTATGGTTTTCTCTGACCAACTTCCAACTTTGTATTACCAACATAAAAAAAGATAGATAAACCACTGCTAAATTTAAAAAATTTTTAAAGTAAATACTATGCAAAAGTTGAATGAGTGAGAAAATTTTGCAAGAGACCACTTTACCTTCATAATAAGTCAAGTCTTCATCATCTGGTTTAGGGCATGAATCCACACACATTTAGTGGAAAATGCTTCAGTGCAAAAATATAAAATAAAAATGAGCAAGTTGATTTTTTTTTTTTTTGGTAATTTTTTAACTGCCAGTTCATGTTCAGCTTCCTCCTTCAAAAAACAAAAACACAATCTGGGAAAAATCAGTCAGCCGTCTGTATATTAAATAACATTTCTTGATACAATTAAAATATGGCCTCTGTTCTAAAAATAATTTTGGTTACCTATTTCTGCCTCCAGCTGTCTAAATAAATAAAATATTCAATGAAAACTGACCTTGAGCTCCATAACAAATGGTGACAGCTAATATATTGGCAGAGCTTGACAATAACTTACCCTCACAAATTATCTGTCCTGAAGCAGAACATGAAATTCAATTAATGGATGATATAACTTCTGTCACCTAAACTGGAAGGAACCTTATGACCTAAAACAAGGTAGAAAGATCCACTGTCCCTTGTCCATTATCTATCTTTGGTTAAAAGACTAATCTGTGTCACTTCAAAATGGCAGTCTTGATTCCTCAGCATGAAAACCACTTAAGAAGGTCCCAATGCTTTCCTTTGTCCTAAAAGAGTGCAGAGAATCCCCTGCTGTATTTGAAATGTATGAGAGCTAAATGTACAAAAGTCTAATAACAAAGGTGTATTTTCTTATTGAGGATACTCTTCCCAGAAAGATTAAAACAACAATTTTCAAAATCCAATTATTTTCACTCTACAGGTCCTACCTTATTCAGGTCCACATCAACTAAAACCTTCATAGTGCCCTTAAAAACCTTCATAGGCACTCAGATATCCAATGAGAGAGACTGCTGGAAGAACAGCGTCCTGGCAGTTGTACCTCTATTCCCCTAAGTACTATCTAAATATCTTTCTTCCTATGGGTTCCCACTTCCAGATTCTACTTATGCAGGGCTCCATGGCAGTTTCCAATAATCTTCAAATCTTCAGTCTATGAAAGTACAGATTCCTGAAAAGATGGCCTCAAATGACCAGGAATGGGAGTGCTTTATATCCCTCCTCCTGAATAACAACCTAACTGGAGTCTTGACTAACTACCAGCACAGACACACCTCCAACTACCCAGCTGAACTTCGTGACTGATTTGACAGCCAATGATGCCCCTGACCCAGCCTGCATGGCTATGGAAAGGACATCAGTGATTTGGGAAGAGAGGTGGAGATGAGACACCTGCCCTGGTCCACAGATCTTTGTAGTTCAGCAATCTCCAGCCCATCAGTACTCAAGGGGCTCTGAGCCACCCCTCTGTAAGTCAGGATGGAATTAGATGATACCACATTTCTGTCTGCTGTAGAGACTCCTCCCAGTGTCTCCAAATGTTTTAGCATATTACAGCAAAAATCATTTGTCAATTCTTGATTTAAAAAGAGCACAGCAATCTGTTTAGAGCTTCCTCGAACCCTCTATTTTAATGTGCCTTTGTAGTTAATTCACAGTATCTTGTGTCCTTCATCTTTATAATTTATCAGACTTGTCATAAATCCCAATATTCTAATCTCTTATTGAATAATCCATATCCAGTGTCGTTTCTCTTCAAACTTGGCCTTCCCCTGCTCATTCCATTCTTAGCCATTTTCATTGGGTTCACCAGCTAATTCCCTTCTCATTCTATCCACTGGGTGCACCAGACCCACTCCCACTTTGTATTATTAAAACACATGCCAGGCCGGGCATGGTGCTTCACACCTGTAATCCCAGCACTTTGGGAGGCCGAGGCAGGCAGATCACCTGAGGTCAGTTCGAGACCAGCCTGACCAACATGGAGAAACCCCGTCTCTACTAAAAAGTACAAAATTATCTGGGCATGGTGGTGCATGTTTGTAATCCCAGATACTCAGGAGGCTGAGGCAGGAGAATCGCTTGAAGCCAGGAGGCAAAGTTTGTGGTGAGCCGAGATTGTGCTATTGCACTCCAGTCTGGCAACAGGAGTGAAACTGTGTCTCAAAAAACAACGAGCACAAAAACAAAAAACAAAAAACAAACAAAAAAACCTGCCAATGGAATAAAAAAAGAAGGAAGAGTATTGGGCTTTAAACAAGTTCAAATCTCATTTCTACCATGTCTTATGTCCAAAAATAAACATCCTTATCTCTTTGAGTCTCAAGTTGTCTATCTGGAAAATCATTTGACCAGAACATTCAACACAAATTGAAGTACTAGAAGATACTTTGATTAGTCCTAAGATTCCTTAAATACCTGTAATCTATGTGCTTTTGGTTCTGTGTATAGGAAAATTGGGAATACATAGCCAGCAGAATTTGAAAATATAATGGAAGAAACACCAAGGAAGAAAAGTTATGGAAAAAGAAAAAAATAAATAAAAAAGCATTATGGAAGTAGGCAGAAATACTAGCCTAAAAGGAAATCAAAACTGGGAAGTTAAATAATTTCTCTCCAAGACTTGCCAAATCTTGGTTTTGTAAAACTTCCAGTCCTATGGCCAAACCTTTACTCTGCCCTAAAGGCTTTGATGGTTAATTTAAAAAAAAAAAAAAAAAATGCTGGTTACCACAAAAATTGTCAGATTTATTAGGACAAACTCAAGGACTAACCTCATTTCTAACAGTAATCTAAAATGAGAGTTTAACTTATTTAAACTCATTCATTTAGACATTAAAATTAATCTAATCTTATTCAGACCTATACATTGATCAAAGTGCTGCACAGATATCTCTATTAATCTGTACTGAGGAGTAAGAGAAATGATTTGAAAGCCAGATAGCCTGATGGTCAAACTGTGGGTCAGCTACTTTGTGAACTATGGGATCATGATCTAATTAATCAACCTCTCTAAACCACAGTTGCCTATTTAATAAAAACAGTAGGTTATAAGAACACAGATGTTGTGAAGGCTTTATGAGATAAATGCATAGCACATAATAGGGTGGTTAGCCCAGAATACAACACTCAACAGATATTAGTTTCTTCCATCTATATTTTCTTAGTTAACATAATTTTTTAAATCTGTAAAATCCTACCTGACTGCAGATTAATCAGAACTCCCAGAATCTATTAAAGGAAAAGGTAAAATGCATTTTAAATCAATAATGTATAGAATATTAAAACCATAAGAAAGTACAGTGATGCATGCCTGTAATTTCAACTATGGATGGGAGGCTGAGGAAGGAGGATCACTTGAGAAATCCAGAAGTTGGAGGCTTTAGGAAACCTTGCAAGACTCCACCTGCATAAAAAAAAAAAGTATGCACAGTTGTGTACATGATTTAGTTGTGACATCATTTTTCTTTAAAGTATAGGACTGATGCTTTGTTTCAAAGCATTTATTTGAGAGCATACCTGGGACCTTATTAGAATTAATATAAATTATACCTATTGGTATGTAATTAATGCAGTAAGAACTCTTACTTCCCTTATTTTGTATTTATTAAATGCAAAGAATAAATTTATCAAAATTTGATATCTACAAGTGAACTGCTGCAGTATACAAGTCATACTAGCCAAACCCTATGAAATTGGCTAAAAATGGTATTGTTAGCAGAACAGATGGAATGAGTGACCAGTGTCAAACAGCATGATTTCTGGACCAAAATATGAGGGGGGCAGTTAAAACAGTAAACAGTAGTACCCCTTATCCACTATATGTGTGGAAAAGACACACTTGCCATGTTTTTCTCTGCTCTCACACCACAGCAATAATCATCAACAAAGAAGGCTTCTGTGACCAAATGTGTGGAGAGGTTTTCCCCAACAACAAGAAGAAGCAGTCACTTCTGCAGATGACACACACTGGGTGTCCTCTAATTCTCTTCTCACACTGTCTGCAGATAGCATCAGATTCCACAGGTAAAGGGCTCAGTACCATGAGACTGCCTCTCTACATCAGTCCTAAGTCTGAAACTCCAGAACTTCTGACCAATCTGCTTCAAATTGGGGTTCCCAGGATTCCTTCTTTGGGTTAAATTGAATTGCTGGAATGGCTCAAAGTACTCAGGGAAACACACCAGCATACTATGGATGACATTACAAAAGGTACAGATGAAGAGATGCATAGTTCAAAGTATGGGGCTAGTGGCACAGAGATTTCCAAGCCCTCCCAGGACACACCACTCTCCAGGAACCTCCATGTATTCAGTGATTTGGAAGCTCTCCAAACCCAGTCCCTTTGGGTCTTTATGAAAGCTTCAGTACATAGGCATCACTAATCAATCACTGGCTGTTGGTGACTGACAACCTTCAGCCCTTCTGTCCTCCCCAGAGTTTGCAGAGTGAGACAAAGGATCTCAACCCTCTAATCAGTCATGTCTTCAGGATGGTGACCAGTTCCCATCCTGAATCGACCTAGGAGCTTCCAGCCATCAATCATTAGCATGCCAAAAGTCATCACTTTGGAAATTCTAAGGAGTTTAAGAATTGTACACCAAGAAATGAGTCAAAGTCCAAACAGGTTTTACATCTTCAGTTTTGAATTATGTGGTTATGGCTACTAACAGTTAACTGTATTCCAAACATATTACATTGAAAACTCCAGAAATAAACAAGTCATAAGTGTTAGTGTGCCAGTCTGAGAAGTACAATGAAATCTTGAGCTCCTGCCCTCTATCCATCCCAGGATGTGAATCATTCCTTAGTCCAGTGCATTCACACTGCATGTGCTGTCCAGCCATTAGTCATCAACATGATCTCCTCCTGCATCCAGCCATCAACATCATTAAGTCCTGAAGGTCCAGAAACACTCAAAGCTGATAGTCTTTTTCTGACTTAAGAGTCAGGGGGTGAATAGTGGCCTAACACTACATGACAATGCCTACATCATTCACCTCACTTCATCTCATTACACAGGCATTGTATCACTTCACATCATCACAGGAAAAAGGGTGAGAACCATACCGTATATTTTAAGAGACCACATTCAGAAACGGATTCTTGCAAAAACTTTCCAGCTGCCAGTGGAGAAAAGCTCAAGAGATATTAATGTGTTACTCTGGCTAATAATCTTGGGGAAGGTGCTGGGTGTTTTACTAAGTTGTAGCTATGTGCTCTGCCCTACATATAACAAGGCCCAAATCACCTGTCATTTTATCCCCCACAGAAAGAACCAGTGGAGAGATTACTGCTTTAACAGCTTATCTACTCTGAACCACATCATAGAACAAGACTCTGTCTCAACAACAACAACAACAACAAAGAAACAAACCTAATTGTTCCCATGTAAAAATAAGTCTAGGTCCACATTGGACCTGAAGAGTTCTCTGTGCCATGAGACAGGACAGATATTAAATATTAAATATTAAAAAATTGTATTCCTGCTTTCTGTAGAAATAAAACTTGAATTTAAGCTTTTGTAAGACAAGTCTGGAAAAAGAGCAAAAAATGCAAAAGTAAAATTTGAAAGGCCATTTCATCATCAAGGGCTCATGATCACAAGACATTCACAAACTATACATATTGTTCAAAACTTTCATTCTGAATTTTGACATAAGTTGCAGTTTCATTTGAGGATGTCTAAGGTCAAATAAGATGTCATTTGCTATTTTCAGTTTTTTTTTTTTTTTTTTTTTAGAGAACAGTAAACTTCTTTAGAGAAATGAATTGTCATAACTTCATAGACTAAAGGCTCATGAGTCATAATTCTAAAGGCATTTGTAAAACATGTTGGTGCATGCCTGCATTCTGAACTTCTCAGCCTTAAACTCTCATATAGTAAATATTCACAGATACAAACTGATTAAACAAAAGCCCTTTTAATCTGACATTATTTTTCCTTTTCTTTTTTTGTTTGAGACAGAGTCTTGCTCTGTTACCAGACTGGAGTGCAGTGGCACAATTTTGGCTCACTGCAACCTCTGCCTCCTGGGTTCAAGTGATTTCTGTCTCAGCCTCCTGTATAGCTGGGACTACAGGCATGAGTCACCACGCCCAGATAATTTTTTATATTTTAATAAAGATGAGGTTTCACCATTTTGGCCAGGTTGGTCTTGATCTCCTGACCTTTTGATCCACTCGCCTCAGCCTCCCAAAATGCTGGGATCACAGATGTGAGCCACCATGCCCAGCCTATTTTTCTTTTTCTTTCTTCATTTATCAGCAACAGGAGAGAGTAATTAAATGTGCTAGAGTGGTATAAGGGAATACAATAAAAAGTGTAAAATGAATTAAACCAGAGCTAATCATATCAGTGTGAATACATCTGGAAAATATAATAGAAAGTACGCAAAAGAAAGTGGCAGAAAGATATGTAAAGTGTAGAATCACTCACCTTCCATTTTAGGACACAAATAAAAATTCTGCATAGTATTTCTGAGCATCACAATATGGGTAAGGATTTCAAAAGGGTACTGAAATGGAAGACAGCCAGTGATGTTGGTAGCCTCAATGATGTTCATGATGTTGGTCGCCTCTATGCAATTATTTTTTTGAAAGACTTTTATACCAAAAAAAGTCTCAAAACCACCATTTTAAAAGACTGTCTTCCAGTTATGAATGAATACTTTCCTAGTTCTTAATAATCAAAGATGTCACAAACACACCCATACACACACATGCATACATAGTCTGCTCATTAGAACATCTCATTGGCTTTAGATTATCAGTGTAATATTAACAGGAATTCTTTAAAGACAGAAACTGACATCTAAGTAAAGCATTCCTTTAGGTAGATACCAGAACTCCAACTAGCACATAAGACACGGGAAACATCTCAGAGTCTCAAAATTCACTGCTTTCAATCCCTGACAAGTATAAAAATTTCATATTGGAAATGTTATGCTATTCAAAATATTAAAATAGAAACATCTGAGTTAAAACTCCTATTTTTAAAATCTTGTTTTCTTCTAAATTTATTTTTATTGAACTATGGACACTAACAATAAAATTTATGTCAATGCCTTCCATTCAATTTAGAATAAAAAGAATTAGGGGTAAGAAGAATGTGAGTACTTCCAATCATTTAGTGTACTTATTTCCAGCATTCCATTTATATTGAAAATGTACCTGCTCTCGATGTCTGTACATTTTTTCTTTGTATATCTTCTCTCTCAACAGGATCTTCCATTTCAGTGGTAGGCTGAATGGGTTTTTAAAGAAAATAACGAATAAATCATATATTTTTTATACAATATAAAGTTAGTAATTAAAAATAAATATATATAATTATCTTCAAGGAAGGATGTTATTCAGGAGGCCCTACAAAGCAAAGGGGACATGTCATCAATTATATGTAGGTATGACTGGGCCAACCAAACATTTATGCAGTGAAAGTATCAAGCTGAGTCCTCATGCCTGGCTATGAAAATAATTACTTTCTTCTTTTTATTGCCTAGGACAGCAATGTGATGGTAATATACTGAGTAAAATAGGAAGATAGGATCCCTAAATCACAAAGTTTATTTTTCAAAGTAAGATTGTTTCAAATGCCTATAACTAAAATAGAAGAGTATGGATATTAATGTGAACACGTCGGGCTGATAAGGATACAAGGGACCATTAAACAGTGGAGCAAATTATAACAGAGAATCAATGTCAAGGCTGATGGTGAATGCTCCAGAGTATTTAAACTTCAAACGTCAGAGGCGTTGATGCCAGAACACCACAAATATTTATCATGTGCTTCCCCTTGTTCTGGCACTTAGGAAATACACAGCTGGGATGCCAGTTCAGGTGAATGTGTGATTCACCTCTCATCAAAGAAAGTGTTCTAAATTGATCAGCTATGATACACACTTATGAAATAACAGTTTCTCAAAATTCTCATTTTCCCATGCCCATGTGGCTACTGAAGCACCTACATTTCTCATATCCTCTCGTTTGGCCTTAAGATTTCCTTGATCCACTCAATGCAAGACTTAAAACACATCAAATAAACCATATAGAATAAGCTTTCAGGCTGGGCGCGGTGGCTCACGACTATAATCTCAGCACTTTGGGAGGCCTAGACGGGTGGATCATGAGGTCAAGAGATTGAGACCATCCTGGTCAACATGGTGAAACCCCACCTCTACTAAAAATACAAAAATTAGCTGGGCATGGTGCTACTCGGTAGGCTGAGGCAGGAGAATTGCTTGAACCCAGGAGACAATTAGGTTGCGATGAGCCGAGATCGCGCCACTGCACTCCAGCCTGGGTAACAAGAGCGAAACTCCGTCTCAAAAAAAAAAAAAAAAAAAAAAAAAAAAAAAAAAAAAGAATAAGCTTTCAATATCAAAATATTTATCAAAAGAGAAAACTGAATTGCCACAGTCTTGATAGAAAAGAATAAATGTTTATATTTCAAGATCAGTGCAATATTCTTAGAAAATGACAATTTTGGTAGTCACAGAATGAATTTTATAATGTGACTCCTAAAATTAGCTAAGTTTGGCATGTAATTTTACTCTGTAAATGACTTTTATAAAACAGCTATCATATCAAAGAACTGGCTGACCCCCCCTCAAAATTAGCCAAAATGCAACTTAATCACATCTTATTCCCTCATGTCAATGAAACTTCTTGCTCTGAGACCTGACACTTATGAAGAGAAATTAGCTGCCATGGTTTACCCTAATTCTAGCATTCGCTCCTGCCTCCAGTACTGTCCACAGCAATAACTGATTTAGTTAGACTGGGCATATGCCCAAGGAACTGGAAGTGAGGTGTCTCAAGCTTCCTTGGTTTTAACTCCAAAGTCCCCCAACAAGCTTTCTTTTCTTCCCCCTTCCTTGCCCTTTCCCAATCCCTCTTCCTTTGCAAAAGTAATCTTTAGATCTGTCATCCTGATGCTTCTTTTCCTAACTGCTTTTTATGGATAAATTGCAACCACTTTTTTCATCTGTATTCTGCAGTAGTATACACCAACAATTTCTGTTTTCATCTCATTCGGCTTCCTCTGTGGCTAGAATCCTACTTCAGAAATAGAAGGAGATTAATGCCTTCCCTTGATTCTGTTATTTTTTAAAATTGCTGTCCAACGGTTCTTTTTCCAGATTTCTCTAAGGAAGGCTATTTCCTTGTTATTCTTAGCTCTGTCCAAGGAACAGCACCAACACTACCTGAGTACTCCTGAGAAGGGCAGAATCCCACACATGCCGAATGAGAAAATGTCCATTTTCCAGAAGCTCCTCAACTAATTCATGGAAATTTGGATGCCCTGTTCTACACTAATGTGCTTCCACAGTTGTTTACCTTAATTGCCCATCTGGAACTTAGCCTGTTTCTTCCCTATTAAGACCCTGAATTTAATTCTGCATTATAAGCCATGATGTTTCTAATACACTTTTAATCAGGCTATACCTTCTCTAACTTCCTCTCCATAAATCACATGACACTATTCAATTATGTTAATTTGTCCTATATGATACTATACGACGGAGTTATAACATTTTCTATAAAACTAAATTATGGCCATACATGGCTGACCATTTATGGTGATATTCATCTATGGTAAATACAACAAAGGACTGTATGGTGAGGTACCTCAATCCTTAATGCCTCTCTAATAGTGAGAATGAGAGCAAGGGCAGGAAGATGTTACTCTAATTCTCTGACACATTTTGGTGCTGGAAGCTGACATGACCTTCTTTCCTATTTCTATCACCCTGCTCTTCCTTCTACAAATCAATGTGACTTTACTGCCCTCCTTTACACACTCCCGCATACTGTTTCTTCATTTATTCCATGTACACTCTGCCCTCCTCATTCTTTCTTTTATTCATTTCATCTTCCCTCTTTCCTGATTTTCTTCAGATCTTAGTATCTTAAAATGGGAACTAATAATTCAGCTCCTTGAGTGGTACTCTCAATAAATAGACTCAACTGCTCACCCCTGATTAGACATACAACTTCTCACCATTTTACTTCTCCTTTACTTACTATACATTTAATAGAACATTTTCTTTAGCTATTTGAATATATTAGTGCTCATATATATTTTTTAATTCCATCAAATGACTTTTTAAATAAAATAGTATTCTTACCTTCTTTTACATTGACCATACTGTGTTTTTTGTTTCGTTTTTCCATTGGCAGGTCCAGGTAAAGGCTCTGACACTTTGTCAAGGACACACTGCTGAGGTAATATCAAGCATGAGTTTCCATTTAAAAAATTATAATGAGTTGCATAAAGACTTTCTTATCAATTTTTTTCTTTTTTTGAAACAGGGTCTCTGTCACCGAGGGCTGGAATGTAGTGGCAAGATTATGGCTCACTGCAGTCTCAACCACCTGACCTCAAGCAATCCTCCCACCTCAACTTCCTGAGTAGCTGAAACTACAGCTGTGTGCCATCATGCTAGGCTACTTTTTTACTGTTATTTTTGTAGAGTCAAGGTCTCACTATATTGCCCAGGCTGGCCTCAAACTCCTGTTGTTGTGGGGTTTTTTTTGGAGACAGAGTCTTGCTCTGTCACCAGGTGCCAGGCTGGAATGCAGTGGTATGATCTCAGCTCACTGCAACCTCTGCCTCCTGGGTTCAAGCAATTCTCCAACCTCAGCCTCCTGAGTAGCTGGGACTACAGGCATATGCCACCATACCCAGCTAATTTTTTTTTTTTTTTTTGTATTTTATTAGAGATGGGGTTTCACCATGTTGGCCAGGATGGTCTCAATTTCTTGACCTCATGATCCACCCCCCTTGGCCTCCCAAAATGCTGGGATTACAGGTGTGAGCCACTGCACCTGGCCCAAACTCCTGGTCTTAAGTAATCCTTTTACTTCTGCCTCCAAAAGTGTTGAGATAACCAATGTGCACCACCACAACTCAGGACTAATCAATTTACTTAAATAAATCTCAGTTTACCCAAACTTGGTGGTTCACTCTTACACTCCTAGCCCTTTGCAAAACCAAGGTAGGTGGATTCCTTGAGCTTGGAGTTCAAGACGGGCTTGGGCAACATAATGAGAACCTATCTCTCTATATTAAAAAAATACCAAAATGAGTTAGTCATTGTGGTGTGTGCCTGTAGTCCTAGCTACTTGGGAGGCTGATGTGGGAGGATTACTTGAGCCTGGGAGGTGGAGACTGTAGTGAGCCAAGATCATGCCACTGCACTCCAGTAGGCAACAGAGCAAGACTCTGTCTCCCCTGAAATTTCAATTTTGTATTTTAAAACTAATTTGACTTAAAAAATAAGAGGAGAAGCATGTACTGAAAACCAAAGCATTTCAGTAGAGAATGTCATGTACACTTTCTAGATCAGCCTCATCTGTTATCTTCATATGCCCACTGACTTGCTTATCCAAGCATGGCAGTCCAAAGGAAACAAATTCACAGACAAAATACTAGCATGTGCACACCTCAGTCAGGAACTAGCTTCAAAGTACCTTAGTCTACTTTGCAATCTCCATCAAAAACAAGAAAACCTTTTAAAAATAGGTATTGGCAGCTGAGCATGGTGTCTCATGCCTGTAATCCCAGCACTTTGGGAGGCTGGGCATATCACAAGGTCAAGAGATAGAGACAATCCTGGCCAACATGGTGAAACCCCGTCTCTTAAAAAATACAAAAATTAGCTGGGAGTGGTGGTGCATGCCTGTAGATCCAGCTCCTTGGGAGACTGAGGCAGAAGAGTTGCTTGAACCCAGGAGGTGGAGGTTGCAGTGAGCCTAGATTGTGCCACTGTACCCCAGCCTGGCGCATGGCAACAGAGCAAGACTCTGTCTCAAAAAAAAAAAAATATATATATATATAACATACATATATATAAAACAGACATATATATAACATATAAAAATATATAAAACATATAACATAAAACATAAAACATGTTTTATATATAAACATATATGTAAAAAACATAAAATTATATGTTTTTTAATATATATAGAGAGAGAGAAGAGAGAGAGGAGAGAGAGAGAAACCAGGTGCATTGGCTCATGTTTGTAATTTCAGCACTTTGGCAAGCCGAGGTGGGTGGATCACCTGAGGTCAGGAGTTTGAGAGCAGCCTGACCAATATGGTGATACTGTGTCTCTACTAAAAATAAAAAAAAAAATTAGCCTGGATTGGTAGTGCGTACCTGTAGTCCCATCTATTTGGGAAGATTAGGCAAGAGAATTGCTTAAACTCAGGAGGTGGAGGTTGCAGTGAGCAGAGATCATGCCACTGCACTCCAGCCTGGGTGAAAGAGCAAGACTGCATCTCAAAAACTTATATACACACACACACACGCACATATATTAAAAATATGTAACATAAATATATTAGTGTAATACAATGTTAAATTTAAATATCCTCATATAAATATTTCAGTCTTCAGATATATATGATAGAAAACTTGGAATATGTCATATTGAGCATCAACAGAACACCATAGAAGATGCTTCATTTAGGTAAACAAAGACTTGAAAAAACCTACATGTTTTTTGATAAAATCTTTACTGATAGGAAAAAAATGGTTCAATAGAATAATGTAGTAATAAAATTTATATTACATTTAAATAAAAGCAAGTGAAGATGTGATCAACTGTGCAACTATTTTATTTTTTTTTTTATTTTACTTTAAGTTCTGGGGTATATGTGCAGAACATGCAGGTTTGTTACATAGGCATATACATGCCATGGTGATTGGCTGCATCCATCAAGCCAGGGGCAGTGGATCACACCTTTAATCTTAAGAATTTGGGAGGCCAAGGTGGGTGGATCGCTTGAGTCTACTAGTTTGAAAACAGCCTGGGAAAAGTGGTCAAACCCTATCTGTGCAAAAGACACATAAGTTAGCTGGGCATGGTGGTGCATACCTGTAATCCCATATACTCAGAAGACTGAGATGGAAGGATCACATTACCCTGGAAGGTCAAGGCTGCAGTGAGCTGAAATTGTACTACTGCACTTTAGCACAGGAAACAAAGTGAGACCCTTTGAAGAAAGAAAAGAAAAGAAGAAAAGGAAAGGAAAGGAAGAGAAAGAAACAAAAGAGAGACAGAGACAGAGACAGAGGAAGAACGAACTTCAAAAGTGTAGCAAGCTGTCTTTAAAAGGAAAAAAAAAAGAACATTTATTTAGGAAGCACCTAAAATGTGCCAGGATTCTATTTCACATTTGTTGTACATATTGTAATCATAAAAAACAATGATGATGATGGCTTTCTGCCCATTCCAGGGTGCTAAGAGCAAAATGATGAATAGATGTGACCCTTTGTTCTCTCCATTCAGAATTTCCCTCTCTTAGACTTTCACATGGCTGGCTCCTTCTCATCCTTTATTTGGCAGCTTAAATATCATACTCAGAGAGGTCTTCTCAGACCACAGATTTCCATTCCTCTCCCATTCCCATCCTAACTACAAACTTCCTTGCTATCTTCTTTTTTTTTCAGACGGAGTTTCGCTCTTGTTACTCAGGCTGGAGTGCAATGGCACGATCTCGGCTCACCACAACCTCCGCCTCCTGAGTTCAGGCAATTCTCCTGCCTCAGCCTCCTGAGTAGCTGAGACTACAGGTGCATGCCACCATGCCTAGCTAATTTTTAGTAGAGATGGGTTTAAAATTTTTGTATTTTTAGTAGAGATGGGTTTTTTTTTTTTTTTTGAGATGGAGTCTTGCTCTCTTGCCAGGCTGGAGTGCAGTGGCGCAGTATCGGCTCACTGCAACCTCCACCTTCTGGATTCAAGTGATTATTCTGCCTCAGGCTCCCAAGTAGCTGGGACCACAGGGATGTGCCACCACGCCTGGCTAATTTTTGTATTTTTAGTAGAGACGGGGTTTCACCAGGGCCAGGATGGTCTCGATCTTTTGACCTCGTGATCCGCCCGCCTCGGCCTCCCAAAGTGTTGGGATTACAGGCGTGAGCCACCGTGCCCGGCGAGATGGGGTTTTATCATGTTGACCAGGATGGTCTTGACCTCTTGACCTCTTGATTCACCCATCTTGGCCTCCCCAAGTGTGGGGATTATAGGTGTGAGCCACTGCGCCCGGCCGTTATCTTCTAACATTTTCTATTTTCTTTATAGAAAGCATTTATAGTGAAAAGTATTTGCTCTTTCTTTCTTTTTCTGTTCCTACTACTATAGCATAAGATCTCATCTTGTATATTCAGTGTCTCACTGACTAATATACTCTGTGATCTATAATAAAAATAAATTCTAGGTCAAAACACTTAAAATTTCATCAGAAAGTCTCATATGCGAAACTGCTATGTTCCTACAGGACATCTTCAGTCATAGTAGCCTGCCGAAATTGAACACACCCCTACCCCAAATTTAAAATCCCCATGCCATTTCCTACTTTCCTATTCTTTTCTTGATGCTACTGCCATTTTATCATCCTTCAGGTTTACAAAAATTTTCCTTGAGTTTTACTAAGTCACTGAATACTGTTGTGATCATTTTATCTCACATTTGTAAACATATTTTCCAATTTACAAATGTTTTTACATTTCCCACTACTTTTGTTCATTACACATACCTGAGAGGTACCGTTAGTACCATTTTTATGAACGAGGTCAATGACAATCAAATAAAGAATATTGCCCAAGGTCCCATACATCATAAGTGGCAGAACCAGGATGCTAACATGTCTTTGGACTTCTACTTGTGCTGGTAAAACTATGCACCAGCTGCTTCTATTGAAAAGTCAGGCCCCTCCCATTTCTCTCCAAAGTCATAGCATTAGAATTCACCATTATTATCTTATACTTCTGCTCTAAGTGTGGCTACCACGAAAGTCCTCAGTGTGTTCTCTTTTTGAAAATGACTTCCACTTACTACAACACTAAACTAAATTGTTGTTATTACAGTCCCACATAGTTACTACTCTCCAGGTTTTTTTCTTAACCTAAAATGTTCATTGTAGATCTATATTGGACAATCAAAATACATAAACATACTAAAATCTTAGCATTATCTTTTCAAGTTCCAATTTCATTAAAAACTACAATTCAAACTATTTCTAACTCTCCTTATGATGTTGCACATGCAGATATACCACAGAATGATACATTTGGCCACAGCTTAACCTGAAATAATTCTTTAGATTTTAGATAAACTTATTTTCAGAACACAAAGTGATTTTTTGCACATTCTAAACTTTATTTTTCTGGCAGTATACACTTGCTTCTTAAACGAATCTTGCAAATTAGTAGAATTATACTATGAAGCAATAATTTACTTAGCACATAATTACTTTATTATGAGCTAAAAACATGAGAAAATAATTCATTATTGGCATATGCAGGAGGTAATTATTGGCATAAATCACTTCTTGTGGGGGAAAATGAGAATTTAGTTTATAGTAGTATCTTATTTAAGTGGGTTGGCATTGCAAATAGTGTTAGTTGTTTTTATTCCGTTTGTCAAAAAGATAAAGATAAGTGCATAAATTCAGCTCTTCCAAAGAAAAGAAAAACAACAACAACAAAAACAAAATGAGTAAATCTTGTGGGCAATAATTGTTGAATGAAAGCCACATATAGACAACTAAAGAGAAAGCTGTAACTAAGTATGCTGACAATGAAGACACAGATGGACTGAAAGACCAGTCACTAAAGAAATGAAATCTGTGAGAAAAAATTAGGTGGGAAGAAATCATTTAAAAAATGTGAAGATGAAGGGAGAAACAACAAAGAAGC
The DNA here is from genome assembly GCF_030222135.1 of Aotus nancymaae. NCBI lineage: Eukaryota > Metazoa > Chordata > Mammalia > Primates > Aotidae > Aotus > Aotus nancymaae. Next base: position 52,730,217 of record NW_026988431.1, on the reverse strand, counting down.
CTAACTAGTCAATTTAATATGAGCTTCAGCCAAGAGAGAAAAGAAACAACATGATGTACCATAAAGTACGTGGAGAAATAGATCTGTAACAGACAGAGCCTTTTGTTCCTTTACAGCCCTAACAACAGTTAATACTTACACTACAATTAGTTTTTTAAAAATATTTCTGTGATACAGAGTTTAATTTTATTAATATAAAACATTCAATTAGCTAGCCATGGTCATCTACCACTACCTGAAAGACCGTTATTATTACAGAGAGGGAAAACCAGAACTTTCCATCAACTTTTGACCTAGAGAAAGAATTAGTCACCAGAATTCTAAAGAGTAATGCATGGCTTATAAAGGTTTGTTTATTAGAGCATGAGTTGGGGCTAATAAAATGTTTAAGAAATTTTAGTCTAAAATCATAATCTAAGATTCCAGTTGAATTATACCAGAAAATACATTGTAGCCCTCTTTGCTATTAATGACTATTTCTAATTTATTTCCTTTTTTTATGGCATAATTTCTCAAAATAACACATCAAAACTTATACATCCTTAAACATTAAAAAATAATATAAATGTAAGCAATATTTTCAAACTGCAGTATTTAATCAATAGATACATTATGTATATTACTTATTACATTCCATTATATAAAAATTCATTCATCTATTTATTCAGATTAAACAACTATTAAGGCTGAATGTGGCAACTCATGCCTGTAACCCCAGCACTTTGAGAGGCTGAGGTGGGCATATCATGTGAGTCCAACAGTTAAAGGCTGGGCAACAAGGCAAAACCCCATCTATACAAAAAAATGCAAAACTCAGCCAAGCATGGTGACAAAGGCCTACAGTCCCAGCTACTTGAATGGCTGAGGTGGGAGGATGACCTGAGCCCAGGAAGGAGACTGCAGTGAACGAAGATCCCACCATTGCACTCCAGCCTGGGTAACAGAGTGAAACTCTATCTCGAAAAAGCAACAATTACATGCTTCTTACATGGAAGACTGCATTCCAGGTACTCCAGGATACACACAAATATGTCTATGACCTCCAGTAGCTCGTAGTGTGCAGCAACTTTAAGTGATTATTTAAACAACTAAATATAAAAATTCTGAAATTTTAAATTTCTGAATGTAATATAAAGACTTTGAGTGGATATTTTAAATAAACTACAATTACAAAATTATGGTGTTAAAGTCTTACCATATTGGTATTGAGTCCACTTATATAACTGGTTATTTGCAGCAAAATACATGTTATTCATTAGATGAAGTGTTTTACATATACCCTTTATGGACAACTTATAAAACACACAAAAATCAATTTGTAATACAAAGTTTGGTAACATAAATTTAAATTTTTACATTTCTACTATTTATATTTTTAAAGCAGATACAATCTGGTTATATTGCCCTGGCTGTTCTCAAACTCCTGGGCTCAAGCAATCCTCCTGCCTCAAAAGCCCCAAGTAGCTGGGACTACAGGGGTACACCACCATACTCAGCTAGTTTTCTACAAATTTCAATATTATTTTAGTCTCACTACAGAAGTAATAATAGAAGTAGAAAAAAAAAACCTCTCCTAAAAACTATATGGTACCAAAATAATAAGTGTCCAAAAAAAGCTATATTGCTGTGTGCTGTAGAGTTTTGCCAATAAAAAGTACCAGGGAGATTCCAGGATAACTACAAGTAATTTGATTCACTGAAGATTTATACAGGCATAAACATTATGAAAGTAACACTAGTATGATTTAAAAGCCAACATTAATATTTATCCAAATAAACCTTAACCAAATTTTGTATTTCCTTTATTGGGGAAAGCATTTTCTAATGTGATTTTCATGTCACTATGTATTTTCCAGTTCATTTTCTATCAGTCCCCACCTCATCACAGTACTTAATCAATCCTTTGTTAGTTAACAAGTTTAAACAATTTTTTTTTAATCAACTAGCCATGTCTATGCTTTTCTCTGACCAACTTTGTATTACCAACAGAAAAAAAGATAGCTAAACCACTGCTAAATTTTAAAAGTGAATAATATGCAAAATTTGACTGAGTGAGAACATTAATTTTACAAGAGGCCACTTTACCTTGGTGGTAACTGTCAAGTCGTCATCTGGCTTAGGGTATGAATCAACACACAGTTCATGGAAAATGCTTTACAGCAAAAACATACAATGAAAATGAGCAAGTTGATTTCTTCACAAATTGTTTAACTGCCAGTTCATATTCAGCTTCTCTCTCCAAAAAACAAAAACACAGTCTGGGGAAAGGTCAGCTATCTGTACATTAAATAATGTTTCTTGATATAATTAAAATATGGCCTCTGTTCTAAAAATGGATTTTGGTTACCTATTTTTGTACCTCTACCTGTCTAAATATATACAATATTCAATTAAAAGTGACCTTGAGCTCCATAACAAATAGTGATAGCCAATATATACCAGAGCCTGATGATAATTTACCCTGACATATTATCTATCCTGAAGTTGTACTTAAAATTAAACTAAAAAATGACATAACTTTTGTTACCTAAACTGGAAGAAACCTGATGACCTAAAACAAGCTGGAAAGATACACTATTTCTTGTCCATTATCTATCTCTGGTTAAAAGACTAATCTGTCACTTCAAATTGGCAGTCTTGATTCCTCAGCATAGAAACCACTTAAGAAGTTCCTATTGCTTTCCTTTTTCCCAAAACAGTAGAGGGAATCACCTGCAATATTTGAAACATGAATGCTAAGTGCACAAAAGTCTAATAACAGAGGAGTATGTTCTCTTTGAGAACACTCTTCCCAGAAAGATCAACATACTAACAGTGATAAAAACTCACTTACACTCACTCGGTACATCCTACCTTTTGCAGGTCCACATTAACTAGGAAGCCCTTAAATCCTTCACAGGTAGGGTCGGGTGCGGTGGCTCATGCCTAAAATCCCAGCTCTTTGGGAGGCCAAGGGGAGCAGATCACTTGAGTTCAGGAGCTCAAGACCAGCCTGGCCAACATGGTGAAACCCTGTCTCCACTAAAAATGCAAACATTAGCCAGGCATGGTGGCAAACACCTGTAATTTCAGCTACTAGGGAGGCTATTATGCTTGAACCCTGTAGGCAGAGGTTGTGGTGAGCTATCATGCCACTGCACTCCAGCCTGGGTGATGGAGCGAGACTCCCTCTCAAAAAAAAAAAAAAAACTTCATAGGCACTCAGATATCCAAGAAGAGAGACTGCTGGAAAAACAGAGTTCTGGTAGTTGTACTTCTATTTCCCTAAGTACTATCTAAATATCTTTCTTCCTATAGGCTTCCAGATTCCACTTGTGCAGGGCTCTATGGCAGTCTCCAATCTTCAAATCTTCAATCTATGAAAGTACAGATTCCTGAAAGGATGGCCTCACATGACCAGGAGTGGCTCTCTACATCCCTGCTCCTTAATAACAAGCTAACTGGAGTCTCCATCAACTGCCCCCAGCATAGACACACCTCCAATTTCCCAACTGAACTTCACAACTGATTGGCCAGTCAATCATGCCCCTGACCCAGCCTACATGAACATTGGAAGACCATCAGTGAATTATGAAAAGAAGGAGCGGTGAGGAGGCACCTGCCCTGGTTACAGATCTGTTGTTCAGCAATTTCCAGCCCCTAGTACTCAAGAAGCTCTAAGCGACCCCTCCGTAAGTCAGAAGGGAAGTATGTGATACCACATTTCTATCTGCTGTAGAGACTCTTGCCAGTGTCTCCGAATGTTTTAGCATCTTTCAGTAAAAATCTTCATTTGTCAGTTATTGATCAAAAAAAAGCAGCAACGTGTTTAAAGCTCCCTTGAACCCTCTATTTTAATGTGCCTTTGTAAATTCCCAAGATCTTGTGTTCTTCATTTGTAATTTATCTTTATTAAACTTGTCATAAACTCCAATATTCTGATCTCTTACTGAAGATTTCATATTCCTATCCAATAAGATATTGTTTCTCTTCAAACTTGGCCTTCCCCTGCTCATTCCATTCTTAGCCACTGCCATTGGGTTTAACAGTTAATTTCATTCTCATTCTATCCACTGGGTGCACCAGACTCACTTCCCTTTGTATCATAATCATCATCATCATCATTATCTGAGACAGAGTCTCACTCTGTCACCAGGCTAGAGTGCAATGGCATGATCCTGGCTCACTGCAACCTCCACCTCCCAAGTTCAAGCAATTCTCCTGCCTCAGCCTCCCGAGTAGCTGGGACTACAGGTGCCTGCCACCATGCCCCGCTAATTTGTTTTGTAGTTTTAGTAGACTGATTTTCACCATTTTTGCCAGGATGATCTGGATCTCTATTTGGGAGGCTGAGGCAGGAGAATCGCTAGAACTCAGGCAGCAGAGGTTGCAGTGAGCCTAGACAGCACCACTGCACTCAAGCCTGGCTGAGAGAGCAAGACTCTCTCAACAACAACCACCACAAAAAAAAAAAAAAAAAAGCCAAAAAATAAAAAAAAGAAGGGTGAGTACTGGGCTTTAAAATGAGTTTAAATCTCATTTCTGCCACTTCCTATGTCCAGAAAGAAAACTATCCTAATCTGTTTGAGTCTCAGGTTCTCTAGCTAGAAAGACACTTGACCAGAATGTTTAACACATGTTGAAGTACTAGAAGTTATTTTAATTAGTCCTATGATTCCTTAAAATTCTGAAATTCTGCATGCTTTTGGTTGTCTACAGGAGAATTGGGGATACATAGCCAGCAGAATTTGGAAAAATAGTAGAACAAAAGAAACACCAAAAGCAGAGAAGAACACTTTAAAACATCAAGAGAAGGTTATGGAAATGTCATGGAAGAAGAAAAAAAGACTAAAGAAAAGTATTGTGGAAGCAGAAATACCAGCCTAAAGGGAAAACCAACCTGGGAAGTCAAGTATTTCTAAGACTTGTCTAATCTTAGTTTTGTAAAATTTACAATCCTATGGCCAAACCTTTACACTGCCCTAAAGCCTGTGATGGTAAAGATAAGATATTGGTTACCACTGAAATTGTCATATTTATTAGGACAAACTGTTAGACCAACCTCATTTCTAACAATAACCTTAAATGAGTTAACATATAGCTAGATTTGACTGTATTCATTAATCTGATTCTAACATATATCTTGATCCAATTGCTGCACAGATCTTTATCCATCTATGCTGAGGAGCAAAAGGAAGATTTGGAAGCCCGGCAGGCTGATGGTTTAACTGTGAGTCAGCTACTTTGTTAACTGTGGGGTCATGAGCCAGTTAATCAACCTCTCTAAACCACAGTTGCCTATTTAATAAACAGTAGGTTATAAGAACACAGATGTTGTGACGGCGTTATGAGATAAATGCATAGCACATAATAGGGTGGTTAGCCCAGAATACAACACTCAACAGATATTAATTTCTTCCATCTATATTTCCTTAGTTAATACAATTTTTTAAATCTGTAAAATCCTACCTGACTGCAGATTCATCAGAACTCCCAGGATCTATTAAAGGAAAAGACAATATGCATTGTAAATCAGTAACAAATATATAGGATATTAAAAACATAAGAAGGCATAGTCATGCCTGCCTGTAATCTCAACTACTTGGGAGACTGAGGCAGGAGGATCACTTGAGAAACCCAGAAGTTTGAGACCAGTTTGGAAAACAAAGCAAGACTCTACCTTCATAAAAAAAATTATGCACACTTGTGTGCATGCTTTAGACCATTTTTCTTTAAAGTATAGGACTGATGCTATGTTACAAAGCATTCCTTTGGGAGCATACCTGAGACCTTATTAGAATTAATATAAATTATACCTACTGGTATGTGATTAGTGCAGTAAGAACTCTTACTTCCCTTATAAATTTATCAAAATTTGATTTCTACAAGTGAACTGCAGTATACAAGTCATCTTATGAGTTGTAAGTATACAATCACAAACCATATGAGATTGACTAAAAATGGTATTGTTAGCAGAACAGGTGTGATGAGTGACCAGTGTGAAAGAGCATGATTTCTGAACCAAAATATGAGGGGCAGTTAAAACAGAGTATACAGTAGTTCCCTTATCCACAATGTGTGGAAAAGACATACTTGCCACGTTTTTCTCTGCTCTCACACCACAGAAACAATCATCAACAAAGAAGGCTTCTGTGATCAAACACAGGGAGGGTTTTTCCCCACCAACAAGCAAGCAATCATTTCTGCAGATGACGCAAGCTGGGTGTCCTCTAATTCAGTTCTCTTACTCTATCTGCAGGTAGCATCAGATTCCACAAGTAAAGGGCTCAGTCTCATGAGACTTCCTCCCTACATCAGTCCTAAGTCTGAAACTCCAGAACTTCTGACCAATTGGCTTCAATTTGTGTTAAACTGAATTGCTGGAATGGCTCAAAGTACTCAAGGAAATCATTTACTAGTTTGCTATGAATGACATTACAAAAGGTACAGATGAAGAGTTGCATGGTGCAAAGTGTGGGGGAAGTGGGACAAAGATTACATGCCCTCCCAGGACACACCATCCTCCGGGAACCTCAATGTATTCAGTGAACTGGAAGCTCTCCAAGCCCAGTCCCTTTGGGTCTTTATGAAAGCTTTATTACATATGCACCACTGATTAAATCACTGGCCGTTGGTGACTGAAAACCTTCAGGCTTTCTCTTCGCCCCAGAGTCTGCAGAGTGAGGCGAGATCTCAACCCTCTAGTCAACATCTTCACGATAATGACCAGTTGCCATCCTGAATCTACATAGGGGCTTCCAGCCATCAACCATTAGCATACAAAATGACATCAGTTTGGAATTTCTAATGATTTTAAGAACTGTACACCAAGAAATGAGTCAATGTCCAAACAGATTTTACATTCGTAGTTTTTATTTTTGTGGTTACAGCTAATAGTCAACTGTATTCCCAAAATATCACATGGAAAACTTCAGAAATAAACATGTCATAAGTTTTAGTGTGTCATTCTGAGAAGTACGATGAAACCCTGAGCCCCTCCACGCAGACCAGGATGTGAATTACCCGTTTGTTCGGTACATTCACACTGCATGTGCTGTTCACCCATTAGCCATCAACACAGTCTCCTTCTGCTGTCAGCCATCAACATCATTAAAGCCTGAAGATCCAGGGTCACTCACAGCTCATGACGTTTTCTCTGACTTAGATTCAGGGGTGCATAGTGGCCTAACACTGCATTACAATGCCTACCTCATTCACCTCATTTCATCTCATTACACAGGCATTGTACCACTTCACATCATCACAGGAAAAAGGGTGAGAACCATAACAATGTATTTTATGATGAGTTATTGTTGTTAATTTCTTACTGCACCTAATTTATAAATTAAATGCTATCATAGATATATATGTGTAGAAAAAATTGGTATGTGATTCAGTACTCTTTGTGGTTTCAGGCATTTACTGGGAGTCTTGAAATGTATCTCTTGCATTTAAGGGGGGACTACTGCACTTACTTTGTTGAATACAATACAGCCTCCCTAGCTCTGCAGTTAAAACTGTTCAGGTTAGGATAAAATGACTGAAGAGCTCAAGAGAGATCAATGTGTTACTCTGGCTAATACTCTTCTGGGGAAGGTGCTGGGTGGTTTACTTAGTTGCAGCTATATGCTCAGCTCTACATATAACAAGGCCCAAATTCACCTGTTATTTTACCTCCCACAGAAAGAACCACTGGAAAGATCACTCACTTAAGAACTTATCCACTCCGAATCACACCTTATATTCAGAGAGAAGCTTAAGAAACACGGGAGGTGTGGCAGGCTGCCAGGCAGCACTATCTCATGTGAAAAATGTATAGAAAGAAAACTATCAATGCCCTCTTGCTGCTAGAATGTGCCAATGCTTTCCCCTCTCCCTAGTAGGAGAAAAAAATTCTTTTTTTAAACCCATATAAAGCAAAATTGTGTGATTTCCTTGCCCTCCCTCATGATAGAGAATCTAGTTATAGGTGAGTCATGTCATCATAACACAGAGTGTTTTCAAACTCACCCCTCAAAGGAAGAGGATCAGTGAGGAGTGTGGGTATTTACCTATAGCATTCACTGCCTGGTCTTATTTCCAACTGAAAGTACGTATGGAAGACTTTGCGATTCCAGTTTTATAAAGTACAACCGCTTGAACTTGTTCCCTTCCAAGGAACAGAGAGTCTATCTGAACCCACTCCATAAACCAAGATGCTCCAGTGTGTGCTGTGTGGTTAATGCATGGTGTCATTCTCCTCAACCCTTTCCGTTATGTGGCAAATATCTAAACAAATCATGTTTTCTAAATATGTAAAGCACATGTCACCAGATCTTATAATTAAAAAAGGAAGAAAAACAAAAGGACAAAGTACATCTTAAATGACTACGTTCAATTACCATAGAACTTTAACTGTTTAACTAGTGAAAAATATATCCACTGTATTATTTCAACTATATGACTCTTCTGAAAAAAGTAAAACTATGAAGATAGAAAAGATCAGTGGTTGGAGTTGCCAGGAAGAAAGGGAGAGATGAACATAGTATTGAGAATTTTTAGGGCAGTGAAACTGTTGTATCATATTAAAATAATAGATACATGTCATTATACATTGGTCCAGATTCACAGAATGTACAGTATTAAGAATGAAGCCTATGTCAACTATGAACTTTGAATGATTTTAATGTGTCAATGTAGGTTCATCAGTTGTAAGAAATATACCACTTTGGTGGAAAATACTAATAATGGGAAGGGCCATGCATGTGTGGGAGGCATGGAAAATAATGACAAATCTCTGTACCTTCCTCTCAATTGTGAACCTAAAACTGCTCTAAGAAATAAAGCTATTGATCTAAAAAAGATACTCATTGTCTATGCATCCCAGGATTTCCAGAACAAAAACGAAAATGAAAAATAAAAGATATTCACTGAACCTATTATGACATATTTAAGCAAGACATGGTGACCTCCAAAATTGGAGATCATTAAAGACCAAAGTAATAGCATGTAGACATTATTTCTCAAATTGAAGTATATAAAATATGTAAAACAAATAAATTTAATTGCATGCTCAGGCAAGAAAATATTGATAAAATGATTATTTTATCTTATTTCACAATTCTAAACAGGGAGTTAGCACAAGATGAAAACTAAATTATTCATGTAGTAAAAATAAAAGACCATTTTTATTCTAATTTTAAATCAGAAATTATTAGATTATTTAATTTAACAATTTTACTGAAAGGCTAATGAGATAAGGAGGACAGACTGTAATTACCTAATACTGCTATGGTAACTTACAAACAAATACCTGTTAGTCACCAAAACTCAAAAAAGTAACCAGCATTGCAACTAAGGATGGATCATACGACAGAAACTAGTACCAAGTGACCTTATCTTAGATTATTTGCTGTTAAAATAAAATTTTAAAACAACACCAAAAATTAAGTTGGGGCTAAAACTTCTGTGCAGAAAAGATTTCATATAGCAGGCAAAAGACTGACATCCTTAGAAGGGCCTCCATGCAAGGCTGGCCCCTTGGTGGATGTTTAGGAAATTGAAATTGAGAGTTTTCCCACCATTCCCTGAGAAGAATGGCTAACTGTGTCTAAAGTGTTTAGAGAAACAACGTGGTTATGCTGAACAGATGCTTTCCTTCTGGGAGTCTGGAATTCGGGTACATGTGAGGGAGATGAACCTCCATTTAAAACACTTAGGTCCTGAGTCTCTAATGAGATTCTGGTGCTGGTAGACATAACTGCAACTGAGTTGCCAAAATGTAAGCCTGGGAGAATTAAGCAGATTCCAGGAACTCCACAGGATAGAACTCCTCGAAACTTGTGCCCGGTTTCCTGCAGACTTGACCACATGCACCTTTTCCCTCGAATTTTGCCTGTACCCTTTCAGTGTAATAAATTAAAGATCTCAGTATGATTATTTTGTAAGTCCTGTGAGACCTTCTAGTGAATTGCCAAACCTGGGGGTGGTCTTGGAAACTCTGACACAAATGCATCATGTAAGATTTTTACTAAATTGATATATGTGACTGTCATCAGATGGTTATTTCACAGAATAACTTTCCCTAATCTGTTTTTCTTTTATTTTCTTTCTTCTCCTTGATATTTGACTTGGGGATTCTTGTATTTCTGTATCTAATTGCATAAAGCCATTGATGCAGAAGGATTATTTGAGCTCAGAAGTTCCAGACCAGCCTGGGCAATATAGTGAGACCTCATCTAAAACAAAAAATACATACATACATACCTTACAAAAAATAATAGCTAAGCATGGTGGTGTATGCCTGTAGTCCCAGCTACTTGGGAGGCTGAGGTGAAAGGATCACATAAGGCCATGAAGCAGAAGTTGCAGGGAGCCAAGACTGCACCACTACACTCAAGTGCTAGCAACGCAGGGAGACACCGTCTCAAAAATAAACAGATAAACAAACTAATCCATCAATAAATAATTGTGTATCCAGCTGGATGTAACCACACATGACTATGGTCCCAGCTACTCAGGAGGATGAGGTAGCAGGACTGATTAAGCCCAGAAGTTCAAGGCTACAGTAAGCCATAATTGGACCACTGAATAAACACTGTATTCACAACATAGAGAGACCCCATTTCTTATAATAATCATAATAAATTAATTATTTAAGTAACTTGTATACCTGGAGAAAAACGTGACTACCGAGTAAAGTACAAGTCTACTACTGATCATAGAGTTCCCTTTACTTGCTTCTAATCTTTTTATTTCTTATAAAACTAGAAACATGGTTCACCCATTAAAGGCAGTTAATCACAGAACAAGTCAAAAAATCAAAAGAACTGCATCCAAAGTGTAGGATGTGTTATCCGCTGCTCCCTGCAAATAGTGGATTTGGTCATAAAGAATCAGCAGGGATTTTAACTTATTAGTGTGTACATATGCACGTGCAAGAGCACATGTATGTGTGTGTATATGTGCATGTGCATATGTGTATGTGCGTGTGTGTAAACAATGACAGATAAAACCATTCTGCTTGTGTAAGAATATGTAACATAACTTGTACTTCTCACAAAGGAAATGTTTTTCTGTCTTCTGCACCCGGTAGGTATCTCCAAAACATAATCTCCAATTTGTATGGGTGCACGCTGGTTCAATTGTACAGTTCTTATTGCTATTTACTTATGGTACAAGAAAGGGACTGTTGAGTTCCCAGTTGTAAAGATAGTTACTTTCTTAGTGACAAAAATTAATATGTAATACAGTTAACCCTTGAACAGCAAGGGTTCGAACTGCAGGGGTTTACTTATATGCAGATTTTATTCTGCCTCTGAAATCCACAGACAGATGAAGACCTTTGTGAGGATCCACTTATGTCTTATGAAAAGTCAGTATATTTTTTCTGATGAGTTTCTTTCTAACAGCTTCATTTCTCTACCTTACTTTGTTGTAAGAACACAGTATACAATAATGCAGCACAAATAAAATAGGTTTTAATGGACTGTTTATGTTATCAGGAAAGTTTCCAGTCAATGGTGGGTTACTAGCAGCTAAGATGGGGAAATTAAAAGTTATACTCAGATTTTCAACTGCACAGAGATTAGAGTCCCTAACTCCCAAATTATTCATGGGTCAACTATAATTATTTATTTACTAAATACAATTTATTATAAAAATGAAATAGAAGATCCCTATGTATAACAACTTCAATTTGCTATAATGTGACTACAGAGAAAACATACAACATACTTCCTTAACGATCTTTTTTCTTATCTATGCAAAAAATATTATACAGTGTTTTTGGGATTGTAATTAAGTAAATGATTTTTTTTCAAACAATACTGTTTTAGATTATAAATTAGATACAACTACCTTCTTAAATAACTCTGAATTCTAAACTAAAGTTAAATTTTGAAAATTAATTTACATATATGTATATACATATATATATTTGCAATTTATACATATTTTAAAACTGGTCATTTTCCATTAAAATTACCTTAATCTTACATCTTACTTTCTTTTTTATCAAGAGTAGTACCAACAAGATAAATGAGAAATTTACTATAAGAAATCTTACTTGTCTTGAAGTATCTTCTTTTTATGTTCCAAAATTTGGTGTCAAATTCTATGTATAAAAAAGTAATAATGAAAATTGCTATTTTAATACTAAAATAAAAAATATTTACCAAATATATTAAATTCTTAAGCCATTTCAGGCAATATCAGCACTAATACCAGAATTTAATTTCTGTCCCGTACATTTCAAAATTTTAAGCTTTACAAGTTTATTAACCTTTTAATTAAAGAAAAAAAAGTGAAGTACTCATAAATGAAGGGATCGCAGCTCAGTAAATTAACTATAGTTAGCTGGACATCATGCAAAGTGTCCTGCACTCAGAACAAGTCCTTGCTCTGTAACCAATAGGTATTTGTGTTCAGACAAGCTGCTTCTCTTAGGCTCCATGGTTTCTTCTAAAAAATAACAATTTTGCTACCTTACTTCACTAGGTTGTTAGGAAGATGTCATGAGATTCCATGCTTCAATGTTCAGAGAAATAGTAGAGCAATGGAATAACTTATTCTTGAACTTTATGGCTGAAGCTATTTTGGAGTCCCAAATGAAGCTTGATGTGTGTTTTTCCATACGTTCTAATATTCAAATGTTGCAGTTTTCATAAAATGTTATTAAGTGCTAATTTTGTTTATTAGCTGTATTTATTGTGGCTTGTAATTCAGGGCATTTTAGCTAATTCATAATTATAACTAAATTTATATATAAATATCTCTAGATAATATAATTGTCCCCTATTACTGAGCTCATCAATCACACCAAGAGCAGAAAATTAACAGATGTCAAAACCTGGCTTGGACAACCACCACTCCTTCTCCACCTCCTCAAACTCTGAGCCAGCACATCTGTGCCAGGATGCTGGATCTCCATGGTCCTCTCCAACTAACACACAAGAAGACAACCCTGCTTTTATTGTTTTTAAGGTTTATGAGGGAAATGCAAGTTGACATTTTCCCATTTCCAAGACATGTACTAACAACATATTTGCATGTAACATCCCATATGTTACTCAGCTCTGTTCTCATTTCATACATCACCATACATCAATAGTTTTACAGTGATAATCACAATTTTAATACTGGGTATCTCCTGTTTTGGTTTGACTCACACTGCTTCCTTGGAGCTGATCAAGAAATAGTCAAATGACTTTCCAGGGGCAATGCAAAATATGGAATGCTGTATGAATTTGTGAGTCATCCTTAGGCAGCAGCCATGCTTATGCTTATCTGCTCCCTATTAATCCAATTTTAAAGTATATGCTGCTGAAACAAGCAAAAAACCCTGTTTTATACATGGATACTCATGAGTCATAGATGAAGCTTAGCTCTGTTCAATCCAACTCACCTACTTGAGATTCAGAGAATTTTATCCAATGGCTTCCTGTGAAGTGGAACTTTAAAATATATTTGAAACTTGAGGTAGATATGCAAATAGCCTGGGAGTTTTTTATTACTATAGAAATGGATTACTTGAGGGGCCAACTGCAAGTTGGTTCCCATTGCTCTGTGGAAAGATAACATGGAACCTTCTGCTATCTAACCAAAGCTGCTGCACAGGATATAAAAAAGCCTCAAGATACAAATCTGATAGCAAAAGGGAAAGGGAATGCTAATCTCTTCCTGCAACATTATTTGAACATCTCTAACTGGTGGGAACAATCTCAACTAGAGAAAAGACCAACAGTGTCTCAAAGGATAACTTACCATGAAGGCCTAGGCTAAGTCTAGCTAAGATGTGGGCTCCAAATAATGTTTTTAGTGTAGGGGAAGCATCAATTTGCTCACTATTTGTGTGGGTAAAGCTAGGAGACCCAGATCCCAGAGCAGGGTGCTGAGAAAAATGGCTGAGCATAAGTACATAAATTAATAAACACCGTAGCTTTGAACACTATGCATGAATCACCATGAAAACTGAGGGGTCTGAATCAGTGAATGCATCCTGGTGGCAAAGGTCAATCATTATCAGATTGCAGGACCAGTTACAATGGCAACAATACAGCAAGTGAATCCATGAAAACAACAGAATAATTAAAATGGCCTATTTTCCCCCTTCTGACTTGTAAAGAAAGACTGCCTTCCTTGGACTTAGAAAACACCTTAGCTTCTTGGAAAATTCAAAGAAGGAAGACACGGGAGATAGCCCCAGGGGACAATACAAGATTTTCTGCTAAATTGAACATCTGAAGACCCAATAACTCATTAGAAAAGTCAGGCCAGGCATGGTAGCTAACACTTTGAGAGGCCAAGGCAGGAGGATTACTTATGCTCGGGAGTTCAAGACCAGCCTTGGCAACATAGTGAGACCCTGCCTCAAAAAAAAAAAAAAAAAAAGAAGAGAAAGAAATGAAGAAAAAAGAAGTCAAAGATGTGGCTCTATTTTTATCTGATGCATGGCAATTATACTTAGAATAAAATGAACCACATTGAGATCCCTAGGCATAAAGGTCTTAAAAGTCCTGAAAGGGTCTTGCATTCTACTTCTAACTAATCTAGCCTTCTGCTTGACTTCTAGCTAAAAAGTGGACTAACTCTTGCTATTTCAAACTATCTGAACCAAACTATGAACTCTCACTTAATCTATAAGATTCAATGGTTGCAATTATTTTAAACATCAATTTAGTATTAACTGGCCTTTTAATACAAACACTTACCTTGTCAAACCATGATAAATAGCACAATCTTCTGCATCTCACAATACATAACTTGAGTAAAGACATTAATATTTTGCTGCAGAAAAATATTGACAATATCTGATGAGCCATAATGTACAGGAAGCATGACGGCTGCTCTAAAATAACAAAGAAATAACTCCATTCAAGAACTTTAATAAAGTCATTACTAAACAGCTAGTTTGATACACTCTATCAATTTAATATCCTGCCTGTCAATGTAGACATAATAACCATTTACATATGCTAGCTTGTGTCTATAAGCATCTTGGCTGCTCAAGTGTTCATCTTTGTAAATTATCACCAAAGCTAAAAGGGATGACAAGGAAGTCTCTTGTTCCACTGGGGTATGACATAATACAAGTTGCTAACTTATAGTCCCTTGATGGCCAAAAAACTGTGCTGAGGTCATTCATCTAAAGTAGGCAAAGATTTAAATGAAGATTTCCCCATTGCTTTCCTAGTCTGATATATTGTAATTCATATCAGCTAGGAGTCAGATAAGAGCTATCTACAGCCTGAAAACAATAAATAATAACAATAATGGCAATACTAGTCAAACTAAAAGTCCACACTTCAAATATTAATAATACAAAAACCTTTAGCTAATATAAGATTACAAGACCAAAAACATCAGATTACAAATAACAAAAACTCTGTAAGAGAAAATGAATCCTACTATATGTTCTTTACGTTGCTTAGTCCAAATATTTGCTTTTCTACCCAATTTGTGTTGATATTTTTCACTATATGCCAATAATTATGTTAATCTTATTAATATTTCTGACTTGAATGACTCCACTCTAGAACACTCGTTTTTATTTTAAACAAGAACGACTGTACTGTCTCAGCCTATCAACAGCATGTATATTTGCTTGTTTTTTCCCTAAAAATTCTACCATTTGCAGTCTCTTGCAAATTAAAGCAAATAAAAGAGGTGTGTTTCCATCCTATAAAACAGGAAAAAAAATTTCAAAAAATTAGAAATTTCTCAAGTGAACTAAAAATCTCTAAGATGTTTGAACTTCAACATACAATATAGAAAGGAAGGAAATGAAAACCAGTCCCTTCCTTCTCACTCTGTGCTTTCTGAAGCACTGCTCTTTGCCTTGCAAGCACCCCTCTTCTGCCTCCCCGCATTAACTGTGGTCATCACCAAAACTCCCTTCAAACATACCAGTCCCAAGAATCCTTGCTTTGATCACAGCACTTAGCATGGTATATTGTAATCACTTCATTGTTTCCCACTGAAACCAAGATTTTCTTGAGGGTAAGGCCTATATCTTTTATCTCTATAGCCCCGAAAACCTAAAACATAGTAGCAAATACTTTAAGATTTTTACATAAATTAAGATCTAAATTGTTATCTCTAGAGCAGTCTTTCTTAAACTATATTCCAAAGAATATTTGCTTATTGTAACCCAAGAGAAAGACTCCATGATAATCTGCATATGAGAAGTATTACAAAAGTGTATTTTATATCCAATAATCAAGAAATCTCTTGAACTTTACCTAATACCCATTTGACAATACATTTTGTGGCAAATATTACCATTTAAGGAATTAAGAGTCTCAGAGATACAGTTTCCAGAGCTTCCCAATACAGCTGGAGGTTTCCTCTGGGTGGTACAAACTTGCTTGATTTGCTTCTATCAATGATATCAGGATCCCAGATGCCAATGTCAGGCACTCCTGCTCCAAATGGGTCACTAAGGAAATGAGCTCTGAATTAAGAGTGATTGGCTTCTAATGTACATATTTTCCATATTATTAAATAGTCCATGGGTTTCTTTTAATACAAGAGAACAGATTTTCATGTTAACTGTTACAAAGCTCAGTATGTTCTGTGTAAGAGAGAGAGAGGTTAAAAAACTTAAAAATAAATATTTTAAAAAACCAAAGCTCAGTAAGAAATTCTATTTTCAATTGTAATGGTAATGCTGGGACCCTAATGCAACTCTACTTTTTAAATCCATTTTTACTGGTTTCCATTTAAATGGCTATTTAAAGTTATTTTTTATTTTAGGCTAAATATAAAGCAAATACAAATATAATGGCTTATCATAAAAGTTCTCATCCTGATCCATATGGCTTATTTCTAGCATAATGAAAGTCAATAAGTCACTTGCATTTTTAAGGAAGACTGCTAAGGAGAAAGATATAACGTCTGCAATTTTCATAACTATCCAACTATAACCAGGAATAACCTAAAAGAAACTTCTAGGCATTCATATGGGAAGATGATTATTTGTGGTATAGATAAAGAAAAAGAGATTTAAACTAAATTCTAAAATTCAACCCCATAACTGAGGGATTTATATGATCTATAGACTGTATATTGTAAACAAATGCACATTGACTTAAAAGCCTTGAAATCTTTATCAAAATATACTACAACATAAGAGTTGTAAACTCAAATACTTACAAGGACAAAGGAAGGTGATCTGAGTAAGGAAAGTACTGACGTGGCGCAGCAGCAGCTGGAGCATATACGCCTTTTATAAAGGAGCATCCTCTGCACAGCAGCAAGCTGGAGCATATACGCCTTTTATAAAGGAGCATCCACCGCACAGCAGGCCAACAGTGACAGAAACTCAGGGGACACCATAGTTTATTTTTTAAGACAAGTCTGAAGTCCAGATTTCTGCATAAGTCTTTTAAATTTTACATATTGGCTCAATTTATAGAGGCAAACAAATCTGTGCACATTTAGAATATAGCCCTTTTATTTTTATATTTGCTATGAATGTGTAACTAAATGGTTGTGTATAATCCAAGTATTTGCATGTAAAATATTTTCTTTCTCTAGTATCATATGTTTTACCAAAAAAAATCAGGCCCTCATATATAATAAAAATTACTATTAAGAATCATAATACCCACTTCAAGAATTTTTCCAACATGTATTCATTTACAATCTATGTGTATATAATTTTCCCAGATTGTTAGCCAAATCGATAGCTTATATGACTGCCAACACTAAATTATTAAAATAATTTCTATGGAAATTCTCTTAATCAAAAGAATTTTTATTTATATCAAATTTATATCAACTTCATGGATTTCAGGGTGCAAAGCTGACATCCTGGTTATGCTAAAGATCTATAAACTTAACAGACATACTGAGATAGTTCATAATACAACTTCAACTAAAAAAAAAAAATTAGGATTGGCTATTATTTGAGAAAACCCAACTTGTAATGAACATTTGTTGACACATAATCACTTGTATGGTGACAAAGGGACATGAAATCACTAAAGAGTCAGCTTCTACTTATTGAAAGATTACCCATAAGCAAATTTTTAAAAACTCTCTGAATAGCAGGGAATGACTAATGGTGGGAAAAAATGGTGTTATTCTGTAAGCTGAGAGATACTGCCAATAATATTCCCTTTCACTTCCCAGTCACAGGCAGAGAAAGACAGGTAAGTCAGGCTGATCTTACTGAAAAGGAGAACTCTGAAGAAAGTAGCAACTAGCAAATGCCAACTCTTCTAGAGATGTTTTACATTTTTTTTGAGATACAGAATGTATATGTTACACTTATCTATTCTCGGGTTCTTAAACAGGAGTGTATCCAAACCTGAAGGTTTTTCTTGTTTGTTTGTTTGCTGTTTTTGTGGTTAGAGATAAGAGTCTCACTATGTTGCTCGAGCTGGACTCAAACTCTTAGGTTCAAGCTGGGACTAACGGAACATGCCACTGTGCCCAGTTTCAAGAAAACATTTTTAAACATACACATTCAGGCCTCATTAGATCTATTACATCCAAAGCTTCAGGGGAAAGACTAAAATTTTAAACAAAATTTGCTCAGGTCACTATAATGCACAATTCTGAGACTTCGTGCAGCAGGCAATCACTTCAGTCTCATCCCTCACCCACACGGCTAATTCCCTTTATCAGTTGTAGATGTGGCCAAAAAGGAAAAGAGTAAGAGACAGAGTCATTTATTAAATCTACATTTAATTTTCATGGGTATGAGCAGAACAGGGACAAATAAACTCAAAATAATAGCTTATTTTGCTATTAATAAGCTCCTTATCTCCCATGTTTCCATCAAGACATTCTAGATTTGAGAAGAAAGTTTAGACTCTTAGATCTAAGTGGCTGTCTCTGCCTGGATGGGTAATAAGTCAGTTAATAATTTGTTTCATCTCCTGTTGAGTGTTTCTCATATTGTCACCACATGTTCACTGCCAATATGGTTTCCTCGGAGTCCTCCTAAAATTAATCTCTAGGCATGTTTCAACTCACTCTCTATTTCAAACCAAAATGTATTAGCCCCAAAGCTAAAGAGCATCTTGTCTCAACACATAAACTGGAAGAACAGCAAACTAAAAAAAAACTCTTCTTGGCACTTTCCCCTATTACCTAATTTCCAAGCGACCTGCGTACTCCTGATGGCTCTCCTTTTCCCTTCCCATTTTTCCCTCTTAAGCCTCGCCACTGAGAGATGATACATCAGGTTTTTAGAAAATTGTCAGCAGCAGCAAGATGTCTATTTATTCTAAGTTGCTTTGGTTTTGTTTGAGTTTTAAGATAAAGCCTATTTTCAGGGCATATTTTCTTTCCTGTGTTGTTTTACATTAATGAGGGGGGTAGGAACCCCTGCATTTAAAAAAAAAATTGAAAAGGTTTTACCTTTAAGAAATTCACAAGTATTTTCCAAAGTGTATTTTAAAAATAAAATACAAAAAAGTTGTGCCCTTTAATGCTTCTTTCAAAGTATCATTATTTAAAATTTGATTTTAGATAATTAAGCTATTTCAAAATAACTTAATTTCCTTGCATTCAGTGAATGCTTGAGCTTCCAAATATAAAACATTGAACCTTACCTATGTCAAGGTTAAAACAAATATTTTGAAAAGAAAGTTGATTGATCTACACCTTGTCCATTGCTTCAATATTTGCATCACGAGTAAGCAGTTTTTCTGCCAGTAACATACTCTCATTAAACCCAGTAAAATGGAGAGCAGTGATGCCGTAGGTATCCTTAAGATGTGGGCTGGTGGAGGAGAGACCCAAGATGGCTGATCACTAGCAGCTTGGGATTGTAGCTCTCAGTAAAAGTGCAGAGAGCGAGAGGACGCCACACTTTCAGACAAATTTTTGTTGCTCACAGACCAGGAGATTCCCAGTAGAGGAGCCCCACGGGTCACCAGCACAACTCTTGTGGCCAGCACGGCAGTTTTGCTGGCACCTTGGCACAGCGTTTCTTGGTGCAGAGTGAGCGGGACTGGGTCCCCTTTTGGCCGATGTTGTTTGGAGCTCCGGGAAGACAGAGTCACCTATAGAGCTGATTGAAGGACGGACTCAAGAAGGGAGCTAGACCGGAGATTCCTGGGCAGAAAAGCACCATCAATCTTAACACCGCTGTTTTGGTCGGCACAGTGGATTGCTCAGATTTCAGGGCTGGGAATCAACAAGTTAGACGTCCACTCAGAGACCTAATTTGAAAGTTGGTAATCACAAACACGACAGGTGGATAAATTTACAATGATGGGAAGAAAACAGTGTAAAAAGGCTGAGAATACCCAAAATCAGAATGCCTCTCCCTCTGCAGGGGATCACAGTTCCTCATCAGCAACGGAACAAGGCCTGATGGAGAATGACTGCATTCAATTAACAGAAGTAGGCTTCAGAAGGTGGATGATAAGAAACTTCTGTGAATTAAAAGAACTTGTTCTAACCCAATGCAAAGAAACTAAGAACTTTGAAAAAAGGTTTGACAAAATCCTAATGAGAACAGACAATTTAGAGAGGAATATAAGTGAATTAATGGAGCTGAAAAACACAATACGAGAACTTCGCAAAGTATGCACAAGTTTTAACAGTCGAATTGATCAAGCAGAAGAAAGGATATCAGAGGTCGAAGACCAACTTAATGAAATAAAACGAGAAGTCAAGATTAGAGAAAAAAGGATAAAAAGGAATGAGCAAAGTCTCCAAGAAATATGGGACTATGTGAAAAGACCTAATCTACGTTTGATAGGTGTACCTGAATGTGATGAAGAGAATGAATCCAAGTTGGAAAATACTCTTCAGGATATCATTCAGGAAAACTTTCCCAACTTAGTAAGGCAGGACAATATTCAACTCCAGGTAATACAGAGAACACCACAAAGATATTCTTCAAGAAGACCAACCCCAAGGCACATAATCGTCAGATTCATTAGGGTTGAAATGAAGGAGAAAATACTAAGGGCAGCCAGAGAGAAAGGTCAGGTTACCCACAAAGGGAAGCCTATCAGACTTACAGCAGATCTCTCAGCAGAAACCCTGCAAGCCAGAAAAGAGTGGGGGCCAATATTCAACATCCTTAAAGAAAAGAACTTTCAACCCAGAATTTCATATCCAGCCAAATTAAGCTTCACAAGCAAAGGAAAAATAAAATCTTTTGTGAACAAGCAAGTACTTAGAGATTTCACCACCATCAGGCCTGCTTTACAAGAGCTTCTGAAAGAAGCACTACACATATAAAGGAACAACCAGTATCAGCCTTTCCAAAAATATATCAAAAAGTAAACAGCATCAACATAATGAAGAACTTACATCAACTAATGGGCAAAACAGCCAGCTAGCCTCAAATGGCAGTATTAAACCATATATATTATTAACTGGATAAAAAGCCAAAACCCTTTGGTACGCTGTATCCAGACCCATCCCACATGCAAAGATACACAAAGACTCAAAACAAAGGGACGGGGGAAGATTTACCAACCAAACAGAGAGCAAAAATAAATAAATAAATAAAAAGCAGGAGTTGTAATTCTCACCTCTGATAAAATAGACTGTAAAGCAACAAAGACTTGAACTCAGACCCGGAACAAGTAAACTTAATAAACATTTATAGAACTCTCCACTTCAAATACACAAAACACACATTCTTATCAGTACCATATCACACCTATTCCAAAAGTGACTACATAATTGGAAGTAAATCACTCCTCAATAATTGCATAGCATTTCATAGGTTTAAATGAAATATTGGTTGGCTGCTTATTTTCTTCCCTTATTCCTTCCTGTCTCCATTGTTAAACACAATTATTGGCTTAAAGGGTTTTTCAATACCCATTTTTAGACTGCATTCTAGCCTGGGCAATAAAGCAATATTCCCGTTCTCTCTCCCTCTTTCTCTTCCTTTTTCTTCCTCTTCATTTTTTAATTTCTTTTTTTTCTTCTAAAAAAAAAAGAAATTATTGTATCAACAGAAAGACATTTCTGCAATTAGAAAAAGATGTAGGTTGGTGCCATGTTTCGGCAGAATGATGGCACAAGTCTCTTCCTGGCAATGTACAGCCTGTCCATATTAGACCAAGAAATAGATTGTAAATTCTAAGAATTCAAAATACACATTCCACAAGTTTCACCAACTAGTTATATTTAAATAAGACAAATTTATTTAAATTTTATACATATAAATCAAACCCATATCGTGCTGAAAGTGCTGACTACTATATACCTATATTAAAGGTGTTCTGTTTTGTTTGCCACAAATGTCAACCTGGTATTTTCTGTTCACCAGGAGAGTGACCACTTCCACACAGCCACTGGCACAGGCCAAACGTAGAGCAGCAGTACAAGAGTGAGAGGGCCTTTTAGGAAAGTGTAGTGCAGTATCTCAAAACATACAGTCATTGCATAATTGTAAATATTGAATAGCATGTTTTTCCTCTTCCTTATTTTTCTTGAACAAAGTACAATACTTATTAGCTCTTATTGCTCACTACCTTAATGAAAACAGCAGCCTATTTGAATAGAAAGAGCTCAGTCTTTGGATTCAGTTCAACTAGGGTTTCAGTCCTACTTTAAACTCTGTCATTTACCAGCTATTACTTAGCCTTTCTGTGCCTCAACTTCCTCATTAATAAAAACAACAATAATAGCTATCTCATAGGACATCATGATGCTTAAATGAGAAACTATGTAAAGTATTTAAAATGGTTCCTTCAGCAACAACTCAAAATTGTTAGGTTTTTGTTTTTTGAGACAAGTCTCACTCTTTTGCCCAGGCGGGAGTGCAATGGTGTAATCATACCTCACTGTAGCATGGAACTCCTGGGCTCCAGTGATCCTCCATACACGGCCTCCTGAGTAGCTGGGACTACAGATGTGGACCGGCATGCCCAGCTACTAATGTGAAATTTTATGCAGAGCAAGAATCTCATTTTGTTGTTCAGACTGGTCTCAAACTCCTGGCATCAAGCGATCCTCCCACCTCAGCCTCCCAGAGTTCTAGGAGTATTTCTATTACTACTACTTAACAACAAAATTTTAATTAAGTAAAATAAAACAATTATACTTACTTTGTAGGATGACTTAAAGAGTAGGTCACATTTTAACACCTCTGATATCTGAATGTCACTTATAATTCATGATTTATTACAACTATAATTGGTAGCATTTTAAAAATTATTGTATTGAAATATATAATAATGGGGCATCACACAATCCATGAGTCCTTACATTAAGTAGCATATGGTATACTCAGCAGATCTAGGGCAGTTCTAGGGATATAACTGGCACTTAAATACATTTCAGTTCTTAAAGGTACTATGGGGAAAAACACTGAAATAACAGTAACACATTTTTTTAACAAATTAATTCTTGGGTTTTTCAAACAACTTGAAGTCAAAGGAAACTCATGATTCAAATGAATAGGTATGGATCATTTAATTCAACACTTATATTTAGAGAATATATGCACATCAGACTTTCTGATGATTAATATTAGTGTTTTCCCAAGACTGATAAACTTTTGAAAGGGCAGTTAAAGGTTATCTTCTACTATTTTCTAACTTCAGAAATTCTTTCGTTTGAAAGATGGGAGATAAAGTTTAAATGAGATTAAGTCCTAATATCCCCGTTTCAAATCTCTCAGCTTGTGCAGACAGGGCAGGTAAACATGAAGTTTTTAAGGATGGAAGGGTCCTGAGATAGTAGAATATGTCTGCCACATAATAGGTACTCAGGTTATGTTTGATGAATAAATTGAATGAAAGAATGGATAAATACAGATGGGGAGTTCAATATTTTTAAATAAACTCCTATAAAGCAGTATTTTTGCAATAGTAATCATTTATATTTATTTTCAAAGAATACAAGTAAAACCAAATGATTAATCTATCATTGTTTGCATATATAAGGTAATCTACATGTAAGAAAAATATATGTACATAATAAAATATATACATAAAATCTGGAGACAGATAAAAACATTCCCTTTATTTCTGAAGAGGCTAAAAGTTCAAAAATAATAACACACAACAATAATAATAATGATAAAAAATAGAAAGTGAGAAATTATTTTTATCTGGGCAAGATTCATATTCCTTTTCCCAAGAATTATTCCATTAATAATAAACTTTTACTAGAAGTGTTGTTCATGCTCACTGCAGCAATCACAGATAAGAAAAACTTTGCTTAAAATGCAAATGCCCAGAAATTAGAAATGTTATCATACTTTGTACACATTTTTTTTTTGTTAACACAAGACCATAGTATGTTTACGTGTATGTATAATCAACTGATTCTTTTTTCCTTGCTGGCTGTAACAAAATACATATTGGCACGTCAACATACTTCTATACCTATTGTCACATTCAATGGTCACATATTATTCCATCCTATGGCTGCAATAGAAATTTACTTATAGAATTCATTCAATCTGTTCTTTTTAAAATAAGTGCTGCAAAAAACAAAGTGCATGTATCTCTACTTCCTAAGGGCATTTTAGTGTAATGGAATGGATGGGTAAATAGTATACACATTTTTTAAATGTAGTACTTACCACCAATCTGTCTATTTAAAAAGTTATCAGCAACTTAAACTTTCAGCAGCAGCACAAAACATCCTCACACATATTGTGGACAGTAAACAGTTTCATTCCTCTTTTAATTTAAATTCTTATACCAGAAACGCACAGGATTTTTTCCTATGTACATAAGTAACTTGTAAATCTGCAAAAAAGTTGTTTGCCCGCTTTTATTAGAGCTTTTGATTTGAATTTCCTGTAAAATGAAGATGCGCTTTTCATCTAATGTGTATATATGTAACTTTCCATCTAGTTTGTATATATAACTGGTATACATATAACATTATGTATGTAATATATATGCTATACATACCAGTACTATACATATCACGTGATATATAATACAATGAATTCCCTGTAAAATGAAAACACACTTCTCATCTGAATATGTATATAATATAGGAAATACTTTTCAAGTATGTTTTCTTTCATTTCTTTTTTTTTCTGATATACAGGCAGTTTTAATGTTTAGTTTGCTAAATCAACCTTCAGAATGCCTGCCTCTGAGGTCATTCTTAGGAAGGCCTTTGTCAACATAAAATATACCTGTAAAATGAGCATTTGTGTTTTCTTCTGGTATTTTTCTCACTTGCATATGTAAAAGTTTCAATCTGTGTTCCATCAGGCACTCATGTTTGTGATACAAAATTTCATTAGTTTTCTTCAAAGAGCGGGCATTTTTTCATTAATAATTCATCCTTTCCTATTCATATCTGTGAACATTATCAATCCTTACATATATCATATCATTTCAGTGTTTCTGAATTTCCTATTCTGTTCTATGCATTTATCTGCATTTTCAGCTGTTAGTAAACAATTAATTATAGAAATTAATAGCACATTTTAATATCTAGAGAAGCCAGTATTTTTTCAGTCCATTACACAATTATTTAAAATGTCATCACAATAGTAAAAGACAGCAGGTGTCGTGCAAAAATGTTAAAACCTTGATATTTTCATTCGGTTTACGTAAAATTGATACACACAGAAAGAGCTCACATTTTGAGAAAAATGTGTCTTCTCATTCAAGAACACAAAACCCATCTCCCACTTCCAAGTTTCCCTCTAAGACCCTTCAGTAAAGAACCGAGCAGTTCTGAGAAATTTGATAGAACTGCTGTAAAACGAGCAGTTTTGTCTGAGAAATTTTCGCCTACTTAAAATGACTCCCGGTATTTTTGATAGGGGACTGAGTTCTCTCAGTAGGGACCTCCTGTAATGTTTAAAACACCACGTTCTAAACGTGAACGTTAAAAATAACAACACTGCATATGCCTAACTTAGTGAGTTAAACCACTCACATTCTCCACGAAGTGCTCCAGCCGGGGAATTAGGAGGGATAAAGCAGCTGAGGCTCATTTGGCTCCGCTGCTCCGAGGGTGCCCGGCGCCCTCCAAGGCCCCGTTCCAGGGGGGAAGCCGGGCCTAGGGAACCCTCCCACCCCGGGCTGAGCCCTGCTACCTGTGCGGTTGTCCCAGGCGTCCAGGTCTCCGCTCCTGCACGCCAGGCAGCTCCACCTCCGCGGCGTCGCCCCTGACAGCCTCCCTGTGGATCTTCCGCGGTTCCGCGTCCCGGATTTGGTGCCCAGAAGCGGTGTAGACGGGGTCTGTGGAGCCCAGGACCTGAGGTTCTGCTCTGCCTTGGTCCATGGCTCCCGCCGAGGAACTTCTTCAAGGTGGTGACTTCTTCTCAGACCCCCAACAACCAGCTGCTGAGCCATGGCTTCTCCCACCCACACCTGGCGCCAACCCCAATCTGCAATCCCAAATCTGCTTTCTAGCCCAGAATCCGAGATCCAGCCGGGTCCACTACAGCCTTCAGCAGCAACACTCGCAGCCTACGACCTCTCAGACTGAGGGAGCCCCGCAAAGCCCTTAGGCGCGCGCCTGCGCCGCGGTGGCCGCCCGGCCCGGAAGCCGCTCCCAGACATGCGCAGGCAGGTGGGGCTGCAGCTCGGGGCAGGCACAGCTGCGCTCCGGGTTCACCTGTGCTCGCCCGGGCTGCCCGAGGACCACAGGTGCAGGATCTCAAGCGCAATTTTTATATCACAAACATGAGTTCCTGATGGAACATTATCAATCCTTACATATATCTCATGTAAGGGAGGAGGGAGAGGCCTGTCTGACCCTGCGGCCTCCCCGCTCCTCAAAGGGAGATCGGATCTGGCATGGGCACTCCGCAGCACTGGAGCAGCTTCGCGGATGGCCTGGCTTCAGCGCTGAAACTCTGGCCCCAGGGTCTGCCTGGCAGGTGTCGCGGAGCGGGAGATGCATGGAAAGTCAGGGTTTGCTCCTTCCGCCAGCGGCCCCCACTGCTGCCAATTGTCGGTTGCGCAGTTTTCAGGTGCAGCTCTCGTACTAGTGTGGGATGGTGGAGCTTCCCTTGGGTGGCATCACGGTCGCTGAGTGCACAGCCCATCCGGCCTGAGGGTTCGCTCCTCTTGGACACCTGTCCGGATCCTGGACCCCTGCGCTGGGCACTCTTCATCCACACCGATGAGGCTGAGCGGCTGCTGGTGGGCCGACCACCTGACTTTGCCGCCTGGGCGCCCAGACTTGGGATTCATGCTGCTGGAGGTGTGGGCCTGGTCTGGGGTGTCCAGCCACTTGCTACTCCCATGCCACGTCTAGGCTGCAGGGGTGACTTGGGCGCCAGCAGTGGATGGGGGGCCGGGTACCTGATGTCCTCAGGGTCAAGTGCATTGCCTGCCCACCTGAGGGTCTGCTCTGCCTTGGCCTCCTCCAAGAGTGCAGGGGCCATCAGGTGGCAATTTAGGAATGCTTAAATTGAAGGAAATATTCTTTATCTCTCTTTGAGAAATAAATGGTGATTTTGTTTTGTTTTTGATACTCAGCTACAGCACAAAACAAAGGTGATGCAGAGGTGAAGGTCCACAGCCAGTTCCTCTGTCGATTACCTCCAGACCTAAATGTTCAACATAACTGCTTTGCTTGTCACTTTCACCTCAACACTTACATAAGCCTACAGATCTGTTCAATCACAACTGTTGGATTTAGAATTATTTAATACACAATTATTTCATAATAATTTAATACACAAACTACTTTTAATAGTTTACCATCTCTGCAATCCTGAATTATTCATTTTTTTCTTTGTTTATAAAACCATTGCTATAGTAAGATCAAAATCACAAAACTCACATTTCATTTGGTTAAAAAAACATTAAAACATTATACGTGAAAGATGAGAAAATGTATTTGTTTCATCATAAAAATTATGGGTTTGCAAAATTTTTATATGTTTAGCTACATTCCTGTGATTCAACTTTGACCGCTCAAATCTTATGTCCTCATATTTCAAAACCAATCATGCATTCCCAACAGTCCCACAAGTCTTATTTCAACGTTAACTCAAAAGTCCACAGTCCATAGTCTCATCTGTGAAAAGGCAAGTCCCTTCCACCTGTGAAGCTGTAAAATCGAAAGCAAGCTAGTTACTTCCCTTGAATATGAACTTAGTGCCCTGCTTCTGTAAGTAGAATACAGCAGAAATGTTGCTCACAACCTGCCAAAGTTAGGTCATAAAAGATGATAGTGTTTCCACGTGACTCTCCTTCCTGGGATGGGTGCACTTAGAACCCATTCACCACTTTGTGAAAAAGCCCAGACCATGTAGGGAGGTTACGTGTGAGTGTTCAGATAGCCCCAGCTGAGGCCCTAGCTGACAGCCCACATCAGGAGATATTTGAGCAAGGAAATCTTCAAGACTATTCAAACTCCATACTGTTTGAAGGCAA
This sequence comes from Aotus nancymaae, assembly GCF_030222135.1. Classification (NCBI taxonomy): domain Eukaryota; kingdom Metazoa; phylum Chordata; class Mammalia; order Primates; family Aotidae; genus Aotus; species Aotus nancymaae. The sequence continues at coordinate 52,701,958 of NW_026988431.1, read as the reverse complement.
CCACATCCTGAGCCAGAACTGCCTAGGTGAGTGTAGTCAGCCTCCAGAATTGTGAGAACACTAATAAGCATCACTGTAACTTTATACCTTGGGGTGGTTTTTTGGTGTGTGTGTGTGTGTGTGTGTGTGTGTGTGTGTGTGTATGTTTGTTTTCTGAGACGGAGTCTCACTCTGTCCCTTAGGCTGGAGTGCAGTGTGATCTCAGCTCACTGCAACCTCTGCCTCCAGAGTTCAAGTGATTCTCCTGTCTCAGCCTTCTGAGTAGCTAGGATTACAGGCATATGCTACTACACCTGGCTTTTTTGTATTTTAAGTAAAGACGAGGTTTCATCATGTTGGCCAGGCTAGTCTCTAACTCCTGACCTCATGATCCACCTGCCTTGGCCTCCCAACTGCTGGGATTACAGGCGTGAGCCATCCTGCTGTTACATAGCAATAGGTAGCAAATACACAAAGTCATCTTCCAATATAAATATTATGTCACTTTTCCACGTGACAGCATTTAATGGTTTAGAATTGAGTGTAAAATAAAGACAAAACCCAATCCTGAATCCATCTGACAAGGGATTAATAACCCTTGAGGATATAAGGAGCTCAGGGGATACAAAACCAATAGGAAAAAAAGCTCTAATAATCTGATTTAAATGGACAATAGGTCAGAATAAACATTTCTCAAAAGAAGACATACAAATGGCAAATGAATATGTGAAAAGGTGCTCAACGTCACTGATTATCAGAGAAATGCAAATTAAAACTACAATGAGCTATCGTCCCGCCACGGTTTTAATGGCTTATATCCAAAAGCCAGGCAGTAACAGATGCTAATGAGGATGTGGAGAAAAGGGAACACTGGTACACTATTGGTGGGAATGTAAATTAGTGCAACCACTATGGAGAACGGCTTGGAGGGTCCTCAAAACACTAAAAACAGTGCTACTTTATGACACGTAATTCTACTGCTGGGTACATACCCAAAAGAAAGAAAATCAGTATAGAAAGAAATATCTACATTTCTATATTTATTTCAACACTATTCACCGTAGCCAAGATTCGGAAATAATCTAAGTGTCCATTAACAGGTGAATGGATAAAGAAAATGTGGCACATATACACAATAGAATATTATTTGGCCATGAAAAAGAACAGAATCCTGTTATTTGCAACAACACAGGTAGAACTGGAGATCATTATGTTAACTAAAATAAGCCTGATACAGAAAGACAAATTTTGCATGCTCCCAGTCATTTGTGGGTGCTAAAAATTAAAACAATTGAACTCATGGAAATAGAGTAGAATGATGGTTACCAGAGGCTGGGGAGGGTAGTGGGCTGGAGGAGGTGCACAGGAATAATTAACGGGTACACAAATACAGTTAGAATGAATAAGATGTAGTACTTGGTAGGACAACAGAGTGACAATGGTAAACAATAATTTATTGTATATTTTAGAATAGCTAAAAGAGGCCAGGAATGGTGGCTTATGCCTGTAATCCCAGAACTTTGGGAGACCAAGGCAGGAGGATCACCTGAGGTCAGGAGTTCGAGACCAGCCTGACATGAAATGAAACACTGTCTCTACTAAAAATACAAAAATTAGCCGGGCTCGGTGGCGTGCACCTGTAGTCCTAGCTACTCAGGAGTGCAGTGGCGTGATCTCGACTCACTCCAACCTCCACCTCCTGGGTTCAATGGATTCTCCTGCCTCAGCCTCCTGGGTAGCTGGGATTAGAGGTGCACCACCATGCCTGGCTAATTTTTGTATTTTGTATTTTTAGTAGAGATGAAGTTTCACCATGTTGGCCAGGCTGGTCTCGAACTCCTGACTTCAAGCAATCTGCCCGCCTCGGCCTCCCAAAATGCTGGGACTACAGGCATAAGCCACCACACCTGGCTATTCATTCATTCTTATATTCATTAATTCCACTAATAACTACTGCCTGGTTATCATATCCCTGGCAGCATTCTAGGCTTTGGGGAGACAGCAATGAACAAAACAAAGTTTCTGCTTTCTGAATGGATCCATCATTCTAATGAGGGGGAGAGAGACAGGTGAGCCATAAACACACCAGTAACACAGACGGCACATCAAGTGGAAAGCACTATGAAGAATAAATACTAAAGCAGGTGCAGCCAGGTGTGGTGGCTCACGCCTATAATCTCAGCGCCTTGGGAGGCTGAGGTGAGTGGATCACTTGAGGTTAGGAGTTCAGCCTGGCCAACGTGATTAAATCCCATTTTTACTAAAATTACAGAAAAAATGAGCCAGGCATGATGGCACCTGCTTGTAATCCTAGCTACTCAGGAGGCTGAAGTGGGAGGATTGCTTGAACTTGGGTGTTAAATGTTGCAGTGAGCCGAGATTGCACAACTGCACTCCAGCCTGGGGAACACAGCAAGACTGTATCAAGAAAAAAAAGGAAAGGAGAAAGGAAAGAAAACGAAAGGAAAGAAAAAGCAGGTGTGGGTGTAAGGCGCGCTAGCATGAGCAGGGTTGCAGTGGTGGTGGTGGATAAGGCAATCAGGGAAGGCTTCTCTGTGAATGTGATAGAAGTGAGGGATGAGCCCTGGGGACTCCTAGGGAGAGATTTCCAACAGTGGGAACAGCAGGTGCAAAGGCCCTGGGGCTAGAGTATGCTGCAGGAGATCAGGGAACATTATAGAGACTCAGGAAGCTGGAGTGAAGCCAGGAGATGATGATGGGAGATGGGGATGATGGATACCAGAGCAAGGTGACAGGGACCTTGCCAGGTCACGACTTGGGCTTTGACTCTGAGGGAAGTGGGGAGATCACCTGAGGTCAGGAGTTCAAGACCAGCCTGGTCAACATAGTGAAACGCTGTCTCTACTAAAAATAAAAAAATTAGCCGGGTGTGCTAGCACCTGCCTATAATCCCAGCTACTCAGGAGGCTGAGGCAGGAGAATTTCTTGAATGTGGGAGGGGGAGGTTGCAGTGAGCCAAGATTGCACCACTGCACTCCAGCCTGTGCAACAGAGTGAGACTCCATTTGAAACACACACAGACACACACACACAAGTGGAGGGCTGGATTTGGCCTTGGGGTCATAGTTTGCCAGCTCCTGCCCAATCCATAGCTCCAGATGCATATATCCTGTGTCTTGGACATCTCTGTCCGGACCCTTTGGTGAGGCCCAGAGAGGGGAAGCAATTAGATCAATGTCACCCAGCAAGGCAGGGCAAAGTAGACAGGAGTCTAGTCTTCTCACTCTCAGTTGTCAGAGCCCCTCACTGCCAATCCCTAACACAACTCCTTGCCCCTCTCTTTACGTCCATTTCTATTTATTGATTAATGATTATTTATTGAGCACCTAGTATGTGCTTGACACTGAGCTGAACCCTTCTTCTCCCCCACTTCCCTGACCACTCCTGCATTCTCCATCATATTGCCCATGATGAATCGGGGACCCAAATGATCCCCAACTGCAATGCCTCCCTGATCCAAAACACCCCGACATTCTCACCTGATCCCCAAATGAAGTGTGGACTCCCGCAGGGAAGCTGTCCACATCTGGCCATAGGGGTACAGGCCTCTAGGACTCTCTCCAGCCAGTCTGGGTCAAGCTCCTGCCCGAGGCACACTTCCTCCACCACAGAGGTGTTCTGCACCCAGGCCTCCTGGAGCATGTAGGCCACTGAACACTAAAACACAACTTACTTTGGTCACAGAAGGATGATGGGGACAGAGGTATAACAGGTTTTGAGGAGCAGTGGGAGCTGGGCTCTTGGTGGACGGGTGGTGGAGAGAATGAATGAAGGCGAGCTTGGCTGAGATGGGGGGGTGGAAAGGCAGTGAGGAAGGAGGACTTTCAGGATGATGGGGACATCCTCGCAGACAGGCAGGGGGTGGCCTCACCTTGATGCTCACAAACCCCTCCACCTTTGACAGCTCCCCAAAGAGGACAGAGAGCAGGGAGGACTTCCCTGTCCCCACTGGACTGACTACAGCCAGGAAACAACCCTGGGGTATGTTGAGTTTTATTCTTTCAATGCAAGAAAGGAGACATGACCTTGGTTAGGGCCCAGCCCCCACCTTTGAGGAAGGGTGAGCCCCAGATAGAGCCGAGCTTCCCTGCTGTGGGAGTCTAGAGCACCTGTTCTTTTGGGCTGTTCTTTTCCCAGTCCTTGTCTAGATATTTAAGCAACCATCCTCTACACATCTGTGCCTGTGTGCATGCATACACACACACAAAGTATGCACACATGCATGCACATTTGCACACATACAATCATGCTAGCGTGCACAGCAACACACACAAGGTGGGCACACATCCACACACATAAGTGCAAGCGCATACCCAAGCAATCCATGCTCACATGCATACATGTGTGCACACATGCATGCCATGCACACACACGCATGCACGTCCACCCACGTGCACACACAGAGTTGGCAGGAGCCTGAGGGTTTCACCAGCCTGGCCTCCTGCTTTGGCTCTTGCAATAAATAGGCTCTTTCCTCCCCTCCCTGCCCCTGCTCTTGGTCCCTCCCCACTCCTGTCCGTGTCCCATAGCCCATCCTCCACCCCGTGACCAGAGGGATTTGTTAAAACCCAAGTCAGGAGTGGCTCATGCATGTCATCCCAGTACTTTGGGAGGCCACGGTGGGCAGATCACCTGAGGTTGGGAGTCCAAAACCAGCCTGACCAATATGGAGAAACTTCGTCTCTACTAAAAATACAAAAATTAGCTGGGCGTGGTTCTCCAGCTTGGATGACAGAGTGACTCCATGTCAAATAATAGTAAATACTTATTAGAATACATATTATATATTTACTTTTAATGATATAACTATAATAATTATTATAACCATTATAATCAATAATAAATATTTCACTGTGACAAGTGTAATTAGATTACTGGTTCTTGATCCTTAATACATAGTTAGAATCTCCTGAAAGATTTTCTAAAAATCAAAGTTCTCATGGCTCAGCCCAGATCAATTAAATCCATTCTCACAATCAGCTGCTGTGATGATTGATATGCCCATTTTGCAGATGGAAACATGGAGGCTGAGAGAGATGATCTACTTGTCAGGATCAACCAGCTAGTCAGTGCTGGGGCTGGAATTTGGACCTGGGCAGTCCAATGCCATAGGCTAGGCTTTTTACAACTAGGTGAGTGTTTTTCAGGTACAGAGTTTGGCCAGGTTCTTCAGTACAACAAGGGGGATGGTGTCTTGGTCCGTGGGGTGACAAAAGGATGGGGTGGAGGGGCAAGCCCAGGTAACTTGAGTTTGGGGACTCTCATCGTGCAATGACGCTTGCAATGATGCTATTTTCTTTTTTCCTTTCTTTTTTTTTTTTTTCCTGAGATGGAATCTCACTCTGTCACCCAGGCTGGAGTGCAGTGGCATGATCTTGGCTTACTGCAACCTCCGCCTCCCGGGTTCAAGTGATTCTCCTGCCTCAGTCTCTTGAGTAGCTGGGATTACAGGCACACGCTACCACCCCTGGCTAATACTTGTATTTTAGTAGAGACAGGGTTTCACCACGTTGGCCAGGCTGGTCTCGAACTCCTGACCTCATGATCCACCCACCTCGGCCTCCCAAAGTGCTGGAATTACAGGCATGAGCCACCGTGCCTGGCTTGCAATGATGCTATTTTCTAGCTTGACCAAAATGTTGCCATGCTCATCATCTTGGACTTTCTGCGTGAGGACAAGGACCTGGTCTGTTAGAGCAGGAGTCCCCAACCCCCAGCTCACAGACTGGAGCATGAACCCTACTGTGAACTGCACATGCAAGGGATCTGGGCTGCATGCTCCTTATGAGAATCTAATGTCTGATGATCTGTCACTGTCTCCCATCAACCCCAGATGGGACCATCCAGTTGCAGGAAGACAATCTGAAATCGTTATTTCATTACATATTACTGTAATAATAATAAATGTACAATAAATATGATGTGTTTGAATCATCCCAAAATCATGCACCCCACCCCGGTCCATAGAAAAACTGTCCTCCACAAAACCAGTCCCTGGTACTAAAAAGCCTGCGGACCACTGTGTTAGCATGTTCCCTGCTGTACACCCAGGATGGCACAAAGTGGATGCTCAGTGAGTGGTTGCTAAAAAGCTAACAGAAACAGCAGCACGATGTCTGTTTCCAAGTGACACGCAGATGCCATGATCTGCACGTGCCAGTCCATTGCCCCATCCTCCCCTAGCGCTGATGATGGCTTGCCATTATGGGCCAGGGCGGCCCCCATGCCCTCATCTCTCCCACACCCCTCCTGCCAGACTCGGTACTCACAGCGTCCAGAGGGACTGAGTCCACTGCACCAGGCTCAACTCCTTCCAGGCAGAGGAAGGCAACCAGACGGTCAAAGGACACCCAGGCCTAGGGAAACCAAAGCCCCAAGTCACCCAGCCAGAAGAGCAAAGAACTCGGGCTTTGGGTTTTGGTATCTCAAGATGTGTGGTAACAGCTTCCTGTCTACCAAGTTCTGCATGTGCAAGGCGTGGGGACAAAGCTTTCCAGTTCATGGGAAACAATGCACCTGAGTGGTGATCTTGATGGTGGCAATCTCCCACCTCTGCGCTCCTACCACTCATCTGCCATTCCACAGACAAGATCTGGGAAGATGATAGTGGCTTTTCCAATAAGGTTATCAAGCCATTATATGGAACAATTTCAAATGTTGTCCACCTGGGGGCGCCCTCTCTCAGTCACAAACCCATCTTTGGGGAAGAAAGAGACCAGTCCTTAAAACAGAGATTAGGGGCTGGGTGCAGTGGCTCACACCTGTAAGCCCAACACTTTGGGAGGCCGAGGCAGGTGGATCGGCCTAAGGTCAGGAGTTCGAGACCAGCCTGGCCAACATGGTGAAACCCCGTTTCTACCAAAAATTCAAAAATTAGCCAGGCATGGTGGTGGGCACCTGTAATTCCAGCTACTCAGATGGCTGAGGCAGGAGAATTGCTTGAACCCAGCAGTCAGAGGTTGTGGTGAACAAAGATGGCACCACTGCATTCTACTTTGAGTGACAAGAGCAAGACTTCATCTCTAAAAACAAAAACAAAAACAAAAACAAAAACAAAAACAGAGATTAGGTTAGGTGCTGCAGCTCATGCCTGTAATCCCAGCACTGTGGAAAGTTTGCGAAGCCAAGTGCAGGAGAATCACTTCAGGCCAGGAGTTCAAGGCCTGGGCAGCACGGCAACACTCCTGTCTCTACAGAAACATTACAAATTAGCCTGATGTGGTGGCCCATGCCTGTAGTCCCAGCTACTCAGGAGGCTGGGAGGATCGTTTGAGGATTCAGTAGGCTGAGTTCACGCCACTGCATGCCAGCCTGGGTGACAGAGTGAGACCCTATCTCAATAAATCTGAGTGTGGTGGCTCATGTCTGTAATCTCAGCATTTTGGGAGACCAAGGTGGGCAGATCACCTGAGGTCAGCATTTCAAGACCAGCCTGGCCAACATGGTGAAACTTCACCTCTAATAAAAATTCAAGAAAATTAGCTGGGCATGGTTGTGCATGCCTGTAGTCCCAGCTACTTTGGGAGGCTGATGCAGGAGAATCACTTGAACCCAGGAGGTGGAGGTTGCAGTGAGCCAAGATGGCATCATTTGCACTACAGCGTGGGTGACAGAGTGAGATGCTTTCTTATAAATAAATAAATAACAAATAAAATAAAATAAATAAAAATAAAAAATAAGAAACATAGGGATGGCTCAGGTATGCCACCATTTCTTGTTTATATCATGCTGAAAGGACTAGAGATAGCAAAAGAAGAGAAACAAAATTGCTGTGTATAAAAAAGGGAACTGACATGATTGCTTGTATGTGGAATCGCTCAACAAATGGATAAGCCTGCACATTCTGAGGGTGTTTGTGAAGAGGTCCACACATTATACAAAACATTTCAAATGTTATCCATCTGGGGGTGCCCTCTGCCAGGCACGAACCCATTTTTTGGGGATCAGGCCAGGTGTAGCAGCTCATGCCTATAATGCCAGTACTTTGGGAAGCCAAGTGCAGGAGGAGAGCTCTCCTGGTTCTAAGTGATGGTACTTGTGACCAGCCTGCTACCTGGAGACCAGCCTGACCAACAGGAAGAACACCCATCTCTACTGAAAATACAAAAATTAGCCAGGCGTGGTGGCACCTGCCTGTAATCCCAGATCCTCAGGAGGCTGAGGCAGGAGGATCACTTCAACCCAGGAGGTGAAGTTCGCAGTGAGCCTAGATGGCACAACTGCACTCCAGCCTGGGTGACACAGCAAGACTCCATCTCATAAGAAAAAAAAAAAATTCAAAATATTAGGTGGGTGTGGTAGTGGAAGCCTGTAATCTCAACTACTTGGGAGGCTGAGGCAGGAGAATCACTTGAACCCAGGAGGCGGAGGTTACAGTGAGCCGAGATCGTGCCACTGCACTCCAGCCTGGGCAACAGAGCAAGACTCTGTCTCAAATGAAAAAAAAAAAAGAAAGAAAGTGAAAAGACAACCCACAGAAAGGAAGAAAATATTTGTGCATTATGTGTCTGACAACAGTCTGCTAACCACAATGTTAATTTGCGTAACTCAACAACAAAAACAACCAAATTAAAAAACAGAGAAAGAATTGAACACACACTTCACCAGTAAGACATGCCAATGGAAAACAAGCACATAAAAGGATGATTAATGTCATCATCATTATGGCCACCTAAAGGGAAACCACGGTGACATACTCCTTCACACACACTAGAAAGGCTATAATCCAAGACATGTAAAATAACAAGTGTTGGCAAGGTCAAAGAAAAATCACAACCCTTAAATACTGTATGGGGAATATAAAACTGTGCAGCCTATTTTTAACATAGTTTGGGGTTTCCTCAAAAAGTTAAAAATAGGCGGGCTGGGCGCGGTGGCTCACGCCTGTAATCCCAGCACTTTGGGAGGCCGAGGCGGGTGGATCACAAGGTCAAGAGATTGAGACCATCCTGGTCAACATGGTGAAACCCCGTCTCTACTAAAAATACAAAAAATTAGCTGGGCACGGTGGCGCGTGCCTGTAATCGCAGCTACTCAGGAGGCTGAGGCAGGAGAATTGCCTGAACCCAGGAGGCGGAGGTTGCGGTGAGCTGAGATCACGGCATTGCACTCCAGCCTGGGTAACAAGAGTGAAACTCCATCTCAAAAAAAAAAAAAAAATAGGCTGGGTACAGTAGCTAATGCCTATAATCACAGCACATTGGGAGGCTGAGACAGGTGGATCACTTGAGTCCAGGAGTTCAAGACCATTCAAGACAACACAGCAAAATGCTGTCTCTACTAGAAATACAAAAATTAGCCAGGCATGGTGGCATGCACCTATAATCCCAGCTACTGGAGAGGCTGAGGCAGGAGAATTGCTTGAACCCAGAAGATGGAAGTTGTGGTGAGCCGAGATTGCCCGATGGCACTCCAGCCTGGGCAACGAGAGCAAAGCTCCATCTGAAAAAAAAACCTGGGAGGAAATGGTACATTCAGAAATGAGGACTTTTCTGCTGAACTAGAGTTTTCGATGAAGGTGACAGTTTACCCTTCAGTCTCTGCCGGCCAACAATTTGCCATCCAGCAGGAGGCAGCAGAGGGAGCGCAGTCCCATACCAGAGGTGTGACATAATTACATTCCCTTACTCATTTCACTACTTACATATTAATAATTCATCTGTTTAAATATCTACACTTATGGCTGCACACAGTGGCTCACACCTGTAATCCCAGCACTTTGAGAGACCGAGGCAGAAGGATGAGGTCAGGAGTGTAAGACCATCCTGGCCATCATGGTGAACCCCCATCTCTACTAAAATATAAAAAATTGGCCAGGTGTGGTGGCCCTTGCCTGTAGTCCCAGCTACTCAGGAGGCTGAGGCAGGGGACTTGCTTGAACCCAGGAGGCAGAGGATGCAGTGAGCTGAGATCGTGCCACTGCACTCTGGCCTGGGCAACAGAGCGAGACTCCATCTCAAAAAAAAAAAAACCACTACACTTACTTCACCAATTTTCCATTGTATAGATGGAGAGGTTTCCAAATACTTATATAGTTTATCATGATGTGGACAGGACTTTTTGATAGTTTGATTGACTATATAAAATATAAAAGTTTAAACATAAACTACCCTGCAACTGCTAACACAAAGCTACAAAATATAGCCAAGTAATAATCTGTCCACTAAATTCTTCTAAAATTCTAAAATTTCTTTTCTTTTCTTTTCTTTTTTTTTTTTTTGGAGACAGTGTCTCCCTCTGTTACCTATGTTGGAGTGCAGTGGCACGATCTCGGCTCACTGCAACCTCCAGCTCCCGGGTTCAGTTATTCTCCTGCCCCAGCCTCCTGAGTAGCTGGGACTATAGGCATGTGCAACCACTCCTGGTTAATTTTTGTATTTTTAGTAGAGACGAGGTTTCACCATCTTGTCCAGGCTGGTCTCAAACTCCTGACCTCAAGTGATCTGCCCATCTTGGCTTCCCAAAGTGCTGGGATTACAGGCATAAGCCACTGCACCCAGTCTTCTTCTGAAATTTCAATAATCAACTGTGCCGCTTGCCTTTCCTAATTATCTCAAACATAAACTTGGTTCCAGGGAACTAGTATTTCCTTGATTTATAAATTGAGAGTGGCTGAGCATGGTGGCTCACACTGGTAACCCCGGCACTTTGGGAGGATGAGGTGGGCGGATCGCGAAGTCAGGAGTTCGAGACCATACCGGCCAACATAGTGAAATCCCACCTCTACTAAAAATACAAAAATTAGCTGAGAGTCGTGGTGGCTCCCTGTAGTCCCAGCTACTCAGGAGACTGAGGCATGAGAATCATTTGAACCCCAGAGGTGGAGGCTATGGTGAGCAGAGATTGTGCCACTGAACTCCAGCCTTGGCAACATAGGGAGACTCTATCTCCAATAAAACAACTTAAAGGTCATCCCACAGACGATCTTATAAATAATGAATTACTTCCTTGTCTTCAGAAAAATCACATTAACTTTTCTACTTTTAGATAACATAACTGCTGTGACTTTATGGACTTATCTAGAAAAAGCCTTAAAAAACTAGGGTGGGCACTGGGTGAATGGGTTGAGGTTACACACATAAAATCCCCGAGACGCCCGGGAGCCCATGTACCTATGAGTGGGACTGCAGGCAGCAGTAGTGGACTGGATGTGCGAGAGCAGCAGGCTGGAGCACTTGAGATCCAGAGACCACGGTTCTAAGGTTTCCATTGGGAAACCATTGGCAAAGTTAAATCCGGAGCTTGACAGGATGAAATCTGTGGTTGTAAATAAATATTTGCCAGTGAGAGTGAGATTGCCAGTGGTGGTGGGATGGATGGAAGCTCCTCCAGGTGGGCTGCAATGAGGAGAGCGCAGCACCAGGCCAGGGTGTTCCTGCTGGGAATGCGGGGTCTGCACCTGTTCAGGAGGAAATGGTGGGCAGACCCAGCTTGGAGTCATCTCAGCTCTTTACATCTGTCAAGGCTCTGAAAACTAAGAGAGTCAGCTGGGCGTGGTAACTCATGCCTGTAACCCCAGCACTCTGGTTGACCAAAGCAGGTGGATCACCTGAGGTCAGGAGTTCGAGACCAGCCTGGCCAACACAGTGAAACCCTGTCTCTATTAAAAACACAATAAATTAGCCAGGCGTGGTGGTGGATGCCTGTAATTTCAGCTACTCAGGAGGCTGAGGCAGGAGAATCTCTTGAACCCAGGAGGTGGAGGCTGCAGTGAGCTTAGATTGCACCATTACACTACAGCCTGCACAAGAGCGAAATTTCATCTAAAAAAAAAATTGAGAGTCTCAGGAACAGTTCCCAAAAAGGAAAATTGGGCCTCCATGGAAAGAGACATTTTTGTCTCAGCTGGGGCAGGCAGTGAAGTGAAGTAGGTCTGCAGACCGGACTTTCACATAGAAACCATATATTTTCAGCTGGGCACAGTGGCTCATGCCTGTAATCTCAGCAGTTTGGGAGGCTGAGGCGGGCAGATCATAAGGTCAAGAGATTGAGACCATACTGACCAACATGGTGAAACCCCATCTCTACTAAAAAAATACAAAAATTAGCCTGGCGTGGTGGTGCGTGCCTGTAGTCCCAGCTACTTGGGAGGCTGAGGCAGAAGAATCACTTGAACCGGGAGACAGAGGTTGCAGTGAGCCGAGATTGTGCCACTGCAATCCAGCCTGGGGTTAGAGCAAGACTCTGTCTCAAACAAAAAAAAAAGAAAGATAAAAAATTAGCCGGGTGCGGTGGCACACACCTGTAATCCCAGCTACTGGGGAGCCTGAGGCAGGAGAATCCCTTGAACCTGGGAGGTGGAGGTTGCAGTGAGCCGAGATCACACAACTTCACTCCAGCCTGGCAACAGAGCAAGACTCCATCTTCAAAAAAAGAAAAAAGAAATTGTATTTCCAGATTTGGGGTTATATGGGGGTCACCTGGAGGAGTGTTCCTGCTTTTGGTGAAACACACGGGGGTATTTTGTGTGAAGCTGCAAATCTGGCACAGCAGTAACTGCCGGAGAATCGGAGAGAAAGGAGAAGGCACACTAACTGCAATTGCAAGTTTCTCAGAAGTACGACATTACTGGGAAGTCAACTACTTTTTTAAACAACCGTGTCAATACCACGTCAGAAAGGCAGAAAAAACAACATCACACTTCGTAACAGGTCAAATCCAGCCCAAACCCAGTCGGCATAGGCTGTGAACCCAGAGCCCTGGCAAGAGCTGGAGGGTCCCCTTCTTAGTGCTGCGGGTGCTCTGAGTGGGCTCCAAAGGCCATGTCTGCGTCCCGCGCAATATGTGTGTTCTAAGGGACATGTGTGTTCCAGAGGTTATATGAGTGTGATGGGTGCTGTGTTAGTCTGATGGTGTCATAGGTGTTCCAGGTGATATGTGCGTCTGAGACACACATGCGTGTTCTGGGGTTTATATGAGTGTGACGGGTGTTGTGTTAGTCTGACGGTGTCACAGGCATTCCGGGCATTACATGTTTGTTCTGAGGGACATATGCACATTCCGGGGGTTATATGACTGTGACAGGTCTTGGGTTAATCTGATGGTGTCACTTGTGCATTCTGAGTGATATAGGCACTCTGAGTCTGACACTGTCACAGGCGTTCCGGGCATTACGGGTTCTGAGGGACACATGCGTGTCTCGGGGGTTATGAGTGTGATGGGTGTTGAATCAATCTGATGGTGTCACTTGTGCACTCTGAGTCTGACTGTGTGACGGGTGTTCTGAGCGTTACGTGTGTGTTTTGAGGTACAAATGCTGCTCCAGGGATTATACGAATGTGTCGGGTGTTGGGTTACTTTGAGTGTCATGGGCGTTCCGGGTGATATGTGTGTGCTCTGAGGGACGCATGCATGTTCAGGGGGTTATATGAGTGTGATGGGTGTTCGGTTAGTCTGACAATGTCACGAGCATTCCGGGTGATATCTGCATGCTCTGAGTGTGACGGTGTCATGAACGTTCCAGGTGTTCCGTGCGCTCTGAGGACACATCCGCATTTCCGGGGTCAGACCTGCGCAGCGGCCGCTGCGTTCCCCTGATGGGTGTGACATCTATATAACGGGTGCTAACACCAGTGGCACAGACAGAGCCTTAATGGCATCATGGGGGTTATTATCAGTGTGGCGGGTGCCCCATTTGCTCTCCTGATGCTGCATTTCTGTTCCGAGCCCGATGCTTGGTCCTGTGGCCGCCTCGCCTCGGTTGCGCTGGGTTCACCGGGGTTTTTGGCTTCTAATTTTCCACGTGAAGGGTCTCTGCCCCTCAGCAGTCAGGGTGGCGAACAGGAAGGATTCTACTCACCGTGGACGCAGGCTCGAGGTGTCCAAAAGTGAGGGGCGTTCCCCGGTCTGCGGCTAAGAAGAATGCGGCTCTCGCCCTCGCTGGGCGCCTGTGCTGAGGAAGTGGGAGGGACACGGCGGCCTCCGGCGTAAGAAAAGCTGGGCTGGTACGCCCTCTGCTGGTGGTGAGGGGCACTGCAGGGCCCTTGGGCGCCTGAGGAGGCACGCCCTCTGTTGGCTGTCCCACTGCACCACTGAAAGTCGGAGCAGAGTGTTCAGCACCATCGTTCTGGAAACCCAAACTGACATGGACCCACTAGCCCATGTGTTTCTAAAAAGGAAGACGGGACAATTAATTGGAAACCATAGGAAATGAAATAAACATGGATGCACATTTTACAGCTTATGCAAAAATCACTCAACATGGTCTTCACACTTAAAATGCAAAGCTGTCAGAGGTGTCTCAACCTCAGTGACTTTATTTTAAATAAAAACTTAAAAAAAAAAAGTTAAATCCAGACAGGGTGCAGTGGCTCACGTTTGTAATCCTAGCACCTTGGAAGGCTAAGGCAGGAGGATCACTTGAGATCAGAAGTTCAAGACCAGCCTGGGAAAATAGTGAGACCCCCTCCATGTCTACAAGAAATATAAAAATTAGCTGATGTGGTGCCAAGTGCCTGTGGTCCCAGCTACTCGGGAGGCTGAGGTAGGAGGATAACTAGAACCCAGGAGTTTGAGGCCACAGTCAGCCAGCCACTATCACACAACTGCACTCCAGCCACGGTGACAGAATGAGACCCTGTCTCTCTCTCTCTCTCTCTCTCACACACACACACACACACACACACACACATGTACACATATTAAATTTGTTAGATTATATATTTAGGGGGTTGAGCACTTTTGGTTACAGAATATTTGTGGTTTCAGGAACAAGTTAATAACTAAATAAAGACCCTAAACTCATAAAAATGTGCCAGTACTTTAAGAACAAAAAGCATTCTTAGTTTAAAAATGTTTTTCTTTAAAGATAATATTACACTCATAAATTCTTGTTAAAATCAACAGTAATGTAGAAAAGTAACAATACCAATAGGCTGTCACAAACTGATCACAAGCCTCTTTATAAGAGACAATACTATTCTTAGTACCCTATATAAACAAACATTAAGGCCAGGTGCAATGGCCATCACCTGTAATCCCAGCTCTTTGGGAGGCGAAGGAGGGCAGATTACTTGAGGCTAGGAGTTAGAGACCAGACTGGCCACCATGGTGAAACCCAGTCTCTACAAAAAATACAAAAAGTTAGCAGGCCATGGTGGCGCACACCTGTAATCCCAGCTACTTGGGAGGTTGAGGCAGGAGAATCCTTGAACGCAGGAAGCAGAGGTTGAAGTGAGCCAAGATCATGCCATTGTAACAAGAATAAAAGTCTCAAAAAAAATTTTTTTTTGTTTTAAGAAGGTGTGTTCCTCCTCTTGCTTTCTGAGGACGCCCTGCTCTGTAACTGAGTAGTTGCTAATCAACTCTCTTAACGTCACTAGACTCTGTGAGTCACCATAAATTCTTTCTGGTGTGAGATTCAAAAACCCATTCTTGGGATCTGGGTCAGACCCCTTTTCTGGTGACAAAACTATGTAAATTCTTTTTTTTCTCTTATTTACTTTTTTTTCTCTTTTAGACAAAGTCTTGCTCTTTTGCCCAGGCTAGAGTGCAGTGGTGTGATCTCGGTTCACTACAACCTCTGTCCCCTGGGTTAAAGCGATTCTCCTGCCTCAGCCTCCCAAAAGTAGCTGGGATTACAGGTGCCCACCACCACGCCTGGCTAATTTTGTAATTTTAGTAGAGATGGGGTTTCGCCATGTAGGCCAGGCTGGTCTTGAACTCCTGACATCAGGATATCCACCCACCTTGGCCTCCAAAAGTGCTGGGATTACAGGCATGAGCCACCATACCTGGCCCATAAAAGTATACAAATTCTAGAAGAAAACATAGAAAGAAAGCTATGTGACTTTGGATTTGGTCATGAGTTTTCATATACGGCACTATCAGAGACATTTGAACCACAGCGACTCCATCTTGAATAGGTGTTGGGTAAAATAAGGTTGAGACCTGCTGGGCTGCATTCCCAGGAGGTAAAGTGTTCTCAATTGCAGGATGAGATAGGAGGTCGGCACAAGATATAGGTCACAAAGACCCTACTGATAAAACAGAATATGGAAACAAACAAACAAAAACAGGCCAAATCAAGATGGCAATGAAAATGGCTTCCAGTTATCCTCACTGCTTGCTATACACTAATTATAGTGCATTACTGTAACCGCCCAAGTGGTTCACCTTGCCCTCTACCTAGGTAGAGCTGACTGATCAAGACAGGAGAATTGCAATACAGAAAGAGTAATTCATGCATAGCCGGCTGTGATGGAGACCAGAGTTGTGGTATTATTCAAATCAGTCTCCCCCCAGCCATTCAGGGAGCAGAGGTTTTTTTTTGTTTTTTGTTTTTTTTAGACAGAGGCTTGCTCTCGTCACCCAGACTGAAGTGCAATGGTGTGATTTTGGCTACTGAAACTTCTGTGTCCTGGGTTGAAACTCTTCTCCTGCCTCAGCCTCCTAAGTAGCAGGGATAATAGGGGTACACTACCACACCCAGCTAATTTTTGTATTTTTAGTAGAGACGGGGTTTTACTATGTCTTCCAGGCTGGTCTCCAACTCCTGACCTCAGGTTATCCACCTGCCTCAGCCTCCCAAAGTGCTGGGATTAGAGGTGTGAGCCACCTTGCCCACCAAGGGAGCAGAGGTTTTAAGGATAACTTGGTGGTTAGGGGAAAGCCAGTGAGCCAAGAGTGTCGATTGGTCAGAGATGAAATCACAGGGAATCTGAACTGTCTTCTTGAGCTGAGTCAGTTCTGGGGCAGGGACCACAAGTTCAGATGAGCCAGTTTATTAATCTGGATGTTGTCAGCTGATCCATCAAGTGCAGGGTCTACAAAACATCTCTAGTACTGACCTTAGGAGCAGTTTAGAGAGGGTCAGAATCTTGTAGCCTCCAGCTGCATGACTCCCAAGCCATAATTTCTAATGTTGTGGTTAATGTTAGTCCTACAAAGGCAATCTAGTCCCCAGGCAAGAAAGAGGTCTGCTTTGGGAAGGGGCTGTTATCATCTTTGTTTGAACTATAAACTAAGTTTCTCCCAAAGTTAGTTCAGCCTACCCCAGGAATGAACAAGGACAGCTTGAAGATTATAAGCAAGTTGGAGTCAGTTAAGTTAGATTTCTTTCACTGTCTCAGTCATAATTTTGCAAAGACGGTTTGAGTAGCATGCTAAAATACACTTTCACCAGTGACATGACAGTTTACAAATGCCATGGCAACGTCCAGAAGTTGCCCTATATGGTTTAAAAATGGGAGAACCCCTGAGTTCTGGGAATTGCCCATCCCTTTCCCAAAAAACTCATGAATATTCCACCCCCACCCTCCCACTCCCACACTCATTTAGTATATGAATAAGAAAAGTTTATACTCTGTGAAAGATCTTGTATGAAAAATAAAAAAGACAGGCTGGCCAGGCTTGTAATCCCAGGCAGGAGGATCACCTCAAGCCAGGAGTTCCAGATACAGGGAAGTTCTGAAAATAGAGTAGAAGTTAACCTTTTATGAGGGAAATTTACATCTCTCAAGAAAATCCCCATTTTAACTGGAGTCTCCCTCTCAGTAACAAGAAGAGAATGATGACTAAATCAACAGAGGTTCTTATCAAGGGACTTCCAGAAATGCCTTCACAAATACACCCAGAAATAGTGCTTTACCAGGTATGTGAGTATCCCTTGATCCTGTCAAGGGGACACCTAAAATTAACCATCACAGTATTTATGCCTAATTCGTGGCTAACATTTATTTTTTTAATTATTGTTATTATTTTTGAGACGGTGTCTCACTCTGTTGCCCAGCCAGGAGCAGGTTGTTAAAGAGTCTAGCTTCCTTGGTTTCTCTCTTACTTTCTCTTCTGCCACGTGATCTGTGGTGCACACTGGCCCCCCTTCTGCTTTCCACCTTGTTTTGAAGCACCATTAAGCCTCACCAAACGCAAGCTGCTCAATCTTCGCTGTTCCTGCCACCAAAATCATGAGCCAAATGAAATGAACTTTTTTTTTTTTTTTTGGACAGGGTCTTGCTCTGTCACCCAGGCTGGAGTGCAGTGGCGTAATCATGGCTCGGTGCAGCCTTGACATTCCTGAGCTCAAGCATGAAGTGATAAAAATAGCACTTCACCTCTGTGATCTGCTTCCCCCAAACCCATTACCCCGGTCAATTTATCAGAAAAGCACCAGGTAAATAACAATGTGAGATATTCTACAAAATGCTTGACCAATCCTCCCTAACACTGTCAAGGTCATTGGAAGAAGGAAAGTCTGAGAAACCATCATAGCCAAGAAGAACCAAAGGAGCCGTGACAACTAATGCCATGTGGGATCCTGGGGGGGCCGGGGGAGGACAGAACTCCTCCTCCCTGAAGGGGGGAAAGATAGAACTAAGGAAACCCAAATAAAATATGGGCTTCGTTTTATAATAGTATGGCAATATTTATTCATTCTCTGTGACAAATGAAATGAGACATCCTGACAGAAGATGTTAATAAGAGAGGACGCTGGGTTGCAGCTACATGGGAAATGTGTGTTTTCTTTGCTATATCTGTGTAAATCTAAAACAACTCTAAAATAAAACTTAATTTAAACAGTGTTATATTTTTTCAAACACCTGCTTAATAATTTGTACTGTTAATTACTAGTAATTGACCCTGTTAACTATTCCTGTCTCTTAATAAGAACATTTATGACACAAAAATTAAATCATACAGATGAATATATAATTCCAAATAAATGCCTCTTTACATGTTTTAAGTTAAAGTAATAACATAGATGTATAAACTTACTTAACATAATTTGTTCTGGTATTGTGATTGTGTCTTGGGTTCACTCTCTAAAAGGGTGGTCCTTTTAGAGAACCAAGAAAAAATTCCTTTTAGAGACTTTCAATTCATGGTTGAACACTGTCAAAAGAATGACTATAAAAAAAGGTCCTTTCGAGACCGTCCTGACCAACATGACCAAGTGAAACCCTGTCTCTACTGAAAATATAAAGCTAGCTGGGCATGTTGGCGCATGCCTGTAATCCCAGCTACTTGGGAGGCTGAGGCAGGAGAATCATTTGAACCCGGGAGTTGGAGGCTGTGGTGAGCCAAGATCATGCTATTGCACTCCAGCCTGGGAAACAAGAGTGAAACTCAATCTTAAAAAAAAAAAAAAAGTTCCTTAGTATCCAAGACCTTTTGTTGTTATTCTTGTTGTTTTACTATCCAAGATTTAGAAAAGAAAATGTTTCAATGACAAATTGATTCCCTGTGACTGGATCACTTACTCCAAAATATCCCTGTCTTTGTTTTCCATGCATGCTTTTCAGCAATTATATAACAGAATGCAATATTGTCCACTGGGAAAAAATATTCTAAGAAAGAAAGAATGTGAAAAGAATTTACAACCACAATGATTTAATGTTTCATTGTGATGCTTTCTAAAACAGAAGAGTTTAAGAATATTTAAAGTCAATTTCCTCAATGATACTTTGCAGAAAGTGATGAAACTAGAGAAAAAAAATGGCTGAATATTCTGAGTGATTTTAGATGTTGCTATGTTTTATGGGAAAAAATAATTTACCTTTTAGAGAATCACAGATAATTATTGGAAGTCCAAACTCTAAAATGTTTCCAAATTTAGTTGAACTTGTAAGTAATTATAATGTCAATATAGCTAGTCATGAAATTAATCATAAAAAATGATCTGTGCCTTATTTATGAAATAAAATATGCAATGAATGATTAATGCTCCTAGGAAAATACATTTGACTTAAATTTAATTGAGAGTGTCAGAATCAAAATATATTTGATTATATAACCGAAGTAGCCCATCATGAACAAATGTATCATATCATAAGGTATGTTCATGTTAAATATACTGTCAAACCAGTGGGAGAAAGCTGTATTGCCTTTGTTGAAAGGAAAGAATAATGGAGACAGTCTAGCCTGGGGAATTATTACATTGGAAACATGCAATGCCGACATAAGAATGTCCTGGACAGGGATGTAATGTGAACAACCCTGGCAGGTGTAGGAAAGGATCGAAGCCATCATATCCCATCCCCAGATGCTCAAGCTAAATCTGCACTTTGTTCAGCTCACAATCTTTATATATCTATATAGTAGTACGTGGTACATGTTATTTTGTTTGGGGAGGTATAAGCAATATATTTAAACTTAATGTTTTTAGTTATTGTATGCCTACTGTTAAATATTTCCTGTTTCAACTACTTTAATGCTGTGAGACAAATGAGCTATTAAAACATGAGTGAAAGTATTCAAAAATATTCAAAGAAAGAAAGAATGTGAAAAGAATTTGTAACCACACAAATTTGTGACTCCCTTAATCTAAACCCACTCTAACCGTTACTGTAACCCTAATAACCCTTTCACCCTAACCCTTCACTATAACCCTGACCTCTCAACCTAACCCTGTTATTCACCCGATCTCTCCCTCTAATCTCTACTATGCAGCTCCCAACCACCAACCTGAACCTCCTATCTTGACGTCCTTATAACATAATCTTTAATTGGTAAACTCTGAACCCTTCAGCCCTTATCTCTTGATTCTGCAATACCCGGACACACTAACTCTAAATACTAACTGCAGTCTATACACAATCTCATGCTCATCTATCCTACTCAGCGTCATGCCACTTCCAGGACTGATCTATAACCTCAGAAATGTAGACTTAATAATCCTCAACAAAATAATAGCAAATTTAAACCAACAGCATTGTGAGAGGATCAAACACCATGAACATGAGTTTTCATCCCAATAAATCAACAGTGGTTCCACACACTAATGCCATTCATGTAACACACAGTATTGTTAGAATGAATGGGAAACACCCCATAATTTTCTCAGCTGTTGCAGAAAGGGCTTTCAACAAGGCTAGGATTACAGGCATAAGCCACCATACCCAGCTAAGTTTGTCTTTTTAGTACAGACAGGTTTTCACCATGTTGACCAGGCTGGTCTCAAGCTCCTGACCTCGGCTGATCTGCCTGCCTCAGCCTCCCAAAGTGCTGGGATTACCGGCATGAGCCACCATGCCTGGCCAAAAAATCCATTTTATACGTATACACTAGCAATGAATACTCTGAAAACAAAATTATAAAAATTCCACTGCAAATAACACCAATAGCAATAATATGCTTAGGAATAAATGTAATCAAAGGATAAGACTTAAAAAGGGAAAATTATAAGACATTGCTTAAGGAAATTAAAGCCCAAATAAACGTAAAAACATGTCATGTTCACGGATTTGAAAACCATATTTGTTAAGTTTGCCGAACTACACAAAGCAATCTACAGAGTCAATGTTATTCCTACGAAAATCCCAAAGGCCTTGGGACAGAAATGAGAAAGCTGATCCTAATGTCTGTATGGAGTTTCAAGGAACCCTGAGAAGCCAAACCAATCCAGAAAAATAACTCCAAATCTGGGGATTTGCACATCCCAATTTCAAATCTTATTCCAAAGCAATAGTAACCAAAACCGCATGACCCTGGCATAAGAATAAGCAGAAAGATCAAATGAACTGAATTGGGAGTCCAAACATAAAACGATACCTCCATGCTCAACTGAGTTTAGACAAGATCCATATCCATTAAATTGGGGAAAAAATGCTGTCCTCAGCAAGTTATGTAAAGCAGCTTGCTGTCCACCTTACCTATTACCACATTAAAAAAAAAAAACTTAAAATGGATCAAAGACCTAAATATGGCAAAACCAAAAACTCTATAAGAAAACAAACAGCTAAACCTTCATGACCTTGGATGTAGCAGTTTTGTTCTGGAAAGTCCTACCTGACAGGCAACCCAAGTGGCACTCAGGGGAACAGAGGAACACACTTTATTACACCGGTGGGCCCAGAAGGGTTCACACCCAAAAGTCTGGACCCTGCCTAAGAAAAGTACACAGTTTTTATAGGTGAAGGGGCAGGGGAAGTAACTCAGGACTTCAGACAACGCAGCAGGTTTTATTTATTTATTTATTTTTATTTGTTTTTTTTTAATTGCATTTTAGGTTTTGGGGTACATGTGAAAAACATGCAAGGTTGTTGCATAGGTGCATACGTGGCAGTGTGATTTGCTGCCTTCCTCCCCTTCACCTATATGTGGCATTTCTCCCCATGCTATCTCTCCCCGACTCCCCACCCCCTGCACAGCAGGTTTTAGACGACGTGGCAGTTTTCTGAAGGCTTTCCAGTTAGGAAGCAGTAAGCTGAGGCAGTTACTAACAAAAACAGGGACGGTTGTGACAACGTGCTGACAAAATCCTGGGCAAAATTTCCACTTCACTCCCTCCTTTGATGCTCCCTTATGGATATCGGGGAGCATCACCTTTTACACCTTGGTGTCTGTACTTAGCTGCTTGTACCCACGGAGAGCTAGTAACTGAGCATTTGTTTTTCTAATTACTGTGGCTTCAACAAAACGCCAGAGTATGTTAATTAGGCAAGGGCCAAGAAGATTATTCATAGCAAAACAGGAAGTGATGTATTACACCAGACATGGATAAGGAATGTCCCTCAAGGGAGGACAATGATGACAGCACAACAGTAGAACAACAAATGCTATCAGAATAGTTCTGAGTATTAAGATTTCAGTCCACATTTGCTGATTCGGTGGAGGCTCCTCAAGCTTCGGCCATGCGTTGACTGGTCAGCTTCCGGTTGTGTGACTAGAGCAGGGCTTAACGAGTTCTCAGGATTCAGCTCACCGGAGCATGATTTTTTTCGGGTGCCGAGGGTCTGGATGAGCAGTCCACTGTCTGGCGATGTGTTTGGGTGGGCCCTCTTGGCTCTGGAACAGTGTACCCATGGAAAAACTCCTGCAACTTTGGGAGCAGTTGGGGTGACAAGGATTACAGTATGGGGCCCTGTGCAGACAGGTTGGAGGGGTTCCTTTTTCCAGTCTTTCACCCAGACCTGGTCCCCTGGTTGGAAGGGATGTACTGGATTGGCTAGGGAGATAGGTGCTCTTTCTATTACAAACTGACCTGGGACAGCACCTTCCCCGATGCCTGCAGCTGGGATGTTATGCTGGTTTCCCCTAGCTGTCTGAGGTCTCCCCTCACTTCGTTAACCAGAGGGGGGTCTTCCCAGATAGTATTTCAAAGGATGAGTAGCCAGTGGGTCCCAGTGTACACCATAACCACAACAGGGCTAGGGGAAGCATGTCTACCCAGGAAGCCTGGGTTTCCTGACAGAGCTTTGTTAGCGTAACCTGCAGGATTTGATTCATGTGCTCCACCTTCCCTGAACTTTGTGGCCTGTAGGCCGTATGAAGTTTCCACTTAATCTTGAGCATGCTCGTGAGGGCTTGGATGATCTCTGCCACAAATGCTGGCCCATTGTCACTGTGAATGGTGAGTGGAATACTGTACCAGGGAACAATTTCATGAAGTGGGACTCTTACTACTTCTCAGGCTCTTTTCGCCTTAGTTGGGAGTGCCTCAGCCCAGCCTGAGTATGTACATACAAGGACCAGTAGGTATATGTACCCTTTACTGGGCTTGACTTCAGTGAAGTCCACCTCTATGTCCTCAGAGGGGTAGCCTCCCACTCGTTGCACTCCTGGGGCAGGGTTCAGCCGTGGTTGGGGGTTGTTTTTAGCACAGGTAAGACACTGATTGCTTACTGCAGCACAGAGTTCAGGGAGGGTGGCAATACAGTAATACCTGTTGAATAAGGTCTCCAGAGCAGTTTTACCTAGGTGGGTGAGACCATGGCACTGAGTAACGACAGTATGAGCCAAGTTTGTGGGCACCGCCGGTCGGTTGTCAGGGAGTAGCCACCGTCCCCCAGCACTCTGCTCTGCGCCCTCCTGCTGTGCCCACTGGTTTTCTTCCTTAGAGTACTCCGGCTTTCCCACATCCTTTTGGAGCCAAGGGGTGACTGTGAACAAGTGAGCAGGGGCCTGCACAGGCTCTTTTGCAGTGCGTCTCACCCAGCTGGTTTCCTGTAGAGATAAGATCAGTTCCTCTTTGGTGGCCCTTGCAATGTATGACAGCTACCTCTTTGCACTTCCAAACTGCTTCCAGCAGTCTGAGAATTTCTTCCTTATTTTTGATTTCTTTTCCTCCTGCTGTTAGCAGCCCTCTTTCCTTGTATATCGCCCCACGTATGTGGACAGTTGCAAAGGTGTACTTGGCGTCCGTGTAAATATTGGCCGCCTTACCTTCCGTGTGGCACAGGGCCTGAATGAGGGCATGTAATTCCACCCATTGTGCTGACCAGCCTCTGGTCAAGGGGGCTGCCTCAACCACTTCAGTGGCGGGGTGACTTCATACCCTGCATACCTCTCCCCATTTTGGACATAGCTGCTTCCATCAGTGAACAGGTTGAAGTCTGCCTTTGGGAGGGGACAGTCCTTGAGGTTTGGCCGACTAACAGAGACCTCATCTACCACTTCCTCACAGTCTTGGTCCAGGGCTCCCTCCTCCATGGGTAGAAATGTGGCTGGGTTGAGGCCACAGATGGTCTCAATGGTGATCCGTGGGTTTTCACAGAGCAGCTCTTGGTAGTGGGATAAACAGGCATTTGAGAGCCACCAGTGCCCCTGACTGCTCAAAAGGGTGGTCACTGAGTGGGGCACTTTGATATGGACAGTCTGGCCCAAGGTTAGCTTGTCAGCTTCCTTCATCAGAATGACTGCTGTGGCTAAGGCTTGGAGACAAGGGGGCCATCCCGATGCCACTGCATCCAACTGTTTAGACAGATATGCTACTGGTCTCTGCCAAGGCCCAATGGTCTGAGTGAGGACCCCAAGTGCTATTTTGTTTCTCTCCTGAACAAATAGATTGAATTCTCAGGTGACATCTGGAAGTCCTAGTGCTGGGGCACTTTGGAGCAGTGCCTTGATTTCCTGGAAAGCCACGTCTTGGCTACCACCCCATTCAAGGGGTCTATCTTCTGGCCCAGCTAGGGCCCCACAGAGGGGCCTTGCTATGTCCAAGAAGCCAGGAAGTCATATGTGACAGAAGCCTGCTGCCCCAAGACACCGGAGCTTCTGCTTGGTGTTAGGAGTGGGCATGGAGCAAATCACCCTTTTTCTCTTTGGTCCCAAGGACTGGTGTCCTTTGGTGTTGAGGAACTCCAGGTTCCTCACCTGTTGTCTGCAGATTTGGGCCTTAGCCATCCCTGGGGGGTTTGTCTCTTCCCAAACTGTAGGGGAGGCATCCAGGAATTCTGGTGGGTTTTTCCCTGACCTCTCGGCAGTGTGCAGTTTCCATTCTTCCTCACATGGAAGTGTGACTGCCAGGACCAGGCCCCCCTTTGACTCACTCAAAGTCAGACTGGCTGGGCCCCCTGGTTCAAAGGTGATTTGCACCCCCAGTTTGCTTAACAAATCTCTCCCTAAAAGGGGGACAGGACATTCCGGTAGGTAGAGGAACTCATGGCATGCCTGGTGCCTCCCCCCAATTGGCATATCCAATCTTGACAGAACAACCGGGGCTCTACCTGGCTGCCTGTTGCTCCCACAACAGTTGCCTTCCAGTTGCAAAATGGGGCAACCGGAGTGGTGACCACCAAGTACTCCATTCCGTGTCTACCGTAAAAGTCATTGGGTGGCTCCTGACCTTCATCCTGACCATGGGCTCTCAGGGGCCAAGTTTCATAAAGCCTGACCTGTCCTAGTCTGAGTCCATCCTGGCCAAGCTGATCAGGTGGGCCTGGCTAGGCTCTGGCTGGTATTCTGCCTTCCCTTGGTGGGGATGTCCCACCTGGGACCGTCCGCTTGGGGCACTCGTTCTTCCAGTGTCCCACCTCTTTGCAGTATGCACACTGATCTAGCCACAAGGTCGGGGGTGCTCAGATCTCCCCACTTTGCATGGTGGGTGTCTCAGGCAAGGCTGGTGGGTTGGTGCTGGAAGGACATAAGGGACATAAGTTGGTGGCAGCTCCTCCTGGGGGTCACCCTGATGAATGGGTTGCTTGGGTCCCTTAGTTGCTTGGGCCATGAGGACCTTGCACTGTCCCTTCTTGCCAGCACAGAATTGAACCCACGGGGGAAGGGTCTGAGCTATCTCCAACCAGGAATCAATATATGGGAACTGATTTGGGTATCTTCCTGGGGTCATTTTAACCCCATAATCTCCAGAAAAGTCCTTCCTGAAGTTTTTGACCATACAATCTGGGACTGTGGGCTTAGATTGACTTTTTCCCATGATGTGTGTCCCCTTCTGACCAGTGGCACAAGACAGACAAAGGAGGGGGTGTCCCATGATGGACCACTCAGGTACCCACCTGGCCATGTCCCTTGCGGGGACTTAGGCACATCTAAGCATCAGCAGATCGGTATAATCCCCCAACTTGGATTGAGCTTAGCTTGCACTCAGCTCGATACTGCCGTAAGCCTTATGAGGTCGCCAGGGAACCGCAGGCTCGGGCCCTCTCGGACTCTGTAGTTTACACTGTGGAGCCACAGACTGGAGGTTCAAGGGCAGGCCCTTGAGCTCCCCATGCACTCACACACTCACTCAGAGGTTACCACATTCCCACCCTAACCTGGGAGATCTGCCTGCTGTCTCCAAATGGAGACCCTGGGAGGTGATCAAGCTCCCCTTCCATCTGTAGATGGGCCTGCCTAGGGTTAGGTCCCGGGACCTTACCTTATACGGAGCTCCCTTCAGTTCAGTCCGTCTCCCCTGAGAGTCCCGCGAGCCGCAACGCTGGAGCAGCAGTGGTTCCCCTTCCAGGGAAGGAGGCCTTGTAGAATCTTACAGGGTGGGGGGGCCTTCCTCATTCCTCAGCGGGGAACAGGCAAGTTGTCCATCCTTTCTGACCTCAAACTGTGGCTCAAGGGGCCAGCGCAGTTGGGTTTCCCGGTCAGGGAACCAAACGTTCTGAAAAATCCTGACAAGAAACCCGAGTGGCACTCAGGGGACTGGAGGAGCACACTTTATTACGCCGGCGGTCTCAGAAGGGTTCACACCCAACAGTCTGAACCCCGGGTGAGAAGAGTACCCAGTTTTTATAGGTGAAGGGGCAGGGGAGTAACTCAGGACTTCAGACAACGCAGCAGGTTTTAGACGACCTGGGGGTTTTCTGAAGGCTTTCCAGCTAGGAAGCAGTAAGCTGAGAGGCACAGAAGCAGAAAGAGGCAGTTACTAACAAAAACAGGGACGGTTGTGACAACGTGCTCACAAAATCCTGGGCAAAATTTCCACGTCACTTGCAATGCAGGAACAATATCAAGGAACTGACACCGAGGAGAAGCCAGACCCCTCACCTGTCATGATTGCCTAACTGACCACCTGCTTCCTCTTAAGCAACTCCTCTTCCTCACCCTTCTCTAATTCTTGTTTTCCTAGTGGTTACATTTCTTCCCTCCTATATAAACCCCTGATTTTAGTTGGTCAGGGAGATGGATTTGAGACTGATTGTCCATCTCCTCAGCTGCAGCATCTGATTAAGCCTTCTTCCCTGGCAAGACTCATCGTTCAGTGATTGGCTTTCTATGCAGTGAGCAATTGTACATAGATCAAACTCCTGGCATCTTGGTAACACTTTTTTTAGGTAAGGAAGTTGAGAAATGTTACATGACTTCCTCAAGTTCCTATAGCCAGAAAAGGGCAGTGCTGGGTTGGAACTCAGCTGGTCTAGCAGCTAAAGTTAATGTAAGTAAGCGATATGCTAGCCTGTCTTCCAACAAAACTATGTGAAAATGAACCCTAGCTTTTAACTTAAAGCCCAGCAGCCCTGTGTGAGCTGTGTAATCTCAAAGAACCTCAGCTAGCTCATGTGGGAAGGGGGCGGAATAGTTTTCTTGCACTGTTGTTGGGATGTGTAAGTAAGATAATTTGTCAATGCTTTCCAGCCAGACACCACTAGAAACACACCTATAGTTAAGAAAGTTGAGTTTAATTCTCACTGAAAAGAGGGAAAATGCAAACAATGGGAAACCCTGGGGGTGTCTCAGTGAGAGGATGTTAGAAAACATTATTAAAGGGTTTGAGCTTTTGTTAGCTGCCTTGGGAGAAGTTTAAGAAAGCATAGCTTTTGAGTTGGATAGGATCAGGAAACTGGTAATTCTATGAATGTGTATCCTCATAAATCTTACCCACACGGCAAGCAGACTACACCAAGTCTAAAGCTGTAATTAGGCTGGGTGTGGTGGCCCACACCTGTAATCCCAGCACTTTGGGAGGCTGAGGTGGGAGAATTGCTTGAGCCCAGGAGTTTGAGACCAGCCTGGGCAATGTAGCAAGACCCTGTCTCCAGAAAAAGCATTTTTTTTTAATGGAGTCTCACTCTGTTTCCCACGTTGGAGTGCAGTGGTGCAATCTCGGCCCACTGCAACCTCTTCCCGTTGGGTTCAAGCAATTCTCCTGCCTCAGCCTCCGAGTAGCTGGGATTTACAGGTGCATGCCACTGCACCTGGCTAATTTTTTGTATTTTTAGCAGAGACAGGGTTTCACTGTGTTAGCCAGGATGGTCTCTACCTCCTGACCTCATGATCCACCCCCTCCGCCTCCCAAAGTGCTGGGATTTCAGGCGTGAGCCCCGCACCCAGCCATCACAATTTTTTTTTCTAAAAATCAGCCACGTGTCGTGGTGTGTGCTGTGATCCCAGATACTCAGAAGGCTGGGGTAGGAGGATTGCTTGAGCCCAGGAGGCGAAGGTTGCAGTAAGTCACTGTGCCACTGTACTCCAGTCTGGGTGACAGAGTGAGACTCTGTCTCAAAATAAAAGCTACAATTGGCAACGAAGCAGCAGCCAGTTCTATTAGTCAAAACAACTGCTATATTTGTGGGTTGAACAATGTTTGTGCTTCGTCTGTTTTCAGATATGATGCTGGAGTGGGCTTATTCTGGTCTAGATTCATCCTGGTCACAGAGGAGTCTTGTCTAATGGTGTTGTGGAAAATTGTTCATGTTCATGTCCAACAAGAGAACATGGCCCAGGATAGCACCAGGCCAGATCTATTGCAGAGTATAAGGTATCCATCCCAGTGCTGGACTCACAGGTGTTGGAACCACAGGGGTTACGACTCTAATGGTGCATACCCAAATGCCATCCCAGACCTCTGAGCCACAGTGACACAGGTAGGTGCATTCTGGAGAGGCTAAAAGACAGATGTCCCATCAGGGAGTAATGACTCATTTTCTTCCTTGGCTTCAGACATTACATGAAGCCATTTCCATGAGGTCAGTGGTATTTCAGCCCAGGGAGAATTGTGGATACAGCAAAGAGGGGCCTGCAAGTTACATGCCCTATCCTGTGCTCTGCCTTTACGTCCTTCATGCAGAAACTATGTGGTGCATCTCAGAGCTGGGCTAGATACTGTGACACCCACCACATCATGAAAAAAGCAGAGAAGCAAAGTGTCTAGCTGAAAAAATGTAAAAGCATGTAGTGTTCAGTGATGGCAGTGGTGCCCACACTTTCCTATGCACTGGAATCACCTGTGAATCTTTCAAAACACTAATGACTGGAGTCCCATCCCACTGAGTTAAGTGACCGGGGCTTCCACTCCGGGCTTCCAGCTTTTAAAACCTCCCTGGATTGGCAGGGTGCAGTGGCTCATGTCTGTAATCCCAGCACTTTGGGAGGCTGAGGCAAGTGTATCATGAAGTCAGGTGTTGGAGACCAGTCTGACCAATATGGTGAAACCCCGTCTCTACTAAAAATACAAGTATCAGTCAGGCATGGTGGCATGTGCCTGTAATCCCAGCTACTCAGGAGGCTGAGGCAGGAGAATTACTTGGACCTGGGAGGCAGAAGTTACAGCGAGGCGGGATCATGCCACTGCACTCCAGACTGGGCAACAGAGCAAGACTCCATCTCAAACAAAACAAAACAAAACAAAACTCCCTGGGTGATTAATGTGCAGCCAAGTTTGGGTACTACTGGTTTAATCCATCATTTTTGCAGGTTTGGTGGGGGTTGGAGGGGCGGGGTGGGGATGGGGAGTGGGCAGTGGGGGGATCACAGATGTTGAATTGGATAAAAGCTTTTGTCCCTCATTCCAGGCACTTGCATTTAGATGTAAAACGTGGCATAGTATTTCAAGAGATTTACACATCCCAAGAAGAGAATAAGGGAATGCCTGTGGGTCTTGTCAAGTAAGAAAAGTCCAGCTGCAGGAGTGTCCACCTCCAATCAGGGTGACAGGAGCTCTCTGTCCTGTCCAGAATGGTGCTGGCCATTTGTGTCAGTCTTTATGTGCTGTAATAACAAAATACCCAAGACTGGGTAATTTCTAGAAGACAAAACAACAACAAAAAACCCAGGAATGTATTTCTTACAGACGCACAAAAGAGACCAAACTCCCTTCCTCAAGCCCTTTTACAGGAACACTGAGACGCTGACAAGTGCTGAGCCCTCGCCTCTAATGCATGTTGAGTTGTTTTGAAGGAGACCCATTCAAAGCATTGCACCCTTCCACTTCATAGAAGCTCCGGCCCTGTTGTCAGCAAGCCAGTTCCCCCAGGCAGAGCTCCAAGAAGCAGTCCAGTTGATCTCAAGGCGCACAAGTGCGCTCACCAGGCTGCACGCTGGCGGGTCGGTGCACAGGGGCAGGGCGACTGCTCGCGCGCGCGCGCGCTTGGTTCGGGGATCCCAGGCTGCCCCCACCTGCGGCTACAAAAGTGCACCGAGTCTCCTTGCTGACCTAGTCGCCCCACCTGTCGGCGGCTGGTCGCCTTGCGGTGCACCGCTGGGCACGCGAGCCCCTCCAGCGGCTGTTCTCAGCGCAAGCACCAGCCCCGCAGAGGTCTCGGGGAGCAGGTGAGCGCAGCCTCCTGGCTGGGGAGCCTTGGAGAAGAAAGGGCTCCTGGGTACCACGTCC
Organism: Aotus nancymaae; assembly: GCF_030222135.1. Taxonomy (NCBI): domain Eukaryota; kingdom Metazoa; phylum Chordata; class Mammalia; order Primates; family Aotidae; genus Aotus; species Aotus nancymaae. Next base: position 52,671,243 of record NW_026988431.1, on the reverse strand, counting down.
CGCTAACAGGACAAGCTATGCCCTTTCACTATCCCCTCATCCCTGGCTCTGCTTCTGATCTAGGAATAAACAAGAAAGTCCGTAGTCTTTGAAAAGAGAATTATTCTCAATTATTCTCAAATACAAAAAAAAAAAGTTAAAAAGTTAAATATTACATGTTTGTTTGGCTCAAAATAATTATACATGCTTTTAGTAGGGAAATCCAAAATTCACAAGCCCCTTGATTTAAAATAATTTAAATATATTTGACTTGAGATTGTGTGGTTACGATCCTTCAGAAACATCGTGCCAACAAAACATACCACAGCTGATGGGAAAGTGGTTTACTTCCCATTAGGTTGCAAATGTCTTAGAAACGCACTCCTGGACCACAGCTTCAAGAGATCCAAGCAATCACTTCATCTGCTGGTTTCCAAGCTGTCCTGCCAGGAGCAGGTCAGGGGCTCCACAGAGCTCCTCATTAACTCCTCAAAAGCCTCTCCCATCAATAGCCCCACCAGAGCATCCCTACTTTTGAACGCTTTTCCAATGCAGGTTCCAGGTAAGATTTCCTTTCACAAGTGACTTCCGTGGCTAACGAAAAATTAAACACTCCAGAACGAACCCAAGTCCCTCTCTGCAGCGGTTTTTGTAAGAAGCATTTTGTAGATTTCTAAGCTTGCTGGAAAATAAAACACTGCTATAAATGCATAGACCCTTCTCCCTTGTGAAAAGGAAACTCCTGCCAGAGGTGAAAGCAACAGCAAGAGTGGCGTTGCGCAGAGTAAGGGTGACTAACTCCAGTCTTCCTCCCTGGGGATTTACGTCAGGATTGTAGCATATAAGATGTAACTCCACCTGTGGGCTCCAGGGTGAAGTTGGAGGTTCAAGCACCAGGGAGCTGGGGTCAAAACAAATGGAATAACAACTAAGGAATAGGATGCTTTTTTTTTTTTTTTTTTTTTGAGACAGTCTCACTCCGTCTCCACGAGGGGGTGCAGTGGCATGCTCACTGCAACCCCCAACTCCCGGGATCAAGCAATTCTCCTGTCTCAGCCTCCAGAGTAGCTGAGATTACACCACACCCAGCTAATTTTTGTATTTTTAGTAGAAACGGGGTTTCACCATGTTGGCCAGGATGGTGTCTATCTCCTGACCTCGTGATCTGCCCGCCTCGGCCTCCCAAAGTGCTGGGATCACGGGCATGAGCCACAGCACCTGACCTAGGATGCTTTAATATATGACTTGTGGCTGGGTGAGGTGGCTCACGCCTGAAATCCCAGCCTTTTGGGAGGCTGAGGTGGGAAGATCAACTGAGGTCAGGAGCTCAAGACCAGCTTGCCCAACATGGTGAAACCCTATCTTTACTAAAAATACAAAAATTAGCTGGGCATGGTGGTGGGCGCCTGTAATCCCAGATGTTTAGGAGGCTGAGGCAGGCAATAGTTTTTATATACAAAAATTAGCTGGGCATGGTGGCAGGTACCTGTAATCCCAGCTACTAGGAAGGCTGAGGCAGGAGAATTGCTTGAACCTAGGAGGTGGAGGTTGCAGTGAGCCAAAATCATGCCACTGCACTCCAGCCTTCGGGATAGGGCAAGACTGTCCCCCCGACCCAAGAAAAATGACTTGTAAGTAAATAATGACACAAAGAAGACACAGGAGCAGTGTCAAAAGGCAGGTTTATTTTTCTTCCCTTCATCCATAATTTAGGGATTCTTCGAAAGAGCTTAAACAAAATATATCCAAGTTGTTAATCACTACATTCACGATGCGGGTGGCTAATTCAGTTGGTGAAATGGTTTTGTTGGTCAGTAGAGTAGCAGTGTCTATATGCACCAACAAAACCATTTCACCAGTTAACAAAAGCCAATGTGGCCCATTGTTCTCTGTGGCAAGTCTCCTTTAAGAAGTGGCATGCACCTGTACTCCTAGCTGCCTGGGAGGCTTGAGGCCTCCTTTAGCCCAGGAGTTCCAGGGTACAATGAGCTATAATTTGCCACTGTGCTGCAACCTGGAGGACACAAATCCTGTCTCTACCAAAAAAAAAAAAAAAAAGAAGAGAAGGAAGTTTAAGCTACTTCTGAGTGGCATTCTTCCCCCACCCTGAGAGTAAATGATTCCATGGTGAAAGACAAGGAAAGAACTTCTCCAATGGGATGAGACCACCCTTGAGCTCACATACCAGCATCGCCAGATGGGTGAGAATTGCATTCATTTCTAATCTCTTGAGGCTTCAGCATTGCAAGACTAGATGGTAGAAAACTTCAGCAGCTCTCCAGACAAAGCTGGCTGGGGGGTTCAGAATGCTCGCCCACCATGTCTGAAAAGCATCCAGAGAGATCATAATGACTTCTGATACAACATTTTGGGGTGTTTATGTACTTTTACATGCTTTAAGGAATAAAAAGTCTAAATAGAATTCTAAATGCAAAACCTCTCTCTGCATTACTGAGGATTCTCAGAAGGAACACTACATTTGTTAACCATGGTAACAACATATATAATCAAAGTTTTGCATTGTTTTGAGCTTGGTTATAGCAATGTGCTACATCCATCCACACACACACAGAAAGAGAAGTGCTTGAAAACCAATACAGGTACCCTGTGGTTTCCTGGATCAAGACCAAGAACAACCCCCTCCGAACCTCCCTGGGCTCTGCTTTCTCCCTTTCCCTCTTTGGTGGTTGAACTTTGCTGGTGTGACCTCCATCCCCATGAGCCACACTTCAGTGCCCCAGAAGGCCCAGAAGACTCAATGTCACCAGCCCTGTCTCAAGTACCAGAGTGACATGACTGCTGTCTTACTGATCCAGACCCCCTGCCTGAATCTTTTTTTTTTTTTGAGATGGAGTCTCACTCTGTCACCCAGGCTGGAGTGCAATGGCAAGATCTCGGCTCACTACAACCTTCACCTCCTGGGTTCAAGTGATTTTCCTGCCTCAGCCTCCCAAGTAGTTGGGATTACAGGCTCCCACCACCACACCTGGCTAGTTTTTGTGTTTTTAGTAGAGACGGGAGTTTCACTACGTTGGCCAGGCTGGTCTCGAACTCCTGACCTTGTGATCCACCTGCCTCGGCCTCCCAAAGTGCTGGGATTACAGGCATGAGCCACCACGCCCAGCCCACCTGCCTGGATCTTGATGTGCCTAGTCGCCTTTCATTCTCACCACAGCCCAGGATATAGGAGGACCCATTTTACAGATGGGAACAGAGAAGCTTCAAGTTAGGTTGAGGCTTTGCTTACACTCCCAAAGCTACCCAGCACCGGGGCTGGGCTTCAACCCTTCCTCTGACTCAGCTGCACACACCATCCTTACTAAACGGATGGCAACCCCATGCTTGCTGTTGCATTTGCATTAACTCTCTGAACCCAAGCTTGTAAATGACCAAGCAACATGTTCCGTACTATACATTTGTTATTCCCAAACACACAGCTTGATTCCAAATAAAATGACCAAGTTTATTTTTTTGCTCACCTTCCAGCACATCTTGGACTTCAAGAGAGATGACGTCTTTCAAGCACTTATGTAAATTCTATGTTGTGGCAAGCCTCTGATCCTTTTCTTGCCATGTCTTCAGCATCCTAAACTTGCACATAATAACATTTTTTTTGTCCTCCATCAGATATCATTGGTATTGCTAATCTACAGTGCCAGGTTGGCCGTAGTGATTTTTATCCACTCATCTCTACATTCCCAGAAAGAGTATTCAACTTAGTATCTATTCGGGTGGCGGGGGTATTAGTCTTTGCTTCATCTAAAAGTAAATGAGGAATTCAGTAGTTCCTCTGACCACTTCAATCACTTACAGACACATATAACGAAAATATATTCTTCTTACTTAAAAAAGATGACCTGAGGTCAGGACTTTGAGATCAGCCTAGCCAACATGGTGAAACCCTATCTCTACTTCAGAAAATTGGAGGTGAGGGGCTAGTGGCCTCAATGAAGTAGTAAAACAGGGTCTAGGCTGGGGCACAGTGGCTTACGCCTGTAATCCCAGCACTTTGGGAGGCCAAGACAGGCAGATCATCTGAGGTTAGGAGTTCGAGACCAGCCTGGCCAACATGATGAAACCCCGTCTCTACTAAAAATATAAAAACTAGCTGGGGATGGTGGCGGGCACCTGAAATCCCAACTACTCAGGAGGCTGAGGCACAAGAATCGCTTGAACCTGGGAGGTGGGGGTTGCAGTGAGCCAAGATTGTCTCACTGGACTGCAGCCTGGGCAACAAAAGCAAGGCTCTGTCCAATCAATCAAATAAAAAAGTACACCATGATTGGGTACTTTAACCACTTTATTTATTTATTTAGAGACAGTTTCGCTCTGCCACCCAGGCTGGAGTGCAGTGGTGCCTCACTGTAACCTCCGCCTCCCAGGTTCAAGTGATTCTTCTGCCTTAGCCTCCTGAGTAGCTGGGATTACAGGTGTGCACCACCATACCTGGGTATTTTTTTGTATTTTTAGTAGAGATGGTGTTTGACCACATCGGCCAGGCTGGTTTCAAACTCCTGACCTCAGGTAATCCACCCTTCTCGGCCTCCCAAAGTGCTGGGATTACAGGTGTGAGCCACCGTTCCCGGCCTAACCACTTTTTAAAATATATTTAAGTGCCCCTCCAAATCACTGCTTTCTAAACTATTTCAAAAACTGAAGGGTACTATTTCTATAATAATAAATTGTTAGAGTATAATATTCATAGTGGTAATTCAGGTAATGAGAATATTTTATAAGGCAGAACTAATTATTTTTTTATTTTTTAAATTTTATTTTGTTTTATTTTTGAGATGGAGTCTCACTCTATTGCCCAGGCAGTGGCGTGATCTTGGCTCACTGCAACCTCTGCTGCCCAGGTTCAAGAGATTCTCCTGCCTCAGCCTCCCAAGTAGTTGGGATTACAGGCATACACCTCCATTACTGGCTAATTTTTGTATTTTTAGTAGAGATGGGGTTTTACCATTTTGGCCAGGCTGGTGTTGAACTTCTGACCTCATGATCCACCCGCCTTGGCCTCCCAAAGTGCTCAGATTACAGGCGAGAGCCACTGCGCGCAGCCGGCAGAACTAATTAGGTTGGAATAAAACAATATCAGACACCAACAATAACTCATGTGTCTCAGTGCCCTTGCCCACCTGTTCTTTATCTAAATATTAGCTCCACACACTGACACCACTTTAGTGGCCTCTAAAAAGAACAGCAAGAGCTCTGAATTTTAGTCTCTGTTATGCCATTTCCTGGCATTTAGGGGGAAAGCATATTCACAGAAAAGTCATGGGCTGGTACTATCTATTTTGTGTCTAATTTATAACAAGTTATCCCTAGATACAGGGTCATGCCCTTGGAAGGTGTGATATTGTGAAATATGTATTTGGTCTTCCTCATATTTTCCTGACATTGGGTTCCTTCAGTCCTTGCAATCTTCTGTGCTAATGAGGTGACTGGAGGCTGAGGGTCTGTAGTTAGCCCCAGGGTGGGAGCTTGTTGCGTGAAAAATCAAGGTCTGATTAGAGGTCAGTTCTAGCCCCAACCTCCAGGGAGGGAAGTGGGGCTGAAAATTGGGTTGATCATCAACAGCTAATGATATAATCAATCATGCCTACAAATGGAAGCTTCCATAAAGATTCAAAAGGACTGTGTTCAGAGATGTCTGGGGTTAGTGAACACCTCCACATGCTGGGAGGGTGGTGCACCCCAATTCCATAGGACTGAAGTTACTAGGATTGGATCATTTGCTGACTTCACCCCACGGATCTCTTCATCTGTATGCTTTACCATATTCTGTCTTTTAGGCTAGTCAAGTGAACCTTTATTATATTCTTTATTTTTATTTATTTATTTTAAGACAGAGTCTCTCTGTGTCACCCAGGTTGGAGTGCAGTGGCATGATCTCGGCTCACTGCAACCTCTGCCTCCTGTGTTCAAGAGATTCTCCTGCTTCAGCCTCCCAAGTAGCCAGGATTACAGGCACACACCACCACACTGGCTAATTTTTTATTTTTGGTAGAGATGGGGTTTCACCATGTTGGCCAGACTGGTCTGGAACTCCTGACCTCAGGTGATCTACCTGCCTCAGCCTCCCAAAGTGCTGGGATTACAGGTGTGAGTCACCGCGCCCAGTCAATTATATTCTTTATTAATAAACTGGTAATTGTGTTTCCCTGAGTTCTTGTGAACTGCTCTAGCAAATTAATTGAGCCTGGGGAGGGGCATGTGGTAACCTTAATTTGTAGCTGGTGGGTCAGAAGTTCTAGAGGCTCAGATCTGCAACCAGTATCTGAAGTTGGGGACAGTTTTGTGAGACTAATCCCTGGACCTGTGAGATCTAACACTGTCTTTAGGTAGGGAGTGTCACAATTGAATTGAATTAGCGGACACCCAGCTACTGTCCACTGGAGAACCTGTTGAAAATTGGATTGTTTGGTGTCTAGGGTAAACCTCCCCCACATTTGGTCACAGAAGTATTCTGTGTTGATTGAATGAGAGCAGAAAAAACAAACAAATGCACGCTTTGATTTGGGTTTTTCTTCTCTATCTCCTATATTGCACAAAAGGGCATATATGTTGCCAATAAAAACCATTGACCACATATAAATATCAGTCCTATCATTGAGCTAGTTTTCCTTAGCTGGTTGTGCTACAGGGTAGCACAGCTACCTGGCTGCAGAGTTTTAGTTAAGGATCCTCAAAGCATTTCAAATACTGGAGGTGACACTAGGGGGGAGCAAGAGGTGAGAGGAACTCTTTCTGCCCTTTCATCTGCACCAACTCTTTATGAAAGTGGATTTGACATGTGTACTTGGACTCTTCCCCACTTTACAGGATTCCTCTCTGATCACTTTCTAGACTAAGGAGTGGGCTCTAAAGGATGGCCCCTGCCATCTAGTGGCTTCCTGATGGATGGCAGATTGCTCCTGGCTTTCAAATTTCCGCATCATGAAAGATGCCCAGAGAGCCTATGAAAAGCCCAAGACCTGGCTGGGTGTGGTGGCTCATGCCTGTAATCCCAGCACTTTGGGAGGCCAAGACAGGTGGATCACCTGAGGTTGGGAGTTCGAGACCAACCTGGCCAACATGGTGAAACCCTGTCTCTACTAAAAAATACAAAAATTAGCTGGGCCTGGTGGCAGGTGCCTATAATTCCAGCTACTCAGGAGGAGGCTGAGGCAGGAGAATCACTTGAACCTGGGAGGTGGCGGTTGCAGCAAGCCAAGATTGCACCACTGCGTTCCAGCCTGAGTGACAGAGCAAGATTCCATCTCAAACAAACAAACAAAGAAAATGAAAGAAAAGAAAGAAAATCCCAAGACCTCAGGGCCATCCCCAAACCTTCTGTATCACATTCTGAATCTACCTTTTCTTTCCTCTTAGGAGACAGGCTCTCACTCTGTTGCCCAGGCTGGAGTGCAGTGGCATGGTCATAGCTCACTGCAGTCTTGAACTCCTGGGCTGAAGCTCCTGAGTGGCTGGGACCACAAGTGTGTGCCACTATGCCTGACTATTTATTATTTATTTATTTTTGCATAAAAAGATGTCTCCCTATGTTGCCCAGGCTGGTCTTGAACTCCTGGGCTCAAGCGATCCTCCTGCCTCAGCTTTCCAAAGTGCTGGGATTACAAGTGTGAGCTATTGCCCCTGGCTGAGTTTGGGATTTTAACTTGCTTTCCAACACATCCTCTCAGCCAAATCTTTCTCAATCTTAAGTCATTTACCTTCCATTGTATGATTTTTCCCATACGCCAGCTGAAATGTGATTTCCTCAATATTTATTTAAATTCATAACTAATATAAATGGAACATTGGTATCATTTGCCATATGAAACAAAAGTCAAAAAGAAACATTTAATAATTTATTTTCAGAAATTCCCCCTAAAATAATCTCCAGTATCATTCTGTACTTTGGGAGCTCCTTCTGGACATTTCACTCTGATTCAATACCACATTCCCAGTTTGAAATTTAGCTCCTTTTCTAACAGGTGTCTATGTCTTATGCAGAACTTCCATAGTTCCTTTCGGTGAAGATGCCTTAATAGTGATGCATAGTCTCAATTAGCCATTGGCTTAGGCCTGAAAAAAGAGTCGAGACCAGAAACATCTTACAGTGCTGATAACTATTAAAGAGATTAAATTTAAAAATTATTAAAAAGGTTAAACTAAAAAATTAAACCAGAGGTCTTTTAAAGTAGTTTTTTAAATAATTAAGATAATTAATCTAGAAGAACCAGTTATTCTGGTTGCTACAGCTTGAATACTTCTGTATCATTTGTGATAATATAAAAGTAATATCTTTCACCTTCATTTATTTGAACAAAGCAATGACTATCAAGAAAAATAACATAAGCCCTGACATGCAATGTCCCTACTAGGACTCTTTATGAATCAAAAATTTTAGCTTGAATAAACAGGCCTGTTTTAAACTGGCTAATTGAAGGGTAAAATATTGAGAGCAAAAATCAGTCACATCCATAGGAAAGGCTGAATTCCAAAACAATTGAGAATCAAAAACCATTTCCTTTTGAAAGATAAAGACATGGGGCCGGGTGTGGTGGCTCACACCTGTAATTCCAGCACTTTGAAAGGCTGAGGTGGGCAGATCACAAGGTCAGGAGTTTGAGACTAGCCTGGCCAACATGGTGAAACCCAGTTTCTACTAAAAATACAGAAAATTAGTGGTGGCATTCACCTGTAATCCCAGCTACTTGGGAGGCTGAGGCAGGAGAATTGCTTGAACCCAGGAGGTGGAGGTTGTGGTGAGCAGAGATTGCACCATTGCACTCCAGCCTGGGTGACAGAGCAAGACACTGTCTCAAGAAAAAAAAAAAAAAAAAAAAAAAGAGAGATTATGGGAAATAATGATCTGTAATGATCATAATTCTGTGTCTTGGAAAACAGACATCAATGGATGACTGGTGCAGAGGAATCCTTCTTCAGTAGTTACAGAATCATCTGTCCACATATAACTTGATGGATGCCATAGAAACAAGTTGAAAAATTATTCAAAAGTTATTCAAATAAGTAGATGTACAGAACACCTAACAGATCCCTGATATTACATTCATGCAGCAAAATAAAAATTCTGAAGGACAGAGGCCAGGTGCAGTGGCTCACGCCTGTAATCCCAGCACTTGAGGCCAGGAGTTTGAGACCAGCCTGGCCAGCATGGTGAAACCCCATCGCTACTAAAAATACAAAAATTAGCCAGGCGTGGGGGTGTGGGCCAGTAATCCAAGCTACTTGAGAGGCTAAGACATAAGAATTGCTTGAACCCAGGAATGAGGTGGAGGTTGCGGTGAACCAAGATTGCACGACTGTACTCCAGCCTGGGCAACAGAGCAAGACTCTGTCTCAAAAATTAAAAAAAAAAAATTGGAGGACAGAATAAAGAGAAGAGTGGGTTAAAATTCCTTTGATGTCCAGCGACTTAGCCACTTGTGTGGCTTTTCAGAATGATATAACCAACACTGGGTTGTGTGTGTTACTTACTGGGAAAATGGTGAAATATCATAATCCAAAATGTAAAAGATGCAGAAATCAAATCAATCAAGCTTCTGTGCTGCTAAAACAAACCAAACCAAACCAGTTCCACTCATGGCTGAGCACACCTACTATCTGATGGGTTCCCACACTCCCTGTGTACTCCACTGACCTCCAGAGATTTGGGCTGTGTGTGCCTGTGGAACCAGGGCCAGTACCTGTGCTCCAGCAGCTGGGGGCTTTTGTTTTGCTTAGTCAAATCTTTAAATGTAATAGTGATGGGACAATTACGTTTCTTTATTTCTTTTTTTTTTTCCGAGATGGAGTCTCGCTCTGTCACCAGGGTGGAGTGCAGTGGCGCGATCTCGGCTCATTGCAACCTCTGCCTCCTGGGTTCAAGTGATTCTTCTGCCTCAGCCTCTCAAGTAGCTGGGATTACAGGTGTGTGCCACCATGCCTGGCTAATTTTTGTATTTTTAGTAGAGACGGGATTCCACCATGTTGGCCAGGCTAGTCTTGATCTTCTGACCTGGTGATCTGCCCACCTCGGCCTCCCAAAGTGCTGGGATTACAGGTGTGAGCCACTGCGCCCAGTTGACAATTATGTTTTCTTACTACTCTGTCCCCAGGTCCACCCACCCCACCCTGAAAACAGAGTTTATTTATTTATTTTAAATTTTTTTTTAGCGACAGGGGTTTCCCTATTTGCCCAAACTGGCCTTGAACCCCTGGGCTCAAGTGATCCTCCCACCTCAGCCTCCCAAAGTTCTGAGATTACAGGTGTTAGTGACCATGCCCAGCCAAAGCCAGAGTTTTGTTCAAGATACAATTTACATTATCTCAATTTTCTGTCCATATAAGTTCCTCAGAATCCATTTCAACCAAAAGTAATTTAAATTCCACTGGTTTCTCCCAATACATTTCAATATAACTGTTTTATGTTATCATTTTTTGAGACAGGGTCTCTGTTGCCCAGACTGGAGTGCAGTGATACAATCGTAACTCACTGCTGCCTCAAACTCCTGGGCTCAAGAGATCTTCCTGCCTCAGCCTTCCAAATAGCTGGCTACAGGTACAGGCCACCACACCAGGCTAATTTATTTTTATGTATGTATGTATTTATTTATTTATTTAGGCTGAATTTTGCTCTTGTCACCCAAGCTGGAGTGCGATGGTGTGATCTCAGCTCACTGCAACCTCTGCCTCCTGGGTTCAAGTGATTCTCATGCCTCAGCCTCCTGAGTAGCTGGGATTACAGGCGAGTGCCACCACACCTGACTAATTTTTGTATTTTTAGTAGAGACCGGGTTTCACCCTGTTGGCCAGGCTTGTCTTGAACTCCTGACCACAGGTGATCCACCTGCCTCAGCCTCCCAAAGTGTTGAGATTACAGGCATGAGCCACAGTCCCTGGCCAATTTTATTTTTTGTAGAGATGGAGGTCTTGCCAGTGGCCCAGGCTGTTTTTGAATCTTGGTCTGAAGGCAGCATCCTGCTGCCTCTGTCTCCCAAAATGCTAGGATTACAGGTATGAGCCACTGCACCTGGCAAACTTTGTAATTTTAAAAGTGATTAATTAATAAATATCAATTTCCTTTAAGATAACTTTTTAAATTAAAAAGTTGGAGAGAGACCCAAGATGGCTGATCACTAGCAGCTTGGGATTGTAGCTCCCAGTGAAAGTGCAGAGAACGAGAGGACGCCACACTTTCAGATGAATTTTTGTTGCTTACGGACCAGGAGATTCCCAGCAGAGAGCCCCACGGGTTGCCAGCACGACTCTTGTGGCCTGTGCGGTGGTTTTGCTGGTGCCTCGGCGCGGCGGTTCTTGGTGCAGAGTAAGAGGGACTGGATCCCCTTTGGCCGATGTTGTTTGGAGCTCCGGGAAGGCAGAGTCGCCTATTAATCTGATTGAAGGACGGACTCAAGAAGGGAGCCAGACTGGAGATTCCTGGGCAGAAAAGCACCATCAATTTTAACACCACTGTTTTGGCCAGTGCAGTGGATTGCTCAGATTTTGGCGCTGGGAATCAATAAGTTGGACGTCTGCTCAGAGACCTAATTAGAAAGTTGGTAATTACAAAGATGACAGATGGATAAATTTATAATGAAGGGAAGAAACTAGCCTAAAAAGGCAGAGAATACTCAAAATCAGAACGCCTCTCCCTCTACAGGGGATCACAGTTCCTCATCAGCAAGGGAACAAGGCCTGATGGAGAACGAGTGCATTCCATTAACAGAAGTAGGCTTCAAAAGATGGATGATAGGAAACTTCTGTGAATTAAAAGAACTTGTTCTAACCCAAAGCAAAGAAACTAAGAACTTTGAAAAAATGTTTGATGAAATACTAACGAGAATAGATAATTTAGAGAGGAATATAAGTGAATTAATGGAGCTGAAAAACACAATACAAGAACTTCGCTAAGTATGCACAAGTTTTAACAGTCGAATTGATCAAGCAGAAGAAAGGATATCAGAGGTCGAAGACCAACTTAATGAAATAAAACGAGAAGACAAGATTAGAAAAAAAAGCGTAAAAAGGAATGAGCAAAGTCTCCAAGAAATATGGGACTATGTGAAAAGACTTAATCTATGTTTGATAGGTGTACCTGAATGTGACCAAGAGAATGAATCCAAGTTGGAAAATACTCTTCAGAATATTATTCAGGAGAACTTTTCCAACCTAGTAAGGCAGGACAATATTCAACTCTGGGTAATACAGAGAACACCACAAAGATATTCCTCAAGAAGACCAACCCCAAGGCACATAATCGTCAGATTCATTAGGGTTGAAATGAAGGAGAAAATACTAAGGGCAGCCAGAGAGAAAGGTCAGGTTACCCACAAAGGGAAGCCTATCAGACTTACAGCAGATTTCTCAGCAGAAACCCTACAAGCCAGAAAAGAGTGGGGGCCAATATTCAACATCCTTAAAGAAAAGAACTTTCAACCCAGAATTTCATATCCAGCCAAATTAAGTTTCACAAGTGAAGGAAAAATAAAATCTTTTGCGAACAAGCAAGTACTTAGAGATTTCACCACCACCAGGCCTGCTTTACAAGAGCTTCTGAAAGAAGCACTACACATATAAAGGAACAACCAGTATCAGCCTTTCCAAAAATATATCAAAAAGTAAACAGCATCAACATAATGAAGAATTTACATCAACTAATGGGCAAAACAGCCAGCTAGCATCAAATGGCAGTATTAAACTCATATATATTATTATTCAAACTGGATAAAAAGCCAAAACCCATCGGTATGCTGCATCCAGACCCATCTCACATGCAACGATACACAAAGACTCAAAACAAAGGGATGGAGGAAGATTTACCAACTGAACAAAGAGCAAAAATAAATAAATAAATAAAAAGCAGGAGTTGCAATTCTCGCCTCTGATAAAATAGACTTTAAAGCAACAAAGACCAAAAGAGGCAAAGGACATTACATAATGGTAAAAGGATCAATGCAACAAGAAGAGCTAACAATCCTAAATATATACGAACCCAATACAGGAGCACCCAGATACATAAGACAAGTTCTTAATGACTTGTAAAGAGACTCAGACTCCCACACAATAATAGTGGGAGACTGTAACATCACATTGTCAATACTAGACAGATCAACGAGACAGAAAATCAACAAGGATATCCAGGACTTGAACTCAGACCCGGAACAAGTAAACTTAATAAACATTTATAGAATTCTCCACTTGAAATACACAAAACATACATTCTTATCAGTACCATATCGCACCTATTCCAAAAGTGACTACATAATTGGAAGTAAATCACTCCTCAGTAATTGCATAGCATTTCATAGGTTTAAATGAAATATTGGTTGGCTGCTTGTTTGTTATTTTCTTCCCCTATTCCTTTCTGTCTTCATTGTTAAGCATAATTATTGGCATAAAAGAGGTTTTCAATACCCATCTCTAGACTGCATTCTAGCCTGGGCAATAAAGTAATACTCCCATTCTCTCTCCCTCTTTCTCTTCCTTTTTCTTCCTCTCCTTCATTCTTTTTTTTCTTTCTCTCTTTCTTTCTTCCTTAAAAAGAAAAAATGTTGTATTAATTGAAAATATACAATATCAAGATATAAAATGATGACAATTAGAAAGGTTAGTGATTGCTTGAGTGGTAACTGAAACTTTGGCCTTGGGAATCCCCCTCTGGAATCACACACCTTCTTTTCTTTTACTACCAGCCCCTCCTTCCAGATCCTGTTTTTTTGTTGTTGTTGTTTCTGAGACACAGTCTTGCTCTGTTGCCAGGCTGGAGTGCAGTGGGTGATCTCGGCTCACTGCAACCTTCATCTCCCAGATTTAAGTGATTCTCCTGCCTCAGCCTCCCAAGTAGCTGGGACTACATGTGCGTGCCACCACACCCAGCTAGTTTTTGTATTTTTAGTAGAGACAAGGTTTCACCATGTTGGCCAGGATCGTCTCGATCTCTTGACCTCGTGATCCACCCGCTTTGGCCTCCCAAAGTGCTGAGATTACAAGGTGTGAGCCACCACACCTGGCCTAGACCCTGTTTTACTGCTTCATTGAGGCTTCTGGCCCCTCACCTCCATTTTTCTGAAGTCTTATTTTTCTGCCCTCTCATAGTTTCACAGTGTTTCATGTTTCAAACTGGAACATGAGTTTACCACCACCAACTGTTTCATAAAAGCTTTCTAACCTCCTAACCATCTTTGCTTGGATCATTCTCCAATCTGGAATTGATTCAGCATTTACAGAAGTAAGCCAGTGGCTTAACTGCCTACCCTCACTGAATAACATATTTCCCTAACAAACCCTCTTATCACTATGAGCTTGTTGTTGTTATTGGAGATGGGGTTTTGACATATTGCTCAGCCTGGTCTCAAACTTCTGGGGTCAAAGGATGTGCTCACCTTGGCCTCCCAAAGCGCTGAGATTACAAGTATGAGCTACTGCACTCAGCCTTATGACTATGTTATAGACAAAGAACCTCAGAGCAGCTACTGGTCTCAAAATCCCAGCCTCAGGTGATCTGCCCACCTCAGCCTCCCAAAGTGCTGGGATTATAGGCATGAGCCCCTGGCCTGTCTCATTTTAAGACTGCATTGGTGTGGAGCTGTGATGGTTTGTGCAAGACAATTGAAGTGCAGTTTATTATAATATTGCTAAAGACCAATCTGTGGAAAAGTTCACTTTATCTGGGGTCTCATCATGGGGTCAGAATTTGTTACTTTAGTTTCTCTTATGAAAGAGTGCGTTTGGGTGTATTTGAATGATTTATTTTATACTCTTTGAAGTCAATGAACCCGTTCCTGTCTCCATCCCACTGCCTGAGCTAAGGGGCCTCCTACAGTTGATCTGGAGTGTTCAAGTGCACTGTACTCGAGTACGCTCCTGGGTTGAAGCTGCCACCTGGTACTCCCAGAGCCTGTGCCTCTGAGGCTTCCTCTTGGGTTTTGGCTCCATGAAAGAGCCCTTCCCCTGGGAACTGACATTTCACTTAGAATAGGGAGAGAATGGAAGGTCTTGACTGGCATTTCTGGAGAAGCCAGATAAGGCTGATAATTCCTGTAAGATTCCTTCTTAAGATGTTTGCCTACGTGTTCATATTCTATATTAGAAACATATGCTACTTTTCATTTAACAGTCTATTTTTCAAAACTTTCCTCTGTTATGAACACTTTCTTGATTTTTAATGGATTCTCCAAGTCATAACCATATTCTAGAAGACTGTGGCATTTTGTTAACTGGAAGTAACCACAGTTTGAGCATTGCTCCAAAGACTTAGATGCTCTTCTGGCTGTCGGTGGAGTCTGCTTCTGATATTTTACAGAAACACTTGACAAGCCCAGCTAATTTTTGTATTTTTAATAGAGACACATTTTTGTATTTTTAGTAGAGGTGTGGTGGCATGTGCCTGTAGTCCCAGGGACTCGAGAGGCTGAGGCAGGAGAATTGCTTGAACCTGGGAGGTGGAGGTTGCCGTAAGCTGAGATCATGCCACTGCCCTCCATGTTTCACCATGTTGGCCAGGATGGTCTCAATCTCTTGACCCTGTGATCCGCCTGCCTCAGCCTCCCTAAGTGCTGGGATTACAGGCATGAGCCACCGCGCGTGGCCTGACATCTTTTGCAACTAAAGAGTGGGAGGATAAAGCCTTGCCCACAGATTGTTGTCATGTTCTGGAAAATTCTACCTGACAGGAAACCCAAGCGGCACTCAGGGGAATGGAGGAACACACTTTATTACACCGGCGGGCCCAGAGGGTTCACACCCAAAAGTCTGGACCCTGGCTAAGAAAAGTACACAGTTTTTATAGGTGAAGGGGCAGGGGAAGTAACTCAGGACTTCAGACAACGCAGCAGGTTTTAGGTGACATGGCGGTTTTCTGAAGGCTTTCCTGTTAGGAAGCAGTAAGCTGAGAGGCACAGAAGCAGAAAGAGGCAGTTACTAACAAAAACAGGGACGGCTGCTGACAACGTGCTGACAAAATCCTGGGCAAAATTTCCACTTCAGTCACACAGGTGTAACCTTACATTTCCCCAAATAGTCTTAAATGCCAGTATTGTTGAGTGGCATGCACCTTTTCAATTATGTAATCTGGGCATATTGTATACATTTATTTTTAAAATTTTGTTTAAAAGTGCCAATCACATTTATTTTACTTCATACATATAAGTAACATTTTTTCTATCACATACAATTTAATAAAATCCAATCTCACTGTGAACACTGTACTGCTAAAAATGCATTTTTATTATAAAATAGGGTTCTGTAAATTGCTTTAAGAAAACATTTATTTATATAGTACTTACATATTGTAAGGTTAGCCTAGAGAAAGAAGAGTAGACCCAAAGTCAGGCAAGCAAGTTTTATTAACCTGCTGGGCTACCCTGTAACAGAGGAGGCAGCCCCAAGCTTATATAATGAGGGGTTTATGCGGGGTGAGAGGGGAATAAGGGAGTTTCAGGACTAAGATAATTTAGCAGCTTTTAGCAGGCACTGAGATAGTTCGTTAACTTGTGATAGACTTACAAGACATCATCCTGTTACTTTTGTGGTCGTGGTTTTTTACAAAACAGGATTTTACAGGTATGTGTAAAAGGGGAATTTACAAATATGGATAACAAACATTTGTTTTCCCTCTCCTCCCCTGAGCTGCAGCTGCCCAGATGGCTGTAATCAGGCTTTGCTTAATTGTAGCACCTGGATAGAAGTCTAGGAATGCAGCCACACCCAATCAGAGTTGGGGGGGTCAGCTTGCACGGAGGGGGTTTGCTGAGGCAGCTTGTCCCTAAGACACATTTTCTATGTACTTTTCCCCAGACACACATAGTGAACAAGTGAACACTGGGCTCCTTTCCTGGGTACAGTTTTTGTAAGTAACTGTGAATGCAGGATACCTAATATCTTTCATAATTTAAGTTTTTACATAAAACTAACTCTAGTAGGAGAAAAACAGAGGCATATAACTCACGTTCCTACATCTTTGTAATCACTTTGATTGTTTTCTTGGATAATGATGCTCTGTTAGAGTGCTATTGAGTTCTCTTAGTGCTCCTCCCCCCTTCCCTTTCCCCCTTCCCCTCCCCCTCCCCTCCCCTCCCCCCTCCTCTCCCCTCCTCTCCACTCCTTTTCCTTTTATTCCTTTCTCTCTTTCTTCTATTTTTGAAAGAGTCTCTCTCTGTAGCCCAGGCTGTAGTGTGGTGGCATGATCTCAGCTCACTGCAACCTCTGCCTTCTGGGTTCAAGCGATTCCCCTGCCTCAGTCTCTTGAGTAGCTGGGATTACAGGCACCTGCCACCATGCCCAGCTAATTTTTTGTACTTTTAGTAGAAATGGGGTTTCACTGCATTAGCCAGGATGGTCTCAAACTCCTGACCTCGTGATCTGCCCGCCTCAGCCTCCCAAAGTGCTGGGATTACAGGTGTGAGCCACTGCGTCCGGCCAATCTTAGCTGTCTTAATGTGAATGTGGGGTCTCCTCTGTGTCCTGGGGGTGGATCTGCACTCTGCCTGATGGCCCAGCTACTTTGTCAGACGCTGCCTGCTTGGTCTTCGCTGGGTTGCTCCTGCACGAATGGTTACAGCCTTGGCATGGGACCGCATTTACCCTGTTGAATGTTGGTGCTGGGAAGCCCTCTTGCAACCACTCCTTTAATCTCCTCCTCTCTCCTGGGAGAAGCTGGAGAGAGATACAGGTCACAAGGGCCTCCTCTGGGAGAAAGGAGATGGAGAGAAACACCAGATACCCCTCCATCTCCTGCAGCTGTTTTGAGTTTGATTTCTCATTCTATCTGAAGGAAGCTTTTTAGAACAACATACACACGTATAGTAAACACATTTTTGAACTTCAAGAGGGGCAGTAGCAATGGGATGGAAGTGAGGCCACATGGGTCCAGTTCTAGCCCTGAAATTCACTGGCTCCATGTGGGAGCTCAAGGCTGCAGTGCCATCATCTACAAATAGCATTGAGGTTTTACCTGCCATTGATACAAGTTTGAAGTAGATATTATTTCTGCACAGTTTGCATTTTCAGTTATGATACTTCACCTCTTTATCGGTATCACACACAATTCAGTGTTGTATATGATATTCTGAAAAGCACACAGGCTGGGCATGGTGGCTTATGTCTGTAATCCCAATGCTTTTGGAGGCAGAGGTGGGTGGATCTTTGGTGCCAGGAGTTTGACACCAGCCTGAGCAACAAAGTGAGACCCCATTTCTTTTTTTTGAGACAGAGTCTTGCTCTCTTGCCCAGGCTAGGGTGCAGTGGCGCGATCTTGTCTCACTGCAACCTCCACCTCCCAGGTTCAAGTGATGCTCCTGCTTCAGCCTCCCAAGCAGCTGGAACTACAGGTACCCACTACCACATCCGGCTTCTTTTTGTATTTTTAGAAGAGATAGGGTTTCACCATATTGGCTAGGCTGGTATCGAACTTCTGACCTTGTGATCTGCCCGCCTAGGCCTCCCAAAGTGCTGGGATTATAGGCATGAGCCAACTGCCCCGGCCGTGATACTCCATTTCTATAAAAATATTTAAAAATTAGCAGGCATGGTGGCATGTGCCTGTGGTCTCAGTTACTTGGGAGGCTGAGATGGGAGGATAGTTTGAGCCTGGGAGGTCAAGGCTGTAGTGAGCCATGATGGCACCAGTGCACTCCAGCCTGGATGACACAGTGAGACCCTGTCTCAAAAAAAAAAATAAATAAAAATAAAGCATACAAATGATTTTACTAGTTGAACATAAAGGAGTTTTAACCCATTCTTTTATTTCTTCTCTCTCTTAAAAACTACATGTTGCCCACAAGAAATTATATTTCTTCTGTCCTGTAAAATTTTTATTTCACTCCACAAATTTACATTTATGTAAATGACAGAAATGATATCGGGATATCATGGATCTGTTAAGTATTCTGTAGATCTACTTATCATTTAAATAACTTTTGAATTGTTTTTTAAGTTGAAAGTTTGTATTATATCCATCAGGTTATATGTGGACAGATGATTTGGTAACAACCAATGCTGACGCAGAATGAGTGCTGTGCACAGGCCATCCACTGATGTCTGTCGCCTATCGCATCTTTATCTCTCAAAAAAAAATTGTTTTGGAACTCAGTCATGTTTGGAATTCTCAGTCCCAGTTTAAGCATAAGCCTCTCCTATGGATGTGGCTGATTTTTACTCTAGATATTATCCCCATTCAATTAGCCAGTTTAAAACAGGCCAGTTCATTCAAAGCTAAAATTACAGTCCTGTAAAGAGCTAGTTTGGACTCTGTATGTCAGGAATTGGGTTGTTTTTCATGGTATTCATTGCTATGTTCAAATAAATGAACCTGAATGATGCTACTTTTTCATCACTGCAAATGCCACAGTAATAGAGATATTTAACTGGTAGCAACCAGAATAACGGATGTTCTTCTACACTGATTTTCCTGGCTGTTTAAAAAACTACTTTATAATACTTCTGGTTTAC
The DNA here is from genome assembly GCF_030222135.1 of Aotus nancymaae. Lineage (NCBI taxonomy): Eukaryota > Metazoa > Chordata > Mammalia > Primates > Aotidae > Aotus > Aotus nancymaae. The sequence continues at coordinate 52,651,830 of NW_026988431.1, read as the reverse complement.
TTGTTTAGAATCTATTTTAATGATATTTTGCACTGTAAGATGCTTCTGGTCTCTGCTCTTTTGTCAGGCATAGGGCAACAGCTAATTGAGACTATGTATCCCTAGTAAGGCATCTTCACTGAAGGGCACTGTGGGAGCGCTGTGTGAGATGCAGACACCTGTCAGAAAGGGGGCTAAATTTCAAACAAGGAACAAGTGTTTCATCAGAATGAAGTAAGTAAGTAAGTGTCCAGAAGGAACTTCTGCAGTACCGTGTTTTCCAAAGTGCTGAGTGAAATTGTAGGAGTTTATTTATTTATTTATTTATTTTTAGCTGGAATTTCTATGAATACATTCAAAATAAAAAGGTTTTTTTTTTGAGATGGTGTCTTGCTCTGTCGCCCAGGCTGGAGTGCAGTGGCATGATCTTGGCTCACTGCAACCTCCGCCTCCTGGGTTCAAGTGATTCTCCTGCCTCAGCCTCCCAAGTGGCTGGGACTACAGGTGTGTGCCACCACACCCAGCTAAGTTTTGTATTTTTAGTAGAGGGGGGTTTCACCATATTGGCCAGGCTGGTCTTGAACTGCTGACTTAGTGATCTGCCCACCTTGGCATTCCAAAGTGCTGGTATTACAGTGTGAGCCACCGTGCCCGGCCAAAAAGTGTTTTTTTAATATTTAAGTTTTTTGGTACATAGTAGGCATATATATTTAGGGGATACGTGAGATGGTATACAGAAATGAAATGTAAAATAAACACATCACGGAGAATGGGGTATCCATCACCTCAAGTGTATATCCATTGTGTTACAAACAATCCAATTACACTCTTTAAGTTATTTTAACATGTACCATTAAGTTATTATTGACTATAGTCACCCTGTTGTGCTATGAAATAGTTGATCTTATTCCTATTTTCTAATTACTTTTTTGATATTCAAAATAAAAATTTTTTTAATGACTTCCTTCTCCATATACCAGTGATAGCAGTGTTTTATTTGCAGTAATTACAGATTTTTTTTTTTTTGAGACAGAGTTTCACTCTTATTGCCCAGGCTGGAGTGCAATGTCACGATCTCGGCTCACTGCAACCTCTGCCTCCCGGGTTCAAGCGATTCTCCTGCCTCAGCCTCCTGAGTAGCTGGGACTACAGGCACCCACCACCATGCATGGCTAATTTTTTTGTAATTTTAGTACAGACAGGGTTTCACCATGTTGGCCAAGCTGGTGTTGAACTCTTGATCTCAAGTAATAGGCCCAACTCGGTCTCCCAAAGAGCTGAGATTACAGGTGTGAGCCACCGTGCCTGGCCTCAAACTTATATTTGAAATTTAGAAAGATTGCCAAGACCCTAGAGTTTTGCATGTTCTCACAAATTGATTTTGTTAGTTTAAATTTCATATCACTTTTTCTAATTGACAGTTCTTACACCTTGACAGGTGACTGAGTTCAATGTGATCAGAATTGAACCATTTCAAAAAGCACAAGCGATGATTGCCAGTAACCAGACAATAACCGAGTTTGAGCGCCCTCTTCTGCTCCTTCCCTCTGATGAATTCTCATTTTCCCTGGCCTCCCCCATTGACATTCATCCAGTGCCCATGGATCAGCCTTCCTGGAGCCACATCCAGCTTAGAAAGATGAAGGACTTCCAGCCTTTTGGGAGATGACAATATGTTATCAAAATCAACAAATTAATAGATTTACTTCCTTTGTGTATTTTTGCAACATTCTGTGAGATATCAAGTCACTTTCCTGGTAGTTTCTTATTCAGTGTTTCACTGTGCTGCTTAAAAAAAAAAATGGTCAGGCCTCAACTCTAACAGGGTCACTTTGAGATCCTGTTAAAAAGTTGGGTTTAGAGTCTGGTACAGGTTTTGAGATGGCCCTGAAAACTTAGGTTTTTCATAGACTCTCTGGGAACTTTCAATGAGCAGTTTAGAAAGCTAGGAGCAATCTGCCAGGCATTGAGAAACCACTAGAGGGCGGGGCCATCCCTCGGAGCCCATTCTGCAGTCTAGAAAGTGGTCAGAGAGGAAACCTGTGGAGTGGGCAGAGTCCAAGTACACATGTTAAATGCATGTTAATAAGTGGATGGTGCAGATAAGCTGAGGTGTTGGGTCTTAGGGGGAGAGTGGGAAGGATTCCTGTCACTTCTTGTCCCCTTCTAGCTTCACCTGCAGTATTTGAAATGCCTGGAGGATCCTTAACTGAAACTCTGCACTAGTCAAATGTGCTGTGCCATAGCACAACCACTTTAAAAGGTGGAAGTAGGAAGACTAGCTCAATGAGAGGGCTAATATTTTTATGGGGCCAATGATTTGAATTGGTAGACATATATGCCCTCCTACATGATATAAGAGATAGAGTGCAAAAACCAAAGCAAAGTGTTTTTTCCTACCCTCACTCACCACACACTACGACTCACATGCCCAGCAAGCAAGCAATTTCTCTGCAGATTCTGCATTGCACAACAGCTGGGTGTCCTCTAATTCAATTCAATTCTGACAATAGCTATCTAGAGATAGTGTCCGATCCCACAGGGTAAGGGGTCAGTCCTATAAGACTGTCCCCCACTTCAGAGGCCAGTTATAAGACTGAACTACCAGAACTTCTGATCCACAGGCTACAAATCGGGGATCCCAAGACTTTCTCGAAGGGTTTGATTAATTTGTTCGAGTGGCTCACAGAACTCAGGGCATCGCTTTACTTACATTTACTGGTTTATTAATCAGAGGTTTAATAAAGGATACAGATGAACAGCCAGATGACAAGATACCCAGGGAGCTGTCTGGAACGGTCCCAGCACTGGAGCTCCTGTCCCTGTGGAGTTAGGGTACACACACTCCCAGCATGTGGATGTATTTGCAAACCTGGAACTTCTCTGAACCCAGTCCTTTTGGTTTTATAGAAGCTTTAATTTGTAGACATGATTGATTACATCATTGGCCATTGGTAATCAACTTGATTTTCAGCCCCTCCTCCCTCTCTGCTTGTTATGGGGTGGAGCCGGAAATCCTAACCTTCTAATCCAGCCTTGGTTTTTACTGTGACCTGCTCCCATCCTGAAGCAAACCAGGGGCCCTCAGCTACCAGTCACTTCATTAACATATAAAGGAGTATATGTGAATTAATTAGCATATATTATTATGTCATATAATAATATCTATAATTACATGCTATATTATATATGTTATCTAGTACTATAATTAGCATATAATCCTTTGTATGCCAATATATTACTATGCCATATAATTAGCATGTACACTCTAAATGCTCCTTAGATTTCAAGGATTTTAGTTTTATGCCAGGAAAAGATAAGGAAGACCAAATGTATATTTCACAAAATCACACCTTCTAAGTGTATGACACTTTTTAAGAAATTGGCAATGAGCAGATATTACAAATCAGGTAAAAAACAGATATTCCCATCCCATGAGGTTTTTTTCTTTTGAAATGTGCATTTCCCCCCAAAACCAGGAAATGGCATAATGGAGATGAGAGTTCAGATCTCCTGCTTTTCTCTTTAGTGGTTACTGAGGTCACTAAGTGTCTCAGTGTGCCCCTAACATTTAGATAAAGGCAGGTGGGTAAGACCAAAGCTGTATGTTTTTCTTTTTTAAGCCACTTGAATTATTTTTGGTGTCTGAATTTCTCAAAATTCCAACCTAATTTGTGCTGCCTTCAAAACAGTCTTATTATTGGAATTATCACTGTGAATGAACATTACACTCTAACAGTGTAATATTATATGAAATAGTACTGTTTAGTCCTTAAAATTGATTGGAAAGCAGTGATTTAGGGGGCATTTAAATGTATTTTAAAAGTGATTAAAATAACAGTGCTACACTTTTTTTAAATAAGGAGAGCATATTTTCGTTGTAAGTATCTATTAATGATTGAAGTGTTCAGAGGAACTACTGAATTCATCATCTGTTTTTAGATGAAGCAAAGACTAACCCCCCCTTAACAGTTACTCAGTTGACTACCCTTGCTGGCAACCTGAGGAAAGAGAGGATAAAAATTGCCACTGCCAATCTGGAGTTGGAGGTTATCAAAACTGACGCTGTCTGGGAGAGGGCAGAGCATGTTACCATCTGCAAGTTTAGGATGCCTGAAGAAATGGCAAAAAAGGGATCAGAGCCTTGCCACAGCCCAGAATTTATGTAAGTGCTTGAAAGACATCATCTCTCTTGAAGTCCAAGATACACTGGAAGGTGAGCAGAAAATTATCTTAATTATTTGTTTGAAATTAAATGTCTTTGGGAATAGTTACAGAACATGTTGCTTGGTTATTTAAAAGCTTGAGTTCAGAGAGTTAATGCAAATGCAACAGCAAGCAAGGGGCTGCCATCCTCTTAGTAAGGATGGCGTGTGCAGCTGTCAGAGGAAAGGTTGAACCCCAGCCCCAGTGCTGCCCTAGCTTTGGGAGTGTAAGCAAAGTCTTAACCTAACTTGATGCCTCTCTGTTCCCATTTGTGAAATGGATGCAAACCCCTCACGACCTGGGCTGTGATGAGAATGCAAGGAGACCATGCACATCGAGATCCAGGCAGGTGGTCTGGCTCAGTAAGGGAGCGGTCACATCACTGGTACTTGAGACAGGGCTGGTAGCATTGAGCCTTCTTCTGGGCCTTCTGTGGCACTAAAGCAGGGTTCATGGGGGCCACTGGGTGGCGCCAGCGATGTTCAACTGGCTAAGATGGGAAGGGAGAAAGCAGAGCCCAGGGAGGGCTGGAGGGAGTTGTTCTTGGTCTTGAACCAGAAAACCACAGGGTTCCTTGTCTTGGTTTTCAAGTACTTCTCTTTGTGTGTGTGTGGTATGGACGTAGCATATTGCTGTAAGTGAGCTCAAATCAAGTCAAGACTTTGATTATTATACGTTGTTACCATGGTTAACGAATGTAGTGTTTTTTTTTTAAGAATCCTCAGTAATTCAGAGAGAGGTTTTATTTAAAATTCTATTTCGACTTTTTGTTCCTTAGGACATGTAAAAGTATGTCAACACCCCAAAAGGTTATATCGGAAGTCAAAGCATTATGATCTGTCTGCATGCTTTTCAGCCATGGTGGGTGAGCGTTCTGAACCCCCGGGCCAACTTTGCCTTGAGGACCACTGAGGTTTTCTACTCTCTAGTCTTGGGATGCTGAAGCCTCAAGAGATTAGAAACAAATGCAGTTCTCTCCCACCTGGCAATCTGGGATGCAAGCTCAAAGGTGAGCTCCTCATCCCACTGGAGAAGTTCAACTGGCCAAACACTACTTTTCCTGTACTTTCTACGGTGGGATCATTTACTTTTCAGGAGGAAGGCTGTACTCAGAGACAGCTTTCACAGAACCAAGGGAAACTGTCTTCTTTTCTTGAAAAACACTTGCCTCAGGAAATAACGGGTCTCATTGGCTCTTGTTAATTGGTAAAATGTTTTTTTTTTTTTGGTCTGTGTAGATACTGGCACTACCTCAGCATCATGAGTGTGGTGATTAATATTCTGGATATATTTTACATGATTTGATCCATAAATTCATAAATCATGGATGATAGGAAGAAAATGAAATCTGCTTTTTGACACTGTTCTTCTTTGTATTGTTTACTTGCAGGTCCTATTTCAAGCATCCTGTTCCTTGGTTGTCATTCCTTTGGCTCTTTGGCAACAGTTGGTTTTGATCTCAGCTCTCTGGCTCCTGGGCCAAGGCTAAATGAGTGTCAGCCAGGGCAAATTGTTCACCAGGTGTTCACACAGCTTCAGGACAACCTGCATTGTCCCCACAGCCCTTTTGCCACAGGAGTAATTATGGTTTTTCTCCCCTCCAAGGATGAGAAGGTATGTTTTTATTCAAAACCAGGGAGATTCCTATTACCTCCTCATCTGTGCATTTGTCTTGACAAGGGATTTTTCTGCACTTAATGTTTCTCGTTTGGTCCTTTTGCAGTATTCCTTTAGGGGAAAAGTTTCTTCCTGCTTTTTCATGAGAAAGCACATTTCTCTTCATTCTCTGAAGAGAACACCATAGCTGCTGAATTTTTCATGTGTTCCTGAGAGAATGGTGGTTTCCAGCAGTCAGCCTAGCTCATGGCTAGTTTTCTGGAAGTCCTTCCTGGGGTGAAGCAGCACGCTGCTTGCTGAAGAGTTTGATCCCAGGGATTCACTGCTGGTGTCATGTTTTCAGGTGACAGGCGTTCTGAGCCTCCTGCCTACATGTCAGGGTTTGAGAAGTCCTGATAATGGCTCTGCAGCCGGTGATGCTAACACAGGCCCTGGGGTTGAATTCCAGGCTCTGAGTTTTGAGGTTCCTCCTGATTCTTTTTTTTTTTTTTTTTTTTTTTTGACATGTCACCCAGGCTGGAGTGCAGTGGCGGCAGGATCTCGGCTCACTGTAACCTCTGCCTCCCGGGTTCAAACAATTCTCCTGCCTCCGCCTCCCAAGTAGCTGGGATTACAGGCGTGTGACACCATGGCACTGGCTAAGTTTTGTATTTTTAGTAGAGATGGGTTTTCACCATGTTGGTCAGGCTGGTCTTGAGCTCCTGGCCTCGGGATCCACCCACCTCGGCTTCCCAAAGTGCTGGGATTACAGGTGTGAGCCACCACACCCAGCCGGTTCCTCCTGCTTCTTAGCTGAGCTCTCCGGTTCCACCCTGGAGTCCACTGCAGATTTAGACCTAATTTGTTCCAATCCTGGTGTAAGTCCTCAGTTAGGAAGTCTAGAGTGAGTCAGCCACCTTTATTCTTTGCAATCCCATTCTTGCTGCTTGTTCTAACCTCCTAGCGCAAGTTTCCTTTTCAGAAGGGAGGATGCGCTATGCTTTTATAGCAGTGTTTTCTTTTCGAGCTAGCTTGGAAATCAACAGGTGGTTCTGTTATAAAAACAACTGTGGCGAGGGGCTTAGAGTTATTCGGCATGTTTTCACTTTTCCTTACCCACAAAAACCTTTTGTGAAAGGAAATCTTACCTGGAACACGCACTGGTAAACTATTCAAAAGTGGAGCTGCTGTGATGGGTCATTGAGGGGAAAGGGATTTCGAGGGCTTACTGAGGAGCCTGCAGGGCCTCTGACTTGCTCCTGGCAGGGCTGCTTGGAAACCAGCAGATGAGATCATTATTTGGATTTCATTTTTTTTTTGTTTTTGTTTTTGAGACAGCGTCTCACTCTGTCAATCTCAGCTCACTGCAACTTCCGCCGCCCAGGTTCAAGCGATTCTCCTGCCTCAGCCTCCTGAGTAGCTGAGATTACAGGCATGCACCACCACGCCCGGCTAATTTTGAATTTCTAGTAGAGATAGGGTTTCTCCATGTTGGTCAGGCTGGTCTCGATCTCCCTATCACAGGTGATCCACCTGCCTCAGCCTCCCAAAGTGCTGGGATTACAGGCGTGAGCTACCACGCCTGGCCATTATTTGGATTTCTTGAAGCTGTGATCCAGGAGTGTGTCTCTGAGACACCTGCACCCTAATGGTAAGTAAAACACTTTCCCATCCATAGGTGTGATGTATTTATTGGCACATTGTTTCTGAAGCATAGACATATACCCAGACCGTAGGTATTTAAATTATGATAACTAAATCAAAAGGTTTATGAATTTGGATTTTTCCCCATTATGAACATATATAATTATTCTGAACCAAGGAAGCATATGCATTTTCAATTTTTTTTTTTTTTTTTTTTTTGGACAGTCTTACTCTGTTGCCAGGCTGGAGTTGAGTGGCATGATCTCAGCTCACTGCAACCTCCGCCTCCTGGGTTCAAGCAATTCCCCTGCCTCAGCCTCCAGTCAGTTTTTTAACTTTTTTTTTTTTTGAGACAGAGATTCGCTCTGTTGCTCAGACTGGAGTGCAGTGGCGCGATCTTGGTTCACCGCAACCTCTGCCTCCTGGTTTCAAGTGATTCTCCTGCCTCAGACTCCCGAGTAGCTGGGACTACAGGTGCATGCCACCACACCTGGCTAATTTTTTTGTTGTTGTTGTATTTTTTTTTTAGTAGAGACGGGGTTTCACCGTGTTAACCAGGATGGTCTTGATCTCCTGACCTGGTCATCCGCCCTCCTCAGACTCCCAAAGTTCTGGGATTACAGGTGTGAGACAAGAAGCCTGCCTTAACTCTTTATTTTTGTAATTGTGCCCTCTGTCATCCAGGCTGGAGTGCAGTGGCACGATCTTGGCTCACTGCAACCTCTACCTCCTGGGTTCAAATGACTCTCTTGCCTCAGCTTCCTTAGTAGCTGGGACTACAGGCATGTGCCATCACACCCAGCTAATTTTTGTATTTTTAGTAGAGACGGGGTTTTATCATGTTGGCCAGGATGATCTCAAACTTCTGACCTCAGGTGACCCACCTGCCTTGGCCTCCCAAAGTGCTGGGATTACAGGCATGAGCTACCACGCCCTGCCTTTTTTTTTTTTTTTTTTGAGACAGTTTCACTCTTTTTGCCCAGGTTGGAGGGCAATGGCACGATCTCAGCTCACTGCAACCTCTGCCTCCTTGGTTCAAGCAATTATCCTGCCTCAGCCTTCTGAATAGCTAGGATTACAGGTGTCCCCCACCATACCTGGCTAATTTTTTTGTATTTTTAGTAGAGATGGGGTTTCACTATATTAGCCAGGCTGGTCTCGAACTCCTGACCTCAGGTGATCCACCTGCCTCGGCCTCCCAAAGTACTGGGATTACAGGCGTGAGCCACGACGCCCTGCCAATGTAAATAATCTTCGCTTTCCACATCCATAAAAAGGGTTATTAGGATGATTATGTTTATTTGTGGTAAACTCTTAGGAACATGCCTGGCACTTAGGAATCACAATTGAACAGTTGCTATTACTTTTTTTGTCTCAGATTCCATAAATATATTGTTTTTGATATTATATAGATCTAATTCATACTCATATTTTTAATGTAAAATTGAAAGATACATGAATATAACTAAGGCTTTTGTACTTGTTCTCACCAAATACATTTCAAAAGGTTTATACACATCCTATTTCACTTTTTTAAATAAAATATTTCAAGTACAGAGAATTCAATTGTTGGGAAATGCAGCTGGATTTTTTTCTTACTTAACATACTGTAATGCAGTTTGCTTTAAGCTAGGAAGCCAAATTATGCTAGCCAGAACCAAGTTTTTACTCCTCAAATAAGGATAATAACTGAATGGCCAGCGTGACACAGGGAAGAGGACTTACGACGGCCGTTGGTGCTGCCCTGACAAAGCTGGTGTTCTTTTCTCTTTGTCTGTAGTTTCTTATCTTCCTTTGGGTGTCTAAGGCTGTTTTACATCTCTTGAGTTTTCCAATACCCACCTTTGGATGTCTGGCCAGACCATGTCCTAGAACTGTTCTGCCTCCCCAAAGTCCTGGACTTTCAGTGGGGGCAGCTGACAGCTAAATATTTTTCATGTTAATTCTCTAATTTAGTCATTCTTAGGTGTGAGATACACTTTCAAAAGAAACTTCAGTTTCTTTTGAATAAAGTAGTTTGTTAATCAAGTGAATCTCCAGCTGACTGGGGAGTATTTTTAGATGGGAGCAGTCCTTGGTTTCGATAAGTTATTTTGCTCCCGGCTGGGCTTAGTGGCTCACACCTGTAATCCCAGCGCTTTGGGAGGCCAAGGCAGGTGGATCACCTGAGGTCAGGAGTTTGAGGCCAGCCTGGCCAACATGGTGAAACCCCATCTCTAAAAATACAAAAATTATCCAGGCATGGTGGTGGGCTTCTGTCATCCCAGCTACTTGGAAGGCTGAGGCAGGAGAATAGCTTGAACCCAGCGGGTAGAGATTGCAGTGAGCTGAGATCGCACCGTTGCACTCTGGCCTGGGTGACAAGAGTGAAACTCCATCTCAAAAAATATAAGAAAGTTCTTTTGCTCCCCATCCTTTGTTCTTGGAAGACAGGGATCCTGCCTTTTACCCTCATACCTCACACTAGGCAGCTACTTGTGCCAACCACTCATAATATGCTGGGTGCCATGGGGGCACAGTACATCAGCGAGGTGTTCTGAAGCACTGTGGGAACTTTAACAAATTTATGTTAAGTAATAACTAGGTGCTGGCACTGCATTGTGTTATTTAATCTTCACAATAACACAGTTAATTAGGTCCCACAGTTTTCTGAATTTCATCAATGAGGAAATAGCAGCAAAGAGGATGTAACCAATTTGGTGCAGGTGCCAAGCCCAAAGACCAATCATACATTTCAAAATTTGCTTACATTTTTTGTGCACTTACTATGTGCCAGGTGCAATGCTGGTCCTTTGCATGAGTTGTTCCATTTTATCCTTCCTCTGATCCTTCGAGGGAGGTGATAGAACTACCTTCCTTTTTCAGAAGAGAAGACCAATGGGGAGCGTTGGAACGATTTGGTTGCAAGCATGCTACACAACTTGTAAACTGCAGACCAAGCTTTTTAAAAAAAAAATGAAAAATCACCATATAATAAAGAATGGGCCGGGTGCGGTGGCTCTCACCTGTAATCCCAGCACTTTGGGAGGCCAAGGCAGGCAGATCATGAGGTCAAGAGATTGAGATCATCCTGGCTAACACAGTGAAACCCCGTCTTTACTAAAAATACAAAAGTTAGCCAGGTGTGATGGTGCGTGCTTGTGGTCCCAGCTCCTCGAGAGTCTGAGGCAGGAGGATCACTTGAACCTGGGAGGCAGAGGTTGCAGTGAGACAAGATCGCGCCACTGCGCTCCAGCCTGGGTGCAGCCTGGGTGACAGAGCGAGACTCCGTCTCAAAAAAAAAAGATAGACTTAATCATGAAGGTGTTTCTGTGGCCAGTCATGTTTTTGAAGCATATCGCATGTTAATTTCTAGAACAGAAGAAACATGTATTCTTGTGTATAAACCCAGTCCATGGAAGACACAATTTCGTTGTCCCTCCTTATTTCTGGGCCCAGACAACCAGTAATCACCATTCCCAGTGAGGAGTGGCTGCAACTCTACAGCCGCATTCGTCTCTCCTCACCATCAAAGCTACTGAGACCCCAGACTTGACACTTGAAAGAAACCTGTGTCTGTGAAGCACTTGCAGAGCACTCAAGATTGTGGAGGAATCACTCAAGAAAAGGAGATGGGTGATGGGATGTAGCTTCTGGTGATTCCTATTTTATTGAATGTCTAATAGGGCAAGAATCTGAAAAACAAGAAAGTTTGTCATGCAGGAGGACCTGGGAAAGAGATAATGCATTCTCCTCCTGATTCACAGGGATAAAGATTGGGATTCAGTTGGGAGGAGTAACTGAGGAAAGGGGTCACTCTAAATATTGTGTGTTTTAGGTCCTTTTTCTATTAAGGAGGAATGTATTATCAAAGCCTTAACATTACACTGTATTCTGTCAGGTGAATTGCCATGGTTTGAATGTGGTGTGTCCTCTCCCAAACTCATATTGAATTTTTTTTTTTTTTGAGATTGAGTCTTGCTCTGTAGCCCAGGATGGAGTGCAGTGGTGGAATCTCTGCTTACTGTAAACTCTGCCTCCTGGGTTCAAGTGATTCTCCTGCCTCAGCCTCCTCAGTATCTGGGATTATAGACATGTACCATCGTGTCCAGCTAATTTTTTTTTTTTTGACAGGGTTTCATCATCTTGGTCAAGATGGTCTCGATTTCCTGACCTGGTGATCCGCCTGCCTTGACCTGGGATTACAGGCATGCTGGGATTACAGGCGTGAGCTACTGCGCCTGGTATTTTTGTATTTTTATTAGAGATGAGGTTTCACCATGTTGGCCAGGCTGGTCTCGAACTCCCAACCTCAGGTGATCCACCTGCCTCGGCCTCCCAAAGTGCTGGGATTACAGGCGTGAGCCACTGAGCCAGGCCTCACATTGAAATTTAATTGCCATTGTAACAGTATAAAGATGTGGGACCTTTACGAATTGATTAGGCAGTGAGGACTCTGCCCTTCTGAATGGATTAATGCTCTTATCATGGGAGTGGGTTCCTTAGAAAGGGACATGCTCAGCACCCCCTTGTTCTCTCTCTCACCTTCCACCATATGATGATGTGGCACAAAGGCCCTCATCAGATGCTGGCTCCTTGTTCTTGGACTTCCTAACCTCTAGAGTAGTAAAAAAATTAATGCCTGTTTTTTACAAATGACCCAGTCTCCAATATTCTGTTACAGCAGTACAGCCTTTTTGGCAGCAGGGGCTGGTTTTGTGGAAGACAATTTTTCCACAGACCCAGCGGTGGTGGGGCGGTGCAGGGGGCAAGGATAGTTTCAGGATAAACTGTTCCACCGTGCATTATCAGGCATTACTTAGATTCTTTTTTTTTTTTTTTGAGACAGTCTCGCTCTGTTGCCCAGGCTGGAGTGCAGTGGCACAATCTCGGCTCACTGCAACCTCCTCCTCCCAGGTTCAAGCAATTCTCCTGCCTCAGCCTCCCGAGTAGCTGGAATTACAGGTGTCTACCACCATACTCAGCTAATTTTTGTATTTTCAGCAGAGACGGGGTTTCAGGATATTGGTCAGGCTTGTCTCGAACTCCTGACCTTGTGATCTGCTCGTCTCAGCCTCCCAAAGTGTTGGGATTATAGGCATGGGCCATCGTGCCCAGCCTACTTAGATTCTTATAAGGAGCATGCAGCCTAGATCCTTTGCATGTGCAGTTCACAATAGAGTTTGTGCTCCTATGAGAATCTAATGCTGCTGCTGATCTGACAGGAGGTCTCAGGCAGTAATGCTTGCTCACCTGCCACTCACCTCCTGCTGTGGGGCCCACTCCCTAACAGGCCATGGACCAGTACTGGTCAGTGGCCTGGAAGTTGGGGACCCTTGGTTTAGAGAATTAAAAAGATGGAATTTAACATTTAGCTCATTAAGAGCACATCTCTTAAGCCAAAGTAAAGCAATTAGCCATGTGGTTCAGGCAAAATTTCCATACAATTTTAGGTAAATGGAGAGATTTTTCTGGTTGTAAATTAGAGACAATTTTTCTCTCAGAGCCCAAAGGGTCATGAAAATTAGAATAATTAGGCTAGAAGACCTCTTAGTGACTTTTTTTTCTGGTTGAAGAATATTACGATGTATTTGTTTAATGCATAGCATACTTTTAGACTCATGTTGAACAAAAATAATAAACTCTCAAAAACCATTACTCACTTGGCTGCCTTAATAGTAAAGCACATCTTGTCTTACTAGGGTCCTTTTAAAAATGAGATGAAAGGAACTAGGAAAGGAATAAGAATATTGTGGCATTCTTTCCAAAGTAATTGTGTTGAAGTCTCATCAGAGTTTTCAGTTTTCCCACAATGTGTATTTTAACACTTAAAAGTACATTAAAAAATAGGAGAATCACTTTAATTCAATAATTTTATTTTCAGAACACTTAATATTTTTCAAATCTACTTGATAAATAATTTAATAAATATAACATAAATAAATATAAGTTAGTTCAGATGCATTCATGATCACAAAGCTATATAAATAAATATTTTATAATAAATTACGCTTGCATGTTTGTTTCTACAAACACTTTGGTACAGAAATAGCTTATAAATTCTTGCTCTTCTATTAAAGTGAATGAAAAACATTTTCAGGATGGACATTTTCCCTCCTTAGCAATTTGTTTATGAAAACTTAAAAACAATTTATCCACAGTAAATATGAAAAATACTTGATCAGAGGTATCATGTGAATGTAATAGTCCCATCCTTCAAATTTTGGTGGTACACTATTGTAAATATAAGCATGAGAACTTCTATAGGAGATTAAGTAGGGCCGAGTCAAGACCCCCCTCCCTAGTTCTTAATCCACATCCTTATCAAAATTTCTTCATTTCAAATTCTTATAAAAATGGCAATGGTCTGGAGGGACCTCGCTTTTTAGGAAGCATTCAGATAGCTCATCACTCTATCAATGGTCACTGCCCGAATTCTGAAAGCATGAAGAAGTATGCAGAGCTTGGTTTTAGTTCTATAAAAATCCGGTTCTTCAAGGGAGGATTTTTGTGGCACAGTCTCACTGTTGAAATTCAGGTCCTAGGAGAATGAACAGTAAGTGTGACCTACATAGTATTTCAAAATTAAAATATTCATTTATAAAAATGTGTGAAACCAGTGAATGTCTCAAAGCCTGCAATTCAGTCCCTCATTCCACTCCTAAACCCAGCCCAAATCTACTGTCAGCCAGGTCACCAGGCAGAACCTGAGAAAAGAAATACTCCTTTTCCAAGCACGTGCATCTTCAATGAGCTCTGAAAAGATCCTTAAAACTATTTAGAAAAAAGTCATCAGTGGGAGTTGTGTTTTAGAAAGGAACAGTTCCTTTAAAATGACATCTGTTGCAATATCTAATTAAATTTATATACGTTACATTAAAAAGCCACTTCCGTTTTGCACAGGGAGGTGATGGATTGCTACCGATCAGAACTCAGTAACAGGTCTGTTTACTGAAGACATGCCATTTGCGTTAGATAAATAAACCTGGCAATGGATTTCCCGTTTAGCACTTTGATTTGACAACACAACATAAAACCTTATATTTGCACCCTTGATGAATAAATACTTTCATATGTTCCTCGCAAAAAGTCTGAAAGAAAGCTAGAATAGATAAAGTCACCCCATTTTATACGGGAGGAAACTGAGGCACAGAGGGGTTAAGTGACTTGGGCATAGTTGTCTGGTTACTGGTAGAACTGATTCTAGCACCCAAATCCCCCAACTCCTCTTGGTCTTAAAAATAAAAGAGCCACTACAGCTCTCTAGATGGTAACATTCTTTGACACTTGCATAAAGCTCATTGCCTTTCAAACAAGTAATCTGGCACACACACACACACACACAAACACACACACAAACATGTACAAGAAAAGAATAAAAGTAAATCAGTTACTTTCCAGACAACGATTTCTGCCACTATATTTTTATTCCATGTCCTAGTCACCAAGGCAATCACTTTCTCTTATGTGAATATGTCTGTTTTATATTCGCATCGTATTATGGTGATTCAGAACATTACAAAGCAAGCTGTGCCTATGAGTAACATTATAGATGCCCCAGATTATAGGTCATTCTTTTTTTTTTTGAGACAGAGTTTCCCTCTTGTTACCCAGGCTGGAGTGCAATGGTGCGATCGCGGTTCACCACAACCTCTGCTTTCTGGGTTCAGGCAATTCTCCTGCCTCAGCCTCCTGAGTAGCTGGGATTACAGGCATGTGCCACCATGCCCAACTAATTTTTTGTATTTTTAGTAGAGACAGGGTTTCAGGGTTTCACCATGTTGACCAGGATGGTCTCGATCTCTTGACCTCGTGATCCACCCGCCTCGGCCTCCCAAAGTGCTGGGATTCGCGCCCGGCCCTATAGGTCATTCTTTTATTTGGTTCACAATGGGTCATAATTAGGCACCAATCTTGCTTGTTTTCCCAGAAATATTTGCAGATCATACCACAGAATCAACACTTTGAAGTCTGGTTTTCTCTTTTTTTTTTGAGACGGAGTCTCGTTCTGTCAGTAGGCTTGAGTGCAGTGGCACAATCTCAGCTCACTGCAACCTCCACCTTCTGGGTTCAAGTGATTTTCCTGCCTCAGCCACCTAAGTAGCTGGGACTACAGGCGCACGCCACCATGCCTGGCTAATTTTTGCATTTTTAATAGAGACGGGGTTTCACCATGTTGGCCAGGATGGTCTCTATCTCTTGACCTTGTAATCTGCCCTCCTCAGCTTCCCAAAGTGCTGGGATTACAGGCGTGAGCTACTGCCCCTGGCCTGGAGTTTGCTTTTTTTAATGTAATCTGGAGTCTGCTCTTAATGTGATCTGCTCACATCTATGCTCCCTATAGAGGGTACCCTCAAGGCTGTCTCCTTGAAAATGTAGGTCTGTTAGGCCTTTAAAAGAGTGGGGGATGGCCGAGCGCAGTGGTTCACGCCTGTAATCCCAGCACTTTGGGAGGCCAAGGCAGGTGTATCACCTGAGGTCGGGAGTTTGAGACCAGCCTGACCAACATGGAGAAACCCCATGGAGAAACCCGTCTCTACTAAAAATACAAAATTAGCCGGGTGTGGTGGTGCATGCCTGCAATCCCAGCTACTCAAGAGGCCGAGGCAAGAGAGTCACTTGAACCTGAGAGGTGGAGGTTGTGGTGAGCTGAGATCGTGCCACTGCACTCCAGACTAGGCAACAACAGCAACACTCTGTCTCAAAAGGAAAAAAAAAGGCGGATGGGGGAGTGATTCCAAGCCTTTAGTAATCCAGAAAGAGCTAATTTTCCACCTCTTCCTTGAGGATGCTGGCTGAAAAGCGTGAAAAACGTGCTCTCACTGATAGAATGAAGTCTTACCTGCATCAGCTTGTCAATAACTGCCAGCATGTTTTGATCTAGAAAGATCTGCCTCTTAGGATCCATCAGAAGCTTTGCATTCATGGCCTTGAACTCCACCTGGTACATCTTCAAGTCTTCATAAATACTACTAAGGCACAGGGCCTGGGTGACATGACAAGATGGGGAAGTATCCATTGAGATGGGCTAAAAACATTCCCCCCATTGCATTTGAGGAAAAAGCTGTGTCTTACCATCATAAAAGAGGTCTTTCTGGAGGCCAGGCAACTCCCATTCTAGAAGAAAAAATAAACAGACATCAATGATATGATTTCATCATATGAGCTGAAACCTTTCATTTTTTGACTTACAGTTATAAAAGAGGTCTCTCTGGAATTTAGGCAACTCTCATTCTAGAGGAAAAAGAAATCATATATCAAAGTATTAATGCTTAGTATAAATCTTTCTGACTTTACAGGTAAAACTTTTTTATTATGGTAAAAACACATATCGTAATATTTGCCATCTTAACTATTTTTTTTTTAGAGACAGGGTTTCATCATATTGGACAGGTTGGTCTCCAACTCCTGACCTATGGTCATCCACCCGCCTCGGCCTCCCAAAGTGCTGGGGCTACAGGCGTGAGCTACTACGCCCAGCCCATCTTAACTATTTTTAAGTGTTAAGTATATTCATATTGTTGCAAAAAAAAAAAAAGAAAAAAAAAAAAACCGTCTGTCTTTATAATTTTTCTCTAAAACCTAACTTCTGAAGTAGGACCAGTTAAAGTCTCATCATGATGGATACCAGAAACGTGAATTTGTAGAAGCAGGTGAGGTTTGATGCACATGCTTTGGGAGGAAAACTCCCCATACCTTGGTTAATTCCAGTGGTAAACAGGCCTCCACTGTGCTGGTTTTGTCTTTTGTGATATCTTCATGATCAATCTCTTCAGAAGTGCAAGGGTAAAATTTTAGAGTTTGTCTGGCCTATAAGAAATGAAAAAGAAACTCAGTTTCTAACATTGATAAGGCACCTGGCACCCTGCAAGGCTGATACACCAGGGTGCCAGGCAGGCTCCAGCTGGTTGCCCTTGACCTCTGTCTCTTTGACCTGCAGGAAATTCTAAGGAAATAGATTCCTTACATTCTGTCTCTCACCCTCCTTTCCCTATGCTTGGGACATGTTTCTCTGGATGACATATTTTTTCATTATATAAACACAATAAATCATGTCAACAGCCTATGCTAACCAGCCTCCATACCACACTGTAACACTTGCTTCTGGTGAAAACTGTTTCTTCTTTTACTAAAGTGATTGTGTTCTATGAATACCTATTTAAAGTATCACTTCTAAAGGGGGAACTGTTAAGGTCACAGCTTGATGGATATAATAACCATGCAAACCCTTAAGACAAGCTGAGACTTAATTTGCAGTGCACACACACACATACACATACCCAGAGATGTCATCTTAAAAGTGTGTTGGAAACCTTTGGGTAAAATTATGAAATGTATCTTAGGAAATAAAGGACTTTATGATTGAAGATTATGATCATTTTTCCATTCAACACCCTGATGGGTGCCAGGCACTCCATTAGGTACTAAGAACATGACAGAGAAGGAAACCATGTATACTCTCCTGGATTCCAAGTTTAGCTACTGAGACAGACAAGTGCCCAAATGACCAGGAGGCATCAGCAGGCGAGATATGCTGAGAAGGGCATGAAGCTTCGGAGGAGGAGCAGGAAGGGAAGCGAAGTTTCCTAGAGATGGTACATCTGCCTTGAAAGGAGTAAAACTGGCCAGGTGTGGCGGCTCACGCCTGTAATCCCAGCACTGCGGGAGGCCGAGGCAGGCCTGTCACGAGGTCAGCAGTTTGAGACCAGCCTGGCCAATGTGGTAAAACCCTGTCTCTACTAAAAATACAAAAGTTAGTTGGGTGTGGTGGCACCGCCTGTAGTCCCAGCACCTTGGGAGGCTAAGGCAGGAGAATCACTTGAACCTGGGAGGTAGAGGTTACAGTGAGCCAAGATTGTGCCATTGCACTCCAGCCTGGGCAACAGAGTGAGACTCTGTCTTGAAAAAAAAAAAAAAAAGTAAGATGTTGACAATGGAGGAGGGAAATTTCAGACAGAGGTGAAACACGATGAAAAACATGAAACAGCATGAGCCAAGAAGCAAGGCCTGAAAATGCAGAATACATTTGGGCACAAGTAGTAGAATCCCTTTCTGTGGTAGGCAGACCGATTCCCCATCTCCAAAGACATCCACCTCCCAATCCCTGGAATTTAGTAATGTGCTATGTGACCTGCCAAAGAGGAATGAAGGTGCAGATGATATTCGATTTGCTAATCAGCTGATCTAAGAGCAGAGAGATGATTCTGGATTATCTGGGTGAATCCATTGTAAGCAGTGTCCTCAAAAGTAGAAGCAGGTAGAAGGTCAGTCCAGAGGGAGCAGCATGAGAAAGACTCAAGCAGACATTGCTGATATGGACAATGGAGGGGGCCACAAGTCAAGGAATGTGGGCAGCCTCTAGACCTGGCAAAGCAAAGCAGCAGATTCTCCCCAGGACCCTCCAGAAGAGCGCTACCGCTGTGCTGACACACTGATCTTAGCACATAGGACCCATTTTGGACTTCTGATGCCCAGAGCTATAAGATAATACATTTGTGTCGTTTAAACCCACTACGTTTGTAGTAATTTGTGACAGCAGCAGTAGGAAAGGAATACACTATTCCTCGAGGTGTTTAAACAGACCTGTACAACTCCACTATTCTGAGCAGGTTAAAAAGAGATTCGGAGGTGTCAGTCCAGTGTTGTTCTTCAGGTCTTTTTAAGAGAAGCTAGAAATTTGAAATCTTAATTGAAATGTCTGGTTTTTGACTGGCACCAAAATAAAAAATAAACGTAAAGCCCAAACTCTTCAAACCTGGATACGGTCTGTGAATCACAAGCATCTACCTCCTTTGTTTTCTACTGCAGCAAAGTTGATAAATAAATGATGCACAAAACATGAAATTGATTTCTATAATCTTTTGGCCCTTAGGACCGTATCTGGGAGTAGAGGCATCAGCTTTTGCACACAAAACATCTATATGCATTGGAGCATGTACAGTTTACCCATTTTGAACGTTTCTTCAGGAAACAAAGCAGTTTTCACCTGAGCCCTGTGTCCAATTAAGATTAATTGAATTGTGAGGAGCAATGCACAGCCCATTATGAAAGATTAAAAGGGAAAAAGAGCCCTTTAAGAAGGCTCGGTGACACTGAGCTTTTTTAAAGATATTCATAAGGCAACAAGCTAGAAAACACTCAAGAAAGGTTTCCTAGAGAGCAGACAGGAAGGGGACATCTTTTAAAACACTAGCCTTTAGCCCTTGCACCATAACTACTGGAGTAGTTTTTAAAGGCAATATTTTTTGCATTAAAATATGAAACCTAAAAAAAAAATGAAGAGAGCTGCGAACAAAATTAGGTAACTGTTCCCTAGAAAATGAGGGCTACGTGTGCGCCGTCGCAGTCCTCCCCGAGACGTGTCGCTCTGAGGAGGACCTGTGTCGCCAAGCAGAGGCTGGCGGGCAGCAGGAGGGACGAGGCTACTTCATCTTCATCACCCCTACCCCCCAACACAGAGTATGCTGTTTCTGGGATGGATCAGTGGTGTCAGAGAAACCGTGTGGACCTGACACAATCCTCTCTCTGTTGGCAGGCTACAGGAGCACTGTAAATATCCACTTTACTCTGTGTAGACACAGCCAAAATCACCATCATTATAATTTATTACTACTCTTACTTTCTCTGGAGACGCAATTTCACCAGGACTCTCTAACGCTCGGGCCATTTGTAAAGTTCCCTCTCCTGCTGTTGACAGCTACTAATGAACTTCCACAATTTCTCTGCAGTTCCCTCAGGTGCCAGAGGATAGGACCAGAGGCTCCGTCCTCAGGGAGGGCGCAGGTGCACAGTGAAAAGGACAGGAAAAGCTCACCTTCTGGAGCATGCTGCTGACGGCCCTTAGCAGGGTTTGCGAGTGGTGAAGGCACGGGAACATTCCTGGGCCTGGGGTGGCCACGGGGAGGTTTCTGGCCAAGCTAAGGCAGTCCAGGAGGACAAGAGTGGCCACAAGCAGGAGGCCTGGAAGGGAAGGGAAGGGAAGGGGCAGGAAGAGGAGCTTCAGCCTGGATGGGCTGCCTGCACCACTTTTCCTCCATTCTGGCCACCTTTGCCCATCCATTTCTGCTTGGCACCCCCTCATCCAAAGACATGCTCCCTCCACCTGTTTCCACCACTTTTCCTTCAACACCTGAAAGATGACTCGAGTTATTACTCAGCACCACTCTATTCTAGGGCTAGAGGCCAGCTCCCTGTGAGGGTCTGGGGATGAGCTTGGACATGGGTGTTGAACCCTGTGCTCACCCAGAGAAAGCCTCCATGTTTTGATCAGAAAAACCCAGACCAGGTGTGGCTATGTCAGACTTAGGACCCAGTGTTTTAAAAACAGAGGGGTGAGAAAGCCTTTTTTGTTGTTTTTTTAAAGACGGAGTCTTGCTCTGTGGCCCAGACTGGAGTGTAGTGGCATGATCTTGGCTCATTGCAACCTCTGCTTCCCTGGTTTAAGCAATTCTCCCTGCCTCAGCTTCCCAAGTAGTTGGAATTTCAGGCACCCACTACCACACTTGGCTAATTTTCATATTTTTTTAGTGGAGACAAGGTTTTGCCATGTTGGCCAGGCTAGTCTTGAACTCCTGACCTCAGGTGATTTGCCCACCTGGGCTTCCCAAAGTGCTGGGATTACAGGCATGAGCCATTCACCTGGCCAAGCCTGACTTTAGAGCTGGCTAGGATCTGCCTTCTACTTGTAGCTGAGGGATCCTAGGCAGGAAGGCAGGAAATCTCCCACGCTGGGCCTCAGTTTCTCCTCTATGAGTGGGCATAATGATAGCTCATCAGGCTGTTTGGAGATGAAAAGAGACTTGCCTGTTTAGCGCATGGTGAGACCCCTATTTATTCCTTTTTAGTGGAGACGGCTGCTGTTCCCGTCTCTCCTTGGGCAGACCCGAGTTTCTATCCCTCTTCCCAGGCAGCCGCCCCTCCGCACCGAGCGAGCGGGAGCCCGGGCCGGCTGGGTACTCACTGCGCGCTGGACACATGCTGGGCCGGCAGTGCAGGGACACTGGGCGAGCCGCTGGATGCAGACCTGTGGCCGCGGCAGGTGAGGGCGCTGGCTGCAAGGCTGACCCAGGGGGCCACAATTTTATAACTGTCTCGAGGCGCGGCAGGACTTTCCCGGGACTCTGGTCTCTTGCTTTCTCTCTCTCTCTCTACATCAGCTTCTCGGTGACACGTGCGGCCTGGCCGGCCCGCGGGGTTTGCGGCGCTTTCGGATTAACTCCCGGGGTGCCCGGCCGCGCCGTTTTGGGACGGCCCCGCCACCTCCAGCTCCGCCCAAAGTGGAAGCGAAATTTTCGCAGTTACTGCGCGGGGTCCACAGGCGGGCGGGACACCCCGCCCACCACCCTGGTCCCCCGGCCTCTGCCCGACGCCCCTCGTCTCAGCCACCCGCCCCGCAGCCGTGCAGCGCCCCCTGCTGACGCAGCGAGAGTAGTGCCACCCGGGGTCCTTGTCCTGCGTAGGGATGAGCCCAACCCCGACCTCCAGCCTAGTTCTGGAAGGGGTGGGCAAATCATTCGTTCATCATTCGTTCCTTCAGGTGGCCCACTGGATGTCAGGCCGATGTTGCGCCGGGCGCAGAACACCCAGGGAGAACAGGACCCTTAGGGGCACTGTCACACTAAATCAGACTCAATGCGTTTTGTTCACGAGTCTTTTCTGAGACCTGAAAAGGGATGAGAGCTGGCTGTGTGGGAAAGAACGATGAGATAAATGCACAGGGGCCTGGGAGGAAAGACCTAGAGAAAGAGTCCAGCTCAGCCGGCGCAACGGGGTCCAGGAGGCAGCAAACGCTCCCAGGGGCCCCAACCTGAGTGTTAAAAACAAGCAGGCATTAGACAGCTTCCAGCGGGGTGGCATGCCGAGTCTAGCCAGGGGAAACAGGGATCAGAGCCCAGTCATGGAGGGTTGAGGGAGGTGGGGGTCTAGGTGTCCTTGCAGAGTGTGAGGCTGGAGAGCTGGATGGGGCCCTGCCATGAGGGCAGGGAATGTCATACTAAGGAGTGTACCTTCTGTGCTGAGAGTAGTGGGGAGTCGTCCTGGTTTTTTGTTTGTTTGTTTTTGAGATGGAGTCTCACTCTGTCACCCAGGCTGGAATGCAATGGCGTGGTCTGAGCTCACTGCAACCTCTGCCTCCCAGCTTCAAGCGATTCTCCTGCCTCAGCCTCCAGAGTAGCTGGGATTACAGGCACGTGCCACCACACCTGGCTAATGTTTGTATTTTTTTTTTTTAGTAGAGACAGGGTTTCACTATGGTGACCAGGCTGGTCTCGAACTCCTGACCTCATAATCCGCCTGCCTTGGCCTCCCAAAATGCTGGGATTACAGGCGTGAGCCACTGCCTGGTTTTCCCAGGCTTTAGGCAGGGAGATGTGGCGGAATTTTCACGATGGGAGGATCCTTCAGCCACAATGTGAAGGATGGATCCAGGGGTCAGGAGTGAAGCAGAGGAACCCTTGACAAGGTCAGCCAAGTCCTTATTCAGTATGGAGAACACAGGGTAGGCAGGAGGGACTCTCAGGGGGCCTGTGAACCAAGACTTGGTAACTCCTCAGGAGAGAGGGAGATGAAGGCCCAGAGAATGGGGAATGGAGGTTGTTCTAGCTCCCGCAGCAGGGATTACTGTATAAGAGGACTGAGTTTGAAGGAGATGATGAGAAGTTCCATTTTGGATATGCTGCGTTTGAGGTTCCTGTGGGACTTTTTAGTTCACTTATTTTTCCCACAGGCGTTAGTCACCCTGGGCGTGGGTAGCGGGGAAAATGCGTTTGGTCTATGACTTGGAGCTTCCAAAGGGCTTGACTACACCCAGGCTCCAGGACCTAATAACTGGAGCTGCCTTTTGGGTGGCTCATCTGCTTGAAGCTAATGAAGCACCACCATAGGGAGTTTTAGGCGTGTGTAAAATAAGAGAGATGGCTGATCTCTAAGGCCCCTTCTAATGCTGTCCGTGAATTCCCCCATGGGGACACAGAGCAATCTATTGTCAGAAACAATTGTATTTAGCAGTTTGTGTGAAGCAAATGACAGGTGCAGAACTGTGTTGGCCACAGGGGTTTAGTGTGGAGTTGAATGTATTTACAGTCAGGATAAAGACAAGTATATCCCATCTAAGCTGTTTCTCCCCTGGAAGGGCCATCTCCTATTGAAAAGTAATTTCCATTGCTTAGATGAGCACAAGACCACTGTTAAAAATGGATTCTTGGCCACCAGACACACTTTCTAACCTATATTTTTTGTGAAACTGTTGCCTGATGTGCTCCATGTACTCTAGCTAAGGAGAAACGGAAACCTTCAACGAGGAGTATGTGATTTTTCCGTAAGCGACCTTCTTTGTCCACAGTCACTATTTCACAGTGTGCAGCATTGTCGTGGAGGCCTCAGTCAATGATACGAGGAAAGAAAAGGAAATTAGACATTTAAACATTGGAAAAGAAAAGGTAAAACTGTCACTATTTACAATTGATATACAAAAAGAAAAAAACAAAATTCATAGACTATTAGAACTAAGAAGAGAATTTAACATCACTCAATGCACATATCAACTTTAAAAAAAGCAAGCTATTTTCTTTGTAACTGCAGCAACCCATCAGAAAATATAATAAAAAGAAGATGACATTTAGAGAAGCGGCCAAACTGTGAAGTAACTGCTGATGGCTGCAGAGGCAGCATAACGGCCAAGAGCATGGTCTCTAAACGATGTGAATCCAGGTTCTGCTCCTTACCTGCTGTGTGTTCTTAGGCGAGTTATTTATCTCTCTGGGCTCAGTTTCCTCATCTGTTAAATGATGATAACAAAAGTACCTACAATATAGAGTTACTACCGTTACTACATGAGCTGGAATAACTGCAGAACAGTCTTTGGAGAAAAATTTTAAAGTTCAGTCAAGAACATAGTGTGATTTAATTAAATAATTCTATACCCTTGGCTGATAGGTTTCTCTACATAGAAAGCTTAAGTCTCTTATGATTAATTCACATGCTCAGTGTAATTCCAATACAAGCTACAGATAAATTTTCTCAGAAACTTAGTAATAAACCTACTCTAAAATACAGATGTAAGAACAAAATCTATGACTATCTAAGTAAAAAAATTTTTCTGGGAGACATGGTTTTGCTGTGGTGGCACAGTCACCACTCACTGCATCCTTGACCTCCTGGGATCAAGCCATCCTCCTACTTCAGCCTCCTGAGTAGCTGGGACAACACCACCATGTCCAGCTAATTTTTATTTTTACATTTTGTAGAGGCAGAATCTAGTTTTGTTGCCTAGGCTGGCCTCAAACTCCTGGGCTCAAGTGATCCACCCACCTTGGCCTCCCATAGTGCTGGGATTACAGGCATGAGCCTCTGTGCCTGGCCTTAAGTTAAAATGCTAAAGGAGTAATGAAAAGGGGGACTAACCCTACCTCATATAGACATAATTTAAAGCCATGGAAATAAAAGTAGTGATATTGGCAACAGATCAGGCGTATGGACCACTGAAACAGAGTAGAGAAATTAGAGACAGATTTGTATATTTGGGTATTAAGTATAAGATAATACTGATGACCCCCAGATCAATGAGGAAAACATGCAGTATTTAGTAGAAGATGCTCAGTGGGCTGGGCACAGTGGCTCACACCTATAATCCCAGCACTTTGGGAGGTCAAGGCAGGAGAATTGCTTGAGGCCAGTTCAAGGCCAGCCTGAGCAAAAAATCCCTACAAAAAAGTAAAAAAAAAAAAAGTGTTTGGCTCAGCACGGTGGCTCACACCTCTAATCCCAGCACTTTAGGAGGCCGAGGTAGGCAGATCACCTGAAGTCTGTAGTTTGAGACCAGCTTGGCCAACACGGTGAAACCCCGTCTCTACTAAAAATACAAAAATTAGCCGGGCGTGGTGGCACATGCCTGTAATCCCAGCTCCTCAGAAGGTTGAGGCAGGAGAATGGCTTGAACTCCGGGAGGTCGAGGTTGCAGTGAGCTGAGATTGTGTTATTACACTCCAGCCTGGGGGATAAGATCAAGACTTTATCTCGGAAAAAAAAAAAAAAGTTCAGTGTATGATGAAAAATAAAACTGGACTCCAATTTAAAACAACAGAGGTGAATCCATTTGGAAGTGAATTAAAGACTTACAGTAGTAGAAGATAATATAGAGGACTATCTTTTACACTTAGAAGTGGGAAGGACTTTTTAAAAACTTCTAAAACTCCAAACCATAAGGCAAAATACTGATTAATTAGATTACATAAAAATTACGATTTCTGTCGTACACATTTCTGCTATGCATGAACCAAATGAACAGACGGCTGACAGATTGGGAGAAGATATTTTTCAGTGTCTAAAACAAATATTTTCAATGTCTAAAAATAAGGAACTCCCGTAAATTAGCAAGAAAAAGACAGAACCACTATAAAAAATGGCGAAAGCTCATGAATAAGCAATTTATAGAGAAGAAACCCCAAAGGCTAAGGAGCGTAACTGGATGCTCAGTTATATTACATCAGAAAATGCAAATGAAAACAAGAGTGAGATATCTATTTACACTTCTTAGACTGACAAGTTTAGAATATTGGATACCGGGCCAGGAGTGGTGGCTCATGCCTGTAATCCCAGCACTTTGCCAAGACAGGCAGATCACAAGGTCAGGAGTTTGAGACTAGCCTGGCCAAGATGGCGAAACCCCATCTCTACTAAAAATATAAAAAATTTAGCCAGGAGTGGTGGCACATGGCTGTAATCCCAGCTACTTGGGAGGCTAAGGCAGGAGAATTGCTTGAACTTGGGATGTGGAGGTTGCAGTGAGCCGAGATTGTGCCTCTGCACCCCAGCTAGGGCAACAGAGCGAGACTCTGTCTCAAAAAAAAAAAAAAAAGAATATTGGATACTGATAAGCGTTGGGAGCATAAGGGACTACAGGATCTATTATATCGCACAATGCCAGTAGACTGATATGGCTGTTTTGAAAGGTGTTCTGGCATTCCTTGGCCGGATTAAGTGTATTCATGCCCATGACCCAGCTGTTATACCCTGGGTGTACATCCCGTGGAGATTCTCACACAGGTCCATAAAGGAACACGTATAAGGATGTTCATTAAGTAATTGTTTGTAGTGATTGGGAGCTGGAGGCAATGTCGCTGCCCATTACTGGGGGAGTGGGTGGGTGGAATGTAGGGATCCACCTCATGGAATATTCTGCTGCAGTTAGAAGTTATAGATTAGATGTACATGCAGTAATATGGATATCTATTAAAAATATAATACTGGGTAAAAACAGAAAAACAGAATAAGATATCTCTATATAATGTATAGTAGACAATTAGAATCTTTGGAGGGCTGGGCACAGTGGCTCACGCCTATAATCTGAGCACTCTGGGAGGCCAAGGCAAGTGGATTGCTTGAGCCCAGGAGTTTGAGAACAGCCTGGGCAACATAGGGAGACTCCTTTTCTACAAAAAATACAAAAAATAGCTGGGTATGGTAGCACATGCCTGTATTCCCAGCTACCAAGGAGGCTGAGGTGGGAGGATCACCTGAGCCCAGGGGGTCAAGGCTGTAGTGAGCCATGATTGTACCACTGCACTATAACCTGGGGAACAGAGTGAGAGCCTGCCTTAATTAAAAAAAAAAAAGAAAAAGAAAAGAAAAAAGAAAGAAAAAGAAAAAAAATGAGGGGGGGGGTCCAGATTTGTTTTGGAATTCAAAATACTTGGAATTTAGAAAAGGAAGAGGTGGCGTCACATGATCAAGCACAATAATGTAGGAATAGTTACATCAAGTGGCAAAATAACCTCAAGTAACCTCATTTCGCTTTGGTCAGATTTTGCTGCTAAATGAATTTAAGGGAAAACTTTTGGTGTCCAGAGCTGTGTAAGTTTAAGAATAGGGAGTAAGTGATTGTGGAACTCTGTTGACTTCAATGAGAATGATATCTTTAAAACAGCATACATTATACAAAGACAAAAACACAAGAATATATGTTAAACACATTAGGAGAGGTCCCACTGGGGAGTGAGGGGAATGAGAACAAGGAATAGGGATAATGAATGTATATAAATACATTTATATATATATATGTATGTATGTATTTGACGGGGACAAATAATGCCATGTATTAAAGAATATGGTCCACTCCATCCTCTTCCTCTGAAGTCCTTTGTCCAAAAGATAGACAAATAGACACCCTTTCTAAGCAGATGACTCAAGGTAGCTGTTTGCAAACTTCAATTGCCAATTGGTACATTCAGATAGCTTTTATGTTAGTTAGCTTTCACATTGAGTTTGAGATATGAGTCAATCAGGCATCTTTCATCACCGAGAGACAAGGGTCTTTTCGAAAACTTGACAGAATATACTAAAGGTCTATTTCTGTGGTTTTCAGTTGGTGATGATCTTGCTCTCCAGGGGACACTTGGCAATGTATGGGGACATTTTGAGTTGTCATAACTGGAGAAAGGGGGTTGTGACTGGCATCCAGTGGGCAGAAGCATGCTGCTAAGTGCTGCTGAGCATCCTACAGCACACAGGATACTTCCGCACCCTCCATCCACCCCCACCCCCAACAAAGACTTTCGTGATTCAAAGTATCAGTGCTGGAAGAGAAACCCTGGCTGATTTGAGTAGGTAGCCCGGTGTGCCTGCCTTCGTCGTTATTTTTCCTGACAAGTAGACAAGGTCAGAGTCAAGCTCCTGAGCAGAAGATTTGGGACTATATCTTTGGTGCCATAATTTAGAGTGGCAGCTCATCCTCAGACGAAGTGAGATCCCAAAGAGGCTTGTGATCAGTTGAAACTAAATTTGCATGTGTAGGTCAGCACTGTAGACGCTAGTTTCCTTCACAAAATAGCAAGGTGTCTGCTATCAGTTTTCCTGCAGTTCTTGTCCATAAATATCATTCAACTTGAGCATAAATCTGCCTGTGCCCACATGGCATCAGACAATCTGGGCTCCAATCCTGAGCTTCAATCCTGAAAGGTGGCCTGTCAGGGTAAGAGGCAGAGCTCTGTGTTCCTTGTTGAACACCAGCCGCCAGTGTTACACGCTGAAGAGGCTGGTTCTGTGGAGTTCTTTCTTCTTTGCTGAAATGTCTGAGCAGCAGGGGAGAGATAGTGAGTGAGCGGAGCCAGAAAGGCTATAGCTCTAGAGAAACTTTGGTCCTACGATCAAAAGACCTAAGTTCTAGTCTCTTTCTGCTACTTGATACCTGTGTAAGCCTGGGCAAGCCACTGCTTTTCCTAATTTTCATATTCTGCAAAAGTGGAGATAGTAATATTTTGTTGTGCTAGTTTTGTCATGCAGATCAATTATACAGTGAACAGTTAAGAATTTTGTCAAGTGGTAGAATGTCATCATTATGAGCTATCATTCTACAGTGAGTGATAGTGAGGTATGGTTATTAATTTTGGATTAAGACACACACACAGGCCAGGCACAGTGGCTTACGCCTGTAATCCCATCACTTTGGGAGGCTGAGGGTTGTGGATCACCTGAGGCCGGGAGTTCGAGACCATTCTGGCCAACGTGGTGAAACTCTGTCTCTACTAAAAATACAAAATTAGCTGGGCATGGTAATGTGTGCCTGTAATCCCAGCTACTTGGGAGGCTGAGGCAGGAGAATCATTTGAACCAGGGAGTCGGAGGTTGCAGTGAGCCGAGATCACTTCACAGCACTCCAGCCTGATAACAGTGTGATACTCTGTTTCAAAAAAAAACCCAAAAAACAAAAACACACACATACAGTTTCTTCCAAAACTTCTTTGTTCTCTTTGAAATATTAAGTGGCAACTTCTCAGTAGTGGTGGAGGAGAGTCAGCAGTTTCTACAGGCAACATCCAAGTGCCATCTATACTATTGTTGAAAGACTTCAAAAATCTTGACAATGGGCTTCAAGAAAAAAAAAGTCCAGAAAGTTGCCATTTATTGCTTATTGATGCTCCAGAATAAAGATTTTATGAATGCTTTTGCAAAGTTTTCTGCATCTTGAGATAGTTTAACAACTTCTCTGAATATGATACACCTGCTGGGCATTGTAGTCTCATGAATAACTAAGATTATCTGATGCCCAGACATTATAAAGAAAAAAAAACAAATTTGACTGTGAAAATCAAACATTTCTGCTAGGATAATTATTATAGACAACCCTTAAAGAGAAATTACAACCCAGAAAAAAATTTACATAAACATGTAACAAACCAAGAGCTAATATCAGTATATAAATGTAAATATCAATAAGAAAAAGGCCAATAATTCAGTTCAAAAATGGGCGAATGATATGAACAGAGTTCAGAGAAAAAGATACGCAAATTACTTATAAACATAAGAAAAATACTCAGCTGCACTGATAATTGAAGAAATGTAAATAAAAGTAATAGATAAAATATTTAACGTGCAGTTTGCAAAGCCAAAAGTTTGATGGTTTCTAAAGTGTGTAAGAGGATGTGGAAATGTGTAACCTAGTGAAATCTATTTGGAGGGCTGGTTGGCAAGAGCTATCAAAATTAAACATGCACATACACTCATTCAGCAATTCTACTTCTAGTAATGTATCCTATAAAACTACTTGCACATATGCATAAAGACTTATTTCCATTAAAAGTATCATTTTTATTAGCAAAAAACTTGAAATGCTTCAAATGTCTTATTAACGAGAAACTGTTTAAATAAAGGATGACTCATCTTTTCAAGGGACTATTATGCAGCTATTAAAAAGATAGGTAGATTTATATATATGACAGCAAAAATCTTCATTACTTGAAAAATCATGTGAAAAATCAAGGTTCAGACTAGTGTGTAATATGCTTCTGTTTGTACAGAGAAAAAAGTGTATTCATGTACATACACGTACAGATACAGGTGTAGTGTAGATACAGATGCCTCTAAAGAAGTAGATTGAGTCTTTGCAGTAGGAGGAAACCTGACCTTTATTGAATATACTCTGTACTTTTTGAATTATTTAACATGTAAATGTATTATAGCTTCATTTATTTTTGTTTGGTTTTTATTTGTATCTTAACTGCTAAGACAGCTGCTGTTGCTACTCTGACAGCTTTTGAACAGAGAATTTCCTCTAGGTAGCAGCATTCTTGCAGGATTTACCATATGAACATAAAACATTGACTCTGTGAGTGGATTAACCCTCTACTCCCAAGTCAGGGGCTTTGTGTCTGACTCCATATATCCATCTATCTTTTTATCCATCCTTTCATCCATCCATCCACCCATTCATTCATCCATCCATCTATCCATCCATCCATCCATCCATCCATCCATCCATCCATCCATCCACCCATTCATCCATCTATCCACCCACCCACCCATTTGTCTTCTCACTCTGTTTTGTAATTATTTGCTGTGCAATTTAAATTTATAATACCATTTTAACTCTATTATATGTACTAATGTAATTTAACTGGCTAGATTTTTTCTGGCCTGTGGCTTTGTAGAGTGGAAAGACTATGGGTTTTGCAGTTCAGGCTAAAATCCAGTTCCCATCCCTTTCCAGCTGTGTGATCTTGGTCATTTCCTTAATGTTTCTAAACCTCTATAAAATAGGGAGAAAGACACCTGGGTGGTGGGGTTGCTGGGAGTAGATATTGGATACTGTATACACAGTGAGACAGAAGATAGAGCACTGTAGCACAAGCATCATTGCCCCAGCAGGCTGTCAGTTTCCTTTCATGGCATTGATCACCAAACGGTGACTAATAGGGCTTTAAGTAATTCCTCAAGGGTCCATCACATGCCCTCTTTGGTGAGTATTAGTAATACTATGATGCTATTTGGGCTCCTGTGGAAGGAAACAGCATATTCCTAATCAAAGTCTTATTTTTTTTCTTTAAGAAATGAAAATTTCTCAACACGAGACTTGAAAGGCAGGCTGCTAGCACTAGTGGCCGAATAGCCATTTTTATTGTTTTATACAGTCATTCATGTTTAGCTTCCAGTGTTTATCTTTTTTTTTCTTTTTCATTTTAGAGACAGGATTTCACTCTGTCACCCAGGCTGGAGTACAGTAGTGTGAGCGTAACTCACAGTAGCCTGAAACTCCTAGACTCAAGCTATCCTCCCACCTTTCACCTCCTGATCTACAGGTGTGTGCCACCATGCCTGGATAATTTTAAAATTTTTTGTAGATAGAGGAACTCACTATGTTGCCTAGGCTGGTCTCACATTCCTGGGCTCAAATGATTTTCCCAACTCAGCCTCCCAACGGTGTTTTTCATTCATTTCACTTGTATGTGCTCTTCCACCAGTGATAATGTTCCTTCTACCTCAAGAGCAAATGCCTTTAGACTTTTTAAAAGCACAAGCCTGCTGGCAACAAATTCCTTCACCTTTGTTTGTCTGAAAATATTTTTACTTTGCCTTAATTTTTGAAATATATTTCTGCTTGTCAGTTCTATTCTTTCCTCCCTTTAAAGATGGCATCACAATGCCTTTGGCTTCCATTGTTTCTGTCAAGAAGTCAGCCCTCAGTCCTGTGGGTGCTTCTTTGATGGTAACTTGTTGGGGACAATTATCTGACTGCCATTAGAATTTTCTTTCTGTCTGTTTTTCCCCTCTAGCAATTTACTTATTACATTCTACGTCTTTTTTTTAATTTTTTTTTTTTTTAATTTATCCTGCTTGAGGTTTGCAGCATTTGTTGAATCTGTAGCTTGATACCTTTAAATCAGCTTTGGAAAATTCTTTGTCATTACCTCTTCAAATATTGCACCTATTGCTCCCAACTCAATTTCACTTTCCTACCCTTCTAGAGCTCTAATTACACCCATGTCAGACCTTTTCAAATATCCTGTTTTTATGGTATTTCCTACATTAAAAAAAAAATTTTTGGGTGCTTCCATAGGGATATTTTCTACCAACCAAACTTCTATGTCACTAGTACACTTCTTCACCTGGGTCTAAACTGTTGTCAAATTTATTTATTGAATTTTAAATTTCAGTTGTCGTATTTTACACGGTTTTATAATTTTCACTTGTTTTTCTAAAAAACACATAGATTTCAATTTTCTTGTGAAATTCTCCATTTTATCATCAGTTTTCTTAAACATGTTAATCACTGTTATTTTATATTCTATATCTGACAATTTTAGTATCTGGATAATCTGTGTGTTTGTTGTTGTTTGTGTGTGTGTGTTTGTTTCTATTGTATATATATATTTTTAATCTCTTGTTCCTGTCTTTGTATGCCTGTAATTTTAAGTTGAATTCTAGACATTCCATACGAAAAATTGTATAGGTGCTCAATGATGTTAGTTTCTGTCAGGCAGTCAGAATAAAGCAGAACACTTTAAACCAATCAGGAAATAAGCTGATTTGAACCTGAGTTGCAATGCTTATGAAGGCTGATTTATGTCTCTGTAGTGTTATTTTTAGGATGTAATTCCATGAGTTCCTGCTAGAAGCAAGAGGTGTTTACCATGGCCCGTCTGCTTTGGTGGGCTCTGAAAGTCAATGTTTATTTACCTAGCACTATGAGACTGTCACCAGCTCTGTCTTGTTTCTCAATCTCTTAGCAGCCACTTTTTGTTTTGCCTCGCTAACTTTTGGCCTGTTCTGGGTCTGCTCACGGTTTCAGTTGCAAAGTTCAGGCCTCAGAGTAATTATGACAACTGATGATATCCTCCTATCAGACATAATATACTGCCCTTGGTACT
Source organism: Aotus nancymaae (assembly GCF_030222135.1). Classification (NCBI taxonomy): domain Eukaryota; kingdom Metazoa; phylum Chordata; class Mammalia; order Primates; family Aotidae; genus Aotus; species Aotus nancymaae. The sequence continues at coordinate 52,618,789 of NW_026988431.1, read as the reverse complement.
AGACGGGCTGTGAGGGACATAGAATAATAATAATAAAAGCCTGTAGGGTAGGCATTGCAATTATCATCCCCATTTTTACATCCCCATTTTACAGAGAAAACTGAGGAACAGAGAATCTAAGTCAGTCACTGAAAGTCATATAGCTAGTAAATAGCAGTGCTGGGATTTGAATCCATGTGGTATGACTCTTGAAGCTATTTTCTTAACAGAAACGTAGACCTTCAAATAGGCTTTTATTGCCGAGAAGGCTAGATGGCACTCTTTCTCTCCCCTGTCCCTCCATGTATAACAAACAATGAGAAATATGAAAAACAAACAAAAGCCCTTTTTTCCATAGCATCTTTCAGGAACTCACAGACGCATTCTTCATCTGTACACCCTGCATGTCTTGCATAGAACTAGGCACATGGAGATTCACCATAAAAACGTTTTGATTTCCACATTAGAGCCTAGGTCAGAAGTTGTATTTTACCACTCGTCCCTGGTGCTTTTCTTGTGTTACTGCAGGAATTAAGCAACACATATGTGAAAATAAAATGTAGGATTGCACCGTACAGACCAGGGAGGTAGTTTGAGGCAAAGTCTAGCCTGTGTTTTATTTGTCAAACTGTGATCCTTACTGCAGCATGAATGAGAGGGTACCTTTTCCTTATTCAGACTCTGGGTAACTCTAAGATAGAATTTTTCCCTAATCCATCTCACTGGACTAGTTTCCCATCTTTTCAGGCAGAAAAAGTTGGCTGAAAAGTTGACAGTCTAAGCCTAACCGTTTATTATCACACATCTCAGTTTAATTGGTGACCTGCATGGGAAATTTATAGGTTCTGATGGCACTGAACTTAGAGTAAAGAGAAGGAAAATAGAACAGGAAAACACTGGGCATGTTTGTATTTCAGAAAGGGCACAAATCTATTGCATCAGCTTTCTGTTCCCAAATACCTCCTTCAGTGTCAGACTGAAGCTTTTTATTTAGTAGATTCCCAGAAAAGAAACTCCAGGTGACAGCAGTAGCTAGGACCTTTTATGATATCCTACAATTTCATTTCCTCTGTTGTTTTTACATCATGAAATGCCCCAGTGTTTAGTGACACAAATTTACCCAATGTCAAAAAACTCCAAAGAGTTTAGAAGAACAGATTCTGTATATTTACCCCCTGGTAGTAATATCCTTTTTGACAATGGACACAGAACAATTTTGAGTAGTTTATTTCCAGAAGCTGAATACTAATGTTCCCACGCCTAGTAAATATGTAGTTCTGTAAAAGGATTAAGCAAATGTGTGCTCATAAAGCAACAGAAAATAATCTATTTTGTATTTAAATAGAGCTAAACCAATTTCATGCCATTGTTTCAGGGCATCCACCTGACAACAGCTTTCCACAAGTGATTTTGTTTATCTTGGGATCATCTCAACCAGAAATTCTGGGAACAATCAAACAAAAAATTGACTGAATTCTACACAAAATTCCAGAAAACTTTTGAATTAATTGGAATGGCTTTTCTCAGTTAAACTGCTCAAGGACATTTTTAAAAGGCTTATCACATAGATCTCTTTTGGAGGGGCTGAGGACCAGACTGTGGCAGATTGATACCTGTGAGATCTGCTTATGATGATGAGTTATGAAGCTATTTATGTGGACTTCATCTTTTTCTGTTAAAAAACCTTATTTTCCAGGTTGGAGCCATTTCTCCTTAAATAAATTGGTTTCTCTTGGAATAATAAGGAAATATATGCGATTGTCAAAATAACATATAGAAGGCAGAAAACATCTTCCCGAAGATTCTTTTTATCTCCAGTGGTAACCAAATAGGCTATTATTTTTAGAATACTGAGTTCTCTTGTGTGGATACAATAGTTGAGTGACTTCAGCCATTAAACCATTTTATTAAACAGGGAAACTTGGTACTTTTTCCAACTGCGTTTAGGGGATTTTGCACCCAAATATTACTCTGGCCAGGAGTGATTTGGGGAAGAATGATATTACTGGTTACTGGTAACAGTTGCTAACATTTATTGACTGTATATGTTATTTGCCACAGACTGTACTAGACAATTATACATTATTGCTTTATTAAATTCTCATAGGAACCCTGTGAGCTGTGTATTATTACTACCCCTGTGTTATAGACAAGGAAACTGGACATTAGCAAGGTTATTAGCAAAGCTGGGATATAAACCCAGCATATTTTTGCTACCCTCTTAAAATATAATGTGGCTTGTCTTTTTATTCTTTTAACAAGGTCTTTTCCAGAGTATACACTTTGAGAGGGATGCTTGAGGGTAGGAGAGTATAAATTAATACAACCTTTTTGAAAAGCAATTTTGAAGTTCTTATCAAAATTCTGTAAAATTAGCATACATTTTCATCAACTAATTCCACTTCTAGGTCTCCAGTTTAAGGTATTAATCAGAGATTTAGACAATGGTTATTTACAAGCATGTTCACTGCACATTATGTACAAGACTTTACAATAGAGGAAAGAAAACATACTGTTTCCCTTTTCCTCTCACACTCAACACAGAACACTTCTGTGGCCATATTTATGATTCTTCCCACTCCCCTCCCAAAACCAAGCAATTCTCCAGCAGACGCCAACTGGGTATGCTGTAATTCAATTCTGAGGCTATCTACCTGGAGACAGTGTTAGATGCTACAGATCTAGGGCTGAGCCCAATAAGATTGCCCCCACTCCAAGTGCCAAACACAAGTCCAAGCCACCCCTACTTCAAACTGACTGGCTACAAATTGAGGTTCCCATAACCCCCTCCTTAAGTTCCATAATTTGCTAGACCAGCTCACAGAACCCAGGGAAACACACACACACACACACACACACACACATACATATATATATATATATATTTTTTTTTTTTTTGAGACGGAGTCTCGCTCTGTTGCGCAGGCTGGAGTACAGTGGCTGGGATTACAGGCATGTGCCACCACACCTGGCTAATTTTTTATTTTTAGTAGAGATGAGGTTTCACCATGTTGGCCAGGCTGGTCTCGAACCCCTGACCTCAGGTGATCCACCCACCTTGGCCTCCCAAAGTGCTGGGATTATAGGTATAAGCCATCGCCCCCGACCAGAAATGCTTAATTATATTTACTGGTTTATTATAAAGGATATGACAAAGGATACAGATGTGTTCATCATGTTTCCAGGTGGAGGGATGGATAGGGTAAGTTTTAGTGGGGCATGGAGCTTCCATGCCCTCTCTAGTCATGCACCCTCCCAGCACCTCCATGTGTACAGCTCATTAAATCTTATTGTCCAAGAGTTTTTAGAGAACTTGATCTCCAGTAACCCCTTCTTTCCTAGAGGTTGTTGTGTGGGGCTGAAAGGTCCAATTTTCGGAAAAGCAGGGTAGGTACAGGGAAGCCTTGATTATAATGCTAAGGACTTTCATTTGTTTGATAACAAGTTGCCCTCTGCTTTTGGAAGCTACTGTGAGAAGGGAGAATCTGAGGGCAAGGATCAGAGAGCAGACTTTAACCCATTTATGCTGGAGGTTGCAATTTTTTTGTGTGTGAAAATCAGACCTTGGCAATGACTTTGAGCAGTAGGATATAAATAACTCCCACAGGTTTAGCATTCTAATAATGGAACACTAGGCATAAGTAAAACATTGGCTAGACAGACAGGATCAAAGAGAGAGGCTTTGATCAGGAGGTATCTTTAGGCCCAGCATTGGACTGGATATTTACAGGTGTGTGAGTGGGGAGGAAATGCACAGACACAAAGGAAACTCTGAGGCTTTCAGCCTGAGTGATGGGAGAATGATGATGCCATTTATTGGTTTAGGGAAGAAAAGGAGGAAAAGAGTCATGCATAGACCCTACTCATTGTCTACCCAACAGTCATGTCACTATTCTTAACAGAGCCCAGATTTTGTCAAATGGTTAACCCACCCTGAGCCCCTGAGGAGTGTCCTAATTGGTGTAAGCCAGTCAATTCAAGGCATCCCCCTGCTGACTGTTCTTGGTTCAGGGATAGACAAGGCACTGAAATTGGCCCTTTCATATTGAGTGCGTATTTTGTGGCTGGGGATGCATACAACATATGTTGGGAAGTACACGGAAGAGTAGGGTAACTGAATACTCAGACCGAAAAGGGAAGCCATAGTGAATTGGAGAGAATCAGAGAGATCTTGGAAAGAGAAAGGCTCAGAAAATCCACCCCGTAGAGTTGTTTATGAACCCCAGGGCTCCCCCTTGACCTGCACTTGTGTACCTCTGACCCTAGATAGAATACCAGACACTATGAGAAGTGAACTATGAGACTGGGTGGCACACATGAGACAGATCCAATTAGGCTTGCAAAGGCTTTGTAAACTGAATCGTCATTAAAACTGTAACCCACAGAAGCTGGTTGGGCTTTTGATCTGAACCCAGCTGGGTTAGTTGCCTGCTAAAACAAAAATATCAAAATTCTCCATAGGATTTAAACAAGACTCTGAGTCTCATAATGTAACATTCAGAATGTCAAGAATACAATCCAAAATTGCTCAGTATACAAAGAACCAGGGAAAATGTCAACTTCCATGAGAAAAGATAGGCAACAGATGCCAACACTGAGATGACACAGTTTTGAAATTCTAGCCTTTAAATATTATAGAAATGCACCACAAAATAAGCACAGTCTTGAAATGAACGGAAAGATAAAAAGTCTCAGCAAATAATAGAAAACATAAAAAGAAGCAGATGGAAAATTTAAAACTAAAAAATATAATAACCAAAATAAAAACTTTTTCAGATTGACTGAATAGCAGAATGAAGATAACAAAAGAATCAGTACATTTGAAAAAAGATCAATAGAAATTATCCAATCTGAACAACAGAAAAAAAGACTTGGCAGAGGTGGGAAGGGCAGAAGCACTTTTTCTCCTGTGGAACATCAAAAATTCTAAATTTATATTATCAGAGTCCCAGAAAAAGAGTAGAAGGGGTAAACTTCAGAAAAAATATTTGAAGAATAATGAATGAAAACTTCCTGAATTTTGAAAATGAGCAACAGAGATACAGGATAAGAACAAGGCAAAAAATACATGTCATAGAAAACAAATAAGGATTAAAAAGTTTTCAAGACATCTGAATGCCCAATAGTGTCTCTTTCCTCATTGTGTGATCTTGGAGAATTTTACTTATCTTTCCTCATCTGTAAAATGGGTAGAATAAGTCTAAAAATAAGGATGTCATGAAGATTGAATGAGATAATCTAAATTAAGCGCTTAGCACAATTCCTGACTCCCAGTAAGTGCTGAATAATGGCACTTATTTTTAAATGGGAAGGAAGGAGATCAGCAAAGGTGTCGGGAATGATGAGGACTCTAAAGAGAACTCAGGGCTTTGCAGGGTGAAGATGATCCTCTGAGACTGTTTTGGTTGCATGTTTCAGAGTAGGAGCCAGACTATCTTGAATTGAAAAGTAATTAAGAGCAGTGGAAAGGGAGGAGGTTGACATAAACTTTTTGACAAAGTTTGATGGTAAGACTTGCCTGAGAATGCAAATCTGATAGAATATACCTTTCTTTTTTAAGATGGAGAATTTGATTCTGTTAATAAGCTAAAGGGGAGGAGGGGTAGAGAGGAAGAGGTTAACAGTTCAGGAGAGAAATGCATGGCTGATATCCCACGGTCCTGCAGCAGATAGGAGAGACGCTAAATCCCACGGGTGTTTTGTTGTTGTTGTTGTTGTTGTTGTTGTGTGTGTGTATTTGCAGAAGTTCTCACTGATGCAATGGTTTAAGCAGAAATTAAAACTCTACAAAATTAGCCGGATGTGGTGGCGCATGCCCGTAATCCCAGCTACTCCGAAGGCTGAGGTAGGAGAACTACTTGAACCGGGAGGAGGAGATTGCAGTGAGATGAGACTGTACCATTACACTCTAGCCTGGGCAACAAAAGTGAAACTTTGTCTCAAAAAACAAAGTCTAATTATTATCAGAGAATATTTAAGATTATCATTATTTGCTGATAATATGCTTGCTGCTCTCAAACAGTAATTCCCAACCTTTCCACATTATAGAATGTGAAAAAAAATGATAATATCTGTAAGATATACTGGAGTGAACCATAGGGGATTCAGAAGCAATTTTCTTTGTATAATTACGGTAATAAAAATAAAATGTAAAGTATGAGGGAATACATTAAATATCAAATTTATATAAAACATCCAAGTAAAATATTCTCACATTGGTTACCTAGAAACTTTGGCTTATTTCTGTGGACAAAACTTTCATATCAGATCATATGCCTGAAAAAGCTATAAATATTTATTGATGTCAATTTTTCAATCATCATCTCTTGGTAGTCAACATGAATGAGAAACTTTGCTCATATTAGTTGCGGACAAAATATTTTATTTTTTATCTATCAAATTTACAATAGTTGCCAAGAGAATGTAACAGCTCTTTTATTCTTCTAGAAAAATGTGTTGTTGAAATCTGTTATGATAATGCAAATAGATTTTTTTCCTTTTTTTCAGAAGCAAATAGATTTTTTTAAAAACATATATTTTTTTCCCCTTTAGATTCTCTTTTTAACTTTTAGGTTCAGGGGTACAAGTGCAGGTTTGTTATATAAGTAAACTTGTGTGATGGGGGTTTGTTGTACAGATTATTTTCACCCAGGTATTAAGCCTAGTACCCATTAGTTATTTTTCGTGACCCTCTCCCTCTGCCCACCCTCTACCCTCCAATAGGCCCCATTGTGTATCGTTCTTCCCATGTGTCCATGTGTAAACAGAAATTTTATTACACCGTGAATTTCGAAGTAGTGAGGAAGCACTCATGTGAAGGAAGGGCATGTGTTATTGGAGCAGTCATCTTGCAAGTAGTTTGAATGTCACTAAAAAAATCTATCAGCCACAAAATAAATGACAGTATGTGCTTAGTGTCAGGACAATGATTCCAAGCTGCCAACAGGTGAAGCATCTGCCCCGATCCCACAGTCTATTGCACCTTGGGCTGTGATCCAAGTATGGTGGGCACCTGGAACCCAGAGTCCTCCAGCACCTTGTAGACCCAAGTTCACATGGCACAGAGACGCGCTCTGCTGCCAGCCAGAAGTTGCTGCCCAGGCTGTAGAGTGCTTCTTTGGCTGTGTGTAGGTCCGGTCAGGAAGCTGGGAGTGCTGCAAATTGGTGTGGGGAACTATGCTCAATTGCTAATGGTGACAACACATAGTCAGAAATACTCTGCTTAGGGCTCCCCTCAGGGGATTGAATGAGCCTGGGAGGTTGAGGCTGCAGTGAGCCATGATCAGGCCACTGCACACCAACTTGGGCAAGAGAGCCAGACCCTCCAAGGATTTCATGATTGCAGGTGACCAGCTACAAGTGGTGGCCCCAGACTTTCCTTGCCTACTGGGACAGTCAGTATCTCACAGAGGACCAGGATCCCCATGCTTGCCACACCTGAGGGCTGCATGCACACTCATAGGAAAGCTCTGGTCTAGAAAACCCAAGGGGATTGTACGAGAAAGTATAAAGTATTAGCATTAATAAAAGAGTGAAAAGAATGACTTAATAGGCTGGGTGTGGTGGCTCATGCCTGTAATCCCAGCACTTTGGGAGGCTGAAGCAGGTGGATCACGAGGTCAGGAGTTCAAGACCAGCCTGGCCAAAATGGTGAAACACATTCTCTATTAAAAATAAAAAAATTAGCCAGGCATTGTGGCCCATGCCTGCAATCCCAGCTACTCAGGAGGCTAAGGCAGGAGAATCACTTGAACCCAGGAGGTGGAAGTTGTGGTGAGCTGAGATGGCACCACTGCACTCCAGGCTGTGAGGCAGAGCAAGACTCTGTCTCAAAAAAAAAAAAAAAAAAAAAAAAAAAGAATGACTTACTATATGAAAGATACACACATATAAAGAGAAACACATGAGGCTAGGCACGGTGGTTCACGCTTGTAATCCCAGCACTTTGGGAGGTCGAGGAGGGAGGATCATGAGGTCAAGAGATCAAGACCATTCAGGCCAACATGGTGAAACCCTGTCTCTACTAAAAATACAAAAACTAGCTGAGCGTGGTGGTGTGCACCTATAATCCCAGCTACTGGGGAGGCTGAGGCAGGAGAATCACTTGAACCTAGGAGGCAGAGGTTGCAGTGAGCCGAGATCATGCCACTGCACTCTAGCCTGGCAACAGGGCAAGACTCTATCAAACCAAACAACAACAAAAAATTTAAAAAAAGAAAAAAGAAAAATTACCAGATTTTCTAGATACTAACTATAACCAGAGAGGAAACATAATGGAAAAATATTTCATTCCCAATATAGCATGTTTCTTGTTAGGTTATTCCTAGTTAGTTATAGTTATGTCCATAGAGATGAAATACCTAGGAATAACTTAAGAAATATGAGAGATTTGTATGAAGATATAATAAGATTTTACTACAAGATATAAAAAAGACTTCAATAAATAGAGCCATTATGTTCTTGGATGGGAGAACTGAATATTATAAGGTTGTCAATTTCTACCAAATTAATTTATAGTTTAATATGGCTCCAATCAAAATCACAATAGGGTTATTTTTGGAATATTACAAAAATCATTCCAAAGTGCATCTGGAGGACAAATAGGCAATAGTAACTCATCCATTTTGAGGGTAAATAAAGGGTGGTGGAGAGGGTTTAGCTTTCCAAGAAAGTAAAAGGCAACAGAAGATAACATAACGTTATCAGTTTATCTCTCCAGCTAGAATAATTTAGCAGGACAGAATAGATAGGTCAGAAAGAGGCCATACGATATATATGATGATGATAATGATGATGATGATAAAGACATCACAAAGCAGGAAGGAAGGGAAGGATTCTTCAATGAATGGTGCTAGATATTGGTTGGGGGTGGGCACGGGGTTGAGGAAGAAATGGAGAGAAATGCTTTTCCTGAGTGTGTGTTTCTATGTACTCCAGCTACAGCTGCACTTCTGGGTTCTCTCCCAGTCTTCATTTTCTCTCTTGGGTCAGGAAGAAGGAAATATCTGATTGATGAGTTTAGAAGAAACAGATTGTGTGGCTCAGGCCCCTCCTCTCTTTCAGGATCTGTCTGCTTGCGGAGAAGCTTCAAGCTGGTCTGCCTTAGCTCAGTGGCTCTTAAAGAGGCAGTTTCTGCTCCTGCCCTTAGGGAACTCAGTAGGTGTCGAGCATGGCCTGGGATTGTGTGAATGAGGCAGCTTAATCCAGGGTAAGGTATGGTTGCAGACTATTTTGGCTGCTTATCTAAAATTACATTTTCTAATCAGCTTTAATTAGGAATAGAGAAAACAACATCTGAGGTGGGAGGATCACCTGAGGTCAGGAGTTTGAGATCAGCCTGGCCAACATGATGAAATCCCATCTCTACTAAACATACAAAAAAAATTAGCCCTGTGTGGTGGCAGGCTCCTGTAATCCCAGCTACTTGGGAGGCTGAGGCAGGAGAATCTCTTGAACCCAGGAGGTGGAGGTTGCAGTGAGCTGAGACAATGCCATTGCACTCCAGCCTGGACAACAAGAATGAAACTCCATCTCAAAAAAAAAAAAAGAAAAAAGAAAAAGAAAAGAAAACATTTACCCACATTATATGTATATCTCTTAATTGGTTTCTAACTCATGAAGGGGAAGGACTGTTATTTGTTGGTCATGTTAGAACTCCAAAACTGGAATAATTGGCTGGAGAAAAATGTATGTTCTAACACATGTAATATTGAAGGTATACAAATTTTTTTTTTTTTTTTTTTGAGACGGAATCTTGTTCTGTCTCCAGGCTGGAGTGCAGTGGCGCAATCTTGACTCACTGCAACCTCCACCTCCTGGGTTCAACAGATTCTTCCGCCTCAGCCTCCCAAGTAGCTGGGACCACAGGTGTGTGCCACCATGCCCAGCTAATTTTTGTATTTTTAGTAGAGACGGGGTTTCACCATGTTGGCCAGGATGGTCTCGATCTCTTGAACTTGTGATCCACCCGCCTTGGCCACAAATGTTTAACTATTAAAAATGTTAATGTTATAAATGTTTAATAAAAATAAAAAGATATATGATCAAATTTTTGGATCAAGGAAGACTGTCTAAGATTAAAAGCAAAGAGACATAGCTCTAACAAGATTTTCATAGAGTGTGTTGCTCAGGCACAGTGGCTCATGCCTGTAATCCCAACACTTAAGGAGGCTGGGGTGGAGGATTCTTGGGTCCAGGAGTTTGAGGCCATCCTGGACAATATAATAAGACCTCATCTCTTCAAAAATTAACCTGGCATGGTAGTGTGTGCCTGTAGTCCCAGCTACTTGGGAGGCTGAAGTGGGAAGCTCAGTGGGCTCTGGAGGTCCCGGCAGCAGTGAGAAGTGATTGCTCCACTGCATTCCAGCCTGGATGGCAGAGCAAAATTCTATCTCAAAAAAATAAGTAAAATAAAATCGTGTGTATATAGAGTAATAAAAATGGAAAAACAGAACAAAAGGCAGTTATTAAACTGGAAAATTATTGTTCGTAAATATTATACATAATTACTACATGAAATTTATTAAGAACATAGACAAAATAATCAGGAAAATGAACATTTCAGTAGATGGTTAGAAAAATATTAAGAAGGAATTCACAAAAAGAAAAATACAAATAGCTAATGAATGTGTTTAAAAAGTCATATACATAAAAGATCAAAGAGATGCAGTTAAAATGAAATACCATTCTTTGTCTATCCAGTTAGAAAAAAATTATAGAATGAGAATTCCTAGGCCTGGTGAAGGTATAATGAAATGGTCACTGTGAGGCGTAGGAACAAATCAGTGTGACTTTTCTGAAAAGAAATTTGGCAACAATCACTGTGAGTCTTAAAATGTTTATACCTTTTAACTCCAGTAAATCTGGGAATCTACCCTAAGGAATTTGCAGAAATGCAAAATAACGGCTATGTCCCAAGATTTTTGTAAAAACAAAATAAGTGGAAAAATATATGTCCAACATTAGTGAAGGTTTACATGATCACATAATGGAATATTAGGCAGCCATTAAAATTAAGTTTACAAAGAGCTTTTGGAAATCACCTAAGAATATTAAAAATATAAACGTGTATAACCTCTCTGTTTAAAAAGAATAATAATTTAAGGCAGCTCATGAGTAGACTTGAAATTTAGCAAGATTGCCTAAATTAGAAGTAGATGAGAAAAAGAGAAGACGACAAGAGCAGGAACCTATTGCAGAAATGAAAACAGTTGCTGGAGTCTGAACAGTGGCTATGAGTGAGTTGAAGATCTCACTCTGCAAATCCAACAAGGAAAGGTGTTTTAGAACATCACAGCATGGAGTTTGCTGGGGACGTAACAAGATAAAGACAAGGTTTGTCAGGCATGACTGAGGCATGTGTGGGGTTTAGCAATACAGTTTTACAGTGGATCCTCTTGGCAGATGGCTATGATTTTCTACAGTAACTCTCACCAGCCTGAAAATGGCCTGAAAATAGCAGAAGCCACAGTATCAGAGGCTGAGAAAATGATGATTGATAAATTCAAGTTCAGAAGTTGAAACAATAAAGTGGGAGGAAGCTTGGGTGGTGAAGGCATCTGGGGTGCTTGTTTGAGCAATCATTTATTCATTCAACAAAAAGCTATTGAACACATACTGTATACCAGGCATTGTCTTAGTCATTCTGGGGATACATTGGTGAACATAACAAAGATCTCTAAACTTTGTTTACAGATAAAGTGGGATGAGGAATATATAATAAACAGAATATATCATGAATACAATGAAACTGAGTGCTTGGGAACAAAGTAAACTAAGGAGTAGGGGATAGGGAATTGGGAGTATAGAGTGTGTGTGTGTGTGTGTGTGTGTGTGTGTATGTGATTGAGAGAGAGCGAGAGAGAGAGAGACTGGGCAGTGAAGACCTACAGGAGGCGAGAGAGTGAGTCATGAAGATATCTGGGGGGAGAATGTCAAGGAGTGAGATCATCTGGACCACTAGGATCTAGAATAGGCAGTGAAGAAAGAAAGGTAAGGCAAGGACCTGTCTCAGATGGAGAAAACAGAGATGAGAGAGGTACAATTCACTAGGGAAAGAGAGAGTAGTCCAGAGGTCATCAGCCAGACCAGGGAATTCCTGAGCCTGGAGTCATAGAGCTTTACAGCTCTCATCTGAAATCGACCGCCTTTGCTCACAGGACTGTTGTTAAATGTTCCAGTGACACAGTCTGCAGTGTACTCCCTTTCCCAGCTCTGAGTTCAGAACAAGTGCTAGGCGGGCAGAGTGAAAATTAAAATTTCGTAGGAGAGAACTTTTTGGTAAAAAAAGTATGAAAAGAATTGAGTGACTTGCACATTCAAATATGTCTTTAGAGGTTTAAAAACAAAGGTAGAGGTCAGGAGTGGTGGCTCAAGCCTGTAATCCCAACAGGGAGGCTGAAGTAGGTGAATCACTTGAGGTCAGTAGTTGGAGACTAGCCTGGCCAACATGGAAAAACCCCATCTCTACTATAAATTAGCCAGGCGAGGTGGTGGGCTCCTGTAATCCCAGCTACTCAGGAGGCTGAGGAAGGAGAATCACTTGAACCTGGGAGGCAGAGGTTGCAGTGAGCCAAGATCCCCCCACTGCACTCCAGCCTGGGTGACAGAGGAGACTCTGTCTCAAATAAATAAATAAATAAATAAAAAGATAGAATTCTGAGGCATATAATTGTATCAATAAGATGATCACAACATTGTGAGATAACACCACCTAAAATCATATTCATAGAAAAAAAGGATAGAAGAAAACACCAAAATATCTACTGTAGTTGGGTATCGTTGGGTAGTGGGATTACACAAGCTGTTTTCTATGTTTATTTCTACTTGTTTTACTTTTAATAACGGCCGAAGAATTTTTACTTAAAAGTAGGCTGTGTCGGTTTAAGTATAGTCTCCCTGGACAAGAAGAAAATGCAACAGGAAGAGTACAAACAGATAACTAACATAAGAAATAAAAATAGTAAAGACATGGAAATATATTCAGCATCATTAATAACCAAATAAATGAAAATTGAAAATTGAAAATTCAAACATTGGTAATTTTAAAGAAGACTTATAATGTGGAACTAAAAAAAAATGGGGGCAAAATAATCAATGAAATCATTTGATAAAGTTTACTAGAACTAAAGAAAATTGAGAGTCTACTAAGTTGCCATCAACATAGATGAAAGTAGCCTCATATCAAGGCATATTTTCACAAAATTTCACAACACAGGGGACATAGATAAAATCCTAGGGAGAAAATAAAACAACTTATGTAAAAAAGGATCATGGAACAGGATGGTTCAGGATTGTCCAACAGCAAAACTGGAAAATTAAAGAAAATGAAGGAATGTCTTCAAAATATAGAGCAGAATAATTTCCAACCTTTAGTTTTCTATCTGCCAAGTTATTAATCAAATGGGGATAGTCATTTTCGAAATATAGTGAATTTACCTCTGATTCATTCTTTCTCAGGAAGGCTATTGGTGGGTGTGTCCACAAAACTGGGGAGTAAACCAAGAAAGAGAAGAGCTAAAAGAAAAGGCAGGAAAAAGGAATATCTAGAGTGGCATTAAAGAAAGACCCTAGGCCAGGTGCAGTGGCTCACATCTGTAATCCCACTACTTTGGGAGGCTGAAGTGAGAGACAGGATGGCTTGAACCCAGGAGTTCAAAAGCAGCCTGGGTAACATAGTCCCATCTCTACAAAAAATAAAAAAATTAGCAGGAGTAGTTTAATAAAAAGTTAGTGGTGCACATGTAGCCTTACCTACTCAGGAGGCTGAGGTGGGAGGATCACTTGAGCCCAGGATGTCGAGGCTGCAGTGAACTGTGATTGTGCCACTGCACTCCAGCCTGGGCAACAGAGTGAGATCCTGCCTCAAAAAAAAAAAAAAAAAAAAAAAGAAGAAGAAGAAGAAGAAAAAGAAAAAAAAGAAAGACCTAAAAATGGCAGCCAGTTCAGATCAGAGGTCAGAAGTCTCCAACACAAAATTCTTCAGGGCTATGATTTTATAAATACCTGATGCTTCTAAACACCTTGAGAGGAATTAAGATGATCCACAGAGACCCTGTGATTGACACAATGGAAAGTATATTTAGAAAGAAAATTAGTAATTATTAACTCTAAAAAACTCCACAAAGTTGTACAGGAAAGGGACTATAAATCCTAGTATAGCTTTTGACTCATTTCTGAATAATGTCTAAGTTGCCATCAGAATGTAAATACTGAATATCTCTAGTCGAATTGCGATATAAGTCTGTTGGGAAGACAGGGTGCTGAGAAGGGCTATGTGTGGGTTGGAGAGAAGAAAGTGAAATCGTTCTCTCTTATGGAAGGCAATTTAAAAAGAATACCTAAGCCAGTTACCCCTTCTTTCTGGGCATTCTCATGTTGGGATGGGGAGTTATGAGAAAGGCAAACAGCCTGAGGATGATGGTGACACACTGAAGACAGCAGAATGGAAAGCAGAGACTGGGTCCTTGATAATCTGTGACTGAATTAGCTAATCTCGGAATTGGTCGACCTCCAATCATTTGTGTAAGGTCCTCAGTGAAGATACTCTGAGCATCTATGGCTTCCACATTCAAGGCTTTGCACAACTATCTCCACAAACTGGCACAACTTCTTAGACAAGGCATATAAAACTCCAGAGGCCAAGAAAAAGGACAATGTTAATCATAAGATATATTATTATTAAGCACTGACACGCCATGTCCTTCAGGCTACCTGAAGATTGATAGCCCTTTCCGACTGTGAGTTTTACTGCCTCTGGCCTTAAATCTTTGCATCCACAGAATTATTGAAAGAAAAAATGACTTTATTGAAAATAGCCACACTAATATTTGTATAGAATTTTATACTTTTAAAAAATAATTTTGACACATGACAAGTAACTATTCTAAACAAATACATTATTATGTGTTACCTACTTCAAAAATGATAAATTAAGGAAATGAATAAGGCCACATATACATTTCTACAAGAACTCTTTTTTTTTTTTTTTTGAGACAGAGTCTCGCTCTGTCGCCGAGGCTGAAGTGCAGTGGTGTGATCTCGGCTCACTGCAACCTCCACCTCCCAGGTTGGAGCGATTCTCCTGCCTCAGCCTCCTGAGTAGCTGGGATTATAGGCATACGCCACCACGCCTGGCTAATTTTTGTACTTTTAGTAGAGATGGGGTTTTACCATATTGGTCAGGTTGGTCTCAAACTCCTGACCTCATTATCCGCCCGCCTCGACCTTCCAAAGTGCTGGGATTACAGGTGTGAGCTACCACACCCGGTCTGGCCCAAGAACTTTTAAATATAGTTGACCATTGAACAACATGAGTTTGAACTGTAAGGGTCCACCTGTTTGAAAATTTTAAAAATGAATATATTTGAAAACTTTTTGGAGATTTGCAACAATTTAAAAAAACTTGCAGATAAACTGTGTGGCCTAGAAGTATTTTTAAAATTAAGAAAAAGGTATGTCATAAATGCATAAAATATATATAGACACTAGTCTGTCGTTTACTACCATAAAAAATTCAGAAATCTATTATAAAAAGTTAAAATGGGACTATGACTCAACACAGTGAGACTCTGTCTCTACAAGACATAAAAAATTAGCCAGGCATAGTCCCAGCTACTCAGGAGGCTGAGGTGGGAGGATGGCTTGAGCCCAAGACTTCCAGTCTGCATTGAGCCGTGATCCCCACTGCACTCCAGCCTGGGCGACAGAGCAAGACCCTGTCTCAAAAGAAAAAAAAAAAAATCACCCACACAAACACAGACTTTATATGGTGCTAAAGGTAAACAAATGTAAACTGCAATATTAAATCATAACTGCATAAATTAACTGCAACAATACTGTAATACTGTATTACTGTAATAATTTTGTAGCCTCCTATCATTGCTGTTGCAGTGAGCTCGAGTGTTGCAAGTAGCTGTTTAAAATGCCATTGTGACATAATCACCTCCCAGTGCACAGTTCATTCCTCCAGTAAATTGTGGATTTCAGTAGAAAGTGATCTCTCCCAGTTCTCCTGTATTTTTCGTGTTTAGTGCAGTAACGTAAACCTGGAATAACACCATGAAACTCATATGATGTGCCACTAGTGATGCTGGAAGTGCTCCCAAGAAGTGGAGAAAATACATGACCTGCAAAGAAAAGTTGAATTGCTTGAAATGAACCACACATTGAGGTCTGCAGCCGTGGTTGCCTGCCATTTCAGACAGATGATTCACCTTAAATACAGACAATGTAAACCTACCGTGTCAATAAATAGAGTGTAGGGTTGTAAATGTATTTTTTCTTCCATACGATTTTAATTTTCTTTTTTCTTTTCTACTCTTTTTTTTTTTTTTTGAGACAAGGTCTTAGTCTATAGTCCAGGCTGAAGTGCAGTGGTGGGGTCATGGCTCACTGCAGCCTCGACCTCCCCAGGCTCATGTGATTTTCCTACCTCAGCCTCCTGAGTAGCTGGGACTGCACGTGTGTGTAATCATGCTTGCGGATTTTTCCATTTTTTATAGAGACAGTGTTTCCCCATGGTTAGTCTTGAACTCCTGGGTTCAAGAGATTCACTCACCTCAGCCTCCCAAAGTACTGGGATTACAGGTGTGAGCCACTGCACTTTGCCTCCATATGATTTTCTTAATAACATTTTCTTTCCTTCTTTCTTTCTTTCTCTTTCTTTCTTTCTTTTCTTCTTTCTTCTCTTTCTTTCTTCCTTTTTCTTTTTTTTCTTCTTTCTTTCTTTCTTTCTTTCGAGATGGGTCTTGCTCTGTTGCTCAGGCTGAAGCGCAGTGGTGTGAACAAGCTAATTGTAGCCTTGAACTTCGATCCTCTCACTTCAGCCTCCAGAGTAGCTAAGACTATACTACAGGCACATACCACTACACCTGGTTAACTTAATTTTTTCTTTTTTTTTTTTGTAGAGACAGAGTCTTGCTATGTTGCTCAGGCTGGTCTTAACTCCTGGCCTCAATACAATCCTTCCTGGGATTCTAGACGTGAGCACCACACTTGGCCAATGTTTTCTTTTCTCTAGCTTATGTGAAGAATATATAATCCATATAGCATACAAAATATATGTTAATTGATTGTTTTATGTTTTCTGTAACCAGTCAACAGTAGGCTATTAGTAGCTAAGTTTTGGGGGAGTTATATGCAAAAGTTATGTGCAGATTTTCAACTGAAAGAAAGATCCATGTATGCATTATTCAAGGGTCAATTGTGCTGTATACAGAATCAGAAAAAAAAATTTTGTCTGTAACCTCACAGGACAAGATAATGAAAATAGGTAGAATTTTAAAAAACTATGAAACTCACCTTTATAATAAACATTATGATCACAAATGTTGAAACTAATCTTATTAATGTGTTTGTTGGATGGGTAGGAATTCAAAGAAGCTTCAATCTCTAACCCTTTATCCTTAGCTGAAAAGGAATTCATCTGTAACTTAATACACAACAGTGGCAATAGCTTATAACTAGTAAGTTTTCTGGATATGTTAAACACCATATTCAGTATTTCATGTGCAGTTTTATCATCTAATTTTCACATTTATCTTAGGAAGGGGTTATTATTATTGTCCCCATTAGGCTTGAGAAAAGTGTAATTCATGGAGGTAAGATTTATGCTTAATTCCAGAGCCTGGGTTCTTAACCTGTGTGTTATATGCTCTTTCATTAACTATGAAGAAATCTGAAATCAAATAGAATAATAGTACCTCATCCACTTTCTAATAGATTTCTATATCAACTATTTCAGCGTAGGCTAATATGGGCCAGATGCTCTCTGATTGCAGGTGCATACATTCTAGAAGCTCCACACCTCATATTCCCACAGCTCCAGTCTCTCTTCATGCACAGATATACTTGACCCTGGACTGGATGAACTTTATCAAGGCTGCTTTCATATTTGCTTGGGATTTTAGTATTCTGTCTGAAGGTCTTTCACTTGTTCACCATGTGGTATGTGATGTCTGGTTTTGAATGCATGTGCCCAGAGACCACGGAGTGTGTCTGTCTCTCATGCTTGTTACAGAGTTGCCACAGTCACAAGCTTTTCCAATTATTCATGCAATCTATGAGTAAAAAAAAAAAAAAAAAATGAGTGGGAAGGAGGGCCTCAGTAAGGGGAAGACAGTGTTCATACCCCCCTCAGATATGGAGCCTGGGAGCTGTCTGAACCAAGTACCCAGGGAAGCATTGGCCCTCCCTGCACCAAACAGAGACACAGAGTCTGAATTCTTCTGATATGGGCATTGCCGACCTGCCACCCTCCAAAGATATTTCATTTGCTTGCCATGGAATCAGGATAGAATGCCTTGTAAATAATGTCCCAGCATGCTCCTGATGAACCCCAAAATGAGATTCGAAAGTGTTAAACAGGATTGGATTGTCAATAAATGATATGTAAGAACACTGACATAAAAAGCTTTTTTATCTGCCTCAGTTATTTAATCTCTGCCAGTTCAGATGTGCATCTTCCCTGCCCTGCTGATAATACATACTGACATCTGAAGTGAAGCGAACTGTTTCCATATCCTTTGGAATAGAAATGGAGGTGTCAAGGGAGCACAAAAAATAGAAATGACGGAGTGCTGTTCATCATAGTAGTGCTAATTGAAAACGCACAATGATGCCATCAGGGCCATGGGTTTATACAGTGGGTCTTCTGGATGATAGAATGTTAGTCCACACTTTCATCAAACAGAGGAGGGAATATAACGCAGAGAGAAGAGACAGCTTGCTAAGATCAAAGTGATGATTTATGTCAGGGTCCGGAACAAAACCCAGGCCTTCTGGGAGTTCTTCCCCCTGCTCTGCAAGGCCTTCCCTAGCAAAATACTCTGTTGTCTGTTAATTCATCTGTGAGACACATTCTCACATGGTGCCAACAAGCACATGGCTTGGCTGACAGGACACGCCCATCTTGTGAAAGACTGGTCTGATCTTTCTCTCAGGCACCCAAACTCCTGGGATCATACTTGCTCAGCCATGTTCTATTATTTCTGTAGGGTGTATCATGGGTGAGTTTATTTTTTTCCCTTTTCCTGTTTTTTAATTAAAAAAAATTGTTGTGAGTACATAGTAGCTACGTAATGGGGTACATGAGATGTTCTAATACAGGCATGCAATGTGAAATATTGCTCCTTTTTCAAAAAGTTAGAATTTACACTGTTTCTCCTATAATTAGTCTGTATTTTTTTGTGTGCTTTAAAATAAAATATTTTAAAATGGATTTCAAGGTCCAAGATAGGATCATCAGAATAGGTGATTGGATCGGAGCAGAATGTTGAAGCTGGGGGAGGGGGATGTAAACATTTGAAGACCAGGTTGTCAGCTGATTTGGCCATGTAGGTGTTGAAGTGATGATGGTGTGAGATGGATCAGAGTCAGAGAGAAAGCTGGGAGTCAGGTGCCAATGTCCTCTTCAATGAAGGGGCAGGGGCATGGGGGATAGAAATCAAGAAGGACAGTGGGTGCCTTAGCAAGGTAGCACCGACTTCAATGGAAATAGGAGAGTTATACTCTTGAAGCAGCATTGAGGCACTGAAAGGGCAGGAGAGATGTGGGTGAGAGTCAGAGCTCCACCAAGAAAAGAGGATTTAGTAAATGTTTTCTTTGGAAGTTGAAGGTATAGAGAAGATGAGTTTCTCATTTTCTATTCTTTTTATTATAAAATATAACACACATAGAAAGAAGTATGTTAAGACCTAAATGTACAGTATAACGAATAATTATAAAGCATATAGCCATGTAACTGCTGCACTGTTAAAGAAACCGTTCATTGTTGGCACCCCAGAAGCACTCTGTGGTGTTCTCTCTTTACTACATCCCCTTCCCTCTGGAATTAACCACCATTCCTGACTTTTAGGGCAATTACATCCTTCCTTTACATTTATTGAGGGTTTTTAAAAATTCCACTTTTCCTGTCTACTCATCTGGAAGTTATACATTACTTTTGATATGACAACCTGTATTCTTAATATATTAAAGCCTAGTGTTACCCTCCTCAAGAGTAATACAAAAAATTAAGCTATCTTAATTCTATTTGCTGTTTTCCTGGTATATATGCTATTATTGTCATATATTTTAATTCTATATATTTTAAAGGCACAAAGACACTATTATCATTGTGGTTTTATACTGTCTGTTCATTTAGCTTTATACACATACTTCCTACTTTCTTTGCTCTTTTTTCCTTCTTACAGCTCAGATCTCTTTTTGTAATCATTCTGTGATGGGTGTCTTTCAGCATTTCCTTTCATACGGGTGTGATGGTGACAACATTGCTGTTTTGTTTATTTGAAATGTCTTTATTTCACTCTCTTGTGGGATATATTCGCTGTGTATAAGATTCTAGGTGGCAGTAATCTTCTTTTAGCACAATGGAAATACCATTCCATTGTCTTCACGTTTCCATTTTTGCTGTTGGGAAATTATATGCCAGTTTAACAGATACTCTTTTGAAGTTAATCTGTTTTTTTTTACACCTCTGGATGGTTTTTGAGGTTTTATCTTTGCCTCCAGTTTTCTGTAATCTCACTGCATTAGTCTGTTCTCATGCTGCTAATACAGACAAACCTGAGGTTGGGTAACTTATAAAGGAAAGAGGTTTAATTGACTCACAGTTCCACAGTTCCTGGGGAGGCCTCACAATCATGGCAGAAGGTGAAGTAGGAACAAAGTTGTGTCTTACATGGTGGCAGACAAGAGAATCTGTGCAGGGGAGCTCCCCTTTATAAAAGTATCAGATCTCATGAAACTTATTCACTACCATGAGAACAGCATGGGAAAGATCCACCCCCATGATTCAATTACTTCCCACTTGGAATTATGGGAGCTACAATTCAAGATGAGATTTGGGTGGGGACACAGCCAACTCGTATCACTCACTATGATGTATCTGACATTTTAGCTATATTGCTTAAGAGTTGTAGCGATTGATTCTTAAATCTGTGGATTGATAGTTTTCACGAATTCTAGAATATGCTCAGACATTATCTCTTCAACTATAATCTCTGTCCCATTATATCTAGCTTATTCTGATACCAATTATGTGTATGGTAAATTTTTTGGTCTATCCTCTATGTTTCTTCTCTTCTGTGATTCCCATTTCTATGTCTTTCTTTGCTACACTGTGGATACTTTTTCTGACTTATATTCTAGTTCACCAATTTTCTCTTTGGCTATGCCTGGACAGTCGAAGAGAAAGCTGGATACCATCTGGAGGCTGAATGAACCTATATTTATTCACTAAATTTTTCTTTGTGGATTGCATTTTTCTTTCACAGTTCTATTTGGTTCTTTTTAAAATGTGCTATTTTGCTTTTTATGGTTTTCTTGTTCCTGCAGATATTTTCAAGCTTGTCTTTGTAACTTAAACATCATAATTGTCAGTCTTTGTCTGACAATTTCAATATCTGAAGTCTTGCATGTGATTTTTATTTATTCTGGTGCTTGTTGCTCTCAAGTTGTTAACTATGATTGTGTACTTACAATTATATTCGGAAGAAAATTATTGTTTGCAATTGAAGGCTTAGGATGACTAACCAGAGAGAATTTTCTGTGCTTGGGATCTTTGTCCTCCAATAGTCAAAGGCCACATTATATCAAATTTAAGAATTGAAGTTCCCAGAATGAGCCAGATAAGCCTTATTCTGAGGCTGTAGTCCTTTGAGTTCTAGCTTACTATGGACATGTTTGTGTGTCTCCTGTTAGATCTTTCATCTTGTGCAGGTCTTGGAATTGATAAATGTTCCTTTTTCCCCACAAGGATGTAAACACCAGAGTTTAAACTTTTCAGAATAAGGCAAATGCCCTCAGTAGCTTTTCTGGTTATTTAACTCACTGGGTTCTCATTTTCTCTTCAGTTTTGGAGTTCCTTGCTGTCTTCTCAGCTTTTGGATGTTTTTAAGAAGTCTTAACTGTAAATTTAGCTTTTTTAAAAAGTCATTTCTAGCGGGATGTTGTTCCAAGTAACCTATGATCTTATCAGAAATAAAAGGATTGGACATTTTCTTACATAAAGTGAGAACTCCAAAGGGAATTGTAAGTTTTCTTAGGAAACAAGGGTCATAGTAAAAGGAGGTGGAGAGAGAAGCTTCAAGGAATATAGAATTAACAATATATGAGATACTAGAAACCCAGAGAGGCTTACCATTTGAATATGGAATATGAGGAATTACGGGTTAATTGGTCTCTTAAGATCCCATTCATATCAGTCCCATAACTGGCCAGACTTGGAGACTGGGGCTATGAGCACTAGATTTGCTGGGACTGCAATAGGGCGTTGTTCTAGTAATCCTGGAGATTCCTCTCCCTGGTAGTTTGGGAAGGGAATTCTTTAGTTCTAAGAATGCTCACCTTGTGAAAAAAAATAACCAGCAGCACTAGGTGGCTTGGAAGCCTCTGTGCCCTCACTATAATTTTGAATAACATCTGCAGTAGGAATTATGAACATTACTCATGTTAAAGGACCAACTCTTCATTTTATAATTTTTTAAAGATTATAGAAGTTTGTGGACATCGCAGTGTTTTGTGGTACATCCTTTGTGGTCTCTGCAATGTATAGAATGCTGAAATCCAAATCAGAAGGCAATCCCAATTATAACAGTGTTTCTATGGGAAAACAGATCATTCTTCTTAATGTTATAATTACGGATATATTAACATATGTACAGAAAAAATTCTCTAAGAAAACACATCAAATTTTGACAGGAAATTTGTTTTCTAAAATTTATCAATAAGTATATATCATTTGTATAATCGAAAAATAATAGAGGTTATTTTGGAACAGAAACAAGGTGCTGTCTGCTCCACAAGCTGAATCAGAACAATCCACAAATCTTCTGTAATGTGGAATTAGAATGCAATGACACTATAATTCAGAATCAGAACGTACCAAAGAGTAAGTATTAGGAATATGGAAGAAGGTATCTTACGTTCTCTGGTTTAGGGAGTAAAGTCAAAAGCTCCTTGAGGATAGGTTCCAGGGTTGTCTTGTTATTCCCAGTGCTTAACCCTGAGCTGGGCACAGAGTAGGGAAGAATGACAACAAGATTAAGTCACCTTCAAAGGACTGGGGAATGTTTTTAAACATATGCTGCAGAGTCTGAAGGCAGTAAGCATGTGTTTATTAAATGCATGCTACTGCAGGCACTAGGCTTACTGTAGTGACTCAGAGATGCAGAGGACCTAGTTTTTATACCTGAAGAGGTACAGACTAAAGGAGACAGAGGGGAAGCTGGCAATCAGGTGTCAGTAGGACATGTTGTGGAAGAGCTGAGGAGGAAGGAAATCAGCGTGATGATGGCATTTTATGATGTGATTTCATTGTTCACTGATTCGGGTGACAAATGCTGGCCCTATTGTTAAAACAGCAGTCTAATGAGATAGGGTTTTATTTTTATTTACTTATTTATTTTGACAGAGTCTCACTCTATCACCCAGGCTGGAGTGCAGTGGCGAGATCTCGGCTCACTGCAACCTCCGCCTCCCAGGTTCAAGCAATTTTCATGCCTCAGCCTCCTGAGTAGCTGGGATTACAGGCACGTGCCACCACGCCTGGCTAATTTTGTGTGTGTGTTTTTAGTAGAGACGGGGTTTCACCATGTTGGCCAGGCTGGTCTCGAACTCCTGACCTCAGGTGATCCGCCCACCTTGGCCTCCCAAAGTGCTGGGACTACAGGTGTGAACCACTGCACCCGGCCAAGATAGGGTTTTGAAGGACCCATCTAGGTTTGGCTTGGCCTCAGATAAAGTTCTCTTATTGCCCGTCCTTCATTGCCTGACATTCCCTTTATAGCCTACCCCTTTAGAGAATAGTAGTATTTGCTCCAGAGTTGTTAAAATATGCCCATGTCTTGCTGAAATGATCTAACAGTAACTCACATCCTCCAGACACCCCAGGATGATGGAAGTCATCCTGACTCCTCCATCTCGCTTACCTCACACCTCTGGTCACTCTTCATGTCCTACAGATTCTTCTTCCTCAGTGTCTCTCACATCTGGCCCTTCTTCTAACTCTCATGGTCACCATTTTAGTTCAGGTAACTGCCCCTGGAATTATCTTCTTGGCTTCAGGCTCTCCTCACTGTGATCCATTCCACTGCTTGAATGATAATCTGCTGACAATAGTATTTGAAAATCTTCTGTGGTTTGCCCAAGCTTTTAATTTAGCTTTCAGGGCCGTTTGTGAGTCGATTCCAGCTGGCTTTTCTAATTGTGTGTGGCGGTGATTTCATTAGGAGACAGATGAGGCAGCTGTAAGAAAAAGACTCCAAGTATGGTGGTAGCGTAAACGCAATAGGTGTTTATTTCTTTCAAAAGCAAAAATCTGAAAGATGGTCCAGGGCTAACATGTGGTTTAATAGTGACAGGGGCCGTGGTAACCTGCCTTCAAGATGGCCCCCAATAATTCCTGCCTCCTTCTGTTCATACATTTGTATAGCCCCCTCAAGATGTACAAAGGTAAATACAGACAACTATTTTTATTTATATTGTGTGATGATTTATTTTATGTGTCAAATTGGGCTAAGAGATGCCTAGATAGCTGGTGAAACATTTCTCGGTGAGTTTGTGAGGCTGTTTCTGGGAGAGATTAGCACTGAATCAGCAGATTGAGTGAGGAAGATTGCCCTCATCCATGTGGGCAGGCATCATCCAGTCCACTGAGCGTCCACTGGAATACAGCAAAAGCGAGGAGCAAGGGTGGATCCTCTCTCACTTCTCGAGCTGATATATTCATCTTTTTCTGCCTTCAGACTCAGGGACTTACACTAGCACCCCCTGCCCTCCTACGCCTACTCCAGTTCATGGTCTTTGGACTCAGACTGAATTACACCACTAGCTTGCCTGCTTCTCCAGGTTACAGATGATATATTGTAGGACTTCTGGTGAAATGAATGAAATCAAACATTTTCCATCGATTCAAATGGTTACTCACAGGGTTAAGCAGTGCCCTCACGCCCAGAGGTTATACTCAGTCACATTTATCCTTCAAAATTATTTTCAGTTAAATATATTAACAAATGATGAGTAACATCAAGAGGGGTGTGTGCCCCCCATTTCCTCCTCCATCTTTTTAATTAATCAACCCTTCCCCTTTTCTGTTGGCTCAGAGATAGAAAGATTTGCATAATATCCTGGTACCGGGCTGATAACGTCTTCTTTGTTAGTTAACTCTTAAAGGAGGAGTCATGTAAAAGCCTGTAAATGACCATATGAATTATACATAAAGGACACAACTCAAGCCATGCATATAAAATGGGTATTAAGAACACAACCTTGACTCTCTCACTCTTTTACAAATAGACTCCCACAGGGCTTGCTAGCCTAATGTGTACCCTCTCCTAAGCACAGAATGGAGTTTGCTTTGTTGGTTTGAACTAATTTACAAAATTAAGACTACTAAGAAAATAAAATTTTATAAATGCAGTTGGTATCTGGTTAACAATCATAATATCTTTAAAATTTTTTGTGTATCAGGTTGGTGCAAATGAAAAACCACAATTAAGTTTGCACCAACCTAATACCTTGCAGAACATTGTATCACATTCTACACACACAGTGACTGATGAAAGCTAACTTCTTCTTTTCTTGTGCAGACAAGAAGAACCAGTTTTAGACTGGTGAGTGACTCGCTGAGGAGTCCAGAGGGAACCAGAGGAGATCCATAGTTGCATTAATCAGAGGACGCCAAATAAATGGAACCAACAGGAGATGGGATGGGGAGCCTATGGTGGACCTCCTGGCCCAAGAACAAGGAGTCCCAATGTCTGAGGGCAGGAGAAGATGGGTATCCTAGTTCACCCAGAAGAAAATTCACCCTTCCTCTGCCTTGTGTTCTATTCAGGCCCTCAGTGGATTGGATCATATCAACCCACATTGGTGAGGGTGGATCTTCTTTACTCAGTTTACAGATTCAAATGCTAATCTCCTCCAGACACACTCTCAGAGACACACCCAGGAATAATATTTTACTAGCCATTTGGGCATTCCTTAGCCTAGTCAAGTTGTTGCATAACATTAACTATTGCAATACTTAAATCCTGTCTCCTGTTCTCCAACCATACTTCTTGTGGCGCCTTTGAGGTCAAAATTGCATCTCCAAGGCCTTTTGGGTTGTGGCCTTGCCTAACCTAACTAATTTTGTGCCACACTGCCCCTGGCCCATCACTTTCCAGCCTTTAGCTTCTTTCTACTTCTTGGGCACAGTAAGCTGATGTCTACCTTAGGCCCTTTGCATTTACTTCT
Organism: Aotus nancymaae; assembly: GCF_030222135.1. Classification (NCBI taxonomy): domain Eukaryota; kingdom Metazoa; phylum Chordata; class Mammalia; order Primates; family Aotidae; genus Aotus; species Aotus nancymaae. The sequence goes on along the minus strand of NW_026988431.1, from coordinate 52,592,572 downwards.
TTTGCCTGGAATGATCTCACCATCCTATCTTGACATTTCCAACTCCTTCTTGTCACTTATGTTTCTTACTAAATGTCATTTTCCCAGAAAATCCATCCCTGATCACCCAATCTGAATTAGTAGTTCTAATACATAACTTGGTTTTATTTTTGTCTGATCTTTTCCTGATACATGCTTGTTATTTGGTCTTTTTTATCGTCTGTCTTTCCCCTACCACACTGTAAGCTCTGCAGGCAGGAACTTGTGTGTCGTATTCTCCATCGTGCCACCAGTGCCCAGAACATTGACTGGCACTGGCTGACACTCAGCGTTTGTTGAATGAACAAATACCTTTGTTTTAGTTTGAATCAGTCATATTGGAAAAATACATTGGTTTATTTCCATTTAAATTGATAGTCATTTTATAAAAACAAGTCTTTTCCAGTTAAGGCCAATTTATAGCTTAATAAAAATTATTAAGTGAACCAATCTAAGCTTCAGCAATTAGTGTGCCATACCCCTTACATAAACAATTCAGATTCCTGACTCAAATATCCAAAATGTCATTTGAGTTACAATTGTTGGTTATGGGACTGTCTTCCTTTTTCTGAGATCCTAGACCCAACTCAAGCCCCGTGTCTTCTGTAAAGCATTCTTTGACTACCCCAAACTCCTCTCCTCTTCTTCCTCTTCCCTTTTATAGCATTTAGTATACCAGTTGCTCATAGGGCCTTGGGTAGAGGTGACTTTTAGATAGTCTTGCTCTATGGGGATGTATTTGCAGGTGGGTTGTTAACACTTGGAAGGCAGGGTGAGAATCTATGTATGTCCTTTATTTCTCCTGGGCTTCTGGCTTGGACCCCTTCACACAGTGTTTGTCTTTTGGATATTCTTTAAATATTCAACTTCAGTGAGTTACTCCTCCAGTTTTGTTTGTTTTAAAATAATCATCTGCTCTTGGCAGAAGTGGGACCCCAGAATGGGCTGGTTGTAACCTTGGCCATGGTCAGTGGCAGTGGGCAGGGCAGAGTTAAAAACTGGGACTCTTTCCAGGATGCCAGAAGCATGAAGGACACTTCACCTTTTCTTTGCAGTTGAGATCATCCAGTGAAGTCATTCTTAGCCAGAAACTGGTTGTAAAAAGGCAAGAACTAGATTCCTTTACTTCCCCATAATAACTTTCTACCAAAGAGGGAGCTCCTGCCAGCTGCGATAATGCCTAATTTTAGCTGATGCTGCTGGACAGACTCATGATGGTCTCCTCTCCATGGCCAGAACCCAACTCAGCACCTCCTTACCACATAAATAATGACGCATTAGCAAGAGACTCCCGGCATCGTCTTCCCCTGAAAAGGGCTTTGGACCTTAGGAGGAATTGTGTCCTAAGCATAAAGATATGGTAAAAGTCCTACTTTTCTCAACAGCAGACAAGTCTTCTCCTTCCCACGGAGAAACCTGTTACTATTGAGTGATTCTTTTAACAAGATACTTGGCATGAGGGTGGGGGCATTTGAGTTACAATCTTGAGTCCTAAGACTGACTTCTAAGGGGAGTGGATTCATGGTCCTAAGACTGATGTCTAAGGGGAGTGAAATGTGTGAGGAAAATCCCTGCCCCCAAATCTTTATTACTCGTAAGAAGTTTCTACCCTACAGATGAATTCCTTTTCATCTTGAAAGTCTTTCTGTCTTTTAGCACTTTTGTTCAAATGCAACTCTCCCAGACAGGGGTAAACTGTAAGGCATTCATCAGGTGATGAATTATGGGTATAGACCCTGTCTTTTTCCTGGATTTCTATGATAATATAACTGTCCCATATTGGCAGAACTTACTATGTTTTTTTTTCTCATGTCTGTGACCCCACCAGGCAGACAGGTATCCCAGAGAGCAGATAATATATCTTATCCATCTTTTCACTCCCAGGTCCTGGCAGAGCCCCTGGCACATAAGAGGTCCTTGATCATATTTCTGAATGAATGACTGACATTACTAGATGCTTCCAAATCTAGAAGTCAGCTGAGCTGAGAACAGAACACAGATGCTGGGACAGGAATATTTGTGGAGAGAAGGTCTCTATTGTGAATGGTATAACGAGGCCCAGACTTCCGAATCTTCTACTCTTGGCCACAGGAAACACAGATGAAGATAAGGAGAGCTGCTTCAGCAGGGAGGAAGTGAAAGTTCCCTGGAACTGCTATCTAAGTCTCTTGTTTTTGTTTTTTAAATAACATGTATTTTCTCTTTCCTACTGACAAGCCAAGGCTCTTCCTTCTATGACTGTGATGACTAAGAGAAGTAGTTTCATCTCATTGCTAATCAACAAAATTCTCTTCTTGCCAAAGCATTTGGATTGGGAAATCTAAAGATAACCCCAGGAACGGCTCCTTCAATAAATTGGGGGAATCGATACAGCCTTCAGGGTTGCCTGTGCCTGAGATAACGGCAACTAGATTTTCTCAGGTCGCATCTCCTCCTGCAAGAAGCAAGCAGTGCTTCCTTGCCGACCACATGCTGAGGGCCAGGGCTGTGTCTGACTGTGTGGCTGTGGGGTGTTCCCATAGTGCACACTGTGATAGAACTGGAGGCATCAACCCTGGGGCAGCCCTCAACCAGGGTAGCCCCCATGGCTTTCCAAGCCTGGAGCGAAGCAGGACTGTAGCTGGTGGGATTCTAGGGGCTTGGCTGGAATGCCAGCCTCCTAAAGCAGAAGGCATCAGCTCAGCAGAAGGCTTTTTGAGAGTTGCTCGAATGCCATCAAGATGCATATTTGACACTGAGGGGTGTGTGTGTTCCTCTGGCACTTCCTTTCTTGAAGCTGTTGCGGCTTCTGTTTAGGTTTAGAAACAACAGGAACAACAATAACCTTTGTTAAGCGTTTACTATGTGCTAAGCAGAGTTCTAAGCAGACTTCACCAAGTGCTTACAATAGCCCTACGAGAAAGAAAGGCACAGTTTAAGGGCCACGCCTTAGCCGTTCTCTTCTCATTGGAGAGTGATGTTTTATAAAAAGGTCTCAGCTTTTAAGTTTTCCATCTCAGAGGGTCTCCATGCTCCTGGCCCTGTCGTCTGATTTGCCTCCCTTTTCATGGCTCCCGCCCTTCATTTCCATTGCAGGTCCGGCTGTTGATGTGACCTTGTCTGTCTGAGTGCCCTGGGCTCTGGACTTACAGCACACAAACCAGCCCCGCCTCATCCTAGCACCCAGCTGGTCTCTGAAACCCCTGCCTGGGGCCAGATGGGTGGTTTCACAGGCTGCCAGGGTCTGGGATTAGAGAATATCATTGGGTGGAAACACCAGGTCCTCTTGCTAAAGCAGATACTTAGCAATGGGCAGGTCTCCCAGTGCTAAGTATTAATGTGTGTAAGAAGCACATTAATATTCCATTTTCATCATCTGGGATTCTTTCCATTTTCTGAGTCGTTCGAGAGTAAAATGGAGCCATAGATAATAGAGTAATTTCTTTTTTGAAGAGTCATTGTTATCACCCAAAGTTCATAGTTTATATTAGGGTTCACTCTTGGTGTTGAACATTCTGTGGGTATAATGTATCTTCACACGCATCTATCATTACACTACTACACAGAGTGGTTTCACTGCTCTAAAACTCCTCTGTACTCTACCTCCTTCTCCCGTAACCCCTAGCAACCACTGATCTTTATACTGTATCCATAGTTTTGCCATTTCCAGAATGTCAGAATTGGAACCATTAAGTATGTAACCTCTTTTAAAATTCAACCTCCTACTTTACATCTGTCAATAATCTTCTCTGCCAGGTCCTTCTCAAATATGATGTTTGGATCCTGAGGTATCTTAAGTAATCACATCGTGAGCAGAGCCTACAGGCTTCCCCCAGAGTGAATGAACCAAGAGAGAGCCAGGAAGAGGCCACAATGCCACTCATGACCTAATCATTTCCACCATCTCTTATTTGTTAGAAGTGAGTCACCAAGTCCAGTCTATGCTTCACATTCAAAGGGGGGGGGCATTGAAGAATTTGTGGACATATTTTAAGACCTCTGAACTTATGTCGTATGTGCTTGTGCAGTCTGGACTCCTGGGAAAGTGGAGATTGAGAGAGAATGACAGATAGATTGAGAGACAGAAAGAGAGAGAGGTGATTATCTTAGTCTGTTTTCTGTCGTTTATAACTTTCTTGGTGGTGGGGATTCTGCAGAGTCCCAAGGCAGTGCAGGGTATCACATGGCAAGGGGGCTGAGCATGCTCATTTGTGAAAGTGCTTACTCAGGTCTCTCTTCCTCTTTTGTAAAGACACCCGTTTCCCTCCCATGACAACCCATTAATCTATTAACCCATTAATTAATCAATAAATGGATGTAATCATTCGTGGGGGCAGAGCCCTCATGATTCAGTCACCTCTTAAAAGCCCTACCTCTCAGAACTGCCATAATACATTGGGGATTAAGTTTCAACATGAGTTTTGGAGGGGACATTCAAACCATTGCAGTGATGTAGTGGACAGAATAACCTATTTAGCAGCAGAAGACCTGGCTTGGTCACTGCTCACCAGCTGACAAATTGCAAGTGCTCTGAATCTTAGTTTTCTTGGTCAAAATTCTATAATCAATCATGCCTTCCTATAAGCTGCAAAGAGCCTTATAGAGGGCTAAAGGTTATGTTTGTGAGGCCTATTTGCACATCACAAAATACTATGAAAACTCAAAGTACTTTTATTTTACTTAAGTGGGCTGTACATGTGGCTGAGGGAAATATTCATAGCAAAATTTTTCCACACACAAATGTCCCCTCTTCTCCTATGCAGTCACCCACCCCTTTCTCATCATAGAGTACAGGTCTCAGAGCTCCTGCCCAGGTTAATTTCAGGATGAAATGCCAGAGAGAAATTCACAGGATCAGGCCTTCTTGTTACATATTCTTTGCCAAGCTCATTCTGAAGGCCTGGGTGGAATATTCTATGCAAGCTGTAACCCCTTTTCTTGTGGAAACAAGTTGGAAACATCTCTAAGTTCAGATAGATTTGAATTCAGAGAGAAGATTCTGCTTTTTGTGTGTGTGTGTAACTGATCATTTCATATGTAGCCATATCTCCCTATTGTTAAGCTTTATTTGATTTTCTGTTATATTCACTTACATAGTAACACATTTTCAGCTCAAACATCAAAATGATATAGGCCAGATTTGTGATGTGGGGATGCTATAATTTCCCTTCCTTTAAACTCACTACCATTGATTATTGCATTTCAGTTTACTTCTTTAAAGAATTTTTATGACTAAGTCATCAAGCACAGGAAAATGTCTTATGATAAGAAGTTTAAATGGTGTGTTTGCTCCAAGGGATGCTGTGATTTCCACCCCCTGCCATCCAAATATTTTTCATGTTGGGAAGGTTCTTGGAAGTAGAAAGAGAATAGACATTCCAATTTCAGGGAGTAATCAGAGAAATCAGTTCATTAGTGTAGCCATCTAAGCAGGCATCATCTGAAATACTCTAGATACACTTATGGAAGAAATGCATCTTGGAATGCATTTCTTGGAATGCTCACCGGAAATGGATTCTTGCAAAGTTCACCATAACCTTTATTTCTCAACCAGGTTTTCTGTGTGGCTTTCTGTGGTATAGTGTCTAAACAAGACACAATTTTTATCTTGTTGGATTCTTGATCTGCCGAGTGTTTTCATTTTTCTGGAGTATGGTGGGCCATAGTAGTTTGAACTCAGATTGTTTTCAGGGCAAATCTACCCTTGGAACACAGTTAGGAGATTTCTGTTGTCTCAAAGTATCCAAAAACTCTTACAGTTAAATCAGTTTAAGTCCTCTAGAAGATATTTAATAACAGATGATGAATAATTTCTTAAAGTGTTGGGGGAAGTAAAGAAAGTGAGGGATTATCATGGCTCCCAATTGGAAACATTCATTTTCTACCAAATCTCCTTTCTTTTCTATGGCAGAGATTGCCAATTGTTCCAATATCAGAGCTGTTTTCTTAGATTCTGGAATCTAGGGAAACATGCCCCTAGTTTCTAGCTGGATACATGATCACCCAACATCACTTGCAGCTGGATGCGCCATGTGACTAAGTTCTGAACAGTGGAATATAAGCAAATAGAGTCTGTGCCTTTCAGAATGTTTTCTAGAAAACAGGGGTGCCTGCTCTTCTCTTCTATCAACCTTCCTAATGACTGGAATGCAGATATGATGACTAGAGTTGGAGCAGCCATCTTGGACCAGGAGATTATGTTGGGAAGGGAAACCACACATGGCAGAGCCTTGAGCTAAAAGGTGTCTGAGTGAACACCATGGAGAATGATGCCCGCCCTGGCCCATTCGTCAACCCTGTATATCCAACTGAAAGATGGTCCAGCTAGCATCTTTACCCTACCATGTTCCCTCTTAGAGTTTCACTCAGAAGAGCAATGTCACCTGGTAGTTAAGAACGCTTGCTTTCAAAGTCAGATGATTTTAGGTTGAAATCCTGGCTTCACCACATACCAGCTATGTTACCTTGGGCAAACTGTTTAACTTTTCTGTTATGATTTTGTTGCCACATTAAGAATTCCCCCTGTATTGTATATTCATAAATTTGGAGGTCAGAAATTTAGACAAGGCATAGCAGGACAATTTGTCACTGTACCAAAATGTCTGGGACCTTAGGTGGAAATTTCGAAGGTTGAGTAGCAACTCAACAGCTGGGAACTGAGATCATCTAAAGGCTCATTCACTCACATGTCTGGGACCTCAGCTGAGACTTTTGGCCAGAGAACCTGAACATGACTTTTTGAAGCTTGGACTTCTGCATGTTGATTGTAATCCACCAGTAGGTGTTTGTAGAGAGAGATCTCTGGAGAGATAACAGTGAAAACTGTTACCGCCTTTGCTAACCTAGCTCCAGAAGTCATATATCACTTCTGCCACATCCTATTCTCCGAGACAGTCACATGAGCTCACCCAATTTCTAGGAGATGGGAGATAGACTTCAATTCTTGATAGGAAAGCAACAAGTTTCTTGAAAAGCATGTATGTCTGGAAATTATTTTTAGCCAATTTTGGAAAATAGAGTCTGTCTTACTCCTTAAAGCTTCTAGTTACTCATTTCCAAATAAAGATAATCATATCTGCTCCACAGGCAAGGATGACATTAGAGATAGTTATGTCTATCTGGTACATAGACACAGGTACAGGATGGTCACTGATCAATCACAACAGTCACTGGCATTAACATTTTAGTCCTGGATCATGAAACAATCCTGGAAGTGGAAAGGTAATGGTAGAATATGTATGCATGAGTGGGAGGGGGCTGCTACTCAGTGGTGTCAGGGCAGTGAGTATATACCAACCAGTAAAGAAATACTTCTGCAGTTTAACAGTCTACTGTTGTGTACCAGCTGAGTGTCAGCTTTGCTGCTAGGATCATTTTAAAGATTAAATAAGATATTGCATATGAGGCACTTAACTCATAGTAAATACAGAATAAATGGCAGGTATTATAGCTGTTTTTGGTAATTTTCCATTCTAACATGCAGCATAGAAATTAAAATCTTAAAAACATAAGGCCCTAATGTTTTCTCTTTCTTTTAACATAAGGACAGACTCCACTTCCCAAGAGCTAATACATCATGCAGCATCAAAGGTCTTTAACGGAACAAGTAGATGACATTTTAATGGATAGATTATTCTTAAGAAATAAGGAGTCTGGTTTTTATCCCTCCTTTTGGAAACCATGAGTCAATGGCAGTATTGCTTTGTGTAAGTCTCTTTCAGCAGTTATACAATGCTTAAAAATTTCCTAGAAGTTTGATACAAGTTCTCAGTTAATTAATGTGATAACAGAATAGAAACAAAAGAGTATTACCCAACTGAAATTTCAGAAGGGATTTCTGTGGCTTCATACAGAAGTGTGCATTGCACCATGGAATCCCATATTCTAAAATTAAAATAGGCCAGGAGGTACAGAGTCCAGGTCTATAGTTCCTCATAGAATAGTAACATTTTCTAATAATGAAATTATGCTTGGAGGGCCTGACTCACCAACACATTTCCTGGACATAAGTGAGCTTCCCAGAGTTAGACTGGCAGATATCTGAACTATCTGGAAAAAGGCTGATTTGTGCTGAAGGATTTTCCACAGTGCTGAGGGGTCCTATTTTTTGACACACCACGTCAGCTGGGAAAGGTCAGACTGAGTTCACTAATAAAGGTGACAGGAATGAAAGCTAACTTCAACTTTGCCCAGCTTCCCAATGATGGGGCTCAGAAGGTGGTACCTCAAAGACTGGTGCTTGGACACACTGAGGGGCCTTAGAAGCTGCCTCAGAACCAAGGTCCCGCTAGCCTTGTCTTGTTCTTTCACCTGAAGTGCAGGGAGGGGCTCTCTCTGGAATTCTCTTATCTGAGTGAGGAAAACTTCTTGCAAAAGAACTGGCTGGGCGCGGTGGTTCATGCCTGTAATCCCAGCACTTTGGGAGGCCGAGGTGGGCAGATCATCCAAGGTCAGGAGTTCCAGACCAGCCTGGCTAACATGGTAAAACCCCGTCTCTATTAAAAATACAAAAATCAGCTGGGAATGGTGTCAGATGCCTGTAATCCCAGCTACTTGGGAGGCTGAGGCAGGAGAATTGCTTGAATCCAGGAGGTAGAGGTTGCAGTGAACTGAGATCGCGTTGCTGCACTCCAGCCTGGGTGGCAGAGTGAGATTGTGTCTCAAAAGAAAAAAAAAAAAAGAAGAAGCGCAATTGTCTTAAACCCCTTCCCCAATAATCTCATCAAATAACCAGGAAAGATTAGCCGCCAGAGAAGAGAAGAAACAGAATTGTCACCATGCCCAGACAGACTTTTCTTTTATTCTTCTAAGGTCAGCTCTGAGAAATAACTTGGGGGTCTTTTCCTACATAGTAAAATAACCTTTGTTTCTGCGCAGTTTTCCCCCTCACCTTCCCAAAGAAAATTATTTACTAACCATTGACCGAGCATTGGGTCTATTCACTGCCCCATTTTCCTCTCTTCTATGAAGAGGGAATTTAAGCCTCAACTATCCGGCCCTCTTTGAGTTCATATTTTGTATGACTCCTACACACATGTGTGCATGTAATAACTCGGTTATGCCTTTCTTGTTAACCTGTTTTTGTTGTTGTTGTTGTTATGGGGTGTTGGCTGTGAGCCTCTGTGATGGAAGGAAAGGGATCACTCCCTTTTTGCCCCATAGCAACAGTATTCATCTCAGGATTCTCCTTTCCTCAAAGTCTCTCAGAGTCTCCATCGCTCTTCTTGATGCCTTTTCGAGTATTTCTGTGGCTGCTGCAGGCTCCATACTTCGTCTCTGCAGAGTCTGAGCAGGAGCTGCTACTGCCACAGTCTCCTCTGTCCTAAGGATGAACCTTAAAGCCATCTCTGTGAGGACATTATTGCTGGGAAAGTCCACATTTAGCGGACTGAGAGGAGATAGGCCCTCCCCTCCAGTGTTACCTATCCTGAATTAGCACAGAAAGGATGCTGTATAGACTCAATTTCTAATCACTCTCTCTCTCAAGGATTGGTACTAACTTCACTTGGAGCAAAGTTAGGGTTCAGCTTAGTGGCATCAAGCAGGTGCCCCTTGGAAATGTCTCTCCTCACTAACCTTCACTTGGTTTCCATTCATTCCAGCATCTTCTCTGGCTTCTGAACCTGTTCCTGATCCTCCTGAGGGGGAGTTCTCTCTGAGACACTAGGCTTGCCTTCACTCCCTTTCTCCTATGCTCAGAAGTCTGCCCCAAATGTAATTATTCTTCATCTCCCAGGTGTTCTTTGTCTTCTAATGCAAATAAACATCCTCTGGGCAGCTCTCACTGGAATCTGCCATTTATGGGATTGGAACGCACATCTCCCAGATCCTTCACTGTAACTTGGAGACCTTCACTTAATCCTGGTAATTGCAAGAGGAGGAATTCTAATTTCAAAGCCAGACATGTACTATGCAAGCAAATCTCATTAACCCTCTGGTTACTGAAAGAAGTTAACAAATTTAAATGTGGTACATCACCTAGTGGACCTTTAAAAGATAGATTTGCTCATTTTTAAATTCACAAACATTTAGGAAGTGCCTAAAACTGCATATCAGGCACTGAGTTGTGGGAACGCAGGGATACAAAACAATTCCAGCAGCAAGGGACTCACAATTTGGCGAGAGACAGATGATGAGATTGTGACATCTCTGCATGGTGAAGTTGCAATGGAAGAACAGAGTGGGACCACTCGCTCAGCATAGGTTCACCAGGAGTCTGTGCCCAAAACTCAGTGCACAACCCTAAAATGAGCAAACATTTAAGATCTGAAGCCTTCTTAAGTGGTTAAGAAAAAGGCATTTAAGAAATGATCACCCGTGTTTCTCTGTCTCCTCCTTGGATTGAGGATTAAGGGTTGGGAGAGAAGCTTCAAGACACAGTGAAAAACCTGAAGGGCTGTTCTCACATTCGTACAGTGAGCTGTCAGGTTTGTAGAAACGAACACTTCGGAAGTGCTTCCCACTTAGTCCAACAATTGTGGAAATCTGGTAGTCTGTGTTTTGAAGAATTTTTTACTTTGAAGATCATGACCGGTGCTTCTCAGTGTTTTTAGACTGCAACCACAGTAAGAAATTCATGTTTACATCGCGTTCCCATAAACATGTATATTAAATCATTATTTCAACCAAAAGTTGTTTCACAAAACAGTACTTACTCACACTGTATGAAATTCACTTGTCTCTCTCGTTTCCCCTTCCTTCTTCCTCCCTCCTTCCTTCCTTCCCTTCCCTTCCTTCCCTTCCCTTCCCCTTTCCCTATCTCCTTCCCTACCTCCTTTCTTTCTCTTCCCCTTCCTCTTTCTCTTCCTTTCCTTTCCCTTCCTTCCTTCCTGTACCCCTCTTCTTTTTCTTTCCCTATTTCCTTTTTCTTTCTGTCATGTTGGTTACTACTCACTAAATTGATCCAACAGATAGCTAATGAGTTTTTAAAACATTGCTCTAGAACACTGAGCCAAAAACCTCCAGTTGTCAGTCACCCGCTTCTAGCAGCTGAATGACTCATAATGAGATGCTATCTTCATGTCTTCAGTCCCTCTCATCATGTCTACAGTAAAGGCAACTAGAGCCTAGAAGTCAAGTTTGGATCACTGGCTGGGTCGGAATGGCTCACTTGGAGCACTGCTCCGCTCTGTTCTGCCCAATTGAGTAAATTAATTTTTCTGCCTGTGGATGATGAGGCTTGCAGGACTGGCCAAAGTAGGCAGTTGGTGATGGTGTGTCTGTCATATAATAATTTTATTCTATAATCCTCAGAGCTTACTTGGACGTAATAAGCCTAAATATTTGAATTACTTCAAAATGTATTCAGAGCCATTTTTAGAAAAATTAGCTTCAGAATCAATTCGTGATTATGAAGAATATGTGGGTCGTGGTGAATCCATTTTCATTTTTTGGACCGAGCTTCAGTAGTGGTTAGAAAAGTCTCAGTGTGTTGTAGTGGTGGGGTTAACACACTCTGAAGTCAGGCTTTGCTGCCACTAAGCAGTCTGAGCCCCGTTTGCTCCTCTGTTAAATGGGGATAATTACAGTCCTGCTGGCATGGGGTGTTACGAGGATTAGATGAAGGCATAGCTGTAATATAACATGCTTGGTGGCTCATGGTATGCATACAGTGGCAGCTGAGGTTCGTTGTTGTTATCATTCTGCACTACTGCAAACTCATGTCCTTACTCACTTTGCTCAGGTCAACCATCCCTGCCACGGCTGTGGAGACACAGTTCTGCTGAATGTAGATTCTTGAGATATTAAGACTTCCTTTAGATCCTTCTTGGTTCCTCCTTCAGGCTACCATCCTTCATTTGTTGAATGACAGGAGAGAACCTTACATTAAGAAGGAAGAGAAACTCTCCACTGCTCTTCAAGAGGACATGTAAGGGAACGTGCCAGATTCAAAGTTCTCATAAATACATTTTTTCAAATTTTCTTGGGGATGCCCTTCACCTAGTAGACTTGTCCCTAAGTGGGAGATACTGAGAGAAGACTCTTGGATCTACCTGAATTTGGATTAAAGGCTGACGGTAACGATTTGTGATTTGGGGAGGAGGAAAATGAGGAGAAGTGGTGGGTCTATGAATAACGGAAATCCCAAGAACAGTTTTTACAAGCATTTATTGTACACCTACTGCTCATGTTTCCCTGTGCTAAAAAATACTGATTCAGACCTCCAGGAACTGGCCTTATAACTGGGGGTTAAAGTATAATGATATATATTGACATTTAAGAGCAGACTGGGTGCAGTGGCTCACACCAGTAATCCCTCCACTTTGGGAGGCCAAAGTTGGGGAATTGCTTGAGGCCAGGAGTCTGAGACCAGTCCAGGCAACGTAGTTAGACCCTGTCTCTATTTTAGAAATAAAAACAAAATATAATAAACATTTAAGAGTAATCCAGGAGAACTTATGGGCCATTGGATAATGTACTCACTATGAGTTCTAGACATTCTCCAAACAGGTCTTATGGAGGAGAAAGGACTGAAGCTGAGTCTTCCAAGCTGTAGACTCTAGATAAGTGAACAGGATGGGGAGGGAAGTGTATATGGTGCAGAGGAGTGATCTTGGGAGAAAGAGAGTGTCAACTGGGATGGACCACAGGATGGATACTTGAAAGAAAAAAAGCTGAGCAGGTAGACTGAGGCCAGATTGCAGAAGATAACCAAGATGTCTGTTTTTAAAGACGAGATTTGTTATGTTCCTGCAACAAGCCTTTCATCAGTGTTAGTAACAAGCAATGAAAGGACCAGGGCTGGGTTAAGGTCAACTGATGCCCTAAGCACGGAACAGTAATGGTGCCCCTTGGCCCTGCTATTGCTTAAAACAAACGGTTGGTTACACAACTCAGCTGATGAGTTAAAAGCTAGTCAGACCCAGCCCTTGTGTTTATATTGTATGGAAGTGAAACTCTCACACCATGAGATGGAAACAAATGAGGTATCTGGTAACACCTTCATGCCAAACTTTTAAACTTTAGTCACTCACTGTGCCAAAGAAAATGTTTTTTAAACAATGCAGAGTAAAGGTGAGCATGGCAGATAAGGACAATTATGAAAACATTCTACTAAAACTGAGAGTGGCAGTGAAAGAGTGAAGGGCATGAAATCTACAGGAAAACTCCATGGGCTGAAAAGAACCAGGAAAAGAAGAAGGGGGAATGAGTACTTTCTAGGCTTATGTAATGAGTCTGGGATAACTGATAATGCATAATTGTGAGCTCCTTGAAGCCAAGGCCATTGTCTCATTCATCTTTATTTATTATTATTATTTTTTTTTTGAGACGGAGTCTCACTCTGTCACTAGGCTGGAGTGCAGTGGTGCAATCTCGGCTCATTGCAACCTTCGACTCCCTGGTTCAAGCAATTCTCCTTGCCTCAGCCTCCCCAGTAGCTGGGATTACAGACATGCACCACCATGCCCAGCTAATTTTTGAATTTTTAGTAGAGACGGGGTTTCACCGTGTTAGTCAGGATGGTCTCGATCTCCTGACCTCATGATCTGCCTGCCTCGGCCTCCCAAAGTACTGGGATTACAGGTGTGAGCCACTGCGCCCAGCCTCATTCATCTTTTTACCCTCAGTGTTTAAAACAGGATCTGTCACATAGAATTCAAATTAACAAGCATGTATTAAATGCTACTATGTGCCAGCAGTCAGAGCTGTGAACAGAAATATGAGTGAGACCTGGGCCTTGCCTTTAAGATGCTCACAGTCTGGTATGGGAGACAGGTAGGTGAGAAAGCAAAATATAGTGTGATCAATTTATATAATTATATAATAATCTATTTCATTATATATAAGATGTAAATATAGATTGAGTAATGCTATATGTATAAAAGTTGAGTTTTTACAGGAGCAATATAAAAGCTCTTTATTCTGCCCCATTCTTCCCAAGGTGGATTGTTTCCAGAGTTGAGAGATCACCCAAACTTGTGGATAAAGTGATTATCTCAGGAAAGGATCAGAATTAATATAGCCAGGCTCATACGAGTGAGTACGCTTGCTTCATTCTATTACCATCTATTTCACTTTACTTTCTCTCCTCAGAGGTGGTCGGGTGAGCAGAGCTCTAGGATCAGAAGCAGAAAAGTATAGGTTGAGTCTCTCCTGCATCCCACCAGGGGTGCCTTTCTTTAACTTTAAGGACTAGGCAGGCCTGGGCTTCAGAGGCTTCCTGGGAATCTTTACCCGTCATGTCCTGACCACATTTACACCATAGTGCTTACCTTGAATCCCTACCCCATTGGTAATAATATGCTTTTAGTTTTATAGTCCCTCTCAGAGCACTTGCATACACATTATTTCATTTGAAACTAACAGTAGCTCTTGCTCTGTGCTTTATTTTTACAGATGAGGCAAATGTAGCCCAGATCTCCAGACTATAAAAGGCCTCTGAGCTGAACCAGCCTGTTTGATTTGGCTAAGTAGCCACAATTGTTCCTCCCCTGAGAAGGAGACATATATGCCTATAAGCAAAGAAATTGACTACTTTTTTTTATATAAAGAAAATAGCCTTCATGTTTTCCTAGTGCTATAAAATCCAAAATGCCCAAGCAAGTTTGTATGTGGGGGGTGTGTGTGTGTGTGTTCTACAAACTGTTTATTAGGTAACAAAAACCCCTCAATAAACGTTAAAAGTAGAAATATTAAAGACCATTTTTTCTTAAAAGGCAATAACATCAGACATTAACAATAATAAAAAGGGGGAAAAACTCCCACCACTAAACCAGGAATTTAAAAACATTATCTTTGGATCCACAGAGCAAATAACAGAAATAGTAATATCAAGAAAATAACAATAATGAAGAATCTTTATTTCCCCAATCTATGATTTAGCCTTTGCCAAATCATTACTCAGAGAGAAATTAGAACTCAATCCAGTGTTGTATTAGGTAGCTGTTGATACAAATTTGATCATTAATGTGGAGAAATAATACAGAAAGCTATAAAAATGCATGTTGATTTAGTCCTAATTGAAGGCCACTTATAGTAGAAATAATTTTTCTAATTGTGTTAGGTCTTCTCTCTAAGGATTACCAACAGTTCTACAGAAGTGAACATGTTTTCATATACAAAAATATCCCCAAAGCATACAGAAATAAAGTTAATTCAATAAGCAAATATGAATGCTTACAGGTAATGAAATAAAGGTTGTCACATAACTCAGATTTTTAAAGAAAATTCCAATTTATAATGATTAAAAATTGCATAGCTTGTTATGTATACATGTATAGCTAAATCTATTTTTTACATGAATTTTGCTTCAATAAAATAATTTGTTAAGTATACCACTGAATGTGACTCGTAAGTCAGAAGATGATTTGTCATTAGACTTTATGTACTAATTTTTAGTTTTGAAAAATATAGTCATTACGTGTAAAAGAAAAAATACATTAGCTTTTGAATTAGTGTGTCCTTAGGGTAGACTGGCCCCAAACTGACTTTAAGTGGACCAGATTGGTACAATGCAGGACTATATCTGCAGAATGTGGCAGAATTCGGATGGTGAACAATGGGTGTGCTACTGTTAGGGCAGGACTCTGTAAAACCAGCATGATGCTGGGCCATTGAGTCATACCTTTTTGTCTGTCTTCACCAAGGTAGATTGCTTCCAGATTTGAGAGATCTTTCAGACTACAGGTGTAAAGTGATAGTGACCACAGCTATAAAAATAAAAAAAAAAAATGCCAGGACAGGGAGTTAAGTAGATCATTACAATAGAGACATTTGTCCATCATGCTGAAGAGCCCCAGGCTGCTAGTTTTTTTTATTTTTAACTCTTAGAATTTTAAACTTGTTTTTATACTTTTACACAAATTCTTAAAATTGTTAGAATTGTGTATGATATAAAAGTAAATTGGCTCTGAGTGATGATATAGAAGTTGCTTATAATGAGGAGGATTGTAAATTTCAAGGCATAAACAATGGAATGTCTTTTCTGGACATTGTAAGGGCGTTTCACCTTAACATTTCCTTTCTGCTTTTGGGAAGTTATTTCTAAGTAGATGAAATATTGTTATAAATAGTTGTGAATACACATGGGTCACAGGATGCATGGAAACCTTCAGGTTTTTAAAATATCTATTGGTTGATGTATTTTCTTGGCATCCACAGAAGGCAGGAGGAGGTGGGTGTCTCACAGATGCATGGGACACTGAGGCTCAGCTATGTTAAATGTTATCTGATACTTAAGCCTCTAGAATAGATGCCCCTTAAAATAAAGCTACTGCATAAAAACCATACTGTTATTAAAAACTATGTGATATGCTTTCGCTGTGTCCCCACTCAAAACGTATTTTGAATTGTAGCTCCCATAATTTCCACATGTTGTGGGAGGTACCCGGTGGGAGGTAATTGAATCATGGGGGCAGGTTTTTCCCATGCTGTTCTTGTGATAGTGCATAAGGCTCATGAGATCTGATGGTTTTATAAAGGAGAGTTCCCCTGCACATGCCTCTTGCCTGCTGCCATGTAAGATGTGACTTGCTCCTCCTTCACCTTCCGCCATGATTGTGAGGCTCCCCAACCATGTGGAACTGTGAGTCCATTGAACTTCGTTTTATTTATAAATTGCCCAGTTTCAGGTATGTCTTTATTAGCAGCATGAGAACAGACTAATATACCGTGGATACCAAATTTTATTTGTTTCAGGTATTTTGGGACAGAAAACAACACAACAAATGACCAAAAAGCTTCTATTTTGGGGGATTCAACCAATCACTCAAGATCTTTGGTGCATATGACTCTTCTCTAAAGGGCCAATAATTATCTTCTATTGGGATCTTTTGGAGAATTCTATGGAAAGGTTTAAGCACATGTGGGAAGCTCTCTTTCATGATTTTGATGAAAATATACTTGATTATAATAAATAGTTAAAAATATTTTAGCAAGTTGTGGTGGTTCATGCCTATAATCCCAGTACTGTAGGAGGCTGAGGTGGGTGGATCACTCAAGGTCAGGAGTTCAAGACCAGTCTGTCCCACATGGTGAAACCCTGTCTCTACTAAAAATTAAAAAAAAAAAATTAGCCAGGCGTGGTGACATGCACTTGTAATCCCAGCTACTGGGGAGGCTGAGGCAGTAGAGTTGCTTGAACCTGGGAGGTGAAGGTTGCAGTGAGATATGATCACGCCACTGCACTTTAGCCTGGGTGACAGAGCAGGATTCCATCTTAAAAAAATTTTTTTTAAAAGTAGCTTTGGATCAAAAATATATGACTGGCTAGAGTGTAGTGAATATATCATTTTGGAGAAGAAGAAACTGGATCAGCATTTCTCACACTAAGTTCCTCTGCATAACAGTGTTTCATAAGATGATACTTGGTGTCCAGTGAAAAATAAGAGTGAGATCCCTTGGGCAGGTTTTAAGAAAATTATTACTTTCTTAGAGATTTATAGTGCACACCAGAACATTAAAGTTTCTGAGAAGTCCTGTAGATTTGTATTTAGTTCGTACATTCAATCAACAATACTTACTGTATACCTATTATGTGCCAGGCACTGTTTTAGTTATAATAAATTTAAACGTAGCATTTATACCACTTTCTTGACCATGAAACCTTGTCTTTTTGTAATATGCTAACATGACTTGCTGCAAAGAGTGTCATTTGGGAGATTTGGCTAGGTCTTCCTGATCTTTTGTTAGCATTTGGCAATCTGGGATAGACGCTCCTAAGCACCTAGGATAGAGACCCCTTAGTAAAGTTGCTGCATGAAAATCTTACCAATATTAAAAACTATGGATAACAACTTTTATTTGATTCTCATATTTTGGGCCAGAAAACAACACAACAAATGTCCAGAGAGCTGGTTTTCTCCTCCCAGAGAAGAGGAGCCTTTTTTTTTTCTTTTTTTAGGCGGAGTCTTACTCTGTCACCAGACTGGAGTGCAGTGGTACGATTTCGGCTCACTGCAAACTCTGCCTCGTGGGTTCAAGCAATTCTCCTGCCTCAGCCCCCCGAGTGGCTGGAACTACAGGTGTGTGCTACCATACCTAGCTAATTTTTGTATTTTTAGTAGAGATGAGGTTTCACATGTTGACCAGATGGTCTCCATCTCTTGACCCTGTGATCCACCCACCTCGGCCTCCTAAAGTGCTGGGATTACAGGCATGAGCCACCGTGCCTTGTTGAGAAGGGGAGCCTTCTTCAGGGAGTTGAGCTGTGGTGTTGGAGCTGATCAGTAATGTTGGGTAGGATTTGCCCTTAGGCTGTAAAATATGAAACTGAAGATGAGGCAGCAAATGAACTAGGGCTGAAAGAATAAACAAAACCAGCATCTCAGGACAACTGAGTAATCCACCCAGAGACTGTGGGAAGACTCTAGATTTGGCAGAACAGGATGGCATTTTAGGAAGCAGGACTAGAGAGAGAGAGCGCTCGAAGCAAGTGTGATATGAGAGAATCCTAGAAAGTTCTCAAAATCTTTGATGCCTGGTTATCAGCATTTTTACAGGGTGCTGGTGACCTTTGCCATGGTGGCTAGGGGACTATCAAGGACAGTTGTGATAGCTAAGATAATGTGTCCACTCTTATGAAATCCTGTATTTTTAGTGATCTTATTTCTGTTCAACAGTGGTTAATAGCTACATGACAGCCATTTTGAAAAATGAGAGCTACAGAGATAAAGTCCTAGAATGAGTTTTACATAGTTTTGAAGCACAAGCAAACTTCACGATTCTCTAAATAGCTTTTGAAACACAGGATAGTAGTTGGGGGAAGGCAGTGTGCAAAATGGGTTAAGGCAGGGGTCCTCAGGGTAAGGGTACCCCACCCTTGGGCCATGAGCTGGTACCGGTCCGTGGCCTGCTAGGAACCAGGCCTCATAGCAGGCGGTGAGCAGTGCCAGTGAGCATTACTGCCTGAGCCCTGCCTCCTGCCAGATCAGCAGTGGCATTAGATTCTCATAGGAGCGCGGACCTTATTGTGAACTGCACATGCGAGGGATCTAGGTTGTGCACTCCTTATGAGACTCTAACTCATGCTTGATGATGTGTGGTAGAACAGATTCATCCTGAAACCATCCCTGCCTGCCGCTCCTGTGGAAAAACTCTTCCAGGAAACCAATCCCTGGTACCAAAAAGATTGGGAACCACTGGGTTAGGTGACTGGGTGGCTAGTTAAGTACATTTTCTCACTTTCCCCCCGTGGATTTAAAAAATCTTGCTCACCATTTTTCACATACCTTGTTATGTGTTTAATGACACTTACTAAGTCTCTCCTCCCCAAAGCCCCGTCAGTCTCTGCGGGCTTTTTCTTCAACCCATTTCTCCAGATGAAAAAAGAATTCAATACTGTAGTTTTCCTACTTAACAGTCAGTTTCTCAGCCCATTTATCATTTTCATTGATTACCGAAAAAGACTCTTGGTTTATGAGCTCATCTTTAGGAGCCAGACTTAGTCAAGGCTGGTCCATGCTAGTGCATGCTAGTCATACGTGCATCAATCAATACTCTCCTCCTGGTTGGGTACAGTGGTTCACATCTGTGATCTCAACACTTTGAGAAGCTGAGGCAGGAGGATCACTTGAGCTCGGGAGTTCAAGAGCAGCCTGGGAAACATAGCAAGACCCTGACTCTACAAAAAACTTTAAAAAATTAGCCCCATGTAGTGGTGCGTGCCTCTAGTTCCAGCTACTCAGGAGGCTGAGGCGGAAGGAAAGATGGTTTGAGCCCAGGAATTTGACGCTGCATTGAACTATTATTGTGCCACTGCACTCCAGCCTGAGCAACAATGAGACCCTGTCTTTAGAAAATAAACAAAAATAAAAATACATGCTCTCTTCTCAAAGCCCAGTGCCTTGGTAAACCTCAAACCTAGACACTTGAGTTGTGGTATTCAAAGATGGGAAGACATGCTTCCATGGAAGAATTTTTACTGTATACACAGTTTGTGAAATAACTGCTTGTTTCTTGCTTGAGAAGTGCTCATCATTCCTGGGGTGTATGATTCAAGGCATGGTTAATAGTTATACATGTCAAGTTTTCATCAGTCTTTTTTCTTTTTGAGGTGGAGTCTCACTTCGTCGCCCAGGCTAGAGTGCAATGGCGTGATCTCACTCACTGCAACCTTTGCCTCCTGGGTTCAAGTGATTCTCCCACCTTAACCTCTCAAGTAGCTAGGATTACAGGCACCTGCCATCATGCCTGGCTAATTTTTGTGTTTTTAGTTGAGACTGGGTTTCACCATGTTGGCCAGGCTGGCCTCGAACTCCTGACGTCAAGTGATCCGCCCACCTCAGCCTCCCAAAGTACTGGGATTACAGGCTTGTGCCACCATGCCCGGCCTCATTAGTCCTTTCAAAATGGATTTTCAAAGGCAAAGACTAGTGGGAACTTTTGAATACTAGAGCCTCATTTCTTTCTGAAGCTCCTCTGAGGATGAAGCCACGTGCAGGCAGAAATGGAGGGGTCTGTTCGGCCTAGAGACCGGCCTCAGGAAACCCTTGTTCCTGAACAGCAAGAGGAAATCCTGCTCCCCTTGGCTCCACTCACAGAGCCACAGTTCACATTTGTGGTAGTTTTAGTTTCCTTCTTTGTGAGGTAAGCAGCTTTCTCCCAACCACCCCCGCGTCCACGCCCCTTCTTTATTTTGGCTTCCAGAATGAGTGGTGGAGTCCTGCTGTCACTGAGGGCAGGGCCTGGACTTCCTGCAGGCCCCTCCCGACACAGGATGAGCTCACAGGCCTTCCCCTCTCGTGTTTCCCTCACCACTACTGCTGAACCTTGTGGAATTTTAAAACCATTCTTTTTGAGGAATGCGACTCCATCAGGGTGAGTTGTTTGTGGAAGTAATGCTGTTTCAATGTTTTGGTATTGCTATTCATACCTGCCTGGAGGCCAAGAGAAAGTGAAAGTTCATGTTTACTCTTTTATGGGAAACATCCACATCTCTCCTCACGCTTCTTCCTCAAAGACCTGACTTTGGTTCCCTCTGGTGTTCACTACAGCAAGTGAGCCAGACAGAGCTCCTGTTGGTTGGCCGTGACATGGAAGGCTTGGTTTTTTGCAAGACCTGTGACCAACGGAGCCCTGTTGCAGCCTCTACAACATGGCCCAGTTGGATTCCATAACCTAACCAATCACAGCCGGGGCAATCACGGTTTCCAACTTCCATTCACATCAAAGCTCTGTCCCTGCTCCCCAGGCAAGCTAGAGTGGTCGGGGGAGGCCTATCTGAGGAGGTGATGGCAAGCCCAAGGGCCAGCTAATTTTTTATTTTTTTGAGACAGAGTCTCACTCTGTAGCCCACGTTGGAGTGCAGTGGCACGATCTTGGCTCACTGTAACCTCTGCCTCCGGGGCTCAAGTGATTCTCATGCTTCAGCCTTCTGAGTAGCTGGGACTACACATATGCGCCACCTCACCTGGCTAATCTTTTGTATTTTAGTAAAGATGGGGTTTCACCATGTTGCCCAGGGTGATCTTGAACTCCTGAACTCAGGCGATCTGCTGCTTCGGGCTCCCAAAGTGCTGGCATTACAAGCGTGAGCCACTGCGCCCAGCCAGGCCAGTTCATTTTATACTGGCCACGGAATCATGGCCATGGAATACTGAGCCAGACACACTTTTGCTTACATGAAACTCAACAGTGGCTTCTGCTGTCCTCATAAGTACAACTTCAAACTTGGTTTACAGGCTCTTGGTGACCTTGCCCATCCCTGGCCCGGCAGCCTCCTTTCTCCACATTCCATTGCCATCTTATCCTTCACATTCCTTACAACATTCCCTAATTAAAAGCTGAAGATTTCTTCACAAACCAAGACTTCTGCATGTGTTCCTCTCTCTACCTCACATCCTCCTCTTTCACCCAGTTCTCCTTCCTCTAAACTCTGCTTGTTTAAACTCTATTCATGTTTTAATCTCAGATTTCCTCCAGAAAGTCTTGCCTGGCCCCACAGACTAGGCTAGCTTTCCCACTCCTACAATCGTCAGTCTTTGCTGTGATTGCCTGTGTCTCCACTGGACCATGTATTCTGTAAAGCAGGGAACCGTATTTCCCTTATTTACCACTTGATCGCTGGCATTGAGCACAATGCCAAGCACATATTGTACAATATGCTTAATAAATATGGAATGAATGATGGTTTTAAAGCGGCTATTGGCCAGGCACAGTGGCTCACGCCTGTAATCCCAGAACTTTGGGAGGTCGAGGTGGGCAGATCACCTGGGTTTGGGAGTCCGAGACCAGCCTAACCAACATGGAGAAGCTCCATCTCTACTAAAAATACAAAATTAGCTGGTGTGGTGGTGCATGCCTGTAATCCCAGCTACTTGGGAGACTGAGGCAGGAGAATTGCTTGAACTTGGGAGGCAGAGGTTGTGGTGAGCCGAGGTCGTGCCATTGTACTCCAGCCTAGGCAACAAGAACAAAACTCTGTCTCAAAAAAATAAATTAATTAAAAGCAGAAAGCAGTAGCAGAGTTAGAAGGCTGCTCAGACCAGGTTCCTTGTATTGCAGGGATATGAAGTAGGCTGATGCTTGACATGGTTGGGACCCAGAAACATTAGCACAGAGGAGACAAGTCTGTCAGTTCTTTTCTGACAGCAGGAAGTAGCTGCAAAAATGTGCTGAAAGGCGAGGAGTGGCGCATGTGCAGCCCAGGCTCAGAGCTGGCAGGCTCGAGGTCTCTGTCCAGATTTCCACAGACCTGCCTTGCTCAGGGCCAGCTGGAGTGCTTTGCTTGAGAGCCCCCAGAGGGGACTTTGGACTCGATATTTCATGAGGCCCCTGGATCTAATCCGCAGATCTGTCTCAACCCATCTGTTGAAGTTTCTCCACTCAAATGTCAGTCCTGATTGGAGATTGATGATTTGTTCCCTCAAAGTCAGGCAAAGGCCAAAAGAGGCTGCAGGACTTGGTGAGCGAGGAGTGGAGAGGGCTCAGCTGCAGGACTTGGTGAGCGAGGAGTGGAGAGGGCTCAGCTGCAGGACTTGGTGAGCGAGGAGTGGAGAGGGCTCAGCTGCAGGACGGGGGCTATTTGCTTGGCCGCCATTGTGTCTCCAAGGGCTTTTCTGTGTGACTTGGGAGATGCTGGGAAACCGCTCTCCCAGGCTGACTGAAGGCTGGGAGAAAACAGCAGAGAGTAAGCTCCTCTCTCAATTGTTACCTGGGCTGCCACTCACACCACCTCTGCTCTCTGCCTCAAGACCAGGCCTTGTCTGGCATGCTGGGTGATGATGAGGGTATCCTGACATCATCAGGATACCCTGCAGTGGACCCAAGGGAAAAGGGCTGGTGTCTTGCAATGGACCCAAGGCCTGGCAGCTCCCAGTGGGCCCATGTCCTACTCCCCAGTTAGTAAGACAGACAGGTTAGTGGTCCGCAGTGGACTCTGAAGCTGGGCCTTCTGGGTTTGAATCTCAGCCCTGCCATTTATGCCTGGCTTTGCAATCCTAGGTGAGTTACTTAAAAGTTCTTTGCCTCTGTTTCTTTGTTTGTACTTATCTCTTATTTTCAAAGTCCTTAGAATATGGTAAATATTTAGAATATTGAAGCAGGATTTTCATCTATAAAATGAGAGGATTGGACTCAGTGAACCTGAAGAACCCTTTTGATGTAAAACTCACAACCTGCCTGGGTTTAGATCCTGACTTCACCACAGACCAGCTGGTGGTTCTCAAGGTTAGGGACTGTACCTGTACCTGGCTCAACTCTGGTATGCCCAAAGTACCTGAGACAATGCCTGGCACATAATAGGTACCCAGAAAATGTTCTTGTGGTGGTTAGTTGGTTTTTTAGAAACAGGGTCTTACCCTATTGCCCAGGCTGGAGTTCAGTGATGCGATCATAGTTCACTGCAACCTCGAACTTCTGGGCTCCTATGATCCTCCTGCTTCAGCTTCCTGAGTAGCCGGGACTACAGGCACACACCACCATGCCTGACTGATTTTTATTTTTATTTTTGTAGAGATGGGGGCTTGCTATGCTGCCCAGGCTGATCTCAAACTCCTGACCTGAAGTGGTCTTCCTGCCTCGGCCTTCCACAGTGCTGGGATTACAGGTGTGAACCACCACTACTGGCTGGTCTGTAATAGGAAATTTTGAATGGGTGGTGCGTGAATGAGAATCCTATGAAGAGGTATAGAAAACTGCTATGAAGCAATGAATACTGGTTTGCCTCAGCCCAGGGGCAAAATCCTTCAGGAAGAAGAAAAGGCCTCCTCTATCTTAACAGATGGGTTTGTGGTCTTGAGGAGCAATGAAGCCCTGAAGAGAAAAGGGGAAACTGGGGTTTGGGAGACCAAGAGTAGAGGAATATGCAGAGGAACCCATCAGACACTGTGGCCTGGCCTTCTGAGCAGGGAGACTTGCTTCCTGCCGACCTGGAAACCAGCTGTCCAGCAGAATGGAGAAACAGGCAGACTCAGACCCAGAGACTTTTGGGTAACTCCAAACCTGCTCTTCTCTACTGCATGCCATGGCATGGAGCACGCACATGCCACAACAGACAACTGATCTTAATAAACTAGATAATGATACTTAAAATACTTCTTATAATATTGAGAGAATGAATGACTGAGAGCATCACCAAATACCTTCCCAGGATGCTAAATATCATGGTTTTTTTTTTTTTTTTGAGATAGAGTCTAGCTCTGTCACCCAGGCTGGAGTGCAGTGGCACAATCTTGGCTCACTGCAACCTCCATCTCCTGGGTTCAAGTGATTCTCCTGCCTCAGCCTCTGGAGTAGCTGAGATTACAAGCTCATGCCACTATGCCTGGCTAATTTTTTATATTTTTAGTAGAGATGGGGTTTCAGTGTGTTAGCCAGGATGGTCTCGATCTCCTGACCTCATGATCTGCCCACCTTGGCCTCCCAAAGTGCTGCGATTGCAGGAGTGAGCCACCACGTTCGGCCAACTTTGTCTTTTACATGAAAATTTGTAGTTTTCAAAGTGGTTTTAACGTACTTTCCCATATACAGAATACCCCTGCAGGGCAGGAAGCTTTCTTCTGCCCATTTTGGAGATTTGATTCAGAGCAGTTGCTCAAGATCTGTGAGCTAATTTGAACTCAGGTCTTTGGACTACACATTTTTCTTTCTGCTCTGCCTCCTAGTAGGTGGCATGAATCTCCACACTAATGTGAGACCTTTTGGATGGTTGAATAAGGAAGAAATCTGGAGAACATATATGTGGGGTAGAAGTCATTATGGCTCTGAAATCTCAGGCTGATGCCATCATTACTGGGAACTGGAGACAGAGCTGAAGGACCCACAGAACTGGCCAGCCCAGCTATTAACACCTCAGGGAGCTCAGCTTGTGCATGGATGAGGCATCCAGGAAGGCAAGACAAGGTAGATGCCAGGCTCCTAGGAGGGAAATTCTTCTAAAGAAGGGAAAGCACTGGAGGGAAATAAGTGTAATTGCTTCTCACTTGAGATTTTCAGCAATGTCTGATGTATGTCTCCGGAGAGGATACTCTCCGTTTAGGGGAGGATTTGAGAACTTGGTTTGGGAATTCTAAGCCTAGTATGAACAGTGAAGAAAATATTTTATGTCTCTTTACAGAATCTTCACCAAGCCATGTTCATGCACATATTCATTCATTCTCAATTCTGTGTACCTACAATGTGCCAAGCACAGTCCTGGGCTTTTTGGAGTGGTGTAAAGTTGATTCAGCTATCGTCTCTGACCTTGAGGAACTCCTGGAGTCTTGGTTGTATAGTCAGGATTTGAACCCAGACAATTTGACTCCGTGCTATAAATTAACACCATGCTACCTCAGTTAGAAAACACACACGACTCGGCCTGGAGGAATCCAGGAAAGCTTCTAAGAAGGAATATCAGCTTTGAGTTGAGTTGAATTGAATTCAGCAAGTGGATGGAAAGGGAAGGATGTTCTAGGGGAGGACAATAAGTTGTGGTAATATGTTGAAAGGCTAAAAGGTGTAAGGAGAGAAAGGCATATTCAAGGAAATGTAAATTATGAGGAATGACATAACAATAATGACAATAATAGTAAGAGGGTAGAATGTGTGTAGGAAGTGGAAGGAGAGGAGGCCGGGGACTGAAGATGGGCCCAATCCACAAAGCACGTTGAACTCCATGCTCAGTCTTTTGTCTCAATGGCGTTGAAAAGTGGTGGATATGCTTTGGGCAGAGCAGTGACATGGCCAGCACCGTGACATGGGGCATTATGTGAGGAGCTTCCTCTAAAACAGTGTGTCCCAAACCCAGTCATTTACTTCCTGGAGTAACCATTTTTTCTTCTTTGAACCCACCCCTTCTCCAGCCTTCCTCATCTCAGTAAATGGTACTCACAAATGTCTGTGTCTCAGGTCAAAAATCGAAGGGTCATCCTTGATTCCAGCTCTTCCTGTACCACGTACATCCAACCCATCAGCACAGTCTCTCAGGTGGCTCCTGAGCCCATTTGCTTCTCTCATATCCATCGTCTCAGGCCTGGACAACTCTGTCTGCTTCCTACTCAGGTTTCTCCTGCCTCCCTGCAATCCGATGTCCACACAGAAGCCAGGGGATCTTTGGAAAGATCAGATACTGTCTGTGATAAAGAATAACTTGAGGAGGTATGCAGGAGACACAGAGTGCAGAACCAGATTGTCTGGGTTCAAATCCTGACACCATTAAGTAGCCAGGAGTTCCTTTTTAAAGACAAAAACTTTTTTTTTTTTCCCCCTGAGACAGGGTCTTACTCTGTTGCTCAGGCTAAAGTGCAGTGGCATGATCATAGCTCACTGAGGCCTCAACTTCCTGGACTCATCGATCCTCTCACTGCAGCCTCCTGAGTAGCTGGGACTATAGGCACATACCACCAAAGCTGGCTGATTTTTAAATATTTTGTAGAGAAGAGGTTTTGCTACGTTGCCCAGGCTGGCCTCCAGTGATCCTTCTGCCTGGATCTCCCAAGGTGCTAGGATTACAGGCGTAGCCACTGTGCCTGGCTGACCCCTTCTTAAACCCCCTTCAACAGCTCTTGGAATTTCATTACCCATGGAACACAATCGAAACTCCTTATGATGCCACAAGAGTGCTGCCCCTTCAGCCATCTCAGGCAGGTCCGCTCGCTGTCATGTCAGCAGGCTCTGGCCAACTGGCCATCTGACCCTTTCCGGAACCTGCCAAGCTCTTTGTGACTCATGGTTTTGCACTTTCTATTTCCACCCCTTCCCTGAGCAGTGCTATGGCCTGCTCCTTTTTCTGCTTTCCAGCTCAAATATCATTTTCAGGGAAGCCGTCTGCACACCTCCTCAAGTTACTTCTTATCACAGCAACTTATTACTTTCCTTCATAGCTTATTTTAAAAGATTTTTTTTTTTTAGATGGAGTCTCATTTTTGTTGCCCAGCCTGGAGTGCAATGGCACGATCTTGGCTCACTGTAATCTCTGCCTCCTGGGTTCTAGAGATTCTCCTGCCTCGGCCTCCCAAGTAGCTAGGATTACAGGAGCCCACCACCACACCCAGCTAATTTTTGTATTTTTTTTTTTTAGTAGGGACGGGGTTTCACCATGTTGGTGAGGTTGGTCTTGAACTCCTGACCTCAGGTGACCCACCCACCTCAGCCTCCCAAACTGCTGGGATTACAGGCATGAGCCACCACACCCAGCCTAGAAAAAAACCTATATAGTCTTAATTTGGTCTTTCTGCTTGGTTATTTAATGTCTGTCTTGCCCTGGAGGAATGTCAGCATGTCAGTCTTTTCACTGTGGTGCCCCACAAGGCTGGAACAGGGGCTGGAGTGTGTAGGCATTCAAGAAATATTTGTTGAATGAATGAATAAATGAGTGCAATTTAATCCTCCAGAGCATGAGTTTTTCCTTAAGTTACCCCTCTCATTTTAATAAAGGAAGAGATTCTGAACAGGAAAAAAAACCCCACACAACGATGGTTTATTCCCTTTAGTCTTGTCTTTCTCTTTTGCCAGGCTTCCCTAACTGGTTATGAAGATGAATGTCTGACACCTTGTTTTCCCCCAAGATGCTCTTGTAGAGTGCTGACTGGTTGAAACCTGTGGCGACAGCTTTCATCAAGTCCAAGAGGTGTTGCTTGCTCCAGCTGGTCAGAAAACAGCACTGTGTCATAGCAGGGGAACAGACACAAAGCCAGATCATGCATGAGTGCAAACTGCAGAGTGGCAGGGACTTGAGAAAGCGTCTCAGGCCCAGCACCCTTGATGTATAAATGAGGAAACTGAAGCTTTGAGAGGCCAAGGAAACAGAACCCCTTCTCTTTTTCCTGACACCTCTCACCAACCACAGCCCACCCCTTGCCTTTCCTCTCCCAGTGAGAGCCTGGATCTGAGTTGGCTGGTGACACTGTCATCCTCTTGTCCATTTCTCATCAAGGTTTGTTCCAATGCGGCCGTGTAAGGCCATGTTGTCAACAGCCTGCGTGACCTTCTTGAGCACTTAGGGATGCGCCTTACATCTCTGAATACCCTCAGCAACTCTTAATTTTGGTTATACCATCTGTGAATTTGGTGAGACTTGAGGGGAAGCTTATTTTTATTCTCACCCCTAATTGTGCCCTAGGGGTTAATGAGGTTCCTCATTTTACTGCTTATTATGTAGCAGTAGAACTTTACTTATCTTTAATTAACTCCTCATAAAAGCTAAGCCAGGAACCACCACAAGCAACTTAAGAGTCTTATTTGGCTCCACTGGCTCAGGGCAAGTGTCCTTTGTTGAACTCCCACAACTAATTTGAACTAATTGGCAACACTAACATTTGGGCAGTTTTGCATAATAATTTGAGATTATGTCTTCTCTTGAGAAATAAGAAAACCTGGCAATTCTGGGACTGTGATCCTTCGTGGTAACGGTTAGCTGGAACTGAGTAGAGGCTGCCCCATTTAGACCTGGGGAACACTCAGTTAACACAATCACCACCATTCCTCATTGCATTACATGCAGCTGGCTCTACCAGCTGCATGCTCTAACCAGGCAGTTACTTTACCTGCCCAGCTCCTGAAAATATTTTGAGTTGTATTCCTGAAATATCCTTCCAAAGCATTCTGGAACTTGAGATCTGTGATACATGATCACATTCATGATCTATAGATTTTTAGGATCGTATTCTTCAGACTTGGTCTTCCTTGTGTGAAACCCAGCTTCAAGGACCTGCGCTGGTTGCTCTCCAATGGGGCATAATCATCAAGTGCTTTCTCTAGAAAAACTGTGAGAGTCAACTTTTCTACGTAGACAATTATTTCATAAGCAAATTACAATGTTGTGTTTGCTGACTCAAAAAATGTCTATTATTTCTCCTTTTCTTTCTGTCTCTCCTCTCCCTTCTTTAGACCCTCTTTCCCTTCCTCCTCCTTCTATTTTTGGTCTAGTTTTCTTAATTTTTGAATAATTTCTTTTTTTCATTTATAACAACTTTATATATATATATTATTGCATTTTAGGTTTTGGGGTACATGTGAAGAACATACAGGATTGTTGCATAGGTACATACATGGCAGTGTGTTTTGCTTTCTTCCTCCCCATCACCTATATCTGGCATTTCTCCCCATGTTATCCCCCAACTCCCCACCCCCCACTGTCTCTCCCCTAATTCCCCCGACAGACCTCAGTGTGTGATGCTCCCCTCTCTGTGTCCATACGTTCTCATGAGTGAGAACATGCGTTGTTTGATTTTCTGTTCTTGTGTCGGCTTGTTGAGAATCATAGTTTCCAGGTTCATCCATGTCCCTACAAAGGACACAAACTCATCATTTTTTATGGCTGCATAGTATTCCATGGTGTATATGTGCCACATTTTCCCTGTCCAGTCTATCACCTATGAGCATTTGGGTTGGTTCCAAGTCTTTGCTATTGTAAACAGTGCCACAATGAACATTCGTGTGCATATGTCCTTATAATAGAATGATTTATAATCCTTTGGATATATACCCAGTAATGGGATTGCTGGTCAAATGGAATTTCTATTTCTAGGTCCTTGAGGAATCACCACACTGTCTTCCACAATGGTTGAACTAATTTACACTCCCACCAACAGTGTAAAAGTGTTCCTATTTCTCCACATCCTCTCCAGCATCTGTTGTCTCCAGATTTTTTAATGATCGCCGTTCTAACTGGCGTGAGATGGTATCTCAATGTAGTTTTGATTTGCATTTCTCTAATGACCAGTGATGATGAGCATTTTTTCATATGTTTGTTGGCCTCATATATGTCTTCTTTTGAGAAGTGTCTGTTCATATCCTTTGCCCACTTTTGAATGGGCTTGTTTTTTCTTGTAAATCTGTTTTAGTTCTTTGTAGATTCTGGATATTAGCCCTTTGTCAGATGGGTAGATTGCAAAAAATTTTTCCCATTCTGTTGGTTGCCAGTTCACTCTAATGATGGTTTCTTTTGCTGTGCAGAAGCTCTGGAGTTTAATTAGGTCCAATTTGCCTATTTTGGCTTTTGTTGCCAATGTTTTTGGTGTTTTAGTCATGAAGTCCTTGCCTATGCCTATGCCCTGAATGGCTTTGCCTAGGTTTTCTTCTAGGGTTTTTATGGTGTTAGGACTTATGTTTAAGTCTTTAATCTATCTGGAGTTAATTTTAGTGTAAGGTGTCAGGAAGTGGTCCAGTTTCTGCTTTCTGCATGTGGCTAGCCAATTTTCCCAACACCATTTATTAAACAGGGAATCCTTTCCCCATTGCTTGTTTTCATCAGGTTTGTCAAAGGTCAGATGGTTGTAGATGTGCGGTGTTGCCTCTGAGGCCTCTGTTCTGTTCCATTGGTCTATATCTCTGTTTTGGTACCAGTACCATGCTCTAACAATTTTTGAGACATAATTAACATACTGTACAATTGACCCATGTTAATTGTAAAATTCAATGTCTTTTAGTGTATCTTCACAGCTATTGAACCATCATCACAATCAATTTTAGAACATTTTCATCACCCCATAAAAAACTGCATATGCCTTAGGTGTCAACCCTCAATCCTTCTTCTCCAGGCCCTAAGCAACCACTAATGTGTTTTTTGTCTTTATAGATTTGGCTATTCTGGAATTTCATATAAATGACATGATATAATATGTGGCCTTTTGTATCTGGCCTCTTTCACTGTTTTACGTTTTCAAGCTTCATCCATGTTGTAGCATGCATCAGCATTTCATTTCTCTTTTTATTGTGGTAAAATATAAATAACATAATATTTATCACCTTTAACCATTTGTAAGTGTAAAATTCAGTAGCGTTATATACAATCACCATGTTTTATACCCATCACTGCTATCTCTACTCAAAACTTTCTTATTGTCCTCCCCGAAAACACTGTAGCCATTTTATAAGTCTGTCTTCCCCTACCCTCCAGCCATATAAGTTGAATCATATAGTATTTGTTCTTCTGTGTTTGGGTTTATTTAACTACGCATAACGTTTTCAAGGTGCGTAACGTTTCATTCCTCTTTATAGCTGAATGGTATTCCATTGTATGTATGTACCACATTTTGTTTAGCCATTCACCTGTTGATGGATATTTAGGTTGGTTCCACCTTTTGACTATTATGAATAATCCTGCTATGAACATTGGTATACAAATACCTGAATCTCTGCTTTTTTTACTGAGTTATTTTCAGTTCCCTAGGAGTGGAATTGCTGAGTCATGTGGTAGGTCTATATTTACTTCTTGAAAAACCAGCCTGGGCAATATGGTAAAACCTCATCTCTACAATAGATGCAATAAAATAGAAAAAACACCACCACCAAACTGCTGTCTTCAGTAACCACACTTTTATATTCCCACCAGAAAAGTACTAGGGTTCCAGTTTCTTCAGATTCCTGTCAATATTTGTTATTTTCTCTATTTAAAAAGTTATAACCATCCTAGTAGATGTCAAGTAATACTTATTGTGGTTTCGATTTGCTTTTACTTTATGACTAACGATGTTGAGCATCTTTTAATGTGCTTATTGGCCATTTGGAGAAATTAGTTTTAGGAGTTCCTTGTATATTCTAGATAGAAATCTCTTATCAGATCTGTTTTTTTTGCAAATATTTTCTCCCATTCTGTAGATTGTCTTTTCACTTCCTTTGATGAACAAGTTTTTAGTTTTGATGAAGACCAGTTCATAGGTTTTTATTTGTTGTTGTTGTCTATGCTTTTGGTATTATATACACGTAGTTGTGGCCAAATCATGTCATCTTATTGCCAAATAACATTCTATTACACAGATAAACCACATTTTATTTAGCAATCTATCACTTTATGGACATTTGGGTGTTTCTGCCTTTTGGCTATTTTGAATAATACTGTTACAAACATTCATACATTCATGTTCTTGTATGGACATGTTTTTATTTCTCTTGGATATATACCTAAAATAAAATTACTGGGTCACATGGTAACTGTCTGAGGAACTGCTAGGCTGTTTTCCAAAGTGGCAGCACCATTTTACATTCTCATCATCAGCGTATGAGGGTTCTCACTTCTCTACCTTCTCACCAACAATTGTTTTTATCTGACCTTTGATCATAGCCATCCTAGTGAGTTTGGAATAGTGTCTCATTGTACTCATATTTATGTGCATATGTTTTATTTTGTTCATTAATACACAAAGGGTTAGCTTGTATTTACAGGGTTTTGTTTACATTTCCTTAATGACTAATGATGTTAAGTGTGTTTTCATGTGCTCATTGGCTATATCTTATTTGAAGAAATACCTATTCAGATCTTTTACCCATTTTTAAATTGGCTTGTCTTCTTGTTATTGAGTTGCAACAATTCTTTATATATGTGAAAATGAGTAATCCAAAATCTAAGCTATTGTAACTCTAAATTATTTTAAGCCTGAAAGGAATGTGATTATGAAGCCTGAGTCACATGACGGGCAGCTATAACCTAGGCAGCTATAACCTTTGTTTCTCTGATTATAGATTAGCCTTCTTCCTTATCTGCATTGTTTTATAAAGTATTGTATGTGACTGAAAGGTGCCAGGGAAGGCCCCTTCTCTCTTCAGTGTTGATCTTCATTATAAATTAACTTCCCTCTTTCTCACAGAAAGACTTCATAGCTATCACATTGCCTTAACATGGAATGTTAAATATACTCTTTTAAATTGGAAAGAAAATCAAAACAAGCCATACAGAAAGAAAACAGATTGTAATTAATTAAATTATTGTAAATCATAAACCAGCTTTGTATAAAAATGCTATAATCTTGTTAAATTTCTTTGTTTCCTGCCTATATAAGCAAGAACTTGACTTTTAACTTTGGAATATTAACCCCATTTCTCTGGAGTCTGTGTCTTCCGAATGGCCATTCCCAGCTTTTTGCTTGAATAAACTCTTCAACACTGAATTCTGATTCTTTTAATTACATCGGGTTGACGTATATTTTAGATAAAATTTTTTTATTAGATATATGATTTGTCAACATTTTTGTGAAAGTGTTTTTTAATGTGTTTGTTTTGCTTCTTGAATTTTCAATAATTTCTTCAGTAACCATGGATTTTATTTAAAAATTTAAAAATCTGTTTATTAATTTTAAATATATATTTCCTTGTAAAAAATAAAAGCTTTTAAAAATAAGAAAATGTAGACATTATAGAATAAAGTTCTTGCCTAACTTCTGTAAGTATACAGAGCACACATTTACTAATTTAAAAGTAGTATTATATAAAAATGTATATAGGTATGATTTATACACATACATGTATGTATACTTAAACACATGGTTGAATGTATGATTTACACACCTACCCTCTTTAAATCTCACTGAAACGACAGCACAGAGGTAGCTCCAAAGAGATCAAAATATGAAAACAAATCCTGAAGAGGATAATGAAAGGTAAAACATAAAGAGAGAAAACCCTACCAAGTTCTTAAGAAATGACGGTACCAGTTACCCAGGAAGGTGAGGATATAAAGCAGATGTGTTGAAAGAGCTGACCATCTCTTCTTCCTTCCTGGCTTCAGTCAAGAGTTAATTCTTCCAAGAAATGAATGAGGGAGGCTCCAAACATGGAAATACCAGACAAGGACATTTCTCTAAGATACATTGGTAAGTGAAACAAACAAACATGTTGTAGGTACACATGAGCAAATCTCTTGAATATTAACAAACAAAACAAAACATATGTACATAAACATAAATGTGAATGTATAGAGAAGGCGTGGAAAGATACACCCAGAATCTGTAGCCACATTATAATTTTTTAGGACTTGTTTCTGGGGATATTTTCTTCTCTAAATTCTCTCCCTGGGTGATTTAATCCAATTCTGTGACTTTAAATGCTGAAGACTCCCCAGTTTTCTTCTTCTTTGGGTGC
The DNA here is from genome assembly GCF_030222135.1 of Aotus nancymaae. NCBI lineage: Eukaryota > Metazoa > Chordata > Mammalia > Primates > Aotidae > Aotus > Aotus nancymaae. Next base: position 52,558,363 of record NW_026988431.1, on the reverse strand, counting down.
AGCTCCAACTCTGACTCAGCATAAACCAACCGGGGAACTGCATTCTGCAACCACAGTGATGGGTTTAGGAATGGGGATACGACCTAGGAGGTATGAGCCCATGGATTGGATGGGGATATGAGCCCATGGACTGGGTGGAACTTTGAGGCAGACCTTTTTTCAGGTAGCTTTGAACCTCAGAGGAAGACAGATCTTGTAACGTTCTTGCTATTGACTGCATCAGTTCACACTGCCACCAGCTGTTACTAATCCTGGGTATTAACAATTATCCCCATATGAAGAATATGTGCTAGTTTGCATTTTGGTTGTTTTTAGTGAGACTAAGCATATTTTTATACTATGTAGTCATTTGCATTTCTTTTGTAAATTGTCTATTCACTTTGTTTTGTCATTTATAAGTTGCATTGTTAATCAGTTTCTAATTGACAACTAAGAGGTATTAAGATATTGTGAATAAAATATCTTTGTTATATGTGCTACAGATATATTTAACATGTGGTTTTAAATAACTTTTTTCTAATTACTTTAATGCTGTTATTGTTGCTGAATGTGTCCTGGGACAGTCACTAATCTACTAAACCTATAAATTTACCTGGGAATAAAATGGCATAATGGGATCTTTCCTAGTATTTATTCCTGTAATAGCATCTTCCAGTGATGGCTTAGTGTACATCAGTAAAATATGAAAATTCTCCTCCACTGACCATTCAAGTTATGAAAGCACAGGCTAAATTCTTATTAACATTTTAAACAAATGGAGCAAAATATTTGTGAACTTCTTTCCTCTTTTTTTCACTGAAAACGCAAATTGCATTGAAAACATTGGCTTACCATATAATTTACCTTATTGATTAAGAATAATGTGAGTTTGTGTCTTAAAAAATAAACCCATTTAGTGCTAAGTTTTTGTGGTCTCTTTGCGTTCCATGGAACAGCAGTTAGGAAGTGTAGGTGTATTTGACTAGTAAATAATATAATAAGAATGAGTAAAAGACTAGCCAACTTTTATAAGCATCAATATAATAATGTGTGAGGCATCGTTGTAAGTGTGCTACACACATTACGTCCTTTATTTCTTAAAGCAAGCCCGTGAGGCAAGTACCATCACTATCCCTATTTTCCAGATGAAAAAGCAGGCACAGTGAGGTTAATTAGCTTATTCAAGCTCACATGGCTACTTGAACTTAGATAGTCTATGTTCACTGGCGATTGAAACATCCATGCATTCTTAGCGCTTCTTTTCTTTTGGCTTAATTGTCTTAACCTTGATTTTATCATTTAAAGCCACGTGATGTATATCTGAGTTTGTGTTATATAGCATGACAGTGGGAATGTATACTGAGTTCTCCAAATGGGGTTGGCCATCTTTCTATCTTTTTAAGATACTAAGAATCATTTAAAACGCTCCGTGGTGACTTATGTAGCCCTAGCAAGAACTGAAGTCAAATTCTGAAAAAAATTATAATTTTGAACTATACCTAGAATGTGGTACTCACTGAGTTTGTCTTTATCAAACTGGTGGTTGGTTGGTTCAAATGGCCAGAAAGGCAGATCCAAGCAGTCCTGGCAAGTTTACGGGATTCCAAAGTGCCACTTTAGGGAATGTTGGCCATTGCCTGCAGTCAGGTTGAGCTAGTAGGCTGGCCTGGGCAGTACAGGCTTACAGGGACCTGGCTACAAGAGCTGAAGGGAAGCCCTAGGAAAATCCAGGTCAAGGGCCCTCTGATTCTTGGATGCCCACCTTGGGGAGAGTGGTGCCTCATCAGTAATCCTGTGGTCCAGCACGGTGGGGGCACAATAGCTCAGGAGGTAGAGGTGGGATGAGCCCGAGGCGCTCCCAGACATGTATTTGGGAAGCATGGTGGCCACTGGGTCATTCTGAGTGGATTTGTGATTATTTTATAGGGCACAATTTCACATCTGGAAGCAAAACCACTCTTGGTCTGCTGCTTTCACTCCCTTGCTCTACCCTAGTGCTAGTAAGAAAACTTCCTGGTCAATAGGGAAGCCAAAAATAATTAAGTTTAAAAATATTAATAAAAACAGACATCTACTGAACTCATATCAAGGGGTAGGCATGATTATAAGGCCTTTCACATGTACCAACTTTCTGAGACAGGCATTGTCATTGTCTTCCGCATTATATAAGTAGGGCAGATGAGGCAAAAGGAGCTTATGAAAGTTGCCCAAGGTCACACAGCATGTAAAAGGGGTAAGATTTGGTGGGGAAAGAATTTGATCTGAGATAATTTGGCTCTAGACAGCTACACATCAAGCTATTTTGCTATATTACCTTCTCGCTATTTTAATAAAATGAATTTTCTCTCTAGGTTTAAGAGGAGCACTAAATTTACCACATTCCTTAGAATAAAATGTCAGTCTCAAAACAATAGTTTCTTTCAGCCCCACAGATTTGTCTCGGAATTCTAATTGTACATATTCCTATGTGAGGTGGCCATTTGTCTGAAGGTCTTTAAGTTTAGATTTTCTTGGGCTAAGGAAGGGCTTAGGTCTCAGCTTTTAATTCACAACAGGAAGTTTTATTTACACCGTGGATACTTAATATATATTTTTCATTGCTGCTTCTCTTGTCCAGTTGGGCTCATGTTACCCATGAAGTTGCCCCTGAAGAACCAAGTCAAACTGTGTAATGCTGGGAAATGTCTGGCTACTTCCTGATTGACAGTCTGGCAAGGTAGCATTGGGCCCTGGCTTTTCCTCTCAAGGCATCATCACTTTTTCTTTTCTTTCTTTCTTTTTTTTTTTTTAGAGACAGCGTTTCTCCATGTTGGCCAGGCTGGTCTCAAACTCCCGACCTCAGGTGATCCGCCCGCCTCAGCTTCCCAAAGTGTTGGGATTACAGGTGTGAGCCACCATGCCCAGCTGGCATCATCACTTATAGGGAAATGTCTGCTGAAGGCCAAGGCCCAAAGCTGCTGGAACACTGGGAAGCTCAACAAAGGAGAGCTGCTTCTCACAAAACCTGGACTTCCAAATTTCCAATAGGGTCTAGAATGAGCAAGTTAGCAAATCATCTTCCTTGGAAACAATGATAAAACTAGACAATGTTGTCAACAACAGCCATATTAGAAATCTAGAAATTGACCAAAGGCAAACAACAAACTGAGAAGCATTTTGTTTTTCGTGAAAAATGGCTGTATTTCTGCAAAAATAGTGGGAGTTTATGGCTTCTCACCCAGGGCTGCTTTGCTCCCCACCCCAGCTCAGTCTGTATAAAGGTTCTTGCAGCATGAAGCAGACTGAACAGACCTGAAGTTTCACTGCCGGAAGAAACTCACTCCAGGTTTGGCAGAGGGTTAGAAACCTACTCCCAGCCATGTTGTCGGGTGACACAGTGGTCTTAGGGACAAGCAAATAGGGAAGGCCAGCAATTCATTAACCTGAGGTTGCAGTCCTGGTTGGGAAAGCATCAGAATGGCAGACAAACTAGAAATTTAGTAGAGATAAGCTGGAAATGAGACACTCCCAAAGGGGCTTGACCCCAAAGTTGTCCACACACCCTGGCTGCCTTCTGAGCAGGTGCAGGGAAAGACCAGAAAAGGCCTAGGCTATCCACACATCCCTGGCTAACCCAGGCTGTCAAGTGTGGAAGAGACACAAGAGGTGGATTGATACTAATGGCACATGGGGGATCTTACTGGGTTGACAGGAATGTTTTCAAATTGGATTGTAGTGATGCTTGTTTATCCCAAATTGCTAAGCTTTACACTGAAATGGGGTGAATTTTAGGGTATATAAATTAAACATCAGTAAAGTTGTCATAAAGCATTCAAGTTCTAATAAATGGCTCTAGGAAATATTGTTTTGAAAATTTTCCTTTGGTCTATTACGGCACTCCAAAATCAACTTCTGTCAGAACAATAATTAGCTATTTCTGATAATAGATATTGGCCATCTACAGTGATTTCTTCAGTCTTTTATGTCCTACATAAGATCTTAGAAGGCTTTAAATTTCTACGACCATCAATAACCAGGACTCACCTGAAAACTATATATATTTTTTAAAAGACATATGCTCTGGGACACCATATGCCAACATTTGTTGAGCACACAGTTTGTCACAGAGGTTAGGAGTGTACTATTACTTATTTATTTATTGAGATGGAGTCTTGCTTTGTCTCCAGGCTGGCGTGCACAATCTTGACTCACTGCAACCTCCACCTCCTGGGTTCAAGCGACTCTCCTGCCTCAGCCTCCCAAGTAGCTGGGACGACAGGTATGTGCCACCATGCCTGGCTAATTTTTGTATTTTAGTAGAGATGGGGTTTCACCATGTTGGGCAGGATGGTCTCAATCTCTTAACCTTGTTATCTGCCCACCTCAGCCTCCTAAAGTGCTGGGATTACAGGAGTGAGCCACCGCTCCCGGAAAGGCGGTGTACTGTTTAAAACTAACTTCCCTCAAGGGGCTCACACGATTACAGCGGTAAGCTAAAGAGATAGAAGAAAAGAAGTTTATATATAAAATCTCAGTACTGGGGTGGGGTTGGTAACAAATGAGATGCTGCCACTTACACTTGATAAATTATGAAGTATCTACTGCACTACTGCATTCATTATTACAGGCTGACCCTCATAAAAACCTTGTGGGTACTGCCAGAAGACAGGGAAACTGAAGCTCAGAATGGGTCAGCAACTTGTTTGAGGTCAAGTATCTCATGTCAAAGCTGAGATTTAAACGTGTGTGGCTAGGCTGGGCATGGCGGCTCACACCTGTAATCCCAGCACCCTGGGAGGCTGAGGTGGACACACTCCTTGCTTGTGTCCAGGAGTTAGAGCCCAGCCTGGGCAATACAATGAGACTTCATCCCTATAAAAAATAAAAAATTAGCTGGGTGTGGTGGCATGCATCCCTGGGTCCTTGGGAGGCTGAGGAGGGAGAATGGCTTGAACTCAGAAGTTTGAAGCTGCAGGGAGCAGTGATTTTGCCTCTGCACTTAGCCTGGGTGACAGAGTAAGACCCTGTCTCAAAAAAATAAAAATAAATAAATGTGTGTGGCTGATTCTCATGCAAATATTGATGAAAATCTGGTAGCAATGTTAATTGGCAGAACCTCAATGGGAGATAACTTTGCAACATCTATCAAATAAAAATTGTGTGTATCCTTTGTTTCAGGAATTTCACCTCTAAGATGCTTTTAATATAGCAGGAATGGTTATCCATAAAGAATTAGTTCAATAAAGCTCTATCTGTAAAATGGAATGAAATGCAGCTGTTAAAAAGGAGGCATATCTGAGTATACTAATACAGAATGGTCTGCAAGATATATTCAGTTTTTTACAAAAGCTGTTCCCCACACTTCTTTGTGTTGTTTGTTTTTGTTTGTTTATTTGTTTGTTTTTGAGACAGAGTCTTGCTCTGTTGCCCAGGCTGGATGGAGTGCAGTGGCGCGATCTCGGCTCACTGCAACCTCTGCCTCCCGGGTTCAAGTGATTCTTCTGCCTCAGTCTCCCCAGTATCTGGGACTACAGGCATGTGCCACCATACCCAGCTAATTGTTTGTATTTATAGTAGAGACAGGTTTTCACCCTGTTAGCCAGGATGGTCTCTATCTCCTGACCTCATGATCCACCTGCCTCAGCCTCCCAAATTGCTGGGATTACAGGCGTGAGTACCGCACCCGGCCTCTTTGTGTTGTTTGAAAGACATAAAGACTCAGACAGGCCTTCATTGTGACTTGCCCAGTATGAGTCGCAGGCCTGAGATTCCTACTTAGATGTCCAGATTTATAGGTGTCCTCCTTGCTTTATCCTATCTCATAGACTCCTCTTGCCAGAGTCCTGGAAGGGCTTTAAGGAGTGGAAAGGTAGGTAATTGGGTTTTCCTTTTTGAAAGACTGTGAGGAACAATGTGGAGGATGGACCGGAGTCAACCTAAGTGGAGGCTCGAACTCCGCGCAGGAGGTTTTGGTAGCAGCCCGGGTGAGAACTGATTACTGCACTAGGGCATTGGCCCTAGGACTGCTGAGGAGGAGAAGGCTGTGGATTGACCTAGAAGGCAGCAATGACAGGGCCTGGTGATGATCATATGTGAAGTGCTACAAGACAAGGAGTCAACAATAAGTCCCAAGTTTCAGTCTTGGATACCTGGATAGATGGGAGGGCTGTTTGCTGAACAAGAGGAAACAGAAGAAAGAGTAGTTTTAGGGGAAACACTCATGGTAATAGATTTGAAGTGTCTTCCAGAAGCAGGTGGGAAATGCTGGCTTAGAATGCAGAAGAGCTCAGGGATGGAGCTAAATGCCGGGAAGTCATCATCAGCAGCTGAAGGATTGCTGTGAAAGGATCTCTTCTTTTGGGTTCCTTGGCCCCTGCCCCTGAGTGTGATTTCCAGGGTTTCTTATTTGAAGGCCATGAGCAGAAACTTCTCACGGCTCGTCACCACATCCAAATGCCACAGAAATGAAAAGTGAAACCACTGGGAACAGACTCAGAAATCAAAACAAAACAAATTCTCCTCTCAGAGGCTCTCTTTATTCATTCACTTGGTTTCCATGTGTGCCAGTGTAATTGAACAACTCCTTCTTTCTTTTACTTGGAACTCTTCATTTGACCACCAGGAACTTCCCTCTGGCAGGAGCAATAGCCACTCCAAGGACTTACCCAGAGATTTCAGAACAGAAGCAACTGCATTTCCTCTTGAACTGTTATTTCTCTGCCCAAGGAATCTTCTTGACCATCATTCCGCTAACCCTTCATGGGAAATTTGACCTCTAGGCTCTATAACAGATCTCAAACTCATAGTGAAACCGTGGAAGACTCCCATTCATTAAAAATCCCATTCATATTGTGCATGTGAAAACAAGAAACCACACTTTGGGTGGGTTGTAGAGGCAGCCACTCAAAATGACCCTCCTGACCAGTTGTTCCTGTTATAATGTACATTTCCTGTGAATTCCAAGGAATTCATTAAATAGTGGAAAAAAGAAGCATTTTCTTATTTCACTTTTTATATAGACACTAAAGCTCTGTTGGGAGGTTACATGGGTATGGGCCAGGGACATTTTCTCAGTGGCAGCTATCTAACAGGGGCTATGTCACGGATGCAGAATTTGCCTGGATTCAAGGTATCTAGAGATTGTTTACTTGCTAAAACACGATCTAATGCTGACTAGACTGGTGACCTCGGCAAGCCACTTCATCTTTCCAGACTTCATTTTTTTTTCTCTAAGTAAAACAAATGAGATCCAGTGGCCACTAAGTTCCCTTCTGGACTTCAAAACGTTATGATTTTACAAATGACACTAAACTAATTAGACAAATATGTTTTGGGAGCCTACTATGCGCCTGTCACTCTGCTTGGTCCTGGGGAAACTGAGGACAAAGGTCGCAGTACATTGCCCTGGTGGGCTATAAGACTGACATGTTCCGAGAGCAGCCACAGCCTGAGCTTCCTATTTCTGTCACATCCTTAGTTTGCTCGATGTCAAACTGTATCAAATTCCAAAGCTTTATTATCTGTCTGCTCCACTAGCATAGAGGGCAGCAATTTTGTCTCTTTTATTCCTTGTTGTAGCTCCAATACTTGCAAAAATGCCCAAAATATTTTTGGTGATTGATGTACATGGTGCAATGATGAGATACAAGTTTGAAGGATACATTGAAAGGTCATGGACGAATGAGCTACAGGAATGGTCTTTACACTGCAGTATGCTTATCTCAAAAGAGTTTACAGAGACTTTCCAATGGATGTGTGGGCATGGATAGCTTTAGAAGAAGCAGTTTCCAGATCCTGAACTTCTGCGTGAGCCATTTCCCAAAGTTCACCTGTCTGAATGTCTACTGAGAGAGTGGTCTTGCTGGCTTCTTTCCCCTCTTAACTTTCTACACGTGTTCTCCTCTCACTTAGTGAACGAATGGCTTTTTTTTCCTAGTCTTCCTGAGATGCATTCTCCCAAGTGGTAAAAAGAAACAGAAGAAAGCCTTAGAGGTTTAGGTACAGGCTTGGGTCAGCAAGTGGCTGTAATGACTGGCTAATAAATTTTTGCGACTCAGATGCTCTCGAATTTTTTGTTGCCAAGAAAATTTAAGTAGAACCTAATGGAATTTTCAGCAATAGATTTTTTTTTTTTTTTAAGACAGATTCTCACTCTGTCACCCAGGCTGGAGTGAAGTGGAGTGATCTCAGCTCACTGCAACCTTCACCTCCTGGGTTCAAGCAGTTTCCTGACTCAACCTCCCAAGTAGCTGGGATTACAGGTGCCCGCCACCATGCCTGGCTAATTTTTTGTATTTTTAGTAGAGATAGGGTTTCACCACCTTGGCCAGGCTGGTCTTGAACTGACCTCGTGATCCACCCGCCTCTGCCTCCCAAAGTGCTGGGATTACAGGCTTGAGCCACTGAGCCCAGCACAGATAGATCATTAACAATAATTTTTGATGCATCCAGGTGTGGTGGCTCACACTTGTAATCCCAGCACTTTGGGAGGCCAAGGCAGGCGAATCGCTTGAGGTCAGGAGTTTGAGACCAGTCTGGGCAACATAGGGAAACTCTGTCTCTACAAAAAATACAAAACATACCCAGGCATAGTGGCATGCACCTGCGGTCCCAGTTACTCAGGAGGCTGCGGTAGGAGGATTTTATTTTATTTTTTTGAGACTGAGTTTCGTTCTTGTTGCCCTAGGCTGGAGTGCAGTGGTATGAACTTAGCTCACTGCGACCTCTGCCTCCTGGGTTCAAGCAATTCTCCTGCCTCAGCCTCCTGGGTAGCTGGGCTTACAGGTGCCTGCCACCACACCTGGCTAATTTTTGTATTTTTAGTAGAGATGAGGTTTCGCCATGTTGGCCAGGCTGGCCTTGAACCCCTGACCTCAGGTGATCCACCCACCTCAACCTCCCAAAGTGCTGTGATTACGGGGGTGATCCACTGCGCCTGGCTGTAGGAGGATCTTGAGGCTTAGAGACAAAGGCTGCAGTGAGCCAAGATCCTGCCACTGCACTCCAGCCTAGGTGACAGAGAAAGACCCTGTCTCAAAACAAAACAAAACAAACAAACAAAAAACCCAATAATTCTTTATGAGAGATCACAATGTGATTTTGGTATATAATTCAAAGGGAACTCAAAGAATTGATTGCTGTTGCCATCACAAGACTTTTCCCATTTCCACCTACTTATTTATAAACAAGTTTTCTCAAGGTTTACAGCTATAAAAACAAATAATAGAAATAGAATTGATGGAGAACTCTGTCTCATTCTGTCAATAAATAATATTCATCAATAGATACATGAGTGATTGGAAAAGAAAATAGGCTTCTCTTTCAACAAAGGCACATTTCCAATAGTTTTCCTATTTATTCTATAATTTTGATCAAAATTTATAACATTATTTTAATCAAGTGATGATTAGTAACAGTAATTATAAAAATTAAATATAGAAAAATTTTATTACTTATAACTTTATGGTCACAGAAAACATTAACAATTTAGGTTGATATTTTTATACATATTCTGGTGCAACGAAGTTTGATAGGATGATCAATAAAACATTTCTGAAAATGAAATAAAATTACATTAGGGCTAAATTCTGAGGGGGATGTAGAAATGGAAATAAATGTAAATTCAAGAATAAAGGATGTAAAATTTCCAACAGTTAAATAACAGCTCATTTATCCATTTTTTAAAAAAAATTGGATAAATGATCTAACTGCTCTGGTGCTTATATTCCATTTACTGTATTTAAAAGACACATTATATTGGATATATCAGATATATTTAAAATTTTTCATGTTTAGAGTGATCTGGAAATGATATTTTTGCAGTTCCTTAAACATATGAAAAACATTGTGAGGTCAACTTAGAAATATGTGAGTAGTATATGGCTTTTTTTCTTTTTCTTGAGACAGGGTCTAGCTGTGTCACCCAGGTTGCAGTGTGGTGGCACAATCATAGCTGTCTGTAGCCTCAAACTCCTGGGCAAGCAATCCTCCTGCCTTAGCCTCCTAAAGTGTAAAGTGTTGCGATTACAGGAATAAGCTGCTGTGTCTGGCCCAGCATATGGTTTTAAACATTTTTCTTTTTTTTTCCTTTTTTTTGAGACCGAGTCTCACTCTGTTGCCCAGGCTGGAGTGCAGTGGCATGATCTCAGCTCACTGCAACCTCTGCCTCCCAGATTCAAAGAATTCTCCTGCCTCAGCCTCCCAAGGAGCTGGGAATACAGGCACATGCTGCCACTGCCTGGCTAATTTTTGTATGTTTAGTAGACATGGGGTTTCACCACGTTGGCCAGGCTGGCCTCAAATTCTTGGCCTCAAGTGATCCTCCCACCTTGGCCTCCCAAGGAGTTGGGATTACAGGCATCAGCCGTCACACCTGGCCGGCTTTAAACATTTTTCTGGGGGCTTTGCAAGCAGCAAAGTTTAAAGACCATTAGGCTAATAGTATAAGTGTGGCATTCTAATCCTGACCCAACTATCAAACCTTGGGAAATGCCCTTCTTAACCCCTCTGCATCCATTTCTCTTTCTGTAAAATAAAAATCACATCTGCTTCCTTTTCCTTATTCTTAGGAAACTTCTGAGATCATAAGAGATAATGAGATAATGTGAAAAGGTCTAAATTATTTCCTGGAGACAAGTTGAACACCTCTGGGAAGTTTCAATAACTTTTTCAGGCCAACAGGATACCGGTTAGTTCCTCAAAGAACATAAATAAAAGATAGTCTTATTACTGCTTCTACTTTACCACTTCCCATTTTCCCCAGCTTTGATTCAGCCATTGGGCGTCCAACATTGTAACGTTAATCTCTGCATCTCTGTATCATAAGGTTAGCAAGAAGGAACCTAATTCTATTTCAGGGCTAAGCCCAAGCTTCTACCTGGATGTTCAGTAAGTGAAATCACAGACATACACAACAGGCAAGCCAAAAGGCCTAAACTCCCTTCCCAAAGCACACATATCTTAGCCCAGAAAATACTGATAGAACTTCTGCATATTGCCCCCTATTCAGACAGCTGGGAATGGTCAGCCCATACCACATGAACCTTATTTTTTGCTTGCTAGGCTATCTGTCATCTGTCTTGTACTCAATCCCCTTCCTGTTAAAAAGATGCTTATACTTTTGTAAATAATTAGTAGACAGTTTATAACTTGAGCCTGTCATCTCAGTTTATAAAGCATCTTAGGTTCTGATATCTAGCAGGCTTAATATACTTCAGAATTTGCTCTGTTAGAGACCTTATGAGAACATTGCGTCTCAAGTGGGGGCTTTTAAGACACTCGTTATCTTGAAAAGACATGGAGTTTTAAGTTGCTGCATAAGGTCTAAGAATGGTGGAGAAACAGATTGGTGAGGAACTGCATGGGTGGTGAGAAGCTAGGAGTAGAATTTCTCTGTGAGATGGTATTGAACACTTATTCATTCACCTCTTCAACATGTTTATGAGTATTTATTTAGGTCCTATTAAGTACCATTTTCTAGGCTGGTCATGAAAAAAAAGACAAATGACCTTCCCTGCCCTCAGGTGGCTTATAGTCTGGTTGTAGAAAGGCAAAAACAATGACAATACTATACAGTTTCTGAAAGGAGGACACAGTGGAAGCAAAGAGGAATAAACAGCAAAGTCTAAGAATGCAAAGGAAGGCTTTCCAGAGGAGATGACATTTGAGCTCAAAGTAGACTTGGGCATCTTAGGAACAAAGAATGTCATAGGCAAAGTCCGGGAGGCCAAGGGGAGCTTAGGATCAACAAGGAGCTCAAACTTCTCATGCTCGAAGACTGAAGGGGAGAGGGCCTAAAGATAGGGTGTCCAGGGAGGGAAGACAGAACACACTAAGCTTTGAATATCACGTGAAGCATTGGTATTTTGTCCTGTAGGAGACAGGCTTTTAGGAAATTGGGCAAGGCCATGTCAAGATCAGATGTCTGTTAGAAACATTACAAGATTACTTTGACAGCTGTGTAGGACGGATTGAGATGGTATAGAACCATGAGATTAGAGACAACAGTACAGTCAGGATGCTTTCAGTCCTGACAGAAAGTCTATGTAAACAAATACAAGCAAAATGGAGTATTACTGACGATTATTACGATAAAGATGTTCAAGGGAGAAACTGGCTTCAGAGGAAATTCAAGACCTCAGGATATCATCAGGGCTCTTTCCTTCTCCTGCACCGTCTCTCAGCTCTCTGCACCTCTTGGCTTCTGTTGTGAACTCTCTCTCCTATAGTGGACAGAGATGACTGTCAAGCTCTTATTTTCTCATTTTAGCATCCCAGTATCCACAAACCAATTCCAGAGAAGCTTCTGATTGGCTTTGCTGAGGTTACATACCCATTAATGAACCAATTATTAGTGGAATGTGGGGGAATTTGTGTTCTGATTAACTGCCTGGTTCATGCCTGTGATAAAGGGGACACATAGCCAAGTCTGACGACAGTCCCGGTGGAACCACATGGGAGCTGAGGAAGAGATCCCGGAGAAACGAGAAGAATGAGAACATGCAATGGCAACATTAAAACTGTAGTTAACACTGACCATGAGAGCAGAACTTGATTGCAATATGATAGTGAAAATATGGACAAACAAAAGATGTTTGGGGAGGTACAATTGAAATCAGGACTTGGTTTTTATTCACTTAAACAAATAGATTACTGCCTTTGGCAGCTCCCTGGATGCTTCCCTGGGAGAAGATTCCAGGGGTTGGTAGCCAGTGAGGGCTAAATAAATATACAGTTACATTTGTAAATAAAAATCAATACAAAAAAATTAAAAAGATATATAGATTTATTTACTTGTGATAACTTTTCTGGTTCCCCAAGATATATATATTTTTTCTTTGAGACAGAGTCTCACTCACCAGGCGCCAGGCTGGAGTGCAGTGGCGCCACCTCGGCTCACTGCAACCTCTGCCTCCTGGGTTCAAGCAATTCTCCTGCCTCAGCCTCCTGAGTAGCTGGGACTACAGGTGCGCGCCACCACACCCAGTTAATTTTTTTGTATTTTTAGTAGAGACGGGGTTTCACCATGTTGGCCAGGATGGTCTCGATCTCCTGACCTCGTGACCCACCCACCTCGGCCTCCCCAAAAGATTTTGAGTCAACTTAGAGGGTTGGTACAGCAAAGTAAGAGTCACATTACCCAACGCTCTCATCTGACTTTTCATAGGTGGGCTGCAAATTTACTGCCTTGCTTCCTGGAAGCCAGTGCAGGCAGGATAATGTCATTATCAGTCAAATAATTTACAATGATAATCAGAGAAACTTGACTATTATTGGTATTGACATCTGAAAGGACTATCTCCCCTGGTGCTCATAAAGTTGCCATTGTGTAATGCAGTAAATATTAGGCTGTCAGTAAACATAATCATGAGTTTTGTGGGACTCTTTTTTTTTTTTTGAGACAGAGTCTCTGTCACCCAGGCTGGAGTTTGCCCAGGTTGGAGTGCAGTGGCGTGATCTCAGCTCATTGCAACATCTGCCTCCCAGGTTCAAGCAATTCTCCTGCCTCAGCCTCCCGAGTAGCTGGGATTATAGCAGCTAAGTTTTGTATTTTTAGTAGAGATGGAGTTTCACCATGTTGGCCAGGCTGGTCCTGACCTCGTGATCCACCTGCCTTGGCCCCTGAAAGTGCTGGCGTGAGCCACTGCGCCTGGCCTGTGGGGCTCTTGCTTTCTTAAAATGATTTTCAGTGGTGACCAATGTCATATAGAGAAAACGGTTAATAAAAGTAATGTATTTTGTATGATAAATTCAGATATTTTGAAATCTGAGAAAAGCAGGTCAGCCCAGGCCAGATAAGTTGTATTTACTTAGCGGTGAATCCCCTTAGTCAGGGCATTTGCTCCTCGCCACTCCTGAGTCTTGTATCCTGCTTGCTTCAGTTATTTATTTGTATTATCAGTCTGGCCCCTAGAAGCTTTTGTATCTGTGACACTTGGAAAGATACGCATGACCAGGGTCTGTCTAGCCCTTTCCCCTTCTCACTTTTCAGCTTCCATGTTACTATACAGTGAGTTCTTTTCCTCTTCCCAGCTGCCTCTGACAGTAGTTTTATCAAATATTTCTTCCATTCTCTTTCAGTCTTCTTTGAGGAAGGAGTGCTCACATTCACTCTTCTCCTGCTCTTGGCTTTAGAACCTGGAGGATAAAGCCACTGACTTCCTGAAAACCCAGAAGCTCCACTTGCGGTGCGTGAGAGGTCCATATTTGTGGAAGGCTTGCATGACTGGCCTGGAAACTGATGCCAAAGGAATTCTCATGAAGATGCTTTTGTCTTGAGCCAAGGAGCCTGGGGTAACTTTGAGTAAAGATTGATCATGAGTACTTGTTTCAGAAATTTTAAGTAGCCTCAAGATTTGGCTTTCATTTTCTGGTGTGATGTGAAAGAAATGCTGCTTGCCCAATTAATTGATAGTAGAGGAAAATCCATGCAAGCACCTGAAATGAGAGTCATTTGTATGTGAACTTCCTGCTTTCTTTAAAATCCAGAATTCTCAGAAGGATGAGTGAGGGCATTTGGCCCCAGCTAGCAAGTACTGTTGCTCTAAAAGCATCATGTGAAGTCAAGGCCATTGGGATGTTTTACAGGAGCAGTTAACTATCTCAACATCAACCCTTTCATGATTTTACAGCCAAGAATTCTTGATGATGAGCATAATTTAGGAAGTGATACATATGTGTGTACTTTTTTTAAAAAAGGAAGTGGGCATTTTGACTTTTTATTTTAGCCGACTGGAGAGGGCATTATTAATACAATATTGGCACACTATATGTAAATTAGGGGACTGAACTGAAAGAAATGAGAGGCTTTGCATATTCTCACTCATATGTGGCAGCTAAAATTTTAAAAAGTTGAATTCATGGAGATAGACTAGAATGAGGTTGCCAGAGGCCAAGGGTAGTGGGGAGTGGGGGACAAAGTGATGATGGCTAATGGGTATAAAAATATGGTTAGAATGAATAGGATCTAGTATACAGTAACACAATGGGGTGACTACAATTCACGATAATCTATTGTTTATTTTAAAATAATTAAGAGTGGAGTTGGAACGTTCCTAACACAAAGAGATGATAAATGCTTGAGGTGATGGATACCCCAGTTATCCTGATTTGATCATTACACATTAAACACCATATCAAATCATTACGTATATTCCATAACTACATACAACTATTATGTACTTACAATAATTTAAAATAAAAATAAATGAATAAAGGAAATGAGAATGAGAGAGAGAAGACCGGAAATACAATTTAGATTCAAAAGCAAGATGAATTAGCTAGGACTCTTTCTTGTAAGGAGAAAATGAATAACACATTTAAAATGTGGCCGAAAAAGTACAATTCAAAACTTTCGTGTTTTACTGTTTATTGTTGGCTATGCCCCTGCCCTCCAAACCACATTCATTTATTGATAGTTTTTGAGTTACTCTTGCTTACGTGTTTGTGGGGAGGTAGCCCCCCAGATCAGCTTGGGAAGTAGGGGAAACTAACAAGAAGTTTGTGGGCTGGGTGCAGCGACTCATGCCTATAATCCCAGCACTTTGGGAGGTCGAGGCAGGAGGATCACTTGAAGTCTGGATATTAGCTAGGGCTACAAAGTGAGACCTTGTCTCTACAAAAAAATTAAGAAAAAAACTTAGCCAAGCATGGTGGCATGTGCCTGTCATCCCAGCTACCTGGGAGGCTGAGGCAAGAGACTCGCTCAAGCCCAGGAGTTCGAGGCTGCAGTGAGCTGTGATCGTGCCACTGTACTCCAGCCTACGTGATACAGCAAAGGCCTGTATCTAAAACAAGACAAAACAAAAAATTGTATGTATTCACATATTGCCCTCCAAATTCATTAAACCTCAGTTATTTAGCCCCTTCAAAGCTGCCTCTGGCAAATGCCCTCTAAGCCTTAGCACTCGTGGGGTGGGCCTGGCTCTGAGCTTCCCTGGGTCCCACTGTACTGTCCTAAGAGTGTCCTAATAGGAAACTGCAGATTGGTGACAGACAGGCCTGGCAGTGACTCTAGTCTTAACTCTCCTGAAGGCAAAACCCACCAGGCACTTTTTTGGCTAATGGGTTCAAGACACCAAAACGCATTTGGAGGTGTTGGCCAGGGCGAGGCCTGCAGTGGAGCTGGCAAGTCTGCAGATGCTGTCCCGGGACCCCCGGCCTCTCACTGAGCAGCTCTCTCATTCCCCAGTCCTCTTGTTCAGCCAGGTTTCCTCTCGTGCTCTTACGCTGTCACCCTAAAGGCCCGGCGCTCTCACTTGCAGTGTGTGAGACAGGTTTGCAAACTCCAAAAAGCCCCATGTCTGTCTTACTCCCACTCTTAGTTTAGCCAGAACTGCAGCGAGATCGATTCATTACTCCCATACAAACATCCCCATACCTAATTATTCTTCCTGAGGCATTCATTACTTCCCTTAAAAAAATTACTTAGAGCACCCGCCTGGTGTTCTATTCTCAATCTGATTTGCATCCGAGACAATGACACATTCTCGAATCAGCTTTCTTGAGCAGCAGGGACAAGAGTCCTTCGCTTCGCTGGAAAGAGGAAGTGGATGTCCTGTGATAAATAGTAAAGTCTTTTCTCCCCACTGCCTGTAAAAGTCAACATCATTTTCACCTTGTACCCTCACATCGAATTTGCTCTCCAGGTGAAGCATGGATCCCTGGCTGACTTTCACATGCCCTTTGTAATCCATGGGGATGTTACGTGACCTAAAAAGCTCCTTCACAAGGTGAGATGAGACGTCATTACAGACTGTAATTTCTACTGAGAACTAACACACATCTGGAAGGAAGTAACTTTATGAGGCAGAAAATTAAAGCACTTACTTCCAGCCTTGCCTATGCTTTACCACGGCCAGGATACACACCACTATTTTCTGAAAAGCCAAAAAAGCAAATAGGGATTGACTGAATACAAAAGAAAAGAGAATCTAGTAGTAAATAATAAACAAGAAAGTTTGAATGGCTAGTCTGGAGGGCGAACACAAAATCACTTTCCCTGTAAGTATCACTTTGCTGCCTTGTGCTCTTGTACTGTGGTGCAGGAAAGTGGATTCAGTTGCAGAACATTGTTCTAGAGCAGAGAAATGTACAAAAAGAAGTTTGCTACAAAAAAGAATTTCTTATGACCAATTAGTCTTGGTGACTCATTTCTTACCAAAGCTACCAAATGAAAAGGCTCTAGGATACTCACTCAGAAATTAAAAAGGCATTTCATTTTGCACAGCCAGATCATTAACTCATGAATTATTTAATATAACGTTAATTTATACTGACAACTGACTATAAGCCTCAATTAAAATATCCTGGAAAACTCATTACCCATCAACCTATCTCCTAATGAACGTGTCATATCCTATTTAGAAAAAATAAATGAACACCAGTGCAAAAGGTAATTGTGTTTTGTAAGCATCAGAATTCAGCTGGGGTGGCAATAATCAAAGTGTGGTCTTAAAGACTATAGAAACCTAAGACTTTTCCAGATAGATACCAAAGAGGTCACCTGTTGCCACTTAACAATATTCGTGTTTCTGGCATCATCATAAATTCCATATTCTTGTTTCTGGCATAATTTGTTTGTTCATGATGAATCTCATTTTGATCAACTTCTGATTTCTGTCCTAATGGCTAAAGGAAAAGATAGAGCAGGGAAAAAGATTTAAACTAAACCGAGGAGGTCCATCAACTGACAAAAGGGTCAATCTCTGGCCTAGAGGAGATTTTCTATAGAAAAGAAGCAGGTGGCATGGTGGTTGAGAACGCAGGGTTTGTCTTCAGAGAACTGGGTCTGTGTTTCAGCTCTTTCTGAAACGATCGTGGCTGTCCTTGTTAAGGACGTGCATTAGTTAGCATACTGCTAGCTGTTGTAACAGATTCAATGCGGTATGAAGGCACAAATGTAATCATTGTTTATTTTTCACTTTATTTTTTCCAGTTTGAGGTGAATCCTTTTGGGTGGCAGGTAGCTCTCTCCATGCAGTGACTCAGGCACCCCGACTTTTTCCATCTGGTGGCTCTGCATCCCTCTAGGTTCATGTGATTGTAGCTGGTACAAGGAGAAAGAGATTAGAGAGGGCAAACCCTTTCTTCCAAGCCTTGGCTAGAATTAAGGGCCATCACAGCCACTGACATTCCACTGGTGAAAATGTGTCATGGGATCACATCTAGGGCCAAGAGGCAGGGGGCTGGGAATGTTCCTGTCTCTCTAGCCATTTCCCAATAACAATTCCAAAACTATAAACATGGTGGAGAGGCATGAATTTTAGCAGATGGCTGGCTAAAAGGGCTGTTTATCAGAGATGACAAATTCTGTGGAAGGAAATTTTTCTGGTCTTAGATTAGATTTCTAGGTAGGTGAGGAATTTAAGAAAGAAAAAAAAAATCAACCAGTTGTCGGGGATTAAACTTGAGAACAGTGAGATTAAACCCGAAGGAAAGTCAGTCCCAGGGGCTCATCCCTCAGCTAAGAGGAGAGGCATCACACATCAGAAGAGTAGAGTGAGGCCAGTTAACGGAGGCGTCGAAAGGCAGAGTCCTAATGATCAGAGCTTCTTATTGGGCCAGGCGTCAAGCGAGGACTGTCTGCTTGGTTCTGTTCTGGCGGCTACAGTTAACAAGGGTGGCTGAAGTTTGCCTCTACCCTCAAAGAGGGAATAGAGAAAAATCTGTACTCAGGAGGCAGAGGAGAGTTTTGGAGGCTACCTGTGTGTGTGTGTGTGTGTGTGTGTGTGTGTGTGTGTGTGTGTGAGAGAGAGAGAGAGAGAGAGAGAGAGAGAGAGGCCCTAGCTGAATCTTTGAAGAAGAAAATGCGTTGGTGTGGTCCAATTTCATTGCAAGGAATCAGACTTCTCTGCAATGACCCCTCCTGGTCTTCCCTACCTTAATTAGCTCTCTGTACTCTCAAGTATTTAAGCAGTACCAAGCAATGGTTAAAGAAAAAATGAGGTACTCACAGAATAAAAGGTATATATAGATGTTAAGTAACAAGCATGATTATTGCATCATTGCTTTTGGTGGCAGAAATCTGGAAAGATTCTTAATGTCCATCATTAAAGGGAATGGCTGAGTAAGTTATGTTCCACCAACACTGGGGATTACTATACAGCTATTAAAAAGAATGACTTTGGGCCAGGTGCAGTGGCTCACGTCTGTAATCCCAGCACTTTGGGAGGCTGAGACAAGTGGATTGCCTGAGGTCAGGAGTTCGAGACCAGCCTGGCCAACATGGCGAAACTCTGTCTCTACTAAAAATACAAAAATTAGCCAGGGGTGGTGGCACATGCCTGTAATTCCAGCTACTTGGGAGGCTGAGGCAGGAGAATAGCTTGAACCCGGGAAGCAGAGGTTGCACTGAGCTGAGATCATGCCACTGCCCTCCAGCCTAGGCCACAGAGCGAGACTGTCTGAAAAAAAAAAGAACGACTTTGATCTGTACATCCTGACCTGGAAGGATATCTATGGATAAAGCAAGTTGCAGAGATCCTACCTTTGTATAGACAAACGGAAATATAAAACCCATGCATGTGTATCTGTATAAGCATAGAGAAATGTGTTAGAATGCATTCTAAGTTTTAGCACTGGTTATTTGGAGGAGGGGGTGGGACTTGAAATTATTTTTTCCTTAAGCATGACTGTTTTGTAAATTAATAATTAATAAACAAGAAACAAAGTCACAAGGATGCCTTAAATCTCAGAAACTGATAAAATACAGAATGCTCTCACTGCCTGAGAGCTATTTACTTTTTATTGAACACTTATTCATTCAGTATTTCTTAGGTGTCAGGTGCCTTCATAAACATTATCCAATCTTTTTAATAATCTGAGGAGATGGTATTTATAGGTGATGAGATAAGACACAGGCAGCTTTAGGAACTCGCTTAGGGTCACATCCTTGGGAAGATCGAGTCAACATTTGTAGTCAGTCCCTTCTGGCCCCAGAGCCTGCGCACTCTGATCTACCCTCACTCTAAAAATGGGGAAGAGAAGCAGAACTTGATTTTTTTTTTGAGACAGAGTCTCGCTCTGTCACCAGGCTGGAGTGTAGTGGCTTGATCTCAGCTCACTGCAACCTCTGCCTCCTGGGTTCAAGCAATTCTCTTGCCTCAGCCTCCCACGTAGCTGGAATTACAGGCGCCCACCACCACCATGCCCAACTACTTTTTGTATTTTTAGTAGAGATGAGATTTCACCACGTTGGCCAGGATGGTCTCGATCTCTTGAACTCATGATCCGATGGACTTGGCCTCCCAAAGTGCTGGGATTACAGGTGTGAGCCACCATGCCTGGCTGGCTGGCAGAACCCTATTTTTAAGATTGGTTAGTCCAGCATTCTAAGTCTGGTTAACTAGTAAAGGTCCTAGCTCACATGTGGGAGAATGACTTAGTGCAGGTAACAATCCTGTTGGATATAATCCCAGTCTTTGATGGCAAGCTTAAGCAAAAATACTGGAAAGACTCATCTTGAAAGAATCTCCTTAGAGGAGAATCACTTGGTGACATTTCTACCACAGGCAGAGAAAGCTGAAAGAAACATCAGTAAATTGAATGTAACTCTCCTCTGAGTATCTTAGGGTGTGGTGGGAAGGACTGCTGTACTACTAGGGAGGCTTTGACCCACAGGTATTCTGAGAGGCCCTTTGTAGGTATAATGTCATTTTCTCTCTTTTATTCTCCAGTTGGGAGCTATTTGGTTATGATTATAGGCTTCAAACAATTAGAAGAGCTTAGATGCCACGGATTTCTTCACAACATGCATTCCCAGCCAGGGACTGCATTGCTTAAGACATAGAGAAAACGCATTTCTATCTTTTTACTGGAACTGGCAGTTCCGGCAATGACTTTAAAATGTAAGTCTTTTGTGGTGTGCTGAGTTTTAGTGCCAGGCTCCATGTTTTGAGTGTCACCACAGGAGGTTCAGAAGGCCACACTACTTTTTCTTGCTGGAACACAGGCATTTTCCATAGCCCTCTTTCTAGGTCTGCTCTCCCCACAGATTGCAAACTAATAGGAATATAATATTTTTTAATTAGGAAAAAAACCATGTACTTAGAAACATGGTTTAACAAAACCAAAGAAAAGAAGAAAGTGGAAGGCAATAGTTTCCAACATTAGAATCTTCTGGAGACCTTTAAATGTCTCAAATGGCTGGGCACCTAATCCCAGCACTTTGGGAAGCCAAGATGGGCGGATTACGAGGTCAAGAGATCGCAACCTGGCCAATATGATGAAACCCCATCTCTACTAAAAATACAAAAATTAGCCAGGCGTGGTGGCGTGCGCCTGTAATCCCAGCTACTCAAGAGGCTGAGTAGAATCTCTTGAACCCGGGAGGTGGAGGTTGTGGTGAGCCAAGATCGTGCCATTGCACTCCAGTCTGGGCAACAAGAGCAAAATTCTGTCTCAAAAAAAAAAAAAAAAAAATTCTCAATGCCCAGGCTACCCCCCAGACCATTTAAGTCAGTCCATGGGGGGTGGACCTGCAGGCACTAGTGTTTTCTGAAGTTCTCCAGGTGGTTCCACTGTGCAGCTAGAGGCAAGAGCCATTGGATCACTGACCAACATTCTCACCCAGTAGAAGCAGCAACGGTCCAGCAGCTCTGTTTGGATTCGCAGGGCTGGATAGTCTCAGGAGATCCCTGAGAGCTGGTGTGGGAATTCAGGGCCCAGTTAGAGACCTTTTGGCGGAGAGGATTTAGGGCCCCATCCTTTAGCTCAGGGGCGAGGCAGCAACGTGTCCTCCTCAACAGCCAGCTCACAAAAACCAAAATATATTTATGAACCGTGTTCTTTTTCTATTCTGAATGGAAATAACTTGCTTGAGGCCCATAAAAAGTGACTAGTGTTACAATTTAAGATTACCTATTTTGAACGGGCATGGTGGCTCACGCCTGTAATCCCAGCACTTTGGGAGGCTGAAGCAGGCGGATCATGAGTTCAAGAGATCGAGACCATCCTGGTCAACATGGCGAAACCCCGTCTCTACTAAAAATACAAAAATTAGCTGGGCATGGTGGTGCATGCCTGTAGTCTCAGCTACTTGGGAGGCCGAGGCAGGAGAATTGCTTGAACTGGGAAGGTGGGGGTTACAGTGAGCTGAGATCGTGCCACTGCACTTCAGCCTGGTGACAGAGTGAGACTCCATCTCAAATAATAAAAAAAAGGTTATCTATTTTGCTAAACACAAGCCTTCTAGGAACACTGGCAAACTTTTAAATTCCTTACAATACTTACCTATTTTTGAGAAAAGAAAATGGAGGCAGTTTTTTTTTTTTGTATTAGTAGAGACGGGGTTTCACCGTGTTGACCAGGATGGTCTCGATCTCTTGACCTCATGATCCACCCTCCTCGGCCTCCCAAAGTGCTGGGATTACAGGCGTGAGCCACCGCGCCCGGCCCAGTTTTCTAAAGTTCTATCTTCAGATTACATCATGGACCTTAGAGTGAAACCAGGTGGTCTGTGGGTGGTTCTGGAACGTGGAATTGCTCATCTTTGCTCTAGTTTATTCTTCCCTAATCCCTACATGAACATTAGTTAATTAAATCTATTTTCTGAAACTCTCCACTTCTTAAGAAACAGTCTGTAATCTGCTTTAGACTTGGAATCTTCTTTCATGAGACCAACAGAATGGTTAAAAATTTGAAAATAGCAACAATTGGCCTTGGAGAAAGAGTGAATGCAAGCATCATTTGTTCACGTGGTAAATTTAGTACATGGAGTTTGATACAATCATAGTGCTTAATAACATCAGCAGCTGTTAAATACGAAAGTGCTAAAATTCCAGACTGATCACTCTCAGCAATAGTAGAAGTGCAGGCTCTGATGTGACTGACCTTCAGTGTTCTTCGGACCACTCTGTCACACACACATACTCACACACATGCACTCACACGCATAATTTTCTGGGCAATTTGTCACCCTGCTTGTCCTCTGGAGCAATTCGTTTTTTTCACTGATAAACACTTCCTGGTGGGGAATTCAGCTGCAGTGGGGTTAAGCCAATATAAGGCTTGCTAGTGAGCAAAAAGACATATCATATGAAACAAAGTTTTAATTTTTATTTTACATATTTATACATAAAACTTTCAAGGAACCCTCTGAATCCAACAGAATGTTAATAGCACGTCTAAAAAGGAACTTCAGGTAGTCAACATTCACAAAATGTTGAAAACTGAGTAAAATATACATATTACGGAGAGCTACAACTTCACTACGAGGCAGGCATGTATTTTTTGACTTGTATAGCACCGTCATTTACAGTTCTTCTTTAAAACTACAGTGAAGAATGAAAAGTAGTCAATGGGAAAATACTGCTCCAACTTAAAATCTCTAAACAAATAAAAATAAAGTTAAAACTACGCTCTTTTATTAACCGTGTTTCGTGGTGGTGTCAGTACTGTACATATTTTTGTAACAATATTTTATTAAAATGCCTGATATTAAGTGGCACAAGTAAAAAATTAAAATAAATTAAGAAGCAAAGGCCAATCACTGGACATTAAGCTTCAGACATTATCAATGACTAACACTGATATTTGTTTGTTTCTGTGCTGCCTTTAGCAACAGTATTTTTACAACCACAGAAGCAAAATAAATTCTAGCTTGTTCTCTGGTTGAATGGCTTCTTTTCACTTTGCAGGCATTTTCTCTGCCATGTGCTTCTGCTGACTTTCAGCATGTCTGCAAAATAATTAATACAATTATTTAGCATTATATAGAAAGATCCAAACTGCTTTCCAATCAGTAACAACAGCATCCTGCAAACCGAAGTCCAGAGTTACTGACAGTGAAATACATGAGAATCAAGAAAAAGTACCTTATTCAAACTCTCTGAACTCTGATCTGAACTCTTTAATTTTTATACTTTGTGTATGATTCCTTTTATTTAGTAAGCCACTGGGTGAACCTGAGACTTATAGACATCATTACTTTTAAGAAGAAAAGTTCTGTTTGAAAATGAAAATAAATGTCTGGGATACGTTTATCAACAAGTATTGAGTATGTGTCTTCCATGGGTCCTGGTACTGGGGATTTGATGGTGAGCAGGACAATGAGGTCTCTGTTCTCGTGGGGAATATATTCTAATGGAGAGAGACAAGAAAGGAGTAAATAGCGAACCAGGAAATACAGGTGGAAATAAGCACTAAGCAAAAAGTCAAAACAAGGTGTTATGACGAGAGTAATGAGTGACTACTTTATCTAAGGACACACGCAGACACAGACCTAGATATTAACCAAGACACCGATAGAAACCTGGAGCCAAAAATCTCATTCACTCCTGCAAAAACCAATGTCTAACAAAGAGCAGGTCTTTGTGGATGTAAAGCTATTTCATGTTGGCATATTCTTCCTGCCAATTAATCCTAAGGGCATGGTCTTGGCAGTGAGGATAGGGTGAGTCTTCTTATTTATCAAGCTCTATTATGGGCCAGGTGTGGTGGCTCACATCTGTAATTGCAGCACTCTGGGAGGCCGAGGTGGGTGGATCACCTGAGGTCAGAAGTTTGAGACCAGCCAGGCCAGTGTGGCAAAACCCTATCTCTACTAAAAATACAAAAATTAGCTGGGCATGGTGGCAGGTGCCTGTAGTCCCAGCTACTTGGGAGGCTGAGGCAGGATAATTGCTTGAACCCCAGAGGTGGAGGTTCCAGTGAGCCGAGATTGATCCATTGCACTCCAGCTTGGGCAACAAGAATGAAACTCCATCTCAAAAAACAAACAAACGGAAAACCAAAAACATGTTCTATTATGACCTGTGAACCCAAAGATAGGTCAATGCAGCAGCTAGACAGTGGGGAAGAGAGGGAGGAGTGCGGCCAAGCTGTTTATATCACCTGAATGGTCACTTCTTAAAGAATAATGGGGTTTGAAGGCTGCAAAGGACAATGGTTTTAAAGGACGATTTTAGGAAATGATAAATTTGGCAAGAGAAAAACATCTAGGACTGTGGTTTCCAGCTATAATCAAAGGTTTAGGAATAGTTTGTGTGTGCTGCCTGTACTTGGGTAGTCAGTGACATCAGGTTGAACTTACTGGTTTTATGCAGAATGTGACACATCTGTGGTACAGGGAAGACAAACTACCAATACTTTCACAAACAGGGAAGTGACAACGGTGTCCTTCCCAATGGCGCTATTCATCTGACAATAAAGCTACTCAGGAAAAAGTACTTTATCAATAGCTCTCCGTTTCCTAAAAAATCTGTCCCCTTTCACAGACCATCTCATGGATCTGTTTATGTGTAACAAGAATCAAACATTTTCATAACTAATTCATATGCCTCACTTAAGCAAATCCAGCATAAGATATTTTGATGCCCAGTGAACTTGATTCCACTGTAGCTAATTACATTACAGTTCTCACAGCAATTTAAAAATATACTACGACGTACATGTACATGCACACTCTACTCTGCCTATGCACACACATACATCAAAAGGTTTCTGAGAAGCAAAGAAGAGCAGACGGCAAGCAACTTCAGAAAATATTGAAAATTGGGTGATTTTTTTGAGACATGCATAAAATAGTGAATTTCATTAAAATTTTAAACGAAGGAGGGAAAGAGTTTTAGTCCATAAAACTAAAAGGTTCTTATCAGCAAGTTATATAAAAGTCCCTGTTAGGATTTGTTTCACTGAAGCCTCACTAGAACTCTTTTTTATTTTTTAATCAACAATTGCTATTGAGGACCTACTATGTGCTTGGCAGGCCCTGTGCTAGTAATGAATGAAAATGATATCATCTCTGTCTTCAGGGAATTCATAGTCAGGTGGGGACAGACAGCAGACAAATGAAACCCAGTGCCATTAGGCTCCACACAACAGAGATGAGATGCTGTTAGGAAACCTGAGGAGAGGGTTCTAACACAGTCTCATGATCAAAAGCAGGTCACATAACTGCCAGTGCTGCTCTGTAGACCCACCACATGGCTGTTCATGGGCTGGAAACATGCCAGCATGGAATGACTCTAACACGCCAGTCTCAACCCCCCTGGGAACAGTCCTGATTGACATGGAGGTGTAATAAGTTTAATGCACTGACAAACCACACAAGGGGAGAATGAATGCTAAAGACCAAATGTGTGGAGGTCAGGGAGGGCTTCTCCAAAGAAGCATCATCCAAACCTGTGGTTCTCAAGTTTGGCTGTGCATCACAATCACCCAGGAGCTTTAAAAAAGTCTTCATGCCCAGGCTAGCCCACAAAAATAATTAAATAAGAATATCTGGGGTAGGATCCAGGCATCACTACTTTATAAGCCTCCCCAGATGGTTCTGTTGTGCAACCCAAACTGAGAACTACTGATTTGAATGGACATCTGGAATGGCAGGAGTTGTACAGGTAAAGGGAGGAGGTGGACAACATGTCCCAGCAGGCCCCACAGACACCTCCTCAGCCTTCTGAGATCTGGCTGCAGGACTCTGGGGCTGCTGCCTGTAGGAATGTTTAAGTATCCTCAGGTCCCTCCAATGAGAAAAGTTACTTTTCTGCAGCCAGGTGCAGATGTAGAAGATTCTTCCCACCAAGAGGAAGGCTCGGCAAGGAGATCATGGCCCCTCTCATGGTAGGACTGCTCCAATTCCACGGGTGCCTCCAACACCTTTACGTTCGTAACTCCTCTCCTTTTAACTCCATGGTTTTGCCTGCCCTGTTTCCGGTGGTCACACTATCTGAAACTTACAAAAACATACACCGCAAACCTAAGTATTAGCCTAAACACTTAAGAGAGAAGGGGAGGGGCCTCTCAGCATCCTCCTGGCCAAAAAGAAATGCCAATACTATTTTTAGAGACAGAGAAAAGATCTCTACTGTCACAGGCAAATCACAGTTCACAAGAGTTTATATATATTTTTAAAAAAAGTAGGTCCTGATTGCATATTTCACCACTGGTTTCCCATCATCTTAACACCTGCATGCACGTGTTAACGTGGCCAACTTCTTAAACTAACAAAAAAGGGATGCTTTCTAATTGTTGGTGATGCAGTGCCTGAATACACCTTTAGATGGCAATAATATTATTTGAGTGTTGTTGTGATATTTCAGATGCAGGCAAATATGTTCAAAGAGTATGAGAAGGCTTACTGTTTTATTTTTGGCTAGGGATAAGGCAATACAGTATGTAAAACAATATGTAAAACATACAAAACAGTGCTGCTTACAAGTCTTAAAAAAGAAAGCTGAAACGTATTTTTCCAGCATTTATTTTGCTACCAAAACTATTTTTTATATCACTACATCATTAGACAGTTATTTTACCCAGCTCTACACATTAAGATGCGGTCCAATGGTAGGTGCTGGGAGTATTATTATCACTACATATGTTTTCAAGCTTCTATGGGATTGTTGTAGATCATGTGGTTAACTCCTTACACCATGGTGACAAGAGGCGTTCCTTCTTCAGGGAGCCTTCTACTCTCTAAATACTATTTCTGGGATTAATAGCAATTATTGTTCCTTGGTTTAAAGACTCCATAAGGACTGTCTCGGAAAAGGTACCATAGTAAATATGTGCTCATAGGAATGTTTACAGTATTCCATGTACTTTATGTACTTACAGTGACACGCAGGACTGCAAGGAAAACTACAAAGAAATGCAAAATGTTGACCAGCATTAGCCTAGTTTCCTTGTCCCCTAGGGAGGGAAGCATTCTTTTTTGCTCTTTACAAAGAGGCAGCTGGAGCAAAGCCCAGCTAAAAACTCAAGTCCTGGAGTTTCCCCATGGTGAGAACAATCTGGTGGCTCTGTGGCTGCAGAGAGATGCCAGTGTCCCTGCCTTCTGGGCATGGCAGACGCGATCAAGAACTGGATCACATAAGAGCTTGTGCTTTGGAGAACTCACCACATGGCTACTTGTGCTGGAAACCTGCCAGCATGAAATGGCTTATGGCCAGCTTCCCAGGGGACAGTCCTTCAGGATAAAGCCCTCCAAGACCAGAACTACTGACCTGATTTAGGTGGAGGTGTGAGAAGTAACACACTGGCAATTCATCCCACGGCAGGGATAATTGCTAAAAAGCATGCATTTGGTAGGGAGAGCGGAGTTCTGCTTCCCCTCCATCTGAACAGCTGGCACGAGCAAAGGCTCGGTGGGTTATTCATGGAGGAAGAAGTTCTCTAGAGCTAGTTTTTACCTAATTCTTACATTTCGGACAGCCCTGGGCTTCTTTTCTTCTTTGGCAAGAGTGAAGCCACACTGACCTGGTCAAGTCTTCGATGTCCACCAGCATGGCATCCTGCTCTGTGTGCAGCTCATCTCGGATGAGAAGCAGCTGGACCAACTCTTCATTCAAGCCTGAGGCAAATGCAAGGGCATTTAAAAACAGATAAAACCACCTCCAAGTCAGAATGTATAACTATTTACAAACCAGTATACATACAAACAGCTAAACATGACAGGAAAGATATTTTTGTAAAAGGTTAGATTTATGTTGCAGAAACTTGTCTAGTTTGCATCATTATAGAGGTGTTGGAAGAAAAGGAGTAAACTATTTCCAATTACCTTGACATTAAGGTGGGAAAAGAAATTGCTAGCTGTTAGGAGAATAGCTTGTTAGAAAAAGCAAGATTTTGTTGTGAAGAAATGTGAATAAAGCCTGGAGCACATTAAGTTTTCCACCCTTCAGCTTCAGGATGCTCCTGCCATGCTGACAGTCAGGAGGGCCCCTGGGGCCTGACTACTACATCAGATGCCCAGCTGGAAAGGAAGGTATGTCAGGGATGCTCAAAGCCTTCACATGGCCCTAGGAAAGGAGAAGCCCTATGTGGAGGTTGTTTTCGGAAAAGTATTATCTGAAGATATCGGAAAGTCAGATTTGTAATATAGTTAGATGTGCAAGACCTTAAGAAATAACCCCAGAAATTTCTAAACAGGGTGCCAAGGAAAATATCACTTAAGACTTATACCAGGAATGAAATATATAGAGATAGAAATATTTCTGTTTCTTTTTTTTTTTTTTTTGAAATAGAGTCTTGCTCTGTCACCAGGCTGTAGTGTGGTGGCACGATCTCAGCTCACTGTAACTGCCACCTCCTGGGTTCAGGCAATTCTCCTGCCTCAGCCTCCTGAGTAGCTGGGACTACAGGCACATGCCACCACGCCTGTCTAATTTTTTGCATTTTTATTTTTAGTAGAGATGGGGTTTCACTGTGTTAGCCAGGATGGTCTCGATCTCCTGACTCATGATCCGCCTGCCTCGGCCCTCCAAACTACTGGGATTACAGGTGTGAGCCACCGCGCTCGGCCCCTGAAGTCAGTGCACTGGGTTAATTGGGCTCCTGCCACTGACAATCATGAGCAAGCAAAGGCTCTCTCTTGCCTTTTCCCTCAGAGAAGCTAAGCATTACAGCTGCTAGGCCCAGGCGCACGGAAGAGAGTACCCAGGTAGCAAGAGCTCTGGGCAGGGAAACAAAAGATAAAATAGGGGTGATCAGAAAAGTCCCCCTTGGAAATGCTTTTAGATATCCTGACTTCAAATGATGCATTATCTGCCTTTAGGTCAAACTAGTTTCCAATTTTAAAAAGAGAAAAAAAAAATCATACAAAGACGTCTAAAATTTCACCTATTCCTGAAGAGGACTAGATGGCAATTTTAGTGTTTAAAAATCTAAGGAAGATGTTTTAGTGGTGAAATATCAAAAAGTGTTTGCAGTCCTTGAAAAAATTCTCAACTAAAATTAAATACAGTTGTAGAATTTTTAAAAAATCCTGTGAATCTATGGTTTCTTATCAAAATGTCTGACCCTTTCTCTTAATTTTAAAACAATATTAAATGTGTTAATTGGCACTGAATACATCCATTTTTTTATTTGGATCTTGTGGAAAAATTTCATTTTTTCCAGTGTGCACTTAGGTAGCCTTTTATAATGTCACTTAGTAAAGTGTCTGCATATCTGAACCCTTAATGCATAGATTTTTTTTTCCAATATGAAGTTTTAAGCTTTTTATTATGGAAAATTTTCAAACTGCTACAAAAGCAGCAAAAATAGTTTAATGAATTTCAATGTATCCAACTAGCTTCAACAATTATCAACTCATGGCCAAGCTTGAATCATTTCTCTCTAACTTCTACCAGATTATTTTAAAGCAAATTCCAGATATCTCATTATTTTATCTGTAAATGCTTTAGTATGTATCTCTAAAAGACAGGGGCTTTTCTGTTTTAAATTCATATAACTGTAACACCTTTCTCACACCTAAAATAAATCATTCTTGACTAAAACATTCAGTTAGTATTCAGATTTTCCTGTTTGGCTCATAAATGCTCTTTTCTTTTTATAGTTGGTTTGTTTGAAAATATTTGGTTGGCATATCTCTTCAATTTCTTTTAATCTATAATACCATATAATTATATAGACTCATTCCTCCCAGGGGCTGAAGAGATTGTTAATTCATCTAGCTTAACCACACTGCCTAAGTGAGAATGTTCTCTGTTTCATCAGGCCAAGCAACTGCCTATTCTCTGCATGACCAATCACCTTGAGTGAGCACCACTCAGCACTCCCTGTGGCCACCTTTGTTAGAGGTCCTTCTTTATTCTGGGGAGAAAAGTCCATAGATTGTCACCCTGCAGTTTTCACATATTGGTTCCACATACTTCCACCACCTGGCGTCCCAGGAAATGTGTCTAATTGATTTTATTGATGATGATGATGATACCTGTGATGTATGTGTATACTAGTAAAGTAGAAGGTATACTTGTACAGCAAATGACTTGTAACTATTGAATTGTGTTCCAGAAACAGATGTGGTAAGTCAGACACATGCACTGTGCTAGGAGCAGGGGATTTAAGATAAATAAAAGAGACCTGTAACTGTTGTGAATCTTGAAAAATTTTTAAAGCTTCTGAACATTTTACAGCCAAAACAAACAACAGCAACAAAAAACAGCTTTGTGATTCTCTAATTTTCCTTGCAGTCACACAGGAACCCAATGAAATGTTGTATGAAAAAACCAGACCAATGAAGTAGCACACTATTCCATGATGTTTTACATTGAATATCCTATTTTCAAGGCCATCTGACACTTACTTTCTATCTGGGAATGGAGATCATTGACAATCACTTGTAGCTGCCCAATAGTCATGTCTCTCAGGTCGGTGGGTTTTAAACTTCTTTTCATCAAGCATTCACTTATATGAGGCATGTGTGGCAGCTGAAGATACAAAGGGGAAGAAATGGAGGAGTGAATAGAGCCACAAACTCACTGAACGTAACACCCAGTTTTCTCTTAGAAGACCCACTCATCCACCCCCTGCAATTCAGTGATTGAAAGCTTTCCCTATCTGTATCTTTCCCAATGTGGACCCCTACATCCACTTTACATTACCTAATATGTAATTGGCATCAAAACACAACACCACCAGCATCAAAAGCTTTTTGACTGGTCTTTAATATGGGTCATGAGTCAATGTTATAGCCACAAATGAATTACCAAGGAACATCAATAATATCAATGACATGGAAAAAATTAGTATCAGCTACTTTTTAAGAATTTATACCATGCTACAAGCACTGTGCTATGTGCTTTGAATACTTTATCTCACTGAATCCTCACAATCATATTCTGACACAGGCATTATTATCCCCATTTTGTAGATGAGAAAACCGAGACTTAAGTAACTTGCTTAGAACTTCATAGCAGGTCAATGGCAGAGCTAGATTTAAACTCCAAAATCCAGGACTCCTATTCACTATGCTATATTATCTTTACTGAAACATAAGAATGAGAATTATAGCAATAGTAAGTTTGCCAAGATCAATAGGTTTTTAGACTGAAATTGCTTTAAAGGAATTTAAATACCCCCATGACAGCTAATATTGTTCCTAAGAAACAGCAGATATCAATCAAGAGCAAACTTTACTTTTGCGAAATCTATTGCTTATGTATTTTTCAGTGCTACAGTAGGAAAGAGAAAGAAACAAACCTAATCATTTCTCAATGACAGGACTTTTTACAAACTGCCTTAGAGAAACCCAAGTTTGCATAATTCTGGGAAAGGACTGGGACAGTATCAACCATTTCCAGCCCCCAAACACTTGCTTGCATTTCAGCCTCTGCTGCTTACAAGATCAGCGACAGGAGACTTTTTCCTGTTCTGTTTCTCCACTTCTACTTGCATTTTGGCCATTGGTTTGGCCATGGCGAGGGCCATTTTGGCTTCAGCTTGCAATTTCTTTTGCCTTGTAAGGAAGTCCATGTCATCCAAGGATTCAGATTCCTCTTCAGTAGTGTCTCTATCAGAATAGGAAGAACTCTGTTTGCTCTGCAAAGGGAAAAAGGGCAGCCTGAGCCTTCCACACATGCCTGCTAGCGTCCACTTAGAGATGGGCTACAACATCCTTTGAGCCTTCTCTCAGGACAGCTCATAGTTCCCTCTGCCGATGCAACTTGCTGCTTGAGTTGATAAATCTCAAGTAACATTAAAAGGATCTAGTTCAAAATAGATTTTAGCATAAATAGAGCAGTATAGTTAATAATGGGAAACATATCTATAACAAACTTGAAATATTTCTTTGACTCTTCATCTCAAAACTTTCCTGAAGTGACCAGACACAACAAAATATTGACTCAGAGCCAAGGCCCTACGGAGGTTCTTCAAGTGGACAGGATCTCAGGTATCCAATGACGTTCTGCTGTTGCACTGCACTCAATGACAACAGTTTCCTCTTTGTTGGTCTTTGGTAGGAAAAAAAAAAAAAGGCTATAGACAGACCTCACAGAGAGCAAAGAATTCCAGCAACAGGCAGCCATGATTATTCAGCCAATTTCATGAGCTCTTATTTCGAAGCCCAATGGGGAAAACTGGATTTAGCTTATTCTCCCTTTATAATTTTTAGAGCATATCTAATTTCTCTCTCTCTCTCTCTCTCTCTCTCTGATATGGTTTGGCTGTGTCCCTACCCAAATCTCATTTTGAATTGTAATTCCCACAATTCCCATGTGTCATGGGAGGAACCCAGTGGAAGGTGATTGAGTAATGGGGATGGGTCTTTCCTGTACTATTCTTGTGATAGTGAATGAGTCTCACCAGATCTGATGGTTTTAAAAATGGGAGTTTCTCTGCACAAGCTCTCTCTTTGACTGTCACCATCCATGTATGATGTGACTTGCTCCTCCTTGCCTTCTGCCATGATTGCAAGACTTCACTAGCTATGTGGAACTGTAAGTCCATTAAACCTCTTTCTTTTGTAAATTGCCCAGTCTCGGATATGTTTTTATCAGCAACGTGAAAATAAATTAATACACTCTCTCTCTCTTTAGAGACAGGGTCTCACTGTATTGCCCAGGCTGGAGTGCAGTGGTGTCATCATAGCTCACTGCAGCCTTGAACTCCTGGGCTCAGGTGATCCTCCTGCCTCAGCCTCTAAGTGACTGGGACTATAGGCACCATGATCAGCTAATTTTTGTATTTTTTATAGAGACAGGGTTTTGCCATGTTGCTGAGGCTGGTGATTTCTCTAATAGTTTAATATGAAAGTAGTTATTAACTTTAACAAAGCTTATATATCTTTATTTTATTACAACTTTGACTTTTTAATCATTGTCAAATTTTAGGAGCATGCAATTCCAAGAAACTTTGCTTTTTTAATCTCTGAAATGTTTGTTCCTGATTCACAACAGAAAAGAAGCTAAATGGCCAGGAAATCACAACACCGAGCTTCAGCTGGTGCTGTTTGGACTCACCATGGGAGACAGGGGGGTGTCCAAGCTGGTTTCAGTCTTACTGTCATCAGCATCGCTGTCCTTATCACTGCCACTGTCGTTGACAAAGCATATCTGCAAGTTCATCCCACTCTGCAGTCTGGGCAGAAACAACAGGACACTAGCCTACTTAGCTATTTGTTACTTGGCTTCAGTCAATAGAACTGTCTGATTTTGCTAACAGAAAGTAGTCTTATGCGTTCTTCACATGGAGAAGTGAGCAACCAATATTACTCTCCACATATAAATGATAACTTTTAGTAGAGGATTTTCCAATGTTCTGTGAGTTTTCTTCCTCACCAGTTTCATGTTAAGTGAAAAATAATTTAAGGCCACGTGTTAGAGCACCCAGCACAACAGCAAACACACAGTTGGTGCGCAATAAAAATGTGCTGAGTCTTTGAGTTTACAGTCCTGTCAATCAAGATGAATGGGGTCCTCGGGCAAATGAGGCTGCCTGGTGTCATCTAGAGTCCCTTCCCAGGGGGACAATCAAAGACACTCTCATTGGAGCCAGCATCCCAAGGCCACAGCTCTCTGAAGAAAGACTCCTTTTCTCTCAAATAGACAGAATAGGGTCATCTGAAGGAAATCTTTAAGGTAGATGCCAAAAGCCAACCAAGGGAGCTCATTTATATCATTAAGAAAGAAAAACACCACAGCGTCACACTAAAACAAAAAATGTAGGGTGGGCACGGTGGCTTACACCTGCAATCCTAGCACTTTGGGAGGCCAAGGCAAGCGGATCACAAGGTCAAGAGATCGAGACTATCCTCGCCAATATGGTGAAATACTGTCTCTACTAAAAATACAAAAATTAGCCGGGCATGGTGGCACGCACTTGTACTCCCAGCTACTCAGGAGGCTGAGGCAGGAGAATCGCTTGAACCTGGGAGGTGGAGGTTGCAGTGAGTGAGATCGTGCCACTGCACTCCAGCCTGGCAACAGAACGAGACTCCATCCCAAAAAAAAAAAAAAAAAAGTAAGGAAGCCCCAAACCCAGGCAGAAAGGCGCAGCCTTAGTAGACAGCAAGGTTCTGCAGACTGCCTCCTGCACACAGAACCTCAGGGACAGAGACCCCCAGGAAGCCACTGTGTATGTGGTGAACCCTGAAGCTCCAGGGCGGGGGTTGTTGGAAGTGGAAGCACAGTCACAAAACGTAACCCGGCCACGTAGCTGCCACATGCAGGACAGACTGCACAGCCAACATTTTATCCTAGTCTTCTTTTGAAGAAGTTGAACACATTTCAATACTGTTTGGTGATAACGTGTTTTTAAAGAAGTAGTTTTCCTAGCATTCCTCGTAGCCCCAGTCTCTGTGTAAGCTTAGGGAAAGAAAAGGCAAAGGAGGTTCCTATGCAAGAAGAGATCCCAAGGAAGCTGATCTAAGCCAGGTTTAGGGCAGAGGACGCTGAACTTCTCTGGCATTATTACTGCCATAGGGACAAATGCCAGGAACAACTTACCTGAGATTTGACTTTTCAACTCCAATGATAGGAATGTTTTGTAGAAATTGCTCAGATCACTCATTTAAAGTGCTTCTTTTATTGAAAACAACACAGAACCCAGAAAGAGAAAATCTGATTTAACACGGACACCATAATTGTTACGGGTATGCACTGCCACCTATTGTTAAATTCCATAATTACTGAAAGTCCCAGCTTCCGTCCCCTGTAAGAAAATGCAGCCGTTCCCTCAGTCTGCCCAGCCCTATTTGCTCCCTACCCTAATGGCACAGGTGAGGGGAGCCAAGCCCAGAGCCAGGAGTTAGAAAGCAACATACCCCACTCTGATCATCTGAAGGTGCTTGGAGTCAGCTGAACTTAGGTTCTGAATCCTTACTTCTTTCTCCAGGCACATTACAAAAGCCCTATGACCCTCAGTTTCCTCATCTGTAAAATAGGCTGAATAGTAGCCAACACAATGTTACGCAGAAAGGATTAAAAGAGTTCGTTCAGAGCTTAGTGCAGGGCAAGTGACCTGTACATGTTAGTTGCTCTCCATTCTCCGTTTACTGAAAACCTAACAAAAGGAACATAGAATCTGAGAGGTGAAGTGACTCTCTAAAGTCACTTACTCTAATACCGCTTGTCCTGTCACAATAATCCCTGATGTGGAATCAACTCTCTGAGACAGCACATTGTCTGTTAGGCAGCTTGTTCTTCTACTGAGCTGGGATTTGCCTCCTTTTAACTTTTATCCATTGGATATACATACTTATACACACACACACATATACATACACATATATATACACATAAACACACACATTTTTTTTCCTGCAGAAATCTAATATGTTCAGGTTACCGTTTGATTCCATACAGGTTTAGAAATTTTAATGTCTGTCGGTCTAAAAAAATAAAATCAAACCCCTTTTAATAATAAAACTCGACCAGGCATGGTGGCTCACGCCTGTAATCCCAGCACTTTGGGAGGCCAAGGCAGGAGGATCATGAGGACAAGAGATTGAGATCATCCTGACCAACATAGTGAAACCCTGTCTGTACTTAAAAAAAAAAATACAAAAAAATTAGCTGGGCATGGTGGTGTGCCCCTGTGGTCCCAGCTACTTGGGAGGCTGAGGCAGGAGAATCGCTTGAACCTGGGAGGCAAAGGATCACGCCGCTACATTCCAGCCTGGTGACAGAGTGAGACTCTGTCTCAAAAAAAAAAATTAATAATAATTAAAAAAACTCAAGATCCATGGGTTGAAAGATGACGGGAAAAAACTGCAAATAAAAACAGACACATTTTAAAGACAAACCCTAATGTGAATCTAGGATTATGTCGCATTTTCTATTTACTGAATTAAGTCTTGAGAAGTGTCTGGCTACTGGATACACAGATTTAAAAAGTATAAAATAACCCCCAATACAAAA
Organism: Aotus nancymaae; assembly: GCF_030222135.1. Lineage (NCBI taxonomy): Eukaryota > Metazoa > Chordata > Mammalia > Primates > Aotidae > Aotus > Aotus nancymaae. Next base: position 52,521,827 of record NW_026988431.1, on the reverse strand, counting down.
TACAAAGAAAAATAGAGTTTACAGTGTCCAGAGATATACATTTTCATTCAGAAGAAAGTTTGATCATAAATTTTGTTGTCCTGCTGCCAAGCTGACTTCTTTTTGAAGGGTTAACCCAGACTTATATCAAACATCCCAGAGAGTCTAACTCAGGAAAGGAAAAAAAAAAAAGAAAGAAAAAAGTTGGGGAGATTTAGTAGTCTGTGTAAAATAAAAAAAAAAAACGCCTCAGGTAGAAATTCAGAAAATGGCCTTGGTACCACATTATCCCCATGGGAAACTGAAGAGAGCTTCTTATAGGGTGACACATAATTCCTTATAGTGGTAATCACCAAGAACGTTACTCTCAGGAAAAGGAAATTATATGACATAACAGCTAATGGCTCAGAGGGGATTTTAGTAAAGACATCTTAAAACAGGCTCAGGTTTCAAGAAGGATTTGTTTGCCTTTAGCCTTTAAGAGGATTTTAGGATGAAGTTGGCTCTCGGTGAAACTCAACCACAGTTCCCAAGCAATCTGAATGGATGCATGAGGCCACCTGGGGCTGCTGACGACCTCTGTGCCCAGGATGAAAGAACAAATAACCCCTTTTCCAGGACCCTGCCCACCCTGGGAGACATGGCTGTTCTTGAGGCTCACATTTGAAAAACTGAAATTCCTGGGACCTCTGTCCCTCACACGGCAATGTATCTGGCCGCCCTCATAACCAGTCTTGCAATATTCAGGCTGCAGGGGGCCTAATTTACCTAGATTTCTCAAGCACAGTGTGAGGTGAAAACAAAACATGATCCTCATCTTGTTAATTACAGATATAATTTCAAGGTATCCGATTCAAGGTTACTTGATGTTTCTAGTGGCATTTAGCAGAGCGCTGTGCAAAGGCTGCTGGAAGTCAGCCTTGCCTGTTGATTTTATTTCTGAAAGGTCCGTCCTGGTTATCCTAGAAGCCTCTTCTCCCTTACACACCACAAGGCAATTAAAAACAACACTGCAGCCTGGAGCTACTGACGGGGGCACCAGGGGTCTGGAAAGAGCGTGTCCTCGGAGAATGCCCAGAAACATGAAGAGATAAAGACTAAGTATGTCTTTTGGACATCTCAATGTGAGCAGGAGTGGCCTCCGTGTGACAGTGCCTACTGGCCAGGAGCAGGAGGGCACTTGGTTGGGAGGCTGCATAGCAACCACGTCAGCTTGGCATTTACAGTGAGGAAGGCTGTTATTTAGAAAACGCGTGTGCTGGCTTCCAACGACTGTTACCAGGGATACTATTAAAATATGCACAGAAATTGAGAGGGTGGCAGAGATAAAAAGTTTTTTTTTTTTTTTTTTTTTTTTTTTTTTTTTTTTGGATACAGAGTCTTGCTCTGTCGCCAGGCTGGAGTGCAGTGGAACGATCTTGACTCACTGCAACTTCTGCCTCCCAGGTTCAAGCGATTCTCCTGCTTCAGCCTCCCTAGTAGCTGGGATTACAGGTTCCCACCACCATGCCCGGCTAATTTTTGTATTTTTGGTAGAGACGGGGTTTCACCATCTTGGCCAGGCTGGTCTTGAACTCCTGACCTCACACGATCTGGCTGCCTTAGCCTCCCAAAGTGCTGGGATTACAGGTGTGAGTCACTGCACCCGGCCAAGATGAAAAGTTTTTAACTGCAAAGAGAACATCTCAAAAACTCAGCCAAGTGGTAATATGATTTTGTATAAAGATAACATTTCTTTCTTTTTTTTTTTTTTGGAGACGGAGTTTCGCTCGTTACCCACGCTGGAGTGCAATGGCACGATCTCGGCTCACCGCAACCTCTGCCTCCTGGGTTCAGGCAATTCTCCTGCCTCAGCCTCCTGAGTAGCTGGGATTACAGGCATGCGCCACCATGCCCAGCTAATTTTTTGTATTTTTAGTAGAGACGGGGTTTCACCATGTTGACCAGGATGGTCTCTATCTCTTGACCTCGTGATCCACCCGCCTCGGCCTCCCAAAGTGCTGGGATTACAGGCGTGAGCCACCGCGCCCAGCGGTAACATTTCTTTCAAAACACAGGGGCAAGAGCAGTTTATTCCCTGAGAGAAACAATGGCATGGCCCTGAAGTTTGCTGGTGACTTCTAGAGGAGCAGTGGCCATTGTGCATTGACCTTTGTTCTTGGCTTTGGGTTGGAATGACCGGGATTGGGCTGGTCTGAGGCCAGCTCTGAAGCCTGGAACTACTGCTTTTCTCTGATTTTAGGAATGGGAATCTCCCAGCACCTGCTTAAGACCACTAGTATCTACACATAAACGTTTAAGATTCATTGGTAAGATTTTTACCCCCCTGCCCATAGCACCTTAGTATACTTCACTTGAACTGATGCATTAAATTTTAAAGTATGTTCACTTACATTCTCTCCATGGGCTGTATAATCACCTGTGGATTACAGGCAAGATACAGTTACAACGGAGAAGTCCAATCACTTGCCCCAGACCTGCAACAGCCTCTTTATAAAAATGGTCTCAATTCTTCCTCTTGTTATACCCATCTCCTCTGTAATGTGACTCTGTAGCTTCTCCCATTGAGATGTGGAGTCTATTTCCCTAGCCCTAGGACGCCTTGAAACTTGTCCTTGCCAGTAGAATGCAGAGGAAGTGAGGGTGTTCTAGTCTCCCCCTCAGGGAGCCCTGCCACTGCCCTCAGAACAGGTCCAGGCTAGCCTGCTGGCGGTGTGACTTCATAGCAAAGAGTTCAACCGCCAGTTGTCTCAATGGAAGCCCTAGACACATGTGAGAGCCCAGCCAAGAGCAGTAAAGACACCTCAGCAACCTGTAGCTGACCCCAGATGCATGAGTAAGCTTGTGCAAGCCTAGCTCTGATCAGAACCACCCAGCTGACCTATAGGATCCTAAGTAGAAATAAAGGTTGATCGTTGCATGCTACTGATGTGGGTGGCTTTTTTTTTTTAATTATGCATCATCATTGTGGCAACAGGTTACTGGCACAGGGTCACAAAGCAAGAGGCTACAGGCTGGACTTCTGATTTTAGAATCCAGTGGCCTTTCCCTTATACTACACGTAACCTCAGGTTTGGATTTATTAGATCCTTTCTGTATCTGGCAGTATAATTTTAAAGGGCATATGCCTCCTATACGTTCTTATAATTTCAAGGCAATTGTATGGCTTTCCTTAGGAAACAGAGTGAAACGGAATTTCCCATATGCCAGGGATTTCAAACATGCATTGCTCATTATCTGCCTACAACCAGTGTGGCTTGAGAGCCATTGGCCCTGCTATGCCATTCATTACTCAATATCCCCAACTAGTTTGTGGCTGGGTCATTAAAATATATTATTTCCATTTATTTTAAAGGATCTTTGATGCATTATTCAAAGATTTTATATATAATGAAGAATCACCCATATTTTTATACCATATCTTTTTCTGTTTCATGAGAATTTCAAAAGTGATGAAACATAAAATATGGATTGTAACTACTCAAGGGAAGCTATAAACACATTTCATTTTTCTGAGACTCTGTCATGAAGAAAGAATGTGAGATAATTAAGGTTTGGTAAGCTTTAGATGTACTGCATGTGTGATGGTGTCTCTATAAAATCTGTTCAGTTAGGTTAAAATGAAGTATTGCTACTCCTTGTAAATTGTAAAATACTTTTCCCATCCTGCAAATTCTGCCCCTTTCCCTTCTTTTCCCTACCGACTGCTCCATGTTGATATTTACCATGAGAGTTACAGAAATGCCTATTACTACTTAAAAACACACAAAAAAAGAAAGGAAAGGCAAAGTTTCTGCTTCCCAATATTTGTTATGAAAATACATGCTTTATTTTAGCAAATATTGCTGGTCCAACATAAATGATCACACATACAAGGACTATAAATGATTTTCATAACAATATAAGGAGAGAAAAAAGAGTTAGATGTCCATGTATGCATGCATTCACTCATTCAATCATTCATTTGATGATCAGGCAACAATAGTTCTGTAAATTTCATGGCACCAGTAGGCTGGTGCTGAGTAGCTGCTGTCCCCTTCAGCCAGGGCACACACTTTCTAGTTTGCTGCAGTACCCAGTATTCTCTATTGCTTTTTATCTGTGCGACTTCACTCATTTATGTTTCTTTTTAGCTCCTGAAGGCATTTTACGGTTCATGGCCCGTAATTAAGTGGATGCAAATAAAAAATAGGTCTTCTAACAGATACCAAGTGCTTGGATCATTAAATTACAACGTATAAATAGAAACGTGGAATACACAGAGCATCGGAAGGGACCTCAAGAAACACTTAGTAGAATCTCCCTGTCTTATATATGGAAAAATGCTTTTGCTACCCGGACATTAATAAAGTGTTAACCAGAAGAGTGAAAGAGCAGAGAACTGCAGAAGGAAGGAGGTCTTGGTGAACTGAGGTTTGGGGGAATAAATGCGGGAGAGAGAGAAAAGCTGACCCTCCAGTACTTACGTGCCCAGAGAAGTACTTATATGCCAAAGAGATGATTGGGGAAGACATGATGTCTCTTTATACCCTGTCCTGACCCCACACCTTATAGGACTCAGGTGTTTGACTTCCTCAGCAGAAGCTGATGAAGGCAGGTCCAGAGGTAGCTGGAGTGTGAATGGCCCTCTCTGGGTTTTCTCCTCCTAATCTTACGCATACTCTCTTTTTTCTGCTTGCTCTTCTAAGACTAGTTCTGAACCCTTCCATCTGTACATGTTCACATAATGGCTGGTAAGAACACTAGCCATTCTGTGGTACCACATGGCCACAGAATCTCCTCACTGACTCAGGCAAATAATAGAAAAGGGAAACTACCACTCACCAGCTTTTCTTTGGAGAAGCATCCCCCCTGTATCCTAACCCAACTCTCCAGAGAGCTATAAATACTTGCATTCCTCAGACAGCTGTTGGTTCTAATTCTACATCAGTGTCCATTTCCTTCACTAACGACCACTTTCATGTAATTAAATTTGGAATTATAGGATCTTAATGTTGGGAAAATGCATTTTCAACAGAAATGTTCTCTAGCATGAATGAAAGACCAGAACGAGGCCTCTTCTGATACTAGAAATAAAACTGCCATCTCCTGTAGGCACCAAATGTTATCTACTTCCATCTTAAATAAGGCCAAGTAATTTCCAAGTAATCTGTATTCTGAAATAAAAAGTTACTGTTTTTGAGCATCTACTGTGTGCCAGGCATTTTACTATTTTACCTCTAAATCTCAGGTACACATGAAGTCGGCACTGTTAATCCTGTTTCACGTATGAGAAAACAAAGGCACTGGGAGGTTAAATTACACACTAGCACAACACTGGTGGTACTTTAGGAAAGTCCGTCTTGAGATGTCAGGGCACTTTAAAAAGAATGACATAAATTCATTAATGCTAGCAAAAAAAGCAAAGAAAGATTTTAAAAAAGAAAGCAAAACAAAACCAAGCAAAAACAAAAAGCTGGCAACAACTTAAATGCCTCACATTAAAAGACTGATAAAGTATATTACAGTGAAATATATGATGGGTTATTCTGCAGCTAGTAGAAATACTAATCATATGAATAAGATTAGTGCCATATTATTAGATTGGCTGAATCTTATGAATAAGATTAATCCAATATTATTAGATTGGATGAAAGTTTCCAATGTACTGTTAAGTGAAAGAAAGTAGGCTAAAAATAGTACCTATGCTATGATTCCAATTTTATAAACAAAAATATGGAGATACATGCATAGAAAAAAATGTCAGGAAATGTAATTTTTTTTTTTTTTTTGGTGAAAGAGATTCAGTTGGCTTTGAATTTTCCTCTTTTGAGCACCTCTGAGGTGCTACATATGGGTATTTGGCAGGAATTTATTTTTATTTTTTTGAGAAAGAATCTCACTTTGTTGCCCAGGCTGGAGTACAGTGTGCAATCTCGGCTCACTGCAACCTCTGCCTCCCGGATTCAAGTGATTCTCCTGCCTCAGCCTCCCAAGTAGGTCAGACTACCGGTGCCCACCACCACGCCCAGCTACTTTTTGCATTTTTATTAGAGAAGGAGTTTCACCATGTTGGCCAGGCTGATCCTGAACTCCTGACCTCAGGTGATCCAACTGCCTTGGCCTCCCAAAGTGCTGGGATTACAGGCGTGAGCCACTGTGCCCAGCCTTGGCAGGAATTCAAAAAAGAAAAGGAAAGAACATGACCGAGTTTATGATTTGTACTTGTGTGGTGGAGAAAAGGTGAGTAGATCAGTGTTTGACAGGTGGAAGAGGATGGCTGTGTGTCTGACTCAGCCAAGTCTATGCAGGGACTGACTCACACATGAGTCAGGCTGGGCTTCTGTTTTTGGCAGGGTGCTGGGGGTGGTGGGAGATCCGTGGGCAGCAAGAAACATGTTTTATAAGTGAACATTTCTGTGGATGGACTCTGATTCAACTGTTAACATCCCTCCTCAATCCAGTCTCGAGCTCATTCTCCCCTTGGATCTGCAGTAAATTATAGACTCTAACGTAATTGATATAAATTTAACTGTATTTTTAAAGCCAGGCTGCCTATTTATTCCGCTCAGCCCAGACAGAGTTTAAACTTCTATCTGCCCCACCTGCTGACGAGTTTCGGCTGTTGAGGCAATGAAGGTTAGAGAAAATACTTTTCCCCTTCCAGACTTGTGAAAATGTTCACGCAGACGGGGTAAAAACATGGCAGCGGTCAGGGCCTGTGTGTGTTTCTGAGGCATATGCCGAAGTAGACGGAAATCGTAATTGCAAATTATTTTACTCTTTTGACCAATGAAGCACTGCTTTTACCACTCATGTTTAAAAACATTTTAGGGCCACCATTTAGGCTTGGTTCCATGGCAAGCTTCATCTCAAAAACATTGGCTTTCATGATTTAGTTTGTGACTGTCTGAATTCTAAGCAGTTGTGAAAAAGAATGCAGTGGATCATAGCATTGCATTGATTCTATGAAGCATGGTTATTTACGTTTTGCCATATTTATTTATTTATTTATTTTTATCTTTTGAGATGGAGTTTCGTTCTTTTCACCTGGGCTGGAGTGCAATGGAATGATTTCGGTTCACTGAAACCTCCACCTCCAGGGTTCAAGCAATTCTCCTGCCTCAGCCTCCTGAGTAGCTGGCATTATAGGTGCCCACCACCATGCCTGGCTAATTTTTGTATTGTTGATTCTATGAAGCATGGTTATTTATATTTTGTTATCTTTATTTATTTATTTGTTTTTTGAAATGGAGTTTCACTCTTGTCACCCAGGCTGGAGTACAATGGCATGATCTTGGCTCACTGCAACCTCTGCTTCCAGGGTTTAAGTGATTCTCCTGCCTCAGCTTCCCAAGTAGCTGGGATTACAGGTGCCCACCACCATGCCTGGCTAATTTTTGTATTTTTAATGGAAACTGGGAATTTCATCATGTTGGCCAGGCCAGGCTGGTCTCGAACTCCTGACCTCAGGTGAGCCACCTGCCTTGGCCTCCCAAAGTGCTCAGAATTACAGGCATGAGCCACCGCGCCGGGCCTAAAATTGAGATGTATCTCAGTTGCTGTACCTCAGGTAGGTGGTGGCATGATTGCAGTAATTAACCCTATCAGCCAACAAACCAGGTAAAAATCCTCAAGGAAGAGGTGGGCACTGGTTGTCCACTCATGCCTTCGGATAAGAACAACAAAGCTCCAGCATCAAACCCTGCGGATGGAGGGACGATGGCTTGGAAGGTGATGTACTCCATCTCCTGATGGCCCAAAAGCTGAGACATGACAATCCTCAGGTAAAGTGGTTAAGTGGAGAGCTGGATTGTAAATGTGAAAAAGTTTTAGGACTACTTTTGCCAACGTATTTCACCCTTTCTTCTTCTTTTGTGTGTACAAAAGACATATGATAAAAGCACATGTCCAAACAAGTATAAAATGAGACTTTCACTAACTAAAATAAAAACTCTTAAGTGTTAAGAAGGCATGTGTCACTGTTAAAATGGCAGTGGTTTTTCTTTTTTAGTGGTGCATAAAATAACTATTTGTTTTACAATCAGTAGTGTCTAGGAGTAAATAAAAAGGATGATGAAATACTGTCGTAGCACCTACCTATGCAGCACTGACTCTCGTCAGGCACCCTTCTGAGTGCTTGCCTGGTCTTCCTCACAGTAACCCCATGAAGTAGACACAGTTATTATCCCATTTTGCAGACAAGGAAACTGAGCCACAAGTGAAGTCATTATTAAGTGCTAGTAAGTGGCAGAGTCAAGATTCCAAGCCAGGCCCTCTGGCTGCCAATACCCCGCTCCTACCCACCATGCTACATTGCCTGCCTAGTGAACAGACCTGAAACCTACTGATGAGTGAAAAAGCACGGTGATTAACAGAGCTTGTGGATACACCATCTCACGATAGATGGTGGAGGAACAAATACAAATCCTGGAACAGTGATTGTCTCTGGTGAGAGAAACAGGGAGACTAGAAGAATGAGGGACAGATATGGCAGGATCTGAGCTTTTTATAGTGTTTTCAATGACACTGATTTTCTAACACCATACATAAATATTCTGTCCACTTAGAAAACACTTCACAAATTATAGCCATTGGATCTTATCTTCCTCTTTGTAATCTGTTGATTGCACTAATGGTTTCTGTTCTCATCAGAAATCTCTTCCATGGTTTGTTTTGTTTTGTTAAGAGACAGAGTCTCGCTGTGTTGCCTAGGCTATCCTCAAGCTCCTGGGCTCAGGGGATCCTCCCATCTCAGCCTCCTGAGTAGCTGCGACTACAGGCACATGCCACTGTGCCTGGCCTTCCATGTGTTTTCAATGCATGCAATAATCTGAATGAGAACAATCCAAGCAGGACAGAAAATGTTACAACAAGATTGAGTAAAAGGGTGATGCTACACCTTAGATGACATGGCTCACCTGCAGTCATTGAGAATGTCTTGTAGCAGCAGTGCATGCTTTTGCACACTCTCAATGAAGCCCTGTCACATGAGCTCTGTGTGTCTAGATACATGTGTGGGACCACTGTCCAAAGAGAATGCAAACTGCAGTAATAAAGTCATCATAGTTTGTCAAGGGTGATGCACTAATGAAAAATAATTCCTGGAAGTTCTTTTAATTAAACATTCAGCTGTCCACTAGAGCCATTTTTAAATATAAAATGCAGCCCTGTGGTCTTTTTCTTCCCACCTCCCCCTCTTTTGCAATAGCTCAGGCAATTGAATTCTCATTGGTGATAAAAAAAAATTCATAAGACAGGGTACAGCTGGTTATGCCTCTAGCAAGATGTCAAATTCAGCTTGCACAAAATTAATTGCACCTAATTAAACCAGGGTCATTGGCATTATTGTAAAGTGAGGCTATTTATTAGACAAAGAAAATTTCACAAATACCAATTTGCTTTTCTTTCAGGTTTGTGAAGGAGAAGAATTACCTACATAATTAAATTTGTTTTGCCATTTTAATCTTATTACTCCTCAAAAGATCCTTCAAATCTTGCTTCACTCTTGAAATTGTATAATATTTTAGAATACTGGAAATAGTCCTTGGAGGAGGGCATAAAAGATGATAGTTTTTTTTGTAGATTACCCAGGGGTTTTTCAAATAGTATTAAAAAAGAATAAGTCATAAGTTACCATTTGCAATGACACACACCTTGGAACTACTTATATCAAGGGTTTTTAAAACAAATCTTTAGTACATATGTATGACATTAATATGAAATTTTAAAGCTATGTTGCATGTTATAAGTAGGTCGCTGGAGTATGCACCTATCATTTCAAGAAAGATGCCACAGACAGGCAATTTCACTAAGTTGGAACAAGATGACCTCTTTCCTCACTAATACTGGGCAGATATAACCATTCTGCTTACTTCTTCCAGAAAATTATACAAAAATTATTATTGTTAGAGACAAAAGGATGATTGACTTTCTTGGCAAAATGTTGCTGGTTCAATCTGTGAGTCTGTGGCAGATTGTATATACAGATTCCCAGTTCCTCACTTTTAAAGTCCCTGTGAATCCTATTTCTCTGAAGTCTTTCTGGATTCAGTGTTATTGGTCCAGTTGATAACAGCTCCCTGGTTAGGGTGCCCACCACTCCTTGCCCTCCAGCCCAAACACAAAAGGAGATGGCAGGTGTCCATTATTGGCCTTGTCTCAGCCATTTACCAATAAACCTATAAGGCCAAGAAAAAAATGAGTTTTGATTGGGGGATGTTGGGATGGTTGAGTTAACTAAACAGTAATCATTCAAAGCGACTGCTCAAAATTCTCTGGGGAATTTCTGTTTTTCATACTATTCAGTGTTTGGAGAAAAATGGAATAGCCTATTTTAGGTTACATCATCCCATTGCATACTTTATAAAAAAGACTGTATTCTACTGTATTTATATTTATATGTATGTAAATAAGATCTCTCTTGTGGTAAGGTAAGAAGAGAGGTGAGAATCAAATTTATTTTGTGATTACTTGGAGAAAAGGAGAAAGAAGGCAGAGAAAGTTTCCTCCACAATATTAGGTCAGGTTGTAATGTTTGAGAAATAAAAGATTACCTAGATATCTATTAATAATGACCACTCTATCCTGTGTTCCCACAGCAGCTAAGCCTGTTTCTACTCTTTTAATACATTAAGCTATATAAGCTCATAAGCTGAAATATAATGCTAATTGATAGTTTGTCCAATGAAAACATATTTTATAGGAAAGTGTTATACTAGGAATAATAGAAAAAATATTTTTTCAAGAATATTACTAAACCTAATATGACTAAGGTTCTTAGAAACCTTATTTCAAAAACAGATAATTCATTTTTCTCAATTCTTTTTAAGCTTTAAGAAACTTTTTACAGAAACACTTTTAAACAGAAAAAATGATAAAGGTTATACAGTTTCAGTTTGAAAAAGGCTGACAATGTGTGGATTAGCAAATTTTAAAGAAAAAATGACACTCCCTTGCCACATTTCAGTATAAGTCAAATTTAATTAGTTGAGTTACGAAGCAACATCAAATATTATTTTGCTGCAGTATTAGGCATGAAATGTCTTTATGGGATTATTGTAAGCCTAGCTTTCATTTAATAGCTTGTCACTCTTAAGAAGTGCTTTAGGAGATAGTAACATCTAGAAAAATCCAGCGGGGCTAAAACCCAACAGACAACTGAGAGGAACTCATGCTCACAGGAACAGCTGAAACTCCAGTTTTCCCAGACCCTCATGTTACTTGATAATTTCTCACATACTGTGTATGAAGTTAGTTTTTACAGGCAAATATACAACTTTTAAAAAAACATAAAAAGAATTCCACTCATTTGCCAAAGATCCCACTCACCTCAGTAGGCTCTGCCCCTAAGTTCACCATTCAGGAATCCATTGCTTGGTCAATTAATTTTAATCTTCAGCCTCATTTAAAATTGGGCGTTGAGTTCTTCAGAGTAGTACATTCATGTCAGATTTACCTGGTTTTAACCTTATTACTCCTCAAAAGATCCACTTAAAATCTTATTTCACTGTTGAAATTGTGTACTATTTTATAATACTAAAGGTAATCCTTGGAGGAAGGCATAAAAAATGATAGGTTTTCTGTAAGTTACCTAATGGCTTTTCAAGACTTTTCTCCTACAATTATTACTGATGAGAAGGATGACAGTCAGTCTTGGCAAACTTTAAATTTACAGGGACAAAGTGATATTTCTTAGAAACATTTAGTCTCATTATTAACCATCATTCTGACAGAGATCGTGTTCTCAGTCATCATGTTCTCAGAGGATGATCTCATCCCAGAATGTGGAGATGAAAGTATCAGAAGGAACAGGATATAAATAATTTTCCTTATGGTGAGTCAACAAGTGTAGCTTGTTATGAGCCACTGTGAAATACATATGTGTTTAGATAGCTGTGTCTCTGCAGGGAGCAGATGACTCAGTGATTTTCAAATTCTGCTCTGCCAGAAGAGTTTTAGGTAGGCTTCGGGGGCTTGTAGAGGAAGGAAGGAGAGAGAGGTACCAAAAGGGAGGGTTGGAAAGGGGCAACTAGGATGGGGGACACGTTTTCTGGGCAGAGTATCCCAGTCCCTCTCCTTTAGTCCACCTGAACCCAAGGAGGACTGTCAAACTGGGTTTCCACACAGGGTTTTAGTCAACATATTTCTGCTATTAAAAATCGTGAAAACCTTTCAGTTAACATGGCATATTAAGCACAAGTAACTACTCTCACTTCTGAAATCCTACTAAAGTAATATTAAAGAAAAGAAGAAGGCATAAATCTACACGGGCAAAGAAAAAGGAAATGGAAACAGCATGCAAGAGATTTTGATGAAATTTTGGAAGAGAATATGTAGATGGGTGGGGGGTATTTGACTCAACTACCTCAATCTACTATGTGCCCACAAGGAAGGTGGGTAGAGGAAGCACAGGCATTTCCACTGCAGAATCCTGGAAATGCTCAGGTACATGTGAAAGCAGGGGAGTGAAGTAGGACTGAACACAAAGAAAGATTGATTTCACACCTGAAAGGACCCTCTTTGCCCTGCCATCTTCCCTGACCACCTTTGACCTGGCAGAATCTGGAAATTTACTGTCTTAAGAGACTGAGAGTAGAGCATGCTTAGGCACAGCTGAGGTGGCAAAGAGATGCTTTACTGAAATCAAGGAAATTAAGTAAAATTTTGCATGCTATGGTTCCTAGCTTTCCCCTGCTAGAGTCTTAAAACATTGGCAGCCAGGTTTAAAATGCCTTAAGATGAGGTTGGAGGGTTTTAGCCGCAATTCATAGCCCAAGAGAAAAGACCCCTAGATACTTTGAATTACATGTATCCCAATGAAAGAGCTGTGTCCTTCTTCAGGCATTCTAAAGTGAAGTTCACCAGTCATTTGTTCAACAAATATTTAGTGATTATGTATTAGACACTATTTTAGGCAATAGTTACAGTGGTGAACAAAATAGAGACAAACCCCTGCACTCTTAGAACTTATATTTTAGAGCTAGACTAAAAACAGATTAAAGTATACTACAATGTTAGGTAGTAAAAAGGAACACACACACACATACACACACAAAAAAATCAGGGTAAGAAGATAAGCAGGATAAGACTAGTAGATTGAGGTCAAAGTGATGAGTACTAGAGTGTTTACTTTTAATAGGGTGGTCAGGGAAGGGCTCTCTAAGCAGATGAGGTATGCCAACTAGCCCCAACCACAGTTTATAAACAGTTTTTAGTGTCTTATACTTAGTTATTGGTGGGCAGAAGGCAAAACAAACAAAAAATAAACTCAGAAAAAGTCATGATGGACAAGAGATCAGAAGAAAACATTTTAAACAACTTAATTAAAATGAATACTTTCAGCGAAATGAGAAAATATCATGCCAACAATTTTGAAAACAAAGAAAATGGACACATTCCTAGAAAAATACGACTCATCAGAACTAATTTGAGGAAATAAAGAGCATGTATAATATTATAACCACTTAAGAAACAGAAGCTGTTGTTAAAGCAAATAAACAAAATAAACACCAGGCCCAGAGAGAAATGAGTCCTACCAACCTTTATAGAAACAGATCATAAATATTTTATATAAACTTTTCTTAGACAAAATGAAAGAGGGAATAATTCCCAACCCATTTTTAAGCCAGCATAATCCTGATACTAAAACCAAACAAAAATATCAGAAGAATACAATAGATTCATGTCAATTATGAATATAAACCTAACAATCCTAAACAAAATATTATAAATAAAATATGAATATTTATAATTTATTTATTTAGATTTTATTTATACTATTAGTACCTGAAAAACTATAATACTCCAACAGTATCTGAAAAAATATAAAACTCCCCAACCAGGTTAGGTTAGACTGGGTATGCTAGCATCATTTAACATTCTGAAAACCTATAAATGTAATTCATTAATTCATCTAATAGATTAACAGAGTAAAACTGTACTTTTTCTTCACTTCAACAGATAAAGAAAAAACGTGATAAAGTTAAGTAACCATTCATGATCAAAATTATTTGTAAGTTGTAACTGGAAGGGAACATCATTAACCTCATAAAGAAAATCAAATAAAACACAAAATTAATATCATTTGAAATGGGAAAATAGTAGAAACATTTCATTTATTATGAGAAATGAGCTAAGGATTCCAACTACTCCTATTTCTAATCTTCACTGTATTAGGGTACCTACCCAATGCAGTAAGACAAAGAAAGAAACCAGAGGCATGAGAATTGGAAACAAATAAAGTTGTCATTATTTTTAGATGATGTAATTGCTTAAAAATTGCAAGGAATCTACAGACAACTTTATTAGAAACAACAGGAGAGTAGAGAAATAATAGGAGCAGTAACAAAGTGGCTGGATATCATACTAGTATACAAAGTTAATTGCATTTCCGTTCACCAGCAGCAAATGAGAAAACATTACTGAAGAGAATTTAAGATATCAGAATAGCAAGTATCTAGAAATAAATATAACAAGAGATATATGTGTAATATCTCTAAATGGGAAATTATAAATCCCTATTAAGAAATATATAGTAAGATCTAAATAAATGGAGAGGCAGACTATATTCATGGATGGAAAGATGTGAAAATGTAATGCTTCCTAGACTGGTCTATAGAATCAATTCAATTACAGTCAAAATTACGAGAGAGTATTTTGTTGAACTTGATTATATTATTTAAAGTTTATGTAGAGGAATTAAAAAAGTCGTAACAGGCAGCATACTTGTAAAGAAAAAGAATAATGAGAAGGACTTTCCTTTCCAGATATCAGAACTTATTTGGAAACTATTGTAATTAAGACTATAGTTTTCCTGCTGGGATAGAAACAATAAAATAGAAGATAGCTCCATTAATATACAGTATATATGGGAGTAAAAGAGGGTTTGTTCAATAAATATGATGAAAAAATGGTCTATAAGGAAAACAATCAAATTTGACTTCTCCATATCATATCAAGAAATCAACTTTTGATTGAGTGCAGACTTTTAAAAACTCAATTCTTTCAACTCTTGGTAGGAAATCTAATGAATGTCTATTTGATCTCCGGGTAAAATAAAATTTCTTATACAAGATACAGGAAGCCATTGATTAGAAAAGTTTGATAAAATTCACTATGAAATTAACCCGTAAAATTAACTTATGGTCATAAAACACATATCAAAAAAGTGAAAAACAAGTTATAACCTGGGAAAAGATACATGCAATTCATACAATATATTTAAGGATTTGTATCATGACTGAAGAACTTTGATATGTCGATAAAAAAAGCATAAAGAATCCAACAGAAATCTGGCATAGGACCCAAACGGATATTTCACAGAAGAGAAAACAAGTATGGCTAATAAACACAATATAAACCATTTTATACCTATTAAATTCACACAAATTTAAAAGAAATTGACAATATCAAGTGCTAATAATGTTATGGATCCATAGAATGTCTGAAACATTGCTGGTAGGAGTATAACTTGTTGCAACCATTTTGGAAAACAATTTGACATTATCTTCTAAGTGTGAACATTCATGTATTTTCCTAGTAAATCCACTTCTAGGTATGCACCAAAGAGAAACTCTTGCTTATGTACAGCAGAAGACATGTACAAGAATGTTTATAAGTAGCACTATTTACAAGAGCAAAACTTTTGAAACAATCCAATGCCCATTATCAGAAGAGTGTCCAAATAAAATGTGGTATATTCGAACACTGGAATACAAATGCAGTCCATGGGGGAAAAGGAGGCAATTCTAATTTCGGGACAAAGAAAATAAAATTTCTCAAGTAATTATAGTTTACTACATGGTTCAGTGAGAATAATGCATGATCTTAATAGTGTAAACATTAAATAGCTATTTGACCCTAAATTGTGAAATAACTATAGAAGAATAGAAGAGATGATAGTCTTTGGGAGGGCTGTAAGAAAAAGCTAAATCCCTATTTTTTTATAGTAGGTACTCTGATGGCTAAAATAAAAACTAAGAAGAAAGCATTTTATTTAGAGATATGTAAGTAAATACCAGAAGAAACAGTTGAGCAGTGAAAAGTTATTTCTGGAGAGTGGGACAAGGATAGTATAAATATACTTGCAGTATACATATACATGCATACACACAGACACATATACATCCATGTATACTATGTACATATACATATATATGGATTATATCTATGTACATAGGTATATATGTGTGTATATATATTATATATATAATATATGTATCTTTGATTTTCAAAACCAAAACCTCTCATTTGTAACAGATGGATACAACACTGCTGAACAGGGAGATTGGGCTTCTAAAAGAAGATATTTTGGCACTCTGGGAAATATTAGAGAGCAGTAGTAGAGATCTATGAGATTTGGTCCAATGCTCTCATTTCACAAAAATGAGGAAAACGAGACATGGTAAAGCTAAGTAAATTGTTAAAGTCTCAAAATTAGAAGTGTACTAGGACTAATCCTCAGACCTCCAGGTTCCTAGGCCAGAGCACTTTCTGCCACATCTAACTGGGAGGGGAAAGAGGTGCTCCCAAGAGAAAGGAGAGGGCTGACCGTCTAGTTCTGGAGGGATCTGTAGAAACACAAGGGAATATTCTGAGACAGAGCTGGCAGCCAGCTGAGGAAGAGATGCTGGAACACTGCCTGGTGAAACTGGAGCTCTTGGATGTACTGATCTGCCTGCAGTGCCTCACAAATAGGTGTATGTGTGAGCACGTGTCTGCTTTCTGATTTTTGCTGATTTAGAATCTCTCAGGATCATACAGTAGTACAAGCTTTATTGAAAACGAGATGGAATAAAGATAGATATTTTTTAAATGCCTAGTTCCAGGCCTCACACGAAGCAGAGACACAGAAGAAATATGTTGGTTAAATGGATGCATAAATACTACAATTTGTTTCCAATGCCTAGCTTAAGATGGTAAAATAACTGAGTATTTTAACAGTATATTTGCTTTTAGCCAAAAGGAAGACTGAAAGGAAACAGACATTTGGGGAGCGAAGGGAGACCATGAGAATGCTGATAGGTCATCAGTTACTCTCATCTTAGTAAAAATGTTTTATGCGCTTTCATTACTTGGAATATCCATATTTGTAATACCTAATTTTGCAGACTGTCTATACTTTCACTAATCAAAGTAGCCTATGGAATGGAAGCATGACTATCGCAGCTGGGAGCTTCATAGAAATGGAAGATCTTGAGTCCCACCTAGATCTATTGAATCAGAGTTTTCATTTTAAGAAAATCCCCAGATGATTCGTAAGCACATTAAAGTTTGAGAAACTCTGGCCTACAGCATATTTTTTTTTGGATGAAATTATAATTTAAATATATCTTACTTGGAATTAGAAGCTATGCAAATGACCAATAATATCCTGAAATAAATTATGATAAAGAAAAACCACCTGGAGGACAGGTTAAGAACTGTAATAAACATTGAATGATCAAAGCGGGAATTGTATGTCTCAGTTACGAGTATTTATTGCAATCAAATGTATCAGGGGGGTGATTCTGGGTGATCTGGGACTGCTTAATGGGAAATTTGGTAGTCTGCCACATGTCTGTAATCATAAGTCAGCTTGCTTAGGCGTGTGGCTTGATTCCTCTATCCGTGTACAAAATCAGTATTAGGTCTAGAAAAAAATGGAATATAAAAATCTGACCTCAAGTAGCTAGCCAATGAGCCAATGATAACAATAGCAACAACAAAGAAACCAACGAACAAGTGGGGAAGGGTCTGTCTAAAATCCAAATAAAGATGGCAGTGTTATGCAAAGAAAATAAAAAACTACTAGAGGATTTAAAGGCTATTTTATTATTAGAATAGTCAAGTGACAAAATCCATGGGGTGTATATCAGAAATTCAACTCAAAAGAACACTCACCGGGAGGAAAGGCTTGGCTTTCCACTTTTGCTACAGCTGGTATAAATTCCTGGGCCATCATCAAAGAAGCTTCCAAGTGCCAACTTCTGTCTGATAGACTCTCTCTCATTTTTCTGTGCCTAAAATTTCAAAAAAATAAAAAATGCTGATAAGTGGGCAGATACATCACAACCACAGGCAGTCTAACTTGCTAAGTTTCTTAGAACTGTAACATTAGATGAAAAACAAATAAATAGGCTGCAGCACAAGAGCATTTGAATTATTAAAAGCTGAAATTTTACCAGTCTCTTCTGGCTTGAATTTCAGTTCTTCAGAGCCCATTCTAATCTCTAGTCTAAGAAATCACCATCATGGTGCTAAATGATTTTCACCAGGATAGAACTAGATTATTTGTCATTGTAGTCTTTCTTCTTCTTACCTGCTAGGTATAGGTAAAGTTGTGGAGGGCAAGTACTTTCTCCTGAATCAAATCACTTTGATCCCAAATGTGGCCTTTCCCTGACCTTGTCTACTCTCTTCTTTACATGTCCCTTTAGCCAGATCATTTTCTCTATGGCAAGAACAGTAGTTCACTTCACCAACATGCAGCCTCTGGGAGCTGGCAGACACCACAATAAGGCCCAGGACAAGAGAGACAGCACCTGCCTCCATGCAGCTTACAGTCTTGTTGGGGACTGTTGTTTCTGTCCAAGTGCTAGCCTCATCTCACCAGGTTTTAGAATATGAGAAACCTTGACAATAATGTCTGGAATCACTGGAGAATTCTAATTGGACCCATCTGTTTCATATTTTGAAGGGAGGTCAGGTCAGTGTGCATAGAAAAATGATTTGGTAAACTATACTACCGTGATCATTTGGATATTTACAATGCTTGGCTTCCCATTAAACACCTCGTAAAAACTCACCATGCTGAACTTTTAAACCCTTTAAACAACAGGAGAGAAGGTTAAAAATGATTTCCTTAGTTAAAAATGAAACTACTACAAAAAACAAGCCACACGAGTCAAAAATCCTGGGCTGAAGATGAAATTTTAGTTTTGTGAGATGACAAAGGCTTTGAGAAGTACCATTTGATGCACTGAGCGAGGGTTTGAAGACCACACTGCACAAATTATATTACAAAATGCAGGTCATGTGACTGGGTGTGGCTACTAAAGGCCTGGTGATGCCTTCATTCTCCTAGTAGGAGGTTCTGGAGCATCACTGTGTCACAGCGACAAAATGCACAGCCTGCTGTAAGGGTGCGCTGAAAATAATTTCATTCCCAAGTGAAGGACAGTATAAAATAGGTTAAGGCTGCTCTGTCTAATGTGGTAGTTATTAGTTTCATGTGGCTATCTGCATTTCAACTTAAGAATTAATTAATTAATTAATTAATATTAAACATTCAGCTCCTCGGTCACACTACATTTGAAGAGCTCAACCATCATAGGTGGCTAGTGGATACTGTATTAGACAGCACAGAATAAAATATATGACAGCAAAGTACAGCTAAGACGGTGGTTCCCAAGATCCAGCTTCAACAGGCAGCTTCAGAATGCCCCAGACTCTAGTGCCAGATATTTAATTTCAATAGGTTTGAGAACTTCTAGTCCAAAGAAACCTCATCTCTACTCTCATTTTCTCTCACACTTTTTAATCCTTGGACACCATAAGCATTCTTTCAACTGTTCACATCTGGCGATTATCTCTGTCTATATAGATAGCATCCTATTTTAGCCTGTATCAATGAAACTGCATCATACTAGGAGCTAGAGTGTGTGTGTGAGTGTGTGTGTGTGTGTGTGTGTGTGTGTAGTACAGCCATCAAGTGAAAGACTACTTTTATACAGGTTTTGTTTTTTTTTTTACAAATGTGAAAGACTGCTTTCATAGTTTATATATATATATATATTTTTTTTGCTGGGCTAGCCCAAAATCAAGCTTTAAGAAAGTAACCATAAGGTTATAGAGGAAAGCAAGAATGCCTTTTATTTCACTAACCACTTGCAACTGTACTGCTTGGAACCTTAATTGGAGCAAACCACCTTTCCAAATACACAAGGCTGGCACTTGGGATGGTCCAGCCAAAACAGAATCACATCACTTGACATCTTTATTTAAAACAAATTCATTTCAAATCCCCATATCTGCCAGGCAGATTTTGTACAGTCAGTGAACCTATTTCTCAATCCGTTTCACAGACAAAAGAGATTCTCACCAAAGTCTTCAATAGGCAGAAAACTATTGAGTAGAGCTGAATATCCAAATATAAAATCAGTAGAAGCAACATGAATGTTAATGATTAATGTTCAACAACACACTGGTCTGACATTAGCCTAGGGTCTGAACCAGGCTTAAAAGAAAACACTTATCCCAGGGCTTTAAAGAAAACACTTATCCCAGGGCATGAATGTGTGAATATACCCTTGATTCCATGTCTCTCTTTCTTAATTCGAGCTACAGATATTGGAGGAGGCCTTAAAAATATTTCTATTTACGTTAATTGCAATTTTTTACAGCTGGCTATGTCATCAACAGTTTAAAGAGGACTCTTTTATAATAATTCACTCTCTTTCCCCCTTTCTCCTTTCTCTCTCTCTGGATACCACTGAACAAATCAAGAAAAGCATGAAGAATATAAACGTCATCCATAATCCCACCACTTAGAGAGGGATGATTGCTAACATTTTAGTGTATTTCTTCCTAGTTTTTATCATATGTGTGCATTATTTTCCTTTTTATAAAGTTGATATAATGTTGTTTATTATATTTTGAGAATTTCCCTTGTATCACTTCATATTCTTTAAAAACCCAATTTTAAAACATTTAAAAAATTTTTCCTCCAGAGCAGCCAGAAAGGAATAAGACACAATTTTTAATGGTTGCATATCATTCCATCCTATGGAGTTATCCTCTATGGTTAGCCATTTGGGTTGTGTTAAATTAAAAATAACATGGAAGTTAGCCTCTTTTTTTTTTTTTTTTTTTTTTTCTATTTTGAGATGAAGTCTTGCTCTGTTGCCCAGGTGGGAGTGAAGTGGTATGATCTTGGCTCACTGAAACCTCTGCCTCCTGGGTTCAAGCAATTCTCCTGCCTCAGTCTCCTGAGTGGCTGGGACTACAGGCATGTGCCACCATGCCCAGATAATTTTTGTATTTTTAGCAGAGAGGGGGTTTCACTATATTGGTCAGGATGCTCTTGATCTCTTGACCCTGTGATCCACCCGGCTCAGACTCCCAAAGTGCTGGGATTACAGGCGCGAGCCACCACACTTGGCCAGAAGTTATCCTCTTTACGTAAATCCCTGCCCACATGTCTGATTATTTCCTCAGGATAAGTTCCTGGAAGCGGAATTACCAGATCAGCTGAGTGTGAACATTTGTTGAGGCTCTTGACACATTTTGTCACATTGCTCTCAAAAAAATCTGTTCCAATCCACATGCCCGCCAGCGATGTAAGAGGGTGCAGCTTTCACTACATCCTGGCTAACACTGAACATTTTCACTTAAAAAAACGTTTTAAAAAAATTTGATAGGCAAAAAGTAATGTTTTTAAATTTTAATTTCTTTGATTACTGTGAGAGTAAATATTTAAATGTTTTTAGTGACTGTACTTTCTTTTCTCTGAATTACTTATCCTTAGCTTTGCTCATTTTTCTACAAATGTCTGAGAATTTTAAACATTTTATAGTATTTGTCCTTTTGAGTTTCAACTGTTAGTGTTATGTAGTGTTGTCAATAGCTTGCTTCCCCTGTCATGCTGTCAGTGGCTTTTGTGCTTGGAAAGCCCTTCCCAGTCCAGAGGTAAAGGCTCTCACTTGATGCTGGAAGATTCAAAGAGAAAACTTAGGTAAATTACTTCGCAGCTGTACCTGACCCATGGTAATGTAAATCTGTGATAGATGGTAGCAGTATGATTCATACTCCAACAATTTCTGCTTTGATGAGGAAACTGAGGGAGATGAAAAGTTACCATCCTGTTAGGCAGGAGCAGTAGGATTCAAGTCCATGCTTTCTAATCCCAGATCTTTCTGCTTTTTCACATTACTCTTCCTCATTAAAGAGTAAAGTGTTCAGACTAATAACAATGGTGGATACCTTGTAGGGGATAAAATGTGACATGAGGAGTTATGGGTCTACTTCTTCCCGAGATAGATGTGATGTTTTCTCAGAAAAAGAGAAAACACCTGCAAAGCATACATACCACGGGCTAATCGTAACCACAAATATCCACAATACAAATAAGGACCGCTCTTCCTATCACCACTGCTCAATCTTAAAATTAACAATTAGAACCTAATTTTTTTTTCAGTTGCCCACATGTGTAAAATACGTGTGTGTGTGGTTTCAAAGGCTGTTTGTTCTCTGAGGAAGAGAACAAACCATAAACTGATGGTTTCACTTAGCTTAAATCCTTTAATGGCTTCTTCTTTGATATTGTTTGGCTGTGTCCCCCTCAACCCAACCAAGCCCAAGACGCTCCAGGGTGAGAAACAGCAAAGTGTACAGGAAAAGGAAAAGGCTGACTCAAAACACCACTGTCTGGCTGCACTTACGACAAGCAGAGTCATGTCCACTCCTAAAACAGCCTTGGGAAATGCCCTCATAAAACAAAAGTAAAACATCTAAAATTGGTATTGCTAGCAAAAGCAAAGGGCAATTGAGGAATAGGGTTCATCACTAATGGGCAGAAAAGGTATTCAAGCCCCAGATGAGAGCAAAAATGTGCTTAGAAACTCACCGTTATTCAGCCCCAGGAAGTTTTTGTTCTTATCTGTCACTAAATTCCCTAATGCCACCCACTGTGCCTGAGCAGATAAGGCTCACAATGACTTTCAATGACACCAGGCAAGCCACCATGATCTTAGAACACAGACCACTGAGCACTTATAGACTCAACACCAACGCTCAGCCTTGCCTGATACGCCCTGTTCTACTGCAGTTCCCCAAACTGGACAAGAACAAAGGGGTATTCAGTAATGAAATGAAAAGCAAAATGTTCAGCATGGGTAAGTTTCATCTATCTTCAAATCACATAGGTCCCCAGGACCTTTCCACATTTTTGTTTGGGATATGGCATGGCCTCATCCTTTATACACCAAGGTCATTCCTGCATCCCCTCCCTAGGTTCTGCCTTCTTGCCTTTGGCCCAGCCCACCTTACTAGCAGCATTATGGTGTCTCAGAGGCAGGGGTCACCTAGCCTTCAGTACGCTAATCTGCACGTAAATTTACAAGTGGAAGATTGGGTGTTTTCTGCATTTTCAAAATGTATTTAATTGACAAACCGTACTTTTTGTGGGGAAACATGGGGGACCCTCTAGCGTTATCAGGAACACACTGCAGGAAATAACATCTTAAACCTGAACCTAAAGCCATCTGGTGCTTAGGATACAACAAACAGCTGCTTCCTTCTGAGTCCTGCACAGATGATGAAACCCACGCAGCCGGAAAGGGCCTGTCAGACCAAGAGGAAGGGACTCCTTAAACTCCCCTGAGAATGAACGGATTTAAAGAAACCTGGCCTAGAGAATCAGGGGACCAGGCAGATGAGAAAGGCTCAGAGGTGGGAATAAAAGCAGATGTAAGATTTGGAGCAGGAACAGTTGCAGGCCTGGACAAGATTCAGTTGTGGGAAGGAGGAGTGGGAAAAAAAAAAGTGTTTCTCCCAATTTCCTGTCTTTCTGCCCTTCCCTGGATTGAGCTTCCCCTTCTCCCAGATTCATTTGTTTCTCACTTTTCACTTTTTGCCATGGGAACTGAAATAGACTTTTTAAAATTATTGGATGGACTTGTTTTATAATGTTCACTGTCTCAGTACTGATTTGTTACTAACCTCTACAGATACCATGTTTAGCATCCTCTTTTTCACATTACCTGGTGCAATACTTCTCAGGCTTCAGGGTACTTATGAGCCACCTGAAGATCCTGCTAAGATGCATGTTTCTAAATTAGAGGCAGGGCCTGAGTCTCTGCATTTCTAATAAGCCCCAGGAGTTGCAAGAGGTTAGAGGTTTTGCAGGAGATCTTCTCTAAGCTTAAGAAGCCTCGCAGGCCTTGACTGCTCTTTCTCTGTCTTCTACACTGGTGTTATCTACAGGCCTCAGGAAGTGCTTGTTAAAGCAATGAAGTAAATACTTGCCACCAATGGTAAAAAGGAAAACAATATGCCACTGACGAAAACCTTCCTAAGGATTATGGGCTGCATCATCCCAGAAGCTGATGACTACACTGGTCCCCCATGGCCCAGAAAGGAACTCAGGATGCCAGGGGTTGCTGGGACACTGGTCTCCCAAGTGGAGACAGGCACAGGGAGGAAGATGCATGTATACATGTGCAGACACACACACATACCCTCTGTGTCACATATTTCTTTAAGCCAATAGCTCTAAAAAGTGATTGATTGTGCAAGAGGATTATCTGGAGGGCTTGTAAACACACAGTCTATTTTTCTATTTCAAGAAAGTCTGGGGTGGTGCTGAGAATGTGCATTTCTAACAAGTTCCCAGATGCTGCTGAGGCTGCTGGCATAGGCACTTTGAGAACCACAGCTTTAAACAACTGAGCAGATCAAGTAGCTAGATGAAACACAGAGTTGGTTCTTCTGTAATTGAGCACACATCTGTTCCATGTGGCATGGCCAGACTCTGGAGCCAGGTGGATTTCATTTGTAGCAGCCTGGCCTCTGCCAAGGCCTTACCAGGATGCTTGTTTTGAAGCAATTAATGATCCCATTGCTTCAGTGCAATCTATTGCCTAGTGATATCTGGCATCATCACCATTAGCAGCATCCGCCAGGGAATGTAACCGGGATTCTGAAGCTCTCTGTGGAAAAATACTCTTCCTTTAGGAAAGTGGTAGTCGCTCTTATGTCTTTCCCCAGCTTGTAAGACAGCTTTATTCTAACATTTATAGGAAGCATTACAGTGTGAGGTGTCTGAAGCTCTTACACATTATGAACCAGAAGTATAGAACTTATGTGTTATGTTAATTGTATTAATTTTCTTTGAAACGAAAAGGCCAAAAGAAAACCCAAACATACTGACAGTATTTTCTAATTATTTTCTCATTGAGACAAACCATGAATTTTTCACTAGACCAAAATATAAAAACAGCATTCCATAAGAAAATAAATTGTATGCTGTTGAATGTCAAGTGCATAAATTCTTGCACCAGCCAGGTTATTTTAAATTCTTGAATCTTATTTTATCCCCTGGGAAGTGCTTTTTAATTGGTAGTGGAAACATAAGTTAAAAGATAATATCTCTCAATTGCATCACTGAATGGATAGTAAGTTAGGACACTTTCTTTTCATTTTATATTCCTGACATTTTCCATTTCAGTCACTTACACTAAACATCCAGAAAAGTCAAGATGAGCTGCCAAATACTGGTTTCCCGAAATGCTGTTGAAATTTCTTATCTTTGCATCCTCGTACCAACCTGCCTAAACATGTTTCCCTAAATAAGTGTCAGCCTGGGCTGCTGGGCAACATTGAGGCCTTTGGGTGTAAATTGCTCAGGACCTGCACCCATGAGAGAGCTAGCCTCGAATATCTAAAGCCCAGGATGGGCACCCAAGGGGAGGGACTCTGGGGCCCTGCATCTTCTGACACTTATTTTACTTGAGTATTGGCTGACATCAAAAGAACTGGGATGCCAGTCCAGAGAATACAGATATTTATGTACAATTAGTATAACCGTGAGGACGGTTTTGCCTAATGTTGACTGCATTCCTTCTCATGCTACAGGGAAGAGACATAAATAAAAGCAGGCAGGCAGAAGTACTGCGGCGCAGAGTCCTTAATGCTTGAAAATTCTGAATGTGAAGGTAAGCAAAGGTATTTAACAAACACCTAGGGTTAAAGTTCAGTAGCTACTTCAAATGGGAACCTTGCTGAAAGTGAAGGAGTCCAAGGTGCAGTCCACAAAGATGACTACTGTAGAAGAGGTGTTTCAACATTAACTCCTCAGAGATGTGGTGGAAAACTAAATGAGTGTCCTCCCCTGTGAGCAGCATATCCAAAACACAACTGCTAGGAATGTACCTGAGCTCATTCTGCTTCTCAAATGGTTGCCTAACAGAGACTACTTTTTAGCACAAGACAAGGTTATCTGGCAGCTCTATTTTTAACAGGTGCCATTTTAGGAGCCTGGAAACCCATCACAGTCATTCAGTATCACTGTCAGGAACGCAACAGTCCCAAACTCCTACTGCAGGGTTATGAAACAGCCAAGCCTTAATCAGCAGCCAGGAAGCTGGTGTCCTCAACCTCCTGTGTCAGAATGGACTCAGGGTCTGGAGGAGGTAGACACAGACTCATGGCGAGAAAGAAGGTGGGGAGGAGTATTTGGAGTCAAGAAGACCCTGGTTAACTTGTTGACTCTGACACTACTACGAGTTACTGAGACTCTTTGAGTCCCAGTGTCTTTGGAAGAAAAGGAATAATACTTATTTTTAGGTTGTTTTAATAATTACATGAAATACTATATAGAAAGTGATTGGAACAGTGCCTGGCACAGTCAGAAAATTTATTAAGTGGTAGCTGTTATCGGCCAGGCGCGGTGGCTCACCTGGGATTACGCCTGTAATCCCAGCACTTTGGGAGGCCGAGGTGGGTGGATCACCTGAGGTCAGGAGTTTGAGACCAGCCTGACCAACATAGAGAAACCCCGTCTGTACTAAAAAAAAATCCAAAAATTAGCTGGGCATGGTGGTGCAAGCCTGTAATCCCAGCTACTCAGGAGGCTGAGGCAGGAGACTTGTTTGAGCCTGGGAGGTTTGCAGTGAGCTGAGATCTCGCCATTGCACTCCAGCCTGGGTGACAAGAGCGGAACTCCATCTCAAAAAAAAAAGTGGTAGCTGTTATTAACGTTAAAGGGAAGGGGTGGGTAAGGTAGTGAGAAAAATGGAGAAAGGAAGAAAAAAGGAGCCAGAAATGTCTGAAACAGATCCATTTATAAATACATAAAGTAAATTAGTGGTTGTCAGAGGCTAAGGGAAGGAAGGCTTTGGGAGTGACTCCTGATGGGTACAGGGTTTCTTTCTGGAGTGATGAAAAATTTTGGAATTAGATGATGGTGGTGTAGCCTTATGAATACACTAAAAACCATCGGAGTGTATACTTTAAAATGGTGGCTTTTATGTATGTGAATTATATGTCAATTTTTTTAAAAGCCATACACATAACGAAATGAGAAGAGCTAGAAGCCTAAGAAAACTAGTGAGAAGAAGGGAAAGAGATGGCTGAGGTGGGTGGATCACAAGGTCAGAAGATCAAAACCAGCCTGGCCAACATGGTGAAACCCCATCTCTACTAAAAATACAAAAATTAGCTGGGTGTGGCACGCGCCTGTAGTCCCAGCAACTTGGGAGGCTAAGGCACGAGAATACTTAAAACAGGAGGTGGAGATTGCAGTGAGCCAAGATTGTACCACTGCACTCCAGGAGACTCTGTCTCAAAATAAAAATAAAAATAAAAATAAAAAGGAGGAGGAGGAAAAGAGACAAAGTAGGGAGTGCTGCAGAAGATGACCATGACATGGAAAGGGGCGTGGGTGTGCATACGTGTGTGCATGTGTGTGTGAGAACCAGAATACATTTAACACACTTGCATTTAACTGGAAATTCTAGTTACCTGAAACAAGCCATTCCCTGACCACGCTGGCTAACCGAGGTGTGCCAGTGGGGTGATATGATAAGAAACCTGAACCAGGAGCCAGGAAGCTTTATATTTATAACATCTAAGACCTACAAGGCGAATTCCTTCCTTTTAAGAAAAGGAGACCCTGGCCCAGAAAGCGGAAGAGATTTTTCCCAGGTGGCTGAAGTGGGGCTAGGTCCCAGGCTTCGGTAACTTAACATGGTTCTTCAAGCGTATTCAGCCCTCACAGGCAGGAAGATGTGAGGGTTAATGGAGGTCGACGGCTGCTTTTCCTCAGTAATTGTGTGGGGAGGGCAGAGCGCTTGCCTGGAATGGCAGCTGGCATTCTGTGTTACTGTTTATTGCAGTTTATCTCAAGCAGTCATTTCCATTCACCTTTTAAAAAAAACATGAGGCGCAGCTGTGGCTTCACTTTAAATATTGTTCCTTCCAGCCTTTTAATTTCTTCACAGGGTCCTCCCTAATCTTTCACCATAATTGGATGCACAACACTAGAGACAGCACCCCTGAAGAACAAAGCGAGCCGAGCGGCTGGCCCAGCCCTGGGCCCACTCACCGCCCTGCTGTCAGCTCCGTGATTCTGTGCCCAGTAGCCTAGGAAGAGAAGGTAAAGCCAGCTTCCCTGCGTTTTCTCTGCTCTGGGACAAAGTTGGAGCCAGCCTTCTGCCATATTCTATATTAAATTTTCACGATTTCCTTTTCTCTCTCTCCATTAGTGTCATTTAGATCTTTCCCTGCCCCAAGAATGTACACATGAACAATTCCATGCTTAACACGTTCCTGGGGCAGGGGAAGATCTAAATGGCTGCACACTTTAGAAGCCCACACCGGCTATCTGGATACTCCAGGCAGCATCAGTTCCGTGTAGTTTTTGTTCCTTTATGTACCTCCCCCATTGGGACTGTAAGCTCCAGGAGGGAAAGCTCAGTCCCCCTTGGGGGATCCTAGCGCCATGCGTAGTGCCAGGAACATGAGAGGGCTCTTGGTAAGTGATGGTGAAATGAATCACGACACTGACTCAGATGCTGTGGACCACGCTGGTCCTGAAGACAATCAGCTCTGTGGTTCTTTATCGGGATCAGAAGTTGCTCAAAGCAGGGCAGGGAAATAATGGGCTGAAGTATACACCTCGGATTCTGCTAAGGTCTGCACTTTTCTTCTTAAACACTAAGATATGTTTTCTGTTGAGTGCAGTTTTACTGTTACTATTGAATAAACCAGAGGACCTTAATGCAACATCTTTCTTACCATCAGAAGCTTCCCCACGGAAAAGGAACAGATGCATAATCTTTTTCTTCCTTTGCCTCGGTGGAATCTAATTTTAGTCATCAGAAAGTGACCTTTCCCCCTGAAGGCTGTTTGTCTGGCTTTAAAACAACCCTGTAAAATAATCCCTATACACATGTGGTATTTATTAGTGCAATTGGTTCAGGGAATTCTATGGTACCTAAGCAGAGGTATACCAATTTTTTTTTTTATTGTTTTTGACAATTGACCTCAAAATGGGGTGAAAGTATCACAGGAGATTAAAAAAGTTACAACTTTTACTTATATTTATATTTTAAACATTTTATTCTTTAAAATATCTATTTATGCATATGTTTTATTGTATATAAAACATGTATACTGTGTAAACAAATGTATATTGTGTATCAATATAAATATGGTGGGTGCTATTTCTGAATAAAATGTATGTATATTACAGGCATGGACTCAAAATCGTCTTACTGATGAATGCAAGGTAAAAAAAAAAAGGCTGCAGAGCCCCAGTTTATGACATTTAATTTAATTTTCTACTTAGCCGACAAACAGCAAAAATAGAGAAAAAATTAGGAAAAGAAGATTCTAATTAGGGAAAGTCATTTTTATACTAGGTAACTATTTTCTTATTCCTCATATTTTTTAAAAAAGCGTATGTTATCTTGTTTCACTAGAAGCTCATAGTAAAATTACAAAGCGTGGGTTTAAAAAAGATGGAAAATTATAATGAAATCTTCCTAATAAGCATGATACACATAAAAATTGAAAGCACTTTGCCTGAGAAAGGTATTTAAAAGGCTGGAATGACAAGCGAATGACTCATCTTTAAGGTCCAGAACACAATGAACTGATCTCTGAGTACGCCACACATCTAGAAGCTTCATCTCTCAGTTTTTTGTACTAACCTATCAGACACTGAAATCATATGCAGCATTTTACCACCTTGGTTAGAAAATGGTTACACAGTGCAATTCTGTTTTGTTGTTGTTGATGTTTTAAAGCTCCTTGAGCCTCACATGTCTGTAGCTTTAGTCAGCCCTGTCTCAGGTTGCTGGCCTATCATTGCTTACTTATTCCAGGCATCTGGGTTCTCTCTCTGTTTCTAAGTAGGATAAAACTACAGTGATCGTGACTTCATTGTTAATGCATTAGTAATGGTATGTCTTTCATTTTTCCTAAGTGCAAACTGACCTGTACTTTTCTATCTGAGAAATGGTTTGACAAAGGAAACCATGACCAGTTCTTTGACACTGAAAATAGCAGAAGTATGAGATGGCTACGTTTGCTCTGCAGAGTTGGATAAGCAATCTGACTCTTATGGCAGAGTGTCCCACGCATCTTTTGCACACTGCTTCTGGCAGAAGCAGACAGCTGAGAAGTGTTAGGGTTATGGGACTCAGCGAACTATCACCTTGGGTGCTCATTCTTGTCTTGGGGATCACAAGGGGTGAAAAATACAGAGGGCAACATGGCAGGTCACTGAAACCTCTTTTATACATTTAAGTTTCAGCTTGTGGAGAAAGAACATAAGCTGTTGTGAACTGCGCTAAGAAGTACAGTATATACTTAAAACAGCCCCCACACTCATACACACATATATATGTATATAAGATATAACCTATCATATTTTACATTACTATGCATAAGGATCTATCATGACAGAAGCTTCTTTCTATATCTCTCTCCAGGGAAAAAAGGTAGTGATGTATTTGATCAAATTAAAAATCAAGTAGCATTTTACTGTTCTAGCAGGCTGTATTAACTGATATTTGCCTCTGAGGTAAAGAGGTTCATGATGGAAGGGCTCATTTCCAGACTCATGATGGAAGGGCTTTTATTTTTCATCTTATGCCGTGTTGTGAACTACACTTGACTTACGGCAAATAATGAAGAGGGAAGGACATAGTGTGTGTTTTAGGCTTCTGTGGACAGATAAGCATATACTTGTTTAATTTCATGACCTCACCCGTGTAACTAAAGCTATTTTTACTTGGGCCTGTTATTACCAGAACATTACCATATAAAACATTCTCAAAATATATTCACTGACTTTCAAAAAAAGGTAGGCAAAAGATGAATAGATACTATATCAACTTTTAAAAACTCCAAACATGGTAACTAAAACTTTGCATTTTTTCATTGTCAAAAATGTCAAACAAAAAATTGGAAAAATAGCTTAAACATTCTAGTAATTATTTTTTGCTAGTGAACTGTCAATATATGTCAATAATTTTTTTAAAATTCCTTCATATAAAAAGCCTGCCTAGCAATTAAATGCGTGATAGAATTTTTTCAACTTCAGAATAACAACATGTGTGTTTTAGTTACTGCTGTAACATTATTAATGAATATAAGCTGGGAAAAGCAGAAAGAACTGTCCTAGCTTAATGCATTGGATTCTGTGCATTTAACTTTCCCTGACTATATTATGGCAATAGCCACTGAGTGTGGAATTTGGCCACTCCTCAAGGGTGATCTTTCTTCCAGTTAGAAAAATGGTCCAATTGTTTATAAACAAAAGAGCTCTCCCCCCTTACCTTTTTATAATTCCCCTCCATATCCAATGAGGATTCTTGACTGATGATGTCATCCATTCCATCACTGTCCAAATTCATCCTTTAACTCTTTAGAATTTCACTTAAGAAATAACCTCCCATGAATTCTGATAGGCTGATGTGCCAATCGCCCAGTTCCCTGCTTACTGCTCATGCTGACATGGAGAGCTGGCTAAGAGGCTGTGCCCGGCTGTGGGTGTTCTTGCCCCGCTCTGTCCCACAGACACTGCCCCGCCCCGCCTCCCTGGCCTTTCCTTGCTCTGGCACCAGGCAGCTGCTGTTCTCTGAGCCTCACTCTGCCCCTGACACTTGGCTTGCTGACTCCGGCCCTCACCATCTGCTGTCACCTTCCCCTGAATGATCCCGCCCCATTCCTCTCCACAGCACCTTTCCTGTTCCCAAGAAAGGAAAAGAGGCACTCAGCTTCAGCCAGCTGATTCAACGCCCCCCGCCGCCCCCCCGCCCCCCACCCCGTTCAGGGCCGAGTGTGGACTGGAGCTCTGTGAGGAAACTAGCAATCTGAACCAAGGGTAGACTGTGTGGGATAAAAATAGATGTGAAAACTTCCAGCCCAGGCGGCTTCACTACTGAGTTAAAAGCCGGGTATCCCATGACAAAACGAAAACTGTATAATTTAATTTAAAAGCTGACCTGTAAGACAGATGTCTGCTTTTCTCCCCTCTAAACTGATCATTTCTTAAAATCAAATGTAAGAGTCTCATCTGGTAGGAGCTCCAGGACGAGACTGAAATTCACTTCCAACACAGAGAAGGACCCTTCTGCCCTAGGCGCAGGGCTTTGTTCTATGTTAATAGAACAACAGAAAAAGATCCATCAACTTTGTTTTAAAATTCAACCGGTGGCGGGCTTTTCCACAAAAGCAAACGCTCTTTTCTGCTGCTCTCTTTACCCTTTTCCCATGGCTTCTGGTTTTGTTTACAGGCTTTACTAAAGAGAGGGAAAAGGCCCACAGCTGGAGGATGTTTTGGTACAAGAGGCAGGCAAGCAGAAGTGCACACACAAACACACACTCATCAGGATCAGCTTGCTATGGTCATAAACTAAAAATTACGCACACTATTTATTTCTAAAACATAAAGTTACTGTTTGGAGGAGAAATAGGCCAGAAAAGAATTCAAAGGGCAAGCCTTCATTTAGCAACACCGTCTTACACTGACATGCTTAGATAGAAAGCAGCAAGTATATTAGTCAATAAATTTTCCAATATAGATTCTTGTGCAACCACAACACTGTTAAGAACAGTTCTAAAAGCCAAAAGGCCATTCAAGATAACCTTCTGGCATGTGAAGCTCTGCTGACATGCTCACCTTCAGTGTCTACTTATTTCTCTCCATCATTTTAAAAATTCAATTTGTAGAAGACTTGTGGCATAAAGATGTCTCAAGATAGTTTATAATAGCCCTACTTCTATAAAGCAAATACTTTCCTCAATAGTCTGAGCCAAAGTGAAATCCTCCCTTTACTCCATTCTCATTGCCCCACCTCAGTTCCCAAAAGAATAAATTGCATGTTTGTCAGATGCAATTTACAACAGCAAGTTGTCTCTCATGAACCACATTTGCATTTGGGCAGGGCTTTTCCCTGGAGGAGATTGCCCTTGTCTTACTCTCCTCCAAACCCCAGAACCCTCACTCCAGATGGGGGTTCCACTGTCTGCACGCAGGCAGCCCAGAATGCTTCCTGGGGCTGTGGCAATGCTGGCCACAGACTGCTGCCCCCAGTGTCCAGTGCAGGTGCCCAAGACACAGGGAATTCACCAAGGCTAAGGCTTTGGGGTTAAAGTATGCTCTAGTTTGAAGAACCCTATGTATGTTAAATCCTGCCAAAGGAGGTTAATAAAAATGAAGGAAGCATACATCTTCTTCAATGGCATATATACATATATATATTTTTTTTAGGAAGTGATGTAAGTCGCACTCTGTTTTCTATAGAGTATTAGATATCTATTATTGGGTCTGCCTTTGCAGATTAACCTTGCCTTTCTCAGAAATCATCTTTCTATAATTCACGGATCACCTCTTGATTGTTTCCCTATTTTTTCTTTTTTTTTTTTTATTGCATTTTAGGTTTTGGGGTACATGTGAAGAACATGCAAGATTGTTGCATAGGTACACACGTGGCAGTGTGATTTGCTGCCTTCCTCCCCTTCACCTATATCTGGCATTTCTCCTCATGCTAAATGGCATATATTAACATAACAATAGCTACCCTTTATTGAAGGAGGAGTTGCTATGGTAGACACTGTCTATGTGCCTCCTATATATGTCTTTAATCCTCTCAATAATCTTCTGGAGTAGATATTACTATCAGTTGCATTTTATAGCAAAATGAAATAGTTCAGTGAGGTTAAGGAAGGTGAACATGGGCTCTCTGCCTCTGTGGTCCACACTGTAAATGGATGTGTCAGACCGACCCACACTGGCTGCCTCTGTAAGAAATAATTGTGCCCAATAAAATAATCAAACATAGCTTTTATTGATTTATTTATTGAGACAGGGTCTTGCTCTGTTGCCCAGGCTAGAGTACAGTGGCATGTTCATGGCTCACTGCCACCTTGACCTCCGAGGCTCAAGTGATCCTCCCACCACAGCTACCCTGAGTAGCTGTGACTATAGGTTTGCACCACTATGCCTGGATAATTTTTAAAAATTTTTCATAGAGATGAGATCTCACTATGTTGCCCAGGCTAGTCTTGAGTCCCGGCCCCAGGTGATCCTCCCATCTCAGCCTCCCAAAGTATTGAGATTACAGGTGCAAAGCACCATGCCCATCCAGATGTAGCTGTTAAAGATTAGAGTTCAACACAGACAAATCTAGCAGAGCTCCTGATATGTGGTTTGGATCTGTGTCACCACCAAAATCTCATGTTCAGTTGTAATTACCAGTGTTGGAGGTGGAGCCTGGTGGGAGGTGACTGGCTCATGGGGGTGGTTACTAATGGTTTAGCACCATCTGCCTAGTGCTGCTCTGGTGATAGAGCTCTCATGAGATCTGGTTGTTTAAAAGTGTGTAGCACCTCCCCCGCTTTCCCTTCTTTCTGCTCTGGCCATATGAAGATGTGCTGCTTTCCCTTCTGCCACAATTGTAAGTTTCCTGAGGCCCCCCCAGCATGCTCCCTGTACTGCTGGCAGAACCATAAGCCGATTAGACCTCTTTTATTTATAAATTACCCAGTCTCTCGAGTTATACAAAAAGAAATAAAAAAGAAAAAAAATTACCCAGTCTCAGGTATTTCTTTTTTTTGAGTTGGAGTCTCACCCTGTCACCCACCCTGGAGTGCAGTGACACAATCTTGGCTCACTGCAACCTCTCCCTCCCAGGTTCAAGTGATTCTCCTGCCTCAGCTTCTCAAGTAGCTGGGATTATAGGCACCTGCCACTACACCTGGCTAATTTTTGTATTGTTAGTAGAAACAGGGCTTCACCATGTTGGCCAGGCTGGTCTCAGACTCCTGACCTCAGGTGATCCACCTGCCTCAGTCTCCCAAAATGCTGGGATTACAGGCATGAGTCATCATGTCCAACCAGGTATTTCTTTATAGCAGTGTAAGAACAGACTAACACAGCTCTCTGTATAACAATATCACAAGCTGAACCAATATTTTCCAACTCATACATCTGGAACGCCCAGCATGTATTGTTACATATCTCTTCCTGATGAGGCATCAAGAAATGAAACGGAAGCTACTTCACTGATGTCAGGACCTAGCACACTACAAGATGAATTTTCCTTTCCAGTTTACCATGGTGTTTTTAGCACCACTGTTGCTTCTTTCCAATGGTGATTGTGGTTTCAGGCTCTTTTCTAAGGGAACAGGGATTTGTGTTTATTCAACTTGTTTACCCCATAGCATCTAGAACACTGCCTTGCACACGATAAGTACACAATGAAGAGCTGTTGACTAAGTACGTGAACAGAGGAAAAATGAATGCACTGCTTAAAATGTTTCCTCTAAATGGCGTCCACAATAGGAAACATTAATAGTGCTTTTCAACTGAAATCTTCTGTGGAACCCACATATGTTCAAAAGGAAAAAAAGGTCTGCTTTGATTGAACGAGGAGGGCTACCACGCCCCACCTGGGTGCTCCATTCTCCTATTATCCCAGCCCCAGCACAGCCTCTCAGGACAGCTCTGTGGAAAAAAGCCCCAGGACCCTGCAGACCCCACTCACTCCGCAGAACAGAGTTTGAAAAGCTCTAAGGACCGTAAAAATGTCTCTTTCACAGTAGCAGCAAAGCAGTATTCTGCACCTGGCTCCATGACTGTACTGATTTCCAGACCTCAGTCCACTCCACTTGGGGTCCAGCTGCTATATGAATTGCATTCTTATTTGGGTTAGTATCTTAGTTCACTTAGCAACCTATAATCAATAGCTAACATGGATGAAATTACAAAAATCTGGAGCTTGCAAGACTCAGTAATATACATAAAACAATAAGCCTAATTACTAATATCTTTTTACTTTGATTTTAACTGACCAAAAGACCATTCCACTCCTCTACCTGTTAACTCCTTTTTTGTCATAAGTGATTCTCTAATAAGTGCTATACAGAGACAAGTGATAGAACAACTGCTCCTGAAACATGGATGCAAGAAGTTGAGGGCAGTTCTCAGTGGTGGTGACATCATGGCTCATCCTCCCTAAAGAAGCTCAGCACGTAGATAGGCTCATGGCCCAAACCCTTTCCAGATGGAGTTGTGCCACCCTTTTCAGGACAGCTTGTGCCAGCTTAAAATAGAGTTTCCTATAATGTGTGGCATCACTGATCTGTGAAACTTTCTAGAGTTTTGCTACTCAAAGTGTATTCTCCAACCAGAGCATCAGCAGCACTGGGAGCTTTCTAGAAATGCAAACTCTCCAGTTCCACTCCAGAACTACTGAATCAAAAATTGCATTTGAAAAAAAAAAGAGATGCCTAGAATTTTTGAATACACCTTAAATTGTAGAAGGGCTGCTTAAACCACATTTCCAGGCAGGGTGGCAAGACCTTGACTACATGCTTGGGATCAACACTATAATTAATTTCACTTCCATGTGGTCCAAATGAATACAGGAATGGAAAACACAAAACCAAACATCACCTTGGCAGAGACTTGCACTGAATGTAATGCTTGATGGTTCGGCAGTAGCTGTGCAAACGGGGAGACAGTCAGTCACTCTTCTCCTTCTATGGGGATTGTCTCCTCTGCTGCTCCCCTCTCTAGAATAAACTGTCCATGCATAAGATGGGCCCAGATAGTAGCGCTCTCCCTTAGAACACCTACTCACAGTCACTGAGAATCCCTGAGGTTGAAAGGGCCTCTTCCCACTCCCTGCTCTGATTTTCAAGGACTAGCACGAAGAGCTTCGGTTTCCTGTTGAGCCATGATCTGAATTGCAAGGCACACTGCTCACGTGAGTTAATGCTTTTAAATGATCATTATCAGCCACTGGTGGAAATTATTGACTCTGAGAACACTGACCACATTACTGAGAGATCACTTATACACTGTCAAAAGATTTTCCTATTCATACATGGAAACTTGATTTCATCCTGATTAACCCTTCATCTCCCATTGCCTTCTCCTTGGTCTTAACATCCATATTCCATATACTAGATTTATAATCTCTTTTCAAATAATTTTTTTCTTCTTTGCAAAGTTCACCTAAATTTGATTTGCACCTAATTTAAGGTATTCTGATAGCTAGAAAAGGCATGAAAATTTGCAGGCCATTTGAAGGACTTTGCTGTATAGATTTTTTTTTAAACTAAAATAATGGTATTAGGAATGTGGGGTGGGGAGGTGGCAGTGTTGGGAGTAGACAGATTTTCACACATTTTCTCACATCTAAAAGAACATGGGCCATAGTTGTAAATCTTTCTGCCCAACTAAAACTGAGCACGAGAAACTCAACTATGGCCACTCTGACGACCATGGTACAGCTTCCAAGTGGAACCAATTTTAATGTCCTCATTATGTTTCTCTGTGTGTTCTTTCCCCATTAATGGCTTTCCTACATTGATTGTCACTTAGGCCTCTCTGATGGTTGTTTTCTTTTGAATTCAAGCAGTTTTGTCAAATTACTTTCTATTTCAGGAAGTTTGGTAGTTTCTGATTCTTCTATATAGTGCACAGGGGAATACTAAGTATATCAAGATTTCAAACTTTTCCTTGGTATAGAGAATATAAATAAATAATGGGATATGACTTCAATGGGATACAGTTCTATTAATGCTGAGCTTCTGCATGTGAAATTGTGATTAGTTACCCAAGATTTTATATATTTGTGTGTATGTACGTGCATGAATGGGGGATCTCTACTTTCAAACAAGCATCAATGCAGTGTGATATTTTCTATAGAGATGCTCCATTTCCTTCCCATCCCCCATCACCACCTTCCTTTCCAAGAATAAATACTAGACCTTTGGCTTAAAATATGTTTTACATAGTTACTTCTTAAAATCACTCTAAGCCTGAATCATGAAGTTTGAGGCTTCTTTAAATAGAAATGATGTGTTTGTACTGAATTTCTATTTCAGATCAGGCCCATAATAAAGCCCTGCTGATTTTTTTTTTCCATGTGAGACTCTCATCATTGTGCTCCTTTTGTGGTAAAGCATATAAATTAGATTTTCAGACATCTGAGCTAAAAAAATGCATATGACTTTATATCCAAAATTATTTTCTTAATTTCAAAGGTTACTACCTCTTTGAAAAACAGAACTATTGCTCTACAAGTCGGAACATAATTATACTTTAAACAGGCAAAACAATGATGACCAAGTACTCTTCAGCACTATTAACTATAGAAAAAAATTTCCCCATCAAAAAAATCTATAGACTAAAACAGAAAATTGTTTCATTGAAATTGCATTTAAAAGCCTCCATCAAATACAGCACTAAAATGCTTTGAAAATCCCTTTTCCATTCTAATATCTTTTTCCCTGCTGTGGATGAAACCAGGCTTAAATTGGGTGGAATCTTGAACTCAAATTTGATACCCTGTTTTCTCAATCACAGGAAGGAGGGATTGAGAGACTAGTCCTCACCTATTCTAGTGTCGATAGGGATAGAATATATTTGCTTTCCTTTGTTAACTATTAAACGACCCACTAGAATCTGGGCATAAAAGGCTATTTACTACTTTCTCCAGCAAGAATTTTAAGAATATCTTGATGTGCTAGTTAAACTGATATATTCCCTAGTTTTATCATTTAAGAGCAACATAGGGTGTCTTTTATTTTATTTTCTGGGTATGATTCCTCAATTTGGCTGAAACATTTGGCCACAGAAAACTTTGCTGTTCCATGAAGCAGTAAAATTATCCCTTTATAAGGCAGATGGATGTATTTAAACTTTGCAAAACTCATCATAGTAAGAAAGGCAGCTTTGAGATGAGTACTTGCAAAGCACTTGGGAATAGACCATGAGGTTCATCTTGAGAAAATTCTCTGGATGAAGAAGTAGGCATGGAAGTATTTTCTTAATGCATTGTTTCTGGGAAGGCTGGAATGTCTGTGCATCCCATTCATTCATTTATTTTGTGCCTTGCACTGCACCCCCCATTCTGGCACATAGAATGTTTAAAGTGCTGGCAACTGGCCAAGAGGCTGAGAAGCCAGGTACATGGACTTCTGAGGTTAGCTTCAGAACTCCTTGTTACAGTATATGGACCTGAGTTTATCTCTGGGATTTCAATGGGAAACCCTGATCCTAGGGACTCAGAACAGCAACAATTGCAGAAAGTGCAATTCAACCCAACAAACATTTATTGAACACATACTCTGTGTATAAGGCAGAGACTTGTGAAAATTAAAAGAAGGTCTCGTGTCTTCAAGAAGCCTGTTGTCAGCCAGGCATGGTGGCTCACACCTGTAATCCCAGCACTTTGGGAGGCTGAGGCGGGAGGATCATCTGAGGCCAGGAGTTTGAGACCAGCCTGGCCAACATGGCAAAAACCCATCTCTACTAAAAATACAAAAAATTAGCTGGGCATGGTGGTGGGTGCCTGAAATCCCAGCTACTTGGGAGGCTGAGGCAGGAGAATGGCTGGAACCCAGGAGGTGGAGATCACAGTGAGCTGAGATTACACCACTGCATGCTAGCCTGGGCAATGGAGCAACACTCCATCTCAAAAAAAAAAAAAAAAAAAAAAAAGAAGCCTGTTGTCTAATGGAGGAAACAGATCTATATGTAAATAGTTGTAAATAAGTGCTAATAGAAGTAAAAACAAAGTGTACTGAGCAGGAGAAATCTGGACTGAGAGATAAGTGGGAAAAGTTTCCTGAAGGAGGTGGCATTTGAGCCTTGAAAGCTGCATTCGCCGCAGTGGGTGGGAGCAGGTGGTGTGTGGTAGGAGATGTCTCAGCCTGAGGCACTGCAGCAAAGAACTGGCATGAAGGCAGGAGTAAAGGGTCTGCAGTGAGAAGTGTTTCTGCCCAGGGTTCAGAAACCAATGTCGGGCCTTGAATGCCATGCAAAGTAGCCTGAAATTTATCCTAAGCAGGGAAGCATTAAAGATTTCTGACCATCTTCTCATGACCTAGTAAGTGTTTGAAGAAGGGACTCTTTATGCTCCCAAGGGAAGAAAAAGATGAGACTTATTCACACACTATTTGCGATATTCTTCTTCAAGTCTCCATTCCCACAGTAGCTAAGAACGTAAGGGTGTGATCTGTATCTGGGGTGGTCATAAGGTAATTTAAGCAATGGCAAAAAAGGTATGAAAGCATATCACTGTTTTTATATACACACTTATCCCAAAACCCCACTGCAGGGAAAAGAGAAAAAATATTTAAGAGCTTTTAAGCAAAATGAACCCTTCGAACTAAACTTGTGCTTTCAAGTTTACAATATTTCTAAGTTGTCTATCAAATTCTATTTAGAAAAATTTGGCCTTTGAAGGCTGCCAGGCCTGAAGCTGTGGGCAAGTTTCTTTCCTGAAGAGACTGGCTTCCTCCCAAGACTGGAAAATGGAGGTCGATAGCTCTATCTTTTAACAGGGCTATGACCAAAAATGACAACACATGCCTCAGTAACCCCTTTGCTAACATAAATCCTGTGAGGAAGAAAAGTATATGAAGATGACAATGATGTGAGCACCTTTAAAAACAAAACAAAACAACCATGAAAAATTCTGCATGAGAATTCCTTCTGTTTATTCCTCCTTGGCTTAAGTGGTTCAAAGAACAGCGCATAAAAACCCTTGCTTACAATGGGTGCTCGGGCTCTTGGTAGCAGTGAAACTCTTTTTCAAAACAATCATCCATTTAGAAAAGCAATATATAAGAATTTGTTGTATTTCTACATATTAGCAGGATACAACTGGGTACTGAAATGAGACATGGTTTCCCTGGGCCACTGAACAATCCTCACAGAACCCCTGATGTGCTCAGAAGAAATGACACAGAAGAAGGTGGCTCTTAATTCACGATAACTGACTTGTTTATGCAGAAAGGCAGCCTCTGGCAGGGGATCTGGCCATTCTCATGCCAGGATGTCAAATGGGAAAGTCTCCATTTCACAGATGAGAAAACTAACAAGAAACAAGGGGATAGACAGCCAGCCCACACATAATGAAAACAGTACAGGTTAATGGTGGGAGGTGGGGAAGGAGTAGGCCTGAAAGTCATAATAGAAGAAACCACAGTGTCGTAGAATGTTTACATGCCTTTTTTACTAGTCAATTTTACAAATAGTAGACATATTCATTGTATTACTGGAGAACCTATTCTAAGCGCTGGGAAAGCAGACAGAGCAAGGATAAAATCCCTGCCCTCATGAAGTGAGACAGCGAGGAAGTCAGAAAATAGACAATTAAGTAAAATATGTATTACAATAAATGGTGATAAATGATAAGTATAAAAATAAATTAGAGAAGCATGATAGAAATATTGGGATAGGCTTGGTGCAGTGGCTAACACTTGTAATCCCAGTACTTTGGGAGGCTGAGGTGGGCAGATTACCTGAGGTCAAGGGTTCGAGACCATCCCACTGGCTCTACTAAAAAAGCAAAAATTAGCTGGGCCTAGTGGTGGGCACTTGCAGTCCCAGCTACTTGGGAGGCTAAGGTAGGAGAATTGCTTGAGCTCAACAGATGGAGGTTGCAGTGAGCCAAGATTGTGCCACTGCACTGTAGCCTGGGTGACAGAGTGACTCAGTCTCAAATAAAAAAAAAATTGGAATAGAACTGGAGACCTGGAAGTTTACAGATTACATCCAGAGATGGCTCACCTAGAAGTGACATTTGAGCAAGGACTTGCAGAAAGTGAGAGAGTGATGAATGGGGGTAGAGGTGACAATATAAGGTAAATATACATCAGATGTAAAATATAAGATGCCTGGTTGAATGTGAGTTTCAGATAAACAGTGAACAATATTTTAGTACAAGCATGTCCCAAATGCTGTAAGTTACTTGCTAAATCTGGCAACCCTACATGGTGTGGGGGGTGGGGGTGCTGTCGGGGAGGTGGGGTGCATGCCAGGCAGAAGCAATAGCAGGTGCAGGGCCAGCCCAGCATGGTGCGAAGGTAGTGAGGAAACCGGGAATGTAAGAGCGGAGTCCAAGAGGAAGCAGGGAGGAGCTGATATAGAGCCCTGTGAGGTGTTGGGATTTTTACTCTGAGCAGGGTGATAAACTAAAATTTTTGAGACATGGAACATGATCTGTCCTCAGTTTTAAAAGCTCATTTTGGAAACTGTGTTGAAAATACACTATGGGGTGTGGGCAAGGGGGGTACGTAGAGCAGATAGAAGGCTATTATTGCTGTAATTATGATGACAATAACCACCACCACAACAACGATGTACATCTGTACAAAAGCACCAAAATGCACATGCAATTTTCAGGGGAATGGCCCCAGAGTCCCATTCATGGACTATCCATTAAGAAATCTTGGTATACATCATTTATGGGAGAAAAGAAATGAATGTTTCAAATGAATTCTATCAACTGACTAAAGATGCTAACCTAAGAAATTTGCTTTTAAGCACTGCAATATCATCTTTAAAAAAAATAAGTCCTTGTAAAATGGTTGGGGGGAGTTTCTGAAAGCCATTCAATTACAGATATCATCAGTGACTGCAAACATCAAGCTAAGGACTTAGAAAAAGCATCTTTTCTGAATCCAATTGCATGTGGTGCCAGCTGGGTTCTAAAATGAAGGTTTCTAAGTAGGATTAAGATTTGGCTTCAAGGTTAATGTTTCTGTTTTTGCTGAGCTACGTTTAAAGACAGAGCACTTCAAAAGAACAGACACATGAAGGTAGTTCTACTATAAAATCCCATGAAGATGCAGAATCTATTGACCATTATTACCCAACCCGTACACTTAATTTTATTGTGGAAATAAGCAATAAATACTTCAAAACTATTAAACACACGATGACGCCGTTATATATTGCAGCTCATATAAAATAAAATCAATTTATCTTCCTTTGGAAGAAGCAGAATGCTAACATAATCCCTTCT
Organism: Aotus nancymaae; assembly: GCF_030222135.1. Classification (NCBI taxonomy): domain Eukaryota; kingdom Metazoa; phylum Chordata; class Mammalia; order Primates; family Aotidae; genus Aotus; species Aotus nancymaae. The sequence goes on along the minus strand of NW_026988431.1, from coordinate 52,479,051 downwards.
CTCCAGATGAAATTGCTGTAAAATATTTGACCAATTTTCAACCTACAAAAAAAATGCTTTCATATTCAAACTAATGAAATGACATAGGGAATAATCTTATAGTAGCTTACCCTTCAAAAACAAATTAAATAGCTTCTTTGAAAAGAGAAAGTTGTTTTAATTATTTATTATAGTAATTTAATCACCTGGAGCCATGCCATGCGTAGATTAGGCTTTCTATAGATACTTGACATCCCCTACCCTCAAGTTCTGTATTATGTGTGTAAGTGACATGTTGATTGTTTTCTCAGCATCTCTGACCGCTTTCTCATGGAAAGAATTACTGGGAAGCATGAAGCTCAATATTTAGGATCTATGGCCCTAAATGTACCATAAAATGAAAATACTGTATACAATAAGCCTGTAAGTACAAATTTCTAGTTATTAAGCAAGACAAAGTATATAAATACATTTTATAGGCACACTTTACTTAGCTGAGAAACCACTGCCTTGAGTCTTGTGAAATGTACTATTTTGCCTGCACATATTTCCCACTGTGAAATCTGACCTTATGAGAAACACTTGCTTGTCTCAGGTAACCTACCTCACACAAGGAAGAGGCATTGTTAAGTTAGAGAACTGGTCTCTCAGAGATCCTAAACTCAGTCAGTTGAGAAATATCCTAATATTAACTCTCCAGGACTTGGACCAGCCATGCCTGCTGCTGTCTGTTTCTAACAAAGATACTTTCAATGTTGCCTCAACAGTCCCAATCCAACCAAGGAGTTACTGAACACTCTAGAGCTGATCTTTTGAAATTGTCTAAGTGTTTAATTCATAACTCCACTAGCAAATTAGTATACAAATGAATATGTATTTCTAAGATTTTTCTATTTGGAGTTTTTGATGCATGTTGATACTTTAATGCTTATTTACCAACCATTTAAAACAGCATACTAGTAAAAATAAGTTCAGAAAGACACACAAGTGCAACTTTAAACATCAAGTGCATACTGGCTGATTTTTGAAAATGTCTAAGATTATCAATCATGACTTTCTATTTACATAATCACATCCTATGCAACGAGCAAAAATTGCATTTTTCAATTTTATCGATGTGAGATTCCAAATAGATTTTCCTCTGAAATCCCTTAAATTCAAATTACAGTCCAAAGCAATTCCTCTTATTTGCAGACACACAGAATATGCAAAGCACAGATTACCTCCGTGAATTTCACAAATGCTTTAAAAGCCAAGGAAGCAGTGTTTTCTGCCCCATTACTCCCCAGAAAGCCTAATTACAATTCAGATACTCTACGTGATGAAGGCCAGGCGCAGAGGATGGCAAAAATCCCTTGAATATCCGGAAAGAGGCAACCTGCTGCTTTGGAAGAGGAAGGCCTCCTCTCCCCAAGGATGCCGGCCTCAGAATCAGGCTTTAAATTTTACCTGATACGAGCAGTTCTCCTGATGTACCATCTCAGTGCATCCTAGGGCGCAGACCCCAACGCAGGACTGCTGAGCGAGGCTGCGGAGGGCAGGCGCGGAGCATCCACCGGCGGGCGGAGAGAACGCCCTGGTAAGACAGGGGCTCCCCGCAGATTAAAATGGATGCTGTTTCGCTGATCAACCTGCGCAGTGGCACTGCCTGTGCCGGGAAGCGCGCAGCTAGCTAGCCGAGCTGCTCTCCAGTCCTCCGAAACCAGTGAGGCAGGCTTAGGAACATGGAGCTGGGACCGGGCTGGGGGAGGGGGCGCTCATCACTCGCACAATCAGCCAATTATATTATAGGCACAAAGAAAAGGATCAGTCTGGAGCTGGTGTGACCTTCTGGTGCTTTATGAAGGCAGTTAACTGATGTGGAAACATTCTAGTCCTCATTAACGAGAAAAAGGCCAGCGAGGGAGAGGGAGAGAGACAGACACAAATCAATGTTGCATTTGAACATTTCTAACCTCAGGCATCATCCTTCTTGCCCACTAATGCTGCTTGGCTGGTGCTTATTAAAAAAAAAAAAAAAAAAAAAAGCCTTAAAGATAATTTTGGAACTTTTAACATGCTAAAGGGAGAACAATCTATTCTGATTACCGACAATGAAAGGATATTTTTCTATGTTGAGTTTTTCAAGTGTTTGTCAACTTTATAACCGAAAGGAAGGTCTTTACTCTTTAAAAGGATTATTTTGTAATTCTTTAAATCCCCCACTTATTTTTGGCTCCTAGCTATTTTTAAGTCAAACAGAAATAAGACAGAATAATTGCTGTTACAATTTTTTTAGGGAGAGAGCTTATTAAAATATTAAAGTCACTATAATTTACTGCATGAAAACTAAACTCTTAATTGCAAGTTTTTTTTTTTTTTTTTTTTTTTTACTGTAAGGCTGTGTACATACATTATTACCCAGTGCTGTGACTTGAAAATATGGACACCCGCAATGTAGCACATACAATTCTTGGAACAGACCCACTCTCCCTGAAAGAGAGTAACTGGACTTGCAGACGATAGTCAAAGGAAATACAAGTCAGACAATACATGTTTCTGAGGAAAAACTGGGGCCAATTTCTGAGTGGCTTCAGGGCCACTTTAGGACTTGAGGATATATAAAAAGAAAAAACTGGGCTGCAAATTCTTCAAGCTAATGTAATGAGAAAATTAAGGGGAAAAAGTTAAATAAAATGTTCTTATTTATATTTCTTGGTTGCCACAGGCAATTAGTTTTGTTGTTTCTTAATAAAATAGCCCTGAGCACATAAATGGTATCTAACAAAAATGTGACTGAATTTAAACCATCAAATTAAAAAAACCAATAAGGACATTATTTTTAAGCTATTTTAGTATCTATCTGTCCTATGTCCTATTTACACAGCTGTCTCAAGAACTCTTCCTCTTCCCATTAACCACATAGTTTCACCATGCTACTGACAGAGAAAACATGTACTTTTTTGCGCAAGGAATGGAACTGACATGTTTGACAAGTTTTCATATCAAGCACTCTCTTAAGGAATGGTGGGAGTTTGTGTTAGGAACATTTGGTCATGCACTTCTAATAACTTACCTGTTTTGTGGAATAGAAAAACTGTTTTTTAGAAATATTCTTAAGTTTTACTATTTGAGGTTCAAGCAGGAGCAAAGCCTGCTATCTCAATTTGACTCCATTGACGTACTCACATGCACACTCATTTCAGCCTTCCTAGTGAAGAAAATGAAAAGAGCCACGAAACTCAACTCCTGGTATCCTTACAGGCTCAACTTCAGCACCAGGTTCAAGGAAAAGTACTCTGGAGACTCACCCTGCGGAAGCTCACTGCCCTTGTCCTTCCAATCCAGGAGACAGGTGGGCCACATAACATGTGCAGGACCTTCTAGGCCTGCTCGATGGCTGCACAATGAAAGCTTGATGAATGAAGCAGAAGCCTGGGGGTATGGAATGAGTCTTCTTATATAAATAAGATGAAGAAAAGAAGATGGAAACTTTTCAGGGAAAAGAAACAATAAACAATATACCCCCATCCTAAAACCCCATTCTTCTCTACGGAATAATCCATGCAGTACACAGACTTCTGTGTAGAATGCCTCGCAATACAACCATCTAATGAAGGTTCTGGAATCCTTCTTTTTTTTTTTTTTTTTTTTTTTTTTAAATTCTGGGGTGGACTCTCAGTCTGTTGACCAGGCTGGAGTGACGTGATCAGCTCACTGCAACCTCCGTCTCTTGGGTTCAAGTGATTCTCCTGCCTCAGACTCCTGAGTAGCCAGGACTATAAGCATGCACCACTACACCCAGCTAATTTTTGTATTTTTAGTAGAGATGGGGTTTCACTATGTTGGCCAGGCTGGTTTCAAACTCCTGACCTCAGGTGATCCACCAACCCTGGCCTCCCAAAGTGCTGGAATTACAGGCCTGAGCCACTGTGCCCAGCCAAGGTTCTGGAATTCTAAGTATGAGCAAGGAAGAGCAGGCCAAAGGAAAAAAGGTACCTTCATTTTGCAAGGTAGCAGATAAGATGAAGTGGAAATCTTTTGTTTAATATAAAAAATACTTTCCAAGACAGAACAGCTCTAACTTCAAAGGCTATTAAAACCTTACTCAAGTTACTACCTTGACAATCTATAACCCTAAGACTCAGGAACATGCTTCGAAGCTGTGCAAAGCTTAAAAAGCTGCTTCCTGGACTCCATCTCTTCTGAAAACTGAAGACACTGGGATATATTACATAAGCTCCCAAAGACATTTATCATGTGTTGTTTAAAAAAAAAGTCTAAACATGATTCCACTCTTCACAGTTGCTGTTCCATAAATAGCGGAAGTGACTCAGAGGTGGCTCTAGGGAGAACAGATTTCTGACAATTGTATCCCAAATCCTGTCAAAAAAACTCTCCCAAGGTATAAACAAGATGAAAAAAATGAATATATTAGACAGACTTCTCTTTAGAGTCATTCATTGGAAAGAACTTTGTGTTATAATTTGAAGTATGATTTGCTGGTGCAAAAAATTTTAAACAGAAACCAGCTGTTCCAAGAACACTTAAGCTAGAATAATTTACCAAACTGCAGTAACATTGTTATCTTTAACTACAAAGTATTGATGAACTTTTTATGTGAAGCACAGTCTTTGTAGCACAGAGATGATTTTTTTTTTCTTCTCAGGTCTTCACAGCTTCCCTTCCCATAAAAAGTATTGAGTTTCAAATTTAGATGGGACCTCAAGAGATCATTTAACCTAACACTGTTATTTTTCAGAAATGGAAACCGGGGCCTGAGAAAGTTGTGGCATGCCCAACAACAAAAAGGCATCAAAGCAAGGAAAACAAAGAAACAAACATGATTTTCTAGGTTCATACCAAATGAATGTGTCCTATAGAAAACAATGTTCCTATGATCTGGATGTCTGTGTCCTCAAACTCCACATGTTGAAACCTAATCACCAATACGATGGTATTAAAAGGTGGGGCCACTGGGAGGTAATTAGGTCATGAGGGGGAGGCCCTCATAAATGGGATTCATGCCCTTTTTAAAAGAGGCCCAGGAGAGCTGCCTTGCCCCCTCTGCTGTGTGAGAACACAGTGAGAAGATGCCATTGCCATCTATAAATCAGGAAACGGGACCTCATGAGACACCAAATCCGCTGGTGCCTTAATCTTGGACTTCTCAGTCTTTGGAACTCTAAGAAATACATTTCTGTTGTTTATAAGTTACCCAGTTTATGATATTTTGTTATAGCAGCCCTAACAGAGTAAGACGAATACTAGATCAGGACTCACTAGACTTGGAGAAATAAACCCCTTTTGACTAAGCCAAATGAGGCTGCCCTTGAAATCAAAATCTATCATAAAGTAGGAGTGAGATTGCAGTGTGAGTCTGCCTAAATCTCAATTCAAGGCATGTTTTAAGGGAAGAAAAATGTGATTATTTCCTTATTAAAACATTGTTTCTGCTACCATACAAACTACTGTGTCTTTAAATTCAGAAAAGCATTTTTTTCCAATGTGGCAATTAACAACAACAGAATGAAAGGGAGTTTTGGACAATAAATATAATAGTAAAAGGTTACATCCTTAGGCCATCTGAGCATACAGTTTTCAAAGTCAATAACTTGGGTCAGGAACTGACCTAGAAGAGGCATAGGAAACTTTCTGGCATAAGCTGTGTGAGGTGATTAAATGTTTGGCTACACAGGTGTCTATATCTGTCAGTAACATTGAATAAAACATTACAGGATGTGCATTTCTTTGTACATAAAATTTATCCTGAAAGAATAAACAAGGATAAACATGAACTCAAGTTGATGATATGCAGGCTAAAGCATTTAAAGCACTTACTGATGTCTGCATCAAGTAAATGAGAGGAACTGATGGATGGGTAGACGGACAGCTCAGTGGAAAGCTGTGACAGAGCAAGTTCATTAAACATCAATTGTAGAATCTAAGTGGTGCAGCAATGGGTATTTGTGGAAAGAAGTCCACTTGAAAGTCAACTCTTGCACTTAACGCAAACGGCTTATGCCAGAAAGTTCCCTGTGCCCCTTCCAGGTCAGTTCCTGACCCCAGTTACTCACTTTTGAAACTGTATTCTCAGATGGCCTAGGATATGACTTTTTAGCACTATATTTATTGCCCAAAAATCCTTTCCACTCTGTTCTTACTATGTTACTGTTCTGTTCACAATGAAATGTTAGAAAAAATGAAGTATTGGGGGTGGGAAAGATGAGCAGGGAAGTCACCATCTTAAGTAATAACTTTTAAGCTTTTCCTTAGGAAATTAGGGAAAGCAAGTAGACATACAGCTTAAGTGGCAGGGCAATTAAAGAAAAGGATTGGTGAGAACAATTAATGCCATGGACATCAGGGAAACTAGGTCCTTGAATACCTCACCCAAAGGAGAATTACTTGTCACTACAGATTGAGTAAACCTTATCCACAATGCTTGGGAGCAGAAATGTCCTGAATTTCGGAATATCTGCATATACATCATGAAATACTTTGGGGATGGGACCCAGGTCTAAACACGAGATTCATTTTTGTTTCATATGCGCCTCATACACATAAGCTGAAGGTAATTTTATACAATCTTTCAAAATAATTTTGTACATGAAACAAAGTTTTGACTTCATTTTGACTGCAACCTGTCAGATGAGGTCAGGTGTGGAATTTTCCACTCGTAGCATCATGTTGGCACTCAAAAAGTTTGGGACTATGGAGCATTTCAGATTTCAGATATTTGGGTTGGGGAATGCTCAACCTGTATTGTTGCCACCAACAAAACAGGCATCATCTACCGACAATAAACCTTTGAAAATGCTTCACAGAAACACAAAGGGTTTTCCTCCACATCTCCCTTGATTTTTGTAGTTGAAACAAACTTCTATCATATGCCACGTGAGGTAGTGTTTCTGCTCTCAAGAAGTTTGGTAAGAGAAATAAGGCAGTACACAAATGACTATATATGATGAAGATGAGTTAAATGCCTCCAAATATTTTGTTTGCTCACTAGAAATTCAAGAGGCGTACACTTAGCTAGAGTGAACCCAGAGACTGCAATAATCTTGTTCATTTGGTTATTCACTTCTTTAATGTCTGTCTTTTGTAGATCTAGATTAATGTAAATTTCCTTAGAACTTGGATCTTGGTTGGTTTACTCAGTGCTATATCCCCAATGTCTGAAATAGTACCTGGTTCTCAATAAATATTTTGAAACAATTGAATAAATGAATATGACCTTCAGAGAGCTATCACATTTCTCTTTGCCTTAGTTTCCTCATCTAGAAACTAAGAATGTTTATTCCTTGCTCACTGGGTTGGTAACATGATGAAATGGGAGTAACGTAAAACAGCTCTTAAGTACTCAGGAAAGGAACAGAAATGGATGTTTTCCTCTCCTAATTAAGAACAACATCAACTGTCCAAGGAATGGAGTCCTGTGGAGGATAGAGGAGATCATGGGACTGGAAGGGCAAAGACAGAGAGATACATCCCAAGACACCGAAAAAGGAACTGATGGCACTTAGGCAGTGATCTACGTGGGGGAGTGAGGAAGATAAGGAATTGTGAGGTTTTGAGACCATTACTGGAGTAACAACAGTGCTGTGAAAAGAAACAGGAAAGTTAGGAGAAGGAACTGATTCTGAGGGGGTTGGGGTGCAGTAAGGAGGTTTAAATTTTCATCATAAAATTTGCAGTTGAAGGTGTAAGACACAGCTGGGGCTCAAGAGAGATCAGGCCGACAGGTAGAATTTGGTGGTCTTTTGCACAGAGAGGTCTGTGGAAGCTGTAAAAATGAATTAGATTAAGGGAGAGATTGTAGAGGCAAAACTAGAGAGAAACACAGGTATCACTGTGGAAGGCACAATAATGCCTCTGTGTCTCCTGGGCCAACTGTCTACAACCTAATCCCCAAGTGGCAAAGTAAAGTTATGATTAGCCAGCTGCCTCTGAGATGGCGAAAGTAGCCTGGTTATCCAGATGAGCTCAACGTAATAATCACAAGGGTCTTATAAAGTAAAAGCCATGGAGGCGTAAGAGGAAGAACCAGAGAGATGGCAGCATGAGAAAGGCTTGGTCCAATGTTGTTGGCTTTGAAGACGGAAGAAGAGGCCACAAGCCAAGGAAGGTGGGCTGTCCCTAGAAGATGGAAAAGGCCAGGAAACGGATTTTCTCTAGAGCCTCCAGAAAGAATGCAGCTCAGCGGACACCTTGATTTTAGTCCAGTGAGACCCATTTAGGACTTCTGACTTTTGGTATTACGATATCAATAAATTTGTGTTGATTTAAGCCACTAAATTTGGGATACTTTGTTATAGCAGAAATAGAAAAACTAACATAGCACTCACCTCCTTATCCAAGGTGAATACATTCCAAGACCCATAGTGGACGTCTGAAATTGAAGATAGTACTGAACCTTATATATACTATGTTTTTTCCCATACATACATATCTGTGATAAAGTTTAATTTATAAATTAGCGCAGTAAGAGATTAACAGCAATAATAACAAAATAGAACAATTATAACTATATACTGTAGTAACAGTCATGTGAATGTGGTCTCTCTCTCAAAATAGCTTAATATTTTCAGACCACAGTTGACCGATAGTAACTGAAGCTAAGGAAAATGAGACCTCAGATAAGGGAAGCCCACATTTAGAGGGCAAGGGGATGCAAAGGAGACATGGTCAACGAAGTGAGAGGAAAATGAAAACTAACACAGTGAGGAGTCAAGAAAAGAGAGGGGAGGCTGACAGAGCCCAGTTTCTTCAAATACTGCAGGGAAGTGGAGGGGAAAACGATCAGAAGCCATTAGTTTGGACTATTAGAAAGTCATGAGTTATGCTGAGGGAATAATTTCAGTAGTTGTGTGTTAGGGGTGGAAGCTGGGTGGTTGTGGCTAAGAAGTTGAGGGACTGAGTTGAGAGTTTGTGAACAAGTTTGTTAATAAATCAGAGCATTAGGGTGGTAGCTTGGAGAGGCTGCTGATGTAGCTGATGTTTAAGATCTGGGAGAACCGAATGTCTAGGTGGACAGCAGGAAAGGAGCCAGCAAAGGGAGAAATTGATGATGGTGAATAGAAAATAAGGGCCAGGTGCTGGAAGAACTGGGTCAGGAGCGTCTGGCAGGCATTCATTCAGTCTTGGAACTGAAGATATGGTGAGTAAAGTTACAAAGAAATGTTGAATAAAGAGAAAGTTGTGGTGGTGATGGGGGAAGATACAGGAGCACAGATGGCTGGGCGGCCTTGATCTGGTCCCTAAAGCTGCTTGGTTTGAGCCGTTGCAGGTTAAAACCCTTAGGGCAGGTAGGCTGGCTGAGATGGAATCAGAGGCTGCACCAGTAAGGAGAAAGTATTTCCAAGAGATTTTGTAGGGGCTTTGTTGTATTATTTAGAGTAGTCAGTTCTGCTACAGAAGAACAAGAGGAAGAAGATGGATGAAACTCATAAATGTGTGTTAAGTACAAATAATGACTGTGTAGTAGCTTATAAGACACAGGTGAAATGTATGTGTTAGATTTAGATAATGAGTAAGTAGGTAGACATATAGTCGTTCACCCTTATCCATCGTTTTGCTTCTCAAGGCTTTAATTACCTGTAGTCAATCATGGTTTGAAAATATTAAATGGAAAATTCCAGAAACAAGCAATTCATAAGTTTTAAATTCTGTGGCATTCTTCTAATGAATTCTCATGCCATCCATCCCAGGATGTGAATCCTCTCTTTGTCCAGCATATCCATGCTGTGGACACTCTACACCCCTGAGTCACTAAGTAGCTGGCTCAGTATCAGCTTGACAGTCTTGGTATCATAATGCTTGTATTCAAGTAACCCTTACTTTACTTAATAATGATCTCAAAGTGCAAGAGCTGTGATGCTGGCATATTGTTATATTGTTCTATTTTATGATTAGTTATTATTGTGAATCTTTTGCTGTGCCTAATTTATAAATTAAACTTTATAATAGGTATGTATAGGAAAAAAACATGATATATTGGATTTGGGACCATCCACGGTTTCAGGCATCCTCCGACAGTCCTGGAAAGTATCCCTGGCAGGCCAAGGGGGAGACTACTGTAGTCAGAAATGATGAGGTGTGTTAAATATCAGTAACTAAGTTAGTTAACAGATTTGTTAGGCCTAGATCAAGTGTGTAGGTGCCAAGCATAGAAAGGGACAAAATGCCTCGTAATACTCATGACACACTAAATAACCTGAGGCATGTGAGGACCTCATTCATTAGATCTTATGCTGGTTTCCCATTGGTGACACCCATTCTGGTCCTATGTGTCCTCTGCCTAAGAAATGTAAACACAGGCCCGGCACGGTGGCTCATGCCTGTAATCCCAGCACTTGGGGAGGCTGAGGCGGGTGGATGATGAGGTCAAGAGATCGAGACCATCCTGGTCAATATGGTGAAACCCCGTCTCTACTAAAAATATAAAAATTAGCTGGGCATGGTGGCGCACACCTGTAGTCCCAGCTACTCAGGAGACTGAGGCAGGAGAACTGCTTGAACCCGCAAGGAGGAGGCTGCAGTGAGCCAAGACCATGCCATTGCACTCCACCCTGGGCAACAAGAGCAAAACTCCGTCTTAAAAAAAAAAAAGACAAAAGAAATGTAAATGCAATCCTCAGCTTCTCATCAAGCTAAGAGGCAAGCTACAGAGAAAGCCAGAAGGAATTGCCTCTGTCTCTTACAAGCAAGTTGTGTGTCATTGGCAGATATCTTGTGTCTAAGTGGAATGGGAATCCTTTCTTAAACCTCAATTGTGGCTCATAACCATATTCTCAATAGGAAAGGCTGTTGTGGCAGAGAGGCTGGACATGTAAATATTGCATAACTCACATTTATTAAGAGTAAAATATTGCATAACTCAAAGTCCCTCCACACTCCTGTGCCATATCCTAAGTATGTCAGCCCATCCCATCTCTTTCCATTGCTTCTTGCTTTGCATTTTAAATAGAGGTAATGAACTGTGAGATCTGAACATCTTAATTTGGCCTGTGACTTCTGGGATAGAATGTCTGGTAGTGCACTTGCAGCTACTATTGCATCAAGGTCATTGCCCATACTACAGAAGACCCAGAAAAGGACAGTTGGGGTCAGGATACTTCTCCATTTCTAGCAATACTCTGAGGCCCAAAAACAGAAAGTGAGGGAAGAATAAAAATGAGATAGGTTATAACTTTTTATAATATTTTAAAATCCTTATAATTATAAATAAGAAATTTACCTGAGAGTCTTATAGCCTATGTAAATTAATTTACTCAGAAGTTCAGACTATTCTGACCCTGGTTATTCTCATGTTTGTTATTTCACATTATATGAAAACATAGTTTCCTGAGCAAATTATTAGTGTGAATCAGTAATTGTCACTTTTTCTTCTATTTTCTTAAATACTAGAATTTGCTTTTAAAATGAAAATCAATATGAAAACCAATGTGCAAAACAATCAAATGTTTTTAGCAGGATAAAATTATTCTGAGTTCAAATCTATATTTGTGTCTCTCAATGAGAACATGACGCTGTTTTGTGATACAAAAACAACAGAAGCAGAATTGATAGATGTCAGTTACAATCTTATTCCAGATGTAGCTTTACGTTTAGTTCTATGTAAAGCCGCATCTGGAATAAGATTTTGTTTGGCTGTGTCACATCAAAAGAATCCTGTTTCACACAAATAAGTAGTTGTAAATGGTAATGGTTCTTTTTAATGGATTATGCTGCAATCTCTGAATATTCTTCATTAAATATATCCAGAAGCTTAAAAGCAAAGTAGCAGGAAATTTATTCAAAATTGACTTGCTAACAATATATAGCAATTGCTCATATTTCTGATTATAAACAAGATAAGACAGGGTACCCAAACTTACAATAGGCCATTAATCTATAACAGGACCTTCTCATTTGATATATTGGGTATTTGCTTGTCATTGCACAACTGACTATTAGGCTTGATGAGAGACTGTGCCAAACAGATGTGCCTGACCCTAACCTGGCACGGAACCAAGCTGGGTCTCTGGACAACTTGTGTAATTTTATTGCTTAGGCATGCACAGGCATGAATTTTTAAGAAAGGCCATGAGCTGTATGAGCTACCACCTCTATGGTCAGTGACACATATTTATAAGTTCATTGATTTTGAGGACTGTGAAAGACTACTTCTCCTGGCAAAATAAATTCAATATGCTGATGTTGAAAAAGGGGGTTGAGAGAAATATTTTGCACAGATCATGAGGGAATTATATGAAAACAGTTTGGGTTGAAGAGTTATATTCTTCTTACCACAGCTTTACAGGACTTTTCTCCAAAGTTCCATAGACTATCTCATTTGTAGTTGTATTCTGAATTATGTTCACATTTCAGAACTATTTAATATCCAGTTTGATTTTTTTTTTCTGGGATTGGGGATAAGGTGTTTAGCTGCTCATGTAATAGGTACAAATTAGTCTCTAAAAATACCTCCAGCAACCCTGGGTTTCTACAGACACAGTTTGAAACATAATGCATTAGACAGTGCTATAGCAGGCAGCCTCCCTTTGCCTCTAGAATAATGAGATAGTTTTATATTTCAATAGAATCTGCCAGAATATTTGTTAATTATATACAATCCTATTCTTTTCCCCATAGTATTTTCTGCCCAGCACTGACTGAAATTCACATGCTGTAGAAAAACAGCAGCTGACGCATCGGTAAATTTGGGTGAAGTCTACGTGGTTTCTGTCCCAAATTCATGTCAACATTTAAGGACCATCTCTTTTAGTCTCTGTTTTCCAGCATTTGGAGTCAGAGAAAGCAGTGGCAGAAAAAGTGAAAAGTAATATAAATTTGCCAGGGCTAAGGCAAGACTTTCCAAATAAAAATAAGTTGGGTTGTCAAGAAGAGCTAAACCCAAATTAACACAAAGTTTGTGTGCATACGTGCATGCGTGTACGTGTGCAGGGGAAGAAGGGTCATGCTTCCCCTTTATCCTTCCGGGTTTCTTAGTGGCACAGATAGCCTTGCCCACCAATATACATGCATTTTGCTAAAGCAATACATGTAATCTCTGACAATAAAAAAGATTTTCAATGCTCCAAGACGACAGTGGTTGATTAAAACCAGGTTAATAGAGTATTGAGGAAGGGAACTGACCCTGATGCTGAAGAAAGGTGCCCTCTAGTGGACTATTGTGTTTTTTAATCTGTTCGAAATAGGAATAGGATTATGAAACAAAAACAATGTTAAAGGTACGATACATTGTCTTATGAACATTTCAATAATACCTTTAATAACTGTAATATGGACATATAAGTCTTCAGCTACATTAGTAAAAACTATATATATATAAATGTTACACTAATGCCAATTCATCCAAAGTTACAATCTAGGCCATCTTTGATGGCTCTGGAGTTGATAAAACTTTGGATCAAATCGAAGATCTGGTTCTGGGCTTTACTGCACTTCTTATTAGGTGTGTTTCCTTGGGCTACTGCTTCATAGCTGTCAGCCTCTATTTCCTAATCTACAATATGAATTGAGTTATAAACTGCCCCAGTCCCCCCACTTTCAGGCTGTCAGATGGCTGTCTTTTTATATCAATTTCATTTTATATCATGAGTTTTCCACATCAGCAAGACAAAATAATAGCACAGTAATATATCATATACGGCATTGGGTGAGTCAACAAAAAAATTAGATTTCAACTGAAGGTCTTACAGAAATTTAATGACAGTAAAGGTGATTTTTTTTTTCTTTTTACATTGATCATGGACATTTCAAAAACTAAACACACTAGATCACTAGTTCATTATGAAAACTGAATTTACTATGAAAATCAGAGTTACTATTTTCAAAAAATTATTTCCAGAGTTACTATTTTAAAAAAATATTTCACTGGATAAAGTAGAATAGTAACAAAGAGAAACAATTTACATAGCATATCTTTTCTAAAAATGTATTTTCCTAGTACATCACTGAACACAGAAGAGAAACATAAAATTTATGAATAAACTGTTAACATCATCTCTAAAGCAGCTATTAAATTTGTCAATGGTCCCTAAACTTCTTTCCTTTTTATATACAGAGGTAGTGTTGAAATGCTATTACTATTAGTTATAATGGAATTTTGTACATAAGCGTTTCCTTAGGTCTGTTCTCTGACCAGTTTTTCTAGGGCCAGTTAAGCAGCAACATGTTTTTACATCCTTTCTCATTCTCCTTCTCTCAGAAGAGATATTAAAATGATTTTAGTCATTTGAATAGTAGAACAAACACTGTTCTAAAAAGTTTTCTGGGGCCGGGCGCGGTGGCTAAAGCCTGTAATCCCAGCACTTTGGGAGGCAGAGGCGGGTGAATCACGAGGTCAAGAGATGGAGACCATCCCGGTCAACATGGTGAAACCCCGTCTCTACTAAACATACAAAAAATTAGCTGGGTACGGTGGCACGTGCCTGTAATCCCAGCTACTCAGGAGGCTGAGTCAGGAGAATTGCCTGAACCCAGGAGGCGGAGGTTGCGGTGAGCTGAGATAGCGCCATTGCACTCCAGCCTGGGTAACAAGAGCAAAACTCCGTCTCAAAAAAAAAAAAAAAGAGTTTTCTGAAGTATAATAAAAGTGCCAGGAAAACATTGATAATGAGCTACTTAATTTGCTTTATCTTAAAGCTATCAGGAAAGTTTCTCATCTTTTAGAAGCAAATTATTTCAGAATTATAAAGGTACTAATTAGGAAATTATGCTACTCCCAACACATGACAACAGGTAAATTCATTCTCAATGAGAAGGGTTAAAATCAGTCACAGATGATGCATATGCAGTCAAATTAATCTGCACATCAATCCCAACTCTTCTCAAACCCCCTAATTTAAACCAGTTTTCCTTGGTAAATAGCAAAGAGAGCCTCTTTGAGACACATAAGTTGGGTCCACAAAATGTTCACTTGCTGAAAGTACTGGGGCTTTTGTATTATTTACTAAGAATGTCAAGACAAAAATGAGCAGTCCTTTCGAGTTTCAGCATCTTACAGCTAAACCTACCTATCTCATTCCGACATCTCTCTTCTCCCCTTATCTGAGACGATGCTAAGAGACTTTAGGGTCGGTTTGTTTTCACTCTTGACATTCAATCGAATTTTTTAAATTTCGGGAAATGAACACATCCACCATGCCCAAACACCCACACTTGCTCTCTTCCTCTCATGGCCTCTGATTTCCAGCACAACTGAGGAAGAGCAACCAGCTGAAGAAGCACACATTTGCATGGCAGGCGCCAGTGGAAACCTGTACCGATGGTTTAAGCTACTTGTGCTTTGTTTTGAGGTTTTTAAAATCAAACTTGTTTTCCGAAGGACAGAAGGGATTTCTTCAGCAGAGCTGTCACTACAACTGAAGCCATCAGAACTCTGACCTGATTTCAGATGTCACAAATTTAGCCCCACTCAGTCACCCAGCTGCCCCTGATTTGATCATTTTGACGGTTTCATGCTCTTTGATTCGTTCCCAAAGTGCAACAAAAAATTAAGAACTTGCCCTTAATTAAACCTTACCCTTTGTGAATTAAAAATACTTGTAAATACATAATCAGATTTTGTCACATCTCGGTTTAAAACTACTCGGTTTTCCACACATTTAGGATAAAATCCTAGATCCCTAATGCTGTTATCCAGCATTACGTTATTGGTCCTGATCTACCCTCCCAACTTCTCTGCACCTGTCAAAATCTGGCTCACTAAGCTCTAGGCACACTGGTGGCCTTTGAGTTTTCTGGAAAAGCCAAGCTCCTGCGTGCACCTGGCTCAGGGGCCTCACACAAGCTGTTTCTCAACCTGTATACCCTCCCCCCTCACCTGAGTCACCTCTCTTGCTTAAAGTTGGAGGCTTTTCCTTAGCCCCCTGTCTAAATAAGGTCCTGCTTTACATTCACTTAGCATCCTGTTTTTTTTTCTCTAATTTGTGGGATTTGTAATGTGGATTTGCCCCACCAGATTGTATGCTCCGTGAGAAAGCAAGGGCCTTATGTATCGAGTCGACCATTGCACAGCTAGCATCTGGCAGTGTTAGGCATATAGTAGGTGTCCAAAAAAATGTTTGAATAAATGAAATTCTCGAGAAGTTCTCTCACTTTAGGGCCTTGGGATTGAGGGCAGGAGTATGCCTGTAACCAGCTGTCATTAATTCTATTGACTACCTGTGGGAAAGCTGGTCGAGTGGCCACTTGCTCACCTCACGACAATGAATGAAGCTGCCCTGGACGCTAAGTGACTGCTGGCTTGTGAGCTAAGCCTGGCGAGGCCCTTGGGCTGTACTTCCCTCCTCACTGTGAGCTGTGGCTTGGACAGGCTCAAAGGGGCCTGTTCACTCTGCAGATGTGCCTCAGGTACGGGGCTGACTGTGCCAGCTGAACCTGAGGGTCAAATAATAACTTATAGCTTCCCGGGTAAGGTACACACTTACTCAACTGCAGTAACGAGATGCCCCCAATTTGATAAAAATTAGCTAAGAAGAAAAGAAAAGCCTAGTTTTTTTCCTTTTCTCAATTTGCCACCTTTTGTGATAAATTTTTAGCTCCAGAGGATAGCCCAGCAAAACAAGCAAATAACTCGATATTGCCAACCTGAACACTTCGAAAAAGCCTACTGATAAGTGTAAAAAGTTAGGATTCTTATATCTAAAGAATAAAGTATCTCGATTAGTTTTTAAATCAAAGAATAGAAGGCAAAATGACCAGCAGGAAGATAAACTGGGTTTTTGAAAGACATACTTTTTTTTTTTTTTGAGACAGTCTTGCTCTGTCACCCAGGCTAGTGTGCAGTAGAGTGATCTTGGCTCACTGCAACCTCCACCTCCCGGGTTCAAGCAATTCTCCTGTCTCAGCCTCCTAAGTGGCTGGGATTTCAGGCGCTCGCCACCACGCCCAGCTAATTTTTGTATTTTTAGTAGAGATGGGTTTTCACCATCTTGGCCAGGCTGGTCTTGAACTGCTGACCTTGTGATCCACCCACCTTGGCCTCCCAAAGTGCTGGAATTACAGGCGTGAGCCACTGTGCCTGGCTAAAAGACACACTTTTAAATGTGCCTGCTTACTCTGGGGGTTTAGGTGAGAGAAAAAAGTAAATAAAAAAGAAAAAGTAAAAAAAAAGAGCATGTTCGTTTTCTTAGAGGAAACCAAACAAATAAAAATGACAGTTAAAACCAAAAAACAACCTACAATTTGGGCCGTGGCTTTCCAAAAAGTATTCTAATGTTTGAAGAAGAAATTGTGGCTGTGGTACGTCTCTCTCTAATCTAAATGCTGTCTCTCTAGGAAATATTTGCTACGTTTTATATTACAGCATCATTACTGTGATTTCCACATTAAAGAACTACTAAAGTTTCAGTACTCCGGGCACTTGCTTGCCTGTCTAGGTGATAAATTACTTCTGAATCCGGGTCAAGAGTACATAGAGTATAGGTCTGGCCCTGCTGAACCTAGAAAGCCCGTGTGGACTCTTCATTTAGCATTAGTCACCATAATCTAAGTTTGATGGCTATATCTGTATAGGGAGTTTGTTCTTCCCCAGCTGGTGAGTGGAATGAGGCCAGTATGCCCTCTGTCCAGATAAATGACAAATGACGATCCAGTCTGGTATGCACGCCTGCCCTGCCCATGTTATTTCTTTCCTCATCTCAAGGCTACAGCTCTTGGATGTACACGCTGGAGGAAACAGATGCCTCCTGTAAAATTAACAAGAGTGCTTCTACATCCAGGCAAGAAATGCTCTAAAGAAAGAATTCAGTGCTTTGTTTGGCATGAATAATAATAATTCAGTCAAGCTTCACTTGTTACGAATAACTTTCAGATTTTCAACTTATTAATACATGGGGATAATGACAATAAATAATCTTTCTGAAAGTGACACTGTTTCTTCATGCTGAAAACAGGATTAAAAATCAGGAGTTCATAGGGGTTTAGATGCACTCAATTATTTTCTTGTTTACAAAGGACATGGTTAAGGTGTTTTCCGTTACTTTCAAAATATCCTTCATCCTGAAATGCTGACATATGAATGGGATGATAAATCAAATTACCTGACTGCCCTGTGGTCATGTTTACCAGTTACTTAGTTTTTAGGAGTTAGAATGGGCACTTTGTGCAAAATGTAAATGGAGAACCACTGTTCAAAAGTAAGAATTTTAGGGTGGCAACAGCAGAACATTAGACCAAGAGCAGGGTCTTTCAAAGTCTACAGAGGTCACATACCCACGAAGCTCGTCAAAGGTGGGCAGATGGAAGTAGAGAAAAACCAGACACACGGTCATTTATGTCGAGAGTTACACAGGTTCTCAGTCTTGGAAGGAAAAAGCATCTTTGTCTTTTGGCACGCAGATACCAATGGAAAGACAACTTCCCTTCATAGGAGAGGAAATTCAAGAGGGAGCTGAGGGGGGAGAGGAGGAAACTGACAACTGCTGGGCCCCACACTGGCCCTGACATTGTCATCATTTGTCCTTGCCTCAACACTCAGCTCTACCATAGGATTAACTCCACACTATAGAAGAGGAAGCTAACTGAGGCCATTGATGAGTTTAAGCCGAATTGCTTCAAGTTTAGAAAGGGCAGGTTAAGACATTCAGGCACTATAGGACACCTGGGGGGTATTCCGTAATTTTTGAGGAGGTTTCCTTCATGACCCTCATCCTCTTCATAAGATCACCCACCTCCAATTGCCATCAGTCCGAAGATCCCAGAGATCTTGCTCTGAGTCAGAACTCTTCTCTTGCCTCCCACTAACAGGTAGGCACTAGCAGCCTCCCCTCTGCTGTCTGTCTTAGAGACGACCAAGCTTCAACCCAAGGTGCATCTTACTCCAACTTATACTCCTCAACTCCAGGTCATCCCTCATTCACCTCCTCATTCACTCTCCTTCCCATATGGCCCTGTCCAACCCTCTATGGCCTCCTCCTATTCCTCCCCAAATCCATCCTAAGTCCTTTCAGTGAGCCCTCTCCCCTGAGCATTCCTTTCACTGTCTTGCTCTAACAGAGCCTGAAGGCACTGCCTTCTTCTATGGCTCTCAAGAGGTGGCTGTTTTCTCTCCCACCTCCCTCTTGCCAAAGGGTTTATTGGATGAGTAGGTATCTCTTGCTTGCAAACAATTAATTGTCTGTCCTTCCTAACATCCTGCTCTGAATCTCCTACCTACAGACTGCTGATATCAACACCAGTTAGCCTTCCTAGTTGCAGTCACCTATTCCTCCTCGGATTACTCTGCCTCCTGCCTTGAGGAGTCATTTTTCAATGTTAGTGCTGGTATTAGATTGGTGCAAAAGTAGTTGCGGTTTTTGCCATTGGAAGTAATGGCAAAAACCGCAACTACTTTTGCACCAACCTAATATAATTCCTGGAAATTTCCTTGTCGATTAGATGATCCCTGCAAAATTTTGGCCTGTAAATTCCATCTTCTTCCATTCCATCTCAGTTATACCTGCTCCCATGGCCATATCCTACCTTGCCATTACCAAGAACTTCATGCCCTCCATAATTTCATCTTCAAGCCTCCCGTTCTCCAACAATCTTGCATTGTCATTTCAGCTCATTCTTTCTAACTACTTAATCCAATAACTGCACTAAGCCTTACACTCCATATACTGTCCACTTTTTGCCATACCATACTCTCAGGGTATCCTCCCTCCTCTCTGTGTCTTACATTCCCTGACCTATCACTGCAACCCTCAACTCAATCACTTCTCACTTGCCCCCTCACTTCATACTCAATTGGTTAAATCCCATACTCAATTGGCTAAATCCCAACTGTGGATAAATTCATCTGTTTGCTACTAGTCTGTACCTGCTCTCAGCTGACATATGTGGCTGGGGAAAAATACACAGTGTCTCCTCTTATCTGCCATTTCATTACCCACAGTCAACAATGTTCCAAAAATATGAAATGGAAAATTCCAGAAATAAACAATTTATAAAATTTAAACTGAGTGCCATCCTGAATAGCAAGATGAAATCTCACACCATCCTGCTCTGTTCTATTCAGGACTGAATCATCTCTTTGTCCAGTGCATCCACACTGTCTACAGTCCCTGCCTGTGAGTCAGTTAGTAGCTGGCTTGGTGATCAGATGAACTGTCACAGTATCACAGTGCTGTGTCCAAGTAACCCTTATTTTACCTAGTAATGGTCCTGAATGAAAGAGTAGTGATGCTGGTAATTCCCATATGCCAAAGAGAAGCAGTAAAAGGTTTCCTTTAAGTGAAAAGGTAAAAGTTCTTGACTTAATAAGGAAAGAAAAAAAAATGAATGCTGAGGTTGCTAAGATCTACAATAAAACCAAATCTTTTATCTGTGAAATTGTGAAAAAGGAAAAAGAAATTTGTGCTAGTTTCACTGTCATGCCTCAAACCGCAGAAGTTACAGCACAGTGTACAGTTCTTAGTTAAGACGGAAAGGCATTAGATGTATGGGTTGAAGACATGAACAGAAACATGTTCCAGTTGATGGCAATTGGGTTCAGTACTATCCATGGTTTCAGGCATCCATTGGGGGTCGTGGAATATGCCCTTGGTGGTTAAGGAGGGATGACTGTACGACTACACTAACTGATCTCATTTAAATTCATGACCACTAACCTCAAGTACGCCCTCGGCACTGCCTGGCCCCTCTACATTTTCCCAGTCTGTTTACTCCCAGACTCTCCTAGACAACCATGAAACTCCTTGAAAGGCTTGTCCAGACTTGCTGTCTACAATTTCTCTCTCCCTTTTATTCTCCTTTGAACACCTTCCAGTCAGGTTTTTGTCTTCAACACGCTACACCATCCTAAATCTTCCTCATACTAGATCTATGAGCAACATTCAACATAGTTGGCTTCTAAGACAACATTCTCCTCTGGTTCTTTTCCTGCATTAAAGGACTCTCCTCTGCTCACCCCACATTGCTTCCACTCTCACCCACTGGAGCTGTAGTCACTAACTACACATGGCTATTTAAACTGAAAAAAAGTATAAATTCAGTTTCCCAGTTGCACTAGCCACGTTTTAAGTGCTCAACAGC
Source organism: Aotus nancymaae (assembly GCF_030222135.1). NCBI lineage: Eukaryota > Metazoa > Chordata > Mammalia > Primates > Aotidae > Aotus > Aotus nancymaae. Next base: position 52,458,066 of record NW_026988431.1, on the reverse strand, counting down.
CACATGCGTCTAGTGGCTGGCGTATGGGACCGTGACGAGAGAGAACATTTCCATCTTGGAAGAAAGTTCTGTTGTACAACGTTACACTACAATATCCAAGGCTCAGTCCTTGGGGGTCTTCTCAATCTAAACTCACTCTCTGGGCAATGTCATCCATTCTCTTGGTGGGTCACTTGTACCTCTACCCTGGACCTTCCTCTGAACTCCAGACTCCTTTATCCAACTACCTATTCCTCATTTCCACTTGCATATTTACTAGGTATCTTAAAGGTATCATGCCTAAAAAATAAACTCGTGATCGATCCCAACCCTGACCTCCTGTCCCTCTCGCACCCACGGTCTTCCTTTCTTACTTTTCTTCAGGTTTCAGTTACTTTACTTCCCACTACTATAAACTAAAATTCATTTCATTTCAGACAGACTGAAAGTTAAATATTTTAAAATATTCTATATCCTATTGATAAACTCATTTGAAAATGTATACATATATATTTTTCTTTAAGGATTTGTGTGCAATCATAATTTGTGGAAATTTTAATTATTTCATCTCACAGGAAGAAATTATAGTTTCAAGTGTTTAGGCTTGGTGTCTGATTTATCCTTAAGTGGAATAAGTTCCTAATACTCAGTTTGATTAAGGTAGGGTTGTGGGAGTTGGGGTGGGTGTAAAAACACCTGTATTCTAGAATTGGTTCTGCTCCCTTAACCCCAAAATCACTTTAAACTACAGAATTAACCTTAGGATTGCCCTTTTGGGGCCACAGAAGTCTTTTTTTCAGAATGTTCACCAGGAGTTTGGTCAGAGGGGTGGGAAGAGCCAGCAACAGAATTCTCCTGGTTGTCGGGTGTGTGAGCCTGGTAACCTTGTACAACTTTCATTCAAGTCTATGTGATCCCCTACAAAACTGCCAGAAATATCTGGCCAATCCCAGCCAAGATCAACTGGCTCTGGGAGACATGGCTCCCAGGACCTGGTTATCTGAGCCATCTGCCCTGTGTCTGGGCATCTCATGCAGGAGTGGGCTAGGTGGTAACCCTCATTCTCTGAGGGCCAGGCCTCACCTAAGGGTGACAGGAAGACGAAAGCACCTGCAGAAGAATCTGTGGAAGGCCCCAGGCACCACCAGCTCAGCCACCTGGTGGCTTCCCTTATGCTACTGGACTACAGTACAAAGAATGGAAGTCAGATCCTAGATATACTGCCTGGTCTACAGTCAGGGCTTAATCAAGAGGACAAACTATTATTATCTCTACACTTTCCAGTCGCCATAAATTCCTTTGAAAGGTAAATATTTCTCTGCTATGCAAACACTCCTTATGATGTAGTTTAGGGATGGGGAAATGTTTTTTTAACTGGAGCCACTGGTGACCAGAACATGCAAGTGACAGTCAAACAGATAAAGAGCAGTGCCATTTACTTTTAGTGGTGATGCTGGTTTTTTTTCTGTCTATTTTTGTTTTGTTTACTTCAGAAGATTTATATATATGGGTTGGGGAAGGTAAGTGGTTTTCAAATATGTCCATAAATTCTTTGATACTCTTGCCTTGAAAAGGAGAGCTTGATTCCCTTCCCCTTAAGTGTGGGTTGGACATAGTGACTTCATTCTATAGAAGCAAAAGCAGAAATGACATACCTGCTAACACGAAGACTAGGCTAAAAAAGGCACAGCAGCTTCATCTGTCCATCTCTTTCTCCCTCTCTCTCTCTCTCCCCCCACTCCCCCAACACCCCATGCTCTTTCTTTCTCTCTGATCACCAGCACTGGGGGAAGTTATCTGCCATGTCATGAAAATATACAACAGCCCATAGAGAAGACTACGTGGTGAGGAACTGAGGCCTCCAGCCTCCAGCCATGTGAATGAGGAGGACCCTCCAGCAGCCCCAGTGCACATTCTGCCTAAAGTCTCATGAGAGATTCCGTGCCACAAACACCAGCTAAACAGCGCTGAGATTCCTGACCATCAGAAATGGCGAGACAGTAAATGTTTGTTGTGTTAAACTGTAGTAAACTATTATTTATGAAGCAATCTAGTCAGTAATTTGCCAAAGGGTCCCATGGGTTAATTTTAATCTAATCTAATTAGTATAAGATGGTATTCTTTTGTTTTAGTAATCCATGAAGAAAAATATGCCAAAGTTCAGGCATTTTAAAAAGTCAGCTACAGAGTCGCCACACAAAAGTGAGGAAACTACTTTAAACCCAGCTTAGCACTCAAAGTGGTTCTTTTTCACTGGAAACCACATACAATTCAATGTCCATGTTGCTTTATACCACACTGAAGTCATTAGAATCTGCTCAGTGCTACTCTCATTGACAATGCACCTCCCTCCCGACCCCCGCCACACCCCACCCAACACCCCGACCCGTTGCTGGCTTTTCTTCAGACTTCACCAGCCATACAAAGAAAATTCTTTACCTAAGAATTGGTTATATTTCTGATGTCGATGGGTTGCTATTAGCTTAGTTTTATTCATCATAGGTATCGAATTCCTTCATTTAATCCATACATATTTATTAAGTGCTTGAAATAAATGCAGTCATGATAATAGGCACAAGGAATACAGAGATAAGACACATTCCCAGCCTCAAGTCAAAGTTAGACACATAAACAAAGAATTACACTATATATCATACTTATATTATTTATTTATAGCACAATATATATAATTGGTTAGGGCCCTAATCAGGCCTGGGGGTCAGGAAAGATTTTCCGGCATGGGTGACGTCTGAGCTCTGGGTTTCAGTGATGAGTAGGATTACCCGAGCAAGGAAGAGAAAGAATGGAGAAAACATTTCAGTCAAAGGGAACCACAAAAATAAAGGCATGGAAGCTACAGACAGCACGAGTTAGGAAGATCAGCAGATTGGTTTTGTTAGACTACAAGGGAGTGGCAAGAAATGAGACCAGAGGTCAGCACGGCTGATATGGGAGTTATTTAAAGCTGAATTTAGGTTAGGCTTTACCCTATGGAAGTCATTACAGTGTTTGAGAAGGAGACACACTTGAATAGACTCTCAGGTAGGTAGATTAGGGGAGGGGCTTAAAGAGTACAGGATCAGAGGCAGAGGCCGGGCTAGCTTCTGTCTGTAATCTCAGCACTTTGGGATGCTGAGGCAGGAGGATCACTTGAAGTCAGGAGTTTGAGACCAGCCTAGGCAATAAAGCAAGACCCCTGTCTCTACAAAAATTAATTTTTAAAAAGTCAGGTGCTGTGGTGTTTGCCTGTAGTCTTAGCTACTCTGGAAGCTGAAGCAAAAGGATCCCTTGAGTCCAGGAGTTTGAGGCTGCAGTGAGCCGTGATTGCACCACTGCACTTCAGCTTGGGTGACAGAGCAAGACACCATCTCAAAAATGAACAAATAAAAAAATTTTTAAAAAGACCAGGGGCAGACTGGGCAAGGTGGCTCACACCTGTAATCCCAGCACTTGGAGAAGCCGAGACAGGAGGATCACTTGAGGTCAGAAGTTCAAGAGCACCTGGCCGACATGGTGAAACTCTGTCTCTACTAAAAATACAAAAATTAGCCAGGCATGGTGGCATGCATCTGTAATCCCAGCTACTCAGGAGGCTGAAAAAGGAGAATCCCTTGAACCTGGGAGGCAGAGATTGCAGTGAGCTGAGATGGCACCAACGCACTTTAGCCTAGGCAACAGAGCGAGACACTGTCTTAAATAAACAAACAAATAAATAAAAAGGACCAGAGGCAGAGAGACTACATGGAGGTTGAGGTGAGAGTTAATAGCATTTGCGGAATGTGGGTGGTATCTGGGATGGAAAGAAGAGTAATTTGAGACACATTTGGAAGGTAAAATTGGCACAACTTGGTGACTGATGGGTTGTGGAAAATGAAGACCAGGGAGGAACCATGGGTGTGTTCCTGGAGGCCACCACCGTCATCTGAGGTGGAGAGAACTGGCATAGAAGGATTAGAGATGATTGTGAGTTATTTTTGAACACGCTGCACTTGAGAGGGTTTAAATAATTTATTCTCCTACTGTCTTCAAAAGGTAAAGGAGTATATACAGTAAAGGTAACTGTGGTCTAAAACAAAGGTGGAGAATGCTGTTGTTAATGGGTGACGTGACTAATACATCACAGCACTCCTGTTCACACAGCCGAGACACACCTTCCACATGCTTTCAACATGTTTCATCCCCACAACTGTAAGTTTCAACACATGATGGCTACTACTACTATTCCAATGGAGAGTGTACACCTTGGAAAGCCATGTTTCTCCCAGTCTAAGAGCTTGAGAGAATAACATTCTTTAAAACATACATGTCTTGAACACAGATTTGGAGGTATCCTTGAAGTAAATTATACCTCACCAAATGTCAATAACCAAAACCGCATCAATTGTTGAGTGCCAGCATCATTGGGAGCTCTGCGTTTCTGAGACTCCTAACTTAGTTTAAGGTTAAGGCAGTGCAGACCGTGGTAATCAGTAGAGTCTAATTTGACATTTATTAACTGCCCATTATGGGATGGGACAAGGCTTCTCAATATGACTCCAGCAAGATCCAGGCATTAACACTCCATGGAGGGTGCTGGTAGCAAGAAGTCTTTCTGATGGATTGAGACAATTCGGATTACACCCCCTCCTTAAGGAACTCAGAAGGAAGAGCAACATACAAAAGCCTGAGAAATCCTCAGAAATCAATTTAATTTAGTTTGGTCTAGTGCCACCCAGACATATTTGGCCATGAAATCCTCCTGTCACATGACACTCATGAAGAGCCCCTGAAATTAGGATCTTTTCAATCCTCAAAGCACACCCATTTTTCAAATGAGAAACACAAGTTCTAGAATCACAAAGCCACAACATTGGCAAGGGAGACCTAAAATCAAATCTCCCAGTTCCAGCTTCAGGGCCCAATTCATAGGACTGCAGCTGAAGAGGACAGGAAGTAGCGAAGATCAGAGCTGATACCTGGGCTACACACCCACTTTACAAAGGGAACATCGGGGTCCCAGCAGTATCCCTACTCGGCAAAATGTGTGTCACATGGGTCAGCTATAGCTTTCTGGGGGGTCCCCATCAGGGCTGACAGCTCATTCTATCTTCAAAGTCCTCCACCATTGTTCCTTTCTTTTGTAGCCACTATGAAACACTACTCTGTTTACCCTCTGCTACACCCATGAGAGGAATTCTGGCCTTTGAAGCATTTCCTGTTGCCTAGAAACCTTATAGATCACTGGGTGCAGGAAGCTGACTCTCAGGTAGAGATTCACAGGCAGGAAGTTTACTCAGGGTGCTCTGGGGCAACACCTGTGCCGGAATACAGGCAGTAAGGCAGGGCAGAGGGAGAGGCTGAATTCTGATGAAGCTGCAAACAAAGGCATCGCTGATCCAGGAGGATGCTCTGCAACGGGGCTGGGCCTTCAGAGTGGATCCAAGCCGGGCGAAAGGGCCAGACCTTCATGTCCCTGCATTAACCTGTCTTTGGATATGGGTTACTCCTGCTCCTACCTTGGACATCCTAGTTCTCCTCAGCCACAGGCAATCCCAAGGAGGGTCTCAGCTGAGCACTGTCAGCTGCCAACACTACCAGCAGCTGAAGCAAGTCCTTCCCTCCTGGGAGCAGGTAGAGGGAGTGCTGTAGATCTGGGCTGCCTGACAGCATCTTCTGCATTGCTCAGGGCATGCTTCCCACTTAACTACTCAGGTCTAAATAGTTGTCTGCTTTCTATAGATGCTGCTAGAACCTAGAGTCTGGACTGTGGTCTCCATTATATTGACCCTAGCTTTACTATGTTTCATGTTAGTTTTATCTTGGTACCTATAAAGCTTTCCAAAAGTTTTATATTTCTCTTGCCTCCTAGCAGGGTTTAAGGAAGTGATCAATAATCAATATGGATGTACAGGAAAGAGTAAGAGATTTGGAGCTTGAACTCCTAATTTTCTTTCTTTTTCTTTTGAGACAGGGTCTCACTCTGTTGCCCAGGCTGGAGTGCAGTGAGGTGATCGCAGCTCACTGCAGCCTCAAACTCCTGGGCTCAAGTGATCCTCCCACCTCAGCCTTCTGAATAGCTGGGACCACAGGCACACACCACACCTGGCTAATTTTTTTTTTTTGAGACTGAGTCTCGGTCTGTCACCAGACTGGAGTGCAGTGGCGTGATCTTGGCTTACTGTAATCTCCAACTCCCTGGTTCAAGTGATTCTTCTGCTTCAGGCTCCTGAGTAGATGGGATTACAGGTACATGCCAACACACCCAGCTAATTTTAGTTTTAGTTTTTTTTTTTTTTTAGTAGAGGTGAGGTTTTACCATGTTGGCCAGCATGGTCTCAATCTCCTGACCTCGTGATCCACCCACCTTGGCCTTCCAAAATGCTGGAATTACAGGTGTGAACCACTGTGCCTGGTCTAAGTTTTAAACCTTTTGTAGAGATGGGGTCTCGCCAGGTTGCTCAGGCTGGTCTAAAACTCCTGGGCTCAGGAGATCCTCCTGCCTCCTGGGCTCAAGAGATCCTTCCAAAGTGCTGGTATTACAGGTGTGAGTCACTGCACTCAGCAATCACGGAACTGCCATTTATGGAAGAATACAATTACACACATCACTTAATTTCCGTCAATCATTTATAATATGGGAATTTTAAAAAAGCTCTATTTTACCCAAGCTCTAATGTTACCGTGAGAACAATAAGATGGTGAATTGAAAATGCTTTGTAAAGTAAAAAAAACTAGGGCCAGTATTTCACAATAGTGAGTATAAAATAGATTGCTGCTATGATTTGAATATGAATCGGCTCCCTCCAAAACTCATGTTGAAGCTTGGTCCCCAGTGTAATGGTGTTGAGAGGTGGTGGGACCTTTAAGAGGCATTCGGTTGAGGAATCCACCCTCAGAAAGGGGTTAATGCCATCTCTTAGTTACTGAGAGAGCAGGCTGTTATAAAGCAAGGCTGCCTCTCACGTTTTGTCCCTTTTTGTACACTCCTGCTTTCCCTTCTGGTTCTCGGCCTTTCTCTGCCATGTTGTGATACAGCACAAGGCCCTCACCAGAAGTGAGCAGATGCCAGTGCCAGGCTTCTTGGACTTTCCAGCCTCCAAAACTGTGAGCCAGACAAACCTCTTTTCCTTATAAATGACCCAGTTTCTCAGGTATTCTGTTATGGCAACAGAAAATGAACCCAGACAACACCTATTAAAGGAAAGCAATATTGAGCCGATACATGTAAAATAAGGTGTAGATTCCTTTTGCTAATAACACTTATAAAAATCCAAAAGAATTTACAAAATATAAACAAAAATAAAATACAATTAATTTCAATTAACAATACTGATTATTGTGCCAGATGATGTTGTTTTATTGGCTTATATACATATGGTACTGAGTGTACGGACGAGGTTCATTTGGACTGGATATGCATGCCACATAATCATTCCGTTTTCTCCATTGTTTCCACTGTGAAACTGTTTATTTACACAATGCACCATTTGGCTTTCACATAGAAATATCATTTATGTGTATTCAGTACACTTCCACTTCTTTAAATTTTCCATTTTATTTGGCGATCAGAATAGGTATCGTGATTTCAGTTTGGCAGTATGTATCAGAAAACCCATATAACAGTGACTTGAAAAATTAGGGAACAAAAGAAGTGCAAGACTTATACACTGAAAACTACAGGCTAGGCATGGTGGCTCACACCTGTAATCCCAGCACTTTGGGAGAGTGGATCACTTGAGGCCAGTGGATGGGTGGATCACTTGAGGCCAGTAGTTCAAGACCAGCCTGGCCGACATGGTGAAACCCTGTCTCTACAGAAAATACAAAAATTAGCCAGGTGTGGTAGCACATGCCTGTAATCCTAGCTACTTGGGAGGCTGAGGCATGAAAATCACTGGAGGCTGAGGCATGAAAATCACTTGAGCCTGGGAGGCAGAGGTTGCAGTGAGCTGAGATCACACAAATGCAGTCCAGCCTGGGTGACACAGCGAGACTCTGCCAAAAGGAAAAAAGAGAGAAAGAAAAAAACCCCTATAAAACATTGCTAAGAGAAATTAAAGAAGATCTAAATAAGGGAATTGGAAGACTCAGTATTATTAAAATAGCAATGCCCCTCAACATGATCTATAGAGTCAACATAATTCCTACAGAAATCCCAGCAGGCTTTTGGGCAGGAAGTGACAAGCTGATCCTAAAATGTATATGGAAATGCAAAGGACCTACAAAAGCCAAAACAATCTTAAAAAAGAACAAAGTTGGAAAACTTAGACTTCCCAATTTTAAAACTTACTATAAAGCTACATTAATGAAGACTGTGTGGTGCTGGCATAAGGGTAGACATACAGATCAATGGAACGGAATTGAGAGTCTAGAAATAAAACTTTACATTTATAGCCCATTGATTTTTGACAAAGGTGCCAAGGTAATTCAATGAAGAAAGGACAGTCTTTCCAACAGATGGTGCTGGGACAACTGGATATCTGCATGCAGAAAGATGAATGTAGATACCTCACACTATACACAAAAATGAACTCAAAATGAATCATATGCCAAGTGTAAAAGCTAAAACTATAAAACTTGTAGAAGAAAACAGAAGGTCTTTGTAACCTTATGTTAGACAAAGCGTTCTTAAACACAACACCAAAAGCATAATCCATGAAAGGAAAAATTGAAAAAATGGACATCATCAAAATTGAAAACTTTTGTGCTGCAAGAACCATCAGTAAGAAAATGAAAAGCCACAGTCTGGGAGAAAACATAGACAAATACTATATCTGGTAAAGGATTTGTATCCAGAATATATAAAAATCACTTGCAAGTTAATAATAAGACAAGCCAATTAAAAATGGGCAACAGTTGAATAGACATTTCACCAAAGAAACATGAATGGCTAGTAAGCATTTGAAAAGATGCTCAACATCATTAGTCATAGGGGAAATGAAAATTAAAACTACAATGAGATGCTATTATACTTCATGCCCAGCAGAATGGATATAATAAAAATACAAAATAATTTTTGATAAGAATATGAAAAAACTGTAAACCTCATGCATTGCCAGTGGGAGTATAAGATAACGTGCTTACTTTGGAAAACAGTTTGGCAGTTTCTTATAAAATGAAACATAAATTTATCATATGATCTCAGAATTCCTCTCTTAAGAATCTACCCAAGAGATGAGAAAACATACATCTATACCAAGATGTATATGTATTAATGCAACATTATTCATAACGTCTAAAAAGTGAAAACAATCCACATGTCCACCAACTGGTAAACAGACAACCTGAATATAATACAGCCACACAACAGAATATTATTCAGCAACAAGAAGGAACTACTGATAATGTGCTACAGCATGGAAGACTATAAAAACAACATGTTAAGTGAAAGAAGCCAGATATAAAAGATTGCATTCTCTATAATCCCATTTACATGAAATGTTCAGGCCAGGGGTGGTGGCTCAAGCCTGTAATTCCAGGACATTGGGAGGCCGAGGCAGGTGGATCACGAGGTCAGGAGATTGAGACCATCCTGGCCAACATGGTGAAACCGTGTCTCTACTAAAAATACAAAAATTAGCTGGGCATGGTGGCATGTGCCTGTAGTCTCAGCTACTCAGGAGGCTGAGGCAGGAGAATTGCTTGAACCTGGGAGGCAGAAGTTGCAGTGAGCTGAGATTGTGCCACTGCACTCTAGCCTGGCAACAGAGCGAGACTCCGTTTCCAAAACAAAACAAAACAAAACAAGAAACTATGCTTACTAAAAATCAGTGTACATTTATAACAGGTGAATTTTATAGTATGTAAATTGTATCTTTTTTTTTTTTTTTGAGACAGGGTTTCATTCTGTCACCCAGGCTGGAGTGCGGTGATGCGACCTCGGCTGACTGCAACCTACGCCTCCTGGGCTCAAGTGGTTCTCCTGCTTCAGCCTCCCAAATAGCTGGTACTACAGATACATGCCACTACACCCCAGCTAATTTTTGTATTTTTTTTGTAGAGACAGGGTTTTGTCACATTGGCCAGGCTGGTCTTGAACTCCTGGGCTCAAATGATCCACCTGCCTCGGCCTCCCAAAGTGCCAGGATTACAGGCATGAGCCACTGCGCCTGGCCATAAATTATATCTTAGTAAAGCTGTTTTAAAAATCAGCTTATTTTTTCTACATAATGAAGTGTCTGCAGACAGCCACATCCTGGGCTGGTATAATGAGGATTTTTTTGTTGTCATTAGAGACCGAGACTCCTTATATCTTTGCCTCCACCACTGCTAAGATATGGTCTTGCCCTCATGGTCATATCTCAACTTCCTTCCTGGCTACATGAGGAGAAAGAATGGAGAGTGAGAAAGACATTGACCATTGCTTCTTGACCTTTTGTCTGAGATCAAATGTAGCACCTGCTCTTATCAGTTTAATACCTGATATGTCCTCTATCTCAAGAGTCAGGATCTTTTAAGGATCCTTCTGGGAAGCCTCATCCAGTAGCTCAGATATCATGAGCTAAAACCTTGCCACATGAATATTCGTAACTGCAAGGGAGTTTGAGAAGAGTAGGACTATTGCTGATTCCAGTCGAACAAGGTTTCTGTTAGTAAGGTAGAAGGGAAGAATGGATATTGGGTAAAGTAGCTTGAAATCTTTGGGGTTGAGAAACACGTCTTGGTGTCAGTGTAAACACAGATAGAACCAGCATGACTTATATCACAGAGCAGTCCTTGCTTATAAGGTGATAAACCGGAATATACTTAATATTAATGGGTTCTTATCAAAATAAAAACAAAACAATTAAATTCTTAGTGAAAGCATAAGGGCTCCAGAGAAGCTATCTTTTACTCTGTTGAGAAACACTAAGCTGAACAAATGTTCCTTGTTGATTGTATTTTTATTTCTAAGATAAAAGCTTGAGGGCTGAGCCATTTGGTATGGTATGAAAAACAGGACTTTTGAGTTAGAAATGTCTAGATTTAAAAATTGACCACACTGTTTACCTATGCTTTGGGCACATTCCATAACTTAGCTAAGCCTCAATTTCCTCTTCTGTACAACAGCAATAATACCTGCCTTACCGGGTTATTGGGAGGACTTAAGAATACAGCCATGTGGCCAGGCGCGGTGGCTCACGCCTGTAATCCCAGCACTTTGGGAGGCTGAGGTAGGCGTATCATCTGAGGTTGGGAGCTCGAGACCAGCCTGGTCAATATGGTGAAAACCCGTCTCTACTAAAAATACAAAAATTAGACAGGCGTGGTGATGCACGTCTGTAAACCCAGCTATTCAGGAGGCTGAGGCAGGAGAATCGCTTGAATCCAGGAGGTGAAGGTTGCAGTGAGCTGAGATTGTGCCACTGCACTCCACAGCCTGGGTGACAGAGCAAGACTGTCAAAAAAAGAAGAAAGAAGAAAAGAAAAGAAGGAGGTGGGGAGGAGGAGGAGGAGGAGGAGGAGGAAGAGGAGGAGGAGAAAAAGGAGAAGACAGCATGTGTAAAACACTTGCCTGTACATTTGTTTCCTTCATAACTCACACTGCAGTGACACAGCCCCGCCTCATGCACCAGCAAAGAACAAGTCCTCTTTTTTCTTGCCAAAATTAAACAGCTGTCCAGCTATATTTTCTCCACATTTCCTATGCTGAGACTTTTTCCCAAGAGAATTCCTACTTAGAGATCATCTATTCAGCGCGCGCACACACACACACACACACACACACACACACACACACATTATGATGTGGGGCAAAGCAAAACAAACAAAAACCCACTGAAAATAAAATTAACACATGGAGACAAAATTCTAGAAATACTCTTCTATTTTTGTATCCAAAGTTTTGTAATCTTCCTAATAGCTAATCTTTTTACAGAATCAGAGAGATTATGTACTTGGCACATTAAGAAAGGTAGGTGCTTTGTCAAGTGCTTGTGAAAGCAAGTGTGCAGGCGGGTCGGCTGGCATGAACCCCAGGTCATCCATTACTTGACCGTTCATTCATACATCAGTGTGACTAAGCCAGCGTGGAGCCTCTTCCATCACTTTCTCCCTGAAGCACAAACACAGGTTAAAACAGGGCACTGTTCAAATGGGTGGACTGTGATAGACTTACAATTCTTAAGTGGTTTGCAACTTCAGTAGCTTTTAAAAGTCTCTGTAAACACTGATGGAACAGGGCCGGGCATGATGGCTCACACCTGTTATCCCAACACTTTGGGAGGCCGAGGCGAGTGGATCACCAGAGGTCAGGACTTCGAGACCAGCCCGACCAACATGTAGAAACCCCGTCTCTACTAAAAATACAAAATTAGCCAGGCATGGTGGCACATGGCTGTAATCCCAGCTACTCAGGAGGCTGAGGCAAGAGAATCATTTGAACCTGGGAGGCAGAGGTTGCAGTGAGCTGAGATTGCACCATTGCACTCTAGCCTGGGCAACAAGAGTGAGACTCCATCTCAAGAAAAGAAAAAAGCAAGCAAAAAATCACTGAACAAAATCCGTATTTCTGCAAGAATGTGATGTCTCTCAAAGAAGGACTCAGAAGCAAAATTGTGAAATTTGTCAACTGAAATGTAGAACCAATATTTAGCATCTATCTTTATTCTCTACAAAATAACAAAAGTGTAATCATGACCCTTTTGATCATACACAGCATTTAGTTTACTTATGAAGAGACAAGTGCAGGCTGGCAAAACTGATACAATACTTAAGGACACAATGTTACAGTGTGGTTTTCCAGTCACTCTTTCCCAGTGATTTATTTTTTCCCTATCCCATGACCTACCAGATCGCTAAGACACGTATCTGCCCATTTTTCTCCTCCCCTGTGAAAAGGTGAAGAGAAAGATGGCGCATGCCTCCTCTCCAAAGCAGGTCTTACAGGCACCGTGGAAGGGGAGGGCCCTGCCCAGGAAGCAGCACAGCTTCTCCAGCTTCTCCAGTGAGCAGCAGCCCCGCCTGCCAAGACCAGACAGCTGTCGGGACTTCTACAGCTGTGGCTGCCGCTGTTTCCCAGAACTTGCCCTCAGCTCCCAGATTGGGAAATCCTCTCTGTCCTTTGGTGCCCCCCACAGCTAATGGCAGTGACATTCTAATACTGTTTGTGCAAAGTTTCTCCAATCCTGAGAGCTGCCACATTTCACGCTTGAATTACAAGTCAATTAAGAGCAAAACAAAACAAAACCTATTTTCTCTTTACTTGAGGCATTCTATATTATAATTACCATGCTGTTGCTTTTCCTCTCTATTCCTCACCCAAATCATGAGGCACAGGAAAAGTCTTGTTACCTGACATGCACAGACCAGTGAAGAACTCCTTATAACACAGCATTGCCTACTGCTCAAAGAACTCACAGTAGCACTGTTGATATGCTTGTAATAAAAAATTCTGCTTCCTCTGCTGACCAGATAGTGAGTGTTCCACAACACAAAAACAGCTGCTCAGATGTGTGTTTTGGGTTGTTGGAATGCTTTCCCATTTGTTTAATGTGCAGTTTCAAAACAAAATTGATTGCTTAGTTGTCTTATTAGGAGTACAATTGGCTGGGCGCGGTGGTTCACGCCTGTAATCCCAGCACTTTGGGAGGCCAAGGTGGGCGGATCACCTGAGGTCAGGAGTCCGAGACCAGCCTGGCCAACATGGTGAAACCCTATCTCTACTAAAAATACAAAAATTAGGCTGGGCACGGTGTATGCCTGTAATCCCAGCACTTTGGGAGGCCAAGGTGGGCAGATCACGAGGTCAGGAGATCGACATCATCCTGGCCAGCATGGTGAAACTCCATCTCTACCACAAATACAAAAATTAGCTGGGTGTGGTGGTGCACACCTGTAATCCCAGCTACTGCAGGAGAATCGCTTGAATCCAGGAGGTGGAGGTTGCAGTGAGCTGAGATTGCTCCACCGCACTCCAGCCTCCATCTCAAAAAAAAAAAAAAAGGAGTACAATTAGCTGGTAGAGCTGATATTTATAAGAGAAAGCACTGATTATGCAAGGGAGAGGAGAGTTGAACAACAGCGGGGTCTTTTGTTTGCTCATACAAGTGTCCACTAAGCATGCAGGAGCTCAAGTTGAGGAGCTGGGTGTTTTGCACTCAGACTCCACCCTCAAAAAGCACGCCCTCTGTCTAGAGAGAAAGAACACTGTGGACGACAATTCACAGGTGCGAAAAGAACTACAGAGAGTGTTCTGAGGTTGCTGGTCAGCAAGATCAGGGAGGCCTAAGTCTTAGAGTGTCTTTGGAAGACTTTTTTTTTAACAGACAGAGTCTCGCTCTGTTGCCAGGCGCCATGCTGGAGTACAGTGGCGCAATCTCGGTTCACTGCAACCTCCGCCTCCCAGGTTCAAGCAATTCTCCTGCCTCAGCCTCCTGAGTAGCTGGGAGTACAGGCACATGCCACCATGCCCAGTTAATTTTTGTATTTTTTAGTAGGGACAGGGTTTCACCATGTTGGCCAGAATGGTCTCGATCTCTTGACCTTGTGGTCCACCTGCCTCGGCCTCCCAAAGCGCTGGGATTACAGGCGTGAGCCACTGTGCCCAGCTGGAAGACTTTCAATTAAACTCACTTATTCATTAAAGTACTTCTAGAAGTTTTAATTTGCTTACAACCTCCTTGTGTGTGAGAAGGTGGCACAGCCACTGTGATTCTTATGAGAGGTAAACCCATGCCTCTGGATTCTAGAGCCAATGCTTTACTCAGACACTAGGGGTCAGCAGCTTCCAAGAGTTGTGAGTCCAGCTAAGAGCCCAGTTCCTTGGGTGCTGCTAGGAGTGGGTTGGAGCTGATGCTCACAACAGGAGTCTAATTGCACTGTAGTTGCTCTTCCAACCCCACTCTCCTTCTTTTAGTAACTATCTTGGCTTTTATTTGAGCACCCTCAATTCCTCCTGCAAGGCCATTCTGGCCACATGCTGGGGCTTGTGGTGCATTATCCCATCCCCTGGCTTCACATACGGGTTCAAGGATAAACACAAGACACTATTTAGGCCAATGAGATCGAGGAGAAATCTGCTGAGGATGACTGGGAAAATAGTTCCTGGCTCTTCTGAGAGACTTCCGGGGAGTGACCATTTCTTTTTCTCTCTCTCTCCCTAGATAGTGATGAAGAATCTCAAAGCCCTGAAGAGGAAATGCAGACAATCATTTGGCAACCGGAAGGTGTGTTGGGACAGCTGTAAATGAAACTGACTGCAAAAAACAGAGAGGTTTAAAGGAAAAAAAAAAAATAACAGGGTGACTGGTGATGCCCCATTGGGTCAATGAAACAAACACATTCTGAAGCCTTTCCTAACCAGATCTTCCTGCTGCAGGAGCCAACCAATCTCGTCACTGTGAAGCCAGGTTAGTTTGGTTTTCCAGGATTTTCATCTGATTAAAGGCATCCCAAGTATACACTGAGGGGACAAAAGCAGCAACTACCAGCAAGCTTTGGAAAATGTGGTAGCAAGTGATCTGCAAGCTACTACTTACTAAACTTTATGCCAGCTTACTCTACCCTGCAGACACCAAGCAGCAAATAAATGAGAGGGAGGGGATCCAGAATGCTTAACTGGGGAAGAAAAACTGGGTGAGGAAGACGTTGTATACCCACAACCTGCCTCTTTTCCAGTTGGCTGAGAAGCCCTTTTCATTAATTTGTTCCATTTCCTTGCCATGTCCTTAGTAGTGGAGATATATTTTTTTGGAAATGTATTGATTACAATTATATTTCCCTACACTGGGAGGACAAGGAGATTTCCTGCCACAGACCTTTGAAAGTAATGAACTGGCAGAGAAAACAGGCCTCCAGTTCCAGCTCTCTGCTACCAATCTCTCTCATCTGCTCAGCCCAAATCAGTCTCTAAATCCTCAGAGCTCCCAAAGAGCGGGATTTCCTATAGTTTATTGTGGGGTTTTACCTGTAACTCAGTAAAGAATCATTGAGAGGTGAAGGGAGCCCTATTACAACTGCAGGGACCAGGGAAAGTTGACTCTACCTGTCTACTTTCCTTAGGTCATTATACAAAAACAAAACATCAAAGGGGTCATTGTACTATTTTTCAAAGGTGTGAGGCTATCGTGATACAGGGTGTGGATTTGAGAGTCCAACAGATCTAAGTTTAAATCTTGGCATATCTCCTTACTAGTTGTGTGACTTTGTTTCTGAGCTTCTACATCTGTAAAATGGGAATGTATAAAGCCTATCATTCAGGTTGCTCTGAAGCTTAAGTGAAATATACATGTAATTGGTTTGGTATTTAAAAAACAGTTGCTAGGATTATTATTTCAGTACTCCTCTGGAGGAAGGAACACTGTGACAGAAGAAAACAGAAAAGTAGCCAGCTCCCTAAATATTCCCAATGTATACATATACTTCCCTGTGTGCATGCTGATGAAAGCAGTGCAAGATCTTCAAAATTCATGCCCCACATGCAGGCTCTTTATCTACGTTAGGGAGTTCAGACTTTGTAATGGAAGTCATAAGCTTCTGAAGTAACTGCAGATTTGGACTTATTTATTAATGATCTAATTCCTTAGGTAGGTCTTATTTGTAGTGAAGTAGTATACAAAGGAGCTGCTCAAAAAATAAAGGTTATGGTTATCTTTGCCTTTCTTTTTTTCTTTCTTTTTTGAGACAGAGTCTCCCTCTGTCTTCCAGGCTGAAGCGCAGTGGTGCGATCTTGGCTCACTGTAGCCTCCACCTTCCAGTGTCAAGCGATTCTTCTGCCTCAACCTCCCGAACAGCTGGGATTACAGGTGCCCGCTACCACACCCAGGTAATTTTTGTATTTTTAGTAGAGACGGGTTTCACCATATTGGCTGGGCTGGTCTTGAACTCCTGACCTTGTGATCCACCTGCCTCGGCCTCCCAAAGTGCTGGGATTACAGGCATGAGCAACTGTGCCTGGCCTTTCTTTGCCTTTCTTTTTAAAGATGTGGGCTCCTAACAATTTTTATAATTCACTCAGAAACAGGTGCTCAGAGGAAAAGTTTAGAACTTACACCCACACATCTGTTCTAGGATTCCTGTCCTAGGCAAAGGACTTGGTAGGTATTCTGGGACAGAGGCTGGAATGGAGGTAATCTTTCTATGCTGCATGGTTAACCGGTTTTCATTGATTCTTTCTATGGGTCTGACTTTATTCATTTTTTCCCAATATTTTTTCTCCTTTTTCCTTATTGGCAGAACTCCCCCCACCCTTTGCAACACACACACACACACACACACACACACACACACACACACACCCTTTTAGCTCGGCATATGGATGCTTAGGATAAGAATACATTCTCCAGCTTCTCTTGCAGCATGTATGTGGTGTCACAACGATGTGACTAAATTCTGGCTAACTGGATTTAAGCAGAGGTGTCACAGGTAACTTCTGGGAAGTGTCCTTAAAGGAAGGGAGATGTGTTCTTCTTCTTCCCTTTCTCCTTCCTACAGTCAACTTTAACACAATAGCAGTTGTTTAAGCAGCCAATTTGGACCACGAGGCAGAAAGCCATGTATTGAGGATGAGCAGGATTGAAAAAAATAAATAAATAAATACAATGAAAAAAACCTTCAGTCATCTTGAACCTGCCTTAGACTCCTGAACTCCACACTTCTTTTACATGCACGAGAAATAAAATCCTATCCTTTCTGAAATCCTGGCATTTTAGGTTTTCTATCACTTACAACTAAACCTAATCCAAACTGATACTTTGCTATATTCATTGTTTATGTTTTCTCTGTTCATCTTGTACTGTTTTCAACATGACAAGCCACTTATAAATGGAGTATGGATTCATCAGCCATTCCCATCATATTCCCAAAATCCCACTCACATTCTCCAGAATGAATTCTACCCACAGTATAACATCAGAAAGGTCACGTCTCAGACATGGAAAGAAATAGATTTTTTTTTTTAACCAGGCACAAAACCCTTTTGCTTGTTTTACAGAAAACGCTACCTATTAAAGATGACTACTTCATGCTACTTTAGCTGGCTATTTTATGAAATGAAGAAAATGTGCTCTAGTTGCAAGTGACACAACCTCTTAAATGCCTACTATCAATTAAAAGGAAAATACTTGCTACTTGCAACCATCAATTAGATACAGTGTACTCTAGAAGGAGGTCAGGGCCTTGGCATTCAGACATGCAAGCGTTTTTTTTTTGGGTTTTGCCACTTACTCGCAATGTGACCTTGGTAAGTGACTTAACCTCTTTTTCAGTTTCTTTATCTATAAAATGAAACCTCAAACAGTACCTGCCAAAAATAAAAATAAATAAATAAATAAGCTAATATGGGCAATGCATCCAGCACATAGAGGTGTGATGATAACAAAATGCCCTCTTTGTTTTTTCTGATTTTTTTTATTGGTATAAATGAAGTGTTATGGATTTTAAGTCCATAGATCTGTGATTTAGTAAGTTTTTGTCTCTAAAATTTACTAATTTTATAACCATAGTGGTCTTAATTTCCTTAAGACTTAGTTTCTTCCACTGTCAATCAGGCTTATAAAACAACAACAGTGACATTATTAATTGTAGCAATAACAACTGTAAACACATTGTATGGCTAGCAGATGCTGACGGCTGCATCAAGTTCTTTGTTTTTATTATTTCATTAAAATCTGGGTTTTTTTCTACCTCCTAGGGATGTTTTTAAGGCTATAAATAGAATTAAAAAGTGATTATAAGGATACTGTATGTAAGAGAATTTTACAAAATTGTAAAGCACACAGAAATATAGAATTATTATTGATTGAATAGATAACTCCCTTTAAAAAAAATCTTGATTTTTAGAAAGCAGAAGATTTCGATTGTAACAGGGGGTTAATTTTTTTTCCTTTTCAAAACCTGTATTTAAGAAGTAATGTAAAATTATATAATGCCAAAATAGAGGCACATGCTTATGGAACTGTTTACCGTAAAAGTGACAACAGAACGTCCATGCAGAATAGACTGGTTTTCTCTCTTTTCACCTTTAAATGGTCTTCATTATTTGATCCAGGAAAAAATATCTGATAATTCCTAAGAAAAGTATGTTATGTACTCATATGTACTGGGTATAATTATGGATTTAATGCATCTGCATGTACTTTCTCTCTTTTACTTACAAACAAATGTTTATGTTCCAGAACACAGGTTTGCAAACTGATTAGAAATCAGAAATTTCTCTCCTTAGAGAAACAACATTTACAACAGTATCTTAGTTACAGTAACTGTGACCATCCCCAGCTGAAAATTCTTCCTGATATAAAATCCTTGTATACAGAAACTTACTTTTGTATACAGCTTTTCCATAAATTCAAGAAGATTTTGGCTTAATTTGAGTCACTCCAATTTGACTTAATGAGGGACTAAAGGACCCAGGATTGGGAAGCGAAAAAGAAGAAAAGCAGATGCCGGCAGTGGAGGTTTGTACAGAGCAGCTTTAGAAAAGATAAAGGGAGAATCCAGCCCACAGATAATTAAAAACTGCATGTTAAAAAACAAACACACGGGCCGGGCGCGGTGGCTCAAGCCTGTAATCCCAGTACTTTGGGAGGCCGAGGCGGGTGGATCACGAGGTCAAGAGATCGAGACCACCCTGGTCAACACGGTGAAACCCCGTCTCTATTAAAAATATAAAAAATTAGCTGGGCACGGTGGCGCATGCCTGTAATCCCAGCTACTCAGGAGGCTGAGGCAGGAGAATTGCCTGAACCCAGGAGGCGGAGGTTGCGGTGAGCCGAGATCGCACCATTGCACTCCAGCCTGGGTAACAAGAGTGAAACTCCGTCTCAAAAACAAAACAAAACAAAACAAAAAAACAAACACACATACACACATATACACAAAGACACAGACTTAGTTGCCAATATTTAAATATAGAAATTTTCACATAAAAATCCCATGACCTGCATTTTTGATGCAGCCACAAACAGCTGGCCATGCACACTGCTATTGAGGTCCTCTTAGACTGGCCCACTTTCACTCTCCATTTGTGGGGAAGCATACCTCATTTAGAAATCTGTCTGGATTGTATTAAAGGCATATGAATTTAAGGTATCTGAGCTTGCACACATACCTCTGCCCTGTATATAAATGAAAGTCAGTGAAACTGCAGGTCATGGGCCCTTAACAAAGAAAGAAAGATCTAGCATGGTTATCTTTTCCTTATGTCCCTGGGACCCTCATGGGCCACCAGTCAGTAAAGAACACATGTGGAGAATCACTGCCATGCAGCCACAGACCAGCAATCACTATTGAGGTCAGTGTTCCTCAGACCCAACAGCCTTGTTGCAAAGTTCACCTTCTCGCGCCAGACCCCATCTGTGTAACACAAAGCTCTTAACGATATTCTGCCCCTTTAGGTGTCTGAGTTTGCGACCCCGGCTTTGAATCGGTTCCCTTCCTGTATCTGTTAGTGAGGGAGGGGCAGCCCCAGAAAGGGCTCCTGGAACAGGTTAATCAAGTCAGAGATATGCCCAGAGAAATGCACTGGAGAAGCAGACATGATTAACACCTGCTCAATTACACTTGACTCCTTCTAAAAGTAGGATCAGGGAGGTGAGTATCAACTAGGTCATAAAATCAGTGTTACCTACGTTTTATTTATATTCATTCACTCATAGATTCATCTGTTTGTTTGGTTGTTTTTTTTTTTTTTTGACAGTCTCCCTCTGTCGCCAGGCTGGAGTGCAGTGGTGTGATCCTGGCTCACTGGAACCTCTGTCTCCCGGGTTTGAGCAATTCTCTGCCTCAGCCTCCCAAGTAGCTGGGATTACAGGCAGCCACCACCACACCCAGCTAATTTTTCATATTTTTAGTAGACATAAAGTTTCACCATCTTGGTCAGGCTGGTCTTGAACTCCTGACCTCATGATCCACCCGCCTCGGCCTCCCAAAGTTCTGGGATTACAGGCGCGAGCCACCATGCCCCATCCACTCAACTGTATTTTATGCTGAATGTAGCTCCACTGAGGTAAGGACTTTGTTTTGTTCACTATCATACCCTTGGAAGTTAGTGGATGGCACATAATAGATACTCAATTAACATGTGGGGAATAAGTGAATGAATGAAATCACCACTTTCTTCTTACCGGAAGCCTTTTCTTTCCAAGATCAGTTCTCCATCATCTCTCATCTCGAAGACTTCAGCTGGGGGTCCCAGCTGAACTAGATCCCAGGTATTGGTGTAGCTACCCCTCAAATCTAATCTCTACCTTGAGCTATCTTTCTAGAATCCAAATCTGTTGCATCACCTCTCCACTTAAAATGCTGCAATGAGTTTCTCACTATTCTTTGGATACAGTCCAAATTTTAAAATGAGGCTGAGAAGGTCCTTTTAATCCGGTCCCAACACATCCCTCCCGTCCTAGGCAGCCTTACGAAACTTCTCTGTGTGCCCAGCTCTCTCTTACATACCCATCAGACTGTGTGGCAAGCTCCTAACTCACTCAGCAGGTCTCAGCTTAAGTCTTCAATTTGTTCTTCACTATTACCCCGTATTCCCTTATTATCACACTTACACCTGTTGGATTATCTGTTGCTTGGCCAGCAGGCCTGCCCGTCTTGTGACAAGACACCTGTGTCCCTGGTCACCTGTATCCCTGGCCTTCCTCAAGGTGGCAGCAAGGAGACTTCTATCGGATAAACATATTTTATTTTGTGCTAGGTTCAGGGCCAGGCTCTTTGTAATCCTCCACTTCATTATCTCATAGATGAGAGAGAAGCTGAGGCTCAGCGAGGTGAAGTAGTTTGCCCAGGGTTAGGAGTCCAGTGTGAGTCCAGGGACCCTGCAGTCTGCTTCTGTCCACTGTGCTGCATAGTGGTCTTGGCTTTTCCTTTCTAACAGAGAAGCCGAGGCAGCATACCTGCGTCTGAGGGCCCCAGTGGCGTGCACATCTGTTACCTCAGGAAGAAAGAATGTCTGGGGAGATGGAATTTGCAACCGGTTACAAAGGACCACACACGCAAATAGGAATAAAGCCTCTTGAACTCCAGAGTAAAGGAATGTAGGTCAAATAATTGCCCTGCCCAGTGTCTCCCTCTCCCTCTATTACCCAGCTCCTCTTATTTGCATATATGAGGCCCCAAGTGGCAGACAACTTGGTGGGAAATTCCAGAAGCTTTGCAACTATCATAGAAACCAAAAGCTCAAGAAATAAGGAAGGGATTTTAAAATCACTGTTTTAACGCATGATTATTCTAATTGAAAAGCTCAGATTTAGTAATGTGTTGAGAGCCAACTAGGCATAGAAAACTGTAGTAGGCCCCTGGAAAAATAAGTCTTGTTTGGCTTTTTTTTTTTTTTTCAAGACAGAGTCTTGCTCTGTCACCTAGGCTGTAGTGCAGTGGCATGATATCAGCTCACCGCAACCTCCGCCTCCTGGGTTCAAGCAATTCTCATGCCTCAGCCTCCTGAATAGCTGGGATTACAGGTGTGCACCACCACACCAACTAATTTTTGTATTTTCAGTAGAGGCAGGGTTTCACCATGCTGGCCAGGCTGGTCTCGAACTCCTGACCTCAAGTGATCCACTTGCCTTGGCTCTCAAAGTGCTGGGATTACAGGCGTGAGCCCCTGCGCCTGGCCTTATTTGGCTGTTATGAAAACAAAGCAAATCATGATAATGAAGAAGAAAAAGATGAGGAAAAATAACTAACATTAATTATGAGCCAGGTACACACACTGCCACTTAATCCTTCTAAAAAGTCTGTGAAGTTAGGTAGTATTAATACTCCCATCTTACAGATGTCAAAATTAAGGCACAGAGAGGTCAAATAATTTGCTCAAGGTCACACAGTTAGGAGAAACAGAAAAGATTAGGATCCAGTCCAGCTGTTTCCAAAACCTGCTCTTATTCTGCAGTGCCAACTTTCCAGTTTGTGTAATACTAATTGTTAAATAAAATTTATAGGAGGCCATTGGTTTGATCTAAGCTCCTGTGCTAGGCCCAACAGACCAAAACCAAAATAGCGTTATTCATGCTGAAGTTCCATGCTACCAAGTTGAAACTGAGTTGTTCATCTGACCTTTCAAGAAACCAGGAGAGAAAGGTAACAGCCAGATTCTCGAACAGGCCAGTTGTAGCAGCATGATAAGGAAGCCCCCTCTGCTTTAACTTTTGCAAAGAAAGTAACGGAAACAAACAATCCATTTTCTGCTCCCTCTTCCTGCTTTCCTCAGCCCTTTCCTGTCTATAAAGTCAACTTCCTCTGCTCAGCTTATTGCAATACTCATTCTGTTCTACAGAATGAGGCGTTGCCTAATTCTAGAATTGCAATTAAAAACCAAAGATCTTTACATTTGCTTGTAATTTTGCTTTTTGAGAAATGTAAATGACATTTTCTATAGTTAGATTTATATTTTTTCCAGAAGCATTTATTTCAAAATACAGCACAGAATTAGACTAATAACATTTCAGTACTAATTTGTATCTTACCAATGTGTTCTTCACAATAAGAAACTGCATGAAGTTGGTATTGTGCTTAATTCATTTTAAAGTAAAAATCGAAAGGAAGAAAGAAAAATCCTTTGGAGGGAGAATCCGAAGGTAAGACTGAGGAAATTACAAGTGACTTTAGAAGTTCCACATTTTAACCTAAGAGAAACTAAAGGACAGCCAATAAAATCAAGTTTTACAATGATGTGCTAGATACTGTCACCAAGAGGGGCGAAATAAACATTCAGGTTCAAAAGCATGCAACAACCTTAACCTATAAACAGTATGCTGCAGAAACGAGTCGTACTATTGCCTCCTATTAATCTAGAGGATTTCACAAACAAAACAAAACAAAAAAACTGCTGTTTATGTAAAAAATAACTGTGAAGAGTTTGAGGTTGAACAATGGAGATGTGGATCTCCTGGGCAACAGAAAGCCTAAGACCAAACATAACAGGAAAAGTCAGTTAGTCATGGAAAACTAGAATAATTCAGTAGCTGGTTAAGTCCTTGTTCTAACTAAATGACATCATCTGGAAGAAAGACACGCTTGTCCAGACAACTTCAGTCATTTCCCTTCCTATAATACAGAGTATATGGTTTTAGTTTTACCTCCCTTTCATGATTTTTGCCTTGGTACTGTCTAAGGCATTTACTTCGCCATGGTCAATGTCAGGTCTCTCTGTCACCAAAATATTTAATAGGTCAGTACTTTGCTGTAAGGCAATGGTTCTCAATTCTTTGCATTGCATCTTATGTCTCAAATCAAAACTCCACATTTTTTTACAATCATGATCATGAACTAATAAGTGTCACAGGAAGAGGGGGGCTGTAGCTAAGCAGTTGGCTTTCTCCCTGTCACCTGCAGATGTCATTGCTCCAGTCATGCTATGTTCACATTTTACATCTCTGCTTTCCTCTGGGAAATCTGGGAAGGCTGGGTGCATGATCACTCCTCCCTGGCAGGTCTCCCTTGCAAGTAGCACGTCAAAGACTCAGTGAGTTCCAACCAGTCACTTTGTGCCAGCCCAACAACCAAGACTCCTCTGACTCTGCTCCCCCTCCCCTCTCCCCCTAGCTTCTGATGATTTGACATGCTTTATATGGCTTGTGTTTCTGCCATTCTCTCTTCCACTGCCCCCACCTTGTCTTAGTTCAGGAGTACTTTTTCTTAAAACTAGTATCTCCCTACTAGAATGCGTTCTCACCACCACCAGACACCACTCCCTGGCAAACCTCTTACATTCCATCTTCTACACTGTGTCCGGTGATCTATCTGACATGCAGATTTGTGGCTCTGCCCCAATCCAAGCACCTTAGCACACACAGACCTGCTATGATCTACTTTTTGCCTCCAGCCTTGCCTGTGCTTCACCAAACCTTAGTTCTTATACCTTCATATGGCTTGCTTCCTTTAACATGCAGATTACCTCAGTGATTTTGATTCATTACGCCTGGGGGAGGCCCAGGATCTGCACATCAAATGCTTCTAATATAGATCTGATGCAGCAAAACCCTGGAGAAACACTGCTCCACAGCCTCCCTCTTACCACTGGCTTCCCTCAACACATCCTACTCCCTGGCCATATGGTCCCCAACGCAAACCACTCTTCCTTGTCTCTGAAATTTTACATACACTGTTCCCTCTGCCTGGAATGTCTCCTTCCACCTCCTCCTGGCAAATTCTAATTATTTTTCAGGACCCAGCTCAAGAGTCTCCTCTAACCTACAAAGTGAACACTTACTTCTACCCACCACTGTGTCTATAGCATAATTTTATCACATGTATTACTCAGTCCAGGGACTGTCTGCATGTCAGAGACACCTCTGTCTGGGTATTAGAGGACCCTGACTGGCTGTGATGTCCTGGGCAAGTGACTTGGCATCCATAAGTCTCATCTGTGAACTGAGCCAACAGAAGTACCTATCCCATTCACCTGTTGGTACCATCCTGGAAGTATTATTACTAGTGAGGAAATGAAGGCAGAGAGATTGAGTAAATTTCCAAAGATCACAGAGCTAGTGAGTGGAAGGGCTGGGATTAGCCTTGAAGCAGTCTGGCTCAGGCCCACATTCTTAACCACTGGAGACCCAGCTTCCCTACTAGGAAATAGGCTGGCTAAGGAAGGTTAGTTGTGCTGCCAAATGTCTAAGTTTGGTTCTATCCTGCTCGAAGGTCACAGATAGTCTTTAGCAGATGGTGCTTAGCAGAAGAATTGGAGCAGGAACAGGGAGGGCTAAGGGACTTATTAACCATATCTATGTCCCAACTTTATAGAGCAGTTTACAGCTCCTTTACTGAGTCCATGATTTCTGTTCTGCTCTCTTAGGTCTTCCCATTCTACCTCACACCTCCAAGACCAAACACAACATCACTTCTTCTGTGATAGATGCCAGAGTCCCCAGGCCAATCAAATCAGAATCTCTAGGAGTGGGTCCCTGATGCTCATGCTTTTTAGGAGGGCATCACCCATCATCCCAATACGCAGCTAGAGTTGGAAACCACTGCCAGGAGCCTTTCCCCTCCCTTGGGCAGCTTCTTCCATCTTGAGATCATCTTTGTGGTGAGACCTACCATTTTATCATAATACTATCTTTTGGCCTCTCCTAGGGGTCCCTAATGATTTTTGTGCCACAGAGGGCCCTTCTGGCACTCTGGGGAAGCCTGTGGACCCTTTCTCAGAATGGTATTTTTACATGCATATA
Source organism: Aotus nancymaae (assembly GCF_030222135.1). NCBI lineage: Eukaryota > Metazoa > Chordata > Mammalia > Primates > Aotidae > Aotus > Aotus nancymaae. The sequence continues at coordinate 52,432,015 of NW_026988431.1, read as the reverse complement.
GTAAAAAACAGGATTACAAAGAAAACCAATTACATTGAAATACAAATATATTGGCCACTAGAGATGAGTTATTTGACTTTGACCTGGAGGTTAGGAATCTAGTCTTTTTGTGTATAGGGGTCTAACACACACTTGGTAGTCAAAAAATTCTTGTTGGAAGAAAAAAAATCAAGAATAAGCCACACCTACTCCCTGTTGAGAATCACTGTATTAGTAGCAGAAAAGTTCTCTACCTGAGGGAGACTTCAGCAATACACCATGGCAGCGCTACGAGACCCAACTGTTACGCAATTCACTTCTGAAACAAGCTATTAAAGCACCTGAAAATCTAAAAATTGGCAGCCTTTTAAAGAAATCATAAAATTAAAATTCTGAACATGGTATTATCACTTAGAGACTTTGCAAAATCATCCTCTCTTACCTATCAGAAACTGTAGAGGAGAGAAGCTGTGGCTGACTCAGGTTTCTGTGCTCGAATGAGAAAAAGTAGGGATTTGAATTTTGATCTTGCTCTGGGAGGCAGAATAATGCCCCCATCCTCCCATATGTTTATGTTCCGATCCCCAGAATCTGTGAATATGCTGCTTTACCTGGCAAAAGGGACTCTGTAGATGTTAGGACGTTAAAGGTGTTGCTATGGGGAGAGTATCTTGGATTACCTGGGTGGGCCCATGTAGTTACATGGGTCCTCATAAGAGAGAGGAATGAGAGTCATAGAGGAGATGTGATGATAGAAGTGGGGGTCAGAATGATGTGGGGCCATGACCCAAGCAATGCAGGCAGCCTCTAGAAATTGGAAAAGTCAAGGAAACAGGTCAGGCACAGTGGCTCACACCTGTAATCCCAGCACTTTGGGAGGCCAAGGCAAGTGGATCACCTGAGGCCAGGAGTTTGAGACCAGCCTGGGCAACATGGTGAAACCTCATCTCTACTAAAAATATAAAAATTAGCTTGGCATGGTGGCACATGCCTGTTATCCCAGCTACTAGGGAGGCTGAGGCATGAGAATCGCTTGTACCCAGGAGGCAGAAGTTGCAGTGAGCCAAGATGGCACCACTGCACTCCAGCCTGGGCAACAGGGTGAGACTCAGATTCTCCCCCAGAGCCTGCAGAAGGAATCAGCCCTGCCAAAAACCCGATTTTAGCCCTGTAAGACCATTTCAGACTTCTGGCCTTCAGAAGTATAAAATAATAAGTATGTGTTGTTTGAACTTGCCAAGTTTGTGGCAATTTGTTAATGAGTCAATAGATAACTAATATATCTGCCTGTATCAAATACGCAAGAAAATAGCCAACAGACACAATATAAGAGAAAGAACCAAGTGCAAAGGTTGGTTTTATCCTTTATGCCAGTGGTTTTTTGATCCTGACGGCATGTTAAAACCACCTAGGAAGCTGAATTAGAGAGAGAGAGAGAGGGAAAGGGTTGAGGGGTGGTGGAAGGGAAGGAGGGAGGCAGGGAGAGAGAGAGAGGACAAGCGTGCACACGCTAATGCTAGGGTCCTAAGTGAATCAGAATATCAGAATCTTAGGGTGGGGTGGGGGTGTGATTTCTTCGATCTGAACATGTTAAACGCACTCAAGGATTATGATACATGGGGGGGCTAAGAACTCTGCTGCACATTAACAAAAGTAGGGTAAGTTACAGTTTGCACACAGCTCTTTTCATCCAAGGTAAAAAATACACTAGTTGCAAACATTTTCATTAATTCTTATAAGACCATTGTGAGTCAAGGAGATGGCAAACGCACAGTGAAAACAAGCAAGGAGAATAAAACAGGTTGCTTAAAACTGTGGACAAATTCCTGACTTGGTTAAAAATTGCATCCAAATTCTTTCTAAAATTTCAATTCAGTACTCTAGCCACGAGAACAGAACACATCTCCACACCCCACCCCACATAAAATCTCCATTCCAATAAGCAAACTGTCAACTTGTAAATAAATATGAAAACCAAAGGCCTGAACAATGGTTAAAGCATTTGCATGCTTAAAACTTTTCTTGTTAAAATCTTATAAATGACAAGTCAGCCACTTCAAATCCTTACTAGAGATGAACAAGAGAACTGTAGCCACTTCCCTTCTAGGCCAATGACTAAAAACTAACAAACAACTAAAATGCCAACTAATTGTGTGAATGAAATACAGATATCCAAGCAAATGAAACTCTACTATTAAATTTATGATGTCTAAAAAGTCTGTACCCAAACCGTAGATGATTATCAAAATAATAACAATATGTCACCATTTATGAAGACTGTATTATGTTCAGGACAATTGTCAAGTGTTTGACCACATACAATCCTTTCACAGCCTTGCAATACCAGCGTTCATTCTCACATCCAGGATGAAGCAACTGAGCTCTGCAGGGTGAGATGCTTCAGCGGTACAGCTGGATCATTCTCAGCAAACTGACACAAGAACAGAAAACCAAACACTGCATGTTCTCACTCATAAGTGGGTGTTGAACAATGAGAACACACAGACACAGGGAGGGGAACGTCACACAATTGGGGGTCTAGGGGAGGAATAGCAGGGGGTGGGGGGATTGGGGAGGGATAGCATTAGGAGAAATACCTAATGTAGATGATGGGGCTGTGGAGGCAGCAAACCACCATGGCATGTGTATACCCATGTAACAAACCTGCACAATCTGTACCTATATCCCAGAACTTAAAGTATAATACATAAATAAACAAATAAAAAGTGGTAGAGCTGGAACTCAAAGCCAAGTCTGTCCTTTGCCCAAAGCCATGCTCTTCCACATTGCCTGAGTCTCCTCTGCCTCCATATCTTTGGGGCACAGCCTGGCACTTGACAGGTCCCCTAATAAAGGCTCATTGAACTGAGCTGAATACAATACAAGGAGGCACTATCAGTACCAACTCCATCATCTCCAGAAATGAACAAACAAAGGAATTGTACTAAAAAGAGATGCCCATGGAATTCTAATCTTTAAAAGAAAATGAGTCATTTTTTTTTTCTAGGCCCAAGATAGACACACACAGATAAGAATAATTATTATGGGCACACATGTTCATACCCCAAATAGAATATGACTTTTTTTAAAATGTCAAAAGTTAAATAAGAATATTACCCAGCATTCCATTTTCCAGGATTTTCAAAACAAATTGAGATTTTTTTTTCATTAAGATAAAAGTATTTTCTAATAATCACTGGGGAATAATCTGTATGATAATCAAAAGGGATTAATCTATTCCCTCCCTTGTTCTTTATAAACAACAGATTCCTCTCTCACTAATACTACCCGGTTTTGTAGACAGATAAGTGAATACAACTGATAAGAATGCCACAAGGAAGGCGGAAGGCAAAGGAAGAATGTTTCCCAGGCTCCCTTCTCACCTGGCTCCCTGCCAGATCCTGTCAATGGGAAGCACAGGGGAATGGCCAGCGTGGGATACCCCTCCAGCAGCTGCAGAGAAAGCTGCCCTCAGGCACCCCTGCTGTGATTTGACTGGGGCTGCCAGATGCCCCAAACAGGACTCCGTCTCCCCTCCCGGAGGGCTATGCCTGAGCCACAGCAGGTACCTGTGGGAAGGTTCTGGTAACCTTGCCTTTTCCCTTTTGTTGCCTTGGTCCCGGGGTGGTGGCTGCTTCTTGCAGTTACTAGTCTCTGGGTTACCTTGGTGTCCACCTTGTGCTCTTTCTGTGGTTTTTCACTTGTTTTACCGATTCCTTGCCTTAAATCTGCTCCCTGAAATTCTTAGAATGGTTTCTATTTGCTGATGGGCCCCTGGGCTGATAGGACAATGAAACCGGGAGGTTAAACAAGAGAGGAGATGGACTGCACCTCCCTACACTGAGTGGTTAAGTTTACTTCTTATCTGCACTGAGGTCCCTATTCCTTTGGGGCAGTTCGAAGGCCACCTTATCCCCTTGTCCTAAGGCTATCTATTCAATTGTCTTTCACAAGAAGCCTCAGGCAAGGTATGAGGGGTCCACCCAGACTCAGCCCACATTCTGATTTCTCAGAAGCAGTTTTAGGGTCAAACTTTCCACGCTGTGGATAACTGCATGATTCTAAAAAAAGAATATTAAAACAAAAACATAAGCACAACTTTTTCACAACCCAATTTGGTTCAAAGGATTAAGAAACAAATCCCATTTTTAATGTAAAAATCTTTAAATAGCATCACAGAGGCAGAAAGCCAAAGCTTAGGGAAAAAAAATTGCTTCTAAATGGACATAGACAATTTTGAAAATGTGAAATGTGTAAGTATTTTACGAAGTCAGATCCAAATGTGCAAGGCAAGATGGAAATAGCCTTTTTTTTTTTTTTTAGACAGAGTCTTGCTCTGTCACCCAGCCTGGAGTGCAGTGGCTCAATCACTTGGGTTCAAGAGATTGTCCTGCCCCAGCCTCCCAAATAGCTGGGATTACAGGTGGGTACCACCATGCCCAGCTAAATTTTTGTATTTTTAGTAGAGGTGGGGTTTTACCATGTTGGCCAGGCTGTTCTCGAACTGCTGACCTCAAGTGATCTACCTGCCTCAGCCTCCCAAAGTGCTGGGATTACCGGTGTGAGCCACGGCGCTCAGCTGGTAATAGTCTTTTAAATGAAGATTGTAACTTCACTCAACTTATTACCAAGAAAGGAAACCAAGCATATGAAGGACATACATTAACACATTCTAATGCTGACCAAGTTCCTCTTTCATAAAAACAGTATCTAACTTACATCCAATAAAATGTTTCTATAAAATCTAATATTTTAATGATTCACTAAAAGCATTTCCGATTTCCATGGACTTTGAGCCCAGCTGCTGAGTAGAGTCTCAGGAGCAGAGAGGAACATTCTTTCAGACCAGTAAATACTGAAGCTTTCCACTGAAAACATCCATTCCCCCAAAGTTGCCCCTGTCTTAATCCAAGTACAAAGTCCAGGGAGAGGGAGCCTTGGCTGGGGACTGAGAATGTGACCCTTCTGGTGGGGCGGGCGGGGGCGGGATGGTGGCAGCAAACAATGAGATCACCTGTGTGAGATGATTGGCTGGGATCCCCAGCTGCTTCTGATCACTGACTGCTCATCTTTCGGTACAGCTACCCACAGGGTGGACTGCCCCTCCCAGGCTGATAGGATTGTTCTGCTCACTACCATAGTTTTAGTGTTTATCATAAATCAGTAAATTGGCATTGCTATGTTACACATCGGGTTTGAAATCTTGGTTTATTGGGTACATCCCTGATAAATACAATGATCTTTCTTATGATAACAAAATCAATTTCTGGGCCAGGAGGCTAAGGGTCAGACTCTGAATTATGTAATCTTGTCATTCTCAAAGTATGACTCCCCAGACCAGCAGAATCAGCACTACTTGGGACTTGTTTGAAATGCAAGTTTTGGGGCCCAACTCTAGACCTCCTGAATCAGGACTGTGGAGCCCAGAAACTGTATTTCAAACAAGTGTTCCAGGGGATTCTGATTCCTGCTTAAGTTTGAGAGCCACTAAATTGAAATGACAGTTATTTGGAGGTGGGTGGGGCTTATGGTTAATTTTGTGTCAACTTGGCTAGGCCATGGTGCACAGTTATTTGCCAACACCAGGTGAGATGTTGCTGTGGAGTGCTTTGGATGTGATTCACATTTAAATCAATTTTGAGTAAAGCACATTACTATCCATAAAATAGATCAGTCTCAGGCCGGGCGCGGTGGCTCATGCCTATAATCCCAGCACTTTGGGAAGCCGAGGCGGGTGGATCACGAGGTCAAGAAATCGAGACCATCCTGGTTAACAAGGTGAAACCCCGTCTCTACTGAAAATACAAAAATTAGCTGGGCATGGTGGTGTGCACCTGTAATCCCAGCTACTCGGGAGGCTGAGGCAGGAGAATTGCTTGAACCCAGGAGGTGGAGGTTGCGGTGAGCCGAGATCGCGCCATTGCACTCCAGTCTGGGTAACAACAGAGAAACTCTGTCTCAAAAAAAAAAAAAAGATCAGTCTCATTTAATCAGTTGAAGACATTAAAAGAGTGAGGTCCCCTGAAAAGGAAGAAATTCTGCCTCCAGACAGCCTTCAGACTCAAGATTACAACATCAAGTTTCGCTAGAATTTCCAGCCTGCTGGCCTGAACTTGCCAGCCCCCACAATTGCATGAGCCAATTATTTAAAATCAATCTCTGTCTCTCTCTCTACACACACACACACACACACACACACACACCCTGTATACATACACATATACAGGTTTAGTATCTCTTATCTGAAATGCTTGGGACCAGAAGGGTCTCAAATGTTGGATTTTGGAATATTTGCATTAATGCTTACTGGTGAGGCATCCCTAATCTGAAAATCTGAAATACTCCAAAGAATTTCATATAAGCATCATGTCGGCCCTCAAAAAGTTTAGAATTTTGGAGCATTTTAGATTCCATATTTTTGGATTATAGATGCTCAACTTTATATATATATATATTATATATATGTTATATATATATAATAACATATATATAATATATATGTATATATAACATATATATTATATATGTAATATATACATATATAGTATATGTATATATAACATATATATTATATATGTATATATAACATGTATATATATAATTATATATATAATAGATACATATATATTTATTTATATATATATTTTTATAAATATATATTTATATAATTTATAAATATATAAAAATACATAAATATATAAATATATATACATATAGTTATATAATTATATATAATTGTAATTATATATATAACATATTAATATATAATATATTAATATGTATTGTATATATATTATATATACATATATACATGTTATATATACATATATACATGTTATATATACATATATACATATATTATATATACATTATATATAATATGCATTATATATTATATATACATATATAATATATACAAATATATAATATATAATGTATATATAATATATAATGAATATATACATATATTATATATTATATATATACATGTATATATAATATATACATATATTATATATTATATATACATGTATATATAATATATACACATATATTGTACATATATGTACATATATACATGTATAATATATAATACATGTATATATAATTTATACATCATAATATATTATTATATATTATATTAAATATAAATGTATTATATATACATGTATATGTAATATTATTATATAATATATACATGTATATATAATATATATTATATAATAATATATTTAATATATAATATTATAATTATTATAATAAATTATATATAATATATAGTGTAATATATAGTATACTCTATTGATTATGTTTCTCTGAAGAACCCTGATAAATACAGGGTTCATGTGTTCATATGTTTAATGCATTTATCCGATATTAGGACTAGGATTTTATCTTTTTTATTTTTAGCACTGTATGCTCAGTGCCTAGTATATAGTAGTTAGTCTCACCATGCATATTTTTGGTGAATGAATTAACTGTAGTGAACTCACTGAGAAAGGGAATTGGATAATTTGGCCCTGAGAGTGGGTTCTTGGAAATCAGCCAACCCTAAAAATACCTCCACTGAATTCCTTCTGGGTAATAAACCTCTCCTCAGGAATCTTCTAGAGCATGCAGATGAACCAACAGGAAATCACATCCAGCAACTGTATTGAGTGTCTCTGTGTTTAATTCCTCACAAGTGAAAGAACCTCTACACTCGGCAGGCCCCGCTTCAGCTGTGTTTCTATCCACGGGCCGTGACTTGAAGTGCAGTTGACTGCATCTGGCACTTCTGTAACGCCTTGTATTTAGAACCAGCTGTTAGAGTAGATCCCTATCAGTACTTTGTTTTTCTGGAAAGAGTGAAATTGAAACTTAGCCTCAAATACCATCTCTTTTAGTGTCAGCTCCAATACATTAATCTAAGGAAGGTGCTTTCCTGAGCAATGACACAGACTTTGAGGCCGACACTCATCTCTACTCCCACGCCACACCCTCTGTGGGGCCAGCTCACTCAGAACAGCAGCAGGGCTCAGCTGCGGGGGTTGTTGTAATACTATTGAAGACCGGTCAAAAGTCATCTTGATAAGATTATTTTGAAACCTCCAGGATGGAAATTCCATCGCTATATGAAATCAGAAAAAGTAAACATTCCTTGGTTAACCTTCATCATTCCCCTACATAAACCCCGATCAAATTTCTTTGAAACCATGCCAGATTTTCAGTGCTGGCTGACGGGATTCAGGCTCAGATGCGGGGAGTTGGTCCAAATGTGTGAAGTGGACAAAAGTGGGGAGGGGAGGACTTAAGGCCCAACTAATGCTTCTTCAACTGAGTAGCCAGTCCTCAGCTTAAAACTTTGACAGTGCTGTTCAACTGCAAAGTGCTCCTTTGGAGGAGGAAAAAAAATAAGAATTAGTTTGGTGAATTTGTTCTCCGCTTACCTAAAAAAAACAGAATACAAGGAAAGGCATTCATTATTTCACTAGGAATCCATGAGCTCACTAAGCTCCTACCAGATGTTGGAGCAGCCTCTAGGACAGGCCCCCGGTAAGACTGACAGTCATCTAGTGTCCCGAGAAGGAACCAAGAGGACTGAGCCAAGTGTGTATGGATATATGTGGGGTAAAGAGCAATGGAAAAAGTAGAGGGAGATGGCTCAGCAGCTTCTAGTGTTTACAAAGACAACGAACACCTAAGCCAAACAGAAAGACTGGAGGCTCGGCAGAGGCTCATATTCCATGTTCAGCCCATATGAGAGTTAACCTAAAGTAAATTTTAATTAAGTCACTTTGAGTTGGAATTCTAACTCATCCACTTACCAGCTATGTGGAAGTTACTAAATCTTCCTAGGTCATAATGTTCTCGTCTTTTTACTAAAAAGGGGTACAAAGGTTGTTGAGAAGACAAAAATAAGATTACATGGGTCGAATCCCTGGTATATTAGCCCCAAAGTCAATCCTCAACAAGTCTTCTCTTTGCCAGTCCATATGAAAGCTGGCCAGCCACGTACCTGCCGATACTCCATGTCTGGACTGTGGCTTTCCGTGAGTTAGTTCTTCTTTGTCTTCAAAACTGTCTTCAGCGTTCACTTTAATTTTTACAAAAATATTGGGCTTTTTAAAGGGGGAAAGGGTTACTTTAAATTATTTGTCTTGTAAACTGAGGCCCCAGGGAAGGAGTCTACACACTGTGGCTGGTCCAGCTGTGATGCTTCATTTCTTAACCAGCCCCCACTATGCACAGACCACAACCACACCACAAAACACACACACACACACAGAGTGCACACACACATACATACACACACACAGTTTGACTCAGAGTCGCTTCGCTGCTTATCTGACTAAGGGTGAGAAACTAAACTACAATTTATGACCATTCCTTCTCATTTAGGTTTCAGCAGCACGAAATCCATTTCTCAGTACATTTCAAGGAAGAAAAGTCATTGATATTTAAGAAAAATTAATTTTTTTGAAAAGACATATGCCAATACCTCTAACAAGAATTAATAACAACTCAATTCCATATGAAACCATTTTGGCTTGATTTGAATAATTTGAGAAATATAATAATCTTTAAAAGTATCTTTTAATTTCATTATACCTTGAAGATAGTGATGTTGATATCCAAATGACCATCGAAATAAGGGTATTATAGATTATTTAGAGGTTAGAAAATGTCTATTAAAACTTGTTGGAATAAAAAGCAGATTTTTTTAGATTACTGTATTTGCTGAAAAGGAGACCTATGCTTAAATCATTCTAAGTAATAAAGAATAAACAGATTTTGCTTCATGGTTCTACAAACAGCCGTTGAGTAAGTCTTCCTGGTATTTCCTGCAGGGTTTAAAAGTCTTGGGATTAAAAAAATAAAAGATCTTATAATGAACCTTATTAACAGAAAGAAGTGGAATAAAAATTATCTTTAATTTTCCCCATGGAAGGAGGGAAAGTATAAATTGAATATTTTAAACAGACATTTAAAACAACAAAAAAGAAGCTGGGCACGGTGGCTCACGCCTGTAATCCCAGCACTTTGGGAGGCTGAGGTGGGTGGATCACCTGAGGTTAGGAGTTCAAGACCAGCCTGACCAACAAGGAGAAACCCTGTCTCCACTAAAAATACAAAATTAGCTGGGCATCGTGGCACATGCCTGTAATCCCAGCTACTCAGGAGGCTGAGGCAGGAGAATCTCTTGAACCTGGGAGGTGGAGGCTGTGGTGAGCCTAGATCGCGCCATTGCCCTCCAGCCTGGGCAACAAGAGCAACATTCTGTCTCAAAAAAAAAAAAAAAAAATACAGATACAACAAAAATAAGAAATAAGATGTTTTAAAATTTCCCAAACATAAATTCATGTCCCCAAAATAAATCTGATGTTTCAACTAGTTTGTTTCATATAAACCAAATAATCAGTGTCTGTGAACGTGTAAGCTGTCCCAGTGATGGACAGCTCTTTTCTTTCTACAAACAGCGTGTTCGGTGGGTACCCTGGATGTTTTGCTAAAACTTCTAACTAGTATTCTATTTATTATGCAGATTGATTAGAAAAATAAATTTTTCTTTTGACAGTTGTGTTGCTTTTTAAAGAATTACTTGTTTTAATTTACACCCTTCTATTGCAACACTTGAATCTGACACCTCAAGCATAACTCACAACTTGTAGACCCCCCATGTCCCAACAGGAAAAACAAAACAAAACAAAACCTATGGCCCAGAGAGGATGGCTCTGTATTTATATTCGGCATCATATATCAGCATTTACCAGGGTGAGGCTAATGGTTGTCAACTCCTGGCTCTTAGTCAATATTTAATCACTGTGCAGTTATGTAGGAAGAAGGAAACATTCCCTCTCCCGATAACATGTCTCTAATATGAAAAAAGCTTTCATTACATTTATGGAAGCCTGGTTATGCTTTTTAGAAAAGCTATCAAACTGAGAAGTTGCACAACTGTTCTGATATGGCATTTTAAGTGCATTGCCATTGGTAGGTGTGTAAAACGGTAACACTTAATCATGATTTTTAAAAAGTATTACAGAATTTTGGGTTCATCCCGCAACCTTTTTATTTTATTCATTTGCTTATTTATTAACGGAGAAAGGTGGCTGGAGAAAAAATGTATGAAATCCTCGTCTAGTTCATAACCTCTAGCTCTGGTTCAGTCTGTGGGACATGAAGCAAAGCAGCCATACCAAGGAGAAAATTCACATTGGCTTTTTGACTTTTACTTAATCTAAAAGATTCCACAGTTTTGTTTTTTGATAGACCTTTGTAAATAATTTTCTCAGACCCAGCACCATGATTTAAAACCATTTACTTGGGCTGGGCATGGTGGCTCATGCTTGTAATCCCAGCACTTTGGGAGGGTGAAGCGGCTGGGTCACTTGAGGTTAGGAGTTTGAGACCAGCCTGGCCAATACAGTGAAACCCCATCTCACTAAAAATATAAAAACCAGCCAGGCGTGGTGGCATGCACCTGTAGTCCCAGCTACTTGGAAGCCTGGATCAGGAGAATTGCTTGAACCTGGGAGGTGGAGGTTGCAGTGAGCTGAGATAGCACCATTGCACTCCAGCCTGGACATCACAGCGAGACTCCGTTTCAAAAATAAAATAAAACCATTTACTTTCCCATGTATTCTATAGGATAACTAAAGCAGCACAAGGCATAAGTTAAGGGAAAAGAGCAAAGGAAACGGATGGGAAAGCCCACATCACTGGGATTCCTTAGATTCCTACCTGACAAAATATTTCATGTTTCTTGTGTAGCACATAGCTATTCTAATGAACTGATCAGCTGAGCTGCAGACGTTTTTACCACTTAAACAAGACCTACACTGTTCCATAGGGAAGGCTCATGCGATCCTTATAGTGTCAAGATGAAAGAAAAATTGCAGAGAAGGTGAAAGCTGGAAAGTGAAACAGAGTAATAAGTACTGAAAATGTCTTAGCTCAAAGGCACACAGTTTCTCTCTTTCATTCTTTCTGCTAACCCATGACCAGATGAACAGGTGTAGACTTTCTCAACAGGATGACATGTGGCAGAAAACATTTTCGCTTCAAAGCTGCAAACCATATTTGACATTCAACAGCTTTTCATTATGGTAGGTAGAAGAGAGAAGCTTTACCTCAGTTCGTTACAATTCATTGGTGGTGCTCTGACATAGTAATTACCCTTTGCTCCTAACCAAGACTCCCCAGTCCAATCATCACATATGGGATGGAAGGAGGACTGCAGGGGTTTCTCTAACCTCCTTGGACCTGCCTACAAAGCATAGAAGGATTTTAGAAAGAAGCCCCGGGGTGGAGTGCTCACGTGGCTGGCATGAGAATATCTGACTTTCTCTTGGCACCTGGCATTATAGCGCCTTTACTTCATATTGGGTTAATGTGCCTAAAGCTTCAGGTAAATCACAAATAACTCATTAGGAAAAACGCTGGGACCTCTGTGTTACTATATTCCCAGCTCACAGCTTCCAGTAGACCTGCGAGAAAAACCCACAAATATGTCAGCTACTTTAAACCAACATACTCAAGAAACTCCTGGAGCCTGAGAAATTTAACACTAATTCATTACCGGATTCAAGCAGTGTCTTCCCACTTACTTCACTAAAAGTCTCCATTCTCCACTCCACACCAGTTCTCCCAGTATAAGGAAGTGACATTTCAAGCATTATGCCTGTTACTAAACTCCTTGCAGCATAAAAATATTTCAAATCAACTACAGGAAAATTGCAAGTTTATTTTATTGTGTGCAAGATGGCTTTTAAAACTGGTGGAAAGTTCCATAAATGAAGTACAGACTCGATGCCTGGGAATGATTTTGGTGAGGGTCCCCCTGGTGCAGTTTCCATGAAACTTTCCAAACTCCCTCCTGCTCCGAGTCGGGCAGCTCTTGCCATTCCTCCTTTCACCTGGCTCCCAGGAGCTCTTCGGGTCTCCACTCAGCTGTCAATCCCTCAACACTGCCTCTGGCTCCGCAGCTAGCCAAGTCAATCTCCAAAGTCAACTAAATCACTTATCTTGGATGTTAAATAACCAACTTCAGTGTTTGTTTGATGTCCCTCTCCCTCAACGAAATAAATAGACCACTTGGGAAGAAATCCTAGCTAGGTTGACTCCCTATGGTCTAGCAGAGTGCAGCTACTGAGTAAATAAATGACTATTAAGTGAATAAGTAAGTGAATGGGCAAAAACATTGCAGAAGGTAGCGGATTTCCCTGTAGCTTGAGCACCCTCAGCTTCCCCTACCCAAACTCGTCTCCCTTCCTGGTCTTTCAGTGACAGTCTCTTTGCTGGACATGGTGCCGCAAATGAAGCTATTGCTGGATGTGATTTCAGGATTTCCGGGAGGAGAGTTCTCCGGGTGTGTTGCCACCAGGTGGCAAGGGCTCCCAAGTCATGCCCATCACAGCAAGGCTGCCCATAACCTCAGAGACCCATAGTCCTATTCTACATATAAATCAATTTATAAGGAGCAGCTAGCTTGGCATCAGGTGTCAAGAGAGCAGTACACATGAAATGCATCCTTGAACCTCTCAGAGCCTCTGCTAAACCTAAGGATCATTACAATCCCTTCAAGCAATATAGACAGCAAGTTTCTAACTGAGCCTTAAGACTGGATGGATTTGATAATTAGAAGTAAGCACAGAGGTGGTGGTGGGGGCCTTCAAAACAGAAAGAAGAGCACAAAGCCATGCATTTATGTTTAAATAATTTTTTGGCAAATTAAAGTTTCCATTTATGAAAAAATCATATATAGAAGTCCATAGACATAGAAGGTATTACATACCAAGACATAACAGTATTCAGATGTGGCTCTTGGTATTAGCAAAGAGAAACAGCTATCGTGTGATGAAGGTTACAGAGGCTAACTTCCAACTATTTGGTGTAGTAGTTTATAACTAAAAGTGGAAAGCACACTCACTCTGTGGTTTCACCATAAGCTTCAGTTTCCTTGTCTGTAAAATGGGATGAATAGTACTCATCTGCCCCAGTATGAGCATGTAATGAAAAGTATGTGGCCCAGCACTCTACCCTAGCTTGAGCACCCTCAGCTTCTGCCTACCCAAACTTGTCTCCCTTCCTGGTCCTTGGGTGGGAGTCTCTTTGCTGGACATGCTGCCGAAGGTGAAGCTACTGCTGGATGTGATTTCAGGACTTCTGGGAGGAGAGCTCTCTGGATGTGTTGCTACCAGGTGGCAAGGGCTCCCAAGTCATGCCCATCGCAGCAAGGCTGCCCGTAACCTCATGGACCCAGAGTCCTATTCTACATATAAAGTCAATAAATAATAGCTATTATTATTAAATACCACATAATGTGAACATGCTTGCTTTTTTATAATTTCCGGCTATTTTCTAGATTTTTAGTGTAAGGGTGTGAAGGCTAGTGGTCCTGTGCCACAGAGAAGCCCTGTCCTGGGAAGGGATGACAAGTGACTCCTTAGCAGGTTTAGTGTGTGTCTGTCCGCTTCTTGCAGCATCGTCCCCCTCCTAGGACACATCCACCACATTTGTTTGTTGATGTGATTTCTGTCAGTCTTCCCTGTGTGACCACAACCTCTATGACATGACAGTTCCCTGTCAGCTTCCGATCCTCCTTGTCCTCCGTACCTAACACATAGTAGGCATTCAATCTATATTCACTCATTGAATAAAGTTATAAAGAAAAAATCATGACATATATTAAGAAAATTCTTGGCAGACATCATTTTGTGCACTATGCCTTGCTAAAAAGCTTCACATAAGCAATTTAAAAATAGAACTCATGGGCCAGGTGCGGTGGCTCACACCTGTAATCCCAGCACTTTGGGAGTCCAAGGCAGGTGGATCACGAGGTAAGGAGTTCAAGACCAGGCAGACCAATGTGGTGAAACTGCATCTCTACAAAAAAATACAAAAATAAGCTGGGTGCGGTGGCAGGTGCCTGTAATCCCAGCTACTTGGGAGGTTGAGGCAGAAGAATCGCTTGAATCTGGGTGGCAGAGGTTGTAGTGAGTCGAGATCGGGCTACTACACTCCAGTCTGGGCAACAGAGTAAGACACCATCTCAAAAAAAAAAAAAAAAAGTAGAACTCTTGGCCAGGCGTGATGGCTCATGCCTGTAATCCCAACACTTTGGGAGGCTGAGGCAGGTGGATCACCTGAGGTCAGGCATTCAAGACCAGCCTGGCCAACATGGTGAAACCCCGTTTCTACTAAAAATGCAAAAATTAGGTGGGCATGGTGGTATGCACCTGTAATCTCAGCTATTCGGGAGGCTGAGGCAGGAGAATTGCTTGAACCCAGGAGGCGGAGGTTGCAGTAAGCCGAGATCGGGCCATTCCCCTCCAGCCTGGGCAACAAGAGTGAAACTCTGTCTCAAAAAACAAACAAACAAACAAACAAATAAATAACTCTTGCTCCAAAATGGATTCAGAACATTTACCCCCTCAGAACTCAGAGACTTTCTACACTTAGAACACACAAAAGCAGATTCTACAAGATAAGGAATGGTTAGAAAGCAATCTTTAATTCACATTAAAAATATAAAATTTATGCTGTAAAACTACTTGTTTTTATCTCAATAATCATAAGGAGATGATGATCTGATTCCTAGGGCTACTGATAACCACCTCCTCATGCACAGTCTCAGCCGCATCAAGTGGACGCATCTGAGCTGGCATCAGAGCACACAGGCACACCTGTGGCTGCAGCTAGACACTGACATTTCAGCTCTGTGTCTGAATCGTGGTATTAACACTACCAGAGTCACAGGTCGAACCCTGCGTCAAAGATAATATTAAAAATGTTTCCTATGTTTCTAAAGAAACATGAATAAACATCCCAAAATTGTTTGTTTGGAATCTGTTAACTTTGTACTTAGAGCCAGTAGTTCCAAAGAGGAAAAGAGTCTCAACTTTTATATTTTCAATAGGTCCTCCACGATATTATGTAGTGACAGCTGCAATTAAAGAAAACCTCAATATGACTGAGCAATATTGAGGTTTCATTAGATTCTGTGTAACAAGAAATTTTATAAAGACTCACCATCACCCCTTGGAATTAAATTGTCTCAGGTGAATTTCTAGCAGATGAAACAGCTGAAGCCACATATGTGTGTGTGTTTACATTTCAGATACTGTTCTTAAAGAGTTCTTCCCTTTTTATTATTCATAAATAATAAAAAATAAATGATACATTTCCCTGATTACAAATAACAAGTCAATTTTTGAACTGCTTTGAAGATGAAAGAGAAAAGTAAATGCTAAGTAATGAGATGTGTATAAAAATTAAGTGAAGTAGGTGTGTAGTGGGTCTTGTTTTTTTCCTTTGGATGTGATTATTTCTAATTATTTTAAGCATTTAAAGGAGAAAAAAAGCTACTCTGGTGTCAATAAATAAGAACAACCCTCTTTCACAGGTTTTCCTCCTTAAAATCTCTTCTACAAACTCACCAGACCTCTTGGCAAATGATCCCACTTGCCCCAACTCATTCTCATTTCAGGTAAGACATTTAGCCTCTTTGGATCTCAGTTTCCTCATATGAAAAGTGATGAGGTTGGATTAGGAGCGGGATGGGTAACTGGTAACCTAGAGGCAGTATTCTGGATAGCAGATACTTGTTAGTCTCACAAACGTACATGTGTATTTAAAGATATTTGCCAATATTTAATAGTCAAGATAGTTCTCATGACATCTCAGGCATGGATCTTGGGCTTCTCCTGACACATCAGAACACTGAGACCATGTTCTGGTATGGCACGAAGTCAGGCAGCAAGTGACAGCAGCCGCCCTTTTACCCCTGAGACATACCCTCTGGTACACCACGGTCCTCTCCTGCTGGGCTCCCATAGGTTACCTATGTGACCTCTGGAAGTAGCCGAGTTTGCCACCCTTGCTCTGGAG
This sequence comes from Aotus nancymaae, assembly GCF_030222135.1. NCBI lineage: Eukaryota > Metazoa > Chordata > Mammalia > Primates > Aotidae > Aotus > Aotus nancymaae. The sequence continues at coordinate 52,415,164 of NW_026988431.1, read as the reverse complement.
TCCCTTTCGGCTCTAATATTCTCATTCCCAGTGTGATTGTTCACTAAAAAGGGAGCTTTGATTTGGCTTTCAGCACACTGGAACTCTATAGGGGTTTTACTCGTGTTAGCACAGACACAACTGTTCATCTGCTTTGTTTAGAGTTTCTGTATGAGACACAAGAAAAATAAATCTAATATTTAGATCACTATCCCACAGTAAAGCTGTGAAATGTTTTAAAGTTACTGCTGACTAGAGTTCGTCTAGAATGAGCTCTCATTTTAAAGGTTATTTGGATCAGACGATGGGGTCAGTGTAGGATGGATAACAACTCTAACAGATTACTGGTTATACAATTTAGGTGTTCAAAAATAAAATTCCAGTGTTATACTCTCTTATTCCTTGCAGAACCAATTTTAGAGTGGAAACAAAAAGGACTGACTACGTAAGACATAGTTGTTCAAAATGAAATGTCAGACTAGGTCAAAATGGACCAAAACTTACGTAAGACTGCATAAAGAAAAAAAATTGTCTGCAATTTTCATAAGTAGAGTCATTTTTAGCTACTGGTGTCATGAAGAGAAAAACAGGAGACTGAATTGGTTCTGAAACTGTTTGAAAACATGTTTTTTTATGAGTGTAGATTAGCCTTTAGGTTCTTTTCTAAGACGATGCTGTATCACTTTCCTAGAGGCTGAGACTTCTTTTATTTTGGAAATAAGCCAACACTACTCTTTCTTTAGGTGAGGAAAAGAAGTAAAAGCTATAATGCTGCTGGACTTGACATTAAAAATACCCTGGCATTTCATAGCACAGCAGGGTTTTTGCTTTTGTTTTTATTTTTTAGTACTCTAACCTCAAATCTAAATTTACAACATTGCCGGAGATCTTAGGAATTATGAGGAAATTACCTCATTCCCTTTAAACTTTTTCAGAAAGCAAGGTTCTCTCCATATATGGCAAACCAAGAAGGAAGCAGAACCACGTTACTTTCATTTAGGAGCTGCCAAGACTTAACAATTGTTTTGTTTCAGGCACGCCTACAACCCACGTGTGAGCAAGCTGACCCTGGCACAGCTGGGTGGCTAGGGAGTGAGTGCCTGTCCTCCTCATCTCTGCAACATCAGGCAGTACAACAGTGGGCCTGGAAAGGAGTCCTGGCCACTAGAGGCACCCTGTGCTAGACGAACCACTTTCTTAGGGACTTTGAATTGGTAACCTGCATAGGAGAGAAAGGTGAAACAGGCAGGCTGAGGACCACAGTGGGAAGATCCCAGAGAAGGAAGAATGGGCGTGTGGGGCTGAGGAGTAACAGCATGACCCAATGAGCTGGGATGTGCCCAGGGAGGCACGGACAGACCATCTGCTGTCTGCAGGCCTGGCTGGGAGGCTGTAGAGATGGTTTCCGGCCTTTCCTAGGCATCCTGAAAAGCAGCCCCATCAACCTCTGGCAAATGGAGCATCACCTGCCCCCTGTACCTGGAAAAGCCCAACCTTGCACACTTTCTTGGTAGAAGTTTCTCGTAAAACAAAAACAAACAGGGCTAGCACAGTGGCTCATGCCTGTAATCCCAGCACTTTGGGAGGCTGAGGCTAGCAGATCACGAGGTCAGAAGTTCAGGACCAGCCTGGCCAACATGGTGAAACCCTGTCTCTACAAAAAATACAAAAATTAGCCGGGCATGGTGGTGCGCACCTGTAATCCCAGCTACTTGGGAGGCTGAGGCAGGAGAATCACTTGAACCCGGGAGGCAGAGGTTGCAGCGAGCCGAGATCGCGCCACTGCACTCCAGCCTGGGCAATAGAGTGAGACTCTATCTCAAAAACAAAAACAAACAAAACAAACAAAAAACAACTCTGTGAATAACTAAGACATACTAAGACATTTATTTCTGTAAGGCAGAGTTTTGAAGGGATCAATCATCTCAGACATGGGCAGTAAAACCCTCTCGAACTGATGAATTTGCAGAAATCAGCTGCAGACTAATGCACTGCTTCTTCTAATCCATAAAAATTGAAGCTTTTTGTTTGGGTCTACTATGCTAATATCCCAAGGAAGAAAGATTCACAGTCACTTTCATGAACCATAAACACTAAGAAGAGACTTTGAGAAATGGAAGAAAAAAAAAAGAAAGAAAATGAATAACGTGATATTGCTGCTGATGGATAAGCCAGAGGTTATTTGATTACACATAAATATAAAATGTTTGGGTGGAAATACAGAAGCATCAGTGAAATGTATGGATATAAGTGGGAATTATTAGAAAACCTGATACACAAGATCAGACTAAAAAGATTGGTAACTCTAGCTTTCTTTCTTTCTTTCTTTCTTTTTTGAGACAGAGTTTTGCTCTTGTAGCCTAGGCTGGAGTGCAATGGCGTGATCTCAGCTCACCGCAACCTCAGTTTCCCAGGCTCAACTGATTCTCCTGCCTCAGTCTCCAAAGTAGCTGGGATTACAGGCATGCACCACCATGCCAGGGTAATTTTGTATTTTTAGTAGAGGTGGGGTTGCTCCATGTTGGTCAAGCTGGTCTCTAACTCCCAATCTCAGGTGATCCACCAGCCTTGGCCTCCCAAACTGCTGAGATTACAGGAGTGAGCCACCACGCCTGGCCCAATTCTTTAGTTTTCAGTAAGTTTGGCTTTAATATAACCTCATGTTGGTTAGAGGTAACAAAAAAATGAGTTTACAAGTACCTTTTAAAAAACTATCAACCTGGGGCTGAACAAAACTCTGAGATCATTCCTACTACCTGGGCGTTTCCGAGCCTAAATATCATCTTTGAACTAACTACGCTTTACGGCAAATACACCACAAGAGTAGGGGGAAAAATTTAAATAACATAAAATGATGCAAATATTGAAAAACAGATTAGTGGAGAGAAAAAAATTAAGTATATGTATAAATGAGAACAGATAAAGACCAGTGATGAGGAGCAGTGACACAGCATGCTCGACATAATTAACAAATATGTATAAGAAAGGCAACAGTTACTTTTTGTTTTATTTTATTTTATTATTTTTTTATCTTCCATTTTCAGAAGACAGGAAGATAATTATTCACAAAAGGGAAGTAGTAGCCAAAACGAAGCCAAAACAAATACACAAACATCAACAACAAAAAGCAAGAGCATCTGAGAAACTAGGGGAGCACCTGCAGATCTGAAGAGAGACTTGGTGAGTTAAGGAGAATGATTATTACAACTATCCTGGACAGGAAACAAATAATTAAGGACACTTCAGCCCTACAGATTTAACTGGGGAAACACACAAATAAAAACCCAAATGAGGCCGGGCTTGGTGGTTCATGCCTGTAATTCCAGCAGTTTGGGAGGCAGAGGAGGGTGGATCACCTGAGGCTGGGAGTTCGAGACCAGCCTAACCAACATGGAGAAACCCCGTCTTTACTAAAAATACAAAATTAACCAGGCGTGGTGGTGCACGCCTGTAGCCCCAGCTACTCAGAAGGTTGAGGCAGGAGAATTGCTTGAACCTAGGAGGCAGAAGTTGCAGTGAGCCAAGATGGTGTCATTGCACTCCAGCCTAGACAACAAGAGCAAAACTCTGTCTCAAAAACAAAACAGGCAAAAAACAAAAACAAACAAACAAACAAAAAACAAAAAAACCCAAATGTATTTCTCTTTCCTTATATTCATTTTTCTATTTCTTTCTCTCACCAGGGAACACTCAAAAACACTAAAAATCAGAAAGCCTTTTAAATTCTAAGTACAAATAAGTGGCATACAAGTGGAATAAGAAGTTCTCACACATATTCTAACTACGCCAGGCATCCTAATCTAGACTATTTCATGAGCTGCTTCTGAACCCCTCAGATACCTTTCCTATTAGCCCTTTCTTGGTTTTGTTATTTCTCCTTTTGGGGGGGTACTCTTTAGCTAGAACAAAATCTATCTTCACTTGTGGGGTGAGCCACACAGAGATCTTCTCTCCCTTAGCTTTCTTTTTTTTTTTTTGAGACGGAGTTTCACTCTTGTTACCCAGGCTGGAGTGCAATGGCGCGATCTTGTTACCCAGGCTGGAGTGCAATGGCGCAATCTCGGCTCACTGCAACCTCCGCCTCCTGGGTTCAGGCAATTCTCCTGCCTCAGCCTCCTAAGTAGCTGGGATTATAGGCACGCACCACCATGCCCAGCTAATTTTTTGAATTTTTAGTAGAGACGGGGTTTCACCATGTTGACCAGGATGGTCTCGATCTCTTGACCTTGTGATCCTCCCGCCTTGGCCTCCCAAAGTGCTGGGATTACAGGCGTGAGCCACCGCGACTGGCCTCCCTTAGCTTTCTATCATCCAGGGAGAGCACTGTTCTGTTGCTATAAATACACACAATGATGAGCTGAAGTCTAAAAGGAAGAAAACAATTTTATAATTATTCTGACAACACAGGTTTAACAACAAAATGAAATCTTTTCTATCAAATGATAAAAATTAGAATCTACTTCTAGATTTGGAAGCTCTTAAATTATGAAACTGGATCTGTACTCCAAATTAAATTTGGGAAACACCCATTCTTGAAAAAAAAAATTTTTAAAGGTGGCATCTACTGAAGCACTGAAGCGGGGCAGAGGTCACTAAAAGTGGGAATTAGAAGCAGGTGACTTGAGGCTGGGTCAGGCTTGGGCTGAGGAAGTTGGATGACGATATTTAATCTTCATAGACCTCAGTCTCCTCCTTTGAAACAGTGAGACTTTGATGAGATGATCTACCAGAATCCCTTTCTGTCTCTAAAACCCTATTACCTTTCTACTGAAAATGCTCAATTTCACAATTGACACTTGAATTTCTACAAAAGTTTAGTGCAAAATGGTCTCCCTGTAACTGACAGTAGAAAGTGTGCTTAGAGCACAGGGAGTATCAAGCAGCTAAGGAAGAGCACCTGCAAACGCTGTTTTCATTAAAACACTAAGGACCGAATTTCAAAAGTAGGAAAGCAAGACCATTCATCTCCTCAGGGGCAAAGGTCTAGAAATAAAAACAAATTTCTATTTTAAAATGTAAATGTAATATCACAGCATTTGGATAAGCTTTTAAGAAAGGACCTGGAATTAGTACCTTAGCACTAATGAGAAGGTTTATAGTGTAGCAGCTTTGAGTAAATTAAAGAACTAAACAGAAAGGCTTGCACAAAATACATTCACCAACCAGATAACAACCATACATAAAATGTCTACACTTCAGGGAATGTGCAATATGTGTTTAAAGGGGAAGGGAAACTTAAGATAGTTGGACTGTTAAGAGACATATCCATAAGAAGACAACAGAGAATTCAAGATAAAAGTAATTATGAGCCGGGCATGGTAGCTCACGCCTGTAATCCCAGCACTTGGGAGGCCAAGGAGGGTGGATTATTTGAGGTCAGGAGTTCAAGACCAGTCTGGCCAACATGGCGAAACCCCATCTCTAAAAAATTAGCTGGGTGTGATGGTGGGTGCCTGTAGTCCCAGCTACTCCACAGGCTGAGGCACGAGAATTGCTTGAACCTGGGAGGTGGGGGTTGCAGTGAATCAAGACTGTGCCACTGTACTGTAGCCTGGGCCACAGAGCAGGACTGTCTGGAAAAAAAAAAAAAGTAGTTATGATGTCACCAAAACAGCAGGGAACCAAAATCAGAAATTGACAAGTCGGGCCTGATTTCTGTCAGGTGTGAGATTTCTGTCAGGTGTGAGATTTCTGTCAGGAATGCCAGCAAGGAGTCTGGAACTGAAAGTGCAGGCAGAACAGGAAGGGATGGAGGGAGGCAAGGCGATGCCAGTGGTGAGATGTTCAAGAAGCTCTGCCAGTGTGTGATGAGAATATCTGCCTCTGTTTTTTAGATGTACATCCTGAACATTTTCCTGCGGATGTCTAAAAGGTCCACTATGTGCAAACTAATTGGTAGGCAAAGATTTCTTTTAATCAAACTACATTTTCAAAGACTTGGACAATACGATGATACATCCAATAATAACTTAATTGTACACACACATAGATAACCCCAGAACTAATGGTATATTTTCAAAATTTTAAGAATTGTTTACATGTGGTTTACCTGCAACCTAATTTAAAAACAAACAAAACCTAACCATATTTCTTTGAAGTCTAGAGTACATGCCAGTAGACAGAGCAGCTTTTGCAGCTCTTAAGCAAAAATCATCATAAATAGGAAAGTAGGTAAGAACCTTTCATTATAGTACTAGATATTTCAAGGTAAAAGGTTGAAGCACAGAATACATTTCACCCTGGTAATTTCCAGTTATAAAAATAAAAAAATTAACACTGTCATGTCATGCTCTCTAACTAACAGAAATAAGAGACAGCTGCATTCCACACAGAATGTTTTCAATGCTGTGCCCCAGGCTGCAGAATCACACAACTTATTAAACTTACAAACTTTACTATATTTTGTAGGAATACTAAAGGCATCTTAATTCAAGTCTACCAAAACAGAAACTCATATGATTTAAACATAGCCCAAGTAACTAAGAAATAAACTACTCAGCCGTTCAAGCGACTTTAGTAGTATCATTGATGGGGAAGGAGTAACTGAGCTGTAATTCTTACAGAATAATACATTGAAAATAACCTATAATTAGTGCCATTCTAGGAAGAAATGTAGGTAATTTAAAAAGTGTGCTACTAGCTAATAGTAAAAACTAATAAAAAAGACAAATTATTTTCAAGTACTTTGGAAATAACTTCATCAGAAGAATTTGCTTTCAATTAACGTGTCAATTAAAATTGTTCTTATCTTCTCATTAAATGAGGAAAATCCACCTGTCATAGACACTAAAAAATAATAAAGCCGCACTTAAAGTGTGTTGAGTCTACAACTAGAACTCTTCTCTAATTTAAAAATGGTTCATTTCCTTCTTTTAAACAACAGGAGTAAAGACTAGTTGGATGTGACATGTGATCTCATTGCTCTCTTGTTTTCTCTTAAGAGAGAGGGCACAGGCCGGGCGCGGTGGCTCAAGCCTGTAATCCCAGCACTTTGGGAGGCCGAGGCGGGTGGATCACGAGGTCAAGAGATCGAGACCATCCTGGTCAACATGGTGAAACCCCGTCTCTACTAATACAAAAAATTAGCTGGGCATGGTGGCGCGTGCCTGTAATCCCAGCTACTCAGGAGGCTGAGGCAGAAGAATTGCCTGAAACCAGGAGGCAGAGGTTGCGGTGAGCCGAGATCGCGCCATTGCACTCCAGCCTGGGTAACGAGCAAAACTCCGTCTCAAAAAAAAAAAAAAAAAAAAGAGAGGGCACAGCCACCCAGCCACCTGAAGGGCGGTATCCGAGAAAGCAGGGTGAAGACGGAATAGCGCAATAGGAAAGAAGGAAAACCTCCTTCAGTGCTTTAAGCATCATGGGATGGCAAAATAAAATAGTACTTCTTTGGAATACAGGAGGCACCTTCTTATACAAGTAAACATATACCTACAATGTGATCAAGCCATTCTCACTTCTAGTTATGCACCCAAGAGAAATGGAAGTATATATTCAGGCTGGGCACAGTGGTTCATACCTGTAATCCCAGCACTTTGGGAGGCTGAGGCAGGTGGATCACCTGAGGTCAGGAGTTTGAGACCAGCCTGACTAACATGGTAAAACCCTGTCTTTACAAAAACACAAAAATTAGCCGGGCATGATGGCTGGTGCCTATAATCCTAGCTACTAGGGAGGCTGAGGCAGGAGAATCACCTGAACCCGGGAAGCGGAGGTTGCAGTGAGCCAAGATCGCACCACTGCACTCCAGCCTGGGCAACAGAGCAAGATTCCATCTCAAAAATAAATAAATAAATAAATAAAGTGTATATCCACACAATGACTTGTACATGAATGTCCACAGCAATTTTATTTGTAATAGCCAAAACCTAGAAACAACACACGTGTCTATCAACAGATTAAAATGGTATATCCACAAAATGGAACACTACTCAGCAAGAGTTGGAACAAACTAATATACATAACATGGATGAATCTCAAAATAATCACTTGTTGAGTGAAGGAAGCCAGACAAAAATCCATACATATGTGTGATTCCACTTATGTTAGTTTTAGAAGACATGAACTAATCTATAACATAGAAATCAGATCAGCTGGTTGCCTAGGGACAAGATGGTGGTATTACAAAGCAGTGCAAAGATACTTTTGAGGATGCTAAATATATTCATTATCTTGATTTTCATGATGGTTTCACAGGTGTCTCAAAACACATACATACGCCATACGTACGTCAAAACTCATCAAACTGTACATTTTAACTATGTACAGTTGATGTATGTCAATTATACCTCAATAAAGCTATTTTTATTTTTTATTTTATTTTAATTTTTGAGACAACATTTTGCTCTTGTTACCCAGGCTGGAGTGCAATGGCGCAATTTCGGCTCACTGAAATCTCTGCCTCCTGGGTTCAAGCAATTCTCCTGCCTCAGCCTCCCAACTAGCTGGGATTACAGGCGCCCACCACTACGTCTGGCTAATTTTTGTATTTTTAGTAGAGATGGGGTTTCACCATGTTGGCCAGGCTGGTCTCAAACTCCTGGCCTCAGGTGATCTGCCCGTCTTGGCCTTTGTAATCCCAAAGTGCTGGGATTACAGGCATGAGCCACTGATCCCGGCCAATAAAGCTATTTTTTTTTCTTTTTTTTGAGACACAGTCTCGCTCTGTTGCCAGGCTGGAGTGCAGTGGCATGATCTCAGCTCACTGCAACTTCTGCCTTCTGGGTTCAAATGATTCTCCTGCCTCAGCCTCCCGAGTTGCTGGGACTACAGGTGCCCACCACCACGCTCAGCTAATTTTTGTATTTTTAGTAGAGACAGGGTTTCACTATATTGGCCAGGATGGTCTCCACCTCTTGACGTCATGATCTGCCAGTCTTGGCCTCTGAAAATGCTGGGATTACAGGCGTGAGCCACTGCGCCTAGCCAATAAAGCTATTTTAAAGGAAAGAGTCAAAGTGGGCTGCATCTCCAGGGACAGAGAACAGGCTAGACATGGAAGAACACACCCTCTGAAGGAGAGGAACTCTCAGGGAAAAACACAGAGAAAAAGATGTGTAATTATATTCCATTTAGGAGGAAGAGTACACTGAGGCAGTAACCCACTGCCCTCCTTGGCAACAGGTCCACCAGAGCCTTCTGAATAGGAGGAAGAGGGCTACAGTGATGCACTAAGGCCCTGGAGAAGCAGAAGAGAGAAAGCCGACTATCTGTGGCTTGCTCTCTAAAGAGGGAAAACTGTCCAGTCCTGTGCAGCAGAGTCAGAATAGGCAGGAACATAAGAATTTAAGGCCAGGTGCAGTGGCTCACACCTGTAATCCCAGCACTTCAGGAGGCCAAGGTAGGCAGATCTCGAGGTCAGGAGATCGAGACCATCCTGGCCAATACAGGGAAACTCCGTCTCTACTAAAAATACAAAATATTATCCAGGCATGGTGGCAGGCACCTGAAGTCCCAGCTACTGGGGAGGCTGAGGCAAGAGAATCACTTGAACCTGGGAGGCAGAGGTTGCAGTGAGCCAGTATCATGTCACTGCACTCCAGCCTGGGTGATAGAGCAAGCCTCCGCCTCAAAATTTAAAAAAAAGGAATTTAGGAGAAACATAACTTCTGCAAGCAGGACTCCTAATCTGACATCAAAAGCACCAACCCCAGAACCTTTCTTTACTCCGTGTATGGCCCTTGAGTTTATAAAGTGTTCACCCACAAGAGGGAACGCAAACCCAGGGCAGGACTGTGAGCAGCACGCTGACACCAGATGAGCAGGGGCTGGCCATGGAAGAGCACTTCTGGGAGTAGTTCTGGTTTTGGGTAGAGTCCCTCACCCTCTCTGCATGCGTCAGGCATTTATTTGTGCCAGGTACAATGCCAACTCCTGGGGATATGGCTGCCCCACGTGCTGACATCACAGTGGAGGGCTGGGTCAGGTGCTGGAGGTCTATCTTGAGCTCCCAGCTCTGAGATGGAGCAAGGATCCAGTCACCAGAGTGTTTCCATCAAGATTCCTCAGGCCCCTCCATGCTCTGACACCAAAGACAGTTCCTGACAGCATCCAAGCTCATCACCCTTCACAGATACCAAGAGGGAGATTAGCTGTTTAAACCCATCACAAAGTGAAGGTCAGTGCTAGCTTTAAATCCCACCTAAACATTGCGTGTTTTTAAATTTGCCTCTCAATCTTCCCTGAATTAGGGACAGCAGATTGCCAACCCATTGTTGAGACTTCAGTCATCCTTCTGTGTGCATCACAGCAACTGAGTGGAAGGAAAGAGCACTGGATATGGAGTTAGGAGACCTGGATTCTGTCACTATTCTGCTCTGTAGAACAGTATGTCGTTAAAACAAAACAATATAAAACACTGTCTGTGAAAGGAGACTCATAAGTAAGAGGATTTTGATGATTCCCAGTTCACTTATGTCCTTAATTCTAAGAGAGTGCAATAAGGGACTTGTCAATAGGAAACCCTTTAAGTTTCAGGGAGGTGGGAGCGCCTTCCTTTACTTTTATTTCAAATTATTTTAAGCATTAAAATGAGGGGGGTGGGGGGGAACTAGTCTGCTGTCAGAAGAAAGAACAATACCCCATTCATAAGTTTCTCACTGGGCCTAAGGCAAATCACTTAACCTCTCTGGGTCTCGATTTTCTCCAACTGTAAAATTAGGGAGTTGGATTAGGTCTGGGTTGTGTTGCTGTTATAAACCATTCATTCATTCATTCATTCATTCATTTGATATTTGAGAAACTACTCCATCCCAGGCATGTCCCACACAATAGGTTATAGAATTAAAAAACAGGCAAAAACCCTGCACTCCTGCCTACATTTCAGAGATAACAATAATAGAGAACTAAATCACATGATGTCAGAGAGTGACAAGCACCAGAAAACAACACACCAGGAGTGCTTGAGTTGGAGTGGAGTGCTGTTACTTTACTTCAGGAAGGTGGGTGGGCAGCTTCTCTGAGCCAGTGAGAGTTGAGCTGAGTTGATAAGGAACCAGACACTTGCTTCCAAGCAGAGGTAACAGATGGGTAAAAGCCCTGATGTGGGAATAGGCTTACTTGATGAAGAGAACCTATTCGCCTTTCATCGTATACCCTCCTCCTAGTGGTGTGTATTAATGTCACTTAAATGTGTTCCTACAAGACATTTTAAAGAGGAGTAAAATATCATTGGATTTGAACAATTCCTTCAAGACAGGCCTTCTTTTCCACATGACTCCTTTGTTCTTCTCAGGTTTCTGTCTTCATGATCATAAATTCCCATACTTATTCCAGGCAACACTAAACAGGATTTAAATCACTGCTTTTCAATCTTTTATAACAGCGACCCATAGTGAGAAATAAACTTTATGTTGCGACCCAGCGTACATATAAAACTAAACAAAACTTTTAAAAATCACCAACTTTACTATGACTCCCTATAGTACACTATCATATATTCTATTTTATTTAATTTTTTAAAAATGCTAAGGTGACTTCATGGGTAACTTACAGTTTGAAAAACACTATTCTAAACCACCATTGACTAGTGACTAGTAATTTTGTTCAAACACAAACCAAGACACGAAAAAGTCCAGCATTAACCTAAAAGGCCATCTCCCTCTTCCTTTTGTCTGTACACATCCTTGTTTTGACACTGAAATCTAAATCTCTCTCTGTGTAACTTGTAGAGGAAATGACCAGAAGGGGCATTTTCAGGAAAGCTGGGAGTGAAAGAAAGAAACTCAAATATGCAAATATGCAAACTGTTCACTAGGTGAGGATACACCATGGTTTCAAAGACTGCCCAAGAAGGAAAGATTCATAGTCTTCACAATAACGAGAAGAGGTATGTGTGTGTTGGGGGTGGGAGTGTGAGGTGGTGCTACGTAAGCCATCAAAGTTTAAGTTCCTGGAGGGAAGGCAGTCTGTATCCTTCCCTTCCCTTACCCCATGTGGACTGATGTGTAACTACAGCACTCAGAACCATCCCTGACACACAGCACATACATGGGTGCTCAAGAAAATTTTGTTTCATAACTTTTGAATAATGGAGCTCGTCGTCACCATCAAACCCTAACTTTGCATGTATACTCAATTATTAAATTTTCCTGGAATGTATAAATGTCATGCAATAGTAAACTAACCGCTTGCTTATTTCCCAGTCATTGTTCAAGTCCAGGTATTAATGAGGTATTTTTCTCAAGCGCAAAGTGGGAAAAGGCTGTTTTCTATTGCAAGGTACAAGAGATAGTATTGGCTGCAAAGGAAAGATTCCATGTCTGTTAGTGGCCATGGTAAACTCCTAAACAGCTGGGATTAAAACGAGTATGTTTAATCTAGTAAGTGGTTTCCCAAGGGAAACTAACCAGTGGGCTCTGTCAGCCAAGGGTCTCTCTGATAGAAACCATGGCAATTTCTCTGTGAAACACAGTTACCATCCTCACCCCTGAAGTCAGAAGTGTATGCACCCAATTTTCAGGAGCTCCGGGGTCCTAGTGTCGCAAAAATTACACCTGCAAGTCAAGCATTTTCCCACCTGCCACACAGCTGCCACACACAGAAAGCTCCTTTCAACTGTGCTCTTCAGCCCTAATTAGGGTCATCATTAATGATTTCAAATTACAACTGTTACTTTATCTCAAAACAGTGCTAAAAAGGGGAGCTAGATTCATGATGGTTTTAAGTCATTTATCTGCTCTTCTCTCAGGGGCAAAAATGATGTTGAGACACGTGTGAACCTGCCAGAGCTGCTTCTTATAGATGCGGCCCTCCTCTTCCTCCCCCTTTTCCACTCCAGCACCCCTCCCTGTCTGGCTTTCCTGAATTGAGGAAGTAGCCTCCGGTAAGAAACTGTAAGTGGCTCCCTTATCAAAACAAGGAGGGATTCACAGCAGAGGGAGTGAGTCAGGCGACCAAGAACCGCTCCCTTATCCTGACAGGTCCATTTACCCCATTCCCCCAGGTCAACAATAACTTGTGTTTCATAAAGGAAGAAAGTCTTAGAGAAGGAAAATCAACCCATCCAAATACAGGAGCATCTACTTAACGCAAGACAGAACCAACCCCGCTGCCAGACCGGTGGTGTGGGCAGGCGAATGTGTGCGTGTGCAGAGGGACAGCCTATATATGGATGAGACATTAGTGGCAACGACAGGAGAGACACCACGATTGACAAAGCCACAACTATTACGACTTGAAATATCCCCCGCAGGCACTGACTTTCGGTGCCAGAATCTCCCCGGATTTATTTTCAGGCAAGTGACTCACAACCTGGTCTCCATAAGTAATTCCATTAAAATGAGTCGCCGGTTCCACTAACCCGACTTTCCGCTGCCCTCTAGCTGCTCCTCCTTCCTCTCCGCCCATCCTGCAAACCCAGACAGCTCAAAGACTGAGCAACCTCATCCCCAGGGGAGCAGACAGCAAGCCCGCCGGCCCAGACACTACCCTCGGAAAAGGATGAATGGGGCCGCGGGCGGGAGGAAGCGCAGTGAGGGGGCGTGCGGGCTGTGCGCGGGGTGTGTACGCGTGTGTGCGCGCGTGGGCACGCACCCCGGCCAACTTACGGAGGTGGAGTTGGTCCTCGCCTGGCTCTGGTTCCGTACCTCCTGCTCCCGGAACTGCAGCCCGGCCAGATGCTTCTCCAGCGCCTCCCAATCCATAGGTGGCACGGGGGGCTCTTCGGGGACGCACGTCCCGCCGTCCGGGGGCTGAAGGCAGAGCCCCTCAGTCGCCGGGCCGCGGCCATCCCGCCGGCCCCCAGCCGGCTGGGGCTTTTGGATCGCCCGGCGGGGGCCTCGGGAACTGCTCGGCCGGCCAGCCACCACCACGTTGCCATTGTGCCTGAGGTCCTGGGGGTCGTGCTGGTGGAGGTTGCCGTTGGGCACCGGGGGCGGCATGGCGGTGGTGGCGCTCCTGCCCCCGCCGCCGCCGCCGCTGCGGGTCCTGGCGCTTAAGTCCCTCGGTTCCCGGGTCGGACAGCGGTCATCCCGGTACCCTCGCTGGTCGCGCTCGTCCTCCTCCTCCTCCTCCTCTCCGTCCTCCTCCGGCGCCCACTCATCAATCACCTTCTTCTGGTAGACCGGGAAGCGCTCTTCATAGTCCTCCAGGGCAGACACCAAGTCCAGGCTGCCCCCAGGCGACGATGAAGATTTGCACTCGGAGCAAGGGGTCACTTTGGTGGAGTTGGACTGTGAACTGGCGCGGCTGCTGCTGCTGCTGCTGCCGGCGTCACTGCCTAGATCCATCCCATCCTCTCGGTAATCCTGGGGGGAGGAGGTAGAGAGTAAGCCGCTGGGCCGAGCCTGCTCCAGCCTCCCGCCGCCCGCCGCGAACGCCCCGGCCCAGTGCCCCGCAGCCTGCGCCCGCTGGGTCCGAGGTGCGTCCCCCAAGGAGGCCTGGGGGGCGGGAGCCTGCACCAGCCTGAGGCTTCCCTCCTGCCTGCCTTTCCTCTCGCACAACCAGACTTCCTGCCGGTAACTAACCCTCAAATTAGCAAAGGGGTGCCCAGCCACCGGCGCGCACACTTTTCATACAAGGGGCCCCGCGGCGCGCGCAGACTTTGTATTAACCATTTTGCGCCGGGCGCGCCCCTTTACCCCGCCCCAAGGATTCTCCGAGAACCAGACACTTTCCCAGGAAATTATAATTCCCCGGGGGCGGGAACTGAGAAGGGGGTGGGCGGCTACTAATTTCGCACCTCGCTCGGCGCCACCCCCGCCCGGCCCCGCCCCTTCCCCGCCCGCGGCTGGGAGCCCGGGTCTGCGCGCGAGCTGAGCTTTACTTTCTAAGGAACGCCGGGCAGTCGGAGGTCTCCCGCCTCCGCGCCTCCACGGCCGGCCCCTCCTCCCACCCGCCGGAAAGCTAGGGGTCTGGGGCGTTCTCAGCCCGCGCCGGGAAGGGCGGTCACCCGCCTCCCCAAAAGGTGTGCCTGGCCGGGGCGCGGCGACGGCAGTAGCTGCAGGCGCCGCCACCGCCCTGGGGGAGGGAGGACGCGCCCTCCTGGCGGCGGAGCCGGTCCCGCCACCGAGCATGCCCAGAGGCTGCCGGGCGCGGCGTAGTCCGCAGTCCCGGTTTTCGCGGCAGCTGGCTGGAGCGGGAGGCAGGCTGGGATGAGGTTGGAGGGGCCCAGGATAGGCCCCAAAGAAGGGGGCACTGGGCGTTAGGGACGCAGACTCAGCCAGTCAGCCAGGGCGGCGAGCTGGGGAGAGTGCTATATTTTCACGCCGACACCCGTATTTTCTTGGCGTGCCTCAAGCCCTCTCTGCGTGACTCGTTACCCCGCCGAAGCCACCTGGGACCCCAAAAGCACAAGCCTGACGCCTCCTATTCCACGCGGAAGTGCCCGAGTGACCCTGTGAAGAGCCTCCCTCCCCTCACACACGCACATACACAAGCCCATGTGGGAGCCCGAGTGACGTGTGCTCGGTGGTCATGCACCATCATTTCCCTTCCACCTTCCTCCTCGCCGCTTCCTCTCCCTCCACCGCACAGCTCCAGCTGCCCCGCCACTGCCGCATCCCCTTCCAAGTTCAGACTGTGGGTGGAACCTGTTGCTTTAGCTCGCGTTTCCTTTCCCCTCTGGGCTGCACACTGAGGATGACCTCGGCGAGGTGTGTACGGGGAAAGGAGGGTAAGGGCGAGAGAGGGCTGCTGTCTGGCAGTGGGCCGGGGGGAGGAGGTGGGGGGGGCGTCTGTTTTAAAGGGTTGGGCGAGCCACCAGAGACTCTTTCCTACACCTCCAATCAAGGGGACCTTAAGGGAGGGGAAGAGGTAGACATCAGGTGAGGGTGCCCCTGGCACATCGCTGCCTTTGCTTCCCTAAATATTTCAGCTACCTGAGTCAAAGAAACCTATGCTGGCGTTTTCGAAAACACACGGGCCTTTGGAAGAAGGTTCTGCGAAATGAAAAATACCAACACTTGGAAAGACATGGATGCATCACAGAGCGCCTACTAAGGATTTCCTGTGAACCAACCATTCTGACCTGTAAGAACTGGGAAACTAGGAAATGCCCTTTTCTCTGTGGTGATTATGAAAAATATTAATTTTATAACAAAGTGGAGAGAACCAGTTTCTCTGAATTTCCAGATTTGGGCCTGTTGCTAATTATTCCCAGTGAATTCTAGCCTGGACCAAATGACTTCCCTGTCGTGGCACAGTCCAGATGGAAGAAAAGGGGAATGCACGGGGATTCCTAAGTAGGGAGTGGCTGCCACCCTGAAGATTCTTCTAAGCCCCAGTGGGATGTGGTGCTGAGACCCTTTTTGAAGTGATTTCTGTGAGGCACGACTCTCATGTCCTAGGTATACCTGAGCTAGGGAAGATAATCTAACCTTTCAACTCCTCTGGAAGCAGAAATCTTAGGAATAACAGGAAAAGGGGCCTTCTGGTCTGGCCAGCTCTTTTGTAAAACGGTACTGATGGTGATTTAAATTGTCTTTTACGGTAACATCTGTAAATAGCCTGTCTTGTGCCCCAAAGATGGTTTGATTTCGAGATTGCTGTGGAGCCCTGCCTGCCACTCTAGCGGGGTGGAGGTGGGCCTCTGATTTGGAAGATGTGAGTAGAAAACATTGGTATGCTGGGAATTAGATAGCTGTTTTTCAGTTCACCATATGACCTGGCATGGCTTAGATCACAAAAAGCTCCCTGCTCTGCGGCAGGACACAGGTAGACATTTAAGTACTGATTACCTGGGGTGATAAGGGAGACTTGTGGTTTCATTCCAAGTTTTGAACATTAGGGCCTCCTAAGCCACCCACCCAGACTCCCTCTGAGCTCTGGGCTCATCCCCCTGTTGCCCAGATGGTCCATGTTCAGGGAATGCAAAATAAGACCTAAGAAAAATGTTCGGGAAAGTCAGTCTACTGCCAAAAATGCATGGCATTTCAAAGCCAAATATAAACATCTTTGAATTACCTGTGCTTTTAAATTGTTTTCCGAACAGATATTTCTGGATCAGATAGGAAAATACCAGGTTTCCCTTTTTCTTTTCTCCTCATGGAAGGTGCCTGGCTAGCCCAGTTTCCTTTCTGTTTCCAGCCTTCCATCTCCTGCCAGGAGCCCTCCCACTTTGGAACAGGAAGCCCTGCCAACTCCTAGGCCCAGCAACAGCCTGCAGATATGTCCAGCAGGATGGGGAGATGATTTGCAAAGTGATTGAAAGATTCTGTCTTCCTGTTTACAGGAACATTTTTTTCAAGTTAGGGGCTTGGAGACTTAGTGTCTCCTGAAACCTTTGTAAATTAGACATCGGAGGTGTGGGATAAGCACCTTCATGCTCTGGCTCCAGCACCTTTCCCCATCAATCAACAAGTCCTGTCAATTCTACCTAAAGACAAGGTCCCTCTTAAATACCCACTGTCCCCACTCCAGTCTAGGCCACTGTGTCCTGAAATTACTAAATAGTTTCTCAACTGATCCCTGCCCATTCTCTTCAGGCAGCCAGAGTGGCCTTACTAAAATGCAAATCTGAACAAATCTCTTGCTTCATTAACTACTCCTCTACCCACCCAGGTCTACTCACTGCTCTTAAAGGAACTACTTCTCCTCCTCCACCCCACTTCTTTTGGTAAATTTTTACTCATCCTTCGAGTCTCAGCTTAAATGTTACTTCCTCAGGGAAGGCTTGCCTGATTCTCTGTACCTGCCCTTACTGGGTCAGGTGACATTGCGTGTGCCCATGACACTCACTGCATCCATCTTATGCACTGTGTTGAGGTTGCTGTTTAATTGCTCATCTTCTCTGCTAGACTTATGGTGAGAAATACATTTTATATCAAGACATAGGCCACACATTCATATAAAAATATATGCAAGGGAAAGAAAGTTTCATAAAACACTTATTTTATAAAATTGTATTCTAATTCATTTAAAACAAAATCTGGTCACACTTTACTGCATTGACTTCCTAACCCTTAGATGGGTCAGGGCTTCTATTGTGAAAAAAATACTCTAAATTCCGTGAAGAGAGGGACGATTTCCTTCATTCACGGTACATGGAATGGAATAGGAGCTTAATAGGTATTTGTTGCTGGAATTATTAAGGATAATATCTAAATCGTGTAATCCTCAAAGAGCCTATGAAGAAACTACTATTATCCCCACTTACAGATGAGGAGGCTGAAGACAGTAAGGTTAAGTAACTTGCCCAGTGTCAAAAAGCTGGTAAGGTAGATGGCAGAGCCAGGATTTGAACCTGAGTAGTTTGCATTGCCCCTTGCATATTATTTCATGGATGAATTTACCAAGCAAAAATGTCAGAAAGGGTTTCCTTGCAGCAACTTCAAGCTAGATCTCAGTCTGCCCTGCAGAGGCTCCTTGTGCAGTATTTATGTCCGTGCAGTGAAGACGGCATCTGGCAAGAACAGCTGTTCCCCTTTGCTCACATGTGCTCAACCTCCTCAACCACCAAGTCCAGCAATATTTAGCAAGTAGGGAGATTTAATTGTGTAAAGGAAGAGTACAGATACTTTCAAAAATGCAATTTCACATTGTTAGGAACTATGTGCTATATGTTCCCCCGCAAAAAACAAATCCTTTAAAAAGAAAGCCACCAGGAGATTGGGGTATTTATTTTGTCATCCATAGGAAATTGTCTAGATTAATACTCAAAGATAAGGGTAAGAAGATAGTATTCCTCAGGGGTCAGTGCTATTTATAGGACTTTAATCCGTAAAGGCAACATTTGGGAAAGGATATGATTAAAATATTAGAATCGAAGAGTATGAATGGGAAAATATTTATTTGCAGAATTCCCTAACTAATTTTTACATTATTAGCCCTGATGCCGAGCCTTAAGTTGTGCCATTTAGAGTAATAAAGAAATGGCTGGCAAAGGGTTGTATTTCATCTTTATTACATGAATTACATGCAGGTCACATGCAGTACACAGATGTTCTCCTATTTCATCATCTGAGTATAACTACATGGAGATATTTAACAGCCCTGTGGGGTAAAGTGTCCTGGATACAGAACATCTGGGGTTTGTTTCTGACCTTATCGCTAACCAACTTTACGACCACAGTTTCCTCATGAAGGAGCCCAGACACATGATCACAGTGTTTGGCAAATAGTAGCAATTAATTAAATGAATAAATAACGAGGGAACTAAAAAGCTTCTCCCAGCTTGAAGACTATGGATTTCATTCTAGAAACTATGAGAAATATAGTATAAAAATGTCTCTGAATCTTTTCATCACCTTCCTTGTTGGGGGATATAAAGCTGGTTCTTCCACTAATTAAAAACCAAGGTCTATCTCTATTAGGCAGGTTGGCCTTCTTGGGTGCATGGTAGTTCTTTTTTATTTCTGTAGAGCCAATGGGTTAATCTTAACTTACTAGTCTATACTTGTAGATATTTTGGAAATGGATTCTATGTACACTTAAAATCATTTTCTTCTTACTTTCACTTACAGAGCTATATTTTAATGAAAATAGTTCCTTTAAAAATTAACATATTAGGGCTGGGCGCGGTGGCTCATGCCTGTAATCCCAGCACTTTGGGAGGCCGAGGCGGGTGGATCACGAGGTCAAGAGATCGAGACCATCCTGGTCAACATGGTGAAACCCCATCTCTACTAAAAATACAAAAAATTAGATAGGCATGGTGGTGCGTGCCTGTAATCCCAGCTACTCAGGAGGCTGAGTCAGGAGAATTGCCTGAACCCAGGAGGCAGAGGTTGCGGTGAGCCAAGATCACGCCATTGCACTCCAGCCTGGGTAATAAGAGCAAAACTCCGTCTCAAAAAAAAAAAAAAAAAAAAAATTAACATATTAAATGTTTTTATTTTCTGGCAAACCATGAGATTATATTTGTTTTCAACATTTTCCTGAATTAAAAAAAAAATGAAATGGTAAAATATAGGCAAAATGGCACTTAAAAGATATCTCCAGTGACCTATTTTCCAAACTTGAAACCAGGACACGTCTTGACAAATACTACAGTGCTTACAGAAAGTAGGTGAATGTATGTTTGAAATGAAGATTATCCTGAACTATCTGTAGACATTGGTAAATGAAGCAACCCTAATGGCAGCAGAGGAATGGTGTCTTTATCAGAGAAAAGTCACACAGAGGGTGCCAGTCAGGACCTCAGCATGTGGCTGTACAGATTGTGTCCTGTATAGTGCCAGGATTATGAACCATACAACAGGTCTCTTCCAGGAGGGACCATTTGGCACCATTCACATAGATGACAATGTGAATGGTGTCCTCTGGAGTTGTGCAGTGCACAATCTGCATAACAGTACACGGAATCTCTGCAAGAATTCCACTGGTAGGAAATGTGCTCTCTTGACAAATTGGAAGAGGGAGGCTGGTGTTCTTTTGCTAATAAAGTCATTCCTCAGATTGGATGGCAATGTCAAAAATTCAACTAAATTCTAGTGTTTTTTTCTTTTCCCAGAAGTTTTTTACCACCATATTCTACTTTCCTTAAGTTCCTAGCAATTCTTAAAAATGCAAGTCTGGGCTGGGTGCAGTGGCTCATGCCTGTAATCCCAGAACTTTGGGAGGCTGAGGCGGGTGGATCACGAGGTCAGGAGTTCGAGACCAGCCTGGCCAACATGGTGAAATCCTGTCTCTACTAAAAATATAAAAATTAGCTGGGCGTGGTGGTGAGTGCCTGTAATCCCAGCTACTCAGGAGGCTGAGGCAGGAGAATTGTTCCAACACAGGAGGCAGAGGTTGCAGTGAGCCAAGATTGCGCAACTGCACTCCAGCCTAGGTGACAGAGCAAGACTGTCTCAAAAAAAACAAAAGCAAGTCTGTAAGCAACTCTGAACTTACTTTTTAAACTTCATTGAAGGAAATAAATTGAACAAAAGGGCGTTTAGAAAAAGCTGGGTATGTTTGTAGACAACCGCAAAAGGTCAGGGAAGCATTATAAGTCATAGGCATGGAAGTCCATGTATACATGACCCTAATATAAGATGAAATGTCTCCGAAACTGTATGCCTTCTACTTTAAAGTGTTTTGCTTATCAAAGAGGAACATTTTCACAAGATACTCTAGGAAGTTAAGACTGTTTTGGTCACGTCTTGACGTAATTCTGGAAACCTTATAAAGTCAGAAAATAGCTACGCAGCAGTGCCACACAGCAGGAGGAATGGAGGTAGCTCGGTGGGACAGGAGAGAACTCTTCAGGAGACTTGGCTCTGCCTCTGACTAGCTCTGTGTTTATGGGCAAGACCATCCCTGCAGCTAGCTCTCTGGGCCACTGGCTTCCTCATGAAAGTAGAGTTGTATGAAATTATCTGAGCCTTAGAAACTGCCAGAATTTCATGGGCTGTAACTTAGGTGCCTCCAGGGCCCAAACAGGTGAGGTAAATGAATGAAGGGGGCACCAGGGGTGACAGGGAGTTCCAGAGCTGAGTCATTGAGTCAGTGAACCACACAGCACAAAGGCATCTAATATAGCTTGGCTCTGTGTCCCCATCCAAGTCTCATCTTGTAACTCCCATAATTCCCATGTGTTGTGGGAGGGACCTGGTGGGAGATAATTGAATTATGGGGGCAGGTATTCCTGTGCTGTTCCGGTGATAGTGAATGGGTCTTATGAGATCTGATAGTTTTAAAAGTGGGAGTTTCTCTCACAAGCTCTCTTTTTGCCTGCTGGCATCCACATAAGATGTGACTTGCTCTTTCTCGCCTTCTGCCATGATTGTGAGGCCTCCCCAGCCATGTGGAACTGTAAGTCCAATAATCCTCTTTCTTTTGTAAATTGCCCAGTCTTGGGTATGTCTTTGTCAGCAGCATGGAAACAGACTAATGCAGTAAATTTGTGTCAGTAGAGTGGGCCACTGCTGAAAAGATACCTGAAAATGTTGAAGCCACTTTGGAACTAGGGAACAGGCAAAGAGATTGGAACAGTTTGAAGGGCTCATTAGAAGACAGGAAAATGTGGGAAAGTTTGGAACTTCCTAGAGACTTGTTGAGTGGCTTTGCTCAAAATGCTGATAGCAATATGAACATTAAGTCCAGGCTGAGGTGGTCTCAGATGGAGATGAGGAACTTGTTGGGAACTGGAGCAAAGGTGACCCTTGTTACATTTTAGCAAAGAGACTGGTGGCATTTTGTCCCTGCCCTAGAGATTTGTGGAACTTTGAACTTGAAAGAGATGGTTTAGGGTATCTGGCAGAAGAAATTTCTAAGCAGCAAAGCATTCAAGAGGTAACTTAGGTGCTTTTAAAAGCATTACATTTTAAAAGGGAAACAGACAATAAACATTTGGAAAATTTGCAGCCTGAAAATGCAGTAGAAAAGAAAAACCCATTTTCTGAGGAGAAGTTCAAGCTGGCTACAGAAATTTGCATAAGTAACAAAGAGCCGAATGTTAATCCCCAAGACAATGGGGAAAATGTCTCCAGGGCATGTCACAGGTCTTCATGGGGGTCCCTCTCATCACAGACCTAGAAGCCTAGGGCGAAAAGTGGTTTTGTGGGCTAAAGGCCGGGCCCAGGGTCCCTGTGCTGTATGGAACCTAGGGACTTGGTGCCCTGTGTTCCAGCCACTCCAGTCATGGCTGAAAAGGGCCAGCATATAGCTTGGGCCATGTCTTCAGAGGGTGCAAGCCCCAAACCTTGGCAGCTTCCATGTGGTGTTTAGTCTGTGAGTGCACAGAAGTCAAGAACTGGGGTGTGGAAACCTCCAACTAGATTTTGAAAGATGCATGGAAATGCTTGGATGCCCACGCAGAAGTTTGCTGCAAGAGTAGGACCCTCATGGAGAACCTCTGCTATGGCAATGTGGAAGGGAAACGTGGGGTCAGAGCCCCCATACAGATGTGACTGTCTAGTAGAGCTGTGAGAAGAGGACCACCATCTTCCACACCCCAGAATGGTACATCAACTGACAAGTTTGCACTGTGCACCTGGAAAAGCCACACTCACCCACAGCCCATGAAAGCAGCTGGAAGGGAGGCTGTACCCTGCAAAGCCACAGGGGCAGAGCTTCCTAAGGACATGGAAATCCACCTCCTGCATCAGTGTGACCTGGACGTGAGACATGGAGTCAAAGGAAATCATTTTGGAGCTTTAAGATTTGACTGCCCTGCTGGATTTCAAACTTGAATGGGGCCTTTAGCCCCTTTGTTTTGGCCAACATTTCTCATTTGGAATGACTGTATTTACCCAATGCCTGTCGTATTTACCCTCCTGCCATTGTATATCTAGGAAGTAGCTTGCTTTTGATTTTACAGGCTTATAGGTGGAAGGGACTTGCTTTGTCTCAGATGATACTTTGGACTATGGACTTATGAGTTAATGCTGAAATGAGTTGAGACTTTGGGGACTGTTGGGAAGGCATGATTGGTTTTGAAATGTGAAGATATGAGATTTAGGAGGGGCCAAGGGCAGAATGATATTTTTTGGCTCTATGTCCCCATTCAAGTTTTATCTTGTAGCTCCCATAATTTCCATGTGTTGTGGGAGGGACCCAGTGGGAGATGACTGAATCATGAGGGCAGGTCTTTCCCGTGCTGTTCTCATGATAGCGAATGGGTCTCATGAGATCTGATGGTTTCAAAAACAGGACTTTTTCTGCACAAGCTCTCTTTTTGCCTGCTGCCATCTGCGTAAGATGTGATTTATTCCTCCTTGCCTGCTGCCGTGATTGTGAGGTCTCCCCAGTCATGTGGAACTGTAAGTCCAATAAACCTCTTTCTTTTTTAAATTGCCCAGTCTCGGGTATGTCTTTATCAGCAGCATGAAAATGGACTAATATAGTATCCAAATTAAAATTTAGAATGAAAAGCAGGTTTCATCCTCAGTTCATCCCTAGATCACCACTTGGATCTCTGCTCCATATTTCCAGGGTACCAAGTCTGCATGCACATGAAAGAGTCAGGAAGATTGTACATCTCGGCCAAGATGGTCCTACTTTATACCTGTTGTCCTGGCATAATTAGTAACGGCACCCTCCTTAACTCTCAAAAGTGTCCTAGTTTACGTGAAAAGTCATACGGCCATCCAAAGTAAGGGGGAATCAGCAGTGACTAAACATAAACTTTTGGGAGCGGGTTTATTTATTCATATCTGTCCATGCCTTCAGATGAAGCTAAGTAGATTTGGCATTGTTTTGTAAGTGTACAGATAATTTATCTAAATAAACTTCCAAAATATCCCAACAAAAATGGTTCAATAAAAGCAGTATGTCATGAATTTTAAAATCACAGACAATGTAGGAAAGGCTATCAATATGTGAAAAATGTTGAACTTCACCAATAATCAAGAAAGAAATTTCAATAACAATAAGGTAACATTTTCCCTAACAGAATATTTAAAAATTACTTAAAACTCTAATACCCAGTGTCAGGATAGGTGTGATCAAAGGAACACTCATATACTGCTGGTAGGTTTCTAAATTGGCTAATACAAACTTTCTGGAATGCTATTTGATAACACGTTTTAAACTTCTTTATGAAGTTTATATTCCATAACCTGTTATTAATTCAGCAAATGCTTATTGAATACCTACTACATGCTAGGCACTAAGGGATAAAGTGGTAAAAGAGATAGGTGCTATTTTCTCCAAATGGGATTTCAGTCTAGTGGAGGAACAGACATTACAGGGAAAAAAATACACAAGAATTTAAATTACAGTTTGCAATAAATACCCAAAAAGTAGACTCACATGATGCTGAGAGAGGAACATGTGGTTAGTGCATGTATTGGGGAGGTATTAGGAAATGGGTTGAGCTGCTGAAGAGGGAGGGAAGGGTGAATAAAGGCCTGAATAAAGGTTTTGAGGCTGGAAGAAGCTTAGCACATTGGAGTAAAAGGAAAGAACCACTAGGTTGGAGTAAGAGAGTAAGAGAAAAAGTGGCAAGCTGAAGGTAGAGAGTGAGGAGGGACTGCAACTAAGATTTTTATCTTAACAGCCACTCAAGGATTGTGAAAGCAGATTGGTATTTTTGAAACTCTCTGATGGTGGCTTCCATGAGGGTGGGGAAGACAGAAAGAAATAGAAATATTAAGATATTTAGGAAGTAGAATCAACAGGATCTAGTGACTAAATAGATGGGGGTAGTGAGGGAGAGAAGAGAAATGTCACTGATGGGTTCCAGTTTTGTATCATAAGCAACTTGGTGGAAAGATGGTGTCACTTTACTGAAATGGGCAATAGGAAGAGGAGGTTTTGGTAGGGGAGAAGAAACAAGGAAGATATTGAATCTTTTCTGGATATTCTATATCTAAGATGTTACAAGACATACAAGTGGAGATGACAAGTAGATATTTAGCTATGTAAGTTTGGAGCTTAGCAGAGAGATCTGGGGCTGAAGATATAAAGATGGGAATCATAGCATAGGGATGGTATTTGAAAGCTTCGGCTTGGGTGACATGGTCTTGAGACAAATATGGAGTGAGAAGAGAAGACCAAGTTCCTAGTCCTAATGGACTCTAGCCCTTATAGAACTAGGAGAAGAAGCATGAGTTTGTAAGGAAGACAGGGGGTGGAAGCAGGGAAGGGCCAATAGTTACTTTTCTAATAGTCTAGCTTAGGGACACAGAAATGAGGACCTAGATAGATTTATGCATGAAGAGGCTCACTATGGCATTTACAGTAGTGAAAAATTAGCTTCAACCTCAAATGTCAAAAAAAAAATAGGTGTTTATATACATTGTGACACATTAATTCTGGGGAATAAATGCAGTCAAATAAGATGCTTTTGAAAATTATAACATTAAGTGAAATGATACGGTTTGGATCTGCGTCCCTACCAAATCTCATGTTGAATTGTAGTCCCCAGCGTTGGAGGTGGGGCCTGCTGGGAGGTGGTTGGATCACGGGGTGGATTTCTTAGGAATGGGCTAACACCATCCCCTTGGTGCTGTTCTCATGATAGGGATTTTCAAGACAGCTGGTTGTTTAAGGGTGTGAAGCACATCTCCCCCTGGTCTCTCTTGCTCCTGCTTTCACCATGCGAGACACCTCACTCCCACTTTGGCTTCTGTCATAAGTAAAAGCTCCCTGAAGCCTCCCCAGAAGCAGATGCTGCCATCCTTCCTGTACAGCCTGCAGAACTGTGAGCCAATTAAAACTCTTTTCTTATAAGTTACCCAGTCTCAGGTATTTCTTTATAGCAATACAAGAACAGACTAATACAGTGAATAAAAGAGGGTATAATATTATACATACAACATTATCACATTTTTAAAAATTAAATGGTTATATTCTTAGGAAAAAAACGTAGTGGAATGTTAACAGAAGTTAACTATGGATGGTAAGATTGCAAATGATTTCTTACCTTTGTATCTATTTGTATTCTTTAGTTTCTTTGCAGTAATCACAAGATTGGTGGTGTATTAGTTCATTCTTGTACTGCTATAAAGAAGAGAGGTTTAATTGGCTCACAGTTCTGTAGGCTGTACAGTAGCATAGCAGCTTGTACCCCGTTTCTGGGGAGGCCTCAGGAAACTTACAATAATGACAGAAGGTGAAGGGGGAGCAGGCACATTTTACATGGCCAAAGCAAAAAGAGGAGATAGAACTGTGCCTGGGGTTATGGGGGAGGGAGAGTGGGAGAGGGTGCTACATACTTTTGAATAGCCAGATCTTGTGACAACTCACCATCACGAGAACAGCCCCAGGGGATGGTGCTAAATCATTCATGAAGTATCCACCCCTAAGATTCAATCACCTCCCACTAGGTCTCACCTCCAACATTGGGGATTACAATTCTACATGAGATTTGGGTGGGGACACGGATTCAAACCATATCAGCTGGTAATATTTTTACAAAACAGAGGAAAACTTATGCATATTTATTTTACTTGAATGATTCTAAAATTTGTTAAGGAATTGCATTAAGAAGTAATTGTGGGCCGGGTGTGGTGGCTCACGCCTGTAATCCCAGCACTTTGGGAGGCCGAGGCGGGTGGATCACAAGGTCAAGAGATTGAGACCATCCTGGTCAACATGGTGAAACCCCATCTCTACTAAAAATACAAAAAATTAGCTGGGCATGGTGGCGCGTGCCTGTAGTCCCAGCTACTCAGGAGGCTGAGGCAGGAGAATTGCCTGAACCCAGGAGGCGGAGGTTGTGGTGAGCCGAGATTGAGCCATTGCACTCTAGCCTGGGTAACAAGAGCGAAACTCCGTCTCAAAAAAAAAAAAAGAAATAATTGCTCAGAAGGGCTGGAATTAATTTCTATAAGTTCTGTGATGAATCCCTTATGAAAAATAATTTTATAGTTCCATAAATCATCCACTAATTTGAAGTTTTTGAGTATCAGATTTTCTTTCTCAATATAGACTGCATCAGCACACTATGGTGTCATGACAGACTGAAGGACAGGTTGGCAAACTTTTTCTGTGAAAGATTAAATAGTAAATATTTTTGGCTTTGTGAGTCATATGGTCTCTGTTGCATATTCTTTTTCATTTTTTTAAAGCAACCTTTTAAAAATGTAAAACCTTGTAGCTCCCAGGCCATAGGAGAATGGATGACAGGCTGGATTTGGACCCTTGACCACCGTGTGCTGACCCCTGGACTAAAGGATGAATGCACAAGAACAATGCATACATACTTTTAAAATAAAAAGCTAACATAATATTGGAATTGTAGGTGAATCTTCGATCATTAGAGTACTAGAACCAGTTTGTATCTGTTTTCAACAGGAAGCAGACTAAATGGAAAAGATCTAAAAGAGCAATATTTAACAAGAAAAGTATGAGTTTTTAATGGAAAATTGATCCCCCGCAATTATGTCAAAGAGTTGTTATTTTTAACCTAGAAAAGTAAAAGCTAAAAGGATTTTTTTTTTTTTTTTTTTTTTTTTTGTAAAATGAAGAGTCTTTTAATATTTCTTCTAAAATCTTAGCTTTTTGATATTAGGAGGGGAGCATTGCTGTTATATACAAGAAGCTATTCAGTTGTTCATATCACAAATTTGGGAGCCATCCTTGTCTCCTTCTGCCCCCTGCCCCATCACAAAATGTGGTTAATGCTGTTAGTGCTCCAAGCAGATTCAGGTTCCTGGCAGCTGTATATGACCCACCCTACCCCCAGCTGCTGTGAGTGTTTAGCTGTGAAGGATGCACAGCTGTCCTCTATGGTGAAATTTATTCCTCTGCTTTCATCAGGCCAAGGATAGACTATCTGATTCCACGTCCTACCTGGCATTTCCTTCCTCTCTATCCTGCTTCTCTCACTTTCTTACCAGTTTATCACTTAACAAAGTATCAGCATCCAAATCCCTATCTCTAGCTCTGCTTCTAGGAGACCTGATACTGGATACCAAGTCCTAGTGATTCCAGCTTCTAAATATATTGGGCTATACACCTACTATGTACCCACAAAAATTAAAATTGAAAAGTTAAAGATATAGATTATATGTATATGTATATATATGTATATGTGTGTGTGTGTGTGTGTGTGTGTGTATACACATATATGTATATGTATGTTTGGCTTTTTGACCAGTGCATCTGCTTGGACAAAGCATATTGAAGTAATCTTATAACTTTATTCTACTCTATAAATAGACTTCTAAATTTAGTATATGATATCAATACTTTTTATGAATATCAGGAAATAGTTTTAGTGAAGTGATGCTCCAGTGATCTGATAAACAAGAACTCCCATAAGGATAAACAAAGAACTTGGAAGAGGTTTAATTTTCAACTGATATTACTTTATAGAATTATTGCTAGTATTACTTGTACTAGTGAGTGGAAACCACTGTACATCCAGTATTATCAATTTTGCTAATTGTTACTGATTATGTTTTAAAATTACACTAATAACTAATAGCCTACAAATAATTTTCTAAGACCTTTCCACTTTATTATACTATATAACATTCATTGATGTTTAATAGGATGTGAATATTTGCTGACTCGAAAGAATACCTTTATTAGGACATGCATATGTGTTCAATTTATCTTCTCAATTATACCTACATTAAAACCTTAAAAATTAAGTTTGCTAAAACAGGCTATGTGCAAGTCGTGGAGCCTCTATGACTTGTGACCTTCTGCTCTATTGCATTCTGGTTAATGATTCACAATAACCTTCAAGAATAAGCACTGAATAAATCAAAGGGTCCTGCATGGCTCTCTGGGAAATGTTGCACACAATGCCCAGCAATCTAAGGCTCCACCTAGTGCAGGATGGGAGCTGGGAGCACCATGAACACAAATCCACAGCAATGGCCAAGGAGATGGGGTTTTCCCAGTGGAAATTCACAGCTTTCCCCAACTCCATCTAAAATGGTTCTCTCTTCACTTTTCTTATTCTGGAAGTAGGAAATTAGCTGTTGTTGCTTTTTTTTTTTCTTTTGGAATGGGGGTCTCACTCTGGTCACTCTGTTGCCCAGGCTGAGTGCAGTGGCACAATCTCAGCTCACTGCAGCCTTGATCTCCTCAGGCTCAAGTGATCCTCCCACCTGAGCTGCCCCCATCCCCCCAACCTCCACCCCACCAATAGCTGGGACTATAGTTGCACACATTTCCCTTCCTCCAGTAGTTGGGACTACAGTAGTGCACCACCATGCCACTAATTTTTCGTATTTTGTGTGTGTGTGCGCGCATGTGTGTGTGTGTGTGTGTGTGCGCAAAGATGTGGTTTTATCATGTTGCTTAGGCTGGTCTTGAACTACTGGGCTCAAGCAATCTGTCCACCTCAGCCTCCCAAAGTGCTGGGATTACTGGCACGCACCACCATGCCCAGTTAATTTTGTACATTTAGCAGGGACGAGGTTTCATCACGTTAGCCAGGCTGATCTTGAATTCCTGACCTCTGGTATCCGCCTGACTCGGCCTCCCAAAGTGTTGGGATTACAGGCATGAGCCATTGCACCCAGCCAGGAGGATGGAAATTTTTGACCGAAAAAGTTGGATATGCTACTTGATAGTTTCAGACAAAGTTGAGGATCCACATTAATGAGACAAATCTGTCCATTGTTATATTAACTGACATTAAATATCTGAACTTGCATGGGGATGTGGTTGGAAAGCTCAGAAGATATTTGACCACTTTATGTGCTGTAATTAAGTATACATGTATGTACTCTGCAACTTCAGGGAGTGACATTTCAACATATCACTGAATAAAACACACACATGCCTATGGAATTCAGTGTATGAAGTCTCACCCTGTTAGGGATCCTGGCTGTCTATGCTTCTCATGGGCATGAACCCGTGGTCATGCCCATGAGAAGCATAGATAGCCAGGATCACTAATAGGGAAAGGAACATCTCTGAATATACATGGGCACCTCACCCCTGCTTTATGAAGTTAGGGTAAGGTTGATTACGTTGGCCCTACCTATATTTGTCTCATCCTAAACAACATTCTGCATGAAATCACAGATCTTATGTGCTAAATTTTTCCCCAAATATAAATGAATGTACATAGAAGACTGCCAAAAAACATTTAGCTGAGTATCACTTAAAAATTATCTTCTCCCACATTTGGAAAACACTTGTGTAGATAAAGCATTTAATAGGAAGAACTCACAGAGAAAAGGAAGATTGCGTTATATAGCTGGAGCCAGATGCACCAGGTGATAAGCAGAGAAATTAAGAGGCCAAGACTGGAGGAGCTTCCCAGGTCCAAGATTGTTGGCCCAAACTTCTAGAGATGGCCCTTGTAGGAAGGTGCTACCTTAAGAAAATGACATAGTATTCATTTATCCATCTCTCTGTTCATTCAGTTACTCTTTCATCCAAATATCTACTATATGTCAGGTACTAGGTTGGGTTCTGGGGAGAGAGAGCTGAAAGAGGTCAAAGAGTTTATGGCCCAGAAAGGAAACAAAAAATACTCATGGTTAACAGTTGGGTTTCAAAGTATTAGGGTAGACAAAGACAAAGAGTGCTATGGAAGAGGTGCTGGAGAGGTGTTTAACTCAATGTGGACAGCTCAAGGAAGCCTTCCCAAATGAATCATGCTTGATTTGGGTCTTGAGGTGTAAACAAAAGTTGCTGAAGTTCCCCAAAGACTGAAAGATAGAGGATATTCCAACTTTGGGGAACAGTATGGTCAAAAGTTTGGAGATGTAAGAAACCATGGTTCGGCCGGGCGCGGTGGCTCAAGCCTGTAATCCCAGCACTTTGGGAGGCCGAGGCGGGTGAATCACAAGGTCAAGAGATCGAGACCATCCTGGTCAACATGGTGAAACCCCGTCTCTACTAAAAATACAAAAAATTAGCTGGGCATGGTGGCGCGTGCCTGTAATCCCAGCTACTCAGGAGGCGGAGGTTGCGGTGAGCCGAGATCGCGCCATTGCACTCCAGCCTGGGTAACGAGAGCGAAACTCCGTCTCAAAAAAAAAAAAAAAAAAAAAAAAAAGAAACCATGGTTCATCTCCCACAAGAAAAGGCAGTTTGGTATGGAATAGCTGGAAAGAGAGTGAATATTGGAGGATATAGGGAAAGAGGCTGGAAATGGTAGGAAAAGCAAGAGTAGATATGAAGGATATTGAACTTGACTTTAAACCTGAAATCGATAAAGAGATCTGAAGGATTTTAAGACAGAAATGGCTGGATTATGTATGTTTTACGTGTTGATTGATGCTGAGAAAAACTAAATTTTATATCAAAACATACCTAAAGGCTTTAGCCAGAGCACCAGACAGTCAGCAATATAGATTTGTACCACTTAAAAAATGATTTAGAGTCTAATCAAGGAGTAGTGGTGACTGGAAGGGAGTGAGAGTGCAGATGATTAGTGTTGTGGATATAAAGCACTGGATAAGCCACACATCCAGTAATCTCAATGTAATCTCCCACATGAGAAGTAGGGTTTTAAAAGAAAGAAAGAGAAGAAGCAAGTGCTAAACTTCTCAATGAATGTAAAGAAATGGCTGGACCACCAATAGATGAAAAGACAATGATACGATCAGGTAGAGGAGGATAGAGGAACTCCCCTTCTGTAAATCCTAAAGGAAGAATTCATAGGAACTAATTTTCTATCTATAGATCTATATTTTTTGCTTTTAAAAAAATAATTTTCATTATGGAAACGTTCCAGGCATTTACATAATTGCATAGAACAATGAACCCCATGTACCTATGACCTCACTCTAGAGACTATCAACCCATGGCAATTTTATTCCACCTATTATGTTCCTCTCACCCCCACTAGATTATTTTGAAGCAAGTCTCAGACATCATATCATTTTAAGACGGTGGTCTTTATTCTTCTCAGCCCAAACTTGTGTCAGAATCACAGGATATGATAAACCTTGCACTGTGACTAATTAGACAAACACTGAAAGTAACAAATATAGAGGCAAAGTCTACTCTCTAATAAAGAGAAATAAAAAATAAGACAACATTAACATGACTACAAGTCATTTGGAGAAGAAGATAAAATAGAATAATTTCTAAATAATGGTAATCTAGCAAACAAGGTTACTAGCAAAATCCCACAACGTGAATTAAACTAGTGAGGTTAAATATGTGAGCAGGAAATTCAATTTTAAAATGTGTAAACGAAAGCATTGATGAAATAAGCTATGAAATAAACTGCTAGACTTCAGTGAAAAACCTGAAAGCAGAAAGAGACTTGGGCTGAGGGCGCAAATGGGAAAGCAAGTGAAGTACAAGTTAGAATATGGCCTAACCCGTTTAAAAGAGATGTCAATTAATTCCTCCATTTGGTGATCATTACTATGCATCTGTCATAGAAGGACACTGTCTGGTCTCTGGAATTTTTAGTAAATCACCTCTTCTGCTTAAAGAAGACACTGTACCTAGAAGCAGGTGGGGCATTTACTTGATTCAACACTCTACCTGGGAGCAGGCAGGGGCGTTTACCTGATTCTGCCCGACTCTCATCCAGATTCTTTATTAAACACCTGGCTCCTTGAAAAATGGAGGCAACTGGAAGAAGTTCAAAGAAGTGGAACAGAAGATAATTAGAGGAAGAGATTGATTTTAGCAGAAAGATCAAAGGAAGCAAATGCAGAGAACTTGGCTAAGCAAGGCCTCAGGAAAAAGTGAGCTATTTGAGACACATGAAGAGTGAAGCAAATAAGAAATATGGAACTGCTGCACAGGGCGTAACGAACAGCCCTGTGATGGACATACACACAGGGAAAGGCAGGCCGTGGGCGGGAGAGGCTGCTCACCCGGCACAGGATGGCCCAGCAGCCCCGTTGAACACTCTCTGACATTCATTCAACAGCCTTCTGTTCAATGGCTACCTTGAACACCAAGCTAAAAGAATGCCAGCTTCCAGACAGGTAGGCATTATTTTTAACCTTTCAACTTTGGACAGGAAAGTGTGCTAAATCAGTACTGCTCTGGCAAGCAAGATGGGCAGGGGGAAAAAGTATTTCTCTTGAATGTAATTTATAGATAAGTTCTAGTGCTCCTCACGCCTACAGAATTTTTTCTAGTCAGCAAAATTTTTACCAGTGAAGGCAGACACAGAGAGAGAAAGAAAGAGATTGATTCTGTCTGTACTGGTTCTAATGGGTTATATTTTAAATTTTTGCCTAAGGTCTTATTGACCTCATTTTGGCAACATTATAAAGTTCTTGATCAGTTTCTTTCAGACCCTGGGTCTTTATGTTCTGTGGAGAGTTAAAATTTATCTTTTTATTTTTAAATATATCATACATACAAAGCAAAATATAAAAACATGTATGTGTAGTTTAAAGAATAATGTTTAAATGAATTCCTGCATTTCTCACTTCCCCACTTTAAGTCAGAATATTTTGTTTAGTACCTTTGAGGCCCTCTGCGTGTCTTACTTGAATGACATTTCCTCTTCCACCTCTTCCCTCTCAATACTATCCTAAAATTCACCTTAATTCCTTGCTTTTCCTTATAGTTTTACTATAAGGTACAGTATATATACTGTTTAAAAATTTGGGGGGTGCTTCTTTTAAGACTGTGAGTTAGGGGTTCATCTCTGTCCATTCATTTAACTAGTTATTTTTTTAATTGAACTTTTAATTTTGATATTATTGTATATTCATATGCAGTTTTAAGAAATAATATAGAGAAAATATAGACAAAAAGCCCTTGTGCCCTTTACCCAGTTTTCTACCAATGGTAACATTATGCCACCCCCTTCAGCTCAGCCTGGGCACAGGATGCTCCTCCCCTCAAATGAGAATTGAGTTGTTCTGCAGGTGAATTGACAAGTTTCCACATTGTCACTTTGTGAATCTCTGCATTTGCAGAGACACACTGAGGTTGGTCTGGGGGCCACTGGCTGTGGAGCTGCAGAAAGAAGAGTTGGCTATGAGGAGGGACAAGAGGAGAACAGCAAGAAGTTTCTGGTCTTGGAAGCTGAGTTGCCTTTGTCAGGGCGGAGCCAATGCACCTGGAGACTATCTGTGAGGCTTTAATGCCTAAGTAAAATGAGTACTGAAATACCTGAATCTCTTCAAGAGATTCCGACATTCAGTGTTACTCTTTCAACAGAATAAATGTATTCTTGGTCCCAGTTATTCATGTAATTAGTCTCCCGTTTAGTAAAATGATGTATGTAGGCTAATTCATATTGACCCTCAGAGAAAAAAATCACATATTGTTATTCAAGAAGCACAAGTAATTTTATCTCTTTTTACAAGCCCAAATCAAATAGATTACCTTTCTGAGCAATGAACAACTTGAATGCAGATGGATATGCAAGGTTAAAGAGCAAGGGGATAAGGACTTGCATTTGAAAGAGCAAGGTCTTCTGTAATTTGGTGCCACGAAATTCTCTTAAACGTATGTAGAGAAACGAGGGGATTCTAAAACTGAAAAATCTCTCAAGGAAAAAGAAAAAGATAACACAAAGGTGTCACAGGAAACAGCATTTTATATGTATTTAGCAGTCTTCTTGAAGGAAAAACACTTCTCAAGACCTTTGCCAGTACTCCTCTTGTCCAGGCCACCGTCATCTCTGTTGTGGACTACTGAAAGAGCTTCCTATTGAATGTCCCTCTTTCACCTTTGTCCCTTACAATTCACTTTCCACTCAGTAGCCAAAGTGATCTTTGAAAGATTGCCTTTTAAAGCTTGCAACTCTCCAATAGCTTCCCATTGTACTTAGGATAAAATTCAAACTTCTTAGCCTGGCTTTAAAGGCTCTTTAGGATTTCTCAATAGAGACAATTTTTCAGGACAATATGAGCAAGACAAATCTTGTGTAAGTCTATCGAGAGCAGTGCAAGATGTTTATCTCCCTGGTCCCTGTCCACTAGAAGCCAATAGTGTTCTGCCCTCAAATCTAGCATCTTATATGCAAATTGCCACCCGCACATCTTCAACCATCCCATAGGCAGAAATAGAGAGGTTGCAGCATCCCCAGCTGAAACTCCCTACCAGCCTACTCAATCTGGCTCCTATGGACTTTTAACCTCAGGATCTTTGCACTGGCCATTTTTTTCTGCCTGGAATGCTCCATTCCCAGACCTATCCATGTTTGGTTTCTTGTCCACATTCAATGTTACCGTGTCAGAAAGGCCTTCCCTGACCACTTGTAAAATAGCAAAACACACACACACATATGCACACAAATACACACAGAGTTTTTCTCACTCCCTGAACACACTTTGTCACTACATACGGTTTTCTTCTTTGTTTACTCATTTATTGTCTGTCTCTCCTCTCTAGAATGTAAGTTCCATGAGAACATTATGTTTTGTTTGTTGTTATATCCCCAGTGCCTGGGGGTACATTTTTGTAAATATTTGTTGATCAAATAAAATAGATGCCATTAAGTTATATGTCATTTAATCACACTTATAATAAATGTTAAGATGCAGCAGGAAAACATTATTTAATTCATTGTTCATATAAAGCACTGAGGCATTAAAAATAACAAGTCCCACAGTGAATATGAACACGGAGAGAGGAACTAAACTAGAAATGTCATTACCTTCCTCCTAAATCACACTGAATTATTTCAGTATAAGACAATCCATTAGATAGGTCACATTGAAAGATAGAAATATTCAAAGACTGTAATTAACATGACTCCCTTGTCCGAGCCACTTTAGGGCATCATACTTACGTTGGTTACTACTATCTATATACCAGTTGCATTTCCTTTTGTTTTTTTTTGTTTTGAAATTGAAAGAAAAAATCTATTGAAGGTCTGAAAAACAATTCCTAAAAGGTTGACTTTTCCAGAAAACTAGCTACACAACGCATTGTGTCAATCATGTTAAAACATGCATTAGACACAAATATAAAAACCAGGACTATTTCATTTCACTTTACAGTTTATTATACCTCAAATGTAGACTCAAAAACTTAACCTAACCTTTCAGAAAAAGGGACAAGGAAATAAATTTATTGTTTCCTCTGGAATAAACTTAAATACACGTATTTCATCAGATTCCAGGTCCTAACAAAATTGATCCATGAACAAGGCAAAGCATCATGTGAGGTTGCAAAGACAACACACACCCATTGCTACTCTCCACTCCCACACCCGTGCAGTGTAGCTCAGCAGTTCTAGAGCTCTCTCCTGCCCAGCACCCATCCCACCTGAAACTCCTCAATCCAGTGCTCCAGGCAGTTGCTGCCAATGAATTGGAGTTGACAGCAAGTTAAAAATCTATTTGCCAGCCCTGGGATCATGGAAAGAGCTAATATTTTTCACATAAATCTGAGTTCGAAATCTTCTCTTTATCACTTGTAAGATCATGGTTATTTAACCTCTTTCTGTTTAATGATACCAAATTTGTAGTTGAAATAATATATGTCTTGCTTATTACAATTAGAATTCAATAAATCATAGCACATAACTGCGGTGAGAAGGCTATACTTCACCTCCAAAAATGGAGGAGGTATTATATAGAAAGGCGGGAGTAAGTGCAAGTTACTGGGAACACTAGAGTGAGATTTATTGTTGGACTAGAGGAGCAGTTCCCAAAGTGTAGCCCAGCTCACCTGTAAACTTGTTAGAAATTGCAAACATCCAGGCCCCGGTTGAGACCTACAGATCAGAGACTCTGGGGATAAAGGCTGGCAATCTGTGTTTTAACCTTCCAGGTAATTCTGATGCATGCTCTCGAGTTTGCGAGCCACTGCATCAGAGGGGGAAGTGGGAGTGGAGAATAGAAGTGATGAAGTCAGGGAGGATTTCTACTTGCCTGATGATTAATCAGGCGGAAAACAAGGAAGTGCTACCCCTCACAGAGGCTTTGACCATATCAGCACTCCCCGCTCTAGTGGAAATTTCCCATAGACAGGATATCAATTTGCCACAAACACAAAGTACAGACCAGACCCAGAGCATACTAAAAGAAGATGGGCTTGTATTACAAGTGTGGGTGTGGGGAGAATGTTCCCAGTGTAGCCCCAGTACAGGCAGGAAATAGACTGGACTGCAGTCTCTTTCCCTTGGAAGGGTAGGTAGCCATGGTTCCTGATTGCTTCAAGTGCAGCTTTGAATGAAGGCAAGAAGCTGGCCTAGACACTTCTTCAAGCTTCCCCAGCTTGGTGGTTTCATGAACGAATTACATCTGAAAAGCTAAAGGCGAATAGTTGGGCGGTTGGGGAAGAAGGGAGTCAAAGATGTATCAAGAGATTTAACTTCACCAGGATCTCTCATCTCCATCTAATTAATGCTTTCCCCATTCTAACTGCTTCTGCCAGTGTACCAAACACAGAGGTACTTGCCTGGGGGTAAAAAGTTAAAAAATATTTTTGGCTGGGTGCTGTGGCTCACACTTGTAATCCCAGCACTTTGGGAGACTGAGGTGGGTGTATCATACGGTCAAGAGATCGAGACCATCCTGGCCAACATGCTAAAACCCTGTCTCTACTAAAAATACAAAAATTAGCTGGGTGTTATGGCAGGCGCCTATAGTCTCAACTACTCAGGAGGCTGAAGCAGGAGAATTGCTTGAACCTGGGAGGTGGAAGTTGCAGTGAGTCGAGATTGTGCCACTGCATTCCAGCCTGGGCGACAGAGTGAAACTCCATCTCAAGAAAAATAAATAAATAAAAAATATTTTTAAGGAACACAGCCAATCCAAAGCTGTTTGAGACCCAGCAGCTTTTAAACCACATCTGCATTTGTAGGCTGTTTCCACAGTGAACCCCTGTAGCAGGTCTATGATTGCCTCAGCATCTATTTCTGTTTGATTCCACCTAATTAGAAACATAATTTACATTTTTATTAAAAATAAAATTCACACTTCCTTAGAAACATGTCCATACTTGCAGATTGTTCTAAAGTGTGTAGACAAGATCTGGGGCCATTACCTTATTAAGTTACCAGACTTTGTTAGAGACTATTAGGCATTCAGATCCAACATAATTACTGAGCAACTGTCCTGGCACATTTCATACTTTCCCTCAACCACGTGCATAAGTATCATTATCATTCTCATTATGCAGGCCATAGATCAAGGCTCAGACACGTGTAGGAACTAGCCCAGAGTTTCACAGCTACTTGAAGTGGACAAGGGTAGACTCTAAACACCAGTCTCCTGACAGAGGCGGTGTTAATCCATGACTAGAAGATTGGCTATGTGTGTGACCTGTTCTTAGTTGAGTTAAAAATGGCATGCTCAATTCCCAGCTGATGTATGTGCTGGGATGTGTGTTTTCAATGGAATGTTTCTGCCGCTGAAATTTGTCACCACCTTTCTAAGCTGGTGATTTTTTTGGTTTGTAAGTGAATCATACACAGACTCATTGCAAGTAAGGCAAACTTACTCTTAAAGTGACCTAAATAGGCCAGGCGCGGTGGCTCTCACCTCTAATCCCAGCACTTTGGGAGGCCGAGGCAGGTAAGTCACGAGGTCAGGAGTTCGAGACCAGCCTGGCCACATAGTGAAACCTCATGTCTGCTAAAAATACAAAAAAATTAACTGGGCATGGTGGTGTATACCTGTAATCCCAGCTACTCAGGAGACTGAGGCAGGAGAATCGCTTGCACCTGAGAGGCGGAGGTTGCAGCAAGCCAAGATTGTGCCACTGCACTCCAGTCTGGGCAACAGTATAAGACTCTACCTCAAAAAAAAAAAAAAAACGACCTAAACAATGAAAATGCTGAAAGTAAAGAGAGTCATGTTCTTAAAGACAGCTGTGTGAATGGGTTAGTAGATTTTATAGAAAAGTAGCAATTGGTTATTTTTGAAACACTTGTAAAAGGTGCCTTGTAAGAACCAACAAAATTCCTTTTTAAGCTTATTATTGGGATAGACCACTTTTATAGAGATTCTAAGATAACTTACTATTGTTCTTTAAGCATATGGAGTAATTTTATATTTAAAAAATCAACAATTATTGACGTCTCTGAACACAAAATAAGTGGAAGTAGGTTTGCTTTAAGAGGAGTTTCCTGCCAGGTGTGGTGGCTTATGCCTGTAATCCCAGCACTTTAGGAGGCTGAGGTGGGTGGATTACTTGAAGTCAGGAGTTCAAAACCATCCTGGCCAACATGGTGAAACCCCATCTCTACTAAAAATACAAAAATTAGCTGGGTGTGGTGGCGCATGCCTGTAATCCCAGCTCCTCAGGAGGCTGAGGCAGGAGAATCGCTTGAACCTGGAAGCCGGAGGATGCAGTGAGCCGAGATTGCGCCACTGCACTCCAGCCTGGCAACAGAGCAAGACTCAGTCTCAAAAAGAAAAAAAAGAAAAGAAAAGAAAAGAAAACTGAAGTTTAGACTGGCTAAGTAATTTGCCTATGGTTATGGAAATAAATGAAGAAACCAGAAATTTAACTCAGATCTGCTCAATTCTAGGTCAGAAACTGAGGCACAGAGTGAGTGGCCTGTGTAAAGTTGTAAGATCCATATGTGACTGAGGGCATGGAGAGTCACTGTGTGAAATGTTCGGGAAGACATGTCTTTTTTTTCCTTTGAAATGCCTTGATTTATCTTATAAAAGATAACAGTATAGTACTTTTAGCGATTTTTCAGCTTGGGGATAGAATTTTCTTTTTCTTGGGGGCATCTATATTTGAAAACAATGTATTTGACACTGCTTTCTGGATTTAGCTTGATGCAAAATGAAGCAAAACTATACCCATGCACTCTGCTCTCTTCCACATTGTGAATGCAGAAGTTAACTTTATGCTTGGGACACCAGTGCTTCTGAATGAGAAAGGTCCAAAGTAGAGCCCTTTGTGATTTTAGAGTCAAGAACAGATATTTCTCTTCAGTAAGCAATAATCACCACTTTGCCCATCCATCAGAAGTGAGGAGGAGAAGACAGGAGCCCTTACACTAACAGATCCCTCTTGGTAAATCAAAATATTGATAAAACAAAATCTTTTTTTCATGAACATTCTGTCTTTAGAAAGCACTAACAAGTGGATAGAGCACTTGTTAGTTAATAATAAAAAGAATTCTTCAGTGACGACTCAGATGAATGAATATTTTTAAAAGGCATGGAGTATGTAAGGAATGTTAATCCAGCCTCCTTGTTCACTCCCCCACACAACAACTGTAGAGAAACCACTGACCTCTGCATGATGAATGGCCCTAGACTCAACTAGGAGGGAAGAGGACCCCAAGCCCTGTAATTTAGCATCTCTCTTTTAAAATTCCTGGGTGGACTCCTTTTTTGGCTGTAGTTGATGAATGGGCTCAGTTAAATGGCTTTGGATATTATATAAAATGACCATCAAGTGTTTCTCCTTCTACACCACACCCATCTCTTTTCATGCTCTTAATAAAATCCCAACCTCAGCTGTATATATATATCTCAATCTTCCAGAGAAATATTCTCTGCTAGCAAATCTTTAGCTATTAAAAAGTTTTATTAGTTAATTTCAAATAAATATCGTACACGGCTCCAGATCATGGAGGAAAAAAATTCAAGAAGCTGAATTAGTAAATGACAGAGCAGTAATTAGCTTAAATGAGATTTCTTCCAGCCCTTTGCTGGAAGAAGGATGACACAGAAAATCGGAGATTTTTCTGTGGATGACACAGAAAATCTGAGCTTAGAAAATCTCTCTTCTCTGCACGTGGTACTGTGGGGATGCCAGAGATGCATTTCCACAATCACAGTCTTGTTTATTTATTTGGTCTCCTACTGCAGTACTTCACACATGCAGCCCCACCTCCTGCTCTGTGGCAGCCAAACCCTAATGGTTAACAAGGCAGGCTGCATAAAGGGTTAAGGCTGCAGCCTTCAGGC
The DNA here is from genome assembly GCF_030222135.1 of Aotus nancymaae. Classification (NCBI taxonomy): domain Eukaryota; kingdom Metazoa; phylum Chordata; class Mammalia; order Primates; family Aotidae; genus Aotus; species Aotus nancymaae. The sequence goes on along the minus strand of NW_026988431.1, from coordinate 52,374,143 downwards.
CCATAGACATTCCAAACATTTGTGTATACTTTCCCCTCTGCAGTCAGTCCTGTAGCTCCAGCTCCTGGAAAGCCTTCAGCACTTGCAGAAGCAGTGTTTCCTGCTGGTTATGTGTGGTTTTAACTTGCAGTTCACCAGGTTATATAGCTCAAGAGTCTAAGCTTAGCCCTGCATGGTCTTATCTAGAATCTGTCCCTCCTCCCCTGCTGAATTTGTTTCCCCTGCCCTGCCCTGCCCTGGAAATGCCTCAGGGCCTTCTGTAACCTTGCTGTCTTCTCCCCGCAGGAAGTTAGATGCATCCTCACTGGCTGCATTACTGCACATTTCCCTTGTAACCTTGTTTTTTCCTTCAACTCAAACTTCTCCAAACGACACCATCTCTGCTGACCCTGAAATTCTCTAGCCCCTTCATATCAGTATTTCTCACCCGCCATGAGAACAATTATAGAGGGCAAATTGGGGAGAGAAGGTTTGGGAACTCACCTGCACAGCAGCAAAGATCAGACACTGGATGGGGCTGCCCGCAAACTTCCCAGGGACTGTCTGCAGCCAAATCTCTTGGCCTTAAAGGGACAGGGCGCTTTTCACCATATAAGGAAGACAATTTCACTTGACTGCTTTGGAACCTGTTTGGGCAAAGCAGCTCCTTCTCTTGACATTGCCTGCCAGGTTTCAGCCTTTTGAAGAAATATGGAGCCTGACAATTCACAAGGATCTGCACATAGTAGGCAATTTAATAATTCCCGAATAAGGGGCCAGGCATGGTGGCTCACGCCTGTAATCCCAGCAGTTTGGGAGGCCGAGGCTGGCAGATCACCTGAGGTCAGGAGTTTGAGACCAGACTGGCCAGCATGGTGAAACTTAGTACCCAGTCTCTACTAAAAATATTAAAATTAGCCAGGTGTGGTGGTGGTCACCTGTAATCCCAGCTACTCAGGAGTCTGAGGCAGGAGAATTGCTTGAACCCAGGAGGCAAAGGTTGCAATGAGTCAAGATCATGCCATTGTACTCCAGCCTTGGCAACAGAAAAAAAAATCCTGGATAAGGCACAAGAAAGATATTTGGTGGGCTGCTTTTAAAGGCCAGAAAATGCTTTATGTGGGGCTTATTCTCTTACAAAAAGGGTTTCTGGAAACTGTGAAGTCTTCCTCAATTATATGAAAGGGCTTCTGCTTCTGTTTCAGGTTTGGCTTCCTTGAAACAAATGATCTTGCTCACCTCAAAGAGGAGGGGCAGTTTGCCCCCTTCCTCCTGACTCCGAGACAAAAGAGAGAAGACTGGAGTGGTAAAACCTGTGGTGTGAAATTTGGATTATTGTCAGACACATTAGCACTGCAGCCTGAAAACAGTGAAGTGGAGATGATTTTGCTTTTTCGGCAGGTAGAGAGCCCTTCCGAAACAGATGAACACGCACAGTCCTCAATGGAGGCCCTTTACCAGCCTCATCTATTCCTGAGCACACCTCTTGGAGTCCCTTGGTTAAGACCACAGATGAAGTTTGAGGGTTCCTTTTACCTTCTAGCTGTCATAGACGAGGATGTGCTTTAGCAAGAGCAAACATTTTCTGCTGATAATATTCAAATACAAAGCTGTCCTGTTGATTTGGGGGTGGATTAAAAGTAATTATAAAATGTTAGATTCTAAGAAGACAGAATAACCTAATTTGGTCATCACTTGGATGGTAATATACTTCTTTCTTTGCTGCCAACTGGATATTGGCTTTGAAAATGCTTTGACGTCTGCCAGGTGGCTCTAGCCAGCACCTACTCTTTTTTTGTTTTGTTTTGTTTTGAGACAGAGTTTCACTCTTGTTGACCAGGCTGGAGTGCAATGGTGCAATCTCAGCTCGCTACAACCTCTGCCTCCTGGGTTCAAGCGATTCTCCTGCCTCGGACTCCCGAGTGAGTAGCTGGGATTACAGGCATGTGCCACCAAGCCCGGCTAATTTTGTATTTTTAGTAGAGACAGGGTTTCTCCATGTTGGCGAAGCTGATCTCGAACTCTCGACCTCAGGTGATCCACCCGCCTCGGCCTCCCAAAGTGTTGGGATTACAGGTGTGAGCCACTGCACCCGGCACCAACACCTACTCTTTATTGCTTAGTTTACTATGCCTAATATCTAATGTCTCTATCACAGATTTGTTTTTTTTTTTTTTTTTGAGGCAGAGTCTTGCTGTGTCTCCCAGGCTGGAGTGCAATGGCACAATCTTGGCTCACTGCAAACTCTGCCTGTTGGGTTCAAGCGATTCTCCTGCCTCAGCCTCCTAAGTAGCTGGGATTAAAGGCACCTACCACCACGCCCGGCTAATTTTTTTGTATTTTTGTAGAGACGGGGTTTCACCATGTTGGCCAGGCTGGTGTTGAACTCCCGACCTCAGGTTATCTGCCTGCCTTGGCCTCCCAAAGTCCTGGGATTACAGGCGTGAGCCACGGCACCCAGCCTGGGATATTTTAAAAATGGAATTTGGCTCCTGATTGTAGAGTCTCATACTATCTTCACATCTTACTTTCTTGCATAGATTTTGAGTTTTAAAGACAAAGGCCACTCCACGTTCCTCCATCCTCTGATTAACACCCAGCATGGAATGGAACAGGCATGTAGTAGACTGGGAAATCCTTGTTGGATTTAATCAACTGAATGGAACCCTGGGTTTTTGTATGGTGTCTAGATGGTTTTATGAATGAAGTAGGTGTTTACTAAATTATTGTTGCTGTTGTCAAATAAATACATGATTTCTTTGCTTTACTCTTTTATGTCGACTAGTAATTTTCATATCATAAAATTTTCTTTAAGTGAAGAGGTCAAAGGAATATCTTTAAAAGGTAATTATTGTGATCACTATTTGATTCAGCAATCTGATTTCTGGGAATTTAATCTAATGAAATAATTAAACAGAAACAAAACATTATATTAATAGAGCTACTCATTGCATTACTATCTATAATAGCAAATAACAGGAAATGACTTACAGGCTCTAAGGTTATTTCATACAGCAATAATAATAGCTCATGCTTACTGATTGCTCATCATGTACCAGGCACTGCTCTAAAAGCTTTATGCAGATTAACCAACTTAATCTGTAATCTCACTTAATCTGTCTCAATCCTCATGACAAACCTATGAGGTAGGAATGGTCATCATCCCCATTTTATAGGCCAGAAAAACTAAGGCACAGAGGTTGAAAAATCCCCATTTGGGCTGAGGTACTTTGGCACCAGCACTTACAGTCTTAGCATCATTGTTTGCTTTCATTAGGACTATATAATAGGCGTATTATAATAGGCACTAGGGACATCTTTTTCAGTGTTTTATACATTTATTTCCTCTTATTTAATTGGGTAGTACTTAAACAGTATTTGTTAAATATGTTAAACAATGTTGCCATTTCCTAATATTATTGGGAAGGCTTTTTGTATTTCATCAATAAACAACATGCTGCCTTGGAAAAAACAGATAATTTCTTACCACCACCACAATATTATAAAGAGAGTTTTATCTGGAACACATCTACTTTTTCTTTTTCTTTCTTTCTTTCTTTTTTTTTTAATCGAAGTCTCACCCTGTCTCCCAGGCTGGAGTGCAGTGGTGTGATCTCAGCTCATTGCAACCTCTGCCTCCCGGGCTTGAGCAATTCTCCTGCCTCAGCCTCCCAAGTAGCTGGGACTACAGGCACACACCACCACGCCTAGCTGATTTTGTATTTTTAGTAGAGACGGGGTTTCACCCAGGCTGGTCTTGAACTCCTGACCTCAGATGATCTGCCTGCCTTGGCCTCCCAAAGTGGTGGTATTACAGGCGTGAGCCACCACACCCTGCCTTAACACATTTACTTTTGATGACTAAACCTGATAGCTCCAAAACCCCCTGGACTGACTGCCAGGAATAATTCTGCTTCTAACTGTCCCCCACTATTTCTCTTTCCCAAGGCAGGTTTGTTCCCTCTACCCTGCTGCTACTACCGCAAGTGACTTTCGCAAGGTGCTCTGAACCTAACCTTCCTCTGCTGGTGACTACTGCAGCTAACTCATCCCAGCCTCACTGCGAAAGAAGGGGAAAGGGGAGCTCCTCTTTCTTTTGTTTCTCCAACCAATGTGAGACAGACTCTCCCCTTTATCTCATAAGACAGCTGATACCAGAATAAAACTTAACAAGGCATTACTGGAAGTTGGAAGTGAGTAGGGGAGAAGTAGTATAGCACATCCTAGACTGGCCTTAGGGTCCCCTGTGAAGCTGGTTATCTGCATCATTCTCCATCCATCTTCCTTCAGATGTCAAGAGAATTTCTATCTCTTGAGGCTTGGACAATATTGGCCACCTACCCAGAGAGAGGAGGAAGATAATCCCTGACATAAATGTAAGGCCCACTTCCTTAGTCTTTATCCCCTGCCCAGGTGTGATCAACTCTCAGAATGATAGTGAAAAGATCCATTTCCTTCTAGGAGGTACTCATCTACCCACCCACAGGCATATGGTCTGTCCATAAGGCACTGGCAAGATAATCACAGCATAATCTGACATCATGCAGTTTACGTATTTTAAATGTGCTCTGGGGAGGTAACAATGGGTGCAGATTTATTAAAGTTACTGTTAAATAACAGACTGCCTTTTTTTAAAAAAAAAGAATTTTTAGGCCGGGTGAGGTGACTCACACCGGTAATCCCAGCACTTTGGGAGGCTGAGGTGGGTGGATCACAAGGTTAAGAGATTGAGACCATCCAGGACAACATGGTGAAACCCTGTCTCTATGAAAAATACAAAACATCAGCTGGGCATGGTGGCATCTGCCTGTAATCTTGGCTACTCAGGAGGCTGAGGCAGAAGAATCACTTGAACCTGGAAGTCGGAGGTTGCAGTGAACCGAGATCTCAAAACTGCATTCCAGCCTGGCGACGGAGTGAGACTCCATCTCAAAACAACAACAACAACAACAACAACAACAAACCAAAAAAACCCAGAAGTTTAAAATTTGATGATCTCATGGCTGTGACAAAAAAAATATATATATATATATATATATATATATTTTGGAGCCTGAGGGAGCAAAACCAGGAATCATCTGAACACCCATATAGGGGAAGGACTGACCAGAGCATGAGGCAGCGTAGATATACTGAATGGGGCTTACTAATTTGTTGACTGTGATGAAGGCTTTGCTAACAGCCCTTTGTTTCATATAAAAGTATAGGCATGGAACCAAGCCTATATTCCCTATGTGTTGGCCACACTTTGCCTTTTTCCCCAGACCCACGCTAGCACAGGAAATCAAAGTTCAACCTAACCACTTCTTCTAGGAAACTCGATTCATCCTATAAGTAACATCCCTCAATCCTCCAAGCCCTTTATTGCTATACTTAAGCACCTAAAAAAAACTGGAATAAATATGTTAATAAATATTACTGATATTTGGGGCTTCATTTTCCAACCCTTGTGAGTTTATGCACCTTCTTAGGGTGGGAGTTTATTCAGTCATTTGATAAGATTTACAACAAGCTGGGCTCTTCAGAACCCTGGGGATACAGCAGTGGAAAAAAATAGGCAAAAATCCTGATGCTTATGGAGTTTATGTTCTTGTAGGAGGCAGACCAGTAAATAAATAAAGAAGAAAATGTCAGGCAGTAATAAATTCTGTGATGAAGATAAAATAGGATACATGAAAGAGGTGACTGGGTGTTGATCAGGAAAAAACTCAGAATTCTTGAATTTTAAGCTGATCACATTTTTCTTTTCTTTTTTCTTTTTTTGAGATGGAGTTTCACTCTTGTTGCTCAGGCTGGGGTGCAATGGTGGGATCCTGGCTCACTGCAACCTCCGTCTCCTGGGTTCAAGAGATTCTCCTGTCTCAGTCTCCTGAGTAGCTGGGATTACAGGAACTCACAGCTAATTTTGTATTTTTTTTAGTAGAGCCAAGGTTTCCTCCATATTGGGCAGGCTGGTCTCGAATTTGTGACCTCAGGTGATCAGCCAGCTTCAGCCTCCCAAAGTGCTGGGATTACCAGCATGAGCCGCCGTTCCTGGCCACATCTTTCTTTTCAGAAAAGATTCTGCAGCATCTACCAACCAGTTCACCTTGCAAATGATTAGTTTTCAATAAGCATTATAGGATGGTTTAAAAAATATTTTTTTGGAGCCTGATAAAAGTTTCTTTTTCATGGCCTTAACTACATTAGTTCACAGAGGATTTGTTTTTTGATCTCTAAATCAGGTGGTGTCCTCAGTGGGTTTTAACGTAAGCTTCCTCTCCTGTGTTTCCAGCATATCGCCAATTGCCACTTATACAAGTTACATAAAAGCAAATGTAAAAATAAAGTGATCTCAAATTCTGGTCAAGAAACACCTGCTAAATAATTGGCATTATCCTTAGACAATCTTCTCTTCAAGCAATTTTGGAAACTCCCTAGTTGTACTTCTGTAAAGGTTTGCACCTGGGAAATGGCACAGAGGCTTTTACGAGAAATGCTATTATAAGCCTCTCAGTAAGGCTGAGAGAAAAGAGAGGCTGCAGGGAGCCCTATTTTATAGTACAGTAAGGTTAGCCATTTACTATTCCCATAAGTTATTTCACTTGCAATAAAGGTCAATGGGCCTTTTTAGGGAGGAGAGCTAGACCCCTGTCTAAAACTGCCATCTTCAGCAGTCAAAAAGACAGGCTGCTTTAGATTCTTCTGGAAAGTGGTAGGAATTTTAGTTAGCTGGGAGAGTGGTTCAATATGATCAGCTGATAAGCAAGGCAATAAGAATTCAGACTTCAGAGTGGAAGACTTAAGCCCTAAGGTAGCTTGACCACAAAGCTAAGCGGGGCGTGTCAGGCTGTGGCCCTGCTTATTACCTTCATGTATGAATTTTGCCAAAAAATGTAACATTTCTGTCCTGGGAACTTTTTATCCGTAGACGTCCTGAGAAATCGGTGTCCTAAAGGACAGTGGCTTGCAGCGCACAGAGCTACAAATACAGTACAGCAAAAGCCGTCCTACTGACAGCTGATTTTTTTTGTGAGCTTCTAAATAATGAAATCAAACTAAGTGAGTATTTGCTTAAAAACACTGGGCTTCGACATTTTTGTTCAGTATCTCCTAAAGGAATTTTGAAAAACTGTATACCTTCCTTCAGTTTTATGTTGTAATTTAAAAATATTCATCAAAACTTAAATGGTTGCAATGGGTGTAATGTATGGTCTGTTGTAAATATTGGCTTTCAAAAGTAATACTGTTACTCAGCTTGTTACAATATATCTAATGGAATATAAGTAGCATAGCACCGTGACACCCACCGTCATCCACTAGGTAACAGGTAGGAATTTTACATCATTTCTTTTTCCCTTTATTTCCACTCTTTTACAGAATTTTATCCTAATCAAAGATCTTTCTCTGCTTAGGAGTATTTAAATATTACCTTAGTATAATTTTACCTTAGTTTTCTATATTAAATATAAAGCGAAATTACAATTTCTTTCTTTCCCGTGACCCTTGGCTTTGTTAAAAGACAATGCATCTGGATGGGGCTGTCATTGCGATTATTGCTGGTAGTACCTGTGGCAGAGACAGTGCTCTGTGCTCACCACACCCTTTTTCTTCCTGAACATCCAGGAAATTTATATTTCGTGGTTTTCCACTGAAAGACTGGGCAGAAATGAAGTCTTGTTTCCTATCCTAAGCAGTTAAAAGTGGATTGAGGCCCAGCGCCGTGGCTCATGCCTGTAATCCCAGCACTTTGAAAGGCCGAGGTGTGCAGATAACTTAAGGCCAGGGGTTCAAGACCTGGCTAACATGATGAAACCCTGTCCCTCCTAAAAATACAAAAATTAGCTGGATGTAGTGGCGTGCGCCTGTAGTCCCAGCTACTCAGGAGGCTGAGGCAGGAGAATCACTTGAACCCAGAGGCGAAGGTTGCAGTGAGCCTCGATCGTGCCACTGCACTCCAGCCTGGGCAACAGAGGGAGAAAAAAAAAAGAAAAGAAAAGTCGGTTGAATTTCTCTGTCTCTCTCTCTCATCTTTCCAGTTGGAACTAGAAACTCTGGCGGTAGAGATACAAGATGGAAGCAGAACTATCTTGGTCACCCTTCAAAGAGAGTCCCCAAGAAGGTCTCCTCATCTGCATCAAACTGTGAGGTAAATGAGCAATCAAGTTTGTTGTGTTAAACCATTGAAGTTTTAGGTTTATTTATTACAGTTAGGTAGCTTCTACTGTCTGATGATTATAGGGCATAACTGATCAAAACAATATAAATATATTACAACTTTAGACGGGTGATTAGTAAGAAAAAAAAAACAAACCTTAAAATGCATCTCAGTAAAAACATTGAGAAATCTTGTTTGTGTAGATGGGCATGAAGGCAGCTATAGCAATGTCACTCAATTCCCATTGAGTTATAATGCACAAGGTGATTTATAAGAAATTTTTTTTTTTTTTTAAGAGACGGGGTTTCACCATGTTGGTCAGGCTGGTCTAGAACTCCTGACCTCGTGATCCACACACCTCGGTCTCCCAAAGTGCTGGGATTACAGGCGTGAGCCACCACGCCCGGCCAAGAAAAAATTTTTAATAATCCGTCAACTGACAATTGAATTATCTTCTTTAAATTTTATTGAAGGCAAAGATTTAGCAACCACTTGACTTGCAAAGGAATTTTTTTACCCAGGGATTAGAGTCATTCTTTTTCTTGACATCCTCCCCAGTATTTCAAATTATCATTTGTTTGGAGCTCCAGAGTGCTTTATACCCCCTTGCAAATCACCATAGCAAAATTTGGTAAAATGGGAGCAAAATACTGGAAAAAGGAGGTGGGTAAAGATTTCTCAGGCAGTCAATTTTATGAACAAGTTATGTGAAATTTGAAAATCCATAAATTAATTCCCTAAGAACTATCTGTCTATATACCTTTTGAAAGCCTATGAATGCCTGGGGAAAAAGATGCTGGTGTAGGGAAGAGGGAGAGGAATCAGGAGCTGCAGTGTCTCCTGGCCTAATCCTCCTTTGGCTGCAGAACTTCACCCAAACCCTTGGGCCATCTCTCCCTGCCCCTCTCCTAACTCACATTAGCATCCAGCAAAAAAGGTCCTTATCATGATTCAAGTCTGTAACATATAAGGAGTTATTTTTAAATCAATGAGAAAAACAGAAAAAGATGAGCAAATGATATGAAAAGGGAATCAACAAGAGAAGAAATACAAATGGTCGATCTCTGTAGAAAGTCTTAAAACTCATTCAGAAATCATAGATAGGCAACTTAAGACAATGAAATACCATTTTGAAAATCAAATTGGGAAAAATACATGAACCTCTAGTGGTGGATAGAAGGAAAATAAACTGGTTCAACTCTTCCAGGTAGCAATTTGGCAATATGCATCAAAAGTCTTAAAACATGTATAAAATCGAGCTAGCAAACCCAATTCTAGAATTATTATAAACAATTATGAATATGGAAAATGAAGATTCAGCCTCAAGCTTCATCACAGTGTTTTAGCCAAGGTTCTTTTGGTTGTTAAGTATTAGGTTGCAAAGTACCTTTCATTTGAAATGCCTCCTCTCTACTGCTTTTGCTGGGTCTCAGTTAAAATTCTTAATTGATATAGACTGATTGCTTGCTGAGTGCCAGTAGATTGGCCTCATCCTTTCAGCTGTTTGTCTGGGAGAAGAGGTGTCTTATCACGTATAGGGCTGCTTCTTCCAGGTACTAAATGGGGTTAGGACTGGGTTGCATAATAAACAGAAAATGAAATAAACATAGCATAGCTAAAATGATGATGAACAGAACTAATTTAAAATTCTGACCTAGTATGTGAAGCAAACTGACATCATGCAACGAGATAGTCACTAAAAATGTTCTTATAGAAGATGACTTAAAAACATGGGAATAGACTTGTGATACTTTTCTATTTCTAGAGAAAACACAGAAACATTGCAAGAGAGAATATATAGTATAATTTCATTTAAAAAATTATTATATTTATAAAGAATCAATATATAGCAAAACTGTAGTAATAGAAATATATGAATGGTGAGCTTACCAGCTACTATTAATTTCTTATCTTTATGAAACCATTATTTTCCTAATTAATTGCAGTTAATATGTTTCAGTATTTTGATAAGAAAAACAATATTAAGATTCAGCAAGAGTTCTCCAATCTCTAAGAGGACTGAAAAGAAACAAAGTGGAACTCAAATTTTGGATGAACTATTAATAATTAGGTTCTGCTCAGGGATTCAGACAACAGGCTGCAGAACGCCTACCCAGCTCCTGGAAGCGCTGAGCACACACGGGCTCAACAGCTTCAGCAGGCTCCAATTGCTATAGCCACGGGAGGAAAAGGTGTCACAGAGACGAGTCCCCACATCTACTCTTCCTGCTCCCCACTTTTCTCCAGAAATTCTAAAGCTCTTCATCTATATTTTGTGATTTCTATAGGAAATCATGTAGTTTAGGGCAAAGAAAATTGGATTCAGAAACAGAGGATTCAAATCTGTTCTAATACTTTACTAATCTTCACGAAGCCACTAAATCTCTTTGAGCCTCAGTAAAATGGAGAAAATAATAGGCAACTTGTTTATTCATATGGTTGTTTCAACAATTTAATGAGACAATATGTGAAAGCATGTGAAAAAATGATATGCATACAAGCACACATGCATATATCTCTCACACACTCTATACAGATACACACAAACACACACATACACACATGCACAAACACAAAATATTGTGTCTCAAATGTATACATTAAGCAACTGGGGAAATAAAAATTGGAAACTTAAATCCTTGATTGGGCCTTGACTAAATGTAAATGAAATTATAGATCCTGTGGATTTGATGAGATGCCTTGAGAAGGAAATGTCTTATTGACTTGAGTACTTTGAGAAGTGCCGATTATTACTCTCTCTATAAGACAGAAAGAGAAGACTTTCTGTCAGTGCCAAGCTGACTCAGAGTCAGAAGAGGATGAACAGGACTCAGAGGAGGTTTGATTAACACTGGAAGAAACAAGAGGGTGCAGAACTGGAGGAAGAGGTCCAACAGGCTGAGTGCTGTGGCCTTGCTGGTGGGAGAGAAGGTACAAGGAGACCACTCTAGTGGATGATCCCTTTCAGATGGTATCCACCATAGTCTCCTAAAGAAACTAAAGGAAAGGGGCAAAGATAAAATCAGTAAAGAGGAAGACCCTGGGGACATCGTTTTCTGCAGAAACCACCTGAAGGGATGAGGATACAGACATAATAAAGTACATTGAGACAGAGCTAAAGAGGAGGAAAGAGATTATGGAACAGGAGGAACAGAAAGTCAAGCAGAAGAACACAGAGGACTGCCTTTATGAACTTCAAGAAAACATTTGTGTTTCTTTAGCAAAGAAGAGATGCTTTCCAGCCAGATGCTGAGTGGCACCCCCAAAGTGGACCTCAGCATCGATGATAAAATAAAAAATAATATCATTTCCATGGAGGATGCCAAGGCCCATCCGGGGAAAGAACAAGAAGAAAGACAGTGATACATCCTTCACGCCTACCAATGTGGCTGTGAATTATTTGCTGCACAACAGATTTTTTTTCTTTTCTTTTTTTTTTTCTTTTTAGACAGAGTCTCACTCACTCTGTCACCAGGCTGGAGTGCAGTGGACTGATGTTGGCTCCCTGCAACCTCCACCTCCTGGGTTCAAGTGATTCTCCTGCCTCAGCCTCCTGAGTAGATGGGATTACAGGAGCCTGCCACCACACCTGGCTAATTTTTGTATTTGTAATAAAGACAGGGTTTCACCATGTTGGCCAGGATGTTCTCAATCTCCTGACCTTGGGATCTGCCTGCCTTGGCCTCCCCACCTGTAAGCCACTGCGCCCAGCCCCGGTTTTTATCATGAGGAGCTCAACAGCCTCATACACAGAAACAAAGAAGAGCCTTGAAAGCAGGTGATGGGGAGAAGCCAGAGCCCGAGTGGTCCTTTCCAATCGGCAAGCATCCTGTTAATGAGAAGGTCTCTGATGACCATCACTATGAGAAGTTCAAGAAGATGAAGGTGGTACTGAGATGTGTAGAATGGGATGTAAATACCAGTTCTTTCTCCCTCCATCCCTCTCATGGAAAAATGCTTCCTGGATAGACGCATGCTCATTTGCCAGTAGATAGTTACAAAAACAGACTATCTTACTCCTGCTTCTTACCCGCTGGATTTTTCAAGCACTAAATTTGTAACTTTTTGAAATAAAACAATGCATAGATTTCCTATTTAAAAGCAAACTCCATTCTTGTGGGCACTAAATCTTGTTTGTAAATGTATTGGCTTTCGCTTAACATTTGTTCTTGGTCAGGAGGAAACAACTATGTGTCCATGTTATGCTATTAATAATACCCTTTAGATTGTGCTTTTATCATTACATATGCAATCATGTCTTCTACTTTCACATAAATACATTCTTCATTGTTTAGAGTGGGTTCAGCTGACAGCAGAAAATACTAGAATATCAGTATTCAAAGGAATATTGGTATTTTCTGACCTTTACAGTTTCTTATCAAGAAAGAAAAAGCAAAACTATATATATATTTTTATCTCTTTTTGAATTTAGTTATTAAATACAAAATGAATTTTAAAAATGAAAGTTAAAGAATGTTTACTTTCTGGTGAAAACAGGAGCTAAATAGGCCAGGCATGGTGACTCACACCTGTAATCCCACCACTTTGGGAGGCCAAGGCGGGCTAATCATCTGGGGTCAGGAGTTTGAAACCAGTCTGGCCAACATGGCAAAACCCCATCTTTACTAAAAACACGAAAATTAGCTGGGTAGGGTGGCAGGCCCCTGTAATCCTAGCTACTTGGGAGGTGGAGGCAGGAGGATCACTTGAACCCGGGAGGCAGAGGTTGCAGTGAGCCGAGATAGTGCCACTGCACTCCAGCCTGGACAGCAGAGTAAGACTCTGCCTCAAAAAAAGAAAAAAGAAAAAAAAAAAAAGAGCAAAATAAACAGGAAGCATTGCTGAAAGATAAGGGAACAAAGGTCTTATTTAAATTTAAATATTTGACTATAGTTTAGAATATAATAAATTACAGCTACTTTCTTTTAATGTTTACTGAGAAGGGGAAGATGTTCTCTAAGTTATTCAATTTTTTTTGTTTGTTTTGAGACAGGATCTCGCTCTGTCGCCAGGCTGGAATGCAGTGGTGCAATCTTGACTCACTGCAACCTTGGCCTCCTGGGTTCAAGCGATTCTCCTGCCTCAGCCTCCTGAGTAGCTGGGACTACAGGCACCTGCCACCACCCCTGGCTAATTTTTGTATTTTTAGTAGAGACGGAGTTTCACCATGTTGGCCAGGATGGTCTCAAACTCCTGACCTCGAGTGATCTGGCCACTTAGTCCTCTCAGTGTTGGGATTACAGGCATGAGCCACTGTGCCCGGTCAGTTATTCAAATATTAACAGTAAGTGTGACCATTAGCCACAAATTCTGAGATTACCACAAAGCTTGTAAAACACCTGATACAGAACATTGTATTTGTTTGCTTGACTATAAAATATATTATAAGAAATTCACTTTGCTCCTAGCTGAATATGAGCTATCCATTTTGGAGAGGTCACCTATTCCTCAGTCACTAAACTCACCAGCCAAATTAACCCCCAACCATACATATTGGCTAGGTTATCTTATTAGTCCAACACCTTGGGTCTAGCTTTCTCTGTGTAGACTCCCTGAATCAAAGGATGCTTCTAGCAGATTCAACTTCTAACACAGGGAAGCCTGACTCATTTCATGTTATTGCAGGTTACATGTGGGAAGTGGTAGTGGGCAGAAAAAGAAGATAAACTAAATTTTACTACATGCATTTATGTGTTGTGGAAATATTATTTTATCAAGAATTTACTACTTTTGTAATAATAAATACATTTGTCAGTGCTTTGAATATAGCACAACACTATAATCATTGTTATTCATATATGAACTGGATCCGGGGGTTGGGCTTCACATCTTCCTCCATGCACTGAAGTGAACCAAAAGCTACCCTCCAGTTACTTGTCCTGAAGCTGAATCTGTTCACAGAAGCATTTTCTCCCTTCCCCCTCCCCTTCCCTTTCCTTCCCTTCTTCCCTCTTCCCTCCTCTCCCCTCCCCTTCCCTCCACTCCCCTTCCCTTCCTTTTCCTTTTCCTGATTCTTTTCTTTTTTTTTTAATACAGAGTCTTGTTCCATCACTCAGGTTAGAGAGTGGTGGCATAATCATAGTTCACTGCAGTCTTCAGCTCCTGGCCTCAAGCAATTCTCCCACCTCAGCCTCCTGAATAGCTGGGACCGCAGGCGTGCCACCATGACCTACTAATTAAAAATATATATTTTGTTTTAGTGGCAGGGGCTCTCTATGTTGTTCAGGCTCGTCTTGAACTCCCGGGCTCAAGCGATCCTCCTGCCTCAGCCTCCCAAAATATTAGGCTTGCAGCCATGAGCCACCAGACTGGGCCACAGATGCATTTTCCTGACGTCTACATTATTGGCCTCCCTATCCATTAATTAAAAAAAATTGAATTAATTGCCAGCATTAAAAAGCTCAGATGATCTTTGCCTAAAAATACAACAAAGTGAATAAAATGGATTTTTACTTTGCATACATTCTGCATATTGCCACTCCCTGCCCCCGGAGGCCGGGCAGCTAAAAGGGACATTTCTAAGCTGGGCATTCAGATGTGATTTAGCTTTAACTTTGACCAGCGAGATGCATTCAAGTAAGATTTAAAAGGCAGCAGTCCTGGCTGCTCCTGGTGGCAGGCATAATCAGATCAAGCCCACTTTGGGTTTTTTCTGTAGCAGTGTTCCTGCCACCAGCTTTGTAAGGGTCAAAAGGTGGATGGTGTCAGCAGCATCTTTAAGCTGTTGTTATTTTGTTGTTAGCGTGACCCTGGATGAAGCCTGGCTCTGGAACCAGCAGCAGCAGCAACAGCAGCAGTATCTTCCTAATCTCCAAGTTATTCCCAGAGCAAATTGCTCGGGAGGAAGCTTACTGACTTCCGGGCCTCTGACTCAGGCAGGGTTGGCAGCCTCCTTCAAGGCCAGCTCTTCATTGTTCCCTGTCAGCAAGTCCTGGAGGCCTGGCCTCAACACATTGTAAGCACCTAATTCCCTGTGTTGAAGCCCTTTGCCCTTTATGCTTAAAATAGCTAGAGTGGTTTCTGTTTTCTCTAATAGAACTCTAATACACAGGAAAAATAAGAGACCTAGTAACATCTGGCCCCATTTCAGTTCTGATAACAATAGACTGGTTAAGAGCCGTAGGCTCTAGGCCGCCTAGTCCCTATCACACCTGATTGTACTCCCGCAAATGAAGACCATTTGTCAAATGCTATTTGATTATTGTATTTGTAGTATGTTTGTTTCTAACAGGCATCCATTTCTTTTCATTATTTTATCTTCTTGCACTCTGTAGGGATTTGAGTTTGAAACCCCACTAATACCTGAAGCTTGGTGGAAAACATTTTTTAAAAAATTTCTTAAAGAATGTAATTCTTGGCTGGGCGCGATGGATCGCACCTGTAATCCCAACACTTTGGGAGGCCAAGGTAGGCAGATCACCTGAGGTCAGGAGTTCAAGACCAGCCTGACCAACATGGAGAAACCCTGTCTCTACTAAAAATAAAAAATTAGCTGGGCATGTTGGCATATGCCTGTAATCCCAGCTATTTAGGAGGCTGAGGCAGGAGAATTGCTTGAACCCGGGAGGCAGAGGTTGCAGTGAGCTGAGATTGCGCCTTTGCACTCCAGCCTGGGCAACAAGAGCAAAACTCCGTCTCAAAAAATATATATGTAATTCTTTTATTTTGAACATACTCCGAAATGTCCCCTAATTAAAGCTGGAAAACTGTACACCTAAACTGCATTATTTAGGTCCCGGTTAGAACTGTTTCTTACTGAACAATGAAACTAGTGTTATTAATCCTAAGGATGTTGTTAACTGTGTGTGTCACCTCTGTGGGGACACAACAAAGAGATTTCTTTCCAGTCAAGTTTTATCTTATTGTCACGTAATAGGTCACAGTTGCTTTTTGCATTGGCCGTACATGGTACATGGCTTTATTTAGGCTTTTTTTTTCACATGTATTTATTTATTTTTCTTTCCTTCTTAATATACTTTAGGTTCTGTGGTACATGTGCAGACCGTGCAGGATTGTTACATAGGTATACACGTGCCATGGTGGCTGTGTACTAGCCCTACTCCTGATTGAGTCTCATGGTTACTATCCTGTTTTTCTCTTTCGAAGATTTATTCATATTTTTAAAAATTCCATTGTGCTTTTTTTCTTTTAGTTTTACAGTTTCAGATCTTACATTTAAGACCTATTTTGAATTTCTTTCTTTCTTTCTTTCTTTTTTTTTTGAGATAGAGTCTCGCTCTTGTTGCCCAGGCTATAGTGCAGTGGTGCGATCTTGGCTCACTGCAACCTCCACCTCCTGGGTTCAAGTGATTCTCCTGCTTCAGCCTCCTGAGTAGCTGGGATTACAGGCACCTGCCACCATGCCCAGCCACCGTGCCCAGCTAATTTTTGTGCTTTTTTTATTTTTAGTAGAGACGGGGTTTTGCCATGTTGGTCAGGCTGATCTTGAACTCCTGACCTCAGGTAATCCGCCCGCCTCGGCCTCCCAAAGTGCTGGGATTACAGGCGTGAGCCACCGTGCCCAGCAAGTTGATTTCTTTACATTTAATTTTTATTTCTTATTGACAAATAATTACATATTTATGAGGCAAATATGATGTCTTAGTGCATGTATACACTGTGGAATAAACAAAGTAGACTAATTAACATCCCCTCACATACTTATCATTTCTTTGTGGTAAGAACATTTAAAATCCACTTTTAGGAATTTTGAAATATACAATACATTATTTTACCTGTAGTCACCTTGTGCAGTAGATCATCAGAACGCATCCATCCATCTAACTGAAACTTTGTACCTTTTGGCTAACATTTCCCTTTGCTATGCCCGCTGCTCTCCCCTCCCCTACCAGCCTCTGGTACCAGAGAGATCATGCAGTATTTGTCTTTCTGTGCTTGGCTTATTTCACGTAGCAGAATGTTCTCTGGATTCCACTATGTTGTCTCAAATGACCAAATTTTGTTCTTTTTAAAGGCTGCATGTTATTTCATTGGGTATATATAGCACATTAAAAAAAAAGCGATGCATCTGTGGATGGTCACTTAGGTTGGTTCCATATCTTGGCTGTTATGAATAGAGCTGCAGTGAACATGGAAGTGTGGACATCTCTTCAACATACGGATTTCTTTCCTTTGGATGTATACCCAGAAGTGAGATTGCCAGATCATGTGGTAATACTACTTTTAGTTTTTGGAGGAATCTCCATGTTGTTTTCCAAAATGACTGTACTACTAATTTACATTCCCACCAAGAGTGTGCAAGGGTTTCCTTTTCTCCACATCTTTGCCAATACTTAGATCTCATCTTTCTGATCATAACCATTCTACCAGGTGTACGGTTTTTATTATACTATGTTTAATACCACTATTAAATCTTCTTGTAACAAGATGGAGAATGAACATTTTAGTAAACTGCCTTCACTTCCCCTGCTCTATTCCTTTGATTATTTCTAGTAGATATCTGTTCCTTAGTTCTCTCTGCCTTCCTGTGCCCAAGCATGCATTTCCTTCAGTGTCTTAACAGACCAAAGCTATTCATGGATGTGTTTGGGATTTTGCAGTCTAACAAATATTCTAAAGATATGGCCAAGTCAAAGAGTGAGGAATTTTTGGCAAAAATCAATTTGTTTATTGATCGTTGCTAAGAATCACAGGAGTTATAGATTTCTTTGTAAATCAAATGGAATACTCAGTCGTTTTTGGAAGCAAATAATTATACTTCTTTTGATGACGTAAGACTGAGAAATATCCAACATCTGAT
Organism: Aotus nancymaae; assembly: GCF_030222135.1. Classification (NCBI taxonomy): domain Eukaryota; kingdom Metazoa; phylum Chordata; class Mammalia; order Primates; family Aotidae; genus Aotus; species Aotus nancymaae. The sequence goes on along the minus strand of NW_026988431.1, from coordinate 52,356,267 downwards.
CCTAAGCTAACCTTTTTCCTTTTTTAATTAAATATTTTATTTTGAGATAATTATAATTCACATGCTATTGTAAGAATAATACAAGGGCTCTTGTATACCTTTACCCAGTTTCCCCTAAGGATATACCTTACAAAACTAAAACAATATCACAGCTAGGATGTTGATATAGATACAGTCAAGATACAGAATATTTTCATCCTCACAAGAATCCCTCATGTTGCTCTTTTACCAGGATTTCCAATCCCTGGTAACCACTAATATTTTCTTCATTTGTATACTTTTTAAATTTCAAGAATGAGCCAATCTCTTTGGCTGGCATAAATATTCATCCCCAGTCAATATGCTACACTTGCCAGCACCCTTCCTCCACTGTGATCCATTATTTGCTCTTCTCTAACCTACTCTGTGCCTGAGAAAGCTGACCTGTGAGGATCACATCAGCCAGGCTCCCTGTTTTCTGGCTTCCAATTGGGTTGAGCTATTGGAGGAACTGGCAGAAAATGGAGGGAGTGGGAGAAGAGGGATGTAAGAGTATTCAGCCCTCTGTGCACCTCCCCCTTTCCATTCCTTATGATTCGGGCACTGGCTCCATTAGCTGTATTGGAAGATTGCAGCTCCAGTTAGGTGGTCCTACTTCCATGGCTTGAGGTTCTCTCTAGACTCAGGTAACTTGGTTCATTTCCTTTTCAGCCTAAAAGTGACAGCTCTCACTCTTGCTAGTTCCTGTGTACCTCACCATCTCAGATTGGTTTCCCTAACCCTGCCCATACCTCTGTAAATCTGTGAAGGTCTCATAAAACCTTTCTCAACCAAACTCTTTCAACGGGCTGTTGGTGCCTGCCAAGCCCTCATTGATAGAGTGATTGTAAAGATTGATTTAAAAACATCTGCCCCTTGTTTAGCTTTTAAGAGAGAGAACCTTTCATTCATGCCCATTTCAATTCATCTACGCAACTTTAAAAAAATTTATCCTCTCTCTTTTCCTCTGTCCATCCCGCTTCATCTTATCTTCTTGAGCACTGACCTCACTCCAAATGCTAAGTCTAAGCAATTTAAGCTTTCTCCTAAGCGACCTCCAACTTAGCCTTTTATCTTACCATTTTCCTTCCTTGGCCTTGAAGCAAAGGATGCAACAAATAATCTCTGGAGACTCATCTTAAATGTAGGACCTATTTGTCTCACCACAATTGCCTACATTTGGAGTGAATGCATAGGTTATATGTTGAATTCTTATTTGCAACCTCTGCCTCCCAGGTTCAAGTGATTCTCCTGGCTTAGTCTCCTGAGTAGCCAGGATTACAGGCACCCGCCGGGGTTTCACTACGTTGGCCAGGCTGGTCTCGAACTCCTGACCTCAGGTGATCCGCCCGCCTCGGCCTCCCAGAGTGCCGAGATTACAGGTGTAAGCCACAGCACCCGACCTTTGTGTTGAACTCTTGTGCTTTCTTCTCTGTGCTTTTCCTTCTTCTCTTTGCCAGAATGGACCTAGCCCTTTTGTGTCTCCTGACTTAGGGGTTTTGGGAAGACTCAGGCCTATTTTGTGTCAGGCCCTGTTCCAGCCTTGGCCATCAAAGACACTGGCTTTGTGTTCTGGAAGACAGGGAGAGACAGAGACATTTTGAAAAGAGGGAAGAAGAGTAGAAAGAGAGAAGGAAGTGGGAGGGAGAGAGATAAGAAGAAAGAGGAAGAGGAGAAGAAAAACCAGAGAGGAGAGAGTGCATCAGATGAGAAAAGAGACAGAAACCTTGGCCAGGTGAGTTGCCTGCTGTCAAGGGGTGAAGAAGCTATCTTGGAAAATGAATTTGTCAGGCACCATCTTGATGAACTGAAAATTAAGGGGGGACAAAGGAATCCAATAATAATTGAGATTGCATTCGTCCATCTAGAACAATTGTTTGATCTACAAAAAAAGTTTCCTGATGTAGGTAAGAGTAATATTTAATTAGGTTCAAAGAAAAATGAAAAATAGTGGGACTTTGTTTGTAACAGATTTGTGGACTATGGTTCATATTACTTACTATTAATGAAATTTGATGCTCCCAGCCTTAATGCTGAGATTTTTAGGATCCAAGAATGGACTGTTTTGTAATTTAAAAGGTTCTTGTTCTATTTTCTTTTTTTCTCTTTTGAGACGAAGTTTTGCTCTTGTTGCCCAGGCTGGAGTGCAATGGCATGATCTCGGCTCACTGCAACCTCCGCCTCCCAGGTTCAAGCGATTCTTCTGCCTCAGACTCCCAAGTAGCTAGGATTACAGGCATGCGCCATTACGCCCAGCTACATTTATGTTTTTAGTAGAGATGGGGTTTCTCCATGTTGGTGAGGCTGGTCTTGATCTCCCGACCTCAGGTAATCTGCCTGCCTTGGCCTCCCAAAGTGCTGGTATTACAGGAATGAGCCACCATGTCCGGCCTCTTGTTCTATTTTCAATAAATAACTTGTCATCGTCACTTCATGTCCATTTGTGGATTATCACAAAATTTAATAAACGCTACATATTGACTTGGGCTAATCATTTTTTATTCCTTATTTCATTTATCTTAGTAAGAACCCTGTGAAATATATATTTTCCCAATTTTGCTGATAAGAACCCTTAGGTGCTGAGAGCTTAAATAACTTACCTAAGGACACACAACTCATATGTGGAAGGTATGGCATTCAGTTCTATCTTTTAATGATGATGCCATATTATTACCTTTTGATGAGGCATACTTTATTCTCTACCTGGAAATGAGAAGACTGTTCTTTCCAATGATCTTGATTGCTCTTCTCTTTGCTCCTGGGTAGCTTCACAGGTGGCATGAGAACACCTATTGATAGAAGGAATAGCAAAATAGCCCCTCCACCCATGCTGTTCGTAGTGCTCTTTCAAGCTATGGTTAGTATCTCAGCCACATAGCTCCTTACACATCCTTTGGATCCCTGATCAAGAGTCATATCCTTAAGAGAGGCATCCTCATATCCATCCTGCTACTGAACTCCAACAGTTCTGGGTGGTCTTCTGATGTTGACCATCTTCTCCACCAAACCTCTTCCCTGAGTGACCCCAGGTCAGGTTCTTCTTTCCCCCATCCCTGACTCCAAGTGCTGTTCCGTCTCTATTACCTGCCAGCTCTCCTTCGGGGGATGCTTAGGTCTTGGCCCTTCATCTAGAAAGCTGAACTCTTTCTATTTCTATGTCATGATCTCTGGGCTCCCTCAAGATGTGGCTTTGGTTCTCAAAAGCATGCTTCAGAGTCACAAAGCTAAACATGTACCATTTATTCTCTTTCATTCTCAATGTAACCATCCTACTTTCCTTGAGACAAAGTGGTCACATACAAAGAAGATGGAAAAGAAAAACACAAAATTAATTTTTGAAAATGTTGTAATGTTGGTCAGGTGTGTTGACTCACACCTGTAATCCCAGCACTTTGGGAGGCCGAGGTGAGTGGATCACCTGAGGTCAGGAGTTTGAGACCAGCCTGGCCAACATGGTGAATCCCTGACTCTACTAAAAATACAAAAAATTAGCCAGGCATGATGGCAGGCGCCTGTAATACCAGCTACTTGGGAGGCTGAGGCAGGAGAATCGCTTGAACCCGGGAGACAGAGGTTGCAGTGAGCTGAGATTGCGCCAAAAAAAGAAACTATTGTATTGTTACAATTGTGTTGCTGCTAAGCTTTATCTGTATTTGTGCAAGGATCTCTTTTGGCCTCAATTATATGATCTGAACACTTTTGAATGGAGATTGTTTTGGTGTTGAAGAGATTATTTTGTTTAAAGAAAATTCCCATTTTAATTTTTAATGGAATTGCCTAATATGAGATATAGTCTTTCAATAAAAATGCTCATTTATTTAAGAAAGGTTTATTAGGTGATTGCTAGAGCTAGGATGTTTGCTTTTCTACTTTCCTTATTTAAATAGCGTGTGCCTGGGAATTATCGGAATCGACATACTCTGATAATGAACAAGATAGTCTGTTCTAATGGGCTAACTTCTAGTGCAATTTTTTTTTTGAGATGGTGTCTTGCTCTGTTGCCTGGGCTGGAGTGCCACGGCATGATCTTGGCTCACTGCAACTTCTGCCTCCCGGGTTCAAGTGATTCTCCAGTCTCAGCCTCCTGTGTAGTTGGGATTACAAGTACATGTCGCCACACCTAGCTAATTTTTTGTTTTAGTAGAGATGAGGGTTTCACCATGTTGCCCAGGCTGGTCACAAACTCCTGAGCTCAGGCAATCCACCTGCCTCGGCCTCCCAAAGTGCTAGAATTACAGGTGTGAGCCACTGCGCCCAGCCTAGTGCAATTTTAATATGAATATATTCATGTATTCATTTGACATGTTTTCTGAGTCCCAGCTTAACCTCTGGCACTCAACAAAGGAAAGACATGGCACCTATATTCAACCATAGTGGAAAAAATAGACAAATAAGACAATAATTACTTTAAAGAGTCTTTAAGGTTATTTGATGCAGACAAGGAAGGCCTCAAGTCAGGGAGGACTTCTCAGAGGATATGAGCCTTGGGCTTTAATTGTGGGGATGAGAGGGAGTTTACCAAGTGAGGAAATATGAGATAGAGGCTTCAGAACTTACAAAACACAGAGACAAGAGAATGAAGAGTGTGTTTGGAGAATGACAACCTGTAGACCAAGCAGAATGACTTTTGTCCAAATATAGCTCAACATGTAAGAAAGAACTGCAGTTCTCTGAATCCCTGTGTTCCTTCTTTCTTAACAAGAATAAAAACTTGACAGCCTAAGTGGAAGCCATCCACCTGCTTGCTGGTATGAATGAACTGTATCATGCTGAGAGACACTGGTACCTCAGAAATGCTTCAGCACACTAGAAAGCAGAGAAGGGTCAGGGGTTGGCTCCAGAAGTGAGAATGCTTGGGAATCCTTTTTTTTTTCCTAAAATATTATGCTATGTCCTGCTGTGGGACCTCTAGTTCAATCCTGCAGCATTTTTCTGACACAATTTACCTATATCTCTATGGTGTATCAGCTACAAATCCTAGGAAAAGCTCCATACCAGGCTTTGGTAGATATCACTTACTATCAAGCATGATCTCAACTTTTCCTCTGTCCGGTGTTCTTAGGTTAATAATAGGAAAATAGTTTTGAAAAGTGAACGTTTATGGAGGACAGTTTGGTAAAACAATTTTCTTCAATGTAAATGGTCGATGGAGTTTTTATTTATTCAACCTGTAAGTGCCCCGAGACGCTCCGTGGTACTGCAGCTGAAGTTCTTGGATCATTTGATTCTTTGTGACTCACCCTTCTTCCCTGCTTCAGTCCAAACAGAAAAGTAACACATTGAGTTCTAATTACCCAGCTGAATTAAGATCAAATCTGTAAATTCAGCTCAAGATCCCAAATAACAGCCTCCTCCTTTACACCTCAGCACTCAGAGGATGACAAGTAGATAAAGAATAAATGTATATACTATGCCGATTATACTGACAATTGTTTAAGGAAGAATTGCCGATTTTTAAATGGAAATGCAAGTAAAAAGAGATCATTGACCTTTTAACTGATAGGTCTATTTGTTTCAAAAGGTCATCACAAAATTTTGCTATATCTTGGTCTTGAAAATAGCCCTTTCATTGAACTGGAAAAAATATTTTAAAGTTTTAAAATGTACAAACCTTGTATAATAAAGTTGGTATAGTTGAACCTCGGAAAATTAAGTGCAGGAGTACAATCGCACTTTCTGTTTCAAGTGCTTCATTCATTTTCTGAAAATTTCACTAAGAAACTAACATCAAGCTCTAAATTAACTGACTAGGAGGAATCTGGACAAGTTATTTTCAGAGCGCATTTTTTTCTTTCAAGAATTCATCTTAGCTTCTTGCTTTTAGTTGATTTTTCCAAATGTAGAGAGCTCTGTATAACACATTTGAAGTTAGAATATGACTATATGGGCAATTACTTTGCAAATATTTTCTGGTTAACAGCAATTTTTTTTCCCTTTCCATGTACAACATTTGTAGGTTATTTGCTTAAAGAGTCTCAAAAGCATAAACCTGTAAGTTTGCCATTGTGAACAAACATCAATTCAGGAACCACATTTTTAAGAGTCAGCTAGTCTCACTCACTCCAGACACTTTCATATGTTTAGTACCTTTTTTTCCTTTAAACTGAAGAAATGTTATGATAAGTCCTTGCTGCTCTAGGATGTCCTGAAGTCTTGTTTAAGATGATGCATAGGTTTTTCTATTTATTAAAATAATTTTGTTTAGAATTTTGACTTGAGATACAAAGAGGGATCAAAACACAGCATGTAAGTGCTGTGAAGGTGAATGTTGATTCTTTAGGAAGTCATCTTGTTTGTGGCTATTTGGTATCAGATGGAGGTCACAGGTATCTGATGCTCAGAAAGCCAGGGAGATCACCTACATGTGTGAGGCAGGCCGGGTGCAGACTATGGACACCTGGGGAGTATGTGTGCCATCTAAGAAGAGCAGAGCTTCTTAATTCTAGTTGACTGTAGCCAGACAGCAATATGGGTCCAAAATTCTGTGGTTTCTGTATTTGCTGGCTCTTCCAAAGAACTTCCAAACTTGTGTTTCTATTTGAAATATCTTGATTAAAAATTAACATGCTGTGTGGGGCAGATGTTTTCAGCCTCTGGTGTAAACCTGTATTAATTCATTGCATTAACTATTTATTAAACAGACTAGAATTCTCCTCACCATGGGCCATGTCTTACTAACTTTGGTTTCCTTAATTCCCAGAACACTGCCCAGCACATAGTAGAGGCATAGATAATTGTTATTACACTAAACTGAGCTCTGAAATGAGGGCCAGAGAAGAGAAGAAGGTGTTTTGTTTGTCTTTTTTAGAGCTGGACAAACCTGTGAAATCTTTCCTTTGGAAAGTTAAATATTCACAACTGTTACACACTGTGTCCATTCCAGACAAGGTATTCCTTTTAGCCATCTGCAGACTTTGAAGCTCACTTCTTTAGATGGATTTTGTCAGGAGAAGATTAGGCTTGGCTTTATGAACTGTCATGGAAAAAGAGAGATAGCCAGAGGGTCTTAATTTACATAGGAAAGTGAAGGAACAGGCATTGAGTAAAATCCTGTTATTACTTTGACAATTAATAGTTTCTTGGGGTATTAGGAATATTATGAGTGAATTAATAGATTACTTTGGTTTAGTCAAAGTTTACTCACAAAGTGATAACTAAGGAGAGATTTCCTCCTGCTTTTGGAACATGCGATGAAGAGTTTGGGGGATTTCTTCTTTATCTGCATCTCATTTAGTGCCTCTGAAAACTGAGGTGATGAAGCAGTGATTCAGGAAAAATGACCAATTACACTATGCCAACTGGAGATTTTATTTTAGCTAGGAAAGTTTTAAAAAAATTCCTTTTTCATTACTACGAGTAAGTAAACTCTCCCAAGCTCATGTATTATTCAACATCAAAATGGATTTATTTCCCAGTTAGGACTTTCAGGAAATTTGTCAGGCTTCTGCAATGCCCAGCCTATACCCCAGGGTACCTCAAAAGTGTAGATTTGGATTGGGGTAGGTACAATGATCATCAACTACATTTTACAGATGAGTAAACTGAGACCAAGCGTTGGAGCTTGGACTTCGGTCTAGATCAGCCTTCATTCAAAAAACATGCTAGTAACCACTATGCTATTCTGACTCTCATATGGCTTGAAGTCTCTTTCCCTCATGCTGCCTTTTTCTCATGCAAACTATTTGCATGAGAAAATAGAACATAAGGCCAAAAAAGATCACTAAAGATTAAAAGGGCCACTACATAGCCTTGAAAAATCTAAGAAAACTATAAGACAAATTACAAGAAAAATGGACAAATACATGATTGTGATCCAAGATTTAAAAGTATATATATAAAACAATAGATCACATAGAAAATATATAGAACCCAGTATACAGAAAATATGCTTTCTTTTCAAATATTTACCATGTATTAGGTTATAAAGGAAAATAAAAGTTATATAAATATAAGTTCTTAAAGAATCAAGATCATAGAAACTATTTTCTTTGATGACTATGCAGTTAAATATCAAATTAATATTTAAAGGTACCTATTTCTTTGAACATTTAAAATCACACCTAAAAACTCATGGTTTAAAGAGGATACACTGTTGACAGTAGGGAAGGTTGTGCCTGTAGGGGGACAGGCAGTATATAGGAACTCTTTACTTTCTGCTCAGTTTTGCTAAAAACAGAAAACTGCTCTAAAAAGTAAAGTTGATTAGCTATAAAAAATAATGCACATATACTCATAATGAAAATGACAAAACTGTTAAAATTGAATGACAATGAAAGGCTATTTAAAATAGAAAGGGTAAAAATGTTCACTATAGTTCCTTCTCTAGATAGAGATAATCATTCTCAAAAGTCTGGTGTATATTTTGGAAGCATATATTGAATGCTTCCTCTGACAGGCCTTGTGCTTAATGTTATTGTATTTAATCTCATAATATCCCTATCAGACAGGAACTTTAATCATCCGCATTTTAAAATGAAGAAATTGAGTCTTAGAGAGGTTAATTTGCCCAAGCATGTTAAAATCTAGGTTTTCTGATTACCATGCCACACCATATCACACCATGCCATGCCATGACATACTGTACCTACATATGTTGCTTCGCTTCTGCCTTAATTTATTTTTCTGTCTCTAAACTACATCTTCTTCTTTCTTCTTTTTTTTTTTTTGAGTCAGAGTCTCGCTCCGTCACCCAGGCTGCAGTGCAGTGGTGTGATCTCAACTCACTGCAACCTCTGCCTCCTGGGTTCAAGCCATTCTCCTGTCTCAGCCTCCTGAGTAGCTGGGACTACAGGTGCATGCTGCCATGCCCAGCTAATTTTCATATTTTTAGAAGAGATGGGGTTTCACCATATTGGTCAGACTGGTCTCAAACTCCTGACCTTAGGTGATCCACCCACCTCAGCCTCCCAAAGTGCCGGGATTATAACTAGGTTTGAGCCACTGAGCCTGGCCCAAACTGCATCTTTTTTTACGACTACAAACAATAAAGCAATGAAAACTCACCTACATACATCTGTACTCTCTTCTCTAGTTGTTTACTTAAGAGAACTTACTATAAGTTGTATTATTACACAACTACTGGTTTTTACATTAATATCTATTAAGTATATTTTGTTCTATAATCTATCTCCCCTGAATTTATGCCATTAATTTTCTGGAAAAAAACTGGGTAATTTATTTTTGGAGAAAGTGCATCACTTGTCCTACAGAATATAGGATTTGCCTGAGTACTTCATTTTGGTGTCACTTAGCTCGTTTCGCTATCCCATGTATATCATAAACTGATCATTATGTGGACGTTGGATTAGGTTTAGATTCAATCTTTTAAGCAAGAATACTTTATAAAAGCCAGTTGTATCCAGTGAAAGCAATTCATGTACTTCTGATGTGGCACCATCCCATTTTCTTAAGGTAGAAAAGTTTCTATGGTTACCTCTGAGGTCTGCACCCTGTGAAATGAGATGGGTTGACATTATAGAACATTAGCACCAATTGCACGCATTGTATCTTCCTAGTTATAATTTTCAGAGACATGAGATCTCTTCCTAGCATACCTTCTCCATCTCCCCTTTCCTTCTTTGCCTAATTTGGAAAGCCTTTCTATTGTGCCTTTCATGAGTCACTGGGAGAAGCTCTAGCACAAACAACTCGCCACCTGTTTCTGGGGTCCCTTTCCATTGTCTTAAAGATATTCTCACTCTATTTTCTTATGTCATCACTAGGTATTGTTTGAAGGAGAATTTTAGAATAATCCTGCTGTACCTCATCTCAGTATGAAGACTTGGAGAGAATTCTGCTAAGATCCAATACTAAGAAGCTAAGATTCTCCAGGTTACCAATGTCACTGCTTATCTTCCTATGTCCATCCTTGCCTCTCCCTGTGGATGTGATACTTCCCACAGCCTTATAACCACAGTTTGAGCAGCCCTCCAGCATAATCTTGATTCTCCCTTCCTTGTTCACCTCTTAAGTCTGCATTTTGTGGATAAACATCCCTGATGACTTAACTCAACACTCCTTCCTGGGTGTTACCTGCCTCTACTGGGTTCACTCCAACCCTTGGAGAGAGACGCAGCCAGAAATCCAGATATGACATAGTGGTTGAAAGCACTCCAGGCTCTGGAGCTGGCAGATCTAGGGTTGAAATTCACCAATAGCACTTTCTGTCAAATTACCAACATATACAAGTCCCAATTTCACAGTTTGTAAAATGAGGATGTTAATATTTATTATATAAGGTTGTCATGAATATTAAATGAGATACAGCAAATGCCTAGGTCAATGACTGATATGTGGTAAATGGCCAAAGAATAGAAACATTATTATGAGTGTTATCATATTCCCATACTCATGCTGTGTTCCTAGATCTTTAGCTTCCACTGGGCACAGAGACCTAGTATATAAAAATTTGCTAATTAATAGAGAACATAATGAAGCAAAGTCAAATTTGTTAAAGTCAAATTTAACAAAGTAATAAGATGTTTTTGAGGATAGAATGGTAAGACTATTGAGCTACAAGTGATCTTAGAGTAACTAAATCCAGACCATTGCAGTGGCTCACAACTGTAATCCCAGCACTTTGGGAGGCCGATGCAGGCAGATCACTTGAGGCCAGGAAAAACCCCATCTCCAATAAAAACTCAAAAATTAGCCAGCTGGGGTGGTGCACACCTGTAGCCTGTAATCCCAGCTACTCAGGGGACTAAGGTGTGAGAATTGCTTGAACCCAGGAGGTGGATGTTGCTGTAAGCCAAGACTGTGCCACTGCACTCTGACCTGGGCGACTGAACAAGACTCTGCCTCAAGAAAAAAAAAAAAAAAGAGTAAATCCAATTCCTCATTTTACAGTTGAGACAAATAAGACCTAGGGAGGTTGAGGGATCTTCTGTACCTACCAAGCAAGTGCACTGCAATGCAAACCCATGTCTGTCTTTGGCCAGGATGCTTTCCGCCACAATGCACTAGTAATAATGACTCACTTGCCATCTATCTTTTGGCCTTGCACAAATGATGGATTACATGCCAAAATTCAAAAGAAAAATTTCTGAGTGTACTTGTACTTTCTAGGTATTCTGATTAAATGAAAGAATCAACAAAAATTTATTTGAGAGAGGGAAAAAAAGACATGCTTGAAAAGTACTGGGGAACATATCCTTTCTTTGAAGAGTGAGACTGATATTTATTACCACTGCTGGCAGACACTGTTTGGTCTCAGGGAATGTATTCCCACATTTAAATGTTATTCCCAACAAAAGAACAAAAAGATTCAAAGAGTTTCCTTTGAATATAATTATAAAATTACCATGATAATACACAAGAAGAGTTTTGTTGTATCCCCACATGTAAGTTCTGTGAGGGGATCTAGTGGAAAATGAAAAGCAAGCCACCATGACGAGCTGTTGCTGAAAGCAGATGTGTGTGGTGCCAAATGCGGGGCTGAAAGGTTGCTCGTTCTGGTTTTTCTTTAACTATCCTTTTAATCTCTTTGTCTCTTGCTAATTATCATGCATAGAAAAATACATATAACAAATTTTAATTGCTCCGTCACACTGTACAAATGATGATAAAATAGCATTTGCAATCTGCTTTCATAATTTTTGGACAGAAACTATGCTTTAATTTGTACAAGTGAAATGAATTTCCTTTGTCTTCAGAGTAGTTATTATTCTGCCCAACTTTTTTTTAGATTATCCATTTCAATATCACTTTACTAAAAATTTGATTGATACATATCAGTACCACCCAATTTTTGTATTGCAATATTTTATATTAAGGAAGATTTTCAAATTAAACATAATTGTATTTCACACTGTTAATTAATTTTCATTAAATTCAGTAAAATTACCAAAGCACCTACTCTGTTCCAGAAACAGTATCAGATCCTGGAAATGCAGAGGTAAATAATGTATGATCCTTGCCTCACTAGACCTATAGTTTAATGGAATTATATCCACCCCCATGGCCTTAATTACAATCTATGTGATAATGACTTTCAGGTCAGGCGAGGTGGCTCTCGCCTGTAATCCCAGCACTTTGGAAGGTTGAGGTGGGCAGATTACTAGGTTAGGAGTTTGAGACCAGCCCGGCCAACATGGTGAAACCCCGTCTCTACTAAAAATACAAAAATTAGCTGGGTGTAGTGGCGTGCGCCTATAGTTCCAGCTACTCGGGAGGCTGAGGCAGGAGAATTGCTTGAACCCAGGAGGCGGAGGTTGCAAGGAGCCGAGATTGCACCACTGCACTCCAGCTTGGGTGATAGAATGAGACTCCATCTCAAAATAAATAAATAGTAAATTAAAAAAGATAATGACTTTCAAATTTCTAGACCTGCCTCTGTCATGTCCTTTGACCCTAGATTCTTGCATATTCAGATACTTACTGGATAACTAACTACTTGTTTTAAAAGGCACTTCAGAATCAACATGTCCTAAACTGAGCTCATCATCTTTCTCTCAAAGCTGCCTCTATCTCCATCCAAAAATTCCCAGTTGCAGCAATGGCACCCATAACTACCTAAATCTAAATATTTGGGAGTGTCCTTTAGTCTTTCTTCTCCCGCATGTCTTTTTTTCCTAATAAGTCAATAAATCCTGTTAATTCAACCTCGCAGGCAGCTTTAAAGTTTGTCTACCTTTCTTCTTTCCTACTGGTACTCTCTAGTCCAGCCACTAGCATCTCTCACTTGAATTAGTAACAGTATCCCAATTACCCTCCCTGCATCTCTAATGGGCAGCCAGAGGGACCACTCCAAACGGCAAGTCTCACCATATCACCACTCTTCTTAAAATCGCTCAGTGACCTTTCCATTGTTTCAGGGATAAACAAATATGACTTCCTTAGACAAGGCTTTTACAACTTTCTACTGGCCAGCACTGCTGTGACCCCTCCATCTTGCTGTCTTGCCTGTGCCCTGCCTTTTTCCGTTCATAATTAACTTATTTCAGTTACCTGAAGAGAGGCCCCGTGCATGTGCTCTCTCATCTTTAGTCCTTTAATGGGCTGCTCTCTTTTCCTGGTACATACCTCAGGCTCAACCGAAGGATGGCTCCCTTAGGAAGCCTTTCCCGACCTCCTGGATTGTATTAAGAATCCCGACACCCACAGAGTCTTCTACTTTACCACCTATGATCCACTATTGTTACTTCTGAATTGCCTTTCTCCCTGCTAGCCTATAAGAATCAGAGAGTAGAAAACTTGTCTAAGTTGCCCACTATTGTAGGACACATAGTAATAAATATTTGTTGAATGAATAAATGAAACTGACAAAATAAATATGTTACGTATGGTAAATGCTCTAGTAGAGGTATTTAGAGTGCTATGGAACCCAAATGAAGGGCACCTAAGTTGGAGGTGGGATTTGAGGAATACATGTACTGCTCTCAGCACAGTGGGCGACACATGGAAAACTCAGTTTGAGGGACTAATAAGAGCAGTAAGAGTTAACTTCACTATTCATGGAGAGAAGGGCATTCCAAGTAGAAAAAATAGTCGGTGTATGTGAAATAATGGAGGTGTGACTCAGCTAGTAGGGCCTACAAGAGCAACACACTGTTCTATATGGGTGACATAGACAATGCATGGATGGATGGTAGGGTGGTGGAAAAGAAGCCACAAATGTAGGTAGGACCTTATCGTAAACCATTTGTTATATACTAAGGAGTCCGCACATTATTCTGAAAGCCAAGGGGATTCAGAACATGAAGTGACATATGTTTTGGAAAAAAATGTGATACGTTGCATAGAGATGAATTTGATGGGTAGCAATGGTGGCAGCAATGTGTTGTTTGGTGATGGGTGTTGGTAGATTTGACTATCAATGAGGTGGCGGGGTTGCAGTAGGGCAATAAGTCAGGCCAGAGTGATAAGAACCTACATAAGGCACTGACAGTGAAGATGAACCCATAAGGCTTGGTGAACGAGTGGATGAGGAAGGTTAGTGAGCAGGAAGGGCCTTGGATCAACTCTAGGTTTCTGGATGATTATATGGATAGTGGTCTCTTCACTGAGAATTCAGGCTGGCTTAGGGGGAAAATGAAGAGGGTAAATGGGCTGTACGGAACATGGAAACATTTACCAGTAGAAGCAATGGGACAAATAGTGACTAGATCCTCACAGTAGTACTACAAAGCTTTTTTAACCAGTATGTAGCCAAGGTGCAAATCCAAGTCCCACACTCATTTATTGTACCCCATTAAGCCCTGAACTGTTCAAAGACAAAAGCCACATGGTGCCTTGATTCTCCCTGAGTCTTGACCACTTCAAAATCCTCAGTGAGAAGAGAGATGAAGGTGGAGATCAAAGAAACTAGGTATGAGATGGAGCAGCTAAGTGGTTCTAGGAGTCAGAAGGTAGAACACAGGATCAGAGTGAGATTGGGGATCAAGTGGCAATTTACATGCTACCAGCAATGCAAGAGGAGAGTAGTGAAGTCTTAGGAGGGAGGGCCAGTAGTAGGGCAGGACCTTGGAATATAAGATGAAAGCCTGTAATGGAAGAGGAAAACCTGGCAGTGGCCATTTCGTAGCCATTTTAAGGGTTTGGTCACTGCGAATGGCCTGAGTGAAAATCTTCTCTAACACTGTTCACTGTGCTATGGATCCTTATTAGAAGCCATTCAAGGTGTTTAGTTACAGGGTCAGCATAGGACCTCCAGTGACAGCACAACTCCCTGCACATGGTAAGGCATTCTATAAATATTTGTTGGATCTATTAATAAATGAACACCAAACATGCAATGATTTCATTTAGAAGACAATCTTGCCATAAGAGAACAGTGGAACAAGAAGCTCTAGAGTAGTTGGGGTGGAGCTTGTCTTCCATGGTGGGGACAAGTATTCTAAATAACTCAGCCTGCTAATTGTACTACTCTGCAGTCAGTCAAGCATTGGGACCTAGTATGATAGATACATTGAGATTCCCAATCAACCAATTTATTGAGATTGATTCCCAATCAACCAATTTATTGAGAATCATAAGGTAATTGAGACAACCAGTTAGAAGGGACTGAAGTGTTGTTTCACGAACCCCAGATACACAGTTTTAAGGCAAATTGAGCTGAAATATGTCATTCTATTGGTCCAGTTTCTGGAATTAATGAGCCCAAGAGAAGATATTTTTTGAATCAGTGACAGAGTTGTTACTCACTTGTAAACTTAGGGGATTTGGATTATTCCATATGCAATCCTTTGATTTTTAAAACTATGCTGTTGGTCATAATTTCTTTTTTTCTTTTAGAGATGGAGTTTTTCTCTTGTCGCCCAGGCTGGAGTGCAGTGGTGTGATCTCAGCTCACTGCAACCTCAGCCTCCCAGGTTCAAGTGATTCTCTCGCCCCAGCCTCCTGAGTAGCTGGGATTTTAGGCACACGCCACCTCGCCCAGCTAATTTTTGTATTTTTGGTAGAGATGGGGTTTCACCATGTTGGCCAGGCTGGCACAAACTGCTGACCTCAGGTGATCTGCCTGCCTCGGCCTCCCAAAGTGCAGGGATTACAGGCGTGAGCCACCATGACTGGCCCATAATTTCTATTACAAAATATTTTAGTATACTTCATGGGATTTGAAAGCCCTGATAAGGCTTTGTTTATTCCAACCTTAAATGTTAAGTAGATCATGACATGATAAGAAGAAAACCTTAGTCTTATGAGAAATACTCTATCACAGATAGCTATGTGCACACCTATATTCACCTACAGGTGCTCACCTCAGGCCTAAATTTACAAGCACAGGCTGAATAAAGTGCAAAGTGAGGATTCAAGCAGACAGAGCTGTAGTTGCTGTGGAAACCATAGCACTGATCTTCATGACACACGTACACTCAGCTCTACCATTCTACAAATGACTTAATAAGGGATATTTACTTTTTGAAACAATTTTGAAAACTTATTAACAGAAATATTAAAAAATAAGAAGGTGCTATAGTTTGGTTTTGTAAATTTCAGCTCTAGGTGAATTTTTCTACATACTTAAATCCTGGAAATTGGAGGATTTTCATTGTTGTTGTTTGCTTCCCAGGTGGATGTACAAAATAAATGTTGATTTCATAGGACTGATGTGAACTCTACCTATAATCACAATCAGGAATATGCAAATAAAATCATGGGTATCTTGGTGTTTTCTTAATGCTTTCTCCAGTTTGTCTTTTAGACACTTCAATTCTAGCTGAAAGAGTCACTATACTCTCCCATCTAAAACATTAATAGCCAGTGTACCAAAAGTGGCAGCTCAATTACATATGGACCAGGATCCAATTAATCCATTCTGATAACTTTATCTACTTGGTCTACACCCAATACTTCTGGCAGGAAAATTGTCTCTGAATTTCCTTCCAAATATAAAGTTGGCAGATTTCATTTACGCTCTTTACATATATA
Organism: Aotus nancymaae; assembly: GCF_030222135.1. NCBI lineage: Eukaryota > Metazoa > Chordata > Mammalia > Primates > Aotidae > Aotus > Aotus nancymaae. The sequence continues at coordinate 52,339,878 of NW_026988431.1, read as the reverse complement.
TATATTCCTTGAAAGAGAGATCTTAGAATTTACATTATTTTGTGTGAAAACAGTTTTTGCTTCAATGAAACTAAAACTATTTTTAATAATATTAGATATTGTACTATTTTTAGATGCTGAGTCATTTTTGAATTGTCAATTTATAGCATCAATTCTCATTAAAAACAACCCATCCCTACTGATATTCAGAGGTGATATAATCACCCTTGCTGGTGTCGGTAGAGCACTGTTAATTTTGAGATTGAAAAAAGTTTCATTCCATCATCATAGCTAATAGGGTAAATATGTCTTTATTCAAAATCTTCATTTATTGCAATAACACTGTTTCTGACCTGTGAGAAGTGCATGGTAAGTTAATTCAGTTTGCCAGTGGCCTGCTCTTGAAACCTGTGAACTGATGAAATCCTTATATAACAAAACTCTGTGGGTCCCACATTTTTTTTTTGTCACAGGATGATTTTGTTACAACAATTTTTTTTGTTAAATATGTTTTCTTTTTGTAAGCCAGAAGAGAGTGGAGGCCAATATTCAACATTCTTAAAGAAAATAATTTTCAACCTAGAATTTCATATCCAACCAAACTAAGCTTCATAAGTGAAGGATAAATACAATCCTTTAAAGACAAGCAAATGCTGAGGTATTTTGTCACCACCAGGCCTGCCTTACAAGAGCTCCCAAAGGAAGCACTAAATATGGAAAGGAAAAACCAGTACCAGCCACTGCAAAAACAAACCAAAATGTAAAGACCATTGACACTATGAAGAAACTGCATCAACTAATGGACAAAATAGCTAGCTAGCATCATAATGACAGGATCAAATTCACACATAACAATATTAACCTTAAATGTAAATGGGTAAATGCCACAATTAAAAGACACAGACTGGCAAATTGGATAGAGTCAAGACCCATTGGTGTGCTGTATTCAGGAGACCCATCTCACATGCAAAGACACACATAGGCTCAAAATAAAGGCATGGTGGAAGATTTACCAAGCAAATGGAAAGAAAAAAAAAAAAAAGCAGGGGTTACAATCCTAGTCTCTGAGAAAACAGACTTTAAGTCAACAAAGATAAAAAAATACAAAGAAGAGTATTACATAATGGTAAGGGATCAATGCAACAAGAAGAACTAAGTATGCATCCAACACAGGACCACCCAGATTTATAAAGCAAGTTCTTAGAGACCCACAAAGAGACTTAGACTCCCACACAATAATAGTGGGAGACTTTAACACCCCACTGTCAATATTAGATCAATGAGACAGAAAATTAACAAACATATCCAGGACTTGAACTCAGCTCTGGACCAAGTAGACCTAATAGACATCTACTGAACTCTCCTCCCCACATCAACAGAATATACATTCTTCTTAGCACCACATAGCACTTATTCTAAAATCGACCACGTAATTGGAAGTAAAATGCTCCTCAGTAAATGAAAAGGAACAGAAATCATAACAGTTCGAACCATAGTACCATCAAATTAGAACTCAGGATTAGGAAACTCACTCAAAATCCCACAACTACATGGAAACTGGACAACCACTCCTGAATGACTACTGGGTAAATAACGAAATTAAGACAGAAATAAATAAGTTCTTTGAAACCGATGAGAACAAAGACACAACATACCAGAATCTCTGGGACACAGCTAAAGCAGTGTGTAAAGGGAAATTTATATCACTAAATGCCCACAGGAGAAAGCCAGAAAGATCTAAAATTTACACCCTAACATCACAATTAAAAGAACTAGAGAAGAAAGAGCAAACAAATTCAAAAGCTAGCAGAAGACAAGAAATAACTAAGATCACAGCAGAACTGAAGGAGAGAGAGACACGAAAAACCCTCCAAAAATTCAATGAATCCAGGAGCTGGTTTTTTGAAAGGATCAACAAAATAGACTGCTAGCTAAACTAATAAAGAAGAAAAGAGAGAAGAATCAAATAGATACAATAAAAAATGATAAATGGGAGATCACCACTGAGCCCACAGAAATACAAACTACCATCAGAGAATACTATAAACACCTCTACACAAATAAACTAGAAAACCTAGAAGGAATGGATAAATTCCCGGACACATACACCCTCCCAAGACTAAACCAGAAAGAAGTTGAATCCTTGAATAGACCAATAACAAGTTCTGAAACTGAGTCAGTAATTAATAGCCTACCAACCAAAAAAGCCCAGGACCAGGCAAATTCACAGCCATATTCTACCAGAGGTCTGAAGAGGAACTGGTACCATTCCTTCTGAAACTATTCCAAACAATAGAAAAAGAGGGTCTCCTCCTTAACTCATTTTATGAGGCCAGCATCATCCTAATACCAAAACCTGGCAGAGACACAACAAAAAAAGAAAATTTCAGGCCAATATTTCTGATGAACATTGATGCAAAAATCCTCCCTAAGATACTAGCAAACAGAATCCAGCAGCACATTAAAAAGCTTATCCACCACAATCAAGTTGGCTTCATCCCTGGGATGCAAAGCTGGTTCAACATAGGCAAATCAATAAATGCAATCCATTACATAAACAGAACCAATGATAGAAACCACATGGTTAACTCAATAGATGCAGAAAAGGCCTCAGATAAAATTCAACCCCCTTTCATGCTAAAAACACTCAATAAACTAGGTATTGGTGGAACTTATCTCAAAATAGTAAGAGCTGTTTATGACAAACCCACAGCCAATGTCATACTGAATGGGCAAAAACTGGAAGTGTTCCATTTGAAAAAAAGCACAAAATAAGGATGCACTCTCTCACCACTCCTATTCAACATAGTGTTGGAAGTTCTGGCCAGGGCAATCAGGCAAGAGGAAGAAATAGAGGGTATTCAAATATAAAGAGAGGAAGTCATATCATCCCTGTTTGCAGATGACATGATTATATATTTAGAAGACCCCATCGTCTCAGCCCAAAATCTCCTTAAGCTGATAAGCAACTTCAGTAAAGCCTCAGGATACAAAATCAATGTGCAAAAATTGCAAGCATTCCTATACACCAATAATAGGCAAACAGCCAAATAATGAGTGAACTCCCATTTATAATTGCTACAAAGAGAATAAAATATCTAGGAATACAACTACAGGGTATGTGAAGGGCCTTTTCAAGGAGAACTATAAACCACTGCTCAAGGAAATCAGAGAGGACACAAACCAATGGAAAAACATTCCATGCTCATGGATAGGAAGAATCAATATCATGAAAATGGCCGTACTGCCCAAAGTAATTTATCGATTCAATGCTTTTCCCAGAAACATATCATTGACTTTCTTCATAGAATTAGAAAAAACTACTTTAAATTTCATATGGAACCAAAAAAGAGCCTGCATAGCTAAGACAATCCTAAGCAAAAAGAACAAAGCCAGAGGCATCACACTACCTGACTTCAAACTATACTACAAGGCTACAGTAACCAAAACAGTATGGTACTGGCACTAGAACAGATCTATAGATCAATGGAAGAGAATAGAGGCCTCAGAAATAACACCACAAATGTACAACCATCTGATCTTTGACAGACCTGACAAATACAAGCAATGGGGAAAGGATTCCCTATTTAATACGTGGTATTGGGAAAACCAGCTAGCCATATGCAGAAAATTGAAACTGGACCCCTTCCTTAAACCTTATACAAAAAATAACTCAAGATGGATTGACGATTTAAACATAAGACTTAAAACCAGAAAAACCCTAGAAGAAAACCAAGATCATACCGTTCAGGATATAGGCATGGACAAAGACTTCATGACTAAAACACCAAAAGCAATTACAACAAAAGCCAAAACTGACACATGGGATCTAAACTAAAGTGCTTCTGCACAGCAAAAAGAACTATCATCAGAGTGAACAGGCAACCTACAGAACGAGAGAAAATTTTTTCAATCTATCCATCTGATAAAGGGCTAATATCCAAAATCTATAAGGAACTTAAATTTACAAGAAAAAAACAACACCATCAAAAAGTGGGCGAAGGATATGAACAGACACTTTTCAAAAGAAGACATTTATGTGGCCAACAAACATATGAAAAAATGCTCATTATCACTGGTCATTAGAGAAATGCAAATGAAAACCACAATGAGATACCATCTCATGCCAGTTAGAATGGTGATCATTAAAAAGGAAACAACAGATGCTGGAGAGGATGTGGAGAAATAGGAGCACTTTTACACTATTGTTGGGAGTTTAAGTTAGTTCAACCATTGTGGAAGACAGTGTGGCGATTCCTCAAGGATCTAGAACCAGAAATACCATGTGACCCAGCAATCCATTACTGGGTATATACACAAAGGATTATAAATCATTCTGCTATAAAGGCACATGCACACGTATGTTTACTGCAGCACTATTCACACTAGCAAAGACTTGGAACCAACGCAAATGCTCATAAATAGACTGAATAAAGAAAATGTGGCACATATACACCATAAAGGACTATCCAGCCATAAAAAAAAATGAGTTCATGTCCTTTGCAGGGACATGGATGAAGCTGGAAACCATCATTCTCAGCAAACTAACACAGGAACAGAAAACCAAACACCTCATGTTCTCACTCATAAGTGAGAGTTGAACAATGAGAACATACGGGCACAGGAAGGGGAACATCACATTCTGGGGCCTGTCGGGGGTGGGGGGCAAGGGGTCGGATAGCATTAGGAGAAATACCTAACGTAGATGATGGGTTGATGGGTGTAGCAAACCACCATGGCACATGTATATCTATGTAACAAACCTGCACGTTCTGCACATGTATCCCAGAACTTAAAGAATAATAATAAAAAATAGGCAAAAAAGAAAAGAGGTTTTCAAAGTGAGATCTTTCGACTGTGAGAGCAAGCTTCTGAATAAAAGAATTTTTTTTTTTGAGGAGAAGGTTATTATTTGTTTGTTTTTTGGTTCCAAAATCTTGAATATCAAAACAAAGCCTGGAGGTCTCAGAGCATAGTTTATTCAATAAGCATAAAATAGAAAGAATTCTTCAATAAACAGAATGTCTTCTTGCCATTCAGAGAGGGGACAGACTCATTTCTGAGATGGGTAAGAAGGTTGACAGAGAAGGAGAGGAGAAAAAAAAAGAGCTTTTTTTCCCCTATTTTGTTTGAGTCTGGCTGGGGAAAGGACTGGGATTGTGCAAGAGAAAACACACAGATAAGTTTGTGGATCTGATTGTAAAGGGGATTTTTCTCCTACTTTCTGTCTGAGAAAATACAGCTTCCTAGATGGGACTTCATGACCTGAGACAGTCCATGGAGATTTTGAGTCTCCAGAGGGTAACCCAGCAGGTGAAAAGTTTGCATGTTTTCTAGAAGTACAGGCGAGGACTAGATGCAAATCAGAGGACCTAAAGCAGACTCATAGTTCAGATTGGCAGGCGCTATCAAGAGAGTGTGGGCACTTCTGTAGTGGGTGCAGTGAGGAAAGAGGTCCAATAAATGCCTAAGAATGAAAGAAAGTAGGGTTAGTGCAGAGCAGAGGACAGAGACCTCACAGACCAAACTGCCCTCCAAGGATGTGCCAGACCCTGGAACTTAGATTGGTTCTTAGTTACTGACTACTAAGTTATCATTTACCCAAAAGAGACAGAGTTTAATCTGGAGGTCACTGAGTTAGCTTTAATCATGAATACATTTGTAATTTCCACTATCAGCAGAGATAAGGACTCAGGAGCTAAGTTAAATTATAGAAAAAAATTTTTCATATGGATTATTATATTTTTAATTTCTAGGGCTATTTGCCTCTTTTTAAGAATGGCTTTGACAATTTTTGTAGATTCTTGTGGCTTTCTGTATCTTCAAGCTTTAAAAATTCCTTTCAGTATAATAAACATTTTTCTTTAATAATCTCTGTGTGGTAATTCCAATATCTTATGTTTGCAAATGTCTGATTCTGCTGTCTGCTGGTACTTGCTCATGGTGCCTTGTTTCTTTGTGCTTGGCTATCTTTGATTCTGTGTTACTCATAGCACTTGAAAACTATTCCTGAGGATTCTCAAAGACCTACTAATAGGAAGATACGTTCCTCTGTAAAGGTCTGTATTTTCTTCTTTTAGAGAATTAGGTAGAATATCAGTCTGGTACTACTCTAAACTAGACTTTTGGCAGTAGTACAAAGTCGGGGCTGCACATCAGGGCTTCAGATATTCCTCTGGTTACAGCCTCTTATGGCTGGATTTCCTTTTTCTTTTCCTTCTGCTCTGCTTTGTGCTGAGCTAAAGCAACTCTTTCTGTAGTTGTCTGAGCATGAAGGGAGGGAATGGCTTTACCTCTGGTATGGCCTTTTGTGTTTCAGTTTAATATGGGGTTGTCCTGTTATATTCCCCACTTTTGGTGGGCCTTGGGATATGATTTTCATCTGCCTCACCCCAGGAATTCATTGTAGCCATAGCTCAGTTTTACAGTCCAAATAGGCGAATGCCCTTGGAACAAAAACAGCTTCTAGTGGTTGGCCTACTTTTCTGCGCTCTCATTTATTCTTGGTTTTGGCCTGATAGTGCCTTACTTATGTTTTGGCATATTGATGTTTTAAGTAAAGATTAAAACATATTTTATTCAGTAGTTTTAGTAATTTCCAGTGGAAAAAAGTGGTCTGAATAAGTTAGCCCATCATTGCTGGACATCAGAAGTCATATCTGAGTTATATGTGGGTAAAATTCATGTTGAGTACATTGACAGTGAGGCAAGAAAAAGCAAGTGTTTTGAACCAAGAAGAGGAAGAGGGGAACTGATGGAGTAACATGTTCCCCTTTTAAAACTCTTTGTGGTTTTTGAAAGTAAAATAAATTGTTGGGTAAACTTGAGAATTTAGACAAGCTCTTCTTATAAGGGTAGTAGAGATATTTAAGAAGAAAGTAGGAGAAAAAATTATATCATTTTGATTATAGAATTAAAGAGTTGTAAATAATTGTTTATTTTTTTCTCTCTAAATTTTGGGTCTTTGAGTCTCAATAGAATCAGAGATATGGGCAGGAAGCAGTTATAGAAAGTGTTGTTCATAATTATTTTTTAAATAGCCAGAAAATAAAAACTTTTTACTCTGAGTTTTGACAGTAAGTCGTGAAATGGCTTTGTCATTAATTTTATGTTATGTTTTCTGTAATGAATGTAATTAATTACTTTACTGTGTCCTATGGGAAGATGCAAAACAAGTAGGAGAACAACCTACTATTGTGGAATTTACAATCTCTGGGGAAGTCATGCACGCGAAGATATAAGTTCCTTGAGGGACAGGGGTTTTTGTCTATGTTGTTCAAGACTATGTTTCTGGGACCAAATGCAGGTTCTGGTACATTGTGATGGGTCAATAAATATTTGTTGAATAAATAAATAACTGAGACAAGTATAATTTAAGAACTAGGGCTGCACTTGCAGTGAGGTCACCTGAGCTCTGGATGTTAAAGACAATCTGGAGGCTGGCAAGTTAAGCAGGATCCAGCTGCATCTTGAAGAAGGTTTGGAAGTTTGATGGGCAGTTATGGATTGTTGACAAGGAAGCCTTAAATGTGAGACAATATGTTTTTGAATCTACCTGAGATGTAATTTACAGAGGTATGACTGACTGCAACATGGAAAGGCTAATGCCATTGAAAGGAGAAAGTATTACTCACATTTCCCAATAGAAGGAGGCATACACCTGGCCACAGTGAGAAAACACCAGTGGTGTCAGGAGACAGCAAGGAGTAAGGAGAAAGCCTAAGCCAGAGCCCTTATTAGGGTTTTCGAGGGAAAGGCAAGGCAGGGCAGAGTGAGCCGAAGGCAGGGTGGAGTGAACAGTTTAGGACTGGCTAGTTTGAATAACATCAGTGGTTTCTGGGATATAGGGGTGGTCTCTAGTCAGCTATCTGGCTACTGGGATACTTTAGAGCAAGAGAAATATTGGCTCAATGAGTGAGAGTTAGATTAAGAGGTGTAGGTTTGTAGACTCAGATTGTTTGGTTTATGTATAAAAGGTGTGCTCAAAGCCCAGCAGAGCCCTTTGTTATCTCTCAGGGTTTCATAGCCCTGGGAGAGTCAGTCTCTCCCTGGCCAGCAAGATTTTTACGAGGCCAAAACATCTTTTAAGATACAGAAAATGAAAACCATGATTAGTACAGAGGGAGAGAAGTTTTACACAAAGGAAAGAAGTCTTTGCAGACAGGAAAGGGGCGTAGTAAATTTAATCCAGGACGGTGCTTTTTAGAAGATTGTTCTGTACACCTGAATCTTATCTTCAAATAACTTCTATGTGAAAGCACAAGTGGAGCTCTGGTTGGAATGAAAATAGAGGGTTCTAAAAACTCCATCTCTCACCCTGTCTCCCACAATGGTGGCCCCGACGGTCCTCTATGGAAACTCCAAAGCTCTGCTGAGCACACTTTGAGGACATCTTATGTTAGCCCAAGTGGACAACTGAGCAGAAGATGAGTTGGGAACAGGGCTAGTGACATAGTGTGATGGCATTGGAAAGAGAAAGGGAAGGCCTTTCACCATCAAGGGATAGGTCTAAACAGAATGAGGTGATTGAAAGGAGACATGCCAAGTTCTCACTGAAGGAATGGCACACAAAATCTAGAACCTGAGAAAGAATATTACAAAAGAAAAACACAGTGGAGCAAGAACACTAGCTAAGGATCTGAACCTTAGTGTTCATGTGAAAAATCTAGATAGCACATGTAAAATGCAGGTTCCTGGGCCAGGCGCAGTGGCTTGTAATTTCAGCACTTTAGGAGCCCGAGGTAGGCAAATCACTTGAGGTCAGGAGTTTGAGACCACCCTGGCCAACATGGTGAAACCCTATCTCTACTAAACAACATAAAAAATTAGCTGGGCCTGGTGATGCGCGCCTGTAATCCCAGCTACTCAGGGGCGCTGAGGTAGGAGAATTGATTGAAACTGGGATGTGGAGGTTGCAGTGAAGCGAGATCCCACCACTGCACTCCAGCCTGGGCAACAGACTGAGACTCCATCTTAAAACTAAAATAGAATAAAATGCAGATTCCTAAATCATGCTCTCAGAAATTCTGAGTGAAGAGGTTTGAAATGGGGCTTAGGAATCGGAATTTTTAACACCATCCCTAATAATTCTGATGTAAGTGGTCTGAAGATCAAACTTAGAGAAATACTCCTATAGCTAAATATTTCTCACTTTCACCCTCCTCATCATCTTTGCAGTTAAAAGTTTATCAGAAATAAGGAAAAACTACTTAGTTCAACACTACATTACGTTGAAGGCATCAGTGGAATATACAAATGAAACAATGGTTTGAATGTCAGTTGTGAAATTTGAGCCCAAATAAAATTTTGTTATTTCTACATGTTGGTAGAAATAACCCGAGCTGCCAAGGGACCTAGATCAAGTAGAATCAAGCTCAGATTCCACACTTCATCTTGTGTGCTCAGGTCACCGGATGGTCTGTCAATTCCAGTAATATTTCTATAATGTCCTCAGGAGACTTCTTGGAGAAGTACATAGTTTCTCTCTAGATTTAGAATTGTCAGAGATTGAGCAGGTACCTCAATCATTTTCCATTTTGTACTTATCATCTATTCATTTAAGCTCTTTTTAAAATTTATAGGTCACTGATATCACTGTACCCAATATGTAAACAGTCAGGATATAATTAAGCAGCCAAACTCTGAGTGGGTGTACCAGCTACCTTCCCATGCCACTTGGTTGGAGCTGAGTCCTTTTCTCAAGAGTCATTTTATGCTGAATTGGCTTTTCTGGCAGCAATTACTGAACCTTAACAGTTGTCTTCTTTAGACATTGATATTTACTTAACATAGGAAAGGAAAAGGGAAGGGGGAAAAACTAGTATTTATTGAGTGCTTACTATGTGTTAGACCTTCTAAATCTGTTATCTCATTTGGGGGAAAGATGAGGATACTAAAGCTCAGAAAAGATAAACAATAAAGGATAAGTAAGTTGTCTGCATTAAATGCTCCCCTAGTACATTCAAGGACAGGACTTCTCCCTTATCATCCCTCCTGCACATAGCACACAGCACCTGTTAGTATCTTATGGGAAGGTCTGTGGAACGTGGTTTGAGTAACATTGAGTTAACCCAAGTTAACCTAAGTTAACATTGAGTTAACTCAAGTTAATCTACATTGGAAGATTTTGGTCAAAGTACAATTGATAAGAAAAGATGAGAGAAATAGCCCAGGAAAAAGGACAACTTCTCCTGAACAAGTAAACTCTGTGGTACATCAGTGACTCCACAGAATATTATTCAGGCACAAAAATATAATTTTGAAAATGCTAGGGTAATGTTTATAGAATATAATTATGCAGGGAAAAAACCCTAATACAAAACCTTTATCCATGCTATGGATACAAAACTTTTATCCATGCTGCGATTGCAACGATATGAAAAATTACAAGTGCATGTGAGCAGGAACTAGCGGGAAATATGTAATAATGAAAACAAATCTTTATTAGGGTCATAGTCTCAGCAAAGACTTTAAAGAATTTTATTGTGATGATGTTAGTTTTACAATAAAAAGTAAAAATAAAAAAAATTGCTTGAGAATTTAATTCTCCCTTCTTTTTCTTTAGTTTATTTTTTAAAATTTATTTTATTTACTTATTTTTTTCCCTTTCTCCTCTTCTGAAAATCCAAACATTCTGCAGGATAATAATAAGTTCTGGAAACTGCTGGTGTGCTCACTCACTCCCACCTCTTATCCGTTCCCACCAAAGAAGAACTCTCTGAATACATTGTGTATCTCTCAGTTGCTGCAGAGAGATTAACAGCCACACACCAAGACCATGTGTGGCATATGATTAAAACATGGCACCCACAGGTCACAGAGGAGCCAGTCAGTAGCCAATTCTTGATATGCACCATATTTTTCTGCCTTCTTTCAGATAAATCAAAGATAAGTAAATTACAAAGCCAAGCTTCCAGAAGTTGATATTCCAAGAATATGTAGCAATATACTGGCTTTAGGACTTTCAGTCATATTGATACAAAATAAAAGTTTAAAAATTTATATTTTTAGACTAAACATTCAAAAAATAACCAGGAATACTATTCCTCATAGATCATGCTATTCATGCTATTTTGTGTAAAACTCCAAAGAATATTAACCACTGGGTAAAAAATTACTTTACCTGTAGGTGGGGAGGCAAAGTATATACTCTCTCTTTTTTTTTTGAGACAGAGTCTCATTCTTTCACCAGGCCAGAGTGCAGTAGTGTGATCTTGGCTCACTGCAACCTCCACCTCCTGGGTTCAAGCGATTCTCCTGCCTCAGCCTCCCAAGTAGCTTGGACTACAGGTGTGTGCCACCACACCCAGTGAATTTTTATATTTTTAGTAGAGACGGGGTTTCATCATGTTGGCCAGGCTGGTCTCAAACTCCTGACCTCAGGTGATAGGCCCACCTCAGCCTCCCAAAATGCTGGGATTACAGGCATGAGCCACCTTGCCCGGCCCCACATAGACTATTAACAAATGTTCTAACATATTTATTTAGAAACATGTTTTTGCCTGCCTAGTGTGTTCCCGGTGCTAGGCATATGGTGGTGAAAAATCCCTGTCCTCACAGAGGTTATATTCTAATGAGAAGACATCAAATGAACTGAATAGAAAGTAATGCATGTGATGTGGGAAGTACTGAGGTGATAAATAAAGCAGAGCAGGGAGCTTGGCAATGCAACAGGGACAATCTCACAGGAAAGGGAGGATTTGAGTGAAATATCCGAAGGAGGGTGGCTCTTGGATGTCTGGAGTGGAACACTCCAGGCAGAGGGACCAATGGGGCAAAGGTCCTGGGCTGAGTTGTGCCTGGTATAATGGCAGAGGAGTGTAGAGAGAGCACAGAGGTCAGTGACAGTGGTGAGGGGCATTGAGCAGAGGACGGTGAGCACAGTACTGCTCTCAGGGGTGGGGAGGGGACAGCAGGAGGTGTGCCAGTGGGCACACTTTCTACCGGGGCTACCATGGGGAGCTTCCCCAGAGCCTTGTGCTCCTGGGAAACTGACAGTTAAAAAAAAACCCTCCCTGTTTGCATTCTGACACAGGTGACTGTAAATGATCACTCTTCCCTATGTAATTTAGATAAGACTTGAGGAGGATACCTCTGTTTACCCATGACAAGACCAGACACGGAGCCTCCAAATCCCCCTTTGTCTCAAAAATGATTAGCTAAACTATTTGTCCTGCTGAAACTAGCTAGACACAGAGGTAGACGTTGCCTGTGTACGACAGAGAGAAATTCCCCCAAAGACAAAAAAAGCATTTCTAACTGTGAAATTATTTCATCTACAGTTTGTCTACTCTTCCCCATAAGTCTGAGGTGAAATCACCTGTTGAGAGGCTCTGAACTTCAGATCTGTGATCTCCTGATTGCAATTGGGAGAATAAAATCAATCTCCTTCCTTGTTCCATGTTTGTCTTTGAACATGGTAGTAGCTGTATTATAAACACATTTGAGAGAGATTTTTTTTTCTTCACAACGTGTTTGACAACAAGCCATCTCTAAATTTTGAAGTCACTCTCTTGGGTTGAAATCACCTTCAGATAGGCTTGAAGAGCAAAGACAATCATGATTCAAATTTAATTATTAAATTCTAAAGTCATACTTTGTGAGAATTAAATTGGGAGATAGAGGAGAGAGTTCATCAGTCAAATCCTTTGGGCATTATTTAATATTGAGAAAGTAAGTGATATAGTTTGGCTCTGGACCTCCACCCAAAACTCACCTTGAATTGTAATAATCTCCACATGTCAAGGGTGGGACCAGGTGGAGATAATTGAATCAAGGGGGCCATATCCTCCATACTGTTCTCGTGATAGTGAGTGAGTTCTCACGAGATCTAACTGTTTTAAAAGGGGCTTGCCCCCCGCCTTCCCTTGCACTCATTCTTTCTCCTGCCGCCTTGTGAAGTGGTGCCTTCCACCATGATTGCAAGTTTCCTGAGGCTTCCCCGGCCGTGTGGAACTGTAAGTCAATTAAGCCTCTTTCATTTACAGATTACTCAGTCTCAGGCAGTTTCTTATAGCAGTTTGAGAATGGACTAATACAGTAAGTTTCCCTTCTACTTTTCCAGCCAGTGCCATTGGTCCATCAATGAAGTTTAATTAGTTTACGTTCCTTTAGATACTTATGTGGAATATTTTGTTGTTAGTCTTAGTTATAAATTATAAAATTAAAAATATATGTTATCAATGTCAGTAAATTTTTGCTCTAAAAACTTTACCGATAAAAAAGCAAAAATTAACACCTGCCTTATCCCCAAAATGTGTCTACTAGAGTCAGCAGCTGAAATCACTCACTTTGTTTAACCAGAGCTTTTTGAAATAGTCAATTATACTTGAAATAGTAAGAAGGGGACTATCAATCATTCATTTCTCAGTGTGAATTAGTCTCTGAAGACAGCTTTTCTTTCACTTGGATGAAATAATCTTCAGTGAGGAAATGGGACTTGTAACAGACTTGTAGGGAAAGTGAAAAATTGGACAATTTAAGGGAGTTCAGACGTGGGTGAGTGGAAATATTGGCTAGCTTGAGAATAGCACAAAAACTCTGGCTTCAAAAGAGGAGATGAGACGAAACAAAAGACAGGTGAGATACTAGTGGCACAGTCTGCCCTTGGAAGAGAGGATGTGAGGCAGAAGTCTGTGTAGGTCAGAGAGTAGGCTTGCAATAAAATTCCCTCAAATGACCAGGGAATTCTAGGGTCTTGAGTACCTGAATCATTGCCTAGAAGGGGAGGCTTGGGTTCCAGGTGGGCAAGAACTTTTGGCCCCTTGAACTCCTTGCTATGGGGGATGGAAACTGTGTCTGAGAACGTGGCTCTAGGATGGCCAGAGATGGTCCTGTAAAGCATGTGGCCTTTCTTGCTAGGGCAGTGTTAGTAGGTGTAACCCCGCAGAAGTTCTGCCTCTACTGTGTGTAATGTGTTTGCTTTAGACATAATTATTCACTAAATATATTTCATTCCATAATGTGGACTTAGATCTTCTCAAGGACCTATTATTGTCTCTCTAAAATCCTGAGTAGAAAGACTTCCTTTGGGTTGCAGGGAGGTTGGGTGGTTGGATGATGATGGTGGTTGATCACGGAGCTTGGAGCATGCAGCCCAGGTGTCAGCCCTCCTGGGAAATGCTGCTCAGTCGTAGATTACTCCAGCTGGCTGGGGCATCAGTCTGCCACTTCTATCCGCCTACGTGGGTTTTGAGGGTTAGTACGCACCTAGAGGAAACTGCTCAAGATCTTTCTGTTTACCCAGGAGACTCCATGTGCTGAAGGAATGCAGAAGACTTGAAGTTTCAGAAATGTTTTGTGTTGTTTGTTTTAAGGATCTTGAAAAAAACTTTGTCACAGATTCAGGCCAACTCGGTATTCTACGTAATGAAAAAAGAAAGCTCCTCACAATAGGGGATCCCTAAAGCATTCATTCTGACAGTGAAATAGAGATTTTTGAAGTACTCAATGAGTTTAATTTGCCAAATAGTAATTAGCTATGATTTCAATGGAAGAGTATTTCAAGAGCTGAACAGAGTAACACTGTTTATCTTCAGCATAATCTGAGTAATTGACTGCTCTCAAACTTTGATGTAGATAGAGGAAGCTACCTACTATCTGTTTCCTTAGAATATTTTTGAAAAGAACTATAAACCCTTCTGGAGCCCAGTACCCCTTCCACATCTAAAGGAGTCCATAGATTTCGTATGTAAATATTAACACACACTTCTGACCCCAGACATGACTCCAAGTTTTCTGCCATGGACAAGGGTGAGGAGGCATCACTTTTCTTTGCATAGATGTCAATTTCCAAGCAGGAGGGACTTTTGCTTTCTCTCAGGTATGCCAGGGAGGATTTTTATGAAAGTAAAACTGGCTTAATAAGTGAAAATTGCTTAGGGCTGTCAACGTTCCTGAACTATCCTCACCAGAACTTCTTAAACACATAATTCTGTCTAAACACTTGGTGCAGACCAAATTTATGCAGGCCTGGAAGGCAGTTTGCTGACCTTTTGGTGGAACCATCCCGAAAGATTTCATAGTGATGCACATTGTGTTCTTTCTACTTAAGGTGACTATTTTTAGAGTGTGAAAAACAAAGCCCATGATTTGACATTCACTTAAGTTAATTTACTCATCATGCATAGTTGGAGATGGTATCAACCTTCACTGCTCATCTGTGTGTGTGTTTCAGAGAAGCAATGGAATATATCTGTAGCTATATTTTTTCTTAATCTGCAGGGACTGTGTAATTTAATAAATGCATTTTCCTCTTCACCAGCATTATTAGACATAGCAAACATGGGGTTTTTCAAAGCATAGAGAAGTTGTGCCTGTAAACTAAAAGGTCTTTCCGCCTTGTACAGGAGATCCACTAGCATGTCAAACCAACAAGTTCAACTTTTCTGCCTCTGAATGTCTAAAACCATACAAACCAGCTACCTGTCTGTTTTCTCCACCTCTGCTTCTGCCCTTGTCAAACCCTGAAGCTAGACTCTTTAAAGCACGGAAAACAAAGAGCGCAAACCAGAGTCGGTGGCCTGGGCTCCTGCCTGAGCCTTCCTGGTTCAATTTAGGGTATGCATCCATCAGTGACCTCCTCTTCCCTGCTGCTGGGGTTGACACAAAGTTGCTCCCAACTTTGAGTGCTGTATACCCTGCTGCCATTGTAGGGCTCTTTACCATCTCTCCCTGATTCCTGCCTCTATTCCATGAGTTGTGGCTTCCAAGGAGGCCTGTGCCCATATATTCAAGAGGTGTGCCCAGTGGGTCCAGGTACTAGAGTCATGTCCTAATTGGAAATGGCCCAGCCTTTGGGGTTGCATTTTTTCTAGGTTCTCACTTAATGAGCAGTGGCCTTGCTTATATACACCTTGCCTCCCTTTTTATCCTACTTTTAATTCATATCTAGTTTTTCTAGGGCTAGCTTTTCCAAGCTTTTTTTTTTTTTCTTTTTTTGGAGGTTTAAATCCTGACTCTATATGTAAGAACAGTGGATCGAAATCCTGCTATGCATGGACAGGTTTCCTCCAAAAACAGCTGCCACGTGTCTAACCTTGATCTTTCAAAGACTGCCAGGACTCCCAGTTGTTATATCTAGTTCACCTGCTGGATATGCTAGCCACAGACACTGGAAATTAGGTCCCTGGGCACTCTGCATGGGCTGCCCAGACGCCCTCTCAGGGGCACCTTCTCTAAGTGGGCCAGTCCTCTCGAGGCCCTCTTCAACCAGTGCTGGGGACTTAGCGTGGTGCCCCTCTCCCTCACCCTTCTAGCCAGTTTGTTGGGGATCAATGATTATGACTTTAGCTTAATTAATGTCATAAATCGGCCCCATTTTAAATGAATTTATAAGTTACATTTTATAAATATATGAAGGAGATGGCAAGGGGTGATGGAGAGTGGAAGTTTGTGGGATAAATGGAGCATGCCCATCACCTGGTGCAGGTTTTGCAGATGAATTCGATTTGGAACTAACTTTGAAGAACAAATGAAGTATTCTGATAAAAATATGTGAAGAGACAGTTTCAGGTAGGTTAGATAAGCTCCCGGGAAAGGATTGGGTAAATACTTTCACAATACGGGGTACCAGGGTAGAAGGAACTGCAGGAGAGAGCAGCACACCGGGAACATCCTGATGGCCGTGACTTGTTCATTTTTGTATCCTGGGCCCAGCACAGTGCCCCAAACATGGTTGGCATTTGGTCAACATACTGTAATTGAATGAATGTTAAATGAGGCTGCACATGGTGTTTTTTATGTTAAGCCATTTCCTGGTGGGAAACAACATATTAGGCTCAGCTCTCCCCTCTGACAAAGGGTAAGCTGGCTTATGCATTTCTAGAGATAAACGGGGACCTCTCTTCAGGGGACCTAGAAGGATTTGCAGTAAGGCTTATTTTCTTCCTAGAAGAAAACTCCAACCCCTGGGCCTGTATAGCTGCTCACATGAGAACTTTCTGAAATTCTTTCCTGCAGGAACGTGTTAGTTGTCTGATATTACTGACAAGAGTTTGGAATCAGGTGAGAGATTGCCAAATCAGCCTCGGCTATGCCTTTTTGATCAGTTTACTCAACACATTCCAAAGCAATGATATCTGCATACTGAAGAAATGGCCTATAGCAGTATCAAGAAGTCATAGACATATATGGCTATAGTTAGACAGGATGGAGGAACAGTGCATTTTCTTGGAAGTGCTTGAGAAGTAACCCCAGAGTAGGGCCATGCAGACTGCTCACCTGGCTCAGCTATGCTTAGCCTCAGCTAAGCTTTGTATCTTACTGTTGTACTTTTTTTTGGAGAAGGTATTAGCTTAATTAAGGCGGAGACACCGTGTCAACAATAACCAAGTAACTAACAGAACAGAAACATTGTTTCAAGGCCTTGTCACTGGACAACTGGGATTTTCCTGTATTGGAGGAGGCAGGAAATAGTGAAGAGAAAAACAAAACAGATTTGTTATTTTTTTTTTTATTTGGACAACAAAAACCTACATGGTTTCAGAGACACTCTCTCTTTCCTGTGGTGTGAATAGGGAGAGGCATGTTGCATTAGAAACTGCAATACTCCGCCTGGGTATGGTGGCTCACGTCTGTAATCCTAGCACGTTGGGAGGCTGAGAAGGGTGGATCACAAGGTCAGGAGTTCAAGACCAGCCTGGCCAACATGGTGAAACCCAACTCTACTAGAAAAAAAAAAAAATTAGCTGGGTGTGGTGGCAGGTGCCTGTAATCCCAGCTACTCAGGGGACTGAGGCAGAGAATTGCTTGAACCCTGGAGGCGGAGGTTGCAGTGAGTCAAGATTGCGCCACTGCACTCCAGCCTAGGTGACAGAGTGAGACTCCCTTAAAAAAAAAAAAAAGAAAAGAAACTGCAGTACTCACCACCACCCTTCTATTATTACTGGTGTAACTAACCATCAGGATTTTCTGTGCCAGAGACTCCGCCACGTGCTTTTCATTTACTTTTACTTCTATTTTATTTACCACAGGCTTGCAAGTAGAATGTTACTACTTCTCCTTTCTAGTGATGAGGAGACTAAGGACCAGTGAGGTTAAATACTCCAGCAAGGTCCCAGATAGAGCAAAAATTCTCAACTTTGGCAGTAATGACACTTGGGATTAAATGTTTGTTGATGTTGTTGTGAGGTGAGGGGCTGTCCTGTGCATTGTAGGATGTTTAGAATCCCTGGCTTCTGTCTATGCTAGTAGAATATCCCCCCAAGTATGACAACTTAGAATATCTCAAGACCTTGCCAAATGTCCTGGGTAGGGGTGCAAAATTGCCCCAGTTAAGAATCATTGTTCACGGTAGAGTTAAGTGGCTGACCTGGGCTTTATTTTATTTATTCTTTTGAGATGAAGTTTTGCTCTTGTTGCCCAGGGTGGAATGTAATGGCGTGATCTCAGCTCACTGTAACCTCTGCCTCCTGGGTGCAAGTGATTCTCCTGCCTCAGCCTCCCAAGTACTTGGAGTCACAGGCGTCCGCTACCATGCCTGGTTAATTTTGTATTTTTAGTGGAGATGGGGTTTCTCCATGTTGGTCAAGCTGGTCTCGAACTCCTGACCTTGTGATCCACCCGCCTCAGCCTCCCAAAATGCTGGGATTACAGGGATGAGTCACTGTGCCCGGGCTGACTTCGGCTTTAAATTCCCATCTTCCTTGGCTTAGCTAGAAACTAAAGTAGCATGTAGATCATGAAAATAGCACTCATGTGAAGAGACTGCCTTGCATGGCAGCAGAATGACCCTGATCTACTTTATTTATCACAGTAGTTAATGTCATTTCAAAATAAGGGAATATGTAGTAACAAGAGCTAACATTTATTGAGTGCTTACTGTGTTCCAAGAATTGTGCCAAACATTTGCTCATTTAATTATTTCCATACCTTGTGAGGAATGATAAGCCAGCAGCCCCAGCAGATAATAAAATAGATTCAGAAAAGAAAATTTTGCCACTGCAGCAGCAGGAGGACATCCTGTAATGGCTAATAGTTTTGCAAAGTTCAATTGTAGAGTCCTTGTGAGATATCAGATTTTGGTGACACTTGAGGTTCCAATTAGCCCCAACTATGGAATGCACCTGGTTAAGCTTGCTCTCTCAAAGAAGGGTTGTTTTGAACAATTTTCATGGAGTACATCGATTACATAATATGATCACACATTCTTTTTAGTAGCAAGTGCTCTCCTGGGGTGGAACTGCATGTCACTTCCTGTTTGGAGAAATGCATGGAGGCTTCTGGGAAAATGGGATTCGTTCAAAACTGGGTTCCTGCATTTCTCAGACTCTAACACTGTCTCCCCTAAAATGCCATCAGTTTTGAAAACATTTTCTAAATCAAAGTCACATTCTTAGGGGAAAAAAAATGATTGTGAACTCATTAGTTTGAGTTAAATTAATAACTTCATAGTGATCATTTTAAGGGGAGAAATTTAAGTCTAATGCCAGGCAAAGGCAGCTCTGGCATCTGCACCCTACTGCCAATAAATAACAGGCTGACCCAGAAGCTGGTCTAAAAACTTGACAATAAACTGACCCATATTATGGTTCACATAGAGAAGACTTCTGACTTACAGAGCATGATAAATCTTTATTGAGTGCACTGTTGGGGTTTGTTTATGAGATCCAATAATTTGAACAAGGAATGGGGGAAGAAAGAGCTTGGGGAGTGAGGCAGAGATGCTAATTCTAAAGTAGAAGATACCTGGACTGAGAAGGAGGCCAAAGGGGACTAGAAAGAGGAATCAATGAAGAAAAGAAGCTGACACTGTGCAGGGCTCAGAGTGGGAACTATATTGCCCAGATCCACGTCAGGAGATCTCCCGAGGCTTCACTGTGCTCACAAGGGACTTGCGCTTCCTTTCACAAGACACAGTAGAGTACTTGGTATGCGTAGAATAGGTTGTGCCAAAATGTGTAGTGGGACTTAGCTGGGGGATGCTATTGAGAAAAGCTTAAGTATCGGTGAGGGAGGGCTTCTGGAGCATATGAGGACTTGTGTAGTGTTTAAAGCTCAGCACCTCCTGCTCCATTCATCAGCAGCAGGGCCAGGTCAGCGGATGTGTGACCTGTGTAGTTGCACAGGGCTCTGTGCTCAGAAGAGTCCTATGCTTGGTTTAATTGCTCTGTTGTTGCCATCCTGAAATCCTTAATTTTTGAACAAGGGTCCTATGCAAATTATATAACTGATCTCACACACTCACACACACACGGAAAAAGAGAGAAAGCAGGAGAGGGAGAACACTATCTGGATATACCTTTGTGATGTGCCACATCTACAGTATTCTAGGACCCCAGGGAGGGTGGGGGTTGTTTAAGGGGAAGCTCAGTAGTAATGCACAGGACATTGTATTGCCAGTTCTCAGAGAAAAGCAATGAAGTACCTTATTTTTTTTATTTTATTTTATTTTTTTTGAGATGGAGTCTCACTCTGTCACCAGGTTGGAGTTCAGTGGTATGCTCTCGGCTCACTGCAGCCTCTGCCTCCTGGGTTCAAGTGATTCTCCTGCCTCAGTCTCCCTAGTAGCTGGGATTATAGGCATGTGCCACCACACCCAACTAATTCTTGTATTTTTAGTAGAGACGGGGTTTCACCATATTGGCCAAGATGGTGTTGATCTCTTGACCTCATGATCTACCCGCTTCAGCCAAAGTGCTAGGATTACAGGTGTGAGCCACTGTGCCCAGCCGAAGTATCTTATTTTTAAAAATGCTAAGATACCATCAAATATGACTTTCACTGGCTTGGTGACAGCCTCTTTTTTCATTGAAAAGTAAACACATTAACTGTCCGTATAGGATATCTGACATGTACTGATTTAATAAACATTACATTGTGCAACAAAAAGAAAAGCATATATTAGAGTGGCAGATAGGCAGTTCATGATGCATTTTCATAGACCCTCAGATTGACTTTCGGACAGCGAAAGGAAGCATTCACCTAGCCTGGCTGGTCTGTTTTCAGTTCAGAGAATTTTTCTGGGCTGCTTAAATTCAACTAAACATTGATATACTTTGTCAAAGAGCAATAAAAGAGCTCTTTTACTTGTGATTAGTTGAAAGATAACTAATTGAAAACAACTAGATACACAGACTCTGAGACTTAACTTTGATGACATTGAACATTAGTGAGAAGAGGCCATTTGAATATTTCTTCTTGATGTTTGTTTATTCTGCTTCAAACTTTACAATCTCAACACCTTGAATGGTCTGATCCAGCTGAAAATCAAACAGACATATTTATATAACCAAGATTTTGCCTGCAAGCAGAACATAAAGTCCCTTTTCAGGATACAAATATTCCCTACAACAGATCACTTTCTTAGAGTTTTGGTTGACATCATCCCTCAAGGTGTGCTCTCTAGCTGTCCTGGCAAATCTCGTTTCATTAGAGAGCCCCTTACCAAGGAGCTTCTTGCTCACAATAGGCACGGACTCACACAGCTCTCTTATGACAGGCTCAGGCCCTCTCTTCCTCACACACGCCTCCTACCAGCTCTGACTTGAAAGGCGATTCATCACATTGCTTCCTCCTAGGGCTTGTGGGCAGAACACAGTGGGTTGTCTCCAAAAAGGGCCTTGGCATTTGCTCTTTATCTCGAATCACCAACAATGCACTAAAGCATAACCTAGGTTTCCAATTCAGTGTCATAGAATGGTCTAATATTTATCCATCGAGGAGAGTTTTGCTAAACATTAATACCTTCTAAGTACATGGAACGGAGTGGGTGAGGGTTGGGGAGAACTTGAAGACAAATGAAGAGAGTCTGCGATCTGGAGCGAGGTGGGAGAGCTCTTAATCTAGCAGAACAGAAAAGATCCGTGCATAAAATCTGTACCAGTGAAGACACTTGTCTAATCCCACTTCCTGTAAACTGCTAATTTCACATTATTAAATAGAATACTATCACATCACATCCATGTTATCCTTTTTTTTTTTTTTTTAAGGCAGACTCGTTCTGTTGCCAGGCTGGAGTGCAGTGGCATAATTTTGGCTCACTGCAACCTCTGCCTTCCAGGTTCAAGTGATCCTCCCGCCTCAGCCTCCTGAGTAGCTGGAAGTACAGGTGCATGCCACCATGCCCAGCTAATTTTTTTATTTTTAGTAGAGACAGCATTTCACCATGCTGGCCACGATGGTCTCCATCTCTTGACCTTATGACATGCCTGCCGTGGCCTCCCAAAATGCTGGGATTACAGGCGTAAGCCACTGTGCCTGGTCTGTGTTTTCCATCTTAAAGACCTTCCTATTGGATAGGCACTGGGTCCAATATTGTTTATATAGTGATGTGAAGAGCAGACTGCCTCATAAATACTTAGTAAATGATGACGACAGTCATGATCCATTTCCGATTTGGTTCTGTCTAAATGAGCTGGGCTTTCTTTGGGTCTGTCTAAAAGGAAACTTACGACTATGACAACTTCTCCTCCTTTTCCTCAGATGGCGTTTCAGAATCTTCATGTGCCTGGCCCTCTCCTTTGCTTTATGTACATTGATCCTTTACAACACCACCACAAGTTAGTTATTAATAGCCTTCTTTTCCAGAAAAAGAAATGGAATGTCAGAAAGTTGAGTAACTTGACCCGGGGGTGGAGCTGGAGTTCAGGCATGGCTTGCTCCTAAACACCCCACTGCAGCCCTTCCTTAAATGAAAATTCTGGTCTTTTGCAGCCCTTCCTCCCAACAGGAGCATCAGGGATGAAAGCTCAGGTCTTCTGAGAGCATGGGGAAGGGCCTGAGGGTAAAACAGAGACTGCATTGCTTCAAATGGAAGTTGCAGATGTGAGGTAGAACCTACTGTCTCATAAATGTTTTTTGTTTTGTTTTGTTTTCATATAAGCCTTAGCATTCTGGAATAGCCAGAGCATGCACGTGCTTGCGGAAAAAATACCGTAACATTTTAATTTGAAAAGTCTAATGGCATGAAGTGAGGAAAAGGAAGAAAGTTGTATACTGCAGAAAGAAGAAAGGGAAGAGTCAAAGGGAAAGCATTTCTAGAAAATTCAAGTAATGTCTGAACAATTTTGAATAGTTGTTCAGCTCTCCCCAGCTGACGGGAACCTAGACTCTGAACATCCTTAGAATATATTCAGAGAAGCCGGGTGTGCCAACCCCAACAGAGCACGTGACCTTGACTCTGTTATTAAGAACTTGCAAAAGCCCAGGTGAAGATGATGGGACACACCATTCACCTAGCCCTCCAGGTTTCCTGTATTTATTTTTAACAATTTTTAGTTTTTGTGGGTACATAGTAGGTATACACCTCCAGGTTTCTTGAATGCCTACTGTGTATAAGGCATGAGAGACTCAAGTCCTTCATGGGACTCTTTTAAAGAGACAGGGTTTCACCATGTTGGCCAGGCTGGTTTCAAACTCCTGACCTGAGGTGATCCGCCCGCCTCAGCCTCACAAAGTGTTGGGATTACAGGTGTAAGCCACCACGCCTGGTGGGACTCACCCTTTAACCTAATTTGCGGTCACATTACAGGGTGAGGCCTTCGGCTGTTACTAAGTGTCTGTTCTTTTTTTGAGACGGAGTTTCGCTCTTATTACCCAGGCTGGAGTGCAATGGCGCGATCTCGGGTCACCGCAACCTCCGCCTCCTGGGTTCAGGCAATTCTCCTGCCTCAGCCTCCTGAGTAGCTGGGATTACAGGCACGCGCCACCATGCCCAGCTAATTTTTTGTATTTTTAGTAGAGACGGGGTTTCACCATGTTGACCAGGATGGTCTCGATCTCTTGACCTCATGATCCACCCGCCTCGGCCTCCCAAAGTGCTGGGATTACAGGCGTGAGCCACCGCGCCCGGCCTAAGTGTCTGTTCTAATGAATGTTTTCTCTCACTGGCTTGGACCCAGGGTCCCCCAAAATAGGCCTTTCTGCAAATTTTTCCTTAAAGCAGTATTTTCAAAACTGAAATAAAACAGCATTAAAAAAATAGAATGGGTATGATAATGGCAGAACACAGTGTCCGGGGTGGGACTACGAGCTGTTTGGTGGAACTCGTTTGGTTATTATATGTGTACACATGTACTGGGATGTGATGTAGAATATATTTCTCATGATAGATTATGGGCTGAAAAGTTGGACAAGTACATGAGGGAGCTCTCTGTCCTCTACTTCCTGACTTCTCCTTTTCTTGTCAGGTCCCATAAAAGACATTTCCCTGTGGGGGTCTTTCTGGCTTTGTGCCTGTTTTTTGGACTCAGTGTTTCAAACTCTTTCCTTCCAGAGGTCAGCTGATTTGGGACTAGGATTATGGCTGCTGTGTACCCCATGCCCACTATGTGTGTCAGCCTCCTTCATCCTTCCACCCACCGCGCACACCAGGCTGTGGCTTGAGTCTCCAGTCTGGCCAGATCACTGGATGTCCTGATCATCACTCAGGAATGACTCAAGAACCCATAACATGTGGGGGTTCCTTTTGCATTTGCAGCAAAACTACTGCTAACCTAATAGTTATTTCTATTCCATGTCACCCACTGGTTGCAAAGTGATGCTTTAAAGAAGAGCAAAGGCTTGCCTGAGGGGTGGAAACTGGGCTTTGTTTAAAGTCTTGGGTACAAAGGCTAGTCACCTCAGGATTTCCCCAAAGGCTCCTCACTCTGGCTTCCTTGCCCTGTCTCCTCATGTGTCCTTTGATTATAAATATTCCTGTCTGCTTTGGGCATCTTGGCGTATAACTCTAGCATCTGATCTGAGCTACAAGCTCTCACTCCCCCTCTACCATCCCAAGCTTCAACAATGAGAACAAACATATACTGAGGGCTTGCTGTGGAACAGATGCTGTGTTAAAATGCTCATCATTGCTGTTGCTTCATGCACTCTCACAGGTAGGCCATAAGGTGGAAAACATTTTACTTCTGTTTTATAGGCAAGAAAACTGAAGCCATGCTAAGCAGCTGGTCCAAGGTCAGCTTGGATTTGAGCCTAACTGGCTGGCTTAAATGCTTGCAACCTTGACCTCTATACCAGGCAGGCTTTGGGTAGACATAGGTATCTACCAAAGTTCCACCCTCCCACCCAATCTCACCATTGCTACCTGGCCAAGATGGGAAAGTACATTAGCTTCATAATGATACATTTCTTTAAGGATTGAGAGTCAGGAAAAGGAGTTATGCCCTTAAAGTTTTGGTATCTTTTCATCTATTAGCTAGGCATTATAAAATTACATTATTTCTCTATTTTGCATTTGCTTCCAGAAGACTTAAATGTAATGTTTACAGTAAGTGTGTTAATTCCATGGTTAGTGTAATTTCTTTATCCTTTTCACTTCTTCAGTCTTTCAATTCCGTTTATGTGAACATATGTACGTATATAAATATAACTCTAAACCACCTCAGATTTGTAACAGGGAAGGAAATAAACTAGTAAGCATTCTATTTATTCAGAAAGACATCTGATTTTCTTGAGCAGATGAGAATTTGAATGACTTAAAAGAAGTCTTGGTAACATCATTATAGAAAATTATGTACAGCAGGGTCTTTATTCCTAGTTTGTCTTGGAAAAAATGAATGTACAGGATTATCCTTTATTATTTGTCTGAGCAAAGCCTCAGGGCTAGTTGGCAGGGCTTTCACATACAGCTGTGCAGATTATGTGCTGCACAACTTCAAGGAGTGCTATTCACTTTGCAGTCTATGGAGTTGCTCAGTGTGCAACCTGTACAACTATGTGCAGGAGCTCTAAGGGTTTAATTGGGCTCATACCATTCTGCTTTTCATTAACTACTGACTGGGATTGGAGTTAGTTATTTGGAGGGGAGGTGGCTGTAAAGCAGGAAAGTATTCCATTGCTCCTTTTTCTTTCAAGGCAAACATATTACTCTCTGCTCTGGCTTGAAGTTCCAGGAAATGTAGGCAATAAGGAGAGCTTTTCCCTCTGCAGAGTAGCATGGAGTCTGGGAGGCAGGAGGAGGAGGGGAAGAAACCAAGGAGACACTAAGCTGAGCAGGCAATCAATCATCTGAAAACCTCTCCTGCATTTCTTCTGGCTTTATTTTGGGCACTAATTGGAAAGGCCTGCCCCTTCACAGAGTCTGCTCTCTCACTAGAAAGGAAAGAAGGTTCCAGCTGAGCCTGGGGATGCTGAAAAGAAATGAGACAACTTTTCACACTGTTGGCATCTTCCACTGCTGCTTCCTCCAGAGCCTCACTTTGGGGTGCTTGCATGTGCTGTCATTGGCAAGGGAAGTCCTGTGTATTCTGGGTTCCCATATCTGGAGACCCCT
This sequence comes from Aotus nancymaae, assembly GCF_030222135.1. Lineage (NCBI taxonomy): Eukaryota > Metazoa > Chordata > Mammalia > Primates > Aotidae > Aotus > Aotus nancymaae. The sequence goes on along the minus strand of NW_026988431.1, from coordinate 52,313,687 downwards.
GGGCAGGGGATAGAGGGGATTTTATAAAGTGTGTTGAACGTATGGCCTTAAACACATACAAACACACACACACACACAAAACATATATAGAGTATGTTTGACCAGTGTGAAATGGGAGCAAGGGCTCATGTGAGCCCTGCTGTTGGAAAAGGGTGGGGGCCATGCTCTGGGAGAGAAGAGACCAAGTTCTGACTTGATCTTTCTTATAGCACTGGCCTCAGCAATATTGCTGGAGTCATAATTAATTTCTGAGAAAAGGTTCATTGTTACTAGAAATGAAATGAAGATAAAACGACCCCACTGAAGAAAAATCATTTTAAAGTTGGCTCCAGTTTTGGGAAACAGTGGGTCTGAGTGCTGTTTTTGCGCACACTACATCCCAATCGTGTTACAGATTATGAAACTTAAGTTGGAACCAGTGGTTCTAAACCTGGTCCTACATTGAAGTTACCTGGTGAACTTTCAGAAAATACCAATGCTGGAGCCCATCTCTCTGATTTAATTGGCTTGGGTGGAGCTTGGATGTCTGTACGCAAAGCCTCCCCGGTGATTCTAATATGCAGGAGAAATCTTTCAGCTTGGTCTACCCTCCTGGTTTTCAGGCCTTTGGAACCAAATTGGAATCACCTGGGGGCTTGTGAAAGCACAATTTCTAGGCCTCCTTCCAGAGTTTTTCATTCAGTAGATCTGAGATGGGGCAGAGAATCTGCTTTTCTCAAAAGTTCTCAGATGGTGCTGGCACTGCTGGTTCTGGGTCACATTTTGAGGGCCACTTGTACACACAGCGAGTGACCAGCAAGATCAGGTGTTCTCTCCAGCCTCAGTGCAGTTCTTGTCTGCTACCTCTTTACATTCTGTTCAGTCCATCCAGAACATCATATGTGCCTCTTCAACACGTGGTGCTCTCTCTGCCTTATACCCCTCTGAACACACCTTCCTTTTGCCTGCAACACCCTCCCATGTGGTAGCACACGTTTCATTAATACCCCATAATTTAATTTTTACTAATTGGCATTAGAGTTCCTTCAGTGACATAAATTAGGAAAGTTCTATTGAACTTGTAATGTTAATATGTACGCTTTTACAACATGTAGTTTTCTTTTTAAGATTTCATTTCATAAATTGAAGTAAATAAGAAAATAAACTATGGCTGTTCATTTTAAAAAACACGTGAGATGCTTTAATGAATTTTAAAATATGCCATTATATGCTTTTAAAAATCCATAATTTTAAAGGAATGAATAAGGGAATGAATATAACTGCTATATTAATAATAGAATCACAGATGTGATATTGAGCAAGTATATATCGGCGTAAGTAAATATAAAGTAGATTCTACATCTCTCCACCCTCCACCCACACCAGCTAGAGACTCATTTCTCTCACAGTGACTTTGCCTCTGGGGAAAGGGCACTGTGCTGAGTGGGGAGAGATGAATGAAATGCCCTTTGCTCCTGCAGTTTCTGTGCAAGTTTCCCTGATCTGTTAGTGCCTTATGACCCTTCTTGGCTTCCGCTGCTTCCATTAAGTCCTGTCAAAAGGACCAAATAAAAAGAAACCTCAAATGATGGAATATGAGATAGTGTTCAATGTAAACTTTGTGTTTTTATTTTTCACACCAAGTTAGTGATTTTAAAAGTAAGAAAGATTCTTATGTCTGTTAAAATTGAGGCCCAAAGTAATGATTTTATACCTGATATCCTAATATATTGTGTTGAAATGAACAATTTTGATGTCCTTTTTGCTAGCGAGGAATTGCTGGATAAATGCAATTAATATATATCCTATATATTCCTCCTGTTACAAGTTGGCTTTAATTTTTCTGTCCTAGGGCTTGTCCATCTAGGAAAAACAATTTGAAATGAAGAATATTTGAAAGACTTCGTCTGAACAATGTAAATAGTTACTGCATGTGACAGTTATTAACGTGCCAGTCATTGTTCTAAGTGATATGTGCATATATGTGTCATATACACATACACGCTTATTACCTCGTTTAAGCTTCACAAAACACTGAGGGTAGGTACTATTATCCCCATTTTACACATGAGGATATTGAAGGTCTGCTTTCTGGAGCAGACACTACATTGGAACTTGATGGCTGTTGAGGATCATAGAGACCCATCCAGGTGCTGATGTGTTTCCTTAACCATGTGAAAAACAGATTCTTTTCACTGAGCCACTCTCTCAGCCCTCTGTCTTCTGCTTCTTGTGGGAGGTCACCTCAGAACTTCACCCGGAACCCTCCCCACCTGTCCTGCCAACAGGCACCCTTACATACACACTCACTCCAAGGGTTACTCAGCTTTTCAAAATCCTGCCTCAGACCTGAGTCACATTTAAGTGAATGGCCTCAAGGACATTCATTTACACTCACACTATGAGGGACCATCTCTATGGATTAGGTTTTGGGCTATACATGTCCCTGGAGACTTAGAATTCTTGGGGTTAGATAAGGTCTTTCTGACCAAGAATATCAGAGTGACAAAACCCATTTCCCATTCGAACCTTCCAAGAGATCTGAGGAAAATGTCATCTGAAAGCGATTATGATCTTTCTGTCCAAGACACACATCTCCCAGAATGTAGCTCCAATGCTGTTTATGGCAGAAAGGATACCCACAGATGCTACATCTAGATTAAAGCAACACAATTCAATAAAAAGTGAATATTCTATTGTCTAGGTCATTCTACCTTTTTAAAATTTTTATTTGTATTATTTATTTTTGAAACGGAGTTTTACTCCTCTTGCCCAGGCTGGAGTGCAATGGAGTGATCTCGGCTCACTGCAACCTCCACCTCCCGGATTCAAGCGATTCTTCTACCTCAGCCTCCCAAGTAGCTGGGATTACAGGCATGCACCACCATGCCCAGCTAATTTTTTGTATTTTTAGAAGAGACAGGGTTTTTCCATGTTGGTCAGGCTGATCTTGAACTCCCGACCTCAGGTGATCTGCCCACCTCAGCCTCCCAACGTGCTGGGATTAATGGCATGAGCTACCGCACCCAGCCTCTTTTTTTTTTTTTTTTTAATTGACTATTTGATAAAACAGACTAACATGCCCAAAGAGGCAGTTTAAAATAACACATAGACTCTAAAGTGGAGCTGAGTTCATATCTCGGCTCTGCCTTTCATAAGCTGCACGATCTTGGGTGTGTTGCAGAGGAATACACAGCAATTATTAATGGGTTTGACCTAGAGGATAGGAGACTAGGAATTTTGATTATATACTACTTTGAGTGGTTTGATTCTTTTAAAATGTGCCTATATTTCTGTTCTTTCCCCCACAAAGGCAGAATTTAAAAGTATACATACAGAAAACAACCAATGAAGCAAAAGTTGCTTAGTTGATTCTGATGTGTGGCTGGATGTAGAACCCAAGAGGGCTGCCTCATGTGGCATTTGGAGTGGTTCACATGAGTTACCTTGTCTCCATGTCTAGAAGCCAAAGTGCTGGAGGGCAAGGACCCCTGAGCACTGACTTTGGGAAGTGAATTAATTTCCCCTAGGCTACTTTTCTTCACTTGCAAAAGGAAGGGCTTGCATCAGGATTCAGGGATTATTAAAGTCTTTGCACAAAGCTATGAGAGGGTGCCCTGGAAAGCACAAGACGTGGAGCCTTACCTGCACCCTCCCCATACACACCTAAGATAAACATTTAAATTAAGCAAAAAAAGACGTTGGCCCAAAATGGGCACATTTCACTTGCGGGTCACCATGAATTAGACAATTTTAAATTTCTTTCTAGGCTAACCCTACTGATCATGTGTCCTATGTTGCAAAATACTAGGGGATAAAATGTATATATTTGTAGTATACATTGTGAGGGTAGCATAACTTTCTAGCACAAGGGTTGGCACATATCGGGCTCATATAAAAATCCGCAAATATTATTTGATTATGGGAATGGTCTATAGGTAGCTGTGATTGAGCAGGAAAAAGTCATTTATGTCAGTTCTTAGTATATGGAGAGATAATGGAAAATGCCTCTAAAACATAAATTATTATATAAGTTACATGGTGTAAATAAAATAGGAAATTCCACTTTCATGTAGCTTAATCTTCACAGAAAGGAGTTGCTTTCTGACTCTTAAAAGTCTGGAATCTTAAATAGCTTTGTGATGAATAATTGTTGCCCCCTCTTTCCATACCCAGAGCCCACTACTCCCTTCTCATCATAGCCCAGTATATGATAATCAAATTCTGGGTTTCCTTGTTTCTCTCACCCACTGGGGTGAGAGCTCAGTGAAGCGAGGGATTCTGGTTTTTATTTCATATCCACAGTACCTTGCATAGTGCCTGCATTTGTCTACACTCAGTATGTAAACAGATGGGCAGAGTGAATGGGTAGATGGATGGATGGACTGTCCTTTCCCCAGTTGCAGACTGCTGCCTGATTCTGTGGGCTGATTTCTTTACTTTTCCATTTGTTCTAATCCCTTTGGGACAACTTCTAAAAGACAACCTGCAACAGATAATTTATGGATTGACTCAAGTATCTATTGATTTATCTTCTCTGCTGAACCTCTGAAAGAGAACTTTAAATTCATAGTCTTCCTGAGATTTAGTCTTGCCCTAATCACTTAAATCCTCATTCTTTATTAATTTGAGCCTTGAGCACACTCATTGTAGTTAAAAGAAATTCTTTGCTCCTCCGTTCAAATATATTCATTGTATGTGTGTATGGGTTATATGTATATGTATATGTGTGTGTATAAAATATACCCACACACATTAGACCTGTATGTATATATGTATATATGTACACACACAGGTCTACATTATGTGCATCTGATGGAAATTCAGTCTTTTGAATATTAACCCATGACTATATGCACAGCTAAAATAAACTCTGCTTTCATTTGGCACACTATAGCTCAAAAGTAGTTTCAGGGGAAAAGACAATGAGAAAAAAGATATTAAAGCAAAAAGGTAGCTCTGTCACCTTTTATTCGTGGCCTACTCACAGTCAGCATCTACACTCTAAGCTTCCTTTCAGGCCATTTCATATCCAACTCCCATCATCGTTTGCGTGGTAGAGATAAGGAGAGAGGGCACCAAACCAACTGCTACCAGCGCTGTTTCCTGCTTTCCTTTCTTCTCAGTGGCCATTCCTTCAGGATTTGGAGATTTGAGTTCAAAAATAGACTCTAATTTCACTGGGCATCAAACATTCAGTCTTAACTCTCCTCAGCAGCTGCCAGAATCAGAAGGAACTAAATATGGTGTCAGAAGATTTCAGTATAATCCCCTCAAAATGACTAGGTGGTGTTCTATGTTGCTTGAACTTCTGTTAACCCTCTGAATGCAAGGAGATCGCTGGAATACACAGTATATCTGCCTGTCTTTCCAGAAGCCCCCTCCCCTGTTTTTCCTGCTTTAACCTTTTGCAAGAAGGGGAAAAAAAATCAGTGTCTTATTTGAATTATTCATGGCACTTTCTGTTCTGCCAATTCCAGGACACATTTGAAATCATTAATATGTCATGACTTTCCTTCATCTAGCTTTCTCAAGTTTTTTTTTTTAACTGTGAAGCACCACAAAAAGATATTATGATTCATTAAAAGGATATTTTTATATTTTTAGTTCACTATTCTCAGTCTTAGCACAATTTTAGAAGTGCTGAATGTTCGATGAGGTGGCACTGAAGATTGTACACCTTCAGGGAGCTGTCGTAAGCAATTCTGCCAGACTCACAGTGGCACTTGGAAATGAAGCTGCATGGTTTGATGGTTCTTGTAGCAGTGCCATGCAGGTAAATATCTCATCCACTCATGACATTCTCATAAACATCAAAAAAAATGGCACACCATTTAGAGATGCTGAGGGCTCAGTCTCATCCCTCACTCGAACGAGAGTGACTCTCACTAGTTCACCAGCAATCTTCTTTCTCTGGTGAGCCTTGTACCTGCTAACCTTGTGCTGGGCTTTGTGCTGGCACAACAGAGAGCACAGCAGGCATGGTCTCTGTCCTCAAGGAGATTTCATGATCAGTCGGATCACCACAGCATCAAGCATCCTGAAAGCAAGCCCAAGGACATGCCAACTAGGAACAACAACGAGGAGGTGGCTAAGGGCTTCTCTGTAGCTTTTCAAAAATAACTACAGATGAATGTGAATCTGATCGACAAAATCCAGATTCAAATCCAGCCAATATTTTCAAGTACGTACTACATGCTGGGTCCCAGACAGCATTCACAAATATAATCTCATTGAATCCAGAACACAACAAATGCACCTACTCATATTCATTAAGTGAGAGAGGCATATGTCTAACGGAATGAATTGTTGAGCTGACAGGTACACGTGTTGGTATCTTTTGGGAAAACCAAAAGAGTAAACATTTGCTGGATTAGATGTGGGGTGCAAGAGTTGAGAACTTCAAGGTTTTTGGCTCCTACAACTAAAGCGGAATTATTTAGTGAGATGTAGAAGACTGGAAGAAGAAGAGGATTGTAGGGGAAATATTAGAGATGCAGTTTTGGGCTTGCCTGATGTGCCAGGTAGACATCCAAGTGGAGGTGTTGAGTGGAGAGTTGGATATATAAATGATGGTGTCTGGGTGGCATGTCCAGGCTAAAGATGCCTATTTAAAAGTGGTCAGGGTGTGAATGGGTTTGGGATGTGAAAGGCTGAGAGACTGGATTAGATTGCCCAAGGGAGTGAGTACAAACAGATGAGAACTGAGACTCAATATCTGAGCCAGAGACAGCCCAATGTACAGGATTGTGGAGATGAGAAGGAGCCAGCAGGGGCATTGGGAGTGCGGCATCCTGGAAACAAGTAAAGGTAGGACAACATTCCTTTCTTTAATCTTTCTCAGGTTCTCAAATTTTAATATGCATGAGGATATCTGAACAGTATGTTAAAAACTAGGTATATTGTATCTGACTTGCAAATTAAGGGGTTTCCAACCGTTATTTTAAATAGCTGCCATTGTTCCCTTTCTCACTGACTTCAGAATCTAACCCTTGTTCCCCAGCCTCAGATTTTGGAAGTAACTCCATGATACTGTCATCTAGATATCATAAACTTAGAATGGGGACTGGTGAAAAAGCCAGATAACATGTTTTGTCTTTGAATCAGGAAGAACATCAGTTCTTCTGATGTGTGTTCTGATCAGTGTTCAGAATGAATTTTATGAAATGAATTCACACATCTCATCACAACGTCAGGGCTCCTGTTCACTCATTCTTCCTCTCCATATGCACAGGCAATTTGCTGCTCTTTCTAGTACCTACCAGAGGGAGAAGCTGGGCTAGGCACCACTCCTGGAACATTTGCCAGACTTCAGTGGCATTAGCCCACAAGCTGCTGCTTTTGCCAAGGCAGTGCTGGAAGCAAAACCGCCTTTGGTGGAACCCTGGAAGCTTCATAGCTGTAAGTCAGAGTGGGCTTCATATGGACAATGACATCCTAGTTCCAAGCATCCTGTATTCCAGCTTCTCTCTCCTGGAGAACAAACCCATCACCATAGCAACGGCATCCACAGAATGCACCTCTAAGCGCCCCTCAAATCCTATCAGTTACTTCTCCCCCATTGATGGCACTTATTAATTTAAAATTGGATCTAACAATTAGCTTATCTTCAGGAGGCTAACATCTCTTTTAATCCCCACTGTTGCGCTTACGCCTGGAAGGTTCAGCATGCTCATCGCTGTTTCCTGAAGAGTTAAATGACATTTAGACAGTAGAAAACTGGTGCCAACAAGATCAAAACCTAAACCGGTTGCCTTTTATTATCACTTAAATTATTCTCTCCACTTGACATGGATTTATTGGTCAGTTTAGACTCTGTGACAGATTTGGTTGTATTCACATGGAGTGTGACCAACAGGCTTCACTACAAGCCTGTAAATGGAGTGTGATGCACATGTACATTATCACCATCTAATAATATCTGCGGGCTAATTATATAAAGGCTAAAGTAAGTGAACACAACAGTGACTGCCATGCACGAGTCCAGAGAGACCCATAAATGTGCTTTGGCAGCTGACTTGGACTTTCAGGTGGAGCTGGGGTAATTGAGGAGGTCACTGATCTGTGCTCACATCCCTTATTAGCACCATGTCTGCTGGAAGATGGTCACTTGCATCTATTTCATGGTGATTTCATCTCTCCTGGAAGCTTATTTTAAACAAAATAATTAATACAATGTTTCTGGCTATTTTAGTATGTGTAGGTTTATAGTAGCACATGTAGTTGTATGGGGAAAACCCATTATGCTTCTAGTAATTTATTTGGTATGTGCATTCTAGATTGGGAGTATGCACGAGGAGGGACCCCCCACCCCATCACACACCCTGAACACAGGCATTGACCCCAAATACCCCTGGATGTCACTTCCAGGGCATACATTATTACAACAGAAGAGGACGGGTGGACGGGAGGCAGATGACCTGGCTTGGAACCTTTTCCTTGTCACTCTGAAGCAGTGTGTCTGGGCAGTTTACAAACTTCTCTGAGCTTCAGCCTTTTCTTCTGTAAAACGGAGAAAGTACCATATATATATATATATATATATATATATATATATACATCCTGAATGAGCTGCTGAAACTAGTGGCAACTCTGGAACCAACATTTACGGAACTATGTTTAGATGCTTTCTAAGTCCTTTATTCGTATGACTTAACTTTTTCCTCATGGAAACCATATAAGGTGGGTACCATGTAATTCAGATGAGAAAACCGAGGCAGAGTGGATGAATGACTTGCCCAAAGCCACACGCCAAAAATAATTTGTAATCTACAGAATACCATGCCGTTGTATAGGATATTTAAGATTGCTAACATTATTAACATTATCATCAATAGATTAGTCAGTTGCCACCTGGGAAGGGCAGGAGAAGCCAGGTGGGCTTGCCATTCTTTGGGAATTCTCTAAGGTCCAAGAGGAGGTTGTGGGGCAGCATGGGCTTAGGAATCGGGAACATCAAAGGATCAAATGCCAGTTTGCACTAAGTAACTGTGAGATTCTGGAAATGTCAACCTTTATTAAACTCGGTTTCCCTATCTGTAAGAGAGAATGATTCCTACTCATAGGATGTTTGGGGATTACTGAGTTCATGCATGGGAAGTACCCAGAGCACCTGACAGATTGTAGCTACTCATTTAATGTGAATTCCATCCTCTTCCCATTCCCTTTGCTTATCATAGAAGTCTCTTCTCACCAGATCTGTCCTCATGTCTCTGAAGTCTATGCCACACAATGATACATCTGGTCTTCTCTGAACAGCCAGGCCATCCACAGCTCTGTGCCTTGTGACTGCTGTTCTCTTTGCTAGGAATACTATTCCCCCACCTTTCCTTCTAGAAAACTCTCATTCATCCTTGAAGACCTAGTCCATTAACTGTCTGTTAAAGCACCCACTCTAATGCATCGCAGTTTCTTTCTCTTTGGTTCTATGTCCACCTCTCTTTTAGTAACGTTCCTATCTCCAGCTTCTGATACATCACCCAGCCCTGAGAAGGACCAGGGACTTCAATGTTGTCCTACCTGAGAGAGCTGAGCATTCAAGTCAGCCTCATACTGACTGGGCCCTTGTTAGCTCTTATAAGTAGTAGCTATCGACATAATCATCATCATCACCACCATTACCACTACCACTGCTGACATTGTCACATGCTTCAGAATCCTGGCCCCTTGTTAGCTCTTAATAAGTGGTAGCTATCATCATCATCATCATCGTCGTCATCATCATCACCACCACCACCATCACCACCACCTACTACTACTGCTATCATGGTCACATGCTTCAGGATCTTCTCCAAAATGTCTTTCCACCTACTTGTTGACATTTGAAAATTGTTCACAGACTTTCATTTCATACTTAGAGATGCAAATACAAGTTTATTCACACCCAAGTCTTAACTATACAATAGTAGTAGCTGGTGGCATATTAAATACTGTTTGCCAGATATTTTATATTCAATTTTCATAAAACCTATGAAGTAAGTTCAGAGAAATCAAGTGACTTGCTTAAGGCCATGCAGCAAATAAATGATAGAGCTGGGAGTTGAACCCAGAACTCATCCTCTTAAGGACTCTACTGCACTGCGCTGAACAGGGACTATAAGTGACTGGCAGCACAGCCTTCCTGTGTTATGAAGGAGGTAGTTCGTGGGCAGCAGACACTAAGGTGACACGAAGGGCCTCAGGGTGGCCAGTCCCATCACTTCTGGTCAGCACTGCTCACTGACAACCAGCTGGTGACAAATCAATGTGTCACTTTGAATGTATACAGATTGTCTTTGCATAATTTGTGAGGATTTTTTTTTTTTTTAAGTCATAAACCATGTTGTAAAGTAGCTTCATTTTTCAAGGAGGTAGGAATTGAAATTGAAGGATCCTGTAGCTCCATCCATGCCAACACCCCAATTTTACATGGGTCCTTACTGCCTTCCCCGTGCCGTGCCACCTCTGTGGAGCTCATGTACACTAAACACCTTCCTTCCACCTGCTTTCATCACCTTCTTCACACAGACTCATCTCCTCAGATTACCAGCACCAGACACACGTAGGCTGATGCACTCGGAGTAAGGAGGTGGAGAGATGACTGATAATATATATAAGTGGGGGAGGGGTTTGTAGCTAGTGAATTGTAGACCAGAAAAATGTTGGACTTGAAAAAGACATTATAGATAATCTAGGCCAGCCTCATAATTTTATAGGTGCAGAAACTGAGGCCCAAGGTGCCTCAGCAAATTAAATGGGTCTGCAGAGTCAAATGGTAAATAAGAAGTGAGTACCAAATCTGAGAGAGAGTAGGGAACAATGAGCTAGAGATGAATAGGAGAGAGAACGAGTGAGGTTGCAAGGGGGAATGAGCATGGTGCCAGAGACTAAAAAGTAGTTCATTTTTATTAACACAAAAATTCTGTAACTCAGAAGAGTATCTTGGAGGAAGCTAGACTAGGGAGTTTTCTGACATCTTTATGTGATTTGCATGTGAATATCTTCCTAATTATTTGTAAGTAAGCAATTAAAAACTATATTTGAAAAGATAAAAAGCAAGAAATAGTGACTGACACCAAGTATTAAGGGCAATTTCCCCAGAATGTATGATGGCATATTTTAGATAGCAAAATCTGAGATTATATTCTTCGACCAATCATTTTTGAGGGGTACATGTGATAATTTAGTCACATAATTTGTAAAGATGAAATTGGTGTAATCGGGATATCCATGACCTTAAATATTTGTCTTTATGCTAGAAACCTTCAAATTATTCTCTTCTACCTCTTTTGAAATACACAGTAGATGAACATAAACTATATTCACCTACTGATCTATCAAACAGATTTTTTAAAATTTTTACTTTAAGTTCTAAGATACACGTGCAGAACGTACAGGTTTGTTACACAGGTATACATGCGCCATGGTGGTTTTCCATACCTATCAACATGTCATCTAGGTTTTAAGCCCTTCATGCATTAGGTATTTGTCCTAATGCTCTCCCTCCCCTTATTCCCCACCCTCCAACAGGCCCGGGTGTGTGATGTTCCCCTCCCTGTGTCCATGTGTTCTCATTGTTCAACTTTCATTTATGAGTGAGAACATGTGGTGGTTGGTTTTCTGTTCCTGTGTTAGTTTACTGAGAATGATGGCTTCCCACTTCATCCATGTCCTTGCAAAGGACGTAAACTCATCCTTTTTATGGCTGCATAGTATTCCATGGTGTATATGTACCACATTTTCTTTATCTAGTCTATCATTGATGGGCATTTGGGTTGGTTCCAAGTCTTTGCTATTGTAAAGAGTGCTGCAGTAAACATAGGTGTACATATGTCTTTATAGTAGAATGATTTATACTATATATTCCCAGTCTATATATTTACACCCAGAATATATTTATACTATATATTCCCTTTGGATATATTCCCAGTAATGGGATTACTGTGTCAAATGTATTTCTAGTTTGAGATCATTGAGGAATTGCCACACTGTCTTCCACAGTGGTTGAACTAATTTATACTCCCACCGACAGTGTAAAAGTGTTCCTATTTCTCCATGGCCTTGCCAGCATCCAAACGGTAGATATTATTTCCTCTATCAAACTGTGTATTTGTACCCTTGATTAAACTCTCTTTATCCCTCCTTCGCCATACCCACCTGTGGTCTCTGACAACCACCAATCTACTCTCTAATTTTATAAGATCCATGTTTTTAGCTCCCAGATATGACTGAGAGCACATGTTTGCCTTGTTGTGCTTGGCTTATTTTATTTAACACAGTAATCTCCAGTTTCATCCATGTTGCTGCAGAAATAGATCATTTTAAAAGAAACGAGAATAATTTATCATTAGAAATTAGTCCTAAATGGTTAATTTTAAAGATCACCTTATCCTTGTTTCCTTCATTGCTCCTCCAATGCCTCATCCTCTTACGTGGCTTATTTCACTGCTGCCTTTTAGGTTTCAGCTCAGATGTCATTTCAGCAGTCGTCACTATGTACCCCTCCCCACCCACCTTATCCATGAGGTCCTTTCCTTTATAAGCACTCTTAGTATGTCCTTCATGGTTCTTATTGGCTGCAATTGTCTTCTTTACATATCTGCTTCCTTGTTTCTCTCCCATTAGGACTTGAGCTCCACTGGGCCACAGCCCACCCCAACTTACCACCTGACAGTGTAGGTACCCAAGGAAAACACACGGCTGGTCGGGTTCCTCTATTGGCTTACGTAAAGATAATTTTTCAAAACCTGAAAATTTGTAGTGACTGTTGGTTTTATTCACTTCTAACTTTATGTTGTATTTAACCATGTCTAATGCTATGTTAAATACATTAAAAACCACCGATCACTACCTTAGCAAAAAATAATAAATGTAGCAAAAAATGCCTTACCAAAAATAAAAAATATGATTTTTTCTTCCAATAATGCTCAAAAAGAAATCTTGAAGGTGTTCTAACAAATCCTAATGAAGCTGGCAGCCTGAATAATGAATAAACTGCTTATAGACCATAAACATGAGCCAAATATACAAAAAGCAGCAAAAGCACATTGGACCTGTTCTTTTAAGGTTAAATTGTAATGTATAATTTTGCTCTACTTATGGTAATATTTTGTGTAATTCAACAATAAAATGCTTTAGGCTTTCAAACTTGATGCTAGAGTTTTCAGTAAAATGAAAGTTTGCTTACTAAAAAGTAATAGAAAATGATATGAAAAGTTGGGTATAATGCTTTCATAATTACACAATTTGCCTTTTATCTTGCAACTGCTCTCTACAGAGGTGCTAATGGAAATTGACAAACCTTCAGTGCACTTATAGAAACAAAAATGCGTTTTAATGTGATTGAGGTGATAACCAAACCACTCTATTGTTAGTGATAATGGTAGTAAAACTGCTTAAGATGTTGTGCTCTTACAAATGGGAGAAGGAAAGCCACAGTCTTTGTGGTCAAAAGGCTTCCGGGAGTGTGGCCGTCTACACTGTTCATCTATGGGAGATTCAAGTGCATGGGGACACTTTAAATTTACCTGATACACTTTACTAAAAAAATCTTTCCTGCTTTTTCTCTTAAAAGTTTCAGTCATCTGAATTGGAAAAGTAACACACATTTGTTGCAAGAGTTTGAGCAAAAGCCAAGTATATAAAATTCGTTATTTTTGCTTCCCCCTCTAATGCTACTCATTTCAAATAACTGATGCTAGATATTTAGGCTATGAATTTCATATTTTCTCTTTTGCTTGTATAAACACAAATATTGATATAATAAAATGATAGCAAATAACACTTATGTAATAAGTGTTACACTTATGTAATGCTTAGAATATGTAATACTTAGATATATGTAATACTTAGAATATGTAATACTTATGTAATGCTTAGAATATGTCTGGTGGTTTTTTTCTTCCCCCTCCTAGGTGGAGGTTCACTCTTATGCCCAGGCTGGAGTGAAGTGGCATGGTCTCAGCTCACTGCAACCTCAGCCTCCCGGGTTCAAGCAGTTCTCCTGCCTCAGCCTTCTGAGTAGCTAGGATTACAGGTGCCCGCCAGCATGCCCGGCTAATTTTTGTATTTTTAGTAGAGACAGGGTTTTGCCATGTTGACCAGGCTGGTCTTGAACTCCTAATCTCAGGCGATCCACCTGCCTTGGCCTCCCAAAGTGCTATGATTACAGGCGTGAGCCACCGTGCCTGGCCTATGTCAGATGTTTTTTAAGGACTTGACATATACTATGCTATTCGTATGACACTATGAGATAGTACAAATATTCATCTTACTTTATAGATGAGAAAGATGAGGCACAGAGAGGTAACATAATTTGCCTGAGGTCACACTGCCAACGTATAGCAGACACAACATTTTAATGCAGGTAGCCTTAATTACTAGACTATACTGTCGCTCACACTCAGCTTTTCTGGTTGGTTTATGTAAAGAAGATAGTACCACATGTCTCCCATACACTTTTCACATACCTAACACAATATCACTGGTCTTGTTCCAGTACAATGAAGGTAGATTGAAGACATTCTTGCAAATGGCTGCATGACTTTCAGTCACCTGGAGGGATCATACTTTGTTCCACTACTCTCTCGTGATGAAGATGTAGATGGATTCCACTTTTTTGCTGTTGTAAACAATAATGCAATAAACAGCTTTGTGCATAAATTCCAATGCACTAGCTCTTTGCACTTTTATTTTTCTCAAAATTGGACTTCTTGGGGGCTCAAAGAAAATATACATTTAGATTTCTAGTAAATGCTGCCAATTAATCTTCCTCAAATATTATGGAAATTTATAGCTGTGCCACAAGTGTATTAGGTTACTTCTTCTCTATACCCACTCTACATCTTTTCTCACTACCTAACATTTTAAATAAGACAAATTTTGTGACTATGTAACTTTTATAACAATTCTATTATTTTGTAGCTTTTGATATTCTGTGCTATTCCTGAGAACTTATGTGTAGGCTAGTCATAAAATAATTAGCGCAAGTAAAATAATTTAATGGTGAAATTATAAATAGCAGTTTGGAATTTCCCCCTTTTTCATTATTTCAGATATACAGCATTTGTTTTTCCCTGCCAACAGTGTTCATTTCTTATTCATTCTCTTCTATCTCTCTTGTGCTCCAGGGAGAACCAAGAGGGGACAGAATACCATCTGTCCTGGGTAGTTTGTACCAGATGATCTCTCAGAGTCCCTTCCAGCTCAATGATTCTTTGAGAGTATGAGTTAAAAAAGAATAAAACTACAGACTCTATGAGGCTGGCTTGTGATTTCACGAGGCTTGTGTGTGGTTCTATGAAAAAGTGTAGCTATGCTATTAAAACAAATAGAATGTACCTATGTAGCTAATGTCTTGGGAAAATAGAATTTCTGGAAATATGGCAGCAATGAGAACGTTCTGGAGGTCGCATATTCAGGACTGTGTTTGGGGCACAGGATATTTGGATCCCCCTGCACTTTGGTCCTACTATTTTGACGCAAAGGACACGTTAAATGTGTATTAAATATACATATTTCAATCCAAATTATAACAACATTGATGAACTTTCACTGAGGAAACAATTCCTGAAAGGGACTTCAGCAAGCCAATGGAAATCTCTCCATCAATCATCCATATGATGTAGTCACAGCATACCTATCTTGTTCAATTTACGTTTTTATTTTGCTGAAATTATTTGCATTGGCCTAAGTTCTTTTCCAGTTAACTTTTACAGATTTGATTCATCAATTAGTTTTCTATCTATATAAAATATATTGATTTTATCTGCTGACTTTTTTTTCATGGTCATTATTTCTCAGTGCATGTTTTGAGTCTACTTTTGCAGGTCTAAATTTTGTGATGATGATTTGGTTCTTTTGCTATTTTTATTCAATGTTGATTTCACTTTTACCTTTTTAGCCATTGTCAGTTTGGTGTTTATTTTCAACCATCAACATTCATTGTTTATTATAAATCGGAATAAAAGACTGATGGTTTGCATTTATTTCCTAGCTAATTCCTGATAAAATTGTGAGCACTTTTGTGCTCTATTAAGGTAGGCATTATTGTCTTTATTTAAGAAATAGGAAACTAAGACTGAGAGATGGAAAGAAATTCACTGAACTTTGTATAATGGGTAGTAGAGACAGGGGTCTAAACAAAGTTAGCCTGACCTCAGGGTCATGCTCTCAATCATGATACTATTTCCTGCCTGAATATCAGTCCGGTGTGCATGACGTCAGGACAGAGGTATGCAGCTGCCCCACCCTAACTTCCTGTCAAGGGCAAGGCCAACACTCTTTCCTTTCACTTTCAGAGAAGGGAAGTTGAGGCTGGGAGTGGAGAGGAGTGTGCCTGGGATTGATGGTTTCAGTCTTCCACTTTCTTCCCCCTCCACCCCACCCACCACCCCCCGAGATGGAGTCTTGCTCTGTCACCAGGCTGGAGTGCAGTGGTACAATCGACTCACTGCAACCTCTGCCTCCTGGGTTCAAGCAATTCTCCTGCCTCAGCCTCCCAAGTAGCTGGGACTACAGGCATGCATCACCATGCCCAGCTAATTTTTTTGTATTTTAGTAGAGATGGGGTTTCACCATGTTGGCTAGGATGGTCTCAATCTCCTAATCTCATGATTCTCCTGCCTTGGTCTCCTAAAGTGCTGGGATTACCGACATGAGCCACCGCACCTGGCCATCTTCGACTGTCTATTTCTGTTCCTTTCAGGAAGCTCTTGCAGCCTCCTTCCTCAGTGCTGGCTTGGTAGCCAATTTCTGAAAAAACCTGGGCCATGGGCAGGTTCAGTTTGTTTGTTTAGTGGGATTTGGGGGAAGAAGTGGTTTGCCTGTTCCCTGTCTTATGAGCTTTACTTCTAGACCAAGATCTCCAGAAAAATCAGTTCCTCCATGACCCTCTGGAATAACAAAGTCTATTTTTTGGGAGGGAACTTCTTAAAGAAACGTATTATTTCTAAAATTTTCAAATCTTTTCTGCTCCTTAAGGAAACAAAAAGGGAAGAAATACTGATTTAGTTCTTATGGGTTTCCATTTTTTATTCTGTCAGCAATTAGACACAATTAAGCTTCCAGACAGGACAAAGGAAAATGAATAGTGCTGAACAATTGTTTTATCTCGGACCAGTCCAGTGGGTAAAAGTAGTAAAAAGCATCAGAACATTAGCGATAATGGCTTTGTAGGGCAAAGTGCGATGACTATGAAGGCACACAATTAGCAGAGTCATTTCTTCTAATAAACACTGCTGGTACAGGGCAGAGCGATCATGGGGACTTGCCTCTCCATATGAAGTTTACTGTTATTGTTGGAAATTCTCACAAGCACATTGTGATCCTCTAATCCCAAGGAATCTGAGAAGCACCCACATCCCCTTCCCTGCAGCCTTGTCTCTCTCCTTCAATCCAGTGACAAGGTTCTTGAAAGGGCATTGGAGACTTTGGGTCCCCATCTCATTCTCTGTTCAACCCTTTCCTCCTCCCGCCTCCCCATGCTCCCCAGTGAACTCATTTCACAAACATCTTTCATTGCCTACCACTTCCTTATTTTTGGATTTCTCCCCACTCTTGGCTATTTCGACAACATTCTCTTCTGATTTTCCTTTTCCCTTTCTGCCTTTCTACTTTTCCCCTGTGCACTAACGTCTTCTCTCCTCTCTGTCTTCCCTCAAATGCTGATTTACTTTCTGGTTCTTCCCTTGGCTGTTTTCTCTCTTTCCTTAGCACATCTTTTTTTGGGGGAGTGTTTCTTTTTTATATACATATATATATATATATATTTGCACTTTAGGTTCTGAGGTACATGTGAAGAGCATGCAGGATTGTTGCATAGGTACATACATGGCAATGTGGTTTGCTGCCTCCCAAACCACCCAAATCTGGCATTTCTCCCCATGTTATCCCTCCCCAGCTCCCTACCCCCCGCTGTCCCTCCCCTAGTCCCCCCAAACAGACCCCAGTGTGTGATGTTCCCCTCCCTGTGTCCATGTGTTCTCATTGTTCAACACCCGCCTATGAGTGAGGACATGTGGTGTTTTTTTGTTCCTGTGTCAGTTTGCTGAGAAAGATGGTTTCCAGGTTCATCCATGTCCCTACAAAGGACACTAACTCATCATTTTTCATGGCTGCATAGTATTCCATGGTGTATATGTGCCACATTTTCCCTGTCCAGTCTATCATCAATAGGCATTTGGGTTGGTTCCAGGTCTTTGCTATTATAAACAGTGCTGCAATGAACATACATGTGCATGTGTCTTTATAATAGAATGATTTATAATCCTTTGGATATATACCCAGTAATGGGATTGCTGGGTCAAATTTTTTTATTTCTAGGTCCTTGAGGAATCACCACACTGTCTTCCACAATGGTTGAACTAATTTACACTCCCACCAACAGTGTAAAAGTGTTCCTATTTCTCCACATCCTCTCCAGCATCTGTTGTCTCCATATTTTTAAACGATTGCCATTCTAACTGGTGTGAGATGGTATCTCAATGTAGTTTTGATTTGCATTTCTCTAATGACTACTGATGATGAGCATTTTTTCATGTTTGTTGGCCTCATATATGTCCTGTTTTGAAAAGTGTCTGTTCATCTCCTTCACCCACTTTTGAATGGGTTTGTTTTTTTCCTGTAAATCTGTTTTAGTTCTTTGTAGATTCTGGATATTAGCCCTTTGTCAGATGGGTAGATAGCAAAAAAATTTTCCCATTCTGTTGGTTGCCGACACACTCTAATGATTGTTTCTTTTGCTATACAGAAGCTCTGGAGTTTAATTATGTCCCATTTGTCTATTTTGGCTTTTGTTGCCAATGCTTTTGGTGTTTTAGTCATGAAGTCTTTGCCTATTGTGTATTCAGTCTCAGTTACCTTATCTCCTAGTCTTCACTTGACAACCACACACCATTATCTTCCAGTCCTTAGCCCATCTCTCTCTCCTGTGTCCCAGATCTACATGGATATCCAGCTCCCTTAGTAGATGGAGCTGACAGTGCTGGTGTACTGCCCTAGGCACCCCGGGTCCCTTTTAGTATTCTTGGTTGTTTTCTTCCCCAGCCATGAGACCTGCCTTTTCAGCTCTTTTTCAGAAGTCTGTCCTTGGATTACTGGAGCAGTTCTGCCTACATGCCTGGAGAATTGTAGCTTTCTGGGAGTTTATATGTTACCCCCCAACTTCCCCATCTGCCCCATTGTCAGCTCTTAGCCAGTGACTGTTCTCTACAAGGTATGATAGACCAGCTCCCTTGTATTCAGTGTTGTGTTGGGTCTGCCAGGGAGCAGATGACGAGATGGAGTTTGAAGTTATCTTATTACTACCTTACTGAAGGCCAGGTCTGTGAAAGGTTAAGGGGAGAGGGAGCAAGAGTAGGCAGAGAAAACCTCTAGACCATGATGATGAGCTGATTCCTGTAAAGGAGAGGAATCAATCCAGAAGGAAGGAGGGTGAGATAGAATAAGCCTCAGACTGCAGTGCAGCTCTGGGAAAGTCTCAGTCAGTCCATCTGGGTGCTCTTGTGCAAAGACTGCATTGTAGAGGAGAACCAGAAGTGGTAAGGCATTACACTGCCCCTGTGCTGAGCTGCTCACTGGAGGCTGCCTGGGAGGCACGTGGTCTAAGCTAGAAGCTGAGGCTGAAAGCACCAACAGCTAACTGATAATAGCTAATTGTACCTTGCGGAAGGTTTTCTCTTGAGAGGCACTCTGAGCTGCTTGCATCCGTGGCTCCACAGGTAGAGAGGTGAGGTGCATCTTACCCCATCAGAATTCCCCCATGGATCAGAGTAAAGCTTGTGCTCAGTGGAGTTTTTGCTTCAGATCAAGGCCTTGCTTGGCTTGCTCCTCTTCCCTGGATTGCTTTGCCCACTGTCTTACTAATCTCCCCTGGGAGCAATTTTTAAATAAATAACTTGCATATGACATCTTCACTTGCAGTATGATTTGGAGGACCCAATTTAATACAGGGATAAATTCATTTTTATATTCCATAGAATCTTTAAACACAATGCTATCAAAACAGAATGTGTTTTCTTTTCATTTAGACTTTCCCTTCGCCACAGCAAGCAGCAACGTCACTCACCCAGTCACCCAAACCTGAAATCTGGGCACCACCCCTGATTTTCTTCCCTATGGTCATTCACCACATCCAATACATGACCAATTCCTATTCTTTTTGCTCACTGGTATTTCTCTACTTTTCCTCTCCAACTCTATGGACGTGGACACAATGGACATCATCTTTTTCCTGGATGCCCTTGATGGCAATGGCTCCCTCACTGGTTTTGGCCTTTAGGATACCCGGCACAATCCATTCTCCACACTCCTGCCAGAGGAGATACCAACACATACAGAGAGTGTCTGGTGGAGGCAGAATGTGTAGACTATTGAAAGACTACAATGGTCATTCTGAAAGTTGCAAGCAGTCTATCCATTCTAGTGTGTAAAATGGAATTTACTCTGAGGTTAACCTATCACTTTGTTCTGGGAAGAACCTTTTGGGTTGTCTTTTTTGTAGATATAAGGCAAGCTTCTACCCACTGTTCTTGCAGGAGTTAATGTGTGATGAGCACTTTTTGGCTCTTTGGCTCTCCAAGGAGCTTGGATGTGTTGGTGAGTGTAATAGGCAGCCTGCCTTGTTTCAGATAAGCCTGATTGGAGGGTCAGGCTTGGGGAAAGAGGTGATCTTAATTGAAGGAGGGTTTTTCTCTGGTTTGTGCCAGAGCCGTGGCTTCTCCAACTCTGGCTTACATGGGTTGTCTTGCCCTTGTAAGAATTTCTAAAAATGAAAACAACTGCATTGACCTTTTCTTCCCACTGGAATAGTGATTTATTAGATAAAATAGGAAATAAAATCAAGGCAATTTGTTTGTATATGTTTGGTTAAAGCAGACATTCTCTGCCTCAGACTTTTAGGGGATGCTTGCATAGCTGTGTTTCAGGGATCAGTTAGAAGGGTATCAAGATTTAGTTAAATATTAGTATTCCAGCCTTTCTTCCCTCAAACTAGAGTGTTAGATCCTTGGAGGCAGGATTTTTGTCTGCTTTAGTTTTTATTCCCCAAAATTTCTGCATGTGGTAGGTGTTCAGTATTTTTGTCTGACTGATAATCTCTTTCCTATGTTGCAGAATGCTTATACATTAAATGCCACAAGATAAGCACAGTACTTAAAAAAGTAAAGAAAACGGATAATGTTGTGATTTTGTAAAATAATGAAGTTAACTTCTGATTTGACTTTAATGGGCGTTAGTCGATACACAGAGTCATGTTCCACCTTGTTTACTTTTGGAATAACAAGTACTTTTATGGCTCTATTTATCGATCAGTGTGAGATGAGCTTTTTAGCTAATCGTGTTTCAATCTTTTTGTGGTCACCAACGTAAAAGAAAAGTGGCTCACACAAAACTCCAAATGAATAAAGAGTAAAAGATCAAGAAGAAATGTGGTTGATGCATTTATATCACACCAGAATTACAGATAGCCTGGACAAGGTCGACAAAACACTCACTTTTTGTAGAAATTCATTCTGTACTAGGTACCCAGATATTTACATAGTTCCTGATCAGTGATAAACCAATTTTAACACATTTGATAGTCTGTAATAATGGGTCAAAGTATGCAAAATGAAATTTAATAGAAGTAAATAAAAAATACTACTCAAAATCTAGAGATGTTTAGTTTAATTTAAAAAGACAATTCAAGAGATTTAGTTTAAAGCTCAAGGTAAATCAGCAATGCAGTATTTCTGCTAATTTGTTTAACAAATTCTCTAGAGTACGTTATTGGAAGTATAGCGTCTGAGGAAAATGGGTGGGCAGGTTGGAGTTTCTGTGAGCCCCTCAAAACATACCTGGAATATTGTGTTAAATTTAGGTATAGCTTTTAAGATTGACACTCATAACCTAGAAATATCTCTATTTTGCATGGGGAAAAGCAAAGAGCAAATTCAAATTCACTGTATCTGTTATCAGAAAACAGGGTTGATGATAAGGGTGCTCTCTGCCCTGCCCACCCTCCTCTGCCCCTAGATAGAGAAATGATGGAAACAGACTTCCCAGAGTCAAAACATCAAAGGCAACATATATTGGATGAGAAGAGAGAGAGTTTAGGCCAGATTAATTATGCATTAAACAAATCTAAGGAAGAAAATATCAATTATTGAGGTGGATCATAGGAAAAAAATGAGTCAGAGAAAATGATCAGCCATGCCCAGCCTAGTCCAGGGCAGAGAAGGTAAAAAGTTAGTTTTGCAAATAGTCAAGAACATTTCTATTATGATGAATGAATACAACCTTCTGTTGTAGTTTGGTGCCATTAAACATTCAAATCATCTCTTCCCTCATGCCATGAGTCTGTATCCACTGAGCTACCCTCTGGTTACAAATGGACTTCCCACATAGGCTTGCTACAAGGAGAGAATGTGCTGGTTGTGCCATGTGAGTATTCTGGGACGTATGACAGTAATGGCTCCCATTGTAAATGAGTCTGTTGGCACTCAGTCTCTCATGGGCTTGGCTACTGCAAATCTGTCCTGCAGGGTTAGAATCACTCTTGATGTGCTTACAGAATCCAGTTTTAGAAATTGCAAAGCTGAGCCACAGACTCTGGGTCATGGTAAATTCATCGAAGTAACAAATTCTACCTCATTGAGAGTTCTTGGAAAACAGCTAGCATTGTACTTTGACAATTTCAGTCTGTTTACTGAAAATTAGGATAATAACCTTCTTGTGAATACCTGTAGCAGGCATGTCGTTTGATTCTTGGGTATTGCCTCATTCAATCTTGACTTCTTGGAGGGACTGAGTTTCATTCCTTTGGTGTCATTTATAATACCCGGCACATAGATATTTCACCAACCAACCGGTATGCTATCCCTCACCACCCTAGATTTGACTATTACTCTTCATGTTCAGTGCTTACTCACCTTTACCTCCCTCCATTCCACTAGAACAAGCAGGACTAGCCCCTTCCCCAGCAATCTCCTCTCATTCCCCAAGAATACTCTAAATTCCGTAGAATCGCAGCCAATTCTCTGTTCTCCCCCTACACCACAGACCTCACGCTCTCCTTTGTTTCTGTCTCTGAGTTCTTACAGTCTCTCCTGTCTAGCAAGCATCCTTGGCTTGCTGACTACTATAAGATGATTCAAAACACCGTTTCTCCTAATTGGCTTCACAATCTGCAACCCATGAGCAAGTGGTGCTCTGTCCCTGTGTCCAGCCCAATATTTTATATCCTCAGATGTTACATTTGATTTTTATTTCTCGCCTATGCCTTAGAGCTTTTGGACCTCAGCTTATCTGGGAGAGGTGGTCTGGCAGTGCCCTTCATAGAACCTTCCACATAATAACCCTTAATCCAGTGTTTGTTCATTGAATGAATAAATTAACTATATTATTTGAGTAATCTGTGAACATGTCAGAGAAAGTTAAACAGAGATGCGAAACCACAGGAGGATGTAGTTGAAGTCTTCACATATTGGGTATTATGCCATGTGAATAAGGAATTATATTCGTTATGCCCTGAACCTGAAGGAGGTGCGGATAGTAGTTTCCTGGAGGCAGAGGTGGGTGTCTATGTAGAGATAGGGGATGTGGACCTGATAATAGAATCATACTTCCTTAGACCAAGGCAATGCAAAAATCTCAATGTCAGTATTACTATTATCACTATTGACACTAATATTACTACACTGAAATTAAAGTTTATTTAGCACTTTACAGTATATTGAAGGCTATTTATATGTACTTTTTCATTAATCCTCCTAATAAATGTTGAGGTAATTTTTATTGGGCTTTGCCATTTTACATATGGGGAAACAGAGTCTCCACAAAGTTAAAAATCACTGATCATAGAGTCAGTGGCAGAAGTGAGTGGTATTCAAAATCAGGTCCTTTGGCTTTAAATCTCCTCCTCCACATTTTCCCTCAGTGTACTGCTTGTACAATAAGGCTGCAAAAGTGAACTCGGCTTGAAGATCTAGCTCAAGGTGAGATCACAAGTGATGAAAATCATTTAATGTATTAGTATAACAAAATCATTTCCTCCTTCTGCTTCAATGTGGACTTTCTTCATGCTACAGTAAAATGTCCATAAAGAATTTAGCACCAAGATTTCAGAGACTACCACTCGTTTTTCTTCCTTGGTAAGTTATCCACTGTGAAGAGTGGGGCCTTTAAGTATTTCCAAGTGTGCTGTAAACTGCCCGTGTACAACCCACTTGGGTGAATTACACTCAGGAGCCAAGGCAAATATCAGACATTCGTTCTGTAATCTATGCTTGTAATTTTTCTGAATTTCCTTTGAAACACGGCCCTATTTGAGTGTCATTTCTCAGTAGGTTATAAGATAACGGTTGCCATTTTCAAATGAACATTTGAAAATAAAAAGCACTATTTGTATCCAGCCACAGAAAACCATTTAAACTCATCTCCATGAAATTGATGTTAAAATTTAAGAGCATAACTTTACTAACTTTTGAACAAATGAGAAAATAGGAATGGCTTTTGCAGAGCATAGCTCTATGCAAATATTAAAATTCATAGAAGTAAATCTTTAAATTCTATTTTTGATGCAGTAAAATAATTAATACTGAATTAGTATCCAAAAGAACACAAATCAAATCAATGATAAATGGTTCTAAAAACAGAATTAAAATTTTTTGGTCAAATTTCCATGTTGGAGGGATGAGATAGAGGGATATAAACTTAAATAAGAAACTTCATTTTATTATTTAATGCAGATTCAACAACACCTATTGAATGGCTATTACGTACCAGGTATGCTGTAGATAATTTTTAACATCTGTTCTTTCAATCAATTCTCCCCGCAAAATTTATGAGAATGTTGGATACCCTAATTTAGGCTGCTTTTTCAAGCTCACATAAATATTAAATGAAAAAACCAGAATTCTAACTAAGGTCATTTGATTCTAAGTCAAAAAAATGTGTGTCTACTATGACATGGCACCTGCCACATTATGCAGATTTAACCATTGTCTTTCTAATGTTGGCAAGAACTGCTTCAGAGCTGATTAACCTTATATGCATTTCTGCTCAGAGGGAACTATCAGCTGGAGAAGCTGATCTTTCCACAGCATGATCAGTCCCCATGGCTGCATGGCGTGTGGGCTTTGCTAACCATTCAGTGGTAACGAAACCAACAGAAAAGTTGGGCCTGTGTCTCAGGGAGACAGCCTCTCTGATTGTGACGCTGTGCCTTCTCACGGCCTGACCCTTTAGAGTAACCTGCTTTCTTGTTTTGGGGCTAATGATTAAAATTCAGGTCCAGTTTCTTACAAACTAAGGCAGAGAGTTGTAGAAGATGAAGTTGACTATCTCTGCCTTTTTTGTGTGTACACGTATCCACTCTCATACTGAATCTAATCTGACTATATATGGGTAGAAAAACCAACATTCCCTGCTTCCATCGAGAAATAAGATCAGGTTTATCCCCAAAGATGGAGGCCAGAGGATTACCCAAGTCACCAAATGGAGAGGATTAGATTTGACCGCCCACGCCCAGAGACCTGCATTGTGGAATTGACCCTGAGAAAGGATTTGCAGATCTATCATACACAGTCACTGGTAGAATCAGGATTAGAGCACCTCAATTTCTCACTGTACCTCATAGCTCAGATAACTTCATACCCTGGGAATCGATGTTCCGTATGCTGGAAGAGCAGAGAGGCCTGCACAAACAGACGTTTTGTTGTTATATTGTTAAACTATTTTATTTTTAATCTCTAAAATATAACAGGTCCTCAGAACATCGTTTACTTCTATGAAGTTAAATAAAATTATCAAAGTGTCAGCGATTACCTGTTAGTCAATAGAAAAATTCTAAACATTAACTCCAGATAAGATAACTGCTTTGTACTAAATGGGAAAAAAAGATACAAATCATAATCTTTACGGATTTGAAAGAATAGCAAAAATACTTGCCATTTAATATCTGCCCTTTTCTGGCACAGAACTAAGAGCTTTATAAACACCAAGTCTTTACAACCAGGTTAAGAGGTAGTGTTCTATTTTGCAGAATAAGAAACTGAGACTGGGCCAGGTGAGGTGTCTGATGCCTGTAATCCCAGCACTTTGAGAGGCCAAGGCAGGCAAATCATGAGGTCAGGAGATCGAGACCATCCTGGCTAACATGGTGAAACCTTGTCTCTACTAAAAATACAAAAAATTAGCTGGGCATGCTGGCACACGCCTGTAATCCTAGCTACTTGGGAGGCTGAGGCAGGAGAACTGATTGAACTTGGGAGGCAGAGGTTGCAGTGAGCTGAGATCATGCCACTCTACTCCAGCCTGGGTGACAGAGCAAGACTCTGTCTCAAAAAAAGAAAAAAAAAAAAACAGACTAGGAGGTTAACCAATTCAGTTGTCTAGTGTCACATGGTTAATGATGGACTCTGGTTTAAAGTCCTCCAAAATCTGTCTGTACACCACATTACCTTCTAAACTAGGTGGAGAGACTAGCATCTACAGTGGGGTCTATGAAGAAATAATAGATTGTTAAAAACCATAGACTCATATGATTCCTTTAATGTATAAATTGTGTATATACTGATGATAAAGATGCTGTCGTTCCTCTTTTGATTTACTGTTGGAAATCTAGCACATACTGTTTTAAATAGCCCCAAGGATGCTAAATATTTGCTGTTATTTTTAGCCATAAAACACACCTCTTCTATGGTCTGATTTTTGGAAATGGTTAAAAATTTTTAATGGCTTAAGTAAATGAGTAAGATGGGTCATAGAATTAAAAAGAAACAAAAATAAAGTATAATCATAAAAGGATATGAATGCAATTCTATACTTCCTGGAGTGTTTGTTACCAAACCAGTATTACTATCTTATTGTCATGCTTCATGTGCATATAAAAAAGGATTTTCCAATAAGAAGGAAAACACATTCAGGATCCAATAAATGGTACATAAAAATGAGGGCTAAGGGTGAGATTTTGGAGGGCTGAGATGAATCAATAATTTTAATGGTAAAGATTTGGTCTGATATGTGCCTGCCAAGCTTGACCTTCATTTACCTCTTTTATTAACAGTAATGGCAAAATTGACTGCCTCTCACAAAAATATAAAAACTTGGGGATTTAAAAATTAAAAACATTTTACAATTTTAAATAAGCAGTTATTGAGAATTATACAGGATTAAAAATGAATAGATCAATGATGTAAATGTCTGGGTCATTCAGAAGAGTCAGCACTTTAAAACAACTGTCTCCAAGTAGGGCATTTGAGATAATCCACAAGAGTTCAGAAAGAGTATTGGAACTTCAATTTCTATTAATTTTTAAAAATCTCATACTTTGAAAATTCTCCTTCTGTTTATATTTTATAATCTACATGACTTAATAGTTCAATATTATGCAAATATTATAAATAAGTATGCATATGTAATATATAAATAAAAGAATGTAAGTATATTTATATATTATTTGATGAGGTGGTACGTGATCAGAAATCCCAGGACCACCGCTCTAGACCCATTCAGGAGAGATTAAGTGGAACAGGCTCAATGGAGACAATATAATGCTACCAGATGGCAGAGGCAGCACCCCCTCTAGGTAATTGTTTTTTTTTTTTTTTTTTTTAAATAATAGGGCCATAGGAGGTTATCTGGAGAAAGGTTTTTTAACGCTTTGGGTGTCTGCCACCTTGAAGTCTTTCATATTCTTTGTGTACTCTGACTTGGGCTTGGGGTGATATAGTTGAATGAGCAGCCCTTGCTGGGCAAAAGCGTAAAAGAAGAGCATTGGTCTAATGTGCTCTGCTTAAGGGTGGAGAAATACAACTATGACTCAGGTGAGACAAGGCAAGCTACAGTTAATAAGACCCTTGATCTCCATAGATGGGACTCTTGCTGAAGAAGTGTTTTTATTGACTGGTGTCGGGAAATTCATTAGGATGTCAAACATGAAGTGAAAATCTTGTAGAGTGACTGTTAGAGCTGAGAGACCTTAGAGGTTATCCAGTCTATCATCTCATTTTACAGCAAAAAATTGAGGTCCGTGGAAATTGTGTAGGTACATCTCATTAATACAGGGGGCAAGGACAGTCTATGTCTTTTAGGCCAGTCCAAATCTTAGCTGAGCTCAGAAGGAGGACTTGGAACTTGAGAACATGAGACCATTTTACTTTATAAGGAATGCACATTCCACATAACTCATGTTAATCTTGTAATTCTCCATTTATATAGGGAAAACTATGTTATGGAGAGACAGTTTTGAAGAGTTCACATTGTGATACATAGATGGACTACATGAAACCCTTCTAAAAATATTCAAATATAGCACATTTTAGTCTTAATTTTATGGGCATAAGCATTTAGCATTTTATTTACCCTCTGAGGGACAGAAATTTTAAATATTATAGAAATATCTTGTAATGGCCAATGCTGGCATTTTCCCAAGCATTTTTATAGCTAATCCTTGGGAAGTTTTCCATATATATTTTATTGAAAGCAACAGAGAACATAATGCAATAATAACTCTCAAAAGGAAAATGTTAATTATTTTACTCTGTATGACTTTTCTAGAAGGAGATTTTGAGCCTCTGTGTGTCTCATTAATTTAACACTAGATTTTCTCTGAGGACTTCCAGTCTGAGTTTATGCCTTTGCAATTCCACATGCATTTCCCAAGTTTTCATACCCTCTGTCTGGCATATCCTTCCTGCCTGGCTATTTCCTTACAAACTTTCTTAGCAAGCTCAGGGGTTGCTTAAGAGACTTTCCCTTGGTTACTCCTATATCCTACCCTTAGCAGAGAGGAGAGCCACGTAGGGGTGTGTGTGTGTGTGTGTGTGTGTGTGTGTGTGTGTGTGTGTGTGTGTTTGTGTTTAGCTGGGGCAGGGGTTTCTTTTGTTACGAAATCTCTCAGGCTTTGCTGAAATTATCTGTGGAATTGTCTGTTCCCTGCACTAAGTCTTTAGTTCCAAAATGTCAGAGATTGTTGTTTATGTCGACATTTTCAGTGTGGTGATAGTCTAGCACATAGTAGCTCCTGAAGCCTGTTACTACAGAAACACAATTTATTCTCAGAATCTTATTAAAAAACAATGAAACATATCCTGAAATCTAATGGATACTAGTTATAATGATTTGATATTTACTTCAAATGATCAACGATTCTTATAAATAAACCATTCAGTTGCTTGGAAAGAAACAGCCTTGATTTGATTCATATCAGTAGTGTAATATAATAAGTTAACTCCCCTTAGTTTCAGATTGAGCTGAGAGAATTCCAGTTAATTATCTTTTGAGAACATGAGTAGCTAAAACTACAACTAATAAAGTATTGGAGAGGCAAGATGATACTTTGGCCTTAGTCTCTTTGAAAATTGTTTATTTTGGTCTATTTCTATCATCTTACATTAATAGCTGTAGTTCAAAAGGAATTATTACTTTAATATACTAGAATTTTCTTTTTGTCCTAGGCAGCCATGCAATGCATGCTTTAAAAGTGTAGTCCCTTGATAAATTTATTTCATGCCAATTTCTCTCTGGACGAAAAATAAATGTTTTAACCTATGAATTCATGTTTCAGATCCTGCTGGTTTGGCACATTATAGATGCCTATCACTTCTACATTTAAATTAAGAGAGGAAAACAGCTGTAAATTTTATGGCCTAGATAAAAATCATATTCCTTTACAATTCTTTATCCTTATAGCTTGATAACTTCTTAGGTCCTGAAATTGATTCAGAAAAAATCTAATTTCCTCCTTACAATTTATGGATTTCTTTCCCTTTTTGTTCTTCAATTAGCTCCAGAGAAAACAGAGTTGCCAGTGTGGTGCTTATGATTTGATTCTCTTGTATTAATTTAAAATATTACAAAATTATTATTTCTAAGTGAAATAACTCAGGAATGGAAAACCAAACATCATATGTTCTTACCCATAAATGGGAGCTTAGCTCCGAGGGTAGAGAGGCATAAGAGTAATAAAATACTGTAGAATTAAATCACTGTCAGTAAAATCTCAATTTTTTTCAAAATAAAATTTTTAGCATGAGATCTTTTCCATTGCATTCCATGCCTGCCTACAAAACTAACAGTACAAGAAGTATATTTCATCTTTCTCCCAAATATCTATTATGACAATGATAACTTTTTTTTTCAAGAAAAGAGCACAGTTTGATTCCTGAATGTTTAAGTTTCTTGTCCTCACAAATAACTGTATTTGTGATTATGAAATGTCCTTTTTAACCTAAGTTTTGGCATGTTTTCAAATGAAAATATTTCAAATGAGAGTAAACAGAAATCCATGTTTAATAAATCATGTTGGGAAAACTGCCTAGCGATGTGCAGAAAGCAGAAACTAGACCCCTTCCTGTCACCTTACACTAAAATTAACTCCAGATGGATTAAATATTTAAACATAAAACCTAACACCATAAAAACACTAGAAGAAAACATAGGCAAAACCATCCAGGACATAGGCGAAGGCAAGGACTTCATGACTAAAACACCAAAAACAATGGCAATAATAGCCAAGATAGACAAATGGGATCTAATTAAAATTCACAGCTTCAGTACAGCAAAAGAAACCATCATTAGAGTGAACTGGCAACCAATAGAATGGGAAACAAATTTTGCAGTCTACCCATCTGACAATGGGCTAATATCCAGAATCTACAAAGAACTAAAACAGATATACAAGAAAAAAAAAACCCATTCAAAAGTGGGTGAAGGATATGAACAGACACTTTTCAAAAGAAGACGTATATGAGGCCAACAAACATATGAAAAAATGCTCATCATCACTGGTCATTAGAAATGCAAATCAAAACCACATTGAGATACCATCTCATGCCAGTTAGAATAGCGATCATTAGAAAATCTGGAGACAACAGATGCTGGAGAGGATGTGGAGAAATAGGAACACTCTTGCACAGTTGGTGGGAGTGTAAATTAGTTCAACCATGTGGAAGACAGTGTGACAATTTCTTAAGGATCTAGAAATAGAAATTCCATTTGACCCAGCAATCCCATTACTGGATATATACTCAAAGAACTATAAATTGTTCTATAAAGACACATGCACATGTATGTTCGTTGCAGCCCTCTTTACAACAGCAAAGACCCTGTTTACAATAGTAAAAACCAACCCAAATGCCCATCAATGATAGACTGGACAAAGAAAATGTGGCACATATACACCATGGAATACTACACAGCCATAAAAAACAATGAGTTTGTGTCCTTTGTAGGGAGTTGGATGAATCTGGAAACGATCATTCTCAGCAAACTGACACAAGAACAGAAAACCAAACACTGCATGTTCTCACTCATAGGCGGGTATTGAACAGTGAGAACACATGGACTCAGGGAGAGGAGCATCACACACTGGGTCAGTTGGTGGTGGGGGCTAGGGGAGGGACAGCGGGGTGTGGAAAGGGTGGGGAGGGATAACATGGGGAGAAATGCCAGATATAGTATGCACCTATGCAACAACCCTGCATGACCTGCACATGTACCCCAGAACCTAAAGGAAGAAAAATAGTTTTCAAATGAGAATAAGGAAGCTAGACTCAGAAAGGAGAAGAAATAATTTGTCATTCATTACTCATTTACTCATTCAAACACTCATCCAGAGGAAGCATTGTGTTATACAGATAAGAATTTGAGTCTCAATATCCCCTCAAACTTACAGACTAGAAGGAAGAAGCTATATTATAACTATATTATAGACAGGCTTGAATCACGCGGAATGGTATTTCACTATGCATAGATACTGCTCTATGGGTTATCAAAACACAAAAATACTTCCATATCAATTAGTTATAGCTACTGTTCTGGCCTCCCAAGCACCACTGTTGCTCCTCAGGTCCCTGACCAGAGACTCCCTAACTCCTTTGGTCCAGCAAGTAAAGGTGGAAGGCTCGTGCTGGCTAGGAGCTCTGGCCTGACTGTTCCTCCGCTTGCTTGGCCCATGCCTAGGCAGTTGTGGTTGTGAAACATTTGACTTATCACTCACGGATAAACGATACAAAGAGAACACGTTCATTGGGAAACAGCTGCCAACTTGATATCAAGTATCTGCAAAGGTAGAATTGTAAAAAGCAGAGTAAGAGGAATTAATTGAGACTCCATTTTAGAGCCTAGGTTTGCGGAATATCTTCAGAAAATTGATTCTTCTTGCAATACAAAGAACAAGGTTGTAAGCAGGGCTGGCTGCTAAAACGTGTGCCTTTATAGATCAGGTGGAGCTCTCAAAAAACACAGGCATGGAAGTTTAGTTGCTTTGTTTGCCACCCATGATTTTCAGCTTGTGTTGTCAAATTTGCATTTGAAGGCGCTATTAAACCACGGCATCAAAATAATGATGACAGTTGTTGCAGAATATAAGAAATCAAAAGAAAAAGGAGGGGGAAAACTTCTGAAGAGAAGAATGGCTCCAAATGTGGTAATTATGCAGAGCTGTGACGAGCCTCATTCACATATAATGTATACTTTGGGCAAAGGAGGAAGTGCTGTACAAACAAATCTGAGAATAACCTACAATTCCCATCAGCCACACACCGTGCAGGGGCCACTCTTGCGGTCTAGACAAGAGTGACTCAGAAAAATAAGTAATTTGTGTCAGAGCGCAGGCACTAAGGGAAATTTGTCAAAATCAGCGTGGAAGTCATAACAAAAGGAAGACAAATTTGGTTGTTTGCCTTGGTTAAGCCAATGACTAAGCTGAGAGGTGGGTCTCTAACTGTTCAACATTTCCCTTTTGTTTATTCTGGCCGGAAAAACTTGGATTCTTACAGATTCTGATGAAATCTGATACACTGGTTTAAAAATAAATATTTGTTAACCAAAGTAATACCTAGTTTTTTCTCTTTTTTCCTTATTTTTACTATACAAAACATTACTAAAAGTAAACCAATCGTCTTCCATTCTTCATTTCTACCTCCCAGAGGCAATCCATTTAAACTCTTATTGACTTTTTTTTAAAATACACACTCTCTGCATTTCTAACTAGCATCTTGATATCACTATTGCTTATTTAACCAAGTTTAAACATAATCTCTTGATTTTCTGTTACTAAGCTCTCTAATTTACCTCCAAAATCCTTGAAAAACAAATCCCCCAAACTTTCCCGTATCCCATCCCTTCATATATCACAATATTTGGTTAAATCTATAGTCAGTCTTTATATTTTTGTCACTAAATATTACTACTAAATTGAGTAGTGTTCTCACATTACAGGCTGCTTTTTTTTCGAGAGTTAATTACTGCTTTTTCTCTCATTATGCTTAGGTCCATGTATGTATTATTTTCCCCACTCCAAGTATTTCAGAAAACCCTCTGATGCCTATCATTAATCCTTTCCAAATACTACATCTCATCACGTATCTGATCGTTCCACCTGTTCTTTAGTGGAAACTCTTTTTTGGTTTATTCCCTTGTTTTGCTAAAAATGAATTCTCAATGTACTTCCTAATTAAGAGTGCATAGGATATACATTTCTTGAGCTGTGTATATGGAAAAATAGCTTTTGCTTGTGCACTTGAGTTTTGATATGTCTGGCAGAAAACTTCAGGTTAAAATTACCTCCCTCAGAATTCCAAGGGCACTACTCCATTCTCTTCTTGCTTCCAGTGTTGCTGTTGAGGAGTCTGATGTCATTTTAATTTTCGAATTTTGTATCTGATTTATTTTTCTTCTCTGAAAGTTGATAGGACTTTTTCTTTACTCCCAGCGTTCTGCAATTTAATTGAGATGGTGTGCCCTGTGGATGGGGCTCTTTCTCTCTCTCCCACCTCCAAAATGCCAGGCATTGGTGGCACCTTTCAATTTGGAGACATATGCTTTTCAGGTCGGCTGCATTTTTACATACTACATCTTTAATACGTTTCACCCTCGGGCTTTTCTGTTGTCCTTGTGGGATGAGTTTCCTTAGAGAATAAATTCAAGCTTTATTATGTGTGTATAGATGCCTGCATTACAGTGAGATATCTCAAAGGAGAAAAACACATGGAAAATGAAGATTTTTTTGTTAAAATCTGTGTCCCAACCCTTAGTTCAATTCTGAAATCATGAGACGGCAGAGTTTAAAAGGAAAAGAATGAAATTCCAAGGTGTGAAATTTTGGGGTATGGTCTGAGTTTTCAAGGGTGTGGCCATAAGTTTTCTCAGACATAGAAGAAGTTTCTCACTGTTGGTGCTTGTTTCCCGGGGCTACAACAGAACTAAATGTAGTCAACCTTCTGAAACAACTTTAGGAGAAAAGGCAACTTTCATCTTCAGCACCTTATTTAGAAGTCTCACACATGTGCCCTTAACAGTTAAGAAGCTTTCAACCTAGGGGTCTACATGTCCCCACCTTGTGGTTTAAACCTATCTGCTTTTGAAATATGCTGAGTATCGTCAGCATAAGGACAGATTTCCTGGGAGCTCATCATATTCCGTCCTCCCTTCGCAGTTCACTTAGACCAGCTCACGACAAAACCCTGAGCAAACTGGCAGTGCCCTAGGTCTTTGCTTGATGATCCAATTCCATGGCAGGGCCCAGCTCTAAAACTGTTTCAAGTTTGATATACATGGCTACAATACCGTGTGTGCTTTCTCTCTGACAAAGGGAAGGAGAGCAGAGGGCCAGAAGCCAGTTGCTAATACAACAACACTAGCTTAAACCTCCTTTCCCCAAAATAAAAGGGGAAAAGCCTTGGTGCCCAGTGTTTGGTCCTACCCAGCCAAAGGCCTTGCTCTGAGGGAGTTCCAGGAAGAAACTGGTTGATGTTTGCTCCCACCTCCTAGTCAGTGGAAAGTTTCTACCAGACTCTTCTCTTCAGGCCAGCTGGGCAGCCGCATTCCAAGGGAGAAGTGTCTCTTTGAAGCTGGAGTCTTTAGACATCTTGCCCTACATGGGGCTGCAGCTGCCCTACATGGGACTGCAGTGCAAAGCTAAAGCTTTGCAGAAGGCTCACAATAATCAGCATTCAGGCTACATCTCCTCCAAGAGAGGTTTTCTGGGGCAAGATGACACATAGCCACATTTTTCTAGCCCGCAAATGAGCTGGTTGCAAGGTTGTTGCCAGCCATAGTACAATCTAGATGATGTCCTCTCCATTCCCAAGGCACTTCGTACATAGATAAAACAGATTTTAAAAATCTTACCATATTTGTTTTGTTCTTTCTTTTTTGAAAAGTAAAAATTAGAATTTTTAAAAACGTAAAATACACATGCATTAAGGAAAAAATAATACAAATAAGTAGAGAAAGAAAGAGATGAGGTCGGGGTGCGTATCACAGAGAAACCATTGTTAATGTTTAGAGATGTTTTTCCATTAATTTTTTCCCACTGCTTATTTAAAAATTTTTTTTGTGGTAAAATATATGTAACATAAAATTTACTATTTTAACCATGTTTAAGTGTAAAATTCAATGGCATTAATTATGTTCACAATCTTGTATAACCATCAGAATTATCTATTCTAGAGTTTTTCATTATCTCAACCAGAAATTCTGTAACTATTAAGCAATAACTTCCTATTCCCCACTCCTTTCAGCCTCTGGTAACCTTTATTCTAATTTCTGTCTCTGTCGATTTGCCTGCTCTAAATAGCTCATATTAGTGGAACCATACAATATTTGCCCTTTTGTTTCTGGCTTATTTCACTTAGCAAAATATTTTCAAAGTTTATTGAAAGGGTAGCATGTGTCACAGCTTAATTACTTTTTATAGTTGAATAATATTTTGTTGTATGTATTTTGTTTGTTCATCTGCTGGTCAATACTTGTTTTTACCTATAGAAACCAATACCTTGGCTATTGTGACTCGCACAACTGTGAACATTGGTCTTCAAGTATCTGTTTGAATTCCTGTTTTAAATCCTTTTGAGTATATACTTGGAAATGGAATTACTGGGCCATATAGTAATTCCATGTTTATGTTTTTGAGAAACCATAAAACTGTTTTCCACAGTAGCTAAACCATTTTATATTCCCAGCTGCAGTGCATGAGGGTTTCAAT
This sequence comes from Aotus nancymaae, assembly GCF_030222135.1. Classification (NCBI taxonomy): domain Eukaryota; kingdom Metazoa; phylum Chordata; class Mammalia; order Primates; family Aotidae; genus Aotus; species Aotus nancymaae. The sequence continues at coordinate 52,277,761 of NW_026988431.1, read as the reverse complement.
TTCTCCATATTGTTGCCAACACTTGGTATTTTCTGTTTTTATTTTATTTTTTAGTAATAGCCATCCTAGTGTGTGTTAAGTAGTATCTCATTGTGGTTTTTGTTTGCATTTCCCTAATTACTAATGATGTCGAGCAACTTTTCATATGCTTATTTCTCCTTTGTATATTTTCTTCAGATAAATATATTTTCAATTTCTTTGCCGAAATTTTATCTTTTTTTTTTTTTTTTGCTACTTTCCTTGTAATTCAACACTGGGTGAAAATGCACCACTACCCAAATCAGGAGGTTTGAATACTACATCTAATTTTAACACTGTTCTTTTTTAAAATTTTACTTAATTTTACTTTTATTTCAGTAGGTTTTTGGGGAACAAGTGGTGTTTGGTTACATGAATAAGTTCTTTAGTGGTGATTTCTGAGATTTTGGTGCACCACCTATCACCCAAGCAGTGTATACCATACCTAATTTGTAGTGTTTTATCCCTCACTACCCCTACTTTTCCCTGGAGTCCCCAAAGTCCACTGTATCATTCTTATGCCTTTGTGTCCTCATAGCTTAGCTCTCACTTATGAGGGAGAACATATGATGTTTGGTTTTCCATTCCTGAGTTACTTCACTTAGAATAAGGGTCTCCAGTTCCATCCAGGTTACTGCAAATGTCATTATTTAGTTCCTTTTTATGGCTGAGTAGTATTCCATGGTGTGTGGGTGTGTGTGTCTGCGTCTGTGTGTGTGTGTGTATGTATACTACATTTTCTTTATCCACATATATTCATTGATTGATGGGCATTTGGGCTGGTTTCATAGTTTTGCAATTGTGAATTATGCTGCTATAAACATCTTTGCCCATTTAAAAATTGGATTGTTTCTCCTTTGTTTTTAGTCACTTTTATACATAATTTTAAAGATTTCTATAGATGAGATCATACAGTATAGAATTTTTTTCTTAATTTTCCACATAACCATTGAGTTTAATCATATGTGTGTTTTTTTCATCAGATTGAGTCCCTGAAGGTCACTAATCGACATTATGTCTCTGCTTCATTTTATATATTCCCAATGTGCAGCTCATATTTTAGTAAAAGGGAAATTGAAATAGAAACTTTACAGTTTTATAAATGTGTAATGCTCTTATATGCTTCTGGGTCTTTGCACATTCCCTTTGGCTGCCATGTCTTTCGAATTTCCTTCATCTGCCTAGTCTCCTTATCCCTCAAATCCCAGCCTTTCCTGACTTTTAGAAGAGAGTTGATAACCTCCTGTTTTGTTCCACCACTTATAGTGTCTTGCAATACTTAATTTACTTATCTGTCTTCCCTCCTGGGCAATAAGGTCCTTGACTGCAGAGTGCATGCCTTACTGGTCTTTGTATCCTCAGTGCCTATCAGGGATTCTAGAACACAACAGATATTTAATGAATGTGTATTGAGTGAAGGAAATATGGAAATTTGTTTTTTTAAAGTACAGGATTTTCCTATAAATAAAAATGAGGGCCATGGCTTTTACATGGTCTATTTTGTTTAATCTCTACCACAGCCTTGTGAAGGAGGTGGAATTGAACCCACTTTACAGATGCAGAGGCTCAGGGAGGCTGCGACTTGCCCCAGGTCACATGCTGGCAAGTGTCATTCTGCAGCAAGGAACTTGCATTCTGGAAATCACACTTTGCTGCTGATTGCAAGTGCCATGCCTGTTGATAGGCACGATTCATCCTTTAAGCTAACTGCCTGATCCCTGAACAACAAGATTTGGTAGGAATAAAGTGTTAATTCAGAAGCTCAAAGATAAAATGAAAGGTTTTGGAAAAGCAAATTAATGAAATAAGCAAATAGAGGATTTAGCCAGAAAAAGAAAATTCAATAATTTAATGTCTTGGGGGTTTTTTTTTTTTTTTGGACAGGGTCTATTTCTGTCACCCAGTGTAAGAGTTCACTCAGGGTGGTGGCAAAAATATTAAGGGAAAAATATTAGAAAAAGTTACAGAATATAGCCACAAACCTTCTTGGAAGGCCAAGACGTTTTCATAGTTTCAGTAGAAGTTTCAGCTGAAGGCAGCCTTATCCCCTTTACCTTTAGTTGATAAGAAAAGCAAATAGCTAGGAAATGTGGGGGATTTTATCTGAATAACTTGTCTACTCATGTGGTCCTGTAAATGAACCTTTGATCATTCTGGATGGCTCTTTCGGGGGGAGGTAGACCAGGGATATTACTCTCTAATGGTGTTTGCTTTAGGTCTCAGAACCTGTCCTTTAATCTTTAACCTCTAGTGGTGTTGACCCAGTTTTTGTCATTTAATGTGTGCTGAATAAAGGCCAGTGAGGCCAGCAAGTCAGGGCTGGGAGTTGCTATCTCTTTATAGCACTCTTCTCAAGTGTCTATTAGTGGCCTGGACACCCCAGCCTGCTCATTCACTGTAATCTGTGTGTGAGTGAATTGATTCATCTGTTGTTGAGTCAGGGTCTGCAGGATAGAACCCTGCAGGTGGTGACCCCAACAGTGGTGCCCTGTGTGAGGCAACTTGGCAGCCCAGGGTGGAGTGCAGTGGCTCCATCACAGCTCACTGCAGCCTGGACCTCCTGGGGTCTCAATGTCTTCTTAAGAGAATAATGTAATCAAGTTGTGTGTATGTATGTGTTTTTTTTTAACCTCAAGTAACTTGGTGAGTTACAGATACAGAATATATTATACATTCTCATTACTGTATTTTCAGCATGTATAATTGATAGAATGTGCTCTTTTGGATTTATCATCTATTATATTTAGGATAATGTCTAAATAAAGATTCACCTTTTTTACCCGATGTTTTGTGCATTTTATAGAGACAGTTTTTTAGAGTGACCTTGTCCATTCTCCAATTGTGTATGTTTTTTATGATTTTGCTTTTTAAAAATAATTTTTCACACATAATCTGTAAAACGCATAATTCAGGATTTTGGTCTCCAAGTCCTGGCAGCCTCAGAAGCTCTCCAATAGATTTTTAAAAATAATTTTATTCAGCTTATCAAGTTGTTCTTCAGATGAGTATTTTTTTTCATCATAGGCTCAACCTGGCCAGGCCATCTCAGTAGGTGATGAACTCCCAGCTAAGCAACATAGCACAACTTAGTGGGAGGAATATGCCTGATAGACTTAGGTGCAACTCCTGGCTTAACCAGTTTCTAGCTCTTGGGAAACTATTTTACATCTTTGATTCTTCATTTGTCCATCTGTAAAATGGGAATTATAATAATACTTCCCTCATAGGGGGAAGATTAAATGAGGTACTTAGAATAGTGCCTGTTGGACTACAAGTGCCAAGTAAATGTTCTTTTTCTGTTCTTTCTTTGCCTAGAGGCCATTCCTGTGGATAAAATATATTTGCCTCACCATGCAGTCTGAGAGAAAAGAAAATATTTAAATCAACTTTTAAGAATAACTCAGAAGAGTCTCTGCTCCCATAGTGGTGCTGAGAAGCCTATTGGCTGTAATTTGACTAATAATTACAGAAATGCTGCAGTCTTTGCAGGGACATGGATAAGGCTGGAAAACATCATTCTCAGCAAACTAACACAGGAACAGAAAACCAAACATTGCATGTTCTCACTCATAAGTGGGAGTTGAACAATGAGAACATGTGGACACAGGGAGGGGAACATCACACACCAGGGCCTGTCAAGGGAGTATGGTGGAAGGGGAGAGAGAGCATTAGGACAAGTAACTAATGCATGTGGGGCTTAAAACATAGATGACAGGTTGATAAGTACAGCAAATCACCATGGCACATGCATACCTACTTAACAAACCTGTACATTCTGCATGTGTATCCCAGAACTTAAAAAAAAGAAAAAGCAGCTGGGCATGGTGGCTCACGCCTGTAATCCCAGCACTTTGGGAGGCTGAGGCAGGTGGATCATGAGGTCAATAAATAGAGACCATCTCGGCCAACATGGTGAAACCCCATCTCTACTAAAAATACAAAAATAGCTGGGCATGGTGGTGTGCGCCTGTAGTCCCAGCTACTTGGGAGGCTGAGGTAGGAGAATTTCTTGAATCCAGGAGGCAGAGGTTGCAGCAAGCCGAGGTTGCAGCAAGCCAAGATTGCACCACTGCACTCCAGCCTGGGTGACAGAGCGAGATTACATCTCAAAAAAAAAAAAAAAAAAAAAAAAAGCCACAGTCAAATGGCAGCTGACTGGCAGTATAGTACTCTCTTGTCTGGGATACTTGGCAATCCCAATGCATGTACAAAAGGGAGGGCAGAAATGCTATCTAGGAGACCAGCTTTTTCAGGGACTGCCTCAGGAGACAACAAACTGCACAACAGCCTGTAGAATCCTCACATGAGAAGGGTACTTCTTATAGCTGGATGGTCTGGTTAGTTTGGTCTGAATGTGAAAAAGCTAACTACTATCTACACCAGGCAAACTATTTTGTTTGCTAAGGTTTGTTTGGTTGAAAAAATTTTTTGACCTCTTAAGTTTATTATTACATTGTATAATATAATGGGTCATTCACACCCCAGATGACCCTTGGTGGACCACTGATAGACACAGAGCCACTACTGTAGAAACTAGTGACATCATGTCTGATTAGAACCTTCAAGAAACATGGGCAGGAACAACTGACTCCAGGTACCATCCGAGACAGTGGCCAAAAGTAGCAGCCCCTGAGGTGAAGGAAGATAGACTCAACAAGCCCTCATTCCCAAAGTAAATACCTTGTTTCCTTTTCTTTTGTTCTTTGGTTAAGGTTAAAAAATATATGAGCCGGACTCCAGAGTGGGGAGTCCTTTAATCCTAGTTTTAGAAGGTGCTTCAAGTTTAGTATAGAGTAACTACCATCACCGTTCATGTCAAGTCCTTCTGAAGGGAAGGCTACTGTTGACCCAGTAGTGGCTTAACAGCATCTTTTTCCTATTCCACCAGACAGCCCTGTATTTGCTAACTGGTTTCTTCTTTGTCCTCTACATATAGAGAGAAGCACAGTTGATCTACATATTAACTGCTGAGACACAGGGAGAGTAATATAGGAAGAAGCGAAGCTGTGAAGCTTGAGAGTGAAGGATGAGTTTATTCTAGGGACAGGTGGGTGGGGATAAGTTGGGAGTTGAGGAGAAAGGCTTTGGAGAAGCTGTGGGTTGGAGCAGTGGTGTGCTGGTAAACCAGCTTTCTGGAAACAAAAAAAGAGCCCATTTGTAGCATTTGCCCAGTTCCATGGTGTAAGTATTCCCACTACGGCTGATTGCAAACTACCAATGTGAAGCAAACTCACTAGAAAAATTCAGTGCAACATTAGGTAGGAGGGAAATAAAGAGAAGAGGAAAAAAAAGATTTAGTATTTTAATCACTTTAATGTTCTTTGAGAAAGAGGACTGAAGAATCCTGTTACTTTGGGCTCTTGAACTATGTGTTGAAATGTAATGCTATTCGAACTGGTCCCCATGAGTCCTCCTGGTTAATAAGGGTGACTCTAGAAGAAAAGAGGGAAAGAGGCTTTAAGTAGCTGAACACTTATTATGTGTTGGCTCTTTCACAGGCTTTATGCCATTTACGCCTTCCAAAACCCCTAGGAGGCAAGTGTGATTGGCCTCATTTTACAGATGAGGAAGTGCAGGTTCAGAGGTTCAAAGTAAGGCCATAGGGTTAGGAAGTGGCAGATTTAGGATGTGGACCTGGTTTCTCTGTCTCCAAGGACCAAGGTTTTATCAGCACACTGTGCTGTACAGATCCCTGGTTCCACTCACCCAAGGAAAAGGTCACTGTGTTGTCTTACGTTTGTTGTTTGTTGCTTCTCCTCAAAGGACCCCTGTTCCCATGTTCTTGCTTTCTCTAACTGCCTCTTCCTCTCCTGTAGTGGCTCCTTTTATTCCAAAATTGATATATAGTCTTGGTTCAAGTGCAGAGCAAACTTTCATCTCAGTGTGAGAGTTTCAGAGGGTATAGACCTTACACACAAGGAAAGCTACAAGTTTAGGCTCAGGCTATCCAGGGAGCTTTGCCAAAGCCCCCAAACAAGTCCCTCAGGTGCTGTGACTCACAACCTTTTAGTTGAAAGACTCTTCTAGTTCTTCCTTGGGGCCCTGGATCTCTGGATGGTGGGGGTTCTTACTAGCTTAGCTCAACATTGCTTCCTTGGCCCAAATTGAGCTATTATTTGCGGCTGTTTTTTCAATCTCCAGCTAAGTGGATGCCTATCTGCCTTCCTCCCCCAATCTCCATGGCCTTGTTAAGTGAGCAAGTCTATAATCCATGAATTTTGGGTAAAACACACACCGCTAGATCCAGTGATTATTCTGTCTTCTTCTAGCTGCTTGTTCTCTGCATGGTTTCTCCCTAATTACCCTGCATTTCTCCACCTCTAGGATTTGTCTGTCCTGGATACAAGTCACCTCCATGCTGGGAGGATATTATATCTTGGCCAGTTAAAGTCAATTGCTGAGTTGTCTAGGGAAAGCCTGGTAGACTTTAATGTAAAAATGTTAGAAGTACCTGGATGAGTACTTGGAAAGGTGGAGTGTACAGGTCTATTAAAGTATGGTCCTGGCATCACAGGTTCCTTCAGTTCATTTCCATTTAACAGCTAATTTATTTTCAAATCTCACGTTTTTGATCTGGAATATGGAACTATCAGTGAAACATATTTTACGGGTTGCTGTGAGGATCGAATGTGATAATGCATATCTAATGCTTAGCACAATTCCTGGGTCAATAAATAGTAACCATTATTATATTTTTTTCTTAGAATGTAGTATTATACATAATATTTCACAAGCTGCCTTTGACATATGAAATTAACAATTTGTGCTTTTATTGGCTTGGAACACATTAACTTGGAAACATCAGATTTCTGCCTCGGGAGAATCCTGTCCCTCCCATAATCAAGAGGCTTAGACTCAGGTAGAAGGCAATGGGAATAGCGAACACCTTTTATTATGGACCTAGCATTCCCAAGTTGTCTACTTTTGCCAGAGAATATGGGATATGGGCAAAAAAGGGATTCTTTTTAAATCAAGGCAGAGCTTAAATGTGATCCCAGTAGGGTTTTGTGGGATACACTACATTCTCTCTGCAGGATTCTTTTATCCCAAACCTTACAAATTTTATACAAGTACCCTACAGCCTGCACCTGAACAGTTACTTTTTCCACTAAAGATAATGTAGGAAGCAGTTGCCGTGTAAAGTGGAAAACTCTTTGTTTGTTTGGAGATGGAGTCTCAGTTTGTGACCAAGGCTGGAGTACAGTGGCACGATCTTGGCTCACTGCAACCTCCACCTCCCAGGTTCAAGCAATTCTCCTGCCTCAGATTCCCTAGGAGCTGGGATTACAGGCATGCACTAGCATGCCCGGCTAATTTTTGTGTTTTTAGTAGAGACAGGGTTTCACCGTGTTGGCCAGGCTGGTCTCAAACTCCTAAACTCAGGTGATCCACCTCCCTCAGCCTCCCAAGGAAAACTGTTTATTACCTTTCTTTTTTGTTACTCAACATTAAAACAACTTTAAACACACAAAAGAGGTATATTTTTCAAGTTTCCCATTCCTATAAAAATTTTTCTCCCTACTTTAAAAATATTTCCTTTCAGGTTTTGTTTATATGCATTTATTATTTTTTTCCACAATTGTATCCATAGAATAAATACAATTTTGCAGTTTACTTTTTAAAACACTTACAACTACATCATGAGCATTTTCAAGTCTATATGACCTGAAAGTCCATTTCTGTTGCCTGAGGATCATTCATTTAAGAGAATTTGCTATAGTTCAATCAATGCTTTTCTAATAGAAGGTATTCAGTCTGTTGCCAATCTTACAGATGACACTGCAACAAACAATTTTGAATGTATATTATATATTTGTGTATAGACACCTATATTTCCTCCATGTAAATTATTTCTTTACAAAAAATTATTGTAATTTGGATTATCAAGTTAAGGGAAACATTTATATAGAGGCCAGTGTTTTTAAGCATTCACTTGTGAGGATTAATGAAATTGCAGAGGTCTTTACGATCTTGAGATATAAAGAACTCTAGTGACACTATAAACCTAGTATATTACTCCATGAAATAAAGCTATGCTCAGCTTCTGGGAAAATTCATCAAAAATAAATACCGTTTCTTTTCAGATCATGCATATCTCTTATGCCTACAGATGCTATTTGTTTATATAATTATCTTAGTTGAAATCGGCAGAGCCCTTTAACCCAGAGTGGAACCATTCCTGGCAGTCAGATGTGTTGACATTGCTGTCTTGGACTTGCCCCCCACACGGCTCCATTCGTTTCTGGTCAGCTGTGCCCCTGCCTGTGCGTTCTGGTGGTGCCTTGCCTGCTTAAGAAACATGATATCAGCTTTCTAGGTCCAAGCCTGAAGCAAAGTGGGTTCTGGGAAGCCTGACTGAAAATAGAGCTGCTTTGGGATTGTCCTGTGCATCTCTGGAACTGTTTACTCCTTTACTTCTGTGATAAAAAGGGCCGCTGCTGTGTTGAAGGGAAGGGGTTAGAGGTTCTGCCAGGGGCCTTGCAGCTTGGAGACAGATGCCTTATTAAAACACACATGCAGGGCCGGGCATGGCGGCTCACACCTGTAATCTTAGCACTTTGGAAGGCCAGGGTGGGCAGATCACCTAAGGTCAGGAGTTTGAGACAAGCTTGGTCAACATGGTGAAACCCCGTCTCTACTAAATATACAAAAATTATCCACATGTGGTGGTGGGTGCCTATAATCCCAGCTACTAGGGAGGCTGAGGCAAAAGAATCACTTGAAGCCAGGAGGCGGAGGTTGCAGTGAGCCGAGATCATGGCATGGCATTCCAACCTGGGTGACAAGAGCAAAACTCGGTCTCAAAAAAACAAAAGAACCACACACATGCACACCCACTCTGCTTCAGCTGCCTTTTAAAAAAGAAGCAAATGTAGTCATTACCTTATTAGAAAATGAAAGGATTAGCAGCCTCATTGGGGAACACAATGGCTTCACTCCAAGTTACCTTTACTGTAGGCACTGGTGATGCCAATGAATACTGTGAGATAAAGAGTTGGAGATATTTGAGGTATATCAGAATTGCAAAGATTAAAAACTGTTAGTGGCTATGAAGAACTTTTCTGCCCTTCAGAAACCCTGAGTTACTTCAGCTAAGTACTCAGAAATGGAAGCAGTCTTTAATGTTAGCTTGAAATTGTCAAATTTCCTCCCATTATGGTACTTATAGTACACTTGGCATCTACAGAGGTGGTGCTTCTTTGAAACATGTACAACTCTTGCAGATTCTGTCCACTCATCACCTTCCTATCCCAGCTTTCTCCATCCCAGGAACCTGCAGGCTTTTAGATGACGACAGGAGCACACCTGCCAGTTATATGATGATACCCCATCAACAGTGTTTCTCATCATATAGCATGCCACTGATTTCCTTCCAATCATAGTAATGGATGACTTAGTTGGGATGTCAGAAAGGTGCTGGTCATTTGCTTACTTAAAAGGGCGTGTTGAAATGTGATATCTATATACGCTTAACATATTTGTGCAAATACCAGAAAATACAAGCTTACAGCTATAATCCAACAGTCAGGCTAATTCCATGATGAGGTAATTTAAGGGATGCCGTGATAAAAATAATTAAAATAATTTTTAAAAAGTCTGAAACTACATTCAAGGAAAAGAAAAAGCTTTGCTCACGATGCTCTGTGGTTTTGTTACTTTCCTGATGGGGTCAACTGATCTCTACACCCAACAAGCCAAACACAGGCACGACACACCCATGATCACACAGAATGTGCCGGGCACTGCACCAGGTGTGAGGACAGAGCTGAGTGGGACCCAGTTCACAGCATCTGCTCTGCCTCCAATGGTGCCTTCTCACAATGTCCTGCAAAGTATATTATTTCTGAAGAATTACAAGGTCAGTTCACTTGAAAAGTCTGGGCATGAAAAGAGAGAAGGGACATGGTTGCTATGTTACTTTACCAGACTTCTTTCCAGTCACCACAAAACTCGGATGAATGCCATTGTCTATTTCTTTCTCCAGTTGAAATTGGGCTTTATGCATGTCATAGTTTCCAGATGAATTAAATCTTCAAAGGAACATGCCGTTCCACAGAAGCAAGCATGGCCTATCATGTCATTCTTAGTGCCATCTTTCTTATCCTCTCTGCTACCCATTTTCCATTTTGGATGAAAACAAAAGCTCTAATAAATATGCAACACTCAGCGAATCAGAGATACATTTTAGTATTACACAATTAATAGAAGCTTTGTCACAATTTTTTTATAGGGCCTTCACATGAAGTGTTATGCTTCAAAATTAATATCTCATATTCTGCAAGGCAGGGAGCAAGCACAGAGGGTGAGAACTCTGAGACAATAACAGAGACACTGTCTACCTCCAGCTGATTCTGTGTTTCTGTAGTGAATGAACTGAGAATGGGATGGGTCCTGGACTGAGTCAGTATACATATCCATAAAATGGGATAAATGTATTTTCCGCTCACCTAGATACACTGTTGTTATGAAGGTAAATTTGATTTTATTAATGCTTTTACTACTGCCCACCATGGACGTAATATTTTAGTATTCCCCCTTTCTAAGATTCTATTTTGAAAATGATAAGGCAAATACCAAGCACTAGAAACCTGTAATATATGATGTTACATGAAGCGTTGCATTTGTTTTCTTTTTTCCAGGCCAAATAAAACTAGAAAGCAAACCACAACAGTTCACTCATGCTGCAAACTTTTGGACTGCAGCCTAGATTAAAAACAATAACAACAAACAAAATGCGTACAGTTTTCCCAGCTACAGAAATTTGTTTTATGGACTGCAGTAAATTCTTGGTAAATAAACAATCTGCAGCCTTTATTTGGCACAGGTCAAAGGTTATCCATTTACAGGGATGTTAAGACAGTTTTCCTCGAAAGAGATGGGTGCTGAGGTTTGAAAGGATTCTGGCTGGCAGAGGAAAAAGCGTGTAAGCCCAGTGATGCTGGTGGCTCAGCGGGGTTTCTCTTTCAGTGTCTGCTAATCCCTCTGTTTTCATAAGCAAGCGGGAACCAATGGCGATGGCCCCAGTTGCACTCCAGAGTATAGGCTGTCAGGCATGCATGTCTGCAGCTGAAAGCATGGGGTCGGTGAGAAGCAATGGTTGGTGACACTGAGGATCTCTCTCTATTTCCAGGCATTACCAGAGAGGTTTATGAACCAGGCTGTTGAAATGCTTCAGTCAGTTGCTCTTCATGGATGTTTTCCTTTTTTCTTTTCCATTAAAAAAGAGGAGAAAAGAAATACATTCACTTTTTTGAATGCAAAGATAAATGCTGATGGAAACTTTATTTTCTGTATTTTCTATCTTCTTTTTAAATGGAAAGGCTTTCCATGGTTGACCTGGTAGAAATTTACAGCCCAGGCTACCAGCCCTGAAGTAAATCTACATATATATTTTATTGAAAGTCACCTTTAAAATTGCTGAAGTGGCACTGTTTACCCTGCCAAGGAATGCTCCAAAGGGAAAGAGAGGAGTACTGAGGTGAGATGATGTGATCTATTCGGCCAATCAGAGAGAAAAATGGCCTAGGCCCTGTGGCTTCTGAGATGAAATCAACAGGCCACCAGGAGCAGGCCGCCACACTCCCATCCCAAGCAGGACTCATGAAGCAAGGGTTGCGGGTCACAAGACTTATGGCCAGCACTCAGAGGGCTGGAGGACTTGCTGCCAGAACCAGTTTCCCCAACTCTATACAGAAAACAAGGTTTCTGCTCCAGTGCTAACAAATATGCAAGAACTGTGTACTCACTGACAGTCTAAGTTTTTGTTGTTTTTGCATCTAAGAAGATGGAAAGCTGGTAGAAGGACTACTTTAGAAAAACAAAAAGAGTAAGACAAATGCCGCATACTTAATAGTCTCTTCATTATAGTTGGACACTTTGCACAAATTTGCTTCCTTAGATTTTCAGGATTTCTAAGGAGCCTAATCAACCCAGATCAGTCTGATAAACATATACGTGTACATACATACTTTTTCTAAGCAGTTCAGCATATGAAATATGAAATAGACTCATTTCTTACCTGTATACTCATAGTTGTTCATGCTTACAAAGGCTTTTAAATGAATAGGTTTGTAACGAAGCCAAAAATACCTACCCAGCTTCTTTAAGGCCTTTCTGGGAAATTACAAGTTAGAATTTGAGTGATATCATGGAACTGAAGGGTAAAAATGAAAAGACCTGGGAAATAGTATTTTCCTTCTCCAGATAGAGCATCTCCAGTGCTTTGAGATGGTCAAGTCTGTTGGTCAAGTCACTTAACCTCTCTGAGCCTCAGTTTCCTCATATTTAAGGTGGAAATTACAGCATACCTACACAGGGTCATTTTGAAGATAAGGTGCATAATGCAGATGTTGAGCCCAGTGAAATGTCTTTTAATTTAATTCTGAGCTCACAACTTCCTTGAGATATCTTGGAGCAAAACACTAAATTACTTTTTTTTCTGTTCGGTTTTTCACATGCCTGAATTATGAGTTTTCTCCCTGTTCACATCCTGGATTATAATAAAGGTAAGGGAATGGCGAACTCTTTTGAAGTCAAGAATGGGTACATAGGGGTGACGGTCAAGTTTCTGCTCTGCCCCCTAAATGTTCACTGAAATGAACTGAAAATAGGTCAATAGGAAGAAAATACATGGAAAATTTATTAATATCCATAAGCATGGGAGCTGTATCAAATATGACACACTAAGTAAGGCCAGATGGTTGAAGCTTATGTATTCCATTCCTAGGGGTGGTAAATGGTTTTCAGGAGAAATGAGTGAGCCTAAAGAACAGTAGCCTTGGACAGAGTTCCTCTGAGCTCTGGGGAAGATGGTGGGAAAGTCAGGGCTGGAACTTGACTGTGAACAAAGGTGGTCTTATTATGCAGATAAAATCTCCCAGATAGTCTCTCAGAACTGCACACAAAAGAACAGATGAAAAGTCTGAGTGTGATGAAGACTGTGTTAGTTTCTTCCCTCTTTGTTGGTCAGCCTTTTCTGGTTATTTAATGAGATTGTTAGGGAGAGAGTTTTAAGACAATTGCATTTTTCCTGGAAAAAACTTTGCTTAATCAGGTAAGGGAACCTCAGAAAAAGTCACTTCTGGTTACTTGCAGAAAGAAAGGATATCTGAGAGACAAGGAGGCAGGGAAAGATCAGAAAGAGACCTTGGTTCTAAGGCTTATTTCTGAGGACTTTCCTTTAATTCAAAACATTCGACATGCCAAAGTGCCATATTTTGGGGTCTCTTTCTCTGCACCTCAACAGGTCGTTGTTAATGTTGCTTACCAGATATCTCTAGCTCTTTGTTTTCAGAGCACAGGAAGGAATTGTACTTTTTAGACCCTAGTGGTTGGATGAGACCGCATTACATTTAATTGTTGGTGCAAGAACCGGAAAGCCCCAATGCTCTAACTCAGCATGTCTAGTAGAACTTTCTGTAATGATAGAAATATTCCCCATCTATATTTTCCAATAGAGTAGCCATTGACCACATGTGGCATTGAGCACTTGCAATATGGCTATGATAACTGAGAAGTTAAATTTTTAATTTTATCGAATTTTAATTAAGATTTATATGGTTACATGTGGCTAGGGACCACCATATTGGGCAGTGCAGATCCAGATAGTGGCTTCTCCGTTAGCCTGAATCCAGGAGTGAGGACACTGATGAGGTAAAAGGGAGCCCAACCCACCTGCAAGGGACAGGGGGCATGCATGAGAAACAAGCCTGTGTTTTTCTATCTATTAAGGTTTGGGGGTTATTTGTGACCACAGCGTGGCCTAGCCTATCCTTTCTGATATACTACCTGAAGGAAGATATTGTTAAATTGACAGGGGTCTTATATCAACCAATAATAAATGATTCCTGAGCCACTACCTCCTCTATGTGGCACTGTGTCTAGTCCTGGAGTTCCTGGAAGAAATCATCCCTGACCCCAGCCCTCATATTGATCATTTCCTTGGTAATTTCTGATACGGTTATTATGCTCTGTTAGAGAGGAATAGGCCCCCTCCTCTGTCCCAGCTGGATACAAGGGAAAGCCTCAGAATGCCATCTTATGGCTCGGCGTGGCAGCTCACACCTGTAATCCCAGCACTTAGGGAGACTGAGGCAGGTGGATCACTTGAGGTCAGGAGTTTGAGACCAGTGTGGCCAACATGGTAAAACCCAGTCTCTATTAAAAAGACAAAAAAAATTAGCGGAGCGTGGTGGCACGTGCCTGGAATCACAGCTACTCGGGAGGCTGAGGCAGGAGTTAAAACCAAACAAAAAAACACTATCTTGCCCCAGAGTTTGGAAGCTCCAAACTCTGCTCATAGTATTCCAGGTCAGCTCTCAGGAAAGCCCCAATGTGCACGTGGCTCTCTGAGAGGACTTGTCCCCCACATTGCCATCACTGAGACTGGGAAAAGAGAAGCAACTCTAGGTTTGATGGAGTGGGGGATGTGGTGTAGGCCTCAGACTCTCAGGGGCCATGGGGCAACTGTACAGGGCACAGAGAAAGTGACATCCTGGTAGAATTAGGCACTGCTGATCATCAAGTGGCCTTTCTGGATAGACAAATACGTTTTGATTCTCCAGCATGTGTGCATTGAAAGCATTCATTTTGACATAGTTCCCTGTTCTTTCAAATCAATTTTTAGCAATTTTTCTTTTTCTGTAAATAGTACTGTCATTCATCCAAATTAGAAATCTGAGTCATCCTAGACGCATTATTTCTGCATCTCCCACATTCCTTTCAGTTCTATCAGGTTACCCTTATTCCTCCTCACCCCTCACATCATCAGCCAAGGCCACGGTATGTTGCATGTGCCGAGCAGTTTGTACCCACACAGAGGCGCCTGGCTAAGGAGGGTGAGGGTCATCTTCATCCAAGCCAATGGAGCTTCTCAGCCTGAGTGAGGAGGTGCCTTTTTCTAAATCCCATAAAGGTGCCAGGCCAACTGTGGCGCTCTCAGTTGCCTTACTATTGCCCAAAGTCTTTCGCTCTTAACGAAACAGCCTCCTAATCAGCCACCTCGCTCTTTTTCCTCTACTATTCAAGCTGCAACCAGAGTGATAATTCACAAATACACATCTGATATTAGCACTCTCCATTCTCTTGCTTAAAATCCCAAATGGCTTCCCACTCCCATCAGAAAGTACAAACTTGTTTAAGTGTGGCCTCCAGGGCCAGCTGTGACATGGGCGTGGTTACCTGTCCAGCTCTTCCCTCCTCCTCATAACACTGAACATGATCTGATTGCCTTGTAGAACCCCGAATGGGACCTGTGGTTTAGAGTCTGTAGATCTTTGTCCCTCTGTGCCTTCTGCTTGGAATGCCCCTACCTCTACCCGCTTGTTGGGCTGGCTGCCTTGGAAACTTTTCTTTTGAGAGTTAGCCAAAGCATCATACTTTTGAGGAGACTTTTCCTGACTACCACCAAGAATAATTTATGCTTTCTCTTTCACATCCTCACTGAACCTACTATCATGGCACCTGTGCATTTTTAAATTCTCACGTTTGTCTTCCTGTCTGAATCTCCTGACTGTCCTGTGACCTCTTGGAGGACAGTCTGTCAAGCCTTATTTCACTTCATGTCCCTTGCACCTAGAGCAATGCCTGACTGATAGCAGGCTCTTCTTAAATATCCATTAAATAAATGAATGAAAGGCAGTTTCATTTTATTTTTAGGGATCAGGTGTACAGTTTTCCAGTGAAAGTTAACAGAAATCGAAGTTACTTTAAATTTAAGCTTCCTTCTTTCATTTAAACACAGTGGTTTAAACCATGCAATTGCCTTTCTGAACATGGTCATTTTCACAGTCTTATCAGAATTGAGAAGGGTTGAGCTAGGAGTTGGGAGTGAAGAAAACATTACCGAGTTTGCTGGTATTACTCCATCACTCCTCTCACCTGATCCTCCCAAAATGCAAATGCAAAAGAACAACAACACCGTGGTTAAGTTTAAAGAGATAAGGCAACTGTAACCCACAAACGGGGTGAAAAAAAACAAGATAAGGACATTAACCTAGGATTCTTAGGGTATACTGAATTCTAAATGGCTATTAAATTGTAGTCAAACAAGAAAGGGAAACTTTAAGATGAGAAAATAAAATCCATATTAGAAAGGACCCACAAGTATAATTTTGCCAAAGAAATTATGGCCTTTAGATTTATAGTTGCAAAGGAGTTGCCTTCCACGTTAAAGAGAAAATGTGTCTAAAGTTCTCAGCTGGTTGCTGTAGAGAAGAAATTTAAATTTCTGCATGCAATCATTTTCTTCCCAAAACCCACACTATTCTGGGGAGGCTGAACTCCACAGGCTTTGGAACCACACTACGTGTATTCATATCCTAGATCTGACATTTTCTAGCTGACTTTGGGCAAGTTATAGGATCTCTCTGAACCCTAGATTCCTCATCTGTAAAGTGGAGATGATAATGGCACCTATCCCATAAGGTTTTAGTACAGGTTAAATATGTATGAGCTTAGAACAGCAAGTGCTTGGCTGGGCGCGGTGGCTCACGCCTGTAATCCCAGCACTTTGGGAGGCCGAGGCGGGTGGATCACGAGGTCAAGAGATCGAGACCATCCTGGTCAACATGGTGAAACCCCGTCTCTACTAAAAATTCAAAAAATTAGCTGGGCATGGTGGCAGGCACCTGTAGTCCCAGCTACTCAGGAGGCTGAGGCAGGAGAATTGCCTGAACCCAGGAGGCGGAGGTTGCGGTGAGCCGAGATCGCGCCATTGCACTCCAGCCTGGGTAACAAGAGCGAAACTCTGTCTCAAAAAACAAAACAAAACGACAACAACAAAAAAAGGGAGTGCTCCAGTAAAGGTTAATATACATTATTGTTATTATTAATTGAAGGCTGCAATAATTTTTTCTTTGAGATGGAGTCTCTCTCTGTTGCCCAGGCTGGAGTGCAGTGGAGCAATCTCAGCTCACTGCAACCTCCACCTCCTGAGTTCAAGCGATTCTCCTGCCTCACCTTCCTGACTAGCCAGGATTACAGGCGCACACCACCACACCTGGCTAATTTTTGTATTTTCAGTAGAGACGGTGTTTCACCATGTTGGTCAGGCTGGTCTCAAACTCCTGACCTCTTGATCCTCCCACCTTGGCTTCCCAAAGTGCTGGGATTACAGGCGTAAGTCACTGTACCTGGCCAGCTGCAATAATTTAAATCTGCCGAGGAACACAACCTTGATGATCTCTAAGACAAGTGATTCTCTGAATGAAACCCAGGTTTTTGTTGGAATGCTTTGTTGTATATAATCAAATATATACATAGAAAAATGAGCAAAAATGGTCACATTTGCATGTTAACTTCTTTTTGAGGACCTATAAGTCCTCCAGCCTGGGAATGGGAGGACTAGCCGGTATAACTACTGAACCAAGATCATGATCCTTTGGTAGTAGATCTTGCTGGCTTCTCTAGCCAGATGGTTAGCTGCACAACAGCGGCTTCTGAATGAGAGCCCTGCATATTCTGCTACAGGCTGTCAGGATTCATCCTAAGTTCAACCTGTAGGTCATATAATCACCTTAACAGGAAATTTTAATTAGGGAAAATGCCTTCAAACAGGAATATCTCAAACAATGTTTAAAGTTTTAAGTGAAATCAGATATACATAGCAAAACTAGAGAAACAAATTTTGACAGAATAAATTCATAAACCTATTGATTGTTTACTTGACTCAATTTTATATTAGTTGATTTTTTTTTAATTGCATAATGTGCTTTATTATCTTATGATTGCTCTGAATGAAGTGTCTAGTTCAATATTTAAATATTGTGTCTGGCCAGCAGCATAAGATATAAAAAAATCAGATTTTGAGGACTTAACCTCAGACTCCATTATTCATATAGATTCAAGGGTGTCACTCATATTCTATCTTGCAGAATTTCAAAAATGAAAAAGGAAGATTTTTGTCTTGGTTTATATAGTAAATCAATTTTTTGTTATTTATCAAAGTGAAAAAGTGTTTTCATTGCTTTAACTGTGCCATTTATATGAGTAATTCGCTAAGTCTTCTTCTTATGTGACCAAAAATGACTTTTTGCCTTGGTTTATTTCTGACTGACTTCCATGATCTGTTTCCATTTATAATAACTTAGAATTTAGTTTTAAAAATTGTTAAATAATTTAAAACTTATCTGCCTCATATAGTTATAGAAACAAAATAAACTGTATCTGGCTAATCATATGATTAAATAAATAAGGGAAAAATCTGTTTCACCGTCTTCATCTGAAAGAGATGAAAACCCCAGTCCAGAGAAGAGATTTTCCTGGCTAAGGAAATAATTTATAGACTTTCAGATATCCGAAGTCACTGGTAAAAGACTTTTAGCATCCACTGTTTTGTCCTAAATATTTTGACTCCAAGGACATTCTTAATTAAAACATTTCAGTCCGAATTATGCCAACATTAAATAATTTGGTTCAACAAAGTATTTTCTGGCATAAAAACCTCTAGGCCATTTTAATTTCCTGATTAATTTTCTATAGAATGCATTTGATGGTTTTTAATATTTTTCCCTTACCATTTTTTTTTACTAAAATTATTTTCATCAGGATCTATTCTTTTCATTTAAACTTTATGTCAGTATTCATTTTTGTCATTGATAAGTTATCTTAAAAAATGATTACAGCTTTGGTCATAATGAGTTTTTATCTTATGGCCATGATTTCTACAAAGTAGAGTTTTCTTGAGTCAGTTTTTTCCTAACCAAATTTTCTTAAGAATATTTTATATTTTCACTAATTTTTAGTTAATAAGTTTTATTGGATACAGTTTTAATGCTTATCAAGTTTTGATTTTAGCAGTAATATTAATCATTCCCATCCAGAATAATTCATAATAAATTGTATAAATTATAATTTGCATTTATGACAAAAATTGTATGGAATTTTATACGAGAGAGATTGAGAAATACACAGGGGGTCAAGAAAAAGACACTGAAGGGAGGAGTGGAGTGAGTGACAGTGAAAGCCAGCAATGCAGGTGGGGTCAGAAGCAGAGGGTCTTCCGGTTTATTGATAGGCATCTTCTTCAGTTCACTGCAGTTTACTGTTGGGGTCAATTTACTCATATATAAAATATTAGAGTGGGTTTACCTGTGCTATTTTGGCAAAATAACAGCAGCAGAGCTCTTTTTTTTTTTTTTTTTTTTACTTTAAGTTCTGGGATACATGTGTAGAACGTACTGGTCTGTTAGATAGGTATACATGTGCCATGGTGGTTTGCTGCACCCATCAACTCATCATCTAGATTTTAAGCCCCACATGTTTTAGGTATTTGTCCTAATGCTCTCCCTCCCCTTGCCTCCCACTCCCCAACAGACCCTGGTGTGTGAAGTTCCCCTCCCTGTGTCCATATGTTCTCATTGTTCAACTCCCACTTATGAGTGAGAACATGCAGTGTTTGATTTTCTGTTCCTGTGATAGTTTGCTGAGAATGATGGTTTCTAGCTTCATTCATGTCCCTGCAAAGGACATGAATTCATTCTTTTTTATGGCTGCATAGCATTCCAAGATCTCATATTTTTAATCAGTTGCACTCTGAGTGTGTCCTACAACTTCTCAACTATCTCATCTCTGACATTCATAAGGACTGGAACCATAAGCCTGGCTCCCCAGTCTTGACTGTGCTAAAGGAGTTATTTTTCTAGAAGTTCATGAAATTGCACAGAGTTTGAAATAGGAAAGAGAATTTCGCTTCTGAATTACATTTCTGCCTTGTCTGTATTGGCTTTACACCACAGAGCCCATGGACAAGTCACCTAACTGTTTGAGCCTGTTTCTTCTTCTGCATATGTAGATAATAATTCCTACTTTGCCTGCTTCTTAGAGTTATTACGAGGGTAAAATGTCATAATAAATATGGAATTATTTTTAAACCTGTGAACTGCTAGATAAAAATAAGATATTATCATATGTGGAGGTTGACTTTCGAAACACAAATACACCTGCCATGGAGGGTTAATCTGATTTTCAAACTCTTGCTCTGGATGTTTCATTGAGCTCTTTGCTGAAAAATGACCAGAATTTTATATCTCAATGTTTCAGCACAATTAAACATCTTCCATGCATGCTCTGAAGGCAGTAGAGATTTTTTAGTGGCATTCTATACTAGACCTCTGGTCCAAGCAAAAGATGATTTCATGCTAATGATAGCAGGGACTAATATAACCAGTTTTCCAGCTTTACAAGAATGTTGCCAATAGCTTGTTTCAAACTCCAAATGGTAGGTGTTTGATGTGGAAAAGTAAACAGAGATACCCTAATGAAAACAGAGGGAGGTAGGAAGCCTTTGGATACTTCCACTGCAAGGGTCTTTGAACCACATGTGGCATTCAAAGTGAGAAAACAAATTGAATGAGCTCTGAAAAGAACAAGAAAATATACTGAATCCAACTTGGAAAAAAACACAAAGAGGTCAGTGACAGCACATCACCTGCCACAAAATCCTGGATTCATGCCTGGAAAATGAGTAAGTGAACAGGTAGGTAACTCCTCATTTTCTGAGGCTGTCAGTCCTCAGTTTCTATCAGTTCCACCTCTGAAATCTACTTTATATTGTTTGCTGCTCTTTACCACCGACTCCACCTCCATCCCATGTCGTATCTCATCTAGGGGGAAGTTTCGTGCAGAAGAGAGAATACTAGCTTTAGAGACAGACAAACTTAGATTTGAATTCCAACTTGACCACTTACCCAGCTGTGAGACCCTGAGCTTGTCTGTCAGACCTGTCTGAGCATGGGATTCCTCATCTGTAAAATGGTAATAATATCATCTTTATAAAGTTATGAGGATTACATGAGACAATGCTTATTATGAGGCAAGTTATGAGGATTAAATGAGAAAATGTCCCATATAGTATGTGGCACAGCACAGTCCCTCATAGCATAGGTCCTTCTACTCCTGTCTCTTCATTTCATCTTTTCCCATCAATTCTTACTTTCCATAACACATGTCTGATTAGGTCATGTCCCTCCCTGCTTGCTGTGGTTTTCCATCATTTAGCAAATAAATTCTAAATTCCAGAATGTAGTTATATCAGTGCTGTAAAAGAAATAATTTAAATGCAGTTGCTTAAATAGGACAGATGTTTATCTCTCACATGACACTCAGAGGTGAGTCATCCAGGGCTGGTAGGGCAACTCTGCTATCTCTAGGTTTTTTTTGTGTTTTGTTTTGTTTTTGACATGGAGTCTTGCTCTGTCGCCCAGGCTGGAGTGCAGTGGCGCGATCTCGGCTTACTGCAACTTCCACCTCTTGGGTTCAAGAGATACTGCTGCCTCAGCCTCCTGAGTAGCTGGGACTACAGGCATGCACCACCATGTTAAGCTAATTTTAGTAATTTTAATAGAGACGGGGTTTCACCATGTTGGTCAGGATGGTCTCCATCTCTTGACTTCATTATCTGCCCACCTCAGCTTCCCAAAGGGCTGGGATTACAGGCGTAAGCCACCATGTCCAGTTGCTATCTCTAGGTTTTAAGTGGCTGCTCCTGTCGGTTCCATCTCTCAGCCAGTAGTAAGGGACAGGGCTGGAGGAACTCACACTCGGCTTTTTAGGGGGCACATTCTTAAAGTGGCACTTAACACTTATAATCTTACTAGCTGACCCTTAGTCATGAGGCTACATCAAGCTGCCGGGAAGGCCAAAGGGAAATATCATCTTCAGCTAAGTGGCCACACACTCAGCCAAAACATGGGAGTTATTTCATTGAAAACAAAGGATCCTGGATGTTTGTAAACAGCTAATAGCCTCTTCCATTAGCTGAGACATAAAGAGACATAAAGGAGCATTCTTCTAACTTTATTTCAAGTTTCTTCCCTTCTACATACCTCATGGCCTGTCAACACTGGATACTCACTACTCTTCAACATACAACCTGCTTGTTCACCCCAGTGCCTTTGCACATGTGGGCTTCCCCTCTGTCCACCTAGTGAGCACCTCCTCATTGCTAAAGGATCAACCAGAATAGCTCTTCCTTTGTGGAACCTTCCTTGATGCCCTCCTTCCACTGGAAAATTTAGCCACTACACTTGTCTTCTCTTGAAATGTTGATATAACTCGATTGGAGAACTTTGTTTATGGATCCATCTTCTCACTAGGTTGGAAGCTCCTCAAGAGTAAGGGTTATATTTTCTTCTTATTTTGAATCCCTAGAAATTAGTATTTGCCTGGTTTATATTTATCTAGGTATGATGAATGGATGGAGTTTAAATAAAAGTGGAAAAATCAAGCCAGTGATTCTACATTAACCGCTACAAAAGTGATGGCTGACCCCTTGTAAACTGAGAGAGGGCATGGACGCAGAAGCAACAGACATAATTGGAGTAATTCATCAACTTTAGAACACCAGCTATCTGTTGCTCACACAGCCTTAAACAACCAAATACTTATTCTGTTCATTTTAAGATGGCGAAATTAAGGCCCAGAAAGGCAAGAAACTTATCCGTGGTCGTTCAGGTCCTAAAAGCAGAGCTAGACTCTTGCTGAGGTCTCCAAGTTTTCTTTGTAGAGCTACTTCCTATATCCCACTGCTCTAAAAATAATTTTATGCAAGATGGCAAATATTGAAGTACTTAACTGGCTGACTGAGGTTGGATGGATTTATTGTACAGCATTTTGAAGAATCTCCGGTAAGTTAGTATGACTCTGAAACTTGTCCACAGTCTGACACATTACTGGCTGAAATAGTAAAAAGGGAACAGACGGACAGAGTGTTGTGTGCAGCAAAACAGTAACTGTCCTAGTCCAAAAATTGTAACAGTTTGTGGCCTAGTAAAGAGTGAAATATGTCACTTTTTCTTTTTACTCATGACAATTTCCATGTATATATTTTGAGACTGATTTCTGAGAATGTACATTTTAAGTAACGTGCTTATAAAAATCAGTATTGGAGACAGCATGAAACTCTCAATCCACGAATTGAGATTTTACTTCAATTCCATAAAGGTAACAAGTTGAATCGGTGAGGTCTTCTTGGCCAATATCAGATACATCATCATAGCTTTCCAGAATTTAGTGTTTAACTCAGATGCCCATAGCAATCACCCTGTCTTGTTGAGCTTGAAATAACATTGCCTTGAGAGCCCGAGTCTGACTTTCAGAGGGCAGCCCAATGGCTTCCTCAAGAGTCTTGTGAATTCCTGTGACTCGTGTTCTCTTGGTCCCTCACAGCTCCTAGAGTCCATGGCCTCTGGATTCTCAGTCATGGTAGGGGCTCTCCTCCCACACTTCAGACTTCCCTGCTTCATGCTAAGCCACAAGTGTCACTCAGCTTTTTTTTTTTCTTCCCTCAGACCATCCATATAAGACATTTATATGTATGTCAGAGGTTGACTGAAGTTTGAGTTTATGGAGGAAGCATTACATTATGGAATACAAAACTACTAGACATCAGATATCCCTCGTTCTTCACAGCCCTCTGTCCCAGGTACCCTGCAGGGGCCTCCTGTTCTCCTCAAGCTCTGGCTCCACGCCATGTTACTCAGTCCTCCTACACTCAGGTTTCCTACCTCTCTTTCCTCCTGTTTTCCGATTGTTGACAACCTCTGAAAACTCAGTTTCTTTCCCACTTTTGTGCTACATGGTTTTGCAGCTATTTTCTGTGGCCCTGGTTCTCCCTTGGATACCCAGAGCCTCATTAATGTTCTTAGAGAAAGAAAGGGCCCCTTCATTTTATCAGCAAGAACAACTGACAGAGGCGTTGATAGTTGAATGTCTTCTTTATCCCTTCCTTATCGGTCTCTGTTACAATTTTGGAATTTAGTTTTCTACTGATACAAATATGCTACCTACCTCTTTCCTCATCAGAAGTAGCTAGGATCAGGTTCAGTTTTAAGCAAAAAGTTCTGCCAGATTGCTATTTATGATTTACGAACAAATCAAGCAGACAGTGTGTAAATAATTATTGGAACTGAATGACTAATGGTGGTAAATCCCAAACTTACTCAGAACAAGAAAGTTTTAGAGAACAAAATGTATGTTTATATAGAATTTAGGGCCAGGTGCAGTGGCGCATGCCTGCGATCCCAGCACTTTGGGAGGCCGAGGCGGGAGGATAACCTGAGGTCAGGAGTTTGAGACCAGCCTGACCAACATGGAGAAACCCTGTCTCCACTAAAAAAATACAAGAAAATTAGCCAGGCATGGTTGTCCATGCCTGTAATCTCAGCTACTCGGGAGGCTGAGGCAGGAGAATCTTTTGAACCTGGGAGGCGGAGATTGCGGTGAGCCGAGATAATGCCATTGCACTCCAGCCTGGGCAACAAGAACAAAACTCTGTGTCAAAAAAGAAAAAAAATTAATTCATACATCAGTACTGAACTCTTCAATAGGAAAATGGCACTAGAAAGAAGATGATAGTATAAGAAGGGTGGGCATATGAAAACATCCTCAAGACTGCTCTTTTGCAGTTGAGTCCATGTAAAGAGTTTTAAGTTTCTAAGACTGAAGTGCTCAAAAGTAGAATGACCACCTATTATAATTCTGAAATTATTTGTTTTGTATGAGTATTCTCCATTCCACTTCTTTGTCCAGCCACCAGGTCCATTCTTCTTTCTTCTTCACTTTGCTTTAGGCCCAGGAGGTTGAGCACTTGTGGATCACGTTATCTGGGCTCTCTCCTGGCTTCCAGTTGGATTCAGCCAATGGAAAGTCCAGCAGGAATCTGGAGCACAGGAGAAGTCAAGATACACCTTTCCTGCTCCTTCCCTACCCTGAGTAGTGTTTTCTGCAGATGACTGTGTTACTGCATGACTACATTATTTGCCTGGTGGCTTCAACTCTCCTGGGTAGCCTGCTTCCTCCTCGCGTCCTTCAGGCCTGGGTGGTGACAGCTTCCCACCCGTGTTTGCCATGGGTGTCCTGCCATCCTTCTTGTTCCCTGAACTCTGCCCCTACCTCTTAAGTAGCCCCTTCACTAAAATTTCTCAAACTATCTTAGTTGGAATCTATTTCCTCTTAAAGCTGTTAGTAGATACTCTGAATAAATGTTTGTGATGGTAAAGATATTTTCTGA
The DNA here is from genome assembly GCF_030222135.1 of Aotus nancymaae. Taxonomy (NCBI): domain Eukaryota; kingdom Metazoa; phylum Chordata; class Mammalia; order Primates; family Aotidae; genus Aotus; species Aotus nancymaae. Next base: position 52,252,734 of record NW_026988431.1, on the reverse strand, counting down.
TGCAGTAACATCATGGTTTCCAAATGCTGTCTGCGGGCTGGTTGGAAACAGCTCTGACAAAGGTTTCACTGGTCCAGTATGAAACGAAACTTTAAAAACAAGGGCAATATAGATTTTCATAAAGTTGAATTGGTACTATATTTTTTTCATTATATACTTCCTTCCTACTTTTTTGAGGTTAAAGTGATTCTTTTTTGATATAAATGTATACTTAAAAAATGTTCTCGCTTGGCAAAGTAGAAAGCTACCGGTGAGCACTGTGAATTTATTTGAAAATGTACTAGTCCGTAAAATCTGAACGTTGAGGGACTACTGGACTCTATGTTTATGAATCAATTCCCCCAGAAAGACATTTACAGAGACTGCCAATTCCGCAGTATTTTATGAACAGAACTACCTGGGGAGATTCATGTAAGAACACTCTGCCCCAGATGTCACAGTTCGAGTGCTTTCTGCGATGTGTGAGGCAGCTGTATCGTAGATTTAAGATTCCACTGCAGAGTCCTGTGAGGTAGTTCTTGCATCTGAGTTCCTCACGAGCCTGTGATAGGGATGTGGGGTGAAATTACTCTTCTTATTTTTTCAGAGGAGTGAGTCTCCAATACCTTAGGAAGTAGACTGCTCTAGTTTGTCCCCACCGAGATCCTTTAGCTACCCATTCACCCGAGGTAATTTCTTTATATGATCAGAGTTGACAAGAACTGTGGTCCTCAATTAAAGGATTCTAATTAATTATTTAAATGAGACTTAACTTTGATTCATCAGTTTGAATATCTGTACTATCTGAAACTTTAACATAGCTGTTTTTTTCTACTCATTTGATTGCATTTTTAGGTCAGCTGTCATTTCATATACTGACATGTCAAGATTTTATGTGTATCCTCAAGTGCAGACTCTGTTTGGTAGACCTGCCACTGCCATTAACTATCTGGGCGACCTCGTCTAAGTCCCTTAACCCCTCGGATACTCAGTTTCCTCATCTTAGAGGATGATGGGATTGGTCAGGAAGATCTCTACATTTCTTTCCAATTCTAAAAGTCTATGATCTAAGCCTCAATTATTTCCTAGCACTGAGTTCACTCAGGAGTTCAAAACCAGTTCAAACCCATAAATTAATTACTGGGATTTTAATTCATTTTTGCCAGTATTATAATGCCTGTCTGTGCATGTGGCACTGTGAAATTTAATTTGGTAGATTAGTAACATAGCTGATTAAAATTCTTGTCAAAAAGATATGCTCCCTGAAGCCCAACATTTATTGTTTCCTAGCCCACCCTCCCTCTAATGCTTCACTCTTTTAAATCTTGCCTCTGACTATGAACTACAGGTTTCAGCCTCATCTAAATTTCAACTCTACTAGCTTGGGCTTTCCTGATTGTCATTTTGGATCAGCCCTGTGGGTGCATGCTTTGTTCATCTCAGGTCCCTTGATTGTTTTTCTCTGGTAGAAGAAAAGCAATATTTCAAATTAAATCAGTGGCTCTGTTACCAAATGTCATTGAAAATTTCCTGGGTCAATTAGTAGCTGCTTCTTGTTTCAAAATTTGGTCATTTTAGTGGCTTGAGGTTATTGTTGATCATCTATGAGAAATTAGTTTTTTTGGGCTGTATCTATACTATTTTCAAGTAACTTCATGAAACGTTTTAATGTAAGAACTCTGATTACCTGTTGGATACAAGTCATGACAAATATTCTTATGAGAAACACGTGAACTGTCAACAGGCAAAATGTGCCAACAAAATCTGAAATTTTTACCTTTAGATTGTGTTTAGGTATTGAAACAACTTCAAATGTAGATCTAATTTATTTGCCTGTTTTTGGTTCATGGTGGAAAGGTCACAGTGGCGCCCTCAATTGCTGGTTTACTTGAATAACTTCTCTACTAAGCTGTAAATGAGCTGGGGCAGGCCACTGTCATCTGCCTTCACTTATCTCAGTATTTCCAGCCCCTGACACAGTGCCTGTCACAAAGAAGCCACTCAGCAAATTTCACTGTGGGCACCTATATCATGCTTTGCCCACTTGTGACCAAGCTCTTGGCATGAGGAAACAGTAAGGTAGAGGGAGATGTGAGTCAATTTCATCTAAATGATTCTCCTCTTGGGTCTGCAGACTTATTCAAGAGAAGATACTATAATCATCTTCAAAGAATGTGCCTGCAATTCTCAGGCTGCTTATGGCTTCCTTAGGAAATTGGAGATAGGCACACGGCATAGAAAAGGAATCTTCCTAAAGATGAATGTTGGTTATTATTACATTTCACGCAAATGTATCTGGAAAATTGCCAAAAAATGAATCATAGTTACATTTACATTTTTGATGAGTTTTTCTCTTTCAGCCCTGTACTAGATTATGGGGTGCTATAGTTTGCATGTGTCTTCCAAAAGTTCATGTGTTGAAAACTTGATCTCCAATGCAGCAGTGTTGAGAAGTAAGACCTTTAGGAGGTGATTCGGTTATGAGGGCTCATTTGTTCATTCATGGCTTAATGGGTTATCAAGGGGGAGTGGGTTAGTGATGGTAAGAGTGAGTCTGTGATAAAAGGCCGTTTAGCCATCCTTGTAAGCCCCTTATCATGTGATGTCCTGTGCTCCCTCAGGACTCTGCAGAGTCCTCACCAGCTACAAGCCTCTAAACAGATACAGCCCCTAGATGTTGAACTTCCCAGTCTAAAGAATGGTAAAAAAAAAAAAAAAAAAAAAAAAATATTTCTTTATAAATTACCCAATCTTAGTTATTTGGTTATAGGAACAGAAAATGGATTAAGACATGAGACTCTAGGTATCAGATAGGGTTGGAAATGATTCAATAATCAGGAAATTCCTTAAAACAAGATAGAGACTTTCCTAATCATTGATATTGCACAATATATATTTGGTCTTCTTTCCCAGTGTTCTGGCATAGAACTCTAAAATCCTTAAAACATTCAAAGTTATGTGTTATTTTGTATGTTAATGAGTTCAGTGATAGCTGGCGGCCCCAAGATAGCTTCAGGATGGTGGCTTATCACTGGAAACAAGGCAGGACTGGAGAGTTGGGACTTTAAGCCTCACCCTGCCACCAACCGCCAGGTAGGGAAAAAAGTCTGAAGGTTAAACTGATCACCAATAGCCAATGATTTAATCAATCATGCCTATGTAATGAAGCTTCCATAAATCCTTCAAAAGGACAGGGTTCAGTGAGCTTCTGGATAGCCAAACACATGGAAAGTTCTTGGAGGGTGGCATACCTAGGGAGGGCATGGAAGCTCTGCCGTTTCCCCCATAACTCATCCTATGCATCTTTTTATCTGTGCTTATATTTTTTGTAATACAGTTTGTAATAAATGGATAAACATAAGTAGTTCTTCCTTTAATTCTGTGGTCCACTCTAGCAAATAAACTGAACCCAAGGAGGGCATTTTCAAAGAACCCTGATTTATAGCCAGTCAGTCAGAAGCACAGGTGGAAAAAAAACCTGGGGCTTATGATTGGCATCAAAAGTGGGGGACAGTCTTATGGGATTGAGCCCTCAACCTGTGAGATACCACGCTATCTCCAGGTGGAGAGTATCAGAGTCGAATCGGAGAACAGCCAGGTGATGTCTGTGGAAGTGCTGCTTGCTTCGTGTAGGGAAAAACACTTCACACGTTTGGTCACAGAAGTCTTCTGTGTTGATTGTTGAGTGAGAGTATAGGAAAATAATTTTGGTTTGTTTATTCCTGTATTTTCAGACAATCCAAACATTAGGCTGATGTTTTCTTTTAAAGTTTAAATAAGATCTGGATTCTGGTTCACAATGGCTGACTAGAGACATCAGGCACCTGTTGTCTCCAGAAAAAAGGGCAAAATTATAGGCTATCATGCCTCAAATAGAACATCTAGGAGAGAATACTGGAGTCCAACAAAAAACTCATGGGAAACACCCGATGCACAGATGAGAAGGAAACAAGTGGCCAGCTCAGCCAAGATCAGCCAGGAGCCTGGAGGATCATGGTATTGAGGGGAAAGCAAAGATTAAGTGAGACAGCTTCAGTGGGTCACATTTCTACCACAGACTGTTGTAATGTGAACCATGGTAGAGCTCCTCTAGCTACCTGAAATCCTGATAATAGCATGGGTGGCGATTTGGAGACCCCATGAGGTTATTGGGCCAGACAAGGAATTTGTTCTGCATTACTCACCCTCTTCAATGAGACCTAAATGGGTATGGCAGGGTACACTTTTGGAGCACAGCCATCAGGAACAGCATCCTGCTCTGGGAACAACAGCCCTTGTATCTCCCTGTCCCGGGAGCTCTTGCTGACATTACCCAGTGACCACTTGGAGGTCTGCAACAGCATACCACTGGCTAGAGCCAACGGTGCTGCAAAGTCCCCAGTACTCTAGTCCTCAGGGAGTGCCACGGTCTGGGAAAAGGATAGTGCAGTGAACCAAAAGGCAGCCCATGGGAAAAAGAAAACCAAAGTGTTTGCTTTCTGAAGCTCAAGAACTTCCTGTCTGGGGTTGTGGGAAATGACTCCACCCTTAGCAGCAGCAGAAACTCTGCTCAGCTTTGCAAATGAAGAGTGAAATCCTTTGCCACTGGCAGAGCATCCTCTGTGCTTAAGCTGTCATATAGAGAATATCACTCCTCCCCCTCTGCATACCTGCTCCTACTGCCACCAAAGGCTAGGGTGGGTGAGCTGGAGGGCTACCTGTCTGAGGTGGTGAGTGAAACTACAACCTAATGGGCAGCATGGTCTCTGTGCTGAGACTTCCTTGCTAAGGCACAGTGTCTCTCCCCTTCTCTGTGGTGCTGTGTTGCTGCTTCCATAGAGGGCAGAAAAGCCTGATAATAGTGTATTGGGAGCTATTGGGGGTGATCCCATACCACAGCTACTGTTAACACCAGCCCATACCACCGAAGACCCAGAGGGTGTTCCTACCACTGCTACTGTCATCACCCACACCATGCCAGCTGCCCAGAGACCCAAGAACGCACTCATCTGCCCAGTCCACTGCTGCCACTAAGGCGTTTGAGCAAGGCACCTGGAGGCTCAAGAATCATCCCAGTGGTGGCTACCAACACAAGTGCCAGTGTACACCACTCTGGGGCACAAAGACAGGTATGGTCAGACTACCACTGCCACTCTTGGGACCTGAAGACTGGCCCACCTGACTTTCCAGGCCTCAACACAACTTCACCACAGCCTACACTAATAGCCACACACTAACCCTCTGAGGAAATCACCAAAAGCACTAATACTGTTAGTTAAATAAATCATGCAGAGAATAGACTACTGCATGCATCCAGAATCAAAGCCAAGAGGTCCTACTCAACCAACATCACAGATATATCTTCAGGAAAAAGTCTTTTCCTGCTAAAGTAAATTCAGAAATAGGAGATGTGATTGTTAGACCAGATAGGCAGATGTCAATGTAAGAGCACAGGAAACATGAAAAAAGCAAGGAAATATGACATCTTCAAAGAAACAATAATTCTGTAGCAATAAATCTTAATCAAAGAAAACTTCAAAATTTCCAATAAAGAATTCAGAATATTGATTTTAAAGAAGCTTAGTGAGATACAAAATAATTCTGAAAAAAAAAAAGCAAAAAAATTGGGGATATGAATGAGAAATTTACTAAAGTGACAATTTTTTTTTTAAAAGAACTGAATAGAGTTTCTAGAACTGAAGAATTTATTGAAGGAAATGCAAAGTGCATTTGAGAGCTTCAACAATACACTAGACCATGTAGCAGACAGTATCTTGGAACTTGAAGACAGGTATTAAAAACAACCCAGCTGGACAAAAAATAAAGAAAATGCTGAAAAAGTATGAGGAAATCCTTCATGACAAGTTGGACAATATAAAGTATCTGAATATACAAATTATCACTATCCTTGAAAATAGAAAATGTAAGGATTAGAAAATTAATATTTCATAAAATAATAGGTGAAAACTTCTTACATTTGGCAAGAGAATTAGGCATTCAGATATAGAAGGTTCAACAATCCCCAGGTAGATACAATGAAAAAGGTCTTCTCTATAGTATTTATACTCAGAATCCCTAAAGTCAAAGATAAAATGTGAGCCCTAAAGACAGCATGAAAAAGGTGCTTAGTCACCTATAAAGAAAACCCCATCAGACTAACCACAGATTTCTCAGCAGAAACCTTACAGGCCAGAATAGAATGGGATGATACATTCAAAGTATTGAAAGAAAACAACTAGCAACCATGGATACTATCTCCAGCAAATTATCCTTCCTAAATGAAGGTAAAATAGTCTTCTGGACAAGCAAATGCTAAGGAAATTTGTTACCAATAGACTGATCCTACACGAACTGCTTAAGGAGTCCTACGTTGGAAGCAAAAGGATGACATCTACCATCATGAAAACACATACAAGTACAAAACTCACCGATGAAGCAATAACACAAAGGAGAATGAGAAAAGGCTCAAACAGGTCCAATACCAAATCCACCAGAGCACAATGACAGTAAGATATAAAGATACTTGCATATGCATGTTTATAGCAGCACAATTTGCACTGCAAAATATGGAAACAGCCCAAATGCCCATCAACCAATGAAGGGAAGAATAAAATGTGATATATGGTTAGTATTTTTATAACAGTGTGAAAATAAACTAATACACATTCAATCCAACAATCTCATTACTGAGTATTGACCCAAAGGAAAACAAATCAGTATATTAAAGGTATACTCCACTTCCATGTTTATTGCAGCACTCTTCAAAAAGCAAAGATATGGAAACAACCTAAATGTCCATCAATGAATGAATGGATAAAATGTATATATACACAATGGAATATTCTTCAGCCTTTACAAAAAAGGAAATTATGTTATTTGCAGCAACATGCAGGAACTGGTGGTCATTCTTAAGTGAAATAAGCCAGGTCCAAAACCAAAAATATCACATGTTCTCACTTACATGTGGGAGCTAAAAACTTGATTACATGTAGGTAAAGAGTGGAAAGATAGTGGACAGAATGACTGGGAGGTGGGAGCATGAAGAGAAATGGGTTAAAGGATACAAACTTATGTAAGAAAGAACATATAAATTCAATATTTAAGAGCAGAATAGGGTGACTATACTTAATAAAAATGCATTGTACTCAGGTGATGGACACCCTAAATACTCTAAATTTATCATTACAAGTTATACACACACAACAAAATTTCACATGTACCCCATAAGATCGTACAAATAAAAGATCCATATAATAGTTTATAGTTTCCATATTTCATTTTACAACCTTATGCCATTTGATTTTCACAATCAATTTATATGGTATGCATGCCCTGGGCTGGTGATATTTCCCCCACTTTATAGAGTAGGAAACTGAGTTGATGGTGGTAAGAGAAGTCACAGTAGATTAGAAAATGACTTATCGAGATTTAAATTCAAGTTCCGTAATTCAAGCCTAGGGTTCATTTCTACTCTGCCATGAAGCCTAACTGGGTTCCTGAATTCTCAGTTGTATTGTATTTGCTTTGTTCTGAGAACAAATGAGTCCAGTTCAGTGAATAACAACTGAATACCAGGCATTTTCATGGTAGATACCAATCTTATTTACAAAAGTACTCATAAATTTTCCTTTCTAGGCCAAGATCAAAGCAGTTTATCTTTTTATGTCTGTAAAAAAACACTTCTGGTGTTTTTTTAAATAGTAGTGATTTAGGGGAATTCGTATTTAGGTTTAAAAATCTGAAGTTTTCATCTCAAGGGCACTGTTGATCATGTGTGTGGTGGTAGAATTCTGACCATTGTCTTGTGTTTTCAGATCAGGTTTGTATGGCTCCTGAAGGGCAGAGACCTCTTCAGAGGCAGGCCTTGGTCATCTACTTCCTCATGTTCTTGGTCTCCCCTTTTACATCCTTTCCCAGCCTCCATGGCACCCAGTCCCTTGATCTTTGTGATTTCTCTCTCTCCCCTTCCCCTCCCATCCCCCCTCACCTCCTCTCCCATTCCCCCCTCCTCCCCTCCCATTCCCCCCTCCCCTCCCATTCCCCCTCCTCCCCTCCCATTCCTCCTCCTCCCCTCCCATTCCCCCTCCTCCCCTCCCATTCCCCTCTCTCCTCCCCCCTCCTCCTCCCCCTCCCCTTCCTCCCTCTCTTCCCCTCCTCCCCTCCCCCTTCCTCCCCCCTCCCCCTCCTCTTCCTTCTCCTTCCCCCTCCCCCTCCCCCTCCTCCCCCCCTCCCATTCCACCTCCCATTTTCCCTCTCCCCTCCTCTCCTCCTCCTTCACTGCTGCGGCTTCTCCTCCTCCTCCTCCTTCACTATTGAAGCAGGAATAACCTTCACATCTCTGGACAGTTATATAGGCCCTCCTCTCCAATTCCTTGATTTGAGAGCTATAGATATCTGTTCTTCTGTTTTTAGGACAGTTTTAGAGGCAGGGACTCAGTAGGCATGAGAATTGCTCTGTGTTTGCTAGCAGTGGTACATGTAGTCAGCATCATGGGGTCTGCCCTCCCTGGATCAGTCTTTTTAGATGTTCTCACATGCATGCAATCCTTACCACTAGCAGAACATGCCTCAGCCAGTGACTAATTGAATCTCATTTGCTTTGTCACTCGCTGGTTGACTGCAGTCTTTCCCTTGAATTTAAGACAGATTCTGGCCAAAGAGCTCTTTAGAAATTGCGGGATTTGGGGCATTTTAAGAGAATTAGGCTCTGAGTCTACACAGGGTTGGAGACCTGACATCCTTCCCATTTTTCATCTCTACAGATCCAACAACATAATAGTCAATTAAGTGAACAACCAGCCTTCCTGCTTTATTGGGTATTGTTTCCATCATTGAAGAACTTAGCAGACTGAACAATTTGTGTATTTGGGGTAAACATATTTCAGAAATGAATGCATCCAGTGATCTGAGTTTATATTCAGAAATAAAATTATAGTTAAATATAGAAACAATTGGCTTGCCTCTATGCTGAAGATGTTGTTAATGAATTTTTTAGAGATAAGCACCATCGCTTTCTGTATTCCAGTGATGTTCAAGATTCATGGTTTATAGATCCCTGCATCATTTGTGATGGGCATGGAAGCCTGGATGACTGATGGCTGGTTTATTGGAAGCCAAGCTCTTAGACATTATGTGCAGATTTAGGAGTCACCGTGGCTATAATTTCAATTGTCCTATGTTACCTAGAATGGACTGAGTCCAATATTTTTATTACTAACTTCTTTCAATTAACTTTGCTTTATCTTAGTGGGCAAACATGTCTTATTGTCACTCAGTGTCTGAAGGCAATTAACCAACTGACATAACATTTTTAAAAAGTTCAAAGACAAAACACATTTGTTCAGGAAAAAACACTTGGTGATTTTCTCTTCTTAATTAATTTCCCAGCCATCAACACCAGCCTCTAGCTTTTGTCTGGCCACTTTCCTTTTTCACCAAGTTGCCATTTCTTCAGCCTTGTAAACACAGGAAGCTGGTGAATTGATCTAAGCCATACTTTGACAAAGAAATGTAAGCAGCTGCATCCTGAGCATCTGTTGCCTTCTGGAAATGTGTCAAGGTTCCTTTCCCTACACAGGGGCAACCAGGGGTCAGCAGAGGGAAATGCTGAGAGCAGCTCCAGAGTGAATTTGTGAATAATCTTGGTGTTTTCTACTCTGTGCAGGTGAGGGCTGGGGCCAGTAGCAGAGGTGATCACAGAGGCAATCAGGAGAGAATCGCATCTCCCTAGTTGAGCCAGGAGCTCTGGATGCAGCCAGAGAGCTTTTACCCTCTACTTCAGAGAGAAACATTTGGAAAGAATTGAACAACATTCACAGAAGCATAGTCTATGCAAATTCTCCCACAGTACAACCCCTGTGTGCATTTCCTATTTGGACACTTGTTAAGAAGGGCCCAGATCTCTTCTTCCAGAGTGTGCAGCAGGGGGAGAGAGTCAGGTTCCTTCTGTCCAGGAGAGCCCTCAGTTATCTTTGTTTTACATCGGGTCACCTGATCTTTTGAGGGCAGCCTCTTGAGGACCTCTCTTCACTCCACTATCTCTCACCAGAAAGGGCATTACAGATGAGGGCATGGATCCCCAGAGAGGCTGGGCTGCTCTCCTAGGTTCACACGACTACTTGGTGATGGAGGCAGCTTCTTCCAGAATCCCCACTCTTGCTTAGGACTGGGATATTCTGGGCTGGGGCAGCAGACCTCTGCAGAGTGGGGCCTAAACCAGATGAGTCCTCCATCAGCTGGGTCAGAACGAGGTACCCCATAAAGAGGGCAGACGATTGTTCAGGAGGGCGCTTCTCTGGGGCTCCTCGGGTGTGTCATTCCTCAACTCTAGAGTTAGGCTAAATGCCTCTTTCTGATTACACTTAGGTACCTACTCTTGTATATTGAATTTGCCTGTCTTCTCCAACTGATTATTATTAATGGCTAGTTTTAATTAAATATTTACTAAGTGCCAGGGTCTCTTCTATGTTCTCTAAAGTAGTGTCTTTTTAAATTATCACAATTGTATAAGGAGATTGCTATTATCCCCATCTTGCAGATGAGGGAACCAGAGCTCACAAGGTATAAATGTTTCTGGAAGGCACACAATTAAAAGGTGATAGAGTTTGAAGCTCCCTCTCCCCACTCCAGGGCAGAGCTTTCTGCATAGCAGATGCTCAATAACAGTTTGTGTCATCTGACTTATTTTTATAAGGTTAGGCAAGATCTTCCACTCTGGAAGAACAGAGGGGCCAGTAGAGACGATGTTTCTTACTTAGATGAGCAGGATCCCACCCTCAAGCACCAGCCCATTGTTGTTTCCTCTCTCTGCGTGTAGTCCAGTGTATATTGTTCATTGCACAGGGACAACAGGCCATGACTCGTGTTATGAGGAAGGTTCTGTACAAAGTGTTATATAAACAAAGTAGATGGAGCCATAAACTGCTGGAGGAGCAAGAAAAGATTTCACATTGGACTTGGGCACTGCAGGATGTGTAGGAGTCCTCCAAGTACAGGCAAGCAGAGGGCATGCACAGGAACAGCACGTGCAAAGGCAAGGTGGCAGGAAGGGGCCTGATGTGTTCACAGAAAGGAGAAGTTTGGTGTTATTGTCGGGTAGGGGATACATGGTAGAGATTTTAAGGACAGGAAAGAAAAGGAAGGGAAAAAAATCCATGAGGCTATGAAAAGGCCTTGTGCTGTGTTAAGAAGTTTGGAAGGCTTTTTCAATCTATAATTTATACTGCAGGATGGAATTATTATTTGATTAGGAGGTGGAGAAAACATTGTGGCAAATGTATATTCAGAGGTACTTTCCCTAATAAAGCAGAAAGGGTAGAGAGCCTTGGCAGCAGAACACCTTGGAGATGACAAATTTTCATGGATCCCTTCTGTTCAGCAAGTCAGAAAAAATGGGAAATGAGGGTTAAAAAAATCCCATTTCAGTTCCATAGAACCCATACAAGACAACAATTCTGTTTTAAAGGCTATGGGGATAGCAGCTGAGTACATCAACTTGTGTTTGCTGCAGAAGTGAGAAAGGGATTTGACCAGACCCCAAGCAGACTAAAAGCAAGCCTGGGCAAAGAAAATCCACACTCAATTTCTTTTTCTTTTTTTTTTTTTTTTTTTTTGAGGGCACCCTGTGTTTTTTAATTTTTATTTTTTAAATTTTGCTTTCAGTTTTGGGATATATGTGTAGAATATGCAAGTTTATTATGTATGCATACATGGGCTATGGTGGTTTGCTGCACCTCTCAACCGTCATCTAGGTCTTAAGGCCTGCATGCATTAGGTGTTTGTTCTAATGCTCTCCCTCCCTTTGCCCCCAACCCCCACACAGGCCCTGGTGTGTGATGTTCCCCTCCCTGTGTCCATGTGTTCTCATTGTTCAACTCCCACTTACGAGTGAGAACATGGTTTTCTGTTCCTGCATTAGTTTGCTGAGGATGATGGCATCTAGCTTCATCCATGGCCCTGCAAAGGACATGATTTCATTCCTTTTAATGGCTGCATAGTATTCCATGGTGTTTATGTACCACATTTTCTATGTCTAGTCCGTCATTGACGGGCATTTGGATTGGTTCCATGTCTTTGTTATTATAAATAGTGCTGCGGCAAACGTATGTGTGCATGTGTTTTTATAGCAGAATGATTTATAATCCTTTGGGTATATAGCCAGTAATGGGATTGCTGGGTCAAATGATGTTTCTGGTTCTAGATCCTTGAGGAGTCACCACTCTGTCTTCCATAATTGTTGAACTAGTTACATTCCCACCAACAGTGTAAAAGTATAGTATTGGAAGTTCTGGCTGGGGCAGTCAGGCAAGAGATAGAGAAACAAGAAGAGAGGAAGTCAAATTGTCTCTGTTTGCAGATGACATGATTCTGTATTTAGAAAACACACTCAATTTCTATGGGAAAATTCTAGGTTAGGCTCTAGGAACCAGAAGAAAGTTCAGAATATCATTTGGGGGTCTTCAGTAGTTAGTCTCGCTCTGTAGCCCAGGCTGGACTGCAGTGGCATGATGTCGGCTCATGCAACCGCCATCTCCTGGGTTCAAGCAATTCTCCTGCATCAGCTTCCCAAGTAGCTGGGACTGTAGGCATGTGCTACCATGCCTGGCTAATTTTTGTATTTTTAGCAAAGATAGGGTTATACCATGTTGGCCAAGCTGGTCTCGAACTCCTGACTTCAAATGATCCTCCTGCCTCAGCCTCCAAAAGTGCTGGGACTGTGACTGCTTTAGGTGAATGAAAAGTTTGGTCCTTTCATGCACGGGGCTGGGGTGGGTTAGGGTTTGACTTTGCCATGTTGTAGAGCTGTGCCAGATTCTGAGACATGTCAGAGCTAGCGAACCTTTGCCTCGACCTTGTTCTTGACCTGGAGTCTGGTCATGTCTCTGACCACCCTCTGCTTCTACTCTGAACCAACTCTGCTTCAGCAAAGCATGGGGCCCTTCCTTCTAGGGCTGCCAGATTTAGCAAAGAAAAACACAGTATTCCTAACTAAACTTGGATTTCAGATAAACAATTTGGGACATATATTCAAAAATTATTGGCTGGGTGCAGTGGCTCACGCCTGTAATCCTAACACTTTGAGAGGCTGAAGTGGACAGATCACTTCAGGTCAATAGTTCAAGACCAGCCTGGCCAACATGGTGAAACCCCATCTCTACCAAAAATATAAAAAGTTAGCTGAGTGTAGTGATACACACTTGTAATTCCAGCTACTGGGGAGGCTAAGGCAGGAGAATTCTCGAACCCAGGAGGCAGAGGTTACAGTGAGCCGAGATCATGCCACTGCATTCTACCCTGGGCTACAGAGCGAGACTCTGTCTTATTTATGTGAAATTAAGTTTGAAATCTGCATTTTATCTGGCAACCCTGCTCTTTCACTTGCTCACACTTTATCCTAACACTTGCCTTCATTTCCTTCCGTTTTCAGACTCTTGTATACATATTTGAAGGTTTTTGGTTCACTTGCCGATATTTGGGCTAGCACTAACTTGAAAAATTCTAACATCTAATGAGGTAGGATATTGCTCAGTAAACATTAACACTTCTTCACAGTATAGTCCCTTTTGTCTCAGGTCTTACGGAAGCTTTTATGTAATTTCGAATTTTTTCATGAAATTTCTGCTAAAGCCTGTCCTCAGAATGCATACTCTTGGTTAACAGAATGATCGTTACACATGTGTAGAGTTTAGCTAAGGAAATTGACATCTATTTAAAATTATATATGTTTTCATGTCAAATGGTTTGGAGAAATTTCTCCAAAATGTTAGCAGTGATTACTTCTGGGTAATAAGATTTTTTAAAGCGATATTTAGTTTTTATTTATCTTGTTCTAGATTTTTGAAGTGTTAACATGAGAATAAAACAATTCATAATAAATAAAGATACTTTCATTTAAAAAAGAAATTTGTATTTCAATATAACACATAATTCAAAAGTCTTGCTAGTAGCTTTTAAACTTGATTGTGCATCAGAATCACATGAGGGGCTCTTAAAAATTACGAACTGCTTCCTGCGTTTTACCTCTTAGCTGATGAATCAGAATCTCTATCACCAGACCCAGGAGTCAGCAGTTTGGAAAAGCTTCCCAGGTGGTTCTGATGGAGTCTGAGTGGCATCTGCCCTTGGACTGTCATTCAGGAGCTAGAGACTTAGAAACAACACGTGCAGTTTTAGATTTCCCAGGTGTGGAGAGAAGCTTCCTCTCTCTACTGACGTGTGTCATAGCCGTAATGAGGATAAATAACTATCTTTCTAAAGTTACCTGCTGCCACATAAATTTCCTGATTGCCACGGAACCTTTAGTTGGACTGTTCTGTTTATTTTGACAAGAGTTGCTAAAGTATTTTAAAAGGAACACTTGGAATCTGTGATGGAAGAGCTTCAGGCCGCATCATCCCAGCAGAGGGCAGCAGCCCTGGGGTCTGCAGAGAAATTGCCTTGGACCATCCTCGGGCCTAGCATGGAAATTGGATCTTTCCTTTTTCTAGCCAACCCAGGAGCAAGGCAGGAGATGAGACAAGCAAGTTGAGACCATCCTGGGTGACAAGGAGGCTGAAGCCTTACGGCACCCTTAGGGATCTGCTGTGATGCCATCCATTTGTAAGAAGTTACGTTTAAACATTAGCAAATGTCTTCTGAATACAGCATTTAATGCAATGAAACAGAAGCAGGAGGAAAGAATAGCGTTAAAGGATTCACTAGGATGGTCAGGTAGCCATAAGGCAGTTTGCATTCTTTCAATTCTAAGCATAGCATTTTTAAAAATTTACTTTTATTGTTGGGTCCTGATTGCATATGAAAATAAGGGTCCAGTAACTGAGGGGAAGCTGGTTCATCCTTGCAGCCTCACACATAGAGGAAGGGGGCATAGCCCTGCAACATTTGCTCCCCTGCTGGTGCTGCTCTTTATCTTTTGGGGGAGGGAGCAGGATAGTTGGAGGAATAGACATCCCTGTGGCCAAAACCACGTGGGGACAAATGTCCTTAGCATTCAATTTCCCTTATCTGATCCCCAACATGGTTTTTTTTTTTTCCAATTGCAAATCCTCAGGCTTATCTGGCAGATTTAAGTTGAGAAAAACCAAAGCTTATTAATTTATTTCTGGAGTTTCAAGGGACTGTTTAATTATCATAGCGCTGAATGTAACAGCCAGCCTGAAACTTAGATCCTGTCCATCCATCCTTCCATCCATCCATCCTTCCTTCCATCCAATAACATCATGCTAGACACTAGGTAGGTAGGGATGATGAACAAGAAGGGATTCCCCCTTAAAATTTTTTTCCAGTTTAGCAGGGAAGATATTTCTATAAAAATTATGATAAAACATTCTAAATGCTAATACATAAGTAAGACATTAATTTTGAAATGGCTTTATTAGATATAGAATAGCTGTTAACAGTTATACTATAGGGTCAGATTGCTAGGTTCAAGTCCTATCTCTTTCATATACCTTCTGTGTAAACCTGGGCAAAATATTAATCTTTCTGTGCCCCAGTTCCTCATTTATAGAAGAAGGATAAGTGTGGTATCTATTCATAAGTTTCTTAGGAGATTTAAATTAATATGTATTTATTTGAAAAACTCAGAAATCACAACCTGAAAGGCAAAAATATAATTAAACATGGAGTTTGCACAAACAGTTCTAACTTCTGCCCAATGTCATTTTTGAATATTTTCTCTACCTTTTATCTCCATCCTTCCACATAGCACCTGGAACAACATGAAAATAATGGTAGGTGAATTGGCTATAAGAAAGGAATCTCCTGTGAAAGAAAATTACCAAGTTTTCTCTGGAATAGTGTTTTTCTTCCTTTTAGGGTCATGGACTCCTTTGAGTATTCATTCGCTTTTTTGTTTTGTTTTGTTTTGAGATGGAGTTTTGCTCTTGTTGCTCAGGCTGGAGTGCAGTGGCACGATCTTGGTTCACTGAAACCTCTGCCTCCCAGGTTCAAGCAATTCTCTTGCCTCAGCCTCCAAGTAACTGGGATTATAGGTATGTGCCACCTTGCCTGGCTAATTTTTTTTTTAATTGTATTTTAGGTTTTGAGGTACATGTGAAGAACATGCAAGATTGTTGCATAGGTACACACGTGGCAGTATGATTTGCTGCCTTCCTCCCCATCACCTATATCTGGCATTTCTCCCCATGCTATCTCTCCCCAATTTCCCCCACCCCCCACTGTCCCTCCTCTATTTCCCCCCGACAGACCCCAGTGTGTGATGCTCCCCTCCCTGTGTCCATGTGTTCTCATTGTTCAACACCCACCTATGAGTGAGAACATGAGGTGTTTGATTTTGTGTTCTTGTGTCAGTTTGCTGAGAATGATGGTTTCCAGGTTCATCCATGTCCCTACAAAGGACACAAACTCATCATTTTTTATGGCTGCATAGTATTCCATGGTGTATATGTGCCACATTTTCCCTGTCCAGTCTATCATCGATGGGCATTTGGGTTGGTTCCAAGTCTTTGCTATTGTAAGCTGTGCTGCAATGAACATTTGTGTGCATGTGTCCTTGTAATAGAATGATTTATAATCCTTTGGATATATACCCAGTAATGGGATTGCTGGGTCAAATGGAATTTCTATGTTTAGGTCCTTGAGGAATCGCCACACTGTCTTCCACAATGGTTGAACTAATTTACACTCCCACTAACAGTGTAAAAGTGTTCCTATTTCTCCACATCCTCTCCAGCATCTGTTGTCTCCAGATTTTTTAATGATCACCATTCTAACTGGCATGAGATGGTATCTCAATGTAGTTTTGATTTGCATTTCTCTAATGACCAGTGATGATGAGCATTTTTTCATATGTTTCTTGGCCTCATGTATGTTTTCTTTTGTAAAGTGTCTGTTCATGTCCTTTGCCCACTTTTGAATGGGCTTGTTTTTTTCTTGTAAATCTGTTTTAGTTCTTTGTAGATTCTGGATATTAGCCCTTTGTCAGATGGGTAGATTGCAAAAATTTTTTCCCATTCTGTTGGTTGCCGATTCACTCTAATGACTGTTTCTTTTGCTGTGCAGAAGCTGTGGAGTTTGATTAGGTCCCATTTGTCTATTTTGGCTTTTGTTGCCATTGCTTTTGGTGTTTTGGTCATGAAGTCCTTGCCTATGCCTATGTCCTGAATGGTTTTGCCTAGATTTTCTTCTAGGGTTTTTATGGTGTTAGGTCTTATGTTTAAGTCTTTAATCCATCTGGAGTTAATTTTAGTGTAAGGTGTCAGGAAGGGGTCCAGTTTCTGCTTTCTGCACATGGCTAGGCCTGGCTAATTTTGTATTTTTAGTAGAGATGAGGTTTCTCCATGTTGGTCAGGCTGGTCTCGAATTGCTGACCTCAGGTAATCCACCTGCCTCGGCCTCCCAAAGTGCTGGGATTATAGGTGTGAGCCACTGCACCCAGCCTCATTCACTGATTTAATAATTACTTAGTGAGTACCTGCTCTGTGCTAAACATTACTCTAGGTTCTAAGAAAAAAGCAAAGATTGTTGCCCTTGTGGAGCTAATATTCTGAGAGGCAGGAAATAGACAAGCAAAAACCATGATACAGAAGTCAATTATCTAATATGCAGGAGGTGACATGTTTTAGAAAAACAAAAAGTAGGAGAGATGGAGTCAGAAGTGCTGGTGGGTGCGGTGGGGCGGGGTGTAATTTAAAATAGGGTGGCCGGGGTAGAACTCACTGAGAAGGTAACATTAGAGCAAGGATGTAAAGAAGGTAAGGGAATTGGCTGTACACATATCTGAGGGAAGAGTGTTTGAAGTCTGGGAGGTACTAGGGCAAAGGACCCGAGGCAGGGAATGCCTGGGTGTTGCAAGGTCAGTGTGGCTGGGGTAGAGTGAGGCAGGACGTGGTAGAAGATGAGCACAGACTACCTAGGAAAGCCATCATCCTTTCTTTGGAGCAGTGATTCACAAACTTCAGCATGCATCAGGGCTTATTAAAACACAGGCTGTCATGGTCCCATCCTAGAGTTTCTAACATTCCTGACAAATTCCCAGGCGATACTGATGTTGCTGGTTATAAGGCCACACATTGAGAACCTCTCATCTAATACATAGTTACACGATGGTACGTGTGTTTTGAAAATGGTTTTCCGGGGCCCCCAAAGTCTCTCCGGGACTGCAGTTTAGGAATCCTCTAGTAAAAAGTATGATATTTGACCTGTAACTCAGGTTAGGCTAAAAAATTCCTGATAATGTTCCTGATTAACTTCTTAACCATAATGGTGGCTCTTTAGCTCTGCTGTATGTATGTTTTATTCTACTCACTGAATAAAAATTTGTGGAGTACTTGGTTACAAACACAAATTTGAGCTTCTTGAAAGATAACATTAAGAAGCACTAAAAGCCTTTCCACAGGGCACATAATTGGCTTGACTTATTACCTTCTAAAATAGCACATGACTCTGTCCATATCTCAAGAGGGGAAGATTCAAGACCTGGAGTTCCACAGTGTATCCTCATCAGGACGGTACCCATAAATTGAGAAGGAGAGGGCAAGAAACACCTCAGACTTCTAAATAACAAAAGGGTTTTTTGACTGTTTTTAAAGAGAAGCTGAAGCAGCACTCAAAGAACCAAAACGACCTGGCAAAGAGTTTTTGTTGCGAAGAGACAGTGAAGAGAATATTAAGTGAAAACAGGGAAATGTGACAGCTAGAATCAGATAGCTTAATCAGTGCAAGATGAGGTCTGAATTATGTGCAACCTACTTTATATTTACTTGGTTTTGCAAATTAGATTGGAGTTTGATCTATAGGCTGGACATGAGCAATTGTGCATTACTGGGATACCTCAGAGAAGAAGTACTCAGTGAGAGAATAAAGAGCCAATTGTCATATTAAGAATGCAAATAATGAGGACACAGAAATGCTCCAATGGGCAAGAGAGGACAACCTGGCAGTGATTAAACACATCAACAAAGCTAATGTAATCATTGCCTTATGACACTTACTGTTCCTACCATGGAGAGGGCTAAGCAGCCAGAAGATTCACTGACTCAATAATACTGATTTCCAAAGATGACTGACTAAGGCATATCTGGCCTTAGAGGGACTTAAATTACAAAGCAGTGGCTCATATTTTGAAGCAGTTACCATGTCATTTTCAGACACATGTTTCTCTTCATTTTTCTGTGCTTTCTTATGCTCTGGGTTTGGAGATAGTGCCCCTTTTCCAGTTGAAGTCAAGGTGACTATATTCTTTCCGTTTCAATTAAACCCACATCTCAAATAAATGTCTACAGTGTTTAGCTGATACTCTGCTTATCAAAATAAATAGTGGAGCACTACTTTTAAAATAGAATTGTCTTTTGTAAAGGTATAATCATAGGAGTATAATTTTCTAGTTAAAGCAATATTTAATAAATTGGGCTGTTTTGTGGGTCTCAAATATTCACCGACAGGAAGTCAGATTGGTGACAGGGAAAAGCTGCTACACTTGGTACTGTGACATGTGAGTTAGAGTCTTTATTGGGTTTCATGATTATGTTGCCTTAGAAAACTCACATACCCTAGAAAATCTGTACAATGATTGCAGTGAAGGGGTTGTTGGAAGGTCAAATGTGTAGATTGTATAAATTTAATTTTAAATCCTAAAGTGTGGTACAAATCTTTGATATTAGTATTATCTATATTTGAAAATGGAAATTTAATAGACTGCCAATACTGCAGTCTGTTAAGTGTGCAATAGCGTTATATTTAAAACGCTTTCTATCAGCTTCATAAAAAGAAAAAAATAAGACCTATATGAATATATTGTTTATAGAATAATCTTATTCTCTTGCTAGAGGACGTGAAAGCTTTTAAATAAATGAACTATTTATATATCAACAAAACATTGTATTAAGAGTAAAACTGAGTTAACCAGTTGGATGTTGTGCTTATTGATTAAAATTGAATATAGGCCCTTGTATCAGAAAATAGTTACCAACTACATTAATTAACACCAATTTGCATTTAGTGAATTAATTTCTATGAGTTAAGAATAATGGATATTTTTGAGTATGTGTATATGTATCTACACACACACACACATATATTTCAACTGTGTATCTTATATTTATAAGCATACCTCAGGGATATTGAGAATTTGGTTCCAAACCACTGCAATAAAAGAAATAGCACAATTAAGCTAATTGTATATATATATATTTTTTTGGTTTCCCAATGCATATAAAAGTTATGTTTACACTATCCTGCTGTCTATTAAGCAATAGCATTATATCTAAAAGCAATGTACATACTTTAATTTCAAAATACTTTATTACAAACATATTCAGACTGTCCGGCAAAAGGAAAATTATTAAAAAGTACTTTATTGCTAAAAAATGCTAACAATCATCTGAGCCTTCAGGGAGTCATAATCTTATTGCTGTCCTTTGAAGCCTGAAGCTAGGCACTGACCTCTGTCAAGTTATGAAAGTCCTGATGGCATCTTTATCTGCTATAAGGCTGTTTCATATACACTGGAAATCTGTTGTTTAGCACAGCCACCTTCATCAATGCTCTTAGCTGGAGCTTCTGGATCACTTGCTGCAGCTTTTCCATCAGCACGTGCTGCTTCATTTTGCACTTTGATGTTATGGAGATGGCCACTTTCTTTAAACTTCATGAACCAGCCTTTGCTAGCTTCAAACTTTTCTGCAGATTCCTTGCTGCTCTCAGCCTTCATAGAACTGAGAAGAGTTAGGATCTTGCTGTGGATTGGGCTTTGGCTTAAGGAAATGTTGAGGCTGGTTTGAGCTTCTATCCAGACCCCTCACACTTTCTTTGTATCAGCAATAGACTATTTCACGCACCATCCATATATTCACTGGAGTGGCACTTTTAATTTTTTAAAGAACTTTTCCTTTGTGTTCACAACACCGATAACTCTTTGGCTCAAGAGGCCAAGTTTCTTCCCATCTCGGCTTTCGACATGGCTTTCTCACTAAGCTAAATCATTTCTAGCTTTTGATTTAAAGTGTGACTCTTCCTTTCACTTGAAAACTTAGAAGCCATTATAAAGTTAACTGGCCTAATTTCAATATTGTTGTGTCTCATGGAATAGGGAGGCCCAAAGAGAGGCAGAGAATGGGGGAATGGCTGGTCAGTGGAGCAGTCAGAACACACACAACATTTATCAGTGAAGTTCATTGTCCTACTCAGGCGTGGTTTGTTGTACTCCAACCAATTACAATAGTAACATCAAAGATCGCTGATCACAGATCATAACAGTTATAATAATGATTTAAAATTTTGAAATATTGCAAGAATTACCAAAATATGACACAGAGACATGGAATGAACACATGATGTTGGGAAAATGGCATCAATAGACTTGTTTAATGCAGGGCTGCCACAAACCTTCAATTTGTAAAAAATGCAATGTCTGCAAATGCAGTAAAAAGCAATAAAGCAAGGTATGCCTATATATTTATATACATTTTACAACATAGTCCTGGCCATCTCAATTTTATTTGTTGACACAGATAATTCAGACTTAGAGTCTCACTTAAGCTAACATATGAGTGAATGAGTGAGAGTACAACAGTTAACAGAACTTTTAATTATGAATTTACAAGTTCTTGGTTACAATGCAAAATTATCTAGATTATCTAGTGTAGTTAAAACTATTGGCTGGGCTTGGTGGCTCATGCCTGTAATCCCAACATTTTGGGAGGCTGAGGCAAGAGGATCACTTGAGTCCAGGAATTCAAGACCAGCCTTGGCAATATAGTAAGACATCATCTCTACTTAAAAAAAAAAAAAATCGCCAGGCATGGTGGCACTTGCCTGTAGTCCCAGCTACTCAGGAGGTGGGAGGATTGCTTGAGCCCGGGAGACTGAGGCTGTAGTGAGCAATGATTGTGTCACTGCACTTCTGCCTGGGCTACAAAGTGAGACTCTGTCTCAAAAACAAAACAAAAACAGAAAACCCAACAACAAACAAAAAACCAAACAACATAAAAACTATCTAGATCATAGACTGAATTTTGACTTTGCATCTGGGTTTTGACTTCACAAATAACACTCAAAGTATTTTAAAATATAAGGCCACATATTATGTAAATATAAATCATGATTCAGTTTTAATTATACACTAAAATTGTTTTTCCAATTGTGAAGTTTTTGTATAGGGAAAAGACCCCTCAACTCTTCAGTAACATTTTCTATCAGCTTCATAAAAAGAAAAAAATAAATGAGACCTATATGAATATATTGCTTATAGAATAATTTTTTCATTTTGAGATAATTGGAGATTCACATTCATTGATCTGTATGTTTATCCCTCTGCCACTATCACAATATGCTGATTACTGTAGCCTTGAAATCAGGTAGACTTTACCTGTAGTCTTGAAATCAGGAAGATTTTACTTTTCTTTTAAAAGATTGTTTTACATACTTGAATCACTTTCCCTTTCCATATAAATTTTAGACTGCTCTCCCCTCCTCTGTCGAGGGGTGGATAGTCCGGGCTTTTACGTGGTGTCCTCTGATATCATGGGGCATGGGGGTGGGGGTGCTAGTCACCACTTAGCAAGGGTGAGAAGTACTGCACCTCATTTGGCTTTCTCTAACACCACCCTGGCATTTGACTCCTAACTTGGTCTTTGTTGGAGTGGGTGGGTGTAGTATTAGGCTGAAGGAGAGTGGTTATTGTCTGAAAGTTTTCTCTTATAGGATACTGTTTGCTGTTCTTTTGGCTAGAGACAACAAGCTTTGGTTGAGCCTTTTCTGTGCCCACACCCATTGGTGCATTTTCGTTGCCAGCTTCTTTAGCTCCACGTCTGAAATGTATGAGACAAAAAGAACCTAGGAAGCTCAACACTGTCATTCTGTGGGTCCTGAAGTCCTTAGCCGTTCTGCTTCTTTTCTCTGTTTTGTATAAACTGCCCAAGATTTCTAGTTGCACTTACAGAGAGGAATAGGGATAATATGTCTATTCCAATTCTCAGAAGAAGTCTTTTCCCCCCAAATTTTATTATTTATCTACAAGAAAGTGCTATCAACAGTGTTTATTTTCTAATATGATTGGTAAAATGGGGGTAATAAAGATGGGGTGATGCATACACCAAGACAGGTTTTTCAGAGCAGTAGGCTGAAGTTCTAAAAAGAGACACAATTTTTCAGAATGACCTGCCACGTTTCTCAGAATGTTCAATTGTTCCACAGTCCTGAGAAGTAGCATGGATCATGGAAAGTGCATGGGAAGGAGTCCTAGCTTTGACTCTTTCTGCCACTAATTTTGATTCTAGGAAAGACAACCATCTCTTAGGGAGGTACAACTGATGCTAAACCATTGGCGAAGCCATGTGAGAGCGCTGGACACTTACAACTTCTATCTCAGTTCTCTGAAAAGATGTCTCAAATTCTGCTGGTATCAGAAAAATGAAAAAGGGTATTGTCTGCTGAGGCAGTGTCTTGACGAAACTGAATTTTCATGAAAGCAAGCATCTTTTTTCTAGCCTCATTTTATTTTTGCTATAAAATATTTGCTATCATTTGTGGGAAATTCTGTATTTCATCCAATAAATATTTTATGAGACATTTCAATCGTCTTGTAAAGAGATGGTAGTTACTTTGTTCTGGATTGTCTGAAGCAGCCACCTCTCGCCGTCTGCCTTTATCATGCCTCACGCATGTACTGGCCTCACCTGCTTCTTCCTCCAGTTGAAATAAATTGCTGTCCAGTCCTATGTGAACTCCAGTATTAACCAAAGTTTGAGGCCCTGTGTCTGTGCAGGCTGTGGAAATGCCTGGCACTTAGACATGCTTAATTAATAACCATGACAAAATAGGGCCTTGGATTTTCAGGTTGCTCCCCACAGATGCCTCAAATTGGAATCCTGGTAGAGCCCTCAGGATAAAGTTGCTATTTAATAGATGGATGGATGGATACATAGATAGAAGGATAATGTAGGTCTATGTATAATTTATAAATATGGAAATTTTCTGCAAGGGTGGTATATTTAGTCCATAACAGAATCTTAAATGTTTTGAAATGTATAGTAAGTTAGAGCATGTGCCTACAGTATCCTGAAAATAAGCCGGTTTCTATTATTTTGACAAGCTGGTTTATGGCTATATTTCTGAAATCTGAACACAAGTTATTTTGAAGATAAGAAGTATGTGGGGGAGAAAACTGCAATAATTTCTATTTTTAAAATATTTTTCCCTTGTCTTCATTTTCTGTGTCCTTTGCTTCCTCTACTGCTCTAATTTCCAAGGTTAATGTTTAAGAAATAAAAAAGAGGAAAACTCAATACTGCCAACATCCGTATTTATTACAAAATGTGCCTCTTAAACAAAATAGAAGACTTACGGAATTGTGAACTCAATTCTTAAGGTATCCAGATTAGATTTATTTCCTTTCTTGAAAATGCAGGTCAAAGTCTGCTTTGCCAAGCAATCTTCCTAGATCATTTTGAGCTAAGACCTTGCCACACTGCAGTTATTCCTTCCTCTCAACTCCTTAGTTTCACCACCACCCAGGTGATATTTTTCACCGCCTATCTGGGCAGTCTGCCCTTGGTGTTCATGTCTTATTTCCCTGCTAGATTGTGAGCAGCTAGAGTCCAGACACATTTCAGCTTTCTCAAATGTCTTCATATAGGAATACCCCAAAATATTTTTTCAATAAATTTATAAACAATTTACTAGGAGAATCAGCTCTGAAAATTACACTGAGTCTTTTAGGCATATTACGCTGTAAGTGGATTTTGACTCTTCTGTCCAGACTTTATATTCATGAATCATTTAAATTCATTACCCCTCACCTACCAATTAACGGAAAGAATTAATTGAGGGCCATAAAAATCTCTTAAATTAGAAAGCAAATCCAATATTCTGGATTATTTTCAATACTTAACAACCACAAAGCCTATTTATATTACATTGAATCTATTCAGAAATAAGACTCCATTCAAAAATACATTTAGCTTTTTTAACCCTCTATTTGGCATTGCGATACTAAAATAATAAAATAGTTTATTTCATATTCCTGACTCCATTTATACAGTGATTAGAGTACACAGCTAGCTATGCAATAATGCAAAATGGATGAATTATGTAGATCAATGCTGTCCAATGGAAACTGAGGTAAACAAAACACCCCGCCAAGATGTCCACATCCTAATCCCTGAAACCTGTGAATATGCTATTTCACATGGCAAAGGGAATTTGTAGATATGATTAAGGATTGTGAGATGGGGAGATTATCCTGGATTATTTGGGTGGATACAAGGTAATCTCCAGGGGTCCTTATAAGAGGAAGGGAGAATCAGAGTAAGAAGGATATATGATAACAGAAGTAGGGGACACACACACACACACACACACACACACACACACAGACACACAGACACTTGAAGATAATATGCTGCTGACTTTGAAGATGGAAAGAGGGGCCATAGCCAAAGAATAAAGGTGGCTTCTGAAAGTTGTAAAAGGTAAGGAAACAGTTTTTCTTAGTTCCCTGCCAGACCTTGATGTTAGGGTTTCTGATTTCTAGAACTAATTGTAAGATAGTGAATTTGTGTTGCTTTAAGACACTGATTGTGTAGTAATTTGTTACAGCAGCAATAGGAAACTAATAGAGAAACAAATTTTGAGCCACAAATATGACCCACATGTAGAATTTTAAACTTTCTAGTAGTCACAGTAAACAAAGTATAAAGTGACATAAATTTAATAAATTTTGCTTAACCCAAGATGCCCATAATATATCATTTCAACATGTAGTCAGATTAAAAAACGGCTTACTGGCCGGGTGCGGTGGCTCACGCCTATAATCCCAGCACTTTGGGAGGCCGAGGCGGGTGGATCACAAGGTCAAGAGATCGAGACCATCCTGGTCAACATGGTGAAACGCCGTCTCTACTAAAAATACAAAAAAAAAATTAGCTGGGCATGGTGGCACATGCCTGTAGTCCCAGCTACTCGGGAGGCTGAGGCGGGAGAATTGCTTGAACCCAGGAGGCGGAGGTTGCGGTGAGCCGAAATCGCGCCATTGCACTCCAGCCTGGGTAACAAGAGCGAAACTCCGTCTCAAAAAAAAAAAAAAAAGAAAAAGAAAAAGAAAAAAAACCCGGCTTATTTTATATACCTTTTTCTTAAGTAAATCTTCAAAATTCAGTGTGTGGCTGGTGGCTACTGTATTGGATAGCTCAAATGCAGATTATTCGAGTATAACCCATTTTGCCCTAATCTTTTAAGACCTTGTCACTCAAAATGAGGTTCATCGGCAGCAACATTGTCACCTGTGAGTTCATTAGTTAAGGTTGCAGCACTTTGTCCGTCCCTCAATCTACGAGCAGAATTTTCATTTTAACAAGGATGCTGGCAGTGATTCAAATGCCCATTAAACATTGAGAAGCACTGCTCTAGATATTGGATAAAACTTTTTTTTTTTGCTTGCATTATCCGTATAAAAAGTTATTTAAGTATTTTGTTTCAAACACCTCTTTCTCAAATGATCAGTACTTTCTGGTGATGGCTTTGAAAAATGTTAAGGACTGCTGGGGAAATCCAGGATTTTCTATGGAGAATTCTGCATTTTATCTGTTCCTTCACAGTGAAGGACTGTGAATGCTATAATCACCTGCAAAGGGATTAAATTTGGTCTCCCTTCTAGCTGCCTTCAAGGCAAAATGGTGAATGAGTCCATTCAAAAAGTGCTACCACCCACTGAATAGACCTGCAGCCATGCATGAGAATAAATTGCCCACAGATTTTCCATAATGGTGTGGACAGGTAGTCCACGGGAAATCTGTGATAAAGTTGCATCGCTCCCACCCTGCTATTCATTCATACACACAAAAAGGAATTGTCAATGATGTGAAAGCTAAGGTTATACTTTCTCTAAGTTCCTAACAGTAACCAGCATCTTTTCTCTGGAATTTTGTGATAGTCACACTTTGAGATGGATCACTTATCAGCAAAATGAACACAATACATTTGGGTGCTCAGAAAATGTTAGAGTTACTTGACAAAGTTAATACCATTTAAAACCTCAGATGAACTTCAGCAACTGTGCAAGATAAAGTGCAGAGTGTAAATTCCATAAGGCCCCCACTTCATCTTTGCTTGGTAATTTGTCTTCTTGTTTTGCTTTGTTTTTTTTCTCCTTTGGTTCAAGGGAGGATTTGACAAATGAATCTTTAGCTAAAAGTAGGGAAGAGCAAGTTCCTAACATTTTTTAATACCTGAAAAGTACCTTAGGATCATGAAAATTAGGTTCTTTAATGATCTAACCAGGACAATGGAAAGGCCATTTAAATATTATAACAAAAAATACACTGCTTTTGGCAATACTGCAGTCTAGATTTTATATGCATAACTTTAAGCAACAAAGCACTTAGATATGTTGAAAAAATGCAAGAAATATCTTCTCAAATATGTACTTGAGATCACAGGAATATAAGGGAAATACAGAGGCGGAACCAAAATATAAGTAGTAAGTGGACAGAGGCAGCTGCTCTCAGGATATTTGCCTATCTTAGTAAACGTGTGTGTTTCAACAGATGTAGGAGGTGGGCATAAATTGGGGAGTTGAAACTGGGACCTCTTCATAAAACCAGGATCATAGGAGAGTCACATTTCAAATGAAAGGGTAGACTAAAACTTCTGTCTACAATCAAATGGTGCTAACAAAGCTGTTAATGGAAATACAAGGTGGAGAAAATAAAGAGAATTGGGGAAAATGATCATTCAAAAAGATAGTGACTGAAATCTTACAGAATTGATAAACTATTAGAGACTCAGAATTAAGAAGCACAACAAATCCCAAGCGCATAAAGAACAATAAATCCATAGGTAGACACACTAACGGGTAACTGCATAACACGAAAGACAAAAGATCAACCAGAGAGAAAAGATGGATTCTTTCAAAGGGATAACAATTAGATTGATAGCAGAATTCTCTGTGGGAAACATAGGAGTCAGAAGACTGTGTTCAGAGTGCTAAGTGAAAATATCTGTTATTATTCAATAAAAACGGCACAATAGTCTTTTAAAAATTTTTAGTTGATGTGTAAGATTTGTACATGCTTATGGGATATGAAGTGATACTTCAAAATGTGCATACGATGTGTAACAATCAAATTAGGATAATTAGCATATCCATCACCTCAAACATTTATCATTTGTTTGTGTTACAAACATTCAAAACCCTTCTTGCTTTTTGAAAACATACAATACGTTTTATGGCAAAAACATCAGTGAGTTGACCATAGTCAATTACTGAATGAAGTTCCAAAGGTATACTTTCTGAAAATTAAATTGAGCCTAGACAAATTGAGGTATGAGAAAGACTGATGAACAGAGTAATTAGAATACATGGTGTGAAATATAAGCAAATACTAATTGCACAAATCAATAACAAAATATTAACTAATCTTGGTGGGGAAAAGTGGGAAAATATTGGAAATCAGTAAAGTGAAAAGGAAAGAGGGATGATCACAGTTTTTAGGAGTGTAGAATTACGGATCAACTTTGACTTTAAAAATAAACATTTTAAAGGTAATTAAAGTAACAGTGGCTAGGCACAGTGGCTCACGCCTGTTAATCCCAGCACTTTAGGAGGCTGAAGTGGGAGGATCATTTGAGGCCAAGAGTTTCAGATTAGTCTGGGAAACAGCAAGACCCTGTCTGTACAAAAAGTTTTAAAAAATTAGCCAAGCATGTTGGCACACATGGGTAGTCCCAGCTATTTGGGAGGTTGACGTAGGAGGATCACTTGAGCCTGGGAAGTTGAGGCTGCAGTGAGCCATGATTGTGCCACTGTACTCCAGCCTGGGTGACAGAGTGAAACCCCATCTCAAAAAAGATAATAAAGAAACAATGTGTAATTTCAAAGTAAGCAAGTAGAGAAAAAGAAGAAAAAAAATAGAATAAAAATAACTCAATCGAAATGCTGAGAAAAGAAGTGGAAATAGAAGTATAGAAAATTTCAGGGAAACTAGCAGAAAATAATATGGTAGTACTCTAATAAAAATTATAACAAATCTACGTGGTCTAAACTGCTAGCAAAAGACACTGTCATTGAATTACAAGAAACCCACATCTAGTCTGCTTATGAGGGAGACGTCTAAAACACAGGGACTCAGAAGGTTGAAAGGAAAAAATGCAAAACAATATATTGGATAGATTTCAACCAAAAGGGAGCTTTTGTTGGTAAATTAATAGTAGGTAAAATAGTTTTTAGGGCAGAAAGGATTTTCAGAGTTAAACAGAATTCCAGCATAATGATAAAGGCTCACTTCACTAGAAAGAGATAACATTTCTAACTTGTATATATCTAATAACAAAATATTCAGAGATAAAATTTACATGCTAATGAGAAATTGACAAATCCCCAATTGTTGAGGGAGTTATGAATA
Organism: Aotus nancymaae; assembly: GCF_030222135.1. Classification (NCBI taxonomy): domain Eukaryota; kingdom Metazoa; phylum Chordata; class Mammalia; order Primates; family Aotidae; genus Aotus; species Aotus nancymaae. Next base: position 52,223,416 of record NW_026988431.1, on the reverse strand, counting down.
TAATACTCTCAGTAATTGATAGATGAAGAAAATAAAAATTCATTAAGGATATAGAAAATCACAACAACATAATTAACAGCCTTGATCTATCCAAGACACACATACACACGCATGCACGCACACAGACTTACTCTCACCAATTAGAAAATACATGTTTTCTTAAACAACATGGAACATTGAAAAGAAAATTGACCCAAAATATTAAGAAACCAATTCTAGCAATCCATTCGAAAGTACATCATGACAATTAAATGAAATTTATCTTAATAAATTTAGGAAGTAAGACCTTATGAGAATCTCAATATAAGCAGAGAGGCATCTGATAAAATTCAGTACCCATGATAAAAACTCTCACTGAACTAGGAATAGAAAGAATTTTATTAAGTTTGTGAAATATATTGATAAAAAGCTTTTATAGTAAGTACATAATGGTGAAATGTTAGGCATCCCTTTTAAAATTAGAAATGAGAAAAAACTCCCATCTCTGCTTTAAGATTGTACTGAGGGCCTACTCAATGGATTAAACTGAGATAAAGAAATACAATGTTTATGAATCACAAAGGAAGAAATGAAATTGTTGTATTTCTCAGATGATAAGATTTCTATGATTTCTAGCATAGAAAACCCAAGAGCATCTATAGTAAAATTATTAGAGTTAATAAGAACTCAGCAAGCTTACTGGCGGTTAGATCAATACAGAAAATTGCATTCCTTATTCATCAGGAACAAACAGTGACAATCTATAAAAATAAAATGTGGCCATAGCAAAAATGGCTTCCAGGAATAAGTCTAACAAAAGTTGTACATGAAGTGTATGATAAAAATTACAAAATTTTAATGAATGACAAATTTTAAAAAACATAAACAAATGAAAAGATATACCACATCTGTAAATAAGTAGACTCAATATCATAGATATTAACATTCCTAAATTCAATGCAATTTCAATAAAAAATTCCTAAGTGTTTTCCAATGGTACTTGAAAACAATAATTATAAAACATTCATGGGGAGCAAAGGATCAAGAATTACCAAGACAATTTTGAAGAACAAAGTGGGGAAAATCATCCAGTTGTACAAATTGTTCAAGTTTCGAATATATATTTGTGTTTGTACATGTATCTGTCAAGACTTATAAAGCTATAGCAATTAAGATGATGTAATACTATTGTAGAGAAGAAAATTTGACCAACAAGAGAGGTAAAAAATCCAGAAAACACCTGTGTGGAGCTTAACAAATTACAGAGCTGCTATTTTGCTAAAGAGGAAGGAGGATAATTGGTTAGCCATGCAGAAAAAAAATTCTATCCTCCGCATCATTCCAGGGAGACACAATTACTAAGTATAAAAACTAAAATGTTAGGCCATCAGGAGAAACAACAGGGATGGTGAAAATCTTGTGTATATTAAAAAATATTTCTCAAGACAAGTTCACAAATTTGACACTTTAAAATCTAAAACTTCAAGGCATCAATAAACACTGTAGGAACAAAATAGAGAAGCCACAAACTTGGAGAATGGAGTAGTGTGTTCAACAGAGGAGTAATATTTTGGACATGTAAGAATTTCATGTCAACTGGAGAAAACTAATGTAGTAGAAAATTAGAATATAAAAAAAAATTATAAAAGGAGAAATCTGGAATGGCCAATAGGCAGATGAAAAGATCTTTAAACTCACTAGTATTTGAGGAAATATTCTAAATATTTCGATAGAAAGCATTTAAGAAATACCCTCAAACTTCAATAGATACCATTTCATATCTATCAGATGTCCAAAAATTTAAAAGTCTGAAAATATCAAGAATTAGAAAGATGTGAAACAACAGGAATTCAAAAGCTGATAAAAGTGTGAAAATGTGCACTTGAGAGCAATTTGGCAATATCTAGCAAAACAGCAGATGTTCCTGTCTTTCAACCCAGCAGTACCACTCCTGGGTACACATCCTGAAGAAACTAGCACATGTACTCTGGGAGGTATGGTGCTCTGTGGCCTGCTCCTGGTTACCTCTCTGATGCCATCGTCTGCCATTCTTCCTCCCAGTCTGTTTTAGCCACATTGACCTCCTTGTTTCTAGAACATACCAGGCACATTTCTACCTCTGGGCCTTTGCACTGGCTATGTTTTCTGCCTGGAATGCTCCTCCTCAAGGTGTTCCCCAGGCATCTTATTCCTTTCCAGTTTTTACTTGAATGTCAACTGTCATTGAGGTCTTTCTTGCTTCTTTATTCTCTATTCCCTTCTCGATTTCATTTTCTTTTACATTAACACTTATTAACATAACGTACATTCTATTTATTTTCTTATGTATGTAAATGTATGTATATAAATGAACTTATAAAGGCAGGGTTTTGGTTTGTTTTTGTTTACTGCAGTGTCCTGGTACCTTGAACAATACATGGTCCATAGTAGTTGCTCGTGAAATATTTATTATATGAATAAATGTACATAAATGTTTATTACAGCATTGTTTGTAATATTTTCACCTTTGTGAAATAAAGCAGGACAAGTAACATGCTCATTTGCGCACTGAGAGGAAACTCAGACACAGAGAGGTAAGGAGCTTACCTGAATTCACAGGAGTGTCCAGCCGAGTGTCAAGTGTATAAAGCAGCCCTGTCTCTGACTTGAATAAATTCTACATTGCAATGTTTTAGTTAAAAAATATTAGAATGGAAAATCAGTTTATTCTCTTAAATATTATATAATCTCCTAGAACATGTATTACTTTGGAGAAGATTTTTTTTCTATTTATTTCATAAATAAGAATTACGTCAAGCCAAATTGAATGCAAACGCCTCTCAGTCATGTTTGCCCTGACGTATATAGGTTAAGTGACTATCCTACTGTGAATTTTACTAGTGGGAATTTAAGTAGTAAGATATTCATTATATAAGGCATGTGAAGAATGCTGGGAATATAGATGTTGTACATTACATGCATTTACTGTAATCGCATAATATCATTTTATCTAAAAGGACTTTCTATTCCACTTTGTTTAAAGCCAAAATGAAGGAGAGAAAAAATGCATTTAAGAGGATATAATTCAGCTTTTCCCTACAAAATGCAGAGGGCTGCATATTCCAGAAAAAACATCTCCTGGCTTTTAGTGTTAATGGAACTTATGAGCTCAAGTACAGACAAGACGTTCCGTTAGTGTAAAAACACTTAAGAACAGTCCATCTTGTATCCCTAACTGTTCTTTCTCCTTGTGGAGAAGGAGAAAAGTGCAAAGAGAAAAACAATTGACATGCTGCTACTAGGGCAGGAAACAGAAACAGCGTTGGATAGAAACGTAGGAGATGCACCAGTGACCCAGGCAGAAGTCCAGAGTCAGGTGTTCGTGTCATTACAAACATCTAAAGCTGTATTCTTCAAGGAAGGTGGAAAGTGGGGTGGATGAGTTGAAGAGAAATGCTGAAGACTTAGTATGATGTTCTTGTTTATAAGGGATTTATGGCTAATTATGAACACATCATGTAGACAAACAAAAATGGCTTTCCTGTTCACTAGATGGGGTTAATGAGACAAAGTAAGCTATGCTAACCAGGTTTTAGGGTGTGGATGGGTGACTACCTACCTATGAGCTGAGCACTGAGAGTCAGGTGTGACATGGCTGTCCACCGGGCTTGGTATCAAGATTGACTGCTTTAAGAACTTCAGCTTGAGATAATTTTAAAAAACAACATTGCATGTTTGTAAAGCTATTTGAAATGATCTACTAAAACTAAGTACATGCACATATATGATCCATCATTTCTACTCTTAGATACATACTGAAGAGGAAAATGTTGTTCTGTTCTTTAAAAGACATACATAAAAGTATTCACGTCAGCACTATTCACAGTAGCCTCAAGCTGGAAATAAACCAAATGTCCATCAGAATTCAAATGGACAGGAATAATCATTCAATGGGATATTACACAGCAATGAAAATGAACAAAGTACTGCCATATGAAACAACAATGGATTAATCTTAAAATTACAAGGTTGAGGGAAAGAAGCCAGACATAAAAGAGTATATACTGTATAGGCAAAAATAATCTATGGTGCTAAAATTCAAGATAATGTTTCCTCTTGGTACAGGTGGGAGGAAAGTACCCAAAATAGAGCATTGTGAGAGCTGCTGGAGGTTGCTGGTAGTGCTCTTGATCTGGATTTTGCTTTATGAAAATTCATCTAGCTGTATATTTGGGATTTATGCATTTGTCTCTGTGTACATTATACCCCAATAAAATATTTACATTCAAAATGCAACGTATAGGCAAGTAGATGTGAGGGCAGGGTACAGAAGTTGGACAAAGTGGATTGGAGGATGGGACTGATAAAGGAAAACTTGAAGACAGTACATTTTTAATTGAGTATTGAGATTCGGAAAGTACATGATTTGGCTGAGAAATGTGAGTGCTTAAAGGAGATAAAAATGAGTCATACGTTAGGAATGGGAGAGAATGGGGCAAGCAGAAGGCAGTAAGTACTTTGTTGAGGAAGAAATCCACTGATGGTACATAAAGAGAAGATACATTCTTATGTATGAGATACATAAGAGGACATTTAGATTTTCATATGCAATAGAGAACTGCTGTTTGTCCTTCCAGTTTTTTTTTGAGACAGGGTCTCACTCTGTCACTCAGACTGGAGTGCAGTGTGCTATCATAGCTCACTGTAACCTCAAAGTCATTGGCTAAAATGATTCTGTTGCCTTAGCCTCCAGAGTAGCTGGGACTGCAGGTGCGCACCACCATTCCTGGCTGTTTTTATTTTTTTTGTAGAGACAGGCTTTAGCTATGTTGCTCAGGCTGGTCTCGAACTCTGGGGCTCACATGATCCTCCTGCCTCGGCCTTCCAAAGTGCTGGGATTACTGGCATGAGCCACCACACCTGGCCTCCTTTAGTAATTTTTAATTAAAAAAATTATGTATGTAGCATATGTTACCTGTATTTATACATAAATTTAAGTACAATAAAATAAATACTTACATACAAATCTAGGTATATCTAGGTAGTTTATGCATTCTATTTGTACTTAAGTATATGTATAATTATAGCTTATATAGATAGTATTCTCTACTTGTGGAAAATTTTTAAAAATAGTTAAGCATATAAAAAGTAAATGACTTTTAACTCCATTCCCCTGATATAACATTGTGGCAGCCTCCAAGTGTTTATATTGAAAATAGTGGAGATATAATTTGAGGATTAATATTAATCATATGGAGGTGTAATATTAAAGAAATATAAGTAGTAAATTCATAGGGATCTGACTTCAAGCTTTGTATGCTTCCCAACTGCAACTTGCTGCCAGGGAACCGACATTCTCTGAAGAGTGTCATCTGCAGTGGTAGTCGTCTTTTTCCTTTTCCTCTCACAAACACATCTAAAGATGTCAAACACAGTTATAACCTCCACCCTTTCAAAATTAGTTTCCATGAGAAAGGTAACGAATGTGAATTTTTACATATAAATTTTCGAGGAGCACATCTTTAAGATCAAGAGCGGAATGTCTTTCTTATGTTTTGTCAAATCTAGAATTTAGGATGTTGGAATTTTGTCATCGGGAGGAAAGGATTTTGGCCACAATTTAGCTGAAATATCAAAGATTGGGTTGAGGTCACAGAACAAGATAGGACAGGAGACCTCCTAGGAAAAAAAGGTAAAAATTGGGTTCATTAATTTTGTCTCCTCCAGTATAATTTTCATATTTGTCTCCTATGTGGTTGCATTTGGGAGAGGATGAGTTGGGAACAGACTTGTGAAGTCACTGCAAGTTGGTAACTGACAAAAACTTTATGAAAGTTCCTCCTGGGTGTGGACTAGGGCATTACTCAACTCTCATAGCTTGGGATACAGATCAATATTGCCAACAAAATCTGGACACGTAAAAGTCTCTGTCTTGATCAATTCTGCCACAGAAACCAGAAGGCATAGTGTGAAAGGATCCTGTTAGCGGAAGCAAATTTACTTCACCCTCAGCTGTTTTTGTACACAGCTGATGAGTAGCCAGTTGGTACCTCCCTTCCTGAAGAACATCAGCTCTAAAGTTCTTGAGGCTGGCTCCTTGGAAAGGACATTCACCTATAATGGAGATGGGACAGACTTCTGGAACATAATTTGGTTACAACCTAGACTTTCCTCAGCAATGAGCATTTTAGAAATACCTTGCTCATCAAGGATAATAATTGTTTATTATTTAGAAATATATTCTTTAATGAAAGCAGAATTTGGCATATGTTGATGAAAACAGGGAGTAAATCCAAGGGCACGGTGGTTGTTTGTCTATGTACTGAAAATGAGAGCAAAGGATTGAGGGAATTTAGGGTAGATTCAAAGGACATAAATTAGGAATTACAAGGCCTGCTTAAGGAGCATTCAGAGACTTAGAGGTAACATTTTGAACTCTATCTCAGGAAATGCAAGGAAAGCACTTGTATATCCTTAGTTCACTTGTATGCTTAGTTCAAGGGTATCTGATGCACATGTGATTTGTTAAAAATAATTCCTTCTGCTTTTCACAAATATAAAGCTCAAGTTTACTCTAAGGAAACAATTACTGGGAAAGGTAAAACCACTGTGGGAGAAGGGAAAGGAACTCCTATTCTCATATCAACTCATATTAAGAATAATGGCAGAGTCCTATTGCTCCAGAGGGGCTAATTTGTCCCTTTGTTTCACTGAACAGTTGCTGGGATCCCCTGGGTGGTTCAGAAAAGTGTGCCTTAAACTACCATCTACTTAAGTCCATTAAAATTGATGTGTCCTTCACACAAACTCATGCCTAGAGTCCTAAATTTACAAATAAAACATGGATTATTTGCATCATGAAAGAATCTTTTACACCAAGATAAACTACAAGATTTCTTTAAATAGCAAATTACCCTGGTGTGTTTTACAATGCAATTTCGTGTACAATAATTTGATCTACATATAAATTTTCGAGGAGCACATCTTTAAGGTCAAGGGCGGAATGTCTGTATATTCATGATGGTTTCTGATGTGGCTAAATGTCCCAGCATATAATGTATTGGCATCTGATGAATTATTGGAATAACAACCTCCTGACCACTACAAGGTGTTTAAGAAAGATTCCAGTCTCATGGGAAAGCTTTTATTTTAACTGTTGATTCAGTAGAATAAAACCCAGTGCGGTGGGGAAAAGCAAATTTTTCATTAGCCTGTTACAAAAGAGGTATTCTCCTGATTAGCTTCTTCATTGACTAAGTATAGTTATTCTGAGATTCTCCCTCACTGTAATTCTTGTGGGTATTTTTCACTTAAAAGTGGCAATCATAAAAATGACTCTAGTCTGATAATCATTGATATTAGACTCAAATTAGACACTGTGTAAGAATACACTTTACAAAGAATAGGGCTCTATGAATATCATAAAAAACACTGAATCTGGTGTCCTATGTGTATAAACATCAGGATGATTTCTGTTGCTGAAATATGGCACCAAAAATAAGTCTTCAACAGAAAAATGCTTTCCAAAGTATCAAACTCCAATTTAATAATGAAAGATGGGATGCATATAGGTTCATAAATGAAAAAGCTGACGGAATGTTACAAGATTCACACAACATCACAGAGAGCTGTCCTGTGATGAGCATGACTGAGTCCTACTTCCGTCTGCTCCGAGCACCCCATGAGCAAGTGACAAGCCCAGTGGTGCTGCAGGCTTCTCAGTATTGTGAGCACAGCTCATCAGCAGGAACAATCATTAAGCAGCAGGAAAGAGAAACAAAAAAGATAATAAGTGAAGGGGGGCAACTTGAGAGCAATGAGGGAGAGTGGAAGGGGTGGGAATTTACATGAAGAAATGGCAAGTTCAATGATGGGAATAAAACATGTAATGACGTGTGGAAAAAGAGACATGGGGAGGGGTTGTAGGGGACTTAGTAAAGAGAGTCCAGAAAGAAATTTAACTCAGTGGGGTAAAGAGGAAGAATGATACCAGCTATCAGAAAACAAACCTGAACAAAGACCAGTGCAATAGACCACACGTTGGAGGTAAAGATGCCACAGGGGTCAAAAAGTTTCCATTTAATTTGCAAAACAATGGGCCAGAAAGCCACTTCCTGCAGGCAGTTTCCATTTTAGTAGTCGGATTCATTTTCACAAGCCATTAGGTACCGTTCCTGAGCACGATGCAACAGTAACTCCCTGCTCAGCTTCCCTTTGGCTTGGAAAAAGAAACGTATGCCTTCCATAATTCTTAACTTACACCCAGGAGTGGCAAATATATAGTTATCGTATTTACATTTTTTTGAGGACACCATATTATTGATAAGGAAGAATAATTGGCCAAAAAGAGCTTGTTAGTAGTATCAAAATCTGTTCTCTTTTGTTCTATATTCTGAGACCAGTAATCACATGGGGAGTATATTCAGAAATTGAAGAACTTCCTTGACCCTTCATTATGAGACAAATGAAATTGCTGATTTATCAGGCAGAGACAATGTGTACTTTATTTCTTATCTAGGCTATTAGATATGAATGAGCAGGAGAGGAAGATGACTTATACGGTAGAATAATTCTCCTTTTACCCATTTATCTACAATAATCAGTTATTTAAGAATGTTAACTTTTTGTTGGATTGAAGCCAAATGTCCCGAAAGTTTGGCTGACTACAAAGGTTCATCACTAAAGCCATTATTTGCACAACTCTGTCATGCATGAATACACTCTCATCTAAAAAAAAAATCAGAAGAGTTGATGACTATGGCCAAGATTGAAGGGTGGGAATTGACTACAAAGGGCAGGTGGGAACTCTCTGGGACTATAATATTGCTAGAGAGAATTTAATATATATAAAAAATACTGTATTTTAATAGGAGGTAGAATCGCACAGACAATATATTTCTCAAAACTCAGCAGATGAAAGAAACTTAGCAGATACTTAAGATTTGTACATTTTATTACAGTTAAATTTTGTGTTAAAATCTGTAAGCTAATATGAAATTCTAGCTAATAATAAACATACTAAAGTATTCAGGGGAAGTGTTCTGATGCTTGGATTTTGAAATGCATACAACAATGGCTTATTGATGGCTAGATGGATTTGTGGTAAAGCAAGCATAGAAATATTGATAATCCAGATGGTGGATACATGAGTGTTCACTCTATACTTTGTCCTAGTTTGTTGTATGTTTAAAATTTTTCATGACTAAATGTTGGGATTAAAAAAATGAAAAAATCTCTCACCTTGAAAATGACTCTGTACTGAAGATAACTCTGTATTCTAATACAAAAGCAATGCAAGCTAAGATCTGGGCTTTGAGTGTAAATTAGAGACCCAAGCAGCCTTTCTCTATCTGTGCAGAGTTGGGTCTCTAACTCTTAAGAAGTCACTTCTGTTCTGAGAGAGAAACTCCTTTTTTTTTTTTTTTTTTGGGACGGAGTTTCACTCTCGTTACCCAGGCTGGAGTGCAATGGCACGATCTCGGCTCACCGCAACCTCCGCCTCCTGGGTTCAGGCGATTCTCCTGCCTCAGCTTCCTGAGTAGCTGGGATTACAGGCACGCGCCACCATGCCCAGCTAATTTTTTTGTATTAGTAGAGACGGGGTTTCACAATGTTGACCAGGATGGTCTCGATCTCTTGACCTCGTGATCCACCCGCCTCGGCCTCCCAAAGTGCTGGGATTACAGGCTTGAGCCACCGCGCCCGGCCGAGAGAAACTCCTTTTTAAAAAATGTACCAAGCACTTGGCTATCCCAATCCATCTTGCTCCCATTCCATTCTTCTGTTCTTTTGGGACATTCCTTTGTTCATTCCTTCTGGGAATGGCATTGAGCTGAAGGGGCAACATGAGACATATCGTTACTATAGTTACAAAAAGTGTATGGGTGTCAGACTATGCAGAGTCATAAGGAAAGGAAAGGCACCGTTTCTGCTCTTAATGGGATTATAATGGAGACAAGGGAGGTGGGGTAGCAAATAAGATTGGAAGACCTAATAACCAACTAGCTGATAGAAAACACTTTCTCATACATACTCTACTGGTATTATAGCATTTGTGTAGTCACGGAGCCTGGAAAGTGAGCTAGTAAGGGGCTACCGATGAGACTCTGGTGTGAGTAAAGGTGCGTACTTCCAGATTAACTTCTGGGCTCTTTCTCTTTTCTAGGTCCTTAGCCTGTAACTCCCCTTCTTGGCACTTTTCTTTAAGCTCCACAGATTTACTATTTTTCTTTCCTCTGTAATCCTCAGAATTCTTCTCTTACCAAGTAGGACACCAAGTTAGATGTAATCTCCCCAGATTCTCCTATTGTCCTGGAAACAAGAAGAAGCAGGTTGCTTCTTCTTGTTTCCAGAACAATAAGAAAGAGAATTTCTTATCTATTGTCAGAAATGCAAATAAAATAGGTAATAGACATGAAAAAGCTACAAAAGTTTAAGAAGTCACACAACTTCTTTAGGCCAAAGTTCCTGATGCATATTTCATGTTTTTCTGTCCAGCTGGTATTTAGGAACTGTGGAAAAGTACTTTCCAGTTTTATTCTTGAAAGAATTTCTCAAACCTCCTTATGGCTTTTGAGGCTTGTCTTCTGACTCTTGACACCTGGTCCCACAGGCACTTTCCTACATGAGCACCCCAGATCAAGATTCAGGGACAGCTTACAGTGAGCATCCAATTTAGGCACTGTTCTTGAATGGGTGGGGAAGCTACACCCTGAGGATCCTTCTCAGGCCAGTCATTGCCTTCTCAATAACCCTTGTATCTTACCCGGGAACCGCCCCCTTATACTTTTTCACTTAGAAAACTTGTTTGCACAAAAGACCTGGATGGGATTTGCCTTATTTTTCTATACTGATTTTAATCTTGTTTTGAGGAAAGGTTAGTTTATACCTTTTTCCTAGAGAAGAGAGTATTTGCTATGATTTACTTTTCTTCTTAACTCGTAGAAGCATATTACTGCAGCTCAGAAGAAAGGGGATATATTAAGGGGGTTATTTTAAGGGACTGAATTTTCAGCTTTTAGTTTAATCTGCATGTGAATTTTGATTCTTTTTTAAAATAATAATAATAATAATAATAAAGGTGTCACTATGTTGCCCAGGCTTGTCTTAACTTTTGGGCTCAAGCAGTCCTCTCATCTCAACCTCTCAGCATGCTGGGGTTACAAGTGTGAGCCAGCATGCCCAGCCAAAATTTTGATTCTTAAATACCCACCATTCCAGTGTTATAACTAAGTAAAAGTTACTGTTTTCTGGATGAGACAATGAATATTCCATTTTTTCCTAATCCTTTCTATGGAATATTAAAGAAGGCCCACAAATAGGATCATTTCTTGGAAGAATGAGAAGACACAGTGGGAGTCAATATCATGGGTTTTCTAAAACTAATTCTTATTTACAAAAATTTTTCTCTTTAAAGATACAATTATGAAATATAATTGAATTTTTATATGCTTATAAGAATGGTTACGTAAGTATGATTTAAGAACATTTTTAAAGGAAATTCTTTGCCATAACACATGTCCTAAATTTTGGTTTGGAAAACACAGTCACCATAGAGATAGAAACGTGTCCAAGACTACAGCAACATGCTCTTAGTTTTCTAATTGGAATTACAACAAAGTTTTTAATACACTTATTTCTTATTATAAAGAGGGTTATGAATGGTGAATTCATGCCTTTTAATAGAGAATGAAAGTCAAATTTTAAAAACCATACCTGACTCCAACTCCCTGTGTATACATACATGCAACACACACACACACACACACACACACACACACACACACACAGAAACACACACACAGAGAGATACCCACCCCAGAGAGAATTTGCTCATCAAGAAAGAGCAGTTAGATTGGTTATAAATTACCTAATATAATTTGCACCAAGTGGCATTTAGCTTTGCAGAATGCTCAGTTCCCACATACTGTGACCATTAGAAAACCACTCAGTTTTAAGAAGTAGATGTTTTCAGTTCTGAACCCTGTATAACACAAACCAAAAGTAAAAAGAAAATGTATCCAGGGCCAAATAGCAGTAAGTCTAATGACCACAAAGACCATTAGGAAATGAGCAAACAAAATTAATTCTCAGTGGGAATTTCGGGCTCTCCAAGCACATATTCTAAGTTTCATTAACCTCCTACCTACCACAACCAGGACCAGAGTCACTATTAATACTGGATCCTCCTGGTGTCTTTCGGTAGCCAGAGAGTGGAATTAGCCCTACCTGTGAACCTAGATAGAAAGATGGTAATATAATACAATCTGGAATCCATCTATTTGAGCTTTTGTCTTAAAATAGAGCAAGTGTCAGGAAAGACCAATTAGGTGGAGATTAAATGCCAATTAAAAAAATTAATATGTGTATGTGGTGCTGTTACCAGTTTTTATTCTTCTTTTTCATAATGTATCCATGTCATTTTGGGTGTCTTCCTTTTCCTCTCCCATCCTAAGACTGCAATCTCCTTTTCTCCTTTTGATTTAATAAAGAAATCGGAGGTGGAAGCATATGGAAGGAAGTGGGCTTAGTATTTGCCACAGCAACTTGGGAAATAACTAGATATGCCTTAGCTACAAAGGTGTTAGAGGAACTAAAAGAGCAAGCAGGGAAGGCAAGGCAGCCCAGAGATGAGCAACTTCAGGAAGCCACCACCAGCCCTAGGGTTGGAGATTCAAAGGAAAGAAGGGGCATCAAAGCCTGGAGCAGGGACCACTCAGGTGAAGCTAGAACCATAGTGAATCTACCTAGAGAAAGCTGCAGCCACGGAGGGGAGAAGCTATTGATAGAAAAGCTATCAAAACATGGTGAGAGGAGGAGAAATACTACGGCTTCTTACTTGCTTTTGCATCCTATCTCCTTCCAGTATCTCCCATTGACTAAACCTAGCTAGAAGCCAGTTGGCAAAGGAGCCTTGTTAATACAATTTTTCAGTGTCGGCACCCTAGTAAAGCAGGGGAAGGTAGGAATGTATCTAAGGGCAAAAAGACAAAGAGCACAAAAGTGCTGGTGAGTCCCGCTTCTCTTTCCACTGCCCTCACTTAAAGCCCCAGTTTATATAAAACTCTTGTGCGTAAATAATGTTAAGGGAGACAGACAGAGTACATGAAATTTCAGAGCTAAACTTCTGCATTTCTATGGGATCCAGTTTTCATTCAGAACAGCACAATCAGGATACAGTAGATGTGGCGAATTCTAAGAAAGCCAGTTGCTTTAAAAATATAATTACTGGCTGGGCGCAGTGGCTCACACCTGTAATCCCAACACAGTGTGAAAGACTAAAGTGGGAGGATCTCTTGAGCCCAAATTTGAGGTTGCAGTGAGCTATGACCATGCCACTGCACTCCAGCCTGGGCAACAGAGCAAGACCCTGTCTCTAAAATATGAGATAAATATACATAAAATTACTATTTCATAAAATTGAGAGCAGGAAAAGAGTTTAAGTAAAACACACATAAAGGTGAAACATCCTATTATTAAAATAAAGTTATATTTATCAACATTTCTATTTGTTTTTCTAGAGTAACTTAATGACCAGACATTCAAAATATCAATAAAGGCCATACATTGAACATCTAGACAATAACATCTGTTCTTGCCAAAAAGAAACTTGAAAGTTATCTCATTACTGAATCTCTGCAAAACCTTTGTGTGAAAAATTGAAATAAAAATAACACTTTTCTCACCACTCATAAAAGGGTCCATTTTTTTTTCTTTTCCATGTCTTTTTTTTTTAACCTTTTCTATTTGAATGAGCACTTTTTCATAAATATATCTATTTTGTTTGCTCACATCTAGTTGTGCTTTCAACATCTGGCTAAAGTACATATCCAAATAATTTATATTTGCCTTAAAATATCTGTAATTAGAAATCCTGCTTGATTAGAAAGGAAAATTATTTGGTTTGACAATACCAAACTTAATAGATACTCTCATTTAGGTACTGTCTTTCAGTTTTCTAATTTGTAATGTGATAAGATGGCACTTTTTGACAGTAACTAATATGATCTATGGTCATAAAGATATAGTCTCTTGGTTATAAGAAAGATGTATGATTCTGGTTATAAAAGATATTTTACTCCTCAGCAACATTATAGGCATGGCTGAAAGCCCAACAAAATCGAAATAAATGTACAGAATGAGCAAGCTTGTCAGGTAATAAAGGAAGTTCTTCAAATCAATGGTAAGGTTACATAAGGAGCTAGGGTTTGATTGTAAGTATAATTTTAATGCTATTTTATGATTTCATGTCAAATATTTCTAGACCTGTGTCGCTTATGTTTAGAAAAGTAATTATCCTTGAAAAAAATAACTGAAAAGCAAGAAGGATGGATTGAGTGGTTTTTAAAAACACTGATCACATAATCGTGTGTCTTAGCATTTGTTTTCAGGGACATAGTGACTATATGTAAAGAATGTTTCTAGAAATTTCCTCTATTCAAATTCTTTATTCTGTAAAATAGTCTTTTAAAGCTGAATGTACTGCAGTTGAACACGGAAGTAATGTCACCTTTAGATTCAGGCTTGGAAACTTACTTTTTTTTTTTTAAATTGTTGATTCATTCAGAGAGTGATTATCAGAGAGTGATGATTAAGAAACTGAAGGTCAGAGGAGTTATTCTGTGGTCATTGTCCAAAAATAAAGGATTTTAATTAAAAGGTAATGTGGGCTGGGTGCAGTGGCTCATGTCTGTAATCCCAGCACTTTGGGAGGCTGAGGCTGGTGGATCACCTGAGGTCGGGAGTTGGAGATCAGCCTGGCCAACATAGTGAAACCCTATCTCTACTAAAAGCACAAAAACTAGCTGGGTATGGTGACACATGCCTGTAATCCCAGCTATTTGGGAGGCTGAGGCAGGAGAATCAATTGAACCAGGGAGGCAGAGGCTGCAGTGAGCTGAGATTGTGCCAGTGTACTCCAGCCCAGGCAGCAGAGTGAGATTCTGTTTCGGGGTCGGGGGGAGGCAACATGGCAGCTTAAAGGAATATCTGTTCATGTGAAATTACAACAAGCAAGTGCAAATTAGGTAATTTCACATTTTTACTTTTGTAAGTATCACAAAACATTTAGTCAACAGCTGATTTTGTAAATCTTAATGCCATATTCTAGTAGAATCAACTGGGGATAACTTGCTTCCTATCTGAATTCTGGCATCCCTAATGTGGTTTTATGTACCAACATAATGCAAATCAATCTGATCTCATAATTACTTTTCAGCCAATTTTATTCAAATTTGCTAAATCTTTTTTTTTTTTAATGGAAAAGAATTAGAAAAGCACAAACAACACTTTAGTATAGCGGTATAAAGATCAACTCTCCATGGTGTTAAAACTTAACATTTGCCATATTTGAAAAATATATAAGCCTTAAACATTTTTACTGAGCAACCCAGAGGCTTTAAAATGAAAATATTATAGGGTTCATTATTATTTCAAAAATTACCACTGAAAGAACAATTTACCGATTCTACTGGAAGAAATCTGTTTTTCCTTCATAATCACAATCTCCCAATCTTGATTTTTTTTCTCAGTGTACTATAGCTGGTGATAAATGGAAGGAAAAGAACCCAAGTTTATAGAAAACTGCTACACAGCAGGCCATTTTAGGCAGTTTGATTGAGATAAAAGTTCAGATGGGATTTAGTGTGGTGCATTTTATCATATTCTATTATATAGTTTGGCATATTCTTTTAACAGTAAACCCGTCAAAGCAGGATTCTGTAAAGGAATTGCTTTCCTTGCTTTATTTACTCTGGGGACCTGAATTCAGATACTGATGGGATAGCAGTGATCCTTAAATTTTGTGTGTAGGAGGAGTCATAGACGTTTTCAGGAAACAGATCAAACAAAGCTTTAGAGCCTCTCCCCAGAAAAATGTTTAGCCATCCATTCGTACAAAATTTGGTACTCACCCATGGCTACCAAAGCAGGATCTGTAGACTAGACTTCACATTAACACCCCTGGTGTATTAGATAACTTAGTGTTTTTTGTTTTGTTTTGTTTTGTTTTGAGACAGAGTCTCGCTTTGTTGCCAAGTTGGAGTACAGTGGTGTGATCTCAGCTCACTGCAACCTCTGCCTCCCGGTTCAAGTAATTCTCCTGTCTCAGCCTCCCAAGTAGCTGGGACTACAGGCACATGCCACAACATCTGGCTAACTTCTGTATTTTTAGTAGAGACGGGGTTTCACCATGTTGGCCAGGATGGTCTCTATCTCCTGACCTCGTGATCTACCCGCCTCCTCCTCCCAAAGTGCTAGGATTACAGGAGTGAGCCACCGTGCCCCGCCTGGGATTTTTAAGAACATAATTAAAAATCATTGAGAATAAATAATTTATTCATAAAATTTATATATTTATTCATATGATTTATATTTATTCATATAATTTATGAAATATATAAAGTTAACACAATAATTACAAATAAAAAGAATTTTTTATTTTAGCATAAAATTATTTTAGGATTTTTAAGAACATAAGATCGCATTGAGAATGAATAATTTAATCATAATTTATATATTCATATAATTTATATTCATATGATTTATGAAATAAAATAATACAAAGTTAACACACAGTAATTATTTATAATAAATAAAAATATTACTTGGGGAGGCTGACATTAATTTCTCATGATTTACTGGTCTGGTCTAGGGTGCCATGTCATTGTAGGAGTTTTTCTGGCAACAGTTAACTCTGTCTCTACAACTGTGATTATTCATAGTTCACTCTAAGTACAGAATTGGATTCCATTGATTTTACTGTATTTTTGCCTTAGTATGACAATCAATTATGAGATGAAGATAGGTTGGATACAAATTTGGATAAAAAAATATAAAAATATAACTTTATCTTACTTTAAAAAGACATATAAAGAAACAGAAAACTTTTACTTTCTATATGGAAATGAAAAAAAGTGCCATGCAAAACACTAAGCAAAAGAGAGCTGGGTTATCAACAAGAATGCTAAACAATATAGTCTTTAAAGCAAAATGTCTTAGTAGAGATAAAGAGGTATATTTTGTACCATTAAAAGCACTAGTCTCTAGACTGTAGAACAATTAAATCTAATAACATACATCGAAAATATATACAGCAAAAAATCAGAACTAAAAGGATAAATAGATGTTTTTATAAGCATAGTGTGAAATCTTAACTTTGGTAAATAATTATTGGGAGGCAGAGGCTGCAGTGAGCTGAGATCATGCCAGTGCACTCCAGCCCAGGCAGCAGAGTGAAACTGTTTCAGGAAAAAAAAAAAAGCCACATGGCAGCTTAAAGGAATATCTGTTCATTCTGCACATGTATCCCTGAACTTGAAGTAAAATTTAAAAAAATCTTAGCAAACTAGGAATAAAAGGCACTTTCTTAGCCTAATAAAAGTTATCTATAAAAACATACAGAGAATATAATGCTAAAATAATATGTCTGCTCCCCTTTATTCCTTTCTCCCAAAAATTGGATTAAGAAAAGTATGCCTACCATTACTACTCAATTCAGTATTTTGCTGGAGGTAGAATGAGAGAATAAAAATAAATAAAACATACAAGATTTGGAAAAGAAGGAATGAAACTATGATTATTTACAGATAATATGGTTGTATATGAAGAAAATACAAATAACTCTCAGATTAACCACTAGAATTAAAAAGTGATTTTATCAAGTTGCCATGTAAATAAATATATATGCAGTGAACATAAAACAGTAAACAAAAGTATCTTTCACAATAGCATACAAACAATAAATACCTATGAATACATCTTATAAAATGTGTAAGACCTCTACAGAAAATAATTCAAAATATTTTTGAAAATTTTTAAAAAAGATTTAATCAAGTGGAGGGACATGCTCAGTCCCCAGATTGGAAATTTTAATATTGTCAAGATGTTAACTGTTTTTAAACTGATGTATAGACTTGTGTTAGGGTTTTCTAGAGGGACAGAACTAATGGAAGTGCAGAACCAACAGAGGGACAGAACATATATAAAAATATATATATAAAGAGGAGTTCATTAAGTATTAACTCACATGATCACAAGGTCCCACAGTAGGCCATCTGCAGGCTGAGGAGCAAGGAAAACCATTCCAAGTTCCAAAACTGAGGAACTTAGAGTCTGATGTTTGAGGGCAGGAAACATCCAGCGCTAGAGAGAAAGATATGGGCTGGGAGGCTAGGCCAGTCTCTCTCTCCACATTTTTCTGTCTGCTTATATTCTAGTCTTGCTGGCAGCTGATTAGATTGTGCCTACCCAAATTAAGGTTGGGTCTGCCTTTCCCAGCCCATTGACTCAAATGTTAATCCCCTCTGGCAACACCCTCACAGACACACAGATGATCAATACTTTGTATCCTTCAAGCCAATCAAGTTGACAGTATTAACCATCACAAGACTTAAAGCAGTTCTGATAACCAAACAGACCTACACATGTTTGGACATTAATGACAGAGGAGGCATTGCCTGGGACTTTGTAAAACCCAATCTCTTCAATCCATGGTGTTGGGCCAATTATATATCCATATCCAATTGGAAAACATGTCTCTTGATCATCCACAAATATCAACTACAAATACAAATTTCAGGTGGATTATTTGTTTAAATGTGAGAGTGAAATGTTAAAACTTCTAGAATGTAACACAGGAGAACATTTTTATGATCTTGAAGTAGGCAAAGATTTCTTAAAAAGGAAACAAAGGATACTACATATGAAAAGATAGAAACACTGACTACATTAAAATTTTAAAAAATTCTCTTCATTAAGGATACATTTAACAAGTGAAAAGGCAACTACATTATGGGAGAAGGTATCTGGAATACATATAGCTAACAAAGGACACATGTAGAATACATAATGAATTCCTACACATCAGTAAGAAAAAGAAAATGCAATTAAGAAATATTGGCAAGGAACTTAACCAGGAACTACATAAAAGAGGATATTCAAATTTTAAGAAAACATAAAATGATGCTTAACTTCATCAGTCTTCAGGGAAAATAAATGGATGAGATATTATTTTTTTCAAGACAGGGTTTCACCATGTTGGCCAGGCTGGTCTTGAACTCCTGACCTCAGGTGATCCGCCTGCCTCAGCCTCCCAAAGTGCTGAGATTACAGGCATGAGCCACTATGCCCAGCTGGATGAGACATTATTACACACCTACCATAATGGCCAAACTTAAGCATCTTGATTGTACAATGGTGTTAAGCAATGGGAATTCATATACTGATGGTATGCTGATGGAACTGTGAGTTGGTATGACTCATGTTGGAAAACTGGCTTTATCTACTAAATTTGAATGTATGCATACCCTACTACTCAGCAGTTCCACTCCTCTACCCCTAGGTATATGTCCAATATGTATAAGAATGCTCTTGAAGCATTGTTCATAATGCTCTAACACTGGTAACCCCTCAAATATCCTTGAATATATAAATGGATACATAAATTGTAGAATACTCATTCAATGAAACTTAAACAACAATAAAGATTTTAAAAAGATTGCATGGAGTAATCTCATTAATAAAATGTGGACTAAAATAGTTCATATTATATACACATACATATATATATAAAATACATGATAGTATGTACATAAAGCTCAAAAACAAAAAATCTGTTGTGATAGAAGTCAGGCTAGTGTTTATCTTTGTGGAGGAGCTTCTTAAATGCCAGTAGGGTTTGATTTCTAGATTTAATTGGTGATTTATGAGGTTTCTGTATGTATGATTTGTTTTAAAAGTGCCATTCTATTCATTGACATTAAATAGAATGAGTTATAAGTATACATAGATGTATAAATGTATTTATACACACATATATGTGTATATACGTATATGTGTGTCTGTGTGTGTGCATTCAATCAATGTGATTTTTAAAGTATCCTAGGTCCTGGTGCTCAGAATAATAATCCTTATTCATTCAAACCAAGAGAATTTGGAAAAGATTTCCAGACTCCTGCGTCCGTTGCTTTTATTAATTTTGTTGCAGAAACAACTGCTTTGCAATCTGTACTATTTATGCTAATTTCTTTATTTTGGTATCAGTTCTGAAAGGCCCAACAGATCACTCAGTGGAAGGCATAACGCCATTCCCTCAATTATAGAAATCATAACTCATTGGTATAGTTCTCAAATGGCAGGTTCAGAAATTCCTTTGTGGGAGAATATAACTTATCATTAAGCGTCCCATCATGCCTCATGCTGAATGGACCTGGAGGTGGCAGGATTCTTGTTACCACCAACTCAGTTCCTGGACTCCTTTCAATAGAGGGCCCAGTGTCACCCAGTGCTTTACATATCCAAACAATAGAATACTGCCCAGCCATAAAAAGGAATGAACTATGGGTATGTGAAACCACAAGGCTGAATCTCTAAATGACTATGCTAAGTGAAAGGGGCAGACCCACTAGAGCACATACTATAGAATTCCACTTATATAAAACTCTATTAGTAGAAAACGTAAGTTAATATGTAGTGATGAAAAGCATATCAGTAGTTGCTGGGGATTAGGGGGAGATATTCAATGGGCATGTGCAGATTTTTGGTGGCAATGAAAATGTTCATTATCTTGATGGTGATGATGGTTCCCACTGTATACATGTCAGAAGTATCCAACTTTACATCTTATATGCATTGTTGTATGTCATACCTCAACAATGCTGTTTAAAGAATAAATATTGTGGAAAAAAGAAAGGCGATTTAAATAATCCAACAGTGGATTTCTGCATTTCATTGCTGAGTTTAGAGCTTCAATTTACTAATGCAATATTAGCAAAGCTTTGATACACTGTGTTTTCATTTATAAGGGAAAATATAAAGAAAGTAGAATTAAATAAGATAAATGAAATCCCAAATATCCCATCCCCAAAGGTTCCTGGAAGCCATTTTCATGCTACAGCATCATAGAGAGCTGAACTTCATCCATAAATTGTAGCCGGGCAAAACTGCAGCCTTGAAAATGTGTGTGACACATTTCAGAGCAATTTTACAGCTCCTTTCAACTTTATTATTTCTGATTTTTCTCCCTGAGTAAACCTTGAGTTTATCAGTTTAGGTAAAAAAGAACGTGTTCCCTCATACAAGGCAAACTGCATGGAATATTTTAACATTTGAGGTGGTTTTGATTCTACTTCTAATACATTTGTGATCCAAAAATCATGAAAATTGCCTATGAAACAGGAATGCAGACTTGTCTCAAGTTGTTTCAATTAAGGAATGACACAAATTTTACAAGTACAGTTATTCCCATCCACTCTTCCGGCTCATCCTCCCCACTGCCTGCCACTTTTCCAGGCTGAGATTTGATCTGGAAAGATATCCATAAATCTATCAGCCACAAGGGAAATAAGTCACCTTTTCACAGGATTTGCTACAGTGGATCTATGAAAGCCCATTTAAGTAACTGCTCTCTGGGAGGTAAATTAATCAGACTGAAGAAAAAGGGAAGAACTAGTTATAACTTCCCTACTTTTAATCCTTTCGGAGATCCAACTGCACATCTCCCATAAAAAGCTCCCTTTTTAAAAACCATTTTAGAATGTTTATGCCCCTGTAGCCATCTGCTCTAACTTTCTTTGTATCATTTTAGTTTATGATCCTCCAAAACACATATTGCCCGTTTTCTGAATGGGCTTGCTGATGCTCTTTGCTGTCAATTTCATCTAACTCCTAAGTCCTCTGTATTTGTGATTCACAAGGGCAATTGATGTGCCCATCATTTCGAACTGCATCAGCAGTTCAATCCTTAGGCTTAACCTTCTGTTGAGTGTCTTTATTACTCAGCTCCTCAAGAATATGGCTGAGGAGTGGGTATGCTGGTTCATCTGCAGCCTGTTACACTAAAGAGTTTCCAGGCAGTATTTTATCAAAGCAATGTGTCAGAGTCTGTTACTGCTCCTTGTTTTGATGGGTTAGTGTTAGTTATTAAAGGAGAACACATAGTTTTTTTCTTTCCCTTGACAGGCAAGTTGAGGGCTCTCAGTAATAGGTGCCAGAACAGGAACATCTGGTGTACGTTTAATGATGCATTGTTAACTTAAAGCTGTTGCATGCCTTGATAAACGCATAATGGGCCTCAAGAAATTAAGAGAAAATTAAAATGTAAATGTTTACCCAAACTATATTTCCCCTTTATTTCCATTCAGTTGTCTACACCTGCACCTTATACAAATAAAAGAAAAGGTTAGTGCAAAAATTCTCTTCCAGCCCTCTGTGGGTCATGTTGTCAGGAACTAAAGGAAAGTTTTATGTCTTCTACATAGGAGACATAGGTGAGGCCAAAAGGCACCATGGTGGTCTTGGTAAGTTACTTGAAGGCTATCTGTGTTTCTGAAAATAAGCTAGATCATTTAAAAATCTCCTTCCCCTCGGAGGCAGATTTGTTCCCCCTGGGGCAAAGATCCATATGGGATAAAAATACTGTAAATATGTTGAAAATATTTCTTATCACATCACTAGTTTTCAGCTTCAAGGTTTGCTCATGGTTAAATATTTAAAATGCATTGGTCTCTTTTTGGCTACATTGCTGGAGAAGTGCACTAAATAGTCCTTCCTATAGTGAAAATGTTCAGACCCAAGGAGAGAAAGTACCTTTCTACACCCTTACCAATGACTGGGCTTGGTGAGATAAATAACTCTTTTTTAAAGAACATCAGGCCTAGACATTTTACAGAAGGTGGACCTCTTTCCCTCTTTGATGAAGGATATGATGTAATGCAATGAAATGGTCAAGGAGATGTAAAAGGGAAATGGGGAAGAGGAAGGGAAGGCAGAAGGGATGAAGGGAGAGAAGGAGGAAGGGAGAGGTAACAAAGAAAAGGGAGAAAAAGGAAAGCAGGGACAACATAATATTTTTAAAACTTGAATTCATAGAAGTTTTTACAAATTAAAACACAGTTATGTTTCTGTTAACAAAACTAATAACAAGGTTTGAGTAGATTTTGAAGAAAAACTATGTCCCCTCTGAAATGGTTACAACTTGACAAATGGACTGACCTTTGACTCACAGCTGTTTGATATAAACTGCCTAATACGATTATTTACATATTTCCAAGGGTTCCATTTTACATGTTTAAAAATATTCAGTTCTGCAGAAATAGCTTGATAGGGTGAGGGTGTGTGTGTGTGGGATTTCACTGTTCGGTTCCCTGCTTATTTTTTATCTAAGAATTGTATTTTAAAGAAACTCAGTAGTTGGAGGTAATGAGTGGCCGGCTGCCCATGTATGAAGCTAGGTTGTATCATGAGCAGGGCGACTCAGGTGGGAACTCCTTAAGAAGATTCACTTTTTAAAAACAACCAGACCATCTGAGTTGAAACACTGAATATGGTTTACAGACGTAGACACAACTGGAGTCCCTTGCAGAACTATGGAAACCTTTTATCAAGAAATTAGAGCAAATAAAATGATTTTTCTAGTTTGAGCTTAGAGAATCTACACAGCCAACATTAGGTAGTGGTTAAGATAGCTTACAGAATGTCTTCAATATGCTTCCATCAATCCTAAAAAATACTGAGGCATATTGGATATTCAAGCCATTTATACCCAGGCACTACAGCAAAGACCATTTCATGTTCTTGGCCTTCCTCCTCCATTATTTAGTTGAAAAGGTAACTCTTCTCTTTCATTTGCATTTGAAGTTTTCTCTGGTAAAGATAATACAGATTTTCTCCTTTAAAAGTTTCCGAAAATGGGATTGCTGACAATTTACTTCCTCTGGATGTAATTTTAAGAGGGGCCCAGCATTTTAGGGACTTCATTGAAATAAACTCAAGATAGCCGCCTGGAGAGGGCAAAATGGAAGAGGGACTAAATTTGGTAACTGAGTGTGAAACCAATTTTCAGAGAGTTTAAAGATCCCTCAAAGGTGCTCCTAGGAGAGCCTAACCCTTAATTACCTTATTTCAGGGAGCAAGCCAGAAAATTCCTGTGGGTAAGAAGACTTCTCATGCATTCCTAAAATGAAAGGAAGGAAAGATGGCCAAAGCACTGACAATGCTTGGAGAGAAATGTGTTCCATTCTGTGCTCTTTTGAAAAATATTTTATAGCACAGACACAATTAAAATTTGAGAAATGGAAAAGCTAGAGGTGACATTAGTAAACACAGTAAATATACTACCATTTAGAGTTTCTTCTTTGAAATAGCATTGGATTTATATCCTTTAGGAATCCTGATGGGAAAAGGAGAGAAGAGAAAGATCATTTATACCTATATCTATACAAAAATTAGACTTTTGAACTCAAGGGAGAGAGAGTACAGAACTACATGCCTTTCCTAACTTTAGAGAAACTCTCGTGTCTCTAAAATAGCATGAAATGACTACGTTTCCTAAAGAGGAATCATCTCTTTGTTTCTTTAGAGTGTCCATAGTTATCACTGTAAGATTTTTAGCCAAAATAGATACATGTTTGTTTTCCTGTCTGCTGCAGTGTAGGTGCTGTAATAGTGTGCGTGTTTGCTTTATTCCTTTTATTATCTAGAGCGCATAGTAATGACTAAAATGGGGGAAAAGCACTCAGAGGAGAAAATAATGTGCAAAGGAAGTAGATACAGTAAATACAGTCAATGGAGAGTGACGTCCTGTTGTGAGATCATGACAGAGTCATGTTCACATGGTCCAGGACATAGCATAGATATTCCACAGATATGTAAGGACTGTATATCTAGCCTCAAGGATCTGCCATTGTGGTAAAGATTCATGAAGGGGGAAGAAAAATGTGTGTCAAACATAACCACAACATTTCAAACTAACACCCGGTGGTTCGTTGCTCATCCTTTTCCTCACTCCCCACCCATTCCTTAACTCTATCTCAAGTCCATTCAAGATTATTAAACTGTGATATACCGAATTATGACTTACATTATTTTCTCTTCTTTTTTCTCTTTTCCTTGTTTTTCAGATTTACTTTTGTTCCAATATTTATGCTGTCTTGCATGCATCTTTGTGTGAATCTAAATCCCATTTGAGTCAAAGACTTATAAATAAAAAATTATAACACTGTTAATTGCTGATCTTTGAAAATTGATCCAGATTGTTGACTATCAAGAGTTAAAAAAAAAAATCCCTTTAGAGCGTAGGCAGATTCACATAGATTTTAACCTTCAATGGGCACTGTATTCTCTAATATGTCATCTTTATGGGTTCATATTGCATTATAGTTTAAAGATTTTTATCCTACAGCCTAAACCCAAGGCTACTCTTACTATTAGGCATTTGTAGCAATAGATACTGTTTGGAGGGAGGGTATATCCACTTATGTAAACATCCATGGATGAGAGGGAGAAGGGCGTTACTGAAGGCAGACAGAGGCTCTTATCTGTAAGATTACTTTGGATATAGCATGTTCTTATAGAGGCATAGATAGCATATATGCAAAGGATTATTTTAAAAGAAAGACAAATATAATATGAAGCACCAAATAAGCCATTCCAAGTAAGGCAAAGAGAACCTAAGAAAAACAAAAATAATGTTGACTTTTT
This sequence comes from Aotus nancymaae, assembly GCF_030222135.1. NCBI lineage: Eukaryota > Metazoa > Chordata > Mammalia > Primates > Aotidae > Aotus > Aotus nancymaae. The sequence goes on along the minus strand of NW_026988431.1, from coordinate 52,197,982 downwards.
ACTTAATAATCTGGTCAACGAATGAAACTGTAGGCAGTTATACAAAATGGTTGCTTTCAGCGTGATGACCAAAACCAATATTAAAAGACACTGGCGCGGTAGGTACAGGCGTACCAAACCACTGCTTCCTAAAACTTAAATACCTAAGGCTGCTGTCATGCTCCTTTTATCTTTTTATGGCTGTGCTTTCACTATGTCAAGGTTGAAGCTATGAAATATTTCTTTAGCTTCTTGGCTAATGCAAGGTATTATGCACAGTAAATTATTGCTGCTGTCACACAAGAGGAGGTGGTAAGTGTTTAGAAACAAAAAGTATCCCTTAAAGTTCCCAAGCCCCAGTTCTATACAAAGGATTTGAAAGGGAGCATTAAAACCTCTTTTCATTTAGCTAATGAATATTTTAAAAACACTTCATAAGTAAGGAAAATAAGGGGAATAAAAGTCAATTCCTGAAATCATTAGTGGACAAAACAGTGTAATTTTCAGTCAGATATTGCCTTCTCACCGTCAAATTGCTATGACAATTGGTTTTTACTACTTGAGTTATTTGTGGCTGTATCCTAAATCTTCTCCCCACTTTTCTGAACAATTTTGGTAATGCTAGATTACCGTCTTTAAATTAGCAACTTCTGGTATTGCATGTTTTTTCTTTTTAAGTCCAAGGACTCTCATTGTAATCACTGTAATTATATGTAAGTGATGTGCTCTGCTTTTGTGGTTTCCTTCCTCAGTCTGGCAACATAGGCTAATCTCCCTTGATCCACCACAGTGTACAGATCAGATCAGATCACAAAAAAGGATGATGTTTAACAATTTGTGTCAAGAGTCAAATGAGTTTATGCCTGTTGGCTTCTGTACTGTGTATCATTTTAATTTGATCTTCCATGAATTGCCTTTAATACAATATATACATTTATTTCTGCTGTTTATAAGTCTATTTAGATTAGGTCGTTTAAAACCTCTAACAGTTAATTTCTTCTAAGCCCCTTGAAAATGCCATTTTATTTTTAATAATACTTTTTAACAAATGTAAACGTAGATATAAAAGTTAATCTTGTGCCCACCCCTCCCTCCCATGGAAGCCATGTTTATGACTCTATGGTTGGGCAGCTGTACCCACGTAGTAGAAAGAGATTAAAAGAGGGCATTGGCAGGGCTATTCAGACCAGAAAGGTTAGGGTCAGATGACTGAACCCTCAGGAAAGTGGGGTACAGCATGACAAGGTGATCACTAGTACAGGAATAGCAAAAATTTATGATCAGAAAGAAATTGTGAAAGGAGATTCATCCAGGGGAGGGAAGACTGGAGGGAGACCAACATTGTCAGCTGTGACTGAAACAGGTTGATCATCTGCGATATCAAACCAGTGATGGGATAGGAAATCAAGGGAACTCGAGAGGGCGAGTCATTCTCAGATGCCCTGAGACAGGTATTTGGTATTCAAGAAGCCTGGCAACAGGTATCTGGTAGAAAAGCCACGAGGCAGGATGGTTCAAGGTGTTGGGGCAATTCTACTTGGGACGATGCTCCTTCAGAACTGGGGTGAACTACAGTCAGCTTTCAGTTTCAGAAGCAGAAGTCCAGAGTCAACAGAAATGTCATCCCTCCTTTGTCTGAGTTCCTTTCTCTTGCCCTTCTGTGATGATGATTGATAGCTGCCTAATATCCTGCATTCCCTTTTTTCTGGCTTGCACAGGCACAGTGGTATTCTAGTAAATGTTTAACCACTGGCTGTCTGGGTAAAAGCAAAACAAAACAAACCACCATGGCCAATTTTAAACTCCCAACCACGACATTATTGAACATGGAGTTGGAAGGAGATGTGCAGCAGCAAACCATGACGTAACATTTCTACCACACACGTACCATCGGCATGAATAACCTCAAGAGCTAGATGATAGTAAAATGTAGCGAAATCATTAGGAAGAGATGAGTTTTATGTATGTATCACCTTTGTTTTCAATATAATTTACTTCGCTGTAAATTTATATAATTTAAAGGATTCCTGAAAGTGTAACAGTTGGTTCTCATGAGCCACTAGGAGCCGACTCCAGCTCCGCCTGAACTGTCCTCCCTATTTCATCTGCTTTTCCTTCTCCCCTTGCTCCTTAGGTGATACTTCTAGAGGGATGGTGTCTTCTCTAACATCCTGCTTTCCTATCTCCTTAGAGCTTTCACAGTCTCTTTTGGAGTTGGGTAGATTAGGATGTTGGTAGATGGTCAGAGCTGGGGTTCCTCACATTCTTCTATTTGCTGTGGGAGATAGAGGTTCTCTTGGTATTTCCCTTACCCATTGATTTAGAAGTTGGTAAGAGCATGAATAGGACCAAGAAATGCAAGACTCTGCTCTAAAAGAAGCCTTATCAAAAGCTGATTGGATAATTTCTATTAAGAGCCCAGATCATTAGGAAACAAATAACTTGAGTAAAAGTCAAGTTTACAAGCTCACTACTTCATTTCTCTTGATCACAGCCCCCACTACATATAGGGGCATAGCGTGGATTGTGATAGGAGGTCATTTAACTGGGAGGAAAATGACATAGATGTGGGGGAGAGGATTGCAGTGTGAACAGGGAATTAATCTAAAGAAAATTCTGTGAAAAACTTAGTAGTTTGAGCCAGGCTCTAGACCTGTGTTATATAATTGAATTTTCTGTGATGTTGGAAGTGTTCTGTATCTTTGCTGTTCGACATAGTAGCCAATAGCTCCATGAGGCTACTGAGCAACTGAAATATGGCTATTGAGCTAGCACACCTGAGGAATCAAATTTTATATAACTTTAAATAATTTAATTTTAAATCTAAATAGTCACACGTGGCTAATAGCTACCATACTGCATAGTGCAGCTCTGGACCCGAAGTCTGCAAAGTATGGCTCACAGGTCACACCCAGCCCATCATCTGTTTCTCTATAGCCCATGAGCTAAGAATGGATTTTACATTCATAAACAGTTGGAGAACACACACACACAGACACACACCTGTGCACACAATTAATGTGAGACAGCAACTGGATGTGACCTGCAAAGCCTAAAATGTTTACTATGTGGCCTTTGGTAGACAATGTTTGCTGACCGTTCTTCTAAACATTGTAATTAACTACTTCTACAATGACAGTGGTTACGATGAGGTCAATACATTTTCCTAAGAGTCTACAATCCAACTAGTCTATGTTGTCACTCTATTATCCTCAGGTCCCTGAGAAGGCTAAAGCTAACTTAGAGGAGTTCTGATATTGGTAATACAAGACAGGAACTAAGCAGGGAGAAGCTAGCTACAAGACGGAAGCCAAATAGCTGTGGACCGGAGAGGCAGGTTTGAGCAGAACCAGGAGGAAGCAGGACCTGAGGACCAGCCCTCAAGGCTGATGCTCAGGGTCACTTTGGGCCAGAATTGTTTCTAGGCTGAGTTCATAGGCAGGAGTCAATCCAGCCCAGTTTCCAGGATTAGGATAGTGACCTGAGAGATCTTTTGAAAAGTAACAAAACTTTCCTGCATAAACTTGTAGAGGAATGATGGGCTGGGGAATGGGTGGAGAAAATGAGAGATGAAAGAGGAGAAATCACCAAGAGTCACTGGATATCATAATGTGTGCTAAACACTGTCGTGTTTGCAAAAATATCATGCAATTTTGTTGACCTCAATTGTAATACTATGCTGTCATTGTCTCATAGTAGGGTGCCTGATTCAGCTATGAATCCCGATACATCAAAGGTGCTCAATGTGTTCAATTAAATATTATACTCATTTCATAGTTGAGGGAACCAGGACTCAGACCAGCAGACGGTGATTGTCTTTTCTTCTGCTCGTATCTGAGAGGATGTGTTGTTACTAAACTTCTTATGAAAGGGAGAATTGGGAGAACTGAGAAATGTTTGTCAGATCTGGGATTGGGAGTGAATAAATAGAGAAGCCTTCATAGATACATAAAGTTGGATTTAATGTCAAGGTGTGGATTACATTTTCTTCATATCCCAAATTATCCCACTGAATACAAGTTTTAGAAAAGAAAGCAGAATTCTCCTAAATCCATCTTGTATGGAAACTGATACTTGATTACCAATCTGTTCCTTCTCCTCTGTGGCTTACAGTAAAATCATGTGACCACAGTTAGGTGTGACTATGTTGCTGAATTCTGGTCAATGGAATGTGTCAGGAAGTCACATACACCACTCTAGGGCCTGGCCATGGAACCCACACACACCCTTCTGTTTTCTCTCTTTCCCTACCTGCCTGTTGGATGTTAACACCCAAGGCAACTTGAGAAGCACACACTGAAGATGGCAGAGCGTGCATCATCCTGGGTCTCTGAATGATGTATGGAATCATCAGCTCTACCCCTGCCACTGCCAGGATTTTGAGAGCAAGAAGTTAACTTCTACTGAGTCAAAACTGAGATTTCAGGTTTTATCTGCTATAGCAAACAATATTGTCTTAACAAAGCCACTCATCCACCCCAGCTTCCACCCAGTCCACTTTGACATCAACACCATAAACATTTGCTTAATTCATCTATTGGCATTAATAAATATAGCTCTTTCATTTTGGAAAAGGGTAAAAAATAGAAGTAGAGCATTTTATCTTGGAAAGAGGTTGACCCTTGATTGAATTCTACCATAATCCAGAGATGTCTAGAAAAGGTGAAGTATTAAAAGGAGACAGTACATGAAATAAACAGAATGTACACTAATTTGAAAAAAGCATTTTAGATTGTTGTCTGGTTGTGTTTTACCCCCATGGAACTTGCAATTGACTGTGGTCTGCAAAGAGTGAAGATGACCAAGCCATTCGCAACCACAAGGAGGCGCAGGGTTCTCTTCTTCACATGAAGCCGTGGTTGGACTTTCCAAGTCTAGGCTTAGCGCTATTGCTAATCACAAAGTTTGTTTAAAAAATTGTTCCAGTGTATCTTCTCTGGCCAATTCTTGACTTAGATCCTCAAAATTAAAAGTTTCCTCCTTTCTTCTCTGCTTAATTAGAAACCCCCAGAATTAGAGGTACATTTTATTTGGCCTTGACTATGCTCACTGAAAACCATGAGATTAGAACTGCTGGGTTAAGAATCCATTGCTGACTTAAAGAAAGAGTCTTGAATGTTTCCTTGAAACTATGACCAAATCGATCCACTTACTGCCCTCTGTATTAAAGAACAGAGAACAGAGACGGGGGAGCAGACAGAGCAGTGAGATGGCTTGTGCAGGAGTCAGACCATCTAAGTTAAGAATTATTTATCTGCCACATTTATGAATTTGAACAGGTTATTATGTCTGTTCCCTTAATACCTAGAATGGAAAAATGTCAGCCTCATTGGTTGCTGTGAGAATAAAACCTGAAATAATGTGTTAAAGCACCTTTCCAATGAAAACTCAGAAGCAACGCCTTCCAGAAACACTGTCAACCCTGCAGGGTTGAGACGGTGTGTTTCTGCCTCCTGCCTTCCTCACTTTGTCCATTGCTCCCATTCACCTTTGTGTTCTGGTGACATCAACCTTCCTTTGCTTTTTCGGTTCACTCCGTTCTCGCTCATGAGGAGGTTCCATGCCTGCAGTGCCTTGTCCCCTTCCCCAGACCCTTGCTTTGGCCCCACCCTCTGTCACCCTACGACTCAACTCAGTCTTCCTCTGACCCACCAGCCTTGGTCGTCAGCTTCCTTCATCATGTGCTCTTTTTTTTTGGATGGAGTTTTGCTCTTGTTGCCCAGGCTGGAGTGCAATGGTGTGATCTCGGCTCACCATAACCTCCGCCTCTCAGGTTCAAGTGATTCTCCTGTCTCAGCCTCCCGAGTAGCTGGGATTACAGGCATGTGCCACCACCCCCAGCTAATTTTTGTATTTTTAGTAGAGATGGGGTTTCCCCGTGTTGGTCAGGCTAATCTCAAACTCCCAACCTCAGGTGATCCACCTGTGTTGGCCTCCCAGAGTGCTGGGATTACAGGTATGAGCCACCACATCCGGCTGCTCTTTTTCCTTTACACCACTTCTCTCAGTTTGTAGTTTGCATACTCATCTGTGTCATTATTTAGAAAATGTTCATTTAACCCAGTGGGCTATCACTCCATAAGACAGGTATAAAAGTAACTACTAAATAACTACTAAACTAACTAGTAATGTAGTTAATATGTGGCTTATTTTTTACATGGCATAACATTATGTATTTTCAAGTTAATTTTGGAACATAATTGTTGGTCATACTCATAAGTAATCAAAAGTAGCGCCTGTAATCCCAGCACTTTGGGAGGCCGAGGTGGGTGGATCACGAGGTCAAGAGATCGAGACCATCCTGGTCAACATGGTGAAACCCCGTCTCTACTAAAAATACAAAAAAATTAGCTGGGCACGGTGGCGCGTGCCTGTAATCCCAGCTACTCAGGAGGCTGAGGCAGGAGAATTGCCTGAACCCAGGAGGCGGAGGTTGTGGTGAGCTGAGATCACGCCATTGCACTCCAGCCTGGGTAACGAGAGCGAAACTCCGTCTCAAAAAAAAAAAAAAGAAGAAAAAAAAAGTAGCTTTTGTGACTTAGGGTTTGTTTTGGGACTTAGAACTCACTCAATACACAACTTTGCTTCATTTTCACTTGAAGCTTAAGCACATGGCAGCTGCTTAGCAGAGCCTTCCCCTCAGTTCTAGTGATGTCATCAACAAAGTCTGGTATCATGTTCAGACCACAGGAGGCATTTCCTGTAGGCATTGTAGACTGAAGTAAGCACTCCAGCTGGAATTTGGTCATGACATTGGAATAACACACTGCACCCCAAGAAAGCCTAGAGTATTATTTTTCTGGTGCATCTATTACCTTGTTTTTTAGATATTTTTCCTTCATGAAACTCCATTACATTTACTTTGTTTCTGTATTTTGTCCTGCAATTGAACAAAAAAATTAAGGATAGGGATAAAAACAAATTTTTGAATACTAAATATGTTTATAGCATAGAAAATCATGACACAGCTCAGCTAATTTACTGTTTTGCATTTGCAGTGTACACATGAGTGAACCAAATGATGTTTAGATTTTTCTTGGTTCTTTCTCAGTGATGGGTCAGATAAATCACAGTCTGAATTGCCTATTACGTTGTTGAGATTGCACTGGGAATGACTGGCAGTAAAAGGCCCCAATTCAGACTCACTTGTATGCAAACAATAAACATTGTTTACCATTTTTATATTTATGTCAATGATTATAAAATACTCAACAGCTAAAAGATACTTAGAAAAAAACAGCATCTTGCCTACAGAAAGAAATCTTTGACAATTTTTTTTTCCATTTCCACTTGATTATGTTACTCCACAGCAAGACAATAATGTGAGATATGCAACAATCCCTAAAGTCATTTATAGCTTTGCTATCAATTATAAAATCGTAAGCTAGAGAATACAAACATGCTGAATATTAAGGAAAAACAATACTTCTGTTTGATCGAAATGTTGTTTCTGAGTGCCTGTTTCAGAATCTCCAGATTGACCCAGTTTACTGCACAGATTTTTCCCTGGGCCTGATTTCACCCACTTTCATTGAAATAATAGTGGTAATTACCAACATTTACATCATTTATGAGGCTTTTGCTCATTCATCCTCTCTTTGGTTTGGTATTATGTTTTAAAAAAATGGGGCAAACAATGTCTAACTTATCTAATGTTTGGTTAAATAGCCAAACAGAGCTTGAACTCACATAGCATTACTCCAAATCTGAATCTTTACTTTTAGGCAAGGATAGCCCTGTTTGGTAAACTTAAGTTCAGGGCATGACTTTCTGGATGATGTTTCTAGACTTATATGCTTTTGCATTGATTCATTAATTGATAGATTAATTTTCTTGATCATTTAGTCATTGGCCCATCCGTTTTTGTAGGTATGATATCTTGTATTCTGCAGAGAGTTTGGTCTTTTGTATGTAAGTTATCTTACTAAGTTCCATGAAGAAAACAAAGGAGAAAAGAGATAGTGTTAACTTAAAAAGAACTTAAACAGTTACAAAGCAGCCTCGGTGCAGGTGTGTGATAGTGGGACTGGAAGGAAAGGATTCCTTGTAAAAGGTGAGACTGGAGTCTTGCAAGGAATGATGGACTTAGTTATCAAAGAGAAAGCAGACAGGCATCTCAGGTGGTGGAGAATGCAGGAAACATTTCTGGGAATCATTTTAATGCATGCAGTGAGTAATTAATGTGGCTATTCCCTAGTATGTCTGCATACTGTATTTTAAATGATAATCCATGATTGTGAGTACTGTCTGATTCTCATGAGTGTCGGTTAAAATTATTCCATAAAGATTTTATTAATTAAAAATATCCAACCTCCATTATAATAAAATTCTGAAATTTTTTAGGGTCTCTTGAGGTGAATGAAAGTGACATATGCCCACAAACCAATATATAGATTCAATTGTGATGAGGCTTTGGATGATGACAGTGAACTGTCAGAAGAGAGTTTTACTTGTGAGGAATTTTATAGGCAGAAATGTGGCTGCTGCTATCAATTAAAAACCATCACTCCCTGGGTAACACAGAAGAGTACTCATGACTCTTTGCATTTGGATTTCAACCTCTTGGTCATGTGTATTTTGTAAGCAGAACCAGATAGTATTCTGAGCAGGGCAGTGCCCGCAGGGGACAGGGACAGAGACAATATGACCCCCTTGTCAGGGCATGCAGATGAAAGGGCAGCAGGAGATTCTGCTCCCTGTGCAGGCTAGATGTGTTTGAGAGTGTGGGAAATGGGTTTCTGTTAATATCTTCTTCCAGCTCATTACTCTTACTTCTGTGGAGCCCTCCAAGGACACATGGTAGAGAGAAGGTCAAAGTGAAATCCAATGGTGAATCTGCACAGTACATACCATGGTGAGGTGGGAGCCTTAATGAGCAGAGGAGATGGATATTCCCAGGAATCAGGAGGGCTGCTAGTGGAAGAAATTATAGAAGTCAGGAAATGGCCAGCCATCTCCTGGAATATGTGGAAGGGAAAGAGGGGCTGACACCCAACCTTGATTGAGGGTGGAGTGGGGAGAAGGCTGTTGGTGTCAGACCTAAGATGGTGGTCAAGCAAGCAAGAGCTCTTTCAGCAGCTCTCCCTCAGGACTGAACTTGAGGATACTGGGCCAGTGTTGTGAAGAGAGAATTGGGAAGGGAAGGACACTAAGGATACTAGGTCATCAGATGACTGGGAGCAGCTTCCAGACTGAAAGACCAAGAGAGCAGGTGGGTGAGTGCTTCCCTGTTGGTGGGAATGTAAACTAGACGAGCGACTATGGAAAACAGTATGGAGCTTCCTCAAAAAACTAAAAGGAGAACTATATGATCCAGCAATCTCACTGCTGAGTATCTATTCAAAAGACAGGAAATCAGTATATTGAAGAGATATCTGCATTACCATGTTTAAAACAGCACTATTTGCAATAGCCAAGATATGGAATTGACCTAAGTGTCTATCAATCAGTGGATTTTTAAAAACATGGTATATATTCAAAGTGGAATACTATTCAGCCATAACAAGAATGAAATCTTGTCATTTGCAGTAATATGGATAGAACTGGAGGATATTGTGCTAAGTGAAACAAGCCAGGCACAGAAAGACAAATATTGCATGCTCTCACTCATATGTAGGATCTAAAACAGTTGATCTCAGGGAACGAGGGAATAGAATGGTGGTTACCAGAGGTTGGGAAGGTGGGAAGATGGGGGTGAACAGGGTTTGGCTAATGGGGACAAAAATACAGTCAGAAGGAATAAGTTCTAGTGTTTAATGCCAAAATAGAGCAACTACAGTTAACAATAATTTATATTTCAAAATAGCTAGAAAGGAAGAGGTGGAATATTCCCAATTCAAATAAATAATAAATGTTTGAGGTACTGGGAATCCCAATTACCCAGATTTGATCAATACACATTATATGCTTGTATCAAAATACCACATGTAACCCATAAATATGTAAAACTATTATGTATCCATAATTTATAAAAACGGAGCAGGTAGGAGCCAGCAAAGGTGAATAGTTTTTAATATCTCAGATATCACATCCTGACTTGCAACCTGGCTTCTAATTTATGTCTTGGGACTTCTCCCTGGCTGGTAATTTGGTGTTCTTTTAACCCAACATTTTTTCAATATTTGTTCAAAATTTGTTTAGTTAAGGAGGGGAAGAAGTCATTTTCTATCAATAAAACTAGTATGTACACAATGAAGGATTTATTATGTGCCCTGAAGTTACCACTATTTTTACCCATTCGGATTTCCTTTTACTTCTGTGGTTTTTCTATCACGCACGCCTGAATAGTGTCTGGCATCACACTCTAACTGCAGAAATGTATATAGATATGGTTACTGAGACTTACTACTGGCAAACAGCAGTATTCAGTGTCTGAATTTTAATTGACTCTGATGGCTGACATCAGAGACTGTCAGGTAGCTGATCTCAAGTTGGTGATCTACCCCGAATATAGAAATGGTCATGTGCACATACAAAAAAAAATATTTAACAGAGATTGGAGTAAAGGATTTTTATTACAGTTTCTACTTTTCATTTCTCTCTTCTTCTGCCAACCAAATTAGCAGAACCAAATTAGATTTTGCAGATTACAGAGTTGTGTGTGAAAATGTGTCAGATGTTTTCCCGTGGTGATCCATCCTTTTTCCATTATGGTTCGGGGATCCAGGCAGCTGCCCAATTCTCTTATGCTTGACTCAGCTCAGGCTATGGGGCATTCTGAGGCTGATATGCCCAAGAAACCAACTGTTCTCCAAAACGTGGGAGGGGAACTTTGAGGGGGAGATTTCACGAGAGAAAGGTTTGGGGTGTGTGTGTGGTGGGGAGGAAAAGGTGCAGAAAGGGATACAATTAAGCCAGAAGTGGGTAAATGAGAGAGGCAGAGAACGAATGGAATACATGTAGAGTTGCCACTGCCAGCAGGCCTCTCTCCATCACTAATAGAGAAACAGCAGCCGGCCCTTTCTCCTTTCATGAGGGGAAGGATCAGGAGTAGCATCTTGATGGTTGTGCCATTCTCCTCTTTCCCCTTCATGGAAGGCTACTGGCTGTTACAGCTTCACTGATCTAGATTTATATATCCTCAGCAAGGCTATTTTACCACTGCTGATCTGCCTAAGAATGTAAATGAGTACATTTAAATATCTTGTTCTCAACAATTTTATGTTTTGTTCTAAGCTCAAAATAAAGTTACCCAGGTGTTCTTTTATAAATAGGACTGTATGAATTTAAACAAACCTTTGCATTATTCATTGCAACAAAGGAATTGGAGTTCCTTCTCTAGCTATAACTAATTTTGACACTTTTTTTAAGTAATAAAAGACTGAAGGTAATTAGCACATCATTAGGCATTTTCTATAATAGACATATCAGATTTGACTGGGAAACCATTTTGTTGGATGAACAATTACTCTGAAATTCACTAAAAGTTATCTGTCATCACTTTTTGGCCATGCTAACTTTATATTATCATAGATTGTTTTTAATTCAAGCCTTTGGCAAACAATTTAAATGAGATTTGCAACATAACACTGCTAATCTCATGGTTGAAATATTAAGACTTCATGCATGAAAAATTTATCCTTTTAATAAGATCAATCACACTGGACATCACTTACCCTCCCCAATTAAAACCCATTTAATTTGCAAGCAATTTATTTAAAAAACTACCTACTCCAAAAGCAAATTAGCATAATAGATTTTCAGATCCATTTAAGATGGTCAACAATTAGCCATATATAAACTCAAGTAATTCTTATTCTATCAACAATTCTTTATTAATAGATAGCACTTTAAGTCAAAAACAAAGCTTGTAATAGTTTTACGAAATAGGTACACCAAAGAGCATGCAGTAATAAACAATTTAATTCTATCAGAATTTCCAGTTCTAAATCCAAAACTTACAACTAACTAAGAGAGTTTGGTTGTTTAGTCAATTGTTTCTTAGTGTCACCTTGGCACAGAAATCTCCTCTGCTGGAGGAATCCCTTCAGTGGCCCCTTTTAGCTTTGGACATATAAAGCAAGTGATGCTTTCTCAGGAGGAGCATAAGTGGACATTTGTTGGTCTGACAGAGGCCCTGTTTTCCCATCCTCTTTGGTTGTGAAAACAAAACATTAATGAGAAGAGAACAGGGGATGTTTGCATGGGTATAAGGCATCTTTCTGAAGGGGAGGGATTAAGATTTTGATACACTGTTACGAGGTTGATCCTTTCTCTTACACGAAGGTGGCCCTGAGAGAGATCAACTGCCAAGAGAAGGTCTCAGAAAGTTGTGAAAGGGAATTTTCCTTAAGGATGAGGGCATCTGAATCAAAGGGCTGGTTCTGATGACATTTTCCAGGCAGAACTAGAAACCTAGCACTAGGAAAATATGACTGTGTGGATATAGTAGTAGGTGGGACCCAGGAGCATGGTGACATGAGATGATTAAGGTAGTTTAGCACTGGAAAAGAGACCTTTTGTTCCCTCTTCTGTCCTGACAAACACTAGGCAGGGGCAGTGTCAGACCGTCCTGGACCACCAGTCTACACTGAGAAGCAGTGCTTGCATCAGTGGCAGCAGGGAAAGAGACCAGGGCTGCTCAGAATGTCCACTTTTCTCCACACTGTGACTGGCTGTAGTGCCAGGTAACACAGATTTCCATGTGCCTCACCTGCAAATACGGCAAGATGTTGACGGGTCCAGCACCAGTTGAAGAAGCTATTAAACAACAATGACAAAAACAAACAGAAGATACTTCCCCTCCACAGGAACTTACATCTCCTGTGCGTGTTGGAGACCTAGGAATGCACCTCTCATTCTATAGCCTATCATTTGATGGGCACAAGTCAGCGTTGGAGTCAGCAGAAACAGGAACCAAATAAAGATCTAAGAACAAATGATTTATGTTACTCACTCAACTTTAAACCCCTTAATACATTGCTCAAGAAGTTGTCTCAGGCCAGGCATGGTGGCTCATCCCAACAGTTTGGGAGGTTGAGGTGGGAGGATCACTTGAGCCCAGAGTTTGAGACCAGCCTGGGCAAAATAGGGTGAAACCTGTCTCTACAAAAAATAAAAAATAAAAAATTAGCCGGGTACAGTGGTGCATCCCTGTCATCCCAGCTACTTGGGAGGCTGAGGTGGGAGGATCACTTGAACCCAGGAGGTCAAGGCTGCAATGAGCCATGATGTACTTCAGCTTGGGCAATAAAACAAGACCTTGTCTCAATAAAAATGAAATGTCTCATTTGAGGAAAAAAAATGTAAACGTCAGAGAGAGAAAAGTGGGAAGTATTTTGCCAACATGAAGGAGAGAAGAAAAGACAATTTAAATATATTTTGAACAAACTAATGTTAGTGAAGTTTGTTTTCAGTGAGTTTGATAACTAACTCTAGTTGTGAGTGACAGAAAAACTGTGAAGAATTCCAAATATATTAAAATATGGTGTTACTACTAGCAAATAAATACCTCACATTGAATTTAAACAAAAAGTTTGCAATTTTATTAATAGAACATTTTTTCTCATGTGCTTATTAAATGAAAGTTGAATGAATATGTGTAAAATAAACATTTAAGGAACCTCAACTCACTAGCCTGTCCAGGCTGTTCAGCTGTTCTGCCTTCCCCTGGGCCTGCCCATTAGGAAATCTGGACTGACCTTGAAATGACTGATGCTGCCCTGAGGTCCTAGATCTACTTCAGCTCATGAATATTTTAAATCAAAGGAAAATGCAAATGGTATATAACGATGCAGCCTTTCTCTCCAGCATCTTGTCCTCATCACCCTGTGTCTGGGCATCCTTAACGCACTAAGAATTTTAGCTGAATGATGCTCTTCCAATACACCAACCACCTTCCGACATACTAGCATTTCCAATTTGGTTCAATAACTGTATTAGATATGTGTTTGCTATCACCATTCAAGTATTGTGTGCTTTAGCACCTGAAGGGCAATAGTTAGGTCTCACTTGGTGCCACACAAAGGGCTCCCTAATATTTTGGGAGAGGAAGTCACTCATTCATTCATTCAGCAAGTATTTACGAAGCACTTACTATGTGCTAGGTTCTGTTTTTGGCACTAAAAGTACAGCAGTGAAAATTAAAATCCTTGCCCTTTTAGAACTCACATTCTAGTAACAGATAAGGAGAAATAATATCGTGTATAAGAAAGTGGAGGCAAATGAACTCAGGAAATGACATTGGAACAACTGATACTACTGCACACATTTCATAATTTTAAGTAGGGGTTCAGGGAAAGTTTCACTAATAAAGTGATATTTGAACAAGCACCTGAAGAAGAAGGGGAGTGATCACTGAAGATGGAAGTTCTAAGGGGAAGAACTTCCCAGTAAAGAAAAGAAACTGCAAATGTTAAGGCCTGGAGGTGGGAAGGTGCCTGGTGTGGAAGCAGGGAGACCGGTCAGGACTTCATGACACTGATCTACATGAGACATGTGGCCAGGGGTGGGGTGTACAGTGGGGGTCATGAGGAGCGCTTAGATTCTGGAAATGCTCTGAAGGAGGGGCCCGCAGGATTTGTAATTAATTAGATATGAACTGTGAAAGGAAGAATAACTGTGCAGAATGGCTAATGAGCTTACTGAGACTCCCTGGCTTCTGTACATCTCTTGACTGGTCACATCTGCCTTTTCTTCTTCGGGTCATCTGAGACCTAAACCTTTTCTTGGGTACAGCAGTCTCTAATTTACACAATCCCTAACATCACATGTTTAAGAGGCTTGTTTCAGACTCCCACTATCTCTTACAAAGCCTAGCTTATATGTCTATGGGATAGAAAGCTCAAGGAAGGCAGCAATTTATAGGACTTCTGGAGGAGGATGCTACCGGTCTTTGGATCTACTAAGATAGGTTTGAATGTTTAAGCAGAGGCTAAAGGAAGAATTTTCACTGACTACAGATTCCCTTGATTGGAGCAATACAGGAATCTGGGCAAAATGAAGTATGAGCAAGTTTGAGAGGGGATCTGGCTACAAGGCTTTCTTGGCTTGATAAGAATGCATCGGCCGGGCGTGGTGGCTCACGCCTGTAATCCCAGCACTTTGGGAGGCCAAGGCAGGTGGATCACGAGGTCAAGAGATCGAGATCATCCTGGTCAACATGGTGAAACCCATCTCTACTAAAAATACAAAAAATTAGCTGGGCATGGTGGCGCGTGCCTGTAATCCCAGCTACTCAGGAGGCTGAGGCAGGAGAACTGCCTGAACCTAGGAGGCGGAAGTTGCGGTGAGCCGAGACTGTGCCATTGCACTCCAGCCTGGGTAACAAGAGCGAAACTCAGTCTCAAAAAAAAAAAAACAAAAACCAGGATGCATCAAAATTAGGTGCGAGTTGTAGAAAAGGATTCGACACAATTCTAGGATAGACCCAGGGAGGGATAGGAGACCTTTCATTTTTTAATGAAGAAATAAGCACTCACTGTGAAACCAATCTTTTGTTCTAAGAGGGTGGCAGAGTATCTGCCAAAAGCATGGACGAACACATGCCAACCCATGTCCACCTCATGTGGCAGCTGGCCATTTCTACATGGTGCATAGTGAACTGGATTTCAATGAATCCTTGACAAACATGGGGGTTAATTGATAAGGGTAATCATGTATGCAGATGCACACTGAGACTGGGATCTGTATCTTCAGGAATCAAAAGTGGTATAATAAGAGGATGCTGATATTTCTGCATCGGGAAATGCTGAGTGGGGGCTGGAAATAATCCCCAAGGCATAGAATGCCTGTGTTGACTCAGATTATTGGGGGATTCAGCAGTTAAGCTAATTAAGAAATGCAGTTCTGAATCTGAGGAGGCAATTCTTTCTTTCCTGTGTGATTGAGCGGTAGGAATAATTGGAGTGTGTGTCACACTGTATTTGTTTCTACGTCTAACTCCTAACTGAGCAAGCAACTACAGGACAGAAATCAGTGTCGTGTTTTACTTGGTAGGCCCTACTGGTTGGAGGATTGTTGGTACATAGAGTTCTCAAAGTGTTAGCAAGTGAATGGGCGGATGATGGGAGGGATAGGTGGATGGATACATAAATAAATGAATGCATGCATAAATGAGTAATCACACTGTTGCTAAATGTTCCTAAAAAGGATACTACACCACACACACACACACACACACACACACACACACACACACTTATATACACATTTACAGACATACACTGTCAGACATTGATTCCTCTTTTTCCCTATTTTAAGCAGATACTTTTTATTTATTTCTTAAAGATACTTACTTTTTATAAGACAAAAACCTACTTTGAACTTTATTTCCAAAAGTTTAAATAATTTGAAACCCACTTCCATTTAAGAAATACACTTCAAGAAAAAGCAAAGATGATGGAGCAGGAGTCTATCAAATTAATGCAACATCAATGAAAAGGCAATAATTATAATGTGAGTACCTTACTTGAAACTTAATTTTTAAAAATAAGTGACAAAACTATAACATTTATGAGACAATTGGAAGTTTGAACACTAACAGAATATCTGAAAATACTGAGAAATTACTTTTTCCAGTGTGATAATGGGATTATGGTTATGTTTAAGAAAAAAAATTTTATTTTTTAGAGATACATTCTGCAACATGTGTGGATGAAATATTATAGCTGAGATTTGCTTTAAGTTAAAACAGAAGGGATGAAGATGAATAAGAGTATGGATATAGCAGTACTGGCCAGTATGTGATGGTTGTTGAGGCCAGATAATGGGTATATGGAAGTTCCTTACATTACTCAGTCTATTTTTGCTTATGTTTGAAGTTCTCTTTGATAAACAAATACAAAGTAAAAAACTAAAGTGGATATTAAGATCTAGAAAACTGGTATAGCAGATCCGGTGATGTTTTAAGTTAACCACAGTAGGCAGGCTTCTAAATTCTTTATTCATCTAATCTATTGCTACTGTACATGCATATTCATAGGGCAATAGATGCCTTGGTGAAGAAAGCATTTATTTTTTATCTTGCAAGTCATTTAAATAAAACAAACCTTGGAAACTTTCTCTTTCTTCCTTGTCATGTAAATCACTTTATATAGGACATCTTGAGACCCACGCTTTGTGCTTTCCTTGCAAACCTTAGCATAAATCCTCTTGATATGTTTAAGATGTACTAAAATAAAACCTTAGGCCCATTTCTTCTGACAAAAGTATGTGTTGATAATCTATCATTTGTTCCATTTTCTCCTGAGGGCTTTACCATCTTTATTCTGCATGACTGTATTTATGTTGCAATTGAAAAAACTTCATAACACTGATTTCACAGGCTTTAATTTCTATGTGGTTTTGCATAACTAACTGCCTGTAGAATTCTGACACCCTGCACAGATATATGTCTAATTACACTTTTGAACTTAATGAAATGAATATAATTCTGTCCTCTCTGATCACAGGCTAGATATTTAAAATTTTTAATTGGCTATTATTTTTCCAAGTAAGCTTATTGGAGTTTGAGGTTGAATTAAATTGGAAAGTACATGTGAACAAAATTCTTGTATTTTAATGTCTGCAATCTATTGTTGCACATATTTCTAATAATAGACTAGCAATTGTATTTTTAGCTATGCATATTTCACACATGAATTATGTATAGATTTATGTAAACATTTTATGGTAAAATCTCTTTGTAATGTAAAACTGGATGGGACTCACCAACTCAGGGGCAAAACATACTGCTATATTTCAGAGGTTATGGTTTGATTTTTACTATATCTGAATTTGTGTTATAATTCTGCTCCAGCATAATTTTACTTTATTCCAGTGAAGAAGCAGTACTTGGAGTATTCAAACTTTCAAACTCAAATGCTGACAATGGCCAGGCTGGTAATACAAATGAGTGGAGGCACCTGGGTGAAATATGTGATCACCTGGAGGTACCTCCCTGTCTACAGGGGCAGCACCTCTCAGCTCGTCAGTAGTATCTTTCATGCATAGTGTTTCCAGATGTTGCAATATTTCTAGAGAAGGCATAAATCCAGATTTTTATCTTCTGATTTTGAAATGTGGGCCAAAGAAAGTATGCCTGCATGGAACAAATAGTAATCCAGGATAAACAGCAGTAGAAGAATTTTGCCCCTGACTGCCTAGCTTGCTACTCTAGAATTTCTACAACTTGCTTGCCTGTTCAATATATGCATTTATTTCTTATAATCAGGATAAGAGTATCCATTAACCATGTTTGTATGCTGACTGTACGTGTTCAAGCAAGACATGAGGTCACTTTGTAGATTCAGCTCAGCATTTTGGACTGAAAATAACTAGGAAGGTGGGGAGACAGTCACTCTCCTCACAGCATAGTAAATTGGAATAACTTTTACAGAGAGCAAGTGGGCAATATATTCAAAAGATTTTTAATATGTTCTCTTTGACTCAATACTTACACTTCTATAAATTTATTCTTAGAAAATTACAGATGTTAAATCACATGGGTTTAAAATCACATAGTTCATATAAAGTTTGTCATCTCAGTATTACCCATGGCAATAAATATTGAAATAACCAATTTGTTAAACTAAATTATGATGAAATCACTTCTGTATGATGTAGCAATTTCTGTAATTAAACATAAATATTATTTTAGATGAAAAAAATAAGTTGTAGATTGATGGCATGTTTTAAAACATCATAAGGAAGCCCTTCGTCTAATTCATTAGGATGGAGAATTAGTTGAAAGCTGTCAATGGCACTTGATGCGAGGAAATACAGGTAAACCAAGAAACAGAAAGTAATCAGTAGATCAAATGTGTCTAATGGGATGCACACTAGAAGCGATTGTATGCAGATCATCAGGCTCTAGTTTAATCTTGTAGAGCACATATGGAAGGCAGAACTTTATAGATCTGGGCTCTTCCAAAGCAGGTGGTCACATCTGCACTTGTAATGCTAGACAACACACAAATCAGATCCGGCATTTTGAGCAGTCACCTATTTGTTGCCCGACGCCTTGATTCATAGGGTCCTGTACCCTGAGACTGCTCACAGCTTTATGGATACACTAGGCCGTTTCTTGTCAGTACCTTAGTCATTGCTGCTCATCTGCCCAGGAAGCTCCTGTCCTGCCTTCTCTCCATTAGCTGCTACTCACACTTTAGGGTCCAACTCAGGCTTCGACTCCCCATAAATCCTTAGCTGAGTCTTTTCCTCCATGCTGTGTCAGGTTCTCATCTTCTGTGCTTACCTCTGTATTGGCACTCTCACCTTGTTTTATAACTTTATCTGTTTATGTTTCTGCTTTCTCCACTGAGCTGGGAGTTTTTTGATGAGGGAGATTGTGTCTTCCTGATACTTATATCCTGGCAATAGCATAGTGTATGGAACCCAATATAAACGAATAGCTCTGTCCTCACCCCGTTATAGTCTCTGTGATCTTTGCCACCTAGGGTTGTGCTGTGCCTCAATTGTACGACTATAGGTGGTGGTCCTGGGTCCCAGTGGCTTTGAGTTCCACGTATATATTTGTGTTTTTACATGACTGATAATGCCTTGAGGGCCTGCTCTCTGTCTTTACAGAGAGGAAATATCCATTACCCTCTTCCTAACCCCCAGCAGCTAGTGCTCAAGATACTGCTTTATACAATCTTGAGACTCATAGACTTTTTAAATGATCACATATTTTTACAATTTCTGTAAACCTGAAACATTAAATGCTTTCATAATTTTACTTTAAAAAAAGAAAAAGGGAGCCACTAATGGAAATGTGCTGTTACAACAAAAATATATTTTTTTGAAGTTTTTATGTATTGAAAGTGAATCTTCTAATGTCCTCTTTATTCTAAATAATTTGGAAATGAGCACAGCAGTTTGGAAAATGACAATGAGATCTTGTTGGGATCTTGTGAAATTCTTATGTTGGAATCTTTTAGACATTTAGAGAAAGCTGTCATTTAAAAAAAATCAAGTACTAGTATATAATGAAATCACATATTTTTTCTTTCACTAGATCCTCAAAATAATCATATTTTCATTTTACAAGTGAGAAAAATGAAGCTATGAAAGGTTATAACGACTTAGCCCAATCAAGCATGTAGTTGGATTCTTCTGATCACAAATCTTCTCCACAACACTGTATCTTAAAGTTTGCTTAATTGCTGCTTCTCTTTTATTTAAAAGGGACTAACTTGGCTACTTCAGTATACTTTAAATCTATGTTAAAAATTTTTTTAACTTCATCATTTGGTTGGAGATTCAGTTATAAGCCTTAAACTTGGATGACCTCTGTTAAGTTGGTAATGCTTTGTTTTATTAACTATTGCTTGTTTGAGTTCTAGGACATACATTATTAATATTATAGAGCTTGGCTTCTTAAATGGAAGTCATCTATTAAATTAACAAGAAATATTTATTCAAGTTAAATAAGTGTAAATATTTACTTATTTTGACTTCGACGTGCAGATTTTCTACCTATTTTTATTGGGTCTCTAGGAAAAAAATCTAATCTGAAATCATGCCTGACACAATATAATGAGAATGAATTATTTTATCTTTCTTAATGCATTTTTATTTGATTTTCTTATGCATGGGAAGATATTTTGGCACTAGAAATTGTTGGAGGAATATGGAAAAATGCCTAAAGTCCAAAGATGAGAATACAGTACTGACCTGATTCTACCTCTACCCTCTACATTTCTACTTTCTTTTAGATTCCAGAGATTATATCTCTCTAGGTTGTTCAGCCATTTAGTATTTTATGTTTAACACTCTGAGAAAGCGTCCTTAATGGGCAGAAAAACACAACACACACTTTCAGAAATCCACAGTCACTCCATGCCAGCTTTCTAAAATCAATAGAGCATCTCAGAATGTTTTTGCCATAGAAATAAGTCTACAAATTTGTCATTGTTGTAATTTCTTCAAAGGGACTAAAAAGACATATTCAATAGTGAAAAATATTCTCTTGGTTTTATTGTTTTTTTTTTAATGATACTTTAAGTTCTGGGATACAGAATGTGCAGGTTTGTTACATAGGTACACACGTGCCATGATGGTTTGCTGCATCCATCACCCCGTCATCTACATGAGGTATTTCTCCTAATGCTGTCTCTCCCCTAGTCTCCTCCCGCCTGCTACCCCTCCCCTAGCCCTCCACCCCTGACAGGCCCAGATGTACAATGTTCCCCTCCCTGTGTCCATGTGTTCTCATTGTTCAACACCCACTTATAAGTGAGAACATGTGGTATTTGGTTTTCTGTTCTTGTGTCAGTTTGCTGAGAATGATGGTTTCCAGATTCATCTATGTCCCTGCAAAGGACATGAATGCATCCTTTTTTATGGCTGCATAGTATTCCATGGTGTATATGTGCCACATTTTCTTTATCCAGTCTATCATTGACAGGTATTTGGGTTGGTTCTAAATCTTTGCTATTGTAAGTAGTGCTGCAATAAACATACATGTGTATGTGTCTTTATAATAAAATGATTTATAATCCTTTGGGTGTATACCCATTAATGGGATTGCTGGGTCAAATGGTATTTCTAATTCTAGATCCTTGAGGAATTGCCACACTGTCTTCCACAATGGTTGAACTAATGTACACTCCCACCAACAGTGTAAAACATTTCTATTTCTCCATATCCTCTCCAGCATCTGTTGTCTCCAGATTTTTTTAATGATTGCCATTCTAACTGGCATGAGATGGTATCTCAATGTGGTTTTGATTTGCATTTCTCTGATGACCAGTGATGATAAGCTTTTTTCATATGTTTGTTGGCTGCATAAATGTCTTCTTCTGAGAAGTGTTTGTTTATATACTTCACCCACTTTTTGATGGAGTTGTTTTTTTTCTTGTAAATTTAAGTTCTTTATAGAGTCTAGATATTAGCCCTTTGTCAGATGGGCAGAATGCGTAAAGTTTTTCCCCATTCTGTTGGTTGCTAGTTTACTCTAATGATACTTTCTTTTGTTTTGCAGAAGATTTTATTTAATTAGATCCCATTTGTCTATTTTGGCTTTTGTTGCCATTGCTTTAGGTGTTTTAGTCATGAAGTCCTTGCCCATGCCTATGTCCTGAATTGCACTGCCTAGTTTTCTTTCTAGGGTTTTTATGGTGTTAGGTCTTATGTCTAAATCTTTAATCCATCTGGAGTTAATTTTTGTATAAGGTGTAAGGAAGGGGCCCAGTTTCAGCTTTCTGCATATGGCTAGCCAGTTTTCCCAACACCATTTATTAAATAGGGAATCCTTTCTCATTGCTTGCTTTTGTCAGATTTGTCAAAGATCAGATGGTTGTAGATGTGATATGTGGCGTTATTTCTGAGGCCTCTGTTCTATTTCATTGGTCTATATCTCTGTTTTGGTACCAGAACCATGCTGTTTTGATTACTGTAGGCTTGTAGTATAGTTTGAAGTCAGGTAGCATGATGCCTCCAGCTTCATTCTTTTTGCTTAGGATTGTCTTGGCTATGTGGGATCTCTTTTGGTTCCATATGAAGTTTAAGGTGTTTTTCTCCTGTTCTAGGAAGAAGGTCAATGGTAGCTTGATAGTGATAGCATTGAATCTATAAATTACTTCAGGCAGTATGGCCATTTTCATGATATTGATTCTTCCTAACCATGAGCATGGAATGTTTTTCCATCTGTTTGTGTCCTCTCTTATTTCCTTGAGCAGTGGTTTGTAGTTCTCCTTGAAGAGGTCCTTCACATCCCTTGTAAGTTGAATCCCTAGGTATTTTATTCTCTTTATAGCAATTGTGAATGGGAGTTCACTCATGATTTGGCTCTCTGTTTGCCTGTTACTGGTATATAGGAATGCTTGTGATTTTTGCACATTGATTTTGTATCCTGAGACTTTGCTGAAGTTGCTTATCAGCTTAAAGAGGTTTTGGGCTGAGATGATGAGGTCTTCTAAACATACAGTCATGTTGTCTGCAAATAGAGACAATTTGACTTCCCTTTTTCCTAGTTGAATACTTTTTATTTCTTGTGAAAGATATTTTTTGTTATGAAATAATTCAGGTGCACATAAAGGCACAGAGAATAATAAAATAAAACCTATGTATCCACCACCCAGTGTAAGTAATCAAACATAAAAATAGCCATGAAAATCCTTTCAATGTCCCCTCCAAACCCCATTCTTTCTCCTCTCTTCCAAATGCAATCATTATCTAAATTCACTGTGTCTCACATTCATGGATATGTTTTTATTTTTATTACATATGGATATATTTAGAACAATAAGCTCAAGATTTGATATTGTTTCATATGTTCCATGACAAATAAATAGTCTTAATCTTTATATATCCTTCTGCAACCTCTTTTTTTTCCTCAAAAATGTTTTTTGAAAACTATATTATTGCATGTAGCTCTAGTTCTTCATTTCTGCAGTTGTATACAATGACATTATATGACTAGACTACATTTTTTTTTTTTTTTTTTTTTTTTTGCTATTTCCATAGTGATGGATATTTAGGTCAATTCTCCTTTTGTGTTATTATAAATAATGCCCTACTGAATATTTGCTTAAAGCTATGTAGTTCCAAGTGGAAAAAGTGCATTGATAGCTACACTTACTAAGTCACACTTACTAAGTCTTTTTAAAATCTGTCTCACTAGTTACGTGAAAGCTGTTTGTTTTGTCTTTAAAAAATATTGGCTTCCTATAAGGACACATGCACACGAATGTTCATTGCAGCACAGTTGACAATAGCAAAGACCTGGAATCAACCCAAATGCCCATCGATGATAGACTGGACAGGAAAAATGTGGCACATATACACCATGGAATATTATGCAGCCATCAAAAACGATGAGTTCATGTCCTTTGTAGGGACATGGATGAACCTGGAAACCATCATTCTCAGCAAACTGACACAAGAACACAAAATCAAACACCACATGTTCTCACTCATAGGTGGGTGTTGAACAATGAGAACACATGGACACAGGGAGGGGAGCACTATACACGGGAGTCTGTTGGGGGGGAGGGGTGGACAGTGGGGGGGTGAGGAGTTGGGGAGGGATAGCATGGGGAGAAATGCCAGATATAGGTGAAGGGGAGGAAGGCAGCAAATCACACTGCCACGTATGCACCTATGCAACAACCTTGCATGTTTTTCACATGTACCCCCAAACCTAAAATGCAATTAAAAAAAAATATTGGCTTCCTTTCCCTGAATATGTAGCTTCACTGAATGTCAATGAGTTGGTTTTGGAAGCCATTAAGAAGGTTTTAGGGTGTATTATCAGTAAAAATGCATAAAGAAATAGGTAGATGCTGATATACAATATATATATTATATACACATAAACACAAATGGATTTTAAAAACATTAGAGACTGGTTTTTTAGAAAATTTTTAAGCAAATTAGAAAATTTAATTCCAAGTTATTAGAATTAAACGCCCATATAGCTTGGGCATTTTAATAGGTGACACACATCATATCAGTAATAACACCTTAACAGTGAAAGCATTTCTACACTTACTTTCTTAAAGTGCTCTCTTTATCAAAAAATTTATTTGAACAGTTAATTTTTCATCCATGATCCAAATGTCACCTTATTTTGAGGGCATGTATTTATCTTTATGTTTTAAAATATGTACCGGGTAGCAGGGTCCCAATAGTCATTTTTCCTCACAGAAAAGGCCAGAGGTTTAGAAAAACTTATCTTTCTTGAAAGAAAAAACTGCCAACTCAGCTTTAAATTTGCTGACTCTTTTACCAAACTTTTGTCTGACAAAAAAGACTTTGTGATTATTGCTCATCTCAGTATAATATTTTTTTTCTGATAATATAATCCATAAAACCACTTAATTGGCACTTGAGAGTTTTTTTTGCCACAGTGTGCTGGAACCATAAAGGGGTGAGTAACTTAATACTCATTGTTCTGGGGAACGTCTTCTCGCCTGCAGAATATTTTCTGTCTGATACGCCACCTGAGAAAGGCATATCATACAGCAGGTGTTCACGTCAGCATCAGCTTGCATATTACATATTAATAAAGCTCAGTATAAAAAATAAACAAAATAGAATTTTCTGTTCTACTTCTGCCCCCAAATGGATTATCTTGTGCAGTTCCTGTAGTGCGTATACCTTACTTTGAGGATCAGTGGCTAAAATGATGAGTGGGGTTTGGATAGACTAAAGGCAGGAGTGAGGGCTTTTTTAGTGGCAACAATTGTGAGCAGAAACTCAGGCTGGAATGAGTGGTACATATAGGAGAGATGACAATAAAAGGAGTCTAAGCAGTGGGTAGGAGTGGAAAAAAGGATTCGTGTCAGGCAGGTGTTTATTGCCACGATTAGGAATTATGTTAAGGGCCAAAGGAGGAGATCTTGAAGCAGATGAGGAATATAATCAAAGCTCCACTTTGAAGAAATTCATCTAGATGCAGAGTGGAAGAGGGGTTGGAGAGGGGAGAAGACAGAGAAAGGTTTTTAGAGGCTAATTTCATGTTGAGTTAGTGAACATAAGAATGATGAAAGGAGGAGAAGGATTTGAGAAATTTTTATGAATATGAGTTTGACAGGCTGTATGTCTGATTGTGCAAGACTGGAGAGGCAGAGGGAGGAGCCATAGTACACCGAGGTGTCATTCTTCAGAGGGCTCCTGGATGGCAGTGTCCCCACTTAATGGGGCAGAGTCAGGAGGAGACTTGGCCAAAGGGAGTAGAGTTCATTGTAGACACATGGAATTTTGATGTCCATGTAGACAGGTTCGGGAGTGAAGGGAGTGGGTTCTGTCTTGGTCAGGTGAAGACTTGGAGCTTATCATTTAGAAGAAATAAATGAAGCCATCAAAGTATAGCCTGAAATCATGCAGTGAGAGTTTAGGGAACAGGAGAAGAGTGCTGCTGATATTTAAAATCCAGAAAGAAGGAAAGGAGTCACCAAAGGGACCCAGAAATGATCTGAGAGGTAGAAGATGTGGTCATTCCTCACTCCCCTATCCAAAATTTCCCCCCAACTCTTTATCTTCCCCTTGCCTGCTTTGTATGCTTCACTTGGCACTTGTCTGCAAATACTATGTATTTTTCTCATTTATCTTATTTATTTTCTGTTGCTTCACACGAACATTCGAGCTTTGTGAGACCAGGAGTTTTTGTCTATTTTATTCACTACCATATCTCCTGTGCATGGTACACAGTATGTATTCAGTAAATGCTTTCCAATAAAGAATAAATCAGTGAACTAACAAAGTGTATTGTATCCCAAAACCCAAGAGCTTTATGAGGGGTGAAGTGTTCAACAGGTTCACTGCTGCTATTTAAACATTTTCAAGTAGTTACTGTACTACATGTGCCTTACAACTATGCCATGATAAACAAGTCTTTTTCCATTAAAAACAGATACTAATAAAAGCAGCTCCATTGATCACAATATGTAAGGCAAGCAGTCTATATATTTTGCCTTATAATCATTGTATGCATTATTTCCATTTTACAAATAAATCAAGAAATTAATTTGACCAAATAAACTATGAAGTGACTGAGCTGGATTTTAAACCAGAACTGTTCTCTTCCCACAGGATCAATCTGACTTTGAGACCCAAAAATAGAAAAATACAGCACATGATTCATTCCTGCATTCATTCATGGATTTATTCGAGGAGGCTAGAAAAAGGAAAAACAAAAATAGATGAGGTTAAGTAGGTAATGGGGGTCCAAATCTGTTTGTGTGCTGAATAAGATGAAAAATTATTAAAGGATTTTGAGCAGAGGAGGTCCAGGATCTTAGTTTTTTTTTTTTTTTTTTTAACACTTCGCTCTGTTGAGAACAAACTAAAGTGGAGCAAGGCAGAAGGAGAGAGAAGTTTTGAGACTAAAATAATCCCAGCCAGAGGTTATGGTGAATTAAAACAGGGTTATAGTGTTGCAGGTGCGAAGATGTGATCAACTTCTTGATGTTTTGAAAATAGATATGAGAGGATTTCCTGATATACTGGATATAAGGATATGTGACTGTGATGTGAGGGCAAAAAGGAGTCTAGGATAGCTCTGAGGTTTTGACCTAAGCAATGAGAAGGTTGGGCTGTCATTACCGCTAGGGTAAACATCACTACAGAAGCAGTTTGGGGGTAAAAATGGGAAGATCTGTTTTGGAAACAGTAAGATTGAGACACCAAATTGAACATCTGAATGGAGATGCTAGGAAGCAGGTGGATACCCAAGTCTGGAGTTCGGGGAGAGGCCCAATGTATTAGTTGTGTTTGAAGTGATAGATCAGGTTGAGATTCCAATTACATTTAGAAACAATGAAGAAATAGTTTAGTTTTCAACAAAAATAGTGTTAAATGTAAAATATTGTGGCTACCCTCATTTTTACTCACAATAGAAGGTTGGCAACTAAAGAACTTTGGAGAAATCAAATAAGTGAGTCACAGCTTCACTGCACTTCTTCATCAGCAATGAAACCGACACATTCATTCATTCAATGTGGTAGAACTGTCAGGAATAGCCATGCTGACTCTGTTCATGAAGGACAAACTCAATTTGTTAATAAACCATGTATGCACTGAACTGAAGCTTGTTAATAATTCATCATAAAGTACCTTATGCACAAGTTATTTCTTTCAGTAATTTATTTGAACCAGCTGAATGCACCATAGTGACTAATTCCACAAGCCTAATAGTTGTGACAGGGTATCAGCAAACAAGAATTTCAGTGTATCATCAGTTGATTTTTTTTCATTTTTCTTTGCTAAACAAAAATGGAAAGGCCTTTCTGATGCACATTGATAGTTTTCCATGATGGTGGTGGCTTTCCGATTCTTTGTGTTCTGGGCCTGCCTGTGAGGGAAACCGGTTTGCCTGTGGAAGGTGCTTGGGCTAGAAAAAAGGGCTGCTTTCCAGATGTCTGAAAGTTAATTCCACTTTAAAACAATTATTGTGTCTTTCTGCCTAATGCGAGATTCATTTCACATCTTGCATCTGAATTACTATCAAGATCACCTAATTTGTTTTTATAGGATGCTATTGTCCAACAGACACAATAGTTTACATCTAAAGAGACCGATCTTTAATCATGCTCTGAGTGGGGATTTAGAATATTGCACTGCTAGTGAGTGGCAAGGACTGTTACAATTAGTTTCTGGAAATGTGAAAAGAGGGAGGCTGATCAGACTCCTGCCCCCCTGTCGATGCATTTCTGCAGTCGCTTGATTGGGCGGCATGCAGTCTTATCCCACTGACCCTCAGCATCAGCTATGGAAACAGGCTCTCTGTGCTGCTGTCTGGAGAGCACTATTTGGAGCAATTTGGAGCCCCTTTCTCCCTTCAATCAAGCCATTTCAGACTGTCTCCATGGTACCAATTTTTTCTCTGACACTGAGTGGCAGCAGGGCTGGAGGAAGTCATGGTGAGAGACAACCAGCTGGTTTTGGTCTTGGTTCTGTCATTCAATTAAGTTGGCTCAGGAAAGACACTTAATCTAACTCTCAGCTTTGTCTCCTATCTAAAAAAATGCTACTAGAAAGACAAAAGAAAACAAGAAATGTGAAATTCTTTCTTATACAAAATGTGAATAATTATGGTTAAGTAACCTATGATTCAAATAGAATAATACCCAAATCAAACTTATCCAGAAAAAGAATAAGGTATGTGAGGCATATAAAAAGGTATAATAATATAACAAATATCTGTGTACCACAGTTTGACAACAAAACAGTAAATTTATAGTAGAAGCTGTCTGTGTACTCCCCACATCAAATCTCCCCTCTCCCTACCCTGCATAAGAGTAACCACAGTTGTGAATTTAGAGTTTATCCATTCAATGAATATTTTTTAAAATGTAATTATGTAAGTACTTCTAAATAGCATCAATAAATAATATACAACAATTTTGCATACTCTAAGGTAGGAACCTTATTGTATGATTCTGAAACTTACTTTTTCTTCAATAATATATTTTTGAGTTATCCAACTTGATACCTGTGAGTATTAAATCCATTCAACTGCTGTATTTTAAGTGAAATAAGCCAGGCACATAAAGATAAGCCTCACATGTTCTCACTTATTTGTGGGATCTAAGAATTAAAACAATTGAACTCATGGACATAGAGAGTAGAAGGATGGTTACCAGAGGCTGGGAAGGGTAGTGCGGGGCTGTGCTGGGGAGGTGGGGATGGCTAATAAGTACAAAACGTAGAATAAATAAGACCTACTATTTGATAGCACAACAGGGTGACTGTAGTCAATAATAACTTAATCGTACGGTTTCAAATAACTTGAAGAGTGTGATTGGATTGTTTGTAACTCAAAAGATAAATGCTTGAGGGGATGTCACATTCTCCATGATGTGCTTATGTCACCTTGCATGCCTGTAACAAAACATCTCATATACCCCATAAATATATGTACCTACTATGTACCCACATTAATTAAAAATAAAAAAAATTAAAAATGCTGTAGTCCACTGTATGATTAAACCACAATTTATGTATTCTATTCTTTCCATGACAATACTTCACCAGCAAACTTGTTCATGTAGGATAGGTTCTCTTGGGGCACTTAGGTAGTGACCAAATTGCTGGGCTATGAAATACTCATATGAAGAAGTTTGCTTTTTTTTGTCAAATTGTCTTCCAAAGTGGTTGTGACACTTTATATTACCTATAGCAATGTTCAGATACCCCACATTTTCAAGAACTCAAAATTACTACCAGTCTAATACATATAAAGTGCTATCTCATTGTGGTTTTAATTTGCACTTCCCTGATGAATGATGTTAGCATTTAAAAATATATATTATCCATTTAGACTGTCTATTTTTATCATTCCCTCTCTCCTCCCCTCTAGATCTCCTTCCCACTCCTCCCCTCTAGATCTCCTTCTCACTCCTCCGCTCTAGATCTCCTTCCCACTCCTCCCCTCTAGATCTCCTTCTCCCTCCTCCCCGCTAGATCTCCTTCTCACTTTCCTTCTTTCCCTCTCTGTCTCCCATTATTTTTCTATACATTTTTTTGTTGTTGATTTGTAAGAGTTCTTTTTATATTCTGCATACTAATTATTTGTCATCTATGCTGCTTACATTTTCATTTCTCTAGTGATAAAAAGCCCAGAATTATCAAATTAAATGTCAAATGTATCATTTTTTTTCTTTGGAGTTTGTGTTCTTTTGATGTGTTAAGAAATTCTTCTCTAGCCCAAATGCATAAATATATTCAACTATACTTTCCTAATAAAAGATTTAAAGTTTTGTTTTTCATAGTTTGGTTTCTAATTAATCTATAATTGATTTTGTGTATATGGTAAGAAATAAAGTTCCATTTTTTGTTTCTTTCTAGAAAATCAATAGTCTCCAAAATTCAAAAAGAACATCCTTTCTTTCTTTTGATCTGCAAAGCGGGCTTTGTCAAATGCTATGTTCACATGCAAGTGTAGTTCTGCATTGAGATTTTCTATTTTGTTCAATTGATCTGTCTATCCTTGTACTGAAACCACACTGTAAAAATTGCAATAGCTTAACAATAAGTTTTGATTTCAGATATCACATGTCCCCCAACATTGTTCTCCTTCAAAATTGTTTTGGCTAGTATGCTTTCTTTTCCTTTTTGTATAAATTTTCAAATAATCTTTCCAAATTATTTGGAAAATCATGTTGAGATTTCTATTGGATTACATTGAATTCGTAGATTAATTTTGGTAGAGAGAATGTTAAAGCAAGCTGATGTACATTGACTTATTCAGTAATTTTGAGTCTTTACTTTGTGACATGCCCTGTGCTAAAGTTATACAGGAAACTTTATGATCCAGGCTTGGTTTAGTCATGGCCTCCCACTCTACATCTTGTCTAGCTCTATACACCTCAGCCATCAGGAACCTCTTTCTTATGAGCAAATGCACCTTGCTCACTTCTGTCTTTCTGGTGTTTGCACATGCTCTTCCCTCTACTTGGAGCACTCCTTGTTTTCTCTTCACCTTGCTAACTCCTACTGGCTTTAAAAATCTTCCTTCTTTGAGAATGCTTCTTTGTTCCTTAATTTAGGTGTTATGCTATGGGCCTCCCTGGCATCCTCCATTACTCCCCTGGCATAAGCTGCCTAACACAGTATAGAAATTTCCTATGTCCCTTGTGGACCGTCATCTTAGTGAAAACAGGGCAAGTAGGCTTCATCCAGGGATGCAAGGCTGGTTCAACATACACAAATCTATAAACGTAATCCATCACATAAACAGAACCAAAGTCAAAAACCACATGATTATCTCAATAGATGCAGAGAAGGCCTTCGACAAAATTCAACAGCCCTTTATGCTAAAAACTCTCAATAAACTAGGTATCGATGGAACGTATCTCAAAATAATAAAAGCTATTTATGACAAACCCATAGCCAATATCATACTGAATGGGCAAAAACTGGAAGCATTCCCTCGGAAATCAGGCACTAGACAAGGATGCCCTCTCTCACCATTCCTATTCAACATAGTATTGGAAGTTCTAGTCAAAGCAATCAGGCAAGAAAAGAAATAAAGAGTATTCAGTTAGGGAAAGAGGAAGTCAAACTGTCTTTACTTGCAGATGACTGGATTATATATTTAGAAGACCCCATTGTCTCAGCCCAAAATCTCCTTAAGATGATAATCAACTCGAGCAAAGTCTCAGGATACAAAATCAATGTGCAAAAATCACAAGCGTTCCTATACACCAATAACAGACAAACAGAGAGCCAAATCATGAGTGAATTCTCATTCACAATTGCTACAAAGAGAATAAAATACCTAGGGATTCAACTAACAAGGGATATGAAGGACTTCTTCAAGGAGAACTACAAACCACTGCTCAAGGAAATAAGAGAGGACACAAACAGATGGAAAAACATTCCATGCTCATGGTTAGGAAGAATCAATATCGTGAAAATGGCCATACTGCCCAAAGTAATTTATAGAGTCAATGCTAATGCCGTCAAGCTACCATTGACCTTCAAAGAACAGGAAAAAAAAAAAAACACCTTAAACTTCGTATGGAACCAAAAGAGATCCCACATAGCCAAGACAATCCTAAGCAAAAAGAACAAAGCTGGAGGCATCATGCAACCAGACATCAAACTATCCTACAAGGCTACAGTAATCAAAACAGCATGGTACTGGTACCAAAAAGAGATATAGACCAATGGAACAGAACAGAGGCCCTGGAGGCAATGCCACACATCTACAACCATCTGATCTTTGACAAACCTGACAAAAACAAGCAATGGAGAAAGGATTCCCTGTTTAATAAGTGGTGTTGGGAAAACTGGCTAGCCATGTGCAGAAAGCAGAAACTGGACCCCTTCCTGACACCTTACACTAAAATTAACTCCAGATGGATTAAAGACTTAAACATAAGACCTAACAGCATGAAAACCCTAGAAGAAAATCTAGGCAAAACCATTCAGGACATAGGCATAGGCAAGGACTTCCATGACTAAAACACCAAAAGCATTGGCAACAAAAGCGAAAATAGACAAATGGGACCTAATGAAACTCCAGAGCTTCTGCACAGCAAAAGAAACAATCATTAGATTGAACTGGCAACCAATAGAATGGGAAAAAAAATTTGCAATCTACCCATCTGACAAAGGGCTAATATCCAGAATCTACAAAGAACTTAAACAGATTTACAAGAAAAAAACCCATTCAAAAGTGGGTGAAGGATATGAACAGACACTTTTCAAAAGAAGACATATATGAGGCCAACAAACATATGAATAAATGCTCATTATCACTGGTCATTAGAGAAATGCAAATAAAAACCACATTGAGATACCACCTCAGGCCAGTTAGAATGGCGATCATTAAAAAATCTGGAGACAACAGATGCTGGAGAGGATGTGGAGAAATAGGAACACTTTTACACTGTTGATGGGAGTGCAAACTAGT
Organism: Aotus nancymaae; assembly: GCF_030222135.1. Classification (NCBI taxonomy): domain Eukaryota; kingdom Metazoa; phylum Chordata; class Mammalia; order Primates; family Aotidae; genus Aotus; species Aotus nancymaae. Next base: position 52,165,218 of record NW_026988431.1, on the reverse strand, counting down.
TCAACCATTGTGGAAGACAGTGTGGAAATTCCTCAAGGACCTAGAAATAGAAATTCCATTTGACCCAGCAATCCCATTATTGGGTATATACTCAAAGGATTATAAATCGTTCTATTATAAACACATATGCACACTTATGTTTATTGTGGCACTGTTTAAAATAGCAAAGACCTGGAACCAACCCAAATGCCCATTGACAATAGACTGGACAAAGAAAATGTGGCACATATACACCATGGAATACTACACAGCCTTAAAAATGATGAGTTTGTGTCCTCTGTAGGGACATGGATGAATCTGGAAGCCATCATTCTCAACAAACTGACACAAGAACAGAAAATCAAACACAGTGTGTTCTCACTCATAGGCAGGTATTGAACAATGAGAACACATGGATACGGAGGGGAGCATCACACAATGGGGTCTGTTGGTGGGGGCAAAGGAGGGACAGCAGTGGGGTGGGGAGGTCAAGGAGGGATAATATGGGGAGAAATGCCAGATGTAGGTGACGTGGGGATGGAGGCAGCAAACTACATTGCCATGTGTGTACCTATACAATAATCCTGCATGATCTGCACATATACCCCAGAACCTAAAGTACAATTAAAAAAAAAAAAATCTGGAGACAACAGATGCTGGAGAGGATGTGGAGAAATAGGAATGCTTTTACACTGCTGGTAGGAGAATAAATTAGTTCAACCACTGTGGAAGACAGTGTGGAGATTCCTCAAGGATCTAGAACTAGAAATACCATTTGACCCAGCAATCCCATTACTGGGTATATACCCAAAGGATTATAAATCATCCTATTATAAAGACATATGCACACTTATTTTCACTGCAGCACTGTTTACAATAGCAAAGACTTGGAACCAACCCAAATGCCCATCAATGATAGACTGGATAAAGTAAATGTGGCACATATACAACATGAAAAACTATGCAGCCATAAAAAAGGATGAGTTCATGTCCTTTGCAGGGACATGGATGAATATGGAAACCATCATTCTCAGCAAACTGACACAAGAACAGAAAACCAAACACCACCATGTTCTCACTCGTAAGTGGGTGTTGAACAATTAGAACACATGGACACAGGAGAACATTACACACAGGGGTCTGTTGGGTGGTGGGGAGCTAGGTGAGGGATAGCAGGGGGTTGGGGGGTAGGGGAGGGATAACATTAGGAGAAATACCTAATGTAGGTGAAGGGGGAATGGAGGCAGCAAACCACCATGGTATGTGTATACCTATGTAACAATCCTGCAGGATCTGCACATTTACCCCAGAATTCAAATTTAAAAAAAGAAGCAAACTGGGGTTATTATATGTTGTTCATAGAGTTTTTTCCAGCACTAATGGGTTTCTAGTATCTGGTACCTGATTGGTACTCAATGAAAATATTGTTGAGAATATGAATATCGATTCTCTACATAAAGTGAGTCTTTGTGATATGCAGTTTGTAAGGAAGGGGTACAAAAAATTGAACAAGCCCTCAGGGAAGGAGTTTAGAGTCTGATGAGTTCATGTCCTTTGCAGGGACATGGATGAATATGGAAACCACCATTCTCAGCAAACTGACACAAGAACAGAAAACCAAACACCGCATGTTTTCACTCATGTTTACTTAGAGTCTTATGAGTGTGATGGGCTAATCAGACTTGTATGTATAAATTACACAAAGCAAAATATAAAAATTACTGGATTGAAGATAACCAATGCTCGTGTGTTAAACTGCCTTCCCAGACTTATTGGAATTAGTTTTCTGTTGAGTGTATGAAGATTTACTATCATTCCTGGTGTTTTAAGTCATTTTAAATGTACATATACTTTAAAATTTCACTGATATTTTCAGCAACGGTGATCTGTTAAAATTACAAAAACCTCTAATTCTGTGGCAGATCGAAATTGGTTCTGGCTTCATATGCAAGATATTCTGGAAGAAGACTTTTGACAAAATAATTTCTGGTTAGCTCCTTACATCATTTCTTCATGACACTTCTAATCTTGAGTACAAATCAATGTTTCCTGTAACAGGATTTTAAAAGAAGGGAAGTGACAATTTTTTCACTGCCTGGGTTTGGGCCCCTGTTGTCTTTCCTCCAGATGATGCTGTGTCCTCTCTCCTCTGTTAACTGTCCTCCATAACCTGAAATACAGAGTTTCAAAAGACAGATCTGAATAGTCATTTTTATCCTTAAGAGGCTCTGGCCAAAGGGTCTAGTCTAAACTTCTGGTTCAGCATAAAAGGCCCTTTACTTCTTCCACAAACTTAATTTTCCTTCCTCGTCTTCTAATCTATATCCTAATTACTCTTTTTCACAGCTCTCTGTCTAGACTCTGAGTTCCTTAAAGGTAGGAACCTGTTATTCCACTTTTTATCTACGATTCCTGGCACCTAAAGGTTACTCAGTAAATGTTAGGTTAATTACTTTTATGAGACTCAGGAGGCTTCTCTAAATTCTGAATGATTTTTGGCAACATCAAATTGAAAATGTCATGTTTCTTAATTGAATGTTGAAAAGGTATAATTGGTGTCATTTGGTCAAAGGAAGTTCATTTGGTAGAATTCTCAATGATCCTTTTTACTTGTGAGCCATGTCATTAACAGCCACTCATGTGGCTGTTACTCTGAATTGCATATGAAAAGTGTGGGCAGTGGCTAAGCCAGAACTGAGTCCAGGAGACCAGGGAGATCCCCTCATGGCTTCTACTGTCAGATTCCTAGTGTAATGATAACCGTGCCTGACATTTTCTCATATTGCTGGAAGGATATGTACGGGTATTGAAAAAATAGTATGTATAAATATGAAAGCAATATTTTCCTCCACTGCTTGAAGTCTGTATTATTATTCACCATGTGTAGTTGGAGTGATGAAAGAAAAACAAAGACTAAATCGTGTAAGCAAACTGGGAAAAGGCCATAGTTTGATATTGTCTCATTTATCTTGGACTTGGTCAAAGAAAAGGAAAAGAACAAAGTCTATGAGCTGTCAAAAGAGACAGGTCATCATGCCTCCCAAATGAAGCGAGGCACCTTCAAATAATACTAAGCTGGGGGGAGCCAACTGTAAGGGATACTCTTTACCTGTTTTCAAATATTGATTAATGTTAATGAGACACACTTTACCTCTACCATTTCTCCCTGTTTCCACAGAAAAACGGCAAAGTCCACTCCTCAGAAAGGGAAAGTATGGGAACACTTCCACTGTCTCCTCGGGAGAGAAGGCATCGCTTATCTGATTGGTGAGTTTGGTGAAGGAACTGACCATGTTCAGTCTACCCACTTTTCTTATAGGCATTTGCTTGTGTTTTCTGCCCTTCCTTGCTTGATCCTGCAGGGGCCAGTCTGTCCCTGTTTGGGAATCTGTGTTGTTCAAATGTACCTGCACTTGGCCAAGCAAATATGTCTAATTTAGAGGTAAATGTTAGAAAGGCCATTGTTTCTTTTTCTTGCCTGATTGCCGTGGCCAGAACTTCCAATACTATGTTGAATAGGAGTGGTGAGAGAGGGCATCCTTGTCTTGTGCCAGTTTTCAAAGGAGTGCTTCCAGTTTTTGCCCATTCAGTATGATATTGGCTATGGGTTTGTCATAAATGCTCTTATTATTTTGAGATACGTTCCATCAATATCTAGTTTATTGAGAGTTTTTAGCATAAAGGGCTGTCGAATTTTGTCGAAGGCCTTCTCTGCATCTATTGAGATAATCATGTGGTTTTTGTCTTTGGTTCTGTTTATGTGATGGATTACGTTTATAGATTTGTGTATGTTGGACCAGCCTTGCATCCCTGGGATGAAGCCGACTTGATGGACAAGATTTTTAATGTGCTGTTGGATTCTGTTTGCCAGTATTTATTGAGGGTTTTTGCATTAATGTTCATCATGAATATTGGCCTGAAATTTTCTTTTTTAGTTGTGTCCCTGTCAGGTTTTGGTATCAGGATGATGTCGGTCTCATAAAATGAGTTAGAGAGGATTCCCTCTTCCTGTATTGTTTGAAATAGTTTCAGAAGGAATGGTACCAGCTCCTCTTTCTATCTCTTGTAGAATTTGGCTGTGAACCAGTCTGGTCCTTGACTTTTTTTGGTTGGTAGGTTATAAATCATTTTATTATAAAGATACATGCACATATATGTTTATTGTGGCACTGTTTACAATAGCAAAGACTTGAAACCCACCCAAATCCCCTCAATGATAGACTGGATAAAGAAAATATGGCACATATACACTATGGAATACTATACAGTCATAAAAAAGGATGAGTTCATGTCCTTTAAAGGGACATGCATAAAGCTGGAAACCACCATTCTCAGTAAACTGACACAAGAATAGAAAATCAAACGCTACATGTTCTCTCTCATAAGCTGGTATTGAACAGTGAGAACACATGGACACAGGGAGGGGAACATCACACACTGGGGCCTGTTGGATGGTTGGGGAGGGTAGGGGTGGGATAGCAGGGGGTAGGGGGACAGGAGAGAGACAGTATTAGGAGAAATACCTAATGTTGATGACAGGGTGATGGATGCAGCAAACCATCATGGCTTGTGTATACTTATGTAGCAAACCTGCACATTCTGCATGTGCACCCCGGAACTGAAAGTATAATTCAAAAAAGAAGAAGGAAAAAAAAAAGAAAAGGCCATTGTAACTGCACATTTCAGGCTTGTGCACCTACCAAAACTTTGTCAGTAATGGAGCTGATTTTGGTCACTATATGTAGGTCTGCCCTGTAGGGCAGATATGGGTATGGAATCAAAAGGGTGTCCTTCTCCATGTTCCAAAAAGCACAATCACCCATTAGGCCCATCTATGTAAACATCGTGCCAGACACCCATTCAGTGGCCTCTCCCAGGTCCCACACATGCATATAATGCACAGAATACATGACGATCACACTAACGCCTGCATCTCATTTGTTTTCCCTCCTTCCTCAGAAGCAATCAGTACGACTAGGTTAGTATGTCTTTGTCCCAAGCAAACTTGAGACCCAGTTTATAGCTGGGTAGGAGATATCTTTTTCCCTTTTATAATTACATGTTAACACCTTTATTAAACTTGTTTTCTTCAATTCATATTCATTGACTTTCTATAAATGGAAATTTCTCTGTATCGAGTTTGTTAGTGGAACTAACTAGTGGAAGGTTCATTGCCCTGACTTGTAGTTAATGATGACTGCTGAAGTTTGAGAAATCATAATGATGAGGAGATCTGGGTTGAAACTTGGTGTGTAACTATGAACAGGTCAGATTCTCATTCAGTTTCCTCATCTGTAAAATGGGAACTTATGTATCCAAATGCAACATTTGGTTTGTGTGGGAACCAAATAATCATGTATATGAAAATACTTTAAATAACAAAGTACTAGTCATTAGTGATGCCACTAGTTTTTCAAATAAATTAATATATCTGCTAGGAAAAACAGAGTAGGTACTACACTATTCATTATAGGTGACTATTAAGTTTTAGAAATGCTATGTATGAAATTGAATAATCATAATTTGAGAAAAAGTATTACTTTGCTCCAACACATGGTTTATTAGTAGAATCTGTCAAGACCTGGTCAGTAGTATATGGGATTTAAATATGTCATGAGAATACCATGTAAGTTATTGATACATAAATGGAAGTCCAGTTTTGTGCCATATTTTTAATGCCTGACGCTGTTTATCTGGTTATCCTGGTCAAGTCTCCATCACTTTCTTTACCAGCAATAAAATGTAAATTTGCTTTTGGGGAAAATTAAAAGGTTTGGAGATGGTAGGAGCTGTAAAGGAATTAAATCTGTCACTAAATTAGTGAAGGTACAGAATTCCTTTGGTTTATGAACTTTAGAATTAGGCAACTGTTTACCAACGTTTTTAATAGATGAGGAAATAAATGTCCCCAACTGGGGACCAGTAAGCTGTGAGAAGTCACAGCAATAGACGAGAACACAGCCAGAATTAGATGTCATAGTCCCTGAGTTTCTGGTTTGAAAACCAAATAAACAACTATCTTCTTTCCCAGTTCAAGTGTAAAATATCACTTTGTCCTAGTCCTAGTGGCTGAAATTTTCCAGAAAAACATTGAGTAACATCCAAAACTTTTTATTATAATAAGATGACTGTTTATGTATATGTCTACACACAAGTGTATAGAATACCATCACTAATGTGTTGATTAAAGCAATTTATTAAAAAGAATTAAGACCTAATTTGTGAGTAGGAACTAGAATAAGCATAAGTAGAGTAGCTTTTAGTTGGTAAACAGACAATTCAATATACAAGTATAATGTAAAATTATAAAAAATAAGGTTGGGGAAAATTCCAGAATAACAGTTTAGTTCTTAGGCAAATATTCTAATACTAAAAAGGTACCAATAATTTGCAACTTATTAGCAGATATGGGGTCAATAACATTTTTGGTCTCTTTTTTCTTTTAAGAGCATGAAATAGTACCGTTGTCAAGAAAACAAGAAAGTTGTGATACAGTAACTAAACTATTTAAGGAATGTCAACAATATAAATCTTAAAACAAGAGGGCACTGGTAAGAACAATTTGAAATGCCCTGGCACATATCTGAGATTCATAAGTATTCAGGGGAAAATAGCATTTTTTCCAGGAGTCAAACACACATCCTGAGAGTGACATTTCCTGTATATACATCTGTTATTTTAACATCAGTTTCCTCTGATTAAAAAACAAAAACAAAAACAAAAACCTGGACTTAGTGGCAGTGTGGTATGATGGAAAGAGCCCAGACCGAGAGCTTCAATATTTCAGTTCTACTTCAGCTTTTCCATTAACTATTTGAGTCTTGACAAGTCACTTTCTTTCTCTGGGAGTCATTTTTTAAAAAATCTATAAAATGAGGGGATAAACTGAGACTGATAAGAATGTGACTGACCAAGTAATTGAACTTGTGATTTATTACACTGATGTTTCAAAATGAGAAACCAGACTACGGAATAAACCTAAGTTCTTTAGCTTCTTTGAGCCTCAGTTGCCTCATTTATAAAATGGGTGTAGTGGTACCTGATTCGGTTGTGGTGATGGTTAAGAAATATCAGGCATGCAATAACTAGCATAATGCCTTACACTTGTTACATATTTAGAAATTGGCAGTTATGATTATTACTATGCCCTAGATGTTTTAAATACTTTATCACAGTAGTTCACAATTTTGAGCATGTATCAAAGTTACCTGGAGGTGGGGCTAGATAATTTGCAGTTCTAACAAATTCCCGGGTGATGCTGATAAGAAAATAGTTGTGAATACCTAAGACTGTGTGATCCTAAGAGTAGAAAGTGTCAGTCTATTTGATTATCATCTCAGTTGACTTGGCAATACCAAATATGGTTGACTTTTAACTTAACGTGGATCCCTAATGACTACTTAATATCTTCAGAAAGATCACAGTATGATGGGGCTTTGAAAGGAAAAGTTATGGTAAATGCAGAAGAAAGCCTACCATACCCTAGGCAGTGGAATCAAAGGGAGTGGAAATGGCCAGCTTCTTTAGAGTAGATTGTAGTATTTTCAGCTGGGATAATAGATGTGACTGATCACAATTTGTGACGGCCTATCACTCAGGCACTAAACATCTCTGTCAAAAACTTCCAGACTGCTTTGAGGAGAAACTATTTAATATATGGTGCAAGTAATTCAGTAGAGGAAAGAACTGAGTTTAACCCAAGGAGAAATGCAGACAGAACTCGGATATTCTTTCAAATGCCCAGAAATTAAATGGTTAATCCCAAAGGTGTTAATGGGGTGGGGTTGAAATCAAGGCCTGGGTTAGAAAAGCAGGATGTCCTTCCTGAGCTATGCAAGCTGCCCAGGGTCAAAGTACTCAGATGAGACTTTCTACTAGAAAAGCAAATGAAGAAGACTCCAATCTTGACTGAAAGAATGTATAATTGTACAAATAAATGGTAATATCAGTTAATAAAAAATATTTGGTGAATATTTACTATATGATGCATTTTCCCCCAAAGAAGCCTGTAAAATAAGATTGCTACTGGCAATCAATGGCATCTAAGGATCAAAGAAATGGCATATGTTTATATCATAATTTATTCAGTTATTCTCTTTTTGTTAGTAATTTCTAGTGGTTGCTATTATAAATAGGACTACTATGAGCATCTTGGTTCCTATAGATTTTTCTATAACTGAACATTTTTTCCAAGCACAGTGTGACTTAGTCTTGAGGAAAAGGGATTTTGAAGATATGTAGGTGGGAACACAATTGTCCCTTTCCCTAATGTTGAAGGATGGACATTCCTAAACTTCCATGTAAAGACTCTATCTTAAGGCAGACTTCCTCCACTCAGCTCTGTTGGTGATTGCTTAAGTTAAAGAGAAAACAGAGATGACCAGTTCTATTCCTTTTTCTTTGACATTTAACCACAAAAATGATTATTTTTAGTTAATCTTCCTAACCTTTTCTTTTTCTTGCAACCCAGAGCAATTTTCTCTTATAGTATAAGGAATTACTGGTTGTTCTTCTTTTGCATCTTTTTCATATTCATGGATAAAATTGCTGCTCTTTGAACAAGACAATTATTCCTTAAAAGATAGAAATGAGTTTACTTTCCCTTTGGTTCTGAAGTAATTATATAAACAAAATTTTAGAATGCAAGTGAGAATAACAAAATAGAGCTGTTCGCAGAGTTAATTGGCTGATCTTTTTATGTAGATCTAATTGGGGATGTCAATTGAATTTTTGGAAATCATTGCTTATTTCCTTTGAGAATTATTTATTGCTCTGTGTAATTTGAATGTATAATACATAGTTTGTTCACTTCTGCATTACGGCTTGATTGAGAAAAACTATTTCTACCAGGGAGAGATAAAAAAATATTTTTGAATCAGTTTTCTGCCCTTCCAGTAATGGTTTAGGGAAAATACACAGATGTAAAACGAGCACATAATGAATTGTTAGATTTATCATGGTTTAGTTATTTCTTGACATTGGAGAGCCGGCAGTGGTATAGGAGGGGAGGGTACTTGGGTAATGTGAGCTTTGTTCTGGATTTTGCTGCTTATTAGTTGTGACCTTGGCAAACTCAACTAACTTCTGCAGTCCTTAATTTTAAAGCGATGTAATCGATAGTGTTCCCTCCGCCCCTCCCTTCCGTTCTTCCTCTTTCGCTCTTCCCTCCCTCTCTTCCTTCCTGCCATCTTTCTGCTTCCGCTTCTTCTTATTCATCTTCTTTTAGGAAACAGTGCACTGGCTTCAAAATGAGATAAACGTTGATTGGCATCTTAATTCTGCCATGTGGTGACACTGGCAGTTTGCCTAGGCCTTCTGGGCCCCAGTTTCTTCCCTTGTAATGTGGTAATAATACATACTTGTGGGTGGTTTTGAAGATTGAGATGGTCCATATAAAGCAACAGGCGTGGCATAGACCCATCTCAGGCCCTCAGTAAACACTGTTACAATGTGGCTGTGAAGAAATGTCATGGAACTTTTATAAAGGTCCTTTATTGAATAGAGTGCTAAAAAGTCGAATGTGAAGGAGTTAGCATGTGCTCCCCTTGGTAAGTCTGACTCAGTCTTGACTGTGTGGCAGCTGAGGCTCAGCACTGATGTTGCTCTCTTCCTGCCTGCCCAGAATTTGCAAAATGTCTATGTCCAAACTACTAATTTTAATGAATTCATAAACATGTAAATTAAATGGGACTCTTATTGAATGACCCTTTAAAGGTGAAACTCAAGCCGGGAGCTTACTTGGCAAAGTTGAGAAATATCATAAAAATCAGATCCTAAACTTCTTGGTGTAGAGCCATACTCACTGGATCAATTCTCCTTCCCTTCTTGGCATCTCTCTGTATAAGTAATCATTTTTCCAGTTAATCTTATAAGTGAAAATCAAATCTAAAGATTAATTCCTCTCACTCCACCCTAGGACCCCAAAGCTTCCTCCTGTGGTGTTTGCAGTGTAAATCTTAGAATTTATCTCCTCCCCATACATGAGGGCTCCATTTTATATCCACAGCTTTGGTACTTCTTAATAGCAAATCAATTAATTCAATCTTAGATCCATCATTTCTCCACTGTATGCTGGTGTGCATGCATTTGGGCATTTATCTTAGCACTTGACAAGTTGTAGGCACTCAATAAATATTGCTTGGATAACTGAATGAAGTTTAGTGTTGTTTGTGTGTGTTTGGTAATGACACATCTAGCTATAAAAATTCATTTAACTACTCTGTTTTCCTGATATCCTTTCTTCTTTGTCCATCAAGTCATGGCACTCACAGAGGCTGGTTATTTGAAAGTAAAAATTTGCACACTGTTATATTTTTAGACCTGAAGGAGGTGAGAGCCAAGAAAAAGCCTCAATATTCCACAGCAGTGTGTTGACTATAGTTAGCAATGATCAATTGTATAATTCAAAGTAACTAGAAGAGAGGACTTGAAATGTTACTAATACATAGAAATGATAAATACTCAAAATGATGGATAGTCCAAACACCCTGACTTGATCATTTCACATTCTATGCATGTAAAAACTATCCACATGTACCTTACACATTTGTAAAATATTTGTATAAATTACAAAACAAAATAAAAACAAAAATTACCCAGCAATTACATAAATACATTCTCATTGTGAAAAACTCAAATAATATAAAATTATCTCAGCAAAATGCTGAGGATGTTCTTCCTATTCAACCCGTCTTCTCTCCAGAAGTAACTAGAGCTGATAATTTGGTGTGTATTCTTCCATTCTTTCTATAAAATTACATACATATAAAAATATACAAATATATAGTTTTTTATATGAAATACACCAGATCATATGCATTGTTTTACCACAGCCTTGCTTATCTACATGTCTTAAAACACTTTCTATTATCTCTGTGCAGATAGATCCATCTTTTAAAATACTTATGGAATGAAATACAACTGAATTATATTTAATCAATTAAATATGTTTCTATCTTGTGTATTTGACCACTTTGCTCATAATAAACACATGCATCTTCCCACAATTTTTGGCTGTTTTAATTCATATTGCAGTATTGAACATTGTTATTCATATGTACAAGTATTTCAGTAGGACAGATTACTAGACATGAATGCTGGTCAAAGAGCATACATACTTAAAATGTTGACATATATTGTTTTGTTAGTTATTTACACTATCACAAATAATGTTTTGGGAAGCCCAGAGTGAGGCATTTGTACTCTAAATTAAAAGATGGTTTTTATCTCCTCATCACAAGCATTACTAGACAAATTCAAGGATGGTGTGTGTATGTAATGAAATAAGTTAGCACAAGATGTTGGCTCTTTTAAAAGTTATCTTAAATAAATGTTTCTGGCTCAGTGGTCTCATTTAATAGAACACAAATTCGCAAAAATAGAGGGAGTCAAAATGGGCAGAATAGAAGAATAGGGCAAATATTATTTCTTGTAGTCCCAGCACTTTGGGAGGCTGAGGCGGGCAGATCATGAGGTCAGGAGTTCAAGACCAGCCTGGCCAACACAGTGAAACCCTGTCTCTACTAAAAATATAAAAAAAATTTGCTGGGCATGGTGGCAAGTACATGTAATCCCAGCTTCTCAGGAGGCTGAGGCAGGAGAATCACTTGAACCCAGGAGGCGGAGGTTGCAGTGAGCTGAGATCACGCCACTGCACTCCAGACTGGGCGACAGAGCTAGACTCCATCTCAAAAAAACCAAAAAAACAAAAAACCACAAAGAAACCAAAATGAGTATCAGCACCTTGTTTTAAAGCCAAATTTACAAAGAATATACACTAAAACTATTGCATGATTAAAATAAGAGATGGAAAGGACTTTCATATCACTTAAATTTGAAAGTAAACAGTGCTATGGCTTGCATTCTAGCATTGCATACAGAGGAGCAAGAAGAATTAAAACATTACATTAGCTCAACACTTAGGATTTTGGGCAATAAGTATATACTAAAAAAAAAAGACTCTAGAGAAATACAGAGGCTTAGAGTTATCTTCCTATTCAACATGTGCTCCATTATCTTGGGAATTCCAGAATCAGGACCAAAATTCTCACAGCTAGGCTAATTACTTTAATAAGAACTGCTTTATTTAAAAATAAATGTGAAGCCGATGCCGGAACTGGACCTGGTGCTGCTTATTTGTCCTCTCCGTAGTGGTGGTGGTGTTTTTTTTTCCTATGACATTGCACAGTTGGTTCCTGATCTCCACTTTGATGGTGCCAAGGGGCAACATAACTTTTGCCAAATGCATAAGACAGAATGCCTGTTTTTTATAGAGCTGCCCTGGCCTTCTTTCTGTGCTCTTTCTCCCCAGCTGTCTAGTTTCTTCTTGGCAGCCAGTGCTCACCCCTGTCCCCTGAGAGAACCTTCTGCCTCTCAGTTCTGTCCTCCTCCGACCTTCCCATCTAACCCTATGTCCCATCCTCTCTGTCAACTTCAGCCATTATTCCTTTTTTTTTTAAATTTTGTGGGTACATAATAGATGTATATATTTATGGGGTACATGAGATACTTTGATTCAGTAATACAGTATGTAACAATCACATCAGGGTAAATGGAACATCCATTACCTCAAGCATTTGTCCTTTCTTTGTGTTACAAATGATTCATTTATACACTTTGTTATTTTACAATGTACAATAAATTATTGTTGACTATAGTCACTCTGTCACACTATCAAATACTAGATCTTATTCATTCTAGCTATTTTTTTGTGTGTGTCCATTAACTATCCCCACTCCTGCCCCACTACTACCCTTCCCAGCCTCTGGTTACCATCATTTTACTCTCTGAGTTCATTTGTTTTGATATTTTGCTCCCACATATGAGTGAGAACATGTAAAGTTAGTCTTTCTGTGCCTGTTCAGCCAGCATTCCTTGATGCCTCATCTGTGCCCAGCATCATGCCAAGTCCTTGGATGCTGGGAGAAAGCATAATTCCTGCTCCCAGGAAAATTGTGACTTAGTGGAATTTTCTAGAGTTAATTTTTTAAATGTATTTAAGATCATGCCTTATGGAAGATAAATTATCATGTCACTTATAAATAGCATCTGTAATTTAACAGAGACTTTAAAAGAGTAAGTAACATAAAACCTTCAGCTACTGGGTTGAAGGGAGTGCAGAACAATTTTTATTTTTCCTTGTGGTAAGGGGAACTTTCATACTAAGATGGTGATTCTGCCTCCCTTTAAGATCCCCTGTAGCAAACAGGAATAGACACTTAGGTGGCTTATATCACACAGGCCTGCTATGGACATTAACATTTATTTTTTGTATCTATGGCTCCAATCTCAGTTTTATGTGTTTGATTTATCTTTCCTTCTCAGACAGAGCATTCATAGCAACACCTCAGGCCTGTGTGGAGTTGGGCCAAGCTTATTTGGATAGAATTTGTATTTCAGTTGAGTGCTCCCCTCTTCACATGGAAAAAAGCAGTTCCAACTGTGAAATGTGGGTGGCTGCTCATGTACTGCTGTGCTGTGCCTGGCAGGATGTCAACCAACTAAAAAAGGGGGTCCAGACTGGTGTGGGGAACATAAAGTACCTGAGGGAGATGGACCTCCAGCCATAAACCGTGGGAGACGGGAGTGTGTCTGCCTGGACACCTGAGGCAGTTGCAAACCATAGAAAAATGAAAACAGTGAAACTGAAACCAACCAAAACAAACCAAAAGCAATCAAATCACAACCAAACCACCACCACAGATATGAACTACTTCTCTCAATTGCACACCCACATGTCCTGAAAGTAAAGTAGGAAAAGCAACATTGCTCCGTCTAAGACAGCCTGAATCTTAGAACTGCTAGAATGGTTTGTGAACTGTTTTCTTATCTCTATCACACTATGCTAGAATTCTCAGTGCAAAGCCTAAATTCTCCTGAAGCAACCTGAGCAGACCTCTCTCTGTTGAAGGTGTCACCAGCTCATCATCACCAGTCCCTTCTCCAGCAGTTCAGACTACTGAAGACATTCCTAGCTGCCAAAAAATATCTATTCTCTCCTTCTCTCAGGCTCCTAGAATCCCAATTTTATTTGGGGCAACAATATATCCAATTAGATATGTTTTTCAGACTCCCTTGCAGCTAGAGGTGGCTATGTGACCTAGATCTGGCCTATGAGATATGGAATGTGTTTGCACAGCAGCCATGGAGACAAAAGCTAGTGACTAAGACAGCAACAGCAGGTAGATGGAAGGAGCCCATGCCTGTGGTGGCACTGCTGAGCCGCTGAACCTGCTTCAGAGTGTCTTCCCTGCATCTTCTCCTGTGTGACATAAAGAAATCCCCATGTATTTAATCTGGATTTCTGATATTTGCTGCAGAAAGCATGTCACAAATGAGGCCACTATCCTGAGGCAGTGCCTTCTTTTGGCACCAGAAAACATGGTGATTCTGAGGCTTCAAAAGTCGTGAGACCTGAAATCACAAAACTCCTAGAAGAAAACATACAGAGCAAGCAACATTCCCTATTACCAATGAAATGTTATTCAATCTTAAAAAAGAAGGAAACCCTGCCATTTGTGACAAGGATGAACCTAGAGGCTAAGTGAAATAAGCCAGTCACAGAAGAAAAATACTGCATGGTGTCATTTACAATTGGAATCTAAAAACCTTGAATTCAGAGTAGCAGAGAATAGGGTCAGGAGCCGTGGCTCACATCTGTAATCCCAGCACTTTGGGAGGCGAAGGCAGGTGGATCACAAGGTCAGGAGATCGAGACCATCCTGGCTAACATGGTGAAACGTTCTCTTTACTAAAAATACAAAAAATTAGTCAGGCATGGTGGCGCATGCCTGTAGTTCCAGCTACTCGGGAAGCTGAAGCAGGAGAATAGCTTTAACCCAGGAAGCAGAGGTTGCAGTGAGCCAAGATAGCGCCACTGCACTCCAGCCTGGGTGGCAGAGTCAGGCTCTGAAAAAAAAAAAAAAAAAAAAAAAAAAAAAAGAAGCAGGGAATAGGATGATGGTTACTGGGACATGGGAAGGAGGGTGGGGGGAAATTGGGAAATATTAGTCAAAGGATACAAAGTTTTAATTACTTAGAAGAAATAGGTTCTGGAGATCTAGTGTGCAGCATGGGGTCTATAGTTAACAATAATGTATTATATACTTGAAATTTGCTGAGAGACTAGAACTTAAGTGTTCTTACCACACACACAAAGGTAACCATATAAAGAGATGGATGTGTTCATTAGCTTAACTGTAAGAATAAATACATTATGTACACCAAAACATCACACTATATACCTTAAATATAAACAGTTTCAATAAAAATTCAAACAAACAAAAGTCATGAGACTTCAAAGTTCCAAAGTTTATGGTATATACACCTGGCATCTGGGAGGTAGGAACTGATAAAGATTTCTTCAGGTTCTAAGTGGGGTTTGGAAGAAAGAGCTTACTGGCCCATCTTCTAGAACAGCAAACTAATAATGATGAGGTCAGCAACTTATATCTACATAGTGTGATATAGACAAGAAAATAGTTAACAAACAATGCACCTGCCCTTTATCCAGTCCCTATGCATTAGGAACTTTATAGAAATTAACTCTAAATTCTCTTGGTAACTGCAATGAAGATATTACACTGCCTGTTTTACAAATGAGGAAATGGAAAGAGACAACTTGCTCAAGATTATAGAGCTAAAAAATGCGAGCTGGAATTCAAATCCTCCTTTGGAAGCCAAAGTCCATGCTCTTTCAGCAGTGTTTCCCAGAAGTATATTACTTTAATTTCCTCCTCACAAACAACCACAAAGTAATTATGTTCTCCTTTTTTACCTAGGAGAAAGTAAGTGCTAAGAGATGGCCCAGTATCTCACAGCTGATCAGTTTAATTTCCAAAAGCACAGCTCTTTCTACTCTACCAAAATATAGCCCTTCAGAGATTTCCAGAATGTTTTTCCCCCATTGACATTGCTAAGTGCTTACTTGATAAGCCTGGCACTATGTGTTATTCTTATTTTATAGATGTTATTCTTATTTTACTGAACATCAGAGATGAAGTAATTATTCAAAGTCACTCAGAGAAGTAAGTGGGCCACTGCAGACCTGACCCCAGGCAGGCTGGCTCCTGAGCCTGTCTCCTCCCTCCTTGCCTCTTAGACATAGTAAAGCCATTCTGAGATGATTCTGGGTAAGTGTGGCTATCCAGGAAGTATAAGGGAGCTGGGGAGAAAGTATTTACTGAAATTTCCTTAGAACCAAACGTTGATTTTGAAAATTCTGCTTCTGTTTGGCCAAGAGAAAAGTCTGACACTTGTTCTGTTCCTCAAGGTCAAATATATAAGGTAATAAAGAGTTATGAAATTACTATCCATGTCCTGAATGTAAAATGTCCATTTACTCTTTAAAAACCAAAAAGAAGAGGAGAATTCAACATGCTGAAAAACTAAACATTATCTTTCTTAATAACCCAACTTGGAAATTAATGAGCTGTAGGAACCAAAAGAGTCATTTTGCTTTGGCTCAGACAGAAAACACTGAAGGGATTCTGTGCCAATGCATTGTGGAGCTTTGTAATTGTTCCCCTAAATGGTCAATAGTTTTAATCTGTATATAACACGTGATTTTAATCAGCCTAGCCAACTGTTTATGCAGATTTTTCTCAAAGAGGTTGCAACATGACTGATATTTAAGTAGAGTCTCTCATCTGATTTTTCAAAGATAAATGCCTGCATTTAAGAAGGCAGACATTTTTCTGTGGATTATGACATCAAAATATACAGGAGGTCTCCTCTCATGCCACATAATGACATACCCACTTGATTCTGATTCTGGGTGAGAAAAACTTTTGGTGTCAACAGGCCATTGCCAGTCATACCGTGGAGATTTTTGTGGACCCTAAACTACCATGAGAAACTCAACTCTGGTCATAATTATGTAAGCAATAGCAATTCCAACTACATGGATTGCCTGCAAATAGCACATTTTCCCTTAATTTAATTTTTCACTTTTCAGTCAGTTTCAATGATGTCATGTTGATATAGCCTAAGGGACACAAATTAGAATATACTTTTAATAAAATCATAGTAACGCTTTTATTTGTATTAGATATTTGAGAAATGAGGCAATTGGTTAGTTGAATGTTCTGGTTTATCAGCTACTATGTAACATGCATGGTCATAAATTTCAACTAATCAGAGTACAGCATAAACTCCTATGATCATGCCTGTTCACATGTGATGGCTCTGTTCCCTCCCCACTGTCATTTTTAAATGCAGGAGAAAGCAATGCCTCTCTGGAACTGTCCTAGTTTGCACTATGGTCTGTAAATACCTCTTTTAAATTTACTTTTTAGGCTTTTGAGGGATTATAGACCAGATAAAAATATTGTTTTTTAAAATTTACTGCACAACAAATTAAGTCCACATTTGGATTTTTTTTTTTTTACTTCTCACATCATGGTGTGGGTTTGCTGTATTCAGTAATAATGTTACTATCTGTTGAGCAGATAGTACAGTGTTCCAGAACATTACAAAATATATGCATACATTTACATGCATTTATATACACATGCCAATCTGCATATAGCCATGTATATATACTACTTCAAGACTGTCATTGATATAGAAAACAAATATCTAAGATTAAAAATGATCCATTTTATCACAAATTTCATTTCTATTTAATTCTGAATACTAGTGTTTGAGTTAGTAAAATGCAAGAAGTTAAAAAGTAAGTTATAAGCTTTCTGGAAACTTCAAGTTTATAGAATATCTCTAAATCAAAAGTATTTTTTGACACTGATGTTGGCATGCATCTCCTGCTGTATTTTATCAGGGGTTCCTCAGCACCACATTTCAGCACCTGGCTTAATAAAGCATGTAATAAGTATCTGTTACATAACTGAATGCCTGCAGAGTTCAAATGCCATATGCTGATGGTTAGTACCTACACTATTGGACAGATGGCCCTTCCTGTCCTTTAGATTGTTCTCACTTCTCCCACTACTTTCTGCAGATTAAATGAAATTCTGTGTAGACCCAGGAAAGCAAATGAAATCATTATGTCAAGCGATCCCTTGTCTTTTGGTTAGAAATCACAAAACCAGCATCTTTGATCGCGAAGGAGAAATAACAAGAGCAATTTGAGTGCCCATAAAAGTGATTCCTAAATTTGAATTCGTTTAGAAAAAAAATCTCCCCAAACAGCTGTTTGGTTAATGGCTAGTGAAAAACGGTGGGAGCTATGTCAGCGATCCCCAAATCGCAGCTAAACTAATTGCTCGGGAGGCTGCTTTGAAGAGAGAGAAAATATATTGATTAAATTTTATGGAAAGTGGCAAACAGTTTTAGGGATTTTGATCTGCCCTTCCTTAAATCCAGTCCAGACCCTTAGGGCCACTCTCTCTTCTTTACTCCTTTCTGTTCTCCCACTGCCCTGATCCCACTGCCTGGCCATTTGCACACTGGTCATTCAGTGAAAATGTGCTACTCACTGTTGGGCATTGCCAGAAATGTGACTGCAGGTTCTTCTCCACCGTCATGCTTGCCCCGAGGTGGTAGTTGGAGAGTGTAAGGAAACATTTGGTTTCTGTCAACCTATAATTACTCTCCATTTGAAATCCTCTTGAATTTCAGAGGTCGGAGATGGAAGGGGTGTTGGGCTGTTTACGCTTCTCTCCTAAATCCTTAGTAGCTAAAGTGTATATATACTAGAAAAACAAATTTGAAACACAAACTATTTCTATTATTGGTTAAGAAATACATATTTATGTAAACTAGTTAATAAAAGTACGGCTGTCATCATTTTCACAGTGATTCATAATTAGTACCTGTAGATGTGGGTACTCAACAGGATGATTAAATTTGTGAACCACATTCAGTGGAGTCTCTCTGGAATCGTGTTACATCTCAGTGAATCAGTGCTTCCATAGCTTCTTGTTAGAAGATTTCTCCTTGGGGCAACCTCAGAATTTAACTCCTAGCAGTTTAGGACAGATTTTCCCTCTCTTCTAAAAGTATTCTTATGTCCTTCTTGAAGTGAAGGCATGGGCAATAAATATAATAGGTGTCTTCTTTTAGCTACACAGGCAAAGCAGAGGTCATGGTTTCATGGAGAAGCACATGTAGCATTGGAGGGGCAATATTGACATCTGTGCTAAGCTACCTTGTCTTCAACATACCTTTCTGAAGGAATGTTTCTGCAATAACATCAAGATGAAATACATCCTATGCAAAGCACCATGCACAGTGCCTGACCCCAGTAGAAATTCTCTATTTCATTTTGTCCACTCTGCCCGATTTTCTGAAATTATCTGGAGGGACTAATGAGAAGGACAGCTCGTGCTTTCTTATTAAGATTAAAATGGAGAAAAGACATTCTCTTTTTCCATGATACAAAATAAACAAGTAATGTTAAGTATAGTAATTACTATTTTCTCAAATCGCAGCATGCAGCAAAGTGATTATAAAAGGCCCAGACAGGAATTACATAGTGTTTCCTACTAGCTTGCTCTACTGCAGAGTCAAAACAAGAAAAGTCACCTGGTTGCACCAAACTAGCAGTTACTCTTACCTCTCAGAACTCATGGAAAAATGGGTTGGTGATCAGGTTGCCAGATGTTACAAATAAGAATGCAGAATACCTAGTGAAATTGGAATTTCCCATAAACAACATTTTTCTTTTTTAGTGTAAGTACCAAATATCTTATGGGAGATACCAAAATTTTATTTGTTGCATATCTGAAATTTCAATTCACCTGGACATCTTGTATTTTATCTGTCAACCCTAGTAAGTGTGAAGCAAATTAAATAGACTACCTAATTCACTCTGTCTTAATGATCTTTTCAGACCTGTAGACTTTATCACCTAAAACTTCTTTTTAAAAGAAAATTATTTATATGGACATGGCTTTCATGCTTAGGGTACATCAAGATCATCTGCAGGGCTTTAAATACACAGTTGGCTGGGTCCACAGCTCCAGAATTTCTGATTTAGTAGGTCTGGGCTAGAGCCTGATAATTTACATTTCTAATAGCCCAGGTGTTGCTGATGCTGCTGTTCATTAGAGACGTCAACATGAACTTTATTTGCCTAGGTTATCATGAGTCAAAGCTTCACAATGAAAAAGCTTGGTTTAGTCAAGGAGGTGGGAAAGAAGGAAAGAGCAATGTTTTAAACAGTTTCTGTTAAATGAGAGCAACATTAGTGTTCTTTTGTTCTGAGAGAAGGGATTTACAATAAATGCTGAGAGAATAAGCAATAAGAAAAGAAAAAAGTTCTCAAATAGATTATATTTTATATAGAAGGAAGATTAAATTATTCCAAGCCATCATCATTTTACTCTCTTTAAACAAGCCATGATTCAAACTGACGTCAACCTAGAAAGAGAGTGAGAAAATTGGATTTGTCTATGTTTTGGTACAGAGGGAACATGTGGAACAGCTACTGGGCAGCTACCAGTGATGGCATCTTCTGAGGGAGAAGTTTCTAAAAAACTTGTGAGAAAAGTGGGGCAAGAGATAATTATAACCACATGCTCATACACTGTGCCAGACAGGAAGTATCTTTCACCTTTATCCCTTTCAAAAGCATTCTTTTTATCTAACACCAAAGAAAAATGGATTCTGACCATGACCCACCCAAGTAGCTACAAGTCAAGGCAGGTAGCAAGTGTGCCATATCCAAGGATATTGGTGATGGAAAGCCACGATCTTAGACAATAAAGCCTGTTGTTTTCTATGTTTAGAAGGCTGGTAGGCTTCAGAGTCAAATGGTCTACATGAGAATTCCAGTTTGGCTCTTACTAACTGAGTGATCTTGAGAAACTCTCATAACCTCTGAGCCTAACAATTTTCTCCAACTCCAAAGTATGAATAGAAATAATGTCTCTATTACTGTGAGGTTATGGGGGTTCCACAGGATGATGTAAGGAAAAGAGCTTTGCATAGAGCTACACATTATAGCGGTTCCATGCCTATTAGTCCACAAACGACAAATCCACTGGGAGCACTTCGGACCTGAATCATGAATGCTTGTAATCATTTTTTTTCTCCTATATAAGTGTTCTCATAGTTGTTGAGTCACATTCTTCCTAACTTCTTCACCTAAAAATAAATGCCGGCTGGCTGTGGTGGCTCACACCTGTAATCCCAGCACTTTGGGAGGCTGAGGTGGGTGGATTACCTGAGGTCAGGAGTTCAAGACCAGCCTGGCCAACATGGCAAAACCCCGTCTCTACTAAAAATACAAAAATTAGCCGGGTGTGGTGGCAGATACCTGTAATCCCAGCCACTCGGAGGCTGAGGCAGGAAAATTGCTCCAGCCCAGGAGGCAGAGGTTACAGTGAGCCATGATCACACCACTGCACTCTAGCTTAGGTGAGAGAGTGAGATTTCATCTCAAAAAAAAAAAAAAAAAAAAAATGCCATTTTTGTAGGCATCTATTTTAATTACCAGAAAACTGCAAGTTACTTCAAGCAATCATCAGAATAGATAAGGTAGCTTTAAAATTATGCTAATAATTTTCTGTCATCATAACTAGCCCTATTGATACTGTCAGCTGCCAGGTTAGAACTCCTGAATTTTAGTCTTCATTTTTCACTAATCAGGCTTTTGCCCTTGAGTCAGTTGTTTAACTTCCTTGGTGTCAGTTTCCTCATCTGTAAATGTGGGTGGAGTAGAGGTGGAGAGTTAACCTTCCACTCAGGGAAACCCTTCTTTTAAGATACAGCTCACACGTCTAAATATCCAGTGCAAAATGAAATGGAACTTTAAAAACTAGCCAATTAGTTGCCTACTATTAGGAAAAATAAATGTCTTTGTTATTTAAAAGCTAAATAAACTTCCATCTGACCATATGTGAAAAAATGACCGCCTTTGGAATACTGCAAAACTCGTGACATAAAGGCTATTCTACATCCTGAAGATAGAATCTTGTTGTCTTATTCTTCTTGCATATGTGCCATCATATACAATGACATCTGGGAATTTCAGCTTTCTCAGACCTGGCTTTTAGATTTATTTTGAACTTTTAGTGAATGTTTGGAGGTTTTTTCTGAGTTAAGAAAGTATATACAAGAAAATTTAGAAAACTCAGAAACATATTAAAAAACATAATTAGTAATCTCACTATCTAGAAATTAATCATTGCCAAAATTTTAATCTTTATTCTGAACTATTTCTGATATTAACATTGCATAATATACAAAACTTGGCATTCTATTTTTCTGGCTTAATATTATATTGTGTGAATTTCCTCATGCTTTTTTAAACCTTTGTAAACATCATTTTAAAAATTGATGCATATTAGGCAAGAGAAAGAAAAGACATCTTTATAGGAAAGGAAGAAGTAAAATGGTCTCTATTTGCTGATGACATGATTTTATATAGAGAAAATCCTAAAGACTCCAGCAAAAAAAAACCTATAAGAACTGATAAATTTAGCAAAGTTGCAGAATACAAAATTGTCATACAAAACCTCAGTAGCATTTCTATACACCAGTAATGAACTATTCAAATAGCAAATTAAAACCATTCAATTTACAATAGGAACAACAACAACAATATTTAGGTGTAAATTTAACCAATGAGGTGAAAGAAACGCTGATGAAAGAAACAGAAGAAAACACAAATAAGATATTTCATGCTTATGGATAAAAAAAATTAATATTGTGAAAATGTCCATAGTACCCAAAGTGATATACAGATTCAATGCTATCGCCATTAAAATTTCAATGCCATTTTTTCACAGAAATAGAAAATACAATTCATCATATGGAAACACAAAAGATTCTGAATGGCCAAAATGATCTTGAGCAAAAGGAACAAACCCAGAGGCATTGCACTCCCTGATTTCAAAACATATTATAAAGCAATTTGTAATCAAAACAGCATGGTACTTGCATAAAAACAGACACATAGACCAAAGAAATAGGATAGAAGCCCCACAAATGTAGTTCACACATGTGCAGTGGAGTTTTGATAAAGGTGCCAAGAGCACCCAATGGAAAAAGAAAAGTCTCTTCAACAAATGGTGTTGGAAAAACTGGTTATCCATGTGCAGAAGAATGAGAGTGCATCATTATCTTACATCATATTAAAAATTAACTTAAAGTAGATTAAAGATTTAAGGCAAGGTGTGGTGGCTCATGCCTGTAATCCCAGTACTTTGGGAGGCTGAGATGGGTGGATCACCTGAGGTCAGAAGTTCGAGACCAGCCTGGCCAACATGGTGAAACCTCATCTCTACTAAAAATACAAAAATTAGCTGGACATAGTGGTGCACACCGGTAATCCCAGCTACTCAGGATGCTGAGGCAGGAAAATCTCTTGAACCTGGGAGATGGAGGTTGCAGTGAGCCAAGATCATGAGATCATGCCATTGCACTCTAGCCTGGGCAACAGAGCAAAACTCTGTCTCGGAAAAAAAAAAAAAAAAGATTTAAAATGAGACCTCAAACTGTAAAACTACTAGAAAAAAACACAGGTAAAAAGTTCCACGATGTAAATATGGGCAATGATTTTTTGAATATGACCCTGGAAGCATAGACGACAAAGGCAAAAATAGACAGATGGGATTATATCAAGCTAAAATCTTTTGCACAGCAAAGGAAACAATTAATAAAGAGCCAACCCACAGAACGAAAAAAATATGTTTGCAAACCATACATTTCATAAGGGCTTAATATCTAAAATATATGAAGAACTCAATAGCAAGAAGAAAAATAACCAGTTAAAGAATGGACAAAAGACTTGAACAGACAGTTCTCAAAAGAAGACACACAAATGTCCAACAAGTACATGGACAACATGCTCAACATCACTAATTATTAGCAAAATGCAAATTAAAACCACTAAGAGACATCATCTATCACCTGTGAGAATAGCTTTTATCAAAAAGATGAAGGATAGTAAGTTTTGGTGAGGGTGCAGAGAATAGGAAACTCTTGTATGTTGCCAGTGGGAACGTAAATTAGTCAGCTATTACGGAAAACAGTATGGGGGTTCCTCAGAAAACAGTATATGATTCAGCAATCTTCTTGTTATATATCTAAAAGAATTGAAATCAGTAAGTCAAATGGGTACATTGCACTTTTATGTTCATAGCAGCATTATTCATGATAGCCAAGACATGGAATCAACCCAAGTGTCCATCAGTGAATGAATAAAGAAAATGTGAAATATATACACTATGGAACACTCCTCAGCCTTAACAAAGGAGAAAATTCTGTCATTGTGACAATGTGGATTAATCTGGAGGACATTATGTGAAGCAAAATAAGCAAGGCACAGAGAGATGAATCCCACATGATCTAACTTATATGTGGAATCTAAAAAAGTCAAGCTCATAGAAGTAGGGTAGAATGATGGTTACCAGAAGCTGGGGAGGGGGAAAGGGAGGAATGGAACTATTGGGCAAAAGGTACAAAGTTTGAGATAGATAGAATAAATAAATTTTGAGATCTATCCCACAGCACAGTGATGATAATCAATAAAAACGTATTGTAGTTTTCAAAATAAGAGTAAATTTCAAATGTCTTTATATACAAAATGGTAGATACATGAGGGTATAGATATATTAATTAGCTTGATTTTATAATTCCACATTGTATCTATCAAAACATCACATTGTAGCCCCTAAATGCATACAATTATGATTTGCAAATTATACTTTGTCAATTAAAAATAAAATAAAAATGATATTTAGAAATTGCTGCATAACATCACATTATATAAATTTACCATAATTTGTATTTCCATTTCTTAATAAATGGGTCTACTCTTTATTTTGCTTTGTTTTTAATTGTGTATTCTATTCATAGTGCATGTTGATAGCTTAAATAAAAATTAAAACTACTGAGTATACTCTTATAAAAGTTTGGTATATCTAAATATTTTGAAAGTCTTCAACCAAATATGAGAATTCTTCTCCAAGAGAATCTGGAGTTGAAGAATTTCAGAGATTATAGAAAAAATAAGGCTAGAAATGCAGCTTAAGGCATTAAAAGTATTGAGGGCAATAAACTCAACCCATTGTCATCTAAAGATCATATCAATGGCATACTGTGTATCATAAATTAATGCTAGTGAGTACAATACAGCCGATTTTGACTTAGCCCTTAATTAACTTGAAACATTTTGGATTCTCCTTTGAAGTCTCATTAAGATGCCTGTTAAGTCATTTTGAATGATCACAGAGGAGCTGCCCACTAAGAAACACAGTTGTCCTCCTGTGACTGACCCTTCAACAGAAGATTTTTTTCAGTTTTTCCAACTCAGAGCTGTCAACTTTCCGAGGCTTCTACATTCTAATCAGGCCCAAGTGGCAGCTTCGAGGCACAGACCCCCGGTCTCTGGTTTACACAATTCAGCATTTGCCTTCTCACAGACACAGAAATGTGGATCCATGCCTAAGCTGAGGACACTCAGTTCCCTCTATTTTTCCCAAGACCTCGTTATAAAAGCTTCAGCGCCTGCCATAACTTTTGCCTTACTTCCTGTTTCCACTCCCAGCTCTCAAATGCTTTTCCTAACTATATCCAACTGGAGTGACTCTTAGCTGATGGAACAAAATTTTTGAGGTTGCCAAAAAGAGATACAGAATTGATATCATATATATGAAAAATTTAAGTACAAGAAACTCCAAAATTAGTAGTGGGTTTAGGGTTGATAGGGGAGCCCTATGCTTTCAGCATGAAGCTATAAGTAAAATAGGTAAGTAAATAAACTCATACCAAGCCTTTACTTTTATTGGAATATAATTTAAATACAACTCACTCTTTTAAAGCATACAATTCAGTAGTGTTTAGTACAGTCTCAGAGTTGAAACCACCACTGCTATTTAATTCCAGACTATTTTCTTCACTCCCTGCCAAAAAACCCTATACCTATTAGCAATCATTTCCCATTTCTCCCTTTCTCCAGCCCCTGACAACCACTAACCTACATTTTGTCTTTGCAGATTTGCCTATTCTAGACGTTTCATATAAATTGAATCATGCAATATGTGGTCTTCTGTATCCATCTTCTTTCATTTAGCATAATTTTCAAGGTTCCTCCATAGTGTAACATGTATCAGTACTTCATTCCTGTTTTATGGCTGAATGATATCTCATTGTATAGCTATACCACAATGCGTTTATCCATTCATCAGTTGATGCACATTTGGGTTATTTCAATTTTTTGTCTATGACTAATGCTGCTATGAACATTCATGTACAAGTTTTTATGTAGATGTATATTTTCAATTCTCTTGGACACATACTTAGAAGTGGAGTAGCTAGGTGATGTGATAAATCTGTGTTTAATTTTTTGAGGAACTGCCAACTGCTTTCCAAAGCAATGGCATCATTTTACATTCCTACCTGTAACGTATTAGGGTTCTAATTTCTTTGCATGTTCACCAACACTTGTTATTGTCCATCTTTTTTTTTTTTTTTTTAATAATAGCCATCCCACCAGGTGTGAAGTGGTATCTCATTGTTGTCAAAGCTTACTTTTTAAAGTAATTGTCAAAAACATCCAAGGATAGATACAGGGCATATTCATTTTATCTGCACTGGAGGTCTCTGGAGGTTCCTCAAGAGCCAGATTTGACCAGTGAATGTGTTTTGTTTGGCTCTTAGGTAGGATATGAATTCTTTAGTTCTTCTTATGCCTTTAAGCTCCCTTCCCACCTAATCTTACATCTGGCTGGACTCACTCCTTTATGTTACCTATCTTGCTCTTGTGGGTATGTCTTTGGGATCTCTATCTACATTTTCTGTTTCTGTATTTAGATTTCTTTATTATTAAGTGTAATGAATCTGGATACAGTTTAGAGAGATTTTGAAATAATGAATTGTGGGGATTAAGCTTTCTGAAATGCAAAACTTAACCAATATATTTATTCACAAGATATTCTATTTGATCAGGACCTTAAAATTGCTTTGGCAATTTAGCAAGTTTTGTCACACCATTTTAGGGATTGTCAAAGCTTTCAGAACAAAGACCAACAGACACAGTTGTTGCAGCAATACCTTGCAGACACAGTCCATCATCCCTAATTGTGTTGTTTTCAGAAATCTTGAAGTTTGCTTAACATGTTCGTGATTTGACAGATTCTGTGACATGGTCGAAAACAAGGCAAAATTGAAACCACATTTATAAAACCAAATACTATTTGAAGTATTAGAAATTGTTTATAAGCTGGGATAGTTTGGTCTCATATCTGTAATAACAACTCTAGGACATCAAGCAGATAGTGGAGAATAATGATTATTGAAAAATGCTTCAAAGGAGATCAATACACTTAATAAAAAGATAAGAAATAGCCTGTTTTCAGAGTGAATCAGTGTCCATCAGAAACTAGACACTTTTTATTTAGAGATAATTTAACCTGCACTTTGGAATAAAAACCTATCTGCACTGAAGATTGAAAGACAATTAGGGTGGGAGAAAAAAAGGGAATCAAATTATTTACAAAGTTAATCTTTTCAAGATGTGTTATGTAAACTACTTAGCACTTAAAATATTAGCCATACTTGTTTCATTTCAAGAATTTATTTTTGAAATTAAATGTGGAAAAGTCAAAAGTAAAATGTTTATAAATCTAGATGCTCTATCCGTCCAATATTTATAAACTTAGATTGTGAATGTTTTTGTTGTTTTCTTTCTTTCTTTTTTTTGTCTGCATGTTTGGAATCCTGTAGTTACATCTCCTGTAGGGTAGATTTCAGGGCATTAGAAACTGTTATTTCCCAAATTCAATAAAAATGGGTTTTAGCATCAGACATTCTACAACTGTACAGGGTGTAGCAAATTTGCTTTTAAGAATTAATAGGATTTCCCAAAGGATATATTTTCCTGTCAAATATAATCCTCATGATCAACAGCTATAGCTCCAAGTAATTCTTTATGATTTCTTTTATTCACATTTTTCTAAGCTTATTCTTACATATCCTCTAGGGTAACTTTTATTACAGGAATTACTGGCTTTTCTGCCAAGTAAGAAACACACTTTATTTTTTGATGACAAAGTAACAGAGTCAATTCTCTTTTTTTTCCTATAGTAATATTTTAAAAATATGGGCTATTTTTATAATATTGATTTTCCCCCAATTGCAGCCTAAAGCATTGACGGCAAATCATCTCTTCTGTTTCAAAACCTAGAGATAAATTATACAACTTTAGTCAATATTATTCCAATGGGCTTTAAAAAGTAATTTGCCCTATAGCTACAGAGCTTTACATAAAACTGGTATAACTCTTTCATATGAATCTGGGCAATATGTATTTTTTTTTAAACTGAGTTCATTGACAAAATAGAAACACATCCAGCATTCTTTTTATTTTTCTATATAATGCAAAGTAATGATCACGCACTGGGACTAGTAAATCAGGGTTCTTGCTACCTAATGTGTTGGTATAGATGAGCCCGGGAGAATTAGAGAACAAACATTTGACTCAGCTGCATCACAACCCACTGTGTGACTCCACATATGTGAATCTTCCACTGAATCTTAACTACAGAAAGCCCTTCCAGTCCCTCACCCCGTATACACTCATACAGAGCACACACCAGCTTCCCAGCTGGTCAGGTCAGGACTGGTGGCTCCTTCAGTTTTATAGCCTCTGGGCAGCACATGGGCCAATTTCCTTTGCATAGACCAGTGGCTGTGATTCCTTCATTGCCCTTCACACTTTTCACTCCTCCACTTGGGGCCTTTAAATGCCTTCTACTTAAAATTTTTTGAAATGTGTGTTTAAATAGTAATGTTACAGGAAGATTAGAAAATAAAAGTCACAGGTTGTATTAACACAACCACAGCCTAACATAATTACATCAACTTCTCTGCTTCAGGGGGCACAGCCGACTCAGGCAATACAGCGTAAGAGGTTAAGAGGCTGCTGCATGCAAATACCAGCAATTGCACTGTATGACCTTGGGGAAGTTACTTAACCTCTCTGTAGCTCAAATGCCTAATTGACAAAATGGAAGATGTGAGGTTGTGAGTATTCAATATTTAATGAGCTATCACACAACAGGGTCTTAGGACAGTGTGTGGCACAGTGTGAGCTGTATAAGCATTGTCCTTAAGCAGTATTTGCTGTCTTTTTCTCTACACAAAACTCTTTAAAAACACAGTTGAATAGATAACAGGCATGCAATTTTGTATTTTGCTTGTTTCATTTAAGATCATAACAATTTCTTCCCATGCTGTTTTACAGTTCGTATAATTAAGATAGTAAGGACTGCATACTATTCTATCCAGTACAAGAGTTAACGTTCAGGTTAATCTCACTTTTCCACTGCTGTAAATAATGCTGCAATGAATATCTTTATGTAAATATTGTCTGTCTTTATTTGAAATAATAAAGGTAACAAAATGATCAGAGAAGGGAATACTTTTATACTGCATGTATGTCTTTTATACTGCATATATGTCAATTTTTTACTATCAGCAACAGGAAAAGAGCTCATCAATGTTACTGTACACAGAACAGCATGTTGTGATAAAAATAACATGTATCTTAATATTTACCATGTTAAAATAGTTCCATATGTTGGGATTACTAGTTATATTTACTTTTTTATGGCTGGTGATATTAAGTCCTTTGCCCAATTAGTCTATTGCAGAGTTTTAATGTTTTCTTGTTAATTGGATTGCATTGTACAATAGTAAACATAGCTCTTTTTGCAGTTTTTGCTGGGAATATCATCTTCTAATTGTTTTTATTTCTCTTTGGATTTTATTTGTATGGGAAGGTATATTTTAGATGGTTGGATTTATTTTTGTCATTTATTTATAATATTTCTAAATTTATGAGAGTCCTGGCAAATGATTTAACTTTTAAGATTTGACGCTGATTATCTAAAGTCAGTATGATATTTATTCTATTTTATGGTGTGAATTATAAATCTAAATAGAAAAACTGTTCACTAGTTAGTACTATGACAATTTACCGAAGAATCTTTTTCTTCCTCACTATTTTGGTGAAGCTGCTTTTTACTGCATATTTAATTGTCATGTAGAATGAGGTTGATTTTGTCCTCACACCTTCTGTTCCAGTGAACTGTTTATCCACTTGTAAATAAGATACTGCTTTATTTCTTTTGCTTTGAAATACATTTAAATATCTTGTAGGACTAAAGGCACACAACTCCTTTCCAGGAAGGGCTTTTAATGGTTCACTTTTTATTTTTAGTTGGGGGTGTGTGTGTGTTGTTTTATTGTTCATTTAGGTAGAATACACATACAACAAAATTTCCCCTTCAATAAATGAGGACAAACACAGAATCATATAATCACCACCATCCCCAAAATATTCTCTCGTGCCCTTTTGTAGCTAGTTTCCCCCTCTCCCCCAGCTCAGGCAACCACTGGTTTGATTTTTTCCCCCCTACACTTTCACCTTTTCCAGCATGTCATGTAAATGGAATCATACATGGATAGTCTTCTGAGGCTTCTCTATCTTGGTACAATGCTTTTGAAATGCATCCATGTTGTTATATATATCAATACTTCCTTTTTATTGACGAGTAGTAGTCACACTTTGTAGATGTACCACGGTTTGTTTTTTGGTTCGACAGTTGATGGAATAATGTTGCTACAGACATTTGTCCCTTGTGTTCTGTGTAGACGGAGAGACAGACAGATTTGAGACGCAAGGAAATGACATGATTTAGTCTTCGTAACCTGGAAAATAAATCACTCATGGTTTTTTTTTTTATCACGAGTGTATATGTGTGTGTACCTATACAGTTTTCTTCAAATAGGACATACATTTTCAACATGAGATAATTACTAGGTATATTATAGCTCTGTTGTTAATGTGAACAAAATCTTTTTAAACGATATTCTAAAATAGTTATTGGTAGAATACAGAACTATCATTGGTTTTTGTATATTCATCTTGTATTCAGCTATCTGTCCGAATCATTTATTGTGCCAAATCATTGTTTTCTTATACATTTAAGTCTCTGTGTATACAATCATGCCACCTCTTTCTTCATCTCCATGTATAAAACTGTTTCATGTCTTTGATTTAATATTACTTTGAAAATAATGTTCAATGCAATCATGATGACCATATCGTTTTTGTTTCGTTTCTGATTTTAGTGAAAATGATACCAGTAGTTCATGATGAAATATAATATCTGATAGTTTGTAATAACACCATTTAAGTCAAGCATCTTTTTATTATTTTTAATGTTTTTAGGAAGACTGGTGTTAAATTTTATCAAAATCATTTTTTGCATCTATTGATCATGTGGGTTTTCATATCTAACAAGCTAGTGAAGTGTTATTTATAAACATTTTATTACATTGATCTATGCTTGCATTACTAGAATGAAATGTACTTGGTCATGCTCATTATTATTTAACTATATATTACATTATCCTGGCTAGTATTTAACATTTTAACACATATATTAATAAGGGGAATTGACTTTTGGTGACATCTTTGAGTTATCCAGTTATATTTGCTTCATAGTTTATACTGGATACCCTTTTCATGCGATTTGTTCTGGAACAGTTTATGATAATGTAGCAATCACTAGTTCTTCGAATAATTGAAATAACTCATCAGGGACTCATTCAGAAGCTTTTTCAGGATTCATCTGAGGGAGAGATAATTGTTTGATAAAACTTCTATCTCTTTAAAGATGCTGTTCTCCCCGGCATGCCTGTTCTCCAGTGCTCTTGGTGGCCTTCCACCAAGACCTGCCTGCACATTTCTGTCCCCAAGAAAGGAAATAAATGAATACTTGTTGAATGAGTACTATCCATTTTTTTTTATATTAACTATCTCATTACATTCTCACAGCTACCTTCTCAGGAGAGTTTTATTGTACTTCTATGAAATGGAAGCTCAGAGGATATTTAAGAAATTTTCCAATTTCACTTTCAATTCAGCTAGTAATTATGTTTAAATTAGGATGAAGGCCTAGTTTTAGCTTGGCAGTGTCAGCACTAGAATTCCAGTCCAGGCTGCTTTATTTATTATGCCAATACTCCATCATTACTTAAAAAAACATGGGATTTAAAACTTCCTTCTTTCACCTTCTTATTTGTGTTTTACATAGGTAATACTTTATATTTTCACATTTTCACTTATAATTAAATGTCTTTCCAATAATGTTAGCTCCTCCCAGGGGTTGCAAAGTCCTAAAACTGGTCTTGTTTGTGAATGAATAGACCACAGTTGTTTTTTTTTCTTTTCTTTTTTTGTTGATTATACTTTAAGTTCTGGGGTACATGTGCAGAATGTGCAGATTTGTTACATAGGTATACACATACCATGGAGGTTTGCTGCATCCATTGCCCTGTCATCTACATTAGGTATTTCTCCTAATGATAGCCCTCTCCAGTCTCCCCACCCCCTGCTATCCCTCCCCTAGCCCCACCAGACCCCGATAGGCCCCAGTGTGTGATGTTCCCCTCCCTGTGTCCATGTGTTCTCATTACACCAAAGTTGTTGATAGTTCTGTTTCCTTGATAAAAATACTCATGATTTCCCTATTTATTGGCACATATTTGACATGTAGTAACTTAACATGAAACCAATTTAGAATAATTTTATTGTTCACTCATGTAAAATGAGGAGATTAAATATGTGCTTATCTAACTAGTGACACAAATAATACTGTTTTAATGAGTATTTTATAAAAATTAATCACAAGATCAATAATCAGTCTGTGAATGGTTGTGTGTAATATAGGATTTGGGCACATATAGGTTCATGAAAGTCCTTCAGTAGAAAAACTTGCTGTTTATCTGTTTCCCAAATTTACTTATGTCCACTCACGTGTGTGTGTATGTGAAAATATATATATATATATATATATATATATATATATATATATATGTATTTGGATAACACATATGACATTATTTTCCGGGGACATATGTATCTTGAGGGCTAAATTTTGGGAAATAATGAACCATAATTTTTCTGGTTCTAAAACTTTTACAATGCTTTAAGGAAATTACAAGGTTCAGTAATTAGACTGGTATACACAGACACATATTCAACAGGACAGAATCATTAAATCCAGCCTACTATAATAAATCTGAGATTTACATCAAGAAAATAATATTAAGAAGCCACACTTGGAACAATCAGGTCACATTGACTGGAGGCTTCATATGCGAACGAGAAAACAAGACAACTCGTGATTAAATAAAAGTAAATTACTCAATATATTCTAAGAAGAAATGAGAGGAAAGGAGAATTTCATAGAATGGATTAAATTAGTGCTAGTTCACAGGTCCTCTATACAAGAGATTTACAATCACTCAATTTAGTTCAACATTGTATAATAACTCATCAAAATGTCAGACAATTGCACTGGAAAGTCAATTAATTTAATTGTGTAGTCAGACACTTAAATTGAAAAGTTTGGTTAGTTTAATTGGAAGACTTTCTACAATAAAAACACCTCAATTTGATAATTTTTTTCTCTCATTTTTTCCTATTGTTAAGACATTGGTTTATATAGAATTACCCAATTAGAATATTTCTAATTATGAACTCATATTTTTCAAGTTTTGGTTTCAAACATTAATTTTGAAAGAGTGGTTGTTTTATTTATTCATGAAAGTTAAGACTGGGCCAGTTCTTCTCCTTTTTTTTAAATCTTCTAAGATTAAAATGTGGTGATTTTATTTATCATTTCTGGTTCTAAACACCAAAACTGTAAATGTGCATTTGGTCTCTCTATTCCATTTCTAGTTATTTTTCTTAAGGGGATAACCATAATCATGTAAGTGGACCAAAATGAATGTACAATGATGTTCGCTGTGGCACTATGGCACTCTTTTTCCTTATAGAAAAAAACTGGAAACAACTAAAACACCCATTAAAGAGTTTATTAACTTGTGTTCTATATATGCAATCAAATGTGGTATACTCATTTAAATATAATGAGGTTTTGCTTTGGGATGAAAAGATATTTATGGCATATTGCATATTTTTGAGGGAAAAAATGAGATTAGACGTGTGTGTGTGTGTGCACATGCATGCACACAGAGGGAGAAACAGAGAGGTACAAAAAGGTTTGTAAGGACCTCCAAAGTATTAACAGGAGGGTGATATGTTTTGTTTTTTTCATTTTTCTTATTTGATTTTTTAATGTTACTTATTATTGAAAGTGGTTTTTCACTTGTGGGGACTAAAACGAAACAAGCAGAAGTGCCAACAAAGGGGACCCAGAAGAAACAGTTGAAAAAATACTTTAACAACCTGGAGCAAATGTTGGTATGTAATTAACCTAGAAGAGAACATTCAGAAGGAGGATGTGCTGAGGCCCAGGCTGAGCAGACGACTGCTATTTTATTGGCAGTTGTAATGATCATCACTCCTCTTTTACAACTAATAAAACCCTATTCCTCTCTCAGCATCTAGTTCAAATCCCACCTCTTTTTGAAGTGTTGACAAACCATGAAATATAATTGTAAGAGCTCTCTTCTCTGGCATTAAGGTAAAAATAGTGTTTTATTGCAAATGCTGTCATCATGTACCTCTACGAGTTACCTCCATAAAACTATTTTCATCTGTCACTGTAGCAGTACATCATTAAAACTGCTACCACTTATGGAGTGCTCTCCTTTTGATGGGTACCTTTTCAGGCCTTTCCAGACCTTTAGTTCTTACTGTTACCCTATGAAATCAATTATATTATTCCCTTCGTACACATTCCAAAACCAAGGCTCAGAAAACCTTGTCAGAAGTCATAGTGCCAGAGCTAGAATTCATATTCATTAACATTCCAAATCTATTTTTTTTTTCCTTTTTTTCTTGAGACAAGGTCTCACTCTGTCACCCAGGCTGCAGTGCAGTAGTGTAATCATGATCATCCCCACTCCACCCCCCAAGTAGCTGGGACTACAAAATCTCACGTTCTTAACAACTGCACAATTCTGTATTTGCATGTATCTGCTCCTCTCCCCAATTAGATTATAATCTTCTTGAAGATACATTTCTATATTTCTTACTCCCTAGCTAAATGATATTCAAATGTTTTATACTTACTATGATATAGTTCTCTTTTGAAAGAAAAATATTTTTTTCAAAATCCTATGAATTATTTCTCAAATTGTATAACAAAGCACATGTCATGAATGTGTAGGAGGAAAAATAGTTCATTCACTAATTAGGATCATATTAAAATTTTGTTAATCTTTCATTTTAAGTCAGTAATGTCTAATCTTTGTCATATTTATGTACCTTGAACTTTTCATAAATGAATCTATTCATCTTCTGTTTCACAATAAGGACTCAGGCTTAGCCAACATTTAGGCCAACATCTGCCATCAGATCTTAGCCAAAAGTGATTATCCTGTATAGCATTATGCATAAAAGAAAGATGCCTTAGAATTTGCTTGATAATAATATTTTTTGCTGTGGCTTTGGATAACGTTCAATCATTAGCTATAACATGAAATCTTGTTTGCGTGTATAGAAATATTTATTGCAACTCAGAGGAAATTCTGACCTTTGCTTTAGTCAGTATTTATCATCCAGGTAAACATATTTCAGTATTTACTTGAGCAGAAGTCAAGATCTATTTACTAGAAGCCTAGAACATATCATTTAATCCTCTACCACATTGCCACTTACCCAGTGACTAACATAACAATTCGATAAAAATTATTAAAATGCTTTCCATCTCCAAAATTCTGTGGATTAAAATAAATCGTCTCTCTCTCTCTTTTTCTCTCTCTCACACACACACACACACACACACACACACACACGTTAAGCTAGGAATGTAGGACAAGAGCATTAAAATGTACATTAAAAATATTATTTTCCCTATTGGATACTTCCTTTTGTTCAAATTTTCAGTTTGATACCTGACCAAAGAAATAAGGAGTATTTCTGTAGAAAGCAGCAGCAGAAAACTTAGCATCCTGACAGCAAAAAAATTGCACTTAGAAGAAGCACTGTACAGGCAACACTCCTCTCCTTGTTTCTGGGGGAGGAGGACAGTATCCCTAGACTGAGCCCTCTGGGGGAAGAGTAGGAGGTGACTGCTTTCATGCAGGAAGAGAGGCGATAGTATGTTGCGTTAGGCTACATTGTTTCTGATATGATAATGAGATCCAGGTCCTTATATCACCCATAAAGAACTGTAGTTCTAGTGAATATTCTGCAGTTTTTATGCCAATGCCTGTCATATGTCTATTCTAGTATTAAATGCTTAAGGGAAAAAAGCAACACCATAGAGAAGATTAGCTGTGCCCTGTTCTCATGTATGGGCATGCGGCAAAGCAAACAGATGAGTTTGGATAAATGAAAATCAATACACTTGAAAAGCCCTCTTTCATTCAATTGATTCAAGCTCAGTGGGTAATAGCATGGTAGAATGTGAAATGGTGTTAACGTGGCCCTGGCGCAAATCCCATTTACAGGAAATACAGTAACTAGAGTGGATAAAAGCATGAAGGGATTTAATGAACCATAATGAACTCTTTACCGTGGACCTTTTATAAATGCTTTTAATGTGGTCTTATCACCATACCATTTGAACTTTCAATGAGGCAAGATAACCCTTTACAGTATCTATACATTTTTCAAAATCTAAGAAGCCGGAAGAGCAAAATGTAATCCTTGTCTTTAGAGTTAAAAAACATTTAGTGCCAGAGCTAGAAAAGTCTTATTTTACAGAAAAAGAAATGGGAGTCACCTGTGGCATCATTTATTGCTCAAGGGTATATAGGAACTTGTTGGCCAAGAGTTCATTCATCAGAACCCATGCAGTTCATACTCCAGTTACTTTTTTCTACAAATCAATTTGGAGATGCTGGAATGACAAATGTGTAGACGGTTGCCGATGCTGGTGAGGCTGTGAGTAGGAAATGAGGCCACAAAATAATATAAGCAGCTGGTTTCTGAATCATAGTCTCTCACTGCTGCTAACATTTTCAGAAATTCTGATGCAGGAAAAGGCCTATATTTTTTGACCTAGTAATTCTATTTCTGGAAATCCATCTTGCAAAAGATAGTCTCACATGTGAACAAAGAATTAGACAAAGATGTTCATTCTGGTATTGTTTATAGTAGCAAAATTTACAAACGACATAAATGATCACCCATGGGGGACTGGTGAAATGATTCTAGCACATCCATGCAATAGATTACTATGGCAGTGTTCACAAATACGTTGAGCTTGATCAATATGTACGGACAAGGGAAGACATACAGGATGCACATTTTAAATGTAAACCAATTCAACCAATTCATAGGATAATGTAATATGTAAAATGATGCTGTTTACATTTTAAAAACCTTTATTTGTGCTCTGTGTGTCTGTCTTATATAACTTTCATTCTGTTCTCTTCCATGGTTGTCATACTTGGGGATATGGGGACAAGAGAAGGTCTTGGGGGAGCAAATAAGTGCAGCTGTGTAAGACTGAGAGAACATATTAGCTTTTATTTTTGGAAAAATGATACTTCAGTATTATGTAACACAATGCCTAAGAGGTGCTTTGGAATCAGATAAACAGGTTTGAATCCCATCTCTCCCTCTCACTAGTGATATGACCCTGGGAACACTTCTTTACTCCCCTGACAGTCAGAACTAAATAAATAATCAAAGGTAAAACATCAAACACAGTACGTGGCAAATAGCCCACAATAAATGGTAACAGCTGTAATTGGCTTGTGTTTAAATAAATTCAAGTTAAATACAAAATACCAAAACAAAGTAAATATCAACTAAATTCAACCACCTAAAGTTTACCTCTATTATAATTCAATGTTTTTACAAAAAGCTCTGCAAACATGCACTTTTAAAACATATTTACAAAAGAATTATATAACTTACTGTTTTGATTGACACTATTCTATAGACTTTCCCCATGTCGATATAATAAATGCAGTGTACATATATACTATACACTGTATGCTATATATAGTATGTATATACTATATATATAGACGATATTCTATAGACTTTCTCCATGTCTATATAATATTGAGAATATTCTATAGGCTTTTCCTGTGTCTATATAACAAATACAATGTGTATATATACACACACGTGTCATTTTAACAGCTGAACTGTATTCCATTGAAAAACTGTATGCACCATACTTACCTAATTGGTTGCTTTCTGGTGAACATTTAAGTTGGCTTTAATTTTCCCCTGTCGTAGACTTGACTGTAATGCACATTCATTCTTGTGCAAATGTTTTTTCATACTTGTTAAATTATCTAAAAGAGGGGCATTGTAATGGATGGAAATGCTTGGATAAAATGGTATTTCTCTTAGAGAAAATAATATGAACAAGAACTGAGGGGAAGAAAAGTTCTCAAGGGGATAGTGAAGTTCAGTTTTAGCCTAGACCATGGAGTCTGGCACTTTTTATAGGTGATAGGGAGTTGCTGAAGGTTTTTAAACAAGGAAATAACATGATCAGAGCTAGGCTTTAGGAAGATTAATCTAGAGGCTGTGGGTGACTGATGCAAGGAGGGAGACAAGAAATAAGTGAGAGCCAGATAGGAGGCCACTGCCAGAGAGCAGGGGAGAAATAATGAGAGATTTGACAAGGGTGATGGTAATGAAAATATACTGACAGATATGAGAGGCCCTACAAGTGCTGAAACAAACAGGAGGGTTTTGCAACTTGCTAAGGGTCATAGTCAGTGGGGAAGGTGGCAAGGCAAGCTGGGGAGATGCCTTCATTCAGTCTTTGCGTCTCCATCAGCAATGGTGCCCAGAGGGAGGACTGGTAGGCCGTTTCCCACACTGCTAACAATGGTACCTCTGGTGGTGACATTTCAGATGGTTTTATTTTTATTACTTATTTTTATTATTTATTTATTTACTTACTTATTTTGTGACAGAGTCTTGCTGTGTTGCACAGGCTGGAGTGCAGTGGTGCAACTCGGCTCACTGCAACCTCACCTCTTGGGTTCAAGCGATTCTTGTGCCTCAGCCTCCTGAGTAGCTGGGATTACAGGTGCGCGCCACCACTCCCAGCTAACTTTTGTATTTTTAGTAGAGACGGGGTTTTGCCATGTTGGCCAGGGTGGTCTCAAACTCCTGACCTCAGATGATCTGCCTGCTTTGGCCTCCCAAAGTGCTAGGATTATAGGTGTGAGTCACCATGCCTGGCCTTCAGGTGGTTTTATATTGCTCTTTATGCTTATTTGCAATTTTAATTTTCTGTGATGATCATGTATTATTTTAATTTAATGTTTCCACAATTAACATGTATTATCTTTGCTTGGAAAATAGTTACATATGCTTACTTTTTAGAAATTTAAAGTAAAAAATAAAAGGATCCCCTTCCATTTCCCATCAGACACTCTCAGGACAGTAACTGTTTGGAAGTAAAAATAAGAATAGGATGCAGTGATGGATTCAAGAGTTAGACTACATATGATTTGGCAAAGACAGGAGAAGGGGAAGGAGTCAAGGATGACTGAGTGAATGGGAGATTGGCAGTGTTTTAACAGGCACAGTTAGGAGAAAGGGTGAGAGGGAGGAACAAGATAAATTTTATGTTGAGTTTGAGTTGGCTGTAGAATATCCTGATGGAATCCTTTGGAGTATTTGGTGGAATTGTAGGCATGGCATATGGAGGCAACTTCTTTGGAAGTAATGGCAAAAGTAATGGGGATAGATGAGGCTTTCAATGAGGACACAGAGGGCAGAGGGTCAAGGATTATGGTTCAGAATTGTGGTAATTTACATTTTTAGGGTTTGAAGGAGGAAGGTGAACCAATGATGAGAGAAACAGGAGAATTAAGTGCAGTGTAAAGGATGATAGGAAAGAGAAAGCTTCAGGAAAAAAAGTGGTAAGCAACAGGACAAAGTGTGGGAAGCTGCTGTTGAAGTGCTTATTAGAAGTTCCAGAGACCCTTAAGCGAGTGGGTCCTTTCAGAGCGATGCTGTGATTGCTGCTTTCATATTAACTTGAACGTTTCTGCAGTGCAGGAGGCAATGCCACTGCTTGGAGTCAGGTTAGGGGGTTGAAAATAGAGCTGTACATGCAAGTTCAGAAGAGCCAAGTGGGGAATTTCATCAGCAGTGAGGGGCCAGCATTGGAAAACAGCATTGAAACTGAGTTCAATCAGCATGGTTTGAGAACTTAAAAAAAAAAAAAAAAAAAAGTTTGTTAAATAGTGTTTCCAGGGGCTGGAAAGTGGCAAGGCAGTTTCAGTGGGCAGTCAAGGAGTTGAGGGAGGGGCCAGGGCCAGGAAGGACGGGCTGAGTGAAAGGGGTGGGTGATTATCCTGGGAGAGAGGCCGAAAGGGCCTCAACTATGACCTCAACCAGCCAGGATTCCACAACCAGACAGCAAAGAAGTAGGCAGAACCTCCAGTCTTCCCCTCAGGACTCCAGTGTCACCTCAAAGCGAAACATTAAAAAGGGAGCCATTCCCCGCTCCATCCCTAATCTAGCGGAGGTAAAGAAGAAAAGCAAAATGAAGAAGGTCGGCCAAGCAATCAAAGAAGACCTAATCATGGGACTGCAAGGGATGGATCTGAACCTTGAGGCTGAAGCACTGGGTTGGTGCTGGATGAGCAGCTAAATGAATTCCATCGCCTCTGGGATGACAGCTTCCCCGAAAGCCCTGAGCGGCTCCATGCCATCAAGGAGCAACTGATCCAGGAGGGCCTCCTAGGTTTCTGCGTGTCCTTTCAGGCCTGGTTTGCTGAAAAG
The DNA here is from genome assembly GCF_030222135.1 of Aotus nancymaae. Classification (NCBI taxonomy): domain Eukaryota; kingdom Metazoa; phylum Chordata; class Mammalia; order Primates; family Aotidae; genus Aotus; species Aotus nancymaae. The sequence continues at coordinate 52,124,636 of NW_026988431.1, read as the reverse complement.
GAAGAAGTGATGTTCACAGCCTAGAATATATTGATCTGATGGAAAAAACCCAGTACATGAATGAGGGAGAACTCCGTGTCCTAGCAGACACCTATGACTCAGTTCATCTTCATCTGAAATCATACTCCTGTGCCTGCCTGGCCTTGGTCTCTGTCCTCAGGCTGGTGGATATGGTCCTGGGGGCTGAAATCCGGAATCGCATGGCCATCATTAGGCCTCCTGGACGTCATGCCCAGCACAGTCTTACAGATGGCTATTCCATGTTCAACCATGCGGCTGTGGCAGCTCGCTATGCTCTACAGAAACACTGCATCTGGAGGGTCCTTATCGTAGATTGGGATGTGCATCACAGTCAAGGAACACAGTTCACCTTTGACCAGGATCTCCCCCTGCCGGCTTGCGGGGGCACCAGTACTCCAGCCCAGAAGGAAAGTGAGGCAGCTCAGTGGCCCCCAAGAGGGAGCTGATATGAAGATAACATTGGCGGGAGGTTGGGGGGGACAGGGAGTTAACTGGCAGGCATGGCAAGGTTGCATATATAATAAAGTAAAACCTATTAACAAAACCTGAAAAAGAGAAAAGAGTTGAGGGACTCCAGTGTGCTTGCAAGAGAGGAGGCTTCAATGCCTGGCACTGAGCCCTACTGGGCAGTAGGGTGAATGAAATTAGGAAGTGTGTGAGACCCTTGTTCAGAAGAAATTACGATCCAGGAGAAAGGGCGAATGAGATCCAGGTGAAAGGGCGAATGATTGGCTGTCAGGATAAGGGCAAGGATATAGTTAGCCGGAGTGAGCATGTGCACAAGCAAGGCCTACCCAAAGGAGGGAATTTCAGGGTTTTGGACTTTTTAGCTGGGGTAGTTTACAGCATTGTGATTTCCCAGGTATTAAAGTAGAATGGGGATGAAAATTCTGCGGTTCCACAGATCTGGGAGGTTTTAAGTCAGTGCTGAAAGATCATCAATATGTATTTTTAAAATAAAATTATTTAAGTCTACTCTGTCCCAAATATTATGCAAAATGGTTAATAGTATGCCAATTTACAGATATGGAATGAGTCCCTAGAAGTGTTTAATAAACTTGTCTGGAATCATCCATGTAGTATTTGGTGAAGGAAGAAGAGTTTGGTATACCAAGAACTGCTTGAACCAGGGAGGCAGAGGTTGCTGTGAGCTGAGATTGCACCACTGCACTCCAGCCTGGGCTACAGAGTGAGTGAGACTGCATCTAAAAAAAAATAAAAAATTTGGTATATATACTTGGTATATCTACTTCTAGATGATTTTTCCTATATGTTTGTATTAATATATATCTGAAAGTATCTAGATGTAATCTATATGAATATGAGATCATTCTAAATAATCATTGCTTGCAACTTTTCTTCAGCCACTTGTTTTCATTGACTGCGGTATATTCCACAGCATGGGGGTGAGTGGCTGGGGAATGGCAGCATCCTCAACAGACGGAAGGCTGTAGGTGGAAGAGGTAGTGGTGGGGGGAAGGTGAGCAGTTAATTGGTAGGTTTGGTGGGTTTGAAGCCCCAGGTTGGCAATTGGAAATGAAGGCATGAAAAGGTAGAAAGAAAAAAGAGATAGAGGAAGGTATGCAGACGGGATAGTTGAAGAGGCAATTCTATTTACTAAGGGAAGCCTGTTAACCAAGAATCAACTACCATTTGTGGAGCCTCGCAATGTGCCCAGCAGAGTGCTGCTCTTAACCCCAGGGTTCAGTGTCTCTGAGTCAGAAGAATTGGCCTGGAACTTTCTGCTGCTCCCAAATGCTATACAGCCCTCAAGGTCCATGAACTTCCTGAAACAGGTCAAGTTGCAAAAGGTCCATGGCATTTGTATGATTGACACAGACTTCCTCTCACCTCCATAGAATAATATCCTACTAACTTATTTTTGCAACATGGCAGAGGAACACTACAGATTTTTTCTCTACTTCAAACTAGGGTGCACGAAAGGCCCTTTGCAATTAGTTTCAGCCAGTCTTTCCAATTTTATCTCCAGCCAATTTGCTTCATAAACTTTGCTCATAATTCCCCCAACATAGAGTGACCAACCACCCAAGTTTGTCCAAGACTGAGGGGGTCTTGGGATGTGGGAGTTCCATTTAAAATAGATACAGTTCCAGACAAACTATATCTGCCAGGAACCAAGGGAGTTCTCAGGATGTAGGACTTCCAGCACTAAAACTGGAAATGTCCAGGTAGACAGGGACATATTGATTACCTTACCAGATATAGCAGGCTCTTCTGTGCCCTTATATATGCTGCTTCCTTTGTGTGTATTATTCTTTGAGTCCTTCTCTACAGAACACCTATTCATTCTCTATGACCCACCTTAATTTTTCTCAGGGTTACTTTTGCTCAGCTTTTCCAGGTAGATTTATTTGATCACCTTCTTTGTGTCTTTGTTGGTTATCTCCATGCTATGCTCCACAAAAATACCTTTATCTTCCTTTGGGGACCTCACCTTATGTGGTTAGGATGGAACTGACCTCACCCACCTCAGGGGCAGGTCCTGGTTGTCTTACGCTCATCCACAAATTGCATTCCCTAAGCCACAGCAACCGTTCAGACAAAGGCATAGGAGAGAGTGGGAATTCTAAAACATGGAGAGCTACTAGAAGCTTCCTCTTGCTGCACTTGGAAAACATAGTGAGAAATCTTAAAGTGTGGAACAACTGATACTATTTTGTAGCCCAAAGGGTGATGCTAAGAGTTGATGAGAAGCCGCCATGGAGCCTGAGTCAGTGCTCAGTATTAGTTTGCTAGGGCTGCCATAATACAGGACCACAGACTGAGTTAAACAGAAGACATTCATTTTCTCCTATTCCTGGATGCCAGAAGTATGAGATCATGGTTTTGGGAGGGATAGTTTCTTCTGAGGCCTCTCTCCTTGGCTTATGGATGTTGTTCTTCTCCCTGTATCTTCATGTGGACTTCCTCCTGTGCATGCCTGTGTCCAAACCTTCTTTTAAAGACACAGTTGTACTGGATTAGGTCTTACTCTAATGACCCGTTTTAACTCAGTAAACTTTTAAAAGATCTATCTCTAAATATAGTTACATTCTAGGTACTGGAGGTGCCTGGGATCAGCAATAATTCTGTTTTAGATACATAAGCTAATAAATTAGCTTTTTTGTTTGGACTACCCTGAGTTTTAGTCTTACTTTGTGTCTTTGCATTGAAATATTTCTATCTGATACCGTCTCATCACATCTTTTTGTTATATATCATTTTTCACATGGTACTTTAATAGCTTGTTCAGCTGCTGATCTATTGCAGTTATGTGTAGTCTTTTCGTATCTCCATCCCCTTAGATTCTGGCACATAGGAGGTGCTCAGTGATACTTGTCAAATGAATAAAGACCGATTCGCATTATGAGCAAGAATCCTGGAAAAGCAAGGCTCCCCTCAATCTTCATTTTATTAAATTTTTTGATTTGCATTTTCTGGGCCATAACCTTAAAATGGTTGCAGTTAAATCTCTGAGCTTTGATCCCAGCATTATAAAACCACCGTGGAGCCCAGGAGACCATACCTGGGATAGCAGCAGTTGGAGCATAAGGACATCTAAGAAGGTGAATAATGTGAATGAACAGCAAACATGACTGAGTACCAAGTACGCAGAGAGTAAATGTGCCCTCGTTACATTTTGCATAATAAAAAAGAGAAGAGAAACTTATAATTATCTTCTTTGAATCGTCAAATATACGTGTAATTCTCGATGCCAAAGTTTAGAACAATGAAGAATATACTTACAGAAATAGCATAAAGGTATTCAGTGAAAACAAGTCTACATGAAGATGCACGTTAAAGAGCATTCAGAACAAAACCTCTTATTTCATCAGAGCACAATCTCAGGAAAGCCCCTGTACTTTCTAGCAAATATGTAGCTCTCTCAGGAATTTTTTTTTTATTGTTTAAAGCAGATAAAAGAATACTTCCAGTTTTCTCTCTTTTAACTTTCTAGCTCCATGGATTAAAGATTAGTTCCCTAATGGGATTTCACCATCATTTATCGTGTTAAAATGTCATGAACTGTTCTTTAGTGTGCAAGTTCTCCAAGCAATTACCTTCATGTGTTTTTCACTGAAGGTAAGTTTGGCGTCAATCCAGAAAATTCTTTACTACCTATTACAAGGAGCTGTTACAACCAGCCCAAACCATTAACTCTTTTTTTTTTTTAAGTCACTTCATCTGTTATGAGGCTGAACTAAATGTATAACTTTTAAAAATTGCCCATGCTGAGTCCACTTGTTACCTTATTCTTTGTTTCCAGGAGCCAAAGAGAAAAAGAAGCCAGGAGGCCACTCTTGTGTCCTGAATACTTTGCCTGCTGAGATCACTCCTGGGCTTGTAGCTTGTCTTTGGGGAGGATGTAGTTAAACATATCCTCCAGGGAGTGCCCTCAGCAGCTGGAGCGAGGTCCTGGAGAGTGGACCTTTCTCGGGAGAGGGATGTATGTGGTCAGGCAGGTGGGGCCACCTGTTCCTGAGAAAGGACAGAAGGGTTGTCACTGGATCAATGCCATGAGTCACACAGACACATTTGCATTAAGATAACTAATGATGATTTCATATTATAATTATTTTTAAAGTTTCTTTTGGATTATTTCCTCAGAGCTCTGCATCACTTTGCAAGTATGTGCATGATAAAGTGCTTAAAATTCCTTGCACAGAAGACATGCTCAAAAGTTTTATTAATTGCTAAGGCAAGTTTGAGGTCTAATATATTTCTGCCAACATTCTTTAAAAATACTGTAGTGCTCTTTTATCTGTGGTTTTGCCTTCTGTAATTTCAGTTACCTGCAGTCAACTGCAGCCCAAAACTGCGTGAGTAGAGAAGGGTAAGATATTTGGGGGGGCACATTTACATAAGTTTTATTACATATATTGTTATAATTGCTCTATTTTATTATTATTGTTAATCTCTTACTGTGCCTAATTTATAAATTCAACTTTATCATAGGAATGTATGAACAGCAAATACGTATAGGAAATAACATAGTATATATAGGGTTCAGTACTAGTCACAGCTTTGGTCAGCCACTGGGGGTCTTGGAACACATCCTTGAGAATAAGGGAAGACTACAGTACATATTTTCCTTAATGATATAGCTCTGTTGAAGCAACATTTAACACATGATATTTTAAATCAGATATTAATAAAACTAAACAATCTCTTTATAGCTTCCTTCCTTCCTTTCATTAAGGACTGCTCTTGCTCCTCCAATCCAGCTCATACCTGCTCACTAAATGAATTGTCCCATTCATTTAGTAAAGCACAGCACCAATGTTGCAACTTCCCTACTTCCAAAATGTCATGCACATACAAAAAACACAGAAATAGCACAAGCATAAGAAATAATAATTACGAAGAATGGTAAAGACAAAGATATTCCCCATAATTCTGTACCAGGATATCACTTTATTCATTTAACATGCATCATTAGCGCAACTCACAAATACATCCTAATTTGTTTATAATGATCTTCAGTTAGATGAGCTATTATTCTTAGAATCTCCTACTTTTTAAAAGCAGCATTCCCTAATGAGGAAGTTGGAGCTAATTATAGGCATGGTCATCAGTAACCACATCCAGAATTTCTCATCATCTCTTATTTTAAAAATACCATGTATAAATGAATATATTTAATTTTTACAGAGACAAATGGTGTCTGCAAGCTTTTGTAATATGGGAAAAAATTCTTATAGTAAAAAATTTCCCAATCATAATTATATTAAGGGTTTTATTTTGCTACTTTATTTAGATAAAATTAACTTGATAAATACATACCACGTGAATACAATGTTATATTGTGTGCTTCTATAAAATCCTTTATTAAAAATCATGATCTTTAGAAATTTCTGCATATTTTTATGAACATACACATTTATGATTGATACATGACTTTCTCACTCTTTGATACTTCTAACGTCAGGTTAGGGTGACCAAGAGGTTTGGAAAGGAAAAATCTTAATGAATTACTTTATGAAGTGGAAGTCTGTTACCCTATTAAACTTGAACCTCTCACCCTGAATATTTATTAACAACTTCTCAACACTTCTGCTCTCTTCCTTCTGTTCCCCCAAATGAACTAGAGGAGCATTTATACATAGGCATATATGTATTAGGTATCACTTAAAATGTAAGAAAAGATCTCTATCCTTCACAGGATAGAGAAAGTGAGGTATAGATTTCTTATAAGATCTCTTTTTCATGGAGGAAAATTTTCTGGGATATACATAAGGCATTTAGTTGGCTATGAATTTTGTTTGTCTTTCCAAACCAAAGTATGAAAGCTCTCAGTATCCAGATGAAAAGATTGATATATCTGATTTTCTCTAAAATGAAGTCCATTATTCTATCATTCCCTCAACACAGAGAAAAGACACAGAAATGCTTTTATTCTTTATTTTAAATAACTGACTTAAGTCCCACAATATTTATTCAAGTTAAACAGAGACCTAAGCCATAAGGCAACATTGCTCAAATCCTGGCACTGGCCAACCCAGCAAGCTCCAGTGGAGGGAGGACGACAGAACAGCTCAGGGAATGTGATCAGTCATCCTAAACTGGGCCTGAAACCATCTGATCAGAGCAAAAAATTCCATTAAGTTTTTATTAGGTCGATGCTATATCTGAGTGGTCATTTCAGAGACAAACTTAATACTACTCAGCCGGCTCAGATGGTCTTCAGTGCAGATACAACCTGTACAGACTTTCCAGAAACACTCATTAATAACAGCAGCATCTCTTCCTCCATAAAGGCCGACAGCAGCCTTAGGCCTCTGCCCTAACTCCAACCACCTACTTACTACTCACCAGCCCAGGATGTCTTATACCCAGTCCTAGAAGTGGGCTCACCAAACCTGCTTCTTGGTGCTGTTCTTGCTAACTCTGGCTTCCTGGTCTTTCAGCCCTGCCTGCGTTTCTTTTACTTGAGGCATCTGTGGTGTAATAGTAAAATAGACTCTGAATGTGAAATAACCTTAATCATTAGGATCGGGCCTATCATTATTTTCATGTCACCTTGACAAGTCACATAATCTTGCTGAACTTAGTTGTGCCACCTGTGAAATAGGTTATTCAAATCATGGGGTATTCCCACAGTGATTTTTCTCCCCAGCTTCTTAAAATAGCTAAAGTTGTTTCAACTTATTTTGTAACACTTGCTTGACTTGTGTACTTTTCTGAGACGTGGCCCCAATGATGTTCTGTAAACTATAAAGTACAATGCACATATTATTGATACTGCCTTGCTTGTCTTCTCTGGCCATCTGGGTCTGTAGGTAGATTTCATCAGACTCAGCCCCAGTTAGCTTAAGTCCTTCAGGGATATGAGTCTTCTAGTGGCTCACTCCTGGCCTAACATTCACCTATATGGAAATACTATTCACACGTACTTGGCGTCTGCCTATATTATGAGACCTTAGTGGAATCAATACCCTGACCCTTGGTAAAAAATGCTTCCCAACGAGGTGATTGCCCTCCCCAAGAAATTATAGAGCAAATATATTAGAAAATCTTAATAATTAATCTCCTGCTATCTGGGAAAAATCCAATAAAATATCCAGATCCGTTTTCTCCCTCTTTTCCCTTTTACAGTAAGTGGCAAATACCTGAGTCTCACCTGCTGGGCTTCCAGCCTTAACAAAGTATCTTGCTCTACAGTTTCAAAATGGAGAAAGAGTTTTAAAAAACATTTTTGTGAGTCACAAATGTTCTAAGTAGTGATCTATTTTAAAAGAATATTCCACATAGTTCTTGACTTCATGGCTTAAATACATGATACACAAATCAATTTCCTATAGGCCCATTGTTGGGTAGTGACAGAATATCTGTCCTCTACTCTTAAGCCTGCCTTCAGATTGCTGTGTGACCTTGGACAAGTCATGTCCTCTCTGGGCCCCAGATTTCTCTTGCATAAAATGATAAGTTTGGCCTTTGAGGATCCTGCCACCTTCATTTTTTTTTTTTTTTTTTTTTTAATCAGACATTGTATGTGGGGAAGACCAAGGCTTCCAGGACCCAGAGTGGGTACAAATTTGTAGATGCGAACAAATCAGAATCAACTAAAGGCTGACTTTTGAGACCATGGAAATTCTATTCTTGTTTGCTGTAGGGAAAATCATGTTCATTTCCTTTAACCATGTCCCCTTCCCAAACCCAGGGATAGAATCTAAACAATGCCTAACTGGGGACACCAAGATCTGGTCTTGACATACCTATTCCTCTTTTTACTGAGTTCTGCTGCCTGAGACCTGGTGATCCAATTGGACTGGCTGCTATTTTTTTTTAATATCCTTTTTATTGCTTTTTAGGTTTTGGGGTACATGTGAAGAACATGCAAGATTGATGCATAGGTACATACATGGCAATGTGGTTTGCTGCCTCCCTCCCCATCACCTATATCTGGCATTTCTCCCTATGTTATCCCTCCCCACCCCCTGCTGACCCTCCCCTAGCTCCCCACAACAGACCTCAGTGTGTAATGCTCCCCTCCCTGAGTCTCTGTGTTCTCATTGTTCAATACCCGCCTATGAGTGAGAACACGCAGTGTTTGATTTTCCGTTCTTGTGTCAGTTTGCTGAGAATGATGGTTTCCAGGTTCATCCATGTCTCTACGAAGGACACGAACTCATCATTTTTTATGGCTGCATAGTATTCCCTGGTGTGCCACATTTTCCCTGTCCAGTCTATCATCGATGGGCATTTGGGTTGGTTCCAAGTCTTTGCTATTGTAAACTGTGCTGCAATGAACATTCGTGTGCATGTGTCCTTATAATAGATTGATTTATAATCCTTTGGGTATATACCCAGTAATGGGATTGCTGGGTCAAATGGAATTTCTATTTCTAGGTCCTTGAGGAAGCACCACACTGTCTTCCACAATGGTTGAACTAGTTTACACTCCCACCAACAGTGTAAAAGTGTTCCTATTTCTCCACATCCTCTCCAGCATCTGTTGTCTCCAGATTTTTTAATGAACGCCATTCTAACTGGCCTGAGGTGGTATCTCAATGTGGTTTTGATTTGCATTTCTCTAATGACCAGTGATGATGAGCATTTTTTTTCATATGTTTGTTGTCCTCATATATATATTCTTTTGAAAAGTGTCTGTTTATATCCTTTGGCCACTTTTGAATGAGTTTGTTTGTTTCTTGTAAATCTGTTTTAGTTCTTTCTAGATTCTAGATGTTAGCCCTTTGTCAGATGGGTAGATTGCAAAATTTTTTTCCCATTCTGTTGGTTGCTGGTTCACTCTAATGATTGTTTCTTTTGCTGTGCAGAAGCTCTGGAGTTTAATTATGTCCCATTTGTCTATTTTGGCTTTTGTTGCCAATGCTTTTGGTGTTTTAGTCATGAAGTCCTTGCCTATGCCTACATCCTGAATGGTTTTGCCTAGGTTTTCTTCTAGGGTTTTATGGTGTTAGGTCTTATGTTTAAGTCTTTAATCCATCTGGAGTTAATTTCAGTGTAAGGTGTCAGGATTTGGTTGAGGATTTGCCTTTGATGTAGATTCTGGCCACCACACCCAATGCAGGTGAGAGGTGGGTTGTCACCAGTCCCCACCCCCATCCCAGGTTACAACTTGGCTAGGAACAACGCTGTAAGTCAGTGGTTCTCAAACTTGGCTACGTAGTTAAATCACAGGAGTAGTTTTGAAAAATTTTAATGCTCACACGACTCTCCAGACCCATCATATCAGAATCTTCATGGGATAGTACCCAGGCATTGTTATTCTTTTTAGATTGCCCTTGTGATTCTAATGTCCAGACAATGCTGAGAATGCCCTACTTGAATCTTCCAGGAATGAAATGAGACAAAATCAGCTGTGAATTTTGACAGTCTAAGCAACAGAGAGTTGCAGGCTATGGAAAAAGAAACCTGGAATTGTCAGGTTCTGAAAATTCATGGCCTGGCTGGGGCTCAGACACACAATGGTGGAGTAGAAGGAGCTTGGTTCTGAAATATGGTTTTTGGAATGATGGTCAGGGTAGAGTGGGGCACTGCAGGGTAGGAGCATGAGCTGTATTAGCACTCAGTGGGCCAGAATCAGAGGCAAGCAGGACTTGAAGGATGAGGAGAAGGCTTAAAGACAGCAGCAGGTGACAAGCTACATCTAGGTGGGTGGTTTGAGGAAAGGGTCTGGCACTCAGTCAAGAAGTCTGGGTCAGAAATCCAGGGGGAACCTCCATATCAGCATAACATTAATATTTATGGGGTGCTTTATCTTCGTAATTCACTTTTACATCCTTTTATTAGATTATGATAGTGAACCTCCAAGATAGGCAGTGCAGACATAATTACAGGGTCCACTTTGAATGTGAGAAAAATGAGGCTCAAAAAGTTTCAGTGGCTTATCTGAGACCACACAGCTAAGTGAAAGCAATAAGAAAGGCCTGGATGACAAAATTAAAGCACTTTGGCTCAGTAAGGGAGGTTCCTTGTTTATGGCAGAAACCATCTACCGATGGTGTTAATGCAGACACTCACTGAGATTTAGGCAGCAGTTTGCAGAGAATTCTCACATGGCTTACCTCCCTGAAAACTCACAACAAGCCTGTGATGTAGGCATGGCGATTTGCAGATGAAAAAACCGAAATGAGACAGACATGACTTATCCAGGGCCAAATGGTGGGCTAAAAAGCAATGCCCAGACTTCAGGGCCAGGAGGGTGCTCCTTTTCCGGTCCCATACTGTCTCTAGGTGTGGCTGCCCTTGTATCTGCAGATAGAATTGCTTGGGGAACCCTAACTGAAGTGAGGAGCAAAAGATGAGAGCAGTTACTGACTGGTGGATCCTGACACTGATGGGACTCAGTTGCAATTGTTGTAACTTTTCTCACCAGTGTTTGTTTGTTTGTTTGTTTTAGAAGCCCAATGTTATTCAGAAGCCAGCTCCGTGTGGTGTGGTTTGCAAAGTCAAAGACAAGTTTGGTTTTCTAGGCTGAGCCAAATTCTAGCAATTTAACTATTGTCATCTGATATTTTATTAACTTTCATTTTGTACTTAAAAAATTCTCCCTTGCATTGGCTGTGGAAAAGATCTGATACAAGAAATGTTTTGAAACAGGAAACAACAGATCCTGGTGAGGCTGTGGAGAAATAGGAACACTTTTACACAGTGGGTGGGAGTGTAAATTAGTTCAACCATTGTGGAAGACTGTGTGGTGATTCCTCGAGGATCTAGAACCAGAAATACTATTTGACCCAGTAGTCCTATTACAGGGTATATACCCAAAATATTATAAATCATATTACTATAAAGATACATGCACACGTATGTTTATTGCAGTACTGTTCACAACAGCAAAGGCTTGGAACCAACCCAAATGCCCATCAATGATAAAGAAAATGTGGCACATATACACCATGGAATACTATGCAGCCATTAAAAAGAATTGAGTTCATGTTTTTTTGCAGGGACATGGATGAAGGTGGAAACCATCATTCTCATCAAACTAACACAGGAAACCAAACACCACATGTTCTCACTCACAAGTGGGTGTTGAACAACGAGAACACATGGAGACAGGGAGGGAAACATCACACACCAGGGCCTGTTGTGGGGTGGGGAGCTAGGGGAGGATAGCATTAGGAGAAATACCTAAAGGATGCAGGGCTTAACACCTAGATAACGGGTTGAGAGGTACAGCAAAGCGTCATGGCACATGTATACCTATGCAACAAACCTGCATGCTCTGTATGTATATCCTAGAACCTAAAGTAAAAAAAAAAAAATGTTTTGAAAGTTTTTTTTGCTTTTTGTTGTTACAGCTTAGTGAAATTAGGGGCATTCACACGATGCAGACCACTTGGCCCATGTGATTCACCTTCTCAAACGCATCTTTGTGTCATCATCTTCATATTAAGATTAGAAAAGCTGGACTCCCCTTTCTGGAAAAGGAAAGAAGTTTATTTATTTGGGGGTAAAAGTCCACCCCTCTTTTCAGTATTGACCCTAATCCCAGCTGCTTGTTGTGGCTTGTCTGATCTCTGTCTCTCCACAGGCTCCAATCAAACCTTTCTCCTCAGCTTCACAGTACTTTGTCTTCCTCCTAGAACCTTCTGCTTTACATAAAGCAGAATGAGTCTCTATGTGCATTCTTTTCCCTTCTAGATTATAGTCTCTCTAAGGGCAGAGACAGTTTTATTTATCTTAGCATCCTTCCTAGCACCAGGCAGATTATTCAGTGAATTCAGGTGCCAACTAGAGATTCTTAGACATGGATTTTAAAGAAAATATTGATTTAATTTTTTTCAGAGGATTCAAACAAAAAATGGTATAATCCAATTTACACCAATGATCAGTTAAAGCATAGTTCATGTTTTTCTAATTGACTGTTTAGTTAAACCTAAAATGACAAAGTAAACATCATTATCAGGCATTCACAGTGGAAATGTGTGTTCTTAAAAAGAAATGAATGGTTGTGATTCTCATGTGGTTTATCCATATACTCTCCCTTTTATTTTGACCACAGTGTCTTTTTCTAACACTCTCTTACCCATTGGCATAAAAAGTCATCAGGGTTAAGAGGGGTGTGTAAATATGAACATAAAAACAAATGGTGTTGGGAAAACTGGCTAGTTGTGTGCAGAAAGCAGAAACTGGACCGCTTCCTGACACCTTATGCTAAAATTAACTCCCGATGGATTAAAGACTTAAACATAAGACCTAACACCATAAAAACCCTAGAAGAAAACCTAGGCAAAACCATTCAGGACATAGGCATAGGCAAGGACTTCATGACTAAAACACCAAAAGCATTGGTGAAAAATGGGAACTAATTAAACTCCACAGCTTCTGTACAGCAAAAGAAACACTCATTAGAGTGAACCGGCAACCAACAGAATGGGAAAAAAATTTTGCAATCTACCGATCTGACAAAGGGCTAATATCCAGTATCTATGAAGAACTAAAACAGATATACAAGAAACAAACAAACCCATTCAAAAGTGGGCACAGGATATGAATAAACACTTCAACAAACATATGAAAAAATGATCACCATCACTGATTATTAGTGAAATGCAAATCAAAACCACATTGAAATACCATCTCAGGCCAGTTAGAATGGCATTCATTAAAAAATCTGGAGACAACAGATGCTGGAGAGGATGTGGAGAAATAGGAACACTTTTACACTGTTGGTGGGAGTGTAAACTAGTTCAACCATTGTGGAAGATAGTGTGGCAATTCCTCAAGGACCTAGAAATAGAAATTCCATTTGACCCAGCAATCTCATTACTGGGCATATACCCAAAGGATCATAAATCACTCTATTATAAAGACACATACACACGTATGTTCATAGCAGCACTGTTTACAATAGCAAAGACCTGGAACCAACCCAAATGCCCATCGACAATAGACTGGAAAAGGAAAATGTGGCAGATATACACCATGGAATACTATGCAGCCATAAAAAATGATGAGGTCATGTCCTTTGTAGGGACATGGATGAATCTGGAAACCATCATTCTCAACAAACTGACACAAGAACGGAAAATCAAGCACTGCATGTTCTCACTCATAGTTGGGTATTGAACAATGAGAACTCAGGGAGGGGAGCATCACACACTTGGATCTTTTGCGGGGGCAAGGGAGGGACAGCAGGGAGGTCGGGGAGGGATAACATGGGGAGAAATGCCATATGTAGGTGACGGGGGATAGGAGACATCAAACCACATTGCCTTGTGTGTACCTATGCAACAATCCTGCATGATCTGCACATATACCCTACAACCTAAAGTACAAAAGAAAAAGAAATTTAAAAAAGAAAAAAAAAACCAAAATGACCACCCACACGTACTTTAACATGTGCCCTCCACATAGAGAATGGTGTTCCTAAGTGTATGCTTGTAACAAAATCTTAGCTTATTACAGTGAATCAGTAGGAGTGGTTTAAAATCTCATAGGCTTTACAACAATACTAAATGTGCAAAGGTAGGTATTTTGAACATTTTCAAATGTCATGCTTTTGTTCATGGGAAGGCTTCAAAATTTTCTTATAGGATGAGCTTGGGGGAGGCCATAGAATTGAAGAGGAGAAAGGCACTTGGCTTGAAGCTGTATTTGCATAGCAAGTGTCATGCTCCTGCTCTGATTATACATCTATTTGAAGAAGCTTTGGGCAGGGGCTGAAGGAGATATGAAAGGGTGTTTCATCACCATAGAAATCCAGCATTTATGCTTTGTATCAGATGTGTTATCAAATATGCTCCTTGTCCTGAATCTGACTTGACTTCCAAAAGCCTCAGTTACCACGAGTGACATTAAAGGCACTGCTTATGAATGGAGCCATTGCTTATTGAAACTGTGGATTTAGAAGCATGTAGCTAAAGTCTTCTATCAATTCCAAAGGCATCTTGAGGTCAGGGGCATTTTGTTGATGCCTATAAGCAGGCAATAGAACTTACGGATGAAATGCTGTTCATTTTATATGCCTCATAGCATCACTTAGTTGTGAATTTATGGAATGAATCCCTTTCTGTGATTTTCCTGTCCACCAAAAACATGATCATGTAGAACATAATTGAATATGAAATAATATTTTCGGATAGGAAGAGTGAAAACACTTCTAAATTAAGTAGACCAATTCACTGAACTTGAAGCCTATAAGATACAAATCTTACTATTGAGAAGCTGATTCTTTCAGCTCACTGGAAGTAATTTCTCTCCTCCCCTACTCTCCCTTTTCTTTCCTTCCTCTTCTCTTTTGCTTCCCTTCTTTATTTCTTCCTTCATGCTTCAAGCTCATTTAGTTTTTCATTACCATTCCACAAACAATTTATTTTCCAGACTCAGAAATTTAAGTTCAGCCTCTTTAAAGAAAATCAAGTTAAGAAGTCCATTTCTAGTTTGAAATTAATCTAAATGGCATTGGGCGAATCATTTTGAGTCCGGGGCACTTTGAATAATAGCCATAGATTTCAGTTTCTACATAGTAATGAAATATTTATGTTTAAGTTGCATTCAAAACGTGTTTATGATATGAAGAAAGACATATATAAGGCCTTTTCTTATCCAAATAATAAAAATATCCTTTAAAGAATTATGATGCATGACTGAAAAGAACTCCTACTATGTTGTTAGGGTATTTTTCATTATTGTTAATGTCTTTGAGTCTATTGGAATCCTGAGCCTCATTTGCAACAAGGCAGGATTAAATCACTATTGACTCCCTTTCCCATGTCTTTAACTGCTCCTCATCAAGGAGACCTTCCCTCTGCTGCATTTATTGCCCTGTCTCCTCCTTGAGTTTGCTGCCTTGCAAAAGGCTTCGATTCAGCTTGCAGGCTTGTGTTCTTATCCAAGATCTACACGCCATTCTACAAATGGAGTCAAGAGAGGTACATTAGATTAAATATTGATTTAGGTGTAAATCCATCCCTTCAGCATTTGAGCAAAGCAGAAGGGCATCAGGTTAGCTGCAGGTAAGGCCATGCTGGGACAACGATTTGATCAGGGCATGATTATGCAAGCCAAGGGCAGCTAAAGCCTGGCGGTGCCATCTCTGGTACCCAGGTACAGACATGGAAAGGAATAGCGGTGCTTTAATTTCTTTTTTCTTTCCTCTTCCCATCATCCTCTAGAAAGCTTAGTCGAACAGTATTTTTAGGTATGAATAGACATGAAAATGGACGGCGTTATATAAAAAGTCAGTAAAACCATATTCAGTTCCTGGCTCTCATGCTGGCCAGGCATGAGTAACTTCTCAAGGGCATTCATCCCCTCGTGGACTACCTCATGATGCTGTTGCAAACAACACATGAGTTCACGAGTGTGTTAGGATACATTAAGATGATAGAGGCTAGAGAGGAGAAAGTTCCATTGTCTGTAGCACAGGATGACACGCTCGATCTACAAAATGATCATGTTGTTTATTTTACTTCTGTTCTTTGAGATTGTTATCACCAAACATGGATCCTTGCAAAGAAAGCTCTCTTGGTTTCCTGGACACCCCTTAAAACACCTATTTTATGGCAAATATTAAAATTATACAAGTTAATCAGGACACAGCAGCCTCATCAGACATACTCTACCAACCCATTCCCCACAATTCCCTTACAACAGAACAATAATGTTAAAAGGCTTTTAGTTTGCCAAACTGTTACACACTCATGAACTTATTTGATCCTCACAGTTACATCATCAGGTGGTCAAGGAAGGGATTATTATCCTGGGAGCTAAGGAAACAGATTCAGAGGGTGAAGTTATTTGTTCTGGCCAGCACTGGGCCAGGCATTGTTTTTTCAACTTCCTAAATAAGCCTGTATATTTTCCTGTCTACTCTTGCCAGGATCCCTAGGCTCCTTGTTCATTGGACACTGTGAGACCCTGATTCCCTTAAGGGGAGCGTAACCTTATAGCCCCAGGGCCTGAGTAGTGCAGACTTGATACATATTTTAAAATGAATGCAAAAGGAAAAAAATTAATTGTGGACAGTTAGGAGTTAGAATAAGAGAGTACTGAGAAACTGTGCGTTTATATGATACCACCCCCTTCACTCATATGTTAAAGTATTTTTGCAAATATGTTCAAAGTAAACTTGTTGTAATGATCATATTGAGCCTGGGAAGCAGGGTGGGAGAAGAATCAATAAACTGAAGCTCATGTTGCATCATAATGAGAAGAATCTCAGGACTCATCTAGGCTTAGTTAAAAAATAGTGATTTGTTTGATTGGTAATACCTGTCAATCCTATGGCACAGCAATGGGAGCCCAGATAATGACCTAGAACAGTGGCTGAACAGTAGGATCTGGCAGACAGAAATTGGCCGGGCAACGTATTTTGTTTGGAAAGCCTAGACTCTCATGTATTTTTAAAATTGAAGACCTTTATATACTCCCCAGCTCCCCATGGTGTCCGTCACTGTATTTCCTACTCTTGGCTATCTCAAACTTTTACTGGCTCCTGAAGGCATTTTGGATTATGATTCTGACCTACTGGCCAAATTACTTAGTCTGACTCCTTCTGTAGCCTGAATCCTGCTATCAAGAGCCAAGATTTTAACAAGATACATTATTTCATCATCACAATTATTTTGCAAGGTTGATCTTTTTACCTCCATTTTACCAATGAGCACACAGACCAGGATGAGTAACTTTCTAAGGTCACATACCATTAAGTGTCTTTCTGACCTGGCACTTAAAAGGTCTCTTGTGTTCAGTTGGAGTCAGTACATAATTGTCAAATGCTTATTGATAAAAGTTGATGTTGGAGGCTAGGTCCTTTCTTTTACACTTATGTCAAGAGTTGTCTCTAGTCCCAGAGTGTTCCATTCAGTTTCCCATTTTTACCACGTGCATAAGCTGTGTTGAAAGTGGCCTGAACACACATTTTTATTAGAGAAAACCCTCATCCACAGAGAACCATGGAGAACCCATGCTATTGCTCATGCTCTTAATAACAGGTCACCTTACCTTTCTCCAAAAAACTTTGAGATGGTTCTCCATTGCTTTAAGATGATTAACAACCCTTGTGATTTCTTGGCACACTACTAAATATTAAAATTGGGTGGGGGCAGATTCCCAGCTGACAGTATTGAGTGGAACTGATCCCTAATCACTAAACTGTTGGTTGCCTTTTGCATTTGAGGTATGTTTGAGATCTCCTTGTTGCCCTGCCTGTGCCTGTTTATATACATACAAGACAGTATGTTTTGTGTTGCTGTAAACATTGTCTCATTACTCTCCTCTGCCTCTCTCTATTAGTTTCTTGCAAGTTGTACCCTTTTACACACTGACTAATAGAAGTTTATGACCTGAGAGATACCATCGTAACAATATTTGTGTGTGCGTGTTTGCATATATGTGTATCTCTGTTGCAGTAAATTTAAAAAGTGGTATTACACCTGGAAGGGTTGGTGCCACCCCATATGCCTGGTACACCATTGCAAACCACTGGCCTAAAGGTAAAGGCTGACACCCTAAGCCTGGTATTGAAGACTCTACATAATTAGGGCTCAACTGAATTTTCTAATCCTCCTCAAACTCACCTTCACTCCCTAAACATCAGGTTAAATGGATCCAAACCTCGTCTTTCCATCCTCTGTGTCTGTAATGATTCTGCTTCTGCATGGAAGGCCCACCTTCTTCATCTCTGAGTGTCAAAGCCAAGTACTGCCTTCTCTACGAAGTTGTTCTTGAGTCCTTCCTACCTAGAGGTTGTTCCTGGCACCTCTCATTCTGTATATGATTTGCAATATCTCTCATCACTTTGTCTCTTGTATTAGACTTATTTATAAATGCATCTTAACTCCTTTATTAGATTATAAATACTTTCAGAGTATGATCCATGGCTGAATATCTCCTCTGACTGTGTCCCTCAGAGACATTCAATTCACCACCTTTAACATCATGGCAGGTTCTTTAAGGACACTCGTGACTTTTTTTGAAGGTGCAGCAATTAATTTTTCCCCATTCATTTTGTATCAGCTGCTGATTGTTCTCTGCCATTTCTCCAGGGACAATCCTGGACGTTGCCTGCAGATGTTTCTTGTGTATACAAATGGCTTCTTGGGGGCATTCTCTAACTGCAGGTGCATGCCTTGCTTGTGTTTGGGTGAAGAGTAGGCTGGGAGCACTGAAGATGTAGCCCCACCCTTGGAGTGACCTTCAAACGAGGAGTTGGTGGTTAAACACTTCCTCTCCTCTCAGTGGGACAGTTCTGAAGTGTGTCCCACACAGTCTCCCTGAGGGTCCTCCATGGGACTGCGCCCCCCTGCTCAATGATGCACATTTCATTGCCTTTTCTCTCTTCCTGTCTCACTTCACCACCCCCTCTCAGTGCTCCCTAAATAAACTAGCTGCTCTCAGATTTTTGTCTCAGGGTCTGCAATCGGGGGACACAAACTAAGACCAATTCTGCTCCTTCCCTACAGTCCTCTGGTAGTCAGAAGCAAACCTTTCCTAACTGGTGTCTGGGATTACACTATGGGACCTGGTGAACCTAATTCATAGACACAGGAATTGGCCTCATTCTCTCAAGCAGATTCTTCAAGGTGGGATTCACACAGAGAATCCAAAGAAGGCATTAATGTTATTGGAATAAGTTCACTGCAGGCCGGGCATGGTGACTCATGCCTGTAATCCCAGCACTTTGGGAGGCCATGGCAGACAGATCACAAGGTCAAGAGATCGCGACCATCCTGGCCAACATGATAATACCCCGTCTCTACTAAAAATACAAAAGTCAGTTGAGCATGGTGGCACATGCCTGTAGTCCCAGCTACTTGGGAGGCTGAGGCAGGAGAATCACTTGAACTCAGGAGGCGGACGTTACAGTAAGCTGAGATCACACCAGATCCAGCCTGGTGACAGAGCAAGACTAAGATCACCAGAACCATCAGGGCCAGCTGGGACTGAGGCCAGAGTTTTACCACAGTGACTTCACCTTGAAATTCCTGCTGTTTCTAGGGTTGAGAAAAGAGACTGGCTCCACTGAATAACTTGGAAAAAAAAAACCCTCCTATTACTGTTTGGGTAATAAAACAAAACTGGTTGTCATATATTTAGGGGTTCTCAAACATGCTTGCTTATAATGCTGAGGATTACAGAACCAGAATCTCAGCTAAAGATAAAATACCTGATCAGAAAGATTAATGTTCCTCCCAGTAATGACATTTTTACCATTACAAAAAGAGCAATTTACTTTCCAACATCCTCTTCTTTCTACCCCAGCCTGTCAGAGAGAATCGCAGTCTCACACATGAAATATTTTCAAACTAGAGGTGGCAGGTTTATGGAAAATTACTTTGAATGTATTTGGGTTCCGACCAACTCTCTCAGCTCTATATTATTCATGATAAGCATGACTTCCAAGCCTTGGCTTTGTCAGATTTTCCTATTAATTGTTAATGTAACAGCTAAGTCTCCCTGGAGTGTGTGTTATTTTCTCATTTATAAAATCATAAGCCTTGGGATAATCCTTCATTAGATCAATAATATTCTCATCACATGAACGTAACATTGTCTAAGTGAGGGATATTATAGGTAACTGCGGCCGTGGAGTGCTGTTCCTATTACCCTGTGAGCCTCACCTCCATCTCCACGTTCACTCTGAAAACAGCAGTTCTCACCTGGACCAAAGCAGTAGCCTCTTAGCAAGGCCACTGCCTTCCCCAAGTGTCTGCAAGCCCCCCTCCATGTTATCAGGGGCAGCCACATTATGGATCTAACCATGTGGGCATCCAGTTCTAAAAGTGTAGATAGTTTCTAAAGAGGAATTTTTTAAAAAATCCACCATGCACCAATTCTCCCTGCCTAGCAGAGCCCCTCTCTTTTGTTTCTGGACAATTACTCTTCCCTTTCATGTAAAAAGCTGAAAAAACTACTGGATGCTTTTCCCACAGCCTTATTCCTTAAGGCCTGGGGAGGATAGGGAGACCTGAGCTCAGCAAGCTAGGTATTGTCCTCCTAGACTCTGGATTTCCAACGGGTGATGAGGGACAGAAACAAAGGTTGGAGTGCTCTTATCCTGACCACACTCTTCTGCTCTCCAAGCAATTCCTAGCCAGTCTCAAAGACCAGCTCTCCAGCTGACTCTGTAAGCTCACAGTGTACTGCCTGTGAGTTTACTTTAGCTCAACCTAGAATGTTTGATTGCGCACATGCAAGAAGCCCCGGCTGATACAGCTCACCATATAGCTCACCATAAAGACCCATTCGCAGTCTGTTCTCCCATTTTTACACTCTACCCTAGCCACTACTCTCTGGACACAACCTATAGCCATGCAATTGTTCATGCTGTTTATTACAAAGATTCTTTTTCTCCTTCTCAGTAAGTTTTTCCTTCCTGCTTATAATTCTAGCTTCTCGGGAAGCTGAGGCAGGAGGATTGCTTGAGCCCAGGAGTTCAAGGCCAGCCTGAGCAACATAGGGAAACATTATTTCTAAATAATAATAATAAATAAAAGAATCTTTGCCTACCATTCAAGGACAAGATGAAAGGCCTTCCTTTGCAAAATTCTTCCTGATCTCTTCCTCTGCTCTGTTCCCTCTAGGCAGACTCACTCAATTCTCCCCTGGCCCACAGCCCTACACTGTAATGTTCTACGTAGCACCTATCACTCCTCATCAGATTTTGGTATTGGTGTGTTTGAGGGTCCCAAAGCCAGGGTCTATGACTTAGTGTTCTTAATCTTCATCTTCCCATGTGAATCCCATCAGGTAGAGGCACTTCCCATGGTGGTTGAGAGTGCTGGTTTGAAGACTCACATAATACTTGGCTTCAAATCCCAGCTCTCTACTTCTCCTCCTCCCTCTTCCCAACCCCTGCCACCCTGCCAAAAAAAAAAAAAACAAAAAAACAAAAAAAAAAAACCTAGCTGACTGGCTTTGTGCAAATTATTTTAGCTTTCTAAGTTATCTCACCTGTAAAATGAGGATAACAGTGCTTAATTTATACAATGGTTGTGAATGTAAAAGAGAGTCTGAAGACAATATTCATCGCCACTAAGTACTCAATAAATGTTTGTTGAAAGAATAACTAAAACAGGTCCATGCTACCTCTGGCATCCTGATGAAAACAATCCACAAATAAAACATGTAATGTAGAGTCACCTAAGGGTAATGAGAAGCACATATGACAAGTAATGTAAATGTGTGTATGTGCACATGTGTGTGCATATGGATGCACACACAGACGTGTTGTTTCAGGGCCTCTCTTTTGGTCAGAGTCTAGAAAAGCAAACTAATGGGAAAGATCGATTTTTTGGGGGATGAATCCACATGCTTTTGCATGTAACAAGGAAGCTGGAAGTGCCTCTTCTATCACCACAACGATTATAGTTCTCTGAATCCAGCCATACAAGGATAACTTTCTTGTCTCTTGAGAAAATAGTCTACACAGCTCTACAGTGTGTAGCTGGTCAGAAGGGCTGTGCTCTAGAAAGCAAAGATAGATTATTTTCCCCATCAGAGTCAGCTTTAGTTACTAACACAGGAGCTGTTGAGTTGAGTGAGGATAATAACCTGCTCTGAATATCTATGCTGAGTCAACCAAGTGTGCAATGGTAACTACAGCAAAGGCTAGGTTGGTTTACCAGGGTGTGTATTTACATAATAATACAAAACTTCTGATTTAATTACAGTATAGATGTAGACAGTATGGCCATAGCCTACTGGGGCAAATTAGGAATAAAAGTTATGGCTGGTAATGAATTAAGAGTAGGGCAATTCTTAAAGCATTTGGCAAAAGAAAGAGTGACATCCAGTTCTAATCTTGCCAAACAGAACAGGGCAAGTTGCAAGTAAAAATCACATCCTCATTTCTTGTCCTCCTTTCTTCAAATTCTAAGATGTAGATCTTGGAGTCTGTAAAAACACATTGTTCCACCAGGCAGAAAACAATGAGGTGCAGCCATATCATTAAACAAACTTTTTGAGGGGCCACTCAAAAATGACTGCAGAAAAAAAGCTGAAGGCATCATGTTACCTGACTTCAAACTATACTACAGGGCTACAGTAACCAAAGCAGCATGGTACTGGTACAAGAACAGACACATAGACCAATGGAACAGAATATAGAGCCCAGAAATAAGACTGCACACCTACGAACAATCTGATCTTTGTCAAATCTGACCAAAATAAGCAATGAGGAAGGATTCCCTATTTAGTAAATGATACAGGGAGAACTGGCTAGCCATATGCAGAAAATTGAAACTGGACCCCTTCCTTACACCATATAAAAAAATCAACTCAAAATGGACTAAAGTCTTAAATGCAAAATACGAAATTATAAAAACCCCAGAAGAACATCTAGGCATTGCCATTCAGGATATAGGTGTGGGCAGAGATTTCATGACAAAGACACTAAAAGCAATTGCAACAAAAGCAAAAATTGATAAATGGGATTTAATTAAACTAAAAGAGCTTCTTCACAGCAAAAGAAACTATCAACAGAGTAAATAGACAACCTACAGAATGGGAGAAAATTTTTGCAAAGTATCCATCTGACAAAGGTCTAATATCCAGCATCTATTAGGAGCCTTAACAAATTTACAAGAAAAAAAAAACCCTGTTAAAACATGGGGAAAGGACATGAACAGATATTTCCCAAAAGATGACATATATGCAGCCAACAAATGAATGAAAAAAAGTTTGACATCACTCATCATTAGAGAAATGCAAATCAAAACCACAATGAGATACTGATACAGACAGGCTTTGTGTCCCCACCCAAATCTCCTCTTGAGTTGTAATTCCCATAATCCTCATCTGTCAAGGAAGAGACCAGTTGGAGGTATTAAATCATGGGTCAGTTTCTCCCATGCTGTTCTTGTGATAGTGAGTGAGTTCTCATGAGATCTGATGGTTTTATAAGGGGCTCTTCCACCTTTCGCTTGGCACTTCTTCCTGCTACCTTGTGAAGAAAGTGCTTTGCTTCCCCTTCACCTTCTGCCATGATTCTAAGTTTTCTGAAGCCTCCCCAATCATGCTGAACTGTGAGTCAATTAAACCTCTTTCCTTTATAAATTACCCAGTCTCAGGCAAATCTTTATAGCAGTATGAAAACAGACTAATACAGATACAATCTCACAACAGTCAGAATGGCTATTAATAGAAAGTCAAAAAACAACAGATACTGATGAGGTTGTAGAGACAAAGGAACACTTTTAATACTGTTAGTTGGAGTGCAAATTAGTTCAACCATTGTGGAAGACAATGTGGTAATTCCTCAAAGACCTAGAGAACAGAAATACCATTTAACCTAGCAATCCCATTACTGGATATATACACAAAGGAATATAAATCAGTCTATTATAAAGATAAATGCATGTGAATGTTCACTGCAGCACTATTCACAATAGCAAAGACAAGGAATCAACCTAAATGCCAATCAGTGATAGACTGGATAGAGAAAATGTGGTACATATACACCATGGCAAACTATGCAGCCATAAAAAGAAATGAGATCCTGTCCTTTTTAGGGACATGGATGGAGCTAAAGGCCATTATCTTTAGCAAACTAATGCAGGAACAGAAAACTAAATACTATGTGTTCACACTTATAAGTGAGAGCTGAATGATGAAACAATGTGGACACATGGGTGAACAACACACACTGGAGTCCATCAGAGGGTGGGAGGTAGGAAGGAGGAGAGCATCAGGAAGAATAGCTAATGGATGCTGGGCTTAATACCTGAGTGATGGGATGATCTGTGCAGAAAATCACCATGGCACATGTTAACCTATGTAATAAACCTGCACATGTACCCTGAACTTAAAAGTTGGAAAAAAAATGACTGCAGAAAGAGGAACAGAACCCAATTCCTTCCATCTAGTCCATCCTAATTCTGTGTTCTTTGCAGGGATAGGGGTAGAAGAGAGGGCTCTTTGAAGGAGCTTGCTCTGGATTGAGGATCAGGTGAACTGAGTCCTTCTAGAAAATGTGGGCTTTGTGATGTGATCACAGCTTCTCAACCAAGCTTCTATAGCCTTAAGTGCTCCAAAGAACCCCTCTGGCATGGTCAGGGAGGAACTCTGGGCTTAAATCCCAGCCCTATCCGCCATGTCAATAAGACAGCTCTGCATTTATGTTTTATATGTGACCTTATTTGGAAGGTTGTGTCAAACAAAAGACTCTGCAGATAAATATTTAGAAAAATTCTGATTTAGACAGTGAGTGAGAATGAAGGCTCATATAGTGCTTATCATGTTCCAGACTCCTTTATAAGTACTTTACATATATGAAATCCTCCTCACAACCCCTGAGAAGTACTATTATTATCCCCATTTTATAGCTGGAAAAGCTGAGCTATTAAGCAGCTTGCCAAATTAATAAAGCTTGTACATGGCAGAGCTGGAATTTGAACCAGGGCAGTCTGTCTCCATGATTGGTGTTCTTAATGCCAATGCTATATTACTACTTACTAGTATCTTTCTCAAAGATTCCATGATTAAATATCAGAAACATAGTATCAATTTTAATCATAAACCTTGTCTCATAAAACTAATCTTGGTATCCAAAATATTCTCTCCATTACAAGGCTTCCTTTGAGCAAGAATTCAGCTTGAATTCCCTTAGCAAGATGTAGATTTTTTAAAAAGACAAATGGAGATGAATTTTCCCTTTCACCTTCTCCTTCCTCAGGAATTTCACATTTACTATCAGTCATGGTCCAGGAACAAGACAAAACAGTGGAGGTAAGGGGGTTGAAGTCACAGTTCCTGACACTAAAGACCTCAGAGTCCAGAGTGAAATGAATATCTATAACTCACAGAGCATGCCCTGAGGCAGCTGTAGGACATTAATAAAGAAGAACTCAAAGATCCTTGGGTCTGAGAGTCAAGAAAAAAATCCTAGAGGAGGAACCATTACATAGTAGAGGATGATCACAGAAGGATTTACCCAGACAGACAAAACAAGGGAGGCCAACTTTGGCTAAGGTAGAGCATTTTCAAAAGCATAATGTGAGACAGCCCAGGATCCTTGGAGCCCCTCAAATATTAGTAGTTGGCATGGCTGGCAGCTAGCAGGTATCACAAGCAGCAATGAAGATGGCTCAAAAGAAGAAGGGCTGCATAAGGGAAGACTTCATACACTAAGAAGCTTGAATTTCTACGCTTAGACAATGGAGAGTCTCATAAATTATAGTATGGGCCTAGCAAAGACCAGCAGGAGTTAGAGGTGGAAAGGGTGAACAATCTTTCTATTCCCAATTAATCATCAGTAATTGGGCATCTATAAGTCAAGGCTAAGAATTGGAAGGAGCTGATCACCCGCACCATGACTTGCTTTCCATGATAGCTCCTTAGAACTTACTAGAGGACAAATAAAGCACCCTAGAGATTGATGGAACCATGAAGGGGTTGACTCCGGGCATATACCATATGCACAGAAGAGGAGGCAAACTGACATCCAGGACTAGAAAACCTAACTCTCACTAAAGCTCAATTGTACCTGACACCTAAGGCATTACTGCTCGGATAATGAATGTGCCACTGGCCCTCTCAGTATTTAATTCCCTTTGCAGATACCTTTCAAGTAAACTTGGGTCCCGACTTTTCATTATTTTTCATATTTTGGTCTAAATAGACTACCCTCCAAGTATAAGTCCCAATTAAATAATTGGGGCATTCATCAGATTTGCCAAAAATTAATTATTTCAGCCATTAGTATTTGGAAAAAGATGATGGATGCAGCCAAGAAAAGGTACAAAGCTCCTCTAGTACCAGTGAGAAGGGAAAGGAAGACACTATTATTGATCACTTAATATGGAGACAAATTCTCTGCTAGATTCTCTCCAGGAGTTAATTTCCCTTAATCCTCAAAGCAATCTGTTGGGGCAGGTATTTTCTCATTTTACAGCAAAAAATACTGAGGCGCAAGAATGCAAATATCATTCAACGAGCAGGTGCTGAAAAGATCCCAGCCCAGCTCGGCTTGACTGCAAAGCCCACGCTACTACTTTTCATGCACAGCTTATCTTAAACTATTGGAAAAGATAAATGATTAAATGATTGTGTGCAAGTGTGTGCATGGATGTGTGGAAAATTCCAGCATGATTATTTGGATACCAGTGCTGATTAAATCACTAGCACTATTGTGGGGTTACTTTGGGTGACCACACCTGTAGAGCATTTTCAGCAGCTTTCTGTTCACTATCATTTTCCAGATGAAGCTCTCAGGCTGAGCTGTCAGATCTCATCGTTTAAGATACACACTTAGGAGGTTCTTATCATGCAAACAGGATTAATCTGTTCTTCTTCCCTTTGGCCTGCCTGTCTATATCTCTTGCTGGGTGATAAGATGCAATAAACTTGGCTCTTAAAGAAATCAAGTTAGATTTTTGGAAATTATTACACACTCACCTTCCCGCAAATATCTCCAAGGATTTGAGTCTGGTGGGAGAGAAACTCTCACCTGCTTTGTGTGAGGAGTATCACACACTCGGGCTGGAGAGATGACACTGTGCAAAGAGTGGCATTGCCATGAGCACAACTGAACACAAACATGGTCTTATTAGCATGCTTCAAATATTTAGCAAGATTAATTAAGAATTACATTTACATGCATAATGTAAGAATGTACCTTCTGTTATGAATGAACCTTCAAATTGTGAGGTGCCAAAGGCAAAGTTCTTCACCTGCCTTTACTGGTTCACATTCAATCATTCTGAAGATCCCAGAAACCCAAGGGGACACACTCAAACAAGAGCTCATGTGCTGGCACCTGTGGGGAGAAAACTGACAACTCTGCCTGCAGTGACCCCAGGATTCCATATGACGGCTAGCCCTTATGCCTGTAGGTACAGGGTCAAGTGTCTGGGGCTTGTTTTGAATGTTCTGTTACTTTGATATGATAGTTGGGATAGCAGAATTGTGTAAAAATGTAGTAATAGCAACAGCTTACAAAGAACATTCTCCTCAAATCCTCTGTGACAGTAATCAGGCAATAAACAAAATGCAAATTACATGGAATATCTCATTTAATCTACATAGCAACCTTGCTATTGGGCATAATTATCTCCATTTAAATGATGATAACTCTGAAGCCTGGAGAAGACATGTGACTTGTCAAAATCCAAGGCTCTGACTAGAACCCAGATATATTGACTCCTAATATTATGTTCAAATGAGTGTAAAGTGTGTACAGTATCTGGAACATAGTTATTACGCCAGAAATGCAAGCTGGTTGTGATCAAACTTTGCTGTCCATGGTCTGTGGTCACAGACAACTGATTCTAAAAAGCAAAGCTGAATGGACCCTCAAGGACCACCCATTCTGTCTTATTTTACAGGTGGAGGACAGGGTGAGGTTGAGCGCAGAGAATCACACGTTGCCTGCTCACACTCTCTTCTTCTGTTAGGTCATGGGAAACCAGAAGAGTAAGAGTAGCCAGACAGTGGAACACACTGTTGTTTGACTACCCTGAAACCATTCCCTACTACTTTTTCCTCTTCCAACTTATCATTAAGGCTCAACAAAATAGAAACTTAGTTTCCCAGCCTTCTTTGAAGGTGAGAATGCCACCTGATTCCATCTTAGATGATCTAAAGAAGATCTACTGGCGAGATTTGGGGAAAGATATTTCTGCTGTTAAAAGGAGACAGGCACATGGAAATTCCTCATGCTTCCTGCTTTGGGAGATGATGGAAGTGAGGACATGACTGGAGCTTTGGTAACCATCTTGCTACCTTTAGGAGAAACCCAACAATTGCTGATACACTCACCTATCACCCTGACATCAGAGAACTAATGAACTATCTTCAGAACCATCTAACATCAGACTTTTTTTTGACTTGAACCTTATGTGTCCTTAAGATTTAAGTCACTATTAGTTGGGTTTCTGCTATCTGATGTCTTAGACAACCTAACTGATAAGAAGTAGGATCTGAAAACATTAGGCATTGCCTTCCTGCCCCTCTCTCAGTGCCTTAGAGGGACCCAGGAATCTGCAAGCAGCTCTACAACTGGTAAACTCCATTAGAGCAAGGATAGTATCTGCCTAGGTCATTGTTACATTCTTGCAACTAGCAATGTGCCTGGCACATTGTAGGTACTTTAATGAATATTTGCTTATTAATTTTAATTAATTAATCACTCTATCCACAAATATTTATTGTGAACTCTTACAGAGTTCACTGAGATAGATGCTGATGATAAAGAGATAAATAAGACATGCGCTCTACCCTTAAAATGTTTGCAGTTCAAGTGGAGGAGACAGATGTGGATGATTATGATGATTCAAGTGCACAATTATGATGCAGTGTGTTAGAGCATGGAGGGGCAGTAGATGGAGTAGCTAATGCTGTAATGGGGACAGGTGAAGATGAAAGAGTAACCTCTCCTAACAGACTCTGCTATATTATCGGTCTTAGTGTTCAGTTCAAATAGCAAATATTTATTCAGCGTCTACCTGGTGCACAACTATTCTTAGTAATAATTAAGAGTCATCATAAAAAAGCTAACCTTTGCAGTTATAATGCACCAGTCACTGTTTTTGTCACTTACATATATTTATCTACTTCTTCACAGCAGCCTTATGCAGTAGGTACCGTTATTTTCCCCATTTTACAGATGGGAAAACTGAGATAGAGAAGAAGGAAGCTAATTTCAGCTGTGTCAAATCACACAGCTAGTAAGGGGCAGAGCCAGAACTGAATCCAGGAAATCTGGCTCCAAAGACCATATTTTAATCAGTATGTGAAAGACATGATCACTATCCTCTAGGTATTTTCAATCATTTGAGAAGAATAGATGTAGATGTTTTCATCATTGCCCTGATTTCTATATTTGTTCTAGACAGATTATTTTGCTGGATTTTAATTCTAGTCAGGAACCTGGCACTAGCTCTGCTCTTAAGCCATCACCTCTTTCTTGCGGAGCATGCAAATAACCTAAATCATGAGTACAACGATTTCTACCTTCATTTTAAATGTGGTCCACAAAAGACTAAGCCCAGGGTTGGGCTTAGAAAGTCTTTTCTGTTCCTTGGAAAAATGAGTTTAAAGACACTTTCCACTAAAGACATTTTTTTTTCCCCTTTACAAAATGTGAGAAATGTGAAGTCTAATTATTTAGCTGTGCCAGATATGCTTTTTCAGCTTCTGCTAGACTTAGCTCAACACAAACTGTGCTTACCCTTGCATACACAATGAGCCTCATTAATTCCTTCTTCCTTCCAAGTGCATTGAAGGAAAATGGTAACAAAACTGGGGGCAAATTCTTCTCTTTTTATTGTGCCACGCTAGAAGCTTCACCTCAAATCTGGCTCTTTTTACTTTACAAGGGCTGCCCTGCTCCAAGCAGCTGGACAGGGGAGGTCAGAACTTACAGAAACTCTGTGACTCACATCATTGTTTCTCCTGTGAAATACAACATGAAAGAGGACTCACTAAGGAAATCTGCAAAGAAATGGAGTAACACATGGAGCCACTGGTGCATCTGCTCCCTCTCTCTCCCATTCTATCATCAATGCAAGCACTGCCCTGTACTTATCTGAGGCCATCGCGGATATGACTGAGTGATAATATACTCTGAATATTATACCTTCCCAGGCTTCTATATAAATATATATACACTTCATTATTTCACACCTAATGAATCTTAGATCATTTAATGATATCAAACATCTCCAATGTGAGATTCCCCAAATTCTTCATTTATCCACCTCAAGATCTAGTTGCCAGTGGTAGTTTTAAAAGACATCCACAAGTTCTTTGATACTCCTCATTTCAAGTGGTAGAGCTGGTTCCCTTCCCCTTGAGTGTGTCTCTACATAGGGAAGTACTTCTAACAATGCTGTAGAGGTGAACATGTATGACTTCCACAAAATAATTTGTGACTTCCTTCGAGTCTAGGTATAGGATTTGAGATTTTCTCTCTTTTTCTCTCTTTTTTTCATCACCTACCCTGGAGGAAGGCAGCTGCCATGTTGTGAGGGCACTCAAGCAGCCCTGTGGTCCATGCAGAGTTCCCAAGGCCTCCCGCAGTAACTTCTCATGTGTGAGAGTGATCTATCTTGGATCCTGCAGCCTCAGTCAAACCTTTAGCTCCAGTCAATATCTTAACTGTAACCTCACGTGTGAGCCGAAGCCAGACCACCCATCCAAGGTACTCCTAGGTTCCTGATCCACAGCTACTGAGTGAGATAATAAGTGCTTATAGTTTTATACTACTGCATTTTAGAATCATTTGTTAAGCAACACTCATTAACATAATGCCAACATAAAAAGGTAAATGACCTATAAGGAATGACATCTCATTTTGCAGACTTCCATCAGCAATAGTAATCCCCAAACATAATAACAAACATGATAAAGTACAATGAATGATAAAGAAGAAAATCATTGCTTTTACCTACTCTTTTTCATTGTTAACCCTGTTTACTTTTTGAGTCCAGACTTTTCTGCTTCCTCCTGGTTTTTGCTCTATTATGGTAATTTGCATTTCAACCTCTCACTCACTCTCTCTTTGACTTCTTGCTTATAAACATATAAATAAACATATATTTTATCCTTAAATGATAAAAACAATCATCAAAAAATGAACCTATTCAGGCCGGCTACTTCATTTTTCTGCCTTCTTTCCCCCTCACCTTTTACACCTCCTCTGCCTCAGCTACCTCTACTCCTTCATAGCTACTTCCTTTTGCGCACTCCCCCACCACACCCTCCCACACACCTGTCACCAGGGAGACTGCCGACGGCTCTCAGACTGATCCTCCCTTGACCAACTTTAAGACCTCTCTTCCTGGCTCACAAGTCGGCAGAGTCTGCTTTGTCCACTTCACTTTTGGCTCTCTCCCAGCTCCTTTGTGGTTCTACCTCCTTGTGCTGTTTTGTCTTGATTTTTTTTCCTTCCTGAATTAAATGCTCTACTTCTCAAACCCTCTTTAAAAGCTAAGAGCCCTTTTCCATAGGAGATACCTCAAACTGGTATTGAAGGTCCTGGTTCTAAGGTTGATTTTCCTCCTTGGACTTGTTGGCTTCAACCCCAGCTTATGATTCCAGCTATGAGTCCCTTTTCATTTCTGGTATCTCAGGATATCCTTTGCCTGCTTGGAGCACTGCTCTGTATTTTGGTAAACGTGTTACTATTGAGGGGCATTTCTATACACCATGGGGGCTGGGGATGTGGACCCCCTGACCAGCTCGGTCCACTCTTTTGCAGAAGATTACATGCCCTGTCTATCTCACACTTTAGACATATGCCTACTTGACTTATTTCTGCCTCTATCTGTAGAGCCCCTGAGGGCAGTGGCTCTGTTTTATTCTTCTTTAGTAATTTCCCACATGAGGCTTTCACCCCAGGAGTGCCTAGATGGATAGAAAAAAAATCAAATATTAAGCATCTTAATTTCTCTTTTGAACAAACTAATCAAGCCTAATAACCACTTATTTCCTCTCTCACTCTCTATTTTTCTTCTATTCAATGCCCCAAGGAGCCTCCTGTGCCCTCAATATGCACAAAAAAGTTCTGGGAAACCAGAGTGAGTGGAGAGCATAGAACCAGAGCAGAACGTAGCCTCAGGAAGAATTCTTTTTTGTGTGATATAATCACTAATTCTGATTACTTTTCTGGTTCCCAATTTTAAAAATGTAGGTTGAATCTAAAATTAAAAGTAGATTACTCCACTTAATGCATCATAAATACAAAATGAGAGATATTTTCTATAGGTTTAGGCTTTTTTTCCATTAGAAAATAATAAACCAAATTTAATTAGCGGTTAATATCTGAATATAGACAACCAGAACTTACATGAAATCTGATTATTTTCAAAAAATCAGAAGAGATTCATAATCAGATGCCCATTTCTAATCACGAACACATGAAGTAACAGACATCACTTTTTCTCTATACTTACAAATTTAAGTGTCATTTCACATATGCATACTTTTCTAAGCAATTTTCAAATTTTCTGTTTGGATTGTGGTGGAATGAAGGGAACTGAGAGTAACTTTTGCTTAATCACTTTTGCTCAGTCCCACGTTCAGAAACATTTAGCAATTTTTCCCTCTTAAGGTTCTTCCACAGCTTCCCCAGGAGCTATCACATCATCCATATTCATGAGCAACCACTGTGACAGTTTAGTAAATAAATCCAACAACGAATCCATCTTTCCTGTCATATGTGACAAAAATTCTTCAGAGGCTTTATTTGTGCAATTTAGACCTCCAGGCTCAAAGTGTGTGGTAATTTTATTTCCTGAAGGCCCCAGGCAGCGAAGTATTTATTTTACACTCCTGGACCTCATAAATGATATGGCATAACCTGTTCTTGTGTTTATCATTTTGCAAATGAGTGACACAATATGGAGATGCCACCTGCTTCATGGTGGGGAGAAAAGGTGTGGCAACAGGAGGAGAGAAGTGAAGGATTAATTAGTTAATATCCATAAAGTACTTTACAGATGGAGGGTGATTTGCAAGCATGAATTTTCATTATGTTTCCCTTCGCTCCTTGGTGCCTGCTAGAAAGGCAGATACAAATAGGATAATTTCCTGGAATGAGAAGCAGTGGTCTAACTTAACACTTAGATGCTTTGATTTTGGAAAGTAAAGTTGTCTGTGGCTTTTTTAGTGATAGGAATATTTGCCGCCTCCCCCCACCCCATCTCTCTGTGGGAGAGATAAGTTATTTGTATTCTTCATACCACCAAGCAGGGGAGCTTATGAAACCTTGTAGTCCTCTTATGAAATCATCAAGAGCTTATGACTACTACTGGATTCTATTGCCATGACACATTCTTTACCTGTTTATGCATATTTGTATGTTTTCCTTTTGGGAGAACAATCCCTTCACTTACAGAAAGGTGTTGGAACCTGAAATCTACTCCTAAGTATATAACCAATAGAATTTCCTACATGTTTATACCACAATTCCATGCACTAGAATGTACATGGCAGCATTATCTAGTGCAATAGTCCCTCACCAGAAACTGTCCAAATGCCCACTGAGTGTTGAAAAGACAAGTAAATTTTGGTATATCCACACAATGGAATAGTGTACAGCAATGAGAATAAGTGACCTTTAACCTTATAAAGCCAATGCAAAATATATATCTCACAGATATCAGAAAAATGAAAAGCAGCCAAACACAAATGGGCACACAAGTTATAATTCCATTTACATAAAGAACAGAAAAGAAGGGAGAACTAATCCATACTGGTATTGGTGAAGATAGTGGCTCACCTTGGAGGGTGGGCAGTGATTGCAGGGGATTAGAAGGAGGGCTTCTGAACTGCTGACATCGTTCTGCTTCTTGATCTGGGTGTTGTTACACAGGTGTGCTCAGGTTGTGGAAATTTACTGAGCTGCATGCTTGGGATCGGTGCACTTTTTAAACAACAAATTTCAATAAAAGTTTAATAAAAAATAGTACCAATTGATTTACTAATATTAGCTGGGTTTCAAGGTGCTAGATGTCCCTTATTTCTGGGTTACAACTTGCTCAGTATAGCAAAGCATTTGCTAGATTATATTTGCCAAAAATGATATAAACTGGGAGATTTTTGTGAGATTCAAGGAGTTTTTCAAAAAACCTAAGTTAGTGGATAAGTAGGTAGCATGCTCCCCCCCTTTTCATTTCCTACCTAGCAATCCATGGATGAAATAAAAGAAGGCACCCTCAGATTTCCGCTTAGCATATTACTAACCACATACAATATATTAAAAGCCACATCAGACAAAAGATATACAGAATGCTTTCCCTTATGGAGAAAATGCTGAAAATGACCATTGGAATTTAAATTCAGAAACTGAATAACAAAATATAATATAACTCTCACATAAATATATGCCATTCACTTTCAGAAGATAACAGTGGAAAATCTTGTCTTTATTTAAATGTTTCTCATTTAACTTTCTTTCTTTCCCAGACCTATCTTTGAAGTATCATGGTGCTAAAAGATTGCAACATGACTTGATAGTGTTCTTGAAGGGTTTGAGAGAAGCATATAGTGGGCTCAGTTTAATTAACGAGGATGGGTGATGGAGGGTTAGAAACTACTTGTAAAAGCTGAAATCCAGCAAATGAATTGATTTATCCAATTTGATTACTTTGGTAGAATATATAGTCCCAATCCCAAACTCCAGTGGTTCAGAGCAATAGAAAGTAATTTTTGTAAATCAGAGACATAAGAAATGCTTATGTCCATTTCTGTCAGCTTTTCTAAATCAGAATTCCATCCAGGCCATTTATCAAGTTAAAAGACCTACCTTGGCATTAGACATGTCTGTGACATGTTGCTACACACGTTATATCTCAATCAATACTAAGAATATTTTAACTTTATTTTTTCTCCTCTTTCATAGTATAAAGTCATAGATTCCTATAATAAAGAAAAAGCAAACCCACAGAATCAGATATGGAACTTATCCCAGGAGCATATGTTAAGCTTCTCCACAACATTCCAGGCTTCCTGTTGATGAAAACACTTATCCAAGTGACAGTTCCTCAAATATTTGAAGTTTGTAAACTTCAGGCACTGTTCTAGGCTCCCATGATACATCAATTCACAGAGAAGACTAAAACTCTTGCCCTTGTAAGACATACATTCCAGCTAGGTAAGAAAATAATGAACAATAAATTTAGTAAATACATATATATCAAAAGGTGACAAATTCTGTGTAACAAAACCAAAGCACAGCAGGTAAAGTGGTCTAGAGAGTGCAGGATCATGGGGGGACAGGGAGCAAGTTGCAACTTTCAATGGCTTGGTCAAAGTCTCAGGTCGCACTGCAAAGTTCAGTCTCATCCTTGAGGAACATTGGGAGACTTTAATGAGGTAAAACTTTCTGCTGGATGGGCTCACTTTCTTAGCATCAGGCAGGCTTGTCTTAAGAAATTGCCTGGATTTACTCCATAAACAAATAATTGCTTATGACTTAAAAGTTGTATACCATATGGCCAGGATAATACGGGCTTGTGTGATCCTCAAAGCAGGTGTTACCAATTGCCCACTGTGGCCATAGAAATGTCTCAATAAAGCTTCTTAGTAACCAAATAAATCGACTGGCTTCCTGGGGTTATCAAATTGAACCAATTACATTTAAAAGACATCTGCCAAAAATAATGCTCTCCATTTCTGAGTGGTTGATAATTATGCCATTGTTTCCAATAATAGTCAGATAGCAGGACAAATTGTCTTTTGAGACCTCTTCTAGTTCTGAACAATCAGATCAAATCATCCATGAAGAAGAAATTTCCTTCCTATTCTCAATGGCCTAAATGGCAATCATGCACGAGCATTCATGTCATTAACTTATGAATTAAAAGTAGGGACGGACCTCCAAGGCGACTTTAACGTCATAGTCTAGCCTGTACCTAACTCTCTCACTTTATTTTCCACCCTATTCCCTTCACCTGGTGAACCTGATGCATCAATCTAAAGAGGGTGCTTCTATTTTCTCATACTCTTCAGGTATTTTTCCCACTGCTCCATTGTTCCAACCATCCTCCATCCCTGAAAGATTGCCGTTTCCTGGAAGTCCAATTGGCATTTCAAAACCTGATTTTTTTTTTCTCTTTTGTGAGACTGTCTCTGAATCTTCACCCTCCCAGCCATTTCTCTTGTCTTTGCCCCCTGAAGCATTTATATAGTGTCTGCACTAGTGCTTGGCACCAGCCACAGACTGCTTCATAGTTAATTACATTTTAAATCTATGCCCTATTTCCCTGGTGATATTTAAGACCCTCAAGGGCTTTATATTGCTGGGTCTCAGCCCAGATCCTTCACTGTTAGGCTCTTAACTGATGGTCATGAAAAGAGCAGTAGTGGAAATAACAAGTTTTCAGACAATAGGCAGAAATTTTAGACCTTCCTCAAATGGTGTTTAAATAGTCTTTAAAGTGAAACATGGAAAGTTTCCAGTTGTCAGTCATGCCACCAAGTTTTTGCACGCACAGGCAATGATAATTACATTATAAATGTGGCCTGGCTGTTTCACAATTATAAGATATCATCAATTTGGTTTTTTTTTTTTTTTTTTGAGATAGAGTTTCGCTTTTGCTACCCAGGCTGGAGTGCAATGGTGCTATCTTGGCTCAATGCAACCTCTGCCTCCTGGGTTCAAGCAGTTCTCCTGCCTCAGCCTCCTGAGTAGCTGGGAGTATAGGCTCCTGCCACCATGCCCAACTAAGTTTTGTATTTTTAGTAGGGATGAGGTTTTACCATGTTGCAGGCTGGTCCCAAACTCCTGAACTCAGATGATCTACCCGCCTTGGCCTCCCCAAGTGCTGGAATTACAGGTGTGAGCCACCATGCCCAGCCAGATATCATCAATTTTAAGTCACAGACTATTTCCAGAAATGTGAACATGTGGAGAAAGAATATGCTCCCTAAATTACATTAAATACTGTGGGGGCTGGGGGAGAGTGAGGTAAAATGACAACCACTCATTTGTGGTCAAGAGAACCACACAAACAAAAGTACTAAGTACCACTATTGAGAGTCCACTGTGTGTCAAACCTTGTGCTAGGTGCTTCACACACAGCACCCCAGTCCTCCCTCCAGCCCTGCAAGATAGATTTCATATCCCCATTCATAATGGAGGAAACAAAGTGCAGAGAGATGAACTGACCACACACAAGGTCACTCAGGAAGATCAGTCAGGAAGACGCACTGTGAGCCTTTAAACACAGGTATGTGGTGCTCTGTTCACTTCAATATGCTTCCTCATTCCTGGAAGTGAGTTGTCCCAGTGGCTGCCTCATGATTTTGTTTGTTTGCAAGGAGTAACAGATATGAGAAGTCTAGATTTCACAAAACAATAAATATCACTATCTTCTTGCACAGCTGAGAAAACTGAGGCCCATGAATTTCTATAACATACCTAAACCCACACAGTACATGAAAGGCAACACACTCTGATCAAACTAAATTCTGGTGAACCCCAAAGCCTTCATTCTTTTCATTATCTAACATCAAATAAATGAGAATCTTATGAAGGGAGAGATAGTCTGGTGGCTACTGAGTTCTGCCATCAGCTCCCCTGAGGCTTCAGGCTATCACCAAGTCTTAGAACTGAACCCCTGCACTTCCAGTCCTTTATGGGAATTTCCTAAGCCAGAACTTCAGAGCTAATGAAGTCTGACCTTGAGGATAGAACTTCGCGTATTAGAAATAAGTGAAGAAAGAAAGAAAAGGCTCTGTATATCAAAACATAAATAGTGATGACACTAGTCAATATTTTGTATACTTTGAAGACAAAAAACATTATAACGTTAATAAAATTTAGAAGTTAGTATCAAATTCCTGTAACATTCTTTCAAAAAGACACATTATTTTTAGAAGAGGCTAAAAGCCTTTCTCATCCTTAAAATATGATGACCTGCACAGACAGCAAGTTTTTATGACAATAGTTAGCAAAATTTGAAATATGAATCTCTTGATCTAGCATCTCTACCTCTAGAAATTAATCCTTTAGATCAATGTGCCAAGTCTACAAAGATATCTATCTGGGGTATGTGCTTGGCAGTGTTGTTTGGCTAGCAAAAACTTGGAAACAACCTAAATGCCTGTCAATAGAGGATGAATTAACTAAATCAGAGTACTTACAGTACTTACACATAATGGGATATTTTGAAGTTAGTGAAAACAAAAAGGTAGGTCTTTTTATGCCAATATGGAAAAAGCTCTAAGATATACGTATTAGTTACCTACTGTCATGATAATGTTGCTTAACATGTAACTACCAACCTCAGTGGCCATAGAACAGTGTGTTCATTCCCCAAGCATCTGGGGTCAAATGTGGGGAGAGTAGCTAGCAGTCTTTGTTGATCTTTGTTTAACTCATATATGGGAAGGTTGTTGGCAGGCTGTTGGCTGATCCAGGCTGGTGTGGGCTGGGGTAAGTGGGCTCACTCAGCTCTGCTCCATGTGTCTCATATGCCCCAGCAGGTGAGCCTAGACAAATTCTTAATATGGTGGCAGAGGTTCGAGAGAGCAGCCCCAATGCATACCCTATTTTAAACCACTGCTCTTTCAAATCTGCTAACATCACATTAGCCAAAGCAAGCGACATGGCTGAGCCCAATGTCAAACGATAGAGCAGGTCAACTACCCATGGCAGGAGAGCACTGCAAAGTTACAGGAAGGAGTGAAGAATTAGGGCCGTCATTGCAGAATGCCATGCTCATATTCTTTGATTGGTCCCATCACTATCCATCAGTCTACCTACGCATGAACATATATATATATTTCTAAATATATATATATATACCTAGAAAATATATATATAGCCCCTCCTATATTTGTTATATAGGAGGGGCTATATATATAATATACATATATAAAAAATATAGGAGGGGCTACTTTTTTAAGGTATATATATTATATATAACACATATTTGTATAGTGTATAAATAATTATATGGAATATATGTATTTATATAGAAAAAAATATTTTTTCTAGGTGTGTGTGTATATATATATATATATGGAATATATATATATATAATAATTTAATGCCCTGCCTCTCTCTCTCTTTCTATATATATATAGATAGATAGATAGATAGTGGATAGATAGATAGATCTAGAAAATGTTTAGAGGGATGCCAAGAAAACTTATAATAGTGGTTATCTTTTGAGAATATGCTTTTGTGGAGGTGGGTGGGATTGGTTTTTAAATCTATTTTCCAATCTCCAAGACTGTATAAGACTGTAAAATTTGCATGCTTACCATGGATAAACCTTTTAAAATTTAAGAAATACTTTTTCAATTGGTGTATCAAAGTTTATGAGATTCAGAGTGATCGTGTGACTCTGTACAATTGGTTGATTTGGAAACCCAAATTTCTTCTTCCAATTCAGTCTCCTAAGCTCTGAGCAGTCCTCCAGATCCTTCAGATAGTGACTTGGACCCCAGCTTGGGAGGAACTTCTCTGTTGGAAGAAGAGCTCATTAGTGAGCAGGATAAATCATTCCAGACTTTCCTTGAACAAATCCTGCCAAGTGAAGTGAACCAAAGGGACTGAAATATGACACATGTAATAGCCAGTGCTGCAGAAGCTCTCTGGGCCTGAAATTGAACACCCAACCTCTGTTCATTTTCAGCCACATTACAGATTGAGGTTGGCCAGAATCATCATAGAGTTTATTTTTCTTAAAATGTGATTGTGTCTGACTGCAGCTTTCTGTCAGAGATCCACATTGGCCTTCACAAAGCTAAAGGCTGCTTTCCCTTGAGGGAGCAACAGCACTAACCACACACAAACAGATCATCCTGTCTGATGCAGCCTCAGGTGTGTTATTGGTATTCTGTTATTGTCACATAATTTAATGCCCTGCCCAGAAGCCCTGCGAAGCCACACCATATGCATGCATCAGATGCTGAGAAGTTGCACAATTAATGGCTTCCTACTTTCATTGAATTCTTCTACTAAAAATACTAAATCAAGATTTTAAATGTAGAAATCAATCCAAATTTAAATTTACTCCAGGATGTTGATGAATTATGGAATGACTGGGGGATTCAAAAGTGGAAAAAATCAAATTAAGTGAACAAAAATATTTATAGATTTCCTTCTAGAATAAAACAATTCAAGAAAGTATGAAAAACAAAATTAAAATTTGTTTATTTAGTCAACAAAAATTTAAAAGCCTGTTATGTGCCAGACACTGTTGTAGGCTCTGAGGATACCAAAGTAGAAATAAGATGTCTATGTCATATATCTAACATTTTACTGGGTGAAAATAGACAATAAACAAGAAACTAAATACATATATAAAGTAATTTCAGATAATGACAAGTGTTGTGAATAAAATTGGTAAGGTAGACGGTAATGGATGGAGGTGGGGCCAGGACCTAAGATGCATAGTCAGGGAGGCTTTTCTAGAGAGATCACATCTGCTCTGAGATCCAAATAATGAGAAAGCATCAGCTTTGTGAAGATTTTTGGAAAAGAGGGTACACTGATGCAAAGATCCAAGGATCAGAGAATTTGGGAAAATATTGAAAATGCCCAAGAATAGTAAATGAAAGGGCACTGGTATGAAATAAGTTCGGAGAGATAGGAGAGGCTAGATTATGTGAACTCCTGGAGGCCATCAGTTTGGCTCTGTTTGCCATCAAATGGGTCTTATCCCATTACACATTTATCGGCACATTTTACTAATAAGAATATAGCTGTAGAGCACAGAAAAACAAAAGTAGACTTTTGATATGTTCATTGAAAGTATCACTTCTTCCTTTTCAATAACATTTTGTAACTGAAGTATGTCTTACCTTAAATTAATAATAACAATATTGAGTACTTACTATGTGCCAGGCACTGTACTAGGGGTTTTGTATATTTTCATTTCAATATTTAATTTGTATATTTTTATTTAATCTTCAAAAATATGTAGCAATCATTCACGAGAGCAAAGGCATTTGAATTAACCTAAATGCCCTCAATGAAAGATTGGATAAAGAAAATGTGGTACATATACACCATGGAATACTATACAGCCATAAAAAAACAAGATCATATCTTCTGTGAGAATATGGATGGAGCTGGATGCTATTACCCTTAGCAAAGTGACACAGGAAGAGAAAACCAAATACTACCACATTCTCACTTGTAAAAGGGAATTTAATGATGAGAACTCAAACACAAAGAAGGGAACAGCAGACACTGGGGTCTACTTGAGGGTAGAGGGTAGGAGGAGGAAGAAGAGCAGAAAGGATAACTTTTGGGTACTAGGCTTAATACCTGGGTGATTAAACAATCTGTAAAACAAACCCTCACGACATGAGGTTACCTATATAACAAACCTTCACATGTACCCCCGAAAATAAAATAAAAGTTAAGCAAAATATCCAGTAATACGTTATTTACCTGTTTTACAGTGAATAAAACACTCAGTTGGAGTGATTTGCCAAAGGTCATGTTGCTATTAAGTGCCCAAATTAACATTCAGTACATATATAGTTTCTGAATCTACAGACTGTTCATTCTTCATGAACATGCTGATGCCAAATCAACTGTTTCCTTATTTATTTGGCTTAGCTGCTGGTCTGATCTCAAAACAAATCAATTTTCAATAATATTAATTAGCCTAGTTGGGAAAGCACAGGCTATAACCATTTAAGGCCATCTGCAACCCCTGGACTGCAGACCAGTACTGATTGGTGGCCTGTTAGGATCACCTAAGAGCAGGAGGTGAGTGGCAGGTGCACGAGCATTATCATTTGAACTCGGTTCCTATCAGATCAGTGGCAGCATTAGAACCTCATAGGCGCATGAACCCTATCATGAGCTACGTATGTGTGGGATCTAGGTTGCATGCTTCTTATGAGAATCTAATGCCTGATGATCTGAGAGGTTAAACAGTTTCAGCCCAAAACCATCCCTGCCCCTGAACCCCATACCATTCCATTGTCTTTCATGAAACTGGTCCCTGGTGACAGAAAGGTTGGGGAATGCTGGTTTAAGAAAAATAGCATATTTGAGCATCTATATGTACTGGGCATTGTGCTGCATATTTACACAGC
This sequence comes from Aotus nancymaae, assembly GCF_030222135.1. Taxonomy (NCBI): domain Eukaryota; kingdom Metazoa; phylum Chordata; class Mammalia; order Primates; family Aotidae; genus Aotus; species Aotus nancymaae. Next base: position 52,082,687 of record NW_026988431.1, on the reverse strand, counting down.
GATCAGGAGCACTTCCATGTGTTGTTGATGATATAACGATGCTACCAGGCTACATGTGAACACCTAACAGTTAAAACTGTGAATATAAAATCAAATTTGGAGTCCCTGAACTGGATTAAACATGTTAAGGTATCCCAAAAAGGAGAGCATCTGGAAAGAATGTGGCTTTGGACTCAAATAACATCTACTTAATAATGTGCAATTACTTGGCCTCTTTCATCTCTAGTTTCCTTATCTTAAAACAAGACAATAATGCTGACCAGGTCAACTCCTTGTGAGGGTTAGAGGTCATGCATGTAAGTCATGGCATAGGGCTGACATGTAGGATGGGAATATTAAAGTTATTTTCTCTCTCCCTTCCCTATATTAGCTTTCCAAATGTTACCAGTCCTGATCCTGAAATAGTGAAATTTTCTTCTTCTGGAAAGGAGCAGTACTCTTTAGAGTCCTTTTCTCTGTTTCTGATACAAGAATAATAAGAAGGAAAATACAATTTCACCTTCAACCATAGTGCCCTGCCACTGCACGGTTTCTCTGAAGTGTTGGTCCACATAAGGCCCACAAAGAAAAATTATCTGACCAAGACTACTCTCCAGAAAGAGTAAGTCTTTCTGGTGTAGCTTTCAGAGGAGGCCACTGGACGGGTTTGTTACATGTTGGCTGCATAACTACACTTCTTGCCTAGCTCCTCAGTTGATATATGTGTTTAAACTTTTGATTTGATTTGTATTCTGTGTATAACAATATTGAATTGTGCTGTTTTGAGACTCTCTCTCTCTCTCTCTCTCTCTCTCTCTCTCTCTCTCTCTCGGGGGTGAGGGGAGAGAGAGAGAAAAAAAAAAGAAACAGAGTTTTGCTCTTCTTGCCCAGGCTGGAGTGCAATGGTGTGGTCTCTGCTCACTGCAACCTCCACCTCCCAGATTCAAGTGATTGTCCTGCCTCAGCCTCCTGAGTAGCTGGGACTACAGGGACATGCTACCACGCCTGGCCTTTTTTGTTGTTGTATTTTTAGTAGAGACGGGGGTTTTGCCATGTTGGCCAGGCTAGTCTTGAACACCTGACCTCAGGTAATCCATCCACCTTGGCCTCCCAAAGTGCTGGGATTATAGGCATGAGCCACTGCACCCAGCTGAGATAAATTTAGATTTTTAACATTAAGAATGGAAAAGTTGAATAAAGAAAGGCATTGTCTTTCACATTAACCTGATCAAAGTGACAGCAGGGCCACTGGATTTTAGAGTTGGAAGAGACCTGGAAAGGTATCCAGGTCAGTGCCCTTATTTTGCACTTGAATGAACTTAGGGCTAAAGAGGGGATATAATTTTCATGTCTTGGAAAAACATTGTTTATATACCTTAAAAAGTGTCAATTTCCATAAAGGCCTTCAGACACACTCAGTAATGAGGTCAGAGAGTTTGTTGTGTTCACCACTCACCCCCAGCTCCTGGAAGACTTCCTGGAATACTTAATGGGCTCTCAAGAAATTTCTTGAATGAATGTAAAATCTTCAACTCCTAGAGATAAAGTGCTATGCCTTATGATGGTTTCAAAGAATATTGGAGTACAAAGGTTTTAAAATTTCATCTTTTCCAGTTAATAAAAGTTATAAAAAGATCAATATCTGAGGGGAATCTGCATAACCAGCATTCAGGATGGCTCTGCTTAGCTCTGCAGCCTCATGTGACCCTGTTTCTCCCTGCCCAGCCTCTATGCCTGATACGGGTTGGCTCTGTGTCCCCACCGAAATCTCACCTTGAATTCTAATAATTCACAGGTGTCAAGGGCAGAACCAGGTGAAGGTAATTGAATAATGGGGGCAGTTTTCTCATACTTTTCTCATGGTAGTGACTGAGTTCTCATTGGATCTGATGGTTTTATAAGAAACTTTTCACCTTTTGCTTGGCACTTTTCTCTCCTGCTGTCACGTGAAGAAGAATGTTTTCTTTCCCTGCCTCCATGATTGTAAGTTTCCTGAGGCCTCTCCAGCCATGTGGAACTGTGAGCCAATTAAACCTCTTTCCTTTATCAATTTCTCAGTCTCAGGCAGTTCTTTATAGCAGTGTGAGAATGGATGGATACAGTGTCTCGACTACCCATCTTTTGCCTCTAGACCTGCTCTGACATCCTAGTTCAGTCTGGATCCAGGCTGCAGCTGTATCTATCACCTGTTTAGTATAACTGCTTTCCTGCTGGTCCAGGGGCACTGGGAACTGGTTTTGTAAAGAGGTACCAGCCTTTTGTCAGTCATTGACGTAAAGGTTCTTGCCTTTGTGAAATTTCACAGTGCAAACTTGCTCCCCATGGCCCCAAAGCACCACTTTGGACCCATACAATTGATTGGTCCCTTTCAAGCCAGGAAAATAGATTTTCTTCTAGTGTACTAGAGGTCTATTAACACATCACCATATATCACAATGGTTACCCTGCAGGTGTTTGTGGTACCCAATCTAACTTGTACTCCCAATTACAAACTGGTGTTCGTAATTTTTGCTTATGTATGTATCATGTCATGATGTAGATTGGAAAGATATTAAATAGGACTGCCATATATCCCTGTTTGTCTCGGACAGTCCTTGTGAATGCCCAACAAAATTCCTAATCATGCCTCCTCCTACTGTCAAAAGGATCTCAGTTTGGATAATAATCCTCATAATAAAAGATGCAGTCTAAACTGTGATAGGACATTAACTAATAGTACATTAAATATGGAATACAATGATAAAATACAGTGATTAAGAGCATGGACTTTGGGTCCAAAATCTTGTTTCACTACTTATTGGCTAAGTGGTATTGAAAGGAGTTGCTCATCCTTTCTAAGCCTCAGTTTCTCAGCTGTAAACTGGGTGTGGATAACAGTAACTACCTTGTTGGTTTGTTTTGAAGTTTAAACCAGATAATATATGTAAAGCAGTCAGCACAATTCCTGGTACAAAATAAGTACTTCATAATTGTTACCTCAAATAATAAAATAATATTGATAGTTGTATTAAGAGATAGTGCCTCATTTCTTGGCCGGATTTAGCTCTTCTCTTTCAAGTCTAGGCCTTTCTTGGGGACCTCACTATGCTTTCCTTATAATACAATGTATCACAATCTTGGTCTTCATGCCTCCTGAATGTTGTCTGGTTCAAGAACTCAAAGCAGCTTTTGGATCAGATGAACACGGACTCAATTTTTATCACTGTTACAAGGTTACATGAAAGCAATTCTCAATGTATAATTTGTGGCTCAGTGCCAAGCTATGAAAGTCCAGATAGTAGCCAGAGAACTGATTCAAACATGCAAATATTTTTTTACTTTTACAGATGACATGTGACTTCATAGACTTCAGTTTAATAAAGAATTAAGAGTTCCTTATGAATAGTTTTAAGATGTATTATTTATTTCTTGGATTTAATCATTCCATGTACATTGGTGCATTAACATTATTGTTTACTTATTTTCCAGTTGATACGCAACACATATGTGCTGCAGTTCAAGTGAGATCTTTACTTTTGTAAATGAGTTTTTGCCAGCTTGAGGGTCCCTGGCCCATGGTCTTCCCTGATGCTTCAATTTAGATACAATATTAGCCATATTTGTGGGAGGCTCTCACATTAATAAGTATTTAGATTGGGGGGATATTTCTACAAGTAACTCACAATGTATAAAGAGAGTATGAGTTTTGGAGTCATGTTCTCCTGGATTTGAGTACTGGTTATAGGACTTTTAAACTGATTGTACTTGAACAAGTTGCTTAACCTTCTGAGACATAACTTTTATTTTAAATAAGGATGAAAATAATACCTATCATATAGGGTTGGTGTGAGGGTAAAATAAAATTACGCATTATGCATAAGACCTGGAAGTCCAGAGTCTGCTGTCATCACTTGTGCCCAAGAGATGGATATTATGTGCTTATGTCTCAACATGGGAGCCCCAAATGAAACGTGAGTTAGAGTGTAACTAACTGAGGAAAGATGAGAAGTGAAGAATAAAGCAACAATCCATCAATTGTTTCTTGCTCCTAGAGCCCACGATAGGCTCACTGCAAATTATTCAGGGGCTGGAGGAACCTGAGGATTTCTGGTGAGCAGAAGACCCCACAGTGAGACTCATTCACTTCTGAAAGGCATGATACTGTAGTAGTAGAAAGAAAAGGAGCTCTGATGTTCAACAGACGCAATAACAGTTACTAGCTATTTAATTCTTCTCCTTCATCAAAAGGAGATAATAAATTTTACAGATTGAATTGAAGGGGAGATTAGGATAATATACACAAAGTACCTGGCATGTAACAGCTATTGAATTTGTTTGGAATATTATTTAATGAACATTCAATACATCACTTTTGTTCTTTGATAGTAACTAAACATTTCTTAACCAATTGCCTCTCAACCAATTATCATAGGTGAGTACTCCCCACTTCCACTTTGACATCCCCTTTCCTCAATTCTCACAAGTGACAATTTTGCCTATCATGGCTTCTGCCACTTAATTGTCTTAATGTATTGCTACCTAATTCATGTTATTCTATCTTGTTTTTCTTCTTCATAGAAATGACAATCTTCTAACATACAGAAAAGTGTCTGTGACTTTTAGTAGGTATTAACCAATAGTTGGATGTTCTTTCCAGTTCTTGCTATCAACGTGTGGTCCACAGAATATTAGCACTGGCATTAGTGGAAGTTTGATAAACATGCAGGATATCTGGCTTCACATTCACTGATTGGTCCTAATCTACATTTTAAAAAGATGCCCCAGGAGAAGCCTGTAATCCCAGCACTTTGGGAGGCCAAGACAGGAGGATCACTGGAGGCTAAGAAGTCAATTCCAGCCTAGGCAACATAGTGAGACCTTGTCTCTACAAAAAGTGTAAAAAACAATTAGCTGGGCATAGTGATGTGTACCTATAATCCTGGCTACCCAGGAGGCCAAAGCAGGAAGATTGCTTGAGCCCAGAAGTTTGAGGCTGTAGTGAGCTGTAATTGTGCCACTGCACTCCGGCCTGGGTGAGAGAACAAGACTCTATCTATCTCTAAAATAAATAAATATTCTCAGGTGATTCATGAGTATGTCTAAATTTGAGAATCACTACTCTAAGGATTTGTTGCATTGGGTTAATGCAGTAGAGGAAGTGATGGAAATAGGGGCTCCCATATGGAGATTCTAGTGCTTCAGTAAGTCAAAATGGGGCAGTTATGTGCTAAGAAAACATTAATGTAGACAACAAGTATTTATTGAGCACTCACTGTGTCCCAAGCACTGTTCCGGGCACTTGGGATACACCAGTGAACAAAGATCCTTACACATATGGACCCTCCTTTACTGTGGTGGGAGAGACATAATAAGCAGTAAATATCATAAATACATAATCTAATACAAGATGATAAGAACTATGAAATAGAGTAAGTAGAGCTAAAAAGGAAAGATCAGTAATATGTTGGCGATGGGGGCTGGACTGTGATTACAATTTTAAACAGCGTGATCTTGGTTAGGTTACACTGAGAGGAGAAATTTGAGCAAAGCCTTGAAGGAGATAATAAAGTTGACTGTGCAGATTTGGGGAGAAGAACATTCCAAGCAGACAAAACAGCAACTGCCAAGGCCTCCAATCTGGAGTGTGCCTGGTGTTTGGAGACTCAACAGTGAAGCCAGTGTAGCTGGAGGGGAGTGAGGGTATGGGGTGGGTACTAGAATATGCGGTTAGAGTGGGAACAAGTCTCTGGGCTGGGCTGTAGACTGGGCATATTGCCCACACTTGTTTGAATAAGTCTCTACAAATCTAAGTTCCGCATACAGAACGTTTCTACTTGAGTGCCCTAAGGCACTCAAACTCAACATATTCCCCTCCAAATCTGTCCTTTCTCCAGACTTCTCATTCTTATGAATGGTACATCTACCCACGCAGTCACCTAAGCCAGAAACCTGGGAATCATTTTTGAGTCTCCTGATCTCTCACCCTCTCCTTCATCAGATTCAGTCAATTATCAAGTCCTGACTATTCTACCTTAAAATACATCTCAAGTCCTTTTGCTTTTCTGCATTTCTATGACCTATGAGCTCAAATCACCTGTAAAGATCACCAGGATTACAGCTCCTGCCTCCTGATTGTTTCCCCTGAATCCAGTCTTACTTTCATGCTAACATGCTACTGCCATAGTTACTATTCTAAAGTTACTTTTCCAAAATAGTCAATAGGATATTTCATTTCCTAAATTAAAACCCCTCCATGACAACCCCTGACCTACCAGAACCTTCACCATGTCTCTCAAGGCTTTTGTTAGCCTGCTCTAATTGTAGAACTCCTTAAGAAGAGTGCTGGCAAGAACATTTTCTTAAATCTCAGCCATGTTTACATGTATTCATACAATAGTACCTTGGACTCTGGCTGATTGTGTTAACACTAGCACTGCTTTGTTGAAAGCTCAGAAATGACTCTGCTTGTGTGAATGAAATAGGTAAAGTTGATGACAGGCAACTAAGGGGATGTTTGCCAGCTCTGAAGTGCTTCCAAAGATACAGGAACTTAAAGAAAAAACAAACACACACCAAAAGGTCTTTTAGGACCTTCCTCTTTTCCCTACAACAGGAAAAAAGCCAAAAGACCTGAACAAGTTGCCAGAGTCTCACTGTACTCTTTACTGGTGTTATGGAAACATACCCAACCCAAAAGACAGTCTAACATAATGAATATCATTGGATTTACAGATGGAAGGCATGGATTTCCATCTGGCTGTTATGCCATTAACTTGCTGTGTGGACATGGGTAAGCCCCTTCAAAAGTCCAAGCCTCAGATGCTTTATCTGTAAAGTATAGAAATTGGCTTTAATTGTTGTTAAGATCCAGCTGTGTAAATTCATAATTTAGGGGTAAGTAGGCAAAGAATGGCAAAGGGAAATAAAAAGATAATTTATCCTTATTCTCCCACTGATGGAATAGAATAATGCATGATGTTTTCCGTGTGCTCATTGATTCAGTAAATTCTTATGCAGTTATTAGGAACAGGTTCTGAGGCTAGGACCTTGACCTAAGAACTAGCCTTAAACAAAAGTACATTGACTTGCAGGAATGGTTTTTATACAGATATACATTGCATAACTTAATTGCTTTTAGGCAAATGTCCCACTGTGCCTAGATATCTAAAGGTTTTCCTTAGAGAATATATCATATTTTTAAACTCTCAATGTCTTTAATATTATGTGTTAAGTTCCTGCAGTAAAAGAAAAAGAGACCCTGAATTGCCACCTTGAAATCTAACATTTGGATGAAATAATTTTAATTCATGAATTCATCAGGATTGCTATCAAAATGATTGAAAGCAGTAAAAGAAATTCTAGGAAAACTGGATCTTTAAGAACTGATTTTTTGTTGGCAGTAGAAACATGTCCACTATAATGGGACAATTTAAATGCATAACTGTTAAAACAAACTCCTTAAACTATTCCCTGCATGTCCCAACATTCATCATGTTGACTACCAAGACATCAATTTTTCATAAAATACTATATAACTGAAAAGGAGACATTTAAAGGAGAGAAAAAAACTGAACTCACTGTTTCGGCTCAGGCTCTGATGATTTCAGCATTTTATAGGGTGATTAACTGATTGTATGAAGGGAAAAAGCAAGTGGTACCTCTCTGAGTTGTACAGATTGAGTTCTCTCTTCTTTTTTTTTCCCCCTCCTTAAGCACCTTAATTTTTTTCCTCTCCCTGAGACATTGCTTATGTGGCAAGAAGAATGAATGGCTGCATGACAAAGTCTATACTACTGTGCCTTCACTTCTACCTCAATAAATAACCAATGTTGGTAACCCACACGTGGCCAAATGGGTAGAAGAAGGTGCCAGTCTGTTTTGTTGAAATTTAGTACTGATGATGCATTTTACCTTGGTAAAGGGGAAAAATGTAATAATTTAAAAAACTTAAAAAATTTTAAGGACATTCTTAATATGTTAATTTTCATGGAAGCGGAAGGTTTGTTTGGTTTTGTTTTTTTAAAATAAGTTTACTCCAAGGCCTCAATTGTTTTGGTGTCTATAATCCCCTTCTCTTTTAGCACAAATTTTATCTTAGATCTGTTTTGAAGGACCTTGGGATAAGATGACACAGAAACTCCAGGAAACATTTCTTGTTTTCATGTATAACAGATAAGTCTCATCATTGTCCCAACCTAGTTCAACAGTATCACTAAATAGAATCTTATTCTTGTCCAGGGCATAATAAAATTCATTTTGATTTTAAATAAGAAAAGATAGTTAAAGCCATAGCAAAGACCATGCAATAAAGAACTTGTCTCATAAAAGTTAACTACTTTAGTACTGTACTGATCCATAATTTTCACAAAAGAACCCTGACTCTCATGCAAATATAAAATAACCACATCAAATATTGTTTTAAATTCATAAATAACGGAGTCAATAATATGTTAAGTAATGGTTAAATAAGCTCAAAGGACAACTTGAAGAACAAACGTTACATATTTTTATACACACACACACACACACACAATCAGGATTGTGAAATATAATTTGTTAATAAATGTAAAACTGCTTAATATTCCATTGAGCAATTTCTATAGGGTCCAAGTCAATTGTATTTATATGGAATAATTCATTTGCATTTCTATAAACAGGAATCATTTGTATTAATATCTGTTTTCTAAAACTTCTACCATTTCAGAGTTATAAAATATCTGACTTAACAGAATGTAAAAGTTGCGCCCACCTTATGGAATCGGATCATTCATAGAGAGTCACCATAGACAACTATACTCCATTGGAAGACTATTCAGTAACATCTTTTGCCTATTTCCAAATCTTGGGCAATTTTTTTCAAACAATATAAGGTAAAAGAGTAATCACATTTCTCTTATTCTTGATTTGTAACAGTAATGCACTGCAATGTTTTTGTTCCATTTCTTTGTCAGAAACAATACTTATCTAATTAATTATCTTTATGCCTGTATTTTAATACATATATGCAAGTATTTTTGCAGGAGAATTTTCTGCAAGTGGAATTGCTAGGTCAAAAGCCATGATCATTTTGAAGAGTGACCAAGCAGTCAAATTGTCCTCCAAAAATTCTGTGCTTATTCCCTCTAAGTATAAGGGTAATTTTATCCTCAAACCTTGCTAACACTTAGTACTCTAAGTCTTTAAAACTTTCATCAATCAGATAGAGGAACATTTTTGTTTTAACATGCCTTTCTATAATGATTAGTACTGTTGGAAAAAAATATGTAAAATTTTTGTAAGGATTAAATAAATAAAGAACTTTAAAAACATCCCCTGCCATGTAAGTAAACATTAAATACATGTAGACTTTGTTCATTTTCTTGGAAAAAATTATACTTTCTAATTTCAATGAATTTTAGGAGCCTTTTCTATATTGGGGATATTAAAACTTTGTCCAAAATATGTATTGTCGTATATTATATACTATGTCTACACACACACATCCCATTTAGATCAAATATCTCAGTATTTTCCTTCTTGGATCCAGGATTGTATGGTGTCGTATGAAAGATATTTCCTAGCCTGAGCTTATGAAATATTTTCTAATGCTTTAAGACATTTTTATATATTTAGGTTGTTAGGCCATCTGGAATTTATTTTATGTATGGTGTGAGGAAAGGATGAAGATTTATGCTCGTTTTCAAATGAATAAAATGATTGTTTCAAGAGACTTTATGAAATAGTTTATCTGCTTCCAAATTTAAATTATTATCTTTATTACAAATTTCTTCTTATGTCAGTTCACCTTTGAAGTTCATATTCCATAGCATTGATCTATTGTTTATTTTTCAAAACTACAGAACACTTTTAATTACAATGTCCTTATAGAAATTGTGATATTTGGAAAGGCAAGTGTCCCTCACTGCTCCTCTTTTTCACATTTTGCTTAATTCTGTCTTCACATTTTATCTTCCCACAGAATTTTAAAATCACTTGTCTGGTTCCGCAAAAGATTTGTAGAAATTTTGAGTGGTTTACATTAAATTCATAAATATATATAAGGAATATTCACATTTTAAAATTATTGAACCTTTTATCTAGAAACTCAACTACCACTTCATTATTCTTGGTATGATTTTATGTCCTTTAGAAAAATTTTTTGGTCCCTTCATTTGGATTTTATACGTTGCTTAATTTGCTCCTTGGCATTTTAAATTTCTGACTTACTGTTCTTTACTATTACATTTTCTAAGTGCAATGGGTGGCATATAGCAAAGCAATTGTTTTTAAATGTTTACCTTATAGTTAATTTTGTAATTTTATAAGTTTTTCAGTTGTCTTAGATATTCCAGGTAGAGTTTCATACTCCTTATAAAAAAATAGTTTGCTCTCCTTCTTTTCAATATGTAGTCCACATTTTTTGCTTTCTTATTCCGTTGGCTGGAATTTCCAAAACATCACTGAATAATGAATGTGTGCCAGGCATTATTTTCATGTTCTTTACTTCAAGCCTAGTGGAAATTATCTTAATATTTTATCATTAACTGAATAATATCTTATGTTTCTAATAGCTCTTCTTTTTTCAGAAATAAATGTATATGGAAAAAATGGCAACTACTGAGACAACTGAATTTCTGTCCACTCCCTTTAAAGTCTATACTGATATCACATGATATTACTTAGAGTAAGCACTGCTATGTGGATGGTGTACTGCAGGGATCAGCAAACAACAGCTCAGGTCATGGTCCAGTTTAAGATCACCACTATTTGTGTGTGTGTGTGTGTGTGTGTGTGTGTGTGGTGTGTTAGAATACATGCTCATTTATTTATCTATGGTATTTGACTGGTTTGCACTACAATGGCAGAGTTGTATCGTCTATTCTCAGCATTCTTAGTAGGCAATTTCTACCTCCTGTTTCAAGCTAAGTTTGCATGACATTCTTGTTTGCGCAGGTATTTTATTAATCCACTCCTTGTGTAACTCTAAAAATAAACTGCCTTAAATGATTCACCTCACACAAGAGCACTCATAAACAAACTGTAGTAAATTAAGCATCTCCTTGTAAATGTAGTTCATGAGGTAGTTAAAATTTGCCCATAGGAAGGTGACACTTATTTGGCACATTTACAGCATTAACAGAGACTAAAATAGCAACCACTCTTTAAGCTCTGTGATGAGCTGCTGCAGACTGTGTTTTTCCATACACAACACATCTTTTACTAGAGTGTGGTCCACTGCTTGAGAAAGAGATGCAGTAGGATAAGATAAAAACTACCTGAGTTTTGGAGTCAGACCATATGGTATTTGAATCTTAGTTCTAATTACTAGCTATGTGGCACTGAAAAAGTTGCTAAATCTCTCTGGGCCTTACTCTTCATCTATAACCCTGGGAAAATAATTTCCATCTTGCTTGGATGCTGTGAAGATTTTAACAGTGAATATATAGCCTGGCACTTGGTGGGTGCTACGCAAATAGAGATATTATAACATGTAATATATTGTATAAAGCTATATTTTAATATTGCTATTAATATATAAGTTTTATGTAGTAATATAATAGTAATGATGATAATAGTATAACAGTGACATAAGAAAGATTAAAAGCAGATTTAATCTTATTTCTTTTACAAAAGAAATAAGAAAGTTCTATCTTACCATGTCACGTCTAGAATTTGGGTGGCCTATATATCACTAGTGACTCTGAAAGAAAGAAAACGCACAAATTTAAAAACTATGTCAGCCTTAAACACAACAAGAATTTGATGGAAAACAAAGCAACCAACAGCTGTTTCCCGATGTGGTGGTGACACTGCAAGAGCTAGAAGAGGGAGAAAGATTTAACTACCCAATGTCCACCTATGAATGGAATTTGTGCTGCCAACCACCCTCTTGAGACTATAGGACTGCCTGTCTTTAAAAGGAGATCATTAAAAAGTTAGTTAGGAGACAACAGATGCTGATGAGGCTGTGGAAAAATAGGAACACTTTTACACTGTTGGTGGGAGTGTAAATAATTAGTTCGTTCATTGTGGAAGACAGCGTGGTGATTCCTCAAGGATCTAGAACTACAAATACCATTTGACCCAGCAATCCCATTACTGGGTATATACCCAAAAGATTGTAAATCATTCTATTATAAAAACACATGCACACGTATCTTTACTGCGGCACTGTTTACAATAGCAAAGACCTGAAACCAACCCAAATGTCCATCAATAATAGACTGGATAAAGAAAATGTAGCCCATACACACTATGGAATGCTATGCAGCCATAAAAAAGAATGAGATCATGTCCTTTGCAGGGATATGGTTGAAGTTGGAAGCCATCATTCTCAGGAAACTAACACAGGAACAGAAAACCAACCACCACATGTTCTCACTCATATGTGGGAGTTGAACAATGAGAACACATGGACACAGCGAGGGAAACATCACAGACTGGGGCCTGTCAGGGATGGGGGACTAGGAGAGAGATAGCATTAGCAGCAATACCTAATGTAGATGATGGGGTGATGAATGAGCCAACCACCATGGCATGTGTATAGCTATGTAACAAACCTGCACATTCTGCACATGTACCTCAGAACTTAAATATAATAATTTTAAAAAGCCAATTTTTTTCAATGAAAGAACTTCACAAATATTTCCAGGAACTTTTAGACACTCAAGGCAATATCCCTCAGCATTACAAACTAGATATAGTTTTAAAATTTTTCCTTCTGCAATATTTTTTCTAACATTGCCACATTTGGATCTTAGCTCAAATTAAATCGACATCCTATGGATCAAACTGGGGCTCTGCAATGCAAAATCATATTTGTGACTCCCTGCTAGAAAACAAAAAGAAAATATAGTTGGGGACTTCAAATGGGCCATAGCATTGATTCCTTTCACGTAGTTCTTCTGGAAGAGATAAGGAAAAATCACGGCCCTCTGGCACAGGCTGCAGGTGACTGAACAAATGAAAGAGTCTAAATTGCTGAGCACCTTTTCCTGAACAGAAACTGTGCACAGTTCTATCATCAACACCGTCTCATCAGTCCTCTGAACAAGGCAGATGTTATGACTCCCACTTTACAGATGAGGAAACTGAGGCTGAGAGAGATTAAATCACAAGCCTAAATTCACATGCCTAGAACATGGTTGAGCTAGCTGACAACATGGACCTCTCGTTTCCCCAGAGAATTCTCTTCCACATTTCTTCTCAGAGATGAAGTCACTGACCCATCTCTTTTTCCCACCCTATTGTTTTCCCAGAAAACCAGGCAGCTTTTCTTTTTGTCATCTGGTTGGGATCAACACTGCCACTAGGGTGTCCATAACTCTGAGTTAGAAGAATAGTGGAATCCCCATTAAAGGCCTGAGGAAAAAGCCTATGGAACTTCCCAGTGTGCAGTGGGTGTTGCCCACTAATAGGGGACTATGAATGTACTACATGGATCTTCAGAATCATATGAAAATCCTAAATATCTGTTGGGGGAATTAAAACTATTTATTGGCTGAGTGCAGTGGTTCACGCCTGTAATCCCAGCACTTTGGGAGACCGAAGTGGGCAGATCACCTGAGGTCAGAAGTTCGAGACCAGCCTGGCCAACATGGTGAAACCCCATCTCTACTAAAAATACAAAAATTAGCAGGTGTGGTGGTAGGCAACTGTAATCCCAGCTACTTGGGAGGCTGAGGCAGGAGAATCACCTAAACCTGGGAGGCAGAGTTGCAGTGAGCCAAGATCTCACCACTGCATTCCAGCCTGGGTGTTGCAGTGAGACTCCGTCTCAATTAAAAAAAAAAAAAAAAGGAAGGAAAAAAACTAGTTATTTCCAGTAATTACAAATTATATCACTCCATTTTATGCACGGATGGTTTAAAAGCCACCGCAGGCTATAAAATCGTTGGCTAATGAAAAGAACATCCTAAGGTTTTGATTTATTGTCCCTGCTATCAGAGACGACCACACCACCCTTACAAATGTGTAAACAGCCTCAATGAAAGTTTAATGTGCTTTTATCACAAGCCTCCATTGTCTGCTGGCCAGGAGATGAAGCTTTGTGCTCCTGTGCATTGTGTAATTAAAATCCTTTCACTCAACAGAGAAGCAGACACAGTTATCAACTAATTTATGAAAGAAACAGGAAGAATCTTATATTACCAGCAAGAGCAGCACTAGGAATTCTGATTTAGGTGTGGGCATTATTAATTGCCACTGTGACTTTAGAGGCGAACTTCTCAGATACAAAGCCTTTACAAGAGGCTGTGTCTACATGATAATAACAGGTGACGGCGAACAGATCCAACTTCCAGAGTTGATTTCAGTTACTTGCTTTCCTGCCTGAGAGAGCTCAGAGGCTCCCAGAGTGCTATATTAGGAGATCAGAGGGTACAGTGTGAGTCTGACCTAAAAACAAGGGAGTCAGGAGCCCATGTCTTGACACCAATTAAGCAATCACATAACAGAAAGATGAAGATTTACTACCTCTTCCTCCTTAGAGAGTTTTTGTCTGTGTGATTGGTCAGATATGAGATTTAACAGACTCCAAATATTCTGAAAGTTAAAAACAACAACAACAAAACATCAACAAAAACAACCACCCAAGAATCAGTGATCTGTTCGATATTATACCTCTGTGAAAAGACCTTTAAAAATCAACAACACACCCTCATGAAGAAATTATTCTTTTTGCCAAAATAAAGGGTATTCAATTTGGAAAAGAGAAAGTCAAATTGTCTCTATTTGCATACGACATGATTGTATATTTAGAAGACCCCATTGTCTCAGCCTCAAATCTCCTTAAGCTGATAAGCAACTTCAGCAAAGTCTCAGGATACAAAATCAATGTGCAAAAATCACAGGCATTCCTATACACCATTCATAATTGCTACAAAGAGAATAAAATACTTAGGAATACAACTAACAAGGGCTGTGAAGGACCTCTTCAAGGAGAACTACAAACCACTGCTCAAGGAAATAAGAGAAGACACAAACAGATGGAAAAACATTCCATGCTTATGGTTAGGAGAATCAATATTGTGAAAATGGCCATACTGTCCAAAATAATTTATAGATTCAATGCTATCCCCATCAAGCTACCACTGACCTTCTTCACAGAATTGAATAAAACCACCTTAAACTTCATATGAAACCAAAAAAGAGCCCACATAGCCAAGACAATCCTAAACAAACAAACAAAAACAAACCTGGAGGCATCACGCTACCTGACTTCAAACTATACTACAAGGCTACAGTAATCAAAACAGCATGGTTCTGGTATCAAAACAGAGATACAGACCAATGGAACAGAACAGAGGCCTCAGAAGTAATAGCACACATCTACAACCATCTGATCTTTTTGACAAACCTGACAAAAACAAGCAATGGGGAAAGGATTCCCTACTTAATAAATGGTGTTGGGAAAACTGGCTAGCCATATGCAGAAAGCTGAAACTGGACCCCTTCCTTCCATCTCATACAAAAATTAACTCCAGATGGATTACAAATTTAAACATAAGACTTAAAAACATAAAAACCCTAGAGGAAAACCTAGGCAATACCATTCTGGACATGGGCGTGGGCAAGAACTTCATGACTAAAACACCAAAAGCATTGGCAACAAAAGCCAAAATAGACAAATGGGATCTAATGAAACTTAAGAGCTTCTGCACAGCAAAAGAAACTATCATCAGAGTAAACAGGCAACCTACAGAATAGGAGAAAATTTCTGCAGTCTACCCATCTGACAAAGGGCTAATATCCAGAATTTACAAAGAATTTCAACAAATTTACAAGAAAAAAACAACCCCATCCAAAAGTGGGTGGAGGATATTAACAGCCACTTCTCAAAAGGAGATATTGATGCAGCCAACAAACATGTGAAAACAAGCTTATCATCACTGGTCATTAGAGAAATGCAAATCAAAACCACCTTGAGATACCATCTCACGCCAATTAGAATGGTGATCATTAAAAAGTCAGGAGACAACAGATGCTGGAGAGGATGTGAAGAAATAGGAACACTTTTATATTGTTGGTGAAGTGTAAGTTAGTTCAATCATTGTGGAAGACATTGTGGCAATTCCTCAAAGATCTAGAACTAGAAACACCATTTGACCTAGCAATCCCATTACTGGGTATATAACCAAGGATTATAAATCATTCTATTATAAAGACATGTGCATACATATGTTTATTGTGGCACTGTTCACAATAGCAAAGACTTGGAACCAACCCAACTGCCCATCAATGATAGTCTGGATAAAGAAAATATGGCACATATACACCATGGAATACTATGCAGCCATAAAAAAAGGATGAGATCATGTCCTGTGCAGGGACATGGATGAAATTGGAAATCATTATTCTCAGCAAACTGACACAAGAACAGAAAACCAACCACCACAGGTTCTCACTCATAATTTGGAGATGAACAGTGAGAACAGATGGATACAGGGAGGGGAACATCACACACTGGGGCCTCTCAGGGGGTGAGGGACTAGGGGAGGGATAGCATTAGAAGAAATACCTAATGTAGATGATGGAGTGATGGATGCAGCCAACCACCATGGCATGTGTATAACTATGTAACAAATCTGCATGTTCTGCACATGTATGGCAGAACATAAAGTTTAATAAAAAATTTAAAATTTAAAAAATTCAAAAAAAAATTTTTTGTTGTTCAGATAACTCTAAGTGCCACCTTATTGTGGCTAGAACTGATTGTCTGATGCATTAAAGATTAGTGGAACGTCCAGCTCTACAGGCTGAATTACTGATGCCACACTAATACTGAGATTAACCTTCAATACTGCCTGGTCTGCTCTGTCACATGCTACAAATTATGTAATAAGAATACAGATGTGTGGGGCTACTAGATAGCTTTTTTTCTCAACCTGAAGTCACCTAAAAAAAAATACTTTTGCATTTAAGAAAGAAGTTGAATCCCTGAAGAGACCAATAACAAGTCTGAAGTTGAGGTGGCAATTAATTAGCCTACAAACCAAAAAAAGTCCAGGTCCAGACAGGTTCACAGCCAAATTCTGGCAGAGGTACAAAGAGGAGCTGGTACCATTCCTTCTGAAACTATTCGAAACAATACAAAAAAAGAGAATCCTCCCTAACTCATTTTATGAGACCAACATCATCCTGATACCAAAACCTGGCAGAGACACAACTGAAAAAGAAAATTTCAGGCCAATATCCATGTGAACATTGATGCAAAAATTTTCAATAAAATACTGGCAAACTGAATGCAACAGCACATTAAAAAGCTTATCCATCACTATAAAGTAGGCTTCATCCCAGGGATGCAAGGCTGGTTCAACATATGCAAATATGTAAACATAATCCATCACATAAACAGAACCAAAGGCAAAAACCACGATTATCTCCATAGATGCAGAGAAGGCCTTCAACAAAGTTCAACAGCCCTTTATGCTAAAAACGCTCAATAAATTAGGTATCGGTGGAACATATCTCAATAAAAGCTATTTATGACAAACCCACAGCCAATATCATACTGAATGGGCAAAAGCTGGAAGCATTCCCTTTGAAAACTGGCACTAGACAAGGGTGCCCTCTCTCACCATTCCTATTCAACATAGTATTGGAAGTTCTAGCCAGAGCAATCAGGCAAGAAAAAGAAATTAAGGGTATTCAATTAGGAAAAGAGGAAGTCAAACTGTCTCTACTTGCAGATGACATGATTGTATATTCAGAAGAGCCCATTGTCTCAGCCTCAAATCTCCTTAAGATGATAAGCAACTTCAGCAAAGTCTCAGGATACAAAATCAATGTGCAAAAATCACAGGCATTCCTATACACCAATAACAGACAAACAGAGGGCCAAATCATGAGTGAACTCCCATTCACAATTGCTACAAAGAGAATAAAATACCTAGGGATTCAACTAACAAAGGACATGAAAGACCTCTTCAAGGAGAACTACAAACCACTGCTCAAGGAAATAAGCGAGGACACAAACAGATGGAAAAATATTGCATGCTCATGGTTAGGAAGAATCACTATTGTGAAAATGGCCACACTGCCCAAAGTAATTTATAGATTCAGTGCTATCCCCATCAAGCTACCACTGACCTTCTTCACAGAACTGGAAAAAACCACCTTGAACTTCATATAGAACCAAAAAAGAGCCCACATAGTCAAGACAATCCTAAGCATAAAGAGTAAAGCTGGAGGCATCACCCTATCTGACTTCAAACTATACAACAAGGCTACAGTAATCAAAATAGCATGGTACTGGTACCAAAACAGAGATGCAGACCAATGGAACAGGTCAGAGGCCTCAGAAGTAACAGCACACATCTACAACCATCTGATCTTTTTGACAAACCTGACAAAAACAAGCAACAGGGAAAGGATTCCCTACTTAATAAATGGTGTTGGGAAAACTGGCTAGCCATATGCAGAAAGCTGAAACTGGATCCCTTCCTTCCATCTCATACAAAAATTAACTCCAGATGGATTAGAGATTTAAACATAAGACCTAAAACAATAAAAACCATAGAAGAAAACCTAGGCATTTGATGAGTTTTCATTATTGTTAGGCATATATCCATTTTCCAGGGAGAGTCATTGATTCTGCCTTCATATGCTGTGAATCATTCCAAAAGCCTATCCTATTTTCTGGATCCACACTGCTCTCACACAACAGGGGTTACAGCAAATTTACGAAAGGCACTGCCTGATGAAGAAGAACAGAAGATGTACGTGTCCATCTTCCTGAGTCTGAATGATCATGGTCACTCCTCTCATTCCTCTCTTACGCCTTTTTTGTGGTTGTGCACCCTTCTTTTGGTTTATAAGTTCTAGATCAGTAAGATTTCTTCTAAGAATCAGGCTTAATAACACACTTTTAAAATAGTGTTTAAATACCACAGGATGAAGAGGAGATAAAAAGACAAAATTAATTTTGCATTTATAATTACAGATGAAAAATTAAAAATTACTCCAATATAAAGGACTCACTATCCCCAGGATAAGTATTTGTCTTTTCTTACCCAAAAACAATCACTTCCTGGAGTCACTCAGTATCTCAAATGACTACCCAAAAGTAGATGATTGAAAGAGCCACCTTCAGCCGAAGTCTGAACAATGCAATAGATTTTCCATGGCCTCTTCTTACTACTTCATTTTATTTCCCACATGCTTACAGGCATTAGGTCTGTAGGCTGCAACAAATCATTTGCAAAAGAAAAGCAGATCCAGTCTTCCACTAGATTAAACCTATAAAACCCCAAACATGTCCATGAAGAAATCACTTGGAAGAAAGTGATTCAGGTTGTTGTTCTTTGGTAAATGAGACCCAGAATCAGACACTGGGGTCCTTGGTGACAAGCTAAAGTTGTCTACCCATTCTGGATTGGAAACTAAGTTAATAGATATGTAAAGAAATAGGCTATCTGCATCAAAGGAGGTGGTGCTTGGCTTTTAGAACTATCCATTCCATTTTTCCACAATCTAGCTAAACAGTTAATCTACCTCCAACCCCTGGCAATAAAAGTTACTTTTTGGTTCAAAAAAACCAAAGAATTGAGAAAGAATAAAGTGAAAATTGAAGCATTCAGCCACCTTTGAAGATTCAACTTTGATATTACAATGGATCAATTAGCATGTGAAGAGAGAATCCAAGCTCATAAAATTAATCAGATGCCACGTTTAAATAATAGTGAGGGTCAAAAATAGCCATTTCAGCAGAAGTCACAACTTCTCCTGACTTCTTATAAAGTGTGCTTTTCTCAGTAAGTGTTTTCAATATGGAGCCCAAAACTGGGTTACGGCTACAAAAGTAGGGGTGTCCAGGCTCCTAAGTTGTGGTGCACTGGCCAGGAGGTAGGCAAGTCCCAGAATCACAATGAGCTTACTGGAGTAGGACAGGCATGAGAAGTAAAAAGAAGGGAGAAGCCCCGGTCAAGAATATGAAGCACAGCACTTGGCAGATGGGATGAAAAAGAATGACAGGTGCCCATTTGGGTGATACTGAGGTTCACAGTCAAGTGCTTTTCCAGAGCCTACTTTTCAGACCTGGAATTTGAGGTGAGAACACATAGAAGGCCGGGTGATGTGGTGCCTCACACCTGTAATCCCAGGACTTTGGGAGGCCGAGGTGGGTGGATCACAAGGTCAGGAGTTCAAGACCGGCCCGGCCAACATGATGAAACCTGGTCTCTACTAAAATACAAAAATTAGCTGGGCATGGTGGTGCATGTCTGTAATCCTAGCTACTCAGGAGGCTGAGGCAAGAGAATTGCTTGAACCAGGACCTGGGAGGCAGAGATTGCAGTGAGCCGAGATCGCCCCTTGCACTCCAGTCTGGGCTACAGAGCGAGACTCTGTCTCAACAAATACACACACACACACGAAGTGATAGTGAGCCAAATAACCTGCTAAATTAGAGGTCTTTAAATAGTTCCTTACTAAGGAATCAATTGGCTCCAGGATGAAGGGTAAAGTTCAAGTTTTTGGGGGGAGGCAGGTGGCCACAGCTATTGGCAGAAGAGGACTCTGCAGGCAAAAGCCAAACAATGGTTGTGCCAGGTTGAGCAGCTTCCAGTGTAGAACTGGCCCAGAAACTTGATTTCTTTACAAAGTCCTTGAGGTTATGGTCATTTGTCACTTTCTCATGAAGACTACATAAAGAATGAAAAGCTGCATGCTGGATGGTGGAATACTGCTTCCTTTTTGCATAAAATAGTGACTTGTAAGCTGAAGTAAACAGCCTTTTTCTAATGGTTGTATCCTCCAGAAAACCCTTTTCCCCCCTATTACCTAATAGGGCTTTTTGGCTTTTCATTACCTTTGTAAGCATTATTTATATTTCATACACCACATAGCAATACTATTGGGCATTCTTCCTCCGTTTGAATAGCCATAAGTTAGTTGATTTATGGAACAATTGCAAAGGAACAGTCAATATCATTTCTAGAATTCATGTTAGGCTGTTTTAGAGAAGATTCATTCCAAAGCTTGTAAGTGCTTCTTCAACATTATTAGAAAAGGCCACATTTTTAGATGTAAGACCAGGTCTAAATTTCCTCCAAGTTTTCCTTAGTGCCTGACTTCCAAATTCTTTCATTGATGATTCCTGCCTGTCTAGCTTTACTTTTCCCATTCCCAAAAACCTATCCTAGTTTTAAATGTATCAAGCTATTAATAGTTTTCCAAATATGAGAAGCTATTTCAAACTGCTGTACCATTGAACATGCTGTATTTGCTACCTGGAATGTTCTCCACCTGACTGAAGGTTGTCTCCTGCCCATCTGTGAAAATTCAGCCCAGGCATCTCCTATCACTACAGGTTCCCCTGATCCTCCTGGGCTCATCTGAGCATCTTCTTTGGATGCTGTCAAAGCAGCTCATGTTTACCTGATGGTCATCCCTCACTGCTCATTTACTTATTGATCTGACTAAAATGTGAGTTCCCGAGGGCACTCTCTTTCTTCTATTCCAGCATTGTCCAGTGGAAATACAATGGCAGCCATGTGTATAATTTGGAATTTTTTTACTAACCACATTATAAAAGGTAAAAAGAAACAGGAAAAATTAATTTTAATGACATTTAATATGACCTAATACATCTAAAATATTAGTTTTTTTCAAAATGTAATAAATATAAAAAACTTATAGTTTATAACAAAGAAGTCTGCATTCTATTTTTTTTCATAGTAAGTCTTCAAAATTCAATGTACATTTTTATACTTAGAACACACTGCAGTTTTGACCAGCCACAACCGAAGTGCTCTACAGCCACATGCGGTTAATGGCCACCAGACTGGACTGCTTCGTTCTATCACTTTAGTCCACAGTTCTAGTGTAGTATCTGGAACCAGATGGATAATCAGTTAATTGCACAAATGAGTCTCAGGCATAAGCACTATTAAGTAATACAGCTATTAATATAGTCCTAAGGTTGAAAGTTCCCTGGAAGGCCATTTTGATAGACAATTGTGAAATTAAATATTTCTGTAATTTCTAAATTCTTAATAATTTTTGGTGCATGAATTGATTTTTGTCATGTCTCATCATTGGGTAACAGTATGACTAATAACCTTACTGTGTTTCGGCTTGCTTCTTCATGATATGTGGAGTGACTAAGGAAAAAGAAAGCTTTTCCTACAGCTCATCTACCTATTAGGGCCCACAGATTCCCACAGGGCACAGAGATGTGTATGCTTCTTTGACTCTAATTTGCTCAATTTCTTTCAGTGTCTTCTGTTAAATCAGTGCTTTGCTATCACCCTGCTCACCTCCTCTGCCCTTCCTACTTATCCCTGTTTGCTCTTGCTTTGTCAGCTCCACGAACATTGTTGAGCCCAGAGCAAAGTACAAATAATGGAGCCCCATCTACAGTTTGTCTAAATACTTAAAGCTGTAAATCAAGTCAACAAACTGCTGAATATGTTTTAACTTGTTCATTCCTCCCCCACTGTCAAACATGCAGTCAGAGTATCAAAATTTTTAAAAATGTGTAAAGTTATGATTTTATATATTACTGGGTCAGTGATATTTAGAAGGGTAACAACATTTAAGAATATTTCAGTGGGAATGTAAATTAACATAGCCATTGTGGAAAACTGTGTAGAGATTTCTCAAAAAATTAAAATGGAATTATCATATGATCCAGCAATCTTACTTCTGCATGTTACCCAAAAAGATGAGGTCAATAGGTGGAAGAAATGTCTGTATGCTCCTGTTCATTGCAATAGTGCTCATAATAGCCAAGTTATGAAATCAACCTAAATGCTTATCAACAAATGAATGCATTTTTAAAATGTGGTATATGTATGTGTGTGTGTGTGTGTGTGTGTGTGTGTGTGTGTGTGTATATGTATGTATGTATGTGTGTGGGTATATATATATATACCCACACACATACACACACACCACATTTTAGACGCTCACATACACACACACAATGTACTATTCAGCCTTAAAAAAGAAAGGAATTTTGTAATTTGTGACAACATTGATGGAACTGGAGAACAGTGTGCTAAGTGAAATAAGCCAGACATAGAAAAACAAATACTGCATGTTCTCACTTACATGTAGAATCTAAAACAACCAAACCCAAAGAAGCAGAGAGTAGAATGGGGGTTACCAGAGGCTGGGAATTTGAGGGAAATAGGAAGATGATGGTCAAAAGGATACAAAATCTCAAACAGGACAAATAAGGCTTTATTTTCTTAGAGATACACTGCACAGCTTGATAAATACAGTAAAAGTGTATTGGACAAGTCAAAATCCCTAAGAAGGTACCTTTCAAGTGTTCTCATCTCAAAATTGATAAATATGGTGAGGGATATGTCTATTAGCTTGATTTAATTATTCCACATTATATTCATAAATTATAACATCACTTTGTATCCCATAAATACATACTATGTATATAGTATAGTTGGTATTAACAGTATAATATGAATAATATGTATACATTCATATACATATATAACTATATAAGATGTATTAACTCTAATTTGTCAATTTAAAATAAATAAAAAAGGCATGTAGAGGATATTGAGCTACATTAATATTCAAATTCAAATATTTGCATATTTTAATTTTTTTCTTTTATTTCAAAATAAGATATGTTTCTGTGGCCTTGTGTTTTACTGTTTTAGGGTAAACAAAATACCCTTTTTTCAAAAAAATTAAAATTTTTAAAAAACATAAATGGATAAATGATTTGCTTATAAAAGTTATTTTTTGTGCTCTATTGACAGTGATGATCTAAAGCAGGAGTCAACAAACTTTTTCTATAAAAGATATGTAGTAAATAGTCTCAACATTTTGGACTATAAGGTCTCTGTTGCCACTCCTCACCTTTGCTGTTGTTATGAATGTAGCTGTAAACAACATGTAATTGCACAAATGGTTGTAGTTGTTTTTGAATAAAGTTGTATTTATAGACAGTAAAATCCAAATTTTATGTAAATTTTACATGCCAAAACTATTTATTACTCTTTTGACTTTTCCCAAAACTATTTAAAAATGTTTTAAAGAGAAAAACCCTCAAACCCATTCTTAGCTTTTATAGGTTGTATAAAAATAGGTGACAGGCCAGATTTGATCTGCAAAGCATAATTCACTGACCCCTAATCTAAATTATTGAAATCAAAATGCAATTGATTTCAAAGTATACAAAGTTTAAATACATTATAAGTAAATGCAAAAATATAAATAATTTCTCATTTTAAAAATATTTTTTCTAAAATATTTAAAATTCCCACTAAAAAACAAAATGCATATTTCATCAAGTATAAAAACATTAAATCAAAATTATTTTTAAAATTATCTATTTCTGTTTCAGCCTCCATAATCTTAGTTCTTTATTAATGCCAGTGCCAAACATGGTCTGTTTTCAGTTTTAATTTGAAATTGAAGGTCTTTATTTTAAGCTCCTTCTGTTCACTTCCCAATTCTAATTAACAATTTGTACACTTGAGAAATATAGCATAGCTTATTTTAAGACTAATTTTTTTCACAGTGTCCTACTTAATTTGTACTCAGCCTGAGAAATTAAAGATAACAGTTTTTAATTACTGAAAAACAGGTTTAAAAATGCTGAGGCATGCTATTTCATATATTTATTGACATATATTCTTTCACCAATATGAATATTTCAATCCTGATAAGCTATTTCAATAAAATGTAAATGTCTATTACTGTCTTTTGTCATAAAGGTGCATCATGGAATATCTTGTGAGATAATGGAATTGGGAAAATAAAAAATTAACACAGGTAAATAATGATAATACATATATAGTGGGCCTTCTGTATCTGTGAGTTCTGCATCCATTAATTCAACAAATCACAAGTCAAAAATACATTTTTAAAAACTGCATCTGTATTGAACATGTACAGACTTTTTTCTTGTCATTATTTCCTAAATAATATAGTATAAATATCTATATAGCATTTACATGTACTAGGTATTATAAGTAATCTGCAGCTGATTTAAACTATATAGGAGAATGTACATAGGTTATGTGCAAATTCTACCTATTTTATATCAGGGTCCACAAGCGTCTTTGAATTTTGGTATCCTTGGGTGGTCCAGGAACCAATCTCCCATGGATACCAAGTGATGAACTGTACTCTATTAGTGCGTTACCTGGCAAAGCACTTCCATATACACTATTTTTTTTTTAACTTTTAAAACCCTGTGATGTAGGGAATGCCCTTATACATGACCTCTCCCTTCCTTTATACAGACCTTTCTCTGGTCTTATCTGATTGATAAATTTCTATACAACTCAGCTTGAACATTCTTTCTCCCATGAAATCTTCCTCAGTCCCTTCTGTAGTAGAGTTAATTGTTTCAACCTCCATGTTGTAGTTACTTATTTTATTAAACGTGCCCAGTTGTTTAAGTAAGGGTTGGCTTACACCAGCAGTCTGTGACCCTCCTCTAGTGGTTAGGATTGCAATTTTATTCACCTCTGGATTCTCAGCAACCATTATGATATACGGTAAGCTACACATGTTCAGGACATATACTATTAATTCATCTATTCAACAAATATTTGTTGAGTGTCTTTTATGTTCCAAGTGTGGTTCTAGGTGCTGAGGAAACAATAGTGAATAAAATAGATAAAAATCTCTGCCCTTGTTGACAATCAACAAGATAAGCCAGTATATTATTCAGGGTTCTCCCTAGAAACAGACTAAAAGAAGATTTATTATAAGAATTGGTTCATGTGATTATGGAGGTCTAGATATCCTGCCATATGCCATCTGCAAGCTGGAAAACCAAGAAAACTGGTTGTTGTCATTCAGTCTGAAGGCCTGAGAACTCAGGGAGCCAATGGTATAATCCCCAGTCTGATTCTGAAGGCCTGAGAACTAGAGAGGTGGGAGGACAAGATGGGGAACTGATGTAATTCTGGAGTCCAGGGGACCAAGAACCAGGAGCTCTCATGTCAGATGACAGGAGAAGATGGATGTCCCAACTCAGGAAGAGAGAGAGGATTCATCCATTACTCCACTTTTGTGTTCTCCCTGGATGATTCTCAATTACATTGACAAGGTTGGATCTTTTTCACTCAGTCTACTCACTCAGAAAGATTCAAAAGCTTTCATCTGGAAATATTCTCACACACTCACCCACAAACACTGTTTTAGCAGCTATCTGGGCATTCCTTAGCTCAGTCAAGTTGACACATTAAAAGTAACCATCATAGCCAATAAAATGTTTAGTATGTTTGATGGTTATTAGTGCCATGGAGAAAAATTGAGCTGGAAAGGGCATAAGAAATGTTGGGATAAGGCTGCCTTATTGCAAATAACATTTAAGTAAGGAATTAAGCAAGTATAGACATGAACCACACTCATGAATACACACCTGGGGAAGAAAAGGATGGAGTGTTCATGGTCTTTTGGAGGCCACCATGGCTGAGATAGAGCGAGCAAGTGAGAATCAGGGAGATGGGAGGAGAAATGGGGAGGCAGGTCTGCAGCCTCAATGGCTGTTGCAAGGACTTGTCTTTACTCCATTTGGAAGCCACTGGAGGGTTTCTAGCAGAGCACTGCCATATTCAATTTAGGTTTTAACAATATTACATTCATTTATAAATGTGCATGCATCGAAATTGATGCCTAAAAAAGAAAGAATTTTGCCTAAGGTCACATAGTTGGTACTCGGAAAATACGGGACCAGAATTCATACTTCCTGGCCTAAGTCAAACTCCTTTGCTATCATTGCTCACTCAGAAACAGTTCTCAGGAATGTGAATATGGTTGAAGAGAATGATTTAGTTTCCTTTTAAATTGTTCACTGATTATGCGTAGGACTAGTTGATTGCCCTCAGGAAAAAACAAAAGAAATCAATCAATCCTAATATTTTAACTGGATAACCCCCACATTCTACATATGTTGAATATTTAAAATGTCCACATGTCTGTCATTGCTCAGACAAAACGTTTGGATGTGAGGCTGAACTGTTCCCTTTACATTTGCCTTCTCTTGGGTTATTTATGTACCAAATTGACTTCTTTGATTTTACTCATATTCATAACAAGTATCACTTGGGGGCAGTAATCCATGAATTTAAAAGCTATATGGCATTCCTTTCTTTCAGAAGAACCAATATATCTTTGCACATATTATCAAATACATTTGTTTTATTCCCACCCCCTTAAGATCCTTTTGCTATAGATGATCAACCTTATGTTAAAGGTATATAGACATAATGTTGATTGCATATCTCTCTGAAATACTCTCTCTATTCTTGAGAAAGAATACTCACTATACAGCTGACAAATAATACATATCACAATGAAGTATTACCAATATTCCAGTATTTCTAAATTGACATTATTGAAATAAAATTCCTCAACAGTACATTTATATTATGTATTATTTCATTGGAAAAGGATTTTATGGTTGCTAGTTAAATAAATTATTGAAATAAAGTGACGCTGGACTAGAAATTTGAACAGAGGAAGAGATGTGAATAGTTAACGGGTTGTTATTGAAGATAATAGACTAAAAAACTGAAAATTGTCATTGATTTTTTGTCATTTAATTTTTGAAACTAGAGAAAAAGGCTCTATGTTTTCAGGTAAAAATACAAAGTCCCAGAGAGCAGAAGCCCTCCATGGGGCAGGGACAAGCCATGACCTAGCCCCAGATACCATCACTTCTCTTCCATTGCTTATCCAAAAGCATTTGGTACCCAAGTATAACATCAGTAGGATTTAATCAGCTGCAGAATAGTGGTTGTCCTGACTTATTTATGAAGTGCAGTCACACACATCAACTCATTTGTTGATGTATTTATTTGCTTACACTCAATAACTTACCCATTATTATAATCAGTAGTTTGTGTCAAGAAATGTCTCTTTAGGATTAAGCACTTGCTGACTCTCCAGACTCATCTCTTACAAGCCCTACTGGACCTAAAGTTGGCAAAAACTAAGCTGCATTATTTCTCTACCCGTATCTCTCACTGTGTCCACTAATTCAGGCATTGTCACACACGTAGTCTGCATGTCCCAGCAACACTTCCAAACATAGTTTTTAATGTTATTGTTAGGTGCAAAGGCTAATTTATAGGGTTGTCAAATTTTTATTTGAAGTAATTATATTTTTAATAGTACCAATATCTAGTACCACTTTAACTCTGTGGTCACCACTGATTCAGTAATTTGTTCAATACTAGCCATTATGAAACTCTTCAGGACTTAAGCCGTGGTCTTCTGACGGCTAGACCAGTACTAAAAACTGCAGTTTAATTCTATAAATATCATAGGGCTGGTAACTAAAAGTTAGTGTGATTAGATGTGTGAAATAAGAGAATAAATATGATGGTGGCAGAAGAAGCATGTGGTGGGGAGCTAGGGGATGGAGCCTGATTACCCAAGAAGTGTTTAGTCATGGAACCAGAGAGCAGCAGCATCTTATGGTAAAAAAACAAGGTAGGAAAGGGCTGTCAGGTAAGCCAGTAATTGGGAGTCTATGAAAAGTTGTAGAGGATACTGAGAATATGGCAAACAAAAGCAGGTACTTAATGGCAGTAATTGTGTTGGGTGCACTTAAGAAGTGGAGAGGTTTGATCAAAGGAGCTGGGAGGACTCAGACAGGAAAAAAGGAAAGATGGTTGACATGGTGGTTAGAAAGATTCCTGCTAAGACCAGGAGTTAGACAATAATTAGAAAGTTGGAATAGAAATAAAGAGAGATATTGGAGAAATAAATAAAAGCAGTAATGTGCTATCTTATGAACAAGTTAACACAGACGTACTAATTCTGAGTTAAGCAAGGATTTTCAATGCCATTCATTTGACAGTTAATCATATGCTGTCTTGTGACATTTTTTAATATGGTTGTTTGAATAGTTATTACTTCTTGTATTCAACTTTTTATCTAGTAATGTCTTATCTCTTTGGGATATTCTGGGACGAGGGCATTATGGATGAAGCTAGCTGATGGGAGCAAAGTTTCACAGCTCTGGGTGAGAGAGGGAAAAAAATCTGATGTGTGGATAAACTGTATTAGGAATATCAAGGAAAGCCCATATGTCTTAACTCTATGCAGCTATATAAGCAAAGTATCTGATATGCAGCTATGCATCTACTGTTTGACTGGCAGTGAGGATATACTAAAGTTAATTAAAACAAGTCACAAGCTACAACATGTGGGTCATAGAATTTCACAGAAGATTAAAGTTTCTCACAGAGTAGGATTGGCCATTAGAAAGTGTGGTTTAAAAAGAAACTCAGAATTTTTCCTGGAAACTTTTAAAGAGAGTTTGAGATGGGGGCGTACAGCAGAGAAAAGTTTTCAAATGCCAGCCTATGGGCCAGTGTTCATCTGTATTACATTTTCATAGGTCTTCAGTGAAATGAGAAAACATAGATGGCATGGCTCAGATACTGCTGTTAGATCTTCATTTTTAGGAGGGCTGTGTGTTCTGTTTGGTTTTTTTCCTTAGTATTCAGGGGCATTGAAATATTTTTTATTGAAATCATGGTGGTAGTACAGACTGGTATTTCTAAATGTCATATGTTAAATAAAAAATAGTGTTTCTGTGATGTAGACTTTTTTTTTTTCCTATCAAAAGCATCTTTTGAAATGTTGCTGTCCCATGCAATCTACAGGCAGGACTCCCCTAGGTTAACAGGCATAATGGGAGATGTGGGCAGGGAGATGATGTGGCTGAGTTTTATTGGATGATTCTTAACTCTAAATCCAGTGAGGCCTGTGAGAGGTGGGTCTGGAGAGTCAGCAAGTGAGTAAGCCTGGAGGGACAAGTCTAAACATGAATTATTAGTAATAGTAACAGGCAATGTTTATTAAATGCTTACTCTATGCCACCATGTGAAGTGGATATTATCATTAATTTTTACAGATTAGGGAAATGAGTGGTAGAGACGTTAAGTAACTTGTAAAGGGCACACACATAAGTGCTGACACAAGGATTTGAACCCAGGTTTGCTCGAATTCAGCGCCCAAGTTCTTACTTGCTGTACTATAATAATATAGTTTGAATATTTGGCCCTGACCAAATCTCATGGTGAAATGTAATCCCCAATATTGGTGGTGGTGCCTTGTGGGTGGTGTTTGGATCACTGGGGCAGATTTTTTATGAATAGTTTGGACCATCCTGTTGGTTGTAAGTGAGCTCTCGCTCTGAGTTCCCACTAGATCTGGTCATTTAAAAGTCTATGGTGCCTCCCAGCCCACTCTTTCTCTCTTGCTCCTGCTTTCATCGTGTGACATGCCTACTCACCCTTTACCTTCTGCCATATTTGGAAGCTTCCCAAGGCCTTCCTAGAAGCCCAGCAGATGCCAGCACCATGCTTCTTGTAAAGCCTGCAAAGCCATGAGCCAATTAAATTTTTCTTCTTTATAAACTACCCAGTCTTGGGTGTTTCTTTATAGCAATACAAGAATGGTCTAACACTACCGATTATTATTAATATTTAAGTGGTGTTGAAAACCCTAAGTACAGAAAAGCCTGCTCAGAGGATCAGTGTGGAAGAATAAATTAAAAACCAAGAGAGGGGGTCTTAGGGGTGATACAAGACACAATGACAATTCACTGTGTCCAATGTGTGATGTAGCTAAAGCACAGGAGCTCTTGCTTTGGGCCACACTGAGGTCACTAGAGGTGAGGGGCGTGCATTCATTATGAAGTTGCTCAGACAGAAGTCATCCTGGAAGGAATAGAGGGCTACTGACCCAGACAGACTGCACCACTGGATTCCAAGGCACTACTCTAGATCACAGCAACCAACTCAACCATTTAATGCAGTGCATAGAAATGGAACTTAAAGCAAACAGACTACCCATGCCAGGCACTGTTCTAGACACCAGGGAATAGCACTGAACAGGCAAACAAACTCTCTGCCCTTATGGTGCTTACATTTATATAAATATAATAAATATATTTTATATATATTGTTGGAAATAGATGCTCAGTGCCGCAAAGAAGAATCAGCACTGAGACAAAGTATCTTTCAGCAATGCAATTTTCGCCTCCTGGACTGCAGGAAGGGTTCCCTTGCTAGCCATCGTGCCACGAGAGTACAATGAAAAAAGGAAAACAGACAAATTTATCCTTTATGCATTTGGGGTCGTCCTTACTGCTGTGTTTGGTTTTTGTTGGCTGGAGACAGACCTTACAATTTAAACTAAAACCCGATTGGCTAATGACTTAAAACTTTTTAAAACTGGTAAAAGCAATGGCAAGCTGGGATGTGCCTGTGAGCACATTCAGCACAGATATTTTGGTTAAAGTACAAGGACATAGAATATACTACATGCCTGTAAGCATGGCATGTCTAACAGCTACACAGAATAGGGCTTAACAAAGAGTTATTAGCACACTTATTTTTTAACAAGAAAAGGAAACTTTAAAAAGGAACTTTTCTACTTTCTACATATATAGTATGAGAAAGTGATCAAGACAAAGGGATAGGGAGTAATTGAATGGGTGCTATTTGAGACACTTAGTGATGATACACATCATATGCCCCAACAGTCAATCCCTATTTCCCAGAAAAAAAAGCACATTTCAATATATCCATAATGAAGTAATATCATGAAATAACCTGTGACATATAGTTTCTGTTACAGAATACTCTGAAAGTGGAATGTCTGTCTCTGAAGCAATATCAGTAGAGGCAGGCCAATATTACTATACTTCATATCAGAAGACTTCCCTGTCAAGACTGCCATCTCTCTGGTACCCACCCCAATCCTTCTCTCTTCAGGGTGTGGAGATGGTAATGAATTAATCACGATCCAGCATTGCTCCATGGCAGCACTGTCAGGCTCAATTCTTGCCATGAAATGAAATAACAGATTTAGGAACTAGTGTGTGGAGGATGCCTTAACTCTAAGCCTATTAGCTGCTTCATTTTGCACTGAAACAATTTTGAAACATTATCAGCAAACCAAGAGCATCCAAGGGAATGAATGAACAGCCCCCCAACAATCCCGTGCATACACAGGCATTAGCTCTGAAAGTAACTGATGAGATAAATTTGATAAGGACTACCTCAATTCCATCCTGAAGGGAAAGGGCCATGTTAACTCCCACATAATGCAGGGATGAATTAGGCCTAAGTGGAGGATTTTTGGTGAGCTTTGGACCCATGACTCACTTTCACATTGCTCTTCCCAACTCCTTGCAATGGGAGCTATTTCCCCCAGTTCTGCCCAAACTTGCAGAGGTGATATTCAGTCAAACTACAAAGCACTTCTAAATATCTGACAGTAGAGTTGAGGTAATTGAGAGTTGTGCCTCTGGCGTTGCCACAGGGAGATTATAAATATTTTCTGCTATAAATTTATTTAACAAATATTCATGGAACACCTACTATGTGCTACACACAAGTACTAAGATGCAAACTTCTCTTTTGACTGCAAGAAGCAGAAACAAATATTCCTTTCTCTGTGGGTCTTGATTTTATCCCTATAGATCGTTTATATCCTATTTTAATTTCTAGATCAGTAGTTCTAGGAAATCCATATATTCTAGGCCAGAAAGTCTTTCCTAATAACCTAATAAATCAAGAAGTATTTTTATTGAATGTCTACTATGTGCTCACTTCTAAAAGTAACATTCTCATATATTATTTTGTACTGGCCATTTAGAAGATTGCATCAAACTCCAAATCCCTGTTTCCCAGCTTCCCTAATATGCAGTTCTTATCTTGAGACAAGCTGAAAGTAGTCAAAGTGATAAGATGTGCTGCCAACGAAAAACAGTAAAAATGTTCTTCCTTTGAAAAGCTATCAGAATCTATCTTATACTATTATTGCATTATTGGACCCAGCAACGTGAAAACTAGAAGTGCGACACTGTGAGGAAAAAAAGAGAAAGTTGGCTATTTTAGACTTGCTTTGTCGAAAGAAATTCAGTTTTCATTTAAAAAATGTTGAGTTTCTGTGTATTTTTCCTATTTGAATTCAGATGTATTCTGATTTTCTATTTTTATTCTTCCCCAGGTACCAGGTAAAAATAGACCTGGTTATCAATACCAAAAAGTAGACGTTTATTTTTCTGGCTGAATAGGGATAACTAACACTGAAGAAGTAGCTGTCACATGGCACTGTTAGTTGCAATCCCAAACACCACACTAGGGAAGAAGTGGTCTTGCTTGACTACACATTAGGGATCTATGGAGCAGAGATGACAGATAATCACCCTGTATTGTAAAAATTGTTATTTGGAGAGTGAATGGGTTGGTGGGTGTTTTGCTGGGGTCTCAACAAATCCAAAATAATAAAGCATGACAATGTCATCCACCAAAGCCTGCCAGATGGCTGCTTGCACAGATGTGTATCTGTCTGGAGGGGAGGAGCAATGGCTATCATATTTATTCAATGTTTATTTTATTTTATTTATTTTGAGATGGAGTCTCACTCTGTCACCCAGGTTGGAGTACAGTGGTGCAATCTTGGCTCACTGCAACCTCTGCCTCCTGGGCTCAAGCGATTCTCCTGCCTCAGCCTCCCGAGTAGCTGGGACTACAGGTGTGCGCCACCATGCCCAGCTAATTGTTTGTATTTTTGGTAGAGATGGAGTTTCACCATGTTAGCCGGGCTGAGACCTCATGATCCTCCTGCCTTGGCCTCCCAAAGTGTTGGAATTACAGGTGTGACCCACCGTGCCCAACCTCAATATATTATTATTGAAC
Source organism: Aotus nancymaae (assembly GCF_030222135.1). NCBI lineage: Eukaryota > Metazoa > Chordata > Mammalia > Primates > Aotidae > Aotus > Aotus nancymaae. The sequence goes on along the minus strand of NW_026988431.1, from coordinate 52,049,091 downwards.
AACCTATGAAAGCCCACTGGGTTCATCTTTTGTGCTAGTTACTATTGCATTACTAGTTTTGAAACCAATGTAGCAGCTGCTGTACTCATTTTTCATCTTTCTATCCATATTTCACTCTGCTCTTTACAAAACAGGAAATTTTACTTACTACATAAGTACATGGTCCTTGATTATTTTTGTTTTCTTACATACAAGATAAAAATAACTATTACTTATGAAAGTGATTTACTTATTGGGCCAATTTTTATTTTTTTGAATCAATTTATGCTACTTTTTAAACTTTTTAATAAACATAATTCTATTGTGGCTGTTTATTTTTCTTTGTTGACCTTTCCTAAGCCAGACCTTGGTCATCTCCAACTCTACACACCCAAGGGAGAGTAAGAAGAGTAAGTATACATTTGTTTTCAAAAGGGTTATCACTGGGAATATTTGGAGGTAGAAAACTGAGAAGGAAGAGAAGGAAATAGGGTAAGTGGCTGTTACTGAGGCTCTGTGAATCACACTTCGTTGTTCATACAGCCTTCTTCATAAGGGCCCAGTTACCCCAGTACAGGAGAAGGCAACGGCATTACAGATCCAGGGGTGGGGTTGCTTCATCGGGCAAAAGCAGAATCACTGGGGAGTGTTTTCTTAAAATGACCAGTGTTCAGGGGCCACCTGTATAGAGAGCAGTATAGAGGGAGGAAATGGACATGGATAAAGCACAAAGGTCATGATCCCTCCTGCCTGAAGCACATGCTTGGTGTTAGGAATGACAGGCTCATGGCCAGAGGGGGAGCTCCTGGGCTGTACTCTATGAGAGGCAGCTGTTCTGGGCTTGCCCAGTTTTCCTGCAGACAACTGAGGTGGAGTGGAGGGGAAACAGTTACTTGAGAATGGTGTATGCAGGAACACATAATGCCCAACTGAACAGTGAGGCTGGTTTGGTTTCACAGGGAGAAAAAGCAGTTCTTGGTAAATTGTAACTAATCATGTGTCACTTGAAAGATCTGCCTTATTCCGAAATCACAGGCTTACTGGGCAACTTGATAATCCAAACACTTGCAAATTTGGAGGTGCAGCTGAAATAAGCAATTGTCTCCCATGCTGTGCAGAAGTCCTTTATTAAATCTCACTGGCTGCCTTCTCCCTCACAGCCAAGATTACAAAATTCGACACCATCCTTTTCAATAAAATTTGGATTATTCTTACCTCTAACTCCAGTAGTCCTCACCTTACTTACATTCACCATTTGACAGAGTTGGCCACTCTCTCATTCATACGCATACCTCGCTGGTTTCCAGGAAACTTCACTGTCTTGGATTTTTTCCTACCTTTACTATCATCCTTCTAGGTATCTTCAGCTGCTACTTTTAATGTTGGAAGTCTGCAGGCTAATCCTTGATCCTCTTATTTTTTCTATTTACAGTAACATGTTAGATGATCTAATCCAGTCAAATGACTTTAAATACCAATTATATACCAAGAAGTCTCAAGTATTCCTAGCTCATACCTCTCTTCCAAACTCCAGATATAACCCAAATGTCACGTATCTAATATCTATCTCTCTTACATTCAGCATGTCCTGATCTTCTTCCCTCAGATCTGCTGAATTCATGCCTTTCTATGTCATTTGATGGGACTTCCACACCTCTAGTTCTTTGGGCCAAAAATAAATGGAGCCATTTAATACACTTTTTTTTTTTTTTTTAACACAAGCCACATTCAAACTCTGAGAGAATCATGTTGAATCTACCTTAAAAATATATCCAGAATCCATCTCTTCTCACCCCCACTGTGAATGGCATGGTCTGTACCACCCTGGTCTCTTTTCTGAATTACTGCAATTGATTCCCTGCATCTCCATTGCGCCCTATAATCTATTCTCCAAAACACTTGCCAGAAAGATCCTTTTAAATGTAAGTCATATCAAGCAAAATCCATTCTCTCAAAATCCTGCAGTGGTTCCAATTTCTCTCAGAGTAAGAGCCAGATTCTTTAGAGTGGTCTATGTGGTTCCATGTGAGCTCATTCTCCATCCCTTAATTATTTTCTGATCTCATCTACTAGCCCGTTGCTCTCTGTGCTCTAGCCAAGGTGACCTCGCTCTTGCTTAAACACTCTGGACATGCTCCCACCTCAGGATCTTGGCACTGTCTGTGTCCTCCACATGGGATATTCTTTCCCAAGGTAACTTCACAACTAATTGCCTTTCTATCAAATATTTGCTAAAATGTCACTATCCCTAAAAATGTACACCACCAATTATTTAAAATAGCAACCATATTATCCTCTGGCACTCTCTTATTTCTTTCTACTTTATCTTTTTGCATATCAATCACCCTTCACTTTCTAACATACCATGCAATTTATTTATTTATCGTGTCTATGGTTTATCATTTGTCTTCACAAGCTGAGCTGTAAAGTCAATGAGGATAAGAATTTTTGTCTGTTTTGGTCTGTTCTGTTCTGCTGGTTTTATCCCAAGTGTCAAGAATGGTGTCTGGCACATTGTTCAAACATTGAATATATAAGGATAAATATAACCCCAATATTGTCTGAGGAGAATTGAGAATTCCATAGCAGACACCTGGCACCGGAAAGCAGCTGATGGAGCACTTCTTGCCTCTTGAGAGCAGAGACAAGGGCCTTTTTAGTTTCAAATTTCCAGCATTGTTCACCACAGCCTAATTTAAAAACAAATGGTCAGTAAATGATTATGGAATAAACCTTAGTTCCATTGATGAAAGCAAGCTACTGATGCCCTTGAGAAGAAAGGCCTAATGCAAAAAAAAGCATTTAGAACATAATCTTGTCAACCTCATGTCACAAAGAACAGAAAGCATATGGTTAGCCAAAATTAATTCTATCTCCAACTGAATCTGAGCTTAGCTTACTTTTGATAGCCTAGTCTAGATGCACTTTCACAATAACCTGTCATAGCTCAAAACCTAAATCAGCAAATGACTGCAAAACTGAACAATTCCCTTTAAATGACATTCTGGACAAAGCAACACTACAGGAACAGAGAACAGACCAGTGATTGCCAGGAGTTAGGGATAGGGAAAGGGTCTAACAACGAAGGATAGATATAAGGAAATTCTTTGGGAAATTGTTCTGTTTCCTGTTTGCAGTGGTGGTTACAAGAATCTACACACATTTTAAATAAAATTCATGCATCTGTGCACCAGAAAAAGTGAATACTACTATATGTAGTATACTAAATGTAAATTTTTTAAAATGACATTCCCCATTTAGAAGATACTGCTGATGCTCTGCTAAAATCTAAGCTGTAAGGCTACATGCTCATAAATGTGAAAGAAAGTGAAAGCTTAATGGTCCCTGGGCTCCTTATGATGTTTGCATTGAACATCTTTAGACAACCAGGGAGGGCTCCTCTGGGTCCAGATATTTACATTTGTCCAGTCATGTACTATTTGGCAGTGAAAAGTTCTGTGTACATGTTTGCTCTAAGGTGTCATTTATTAAACCCACCTTTCCCTGTCACCTCTGTGTTTGTGCTGTCAGCTAACAAACAAGGGAAGTACACAAAACTTATACCTATGGGTCTCTGTTTTCACAACAGGCCTGCTGTTTGCAGTAACTGCATGAGACTAGACTTGCTTTCTCTTTATAAGACTTGCCTACTCAGGTATTTTATGACTCGTTCTTTTGCAGGAGGATTTTTTTTTAGAGGAGCATTCAGTCTTTTGATTATTGGTTTAAAGCATAAGCTTCCTTCTGCTTTTTTTTTTATTACTATACTTTAAGTTCTGGGTTACATTCGCAGAACGTGCAGGTCCTCACTGGTCATTACAGAAATGGAAATCAAAACCACATTGAGATACTATCTCACGCCAGTTAGAATGGCGATGATTTCTTCTGCTTTTATTTGATTATTGATTATTGGCATTCAGTCCTTTGATTCTTGGTTTGAAGTATAAGCTTCCTTCTTCTTCTATCCCCACTTTACCCCACCTGACGTTTTTGTTCTACTCTAATTCCCAGTTCATAGAATGTATTATTCACTTAGAAATAAACTCCATTTTGGAAATTTTAGTTATACAATAGACTACTTTGATAATACTTATCTTTAACATATATCTTATAATTTACCAAACACTTTTATCTGTGTGACATCTTTTAATTCTCACATTAATCTATTAAGTAGACTTGTGGGTAGTGTCATTTTCATTTCTAAAATAAAGACTCAGGAATCCAAAGTGGTTAAGAAACTTCCTCAAGGTCACATGACCCATCAGAAAGGCAGGGCAAAGACTAGATTCCCATTAAATGGAAGGAATCAGTAATCTTCAATTCTTTTATGAAAAATTAATTTTCATCACTTTATGTGACTGTGAAACCTACCAGCATATATTCTTCTTTGCTGTCATTTAAATACCAGTGAATGTGGATAGCATATTGTGAACTAAAGTGCATATTCCCTATGTACTTTAGCTCACAATACCATGCTTGCATTTTTATTTCCATTACTAAGGGAGTCTCTCATAAGTGCAGCCTAAGCATGTCCCAGTCATCGATATCTCACCTATTTTCTAGGTTGTTTTGTGGATTTTTCACAGATTACATATTTTAAGCCTACCTGACATACCAACTGTAGTTCGGTTCAGGTTTTAGGCACCTGTTTTCTTGGCACATATCTTTGAAACTCTCTGAAGTCTTTGGTTGGGAAACTTAAGAGTCAACTAAGTTCTCATTGAAGCAGTTGTATCAATAGCAGTGTGGGTCTCTGGGGAAGTGCAGAGACTGTGTTGAGGCCCCTGCAGCACCTGCTGTGCAGAGAAGGTAATCCTGTCAGAGGCATAATCTCCTAACAGGCGGAGCCATGGTATCATACATCATGCTCATGATTCACACTCAAGCCACAAATACCTCTTGCCAGTTCCTAATTATACTGCGGAGTTTAGCCTTAGGCTGTTTTCCCAGCCTGGATTGCCTTTTCCTGCTGTGGTTCTGGGGACTGGCCAGACATGCCCATCTACCTTTATGAGAGCCCCTGGGGTTGGGAATAATTACACTAGGTGCTGGGGATAATCAAAGACACTGGAGCAGCCAGGCACGTCCAGCAGAAATTTCTCATCTGACCCTGCAACTGCCAGCCTTCCCTACCCTTCTTACCTCCCTATCTTTAGGCATTTTGTTTCCATGACAGTCATTGCTGGCTCCTGGTTTTGCATTAAACCAAGTACCTTCTAATTTTGTCTTTTGACTGCTATTCACGTACCATCATTCCCCAGATGCCAAGTCCCATCCTTCAAAGTCTGGTTGAAATATCACCACCCTGATCTTCTCATCTCTGCAGCTTTCCTCTCTGTGTGCCCCTTGGGGGCAGAATCAGTTGTTCTTTAGCCTGAGCTCCCAGGACCTTCTGTATATCATCCCTCATGGCACTTCTCACATTTAGTCCCCAGTTCATCATATCTTGTAGTCCTGCTAGATGCTAAGACTCCAAGGGGAGTGGCTGTGTTACATTTATCCATGTTCTCATCAGATATCCGAGATAGAACCTGGTACTTCATAAATTCTCAATAAACATTTTTCTTCAATAAATAAGTATATTTTACTCCTTATGAGGATTTATACATATTGATATTATGAAGAAAAAAACTCTAATGAAGTAAATATGGTGACTCTAAAAACAGGATGAATAAAGTACCTTTGTTTCAGAAAATTCCCTAGCAGAACTTATTCATGATCTTTGATTAGGTATTTGAGTCATTCTAGTCTTCACAGTAATTTTTCCTCTGAAACAACCTATTCAAAGGGGCAAGAGTTCCTGTCCTGTTATTGATAGAACTTACCTGAGTCTGTCTTTACTAATTTTCCAGTTTGTGTGCATTTGTACATGTGTGTGTGTGTACACCCAGACTCATTCTGTACCAAGCTCATTACTTGAAAAATACATATCACCAAATAATTTGAATTATTATCTTGAAATATATTAGAAAAGAGCACTTTCTCCTTAGTGTCTTCTGTGTCTCTGTATTTGCATATATGAAAATCCTAGTAAGTTCTGGAGGATCTCTCTCCTGAACTTAGGTTCTTTTGGGTTTGTTTTAACAACAAAAAACCCACATTGCCAGACAGCAAAACATCATGAATACAAGTGATATTCAATTAGAGGAAAGCTATCTCTCCATCCTGAAACAAGTCACTTTCTGTCTCTTAAAAATTCATTCTACAAATTTGTGTTAAGGTGTTTTATCTCAAATTTGATCTAACTGAATTCAAATAATGGGAGTGTAGTGAAATTATGGGAATGCAACATATGAAACTAGGTTGGTTGTTCGGATTTATTTTCCTTCAGATACTCAATTTAGTTTAAAAGAATTGAATTCATTTGCCAGGTTCTGTTTTGGGAAGCACTGTGAAAAGTATAATTTAGAACTGCTCTCTCTTTTGCATGGCCTCTACAAGGTATAAAGGGGGCTTGCCGTGCATGTTTCTGCTATAATGAAAGCTCTGTTCTATCTGTCTGCTTCCATGTGAATTGCTCCTTCAGACAGAAAGTTAAAACTAGAATGAGTCAAAAATCTCCCAGGGCCTAAACTACTCTTAGAGAGTAAAGTAGGCATCTTTGGATACTTAACTCTTTCAGACCCTGACACACATTTTTAAAAGTTGTCAATGGTTCATGAACCTTGATTCCACTGTCAGAACTGTCTAATTAGCTAATTAGGAGTAGTTAAGCTCAGGATGTTCTCATGACTATGTTCTTCCATGCTAAAATGGCTAATTCAGACCCTGACAACAAAATGAAACTTTTTCTCAGGTGTCTGTCTACTACCCTCACTATAGAGGTAGCAACAGGGACTTGCTAAATAACACACCACCGCCCTCCAAAACAAAACAAACATCCCCATCAAAGCCTGAACACAACCTATCATTCTGAGGAAATATATGGCCTCATTACAGAAAGAAGACAGATTGGCAAGGCCAAAATGGGCACATGTTACACTAAAATATGTTTAATATTTTCCTTGCCTAAAATAGCATATTCAAGGTATAGCATAGGATTAAACGATAACACAACTCAAACCGAAGAATTTTTCTTATGCATAGAATCAGGCTTGATTAAAGATTTTTGAATTAAACTACTTCTCCTAACTTCTAAAATAAAGCAGTAAAAAAAAAAAAGAAGACAACTTTATAATGACTTTAGTAAAAGCAGTAGCGTCCTAACTCACTAGAGTTTATAACCTCTGTAAGGAAATTTCAATTTAAATTGTCCAGGTCAAGTTTAGCCTCGCCAGGAACAAAATAGTAACGTAGGAAATGGCAGAGACTTGGTAACCACGGGGAGGGGGTTTTGATGGGGTGGGGTGAAGGGACAAAGAGAGGAGAGGCCAGGAGGAATCAATATTATTAAAGGAAGAAACTCTTTCTCCAAGAAATTGAATATAATTTTGAATCCAGGATAAATGCGTGGGTACCAGAACCACAATAGATGCTTATCAAGTTTCTATTTCATGCATCTGAGGAAATTGATTTTCAGATTTCTGAGTACATAGCTATCTGATCTTATATAATGTCACCTTCTTGTGCACTAATGACTAAGATAAATGTCCTTAGCCCTGGCTGTTTTGATCTAGTCATTTCCTAGTTTTTGCTCTGACACAGTAATAGCGTTGGGGGGTTCAGTGCAAGAGAGATGCTGCATTGGGATGAGTGTCATTGATTTATGCCCTCCAAGAGACTTTCAGGGAGTAAATTATTAGGTACCTTTTATCCTTTTGGCAGTTTTGCTCAGTTTCTTTAAACTCTTTTTTGGTATATTTGGTGATGTAAGGGGACGGGGGTGTGTATGTGTGTGTGCACGTGTGCCTGTGTATGTAAAAAAGCATCTAGCTGTCCTATCCAGCCTGAATCGATGTAAAGTCTGCAAGGTATGACAACTCCAGAGGGCTCTTGATGTGACTCAAAGTCTTTCTTCACCTATAAGCTGAGTAAAACTGTGGCAAACGTAGTGGCCCTGGAAAATGCTTTATCAATAAATACACCCAAAAGTTTAGTACATCTATGGGAGGCAATGGATTCAGACTTGTCAATATGTCTACATTTAGCATCTTAACAGGATTGGAAAAGGCAAAAAATCCTTCCAAGATAATCATTGCTTTCTGGGGTTCTTTTCTTTTAATACTGCCATGAAGAATCAAAATAGTGTTATTTGCATTTTTTTCTAACACAGATCTAGTCCTCGATGTGAAATAAATGCTTTGTTTCCTTCTTATAAGTAGCTATCGTACTTCTCATGCATAAAGTTAAAAAAATGCTAATCCTAGTTCCCTTAGAATAGTTTCTCCCCTTTTCCTGTCAGTTATATTTGGAAATAAGAGTTACTCAGGCATCATCAGTCCTTCTTCGATATAATTTCAAATCTCCATCCAGCCATTTTCACCCATACTCTTTCCTCAAGAAAATAATCACTCTACATTCTTCAAAATTCCAATAAGAAAATGTGATAGAAATCTAGTTTATAAAATTTAGATCATGAAATGAAGTTTTCTTCTTTCTCAAAATAACCATTGAGAAACTCAGACACATTTTTCTAAAAGAATATGCACTGCCTCTCTTCATAATATTCAGGGGAAAATTCTATGAATTAATGCAGTGATAAATATTACAGATATAGCTTCTAGATATATAGTATCATGATGTTTCTAATTAAGATGCAGTAAAATTCTCAAATACAAAATTGTTCTTTTATATTAAGAGCCAGAATTAGAATAACTTGTGTTAAAGATTACACTAAGTCTAGCACAAGCCACTTCCATTGTGCATTTTCAGTAAAAGCTGACTAAATTTATTTCTTAGAATGTAATGAAATTATGGAGTGAATCTAGTTGAAATAACAGATTTGTTTTTAGTGTTATAAGTTAGTGAGTAACAACTTTTCATTCAATTTTGTTGTTATTGTTTAGAACTTCATGGGAAATGAAAGCAAAAATTTAAAGTAACTCTAGTGGTAACAGTTAATTTTCATGAAATGCAATATGCACTTCCCTAGAAATGAAACAATTTGTAACTTTTGAATTCACTGGTAAACTAGTAAGATGTATCCTAAATTAAATAAATGAAGTAGCCAACAAAGAATTATTGAACCCTAATTTGTTTATGACAGGATAAAAGGTGGTGTTTCATAGAAATGATGTTGCATTTCAACTGGAACAAAACTTACTTCAGATTTTCTATTCTAGTTTACCAGTTAGAAGACAAACATTAAGAAATACATCTGGGGTGAAAACTTTATTTTTATTACTATAAGGGCTACCTTGGCAAAGTAAATTTTAAAATACCTGTACTTAAGCTCTTTTTAAAAACTGTATTTTCTTTAGTATCACACTTATAGGATGAATGAAACAAACAAAAATATGTTAGACTTAAAGAGTCATGTATTTTTAGCCCTGATTCTTATTTATTTATTTTTGCATATGACAGACAAGTAAGTTTTGTAGGCTTGTACAAACTCCTCAAGAACAAGCAGGTTTTGTTTTTTTTTTTTTTCATGCCTTGTGGTATAACTGAAAATCTCTCAGGTATTCTAATTCTACCCCATTTCTCCCCTTGATTCAGAAAGAACTAATTCCAAGTGGAAAACCAAAACTTTTTCAATGAAAACTTTCAAGGTTTAGACTCTGCCTGACATCTGGTAATTTTCTATTCAACTACAGAGTCAGCCAGAGTGTTTGTAAACTCTTTTGTACTTAATGCCACATGCTTGCTCAAATGAATGAGGGCAACTAGCTGATTTTATAACTAAGCCCTAAAAACTGGACTGGAAGTATTGACTTGGAATGCCTAGCCACATTTAAAAGTTACTTTTAGCATGAAAAAGGGTTGAACAGGTGGTCTTCCTGCCTTTAACCACTTATTCTATCCTGTTCAAGTTTGCTGTCCCCCAAACCAACATCTACCACCTTCACAATTTTCATCAGAGCTGTGTACCACCTGAATTATTCTTTACTTACCACGTTTCTTTAAATTGACTACTTTTTAAAAACGTAAATATCCAAGTTACTTTGATCCAGCAATATCTCTGAAATCATGATTTTAGAGGACTTCATATACATGCATGTTATTGTACTTTAGATTCTGGGGTACATGTGCAGATCATGCAGAGTTGTTGCATAGGAGGATTTTTTTTTTTCCCAATACATGTTAAAGTAAAAAAAAAAAAGCTATTAAAATATTCATCTCCTAACAAAATTAAGAAATAGGGAAAATATGGTTCCAGGCTTTGGGGAGGGAGAAAAGGAGGAAGGTGAGTATAACTACAAAGAGTGGCATGAGAGAGCCTTGTGATGGAACTGTTCTGTATTTTTATTGTGGTGGTTCTACACTCTACATGATAAAATTGCATCATGCACACACACACACAGAGTTTGTAAAATTGGCGAAATCCGATTAAAGTTGACGGATTATACTGCTGTCAGTTTCCTGGTTGTCATTTTGTGCTATAGGTATGCAAGATGTTACCACTGAAGGAAATTAGGTAAAAGATATGCAGTATTTCTCTATCACTTGTTTCTCACAGCTGCATATGAATCTACAATTATGTCAAAATAAGAAGTTAAAAAAATAGAAGATCCACCTATCTAAGAGAATTAGAGGCAGTGAAAATCACATGCGCAGATGGCCTGGGGCAACAGAACACTTGGTATATTTAAGAAGTTGAATGAAACCTATCAGCATGGTGGGAAATAAAGCAGATAAAGAGCTGTAAGAACCAGGGACTCCTGAGTATGCCCCAAAACACAGTAGTAGAGGTGTGATCATCGTAATGCCTACTACAGTTCCAGGCCCCAGTACTGAAGCACAAGGTCCCATAATGACCCCAGAAGCAATGGGGCTGCCCAAACTCAGATGAGGCAGGGTTTGGCCAACTATGAAAAAAACACCTTCAATTCTTTCATGTATTTTTCTAAAGTAAGAATAAAAAATGCATAATTATACCAGTACATTTTTTTTTTTAAATTTCTCATCTCAGTAGCACCACAAATTGTCCAGTATACTGGTAGTGGTCTGCATTCTCCACACTGTTAGGGAAAATGAAAGAGTTCTTGCCTCACTCTGCCCTAGACAAGCTGTGGAAACTGTCACCTCTCCCTTCATATCTGAGGTTCAGTTTCCTACTTTTTTATAGCAAAAGAGTTTGATAAATTAAGGTTCCCCCAGCTCCTGTGGTCTATGATTTCTCTACCCATCTTTCTGTGCATTCACTGTACCATAAACCAGGACTAAACCAAATGATAAATATTAAAACACAATTGCTAGAAAAACTTACCTTGCAATTTGATCTTGTACTTACTAATGTATGCCATGGAATGCATAGATTCCTACAGAAGCAGCACTAAAATAAAAATTTTAAAATCAAATAAAATTTTAAAATAGATATGTTAAAATAAAAAGACTGGTAGCACTAAAAAGTCCTGCCATTACTATGTGGTAACTGTGCTGTTAAGGACACACAATGTTAACCATTTTCCCTCAACTCACTGAAAACACAGAAACATAAGTAATTATGTGTTGGATTATTGCAATAGTAAGTGGCAGGTATTGGGAAATGACTGGAGTGAACTTTGAAAGATCTGATTCTGGCCCCCAAAATTTGAATAAGTCACTTCATCTCTCTGAACACTGACTTCCTCATCTGCAAAACAGGCATATTCATACCTGCACAGCTAATATACTGGGAAACTACAATATTACCTGGGAAACCACAGGCAAATGGAAAGCATAATCATCACAAATCTGCACATCTTCAGCTCTACAGAACTGTAAGAGTATGAAGGTGTCAGGAGCTGTTCAAGGCAAAAATTGATACATCAATTCCTCCATTGGTTTTCTGAGAATCTTGGGTCTGAGAGAGCTGACATGACGCTTTCGTTAGTCAGAAAATGAATTCCAAAGTACGGTGCAGATATGTTTTTTAAATTTTTATATCTTCATATGAGGTAATTTCTCTTAATTGCTATTGTTTACAGATTCTGTTTTTTAAAAAATGAAAACATCTTAGAAGTATTCATCAGTTTTTTCCAACAGATTCCAGCTTAAAAACATCAGGATGAACAAGTCAAAAAATATAATGTACTACATGAGGGCTATAGTTAATGGTATATTGCGTTCAGGATTTTTGCTAAATGGGTAGATTATTGCTGCTCTTTGTCACCAGGGGAAAAAATGAGTAACTATGTGAGACGATGGATACATGGATACCTTAATTTGTTCCACTATAGTAATCATTTTGTTATATATATGTATCTTATAACATCATTTTGTATACCTTAAATATAAACAATAACATTTATTTTAAAAAGCATCAGGTGGTCTTGCTGTCTCTTTTTAAAAATAAATATTAAAAATATCAAGTTCATTGAAACGAAAAGACCAGTTTACTCCAATTCCTATTTTACCATCACCATTTCTAATTAAAACAGAGGGAAAAAAATCAAAACATTTTCTGATGATTTTAGCCTGTCAAGTTTAATAACCTCAATTTCAAATTTTAGTATATTTATAACAAAAACCCTTTTTTACTACACAATCTCTTAATTTTTGCATAAAAATTTTCACCAAAATTTTCATAAGTTCATTTAAATAACAAATAATTAAGCCCATGCCATATTAGATATCGTGATGAAATGAATGTAGGTTTTAAGATCAAAAGGAGCTGGGTTTTTAACCTTAATTTTTCCACTTTCTTGTTTCTCTGAGGTTCAGTTTTCTAACTATAAAGTTATTGTGAAATTAAAATCAGATGATATTAAATACAATAATATGTGTAAAAAATCTAGGAGCTAAGTACAAAGTGCTTAATAACTATTAGCTATTGAGCCTCCATGAAATGTATCCAGCATTTCTGTGGACTTTCAGCAATGTGAAAGTCTCCTTACACCTTGAGAGCTAAGCACTATTTCGTAGAATTATTTACACACTTACAGAAATAGAACCAGTGCTCACCAAATACTGACCCACCTCACAGAGTTGAAGAGGTAAGGTGGCTAAAATGTTTCGTAGAGCTTGAAAGTTTAAGCTTCCAAAACCAGTGTTTAGCTATGGAAGAATTTGTTTTTAGTTATTTAGAAGTTACTTATTAAAGTTTGGGCAGATGAGTAATCACAATGATAATAAAAATAAGAACAGATTTTAGTAGCAATATCTTATATTTTCTGAACCTTCACCCATGTTAGAACTGGAAGGAAATTTGACTATCATCTTCAAGCTTAATCCTCTATTTAAATATAAGGAATATGAGATTCAGACATGCAAATCCTGACCCAAAGATCCTAGAGGTGATGAACCTGAGATATAGTTCAGGTGCCCTGACTTCCAGTTGTTACTTTTTCTCTCATGTCACACATAAGAGCTGTATTTGATAGAAGTTATTTAGTAAAGTTTGGGTAGATGAGTAATCACAAAGATAGTAAAAATAAGAACATATTTTAGCAGCAATACCTTACATTTTCTGAACCTTTACTTATGTTAGGCAGTGGGGTAAGTTTTTGACATACATTATCTTCCTCAATTCAGAGAATAACTCTAATGATTGGCATGATTGCTACCATGATTCTAAGATGTGTAAAAGGATTAAAAAGGCATTAAGAAACTTGCAGAATTAATAAGAGGCAGAGCCAAATTCAAATCCTGTTTCAACTCCATAGTGGGACTCTAAGCTACCTATTAATGTATAATAATATTTGCAGAGTTGGCTTATTAAATAAAGTAGCATATAAAGTACCTCTCTAATATCTATCCTCACCTACATCTGAAACTATGAACATCTCTTGCTCAACATGGGTGAAAATAAATGTGCCGTCTCATATCACTGGTAAAAAAAAAATCAATGAGCTTCTGGAAATTTGGTTAGCACACCAATCATCACCAATCTTGAAAATGGTAGCTCTGAGGATGAATGTTATCTTTGCACTAAAAAAGATGGTATTCATTTAAATAAAATAGAAGATTCTTGCTCTATAAGATCCCAATTCTATGACAGTCACCTGTCATTAACTCAGCACGTAGCTCTTTCATTCAAGCTGAATAATGTTCTGGAAAACTCAGCCAGACTACTTAAACATTCATACCTATATTGAGTAGAAATGCATTTTTGCAACCACTGAATACTCATTCCTTATGGACAGAAATGGTAAGATAGGAATAGAATATGTATTGAAGAAAGAACTATTTCCCCAAGACAGTTCAAAATAGGTGGAAAGCACTATAGTAATTTCCTTACAATTGCATAGTTCCTTTGCTTATTAAATTTTGAAGAGGTTATCAATTTGGAATATAACCTAAAGAGTTTATGTTTCATAATTTTACTTTATTGCTGAAATATTTATGCAAATATTCAGTGTAGGAAGATGCTGCCAGATGGAAATGCAATAGTTGTGGAATCCTTCCTGGCATTTCCGACGGAATATATAATATCGAATCGCTTTATGCTAATGTCTTGCAATGGAATACATATTTTATAGCTACTTTGAAATGCAAATTTAAAAGATCTAAACACTTTAGAAATCATGCCAACGCAAAGTAAACTAATATAAAAAGTAGGAGTTAGATGGATAAATTACAGCAGTGTCATATCAATTGCATTTTGGTAAAGTAATGAGCCATGTCTTTATAGTCTTTGTGTAAATATGCTTTAATATTTAGAAATAAACCGTGTTTTGGTAAGATTAACATTAACCTCAAGATTTACATGACATCTGTCAAATATCTGACTTCTAAAGATACTTAACTTTCTTACTACATTTCCTCACCCTAATTTCCATCATTGATAAATTCTCTGATGGTAGGTATGTGGTATCTTTGCTGCATTCAAAAACTGAAGGAAAAATGTGAGGTGTCTGTCACAAATAAGTCTGAGTTACGAGAGAATTAAAGTTTTATTATTATTAAAGAACATCAAGTCTAAAATTTGTTAAGATTTTACAACTTGTCAAATCAATTTCATTTCACTACATTACAAAAACTTCTAAAAATCAGTAACTGTATGCTAAGCTTGTCATTTCCTTTTTTTTTTTTTTTTTTTTTTTGAGATGGAGTTTCGCTCTTGTCACCCAGGCTGGAGTGCAGTGGCACAATCTTGGCTCACTGCAAGCTCTGCTGCCTCCCAGATTCAACAGATTCTCCTGCCTCAGCCTCCCGAGTAGCTGGGATTGCAGGTGCCTGCCACCACACCCACCCCTAGCTAAATTTTTGTATGTTTAGTAGAGATGGGGTTTCGCCATGTTGGGCAGGCTGGTCTCAAACTCCTGACCTCAGGTGATCCGCCTGCCTGGGCCTTCCAAAGTGCTGGGATTACAGGCATGACCCGGCCAGCCTGTTATTTCTTAAACTTATGGTCAGAAACTCAGTGTTTAAACAGTGAAACATTCTGAAAAGACACTATAAGGCACAATCTTCTCACTGAATCCGTTGAATAATTTCCTCTTTTCAAATTGGGATGTATTTCATACCAGGATTGTGAATAAAATGACATCTTTTTTTAAAAGGCACAATTATTCTTGGCAATGCCTTCTCTCCTTTTGAGGGTTATTTCAACACCAGTCACAACTCAGGAATTGAATCTGGACAAAAAAAGGGAATTGTGAGCTTCTTGAGAATGATTAAAATTATGGACCCCAAAGCTTGATTAAAAATAACCACTTTGGCTCATGAGAGGTCCAAAAAACCTGGAGTATTTTCTCTTTTGCCTCATTTCTCCTCAGTGTCAGAAAAGGTATTTTAAAACATCAATGCCACTGTTTTTTTTTCTCAGACCGTAGAATGTTCAAATCCAGTAGAACTGAAAAACAATGTTGCCGAATTCACTTTTAATAAAGTATTTTACATTTTGGCCTTTACAAAATGCTTTAGTAGCCCTTATTCCATTCATTTTTACAACTAGTGTAGTAGACAGGTATTATTGTTTCTTTCCACAGTTGGACAAATTAACTCATAGAGGTTAAGTAGTTCACCCAAGTCACACATCGAGGGAATACTAGTGTGTGGTTTTTTTTCTCTGAAATGTAAGACTTTGATAATCAAGGTTGGGTTTACATACATGCAGAGATTATGATCTGGAATACTTCAGTGTCAGTTTCACTCTGCTTTCTCTAACCAGGAGAAACGGAGAAACTCTTCTGAACAACTGCTACCCTCTGATGCACCTCGTTTTCTCCTACTGTAGTCTGTAAGTGTAGAACCAGACTTACTGGTGTACTTCCTACAGTACTATGGTATGGTATGCACACTTACTATCATCTCTAGATGTGGAACATATGAGGCATATATATTTGTGGAGGACAGAGTTTGTGAGAAATTTAGGTCTGGTCATGAAGCCAGTGAGATGTAAAGCTGTAGAAAAAAATAAGGAAGCTACAATGTAATTCCTCCTACTCTGATTCATTGGACGTCATGACTGCCACTGTGAGTGGCCCTCTGTTTGGCAGTATTTCTTGGCCCTGAGGCCTACTACTCAAATGTCATTTTGCATTTGCAAACCTGAAACTGATATCCCCCAGGTTTTATTTATTAACGAAGAAGCACTAGTCTATTTCTTTTTTGAGAGTGCATGCATTAAAGTTTTACACAAAGTCTTGTTCATTCCATTGTAACTCCCAGGTGAATATCTGTAAGACATACCCACTAATGCCAGTGACCACACCCCTACACATCTACTTGCCTCACCTAGAGGGGGTGTTGTGGGTGATTATTTTTTATAACAAAATTATTATTCTCTACGATGCACTAACTCAACCTAATCCAAAATGAATCATGTGGCTCCCAACACATTTGAGGTAAATTAGGAATCACCATCTGGCAGAAAGCTTCTCTTCTTAAAACTGCTCCTTTTTTTAATTAAAATGTGTTTTAATTAAAAATAGGCATGTCAAGAAGCACTGTATATCAATTATATGACTGACAATATGCTTTCATTTTTTCCCTAAACCATATGAACCAGAAATGGGATGTCATGATTTCTCTCAAGAGAAACAGTAAAATATAGGACAGAGAAAGTAAGGATTGCTACAGGGAGCCGTTTCGACTACAGCAAAATCCTACCAAATCTTTCATTGAATGTTGTATTGCTTAAAAAAAAAATCCTGAAAAGGTGTTTATTCCTCATTGTTTTTGATGAGACTAATGGAGTCTTGCCTTTCCCTCCCTCCCCAACCCACACCTCCTCCCCCAACCCTTTCTCAGAGTCTCACTCTCTCACCCAGGTGGGGGTGCACAATTCTCCTGCCTCAGACTCCCGAGTAGCTGGGTCTACCTACAGGTGCATACCACCATGCCCAGCTAATTTTTTTATTTTTAGTAAAGACAATGTTTTCCCCGTATTGGCCAGGCTGGTCTCAAACTCCTGACTTCAAGTGATCTGCACACCTCATCCTCCCAAGTGCTGGGATTACAGACATGAGCCACCGCGCCCAGCCAACTAATGGAGTTTTTCATCCATTCCATATTGTCAGTGGTTTTGGAGAAATTCTCAATGTTCTTAGCCAGCCTTCTCTTAGTGAACCTGGGATGTTCCAAGACACATCCTCAGGCCCAGGCCCTCCTCTTAGCCCTTTCCTGTCTGAGAAGCACAAAGTAGTAAACACAGATTTGTTTTGCCAGAAGTACCAGTAGGGAGAATAAAGAAGGTGAGGGTAAGATATAAGGACTCCAAAGCAGTAGGTGGGAACAGAAACCACAGTGAGGATGGATGGCACCGCAAAAATGCGCAGGAGAGAGAGAGAGAGAGAGTGAGTGTGTGTGTGTGTGTGTGTGAGAGAGACAGAGAGAGAGAAA
Source organism: Aotus nancymaae (assembly GCF_030222135.1). Lineage (NCBI taxonomy): Eukaryota > Metazoa > Chordata > Mammalia > Primates > Aotidae > Aotus > Aotus nancymaae. The sequence goes on along the minus strand of NW_026988431.1, from coordinate 52,031,304 downwards.
GAGAGAGAAAGAAAGCTGTCAAAAAAAAAATCTGAGCTTCTCTTCCATTAATGCTAACATTTGAACCTTCCTGGCTCTGCCTTGGGGAGTCTTAGGGCAATTCCTTCAGCACACCCAGCTCTAAATGTTCAAAGGTTGAATATTAATGATCACAGTGAGACTCACACATCATTTTTAGCATTGATTGGTTTCCCCAAGTGCCACAATATTTAGTATTAATGCAATTTTCTTTCTTTAAAAATTTTTTTTCCTGGTATTTGGCTTTGTCTTCTAATTTCCTTATGTCACTGCAATTTAGCATTTTCTTAAGTAAAATTTTTATTTTAGAATAGTTCTATATTTACAGAAAAATTGTGAAGACAATACAGAGTTCCCATAACCCCCATGCCCAGTTTTCCTCCTGTTCACATTAGTATGACATTAGTATGATATGTTTGTCACAACTTATTAACCAGTAAGAATACATTCCTATTCACTATAGTATATACTTCATTCAGATTTTCTTAGCTTTTGGTTAAGAAACTTCTTAACTAATAAGTTAAAAACGTTTTTCTAGTCCAGAATTCCATCCAAAGTATCAGTTTACATTTAGTTACCATGTTTATTTAGCCTCCTCTTGGCTGTGACAGTTTCTTAGATTTTCCTTGCTATTGAGGACCTTGACAGTTTTGAAAAGTACCCGTCAGGTGCTTTGTCAAATATCTCTCAGTTGGGATGTGTTTAATGTTTATCTCATGATTAGACTGGGATTGTGTGTTTGGGGAAAAAGATCAACAGACATGCAGTGCCGCTTGGTCTCATCATGTTAAGAGCAAATATCCCAGTGTTTCTCACTGCCATTTATATTAACTTTGATCAATTGGTTGAGGTAGTATTTGTCAGGTTTCTCCTCTGTTTTCATACTTTTCTCCTTTATTGAAGAATGGTATTAGAAACCAAGATACAATTTAATTTTTGTTATTTTATTTTGTTTTTTGAGACGAAGTTTTACTCTCATTGCCCAGGCTGAAGTGCAATGGCGCTATCTTGGCTCACTGCAACCTCCGCTTCCCAGGTCAAGCGATTCTCCTGCCTCAGCCTCCTGAGTAGCTAGGATTACAGGCATGCACCACCACCATGCCCGGCTAATTTTGTACTTTTAGTAGAGATGGGGTTTGTCCATGTTGATCAGGCTGGTCTCGAACTCCCAACCTCAGGTAATCTGCCCGCCTTGGCCTCCTAAAGTGCTAGGATTATAGGCCACTGTGCCCGGCCAATACAATTTAATTTTTATATTTGTGTATGTTTGTTACCAAGTAACATATCTTGTTTTAAAATAATTTTAAGCCTTATTAGAGTTATTTATCCAAATAATAGAAACTTGGTTTAATTAAAAATTACTATAACATTAAAATGTTATCCATAAAAACAGAAACACTACTTGATAATTTATAATATGCCTCTGTTCTATTCTATATAGATCTGAGACATATATATATACAGACTGACATTGTGCAGATTAAGCATATGCAATATTGATAGCAAAAGAAAACATTCAACCTATAGCATTGTCCAAGTAATATGTGATAGATTGACTTTGTGTTAGAAATATTCTCTTCGTTCTCCCTTCTTTCTCTCCCAGATGAAATATACTTCCCTGCCCCAGTGACTTGGGACTTGGTCCTGTGATTTCCCTTGGTTAACGGACTGTGATACAAGAAACATTAAATGAGATTACATGGTTTGGATTGTCCTCTTGTCCTCCTGTGATTACCATCACAAGAACATGCCTTAGAGAGTTGCCGGTCCAAGAAGAACATGGTGACACATAGAGCAGATGTGAACCCAATTCTAAGCCTGAAACCAAGCCCAGTTGACCAGCAGTTTGAAACAGGGTCTCCCTGGCTTTCCCACACTCCTATGATCAAGAAAAACAGATGCTGATTGTTGGAAGCATTGAGTTTTGGAGTGTTTTATTACATGACATTGCAGAAATAACTAATTAAAAGGTACGTATGTCAAGAACAACAACATTTAATACTAGGTGTCTTAGAATGTGATTACTTGATACATAAAATACACTGGGGGCGGGGCGTGGTGGCTCACATCTGTAATCCTAGCACTTTGGGAGGCCGAGGCGGGCAGATTGCCTGAGCTCAGGAGTTCAAGACCAGCCTGGGCAACACAGTGAAACCCTATCTCTACTTAAATACAAAAAATTAGCCGGGCATTGTGGTGCGCGCCTGTAGTCCCAGCTACTCCAGAGACTTAGGCAGGAGAATTGCTTAAACCTGGGAGGCGGAGGTTAAAGTGAGCTGAGATCGCACCACTGCACAGCCTGGGCAACAGAGCAAGACTCCATCTAAAAAAAAACACACTAGGGAAGGAGTATGGTTAAGTATATGGGAATTAGGTCTGAGTTGAAACCCTTGCTATGCAACTTACTAGTTATATCTTAGACAAGTTGCCTGACCCCTATAAACTCAGCCTTCTTATCTCTAGAATGTAGATAAAAGGAAGACTATTTCATAGGGTGTTATGAAGGTCAAATAAGAGTGATCTTGTAAAGGGCCTGGCAAAGGGGTTGGCATAGAATAACTTTATTAAATGCCAGTTGTTATTTTTAGCTGAGATGTGTAAGTCATAAAATAATGAAAATTTACTATATTCAAAACTTTATACACTACAAAAAATATTTTTGATTGTGGAGGAGGGTAAGCCTAACCTAATGAGAAATGTAAAGTCTGGTGTTGTTTTTACATTTGGTTTGCATGGATATATAATCAGGGTAAGTCGAGTCCTTCAGCTATTAGGGAACTTGCTTTACTGAAAAACCAAGACATTTATAGTTGAGCTTTGCAATTGTCTGGTTATCTCTAAAGTATTTGAGAATTAAAAACTATTTGATTTAAGCTAGTTTTTGGTTCATTAATTACGGTTATATAACTAATTTACATTTTAAAGAACTGGTATTTAAAAGAGAAAAATTTTATTCTATGTTCTGCCCAAATACTTATGTCTTGAATTAATAAAGGCTGAAAAAAATAACTTTTTCTACTGTGGACTAGCTAGTCATTTGGCAGCATGTGAAGCATTCTAAAAATCAATAAACAAGGAGGCTGAGGTAGGAGAATTGCCTGAACCCAGGAGGCAGAGGTTGCGGTGAGCCGAGATTGCGCCATTGCACTCCAGCCTGGGTAACAAGAGCGAAACTCCATCTCAAAAAAAAAAAAAACCAATAAACAATATAGCCAAAATTTACCTTCAAGTAATTCTGCTAAACTGTCATTAGTTATCAAATGGCAAAATCAGCAACCTTTCTATAAGTTGTTACCTTTCTTTTTTTTGAATAATGAAAAGTGGTTTTATAACCTTTAAAATCTGATTGCATTAAATGTTATGTAATAAATACTTTGGTTTTAGAAAAAGAAAATTGAGTAAATATTGTATTATAGGTGATATATTAAAAATGTAAAGATATTTCCTGCACTATATGTTGGACAGTGTTTATTTTGGATCAGAATATTTCACACTGCTGACTTAGTAAAGCAAAATTTGCTGTTACAATTTCTTTTTCCCAGGAGCAACTCTGAATTCTAAAATGGATTATATTTGGGTTGGCAATTGAAACTAAGCTTTATCTAAATCAGGGATATTTAAAATTATACATCTTTAAGATGAAAATTACAAAATTAATGTGTTAGCTTCTAAGATCTGTTCTTTAAAAGAGTTCTAGATTAGTCTAAATGTCTGCAATTTCTGTCTAGTGAGAAGTTGACAAGGTCTTGAACCACACCCCCCCACTCCAGCCTGCCAGAAAGGATTGGCGCTGAGCCCAGAAGACCCATAGCCTGAAACAAAGCAAAGCCAGTCACCCACACTGCCCTAATCAAGAAAGAATAAAAAGATTCCCTTTACTATTATTCCTGAGCTCAGTCACGTACTCCCAATAGAATAATGAAAAACTATATATTCCCTTACATATTTTTAAGTTGACATCTAAATTTTCCATTATAAGTTAAAATGGTTCTGAAAGATATAATTCTTGACATAGTGTTATATTATTATTTTAAAATCAAATTGAAATAACATTTTTAGGTGAAACTAATGGAATCTAAATGCCAAATGATTTGATAACCACAATCATCAGCTTTAATACATATTTGAACAGGACTTCTGGTTTGGACATAGAAAGTAGCAAAAGATCATCACCCCTACCCTAACAAGCAAAAATTTTAAATAAATAAATGGATAATAAAATAAGCTACAAAAAAACCCACATTAGTTATAAAGATGACTAGATAAAGCTCCACAAAGTAGCAAACCCTTCAGGGAAGAGGAGAGATCTATGGCTGCTCCCACAGATTGGGGTAGAAAGAAGCTAGCCAAACACTTAGCAACTATTGAACAGCCCTGTGTGAGCTGGCATGATGGATGACATCCCCAGGAATCTGATAGCCCTGTGACAGTGCATCTACCTGTCAAGTGCCACTTACAGGTCTTACATAGGTCACAGTATGAGGGATAATTTGCCTAAAGTAAGGGGACCAGAGAAGAAAAGCTGAGAAAAAGTTTTTCTTTAAGATATTTGCCTGAAGTCAAATCCCCTTCAAAAGATGAGGAGTATTGGGGGGCACAGCAGGAGAGCTGAGAGAGGCACTCCAAGCTTTCAAATGCTAAGAGAAACCCTTCCAGGACATTCCAAGTAGTCAGATAGCATAGGGCAATAAAGCAGCAGCACTTCAAAAGCTAGGAAAGGGATCAGTAGGCTGAAAGATGTCTCCCCAAGTGCAGAAAGCAAGGGGCAGGATGAAATAGCAAAGAAAACTCTCCAGGGACTCAAAACCATGCCAGCCGGGCTGTAAACGGGCAGATATCACCCACAGTTCCAAAATTTGGCAGCTGAACTCTAAAACTCGGGGAAGTTTCTGGAATCTTTCCAGCGCTCTGATACCAGGCTCTGTTGAAAGAAAAGTTGATCATATCCTCAAAATATTTGAAAACAGTAGTGAACCAAATAAAACCACCAGTGCAAAAAAGCACTGGGTATTCAAATATGGTTTAGATTGACTAGGTTTCCACTCTAGAAGTTGATAGAAAAAGGAATGTTTTACTTTTTGGAAGAAATTTTATTTTTTTCAGTTTCTACAGATCTCTTACACAAAACATTCTTCCCCGCCAAAACTATAATGCACACAGAAAAGAAAGGAAAAAAGTGACTCATGATCAAGAGAGAAAACAATCAATAGAAAAAGACTCCAGGATGGCCTTGAAGAGAGAGCCGAAGACAACTGAATAAAAATGCTGAAAGATTTAGAATAAAGGTGCACATATGAGTGAACAGATGAGAAATTTGACATTTTATAGAATTCTATCTGAATTTATTGTAAATTTTATGCATAAAAGTTTTTTGATTACTCAATTTTATTTCTCTATATAAAATATGAATGCATTTTTAGAATTCATTTCTTATGCCTTCTTAGCAACTTTCAGTATTTAAAATTTCTAGTTTTAATAATCATTATAATTATAGGTAGTACATAAAATTGATTTTTGAAACAACATAAATTCACTACAAATTTTGATAATTAGAGAAAATTATTTTTATTGGAATTGCATCATTTAATGAAATAAGTCGCATCATTTTTCTGTTAGTTCATCTGTCTTTGAATGAGTATTACATCTTAAAATGAGAGAGGGTTTTCCATCTATTCTATTCTTATTCACCAATTTTAATAAACCTGAGAAAACTTATTTATAAACATATGTAGACAAAGTTGAACAGTAATGTTGCTCAAGTCTCTAAAATCCTTCCAAGTTATCTTCTTAAAATCATTGTCTATCATCAAACAGTATATTTAATGGTCTGCCAACTGAGAGTTGATTAGGTCCTCTTCAATTTTATTATAAACAAATAATTGAAAACTATCTGACTTACAAAATAATTTGTTTCCTGGTTATTAGAATCACTACCTTTCTCAGAATCAGCGTCATCTTTTATATCTTAGACATTTTTGCACCTTGGGAAATGCAGCATATTAAATTTTGAGTGGACGAGAACTATATCTTTTCAGTGGACAAGGGCAGTTATGAAAGAATACGTGAAAAAGGAGAAATACATTCTCAGGCAGATTAGTTCTAGAGAAAAGTTTAACAGAAAGCTGAAATTTTAAGAATTTTTATCCATCAAATTCCAACATGCCCTCATACTCCTCGAAAAATTGTTGTGTACCCTAATTTTGAATACCATGGACTTAAAACATCTGGTAAATAAGTAAATGCATGAATGCATGTCTATCAAACTATTACCAAAGGAAGCTTTGTTCTTAACTGAAGCTGCTGCCTGAAAGAGATCTTCTATGTAAGGAGAAAACCTTCACATTCTGTTTCCACTTCTTAATGAAACTCCTTATAAAAGTGGTTCTGAAGAGGTGATTCTTGTGACTTTGGACAAGATTTCTTTCAAGCCTGCTGGCAGAGACTAACACCAGTGCTTGCTGATGTGAAAACAAGGAGTTTCTTTATTTACCAAAATAGCAAAAATCAGATGAGTGATCAAGTATCACAGTGCTACCATCTGAGTAAAGAACACCAAGATTTTTTTCTTCTAATGATATTATGCCTGGCAAAGACAGTTTCATCATTTGAACATATTAGAGGCCTCTGTCGCTGCTGAAAGGGGCTCATAATATAGTAATTCTTTGATGGAATAGCCATGTACAAAACAGATGAAAATCTGGAGATGCTTTATTTGGTTGTTTCATCAGTCTGCTGTGAATGGCCATGGAACCTATGAATATATTATTGGCCACAAAATGTTAAGAGAAATGTCCTCAGTAATGGTAACGGATTGTGTCATCTGATTGAGGCACTACATTTTAGGTTTCTTCCTCAGTTATAAGCTATAGATGTCCTATTTTCCAGAGTATATAAATTCAAGATTCTATTAGTGACATAGCTTCTTTTGCTTAGAATTTCAGTATGTATGACAAAAATTCTTCAAGCACAGCCTTTTGTATTTGGTGAAATGCAAACATTGGCAATATTCCAGCATGTGGAAAATAAGGTCTTAAAAACAACCATATCATCCAATATATTATCAGAACGTTCACATAAAAGGTATTCATTCAGCTTGGCTGGATTCATATTTCCATTGGGTACCAGCCTGATTCAAGCCACCATTATCTCTTTCTTGGATTACTACAATAGTCTCTAAACTAGTCTTTCTACATGTACCCTTGGCCCCAAGTCTATGCACTGCATAGAAGACAGAGTAAGTCCTATCACATCACTTCTCTTCTCAAGGCCTTCCAATGGTTTCCTGTCTAGAACACAATCCAAAATCATTAAAGTGACTTATAAGGTCCTATACAAGACGGTCCTAACCTCATCTTACACCATGTTCTTATTCACTCTCTCCACCAGCCAACCTGGCGCTTCACCGCTCTTCACTCATGATATAGATGGTCCTATATCAAAGCCTGTACACTTGTTTCCTCTGCGTGCAACACAGTTACGGAGGTTTCTGCAGGGTTTGTCATCACTTTTACTCAAGCATCACCTTCTCACTGACGCTTTCCCTGTCCCTACTATTTAAGGTTGCAAGCTCTTTCCCTGAATTATTGTTTATAACACTTTGCATTTGAAATATTACCTATTTCAATTATTTATTTTCTATTACCTGATCCACCCCCAAATTTTTAGGACTGTAAAGGCAAGCATTTGTGTCTGTTTTGCTCATTGCTGTATCCCTAGCATCTAGAAAATTTCCTAGCACAAAGGGAATTCAGCAAATATTTGTTGAATGCAAGGTTGCTAGAAAGGAAGGAATCATGCTCTTGCTTCATCACGAGTGATAACGAAGATAAGATTAAAGGACATGTAAAGTTTTATTGAGTATTCTTTGATACTTTTCAGGAAGACCCATGGTAAACAAAAGTGAAAGCTCATTTACACAGTAGCAGGGCTTGTTTAATTACTAACAATGAGAAATATTCTGGATGTCTTCCGATGAAGATGATAATGGTTCTGCGATACTTGATAGTCTTTAGGAGTATCTCATAATACCACACACTTTTTGGATTGAAACAAGGCTAATACTATAAATTGGAGAATGTGTTCCAAGCTTTCTTGGTGGAACAATTTGTGTGGAAAGTTGCCACTGGTGGTCCCTAATGGTATAGAGGACAGAAACATGATTAGAAGACAGGGCACCTATTAGAATGATTCAACTAAAAGAGACTGGTCATGCCAAGTGCTCACAGGGATGTGGCAGAGCTAGATCTCTCATTTGCTGTGGTGGGAGTACATGGTCCAATCACTCTGGAAAATGGTTTGGCAGTTTCCAGAGTGCCCCAAGGTAAATAACTTAGTTATTTAGAAATGAAAACATCTGGGAGGACAAGGTGGGTGGATCACTTAAGGTCAGGAGTTTGAGACCAGCCTCGCCAACACCACACAGCTTTGTCTCTACTAAAAATCCAGGCATGGTGACACACACTTGTAATCCCAGCTACTCGGAAGGCCGAGGCAGAAGAATTGCTTGAACCTGGGAGGCGGAGGTTGTAGTGTGCTGAGATCGCACTACTGCACTTCAGCCTGGGTGACACAGCAATACTCTGTCTTGAAACAAAACAAAACAAAATGTATATCTACACAAAAACCTGTACATGAATGTCTATACATGTAGGCAAATGCTGGAAACAAACTAAAATACCCTTAAATGGAAGAATAGATTAACAAATCTATTGTGATTGTATGGCAAACCATACAATGGAATACAATATAAAGGCACAAACAATTGATGTATGCAATAGTGTGAATGATTCTCAAAAGCATTATTCTAAGTGAAACAAGCCAGTCTCAAAAAGTTACATGCTGAATAATTTCATTTATATGTCTATTCAGAGAAGGCATTGGGTCTGGGGGATGATTTGATTATGAGAGGCAGCAAGAGGGCATTTTGGAGAGTATATGGAACTGTTCCATATACTTGTTATGGTGGCAGTTACCTGAATCTATGCATGTGTCAAAACTCATAGATGTGTATATCAAAATAATAATAGTAGTAACACAGCATCTAATTTTTTAAAAATCACCAGGTTTTTTTTTTTTTAATAAAAAAGGGCAGGATTTTCCAGCACTGAAATGGGGGCAAGCCTGAAGGCCTATGGTGTGTATATCAAACCAAATACATAATTGTCTCTTATAGAAAATCTCTATAGATTACCTTCATTGCCTCTCCCCTGTATCATGAGTTGACATGCAAAAATCAACTGGCCATACACTTTCAGATGGTCTGTCAGGCCAATTTAGAAGGAGCAGATATTATCAAGCAATGTTTCCGCACGATAAAGGTGATTCTCTAATAATATATTCTCTTATGGCTTTACATGTTTAGGGGTATGTAATATTGTTTTGTTTTTCTTTTCCCCACATTATATGATCTTTGGCAATATATTTGACTAAGATATTGAGCTATGTGTTTTAAAAGTGGTAGGTACGTGTTATTGCTTGCTTTCTTTTCTATTAATTATCTTTTGTGGCTTAACCGGGAGGATATTGTTCATTCCTAGAATTAAATATTTGAACTACAGGTCCAGCCCATTAGGACTAAAGATTAATCACCTCCTAAATTCCAATGTGTATTTGAAAAATCACATGAATGTTAGTACTTCCAGTCTCCAATTTAATATGAATTTTTTTCACAGATAGAGCTGGTTAACAGAAAGAATCCTATCATATCTTGTTGATAGCAGACTAATGCAAAAATTTAAACTAAAGGCTAACTTCAAGCAAATACAAGTATTGTAAGAAGGTGCATTTGTGTAAGAATAGTCTTTGATATATTCTACTTGTCATTTGTGTCTGCTGTGTTCATTGAGGATGGTATTGTGAGTATCTGATAAATCATGAATTTTAATTTCAGTCTCATAGGAAGAGTCAGTGGGGTGTGTGTGTGAAATTGCTAATAGCTGAACACTGATTAATATTGGAATAACAGAAGAACAGTATCTCATTCAGTAATTGTATTTCTTATAATAATATGAATAATAATTATAGCAAACATTTATTGACTATTTACTATATCCCAGATACTACACTAAGTGTCTCACATTTATTTTGGCATTTATTTTTCCCCTAAATTCTTATTTGAATTTTACAATTCCAGTAATTTGCATCAGGGATCCAACGGAACCAGAACTGACATGGATGTAAAGAAACGTACTTTGTAACTTTGAATTTGTAAACAACTTAATAACTTCTGTAAATAAGTAAATTGGTATTTTAAGTTACAAGACACTAAAAACAAACAAAAAACCCATCTTGTTAGACTGAGATTTTATTTGGGGAAAGTGTTTCCTTATAATTTCCCAGGTATGTGATTTATTTCAAAAGTAACATTCTTTCAGTATCATCTCTTCTTTTTTGCCTTTTATTTGTTTCTAAATCCAATAACCTCTCTGTGTCTCCAACATGCACTGAAAGTGATGCAGACTGTCCAGCATGGACTGTGGTGCAGGAGCAGCTCTTCCAGGAGACCTGGATTCATAAATAGTGCAGTAAAATCCCAGAAACACGTCCACTTAACTGCTTTGTAATTGATGGATAATCATTTCAGTGTCACAATCAGTGATGTATGAAAATTTACTGCTTATATTTCCAAATCACTTCACCCTGCCCACCCCCAAAGCCCTCATATATATCCTTTTGACTGTCAAACTGATGGATGCTTATTGAAATCCCACAGCTTCACAAACTAACCATGGATATTCACTCCCATGATCTGACCCAAAGCATAAAAATTCCACTACAAAGTCATAGGCTTTTCTCAGCAATGTCTACACCAAAACCTTGCAGGGCTTATATTCCTGGGGACTGAATATTTATTGCATTTCTAGACACCACTTGTGAACACATTTATTTCAAAAAAAAAAAAGATTAAGGTTATTTAATTTCATAAAGAGGCAAATAGAAGAAGTATTCGGAGCATTACAATATAAAAATTAACATGATTTAATGGAAAGAATATAGACTTGGGAGACAGATTTGAGTTCAAATCCTGATTTGATCATTTATTAGGTCTGTAATGCTGAGCAAGATGTTTAGCCTACCTGGCCTCAAAATTTTTGCCTGTAAAGACAGTAATACTTACCTTATAGGACTGCTTTAAGGATTAAAGAGGACCATATAGACAAATTAATTCAGCAACTATTTGAGCACATATTATGAACAGGTATTGTGCTAGGTGTTAAAAATTTGAGATTAATATAGACTCACTGCCTGCAAAGAACTTACAGCTGAGTTCAAGAGATAGTCAAAGAAGGAGGCAATAACACTGTGGTATGCTAAGAAATGTGAACAAGCAAAGCCACAGCTGGGGCAGCTGCACAGCTTGGGAGGGGGAAGGTGAGGAGTCAGGAAAGGACACCCTCAGGAGGTGACACCTGAGCTATGATGATGAGCCAGGACTGGGTAGATCTTATGCAAAGACCCAGGGTGGCATGCACGATGAGGCGAGGCAGGAATAGCGACAAGGGATGAGATGAAACCATGAAGGGTCTCACATGCAGTTCCCTGCACTATCATTAATGACTTTAAGCAGAGAATAAACATGGTCAGATTTTCAGTTTGGAACCCTCACTCTGGCTATAGGAAAGATCATAGGTTGGTGTGACTCAAGGCAGAGAGACGGTCAAGAGGCTAATGCAGAGAAGTGTGGGGAAAATACTGGATTTTCAGTGTGGTGAGAGAAAAAAGGGAACAGAGTAAGGATCTTTGAAGAGACGAAACTGATAGCATTTGATCTCTGAGAGGAAGTAGGGGGATGGAGAGGGGTTCCTCCCTGGATCAAGGAGTACACTGTAGCACATTCTCCAGGGTGTAGAAAAGCAAGTTTAGGGAGCTAGGGTTGGATATGCAGAGCTTGATGAATCTGTGCACACTCAGGTGGAAATGTCACTCTCAGACACTGCAGTGCCCTGTCCTCACTTACATCCCTTTGGCCTCACCTTGTCAGTCTGTATGCCTGTGACTTTCCACCTGAGGGCTTTTGCTCCTTCTTGTGGGAGGTACAAAGAAGGAAAGAGTGACCATTTAACATCTGCAAAAGCAGCTTTCAGGCAATGACAAGATGGAGCTAGAGGATAAATGTCCCAGCTCCCCGGCCCTCTGGAAAATCCCTCTGGGGGAGATTAATTCTAAGGTGTCTTGTGTCCTGTCTCCCAGAGTTCCCCATCAGGATTGAACTTCAGTGGCCCCCAGTGGCAATCTGCCTCATGATGAACTCTTGATTCCTGTATCACTTCCTCACCCCCTACTAGGGCCTCTGGGACACTTTCCCAAGTAAGTACTTGCACTTAAACCCTTGTCTCAAGGTCTGCTTGTGGGGAAATCCCATCCAAGACATACTTAGGAGGCATGGAGGCGTTGAATCTATGTATTGGAAGAGAGGTCTAGGGAGGAGATATAAATTTAGAAACTCCTACATATAGGAGGTAGTTGAAGACCAAGGAGGGAACAAGCTCATCCTGAGGAAGGAAGTAGAGAAGAGCTACTGGGATGTAAAGTAAAAGAGAAAAAACTCAAGCACAGTGTATAAAACTGGACACACTTAATGGAGACCAATTCCTTTTCAAACAGTGATCTGTGGCAGGGAAGTTCTTTTAAAAAGTTGTCTGGAAACACTGCACTAATTATTTTATAGTTATGTAATCAATTTAATTTATAGTTCTGTGGCTGTACCTTGAAAATTGAGTATTTACTGGTTCTTTATGAGCTGTAACATTTTATGACCTGTCAGGGCATTGATTGATACAGTGCACTGAAAAATAATCATATAAGATTACCTTAAAATACGTATCAGTATCTGTCATTTTGACAGTGGAATCGCAATACTATAAATCTACAAAGATTAAAAATTTTAAGTGGAAGGTTCTAAGCTGAATATTTATTAGAAGACCTTAACTGCACCAAAAGAAGAAATAGAAACAAAATACTAATTTGGCCTGAAGAATATTTAGCTCTGGAATTCTAAGACTACAACGGGACTCATATTTTTTATGGACCTTAAAGTTACCTGTCATTCTTAATACATTTCTCATGGCAAATGATTGCCAGACTAGTGTGCAGTCTTACAGGATGCCATCTCTCCAATTACATTTCTAAGGAACACATGAAAATAGGAAAAGGAATTACTGACCTATTCGTACTTTGATGTCTACTTTAAAAATCAAGAGAAAATGTATATGATTGTGACTGCCTCTCGACAATCTTAAAGAAAAGGTGACGTGGTTGGTTTTACTCTTCCACATATTGCAATAGTCCTGATAGGGGCCAGTGATGAAACGTGTGTTCACCTCCTAGAGTCGTTCTTAACTCATCCTCAATGGACCAGGTATTTCGAAAGATGATGCATCAAACTGCACATATCGACAATTATTTTTCCAGTGTTTTATTAACAGGAGATAAATGCTACTTGGAGCTTTAGATCAATAGGACATAACCATCATCACCACTCTGACTTAAAAGAACTTAAGCCAAAGCTTGTTTTAAAAAAAAAAAAAATACTGAGGGTGCTGTGCCTTTCACTTTTATTTCCACCTGCATGTTCTAGTTGAGTTTTCAGTTGGGAAACACTGCTATAGCTTTACAATGAGAACTAGACTTCCAGTGTACTACATACAGTTTTCAACTGTTAACAGAAAATAGGAAATGTTGGAAACTAAAAATGGAAGGGAGATGATAGCTATAGAAAAGAAGCAGGATTTGGTATAAAATCTGAATACAGATGGCTTTTTGTATCAATAAATAGGAAATCTAATGAACTCCACATCCAGTGCTCCGTATCTTAGACTTAATCCTCATGCCCTCACTCTGAACTCTATCCCACTGTGTCCTCTCCTTATAGTGCCTCCCAGCCAGGGAGTCCCAGGGCAGCCTGTTGGAGAGGAGGAGGTTGGGGGTGGTTCCCTACAGGCCCCATCTCTTTCTACTTCATGACCACACTGGAGACCATCTTTTCCTTCCTGCCCTGTGACAACGTCATCTTCTTCATGGTTCCATCAATTCTCTGCTTTTAAACACTCATTCCTTCATTGAAAACGAACCATGAGCAAACTCTCCCACAGGTTAGTTGATGCCAGCCCCCTGGATCATAGCTTAGACTGTCTCCTTGGGCAGAAGAAATTATGTGTTTGTGTGTGTGCATATGTGTTAGCATGGCTGTGCGTGTGTGTGTTTTGAGTGTATGGAGGATGTGGACATAGTTACTTATATCCTCGTTTTACTCATCCACACAGGCCCACTCCCTACATTAAGCTCTCCGAGGGCACAGATGGATCTCACTCATTTTGTTGCCCTTGCCACAGTAAGATCAAAAGGAAAGGATCTAAGATTTTTTTGTCCACCTACTATGTGTCAGGAACTGTACTGGCTGCTTTACCTATATTATGTTATTTTATCCTCATATCATTTCTATGAGATGGAGATAAATCTCATTTTATAGATGAGAAAACGAAAACTCACAGGAGTTAAATAATCTGACCGAAGACACAGTGAAACGTGGAGTATTTAAAACAGCATCCCATTAGAAACAAACTCCAAGCTTTTTCCATTCCCATTCACATAACTCTGATCATAAAATTCATTCTCCATTTAAAATCATTCACTGATTTCTCACAGCCCAGAAGACAAAGTCTTGACCCCTAGTGTGGTGCACAAACCCCCCAACCTGGCCCACCTGCCTCATGGGGCTTAGGTCTGGCAGCACACTCCAGCCAGGCTACAACAGGGGCGTTTCTCTCAATGCTGCGTGCTGCATCTCCCTTCTTGGTCTGCACTTCTACTTTTGCTTATAATGCCTTTATCCACCCTTTTCTACCTGAGGAAAAACAACTTAACTTTTAAGACTCTGATCGTGTTTCGCCCTCTATGTAGCCTTTTCAAAAAGCTGTTCTTCCTTCATCCTACTATATTTGACCACTGTCTCTTTTAGGCTTTATCACCCTATCCCCAGTTCCTGTAACAGTGTGCTGACATACTTCTGTCACAGCCCCACTAACTTACATCCTTCTTTACATGTTCCTCTGCCTTCCAAGGCCGTAAATAGGGCAGGAGTCAAATATTGGCTATCCATGTACCTCTAGGACACCGTTGTCCAATAGAACTTTCTGTAATTAAAAAAATGCTCTTCTATGCCATCTAACATAGTGGTCACCACACACATGTTTTGTGGCCTGAGAACTTGAGAGGTAGTTAAAGCGACTGAGGACTTGAGTTTTTAATTTTATTTAATTTTTTTTTTTTTTTTTTTTTTTTTTTTTTTTTGAGACGGAGTCTCGCTCTTGTTACCCAGGCTGGAGTGCAATGGCGCGATCTCGGCTCACCGCAACCTCCGCCTCCTGGGTTCAGGTAATTCTCCTGCCTCAGCCTCCTGAGTAGCTGGGATTACAGGCACGCGCCACCGTGCCCAGCTAATTTTTTTGTATTAATAGAGACGGGGTTTCACAATGTTGACCAGGATGGTCTCGATCTCTCGACCTCGTGATCCACCCGCCTCGGCCTCCCAAAGTGCTGGGATTACAGGCTTGAGCCACCGCGCCCGGCCAGAATTTTATTTAATTTTAAGTAATTTAAATTCCAATATGCACATGTTGCTAACGACTACCATATTGGATGGCGCAGCTCTAATGCTATCAAGGGTCTGGGACATAGCAGGTATTAGTAAGTATTTGCTCAATTGTCAGAACTCACTTAGTTCAGGTCACTCAGGGTTTCCTCTTAACCCAGTCCAACAGTCTTTGCTGTATTTTTAATTCTGTTCAACTACTTCACTGATGGAGGCTTTCTGGGCCACCCTTTATCTTCCTCATATACCCTCCGGGCCTGGCTTGAAGAACATACTTTTCTGTCTTGGAAACCTTTCTGCCCACTAACTGGCTTCCTTTGCTTTTCTTCTCTGCCTCTCATCTCTACAAAGGCTATAAAATGGGATTGTATTTCCAACCGGGGTCTCATTCCACAGCATGTAACCATAAAATATCGAGGCAGAGTGATTAGAGTCTTGAGGGAAGATGTATGAACAAAGTATCAGCCTGATTCATTATGAACAGTTATTATAAACAGTGGGCTTGCTAGCAAATGACAGGAAAACCAATTTGCATTTGCAACAAAATTATGTCATACAATCTGCCACAGCTCCCATCCCCCTAACCACCATATTACTAGGACTCTTTAATTAAAGAAATCCTGTTAACTCAGAAAGCTTTGGGGCCTGTGACTTGTGTTCTTGGCTGCTTGACTTGAAATCTTTATTAATAATCTCAATATTGCCTAGATTTCCAGTCCTCAAAATACCCGAGAGGAGAACCTGAGCCAAGATCACTAGGCACTTGTAACATTCTAGACACTATGCTAAAGATACCCTCTCGCCTCACCCCCACTCAGTAACTTCTGAGTAAGTATTAATATTTCTATTTGACCAACAAGAAAGTGGAGGATGAGACAAGTTGCTACTTTCCCCGCGATCTGGCAATGCAATACTGGGTGCCCAGCTCCTAAGTCCATGTCCGTCCTGATCTACCTCTCAGTCCCACGAAGATTTCAAACCAACAGTCTAGCACTTAACAGCTTCTAAAGCAGGTAGTTTTCTTTGCTAGGGAAGTTTTAAATGCAATTATTTTTCCCCCATATAAAAACCTTCATGATTATAAATTACATTTTTAAGCTATCATTTAGATTCTTTATCCTCATATTAAATGATCCTATCTATTGCCAGTTTTTAAAAGTTTCTTATTTTGTAAAGTCACCTAAGAGCTCCACAATCATCATAAAGATGAAATTCTGGAACAGGAGAGTTCTATCTGGATCTGCTTGGTGCCTAATACAGTTGGGCTTATAGTTTTACTCCAGCCAGGTAATGCTTTTGTGGAAATGGTCCAAAACTAGCTATAAATGTACCCAGTGCAAATCTATACTTAGCCAAATATTAGTTTGGGGCACATCACTTTCCTCTTTGTTTTTCAGCTCCTTCACTCATAAAATGATCAAGATAATAACTGGGACCATAGGAGAGGTTTGTAAGAAGAACAAATGAATATAATATACATAGGAAAATAGTAAACTATTGAACAAATCTAACCTTGATATCATCTTCATTTTATTATTGATACATATAAATCATAATGAGCATATATTATTAATATTAAATTAATAAAAGAATTGGAGCTTAAAAATGGGTTATCTTTGGAAAGGGTAGGGCTGAGATGGGAAAAGAGGAAACTCTATCACATAATATTTGGTCATAATTGTAATGGTTAAACATATGAAGAGATAAATTACGTAGGAGAGAAATGAGTTTCATAGCTTCTTAGCTGATGTACTTTTGGAATATTTATTTTAGCCAATAGAATAAGGTAATAGTACAATAATACCCAGCCCAGATTCAATATTCAGTAGATAGTATTTAACTTGCCTTACCTCTGAGGTCTAGATAAGAAGTATTCATCAAATTAAACTGCATTTTCATAAGAAGGAATGGGCAATTCAAGAATTAGAGTGGTTGTCAAGAACCAGTCTGTGGATTTTAATTTAATCCTAAGCCCCTATTTGCTTATGGGCTTGGACAGGTAACTTAGTCTCTCTGGGTCTCAGTGACATTATCTATAAAATGGGAATAACAATATTACCTAACCAATAAGGTTACTGTGAGTAAAGAAATTAATACGTGTAAACCTCTAAAAACAATGTGTGGCACATTATAAGTCTCCAATCATGTCCTCTAAAATAAACATTAAAGAAGAACTAATATAGGCATTTTCGCTGTAAAACACCTTGGCTACAGTGATGCAAACCTTTCAATATATTAATCTATTACTATTATGAGATTTTAGGAGAATGGTAGTTCTTTCTCTCAAAATCAGAAACACTAAGAAAAATATATAAATAGTGAATACATCAGTATCAGAGGATGTGTGCTTTGTTTTTTCAGTAGGAGAGCAATTCAACCTTCGTATAACCAGATTCAGGTGCTTTTAGAGTAAATTAACAATAAAAGAAGGATAGAAATTTCCAAATAGTGGTGGTGAAAAGGAAAGGAAGAAATAATGAGTATGAGAAAATTTATCCACATAAATTAATGTATTTATTATAAACACATTAATGGCGATGATAGAGAGGCTCAGATTAAAGGGCCGTTTGGATTCAGAATGACACCAAAGCAATTCCAGCTTTCATTATGCCCATGGAAGCCAACTTTCCCAGACTGGGTAAATTATTTTTTAACATTTTCTGGGAAAGACATTTGATTGCATGTGTGTATGTGTATGTATAACCTCTCTTCAAATATCAACGATTGTGGTGTAACTTACAGACAAATGATTTGTGATTGACTTCTGGCTTACACACATATTGCTTTAACTATCAAACTGGAGACATTAAAACCAGTATTTTTCTGAAAAGAAAATATTCGGAAATATCAAAACAGAGCTGAGGAGAAGGTATAAAATCCACGGGAAAATACTGCTAATTCTTATCTTAATAATTACGTTGACGTGAACAGGTGAGGATAAGGTCTCATTTCTTTCTAAAAATCTAGTGTAGTGGCAGAGATATTGTCTCTGGTATGGGACAAATGGAATTGATGCATAAAGAACCTACCAAACTCAGTAGGAACACTACTGAGTTCAGTTAATTAGTGAACACTATTTGGTCTCAGTTATACCCACTAATGTATAGAACTTTATGAAGACAGAAACATCTTCCAAATGCAAACACATACTTGATCAGGATTACTTGAGTTTACACTGTATGGAAAAAGTATCTAAGATAATATTCATTGTTTTATTATTGCTTTTTTCTTTAGATTGCTCAGATAGGTAATAATTCTATTTCTTTTTTTTTTTCTTCTTTAGTTTTTTTATACTTTAAGTTCTGGGGTACATGTGCAGATCATGCAGGTTTGTTACATAGGTATATATGTGCCATGGTGGTTTGCTGCATCTAGCCCCCCATCATCTACATTAGATATTTCTCCTAATGATATCCCTTGTATAATTTTATATATTTTTTTATCAATGCATCTATGTAAGCACCCATGGGTGATTCTTTGAATATCTGTATGTGTGTGTAAAACCCATTTACTTTGGAATTAGTTGAACAGTTCAAGTCTGCTGAGAGTTGGAAACATTAAAAACAAAACTAGTGATAATGATTCCTTTTTTCCCTGTACTCCCACATTTATTGTAGCACTATTCTTTTCTTTTTTTTAATTATACTTTAAGTTCTGGGGTACATGTGCAGATCATGCAGGTTTGTTACATTGGTATACACGTGCCATGGTGGATTGCTGCATCCATCCGCCCGTCATCTACATTAGGTATTTCTCCTAATGTTATCCCTCCCTAATCCCCTCTATCCCCTGCTATCCCTCACCTAGCCCCCACCAGCCCCAGTGTGTGATGTTCCCCTCATTGTGTCCATGTGTTCTCATTGTTCAACACCTACTTATGAGTGAGAACATGAGGTGTTTGGTTTTCTGTTCTTGTGTCAGTTTGCTGAGAATGATGGTTTCCAGATTCATCCATGTCCCTGCAAAGGACATGAACTCATTGTTTTTTATGGTTGCATAGTACTCCATGGTGTATGTGTGCCACATTTTCTTTATCCAGTCTATCATTGATCAGAGACTACTACAAACATCTCTATGCACATAAACCAGTAAATCTAGAAGAAATAGATACGTTCCTGGACACTTACACCCTCCCAAGACTAAACGAGGAAGAAGTGGAATCCCTGAATAGACCAATAACAAGGTCTAAAGTTGTAGCAGCAATTAATAGCCTATGAATCAAAAATGTCCAGGACCAGACAGGTTCACAGCTGAGTGTTATCAGAGTTACAGAGAGGAGCTGGTACCATTCCTTCTGAAACTATTCCAAACAATACAAAAAGCAGGAATACTCCTTAACCCATTTTATTGGACCATCATCATCCTGACACCCACACCTGGCAGAGACACAACTAAAAAAAAAATTTCAGGCCAGTATCTATAATGAACATTGATGTGAAAATCCTCAGTAAAATACTGGCAAACAGAATCCAACAGCACATTCCAAAAGCTTATCCATCAATATCAAGTCAGCTTCATCCCGGGGATGCAAGGCTGGTTCAACATACACGAATCTACAAACATAATCCATCACATAAACAGAACCAAAGACAAAAACCACATGATTATTTCAATAGAGGCAGAGAAGGCCTTTGACAAAATGCAACAGCCCTTTATGCTAAAAACTCTCAGTAAACTAGTTATCAATGGAACACATCTCAAAATAATAAGAGCTATTTATGACAAACCCACAGACAATATAATAATGAATGGGCAAAAACTGAAGCATTCCCTTTGAAAACTGTCACAAGACAAAGATACCCTCTCTCACCACTCCTATTCAACATAGTATTGGAAGTTCTGACCAGAGCAATCAACCAAGAAAAAGAAATAAAGGGTATTTAGTTAGGAAAAGAGGAAGTCAAATTGTCTCTATTTGCAGATGACATGATTGTATATTTAGAAGACCCCATCGTCTCAGCTCAAAATCTCAAGCTGATGAGCAACTTCAGCAAAGTCTCAGGATACAAAATCAATTTGCAAAAATCACAGGCATTCCTATATACCAATAACAGTGATAATTCTATTTCTTATGTCATAGTTGAATATCTCAAGACCCACATAGAAAATAAAAACGAAAATGAATTAGGATTCCAGGTTAAAACTCTGCCTCTATCACTGATACCTTTAGTCCCTCTATTATTAGTCCTCTGTAAGAGAAAAAGATAGATGCTAGTTAGAGGTGTTTAAAAAGAAGTCATTTCACTTCTCTAATGATCTATTCTATTCCCCAATATTTATTCCCTGGCCTGATTCCAAGTTGAATTTTTTAAGGTAATAATTCCAGAGACTTACTCTGTTATCAATAACTTCCCTGGTCTGGGAGCATTTTAAAATATGCTAATAACACAGACATGAATAAATAATTCACAAAGAAAAAAAACATTATTTAGCACATGAAAAAACATTCTCAACCTAAAGTACAAATTAAACTACACTGAGATATGATTTTTTACCCATCAGACAGGCAAAGATTAAAAAGTTTAGTAATACATCTTGTTATATCCCCAGAATATGGGGATTGTAAATTTATCAAACTTTGTAATTGGTCAAGATATACATAAATTAAATGTCATAAATCTTTGACTCAACAATTCAACTTTCAGGAATTTATTTCTAAACTATTTTATTTATAGTAAGTATATTATCATATTAAATATATACAAATATGTTTACATATGTGTTGAGAGACTGAATATACAAATGGACAATGGTTGGACCACATATAAAAATGCAGCTCTGACTTACAAGTTGCAGTAACCTGCCCAGGCAATTACCCACCTCATCTATAATAAATAATGTGTTATAAGTCAGACTTGCAAGAAGGCAGATTGCTATCTCTAGTAACAATCTAGGAAGGTAAACAATAACTCTGTAACAATCAGCCCAAAAGGGCCAGTTACTGATTAATAACTGACAGTTTCTCTATTTTTCAATCCCTGCTGCCAACTCAGGATGAACCGAAGAAAGCTAAATATGCACTCCTAACCAATCCCATACTTCTAATTAGCCCATCTATAGCATTCCCAGGCCAACAGCCTTCAGTCAGCCTTTATACCTAAAGCCTGCACTTTTCTCTACTGTAAAGCTTCCTTTTTCTTCTGCCAGCCTTTGATACTCTGCCAAACCAAGTGACAGCAGCCGATTCCTTACTAGAGCAAGCTTTGAATACATAGCTTTTGCTTTTCTCATTTGGTTGGTCTTTATTTCCACAGTGTACAAAGATGTATTTGAAAAGATATTTATTACAGCATTGCTTAATGGAGTAAAAGACTGAAGACAACTCAAATGTTCATCAGTAGGAGACTGGTAAAATAATTTATGGCCCATGCATTGACTACTGTGCAAGGAGAGAAAGGTAGATAAATGTGTGTACACAGACCCATCACCAAGATATATCATTAGAAAAAACCACACAAATTTTAAAAGGTGCAAAGCAGTGTGTGTAGTATACAACCATAGATAACTACATATCTCTAAATTGGTACAAATGGTTATTCAGAGAGACCAAGTGGAAGACTAAGAAATCAAAATACGGTGCAAAATTACCATGTACCTATATCATTTCTTTTAACTTTGGTATTATCTGTACAATTATCTATTTAAGCATAAATACAATCTATTACTTTTTAAAAATCTAAGTTTGCAACATTTGCAATAATAGGAGAGCAGCCATCTCCCCATTAAGATATCCAAATTATATATAATTTTCAGGCTTAAAAATATGACAACATAATACAAAGGTAATTTTAATGCCAATCTTTTGAGTAGGGAAACCAAGCTAATCAAACACCGCACATCTTCCCATTCCTCCACTATCAGGAATGCTGCCCTTGCAACAGAGTAGTTACAGTTGGAACTGTGGGTGACAAAGAAGATATTGCCCACCAACTCTGGTGGTCACTGAGGAGTCACGGGCAGGAACAGCTGGTATTCTTAATTTTTGTTACTCTTTCAGAACAGAGTTCCATAGCCTCATGGAACTCTGTTGTTCAGTAACAACCCCATTATTATGAGAACTTCGTTGCTCCGCCAGCCTTTTCTTTTTTCTTCTTCAGGAAAGGCCAGACACCCTGCATCACGATTACTGGGGCAAGGAAGGACTAGGGAGGGTGTTAAAAGTGCAGATTCCTGCCCTGAGTCAGGTTTAACAAGCGTCCTGGAACATTTTTGTGCCTAGTGAAGAAGGCAACTCCACCTGACCTCCCACTCCAGATTAAATTATCTAGTGATACTTCTTTCTAAGGAAGGGGCTCAGCTGGGGACAGGCCAGACCTTAAGTTGCATGTTTTTTTCACTGGGCCATAGACTCAGTAGCGCCCCCTGGTGACTCTGTGGTTGTGAGTGGCATTCAGCACTCGGTGGGTGGTGAAGTGAAGGATTGACTCCTTGGACTCTGACAGCAGAGCTGGGTTATCACACAGTCAGCAAAATGGGCCAGAGATCCCACGGCTTTCAGTAAATTTCAAGAAGTCAGAAACAGAGTGACGATATTAAGACAATAGCATGGTCTATCTGTTTCCATCTGATAATTTTGATTTTATGCCCCATACCAGAAAACAGGCTCTGCCGTAAATACATTTGGTTCTGTTTTGTTGACTGACATTGCTGAAACACCAAAATGGTGTCTTCCACACAGTGGATGCTCAATACAAATTAGACAATTCAGGAGCACCAGTGTCTCACACTCAAGTTTAGGAAGCTGGACTTAGCTTCGATTAGCTACTCAGTCAAATCCAGTTCTCTAATTCTGCCCCAGTGCTATCCAACTTTAGTATCTTCTGCTTGGACAAAGTGATGTGAACTATTGGCAAAGTCTGGAATAATTTCCACACATGATAAAATGGATTTAAAGTAAAAGATACGTATTCTCTGACTAAAATACTGCTTAGAAAAAGTAACTCATGAAATATATATCCCTACTAACAAGAAGAGTTAGTAAATATAATTTTGAAATAACACTGTTGTAAGTCAAGAAGTTTATTAAAAGAAATTCAAAATGTTTAGGATGTATGCTGTTACCTAGAAAACATTAAAGATGTCTCTTTTACTTTCCCTGAGTAACTGATGACTTTATCTTTTCTAAATAGTACAGATTTATTTTTTAAAAAAACTAAAAGCCAATAAAAATAATCATTTAAAAAAATAAATATCCACTTTTCTACTTCAATTCTTGTCTAAAAGATTAAATCATTGGCATAATGTCTTAATATTCAAGTATTTATCTTAACAGAATCTGCTTCACAAAAAAGCAGATTATGTTCAATCACCTCTGAACATCAGAAGTCTCTATTTCTCAGATTCCTAGTTATTTATTCAGCTGAAATGCAGAGATTTTGTCATTGCAGAAAGGAGAAAGTTCTCATTGAGGACACAATGAATACATGAGTGAGAGGGGATGTTTCTCGTAATTAAAATAACCACCAAGGCCGGGCATGGTAGCTCACGCCTGTGATTCCAGCACTTTGGGAGGCGGAGGTGGGTGGATCACCTGAGGTCAGGAGTTCGAGACCAGCCTGGCCAACATGGTAAAAACCCCATCTCCACTAAAAATGCAAAAATTAGCTGGTTGTGGTGGCAGGTGCCTGTAATCCCAGCTACTTGGGAGGCTGAGGTAAGAGAACTGCTTGAACTCAGGAGACAGAGATTGTAGTGAGCCAGGATTGGGCCACTGCACTCCAGCTTGAGCAACAGAGTGAGACTCCGTTTAAAAAAAATTTTTTTAAATAATAAAAATAAAATAACCACCAAGTATTAAGTATTCACTCCATGCCAGGTACTTTAAACATATTACATCTAAATCTGCATAGCCCCCAGGCAAATGATACCATCTTTATTTTTTAGATGACAGAATGAGATTAAATGAATTTTCAAAGGCCACATGGCTGAGAAATAAGGGAGCTGGCATCGGAAGCACTTCTATGATACTGTATGGCACAGTCTCATTTCATGCTGCTCTTGCACATTTTTGGAAATTGTAGAAATTAAGAAATTATAAACAAAAATGCACTTCACAAATAGGAACGTCCATGATTTAACCAAAAAAATGAACAGAACTTACCACCATGTGTCGGAAATAAATGGCTCTTAAGTACAAAATGCCAAGAAGATCTGAATCTGAATTTGATTGATGGTCAGAGCTGAACCATCAGAACCAAGTAGCCAAAGTATGGTAGTCAGTCTGGGCTGCCATAACAAAATAGCATAGACCAAGTAGCTTATAAGCAACAAAAATTTATTTCTCACAGTTCTGGAGGCTAGAAGTCTGAGATCAGGGTGCCTCCATGGTCAGGTTCTGGTGAGGGCCCTCTTCTGGGCCGCAGACAGCTAACTTCTTACTATGTCCTCACATGGCGAAAAGGGGAAGGCAGCTGTCTTTGGCCTCTTTTATAAGGGCACTACACATTGTTTTTCAGTCTCTATCAATTATAATTATTGAGGAAAAAATAGAATGAAATGTTTCTTTGTTTAATACCAGCTCCTTATAATGCAAATTAATTATGTAGCCATAATTAATGGAGAACTAAAAACTAACTTAAATGAAACAATTTTTTATTTGGAGGTAACCAGACAAACAATTACATTGCTCTGCCTTCATGACCTGATCACTTCCCAAAGACCCCACTTTCTAATGCCATCACATTACTGATTAGGTTTCAACATACAAATTTCAGGCGACTCAAAGGTTTGAACATAGCACTAAGCAAACCTATGTCTCATTATCTGTGCCATGATGTGATACTATTAGAATATCAACAGAGCAGATCTGTGAAATGCTAAAACACTTAATTGGCCAACACGAAATATTGCTGTACAGATTCAAATGAGGAATAAACCATGATTATAAAAGACGAGGAAATGCTTTTATCATTAGTTATACTTGAAAACTAGAAAACAACATGTGGATAGATGTTTAAAAAAAAAAAAGAGCAACAAATTTCAAAACAAATAGAAAATGAGGACTAAATGCCAGAGAAAATATCTGCTTATTCAACCAGACTTAAAATATTAACATCATTGCCCAAGAAAATGTTGCTCCCATTGACATTTTAATAGAACTTTAACATATCCATTGAATAAATTGTCTGGTCCAGTTCTCAGCCACAATCCATGATCTTAAAGGCGCACCCTAAATAAACATGGAGACTTGCACAGACATTTGTAACAGATATTTAAGTTACCAATGTGCAGATATGTTTCTATCAGAAGTTTTTGGGTTCAAATAGTCATTTGTCTTATAATTAGCTCTCTCTTTTCAAAACCAATAATGGAGCTTTTCATGCCCAAACCTTTGTTACACTGACGTTTATTGCTGCTCACAAGTATGAGTTTTAGCCTAAGGAGAAGATGAATCCTTATTCCAGAGAAGTGTCCATATCTCATATCACCAGTGCTCACATTCAGATGTTGAGTGGGGTCCAGAACAGGAGAAGGTGCTTCGACAGGTCCAGGCTGCTGTGCAAGCTGCTCTGCCACTTGGGCCATTTGACCAATGGCCACTATACATTTTTTTCAGTATCTATCAATTATTTGGGCAGAAAATAGAATGAAATTCTATTTTCATCCAGATCCAATGGGGCTTGAGGTGTCAGTAGCAGATAGGGATGCTGTTTGGTGCCTTTGGCAGGCTCCTGTAGACGAATCACAGCAAAGGCCTCTAAGATTACGGAGCAAGGCCCTGCTGTCTTCTGCAGATAATTACTTTCCTTTTGAGAAACAGCTCTTGTCCTGTTACTGGGTTTTGGTGGCAACTGAACATTTGACTATGGGTCATCATGTCACCATGCTACCTGAACTCCCTGTCATGAACTGGGTGCTCTGTGACCCATCTAGCCATTTTCAAATGAAAGTGGTATATACATGATCTGGCTTGAGCAGGTCGTGAAGGCACAAGTAAGTTACATGAGAAAGTGGTTCAAATGCCCACGGTCTCCACTCCTGCCACCCTGCCTTCTCTCTCCCAGCCTGCACCGATGGCCTCATGGGGAGTCCCCTATGATCAGTTAACAGAGGAAGAGAAGACTAGGGCCTGGTTCACAGATAGTTCTGCACAGTAGGCAGGCACCCCCCGAAAGTGGACAGCCATAGCACTACAGCCCCTTTCCAGGACATCCCTAAAGTACAGCATTGAAAGAAAATCTACCAAGTGGGCAGAACTTCGAGCAGTGCACCTGGCTGTGCACTTTGCATGGGAGAAGAAATGGCCAGTTGTGTGATTATATACTGATTCCTGGAATGCAGCCAATAGTTTGGCTGGATGGTCAGAGACTTGGAAGAGGCATGATTGGAAAATTGGTGACAAAGAAATTTGGGGAAGAGGTATGTGGATGGGCCTCTCTGAGCGGTCAAAAAGTATGAAGATATTTGTATCCCACATGAGTGCCTACTAACAGGTGACCTCACTGGAGGAGGATTTTAATAATCAAGTGGACAGGATGACCCATTCTGTGGACACCACTCAGCCTCTTTCCCTAGCCACACCTGTCATCACCCAAAGAGCCCATGAACAAAGTGGCCATGGCAGGGATGGAGGTTATACATGGGCTCAGCAACATGGACTTCCTCTAGGAAAGGATGACCTGGCTACGGCCACTGCAGAGTGCCCACTTTGCCAGCAGCAGAGACCAACACTGAGCCCTCAATATGGTGCCATTCCTTGAGGTGATCAGCCAGCTACCTGCTGACAGATTCATTATATTGGACCTCTTCCATCATGAAAAGGGCAGAGGTTTGTCCTCACTGAAATGGACACTTACTCCAGATATGGGTTTGCCCATCCTGCACCCAGTGCTTCTGCCAAGACTACCATCCATCGACTCATGGAGTGACTTATCCACCATCATGGTATTCCACACAGCATTGCCTCTCATGAGGCACTCGCTTTACAGCTAAAGAAGTACGGCAGTGGGCTCATGCTCATGGAATTCACTGGTCTTACCATGTTCCCATCATCCGGAAGCAGCTGGATTGATAAAATGGTGGAATGGCCTTTTGAAGTCACAATTACAATGCCAACTAGGCGACAACACTTTCAGGGCTGGGACAAAGTTCTCCAGAAGGCCATATATGCTCTGAATCAGCATCCAATATATAGTACTGTTTCTCCCATAAGCAGGATTCATAGGTCTAGGAATCAAGGGGTGGAAGTGGCACCACTCACTGTCACTCCTTGTGATCCACTGGCAAAATTTTTACTTCCCGTTCCCATGACATTACATTCTGCTGGCCTGGAAGTCTTAGTTCCAGAGGAAAAAACATTGCCACCAGGAGACACAGCAACAATGCCATTAAACTGGAAGTTAAGATGGCCACCTAGACACTTTGGGATCCTCCTACCTTTATGTCAACAGGCTAAGAGGGGAGTTACAGTGTTGGCTGGGGTGATTGACCCAGACTATCAAGATGAAATCAGTCTGCTACTCCACAAGAGAGGTAAGGAAGAGTAGGCACAGAATACAGGAGATCCACTAGGGCATCCCTTAGTGTCACCATAACCTGCGAATCAGGTCAATAGGAAACCACAACAGCCCAATCCAGGCAGTACTACAGATGGCCCAGACCTTTCAGGAATGAAGGTTTGGGTTACTCCACCGGGGGAAAAAGAAATGCATGACCTGCTGAGGTGCTTGCTGAAGGCAAAGGGAATACAGAATGGGTAGTAGAAGGTAGTCATCAATACCAGCTACAGCCACATGACCAGCTGCAGAAATGAAGTCTGTAACTGTCATGAGTATTTCCTCCTCCTTTCGTTAAAAACATATGTGTGCATGTATACACTTGTACTAAGAAAATATCTTCATTTTATTTCCTTTTTCTTTATCATGTGACATAAGATTTAGTAACTTCATATCAGCATTTAAGTATTGTTAACTTTGTGTGATAGTATTCAGGTTGGGGATTAGTGCGTTTCCAGTTGTACAAAGGATAGCTGTATTATATTAGATGTAATTATGACCTCATTATTGTCTTTATTTGAAGATTATGTATCATCTCAGGAGGTGTGTATGGGTTCAAGTTGACAAGGGGTGGACTTGTGATGATTAATACTGAGTGTCAAACTTGACTGGATTGAGGGATACAAAGTATTAATCTTGGGTGTGTCTGTGTGAGTGTTGCCAAAAAAGATTGACATTTTAGTCAGTGGGCTTGGGAAGGCAGAGCCACCCTTAATCTGATGGGTACAATCTAATTGGCTTCCAGCAAATATAAGCAGGCAGAAAAACATGAAAAAGAGAGACAGACCTAGCTTCACAGCCTACTTCTTTCTCCTGTGCTGGATGCTTCCTGCCCTGGAACACTGGACTCCCAGTTCTTCAGTTTTGGGACTTGGACTGGCTCTTCTTGCTCCTCAGCTTGCAGGCAGCCTGCTGTGGAAGCTTGCGATCATGTAAGTTAATACTTAACAAACTTCCCTTTATGGATATATATCCTATTAGTTCTGTCCCTCTAAGAGAACCCTGACTAATGCAGATTTGTACCAAAGAACCAAAAAAATCCCACCACCTAGGTATCTGATTTCCAGGTGTTATAGGCAATGATTTGAACCTCAGGAGCCCTCCTTGCCTCAGACTTAGTCTCAGCGTCTGATGTGAATGACAAGCAATATTTACATTAAAAGAATGTAAGGAAAGTAGGAAAATCTTATAACTCCATTTCATCACTTTATAGTTAAGTCCAAAAAAAAAAAAAGTGACTTGATGAAGACCCTTCTTTTCACTGTGACTTTTTATGTCTCTCCTATACTGGTGAGTATGTTTTATTTCTAACACATCATAAGTTGGAGCAGTTTCTGTCTTTTGTTTTAATCTTACTGTTCTACTCTACAAAAGAACTCCTACCCTTAGAAATGAACTAGAGCTTAGTATCTCTCCCTTCTTACCCTCTTACTTTCTCAAGTTTGCATGATTAATAACTGTCTTCTGATGGTTTACCAACAATTTATACTTAGGCTATGATTCTAAAATGATAACGTATATAGACATTAATTTACAACTGATATAAATATAATTATGAATATGTATATAAAAGTCATTAGTCACAATGTGATACTACCACACACGTGCAAGCATTAGAAGGCCTAAACAAAAAGACTGATAATACCAAGTGTTGACAAGGACATGGAGCAACTGTAACTCTCATACATTTCTGGTAAGAGTGTAAATTAATATAAACCCTTTAGAAACCATTTGGTAATAGCTACTAATACCTAACATAAACATTGTTCGTAACTGAGCAATTTTTCTCTTGGGTACATGTACATGCAAAAGAAATGTGGACATATCCAACAAAAGACATCTATTAGAGTATTTATGGCAGCACTGTTCCTAAACAATAAAACTGGAAACAATCCAAATGTCTATTAACAATAGAACAGATAGACTGTAATATATTTGGATAAAAATCATACTTTCCTTAAAGTGGTGATATCAGTTACAAGTCATTGGGATCCAAGCAATTGAAATACCAAGACTCAAACTGGCTTAAACAATAAAGAAATTTACTATTGCTCATAACTAGAAATCCATAGATAGACTCAGGTCCATGGTAAACTGGAAGGACAGCTTAGTAATGCAATCAAGGATCCAGGTTCTTTCCAGCTTTTGTTTTGCTGTCTTCAGTAACAGCCTCATTTTCATATTGGAAACAAGATGGTAGCCAGAGTTTTAGGCAATATATCCAGACATACCTATATCTAGAGGTAGAGGAAGGTGCTATCTTTTACTTATTTTCCCTCATTAAGAGAAAAGGTATTTTCCTTAGGAGGACAAGAGCACACTTTGCCTCATCTCACTGGCCACGAGTCAGTCACATACCTATTCTAAAGCACATCACTAGCAGAAGAAATGGGATGATGAAATTTGACTAAGACTGATCTTCTAGAATGAAATGGAGTATTGATCTCCAGACAACTGACAATAACAGTTCATATGAAGAGTACTTATTTGACCTCCAAATACTGGATTTCCAGTTTCTGCTGAAAAATGGAAACAGGGCTGTTCTCAAGCTTGCAACAAAATTACTGGACAAACAGTAAGTTTACAAACTTCTACCCATCCGAGTGCTAAGGTTGTAGGGCCATCAACTATTCAGAGTCTAGGGGAAAGCAGGTGTCTGCAGTGAAAGATAAATGCAAGCATTGACCCAAAGTATCTCCCTCAAAATACCTATTAATTACAAAAGAAGAAAAAGTACCTTTACCATAAAGAAACCTGGCAGACATCACTTTATACAAGTGAACAAAGATAATATCACTAGTGATAAATCAGGGTAAAATCACGTGGCTTCTTACATGACCCAGCAAAGCAGGCACTTTAACTCTGTGGTATTCTCTCAAATCCATAACCTCAGTCTAACCCCGAGAAAACATCAGACAAATCAAAATTGTTGGACATTCTACAAAATACCTGAGAGTATTCTCCAAAGGAGGTAAGGTGATAGAAAACAAGGCAATAATGAGGAACAGTTGCAGATTAGAGGAGTCTAAGGAGACATGCTAACAAAATATAAGGTGGGATCCTGGATCAGATGCCAGAATAGAAAAAAAAATTAGTGGGAAAAATGATGATCAAATGTCGTCTGTGGTTTGGTTAGTAATATGCCAGTTTAATTTCTTACTTCGATAACTGTACCTGGTTACGTGAGATGTTAACATGAGGAGAAACTGGGTGCAGGGTATATGGGAACTCTCTGCACTAGGATTGCAACTCTTTTGTGAATTCACAGTTAGTCTGATATGTAATGTTTGCCTACAACTACTTACTTCTGTTCTTATTTCAGAACTTAAAATCTTCAATAAATACTATTGAAGTTTCACATATTTTCTCAGTTCTCTACAGCAGTGGCATTTGTGCCAACAAAATGTAGTGGCTGTCTTTATGATCCCTAGACACTAAACATAAAAACAAACAGAAAGTGCCCAAGTTTCAGGAGGCACAGACAGACACAGGCCAGCTAACAATAATTTAAATGTCATGAAACCAAATATCTTTGCTTTTGTACTATTTCTTTCTTTCCTGTGTATCTTGCTTCAGAAGTAATTTCCTCAATTCTTCTAGAGCTCATAAATCTTCTTCTATAATCCTTATAAATCGCTGATAAAGAAGCTCCTTTTTTGTTAACTCCATTATATGCTTTAAATAATAAGGACTATAGAGGATTTTACTAAGTAGCTTCATAGCTGCTAAACTGAGCTACAAGAGACCAAACAGATTTAATAGGTTCTTAATATGATACAAATACTTTGGCAATTTCTCAAGAGGAATAATAGCAAAAAGGAAAGGAGATGACATTTGTGATTGAAATTAAAGAACAATGCAAGGATCTGCAAAAGCAAAGGAAAGAAAAATGCTTTCTAGCTGACTATTGATTATCTGTTTTTCCCTGTTGAAAAATGCCAGCCATGGTGTTTATCCTTGTTCTGCTATGGTTTACTGAAGGTACAGAGGAGGGTGAGAGTTGATAATTTGCCTTTTTAATTAATAGGTCAGCAGATCATAAGGAGTCACCTCTGAAGCTATTAAATTGGACCAGGCACCTCCCAGAGATCCTAGACTCTGAGATCCATGCAAGGATTCAGATTTCCTCATTCTACCTAAAGGATGAAGTGTGAAATGAGTGCTTGGTGACCAAAATGGTGGGGGCGGGGAGAAAGAGAGGTTTATATGTGCTCACCAAATGCCATTTCCACTTCATCCTGAGTGGACAGCCAGAACATGGTTTCCAGTTTTCCTTGCAGTTAGATGGGATCATAAAATTGAGTTTTGGACCTAACGTGGGAAGAAGTGATGCATGTCACTTGCGAAAATGGCACAAAAGTTCCATGCAATCCTCCACACCCTCTCTCTTCTGTCATTGTTTGGCTGAATGTTTATACCCAAGGCTTCCTT
Source organism: Aotus nancymaae (assembly GCF_030222135.1). Lineage (NCBI taxonomy): Eukaryota > Metazoa > Chordata > Mammalia > Primates > Aotidae > Aotus > Aotus nancymaae. Next base: position 51,998,772 of record NW_026988431.1, on the reverse strand, counting down.
CCTTGTGCCAAGTTCAAAAGAAGGGAGCCCTTGTCTGCCTAGGTTACTGAGCCATGGCCCATCAATCACCACTTTCTCTCCAATCCATGATGAACATTGATGTGAGAAATGAATATTTATTGTTTTATGCCACTGAGATTGTAGAGCTCCTTATTATAGCAGCTAGTCTATCCTAACTAATACAGCATTCCTTATGACTTAGAAAACAGTAATATAGGAGATCCCTGGCTCATAACCTGCTAAGTGATATACTGTATGTTTTGTCTGGAAAGATGAAAACCAGGCAAGCATGCTTGAATGTCTTTCCAGGTACAATGTACAATACTCCTTCTTATAACTTCTTTGCCTTTTATGTTGTGTTGTCTAGGCTATGGTTTTATTGTATTTGAGATTTTTTGGTATGACTATAGTTTCCAGCTCTCCTGGGACAGTGCTAGTTTATGTCTTTTACCCCAGCACGATGATTAAATTAACCTTTCACTCTCAAAAGTTTGGAAGATAAATTATATGGTCACTCTAACTAAAAGCTACCTTATCTCCTTCTTGGGAGTGAATGAGACATAAATAAGAAAATAAATAAAACAGATTTATCATAAAGGGTATTATAATTTATGAGTATTTGAAGTTGCATTTTCCTTATTATTTTTTAGATAGTCAAAATATGGTACTTTGCAGTGCACTGCACAATATGATTTCTTTACAAGTGTATAAATCACAATAATTAAGAAAAAATTAAATAAGCTAATATAATATAGAAATTCTTTCTTGATTTAGAATAAATATTTTGGTGTATATTACATATTATTACAATATTGAGTTCTGCATTTGATTATTAAATTATAATAATTATAGATTATCAGCCATAATCATTTTTGATAAAGAAAACCACAGAAACAGGATTCTCAAGGGAAATACAAACGGAAAAGTGATCTGGATCACATATTATACCTGGGTAGCTAAGAATTTAAGTTTGCATCAAAGCTATGCATAAAAATTAATTCCATTTGAATTTTTTCCATTAAAGAGAATTTCTAACTGATGCAAAATATTCTTCATTGGCAAACTGGGGGTAATTCTTGATTTTCCATATCATTAATTGCAAATAGACGTTCCTTCATACTCCTTAGAGATAGCTTTAAGAAATCACTTTAGTTTAGACCAGCTTTTCCAAAACAGGTTTTAAAAAAGAAACAACAAAAAGGAAGTTCTAATGCCTATGATTAACCTTAGGCTTAATTAGAAATTAACCTTAAAATAGCTTCCTTTAAACAACTACAGTGAAGAAACTTCTTTTTAGGAAAGGAGAGTGTGGAAGTGGGGGAATGTGCTCTAGTAAAGATGGTATTACAAAATCATAAAAACTATCATGTGACATGGGAAGGACTATGAATAGGTAAGTAGAAGATTCACCTTTCCTATATCTTCCACAATCGTCCAAACCCTTGTGGTTTTGAAGATGGATCATATCTCTATTTTAATTCTGGCATGCAAATCTTATCAATTTTATTCAGGTCACCACCTGAACCTATATTACCGAAATCTCCCTCACCTTAGCTCTAATTTATTATAAAAAATGTTGTTAACCTTTCATGAGAATTAATCACAAAAGATGCTGAAATTTTGTGTGATAGCCTGTCCCTGCAAACCTATTTGAAACGTGCTCTACCACATTGAGTTTCTGTCTGAAAGAGCTGATTTAAGCCCTTGATATAGTAGAGCTGGTACCCCATTCATTGTGTTATCATTTTATACAGTCTGTCCATAAAAACCCCAAGAGAAGAATGCACTGTCTGTCCATGAAAAATAACCCACCGTCTGTAGCTTATGGAAACAACGATAGAATTTTAAATACTTTGGAAAAGCCAGGCATAGCCATTTACATGATTTTTGCCAGCCTTCCTCTGGTTGAATGGCAATATTCAAATATAATGAGGAAAGGAACACAATTAAATATGGACCCTAATGAGGAATAGAAGACAGATTTTTGTCATTTCTTAAAAAACAAAGCTTCTAAAATTTGAAATAATGAAGTAACATGGCTGCTAGAGAGAAGTAAGGGATGCATTATTAGACACAGCAGTAAATGTCAAATATAATATACTACAGCAATATTCTTCAGTTTGACTATGGCTCTTTTATTTCTTGTTCCCATGTATCTCCTGCTGTTAACTGTTCATCTCCCATCAATTTTATTCTCATCAGTAGTTGCCCTGGTCAGGCAGAAAGACTGTCTTGGTTTAATTAAATGCCCCCACTAATAAGAGGAAGCTAAGCAGACTTGGGCGTGCCTAAAGCACCAGCTCTCACATTTGAGCAGGTAGTGACAAGCCCTGGACTTACACTGAACCCTGGATTTTATATCTGCTTGAGTTGAAGACTCAGAAAACTATTCTCTCTAAAAATTTCTTTGAGTCTTGAGGCTTTCCCTAAAGAATGAAAATAATTTACACCGAGGTAATTATTATTGATTCTTGCTACATGGAACTCTATCGTAATGACTTCAGATACATTAAGCACTCAGTGATTTTCCCTTCAGTAAAATTGTGATTCAAATATTGCGCTGTGGGCCCTGCAAAGTGTTCAGCCAAATAAAGTTTATTAGAACTAAAGTTTAGGTTTTGAAACATTCCAAGAAGTTATTGGTTGTTTTCAGGACAAGGGATAATAATGCAGGCACCTTTAATTCATCTTTACCAATTTTAGCCTGATAAGAGGAAGATGAACAAGGAGGAAAAAGAAAAACAGTAGTGTGTGATCTGATAACCTGGAGGGTTACAAGATACCTTCCACACATGAGCAGGAATCCAAAGGACCAGGAAACACCATCGTCATTATCACATAGGCATGAGTCTGCATACCCATATAGCATGAAATGAGTCTAACTCCACATTTGTTTTGTGGAAATTGGGTGAACCAGTGAATGGCGGCAGAGTCTCAATAGTTCATGAGCAGCAGGAAACACAGAAGCATCAGTCCTGCACGGACCACCCTGAGAGAAATCATCATGGTCCATCTGGCTAACTTCACTTGTTTGGAATGATAGGAGTCTAAATTGGAGACTAATTTATTTTAAATGTGACTAACCTTAATATTTTAAATGTGATTTCCTTTTTCCATTAGTTGTTATTCATTGCATATGTGTCATAAAATACACATTTTTTTCCTGTTTAAATATTTGGAAGTATATTTACGTAATTTTTTCCCCTATAATTTTTTTTTAATTTTAACTTTTATTTGAGATAAAGAGGGTACAAGTGCAGATTTGTCACATGGGAATATTGCATACTGCTGAAGTTTGCAGTATAAATCCCATCACCCTGGTAGTGTGCACGTCACTCAACAGGTAGTTTTTAAACCCATCTCCCACCACCCTCTCATAGTCCACAGTCTCTGTTGTTCCCATATTTACGTCTATGTGTGTTCAATGTTTACCTCCCACTTACAAGTGAGAAAATGGGGTATGTAACTGCTCTCTGTTCCTGCATGAATTTGCTTAGGGCTATGGCCTCCAGCTCCATTCATGTTGCTGCAAAGGAATGATTTCATTCCTTTTTTATGGCTGTATAGTATTCCATGGTGTATATGTACCACATTTTCTTTATTTAGGCTACCATTGCTGTGTACCTGGGTTGATTCCATGTCTTTGCTAGTGTAAATAACACAGCAATAAACATACGAGTGCATATGTCTTTTTGGTAGAATGATTTATTTTCTTTTGGGTATATACTAAGTAATGGGATTGCTGGGTCAAATGGTAGCTCTGTTTTAAGTTCTCTGAGAAATCTCCAGACTGCTTCCCACAGTGGCTAAACTAACTTACATTCCCACCAACAGTGTGTAAACATTTCCTTTTCTCCACAGCCTCGCCAGCATCTGTTTAATAATGGCCATTCTGACTGGTATAAGATGGTATCTCTTTGTGATTTTGATTCACATTTCTCTGAAGATTAGTGATACTGAGCATTTTTTCATATGTCTGTTGACCACTTGTATGTCTTCTTTTGAGAAGTGTCTGTTCATGTCCTTTATCCATATTTTGATGGGGTTATTTGATTTTTGCTTATTAAGTTCCATACTGATTCTGGATATTAGACCTTTGTTTGATGCATAGTTTATGAGTATCTTCTCCCATTCTATAGGTTGTAGATGAATAAATGAAAAAACATGCTGTGATCATGGATTGAAAGAATCAAAATCAGAAAAAATAGCCAAACTGTCAAAAGCAATTTACAGATTCAATGCTATTCCTAACAAACTGCCAATGTCATTCGTCACATAATCAGTACAAACTATTCTATAATTCAAATGAGACCCAAAAAAACAGCCTATATAGCCAAAGAAATCCTAAGCAAAAAGAACAAAACTGGAGGCATCACACTACTTGACATCAAAAATATATATGCTGTAAAGCCACCGTAACCAAAACAGCTTTGTACTGGTACAAAAACAGATGCACAGGTCAGCAGAACAGAAGAGAAAACTCAGAATCAAACCCACACACCTACAACCATCTGATCTTCAACAAGGCCAACAAAAGCAATGGGGAAAGGAATCCCTAATCAATAAACGGTGCTGGGATAACTGGCTAGCTATATGCAGACGACTGAAGCTAGATTGCTACCTTTTACCATATACAAATATTAACTCAAAATAAATTAAAAATTTAAATGCAAGACCTCAAACCATAAAAATCCTGGAAGACGACAGACAACCTAGTAAACAGTCTTCTTAACATTGGCTTTGGCAAAGAAATTTTGGCTAAATCCTCAGAGTCAATCACAACAAAAACAAAAATAGGCAAGCGGAACCTTATTAAACTAAAGAGCTTCTAGACAGCAAAGAAAACTACCAAAAATAATTTAAATTAACCCACATGAATTCTACCCAAAAGCATCGATTATCTTTTCTTTGTCCATATTCCCTACTAGTCCTTGGTCCTGTGCATACTAATGGATCTGTGTGCCAGGTGCCGTCCTAGGCACTGTCCATGCTTGCTCATTTAGTCCCCACAATGACCCTGAGAGTGCTGTCCTCATTTTGAAGGGGAGAATGAGACTTAGGAAAATTAACCAACTTGCCCTAGGTGTCGTAAGTTAAAAGGTCCTGGAATCGAGTCCAGGTCCAACTCTAAACCCTGTACTCTTGGCCATTCTGTAACATCTTGTGTTACACCATCGAGTTGTAAGTAAACTTATATGTCCTGCTTTTATTTTTTCATCTTGGTGAATGTACTTCTAATCATTTTTATTGGCTGCCTGCAATTCACATGAAGAAATGTATCATAATGTAATCTTTCCCTATTTTTGGATAGTTATGTACATCTCATTTCTCTGCTTCTGTAGCCAGCACTGCAATGCACATTTTTTTCTTTTTGCATAATTTGTTTTTCCTCTTCCTTCTATTGAATTAGTTCCTAAGGATTAAATCCTGAGAGTAGTATTATTTTGTCAAGGGATATAAACATAAAATCTTTAATTATTTTAAATACATTTACATACCTCATAGAGGTTTTAGGGGACTTTCAAGAAAGGGATAAGAATTACCATATTACATTGTTTTAGCACTTTTTATGAGTTCTTGCTACAAGCTGTACACTGAGCTAAATGTTAGATCTACAGAATCATCATCAGATCAGACTCCTGCCTTCCTGGTACTTACTTCAACTAAGGTAGAAAAGTACACATTTATTATAAATATACATCTTCTCCATAAATCATACGATGTCAAAATTCTAACCAGATCCTTAAAACATCATTAGAAATAAGGCTAAAGTAGTGAGGTGTTTGTATTGTTTTTCATAAAGGAAAATAGCATTTTTAGGCACTCAGTATAATTCTAGATCCCACACATGGTGGTATGACCTTGGCCAGTTTACTTAATCTCTCAGTTTCTTCATCTGTGAAATGGATAAAAATGTATTGCAGGATTAAGTGGACAATACTTCTTGACATTTAGAATGCTGAAAGCACCTAATAAGTGTTCAATAATTGTTAGCTAATACAATGGTGTACTGGAATCAGCTCAGAAAGCCTTGTGATTGTTAAATTTTTAGGATTTTGCAAGAAGGTTATTAAACATAGGCATTATTAAATATTCCTCATGGTAGGAGTATTTCAGTATAGACATTTGCAAACACTACTAATCAAAGATCTTTATTCAGAAAGCAATTGTTAAACATTCATCGTCATATCACGGACTGTTATTATTCATGTGTGTAGTATTACCCTTCCTGTGAAAAATGTTGTTGCAGATGGTGATTAATATCCAGAAGTTAAGTGGGTAGCTAAAGAATCCATGGTCAGCAAGGTTTCTTTCTGCATCACTGACCAATCAAGTGTATCTAGGTTGGGTAAGAAGCTCCCGGTTGCATATTCATTGTGTGGATACATCTTAAACAATCCCACATGGACAACTCATTAGCAAATCAGGTTGAAGTAAAACTTAAGTGATTTGTTACTCTATTAAGAAATATAATTGTGAAGGGAAAGCAAAGTGAAATTGGAGCAGGCTAATGCAGGTAGCATTCATGGTTTTGCCAGTAGACCAAGTCAGCTTCACTTCTGGCTCTGCCACTTACTGTCTTAAAACTTTGGTCCATTTCACCTCCCTGGATCTTGGTTTTCTTATCTAATCAAAGAATAGAGACAATAACACCTAACTCACAAATATGTTATGAGGATTACATAAGATTTCAAGTAACCAACATATAGTAGGCACTTATAACTCAGTCTTCCTTTCTCCCTTAAGATGGGAGAGTCTTTAGTGTATCTCCATGTTGAAAGAAGGAACCAGCGGAAATGAAAGAGAACTTATTAATGGGACATGGTCTCAGAGGAATCTGAATGGGATGGTAGAAGTGGAAAGTAAAAGGATTAGCTTTAGTCAGAAAGAGGAGCAATACTTTCTCTGCGAAAAGGAAGAAGAAAGGCAGGATTTAAAGAAAGACAAATTTACAGGTATGGAGTGAGAAAATCAAGAATTTCACACCTGGTAGTCTCTTTTTTCTCTTAGATAACAAAGAAGGTATTGTTCAAGAGCCAAGAGCTGAAGAATACAGGTAGTCAGGAACGTGGGAGACTGGGGAAGTCTCTGAAAGGGAAAGGCTGCTGAGAAGCCTGAGGACACAGCTTAGATGGGAGGCCACATTTGTGAGGTGTCCCCTGCTCCTAGACCCAGCAGGGCTCTGGGCCAGTCGTGGGAGTGAAGACTGCATTCAGGTGAACTGGCCCAGGTCAGCATTGGTAGGACAGGGCAGTAGAAAGGTGAGGCAGGAGAGGGGGCTGCTTTAAGAGGGAATCAAGGAAGTCACAGGCATGAGAGGGAAAAGCTGGGAAGTTAAGAGCTGGTTTAAAGATTTGAAAAAATGGGAACGAGATCCCTATGAGCTCCATCAGCAGCAGGGAGGGATCAGGGTTTGACAGAGACACAAGGGTGTGTTTGGGCTGTTGTCAGAAGCTGAGAACAGAGGCAGGGATTTCTGAGGTCAAAGTCTGGGTGGTAACAAAGGTTTTGGTCAAACCCAGTGTTATTTAATGCCAAGTCCTCTAAGGCAGGAAGCGATGTGGCTAAATGAGAATTGAGTATATAAGTAAGACACAGGCCAATATTCCCAGGTGGCAAAGATATATCTGAAGGAATTGCAAAGAAGAAAACAAATCTAAACATTCAAAGTAATTAAAAATGCCAGCAAGACAAGTAAATGCTTCTCCAAGGAAACACTTTTTGCTTCTTTAAAGGAGACAACACACACTTGGATATGTTAGCACGAGTATGTTTACGTGAAAAGTGAATCTTGTTGCTTCATAGCCACATGGAAGCGAAGAAAAGACAAGATATAAGACCCATATGAGAGCTAGTTAGATTGTGGGAAAAAAATATAAGCATGAAGATGTCATTCTAGCTTCATTTATGGAAGGAAAACATTGGAAATACTAACGAAGTATAATGATTAAGGAAATTGTGGACTATACCCAGGATAGATACCCAACACTGATATTAACCTTCTAAAATGGTTTAATCATCCTTGGAGAGCTGTAAAGTTTTAAAACTCTTGTCCAAATTCTGAATCTTAAAACCACAGATAATGTATTCACTGGTTGTTAAAACGATGATTATAAAGACTATGCAATAACACAGAAAATACTTATGGTAATAAATTAAGTAAAAAAGAAATGCATCATTCAGATCTATAAGTACACTATGATTTTAGGTGTGAAAGAAACAAACATATGGTAGAAATCTAAAATTATAGTGTACTTTATGGAAGATTTTTCTTTTTATTTTCCAGAATTTCTTATAATAAGCCTATGTTATTTTTGAATTAAAAATTATTAATGTGCAATTTCAACTCCCTCCTACTGCTCAGGAATCCTCTTGTTGGACACCTGTGGTTATCCTAAAACACCTCAAGAAAGGAGCTTGTAAACCTTCACACCTTTCCCCTAGCTCTCAATCCACCTCTCAATAGGTGACCTTGTCTGTGACCCAAAAGGTTAAATCTCTCCTAGGAAAGCTTTTCCTCCCTTCCTCTCTCCTTCCTTTCTTCCTTTCATTTCCTTCCTTTTCTGTCTCTTCCTTCCTTCCCTCCTTTCTTGTCTCTCTCTCTCTCTCTCTCTCATACATTCATTTGTCTCAGTATCCTCCTACTAGGGAAAAGGGCTCCATCCTTTTCCCTAAAACGTACCCCTTTCTGCCTCTGGAAAAAGAAGGTTCAGCCCATTCTTCACTCCAGACCACTGCTTGGGTGATTTTTATAAATGATGCTTTCATCTCTTACTAGCTTTCTTACTTTTGCTCACTTTTTAAAGCCAAGATGTAGTCATCCAGCCCCTCCATGATGTCTTCTCCAGTGCTCCTGTCTCTGTCTGTCTCTCCCCTTGGAGAACTCTCCATACAGTGCTGATTATAGTGTGAACTCTAGAGCCAAACTTTGAGTTTAAATTCTGATGTCTTCACTAAGTTATTTACCCTTGCTGTGTCTCAGTTTGTTCATCTTTAAAATCTAGATAATAGTATAAAACTTACCTCATAAGCACTCAGTAAACGCAAGTTTTTATTATTTGTGTTCCTTGATTATTAGAGTGTTCAACATGTGTTCCTAGCCACAATGAAAGTGTTTGGACATAATTTCAGCCTTATTTGGTTTTCTCTTTGTATGGTAACCACCTCTCAGTTTGCCCAGGACTGAGGGATTTTCCAGGATGTGAGATTTTCAGTACCAAATCTGGAGCAGCCTCAAGCAAGTTGGGATGATCACTCTATATTCCCACCTGAGACAATGTTTTAATTAGCAGGTGCTTGAGGATTTTTTTATCAGTTTGAATATAAATTCCAGGCAACATCAAGCACATAGAAATATTTTCTGCATAAACATGAATCTACAAACCTACTTTCACAATGGGATAACTTCAAAAATAGTGAATTCTCTTTTCCAGTGTTGATATGGCAACTGACATATTTAAATACATCCTCTTTTGGACAGATAACATACCCTGGCATTAAAAGCAGGTTTTCCTTTTCTCATTTTACAGCACTGATACTTTCCATAATGGTTTAATCATCCATTAAGGAAGATGTAAACTTTTAAAACCTATTACCCAAATTCTGAATCCTAAATTCCCAGATACTATATTAACTTCCCGAGTTTCTTCTACCTGTAGAAAACTACTAGATTTCAATGAATTATCTCTGCAAGATGAAACCACATACTTTGCTAATTGCTGGGGATTGAGAATTCCTCATCTCAGATAAATCCTAGCCAATAGAACATGGGGTTGAAGCAAATTGTCATCTTAACATCACAGGCCTAATTCTCCTCACTACCCCTAGCAACCAATATGCAAGCATAGCAACAGCAGCTGGTGCACCGGAACAGCATTGTTTAAAATAAACATTCATCCTAGTTGGCATTTGCAAGTGATCTTTTTTTTTCCATCGTTTAAAATATAAGTGTGAACATATCTTAAGAAAATGTAAAACAAATGAAAATGAAAACTACTTGGAAAGGTATACAAGAGAAGAAGAATGAGAAAATACTAACTTCCAATGCAGATTTATGCTTTGCCCTTTACCATCATCAGAAATTTCAGTCTCAGATATACCGGAAGTTCTTTCCTAAGGGTTCCTGTATTAGTCTGTTCTCATACTGCTATAAAAACATACCCGAGACTGGGTCATTTATAAAGAAAAGAGGTTTAATTGACACACAGTTTCACATGGCTGGGGAGGCCCCTGGAAACTTACAAGCATGGTGGAAGGCAAAGGAGAAGCAAGGCACATCTTACATGGCAAGAGGAGAGAGATTGAAGGGGTAAGTGCCACACTTTTTTTTTTTTTTTTTTTTTTTTTGATATGGAGTCTTGCTCTGTCAACCAGGTTAGAGTACAATGGCATGATCTTGGCTCACTGCAACTTCCACCTCCTGGGTTCAAGCAATTCTCCTGCCTCATCTTCCTAAGTACCTGAGATTACAAGTACCACACTTTTAAACCATCAGATCTCATGAGAACTCACTCACTATCACAAGAACAGCAAGAGGGAAATCCACCCCCATAATCTAATCACCTCCCACTAGGCCCCTCTTCTGACATGTGGGGATTACAATTCAACATGAGATTTGGGTGGAGACACAAAGCCAAATCATGTCAGTCCCAAAAGTGAGAATTCTGTGACCTCCTAAAAAACTCATCCCATGTAGTGTCACTCCTCAAGTGTTTGAAGAGTGCCCACCATGCGCCAGGAGCCACAGGACGCAAAGATGGAAGAAAAGAAGTCACAAGTACTCACACCTGTAATCCCAGCACTTTGGGAAGCCGAGGCGGGTGGATCACGAGGTCAAGAGATCGAGACCATCCCGGTCAACATGGTGAAACCCCGTCTCTACTAAAAATACAAAAAATTAGCTGGGCATGGTGGTGCACGCCTGTAATCCCAGCTACTCAGGATGCTGAGGCAGGAGAATTGCCTGAACCCCGAAGGCAGAGGTTGCGGTGAGCCAAGATCGCGCCATTGCACTCCAGCCTGGGTAACAAGAGCGAAACTCCGTCTCAAAAAAAAAAGAAGTCATAAGTACATAAACAACTACAAAAGTAGAGAGGAGCAATGTAGAGTAACTGTTAGGAGCATGGTCTCTGGAGCCAGACTAACCAGGTTTGAACTATGACTTACCCACTTACTAGTGGTGTGACTCTGTAAGTCAGTTAGCCTTTCTGTTTTTAATTTCCTCACTGTAAAACGGGGGTAACAGTGATACTTACTTCCAAAAGCTGATGTAGGCTTAAATGTGTTAATTATGTAAAGTGTTTAGAACAGGGTCTGACACATAGCAAGTGCCATATATATATGGATTATGTACTATTAATTTTAGTAGTACTATATAATATTAGTACATTACATAATTAGTAAATTATTAGTACATATTAATATGTATCATTAATTTTAAGATAGAATGTGACAGATGACATAAGGTAGGTTAAGAAAACATGTAATGGATATTTAGAAACAGCGTATCTCACAAAATCTGGAAAAACTAAGGAGGAGGTGATTTGGGTTTTCCATTGAGTATGATAAAGACAATGAGAAGTATAAGCAAAGTAACTTTACAGAGGGGAGAGGAGGAATTATGGCTTGAGAAGGAAGAAGGCAGAGGGGGCAGAAGGGAGCAGGAAGGGAGCCATGGGCTTTATCAGATAAAGTGGCTCCACTCTGACTCTTTCAGAATAAGCAGAGCTTTGCAAGGCCTGAAGATGAAAACAGGCCATTGTAGTCAGTGCAAAAGCTCTGAATTTTAATGTAACTCCATGTGTTCAGAAAATGTTAAGAGTTTAGTTTCATCCAAATGTTAATTGCAGGGAGTTGTGGGTTAAGTGAAGCGGGTGCAGGAGAGGGGCAAAAGAGGGAGCTGGAAAAATTAACCAACACCATGCTAAGAAACTGGGCTTTATTATGTAGGCTGGTGCTTTTTGAATGTAGCAGGCAATTTCCTTGAAGTCTCTGCCTTAGAACCTATTAAAATGTTGGTTAAAAACGCAGATTTCTGCTTGAGAACAGGAATTACAGATGAGTCTGGGCAACATAGAGAGACCTCATCTCTACATAAAGAAGTCTTTTAAAAAATTAGCTGGGTGTGGTGGTACTTGGCTGTAGTCCCAGCCACTTGGTAGACTAAGATAGGAGGATTCATTGAGTCCAGGAGTTTGAGGCATGGCTATGATCATGCCACTGCACTCCAGCTGGGTGCTGGAGTGGGACCCCATCTAAAACAAATAAATAAAGCAGATTTCACAGGGGGCCAGAATATTGAGATGAAAGTGAGAGGGCTATAGAAAAAGGAGGCAAAAGGAGGTGCCTCAGGGAAAGAGAACACTCCACAGTCACCTCCTGAGGCCCCCCGCCTCTAACCTCTACCTCCCCAAGGTCTTGCTTTACTATGTGGTAGGAGGCAATGACATAGCCAGACAGGACACTTTATAGCCTCCTACTGTCCCCCATGGGTTGGCAATTATCACTGGAATGCCTAAGTGAATGTCTGAACCTTCCTTGAGGTCCAACGTGTGGGCCCTCATTCCCCAACATGGTAGACAAGGCTACATCAGGGAAGGAAGAAGCCTGTGGCCATTTGTGGGCATCAGAAACACATTTCAGAAGATCAGGAGTGTCCTGCAGACAATGGGGGATCACTGTGAGGACCCTTGCTCCATCCACACTGGAGCAATCCATCCAGACAGCCAGAAAGGGATTCTACCATACAGGTCACAGGTTTTATGAAAAGTAATGTTGTATAAAAAATGATGCAGTGGCAACAGAAGCCCTAATAAAGATGCTGAAAATATAAGCTGCAGAACCAGGGAAATGAGGAACACATACTTTTCTCTTCTATACATTCTGGCAACAAATCTAAACAACTTTTCTTTTTAGTATAGTAAGTGCCTACATGGAGACATGAGCTATCACCATGGTTTTACAGGCGTCCCTTCAATTTCTACCCTTTGGCCTTTATTTATTTATTTTTTAATTCAAGGAGCCATCTGTATCCTTTTCTTAATTTGATAGAACAGAAGCTGGGTCTGTTGTAAATTCCATCACTCAAACCAGCACCTGTGTAGGCTTCCTATCCACATTCACATGGCTAAGAGGATAAAACAGTCCCTGTTGAAGCTCAGACTGTTAGAAATAAAGGGCACTTGAATGATCAGAACATAAGGGGCGTATCTTCCTGTGCAGACTAATTTGACATTTTTTGAGAGAGCAAAGTACCCACACCCATACACTCAGTCAGCCAAATAATCTTGTTTGTAAAATCAATAAAGAATTCAGTAAACCATATGTTTTAAAATTAAGTAATGATTTCATGCTCTTTCTCTTGGAAGGCTTGGAAAGTTTCTAACTCATTATAAAGCTTTGAGAATATGTATTATGAGATGGTAAGTCCTAGAACTTTCGACACCAAGTTTTTTGTTGAAGACGCTCACACACTGAATGTGTGAAGCAAAAGGTACAGAGAGGAGAGGCTTTACAGAGATTCAAGAGGGCTAGAGTAAGTGAACTGGGGCCGAATACAAAAAACTCTCCAAAATGAACTTTCACAAAACTCCCATCTAGCTGAATTCCAGAAAAGATGTGGCATGGGCCAATAATGTTTATTTTTAAAAATGTGAAATTCTGTTTATTTTCTGTGCCTTCAGTCCCCTTTACCCTTTCTGATGCTTGCCTTTCACTGTTATTGCTCCTTTACAAACAATTCTATATTGCTTTTCATGGAGGCTTCTGTAGCACTTGGTGTTGGGTGTGAAGTGTTTGAGTGGCTTCTGATGCAGATCTGATCCACAAAACTAGAAGTGAGAGCTCTGCAGGCAATACAAGAGTGTCCTTTTATATTAATCAGCATCTAACTTAAAGGGCCCTTAATAAATGCTCCAAACATAAGCTATCAGGTGCTGAATTATGTGTAGTACTATAAAGATGCTGGGGAGCCCATACGTGACACAAATGATTTGCTGCAAGAAATTTCACAACAATTAATAACAACTGTAGGTCTATGCGGGTGATTTGTGATAAAAGGCACCTATGGCAAAAAGCAAGAGAATTGTAGGAAGTAGTTTGGGAAGTAGTAAGGTGAGCAAAGGCAGGAATCTTCTGGACAGCAGGAATATAAATGGAGGGAAGAAAAATACTCCAAATTTTCCAGTCATTGAGGAAGTACCTATAGCACTAACTAAGAATCAGCTATGTGAGCTGTAGAGTGGTCTTTTCTGTGTTTGTTCATCCATTCCATAAATATATACTGGGGGTGGCCATGTGCCAGGCACTCTCTGGACACTGAGGATACATCAGTGAACAGAGAAAAGTCCCTGCCCTCTTAGAGCTTGCTTGCATTCTAGTGAGCAGAAGACTGGGACTACATATATAGACAAATATCTCGTGATGTGCCAGATGGGGATGCATGCTCTGAGGACAAATACGGCTAGTTAAGACAAAGCTTGGTGGTGGGATGGGGCTGCTGATTTACAGGATGGTCAGAGAAAGTCTTTCTGACAGATGCCATTTGAGTAAAGCCTGCTGGAGTGAGAGGATAAGGGTGCAGCTACTAGGGGAAGATCGTTTTAGGTACGGGGAAGCTGAAAGACCTCACGGTGACCCTAAGTTGACTGGAACTTACAAATGCTGCCCTTTTCTAATTGAAAGTGTATTAGTGGCATCTGGAATATGGAAGAAAACTTGCAAAAGAAAACTGGACTTTGGCAGTGGTGTGTCTGCACATTTTTTTTTTTAGCATTTTACTGTCACCACTGCTTAGGGAGGCAGTACAGCACATTAGAAGAGCTAGGCCTTCGGCCTCCCACACTCGAGTCCAGATTCTGGTCCCAGCTCTATTGACTGTGGCAGCCTATGCAGTGACTCAACCTCCCTGAAAAATGAGAATAGCAATGCCTTTCTTAAAGCACCAAGTGCAACTGTTAGTGGAAATGTAAATTGGTACAGCCTTTACAGAAAACAGTGTGGAGATTCCTCCAAAATTAAAAAAATTAAAAATAGAACTATCATATGACCCATCAATCCCACTTCTGGGTTTATATCCAAAGCAAATGAAATCAGTATATCAAAGAGGTATCTGCAGTCTCATGTTCACTGCAGCATTATTTGCAACAGCCACACTATGGAAGCAACCTAAGAGTCCATCAGTGGTTAAAGAAAAGGTGATTATGTGTGTGCGTGTGCACACACACACACACACACACACAATGGAATATTACTTAGCCTTAAAAAAGGAAGTCATACCACTTACAACAATGGATCAACCTTGAGAACGATTACGCTAAATAAAATAAGCCAGACACAGAAAGACAAATCAGGCATGATCTCATTCATACATAACATCTAAAAAAAACCAAGCCCATAGAAGCAGAGAGTGGAATTAAAGTTGCCAGGGGCCAGAGAGTGAAGGAAACAGGAAGATGTTCATTAAAGGATATAAATATTTAGTTTATAAGATAATAAATTATAGGAATCTAATGTGCAGTGTGGTAACTATGGTTAATAATACTGTATTGTTGACTTGAACTTTGATTAGAGAGTACATTTTTTTTTTGAGATGGAGTTTCACTCTTGTTGCCCAGGCTAGAGTGCAACAGCACAATCTTGGCTCACTGCAAGCTACGCTTCCGGGGTTCAAGTGATTCTCCTGCCTCAGCCTCCCAAGTGGCTGGGAATACAGGTGTATGCCACCACACCCAGCTAAGTTTTATATTTTTAGTAGAGGGGGGTTTCACCATATTGGCCAGGCTAGTCTTGAACTGCTGACTTAGTGATCTGCCCACCTTGGCATTCCAAAGTGCTGGTATTACAGTGTGAGCCACCATGCCCGGCCAAAAAGTGTTTTTTTAATATTTAATTTTTTCGGTACATAGTAGGCATATATATTCACACCCCTACACCCAGCTAATTTTTTGTATTTTTAGTAGAGACAAAGTTTCACCATTTTGGCCAGGCTTTTCTTGAACTCCTGACTTCAGGTGATCCTCCTGCCTCAGCCTTCCAAAGTGATGGGATTACAGGTGTGAGCCACTGTGCCCAGCCCAGAAGAGCAGATTTTAAGTGTCCTCATCTCACACACACATAAACACACAAAATGATAACTATGGGTGGTAATATGTTAATTAACTTGACTATGGTAATTGATACACTATATATGTATATCAAATCACCATGTTGTACACCTTAAATATATGCAATTTTTATTTGTCAATTAAACATTTTAAAATAAAAAAGTACTCCTTCTATAGGTTCTGGGGTACTTGGCAAGTTCAGAGCAAATTCTGCTAAATGGAGAAAAGTCTTAATTCTATTTTTTATGTTCACATGTGAAATAATTTTGGCTCAAATATTTTCACAAGTAAACACATTTTACTTCCAATAATAAAAGCAGCAAGCATAATCCCTACCTCCTCAAATGTTGGTTGTTTTCCTCTTTCCTCCTCTCTCAGGAATGACATTATTTATTATTGGAAATTAAGGTTCGAGGCAATGAAATCTAACTGTGCATCCTAGTGCAAAAAATGAACACTGATCAACTCTAAAGTTTCCACCCGTTTCCTCTTAACATTTAATCTTCATTTTACCTAGTTTTCCCCTGTCGTTGACATATATATGTACATTGTTAATTATACCTTAAGACTAAATACAAGTGAATTCAATTTAAAAATTTTATGGAATATATATTATGTATAAACATCATGCAATAAATACAAGGGGCAACATCAATCACGTCTGCCTTCAAGTTTACTGTCTAGAAGGAAACATATAAGCACGTATAGTTCCAACACAGGGCAGGGGCAACATGAACAGAGATCTACACAGTAAATGCCACGGGCTGGCAGGAGTTAAAGCACTATTTCTCAGAGGCTGACAGGTGGAACCTGGAAGCCGGCCATGCTAAGAACTGTATAGGTGGATATGAAAGCAGGGATGCGAGAGGATGCTGCTGGAGGCAGAAGGAAAACATGGAGTCTGAGAAAGAATGTGAGGGAGGTAAGAGAGTAGAGAGTGCTGAGGATAATGTTTTAAGATGGGCGAACCTTATTAGCATTTTTGTTTTTGAGACAGAGTCTCTCTGTCTCCCAGGCTGGAGTGCAGTGGCATGGTCTCAGGTCACTGTAACCTCTGTCTCCCAGGTTCAAGCAATTCTTCTGCCTCATCTTCCTGAGTAACTGGGACTACGGGCATCTGCCACCACACTCAGTATTTTTGTATTTTTATTAGAGACAGGGTTTCACCATATCGGCCAGGCTGATCTCAAACTCCTGATCTTGTGATCCACCCACCTCGGCCTCCCAAAGTGCTGGGATTATTAAATTAAACGAGAAGAGCAATTCTGGGGAATGCTGTAAACTTCTTTATTGGACTCTTCTTTCATGTGAGGTTTGACCTTTATGTTGAATCATTTAGGCTAATATGCTGTAGGATACATGCCATTTCTATCTGCAAAGCCCAAATTTGGGTCAGTTGATAAAAGAACATTGTAATAAGATAAGGACTCAGGAGAAAACTACCTTTCCTTTCTGATAATGATCTGGTTCTGATCCACTCTAAGATGCTTGTGGAGTCTTCTAATTCTTATGAGCCAGTCAGACACGAGTCTGAAACGCCGACGGAGACTGAGTAGATTGCCAATCTAGTCCTTCAGTGTAGTTTAAGACTCTAAAATCTACATCGTCCTCTGAGAAAAGACAAAAACTTGGCCTCTCTCATTTACTTTTTCCCATCTCCGAAAAAGTCCAATCTTGATTCTATATGGAGACTTTAAAATGTTTTGAAGGAGGGAATCTGAGTAGCAGAAAAATAACTGTAAATACACTTGGCAGGATTTGAATAATTTTTCAACTTTCTGCAGCATATGCAGACAATAGCCAAATAAAATTATAAATCATGGTGTGCCACTGGAGAGTTTTGTTGAAAGACAAATGTCATTCAGCCAAAAGGTGGGCTATAAATAAATACCCATATATTCTCAAGTTACAATTTCCAAAGTTCTTTCACCATACAAAGGGGAGTATTTTTAAAGCAACTCGTTAGCAGTTCCAGCTTGTGAGAGCTTGTTGAGAACCCCAAATCAACTTGATTATATTACAAATTTACTATTGATGCAGAGATGGAACCACATAGACATTCTGCTACTATTAAATAGTAAGATGAAAGTAATCCACATTTTTTTTATCCTGCTAAAACAAATATTTGTGAGTTTCAGAAGTAGGCCACTTGCCCTAGTACATGAAGCCATCATACTAGAATAGCAGTTCCCAAAGATCCAAATGAGCAACTAATCCAATCTTCTTATCACGTACATGTAGAAACTGAGTCCTAGAATGGTTAAGTAACTTGTCCACGCTCTCCAGCACAGGAGAACCATTCAAGATGGACAGTCACATAGCACCTAAGACGTGGTACTCACAGAATACTGTCTTTGGACAGTACTTGGAAGCATAATCATCTTGCCCTGTAGTGTCTCACCTGGATTTCTAAGCATGAATCTACCACTAATTTGTGGGCCTCTTGGTTCTTGAAGTCCCCTATGTTACTTCAATTTTTTTCCAAAGAATAAAGAAGTTGTGTGTGTTCTCTCTCTTTCCCTTCCCTTCCACCTCCCTCCAAGAGAGAGAATTATTTTTCACCCTGTAACTATTGAGTTAAATTGGCTGAAAGACATCCCGAGAATAATAGGCTTTTAAGCTCCAGCAGCTAATTTGATATTAGGACAATAAACAGAGGAAAGGAAGTATAGAGGAAGGACTTATGCTTCCTATTTGTCTGATATTCCTTTTGCATTAAGGACATGCTCCTTGCCTCATTTATAATTCTTCCAGACAGACTGCTACTCGGTATTGTTAATAGCAACCTATCAGAATTGCGGTGTAGCTTCAGACCACATATTGGAGCAGGTGCAGACCAGAGCAAGAAACAAAATTGTGACCTACCACCTTCTCTCCTCTATACCACCTTCTTGCCTCTATAAAAACATTGATGCTGCTCAAGATGAATGAATGGAGCAAATTTGGTGGCCTGTATAAGTTCACAAATGCCTCCAGGACATTTTTCCTTGGTCTGACCAACCCCTTTTGAAAATAGGTGTTTTCCCTTCAGATTTGGTACCCATAGCTACATGGGAACATGACTGGGCAGATCTTGGGCCATTCTTACTATTAGAGGTCATAGTGAATATTCAAAGAACTTCAAAGATAATGCTGGCATTTTGTTCTAGCATATCTGTTCCATCCATTTACCATAGGTAATATATGCAAATTTCAAAACAGCCAAATAATTGAAAAAAATTGTTTTAATTATTGGTTATGTGACCCCGATGAAATGTTGCTTAAAAGCTATTATTTTTAATCTACACAAAGTTTTGTTGGTTATGTACCTCATTATATGGTGTTGAGATGACCGTCGGATGATATGGTCATTGCAAAGCTGCTCCTTATTGACAATCAACTCCAGGAAAAAATACAAGGGGGTAGCTATAAACAGAATGAGAAAAATCTGCCCAGAGCAAGAAAGACTAGTGCTTTTAGAATAGAAACCCTATATACATTCCATGATTCCCTAAAACAAAACCAAAATAATATGATGCCAATATCCAGAAATCTTTGTATACTGTATAATGACATATTAAAAAGAAATTGAAAATAAAGCAAAAGTGAAATATGTATGATGTAGTAGAAAAACCAATCACATATTAAAAATTATTTTAGTTGTTTAACTAACATGTACATTCCAGTCACTGATGCAAACACTTAACAATTCCTAACCTCTCAGTCCTCATGCTGAGTACTTTGGGTTCTTATGAGGAATGTGCTACCTTGAATGCTGAGTTCTGCTTTCCAGGTTCCCCTCTTCTCCTAGATCTCAGCAAAGTAATCGCTCCCTTTCTTTATAGCTATTTCATGCCCCTTTTAAAGCCTTATAGTTCTATTATCTTTATATTACATAAATGACAAACACAAAGAACACATTATCACTTATAATGAGGAATAAAGTATTTGTCTCATTTAACTAGCCAACTAACCAAGACACTGCTTCACCAAGCTATAAACTCAACATTCTTATATTTCTGAAAAATTTAAATATACAAATATAGAATGTTGCAATGAGCCCTCATCTATCCATTACGCAGGTTTTAGCAATTATTAAGATTTTCCTATACTTTACATCTTTTTCTCTACCTTCCCTCCTCTCTTTCTACCTGTCTTCCTCCCATCTCTTTTTCCTTCTCTTCCTCAACTATTTTTAAAATACATGCCAGATATCAGGTTACTTTACCCCTAGAATTTCAGTATTTGTCTCTAAAATGACATGGAAGTTTTCTTCGATTATTATGGCCTAACTATATTGTCATCAATACAAGTAAGAAAAGTATTAATAATATTTTGATACCATCTAATACTCAACTTTTTATAATTGTTGCAGTCGGTCTGTTTGCATCAGAAGCCAAACAAGGCCCACAAATAGTATTTGGTTGTTACACCCTTTAAATCTCATTTAATGTAGAGTAGCTCTCTCTTCTTTTTTTAAAAAATAATTTTTTCATTTCATAGACGTATTGAAGAATCTGAGTCAGTTGCTTCACAGAATATCACATACTCAGTTTTCCAGTTGGCTTCTTCAAGTGGTCGTTTAACTTGATCCTTCGCCTGCCATACTTCCTATAGTGGAAGTTAGCCACAAAGACGTGACTAGATTTGGACTTTATTATTTTTACAGGGATATATACTGTGGTGATGCTGTATACTTTCGGCTGAATTACAGCAAGAATGTACACTCTTACTGATGCCAGGAATGATGAATAAGTGGTTTCAAGTGATGAAAACCTGATGCATCCTTGGTATAATTTCGCATCAACCTTTCATTTGTGGCTTCACCCATTCACAACTGTCTTAGATCATGATCTATTATTTCATTAGGGTTGCAAAATTGTGATTTTCGAATCATTTCACTTTTCCTATAGTTATTGCTTGGAATTTTGTAAAGCAGAAATTTCTTTTATCAGCTAGGTTTATTTGGCTGCCCAAAATATAGTTCATGCTGGAGAAACATAATATATGCCTGATTTTCATATTAATCACATTTTTAAAGTAATGAGTGTTGCTCTACTGACTGCAGTGGTGTCCAATAATTTCTCTTTTTATAGTTTTATTATAACACATAGGCTTTTACATACTTATTTTGTTTCCAATAATTACATTCATTATCCTTTTCTTGCCCAAATATTCTTATCTTTGGCCAGAAAAGCTTCTGTGTACTTTCACACAACTCTATTGATCTTTGGAGTCTTCCTTGCATATTTTGTATATTTTTGCCTGAGACCTGGAATCTGCTGCTCCTCTAAGTAATCCTGGTTTTTACAGGCTGGAATAGTATTTGGAGACTACAATCTAGGCACATAAATTTCGGTTATTATTTCTTTTATGCTTTTTCATGGAAAAGAACTAAGAAATACACTTTTTTTAAATAAAAATAAAATATTCTGCTGATACTGCTATTTTACATTTAATAATGCAGAATTTTAGGTAATTTTTTTGGCTTTATACGGATTTCTTTTCTCATACCTAAAAATCTTGATTCCTTCTAACAGTAAAATAATCACTTGCATTATATAAATTATAAATGGAAACACTGTAAAATAGTTCCAGTACAATACTGCCAATATTGCTATTGAGTAAATTTTAAGATTTCCTTGTAGTTCTGTATTCCCTTACATAATATTCTTTTAAATAATGTTATACTTTAAAATCTTTTACAGATAGTCAAAATATTATGTCCAAAAGTCACATGAAATAATTTTTTTGTGTGGTTATGGCACAAACAATTAGATTCATTTGTTTTCACTAATTTACTATTCTTAGAGATTGCCTTATTTTATTTGGTTTTCTTCTATGAATATATTTACCTTGTTCCAAGTTCAAAACTTTAAAACAAGGTATATTCAAAGAGGTTTTATTTTCATCACTGCCCACTTTGTGTGCTTTCTCTGTCCACACGTAGATAAATATTTTTGTTAGTTTTGTTAGGTTTTCCTTTTGTTGCTTCTTTTTTGGCAAACAAAAACATACAAGTACAGAAACTTAATACCACTCCCTTCCTGCCATTCTTACACAAAAAGTAGCATGCTGTATATACCTTTCTGACTTTCTTTTGTTCTTTCAATAATACATCCCAAAGATCACTTCATATGAGTAAATTAAGATGCTCTTCACTCCTTTTTATAGCTGTATAATATCGTATTATGCGTTATCCACCATTTTTCTAGTTGTCTCCAATGGAAAACCTACTCTAAATTACTCAGTTCCCCATTACCAACGTCGTCTTCTTAGGTCTGTAGATAAAAAGTTAGTTTGACAAGTCTAGCATCATGCCCCATATTTGGGGTTAGGAGACAGCTGTTTAGTGCAGCATCACTGAGTGCAGCAGAATCTTTTCTTACCCCGGTCCTCTGGCATTCTGCTCTAGTGGAGTATAAAAAAGACCACGGTACTATCTGTAAATGTTCCCAAGATTTTCCTTCTTTCTTACCCTTCGCTTATAAGAATGTTGAAATGTGTCACCAACTTGAAAAATGCCACCACCATTTATTTCCTCTCCTGTTGTTTCCTGAGGGCTGCAGCATCTGGTGGATTACCTGATTCATTTGTTCAAGAAATGTTTATGGAGGATCAACCCGTTGGCGGGCCCTGAGCATATATAGAAACTAGGTATGGCTCTTGCTCTCATAGAGTTTTAATGGAAAGACAAACGATAAACAAGTAAAATAATAAAGGAATGATAAATTGTGATAACCCAGATTAAAAAAAAAAGACTAGGGTACAGTCCGAAGAAATAATGGTAGTTGTGAAGAACTTGTGTAAGGAGCTGCCACTTAAGCTAACAGTCAAATCATTAGGAAGAAGCTGCCAGGTGAAGAAGAAGAAAAACATTCCAAACACAAAAACTGCAATATGCAAACATCTAAGGCAAGAAATAAATAAATAAGAGCTTTATGTGTTCGATGAACTGATAGGCTGGTGTGGCTGAAGCAGTATGAAAAGACAATGACAAGATCACATAGGACTTTGGAGTTAAGATATGGCAAGGAATTTGGATTTTACATAAGGGGAAATTTGATGCTAATAAGCAAGTAATATCAATGCAGTTTAAGTTTTAATAAGTTCATACTGGCTGCTTTGTGGAGATTGGATTAGAACAGGCAGGGAACTCAGTGTAGGAGACTATGGTGGTGATGAAGGTGAGAGATGATGGTGGCTTAGGCCAGGGTGTTGGTAATGGTGATGAGGAAAAGTTACAAATTAAAGATACATTCTTGAAGAGAAACTCAACAAGACTTGGTGGTTGATCAGATACACATGGGAAAGATGGAATGGTAATAAAGAAAGGAGTCAAGAATGAATTTCAGCATTTCTCTTGATCGGCTCAGTATTGACTTACTGACTTACAGAAGACTGAGGGGGACAAAGTTATTAATGTGACTGAAGAAAGGTAGTGTGGTGTGTGGAACATGGGGAGGGGGCAATAAAAATCTGACTAACCTCACCACAATCAGAGCATTCCCATTTGCCTTGCCAGTTCAGATTTTGAGGTTGCTTTGTTCATGAGCTGAAGCATGTGTTCTCAATGTTGTTCACCTTCACTGATTCTGTTGTCAGAGCACACGCCTCTAAAATCCTAGCAAAAGGTTGTCAGCCATCTGTGATTTCAATGGTAATATGCATTTTCATTTTTTACTGTGACCTTGTAGGTACGTTAATGGAGAATTAGAAGTAGTTGCATGAGGGGATACTAGCTAGGCATAGTTTTAAATTAGAAGTCTTTATTTATTTTTTTAAAAATCATACAGCTAAAAGTAACTTTATTCATGTGTAGGAGTATAGCCGAGAGCATGGTTGTCTTTGATCTCTTCTTTATAGCCTGCACACAGACTGTCATTCAGACTCACAGTGCAGAGGGAATAACACTGAACTTGAACTAGTATGACATGATTTTACAGTTTTATTTCATGTAGTATATCTCAAAGTGGTATTGAGAAGATCAAATCAAACACCATATGTCACCTCGGACACATCAATACTTTTCTTCTTATCTTTTCCCTATTTTTATCAAGTATATTACATTCTGGAAAAAAATCAAGAAAAATATCAAGAAATTGATATCATATATGAAGCTCTGTTTTGAACCCTACAGAAAACAATTTAATATTTTCATTTACTTTCCTATTTTACATTGAAAAATATTTGTTTATTAATAGTACAGGCATCAGAGTATGACGGTTAAGATCCAGCATGCTGAACTAGCTGCATTTTAGCTTCACTTGCTACTGTCTATGTAGTCAGAAAAAGTTCCTTAGCATCTCTGTGACCCAGATTCCTCACCTATAAAATGAGAATAATTACAGTTCCTATTTTATTGGATTGCAATGATCATAAAAGGACTTAAAGGAGTTAGCATATGTAAAATACTTAGAAGAATGCTTAGCATATAGCAATGCTGTATAAATTTTAGCTATTATAATTATTGTGTCCTAGACAGTAATTTAAAATAGAATGCAGTTTATTCTCCAATAATACAAAAATAAAAATTAAATTTTCATTAAAATTTTCTGTAACACAAATTACTAAAAGATAATAAAGCAATAATTATGGAATAGTTCAATGAATCATTAAGAGTCAACAATTTTATACCCAGCCCAGCTAAAATTCATGCACAAGTGCCCCAGAAGACATTATCTGACATTGAAGTATATGAAGTTTTTTTGTGTGCCTCAAAAAAATTGAAATAAAAAACATAATGGAAAAAGTATAGTACAAACAATAGTTAAAAATCCTTATACCACATATAAAAATCAACTCAAAATGGATTAAAGACTTAAGTATAAAACTTAGCACTGTTAAAACAAGGGAAGATAACCTAGGAAATATAATTCTGGACATAGGACCTGGTAAAAATTTCAGGATGAAGACGCCAAAAGCAATCACAACAAAAACAAAAATTGACAAATGAGACCTAACTGAACTAAAGAGCTTCAGCACAGCAAAAGAAACTATCACCAGAGTAAACAGACAACCTATAGAATGGGATAATATATTTGCAAAGTATGCATCCAACAAAGGTCAAACAGCCAGAATCTATAAAGAACTTAAATCATCATGCAGAAAACAACCCCATTAAAAAGTGGGCAAAAGACATGAACAGACACATTTCAAAAGAAGACATGCATGTGGCCAAGAAGTATATGAAAAAATGCTCAACGTGACTAATCATTAGAGAAATCTAAATCGAAACCACAATAAGATACCATCTCACACCAGTCTGAATGACCATTATTAAAAAGTCAAAAAATAACAAGGGCTGGTAAGGTTGCAGAGAAAGGGGAACACTTACACACTGCTGGTAAAAAGTACATTAGTTCAGCCATTATGGAAAGCTGTTTGGCCATTTCTCAAAGAACTCTAACCAGAATCACCATTTTACCCAGCAATCCTATTATCAGATATATACTGAAAGGAATATAAATCATTCTGCCATAAAGACAGATACACATGTACGTTCATCACAGTGCTATTCACAACAGCAAAGACATGGAATCAACCTAAATGCCCGTCCATAGTAGACTGGATAAAGAAAATGTGGTACATATACACTGTGGAATACAAAACAGCCATAAAAAACAATGAAATCATGTCCTTTGCAAGCAACATGGATGCAGCTAGAGGCCATTATTCTAAGTGAAGTAACATAGGAACAGAAAACCAAATACTACATGTTCTCACTTATAAGTGGGAGCTAAATGATGAGAACACATGGACACACACACAAAAAAACAAAAGACACCAGGGCCTACTTGAAGCTGGAGGGAGGAAGAAGGATGAGCATCAAAAAACTACCTTATCAGATACTACGCTTATTACCTGGGTGGCAAAATAGTTTATACACCAAACCCTATGACATACAATTTACCTATATTACAACAAACCTGCACGTGTACCCCTGAACCTAAAATAAAAATAAAAAATACATGAATAAACACAATGAATATACACTAAATCTAATTAATTGTTGTTAAAAGATCACAAAACAATGTAAATGTCAAAAAATAGTTCTTGAAATACAAGTTTTAAATATAAATAAAAGAGATATAGAAACAACAAACTGAGAAGTGAAAAGGAGAATAAGATAGGAGAGAAATTGAAGAGAACAGGAACTGCGTCTATGCTGGTTTCTACTGTATTCCCAATGCTAGGTCAATGCCCAGCAAGGATTAGGTCCTCAACAAATGTTCATTGAATGAGTGAACATTCACTCAAAATATTGCAGAATGATAAATTAAAATATTTTTATTATTAAAACAAGAAACACATATCATTACACATCTGTAATTAACTACCAACAGAATAAAAATGGAATGTTTATATTACAATTTGAGATGAAAAAAACAATATAATTGATATAAGGAGAGAGAAACAAAAGAAACAGCAATGAAATATGAGAAACAAAAAAAACAAGGCAAAAGAAGATCAAACTTAATAATAGTTTGTTCTTATGTTATTAAAATGAGCCCTTGATTAGTAAAAACAACTGTGTTTATGTTTAAAACAAAATTCACCTCCATACTGCTTAAGAAATAATCAGTTAAAGTAACTCAGAAATGTTGAGAATAAGTTTTGTAACTGTTACCTATCAGGGAAACACAAAATAAAGCAGGGATAAAGAATGTGACTATCTGATTAACATAGGAACTCTTTGTACCTTAAAAAGAAAGATCAGAAACTCTTTTCAAGTATCAGTGGAATATATGATCATCTCTGTATATGAAACTAAAAAACAATCCCTACACAAATATCCCAAAGTAAAAAATGTAAAGGCCATCTTTGATGGCTTCAATTTAACAAAATAAAAAAAATATATTGTGTTAATATTTAACATTTTTAGAATTGTCACTAAATAAAAATTTTAACTGCTTTTATAAATGATAGTTGAGTCAAAGAAAATATATATAATTATAAAATATTTACAAGATAAAGAAAATGAGGATGCTGCTTATTAGATTGGGAACACAACTGAATGAAAACAAATTCAAAACCTTAACTGTTGTTAAAATATTAATTCACTGAAACAAATAAATTATGCATTAAACTGAAGAAAAAACAAATGGAACAACAAAAATACACTAACGTTGGTCAGACGTGGTTGCTCACACCTATAATCCCAGCACTTTGGAAGGCCAAGGCAAACGGATTATCTGAGGTCACGAATTCGAGATTAGCCTGACCAACATGATGAAACCCCATCTCTACTAAAAAAAAAAAAATGGAAATTAGCTGGGTGTGGTGGCATACACCTGTAATGCCAGCTACTCAGAAGGCTGAGACAGGAGAATCACTTTAACCCAGGAAGTGGAGGTTGCAGTGAGACGAGATCATACCACTAACACTCCATTCTAAGCAACAGAGTGAGACTCCATCTCAAAAAACCAAACCAAACTGAGACACCTAAAGTTAACAAAGTAAGTATTACGTTAAAATATCAAAATGTATTAATCAGAAAAATACAGAATGCAATAGTTGTTACAAAATTTCAATTAACAAAATTATAATTAAAGGTAACAAAAGAGCATGCAGACAGAAATTTTAAACAAAATAATATGATAGTTAATTTCAAGATATTCACTGATACATCTTAGAAAATAAGTATCAGAAAATATTCACTGATATATCTTGGAATATATGTATATATATTAGACCAGCCTGGCTAACACGGTGAAACCCATTTCTACTAAAAATGCAAAAAATTAGCCAGGCATGGTGGCGCATGACTGTAATCCCAGCTACTCAGGAGGCTAAGGCAGGAGAATCACTTGAACCTAGGAGGCGGAGTTTGCAGTGAGCGGAGATCACACCACTGCACTATAGTCTGAGCAACAGAGTGAGACCGCATCTCTCTCTCTATACCTATCTATCTATACCTATACCTATATCTATATACATATATATATAATGAAATTTCAAATCTTTCCTGCTATCTATGTCTATTGATGTTCTTATCCATGTTTATTTCAGTATTTATTTACCTACACAGTGTTCCTACATGGTAAGAACAAATTTGCAAATGTATCAATTCTTATATTAGTTTACCGATTCGGTGCAATTCATATTAAAGTCTCTAAATAATTTCTTAACTATACAATTGTAAAGTTTATCTGGAATGAGTGTGACCATTCAAGAACATGAAAATATATGAAGTGGAGAATTTCCTATTAGATATTAAAACTGATCATATAAATGCAATATTTAAGACACTAAAATACAGGTACTAGGATAGACATGTGAAACCAGGAAGGCAGTTCAGAAAGAGATTCTAATGGATAGATTTTTACATGTGGTTAAGATCACATCACAAACTAGTAGAGAACAAAGGACTGGTCTGTAAATTGTGCTCAGGTAAAGGGTTAACTACTTGGAATAAAGTAAGACTATTGTTTACTATGCCATACACCAAAATGTCAATGAACTTAAGAGAAATGATAAAGCTGAAACCATTTTTTTAAAAACACAAAAATATATAGGTGAATGGGATACTAAGTAGGTTTTATTTCCAAAAAAATATTTAAAATTCTATAGATTGAAATATGCAATCTAGGAAGAATATCCCACAAATATGAATGCAGAAGCTTAATAATGTATACATAATATTTAACACATAAAATCTCAGTGAAACAACAGACAATTCACAGAATAAGTCAACGTGGCCACAAAATATGACAATGTTAAACTTCAACAATTAAAAGTACAGGTAAAAATGTTGAAAGTATGTTTAAGAGGTATATTTTTATATATACATATTCATTCCTAGTGTATACACATTTAGGAAACTCCAAGGAAAAATTCACTGAAATGTTAACAATAGTGGTCTTTGTTGGATTAATGTGGAGTTTTTTTAACAATTTATATTTTCTGAAATGAATATAGATATATACAATGAGAAATGAATAAGCATCGCTATAAAATCAGACAGAATATTACAATGTAGTTTAGAAATAATGTCATTCAAAATGTGTTGACTGAAAAACAGAGTAACCTGCCATTACTAATAGATTTCATTTTATAGAAGCCTCATTTCCTATCAGTTTTAGATAAATTAATGATCACTGTACTTTGCTGTAAAATGTAAATAGATTCGTCTTCTGACAAAGCACAGATTTGTTGGTCTTCACAAAAATACAAAATATATGTACATTAAGAAGTGTAAGCACATTCATTAAAAACTATAGTTTTTAGCTCTTGACACCGAAATAATAGTAACATCTTTTATTTTAATATATGAAGCATTTTTAAAAATACATGTGAATATGTGTTTTAGGCACATATGTGGAAGCCTATGTATTTGAAAATAATTCTTGTCCAAATAAAGTAAACCATTTAGAATATTTCTGGGTAATTATGATCACATAGCTTAAACATCAATTATTGGGTATGAATAAATGTTTTCCCAGATTCTAGCAAGTTTTCCTGCCTTTCTCTTCCTTCCAAAATCATTAAAATTAAGTTCCAAGAGAATGTATTTCTCTTTCCTAGCTTCTAATTAGCCCAGTCTTCGGTTTAGTTGGCAAAGGTGACTTTTGCATAACCAGTAGCTCTCTTTCAAAGCAGACTGTGATGTGGGAGGCTGTGAAAGGCCTACAGAGGTCCTATGACCTTCAGTAGGGTCCATCCAAGCACCCAAACAGAAGCCTCCCAGCCATGAATGGCCCACGTCTCACACAGGGAATGTACTTAACACATGCAATCGTGAATTACTTCCTTCCCATCATCCCTTTTCTACTGGCACAAGTCAGAGGTGCTGTTCCAAGTGGAAAATGTGGGTTCACACAGCAATTTACAGAATGTGCTTTGCTTTTTTGTCTGTTGGTGGGACACTGGAAGATAGGCCTGGCACAGTTCATCCTTTGCAAGTGCTTAATGCCATCCCTGGGGACAGGAATATCACAAGCCCAGAAAAACACAGCTTTTAGCTGCCTGGTGTTGAAAATTTCAGGCAAAATTCCAAAAGCCCTCAAACCTAATGTTGAATTGACAAACTGCCAAAAGCTCTCTGGCATTAAATTTCCACTCTTTATTTTCCCCCTTCAGGTTAACAGCTTGTGAAAATAATAATGTGATAATACCACCCTGTGTTCCAAATATCTCGAAGCACCATCTTGTTAAGCTTTGGTGTCCCTTTGAGACTAATGGGAATTGAGCCGACTTATTCATTTTACAGATGAGAAAACCCCCCAGGAGATGAGTCAAATGTTGAATGATGGCCCTGCAGACTTATCACATAGGTCCCGGATCTAAATTTAATTCTCTAAACAAGGCCAAGTGTTGTAGGAAAGGACCTGAAAAGCTCAGCTAGCATCAAAAAGGGCCAGAGTAAGATTCATAGAGGTTATTAGGCAGACTAGGGTAATAAACTGGTAAAAGTGGTGAAAACACACATTCCAGGAGGGGCAACAAGGCATTGTCTAGGCACAGCAATAAAGCACAGTCTAGGTGTGTGGCCAACTGGAATCAACGAGAATCACCATTGTCATCAGTAGATCTAATGTGACATCAGGGGCATCTTACAGTATCAGGCACACTGAATTTTGGCTTTTCTTTTTTAGTTTATCTGAGACCCTTCTCATAATTACAGAATATACTGTTATACATATTACAGTAAGGAACAGGACTCTAGCCACCACTACAGAAGTAATTCCCTTCCCTGAATTCTAGCTGTCAGCCCTGAATGCATGATTTAAACCAGTCAATGGCATGGCCCACTTCGGGACTTTGACTCTGGAAGAAGTGTCTCAGAGAATCGAGGGGTAGTTTGGAACTGTGTAACCAGTGCATCCAATGTACTGTGAGGCCAACAGGATTCCATTAATGTTGTCTATTGTGTGCCTTTCCGTGGGTTTCTGGTCAACAAACTTCTTCAGTTCCTCTTTTTCTGAGCCTGATTCTGTAGCCTTCCTGTCAATTTAGTAAGGTATCTGTTGTGTTTCTAATAAATTATTTTTCAGCTTAAATTAACTAGAGTCAAGTTCTGTAGTTTGCAACTTGGAAGACTGAAATTAGCAGTGGTCAAGGCTGCAGTAAAATTAACATCAACCAGATCTAGCAGCCTACACCAGGTTTACAGCAATAGGAACTGTGGTTTTGGAGGAAGAAGTCTTCCCATAGTAGAATAGAAGTCCATGTATGGCAGAAAGTACTAAGTGCTCTAAAATTATTTTATTTTCTTATTTCTATGTAATGTGAAGGATATTTCCCAGTCTCCCTTGCAGTTAGGTATGACATGTGTATTAGTCCATTTTCATACTGCTATGAAGAAATACCAGAGACTGAGCAACTTATAAAGAAAAAGAGGTTTAATGAACTCAAAGTTTCACATGGCTGGGCCTCACAATCATGGCAGAAGGTGAAGGAGGGGCAAAGGCCTGTCTTACATGGTGGCAGGCAAGAGCATGTGTGCAGGGGAACTGCCCTTTATAAAACCATCAGATCTCATGAGACGTATTCCCTATCATGAGAACAGCACGGGAAAAACCTGTGCCCATGATTCAATTACCTGCTATTTGGTCCCTCCCATGATTATGGGAGCTACAGTTCAAGGTGAGATTTGGGTGGGGACACAGCCAAACCGTATCAGCATGTGACTGGGTTCAGTCAAAAGAATGTGAGTTGAGTGATGTACGTCTTCAATGGATCCACTACAACCTCCCCCATATGCCCTTTTCCTTTCTAGTTTGCTGGGAAGGGAGACAACTCTAGGGTGGTCTTGAAAGCCACATGTTGAAGATGGAATAGTTCCCACCATCCTGGGTTCTCTGAATGACTATATGAAGAAGGATCACCCTGCTGTATTGCTTCCCCTTTCAGTACTGATGACTAATTAGGAAATGAACTGCTGTTTGTGAGCTATTATACTTTTAGAAATCTCTTTGTTACAGCATAGCCTAGATTCACCATGTATGATAAATTAATCAAGCAAAGATTCAAATTCAGAGCAGGGCCAGTAGCTAGGCTGACTTGATGTTGACCCCTTGAATTGATGGTCTACAGCTTCAAGATTTCTCCCAATTAATAAAAGAACAAATGACAACTGTAACCGAATCTCTAAAGGTATACGATGCAGCTATAGCCACACAGATTGAAAGGATACAGGCTAAAGAGCAAAAAAGCTCATTATAGATTTGACAGTCCTGAATAGAATCATAGAACTGATTAGGGATCAATAAATTCGAAATTTTTTATTTCTTTTTTATGCATTGTAGTATCTCTATGCTAGAGATAATGAAAAGATAAATTATAACTCTAGTTCTGCTTTTTTCTCCTTTAACCTAGTTTTCCCTTCTCAAATAGATCCAAGTGATGCACCTTACTCTCCCTCGTGAGTTTTTTCCAACTCCTGACATTTAAAATAAAACCCACCTGGGGTTTTATTTCCCAGTTTTCCCTTTACTCCTTTTCAAGTGGGTGGTTTCTCAAGGAGTTCAGGGAAGATTAATCATCTCAGTTCTTGTAATCACAAGATTATGTATCTAATATATATTTGTTGAATTAAGAAATTGTTTTCTCTTTTTAATGAGATGATACTGCACTGATGACTCTTACCCATGTCTAAGTTGGAAAAACCTTAGAGATCACATAGTCCTTCTACTACACATGCACGTACACACTCCATTAGGGAGTCCCCTTCTATAGCATTTTTTATGTAGGTCATCCAGTCTGTGTACTCCTATTTCTGGTGATCAGAAGCTCAATGCTTTATTCCTATACCATTGAAGAACAGCTTCACCTTTTTGTTTTTTGAGACGGAGTTTCACTCGTCACCTAGGCTGGAGTGCAATGGCACGATCTTGGCTCACTGCAACCTCCACCTCCCTGGTTCAAGCGATTCTCCTGCCTCAGCCTGTAGCTGGGATTATAGGTACCTGCCATCATGCCTGACTAATTTTTGTATTTTTAGTAGAGATGGGATTGCATCACTTTGGCCAGGCTGGTCTCAAACTCCTGACCTCAGGTGATCTGCCCACCTAAGCCTCCCAAAGTGCTGGAATTACAGCCGTGAGCCACTGTTCCCAGCCTGTACTTATTTTTAAAATATTTCTCCATAAATCTTCCAGACTGCTCAGTGTTGGGGTCCCTTACTGGTCACATAGTCCATAGAAATTTCCTTGCCCGGGAATCAGTAAACTGGTTTCTAGCTCCAAATTATTATTTCATTCACAGGTCTTTATCTTCTCCACAAAGACATCAGAAAAAAATCTTCAAACCCATACTATAGTTCAGATACAATGCCTGCATTTTTATTTCCAGGAATCTCAACAATAATTAAACATAAGCAAATTTGTATGAATTTCTCGAAGGCACTGAAGCTTTATAATCTTTCATATCTACTGTCACATCATTAGGCTGAGTCTGTCTTTGCTATTAAAAAGACATATTCACTATATCATGGGTAGTCAGTGGACATGCTTTCTATCCCAACATTGTATTCCACACAGTACAGTTCCATCAGTTCCAATGTACACAAAATGAAACCCAAGGTGGAGAGATGGGGTTTTTTTTCTTGCCACTGTGGTGCACAGGAGTCAGAGATCAAGCACTAAAACAGCATTTTAGAGAAGTATGCTACTGAGGTTAATCCAGAATGTTGGATTGAAAACGTGTATTGCATCAAGATGGGTCTTATTAATGGAGTCAAATACTGTATGATGTAGTGTGTCAACTCCAAAAGTGTAGATAAGATGTTGTCAAAAATCCAAGATGAGAGTCAGAAGCACAGGACAAATTAGGCAAGGTGGAAGTGGCCTGAACTCATCCCCAGGACTGGCTTCCTTGATGTGTACTTGTTCTTTACATGCACCAATTTAAGTTTACTTATGGGAGAGAGTAAAATCCATCTAGAGGGACTGGAATTTGAAAGATTAGTCAACGTGAGAAAAGCATCATATCCAAACATTTCTATTTGGATAATATTCTTGGACTTTCAGCTCTGTGTATATCTTCCATGAAAAGTCCCTAAGCTCTTTTCAGTTCTCTGAATAAGGTAAGATGACTCCATCATTTCTAGTAATATTTAATGTAAATCTCAAATCAGTCAGGTCATATCTAGTTAGGCCCATAATGTAATATAAAGTAGAAATGTACCTTGCAAATAAAATTGGGACAGGAAAGGAACAACTAACAGTAAAATGTAGTAACTGAGGACAGAAATCACTTGATAGAAAGTTTTATAGTGATTCTCTGGGATGCTGGAGTACCTCTTTCCAGCCCCTAATTTCCACTGAACCCTACTTATAGTGTTAGAAACATACTAAACATACTAAAACATGCATAGAACCCATCTGGAACCAATCAGCATCCTCCTCACTGAAATAACCCCAAGGATCCCTATGTCCCTCTAAGAAGCTACTATTTAGGACCTTCTTGCAACACATTCCAGTTCCAGGCTCTTCCCTACCGGAACTGGTCCTGTTGGGACTATAGCTAGAGGAGTTGCTTCTGCAGGAAGATGTAATGAAAACTGACGCAACAGAGATGAGTCTGAATACCTTGGGTTAAGAACTACTTCCAAGATCAACTAATCTTTCTTAGTGCCAAAAGGGGTTAAAATTAGCAGTAAAAACCACACCTGCCAATTACCTGCCTCTATATTCAGTCACCCTGAAAAGCATCCTAACTAAGGTGGCTTTCATAAATAAATATGCCCCTAAATTCTTTGTAGCCAAAGGTTATACATCCCTTGCAAGGGTGGGTGGACCACAGTAAAGAGATCTGGGAGCATATTTTTACATTGGCAAGAAAAGCAAAATGTCACTCAACTAAATTTAAGATTGTTCACATACATCTGCTACCACCAGAATGTTATTTTAAAAAAAAGAAAGAAAGAAAGGAAAAGAAATGTGAATATCTAATAATTTAGCTCTGAACATTTTTCTACTGTTCAGGTAACTGTTTCAAGAATGATTGAAAGGCTATCCAAACAGAAGCAAACATGTGTTTGTAGTTTGTCATATAGCAACAATTTCTGGTTAAATACATAGACAACCATATCGCAACTACAGAAAAATGTGTGTGCTGGATAGCTGTAGTTATAAATATATCACTAAAATGTCTGCAAAAAAAGCAACAAATATAAAATGTTACACTTCTGACAATATCATAAATGAATCACATCCTTCAGAGAGACAGAGACAAAGATCAAATAAATTTCTGAAACAGGTCCATCTCCTGACCCCATTTCAGAGCAAGCAGATGCATTTTATCACATGAGTCTTAGATTCTTCTGGATTAGGGTATTACAATTTAATAAACCAGAATGATTTGTCCAAAGTTCACCAGCAGCTGCAAATGGATACAGTTTACCATAAGGGAACAATTCAAGTTTGAAATCACAGAGGTGCAGGCAATGGTGTGTGAAAAGTACTACTTACCTATTAAACCAAAGCAGAATTCTAAAATTTTGGGAAATGAAACTAAAAAAACTAAAATGATAAATCTGTCTTTCATTCTTTTCAAAAACTGAGGCCTTTTAAATATTGACATCAGTTAAGGAAATTATCAGTGGATCTATTAAGCCAAGATGACAAAAATGTATACCAAGGTCTCTTTTATATAAAATCGTTACCTCC
The DNA here is from genome assembly GCF_030222135.1 of Aotus nancymaae. Taxonomy (NCBI): domain Eukaryota; kingdom Metazoa; phylum Chordata; class Mammalia; order Primates; family Aotidae; genus Aotus; species Aotus nancymaae. The sequence goes on along the minus strand of NW_026988431.1, from coordinate 51,963,077 downwards.
TCTAAAATTATGCACTTCATACACTGTCAAAATGTAAGTACCATTTTATCCTAGAATGAAATGCCAAATTACTAAAGAGTTAAGAAGCAACAGTAATTCACTTGGAAATTATCCATAACAGAAGGAATCCATTATATTTGAATTAAAGGTTGAGCTGAGTAAATTGCATTTACTTCTGGTTTTTAAATATGAGGGAAACTACTGAGGGAAATAAATATAATATTAAAATATATCTTTATTAGGCTTTAAAATAAATGATTCAGTATAAATAAATTTTCCAAACCACATTTAACTGGCCTGAGAAAAGAATCATGATTTGTTAAAGCTATTTTTCAATGACAATATGTTCTCTTAGAAAGAAATTTGAATAATCAAAATATCTGTTGGGGTAATTCTTGGTAGTAAGTCAAAGTATTATTTCTTCATTGGTTGTGTCATGTTATAATATCATAAAACCACAACTTTGATAGTATTAAGGATGGAGTTAAGAGATGTTTTTGAAGAAATATTTTTGATTTCTGGTTTGAACATTTAAATTGAACATTTTGAAACTAAATATTTTCAATTATGCTAAAATTATGACTTCAGTGGCCCATATATAATTTTATGAAGTTATCTGTTTATTTCTACTTATAATAGGCTCCCACTGTATACATTTCATACCAATAAATTTGAAATTTTGTAAGTCATCAAATATCTCCCATGTACTGATATTAGAATACTTAGATATTTATTCTTTTGGTAACTGAAAGTATAATCTACAGTGGAAAAGTTTAACATTGATCTTACAAAATTGGACAAATCAGGAACTACTTTCCAAAGAGTCTTGTGCATACAAAGGACAACAGATTGTACATTTGGAACTATTTATATGTATATATTAAAATGCTATTTCCAAGGCTATCATTTTGTCTACTGCAATGCAATTAGTTTTGGTGGACTAAAAAAAAAAGAACACCCAAACTTAGATACTCAAAATTCAAAGCACCAAACATCCACATACTAACTATCCACTGAGAAAGTATTTTTTTTCAAATGAATACTCTGATATATTTCAAATGCTTAATCCTGAATTTAAAAATGTAATGAAGGCCATCAGCTTTTATAGCTTAAATTTAAAATAACTCAGTTCGACTTTGAAATTTTCTGTCTTCATATGTAAAAATATGATAAACTTAAAATAGATGGCAGACATTTGGAAAACTTACACTGTCAGAGTGCTTGCCCTGGTCACAGTCCCACGTTGTAACATGCTGCCCAGACCTCTCCATGGTGCTGAAGAGTTACTCTTGCCCATTTGAGAGGGAAGAGTTGTTTATTCAAAGTTGACTTTGAAAGAAATCCATAAAGGGTCACCTGGGTTAGCTTAGCTAGTAAAGTTATCTGAAGAACTTCTACAGCACACACTAAGTAGAAGATGCTTTTGCCCTTCAGTTATCAACCACCATGCTCAAGCAGCTCAAAGTAGATTTTGGAGCAGAAATCTTCAAGTATTGGCAAAAAATAGTGAGAGCTCTTTGGGAGATGAAGTTTGCTGATTTTTGCCAGTGTTCTTCAAATTGATAAAACACACAGAGAAGACAAGGTTACGCAGAGAACAAAGGATTCCAGAAAAGTTCTTGATCTTAATGCAGAAAACAAGCTCCCATGAGTCCAAAGCAGCCGATTCACTTCGTGCTATCATCTGATCTACTTTTTGATTAAAAATAATAGAATGAAATAGAGTTACGAATTCCACAAGGCACTGAACATACCATGTAAACAGGTCTGCCTCATTCTAGCCCCAGCCTCCGTCTGCTGAAGATTATCACAGCAGAAATCAGGCTTTGTGGCTTTCACAGATTATCTCTTTCTGAGGCTGAAACGTATAAAGAGCCACATGACACCCAATGATGTCATCTCTAAAGCAGGTCACAGTTGCTGCTGTATGTAGATAAAGTCCTTCTAGTAAAGTATTTAGCATTGTGATTTTCTTGAAAATCTACTTGCATTAAATTGCATAGTCTTCTACCAAAATACTTAACCCTATCAATACAGTGCCATGAAGAGAAAAACCAATTTGCTGCTCACATGTGAGACAAAGTCTCCTTTTAAGCCAACATCAGCTTCTGGTGATGCTTTACAAAATGAATAACTGCAATTAACTCATGGTGAATATAGTGAAGAAGGGTTTTGCCCTGGAGAAGCTGCTGTGGCAACTAGAGGGTTTCTAAGGATATAGGATCTACTTCTAAAACACTTCTCAGAATATTTAGCATGTTCAAAAATTATTTTTTAATTCCCTCCATAAAGATTGCAAAATAAAAATTAAGGCAACTTTGTTCAACTTCTAACAGTTTATTTATTAAAAAGTTTTATAAACATAAAAACATTTTAGTATCTCTGAAACGATTTGAGTATATTTTCAAGTGTTAAAGAAAAACTTTAATGCACTATTTTTAGATGTTTTTCAGCTGTGAATAAAGTAACAATAGAAAATTAGCTATACTGTGACTAATCTGTACACCTAACTGGTAATTGATAGTACATTCTTTTAAAGAATGTTCAATGAGCAATGCCCATGATCATTCTTTACAACATATTTCTTTTGTCTATTTAGTAGCATGCCATAATTTATGATTTTCAGTCGTAATTGCCATTTCTGCCAGTTAATAGTTAAATTATCTAATCCCCTTTCATGCTAATTCTTATAGCCTGAGAGAAGAATAACTTGAAACTAATCTAATCAGTGCTTATTAAGTGTATTCCCTCTCTTAAGGTCAAATAGATCAAACAAAAGCAGTTTTCCTTGAAGAGCATAGTACTCTGTCATATTTTTGAGAAAGAACCATAAATCTGAGGAGAAAACAATTTTCCACATAACCAGTGCCACTGAACAAATTCTATTAAAGCAATGGTGATTGTTCTGGCATCTCATCAGGAAAAAATTGCCTCACCATCTTCTTATGGCATATCTAAGCAATGCTAAAATATTCAAATGAAAACTGGAAAAAAAACTGATCACCTAAATGTTCTGGTCCAGTTACCTTTCCTAAATAGGTAGTTTTCTTCAATTTATACAGCTTAGTATTTTCTATACTTTAACAATAATGAAGATTATCTGGGGCATTTTAAAAAGTTAAAAGTCCCAGGCTGCTTCTCAGATATTCTGATATGATAGATCTGTTGTGGTTCTGGAATCTGCATTTTTTAAAAAACGTTCCAAAAGTAATTATTATTTGGAAAACACTACAATGATTAACATATTACAATGTATAAAGTCATATAAAAATAAAACCAAACAAAAAGCATTTATGATACTTAAAATGATTTAAAAAAAAAAAGCCCAATTTTTGCTACCTGAAGTATCCAGTGTTGAGCCCCCTTCTCATTTTCTCAGGTTCCTATAAGAAAGCATTTTTCTAAAGACTCCCAGCTGCTGATTTCTATTGTTTTCACCTCTCCACAAAGGTGGAAGGAGTTACATTGATTGGAAGATTAGGCAAAGGAACTGGGCATTTACAGCTCAGGATCACCTTCCCTTCATTTCTGTGTGGGATCCAGCTCCCTGCACAAGATTCACTCTGGCTTGCCCTGTAGGTGGGACTGGTAAGTTTCTCTCAATCCAAAGTTCAATAGCAAGAGGTCAAATGTTGCCAGAGTCAGAGCTGCACCCTCAAATTCAGCTTTGACAGGAAACTGAGATTTTGATCTCCCTCTGCCTAAATCTCTTATTTCTCGAAATAAGTTTCTAGATCAAGAAGGGAAAAGGAGTTATTTATTGACTTTCTGAAACTCCATCTTTCAGTACTATTGTTTTGTTGACTCAATTTTTTTTTATATAAGCCCTATGAGCCAGTTAATGCAACAAGTTTTATTTGTGAACTAACTTAATAAAATTTTCATTTGCATAATACCGCTCTATAGATAGAGGCCTATAAAAAGAACATGTGTGTAAAACTTTCATTGGAAATTTTATGAAATGCATTGTTCAACTTATTAATTGCATTATTGAGCCACTTAGAGGAAAAGTTGAGCTCTTGGAATTTTTCTTTAACAATAATGTTTACCAAAGTGTGTTCCACGGATCCATTAAGTCCAGAAGATATGACTTACTTCAGGTTTCATGCTCGAAGCAGCATAGAAAATGGCAACATAGCCTTCCTACAGAATCAAAATGTGTATAAACTTGAAAAGGCTCGGAGAAGTCATAAACAAACTGACTTATTTTGCCCCTCTTCTAATTAACATTTACCAATGTCCTATAAAAGTAATATTTCAGGTGCCACATTCCAAGAAATTCTGCTCTAGAAGATGTTTCAGCAGTAAGATTTTTGTTAATAGTACCTAAACCTTCTATACAATTAATCAATTAATAGTTATTATTTCCTGTTATCAACAACTGTTTCAAGAATTGTCAATCATGACTGAGGAATTTGTAGATTCTGCAAAGGCGGAGGTTGTGTTTCTTTTGGTGATCATTGTATCCCCAGTGCTTTGCAAAGGCCTGGCACACAGTAGACATTCAGATAGTTGCTGAATGAGTGAATGAATATAAACCTAATCCAGGGATGTGAATAATTATAGCCCAACCCCCTAAGATGTCCTATTTGCAAAAGACCCTTAGGCTAATGAGCTTTCCAGAAGAAACAGAATACAATGATATATCACAATCCAGTTTCACCACATCTGATTTCTCCTTGGACCCTAAAGCATTTTTTATACTCATTCAATGAGTGGAATGTTGGTTTGTTGTTAATTTTTATTTTTTTGTAGATATAGCAGGTGCATATATTTATGAGATACATGAGATGTTTTGATACAGGTATGCAGTGTAAACCAATCACATTTTTATCCATTAAGTAATCATGGAGGATGGGGCATCCATCCAAGCATTTATCCTTGTGTTACAAACAATTCAATTACACTCTTATAGTTATTTTAAAATGTACAATTAACTTATTACTGACTATAGTCACCCTGTTGTGCTATCAAATAGTATGTCTTATTCTTTCTTTTTTTGTACCCATTACATTAACCATCCCCACTTGCCCCCTGCAGGCTCCCACTACCTTTCCCAGGCTCCAGCAACCATTCTTTTCTCTCTGCTCATTAGTTCAATTGTTTTGATTTTTAGATTCCATAAATAAGTGAGAACATGCTATATTTGTCTTTCTGTGCTTTGGAATATTTATTTGTAATAATAAAACTGGATTTATTATGTAGAGTACACTCTGTGTCTAAATTAGAGGTATAACAATTTATCTCACCTAAGCTGTAAAATTAGGACAGAATTTATGTGAGGACAAATGCCAAGAGTGGACTTAGGTAAACTATAGAGAAAACAAGTTCTCAACTATCTTTATCAAAGGTGACGTACTTGACTTCTAGGTTTTTGCATCTATACTCAGAGGTCATTAAGTGTGCAGACTGTGAGGAAGATTTATTATGTTACTATGGATGAATCAGGGATCAATTGTCAATTTTGCATATCATTTTGAACTCACATGATGTTTAATATTAGCAGTACTTTTAAAAAAATTTTAAATCTCAAAACCAAAACAACATGTTTATTTTTAAGCCCATCAAGAAAAATTATCCTCAAACCATGAAGTTAAAAGGATAATTTGGGAAAAGGAATCTATATTAGCAGCCGATATTTAGAGACATAAAGGGAGGGAATGTTTGTGTTATAAAGATAATATTTTATGTAAAATATATTTAGGCATACTGACATATGGTTATATAATTTCTAAAACTTTGGAAAATGAAATTCTCAGGCTCTGGTTTAAAAAAAGAAATATATCTACTTCTATGTAAATATCAAGAAGTCTTCTCTTTTTATATATGGTTAATATATTCTCAGAACCAAAATTTGGAACAAATAGACAAAGAATTTGTGCTCTTTGGGGATCTGAAAGGAAGGGTGAAAGGTAGTGTTTAGGTACTAAAACATTAGAATTCCTGGGACGTAAATTTACAACAGCTGGGCTTAATAGTGTAACCTGTCCCTGACCTGGAAAAGTTAGGTTATTAATTATTAAGTAGCACAAAACTTGTATTCTCTATAGTTTTAAATCTCTCAATGTTGTATTAGAGGGGGTCCCAGAAATCCTCTTTTGGGCTGAGTTTCCCCCTAAACAAGTGCACTTTCTAACAAGTCTTTCTCCCTAGTCACCAGAGTTTTCCTGTTGTATTTAAAGCCTGGAGGTTGTAAATCTGAAAAGGGCAATAAAGCTTGAGGGCAATGAAGCAGTTTGAACGTTGATGAATATGCTGTGTTCAACAGCAAGGTTAAGACTGACTTTTAGAACTGTATTTGGAAAGGTTTGGTGGGTCACCTGGCTGGCTGTTGCTGAATATCCAGACACTCTTGCTAAAAGCTGAGTAACAGCAGTGCTGTTAACTTTAGCGTTCCACAGCCTTCCCTCCACACCTGAGGTTAACAGTCTTCAGCTGGCCCAAGTCACTGGTTTTGACCCTGCTCAGTACTCTAATTCCTCTTGACCATGATGAAGGTGAAGCAAGGTCTGCTGGTAAAAGTTGGGCAGCTGCAGGAATGGCACTTAATTCTGCTTTCCCCAGTGTGCTACGAATCCTCCCATTTCTTATTCATCAGGAGAACGATCTATGCTTGCTTTTACTCTGAGTGTGGGGGTGGTTTCTCAGAGGAGGTCTACTCGTTTTGATGCAAAAGGATCCAGTTCATCTTCAGAACTGGAAAAATTAATCTTTAGTAAGAGCAACACTAAAATAAATGCATAATTTATTACCTTTGTAATGTATAGTTCCAGTATATATATTCATATTCATTCTGGGACATGAGTTGATTCTCATGGATCAATCACAAACAGTGCCCCTCAATCAGTGTCAAGTTAAAACTTTCATCTCTGCTCTCCACAAGTTTTCTACAGCATTTTGAGTAAATTCACTTAGTGTTTTCAAGAGCAGATTCAAAATCAACTAACACTTATTGAGAGACTTCAGAGTCCCAGGTTCTGTGCTGTATTCTACATACGTAGTGCCGTTTAATCCACAGCAATCCCAATCCATTTCTGAAGTGGGTATTATTTCCAGTTGCAGATGAAGAATGTCCTTTCTAACAATATATCTTGGACACAAACAGTGGCAGAGCTGCTATTTTAAGTCACATCCTCTTACCCAGGCAGCGCCTCATTTCATGAGCCACAGTGCCCCCTATAGGCCAGATCATAATAATATGGGAACCAATGGGAGAAAACGGGCGTGACCACAAGCAAGGCCCACGCAGGTGGAAACAACTCAAGCCAAAAGAGATTGAGAATGTCTGTAAATAATCCCAAAGATTTTTCTGGACTTATGTGTAAGGGCACGCTAATGATTTCTGAAAAGGTTATCAATCTTGAGATTTAGAAAATATCATATTGTAGTTTCTGTGATAATCCTATTAGACAAGTTACAGATCTCTGGGAGCTAGACACGAAAAGCATTAAATATTTTATAATATAAAATTGATTAATAAAAAGTACAGAGGACATTTCCTACTGTTGTCCTTTGTGCAATAACTAATATTTTTAAGGAGAAAAGATTACTCTTTTAAAAAATCATCTTGATATCCACAAGCTCCATTCCCTCATAACAGTTGCTATTCAAAATTCCTATTTCTAAAACCAGTTTTTCTGTGGCCACATGATACATTGTGGTGTAAGGGCACTTAATATGCAAATTGCTAACATAACTTAATATTATCTTCCCTCCTGTTGCTCTTTAATTTGGCATTGAACAGCTGAGTTTTGAGGTTTTAATCAAAGAGCATTGAATGAAGCAATTTATAAAATCAAATGAGGGTTTTAAAATATTGTTTCATTCACTGTTTATAACTACCAAATTGTAAAATAGTCTTAGAAATGCATGAACTGATTGCTACCCCTACAGCTTGACCATATCTAAATGCAGCCTTCTTTTCAAGTGATATAGTGGAAGAATAAAACATGGAACTCCACCCCAATGGGTGGCCCAAGAAAAGGTAGTTACTTCTTTAAGTCTCATTTTCATCATCTGTAAAATAAAGATAATAATAGTGCCTTTCTTTATATGATCATTGAAAGGATTAAACAAGATAATAGCGAAGTCCTGGTACATAACAAGTGCTCAGCTCTTATTAAGACAATGAACTTGAGCACTCATACTTAAACATTGCTGTTGTTGTATATTTTAATGCAGAAATGTTCTAAGAACTACATTAACCATTATGCTTAGCCAAAACAATCAGAGCAGAAGCATACAGAAGCATCATTCTCAGCTCCACACAGGAACTCAACCAGATCAGAGAGCTGATTTCCCATGTCGTGCATGCATGGGGTAGACAGTTGAGATAGGCGGTAATTGCAGATATAATAGGCATGGGGCTGGGGAGCAGCTGGCAATGTCCAGAAGTTAGGTAATGGCATGTTGGCCTCCACTGAGGTTGTGCTTGAGGTTAGTAGAAGGCAGGCAGGGACTTGGGACAAGACAGGCAGTTGATCTGATTTGAGAAGATAGAAAAATGTTCTAGGCAGCAACAGCAAGAGAGTAAACCCAGAGAAAGAGGGCTGAGTTCAACAACCTGGAAAAGACCAAGTAAGAGGAAGGGCTCAAAGAACTCTCCAGGGACACAAGTCACTGACAGAGTTTGACTTGGACTGAAGGCTTTTAACACAGAAGTTCCAAATGGACTCATGGCTATTAGAGGAAGCTCGTTTCTTGATGACAGGCTTAGTCAGTGTGGGCCAGGGGTCATCCTATTCCCTCCATACACGAGGTCCATTCACTGGAGGGTGAGAAAACCAAGTCTTTCTATCTGGGGCTCCCTGAGAGTGTCTATGAACCCAGTAGGTCTGGCAGGCTGGTCAAGGTAGAGCAATATCACCTTCCTTCCAACAGGCAGCTTGTCCCCAGGTGACTGCAACCCCCAAGAGATGTAAGAATGAATCTTCCCAAAAGGGGCCCTGGCAAACTGATGATCATGGGAGATAAAACAAACTTAGCTCACTAAACTCCAAACAACTCAAAAGCAAATTTTCTTTTAAATTATGACTTGGATATTTTACCTAAGTGACAAACTAGAGACTTGGAAACATCGCAACACCTTATACTTTCATATTTTATTTTTTATATTTAGTGTCACATCACTGTCGTCATCAATATTTAAGTCACTGTTATAATCAATAACTTTTTTTTTAAGGATAACATAATTTAATTTTGACAAGGTCACAATATCCCACAAATAGATCTGCAGATTCAGTGCAATTCCTGTTGAAATCCCACCTGTCTTTTTACTTAGAATTTTGGACAAGGCCTGCTTGCTTTCTGACAGCTAATTCCAGTAATTCTTTTTAAAAATATGTTTAGAATCTCACTTTTTTTTTTTTAGATGGATTTTCACTCTGTCACCCAGGCTGGAGTGCAGTGGCATGATCTCAGCTCACTGCAACCTCTGCCTCCTGGGTTCAAGCGATTCTCCTGCCTCAGCCTCCCAAGTAGCTGGGACTACAGGTGTATGCCACCACACCCAGCTAATTTTTGTATTTTTACTAGAGATAGGGTTTTGCTATGTTCACCAGGCTGGTCTCGAACTCCTAAACTCAAGCGATCTGCCCACCTTGGCCTCCCAAAGTGCTGGGATTACAGGCATTGATTCTCACTTTTTATAGGCAATCATGAGTAAGCCAGACTGCCATTCACTGAATACAATCGTCCTTGTCCCATGAGCACAGAGCTTGACGGTATGGTGGGGCTACAGGATGCACCCCCAATTCAGTCTGATACACCTTATGGGAGATCAAATTGCTAGGAACATTTGAGGGAGGAAATCTCTTCTCCTAAAAACCAACAAGGGACTGGGAAGCTAAGCTAAATTAAATAAAGTAGAACTGTTAGTGAAGCTGCACAGAGATACAAATGAACTAGATGACTCATGAACAGGGAAGAACACACATTTATGCACAAAACACTTATGCTAGAATCGAAGCGGTACAGCAGTACAAATATAAAGCAAACATATATTCTCGTAGGATTCCAATAAAACCAAAAGGCTAAGCACCCAAAAGCAACATTAGAACTCTTGCACTGACAGCAAATGAGAATTGTCTTGAACTGCAGCTGTGAGAAGGTACAAAAAAAGTAAATCCAAATATATAGCTCACGAAGTGATTTCTAATACTGAGTTTCCATCATTCAGATAACATCCTCAAGTCATCTAATTTGCACTTTCTATTTGCATTCCCAGCAAAGACATCCTAAATACTCAATTCTCACTTTATTTTCTACTCACAAATTGTGAGCTACACACAAACGCGAAGCCCCGGCTTTTTCCAGTGCGGTTCACGAGTGCCCTCTAGTGACAGCGAGGTCAGTTAGGATAAGCCATTCCCCCAAATAACTGTTTTAAAAAGTGAAGATCCATTAAATGTTCAATTTCTGCTGCCCATTAGAAATAGATCTTTGGCCACTTTTATCTGCATTGCTATAAACTCAACTTATTCTCTCTCTTTAGATCTGTATCTAGGAAAAAGCATTTATTAAAGAATATGCAAGCAACCATCTGAAAACATTTCAAACGCAGTCACTTTTACCTGATCTCAAAAAGAATACATTGTTTTGAGCATCGGGAAACCTTTTTACCACAGAATAACCATGATAACCAAGTAGTAAAGGAAACATTTTTGAAAATAATATACTTGTGTAATTCATTTCTTTAACTTTTCAGCATTTCAGTGACTGGTTACAAATGCTCACAATGCTTAAATCCACCCAACTCTGGTTCATAAACTTCTAATCACTGATTTCCTCCCACTTTTGATTTTTTTTTAAATAAAGACTTTCAGCAGATTTCCTTATTCCTTATCTTTCTATCTCAGATTTCTTAAACTGGTGGCCCAGGGGTCAACTGTGGTGTGTAGGCATAGTCGCTTTACCTTTTAAATTTTCGTTCTGGCACTAACACGTAAACAATACAGATTTCTGACATCTCCTGAAAAAAGAAAATCACATTTGGCCATGCCCGCCTCTATCCCCACATGGTGACACATTCTCAGGAGCCAAGTGCACTGCCCGTCTAGTGAGACCTACGTTCTCCACGTAGCCAGGGGCACAGCTCAGCCACCTCTGTCAGGAGGGTGACTTACCTGGCCCCTGGAGGCATTTGAGTTGCAACCCTTGAGTATGTGACAAATTTCAATTCTTCCTGTAAAAGTTCTCTTTCTACTCCTTATAACCAAATGTATCTTCTATCATAAGAACCACCACATGATAAAAGAAACACACAGCACATACTAAAAGAAATATGCTATTATAAATAAAACAAAACACCTCAGTAGGGAAACGTGAACACATAAATGCAATCTATTTTTCTCCAGACTTAATAAAGTTCACTTTGTGCTTATGAGTTTTGTCTTCATTTTGAGATAACACAACTCTCACCATGGTTCCTGTGTAGCAAATAAGCAACCTAGATCCTCACTGTCACACACCACCTGCTCACATCCCAAGATTTCTCTCTTAGAACCAAAGTCCAGGCTTTCAGCTGAATGTCAAGTCAGGCCATAGAAAAAGAAACACGACACTCACGGGTGTGCTGCTGTCGGAGAAAGTGTTCATGCTGACGGAGCTGCTCAGCTTGTCTGAGGAGATGGAGGGTGGGGACGGGCTCCTCTTCTCCAGGGGCTCCTGCCGCTGCAGGTACTCTCGCCATGCTCGCTGAATGCTGAAAACAAAACAAAAAACAGCACACTCATTATTACTCCTGGATCACGGTCCACAGACTCAGAAAATCACAAGGAGTCTGAAGGAATTGGCTTGGTGAGAAAGGAAGTAGAACACACAGAATGTGATGCAACAAATCAGGAGACCCGGACTTTAATTCGGCCACTGAGACCGTCTCCCTACTTTATTGGTTTGACTTTCACAACTTGATGGTGCTAAGTTGGCCTAAAAGAGTCAACTTAGAAATAAAATTCATCAGCCAAAACAAACTAGTTTGCACAAGTAAATGTACTTTGATTTATGAGACACAAAACTCTTTCCATTTTTCATCTTATATTTTAAATGAGAATAATAAATAGGCTGACTACGACTTACGCCTTCACTCAATGTATCGTTTTTGAGGGGACATTCTGTGCCAGGGTCAGCTGTAGGCTCTGAACGGGGAGGCTGCCCTGCACAGCTCTAGGGCTGTCCTTTGCATGACTGCAAGGTGAAGGATGCCAGGGAAGTGCAGCACAGTCTGCATGGCCAAATGCAGTGGCCCTGCTGTGGGGCAAGAGGCAGGAATCATGGGTTTTACAAGCTGTGGAAGGGAATAGGAAATGGCCGAAGACTATAAAGAAACGGACAAAGATTATTCAACTGTTATATACTACTCAGATAATTAATGTTATGTGATTAGGCAGCTAATTGCAGATTTCACCTAAGGAAGCTATTTTCTGTGATTAGTATAAAAAAAATCATCTTCTCCTTTGGATAACAGAAACCTCTTCTTAGTATAAGCTAAGTGATTCCCCCACAGACTGTGTATTAGTTCATTTTCATGCTGCTATGAAGAAATACCCGAGACTGGGTAATTTATAAAGAAAAGAGGTTTAATTGACTTATAGTTCTACATGGCTGGGGAGGCCTCAGGAAACTTACAATCATGGCAGAAGGCACCTCTTCTCAGGACAGCAGGAGAGAGAATGAACGCCAAGCAAAGGGGGAAGCCTCTTATAAAACCCCCAGATCTCCTGAGAACTCACTCACTACCAACAGAACAGCTGGGGGAAATTGGCCCACGATTCAATTATCTCCACCTGGTCATATGTGGGGATTATTACAATTCAAGGTGAGATCTGGGTAGGAACACAGAGCAAATCATATCAGACTGGCTTCTGATCTTTGAGATTAACATCTAGGTTTTCATAGGGGGTCAGTGAACACAATATAGCCTCTTCTAAGAGTTGGCAGTACAAGCAGACCAGTTGTTAGGATTCAGCCTTTTAAAATAGTTTAAGATAGTTGTATTAATTCTGTCACTGTCTCTTCTAAACTCCTGCAAGCATCTGGTCTTCTGTAATTCTTCCACACACAACGTAAGTCATTCAAGTTGTGTCTGAATAAACAAACTGATTTATTTTCATTTGGCTGGAGTAGTTCAAAGATCATCAATTCTCAATGGTCACAGGATATAAACAACACAAAAATGCTACTACATTATTGAATCTGTATGTTTTCCCTAATGTATTAAAGTTCTGGGAATTATAATGCTCAAGGAAAAATCTAGAAACGCAGGAAACTTACAATCATAGCAGAAGGCACCTCTTCACAGGACAGCAGGAGAGAAAATGAGTACTGAGCAAACGGGAAAGCCTCTTATAAAACCACCAGATCTCCTGAGAACTCACGCACTATCAACAGAACAGCTGGGGGAAATTGGCCCATGATTCAATTATCTACACCTGGTCACACCCTTGCTCTGTGGGTGAGTGGCCAATTCCCTGAAGCTAGGAAACTTAAATTTCAGGGGTTCTTACTTGGAGGCCAGGAGCCTCTTCCAAGACCCTGATGAGGGGTTCTTCATGATTTGTATAGAACTGTAAACATAAGATATTTTTATAGTTTTTTTTTTTGTTGTTGTTGTTTTGAAAGGACCTTCCAGATTATATATTCTTCAAGCCCCACTAAAGCAGAATCTGGCCCGAATTTAAATTATATTTGGTCACTGTTTTATTATGAAATCTTGCTCAAAGTGCATTTTTATTTCTCAGTTTTTCTTTGGTTTACAGATTTTAAGCAGAATCCGAAAGAGTCCTGTAAGGTTGCCTGCCTTAGTTTGGTGGTCTCGTTGCTTCTTCAGGACCCATCATATCAGGGAGGAGTGAACTTAAGGAAGCTGCCAGCGATTTCCACGTCCTCCGAGTTGCTTGGGGTATCCCAGAGCCCAGTTATCAATTCTGCTGCTTAAAGGTGCTAAAGTCTCTAAACCTGCCCATCAAGAGCTCAAAATGTGTAACATTTTAAAGACAGTTTACAAATTAGAAAACGTTGACCACTCATAGAAGACCACAACTTAGACTCACAACTTTATAGGACTTTGAGGTATTCTACACTGTCCTTTTTTCACCCTTTAAACAGTCTTCATTATTCAGAAAATAAAAAAACAAAATGTAGTGACCATTTGAGATATTACATTTTAGCTTGTTGAACACCAGAGGGCGGTGTGACATCTTTAAAGAAAGAAAGAAAACACTGGGCAAAACAGATGAGAGGTTTGTCAAAGTGTATTTGCATGTAAGCATCCTCGTCTCCCTCCTGGTTTTATGAAATTTGGAAAGTGGCATATCAGTTTTCCTTAAGTCATATATTAAGAAGACAATATTGTTTTATTCCTAGTTAATGGATATCCTTTAATTTATAAGATGACAATATTAAGTACTTTTAAAATATGCATTTAAAACATCTACACACTCACTGACTTTCTTAATCCAAGAGCTATTTTATTTTGGAATTTTACTATATAGTCATGCACATATGTGAAAACAATTTTACTTAGTTAAAAGCATATGACACTATCTTATTTTTAAAACATGCTATAATATGATATACATATTTCCTGTGACTACTTGCCCTTCATAATTACAGTTTTAAGTACTAGATGATAAGCTGGACAAGTCTTTAAATTAGCATTTGGGGTTAAAAATGACAGGGCCACCATGTCACACAAGGCTATTACCCAAAATTGCCACACTGTTTTTAAATGATAGAGCTATGCTATGTTACTCTCTGTATCATAGAAAAGTGTTTACATCACATGTTATTTACTCCTCTTGGCCAGTTCTACAACATGGCCTTCGAAGATTAAATTGTTCCAATATTAAGCTGTCTTAATACCATCTCCAGATGCTATTTTACAGTAAGAGGGAACTAAAATAAAATGTAGAAGTACCTCGTCTTTCAATCATAAGGAATCACGTTTCAGCCTTCTTCTTCCACATTTACCATAATTCCTGCTTACAAGTCTCCTTTATGGCTACAGAGTAAATTACACACTACCTTGACATTTTTATTTTTGAAACTAAATAATGCTATTCATATAATTCTTTAAAGGCTTGTTGAAGTAAAAAAGAGCACGTGTGTTCCTGCATTTTGACTTATAAATAAAGTATAACGGTTTACCTCTGAACAGATGAAAAATGCATTTTCAATAAATTTTTGGCAAAGTCAATTCCTATCTATCTTCTCCACAGCAGGGGTGGCACAGTCTGCCTGCCTCTGCCCTTTTTCTATATATTCCTCTTTGTTTTACAGTGGATGTGGCTCTCTCATGTACTCACAGCCACACGGGGGACTCAGCCTGTGCAGTCCTGATTACCAATGGATGTGTTTCTCTAGAAGAGAAGAGGAGGGGCTCTCAGAGAGCTAGGGTACTTAGAAAAAGCTTGAGGAAGTCCTAGTATTTCAATTAGGCCTGACACATGGATAGGATTTAGGTTAATGGGGAGGAAGAAGATCTTTGGGTAAAGGCACAGAAGCGAAGACACCAGGCAGGAGGCAGGAGGATCCCAGACAAGAGCAGTAAGTCTGAGGCTACAAAGATGGGAAGAGGATCTCAAAAGCCACCTAGGGTCAGGTTGGGACAGACCGGGCAGTGGGGCACAGACTGAGCAGCGAGGGCAACCCTGCTTTGGTGCAGTTGATAATTGGCAGATGTTTCAACTTTTCAAGAACAGCCAGAAATCTTGATTTTTTTTTAATGAGAAAGTACTATTTCTTATATGTTACCAAATGATTATAAAAATTTCAAAATACATTATAACTCAAGTAGGCTGAATTTAGGGATGGGCAAAAGAGGATATCATCAGAAAGGATACATTGAATCTGAGTTTCCTGGAAACAACAGCTAATACACATAGAGCTCTTTTTTGTGTTCATTCTCCCACTCAATCCTTACCACAAGTGAGCTGTGAGGGAGGCACCATGATTATCACATGGGTAGATTTTGGGTGCCAAATAATGAATTTCTCCTTTTGGCTTGTTTTGCAGAACCACCGCTCTCTACCCATGAGCTTTGGATGAAACAGATGATACCCTATCACCGTAGAGGGTGGCCCGCACTCCCAGGCTGACCAGCCAGAGGGAAGTGGTTGGTTCAGTTGGGAGACATGCACCTGGTTCAAGCTAGGCCTATTAAAGACTGCTCTGGGAATTTTACTGAGAGACTACTGAGAAAAAGGCCCTCTCTTTCATCTAAAGTTTCAGCAAGTAGAGCTGAAACTACCTGCAAGCCAGGAGCTGGCAGTGGCCACTTTGTGGAGATATTAGGAGAGCCCACATGAGAATGAATCACGGGGAGAGCAGAGTTTACAGAAAAAGAGACAGACACCTGATGACATCTCTCAAACACCTAGCTTTCACTATGCTTAAAGCACGTTAGCCCATGGGTGTTTCTGTTACGTGATTCAATATAATATTTTTACATAGATTAGTTTGAGTTGAGTTTCTGATACCTACAACCAAGAGTCCTGGCCAGTCTCAGGGAACAAGATGGGAACTGATCATCATTCTGAACACTCAGAGCAGATCCCTGTCTCCCCATTATATTTGTTCACTCTTCACGGTTCAGCAAAAGGCAGAAATAGAGAAGCAGGATGAAGACAGTGGGTTTGGAGTGGAGAAGTAGAACGCCTGCTTGTTTAAGTCTGTTCGTTGACTCTTCTACGTGCAGCTAGCTAAATGCTACCCTAACAGATATATCATATTTTCATTATTTGTTGTCTATCCCAACCCTGTATCCTGATACGAACATGCCCAAATGTCAATATGGGGCCACTGCATGCAACAGGCAGGTTTTCCACAGGAACTGCCCTCTATCGCCAGCCTGCTTCCCCTCCATTCCGGCATCTGCCCAGTTTGTAGCTTGCAACTTCACTGCCACGCTGATGGATGATGCTTCTTATGCACCAGGGCCTATGCTCTCTTAACAGAGACCTCTCTTAAAGAGACCTCTTTCCACAGGTCTCTTCTCAAATACCCATGACTGTGCAGACTGTCAAGAACGCCAGTGTTCTCACACGTGAGAATGTGGGCAATTTGGGTCCTAGATCTATAACACTCTCTTCTTTATGAGGACTGAGAAGACACTTCAGAAATAATGAACCCAGGGTTACTGAGTCTAAGAAAGAGAATAGTTAGTCCTGCAATGCTATTCAACACCCAAAAAGAAGAGTATCAGATTAGGCCAATCCAAATGCCTCTTATCAAACAAGTCCTCTTCCCCCACTAGAATGTGAAACCCTTGAGAGCAGTGACCAATCCACAGTTCTGGGATATATGAAAAGCAGGTGATTAACAAATGTAATTATTCTAACACTGTATCCCAGAAATACCTCAAAGAAGAAACAGTTGTATATCATGATAAAGTGTGCTTATAGTAATAGAGGTTCTTGCCTCGTTCACCTCTCATGAGCAATGCTAAACATGCTGGCCTCCCTCTTGCTTATCCATAAAATAGGAGTAAGAATAACTTCTTTGTAACCCTTGCAATAAGTCAAGGATAATGTGTATGAGTTACCTAGCCCCAAACTTGACAAATAGAGCTCCTAAACTATTATAATTACTTAAGAAAAGGACATATCAAACACTTTCAAATATTTTGAAGTCTCATGTGCAAGTCATATACTTTAATATAACATGATAGATTCCTAAGGATCCCTCTTGATAATTATTTTACTTTTATTTTTGAGATGGAGTCTTGGTCTGTCACCAGGCTGGAGCGCAGTGGTGTGATCTCACTCACTGCAACCTCTGCTTCTTGAGTTCAAGCAATTCCCCTGCCTCAGCCTCCCAAGTAGCTGGGATTACAGATGCGCACCACCATGCCAGGCTATTTTATTTTAATTTTTATTTTAGTAGAGACCGGCTGTCACCATGTTGGCCAGGATGGTCTGAATCTCTTGACCTCATGATCTGCCTGCCTTGGCTGACAGGCATGAGCCACCGTGCCTTGCCCCTAAGGGCCCCTCCTGGTAATATTTTATTAGCTCAAGTGGACATAGAAATATGTTTGAAAAAGGTATGTTTGCATGGAAAAAATACACTAGACCAAATGTTTTTCTTGGATTTTTTCATTGAAAGCTTACTACAATTTAATAAGACATGTTAGCATTCTCATTTTACAGAGGAGTGCAACTGAGGCCCAGAGAGGCCACTGGTGTTCCCAAGGTCACACAGTGGGTAAAAAGCAGAGCTAGGATTTGAACCTAGGTTACTCAAATTCCAAAGTCTGTGCTCTCAACCACTCTTCTCTCCTATCTTCTTTTAATTAAATTTTTTACTGAAGAAGATATGGATTACTCTCAAATGCAATTTAATAAGGGTTTAATAAACATCTTTAAAGCTCTTTAGGAAATGCTTTCTCTCTCTCTCTTTGCCTTTCTCTCTCCTTTATAGAACCTAAATGTTGTTTCATCACAAAATCAAATATAATAATAAAAATCAGGAGAGGAATTGAACATATTTAATGAGCTGACTTTCAAAACACAATTTGTATTCAAGACATCTCTGTGTTGTTCTATCACAAAGTAAATACATTGTTAAAACATAAGGAGGGGACTGGGGGATTGCACAGAGCTGATGAACACCCTTTACATGAGGTTAGTATTGGCAGATCTGTTTCAGATCTTGCTACAACATGCAAAGAGTGACTTACAAGGTGAAGGGCAGCAGCTTGTTGGGGTTTGGGGAGCCCACCCCTTCCTGTGCCGTGAGGCCTTCTCACTAAACCTGCACTCCTTCGCTGTGCACCTTCATCCCCCAAAGCTTGTTCCAGCCTTAAGGCTCTTAGGAACACATGTATCTTTAGCCGTAGAGTTGCTCAGAGAGCCTTCCCTTTGGTGCTTTCACTATTACCTTTACTTTCACTAAATTTTCTGACTTGAGAGGCTTGTCTTTGTTTGATCTTCAGAGAACTTGCCTTTTACCTCCTCCAAATGCCTTTTCATTAATAGCCATGCGATCTTGATTGCGGTTGCCCTTTTGATGCACTCTTTTGATCCTCTGGTCTAATACTCAAAATTACCTCTCAACAGCTGCATTCATGAACCATGTGACACTCCCTTCAACTTCAGTACACACACCCTCCCCGACACTCACACAGTTTTTCACTGAGTCACACTTTCTGACAGGCCTCTGCTTCCTGCCACTGATACTGTGTACTGCCACATTCAGATTTACACTTTCTTATAAATTCTTTCCTTTTCATGGTGTCCTGAGTACGAGGAACCATCTGAGCCCCTTTCCTGCTGTTCTGAGCACCATCCTGGGAGTCCCACAGGTACATAGTGAAGGCAGCCCACACCCGAGAACAGGTCTCATCTTTCCTCATCTTTCACATTCAGAGATTACCTTGCCACAGCACCTCCATCCCCCTCAGGGCTTGCAGGCGGTGGACTATCCAGAAACCCAGTATAGGAACTGACTACTTTCTCCTCATCAGGGAGAGGAAAGAAGAGCCTTCAGGAGAGTGAATTTTATGGTGGAGTTACCCTCACTTCACTCTACCCCTGGGAGAAGACAGCCTCTCAGCTGGTCCCCACCAAAAGAAGTCAAAAGACCCTAAAAGAAATCCTGTGATGATGGAAGGTGACCGTGGCACCTGGGACAAAGGCCCATCTTTCATACCCAAAGCTCTGCAGGACTAAAAATCTCTTGGAAAGCAGGAATGAGAGTATCCCAAGATTGTCCCTGCTGAAGATGCCATGGTTGGCTGGAGGAAGGCACTGCTTGGTACATCATGGGACAAAGCCCCACAGAGCAAGGGGCACAAACCCAGTGAGGATGTGCAGCCTACACCATTGGGGGTGGGCCTTAGGGGAGACCAAATGATCCCTTCCATAAGAGTCCCGAAACATAGCACAGTTGTTAAGGAAGCAACTGCAGGGAGTGAAAATGTCCGCCATCTATTCATGGGAAACCTGGGGCAGTCTTGGTGTTAGCACATGGGGGTGGGAGAGGTGACACTGATGATGAAGGAAGGGAGAAGGATGGAGGAGAGAATGGAGATAAGAAAGAGGAGAGAGAAAGGAAGGGAGCAGAATACACAGCTGTAGAAAAGGTCTCGTGTATGCAGAGGGGAGATTTTCAACCTGCCATGAGAGTTAAGAATTGAATAACCCGCCTGTAATCCCAGGACTTTGGGAGGCCGAGGTGGGTGGATCACGAGGTCAAGAGATCGAGACCATCCTGGTCAACATGGTGAAACCCCGTCTCTACTAAAAATACAAAAAATTAGCTGGGCATGGTGGTGCGTGCCTGTAATCCCAGTTACTCAGGAGGCTGAGGCAGGAGAATTGCCTGAATCCAGGAGGCAGAGGTTGCGGTGAGCTGAGATCGCACCATTGCACTCCAGCCTGGGTAACAAGAGCGAAACTCCATCTCAAAAAAAAAAAAAAAAAAAAAAAATTGAATAACCAGATTAGACAGAAGTTACTGAACTAAACTCTCCAATGGGACTGAAGTTCTATTGTTGGGCAAGATTAAGTTTTCTCTCCCTCCTTTCTCTCCTTTTCTGAGCAGAAATGGGATTCAGAGTTATTAGAAGAGAAAAAAAAAAACATTCTGTTTGTATCTCATTGAGCTGGGACTCCTCCATCAAATCAACAAACATAAAATCTCAGGCTCTCTGAGCTGGCTGGAATGTCAAGCACAGAGATTTTTTCTTTGCCTAGTCCTTCTCCTGGCACCTACCCCTCAGCTTCTACAGATTGAAAGTGATGGGAACTAAAAAAGACCCGGGAGTTTTTCTAACTTAATTTCAGCATTCACATTAAACACTCTAATTTTTCATATGCCAACTTTTCTTTCCAGCGCATTTTCATTTAATAGAACCTTGTCTTAGTGAGAAAATTCCTTATGATAAAGCAACCTATGTTTGCAAACTCACGTCCTGTGTAGTGAGACTGACACACTACTTACACGAAATGATTTGATAGCCTGATTCATTATGTAGTTTATAAGTGTGACACAGAACTTTCTAGCTGGGGACCCAACTGGTTCAGAAGTCTTGTTTGGACTTTATCTTGTTTAGCCTTATGTGCTCATGCAGAGGCAAGCTTTTTACTGATGACCAAGGTTAACAAAGATTTACAGGGGTATGTATTAGTATTTGCTTTTATCCAGCAGGATATTACATATTTGTGTCATTTCTGTTTCAGTTCCTAAGTTCAACAACAACTTGTTGTGTTCAAAGTTGTACACCTCAAGGCGCCCTTCTTTAGGGTAACTTATTTTCTAAAAGATTCCTCTTTGCACTTAGAAAAATGGTCAGTGATTTTGGCCAAGCTCAGATATGTTAAAATTCTCATGTTTAAATTCTCATGCTTCTTGGAGTGTTAAACTGAGTGTGAGTGTGTGTGTGTGTGTGTGAGAGAGAGAGTGAGAGAGAAGGGGGCAGGGAGGGAGGGAGGGAGGGAGGGATTAAATATACACTCATTGGCATTTCTCATATATGCTTCTGAAGGAAAATCAGAACAGGAAAAGATCATAGAAAACAGTAATAAATATTTTTGAAATTGCTTCCAAGGTAATTATAATAGGCCCCTTCTCTACTTAAAAACGGTTTTAGAAGGTTAATATTTTGTTCTATAATAAAGCCTTTCTCACTTTGGATCTTGTTAGTTTTATTTTGTTAATATTGAGATGCTGTTAGCACGATTTTAAGGTAATAGTCATTTATAACAGGGGAGGAGACTTACATTTGGGTAACTTAAGAGAGAATAAGAAGAAAAGGATAGGAAGTTAGCAAAAAGAAGAGAAGAAACATTTTCCCAAAATAATTGAAGAAAAGCTGAAATAGAACGCAATTTTTATAAAGGGTGTGGGTGTGTGTAGGTGGGTGTGTGTGTGTTTAATAAACAGATGGTTTCAGGTGGAAATAATCACATTGTTCTAAGATAGAACTAACCAAGTTACTAAGATGAAAGGCAGAAGAAAATGCTAGTGGGAGTTAAAGAATTGTACTAGCCCAGAAATGGAAAAACCAGGAAGTGATAAAAGCAATGGCAAGCAAATAATTCCCTGTACTACACAGTAGATGGCGCTATGTACCCAAAGTAGCTTTGTTCCTGCTTAGAAGAGGGAGGAAATAATGTGCAGCACATATAGGAAATAATGAATGTAAAATAAAGATGCATAACTGTTGTACCCGAAATTCCAGATTTATTCAGGAATTCACAAAACAAGAACTGTAGTACTAATTTCTTAATTTATATTTTGAAATAACTTACATTTTCACCTTTGATTCCAAGGGCTGTAGATTGAGGGGATATTTTTCAATATTATTCTCCGCATCCATGGCCAGCTGGTGACTAGAAACAGAAATAATGTCTCAATATCTCTCAATCCAGAAAGTTAACATTTATAGCAATACTACTACTAATTTATACTCATTTGTAAAATAAGATATAGATTCAATTTTGTTCATTTTAATTTATTCAAGTTCCTGTTGATGGATGATGGATGATAAGGACCATAATATCATGAAAAAAAGTTGCTTTGCCTTTTATGTCTGCTGTCCTTTTGCTTCTGTCAACTCAACATTCATAGCTATAGTATGAAAATCATTTCCTTTAAGAGAAAAGAAAAGAAGAACATTGGACCATTTTAGGATAAGAAAAAAACACACAGAGAGGGTTATAAATCCCATGATACTGGCCAACTAGTAAGTTGTAGAGAAGACCTTACACATCCCCAGTTGTGCCACTGCCACTGGACCTTTCCTCATTTCATTTGTAAGCCATTTCAGGGCTTCCACTGGGAACAAAGCATGGTCTCTGACCTGCAGAAAGGCAGAGAACTATATAGAAATGATCACTGCTTTCAGTGAGTTTATAGGACTCTTAGTGCTGCAACAATCAAGAAGGGCTTCATGGACAAGGCAGCTCTTGGGATGAGTTCTGAAGAATGGATAGGAAGTAGGTAAGTTGAGAGTCAAGGGCAACATATGAGGAAGACAATAAAACAAAGAGCAGAGGTGAAAACATTCAAAGGATATTTTTAGAAAATAAAGAGAAATTTAGTGGAAGTGGATTAAAAAACAGGAGATGGATTAAAGACTTAAACATAAGACCTAACACCATAAAAACCCTAGAGGAAAACCTAGGCAAAACCATTCAGGACATAGGCGTAGGCAAGGACTTCATGACCAAAACACCAAAAGCATTGGCAACAAAAGCCAAAATAGACAAATGGGACCTAATCAAACTCCACAGCTTCTGCATGGCAAAAGAAACAGTCATTAGAGTGAATCGGCAACCAACAGAATGGGAAAAAATTTTTGCAGCCTACCCATCTGACAAAGGGCTGATATCCAGAATTTACAACGAACTAAAACAGATTTACAAGAAAAAAACAAACAAGCCCATTCAAAAGTGGGTGAAGGATATGAACAGATACTTTACAAAAGAAGACATACATGAGGCCAACAAACATATGAAAAAATGCTCATCATCACTGGTCATTAGAGAAACGCAAATCAAAACTACATTGAGATACCATCTCACGCCAGTTAGAATGGCGATCATTAAAAAATCTGGAGACAACAGATGCTGGAGAGGATGTGGAGAAATAGGAACACTTTTACACTGTTGGTGGGAGTGTAAATTAGTTCAACCATTGTGGAAGACAGTGTGGCAATTCCTCAAGGATCTAGAAATAGAAATTCCATTTGACCCAGCAATCCCATTATTGGGTATAGATCCAAAGGATTATAAATCGTTCTACTATAAGGACACATGCACACGAATGTTCATAGCAGCACAGTTTACAATAGCAAAGACCTGGAACCAACCCAAATGCCCATCGATGATAGACTGGACAGGAAAATGTGGCACATATACACCATGGAATATTATGCAGCCATCAAAAACGATAAGTTCGCATCCTTTGTAGGGACATGGATGAACCTGGAAACCATCATTCTCAGCAAATTGACACAAGAACACAAAATCAAACACCGCATGTTCTCACTCATAGATGGGTGTTGAACAATGAGAACACATGGACACAGGGAGGGGAGCACTATACACTAGGGTCTGTTGGGGGGAAATAGGGGAGGGACAGCGTGGGGTGGGGAGTTGGGGAGAGATAGCATGGGGAGAAATGCCACATATAGGTGAAGGGGAGGAAGGCAGAAAATCACACTGCCATATATGCACCTATGCAACAATCTTGCATGTTCTTCACATGTACCCCAAAACCTAAAATGCAATAAAAAAAAAAACCAGGAGAACAAAAGGAAATAAGATTGGATAAACAGAAAGTTAATAGTTACTCGTCTATAATGTGTACAAAACACTGTCATAGACATTTTATATTCATTATCTTATTTATCATGATAACTTCCATCAACTACATATCACTTTCCCCACTGTAGAGCCGAAAAATCTGAAGTTTGGAGAGATTATGTTAAATTTACTATACAGGAGGAACCACATTAAAACTTACATCTCACAGCTCTCTCCACCAGAAGGCACTGGTTGGAACATTGTAACATCAGGATTACTAAAAATAATCCTACTGACTGAAGTTTTCATAGGTAATATATTTAACATCCCAATTCATTACCCATGCATGTGGTAAGGCAGGGGCGTGTGTGTTTGTATGTATGTGTGTGTGTGTGTGTGTATGTAACAAAAGTTTCAAGAAACTTTACTTTCCCAACTACATGTGATATACTTTGATTTTTGAATTATATTTGAAACTTTTTTTAAAAGGCCAGTGATGACCCATCAAATTTATTTAACAAACCATCAACAGATTATGATCTACAGTGTCAAAAACTTTACAAAAGTTTTCACATTGTAGATCATAATCTATTGCAGCAAGGAGCTCCATGCATTTGGAGCAGGGAAATACGATAAATGGAGTGCTTAAGGATGGTGGGAGTGAGTAAGCAGAGTGAAATAAAACTAGTTGGAAAGCTATTCAAATAGTCCAGGTTATGAGGACTAGGATTGTGGTGGTAGTTAAGAAAAAAATTGTGCTGGAGAGACCCCTTAGAATCACAAATGTATTTTCTTCTTTCTAAAAGGAATGACCAGGCAGTAGGGAAAACAGAGGAAAGCACATAAATTCCTACATGGCAAGTAGGTGGTAGCACCACAAGATGGCTTGGGGTTGCTCAGCCTGGTTGTTGAGGAGCAAGGGAATACTCTTACTCTGTGCCATTGGTATTCAGGGTCCGTTACTAATTGATTGTTAATCATTCATTCTAACCATTTATTTAATGCCTTCTGTGTGCCAGGAAGGATGCAAAGCATGGAGGATAAAATGGCAAAAACACCAGAGGTGGTCCGTGTTCCTGTGGTCCCACAATCTAGGAGAACATGAACGTTACACAAGTATTTGCAAGCATGACAGATATTATTAAAGGAGAAATCCAGAAGGACCTAATCCTGGGTAGGTGGGCATAGAAAGTGATATGGTCTGGCTGTGTCCCCACGCAACTCTCACCTTGAATTGTAATAATCCCCACACGTCAAGGACACGATCAGGTGGACATAATTGAGTCACGGGGGCAGTTCCCCCATGCTGTTCTCATGATAATGAGTTCTCACGAGAGCTAATGGTTTTATCAGGGGCTTCTCCCCATTGCTTGGCACTCATTCTTTCTCCTGCTGCCCTGTGAAGAAGTGTCTTCCATCAGGATTGTAACTTTCTTGAGGGCTCTCCAGCCGTGTGGAAATATGAATTAATTAAACCTCTTTTATTTATAAATTACCCAGTCTCAGGTATTTCTTCATAGCAGTGTGAGAACGGACTAACACAGAAAGTCTTATTTTTTTTTTTTTTTTGAGATGGAGTTTCGCTCTTGTTACCCAGGCTGGAGTGCAATGGCGTGATCTCGGCTCACTGCAACCTCCGCCTCCTGGGTTCAGGCAATTCTCCTGCCTCAGCCTCCTGAGTAGCTGGGATTACAGGCATGTGCCACCATGTCCAGCTAATTTTTTGTATTTTTAGTAGAGACGGGGTTTCACCATGTTGACCAGGATGGTCTCGATCTCTTGACCTTGTGATCCACCCGCCTCGGCCTC
This sequence comes from Aotus nancymaae, assembly GCF_030222135.1. Taxonomy (NCBI): domain Eukaryota; kingdom Metazoa; phylum Chordata; class Mammalia; order Primates; family Aotidae; genus Aotus; species Aotus nancymaae. The sequence goes on along the minus strand of NW_026988431.1, from coordinate 51,937,020 downwards.
CCAAAGTGCTGGGATTACAGGCGTGACCCACCGCGCCCGGCCGGAAAGTCTTATTTTTATAATTCTATGGTCTTGTAGAAACAGCAGCCTCATGACAAGTATACTTTAAGACTGTTAATTACTTATTAATCACAAATTAAGCAATAGAGATTATACTGTGGGGCCTGTAGATATGCAACAAAATAAGACAGAGCTAATGTTTTCATGAAGAAAGTAAAACTTCCATAATATTAACAAATCTGCTAATTTGGGGGTATAATTTATATATCCTCAGCAAACTATAAACTACCAATACCAGTTGGTTTAAATCTGATAGCATTAATTCATTCCATGAATAACTGTCTGTGGGTAATAAAGTGGTTACACCTCAGTACCATAGGTGACTTGCAATCACATATCCCCTGCCAGAAACCCAGGCTGATTTACTATTTTAAAAAAATATGGCAGTCAGCCTAAGGTCTTACTTAAGTTAAAAAGTGATTTTCATAAACAATGGAGTCATAAGTAGCCTTCCAATTAATGGCCTTGCCAATCGCTCTTCTCTGTTTATTGGCACATGCCAACCTTCACTAAGCTCGTGTGCGTGTGTGTGTGTACACAAACGTACTTGACTGGCTCTGCCCATGGTCTCGGATAGTATGGAGTTGCAGCTTCCCTCCCCTTCACATTAGCCGTCTACCACAAAACCCTGTTGAGCATTCAGAATAAATGTGATGTTCCAGGGGGAATAACCGATCAACTGCTCTGACACCTCTATCACTTAACTTATGGTCATTTCAAGTAGCTGAGATGATTTACATCAGCACCTAAGTCAGCTGCAGCTATAACAAAACGCCTAATCTGCTCACTCAAAGTACACCGATTTTTCAATCAAATTTGACAGCTTTCAAGGACACAGTTCTGACCTGAGACAGACCGAAAAAATCTCCAGAATTCCAGGCAAATGGGCCTAGTTGTTAGGGCTGGCAGCCACTGCTTGTTTTCTCTCTGTCCTGGACAAACATGTAAGGGAAGGTTACCACCATGGGCCCATGTGCTTTGAAGGAAGTCTTCAATTCCCATGGCTGGAATTTCTCAATCGGGATTGAAAAAAAAAATAAGCACACAAAACAGACTGGTCATTTCCAGAAGGTTTGAGCTTTCTCAGGCCTCTGGATAATAAAGTGGAAAAAGTAGGGTGGGGCAGATGGAAGCCCACATATATAGCATTAATTTTCAAATATCTTCCTGAGAGCAGAGAGCTGAGAAAGATACATGCTGGTGTTAGTGAGAGGTTTAATATAGAATTGTGGTCAATTAGCAGAACAACAACAACAAAAAAAACTTCGTTTCCTACATTAAAATCAATAATGAAAAACCAGCACGGCCAGGTTTAATAAATAAATGGGCTGAACATCATAGAGAAAGCATGTCCTCAGAGAATTAAGCTGCATGAGGAGATTGTTGAATAACTGAAATGACTCTAAAATACATTTACACTACTGGTTCTCAACCCCAACTCCTTGTTAGAGTACGTGAAGGAGCTGTTAAGAAATACTGATTCCAGGGCCTCTTCCCCTGAGAATCTAATTCAATTTGTTTAGAGTGGAGCTTAAGCCAGGGCCTTTGTATTAAGCTCCCCAGCTGATTCTAAGTGCAGCCAAGGTGAAAAATAACTGATCTAGACCCAATGTCATTACAACACTAATCTCCATAGAAGAAAAGTCTTCGTTCTAGTGTCAGCTAAAAACTCTTCAGTTATTGTTTACATATAGCTAGTGATGGTGGTGGTGAGGGGTGGAGGGAAATTCTATTTTATTCTTATTTATTCATATTAACAAGAGCAGGTATAATGGAATTAAATGAACAGAAACTTCATTTGGCCATAGGGCTGAGACTACCTTTCATGACATGGCATATTCTTAGGATCATGCAGATGGAATGAACCTTTTAGATTGTCTTGTTCAAACCCTTGTCCAGATGAAAAGGAAAGGAGGCAGCATTGAAGGCATCTGGCTGCTATGGGCTGTCTCATTTAATGCTCTCAATAAGACTGTCAGGTCAGGACTACTATCCTCATTTTTAAAGATGAGTAAACTGGGGCCCAAGGTGGGTAAAATTTTTGTCTAGACTGACAAAGCTAAGAAAAAGTACAAAGAGGCATCAAACCCAAAGTTTTCCATTTTCCAGAATATTTTTTTTTAAACATTTCAGATTTATCATCATTTGTATTCTTCTTGGGCACTTCCGGTATCTTACCAGCTATCGGGGTACTCAGAGCATACTGTGAAGTATGGTGTTCGGCATACTTAGTTCTTTGAAATGAAGGAGAAAAGGACTCAGAGGCAAAGTGTCTCTCTCTCAGTTTCTCCTGCCTTTCTTTCCCCGCCCCTCTTTCTTCCCCAATGCAACCCATAAAATCCAGAATTCCTCTTCTACAAGGCAGGTCATGGAAACTAGAACCCTTCTCTCCCAAAACAAGCCACAAAACCTGAAAGTACTATTCTAACCTTCCCCTGCCTTTCTGTGTAAAATGTGGCCATAAAGAAATTCTCTGACCTGCCTAGTCTGATGGAAAGTCGTAGGACTGTCATTCCAGAGGTTCTTGTCCCATGCCCAAGAGGAAGGAATGCTGCACAGAGAGGCCAAGAAGAATCTGAACAGACAGCCTTGCTGGGTTTTCCCAACTCATACATTAGATCCTTTCTTTCTGTCCAATCACATTTCTACACAGCTGTCCATTCTTCATCAAAACAAAGTGTAAAAGTGGACAATTTTCCCTGGGTTTTCATTTCTGAAGGCTCCCAAGCCACACAGAACCCTGATTACATAGGTCAGGTATAGTGGCTTACACCTGTAATCCCAGCACTTTGGGAGGCTGAGATGGGTGGATCACTTGAGATCAGAAGTTCAAGCCCAGCCTGGCAACATGGTGAAACCCTGACTCTACTAAAAGTACAAAAATTAGCAGGGCTTAGTTGCACATGCCTGTAATCCCAGCTTCTCAGGAGGCTGCGGCAGAAGAATCACTTGAACCCAGGAGGCGGAGGTTGCAGTGAGCCGAGATCGTCCCACTGCACTGCCAGCCTGGGCGACAGAGTTAAGACTTCATCTCAACAACAACAACAACAAAAAAACACTCTTGATTAAATAAACTTGTGCTTTTCATTTGTTAATGAGTGAGGAAAGGTGTGATGCCTTTCTCATCACATGGCTCGCTTCTTAACAAAGTTCATTCTGTTTGGGGTAGGCTGAATTTTCACAAATTTTTTCCTTATCTGAGTCACAAAGCTGTTTCTCCATGTATCCTACTCATTGACCCTTGTTCTATTTTCTGGAGCAAGAAGAGCAACTTAGCCTCTCTTTTATGTAACATCCTTCGAATGTCTGAGGATAGCTGTTATGTTTTTTCTAAGACTACTTTTCTCCAAGCTACAGATCCTCAGCTCTTTATAGCAGTTTCACATGGTTCCAGAACTCACAATTTTAATTGACCTCTTCTAATACTCTTGAGAAGGTCAGTGTAATTTTTAAATGTGGTGTCCAGAGCCAAGCATGACACCCAATCAGTTTGACTGGTCCTGAGTACATCGGGGCTTAGCCAGTGGTTGAGAGCAAGGGTTTCGGAGGCAACCAAACCTGGGTTTATTTCCTATTCTCACCACTCACTAGCTGAGTATACATGAAGCTGCTAAAACCTTTCTGAGCCTGCTTTTCCTCATCTGTGAAATGGGAATCATAATGCCTAAATCAAAAGGCTATAATCTGGCTGGGTGCAGTGACTCATGCCTATAATTCCAGAAATTTGGGAGGCTGAGGTGGGTGGATCACCTGAGGTGAGGAGTTCAAGATCGGCCTGACCAACATGGTGAAACTCCGTCTGTACTAAAAAATACAAAAATTAGCCAGGCATGGTTGCGGGTGCCTGTAATCCCAGCTAGTCAGGGGGCTGAGGCAGGAGAATCACCTGAATCTGGGAGGTGGAGGTTGCAGTGAGCCAAGATTGCACCACTGTACTCCAGCCTGGGCAACAGAGCAAAACTTGAAAGGAGGAAAGAAAAAAGAGAAAGAGAGAGAGAGAGAAGGAAGGAAGGAAGGAGAGAGAGAGAAGGGAGGAAGGAAGGAGAGAAGGAAGGCAGGCAGGCAGGCTATAATCAGAATTTTATGAGGAGTGTCTGTGAGCATTCAACAGTATGGGGTACCTTATAAATGTTTACCTTTATCTCTGTTCAATTTAATTTCTTCTTTTTTGCTTTATTTGAGCTCCTATTCTGTAGCGTTAATTTGAATGTTCAGTCTATTAGTGTTAGTGTTAGCCTTGTACTTTTTACAAATTTTGTGCCTGCCTTCTATAAATGTCCCTGATTAAAAGCCTAAGACAAGTCAGAGTTAAGTTTAAGTTTCAAGTCCTTAGACGTATCACCAGAAAATCTCCCAGGCATCATATTACTCTGTTAAGCAGTAGAGCTTGTGTATCATTGCTCAGCTGGTCATACATTTATCTACCTACCTCAAATGGGCCACATTACTGGGTTCCGGCCACAATGATAGCATAAGAAACTGTCCAATTTACTTACTTATTTTTACCAGAAAGGTTTTCTTTTTACTCAAGCTTTCCAACCTTGCAAAACGATTTAGCTCACTTTAAGACTTTTTACTTACTTTGCAAATAAATATTTTCCATCATTAACTTGTTCTAGAGGATTCTGCAATCTTTTCAGTTCTTCCTGTGAAAAAGAGAAGATGTATCTTACAAATTGACACCAGCTATCTTCCAAGAAATACGACTCAAGAATAACTGTTAGCAAAATTGATACAATACAACATTAAGAGGACTGGACTTTGTGATGATTAAGTGTTGAAACACACAACAATACAAAGTGATCCTTGATCAAAGTAGAATACTGTCACTCAAATTGTGTGATTTTTTTAACTCATAATGTTTCCTGTTATTTTTTCAGAGCTGGGATATGTGTACATGGATCCACCCGCACTCTTTCCAAACTGACTTTCTCAACAGTATTGTCATTGCTGGTTGCTGGGTAAGAGATGCTGATGACTGTATGCTGCGTTTGGCCATTCGGCAACCACTGTCTCTTATCTCTTGGTAACTCTTGGCAACCTCTTCTCCATAGCCCAAGTGCTCACACACACACACACACACACGCACGCACGCACGCAGGCACACACCCCTCTCCTGAATTCCAGGCATTTGTAGTCTCTGTAATCCCATTTCTCTGGCCACAGAGGTGTGACAGAATTCGGCCCACGTTCCTGGTGAGACTACCTGTCTTCAGTTTTATCAATCATGGCAGCATTTAAGGAAGAGTCACAGAACTCTGTTCCTGGGAAGACCACCATTCCCACCATTCCCTGAGGCCACACTATCTACCATACCATTTATCACACCACTTACCCCCCTCCAGAAATTGTCAAAGTGACCAGTCCCAAGAGGAAGTCATAATTAGAAATAATTATCCAATTACATATAAAAGACCGTGAGAACTAGTCTCTACATGCTTATAACCCACCAGACACCCAAGTCACCTAGCTCACCTCTCCCATTACACAATTATTTAAACCCTATACTGCATTCCAGAACTTGGCCCAATCACCCACCTTTCCCCAGTCCTTCCAACATTTACAATGGGTCCTTTGCAGTCTATTATCAGCAAAATTCTGCATCTCCCCACTTCTCTGAATATGCCCTTAATTATGTTGTCCTAACTAAACTATGCCTCAGTGTCCTGGGACAGCTAAGTTTTTGTTAGAGCAAGAAGCACAAAGAAAAGATGTCTAGTATGTAGGGGATTTTGCAGATGAAAAACTTGTGTGAGTCCCTGAGCACACTTTCTCCCCTGCAGTCCACTTAAGAGATGGCCATTTTTTCCCCACATGCTACATATTACATGGTGTGGAGGTGGGGTGGGATTCTCCTTGCTCCTCATTGCTGCTTCCAGATCTTCCCCACTCCTATAAAACCTCTAGAAACGCACTGGCTGCCAGTCCCGGCCATCTGTCCTCTTCTCTATCCTCACTCCTCAGGGGATCTCAGGGGATCTCATGGCTTCAATTTTATATTTGTACCGACCTCTTCTCTAAACTTCACTCTTCTGCATTCATCTGCTACTTGACAGTTCCATGTGCATGTCTGACAAGCATCTCAAGCTCAAAACCAAAATGTTGATTTCCCTGCTTATACCTACCAACCCAAACCTCCTTCTTCACTGCTTCTGCCTCATTTTAGCAAATGGCATCACTATTCACCTAGCTATGACAACTTAAACCTAAGAGCCAGATTTTCCTCACTTCTTCCTCTCACAATCTACAGTCAATCAATCAGCTAATCTTACTGACCCCACTTTCAAAATATATTTGGAACTTGGCCCCCTCTCAGTCTGGTCTAAGCCAACCATGGTAATCATCTAATTATTGCCCTGCTTCCCATGTTAGGCTGCACCAGTCACTTCTCCTTACATCAGCGTGAGTGATCTTGTAGTACCTGACTTTTCTTTTTTTTTATTTTTTTGAGACAGAGTCTTGCTCTGTCGCCCAGGCTGGAGTACAGTGGCATGATCTCAGCTCACTGCAACCTCCACCTCCCAGGTTCAAGCAATTCTCCTGCCTCAGCCTCCTGAGTAACTGGGACTATAGGCATGTGCCACCACATCCAGCTAATTATTTTAATTTTTAATAGAGATGCGTTTTCAGTGTATTACTCAGGATAGTCTCAATCTCCAGACCTCGTGATCTGCCTGCCTCGGCCTCCCAAAGTGCTGGGATTACAGGCATGAGCCCCTGTGCCCAGCTGCATTTTCTTTTTTAATTGGAGTATAATTTACAAAGCATGAAATGCACCTTGTAAGTGTACAATACAGTGAGTTTTAATAAATGCTTCCATTGGTAGAACCACAGCCAAAACAATATATAGAACATTTCTCATTCCCAGAAAGTTCCTTTGTGCCCCTTTGAAATCAATTCTCTCCCAAAGGCACCCCTGTTCTGATTTCTATCTGTGTAGATTAGTTTTGCTCGTTCCAGACTTTCGTATACATTTATCTATTCTTTCGTGTCTAGCTTAATTTACTCAACATTATATTTTGACATTCGTCCATGCTGTCCATTGCATATATCAGTAGCTTACTTCTTTTTATTGCTGAGTAGTTTTCTTTTTTTTTTTTTTGAGACGGAGTTTCACTCTTGTTACCCAGGCTGGAGTGCAATGGCGCAATCTCGGCTCACTGCAACCTCTGCCTTCTGGGTTCAAGCAATTCTCCAGCCTCAGCCTCCCAAGTAGCTGGGATTACAGGCACGCGCCACCATGCCCAGCTAATTTTTGTATTTTTAGTAGAGACAGGATTTCACCATGTTGACCAGGATGGTCTCGATCTCTTGACCTCGTGATCCACCTGCCTCGGCCTCCCAAAGTGCCGGAATTATAGGCGTGAGCCACCACGCCTATATTATAATTCTGATAATTAATAATGCTGAGTACTTTTTGCATTTGTTTTTAACTGAGTTATATGTCTTATTTATCGAGCAGTAGGAGTTCTTTATATATTATAGGGTACAACTCTTTTGTCAGATATATGTGTTGCTAATATTTCTTCCCAATCAATATCTTTTGACAAGCAAAAGCTTTTCATTTTGATGCAATGTAATTTATTGTTTTATTTTTGTTACTATTTTCTGTGTCCTAAGAAATGTTTTCCTGTCCCAATGTTGTAAAGATAGTTTCCTATATTTTCTCTTAGAAAATGTATAGTTCATTTACATTTAAGTATATGATTAGTTTATTTTTGTGTATGGTATGTGGTAAGGATTGAGATCAGTTTTTCTTCATATGAATATGAGCATAAGTCTACTAAATGGGGCTCTGTATAAACTATTGTTTTTCTGATACAAGAAAAAAAAAAAAAGAAAGAAAAACAATTCAGCTGGCATGTGGCTTTTAATGTTTGCTCTTCCTTCTTCTTCCTGCCTGGATTATAGTAATGAAATCCAGAGTGCAAAAGCCATTGTGCCTATAAGGAGGAAAACCACACATTAAAGATAATAAAATAGAAAGACAGAAGGTACCTGGAACCCCAATGAAACCATGGAGCTGCTGCTTCAACTCTAGTCTACCAACATCTGAACATAATTGTCATGTAACAAGACCAACCTATTAATTTACTGATTCATCAGTTAAATAAATGTAGATAAGTAATATTTTCCTCTTCATAATTCAATGGTTTTCCATCACTTTTGGAATAAAATCCAAACTCATCACCATGGCCTATAGAGCCCTATGTAATACACACCCCCACCTATCTCTCTGACCTCATTTCCTACCACTCTCTATATGCACAACCCACTCTTGTCTAGCCATATGGGTCTTGGGGTGTTTCAGAAACAGCCACAGTTGCTCCGTTTTAGATCATTTATCTTTGCTTTTGCTGTTCCTTGTACACAGAACATTAATTCTTTGCACAATTACAATCAACGTTACCCTCACATGACTTCCTCACTTCATCCAGATGTTTGCTCAAATATCGCCTTCTCAAAAAAGTCTTCCTTGGCTGGGCTCAGTGGCTCATGCCTGTAATCCCAGCACTTTGTGAGTCCAAGGTGGGTGGATCACAAGGTCAGGAGATCAAGACCAGCCTGACCCACATTGTGAAACACTGTCTCTACTAAAAATACAAAAATTATCTGGGCATGGTGGCACATGCCTGTAATCCCAGCTACTCGGGAGACTGAGGCAGGAGAACTGCTTGAACCGGGGACCCAGGAGGCAGAGGTTGCAGTGAGCCAAAATCACACCACTGCAGTCTAGCCTGGGCTAAAGGGTGAGACTCCATCTCAAAAAAAGAAAGAAAGAAAGAAAAAGATACAACTACCATCTATAAAAATGCCCTTTTTGTTTGTTGAACTCTCTAAAATGTCACTCTTCACTTGCTGTATATTTACGATACTTTATGATCTTTATGACTTCCTAATATATTTGTGTTTATTTGTCTACCTTCACTAGATTGTAGACACATTTTTTGTCACATCCACCACTATATTGCCAGTGCCTAGAATAGTGCCCAGCACATAGTAGTTGCTCAACCAATGTTAATTATTTAAACTTCACCTCAGGATTTGGAGAACTTCAGTTTATTCCTCTGGATTTTGGAGTGTCAGGATTTTGAAGTGTGAGGGACACTGAAATTGTGACAGAAGTATTTGCATCTATGACAGGTACTAACTGATGGAAAAAATATAACACAGCAAAGAGGAAGGAGACAAAGGAAAAAGAGTCAAGAGGCCAGAGCCAGGGTGATACTGTGAACATCGGTTTCAAACTGGAGCTTGAAACCAGCACATTGATGGACTTTTCAGTTTTTTCAGTAGGTTCTCTCATGTTATTTATTTATTATTGGGGGGAAGGAGTGTTGCTCTGTTACCCAGGCTGGAGTGCAGTGGCATGATATCGGCTTGCTGCAACCTCTGCCTCCTGGTTTCAAGTGATCCTCCTGCCTCAGCCTCCTGAGTAGCTGGGATTACAGGTGCCTGCCACCATGCCCAGCTAATTTTTTGCATTTTTAATAGAGACAGGGTTTTACCGTTTTGGCCAGGCTGGTCTAGAACTCCTGACTTCATGACCCACCGCCTCAGCCTCCCAAAGTGATGGGATTACAGGCGTGAGCCACCGTGCCCAGTCAGATTCTCTCACTTTCAAAAAACACTTTCAGTTCAGTTTTCTATTTTGTTTTGTTGTTTTTTTTTTTATACAACTGAAAGATTCCTGAGAAGTGACCATGTGAGTCATAACCTAGGACTAGTGAATACAAAATTCTAAGATGGAGTCATAGCATTATAAAAGTTCAGAACTGAACTGTTTTTGTTTGCTTGCTTTGTGTTAGCCATGCCTTTTAAAATGTTTTATTAGAACACAAACGGGACCGAGCATGGTGGCTCACACCTGTAATCCTAACACTTTGGGAGGCCAAGGTGGGCAGATCACTCGAGGTCAGGAGTTTGAGACCAGCCTGGCCAACGTGGTGAGAACCCATCTCTACTGAAAAATACAAAAAATTAGCCAGGTGTAGTGGCGCACTCCTGTAGTGCTGGGCCTTGGCCTCCTAAAGTGCTGGGATCATAGGTGGGAGCCACAGTGTTCTGCTGTGAATTACTTTTTGTGTATGGTGTGGTGAGGAAGGGATTGAGATCTATTATACAGTGCCTACATAAATAAATACCAGATCTCTCTTTTATATAATGAAATGAAAGAGAAATACAATTTAGAATTTAGTACTAGGGTATATTTGCCCCTTTTGATGTAATAGTACACTTCTTTTTGTCAACAATAACTCGTAAGTCTTAATGAGGTCATTTGTTTTGCTTTGGCTGGTAGAAACTTAAGCAAAATTAAATATTTAATTGCCACAAGGATTCTTTTTAGGCAGTTAGAACAACCATTCCCCACCTCTTTAACTACATGATCTATAAACACCTTGACTTTTGTGTTAACTCTTATTACATCTGTGATATTTATAGTAAGTGAAAGCAAATACCATATAGGCAGAATAATTATAATAAATAAAAAGATAAAGATGATTGATAGATCGACAGATAGATTGCCCTTTGCAATCTTTAACATGACATTTTATTTTTAGGGTAAAACTTACTCTTTAGCCCTATAGACTCTGGTTCCATATTCTAAGAATAAGACTCCACATTTATCCTCTATTTTCCCCTACACCTGATACCTATTTTTTTTTATGATATCCCACCCCACCTCCAATGACATAAGTAATAAATCTAGGTCATATATTGTCACGTGTTGCTTAATAACAAGGATATGTCCTAAGAAATCTGTCATTAGGAGATTTCATCATGGTGTGACCATCACAGAGTACACTTTCACAAACCTAGATGGTATCACCTACTAGGCTCCTGTGCTATGTGATACAGCCTATTGCTCCTGGGCTACAAACCTATACAGTGTATCTTACTGTACTAAATGCTGCAAGCAAATTATGGCACAATGGTAAATATTTGTGTATCTAAACATATCCAAATCTAGAAAAAATAAAGTAAAAATACTGTATCACAGTCTTCGTAATGTCATGTTGCTCTGGCTTGTATACGTAATCAATCATTGGCTAAACGTCATTATGCAGCGCAGGACTGGAAATTGTTGTGCTTGAAGCTGTTTTGACACAGAAAGGAAACAGTTTGAATGAGAAATCTTAATTATTCTTGAAAACTAGAGGTGAATTTTTAGGTTGTAATTTTTTTTATTTTTATTTTTTTGCCCCCTGCATCATGATTAGAAAAGAGATGAAGCGGCTGGGCGCGGTGGCTCACGCCTGTAATCCCAGCACTTTGGGAGGCCGAGGCTGGTGGATCATGAGGCCAGGAGATCGAGACCATCCTGACTAACATGGTGAAACTCTGTCTCTACTAAAAATACAAAGAATTAGCCAGGCGTGGTGGCGCATGCCTGTAATCCCAGCTACTTGGGAGGCTGAGGCAGAAGAATCACTTGAACCTGGGAGTTGGAGGTTGCAGTGAGCCAAGTTCGCACCACTGCACTCCAGCCTGGGTGACAGAGCAAGACTCCAACTCAAAAAAAAAAAAAGAAAGAAAGAAAAGAAAAGAAAAGAGATGGGGCTGCTGCCAGTCCTGCACTTTCTTCTCCAGGATGTGACTATGGCGTGCTTTCTTCTATTCTTTTTCTCTGGGGACTTGGGGGAGCATAAAGAAAAGCATTTTTGTAATTTGTGCCAGCCATTCTCCTTTCCCTGGATATTTCACTGCGGAAAGCTTGCTTGGTGGGGAGGGCTTTGATGCAGTGCTTTATTCAATATCTGACTGTCCGCATTCTAGGAAATCATATTAAACATAAGGTCAATGACTAACAAGAGCTTTCTGAGCAGCTGCTCTGCTGACAATTTGGAGGATTGATTTCATCATTTGGTTATTTAAGCTAACTATACAAAAACACTTCAATTCAATTGGCCTGGAAGTTCCAAACCATGTCCTCATTTTCTCAGAGATGGATAAGCAAGTCAAATTACTCCACAGATCTTCTCTCAGAGTTTCATCCTTTGAGAAAGCTTTGTTTTATTTTACTATTAAAAGCATATACAAATAGATCTATCCCATCATTAGTTTCTCTTACTAGTCCCATTTGTCTATGATTTTGTATCTGGCAATTCCATTTTCTTACTAGAAACCAATGCCGTTTTCCTACTAGCTCCCTGCTGCTGTCAGGATAGATTCCAAACTCCTCAGCCAAGGTCTGTGTGACAGGGCCCAGCCTGCCTCTCCCGACTCCACCTCAGTGGCCCCTGCACACACTTCTTCTCTGAGCCCAGTCAAATGATTCATCACAAAGTCCCAGAACTCACATGCCCACTGGACATTTCAGTAACTATATGCCTCTAACTTCTACTGATCCACTCCATTTTTCTTTCAGGAAGACCCCAACTTTTCCCTCCTCCATGCAAATATTCCTAACCCAACAAGATAGTTAGGTACCCCACCCTGCATCCTCAGCAACCTCTGGTGATCCCTTATTTTTAATATTTACTCTTTACCTGCCTCCCCCATTCAGCTCTTCAAGGTCAGGGATGGTAACTTATTCATCTCAATGTGCCTATTCCCAAAATGAGTTATTGAAGAGGCGCTTGATATTGTCTGTTGAATAAATAATGAATGTGTTATTCTGACAAAGATGAAAAGAAACTTTAGTAGCTTAATGGCCCAAAAAAATCCCAAGAAATTTTATGTCCTCTGCTGATTATTGTCCGTCTGTCAGGTACAGTCTTCTCTCCATTCTTCACTGTGTCCTGAGAGACTCATAATTTTGAGCTTTATCTATCAGGCCCTTTATTTTATGGGAAATGTTTGAGTAGAGGGAGGCAATGGCATGAGCCCAGAGTGTAGCAGAAGAAAGAAGCTGAAATATTTTTTTATTTTTGTTCTCTTTTGCTGGAGCACAGGTTGAACATAACTAAAGTCCACAGTTTCCCAGAGTGGCCTTTCCCATAGGATAGTGCATGTTCCTATAACTGCTCCATTTTCTCACCCCTCCAAAACCTTCCCTTCCTTCCTCTCCCTTCCTTTGCCCCATCCAACTACTGATAACCCCAGATGCTTCCTTCTCCCTTGTGGCTTCTCCTCTACTCTGCCACATCTATGCAAAGTCACTTCATCAAACTTTCAACTGCCCTTTGACATGAGTTGCCCCTGAATCCTGGATGATCGCTCCAAGAATCCTAGGTTTCTTTTGTTTGCCCTGTCTTTGCAATTCTTTTTTCTATAAACCAATAAACTTAACTAATCATATTAATTAATCATATTATATACCAGAAAAATATATGTGTTTGATGACTGATCTTTATAGGAGAAGCTGTCACTACTCAAGGACCTGAACCCAGCTTTCTGGCTCAGTTTGACCCTCCAAATAACAGAATCTACTATGCTCTATTTACTGCTTTTATTTTAAATGTAGGCTAAACCTGTCTGCAAAATACAAGTTGAATTGTTCAAGTACAATCCAGACACACAGCATTCCAGAGTCCTTAATCTCATTTCTCCAAATGAAGTCTGTGTTATGAGTGGCAAAGGAATCTAGGCTACACTGTTGTGGTGAAAAATTACTGACTACTTGCCAGACTTCCCGCTGTTGTAAGAGTTGTTCTAAAGTAACTTGGGTGTAAACTATTAGAATGAATGGTGGATATTGAATTTTGTTCTTTTGTGTCTGGCTTTACCCTCCTGTCTTAATCCTACAGGCTTTTCTTCTGTCACAGACAGTGGAATAGCTGAGGTTAGACAAGCCCATCTCTATGGCTGCTTAGTCAGCTCCTTGACCTGCCCAATAATAAAACACTGCTCTGGTTTGTTCCTTATTTTTCCTTTTTTTCCCGTCTCTACCACTTCTACTGTCTAAACAAGCAGTGTATGTGCTTTGGACAGGGTTAAAATCAGAAATCCAATCAAAATGGCTTTTTCTCTAAAGTACACTTGTTCACTTGTTTCTAAATGTCAACCTTTTCACTTTTCTGACTTATGTCACAGCCATTTGATCCCAGCATATCCCAGAGCATAAAAATGTGAAAACAATCTGCAATTTACTTTACTGTGTAGCTATGGGTGACAAAACTTGTGCCACTTGCATAAATCAGGTGTTTTTTTGTGTGTGTTGGAAATAATTATATATTAACCTAAGGGCAACTGTTTAACAAAAATTAAAAAACAAAATCACTTTTGATGCTTTTGATTATTCAATAATTTCACGTATATTACCAGGCTTCCTCCCTACTTCCCCCCATTCTTTTTTTAATGGAAGTGTAATAAGGGCACTGAAAAAGGGGTTACTAATGTTTGCATAATTTGGAAAAGTAGAAGACATAAAATCTATAGTAATTTTAGCTCTGCATCATTAAACATGAAATATTGATTATTGCTCTTTGCAACAGAATTTATGAAGCTAGCTAGGCTGCTGTGTCCACATAAAGTGATTCCGATGCTTTGCCCTTAGACCTCAGTGGCTGTAAATGATGGTCCTTGGTGACAACTGGGAGGTTGGCATTCTGATCCACAGCCTTAAGAGATACATTTCCCAGATTAGACCAGGAATGACCCAGCTGCACAGCCCAACTTCAGAAAATTAAATTGGAGGGAGTCCAAACCTCTGTTGAAATAACTGTGTGAATTACAATGCTTCCACAGGCCTTGTTATAATGTAAATGTGCTTTACAATTTACTGCCATTTCCCTTCTATCCCTGCTGTGAATATGGGCATTAATAGTCGTCTCATATATTTAAAGGCAAAAAGGCATCAAAAATAAAAATGCAAGATTCATGTATTCTCCCTTTGGAAAGCAAGGACTAAATTCCTTGTTTTTCTTTCGCCATTTTTTTTTTGCAAAAGGAGCATACATTTTGTTTATGTATTATGCATTAATGTTTTCTATGGCTAGCAAACCTGTAAATTTCACACAGGGAAGTTACCTTGCAGCTAAACATGAATTTCTTTGGGAGGAAAAAAATGGCAAATAGAACATCAACAGCTCATTTAAAGGATTCATTTAGGTAAGTTACGGGCACATGAGGCATACATGAGGTAGTGGACTTAAAAAGAGATTTGCCTGTTTCTAACACTTTAAGGACATTTTGAATGTCCAGTGAGATTCAGAGGGATAGATTTTACAGCAGTAATCACTGAGTGAGATAGTCCTGGGCCTTACCACACTTGTTGACGGTCAACTTATTATTAACATCAGCTGCCTCATACATTGTAAACTTAGAAACTTACAAACATAAGATATGCCCAGGAAAACTGTTGGATAGCTCATTCTTCATTCTTGTTTGACCAACCAGGCTATGTTCATAAACATTAGGACATAAAAGCTTTTGCCTGCCTAATGTGAAAATGTCAAACACCTGATCTAAGTGGAACCATAACAAGTACAAACCTAATTTTGACAGGTTAAGCCACTGTCCCTGGTAACCTTGGATCTGAGATGATTTGAGTCCCTGAGATCCTCCAAGAGTAGATGGTAGTTCTGGAAGGGTATACTTAACAGTCAGATCATTCAAGCCAGCTCTTTGCCCTCATCTGAATAAGCACCAGCAAACTGCAACCACTCGCACTGGATCCAGGATTGTCAGAGAGGATGAGCCAGCTCAATGCTATTTTGAAAAATACACTTCAGGCTTAAATATTCCCCTCTCCTTTCCATAAGTAGTACATGGTCTCAAAACTTTTGCTAGTTTTAGATAATGACATTGAAAAACTATCATTATAGAATGAAGAACCAGCTCATTACAAAATGTCTAACCACTTCCATTAATCTAGGATACAAGAAATTCAAACACTACTAGTAACATTTTTAAAGTGGTCTTTTTGCTCAGTGTTAATTCAGCTTAATAGCAGGACAATATAAAAATTCAACTGAGATCAAAATATAGGTACAGGCATAAGGGTGTAGCTATTTTTACATTTCATATATTTCTGCATTCTGAGGAAAAAATCCTAGAGACAATGCTTCAAGCTGAGAACACAAGTACAAATAAGCACAGAAGCCAACAAATAAACGCCTCTCACAATGCAGACAGAAAAGCAAATGTGGATATGTGATCCATACACCGGCTCCGGGTTTCCTGCACCAAAGGACAAAAGCAAAGTGCAGGCAATCAGAACAACATGTAACTCCCAAACTGTTTATACCTGATTCTGGAAAGCATTTTGTTGTAGTGTAGCAAACACCATTCAGATTAGATTTTTTTTCCTTAGCCAGTTTAGAAAATGAGTTTTCATTTCTTATGTATTTACTAAGTGATGTTGTGAGAAAGCAACCCAAATTCATGCTGGGAAGAGCTCCTAAAACGCCCTGCAGCCCCTCATACCCAGTTATCTCCCCGTTTCGATCCCCTCCACTACCACCCTTCTTCAGGGCCTTGATACTTCTCCCTGGGACTATTTCATTGTGCTGCCTAATTGCTTTTAAGTACATATTCAATAAGTTAAAACATCATTATTTCTGTGGAGACAGGGTTGCACAGGCTGGTCTCAATCTCCTGACCTCAAGCAATCATTTTGCCTTAGCCTCCCAAAGTTCTTGGATTATAGACATGAACCACCGTGCCTGGCCCATCTCCAGTAATTTAACTCTTCTGCTCATAAACCCTACTGCTAACTTAAATAAAAGCAATCTTCAGGATTAAAAACATTCCTAACTCCCTACGCACAGAATTGTTTCTCTTATACCTTCTGAAATTCTTCAAAATTTGTTTGAAATGTGATTTTATATATTTTAGTATTTCCTTTTGCAACTAATTTTGTCATTTCTTTCAACTATTTTTATTACTACAACATTTATTGAATTTTACTAGGCTCCAGGCATGTTGCATGAATTATCTGTTAAAAATTATCATGAGGCCTTATAAAAATAGCAACATATGCAATTATTATTCCCATTTCTTGGATAAGAAAATATACTTAGGAGATTAAGTAACTTGTCCAAGGTCTTATAGCAGAAATGGAATGCCAATATAATAAGCAGTCTGATCCCAGAGTATAAACTGTATCATCTGCACTCTTTTTCCATGAATGACTTGGGACTTACACCAGTGTGAGTAGCAGCAGTATCTTACCCATGGTACTTGTAAAGAAGTTGTCATGTTTTGTAAAGTGCTCAGATTTATCATTTAAATTAGATGTATCACCCTAATTACTATTTGACCTTAGAAAGCTGACTCCTTTCCTCTAGATCTCAGTTTCATCATGTGTAAGATGATGATGGCAATGCCTACTACACAGTAATATGTGGGGATTAACTAAAATAACACATTTAAAAGTGTTTTGTGCACTCTAAAGTGCTGGTCATCCATAGGGAGATTCTGTAAGTGTCACACTGGGGATAGCAAGTATGTCTTACTTGTCTTGTCATTCCTGTGGTACTCAGCTCTGCTCCATTCCTGTGTAATCTGGGGCCATGTGACTCCTTTGAGCCTCAGTTTTATCATCTGTAAAATGGGGACACTAATTGTACCAAATTTCCAAGCTTGATGATTAAAAATTCAGTCTTGCACCATGCAAATAGCAGGTGCTCGATGTCATCAGTGATTTTCACTGTCATATACATTTTTATTATTATGTATTTCCAGCCGCTTCAAAACATAGACATTAACCTAAGTATCTTCTCCTGGTTCACACTCAACCCATTTCCCGTTAGTAACCCAGTTTTGCCAATTTTATTTCTTAATGGCCTCTGGAACACTATCTATTTCTACCGTCCTTATTTGAGGACTTACTGCCTGCCAGAAGGAGCAACCTGAAATGCCAGCCTCATCAAGACAGTCAACTTCCTGGAACCTTTCTTGATCCCCCTCACCTAGCAGATAGAGCCTAAGCCCCCGGGCCTGACAGGACTTCATACAAAGTTCTGTGTGATGTGCCCTCTCTTTCCATCCCCAACCTACCTAATTCTCTTGGAACATCAACATGTCATCAAAACCCAGAATAGGATCATGAACTCAAAAACTTGGGATGAGTCAGTCCAGATGAGAGTTTAAATAAATTGATAAGAGAATCTTTTAAAAACAAAAGAAAAGGGTAGTAATACCTTGCAGTGTATATATTATCATTAAATAGCACAGCGTTACCTCAATTATTTGGAGAGAAGTCTCTAGGAGAGCTCTATATACTGAACAAATCTCTATACTTGGATATTAAGTCCTCTGTGTCCCAGAAGATCCGTCACACAGCTCCCAGACAAACCCCACCTACTTTACCTTAAAGTTTTCATTTAAAGCCCTCTTTAGGAACAATTCTTAAACAAGCTTTTATTATGTCCTAGCTTGCAGCAAATAAAAGAATTCATAAGAATGTGATTATCAAAAAACACAAATGAGATAAGGTGATCACAGACTAGATGTGGGGGGAAGAAACAAGAAACTAAAAACCAGATTCTAAACTACATTTTCACTGAAGACATAAATAAAGGTTTCTACTGTTTGGAATGTTGCCTCCTCTTGAAACTTCTGGAAGTGTCCTCACTTGATGTAAGCTTCACTTCCTGAACTCTTACAGCAGGATGTGGCTATGCTGGGTATAGCCCTCATGTTGCCCATATAAGTTGTCTGATCATCCTTACTATAGCCTAAATGTTGGGAGCAGAATCTTTTTTTCCCCATTAATTCTAAATATCTTTCAAACTAACAAACCCTGCTTTGGCCAACTGGACTGTGCCAGCTACAAACTCGGGACACGTGGAGCTTGTGGTCAGGGATACATCTTCCCAGAATATCAAGCTTACTCCATGAACAGCAAAAGCATGATTTCAAAATGTAGTACAAAGTTTCAATTAATTTTAAAGCCAAAACAAGAAGCCTCAAATAACGTTTAGGTTTGAATATGACTATTTTTCCTACACACCCCCAACAATAATATACGCAGTCAATATTTTCTGCCTTTAAGATTTCTGGGTGGAGAATTTAAGAAACACTACCCTAGATAAGACAGAAAGTGAATATGAATGCATGAATATCATGTACTTTAAAAATTAGGATGGCTAGAAAGTATGTAATAGTATGAGTTCTATCAACAAGGGATAAAATTTTATGTTCATCACCATGCTATTCACAATAGCAATGACATGGAATTAACCTAGCTGCCCATCAAAGATGGATTGGATAAAGAAAATACGGTGTATATACATTATGGAATACTACACAGCCATAAAAAAAAGAATGAAATGATGTCCTTTGCAGCAACATGGATGGACCTGGAGGACATAATCCTAAGAGAATTAATGCAGAAACGGAAAACCAAACACTGCATGTTCTCACTTGTAAGTGGGAGCTAAACATTAAGCACACCTGGACATAAATGGGTACAATAGACACTGCAGATTATAAGAGGGTGGAGGGAAGAAGGAGAGGGACATGCGATGAAAAACTACCTATTGGGTACTATGCTTACTACCTGGGTCCAATTTACCCATGTAACAATCCTACACATGCACCCCCTGTATCTAAAATAAAAGCTGATTTTTTAAAAAATGGACAAAACTGTGCTTGAGGTGGCAAGCAACTTTAACTTGGAAAAAGAAAAAGAAGAAAAGGAGGAGGAGGGTGGAGAGGGAGGAGAAGGAGAGGGAGGGGGAGAGGGAGGGGGAGGGGAGGGGGAGGGGAGGGGGAGGGGGAAGGGGAGAGGGAGAGGGGGAAGAGGGAGGAGGAAGAGGGAGGAGGAAGAGGGAGGAAGAAAAGAGAGGAGGAAGGGGGGAGGAGGGTGAGAGGGAGGAGGAAGGGGGGAGGAGGGTGAGAGGGAGGAGGGAGGAGGAGAGGGAGAGGGAGAGAAGGGAGAGGGAGAGGAGGAAGAGGGAGGAGGAAGAGGGAGGAAGAAGAGGGAGGAGGAAGGGGGGAGGAGGGGGGAGAGGGAGGGGGAGACGACATTAAGGGGTTGAGTAGAAGCCATAACACTGAAAGCATGGAATTGAAAACAGAAGTTGAGAAAGAACATGAAAAAAGAAAGAAAACTTTTAGTCATTTAATCATTGTTCCATTCACCGTTTAACAACAATGTAATCAAATGTTAGACACTGTGCTATGGATGGGGCTACAATGGCAGAAGGGGAAGATAATAGGAAGACACAGCCCCTGTCTTCCTACAGCCTGAAAGGCCCAGTATAACCAGAAAGAAGGAAAAGAGTTGTTGAAGACTGTTTCTATGCAAAAACTGACTTAAACATTTTGACCTTCTGGACAGAATGAGATCAAATAAGCCAGACTGTTGTATGCATGGCAATGGAGCTTGAAAGACAATATTTTAGAAAGGGGCCAAGAAAAGGCTAAGAGTGGACCCATATGCTCACAGCGGGGAAGTTGCCCCTTGTCGGTCAACTGGAATGGCATGCCTCTGTGGGGAATGTGGAAAGAGTGATGGAAATGCCACCGAAATTAAAATGTAAAATTCCAGGATGTGAATTAGGGCCTTATTTAATAAAAACGGCGTTTACTGTCAGAGACAAAGACAAGGCAGGCAGATAGACGAGAACAAAAGACAGTGTGGCCAAATCTGCTTTGTCATGTGATGACCCATAATACCCTTGTGGATTAGAGGGTCCATTTATCCCCTGCATAATATAATCTATTAGCAACAATTGACTACCACACCACATCTGGTAACATCAAAGATAGATTGTGTAGCTTTCTTCTATAGCTTCATCCATTCTAAACCACATATTCATTTTCTTAAAGATACACACACCGAAGGGAAAATATTAGGTTTATGTAAACAGATCATCACTTTTTAAAGCCAACAAGAAATTACCAATAAGATGACTTAATTCTGCTCATATGTGAAATTCTCCATTAGTAAACCATTACATTTCATAATCTTAGTAATTGCCCCAAATGGCTTCATAACAAGTAGGCGAGCAACATTGAGAAGGAGAGGTATTTTATTCTAAACTGAGATATGTCAGAATTGGTATTTTTTCTTCAGACAGTTACCGCAGAATGTTCAGAAAGAATGCCTAAATCCCAAAGAGGAAATTAAATCTCAGTTGAGCTTTCTGCTATTAACACTATTATTACATCTTTTAGACATGTAATCTCTATGTGCTCAAGATATTGACACAACTGTTATCTAAAAACCAAGTGGAAATAAACAGGGGAACAATGCCTGGTTTTCTCAAAGTAGAGGATGAGGAAGGAAAGAGGAGATGTAATAAGAAATTATTGGAACAGGACATGGAACGGAGTCCCTACTATTCAATTGTCTAGAATCGCGGTACTAATCCCGCAGTGCACAGCTCACTAAGGCTCTCATCCCCAGCCTGATGACTGCTCTTCTCACTTCTACTGATCTACTTTAAATTGTCTTGCTGACTGTTCTTTGCCCCTCTCTCTTCAATACGAAATTGTCAAGCTTAATATCTACAAAGTCTTTAAACTGAAGATTGCATTCTGTATTCTCTGCAGCATCCGAGTTCTCACCTGTATTGGAAAGGCTCTTCCAAAAATGCATTAGGTAAAGGTTTTCCTTTGCTATGTAGAACACTGGAATAATCCTCTTTGAGGAATGTTCCAGCCAGAATTAGTGAGAAATCTGATGCATGCAATAGGTTCCATCTAGCTAATAGTTTTTGAGAATCCTGGAATGGTCTAGACCTGGCCATTTTCTGCCATCAGCAGCTTTGAAGTTCTGAGGTGTGGAGCCAGCCATTGAAACCACAATGTCAAGTAACTTGAATAAAGCCAAATGCATTTTTGGATATCCCTTTAAGGGAAAGAATCTTGATATTTCACCCCACCATCCCCCTTACAAAATAATAAAGATTGTTACTCTAGGTAAGCAGGTCTCAAAAATATCAATATAAGTAGTTATAAGCTTTAATAGACCTTGGAATCCAATTATCTACAGTTTCATGGTGGCTAAATAATTTATGATAATTGCAAATTCATTAGATTATAATTCGCCACAGCCAAACCTATGAATGTCCTGATATCTTTAAAAACATGCATTCTCAAGGTGAAACATGGCATTGTCTTTGTTCATTGCTACCAAAATTGTCTAATTATAACAATTTAGAAAGCCTCCCATTACTTAAACCTGGATCATTTGGAGGTTTTCCTTGTAAACGCAAAAACATAAACCTAAGAGTATTGCACTATCTCATTAAGCCTCCTGATTTCAGCAGCTGTCTGGTATTAGCTGAAAGCGATCTACTGTGTGTGCTTAAATGGTCTCCTGTTCACCTCTGCTCTGCAAACAAAAGCAACTTTAGAGAATGTACACATACATGCACATGGACACAACACACACAATACAACATACAACACTTACATAAAACACGTGTAGATTGGTGAATCATAAGGTAAACTCTGATGACCATCACCCAAGTCAAAAAACAGAACTTTGACAACCATGTCACAAGCCCCTTCGTATGCCCTGTCCTGATCACACTTCTCTCCCTTTCTCCAGAACAAATCAGGACCACAATTTACAAAGCAACCACTTCCTTACATTTCTCTCTACTTTTCTCACCCAATTGGGCATCCTGAAATGTTATTGTTTAGTCTTACCCATTTCTAAAACTTTTTATTTAAAAATATAGATTCACAGAAGTTCCAGAAATGTTCAGGATGGCCCCACACACCTTTTACTCCTCCTCCCCTAATATTAGCATCTTGCATAACTGTAGTTGTAATATAATTAGAAAGATATATTTGGTCTCCGCCGCTGGTTCCTGACATAGAGCTCCTAAAACTCTCACTTCCTGAGTGATAGGGGTGATAAAAGCATCTTTCATTATAATATTTGATCTTGGTTCCTGGCTCCATACATAAGAACTTCTAAGATTCTTGGAATCTTCAGAGTGATGAGTGCCTTTCTGTATGCTAATGAGATGACCAGCAGTTGGGCCCCTACATAGCTTCATGATGAGGGCTGGTTGTCAGAGGAACCAACCATGTGAGGAGAGGATTAAAACTTTGAGCCCCACCCTGGACCTCTGGAGATGGGAGAGGGACTGGATATTGAGTTCAGTCACCAGTGATCAATAACTTAATTCATCATGCCTAGATAATGGAACCTCCATAAAAACCCTAAAGAATGGAGTCTGAAGGGCTGGTGAACAACTTGGAGCTGCTTGGAGGGTGGCATGCTTGGATAGGAC
The DNA here is from genome assembly GCF_030222135.1 of Aotus nancymaae. Classification (NCBI taxonomy): domain Eukaryota; kingdom Metazoa; phylum Chordata; class Mammalia; order Primates; family Aotidae; genus Aotus; species Aotus nancymaae. Next base: position 51,913,873 of record NW_026988431.1, on the reverse strand, counting down.
ATGATTAGCTCCACATCCTTTCCTATATACCTTACCCTACGCATCTCTTCTATTTGGTTATTTCTAAATTGTATTCTTTATAGTAAACCAATAACAGTACATGAAGTGTTTCCTTGAATTCTGTGAGCTGTTACAGCAAATATCAAACATGAGAAGGAATTGTGGGAATCCCATTTGTAGCTGGTCAGGCAGAAATGTAAGTGGCAACCTGGGACTTATGAATGGCATCTGAAGTGGGGGTAGTATTGTGGGATTGAGCCCTTTAACTTGTGGTATACATTGCTAACTCTAGGTAAATAGCACTAGAATTGAATTGACTGCACCCAGTTGGTGAACTGAATGAACCCACTTAGTGTCCACAGAGAACTGGAGAATTTCTTGATGGTGGAAAAAACACCATATTTGGTGTCAGAAGTGTTGTGACTAAAAAAAAAAACAACTTTTTTTCTTTAATAGTATACTGTGAAATCCATGAAATTGACATTGATGCGATTCACAAAGTATATTTGAATTTTATTAATTATTCCCTCATTTGTGTGTGTGTGTGTGTGTGTGTATAATGCTATGAAATTTACACCACATACATAGCTTTGGCTAACTACTACTGCAATCAAGATACATAACTGTTCATTACCACAAGGCTCCTCTGCTCCCCCATTATAGCGATAACCACCCCTCCTTTCCCAAATCCTTACCTCTGGTAAATATTGCTCTCTTTTCTATCTTTATGATTTCATTATTTTAAGAATATCCAAGTGAATTTATACATCAGGCAACCTTTTGAGGATGGCTTTTTTTCACATAACATAATTTTGTGGAGGTCCATTCACTTTGTGTGTATGAATACTACTGTGTTATTGTTGAGTTGTATTCCATGGTATGGATGTGTCACAGTTCGCTTCATCATTCAACCATTGAAAAACATTTAGGTTGTTTCCAATTTTGGGCTATTATAATAAAGCTGCTATCAATAGATACAACTTTATTATAAATATATCATAAATCTACCAGGTATGTATTTTTGTTTGAACACAACTTTCTATTTTTCTGAGATAAATGCCAAATTTTATGGGTTATATGTTTTAATTTTAGAAAAACTTTGTTAAACTCTTTTCCAGAGTGACTTTACTATTTTATATTCCCACCAGTAATACATGGGTGATCCTGTTTCTCTGCATCCTTGCCAGTGTTTTGTGTTTCCCATTTAATAAAGAATTTGTCATACATTTAAATCTTTAAAATGTACAGATTCTCCCCTTATCTCTTTCTTTTCCTTATAATTTGCTGTAGAACTCAAGCAGGTTGATCCGTAGAGTTTCCCAGTCTGGATTTTACTGAGTATATGCTCACAATGAAGTTCAATAAGAAACTAGATTCTGAAGCTTGATCAGATTCTAGTTTGATCCTTTGCGGAGGTGTTGGGTGGTAGTGTATACTTCCATCGGGAAGCTTATAGAGGTCTACTGGTCTTATATCTCTGTTGACAGCAGCTCAATACCTAAATCCATTAATTTGTGCTATATTGAAAATGGTTCTATGTTAAGTCCATGATTATATTTATTACATGAAACAAATTTATAAAGAAACTTTTATCTACTCTTTGCTCACTCAGTAGTATATTCACACAGAAGGAGGACAAATCTTATTTTCTTTTACCAACTTTCAGGATGAAGTAGTTCTTTATTATCCTGCAAAGGTGGCCAGTTATCTTTTTAACATCACTAGTATTCATGAATGTAAATAAATTTGACAGTTTCTTATTAAATATTGGTTATTTCTAATTACTTTTATTTCTCCTATTACTGTAACTCAAATTGTTCTACTTTGGGGCAGTGGGAACCTCTTCAAATTGTCTCCTGAGTCCTTTTGACACAACCCTTGTAGCCTCAGCTAAATTTGTGGCTATTTGCTCTGACAAAGTGGTCCAGGCTTACATACTTCCTGCCACACACCCAGAGCCAACCATTTCTTTAAGTCTTGTGTTTTTTTAACGTGGGAAATATTATTTTAATATTATAATCTGGGCTATATAAATGATTATTACAGGTTGGATATCCCTTATCTGAAATGCTTGTGACCAGAAATGTTTTTAATTTGATTTTTTTGGAATTTAGAATATTTGCAGATACATAATGAGATATCTTGGGGATGGGGCCCAAATCTAAATACTAAACTCACTTGTGTTTCATATACACACCTTATATACATAGCCTGAGGTAATTTTATACAGTATTTTAAATAACTTTGTGCACTCATCACATGAAACATAGAATTTTCCACTTGTGGCATCATGTTGGTACTCAGGAAGTTTCGAATTCTGAAGCATTTTGAATTTTGCATTTTTAGATTGCAGATATTCAACATATATTACTGCACTGGTCATTATTTCTAGGGCTTTTTGGTAGGTAGAGCTGGAATATATATGGTAAAATGCCTCATAGGTGCATTCTGATATTTTGAATTCAATTTCAGGACAGTAGGGTTTTAACTAAACCTTTTTTTACACTATGTCTGTATCTCCATCTTCCAAAGCAGAGTCTTAGTTCTCAAGGATATGTGAGGTGATAAAATTAGAATAACGTACTCATTCTGCAATTATATCAAACACATGAGAACTTACACATGTAACATTACTAATACTACCACTGACTATGAGACTAAAAAGTCAGATTTTTACATATGCGACCCTCCTTTTTATCCCCCATTTCTTCAGATAGTTTTATTATATCTACATCATTGCATATGGCCACTACGTGTCATATTTTCCTTTTTGACACTTATTTCATCTGAACTTCTTAGTGAGTATATATTGAACGCTTGCCATCACTTCCTAGGTTTACATCTCTCTCATCATTTTGGTTGTCTAAAGCTTAGTCTCCAGCAAATTCCTCAAGAACTCTTAGAAGCAAAATCCCCTAAGTTCTTAGACGTTTATAACAGTTTATACTTTCTGTACTTGGAAGTTTTGTTTTCAAGTATATAAAATCTTGGCAAATGTTCTTTCCTTGAGTAGTATAAATATGTTACTCTATTTTCTTCTGGCATAATAAAAAATTGATGAAAATCTCAATTTCCTCAAGTCACATGGTCTTTTTGCACAGATATCTAGTGGTTATTTTTCTTTTTCTTTACAGTTGAATAACTTTACTAGAATATGTCTTGGTATTTATTATTCTGGGTTGGTACTCTCAGGTACATAGGGAGATGTCCCTGTTTATAGATAATTTTTATTATATAAATTTAAGGCGTATAATATGAACTTTTGATTTACATATCCATGGTGAAATGATTACTACAGGTAAGCAATTTAATGTATGCACTGCCTTTCTAGTTACTGTTTGCTTTTACTTTTTTATTTTTGTGGTAAGAGCACCTAAAACCTACTCTCTTAGCAAATTTTTAAAATACAGTATTATTAACTATAGTCCTGCTATACATTAGATCTCTAAACCTATTTATTCTACATAACTACAAGTTTGTAACCTTTGATCTTCATCTGTTAATTTCCTCCCTCTCTCCACCTTTGGTAAGCAGCATTCTACTCTGTTTCTATAAATTTGACAATTTTTTTATTACACTTAGAAGTAAGATTATGCAGTATTTTTCTTTCTGTGCCTGGTGTATTTCACTTAGCATTATGGGCTCCAGGTTAATCCATGTTGTCACAAATGGCAACATCTCCTTGTCATTTGTTATCACAAATGGCAATGTCTACTCCTTTTTAAAGGCTGAATAATATTTCATGTGTGTGTGTATAACACACACAATTTCTTTGTCCATTCATCCATTGACAGATACTTGTTTCTGTATCTTGGCTACTGTGAATAATGCTGTGACAAACATGGAGTGCAAATGTCTTTGAGGTTCCGATTTCATTTACTCTTGGTACCTACCCAGAAGAGGGATTGCTGGATCATACAGGAGTCTATTTCGATCATTTTTTATTTCAGGAAAGTTTCTTATGTTACAATTTTAGTATTTGGTTCCCTTGCTTTGACTTTTTTCTATAGGGGTTGAACACATTGGATGTTCCTTGCATGTGTTTCAATATTAGTCGGATTCTTTCAAATATCTCTTTTCTCTTCTTTAAAGAATTTTTTAAACCTTTTATTTCTCTTAAAGTATAATATATTCACTCGTGTGTCTTCCAGTTTAGTGTCCAATTCTAATACAATCAGTCCTTCCTTCCTTCCTTCCTTCTTTCTTTCTCTCTTTCTCTTTCTCATCTTTCTTGGTTCTCTCACTTCCCTGGCAGAGAGGCTGACTCTAGGTTAAGCCCACCAGATTGGAAGAGAGTGGATGGAGTTGAAACTGCTTTCTAAAACTGCACCGGTATAGCTTAACTGGTTGAGACAGCAGGGCCTTGTTTTTTTAACTTAGAAGAATTTGGATCAATGGGGAAAAATGTAGAAAACTGACAGGTGATCCATATTCACATCTCCAAGATGTCTCTGAGATGTTGAGCGGAACATTATGTGCTTTTAAAGCACTAGTGTTTGCCTCTACTTAAAGAAAATTGTAGTAATTTATAATGACTTTATTCTCTGCAGGAAAATACTCAAGGGCAATTACCTTCAGGCCCTTCTCTTCAGAATTCTAGGACTGCAGCAGAGACCATTCTAAAAACAAGTTTTCAGAAAAGGCTTAACCCTTTAAGGTCTCGTATGAAGCATCTATGGTGTTAACAAATGAGGCCTGGAACTTACGTAGCATCTACTTCAAGTCAGGTACCTTATATTGATTATATTATTAAATTCTCCCCCACTATTTTAATCATCACCATTTTAATTGAGAAGAAATGTCAACTCCAAGAAGTTAAGTACTTGCCTAGGATCACAGAGAATGGTAGACATTTGAATTCCGGCCTTTTCTAACTCCATGATCATAAACCACGTTGCTTTCCATTTGAAATTGGAAGAAAAAGTAAAACAAAGAAATGAAACAGGTGTTGTTTTTCTGACTTCCTAAATTACCTGATCTCTGCTGCCTTATTCTATTTTTCAAATGCTGTCAACCTGGCTTTCATTCTCTCCACAGCACACAAATTCCCTTGTATCGTTAGATTTCTTCTCGGAGCTCATACTCGGAAATAACCCAGCATGTAAATGACAACGGTGTGGGAGCAGCATGGGTCTGTAATGGAAGCTTTAGTCCAGAAGACAGAAAACTTTGGGCAAATCACCTGAACTGTAATTTTGTTTCCTTGTTTCTAAGAAAGAAATAACAAGCCCATAGTTAGTGACTAGGCTGTGCAGTTCCCAGATGTTAGTTTCTAAAGCCACAAGGTTAATGTTTGCTCATGTTCCTGTTCATCAGGGATCTTCCATTAGTAGGCAGAGTTTTTGTTGTGCTGATGTTGGAACCCAGGACCACAGAGCAGCCACCTTCTGGAGTGTCTCCAGTCCCCATGACAGGAGAAAGAAGAAATTCTCCTCGTTTGCTAGAGCTGCCATAACAAAATACGACAGGCTGGAGGCTGAAACAATAGAAATGTATTTTCTTATAATTCTGGAGCGTGGAAGTCCAAGATAGAGCACAGGCACAGGATTGGCTTCTTCTGAGGCCTCTCTTGTTGACTTGCAAATGACGGCTCCGTAGCTGACCCTTGCTCAGTGCCCACACTTCCCTGGTGCTTCCTCCTCTTCTCATTAGGACACCACTCTTAAAGAATTAGAGCCCCACTGTATCACCTCATTTAGCTTTAATTACCTATTTAAAGGCCCAATCTGCAAATACAGTCACATTCTAAGGTACTGGAGACTAGGGCTTCAACATATAAATTGGGGGTGGCAGGGACACAGTTCAGTCCGTAACAAAGGCCATGGAGAGCTTTGACTGCATCCCCATAATGCTTTTCCCATTTTTAACCAGCTGCAGAAGATGCCTTTTAAAATCTACAAAGTGAGAGTAAAAATGGATTATCAAAGACTCTTAAGGGAGCACACGTCATAGAAATCTGAGATATAGAAAGAATGGAAGCACGCCACTTGTAGACTTGCCATCCATTAGGGTGCTTTTCATGCCTCAACAGAGAAACATTTCAAAAACATACAGGGCAAAGGGAAACCTGTCAAACTCCTCCAGAGATACCACTGAGTGCAGAGGAAAGCATCCCACTTAAATCGGCTTTCTCCTTCATTCACCCAGGGCATTGTCCAGTGGGACTGACATGGAGAGAGCATTGCAGGCTTGGATGTGAAGCGGAAGTTATGCAGTCTTTCCAGCTGGGACCACAAGTCATTTCCCAACTATAGAATATGGCTCCACTAACATGTATCTCCCAATGAGACTAGTCCCTCCATGTTGCTAAGACAGGTCTGCAAGTCAATACAGTCAGAAGTAAACCAAAATCTCTAGCAAAGGAGAGATCTTTAATATTTTTACGTGTTGTACCTCAGTACACAGAAGAGAAAGGATGTGAAGACACCAAGAGAGCAACACTTTCCACAGCTGGATACATTTTTTTAATGAATTTTTTCTAATTTTAAATTTTTGCTTCTTTTGTGATATAATTTGTCCTGTTTTTATAATAGTTGGTGATTTATCACTGACATGTAAGATAAATGTATACAATTGTGGATTTAATTGTGAAGAGTTCTTTTACATTTAAGTTTCAGTCATTTTTTTTTTTTTTTTTTTTTACCTCTTGTCAGTATACAGAATGCTAAAAGAATAAAAAAAAGACAAAACATTAAAAAACAAAGTGATCCTTTAGAAAGATCTAGAACTGGCTCTCTTTTTTTGAAGCTTGCTAATTTATAACTACAGAATTTACCTTCCCTCCTCTGCTGAGCATCAAATCATCTTGTTTCTCCTGAGTGTCAAGAGGTCATGTCTTCTGTTGACCACAGGCCAGTACACAGAGTGGATGTTAATGTATCCCCATATAGAGAAGAAGACCAGTAATGTTTAGGTGTCATAGAATTGAAATGTGGCATTTTCTAGCCTCTGGCTGAAGACTTCCCTCCATCCTTCCTGTGACATAATTCTTATAAAGAACAGTTTTCTTTTAAATTCTAAGTTTGAAAAAAAAATTCTGAGTCTATAGTTTTATTTTCTCCAGTACCTCCAAACAGACAGAATGTATGAGGGAGTCCTTTGATCAGACATGCTTCTCCTAGAAATTTTTGATGTAAGGTTTTAATAAACAGATTAATGGTCCCTAAAGATGTCTCCTAGAACTGTGGATTTGGTACCTTACATGGCAAAAAGATCTTTGCAGCTATAAGTCAAGGATTTTGAGATTGGGAGATTATTTTGGATTATCCAGAGGGGATTAATGTAATCACAAGGGTTCTTTCTAAGAGAAAGGCAGAGGGATCAGAATAAGAGAGAGAGATTTGAAGATGCTATGCTGCTGGCTTTGAAGATGGAAGAAAGGATCGTTAACCAAGAAATGCTGGGAAAAACGAGTGAACAAAAAGAAAGATTCTCTCCTAGAGCCTCCAGAAAGAACAAAGCCCTGCATACACCTTAATGTTTACTCAGAAAAACTTGTTTCAGACTTCTGGCTCTGAGGACTGTGAGATAATAAATCTGTGTTGGGGCCAGGCACAGAGGCTCATGCCTGTAATCCCAGTACTTTGGGAGGCTGAGGCGAGCAGATCATGAGGTCAAGAGTTTGAGACCAGCCTGTTCAACATGGTGAAACCCCGTCTCTACTAAAAACACAAACATTAGCCAGGCATGGTGGCACGCACCTGTAATCCCAGCTATTTGAGGCAGGAAAATCACTTGAACCCAGGAGGCAGAGGTTGCAGTGAGCTGAGATCACTCCAGTCTGGGCAACAGAGCAAGACTCTGTCTCAAAAACAATAAATAAATAAAACAAATAAATAAAAATTTTAAAAAAAACTGCATTGGCTTAAGACACTAAGTTTGTCATAATTTGTTACAGCAGCAATATAAAACTAATATGAAGATTCACTCCAAACAGCCCCCAAATGGAATTTGAAATAGAAAATTCTTCCTGCTTGATATTCATTCTCACTGATAATATAAACACTTCTTCAACTTAAAAACTCAAATCTTCCCCAGTCCCAGTCACCTACAGAATTTCAAATGGTCCAATTAAATTACAGGCATATTCTGACATTACTTCTTATCCTCTCTTCTTATATAAAAAACTGGTTCAAAAAACTTATGACACAGTATTGTAGTATTTTTACCATTCTCACCTGATCTCTAAACCCATCCCAAACATGTCATTGACTGACTTATGATCTTGCATCTCTCTGAATGTCTGAACTTCTGATAATATGTTATCTCTTTTTCTCTTACACACACACACACACACACACACACACACACACAATTTCTGTTTTGGGAAACTGTATCCCACTGTCCCTAAATGTAAGCATAATCCCTGGGACACCCTAAGTGGGACTCACACACCATACCCCCAGGTACGCATCTGTATAAGAGGGACTCTGTATTCCCTCTTACATAGTTGTTTATTCAACAATACGTTTTTTGTTTGTTTGTTTGTTTTGTTTTTTGTTTTTTTCCCGAGATGGAGTCTCATACTGTCACCCAGGCTGGAGTTTAGTGGTGCCATCTTGACTCACTGCAACCTCCACCTCCCAGGTTCAAGTGATTCTCCTGCCTCAGCCTCCCAAGTAGCTGAGATTACAGGCACCTGCCACCACACCCAGCTAATTTTTTGTATTTTTAGTAGAGATGGGATTTCACTATGTTGGCCAGGCTAGTCTTGAACTCCTGACCCCATGATCCAACTGCCTTGGCCTCCCAAAGAACTCATTGACTCTGGGACCATAATCTCTGGGTTCAAATCCTAGCAACTCCCCTTGCTAGCTATGTGACCGTGAATATTCAATTTAATACACTTTTTAAAAACTTCATTTCATCACATTTAAAATGGGAATAATAGCAGTAACGGCCACATATGATTGTTTATGAGACTTGTATTAATAGATAATATTCATACTTAGGAAAGTGACTACCATGTACATAAGTGTTAGCTATTATTATTATTGTATTACTATCATGTGCCAACCACTAAAGCTGTAATAGCGAAGAGAATGCATCCACTGTCCTCAAGGAACTTACTTTCTAGTGGGAGATTCAAGTAAGAAAAGAGGCCAGTGTGATTCAGGGCGAATATCTAGAAGGAAGAAGCGGCTCTGGGAGCACATAGGTGGCTGCAAAACCCAGTGTGGGTGGAGAGGGAGGACTGTCAGGTAAGGCTACCTAAGGAGGCAGGGAAGACCCAGGAAATGAAAAGAGTCTGTTAGGTAAATGGAGCAACTGGGGAGAAGGGACTTTAATGTGGAGTAGACATAAGAGAGAAAAGGACAAGAAAGCTTTGGCAGTGGAAACAACACAGAAGAACGTTCCCTGAAGGAAGGACAGGATGTGGGCAGGAAGGAGAGTACCTGGGGTAAGAAGTAACATCACCTTGATTTATTAGAACACCGCAGGCTGAATTTTGTTTTGAGTATAATACACACATTCAAGATCATTATTCCCAAATAATAGAGATTGAGTGGGAATCAACATCCTTGATTCTTATATGGCAGAAATTATGTATCTTACAAACTCTCGTGCCGCTATGATTAAGTGTAGCCAAGCATGTGATAACACTCAACGAACACAAAAGATATAATTCCATTTTTAAAAAGAAAAATATCTTGAAGGACTACCTTGAAATCTGGATGACAACTCAGTCATCCAATAAGCAAAGGACAATTTAATATTATTTATAAGTGCTATAGAGCAAAATTTCTACAGAAATTTTCAACACTGATTGGACACTAGAATTACCTACAGAGCTTTTGAAAATTACCTGTTCTCAGGCCTCATCCCAAACCAATAAAATCTTAACACATACGGATTAGACTCGTTCAACAGCATGTTTTAAAACTTCCTGGCTGGTGATAATGTGCAACCTGTGCAGCCAGGGATAGAAACGACTGACTCAGCATGATCTGTGAGATTTTAAGATTTTTGAAATATTTCAAACTTTTCTATTAAATGATCTAGTTCAATTCAGAGTACTCAAATTTGTTGGACTGAAAAAAGGGGAGATAATTGAGGTATTAAATTGGTAAAATGGGAGCTACTATTTCAATGATTAAATTGATTTTGCAGTTTGGATTGTCTTTTTGCCTTCATACATAGTCGTAAGTCAAGTTATTGACTTGTATTAAGTCACTTTATTTTGTTTTTAAAGATAACTTCTATGGTTGTTTTGATAACACCCCTCTGACATTTTATTGTATTGCCAACCGAACACACCATTCATGGGAAATGGACTGTGCGTTTCTACAAACTCATTTATTTTGAAAAAAAATGCATGCATGTCAGTCAGTCAAAAAACAAGTCACAGGCTGCAGAAAAATGTCCTGCTGAACAGAAAATTAGGCAATGGGCAGGAAACAAAGGGCACCGTAATGGAAATCTTTCAAGCTTGAATTAAGTTACCGACTAATGAGGATCCTGCAGGGAACAGTGATAAGGGGGCTGGATGTTTATTAAATAACTATTCTTGCAAATTATCTGACTGATGGTGTTGCTGGCAATGCCCAGAAGATCCCCTTGATAAGGCAGGATCTAAGGGGCAGCAGCCATTAAGCAATTTACATGCAGAAGCATCTGAAAAGAAAGTAATTAAGAATTTTCTCTATGTGTATTCCAGGAGGAGAAATAGCATTATTTATCAAAAGAAAGGTACTTCAGCAAATATGCCTTAAAAAAAAAATAGACCTGGTTGCCAGACAATTTAAAAAGAAGGATCTCTCATTTGCTATTCACCTACAACTGTGTGACCCATTGTTGACAGGTTGACACTAGACAATCAGTGACAAGCCCATCAGATGCCTGGAGTTAGCAGGAGGGAAGAGTGGGGGAGCAGAAGAGCCTGAATTCTTTCTCTCTCTCTCTCTCTCCACACACACACACACACACAAGCTTTTTCTCAAAACATCCTCCTCTTCAAGAGAGGGAGAAAATCTTACAGTTTGAAAATTCACACATTAATTTGTTACATATGCACTTAGTGAGACATTTCCTAATATAACCTAAGTGTTCTAGGCCCTGTTTGTACAATGGTGACTTGAACACCAGCCCTCTTCCTGAGCGAAACATGACATGAAACAAATAATTACAGTGTCATGTAGGAGAAAATCGTGCTTCACTAAAAAATAATGCACTGTTAACATCCAGTACCTCCTTCTGAACTATCTGAGTCTAGCTGTTCATCACCTTTGAGCTATTTTTCAAGTCTGCAAATTGTAGATAACTGATAGCAATACAAAATCATTCTTGCCAACAGATACACAAATACTGTCCTGTCTGGTGGAAGTTCAAGTGATTTCTCTCTCCCACTATGGAAGAAGTTCATTTTACCTCCATTTGCAGACTCATCTCAACATTCCTGATTTATAAATGTGTCTGGTTTTCTACTTCTTTGAAACAGTTGTAACATCTTTGCTGGTTTTCTCATTGTTTTTGGTTTTTAGATCTGTATGAGTGATGATTTTACTTTTAATAGGTGCAGGAAGTAAGAATAAATAAAAGGTTCCTCTTCAAAGCTTTCCTTTTAGTTCATTACTCACCCAACACCAACAAAAAGAAAAAAGAAAGAAAAAAAAAACTGTTTACTGGTCTCTACAACAGAAGGATGGATGTTGATGGTGACAGCAAAATTTGCTCCTCCTGTCTCGTCATATACTGAGGGCAAAAGTCAGGTTTAGTGGTTGAGGAGTAAATTCCTCTTTTCACAGCCTTCTGCCACAAAAGTTGGCTTAATATTTTCTCTTCAAGTATTTTCCTTTTCAAAGACAGAGACCTGAAGAGATGAATTGTCAGCATGCACTCATTCATCCTTTTAATACATATTTATTGAGCACCTACTATTATGAAGAACTCAGCTAGACTGTGGGATGTAGATCCAATATTTAGTGGAAGGAGCTTAATGAGTGGGAAAATAAAATAAAATAAAATAATTAAAGTGTAGGGCATGCTATACACAGGGCCTTATATGAGGATGCCCCAAGACAGCCAGGAAGCGGGGCCAGAAAGTGTTCCCAAGAGGAAGTGATTTCTTGGCCTAGTCTTAAACAATTGGTAACATTTATGTAGTACTTATCAGGATCCGGGTTTCATCCTAAGTACCAAACATTTAATTTATTTCATCTTCATAACCACTGCCCAGGGTAAGCAATACCATGATCCCCATTTTACAGATGACAAGACTGAGGTACACAGGTTGACTGGCCTAGGACCATGCAGCTAGAAAGTGATAGTGGTGGGACTCAAATACAAGTACTCTACTTTCAAAGTTCATGCTTAAAGCCACCACAGTACATTGCCTTTTTTTTTAATTGTACTTTAGGTTCTGGGGTACGTGTGCAGGTAATGTAGGGTTGTTGCATAGGTGCCTGCCTAACCAGGCGGTTTGCTGCCTCCATTCCCCCTTCATCTATATCTGGCATTGCTCCCCATGTTATCCCTCCCCAACCTCTCCACCCCTCACTGTCCCTCCCCTAGCCCCCCACCAACTGCCCCCAGTGTGTGATGCTCTTCTCCCTGAGTCCACATGTTCCTATTATTCAACACCCGCCTATGAGCGAGAACATGCGGTGTTTGGTTTTCTGTTCTTGTATCAGTTTGTTGAGAATGATGGTTTCCAGATTCATCCAAGTCCCTATAAATCATTCTATTATAAAGACACATGCACATATATGTTCATTGCGGCATTGTGTACAATAGCAAAGTCCTGGAACCAACCCAAATGCCCATCAATGATAGACTGGACAAAGAAAATGTGGTACGTATATACCATGGAATACTATGCGGCCATAAAAATTATGAGTTCGTGTCCTTTATACACTGCCTATTAAAAGATAGCTCAGAATTTATCCACTGAATGCAGGAGGATGAGTGTTTCTATCCTAAAAGAGCACACATGAAGACAAAGAAACACAGAAGAACTCAGCACAGTTAATGGCAGGTTCCATTCACAGCTACCCTGTGGAAAAATATTCTCCCATGGCTTGCATCATTTGGTCTTATCTAGTATCTAAGTCACACTGGGTTTTTAGTTTAAATTCAGGTTATAGATTTATTCTCTCAACAGTTAGATCCTTTTCTACTGAACTATTTTCGAGTATTTTCCCTTTCAAAGACAGAGACCTGAAGAGATGAACTGCCAGCATTCTCTCATTCATCCATTTAATACATATTTATTGAGCACCTACTTTTATGAAGAACTCAGCTAGACTGTGGGATGTAGAAATCTGTGAGACCCAATATTTAGTGGAAGGAGTTTAATGAGTGGGAAAATAAAATAAAATAATTAAAGTGTAGGGCATGCTATGCACAGGGCCGTATGTGAGAACGCCCCAAGACAGCCTGGAAGCAGGGCCAGAAAGTGTTCCCAAGAGGGAGTCATTTCTTGGCCGAGAAGCTGCTCTCACCCACACTGTCCACCACATAAATTTCTCTGCCTCCTTCACTACTTGGCATGGACTCCCTTTCCATTCTCCCTGATTTGACTTTAGCTCTGATCATTTTCAAATTTCACCCTCAAACTTCTCTTCTGTCTACATTGTATTCGTCACTCTGGCATTGCTTTCAAAACTGTCAAGCAAATAAATAGAAACTTGATGATCCACAGCAGCGCTTTACCGCTACAATATTCATCTGCAAGTCCAACCACTGAAAAGAGTTGCAGCTTATCGCCATTGAAACAGACTCACGATCTTCCTGCACTAATCACTGGTTATTTAATATTTATAATTCGCAATTGAAAGTAAAGTGGTCAATTGCCATTCTTACCACTAGGTGATCATTAATATTCATCTATTTAGAACTAAAAACAGTATTTCAGATTCTAAACTTGGTTCTGTGTGGGCACAACTTGTCCCTCATCTACAGAGAGACCAATGTGCGGGACACCTTTGAGAGGGAAAAGAAGTTTTGTTAATTATAACACTGAGCAACCACTTAAACAGGAGCTTTCCTCAGCAAACCAGAATATGCAGTCACCCTGATAATCCACATAACCTTCTTGTTTGCTGTGAAAGTTTTGTTAAAAGTTGGCTAGGATAATTTTAAGCGACAGATTTAAATTTAAAGGAGTGAACACCCTTAACTTCTTCCCGGCCTTCCCCATCCACAGTGGTGTACTTCACGTGCTTGACACCTAGAGAGGATCATTTTTTAATACCTCCCCCAATACAATAAAGTCATTTTCAGAAATAGCCATTGATAAGCAGTAATAATCATATTGATTTGCTGTTTAGTTTTCAAACAATTGATTTAAATTCATTTTATTTTTAAAAATATTCAAATTCGGTAAAATATTTTACATATGAAATAAAATTTGCACTTACCTAACAAAAATAGTGCTTCTTGAAATGTGCACTCTATTTCATAGTTTCAAAATTTAATCGATCACAAAAAAAAATTCATAGAGCGGTTGCATAGAGTGACGCAATCAAAGTAACTCAAGTTGTTTCCTTGTCTTTAGAATCCATGTGCGATCGTTGCTTCTTATTACTCTATTATTTACACACAGGGATATGAGTACCACAGGAGTCAGAGACATAAACATCACCTAAAGTGACCTCAAGCCATTTCTTACCATTATACACTTAATCTCAAAACAAGCACATGTGGTTGATTCTGTACATGTGAGGGGCCAACTCTATAGCTCAAATGAACTTCTATGTGGAGTGCATGGTTTATGAAAGGCTAAATGACAAAAACGGGTTAATTGGAGATTTACATACATAGTATTAAAACTCAGCAGTATTGCAGCAATTGTTTAAAACTTATACAAATGAAAGATTTGTGGGGAGGATCATTTTATCACGGACGTTGTTTCAAATTGGTGGCCCTTGGTGATAAAAAATAAAAAGCAGAGTGGTTTTTAGTTGATTTTATTGTTTTCTTACATTCCCTAAAGACAAGGCACCCTTTTTTTTCTTGTCTGCACTGGGAAGATCATTTCCATTGGCCACTCTTGGTTGGCCTCTGCTTCCTTCAGGTCATGGCAGCCCTTCCAGGCCACCAAACTGCCCCATCCTCTGGGTTCATGGCCTCACTTTTTCTTAGCGTTATCAGTTTATTTTAGTGTGTCCTGTGCCTGTCCTCACAATTAGCTTCTATAGTAACATAATATTTAAAAAATGTACTTAGGCCCTGTGCTAGCAACTAAAATACAATATAAACTACTCAAGAGTGGAGGCAGACCCAACCCTGCTCAACCCCAGAGTGATGTCAGCAGGGTTGCATCCCTGGAGGATCTTTGCTTCTTCTGATGGCTCTCTTCCCTGACCCCCTCACAGGACTTGCAACAGGGTTGGCTCTTCTTTGAGCTCAAACCCCTCGTGGATGGGAGGGGGAGCAAGCAGGTGAGTGGGTGCAGGAGCCAGGGTAAGCGCTGTTAGGCGTTGGCAGGAACAAACGTCCATACCAGCCCACAGCAGTGTCTAGCAGTTGCCCATGACCTCTGGAGCCCCAGAGGATATGTGTTACAAGCAACACCCTTTTAGCAGTTGCTGTTTGCAAATGGCCAAGTGCTAACCAGCTCAGTGTAGAGACAGGGTGACATACACCCTGCCCTTTTGGTATTCGGGTTCTTCTCCAGCATCCAGGAAGAATAAGCTCACAGGGACTTGAAGGGTGGTGAATGCAGAGACTTTATTAAGAGGTGGACGTGACTGTCAGCAGAAGGGGAGCTGGAAGGGGGATGGTATGGGAAGAAAGTGATCTTTGCCTGAAGCCTGGCCATCTCCATTAGGCTTGTCTCCAAAGTCCTGCCATCTGAAGTTAAGCAGCATCCATAGTAGTCCCTGACACTCAGTTGCTGCTTCTCCTCCTGACATTCAGCACTTGTCCTCTTCTCTTCTTCTCTGCCACACTGCTCTGCTCCTCTGCCAGTGGAGTTTGGGGTTTTTATGGGTACAGAATCGGGGGGTATAGCACATCAGGGTGGTCTTGGAAAAGGCAACATTCGAGTGGGAAAACAGGGATGTGAAGTTCTCATTTAGCGCAGTGGGCTCAGGCTTGTGAGTGGAACCCTTGCCAGGGATTCCACCCTCTTCTACCCAGTATTTCCCTGCCTTCTGTCCATATCAGCTCTAGGTGTTCACTGGCATGTGTTGACATCATTCCAATGTCTATTTTTGTCTTCATATGGCCTTCTCTCTGTGTTTCTTCTTGTGTCTGTCTCTTCTCACTAAGAATACTTGTCATTGGATTTAGAATACTCCCTAATCCAGGATTGTTTCAAAAGATCTTGAGATCCTCAATTATCTCTGAAAAGATTCTTTTTCCAAATAAGGTCACATTCACAGGATCCAAGGTTCAGGACATGGAAATATATTTTGGGGAGCTATTATTCAACCCACTACAGATAGCGACAGTGTTGGGTTATCCAAAGACCCCTCACAAATAAGTTGCAGAAAAGAAAATTCCCCTTTGCAAAATGAGGATTGTTAGGAATTGAATAAATCCCAGTCCATTATTTAAGAATCCTAGATGGGACAAGTGCCCTAGAAGGAGGCTGAAAAATATTAGAAACCCAAGATGCCAAGAAAGAGGCTTAGGTTTGCACCTGATCTCATCTTAGAGGAGAACAGAAGGAGCCAAAAATACCACAGAGAAGACTGTCAGTGGGCAGAGTGTGGGAAGAACAATCTGTGGACTCTGCAGGCATGTCAGCTGGGGTAGGTGATGGCTGACCTGGTCTCTCTCTTGACAGAGAGAGAGAGAGTAGAGCAGCTTGAAAACCACAGAGCATTCCACAGGACTGGCTGGGCTGGGATGAGGTTAGCAGCAAAGGCTGAGCATAGTGCAGTTATTTCGAGGATGGATTTTCCTGGAGGAATAGTCTGGGCCCTTTTTATTATCTGTCAGGAGCTCCCCAGAGGCACTAACAAAGGACTCTTTCACACTGAAAGGTCTCTGGACTTGATGGTCCATGAAGACTCAATGAGCTCATTTTTTTCTCCAAGTTGCTCCACTCCCAAACTGGCAAATGCACATTCATTATCTTGTCACAACTCTGCTAAAGGATAAATTTTAAAATAATGGTGCTCTGCACCACAGCCCTAATTACCTCCAAACTACGGTGTATTTGCTTCCTTAGAATGTGTACAAATGAAGTCAGAAGATCTGCCTGCATTTGTTTTTCAGCTTGTTCAGCTGGGAGTGCAAACTGGAAAAATCAGCAGAATTTCTAAGTGCCCTAAAGGTTTGAGACAAAGTTCGTTATTACCCCTCCCAAAACCAACCAGATGGAGCTACCTTTCTAATAACTACCACAAAAGTTTTCAAAAAGATCTTTTTAAAACAACTTTCTAGCCTTGTTTTGCTATACTCCCTAAACACTGAACTTCCTTTTTCATCGGGTTTTGATGAATGATCAGAAATCTTATTTACAGCTTCTATGAGTGAGAATATGACACCGTTAGGCCTGCTTACCCCAATGATATCAGAGCAGCAATAGTTTTGAAACCCATCAAGGCAACAACAGACAAGTGAGTTTCAAAGTCATCTATTAATTTTTTTTTCAAAATGGTGTATTGGACATTTATTTTCTGCTTTGATCATTTTATGGTACCTTGAATTTCCCCATAGCTCTTCATTCTGACATGCCATAGCTTTTAACTTTTGTATTTTATTAATGGGAAAAAAAATATGACAGAAAATAAAACAAGCCTTTTTCTAGTTTTTCATGACTACATGCAGTTGAATGCTGTGGCCACTAGGGTTTTGAAGCAAGAAGAAAATTATAGACTGCTAACTACGAAATTAATTGTTTGGCTTTATGACATGACAGCAAAAGTAAGTTATAAAATAGGGCTTGTAAACAGACACTATGCGTAATGATACCTTCCGGTAGCACTACATGTAGAACAAAGGTTGCTGGGCTCAGAAGCTTTGTATAGTAATTTTGGGTTTTAGTAGAAGTCTATTTGGATATTGGTTGCTGAGTAATAATATTCCAGAATCTTAGAGGAGGGCAAGATACAGAAACCGAATTCGTAGGGCTCAAGAATGGTGAGGAGCCTAGATTAGGAAATCAGCAAATACAAATGTCTCAAGAAATGTAGAAGTGATGAAACAATACAAGACTTTAGAAAAGGTATATAACCTTTCAGACTTCAAATTTACTTGAGTGATCTTAACTAGAAAATTTCAGTAAATATTAGTTTTACTTATCTCCTGTACTTTATATGTGATCAATGAAGAATCAAACAAAACAGGCTATTAGAGTTCTTTGGTTGCGGGCAATGGAAGCTGAATGACTAACTTAGAGGAAAAGAAGCATGTATCAAAAGGATATGGGGTAGCTCATAGGATTATAAGAAAAGCTGAAGAATTAGGTCTTGGGAAAAGGCACGAACAAAGGCAAGGTTAGAGGATGCAGTAGTAGAATCTAATGTGTGGCCTTTTCTATCAGAATCATGAAGATGAACACACATTAGCCACTTTCAATCTTGATTCCTCAGTAAGACTCTTGTTCCAAGGAGAGATTCCCTGAATGATCAGCCAGGGTCACAAAGCAAGATCAGGGTGAACATCTTGATTGACAGTTCCAGCAAGATTCTTAGTCCCAAATGAAACAATGTTTTTCTGCAAAATTGGTGTGCTGTTAACTAAAGAATGGGGAACAGGTACTAGGTACACAAAACCAAGGGATCCCACCATAGTATGCAATAGTGTTTGGTAAACTACTCAGCACCACATAAATACCAGTTGCAATCATTGTAATTCTATTGGCGGAGACGGCTAAAAAAAAGTGGGGGAAAGGAGGAAATTGCTTAGTTTAAAAATTGAAGATACTGAAATACTGAAAATGGTGGCTGGAAGAAGAGCTGGTGGGTTTTAGCATGTTCCACTGAAAAGGGGGAAACTGAAACTGAAAACAAGGGATAATTAAAGAAGAAAGATTCAGAGAAGTGAGTGGAAGAAGAAAGTTTGAGAATGGAGGGACTGGCCCAGGCCAACACTCCCATCTCTACCCAGTCAGGAAGCAAAGAACAGAGAAGATAACGAAAAGAAGAAAAATCTATGGCAGAGAGAAGTTAAGGCACTGCCCACTTAATTCATTCTCTTACTGTTTCTGACAAGTGCAAGGCGGTGTCCAGGGTTGGGTAAGGGGCTGCAGAGAATGCTGAAAGAAGCGAAGAAAAAGGAGAAGCAGGAAAGGAACAAAACCTGAAACATTTTATAATTTGGAAGCAGAAACAGTCAAGTTGCCAGAATTTGCCTGCCACAGAGAAACACGTCATCCTAATTCCTGGATGTCACAAAGAGTATTCACATGAGGCAACTCCCTCCCTGCCCAGCTTGCT
The DNA here is from genome assembly GCF_030222135.1 of Aotus nancymaae. Classification (NCBI taxonomy): domain Eukaryota; kingdom Metazoa; phylum Chordata; class Mammalia; order Primates; family Aotidae; genus Aotus; species Aotus nancymaae. The sequence continues at coordinate 51,894,542 of NW_026988431.1, read as the reverse complement.
GCCATCTCTTTATCACACTGCTTAGTAAAGGATTTAACCCCACCAAAAAAGACATCTGGCCTTTGCCCTCGACTGCTGTGAGATAATAATCTTTGTTTAGCTGAGGTCTTCGAGTCAGTCAAATTAGTAACAGTATTATTGGGGTCGGGGGTGGACACCAGAAAGACCATCAGTGTAATTTAGGATGAGGCTCTGGGTCACACAGTGTTAGTTGACCTGAAGACTGAGATCAATCACATGGACAATTGATCAATCATGACGACAAAACAGAACCCAATAAAAACTCTGAACATTGGGGCTTGGATACAGTTTCCTGGTTGACAGTACTCTGAGTATGTTGTCACGCATTGATGCTAGGAAACTAACATGTCCTAACTCTACAGAGAGAGGACACAGAAGCTCCATATTTGGTACTTCCCTTACGCTGTTCTATAGTTTCCTCTCAGCCTATTTTAATCTGTATCCTTTCCTTTTAATATACCATAATCATGAGGGTAACTTCTTTCAGTGAGTTCTGTGAATCCTTCTAGCAAATTCTGAAACCTGAGGATACTTTCAGAAGCCCCCAGACTTGCAGTTGGTGTCAGAAGTGAGACTGTCTTGGGAATTCCTCTGTCTTTGCAGCTGGCCAAACTCCTTGCAGAGAGACTGCGTGGTGCAGAATTACTTGCTGCTGGTCAACCTGGACACAAACATGTGAGACCAGGAGGAGTAGGTCCAGAGTGGACGATAAGGAAGACCTGCCACCTGATGTTCAATCTGACATCCATAGCAGGACATCCCTGGCCTGCCACCCCTTCAAAGCATCAGTTGGCTACTCAAGGACACAGGAGATGACAGATGCAGAAAGTAAAGTACAGAACACAGAGGCACATGTTCTTTCTCTCCCATTCAGAAACTTCCTTGTTTTGTCAATTCTCCTACCTTCATTTACACTCACACTCACAGATTCTGTCCTCTCAAATACCTGAGGACCTGGCCCTATTATTTACAAGAAGACTCATTCATCATTATGGCAGACTGAAGATGGCCACAAATTCTTTGACACTCCTCTCATTAAAAGGTGAAATCTATGGTCCCTCTCCTAGAACCTGGGCCAATTCTGTGACTGCTTTAACCAAAAGAATATAGCCGAAGTGATGCTGCATATCTTCTGGGCTCAGGCCTTGAAAAACCAACAGCTTCTCTTCTTGTCTCTTGGAGCACTAGCATAAGAAATTCAATGTAGCCACTTGAGAAGATGATGGCCAACCTCAACTGTTCTAGGCATCTGAGCCCAGGTGCCAGACATGAGAGAAGAAGCCCCCTAAATATTCTAGCCTCAGCAGATGCAATCTAGAGAAGAACCAGGAAACAGCCAGAGCTGAGAAGACAGATACATGGCCCCACTAAAACCATTCAAGCATCTATGGTTATCTGAGCCACTCCAGCTGAGGCTGCAGTCAAGAAGGAGCAAAAACAAGCTATCTCCACTGTGCCCTGCCAAGTTTTCTAGCCCACAAAACTGTGAGATAAGATTAAACAGTCATTGCTTTATATCAGTAAGTTTTAGGAAGTTTGTTACACAGCAGTAGATAACTATTTCACTGCCTCATAAATGAAGCCCAGTCTTTCATAGGTGGAGACTCAGTTCTTTTGTATCCATTGGGTCTCTTCTTTCTTATGCCTACTGGTGCCTGGTTCTCTCTCACACACAGAGCCATGACCCTGTGATCTGACAGCTACAGAGAACTGACCCTGTTAAACATACAAGAATTCAATCCTCTCACTTGAAGACCCAGCCCTCTTACCACACGAGTACACAACCTTCTTGTAGCCACAGAAAATTGCTCTTGACATACACACAAGGACTGAATATCCTCCCATCTGGGGACTCAGACTTCTCACACACGTGGTACACCATCTTACAATCTTACACCCACTTGGAGAGTGGTGCTCCTTTTGGTGACCTGCCCCCAAAGGTGCATCTCTCTTTCACAAACAGGACTTGGCCTTCCTCGGTCACTCTGTCTCTTCTCTCACCTCCCCCAACCCCGTTCTCTCTCTCATACATACACACCAATATAGAACCCTCCTCATCCCCTCTTTTCAGCTACAACCCACACTTAACAGTGCTTTGTGGAGACTATGAGGCTACCTTTAGAGTTCAATGCATGAGTTACTAAAATTTCGAACCTCTTAGGAGGGAAGGGTGGTGATGGAGTAGATGGCAGAGCAAGGGAGTGGAATTGAGAATGATGTCTGGGGCCATGCTGTGACAGAAGGATCACACACTAAACCAGAAAACCTAAGACCCAGAATATCCAGCCCTCATCACTGCTGTAAACTTGAGTTCTCAACCCTCTTCAGCTCCCTGATCTGCAATTTCCTCATCTTTAAAGGAAGCACAATCACCCCACAGACCGCACTCTCCATAACTGCTGCTGACATGTTCAAATCCATCCCGAGTCCCTTCAGTAAATAACTCCATACTACATGACCCAAGAAAAGGGAGCAGAACTCCCTAACTCATCCAGTGACACCAGGAGTTTACCTCTTGAATGAAGGAAGAAAAGGAGTTATTTAATTTCTGGGTAAGAATAGACAGCCAGGAGAAAGAGATATAGTTAAACACATTTCCAAGAATGCTAGATCCACTAACAGTTATCAGGTATGGGTCAAAAGGCAGTTAGAAATGTAGGAGTCAATTAAAAACCCATTGTACCTTATCAAAAAGAATCTGTGTTACTTGTCTGTGGGCTCAGCTGTGATCATTGAGCTGAAAAGAAAGCTGACTGAGGCAGCTCCCTCCTTTCCTCAAATGGCACACCCAGCAATCTGTGAAATTATCTTCTACAGCCCCAAAACAAGCGTAGTGATTTGGTATTTAAAATTTGCTTGGCTTAAGTTGGGCATGGTGGCTCACTCCTGTAGTCCGTCCCAGCTACCCAGGAGGCTGAGGCAAGGTGGGAAGATCTCTTAAGCTTAGGAGTTTGAAACCAGCCTGGGCAATATACCAAGGCCATGTCTCTAATATATATATGTACACACACACACACATTTATATATTATTTTATTATATATATATTTACATATATATTATGTATATTTTTATATATGTGTATATATATATATATATAAAATAAAAATTGCTTAGCTTGACACTATGGAACAGTTCCTACACTTTGGCAATGGAGGTGTAGATTAGGAAAAGCCAACAGGACCAAGAGGAACCACGAAGGAGTAATTGCCACTGTATCCTTATCTGCTTCTAGAGAGAACTCACTTAGGCACTGACAGCAAGAATGTGAACGGATCCAAGTAAGCACCTGGGAAACTGAGACAAATGGATGGAAATGCCTCCAGAGGACAGAAACTGAGGAACCTGCTGTTAAATTGCATCTTTGTATTTCTACTTGCTTCCAATTTGATAAACCATCTGGCCCTGAGTTTTGGGTTCAGAGAATGATGCTGATTCATCAAATTATCTTCACCTTCTTTCCAGGTCTCAGACTGGCAACTGATCTTATTTTGTGACATTTCAAAAGGGAGCCTGGGGTTTAAAACTCAGGACAAGTTGTAGCCACTAGAATCTTAAAGAGTCTTTAAAGTTACAAATGGATCTTTGATGGGGACAATGAAACCAAGTTAGAAAATCCTCTTCAGGATACCATCCAGGAGAACTAACTCCACCAACCTAGCAAGGCAAGCCAACATTCAAATTCAAGAAATACAGAGAGCACCACAAAGATATTCTTCAAGAAAAGCAACCCCAAGGCACATAATCATCGGATTCACCAGGGTTGAAATAAAGGAAAAAATGCTAAGGGCAGCCAGAGAGAAAGGTCAGGTTACCCACAAAAGGAAGCCCATCAGGCTCACAGCAGATCTCTTGGCAGAAACCCTACAAGCCAGAAGAGAGTGGGGGCTAATATTCAACATCGTTAAAGAAAAGAATTTTCAATCCAGAACTTTATATCCAGCCAAACTAAGCTTCATAAGTGAAGAAGAAATAAAATCCTTTACAGACAAGCAACTGCTGAGAGATTTTGTCACCACCAGGCCTGCCTTACAAGAGCTCCTGAAGGAAGCACTAAACATGGAAAGGAGCAACCAGTACCAACCACTGCAAAAACATACCAAATGGCAAAGAGCATCGACACTATGAAGAAACTGCATCAACTAACGGGCAAAACAACCAGCTAGCATCAAAATGGCAGGATCAAATTCACACATAACAATATTAACCTTAAATGTAAATGGCCTAAATGCCCCAATCAAAAGACACAGACTGGGGCAAATTAAATAAAGAGTCAAGACCCATCCGTGTGCTATATTCAGGAGACCCATCTCACATGCAAAGACACACATAGGCTCAAAATAAAGGGATGGAGGAAGATTTACCAAACAAATGGAGAGCACAAAAAGCAGGGGTTGCAATCCTAGTCTCTGATAAAACAGACTTTAAACCAACAAAGATCAAAAGAGACAAAGAAGGGCATTACATAATGGTAAAGGGATCAATGCAACAAGAAGAGCTAACTATCTTAAATACATATGCACCCAATACAGGAGCACCCAGATACTTAAAGCAAGTTCTTAATGACCCACAAACAGACTTAGACTCCCACACAATAATAGTGGGAGACTTTAACACTCCACTGTCAACATTACACAGATCAATAAGACAGAAAATTAACAAGGATATCCAGGACTTGATCTCAGATCTGGACCAAGTGGATCTAATAGACATGTACAGAATTCTCCACCCCAAATCCACAGAATATATATGCTACTGAGCACATCACACTTACTCTAAAATTGACCACGTAATTGTAAGTAAATCACTCCTAAGCAAATGCAAAACAACGGAAATCATAATAGTCTCTCAGACCACAGTGCAATCAAATTAGAACTCAGAATTAAGAAACTCACACAAAACTGCACAACTACATGAAAACTGAACAACCTGCTCCTGAATGACTACTGGATAAATAATGAAATGAAGGCAGAAATTAAGATATTCTTTGAAACCAATGAGAACAAAGACACAACATACCAGAATCTCTGAGACATATTTAAAGCAGTGTCTAGAGGGAAATTTTTAGCACCAACTGACCACATGAGAAGCAAGGAAAGATCTAAAATTGACACCCTAATGTCACAATTAAAAGAACTAGAGGGGCAAGATCAAACAAATCCAAAAGCTAGCAGAAGACAAGAAATAACTGAGATCAGAGCAGAACTGAAAGAGATAGAGACACAAAAAAACCCTTCAACAAATCAATAAATCCAGGAGCTGTTTTTTTTTTGAAAAGATCAACAAAACAGACTTCTAGCTAGACTAATAAAGAAGAAAAGAGAGAAGAATTGAATAGATGAAATAAAAAATGATAAAGGGGATATCACCACCGATTCCACAGAAATACAAACTACCATCAGAGATTACTACAAACACCTCTATGCACATAAACCACTAAATCTAGAAGAAATGGATAAAAATTCCTGGACACTTACACCCTCCCAAGACTAAACCAGGAAGAACTTGAATCCCTGAATAGACCAATAATAAGGTCTGAAGTTGAGGCAGCAATTAATAATAGCCTAACAACCAAAAAAAGTCCAGGACCAGACCGGTTCACAGCAGAATTCTACCAGAGGTACAAAGGGGAGCTGGTCCTTTTCCTTCTGAAACTATTCAAAACAATACAAAAAGCAGGAATGCTCCTTAACTCATTTTATTGGACCATCATCATCCTGATACCCAAACCTGGCAGAGACACAACTAAAAAAGAAAATTTCAGGCCGATAACCATGATGAACATGGATGTGAAAATTCTCAATAAAATACTGACAAACTGAATCTGACAGCACATCAAAAAGCTTATCCATCATGATCAAGTCGGCTTCATCCCTGGGATGCAAGGCTGGTTCAACATACACAAATCTGTAAACGTAATCCACCACATAAACAGAACCAAAGACAAAAACCACATGATTCTCTCAATAGATACAGAGAAGGCCTTCAACAAATTCAACAGCACTTCATGCTAAAAGCTCTCAATAAACTAGGTATCGATGGAACTTATTTCAAAATAATAAAAGCTATTTAGGACAAACCCACAGCCAATATCATACTGTATGGGTAAAAACTAGAAGCATTCTCTTTGAAAACTGGCACAAGACAAGGATGCCCTCTCTCACCACTCCTATTCAACATAGTATTGGAAGTTCTTGCCAAGGCAATCAGGCATGAAGAAGAAATAAAGGGTATTCAACTAGGAAAACAAGAACTAAAATTGTCTCTATTTGCAGATGACATGATTGTATATTTAGAAGACCCCATCATCTCAGCCCAAATCTCCTTAAGCTGATAAGCAACTTCAGCAAAGTCTCAGGATATAAAATCAATGTGCAAGAATCACAAGCATTCCTATACACCAATAACAGACAAATAGCCAAATCATGAGTGAACTCCCATTCACAATTGCACAAAGAGAATAAAATACCTAGGAATACAACTAACAAGGATGTGAAGAACCTCTTCAAGGAGAAGTTCAAACCACTGCTTAAGTAAATAAGAGAGGACACAGATAAAAAAAAAAGTTTCCATGTTCATGGTTCAGAAGAATCAATATCATGAAAATGGCCATACTGCCCAAAGTAATTTATAGATTCAATGCTATCCCCATTAAGCTGCCATTGATTTTCTTCACAGAATTGGAAAAAACCACCTGGAACTTCATATGGAAGCAAAAGAGAGCTCACATAGCCAAGACAATCCTAAGCAAACAAACGAAACAAAACAACAACAACAACAACAAAACAAAACAAAAAAAACACACAAAGCTGGAGGCATCACATTACCTGACTTCAAACAATACTACAAGGCTACAGGCCATGGTAATCAAAACAGCATGGTATTGGTACCAGAGATATAGACCAATGGAACAGAACAGAGACCTCAGAATTAATGCCACACATCTATAACCATCTGATCTTTGACAAACCTGACACAAACAAGCAATGGGGAAAGGATTCCCTGTTTAATAAATGGTGTTGGGAAAACTGGCTAGCCATATGCAGAAAGCTGAACCTGGATCCCTTCCTTACACCTTACACAAAAATTAACTCCAGATGGATTAAAGATTTAAACATAAGACCTAACACCATTTTAAAAAAAAACCTAGAAGAAAATCTAGGCGATACCCTACAGGACATAGGCATGGACAAGGACCTCATGACTAAAACACCAAAAACAATGGTACTAAAAGCCAAAATAGACAAATGGGATCTAACTAAACTTAAGAGCTTCTGCACAGCAAAAGAAACTATCAGAGTTAACTGGCAACCAACAGAATGGGAAAATTTTTTGGCAATCTACCCATCTGACAAAGGGATAATTACCAGAATCTACAAAGAACTTTAAAAAATTTACAAAATAAACCCAACAACAAACAAACAAAAAAAAACCATCAAAAAGTGGGCAAAGGATATGGACACTTTTCAAAAGAAGACATTTATGCAGCTAACAAACATATGAAAAAAAGCTCATCATCTCTGGTCATTAGAGAAATGCAAATCAAAACCACAATGAGATATCATCACACGCCAGTTAGAATGGCGATCATTAAAATATCAGGAGACAACAGATGCTGGAGAGAATGTGGAGAAATAGGAATGCTTTTACACTGTTGGTGCGAGTGTAAATTAGTTCAACCATTGTGGAAGACAGTGTGGCAATTCCTCAAGGACCTAGAAATAGAAATACCATTTGACCTAGCAATCCCATTACTGGGTATATATCCAAAAGATTATAAAACATTTAATTATAAAGACACATGCACATGTATGTTTATTGCGGCACTGTTCACAATTGCAAAGACTTGGAACCAACCCAAATGCACATCAATGATAGACTAGATAAGGAAAATGCAGCATATATACACCATGGAATACTATGCAGCCATAAAAAAGGATGAGCTCATGTCACTTTCAGGAATATGGATGAAGCTGGAAACTATCATTCTCAGCAAACTGACACAAGAACAGAAAACCAAACACCACATGTTCTCACTCATAAGTGGGTGTTGAACAATGAGAACATATGGACACAGGGAAGGGAACATCACACACTGGGGTCTGTCAGGGAGTTGGAGGGAACTAGGTGAGGGATAGCAGGGGGTAGGGGGATTGGGGAGGGATAACATTAAGAGAAATACCTAATGTAGGTGATGGGGGAATGGATGCAGCAAACCACCATGGCACGTGTATACCTACGTAACAATCCTGCACAATCTACACATGTACCCCAGAACTTACAGTATAATTAAAAAAAAATAATTGTGCTACAATAAATGTGGGAGTACAGGAAAAAAAAGAATCATTATCACCAGTTTTGTTTTTAATGTTTCCAACTCTCAGCAGACTTGAACTTCTATTCAACTCATTCCAAAATAAATGGCTTTTACACACATACACACACAGATACTCAAAGAATCACCCATGGGTGATTACATAGATGCATTGATTAAAAAAATCATAAAATCATATTTTAGTGGTAATATTGATAATTTTTATAAACCCCATTTTTTCTTTGTTTCACTTTGCAAACAGTTCATGCTTAACTGTTTACAAAATAGCTTTGGCGTTTTCTAAATCACACTACTATATAAAACCCAAATCTTCACTTTTCAAAAGAATTACAGAACGGCATCTGTTGTATGTAGTATTACTAAATCAGGCTATAATTAATTTTAACTCGTGGGTATATACACATGGTAAGTACAGTTTCTTATACAATTATTAAATGCAATCAGCCTATTACTCCAGTTTTTATCCTAGTGCCTTTTCTTTTTGAAAAAAACACACTCCCTAACTCTCTTGCTTCATGCCCCAGCCAAGTCAGTTTCAAGCCCTTCATGTGATTACTGATGAATTTCTCTTAGTTTTTACTACATATACTTCTTCACTTCTTTCTTATACTTGTCTCTTTCCAGTCTCAGTTCTACAGATATCATTAATTTATATAAGGAAGCTCCTCATCAGAACACACAATTCCCTATACTTCTTTCTTTAGTCACCTCCCCCAGCGACACGCTTCTATCTCACTCAACTCAGCCACAGGTCGGGCCCCGCCCCCAGCCTGCCACCACCACTAGCCTTCTCCCCTCATCTGTCCAGGAGGCTTTTTAGAAATCAGTAAAGATGTGATGTAGTCTTGAATGTAGTGTTGATATGCCATGGATGCCAGAAGCCATATCCTTTTCCTTTCTGCCCCAGCACAGCCAGGAGAAAGGCATATGACTGAAGCGCAATGAATCAGATGTTCTCTTCCAGGGAGAGGACCCTGAATCTTGAGCAAGAGACACAAGGACCAAATAGATTACTTAGTGCTTCCACCCTAACCTGTCCCTTCCTGCTGGAGGGTGATGGCTGGGTCTCCTGCTTCCTAGGTCTTCAGCCTTCACATTAATTCTGCAAGTCCCCTCCTCATATCAACAACACCCAAGCCTGTCAAGTTCTCTTTCATTTAAATCAGCTCAAGAAATTCCTGTGGTTGCAGGAGAATAACCCTGACTGATTCATTAAGAAATCCAGGGAGCAGGCTAAACCAGGCCATTCCACTTCCTCTTTGACGCCACAATTATGATCATACCACTAGAAGGTGGTTAACTGCTTCTCCTCCACCGGCTATTTCAGAAGGTCACTCTGTCTACAGGGAAACAAGTCACTTAATCAGGAGATAAGACGTTTGGATACTGGCTCTGGCTGTGCCAACAACCAGCTGTGAGTCTCAGTGTTATCCATTCACTCTCAATGTGGCATGTGGCAGTGCCAGCTTATACCTATTGAGGACTTACTATGTGCCAGACATTGTTCTAAGTGATACATATACACACATACATATATATATACACACACACATATATAACACATATAACTATATATGTATCACTTAGATTATATATATAAATATATATATATAGTTGTTTACTCCTTATAACAATGTTATGAATAAATTACAGTTTTCCCTATTTTTCAGAAGGAAAACCGAGGCATGGGGATGTTAAGTGGCTTACTCAAAGTTACACAGCTAGGAAGTAGCTTGAACCCAGAAAATCTAGCTCAAGGATATGTACTCTTAGCCACTATACTATGCTGTCCCTGTGGGTCTTGCTATCCTTTTCTCTAAGTTGTAATTGGACTATTTTGAAGATACTGAGATTTATACTCCAATCATAGGACCACTGTGACCCAGTATCACGGGTCTGGGACTGCTCCACACATAATGGTTTAGAGTTTTAGCTCTTTCAGAAAAGGCTTGGTCCTTCCTGTCAGCTCCAGATGAATGTTTCTTCTGAGTGGTACCCTCAGAACCCATCTAATCAAGAAAGAGACCAGCTTTTCTCTTGCCACATCAGTGATTATCGCTTTAACTGTCCATATTTATTCCTATTGCTACTGTAAAAACTGCCACAAACTTAGTAGTTTAAAATAACACAAATTTATCCTTTTACAGTTCTGGAGCTCAGAAGCCTAAAATGGGTCTCACTGGGCTAAAATGAAGGTGTTAAAAGTCCCTTTTTCTCCCGGAAGCCTTAGGAGAAAATCTGTTTCTTTTCCAATGTATAGTGGCTGCCTGCATTCCTTGACTTGTGGCCCCTTCCTCCAACTTTAAAGCCAATAGTGCATCATCTTCAACTTTTTCTCTAATTATGACACTTTACTTTGGTCATTACAGATTCTCTGACTCCTTTAAGGAAACTTGTTATTACATTTAGGGCCCACCTAGATAAGCCAGAATAATCTCCTGGTCTTACGGCTTTTAATCACATCTGCAGTTTGTTTTTTCATGGAACATATTCTGCAAAGATTAAGCTAGCAAAACCTTTGGGGGGCCATTATTCTGCCTACTACAACTATCTGAATACACAACAGTTAAACTTAACATCTAAGTCCAGAAATGAGATAATTCCACATTTCTTAAAATATTCTAAGTGAATATTTTTTAAAGGGTCTAATCCTTCTGACTGTGCCAGATAAATGGAGGCAGATACCTAGAGGAAGGGAAGATCACAAGTTGGAAGTCTGATCAAACTGCAAAGATTTTCCAAGACTTTATTGTTCAATGCATTCTTTAGTCCCTTTCATTACTGAAATTCAGAAGCAGTTGGCTTTTAAAGCCAGTGAAGCCCCCAATTTCTGTATTCCAAATTTCTATATTTCCTTTCATTTTAAATCTCAAACCAGTCAATTTTTGCTTGATTATCTTGTCTAAGACAGCAAAAAGAAGACAAGACACACGAATAGGCTCTTTCCAGCCAGTATCTTTCATGTGACAGTCTTAACAGGGAGGTGGCCTAACTCATCCCCTTCCTAGCTATGTGATCTCTGATGAGTTACTTTATTTCATTGAACTTCCTTTTTTAATGATAGAAATTATTCTCTTTTCCATTTATCTAACAGTCTAACTACTGGTACCTCAACAGCAAAGCTAATAGCTTTTCATCATTGTCTTAATATCCTCATGTCAGCCTATTGCTTATATGAAGAATATACTCAGGAAGTAAATGCTCCCTCAGGTACATTTCTAAAAGCCATATTTATTCTACCTACCAGCATGCTTTGCATATCCTAGAGTCTCCATAATGATAGATACCATTATTTTCTCCCTTCTTCTTTTCTAGTTGTTCAGAATCAGAGAAATTTGCCTCTGCAAGGAAATGGTTGTCCAGAAAAATGCATAGTACACATGCTTTTCTACTTGATTAAAGTTTTACAGTCCATCTAGTTACCCTATAACCATTGAGGAAACTTCTCAATTGCTGCCATACATTCTTTGCTTGATAGGATAAAAACTCATTTCAGAGATTGCTAGAAAGCACTTTTCATTAGGATCTACTTTTAAAATTCATGGCCTTAGGTTATTTATAATTCAACTAGAGAGTCAAAGTACCTGGACGAGAAAACAACCTTCTTTAGACTACTGGTTGCAACCTAGAGGCCACAGAACACATCAGCCCATGTGCATGATTTGTTTGTGTGTGCAATAATAGTTAAAAAAAAAAAAAAAAGATTTGGTTTCCAACATTTAAAAGCCAAAAGATATCATATTCAATTTGGATTTCTAACTTGTGATTTAGAAAATGGGTAAAGCTGACCACATTGGGTCCACAGTACCACAAAGTAACAATGTGCTTACTTGAGAGTAGCTACTCCCCTCGCACAGGACTGTAACTCTCCAGTTCAACTCCCTCCACCCCCATACTTTCCTACTTGGCCCTGTAAGCAACTGAGTTTGTGACCCTTTGTTCTGGATCCCATGATCTACAAGGTATATTTAGATTTTTTATTTGCATAGCCTCTATTCCTTCAGGAGAAAATCTGTTGGATCAATGCATGTTATTTTTCTAAGTTTTCTAATATTCTATGAAAATTATCCTCACATTTGGAAATGTACCTCTCACCAGCTGATCCAGGAAAGGCTCAGATGCCTTGACCAGACCTGTGTTTCAGTCAGCTTTAACTATATCAAAGACAGATTGGAGGGAGGAGAGAATAGTTAAAAACAAGAGCAATTGCTTAGAAGAGAGGGAATGGAGGATTGAATTAGGGTAATGGTAGTAACAAGGGAGAAATGACAGATGTGGGAGATTTTGAAGAGGCAGAATCAATAGGAGGTTAACAATTGGTTGGATTTTAGTATTTAATTACTCTTCACTTCCTCCATGAAGCTCTTACTGGACTTTCTACATCCACTTCCTCACTTCAGCCAGACTCTACTGCTGTTTTTCTCTGCCTAATGTTCTCATAGATTGCTTGCATACAAGTGGCAAAGGAAGTAGAAGAAATCAGGATGAATCTTAAATGTTAGGTGAAAAGACCAACTAGGTGCCTTTAATGAAGACAAAGAATGCAGAAAATGGTCAACATTTGTTTTCATCTTTGGGGGTTGGGTGGGACACAGGAGAAGGCTGGAGATAAGGGAAATTAGAGTTTAGTATAGCACATAAAATTCAAGCAATGGATGGAGATGTCTACATCTAGTAAGTAGTGGTATTATTTAATGGTCAATCACATGGACTAGAATCAGAATGCCTAGGTTTGAATCCTAACTCTGCTAGTTCCTATCTCTGTGACATTAGGTAAGTTACATAACATTTCAGGGCCTTGATTTCTCTGAAATGTGGGAATAATGTGTCTATTTCATAGAGGTAGGGCAGTAATAAGACTGGGACCTAAGGAAGAGACATGAACCATTACAGTTGTAGACAATGAATGTGCTCCCTTGGGAAGACCCCGTGGAGAGGGAAGAAAGCCAAGTGCAGAGCCCAGCTGTGAGGCAGAGTGGCAGATGGGGCCCAGAACATCAGTTCTGAAACGTGGCTGCATACTGTAATCGCCTGGAGAACTTCCAAAAATACTGATGTTTGGGTCTTGTTGAATTGTTCTGGCATGTGGCCTGAGTGTTGGGAGTTTTAAAAGGTACCCAGGCGATTCTAATAGACACCAATTTTGAGAACTACATCCCTAAAGAAAGGCACTAAAGATGTAGGATTTCTCATTTTAAAATGGGCTCCATCCATTAAAATGTAGATTCAAATATAAATTCTAACGAAGTCCTTTCTAATTACATTATTATATATCAGAGACTTGTTAGAAGATATAATACAAATAATAGCTACCATTTGCTAGCAATTGGAGTGAAATACTGTACTAATTGTGTGCATGAGCTCTGAAATTAGACATAGGTTCAAATCACAGCTCCACTACTTACTTAGCTGTGTGGGTTTGAGAAATTTACTTACATTGCTGTATTTTACTTTCCTCATCTAAAAAATGGGGATTATATCACTATTTATCACACAGGGCTAATTGTAGGGTAAGCTCACTCATGTGTAAAAATAATGTAGAACAGTGCTTGGCACAGAGAAAACACTAAAGGTTTGCTGTTACTATCCTGATTGTCACCACTGGGTGTTTATCCTATGCTGGGCACTATACTATCCACTTAATAAGTAACAGTGTGAATTACTGAGATATTATTGGTGTCTTGTCTTTCTGCTACTGAGGACCCATCAACAAAAACAAAGACTAATTTTCCTTTTTCTTCTCAAGAGATGGTCTGATAGACCTTCGAGTCTCAACTGCACTATGGGGATGAGAGCAGGTTTTATGTTTCAGGCTCAACTAGGAAGATTAACCTGGCCTATTCCAGGTGTACTGGATGCTGAAGAATCAGGTTGAGTACTTAATCGTAAGGAAAGCTGTTTAAAAAAGGCTGAATTCACTACCCTAGCAAGTTCACTACAAAAGAGTAAGCTATTGTTTGGGAAGAAATAAGACACTGAGATTTGTAATAAGGACATCAGATCTGGCATATTTGAAAATCCTGGAAGATCCCACTGAACCATTTGAGCTTATAAAAGAGGCCTACTCCTCCCTGTTAAAGGCTACCACTCCTCTGTTGCTTGAGGATAATATTGCAGAGACTATTTACTTGAAAAACAACGTGTGCTTCCTCAGTGTCTACCGCCACCTCCCCTCTTGGCCACCAAACCAAAAACCAGGGTCAAGCTCTAACATAACCAGCTGGGGAAATGCTGGATCCCTGAGAGGAAAGGCACTATGCCCTGAAGGAGCACAGGACCTAGCAATATGCACCAGCAGCCTCGGCACAGTATGTAGGACTGGATCCTCAAAGTGCTGGATCAAGGAGTAAAACTGAGGTTGAGTAAGGAAGAGTTTATAGATACGGAAATGTGCTCCAGTAATACAGAATTTAAACCCTGCCCAGACTCTGAGGAGTGGTGATAATATGCTGGTAGGGTGACTCTAGGAAGCTTGCGTGCTTCACACTAAGCCATACCATAATTGCCATGGCAGAAGATGGAAGAAAAGACCAAATGGCTCAAAAAAGTAGGATGCTAAAATGGATATATTGTGCAAGGCTAGAAAATCCATCAGTCAACTATGTTCAGTGAACCCAGAGGGATCAGAGGATACTCTGAGCATCTAAAATGCTAAGAAATGTTCTGCTGATGGAGCTACAAGCACGTCAAGAAGCTTGACAGTGGCCACCTTCCCTAATCTAGGGCAAATTGTAAGAGATGTTGTTATAGAACAACAGCGTTGGGTTCCCTTACAGCAATGGGTCTGACAGGATCCCAACATGGAGACAGGGTGGTGCCATGGAATCATCAGAACCAAGGTGGGTACAATTATCACAGTAAATGGCAAAGTCACAATGGCTACCATAGACACTTAACATACAGAGAGCTATCGACATGGTTAATAGAATGCAGTGTCTCCAGGGCAAGATAGACAGGCAGCCAACCAGGATATTGCATAGCCATGTAATCAAGAGAAATTACGGATGGATTATCAGGAGGTCAAGGGTAATTCTTCAATAAAAATCCCTCACACAATTTTCATATCTGAGCAAGTTTTCAGACTAGAGCCCACTGACTGAAGAAGAGGCTGAGAGTTACTGAGCAAAAGGATTTTGGACCACCACAGCAAGTGTTTATGGTAATGACTTCCTCAGTTCTTCCCCTAAAAAGACCTATGACCATTTCCTCACATAGCCATACACAGAGGGAAGAGGAATATCAAAATGTCTGAAGAATTTCTGGACATGTATACCCCTTGAAAACCAAGTAGACAGGATTTGATGTAAGCCAGCCTCTGTCATCAGCCATATCAGTTTTGGCACAAGAGTCACAAAACAAAGTATCAATGGGGGCAGAGTTGGAGAGTTCACATAAGCCAGACATCATGAGGTTGAGGTCCCTTGTGCTAAGGTTTATCTAGCTTTCACTGCTGACCAAGGTCCCATCTGCCAGTGAAAAGGATCAGTGATCCTCCATATGGCACCATCCCTCGAGAAGATCAAATATCCACCTGGTGGCAAGTTGATTACATTCTAATAGAAAGGGGTGATGGATCATTTTGACTGGTATTAGCATACATTTTGGGTATAGATTTTCTTCCTTTGCTCATAGGTTCTTAGCCTATACTACCATACAAGGTCTTACAGAATCTTTGATCCACCAACATGGAATCACACATAACATCACATTAAACCAAGTAAACCACTGTAAAGTAAAGAAAATACAGCAGCGGGCATACTCATATAAGTGTACTCCCTTTGGAAGTCTCCCTGAGGTATCAGCTTGGAAATGACACTCTTCAAGGCCAGTACACCATCAATACTTAGAATATATGGATCTGGAATCAAATAGGTAGAAGGAGAAGTGGTCCCACTATCATCACTGTTAGTTACTCACTTGGAGAAATTTTGCCTCTCACCTTTACAACTCTAGGCTCTTTAGACTTGCAGGTCTTGGTTTGCAGAGAGAGATATTTTCCTCTGACCATGTATCTATTAGGGTATATGTTAGTAGTCTCCTGCCCAGTTTTGAAGGTCAGATACAGCAGTTACAGACTGAAAAGGATGGTGACCAGTGCTTAAGACCCCTTATAGGTAGCAGTCTGGGTTGCCTCACAAGATAAGCCACTTTGATCCGGAAAAGTGCTAGCTGAGGATGAAAGGAAACTAGAATGGATAGTAGAGGAGGTAAATGGTGAGAGTCAACTGTGACCCTAAGACCAGCTGCATTGTGGGGTTCAGGTTCTTCTTCTAACCTTCTTGCAAGTTTCCCCTTGATAGAGGCTAACCAGAATTCTTGAGGACCTGTTCCCAGATGAGGTAACTTAATATTTCAAGACAGTGGACCCAGCATGTAAGGAACGACGGGTAGTACATGCTGTGGTGTGTTGTCCAGGCCACCCTTGAGGAATAAGACCCACATTTCCCCAGATGCCAGGCACTGGCCACTGATAATGCACAATAGAATTCCTCTCAGGAACTGCTCTTGGCTGAAGAGGGCCTCCTTACCCAAGGTTCTACCCCCTTCTACAGGCAGTCAACTCCGATGGCTGATCAGAAACCAGGTCCTTTTGTCTCAACTCCAAATAACTCTGAAGGGCCATGCTAGCTCCAGAGTTTCCAGTAGGACTAGCTGAGGTCTTTGTCACAATTGTTTCACAGTTCAATTTCTACCTCTCCCCAGCTCTGCTTCCTTCACTTTCTTATGTATGTGGTTCACAAAACCACTCTCCAATAAGTTCCCTGCATGCAAATATCCATCTCAGAGACTGAGAGACTGGACCTACAGCACCAGGATACAAGTTTTGTATGTAATGGACACAAGAGAAACTGTCCCCCACCCCAAATTGCCCTTGATGGGAGTAGCAATGCTTGGATTCTAAAAGAGGTTTGTCTGTCTCCAAAGCACATAAATTATTAATAAAATTTAAAAAGAGAGAGATGCCAGGGAGGGTATGCCTAAAGATGCCAAAATTCTGAATTTGCCAACAAGATCATCTACAAAGACCTTGGACAGCCAAGTCCTACTAAAGCTTTTGGCATAAAGTCATGCATGAACTTTGCTAAGAGCATAGATTTTGCTCTCACCTCTTGGACCTACAGGACTGTCATTTCTCTGGGGAGGAAGGGTCAGTTTCCTAAGGGAAATCATTTTCTGATGAAAATGTATGGAAGGATTTCAATGGCTTCACTGGTCTCCTTTATGGAGGAATGTACCAGAGATGCCAACAAGAAAATCACCATAATGATAAAATATAAATTTCTCTATAGTTCCTAAGGGGAAGAATGGGAAACAGAGCTCATGTCCAACTGCCTCCGTTTTTTGAATAGAATTTTTAACCTTGGTCAGAGTGATTCCAGAACGGCTTTATACTAACTCGTACCAGAGATAAAATCTCCCTGTTAAAATAGCTATAATATTAGTCACCTCAGGGGGATGCTGTCAGGCTTTGTAAAGTACTTTGTAGCTCCTCAGATAAAAGCAGAGATAAAGCCGCAGTGTTATTATTTCTCAACTTGGAGGGCTATTTGGCTAACCCTCGGCATGAACTCACTCTAATAAACTGACTCAAAGCCTTATATAGGCTATAAATCCCATCGCCCACTTCATTGCAGCAATGACAGGGAAAACACGATGACCACTTGTTCTGTGGGCCTCAGGAAGTATCACACTCTCACCCTGGGGAAAAATAAAAACTGACCAATGAATTTCAGATGGTGCCTAATGAGATGTACCATTTCTGTCCCCCAAACCCTAATGTCTTTGGACAAAATCATCTTAGATCCTCAGCCTGTAAACCAAGATGCTCCATGATCCAACCCCAGCCTCCTCCTCCTCCTCCTCTTCATCATCTTAACTAACAGAGGCAGGGGTGGCTAACTGTACACCTAAACCCATGCTCTTCCATCCTGAACCTTGAGTTGGTGCTGGGAAGCCACTGTCCAGCCAGGAGCTGTGTTTCTCACTACCTACTGCATCAGCTAGGGCTGTGGAACCTGTTTCCACCAAAACGTGTTATTTTCAGGCCTGGGTAAAGGCTAAGAGTTGTATTTTCCCCACTCCAATCTGTTGATTACATGTCAAGGGCACTGAGATTCCTGGGAGCAGTAAAGTTGTTGAAGAATCCTTGAGAATAGGAACATCTGTATAGGACTGAAATATGAGTAAAAATGGACTTTTGTTAAGCACCGCAATGTGGAGGTCTATTTGTGCGATGTCTAATGTTCCCCTAACTATACAAGAATACCTTTTGAGCCACTGCTATGTGCTAGGAACTTTTCCAAGAACTTATCCTACATGTCTCGTTTCCTCCTGACGTTAAGCCTATAAGATAGCTACTATTATTATCCACATTTACCATATTGGAAAATGAGGCACAGAAACATTCAGCAAAATGTCCAAGGTAGCAGTGAAGCTAGAACTGGGACATGGGTCCATCTGAGTTGAATGCTGCATCCTTAATGACGCCAGGTTGCTGCCTCCAATGACCTCCCTTTGTCTTTCTCCTGGGCACTCCTCAGGCTACAGCTTCACCCAAGCACGCACCTCATGGCTAGTCTTATTGCCTGGAATGACTTTCCTTTCATCCATCAATTCCTGTCAAACAAGGAACTGCTAAACTTCCAGCTGCCTCTGAAGCAGTCCTTCCTACTTATGATTCACACATCCCTCTCCCCAGCCTCCCCTTATCACTCATGTGTCCTTCCATCACCAGAGAACAATGCATTCCCTAACGAGACTGTAAGTCTCAGAAGTCAGCACTACCAAGTCTAGCCCAGAGTTTTGAACGTGCCATGGCAGAAGTAGGTGCTCAGGAATGTTTTTGAATTGAAAACTTGCATTTGAAATACAGAGCAGTGATACAAATGGCTGTTTTTCTTGATTATATGCTGAGAGAACGGCAAGATCCCAGGATCAAATGATGGCACAAACCCGGAGGAGTCTTGCTTGAGAAAGGAGAGGTTTTTTTCCACCCACTGCAGCTGAGCAAGGTGCTAATCCCCTGGTCACACACAGGGAACTGGTACTTAGGGCCAGCCAGGTATCAGGAGCACTGGGATGAAAGGGATCCTGCCTCAAACTATATCTATCCTCCATTCCATAGACAGTCCACTGAGGACTGAATCTGTATTATTAAGGGTTCAGATATTGACAAAGGATGAATATTTTTAGGCGTTGGTATCTTGATACAAATGGGTTTGTTAGGCCCTTTCCTGAGAGTGAGTTTTGAAGAACCCTAACATAAGTGCAGACTTGAGGAGGGAGAGATCGGAATTCAGCAATGAAGGAAAAGAACAATTAGGACTTAGAAGACCATGTTTGCCTGCTTCACAGGTGTGCTAATGGTTTGTCTGAGCCTGAGACTGGATCCACAGAAAATCAGATGCCTCTTTTTAGAAGGGGAACAGCTAGTGACAGCCTCTCTGCCTTATCCAAACCTGAGTCTTTTTGAAAGAGGACTAAAAATTCCTACTTTTGACAAAGACTAAACACTAATGTTCTTTGGCAAAAATGCTGGACTGGGTGGGAGTGTATTAGCCACTAAAATGGCCCTAGGGCAGCAAAATACACACAATTAGTTTCTAGAGCTTCAGTTGCTATTCCAATCAGTTTCAGGAATCACCTGTCACTATCTCTCTAGTGACAGAGGATGAAGTTTGTGCAGAGAAAAATGATGAGAGCCAAAATTTGCTAGAACAATATTGCTCTTGAATGTTCCAGTGCTAAAGGTTATAGGGGCTGTTAGCAAACTGTAAGGGACTAAACACTGATTTGTTAGTTACAGATAGATAAACCAAACTAAAAAAAAAACAAAAAAACAAACAAACAAAAAGACACAGCAATCCTTGTCCCCGGCCTCAAAAGCTATGAAAAATGCAAATATGTCTACAGAACTTTTTCTCATGTACTTGAACCCCAGCCTCTCTTTCCAAATTTACCTTTCCTTTGACAGGATGAAGCAAGTTACCCATAGTCATTATTCTTGGTTCTTACCCTGATGCTTTGGCTAGTAATTTTCCCTCCCAAACATACGACCATAGTTGCTATCTTCTGCATCCTATCCTCTATCATATCAAAGTTCTGCCGCATGATGTGGAACCTGACAAAGGCCTGCATCTAGAGTATGAATTCAGATGGCCATGAAGTCCCCAAAGGCTAAATACAATCTTCCCTCTCCCAACCCCATTGCTCCCTCCCTCCCCACCCCATAACTGAACCTGTAATTTCAAGCTCAGAGCATTGTCCCCTCTGGCTTCAATCAGATTCTAGTTTAAGATATAAATCCCCATGGAGGGAACATTCCTAAAACCATTAAACAAACTGAGAATATAAAAGTCAGCTTTTATTATTCAGTGAATAATTTCCTCAACTCCTATGATGAGCTGGGCACATTGATTTAGTAAAGTTGACCCTCGATTTTAAGTCACAAGGAGAAGTGGGGAGACGCCAAGGCAAGTAAGAGAACTGCCACAGCCAAGACAGGATGACTAGATGGAATGAAGCCATGAGAAGAAAAAGGACACTAGGCAAAAATAAAATCTGCGTAAAATATAGGCTATACTTAATAATAATGTCTTAATAGTGGTTCAGTAATTGTAACAAAAGTACCATAAAATGTAAGATATTAATAAGAGGGGAAATTGGGACTGGGAATAGGGGAAATATGCAAACTATCTGTGCTCTTACCAATCTTTAGTGTAATCTAAAGTGGTTCTTAAAGTCAATTTTTTTATTTTTGAGATGGAGTTTCACTCTTGTTGCCCAGGATGGAATGCAATAGCACCACCTCTGCTCACGGCAACATCTGCCTCCTGGATTCAAGCAATTCTCTTGCCTCAGCCTCCCAAGTAGCTGGGATTACAGGCATGTGCCACCATGCCCAGCTAATTTTGTATTTTTAGTAGAGACAGGGTTTCACCATGTTGGCCAGGATGGTTTTGAACTCCTGACCTCAGGTGATCCACCAGCCTCGGCCTCCCAAAGTGTTGGGATTACAGGCATAAGCCACTGTGCCCAGCCAAAATCTATTTTTCAAAAAGTAAGAAAGAAAAAGGAAGGAAGGCTGAGAGCACCAAAGACAGTGGCAGAGGCATCTATAACTATTCCTGTTCAAATGATGCCCAAAATTCCTTTAAAAAAAAATCACCTCTCTCTCTGCTTGGTCAGTAGCTTGGGTGGACAAACACACACCCAGCTCCGGTGGAAGACTTCTCATTGGTTAAGCCTATTAGTGTCCCACCCACCCAGCCACAGTGATTGGTTTAAAACAGGGCATGTAGTCAGTCAGAGCAGAGATTTCAGGCCCTGCTTATTGAAGCCTTAGGGAGGAAAAGCTTTTACTCAGGACAAGAATGTGAGAATTATGAGGCGTCAGACGCTGCAGCTCCTTTATGATCATGAAGAGAAGGACACCGAGGGACACTGTGAGACAGCTCACATCCAAAGGGAACAACGCTAAGAAAGGGACCCTGGTGCCATCCTTTGAGCTTCCCTGATAACGTCTGCTGTTAAGAACAGTGAGACCTCTGGGTTCTTGCCACCTACAGCATGGACAATTCCAACTCATCCTAGGGACTGACACAGTTACAGCGTGGCCTGTGGCCGCCTGACCGCAAGGAGCATGGAGCGCCAGGAGTGAAGCCCTGCCATGCTGGTCACAGGGCCTGTAGCAGAGACAGGTTCATTGCAAAGGATGTGTAGTCACAGCTTTCATAGTGCTTGCTTATGAATTTGAAAGCAGAACAAATTGAATGAGGTAGCATTAGGCAATAGGCCCTTTGGTTTCATTCCAAAGAGTTTATCAAAAGCAAGTTATCTTCCAGTTCTGGGCCAGACCAAGTAGAGGTCAAAAGTCCAAGGCCTTTTTTTGGCTCTGTATTGGGTTTTTAGTCAAGAATAAAAAGCCGGCCTTTATGGGCCATAGAGACAATAGCCTTTTCTTTCTGTTCACCCTGTATTCATTCTCTCTGTTCACGCTCTATTCATTCTCAGGGCTTAGCACAAAAGTTTCTAATAAGAGCTCAATAAATACATGCTGAATAAAATAAATGCTGAAAATGCTTTTATTTAACTGTAGAATTCATTATCCAGATTTTTAAAAATTCTGTTATAATAGCTTGTCTAATCCAGTGTCTTTGAGGCAAATCACAAGTCTGGATGCCCAATACCAACATTTTAATGGGGAGCTCAATAAAGTTCTCAGAACTCATCACCTGAGCTACAGAATGCTTTCACCTGGAGACTTGTTTTTCACTCTTCAGAAACCTATCCATGTGATTCAAGAAAGCCTTTCAAAGATGACCAGTCTGACATCCCGTTTTCTCTCACCAGCAGCATGTTCAAAAGTGCTGTGCTGGTTTAGACCTGCTAGGTCAGATTGATGAGTGAGAAATTTGCTGCTCTGTCATTAACTGCATCTTGCTCGAAAGGAAGCAACTTTTCAAAAATAGCAATTCAGTGTGTTGAAGAAAGGAAGTAAGATAGAACAGTAACAGTCACCTTTCCTCCCATCTGCATTTGCTAAGCCAAGAGCATGAGCACATTTTCTGCTGCTCAAAAGTAATGGCTGTCTCCTTAAAACATCTAAAGCATGTGGGGTGATTGACCTGCTCTTGACTAGGGCTTCTGTTTGCTGATTCTGAGTAACAGATGCATGAGGGTTTCAAATTAGTCTTCCACAATGTTTGGAATTTGTGAAGTGTTTGAAATGCATTGTCTTATTATTAAGGTAACAACTCACTGACCTAATGTAACCAGATGGGCCATATGAAACTCCATATTTGAAGGATTACTTTAATTATGATTTGGGATCCTAAAAATTAGAATGTATTTATCCAGTCATCACCTACCTATTCAATAAGTTCTTCATTCCTTCCTTTATTCATTCAATATTCTTAATGTCCACTATTAAGTGTAGTGTAGCATTTATGCCATGCTAGGCACTGGGGATATACAATTACTCTTAGAAGAATCAGACTCACCCCATACCCCAAAGTTCATCCCTCACTAAGTCAACCTTCACTGTAGCATTTATTCTCTTACCTGTTTATTGTCTCTCTCCCCTTCTCCATTAAAATTTCCATCCTAGTCACTATCCCCCTGCCCTGTCAACCCAGTGGTTTTTAAACATGTCCACAAATTCTGTGATACTCTTCTCTTCAAAAGGTGGAGTCTAATTCCTCTCCCATTAAAAATGGTCTAGAGTGAGTTATTTCCTTCTAACAAACAAAATATAGCAGAAGTGAGAGCCTGTGACGTTCCCAAGAGGAGGTTTTAAAATGCTTGTGGCCTTCTCCTGGTTCTCTCTCTTAGAATTCCTGCTCTGGGGAAGCCAAATACCTTGTTTTGAGGACAATCAAGTAGCTTTACGGAGAGGCCTATAAAGATGAAGAACTGAAGTGCACCAGCAAGTGAAGAACTGAAGCCTCTTGCCAAAAGCCAGCAAGGAATTGAGAACTCCTGCAAAAATTCATGTGAGTGCCATTTTGGAAGTGGATCTTCGAGCCTCAGTCAAGCAATTTCATTGGGGATGCTGAGTCAGAACCACTGGCTTGAGTTTCTGGTCCTGAGAAACTATGAGATAATAACAGTTTTCTGTTTTCAATGGTTAAGTTTTAAAATAATTTGTTATGCAGTAATAGAAAACTAATATGACAATGGTCTAACAACCGTAGCTTTGATGAATATAGTGGATTGGCACTCAGGATCCTTTCTACCCTTCTTTTAGAGTGCCCACCATACTACAGAGATTAGAATGCTGGAAAACACATTACTACATTTTAGAAACTCCCTTACAGCCAGGATTCCAAGATTCTACCAATCAGAATGCCTTCCTGTGAGATATGGAAGGAGCAGGCAAGGATGGTCTTATTTCTGTTGCCTCCATTAGTAGGCACATTTGTAGAGGGTTGTCTGTTTTGTGGCAGCTGAGACAGAGGTCAGAGTCCCAGCATCCTAACTACTTTTCTAATTACTAAGAAACAGGATTCTGTTATGGATTGCAATGCCCCGGATATGGCTCTGGAGCTGACAGAAGTAGGGGCAAAGGATTTAAGTTTATAAAAGGTTACTGATGCTGGATGTTTCCTGCTTGTGGCTATGGGGCCATGACTTTGAAGCCAGCAGCTAACGTGGAAGCTTCTGAATTCAATAAGTAACTTCTTGTCATACAAACAATAGTGGTTCTTTGGTGACACGGTTTCAGAGTGGAAATTTTAAAGATGCTCTTGCAAATTCAACCCAGACCCTGTTTTCTCAGTTCTCTTAAATTTAGAGGGCTTTATTTTACTACCCTTTAATAAGCTCCTTTCTAGTTTTATTAGCTAGACTAGATTCTGTTCTTTACAACAGAAACTGGGTCAATATACCAGATCAGTCTTAAGATTCATCCAAATATGACTACCTGATTTAAAAAGTAAATAAAATGATGGACTCAGTCCTCAAGAACCATGGAATACAAAAAAAGCAGACATGTAAGAAATGTGCAAAAATAGTTGTGGTTGTTGTTTATTCACTTACTGGATATTTAGTAAGTCTCTTGTGTGTTGGACTATTCCAGATTTGGGGAATACACCAGCTAAAAAGTAAACAAGCAAACAAAAAGGCACGGTTCTTCTGAAGTTTACATTTTAATGGAGAAAGGGAGAGAGAAACAATAAACACACAAGCAAATAAATACCTCAATAAGTTTAGACATTAAGAAGAGCTACAATAAGTTATCAAGAAATGTTTCAGGGGCCACTTTAGAAGGAATAATCAGAGAAGCTTTGCTGAGGAGGTAACATTTAAGCTGAGACCCAAATAATACGATGGTACTAACAACAGGAAGATCTGGAGACAGAGCATTTCAGATGGGGTAAAGAATGGGTTTAAAGGGCCCAAGGTAGGAACAAGGGTATCTTATTTTAGTAATATAAAGAAGGCAAGTGTAACTTAAATATAGCAAGTTAGGGGGAGAATGATGTAAGATGAAGATGGAGAGGCAAGCAGGGGTGAATCACACAAACTTGTGTAGAACATAGCGAAGAGTTTTTATTTTATTCAAAGTTTAATGAGAAATCACTTAAGTATTTTAAGTAAGGGTGGCAAAGGGCCTGATTTAGGTTTTACAAAGATCTCTGGCTGCTGCATGGGCAACTAGATTGTAGAGAGGCAGGAGAAAAAGCAGGAATTCTATGGTCATCTGGGCAAGCAATGGTAGGGGCTTGAATTAAACAGGAATAGGAATGATAATAGATGAATTCAAGAAACATTTTGGAAGGAGAGTTAACAGCAGGGGACAGTGGATATGGAGATGAGGATAAATCAAAGATTACTGTGAAATATTTGATGAAGCAACTCAATGGACAGTAGTGTCATGTATCATTGACCCTACACACTGCCTTTTATGTGACAGTATAAGATGGAAGAAGCTTGGATCCTTAAGTTACCTCTTGGAGGAGAGCTATTCAACTAGCATTAGACTGACACATGATCAACAAATAAAGCCTTATTGTAACAAGTCTTTGATATTTCAGGGCTTATTTGTTACTGTCAAGCCTAGCTAACCTTGACAGTTGTCTATAAGAGTCTGGAGCTTAGAAGAGAGGTCTTGTCTGGAGAAATAAAATGTGGAAGCCATTGGCAAATATGTGGAATTTCAAATTTGGGCCTGAAATAAGATCACATAGAGAGAAAGGAGCATAACAGACAAGTATAGAGGGGGCATAAAGAAGGGAACCATCACTCCTAGGTGTAGTGGTAAGATGCTGGGAAATCAGTCAGAAAAGACTTGATAGTGAAATAAAAACCTAAATAAATTATGAAGAGCTATGCAAATACTCATCATAATTATTTGAAAGAATCTCAAAATAAACCAGATATATGAATGGGACACATGCTGTAGAAAAATAAATGACATTTCCCTGCCATGTCCTTTCATCATTTCCTAATTCTGAACCACCTCCTCTTGACTTTGACTTTGGCCTGCAGGGGCTATGTCTGATGGCTACGCTGTGCCAAGTCAAAGGAGTCCTATGAATGTCTACTCCCCCAGACATGAACTAGAACTTTCCTTACTCCTATCACCTTCATAACATTCTTGCTGTACATACCAAACACTCAGACACCTCCATTGCTACTACTTAGACATTTGATTCATTAAATATTTGCTGAATTCTTGCCATGGACCAAGTAGTGTGTAGAACCCACACGCAAAGGTGAATGAGATAGATTTCCTAGTTTCAGAGCTCCCACGTGGAAGAAAAGACAGGCTTGAAAGCAAATCACTTCCACCCACCATGGTGAGTAAAGAGTGCTGTTGGGG
The DNA here is from genome assembly GCF_030222135.1 of Aotus nancymaae. Taxonomy (NCBI): domain Eukaryota; kingdom Metazoa; phylum Chordata; class Mammalia; order Primates; family Aotidae; genus Aotus; species Aotus nancymaae. The sequence goes on along the minus strand of NW_026988431.1, from coordinate 51,867,863 downwards.
CAAAGCTGATAAGAATTAGTAAAAATAGCCAAGCAAAGAAGTAGGGAAAGAGGTTTTTTTTGTTTGTTTGTTTTGTTTTGTTTTGTTTTGTTTTGTTTTTTTGAGATTGAGTCTTGCACTGTCGCCCAGGCTATAGTGCAGTGGCTCAATCATGGCTCACTCAATCTCCACCTCCTGGGTTCAAGCAGTTCTCCTGCCTCAGCCTCCCGAGTAGCTGGGACTACAGGCATGTGCCGCCACGCCCAGCTAATTTTTTTGTATTTTTAGTAGAGATGGGGTTTCACCATATTGTCCTGGATGGTCTTTATCTCCTGACCTTGTGATCCACCCGCCTCGGCCGCCCAAAGTGCTGGGATTACAGGCATGAGCCACCGCACCCGGCTGGGAATGAGTATGATTTTAGAAGGAAAGAACAGCAAGGAAGTTGAGGTAAGGTATTTGTTGAGCTACATGCATGGATATAACAACAGGTACAGTTAAAGCAAATAAATGTAAAGGAAACAGGGCCATTGTGCAGGGTCAAGTCACATAAAGCTTGGTGATGCACGTTAAGAGGCTGGGACTTCGTCTTATAGGAAAGATAAGAGAGACACTTTAAAGGAATTTAAGAGGGGAATGGCATGGTTGAATTCCTATTAAATTGTTCACTCTAGTGACTGCGTGACAATGGACAAGGCAGGAGTAAGGAACATCAGTTTGGAGATGGTGCAAGAATTCAGAAAGAGTTGATCAGAGCCTAAACCAGGGCAGTTGCAACAGGAACACAGAGAATTGGAAAGATTAGAGAGGTGGAAAAGAGAAAGTCAACAGAACTTGGTATTTATTGGATGTGGAAGGATTCTAGATCAGGAATGTGGGTAGATGAAGCCATTCACTGTGATCTATAACTCAGGGAAGCAAGGGTGTCTGGGTGGAATGGGGAAGCTGAGGAGGTGGCAATGATGCGTTCAGTTTATGCATTTTGCCTTCAGAGGACTGTGGAAATCCTTGGTCGATTTCCCAGTCAGCCGTGAGATTCTGAGCCCAAAATTCAGTCCAGGTGAGAGCTCAGAGATAAAGAGGTAGAGTCAGAAATCATCAGGTGGAAGTTAAAACCAAGTGAGTGGCTAGACTTCCTGCCCAGTGAGAATGCCAGCAAAAGTAGAGCACAAACCAAGAACACAGCACTGAGGAGCACAGCGCTTAAGACATGGGGAGGAAGAGAGGCCTGTGAAATTGCTTTAAAGAATCCTACTGAGGCAGGAAAGGCAGCAGGAGAGAGTGGTGCCATGACAGCCAAGAAGACAGGGAATCTCAAGAAGGAAAATCAAGGCACCAGTGAGAGGCAGACTGACACATGTCCACCAGACCTACAGTGGGTTTCCATTGCCCAGAAGTGGGGATGATGCGGATCTTGGTGGGTAGGAAAGTGAATGGAAGTTGAGAAAGTGGAGGCTACACCTGAAGATACTTAGCTATGAAGGGAAGAGGAGAAGACATGTAGGTTTAATCCAGAATGTAGGTTTTTTCATTGAGGGCTTTTACTGAAGTGATAAAATACTTGGGTCACAGTTCTAAGTGAAGAACAGTAGTTTACAGAGCTGGACATATACTTGATGACAAAATGTAAATTTTAGAAAAGTATATCTAGAAAAAGGACTAGAGGGAAGCGCATCCCAATGTTGTAGTGTATTAATGCGGCTATGTCAGGCAGAGTTATAGGTGGTTTTTATTTACTTCTTTTGCCATTTCCAAATCTCCCTTGTTTCTCTCAACTTTTTAATGGGAAATTTTAAACAAAGAAATGTTAAAATATAGTAAAATGAAGTTAAACTATAAATCTAGAATCTATATTTATTAGTTGTTGACATACATTTTTGTTTTCCCTCTCTCTCTTCTGCCCTCTTTCCATCCAGTTGTTCATCTATTTATCAATCATCTGTCCATTCATCCATTCACTATACTCTTTTTAAAGAGCACTGTATATATAATGTTTGACATAAAACATAAAATATATACTTTTTGCTGAATCATTTTTAAATGCCATATAGCATGCCACTTTGCCTTTTAGTGTTTCTAAGAAGAGGGACATTCTGAGGAGGATAATTTATTTATTTTTTTTGAGATGGAGTCTCACTCTTGTCACCCAGACGGGAGTGCAATGGTGCCATCTCAGCTCACTGTAACCCTGCCTCCTGGGTTTAAGTGATCCTCCTGCCTCAGCCTCTTAAATAGCTAGGATTACAGGCATGCACCATTATTCCTGGCTAATTTTTTTTTTAATCATTAGTAGAGACTGGGTTTCACCATGTTGGTCAGGCTGGTCTCAAACTCCTGACCTCAGGTGATCTGCCCACCTTAGCCTCCCAAAGTACTGAGATTACAGGTGTGAGCCACCACACCCAGCCTGAGAAGGATAATTTTTTAAAACATATTAATTATACTATTTGTCTTTGTGTGCACACAATCACTAGGAGTGTGTGTATGAGAGAAGGAGAGGGAGGGAAGGAGAGGCGGGGGGAGAGAGAGAGAGAGAGAGAGAAAGAGAAACTGTACTGAGTTTTGACCCATGATCCAAAAAATGATTTCAAAGAAAACCTCAAGAGCCAAAATTTGCCTGTGGTGTTCTCTGCTGATAATGCAGAATCAATGTTCCATTTAAGCATATTTCTATTTAAAGGCTACAGATAAACTTCCCTGTCTATTACAGAAATCCCACCTTTCCTTCCAAGCTCACCTCAGGTGTCACGGCCTTCACAAACTTGTGCCTTTTACCAGGTGAGAGCTTTGCTTCTTCCCAAATCTAAAGCACATCTGCTCATCCTCCTCTTGTGGCTCCCATTTCACCTGCCATGACCTGCTATTTCTTCACATGCTTAGTCTTTTCTCAGGGCCCCTTGTATATTTTAATCTACTTGAGAAGCAGGTCTGTGTCTTGGTCACAAAGTCATGGCCGTGGCAGATCTGAATTTGAATTGGGCTCTTCCACTTTTTTGCTGAATATTATTTAACCTCTGAGCCTCACTCTCATTCAAAACTTCCTCAGAATGTTGTTGTAAAGAAAATAGTGTGCTAAACATTGATTCTTATTAAATGCTTAATAAATTGTAGTTATTTTTATAGCTATCATCAGTTTCTTTTCATAGAAATGTGCTTAAGTAAAACAGATACTGGCCTAATGCCTCACCTAATTTTCTCCCACGTCTATGATAGATATTTTAATCCAAGAAGAAAAAATATGAGACATAATAGATTCCAGTGAGAAGATGATTTACACTTTTGAGAGCCTTTTTATCTTCCCTGAAATAACTACGTCATGATAACTATACTTACGTTGGTAAGATCAATATTGCTACCAGTCCATCAACCCTTTACCGGTTTGATAGGTTCCTGGAAAGTCTTTGAAATTAAGATGAATCAGGGTGGACATAAAGCTTTCAGGGTCACTGCTGCTGTAAGTAGATGCAGAGGTAGGAACCTCTGACCATAAAGGAAAACAGTTCAAAACCAATAGTTCCGAACTATTAAATGGAATTATTAAACAGTTCCAAACTATTAGCCTCTTAAATGCAGAAGACCAGGGAGCTACCATTCTACCGTGCCTGGTTTCATGTCTGGCACACAAACTGCATATTAAAAAATCAGACATGAGGGCAATTGTTAGCATTTGAATAAAAGAAGGAAGAATTCCTTCATTTAATACCAGTTTGCATAACTCCTGTTCACGGACATTGTACTAGAGACTGTGGTGTCTGCTGTCTGTCCTCCACACTGGAGGACAGAAAACATCCTGGTTTAATCAAGAATGTATTTTCTCTAGCATAGTTATATACACGTGCACACAAACACACACAGACAAACACACAAAGATATGTCACCACCCACAGCATCTGAAATCAAAATCAATAATGAGGCATCATAGTACAAGGTAAGTGCCCTGAGCTAGAGATCAGAAGACCCAAACTTGAGAACTGATTGTATCGTTTTCCTGTTGGGTAACTTAGACAACTTGTGACTCCTCTGGACCTCCTGTTTTCTCCTACAACGGAGATAATAACACTTCCCCTGTCCACTGCATAGAGCTGTTTGAGGGTAAATGTACTCTAAAGCTATTAAATGCTACGCAAACGTAGCTGCTGTTATCTATTTGGCTATCTAACAAGCCTACTTCCTTCCAATAGAGCAGAGCACAGTGAAAAGGTGAGAAAGCATACAGTGCAAGGGTGTAACATGAGGGGCATGAAAGAAAAACAGCATTAGTACAGTGTGTATGTGTAGAAGCTCAAGCTGCACAGAGGAGGTTGCACTCTGAGAAAATAACACTTTTGCAGCTGTCTGAATATTCACCTATGCCAGGACTCCCACTGTATTCCCACCAGGAATGACTTCTGGGCTGACTGAAGTACTGCAATGTCTTTAGTTGTCAGGGTAAGTGGTTTCATTACTGGGTAACAAGTCATTCACCCAAGATTAAGTGGTTGTCAGTCAAGTCGAAGCCTATACGGAACCATCAACACCAAATGTGCAATATATCTTAGCAAATCCTCATCCCATGATAGCTTCCTTTTTATTGCTGCTAGTAGCAAGTATCCTTTTACTTCATATCACCTTTCAGGGAATACACTCTGAGAGTAATGACATCCCAGATATGAGCGGGTACAGAAATAAAGAAATCTTTAAAAGTTTCAACTATGTGGTATCCTTCTGAACAACATTCTTAGATTTGCTTTAAAGCGCCAAACATTCTTAGAACTATATTTGCTTTGCTTCAGAGGAGAGCGAGTTATAAAAATGTTCATCATATGCCTGCATATGTCTCACAAAAAAGAACATTACTTCTTGAAGTTAGCAGCCAGCTGTGTCTGATATACCATCTATCCCTGACACAGCATAGGCACCCAAATATGAATTTGTTGACTTGAACTAAATTGAGGCAACACTGATTTTCAAGTCAAATCCCATCACTTGTATAAATTGGTATTGCATTTATTTTCATACCTTCTCCCTCCCCTCTTTTGGTCCTAGTATTCACCAATTACCCAATACATTTTTAAAACTTCTTTAAAAATTGAGTAACATCTACAGTAACAGTTATTATTTTCAGTGTACAGTTGTATGCATTCTGGCAAATGCCTACAATCATGCAACCACCAGTGCAGTCAAGGTAGAGTTCCACCACCTCAAAAAATTCCCCTGTGCTTCCTCATAGTCAATGTGTCCCTCCAGCTCCAGTCCTTAGCAATCCCTAATCTGCGTGAATTTCAGTTTTCATTTCACCTCAGGAAATACTAGGAGTGGGATTGCTGAGTCATGTAACAAATGTATGTTTAACATATTAACTTTGCTAACTTTGTTTCTTCATAAGAAACTGCCACACTTTTCCAGAGCGGCTGTGCCATTTTCTGTTTCCACCCGCAAAGAGTCTCAGTTGCTTCACGTCCTTGTCAGCACATGGTATTGCCAGTTATTGTTTGTCATCGGTTATTCTAATAGGCATGCAGTCACCCAGGAAATATTTATATGAGGATTACTGAGCAAGCAGAGGAAAGAAGAGGGCACCCAGTTTCTTATATTCTGTGGGAATTCTGTAATAATCAAACCAATAAAGGCAATTCAAAAGGAGTCTCATTGATATGGATCATTAAACAATAATATTACTCAACTATTAATTCCCTGGCCTGGAAAAAGAGACTTGGATGTGGAGTTTCTAGCCCAAAGCCTCCCCACTGCTTTCTATTTAATGATAAAAGTGTTACTGTCACCAGCAGGATCTTTTGGGACCAACATCCACTTTCCAGACTGTAACAATCAAGTACAGCTTTACTGAAGTACCCAATAGTGTTGCCAGGAAAACTTCAAAGATGAAATTAGTGTTTTATATTCTCCTGGCTACACAGTTGAATCTCATATATTTTATCATCACTTTGTACAGTATTGTGGATGCCGTAGGAGCTTATTCAATTGAAATAAAGTTTGCCTTCTCTTAGAACTGCCCTGGCCAATATGGTACCCTTCCTCAGCTACCTGTGCTACTAAACACTTGAAATGTGGCTAGTGCCATGTTAAAAAGTTTTTAACTGGAGTAGTATATGAAAGAAATAATTTAAAGTATCTCATTAATTTTTACATTGAGTACATGTTAAATCATAGCATTTTTTATATATCGTGTTAAAAATATATTACTAAAATCAATTTTACCGGTTTAATTTTTTAATGTAGCTACTAGAAAATTTAAAATTATCTGTGTGGCTTCCATTCTATTTCTACCAGAAAACATTGTGCTAGAAAATAGTACTATTGGCTGGGCATGGTGGCTCACCTGTTATCCCAGCACCTGGGAAGTCGAAGCAGGCGGATCACCTGAGTCAGGAGTTTGGGACCAGCCTGACCAACATGGAAAAACCTGTCTCTATTAAAAATACAAAATTAGCCAGGCGTGGTGGTGCATGCCTGTAATCTCAGCTACTCAGGAGGCTGAGGCAGGAAAATTGCTTGATCCCAGGAAGCGGAGGTTGAGGTTGCAGTGAGCCGAGATCATGCCATTGTACTCCAGCCTAGGCAACAAGAGCGAAAATCCATCTCAAAAAAAAAAAAAGAAAGAAAGACAAGAAAACAGTACTCTTACTGAAGAGTTAAATTTTACTTTCATCTCTAAGACCCATAAACCATTTCAAAATCTAGTGTTGCTTTTACATATGCATTATTAAGTGTAGTAAGATATGTATTTAATAAATTATTGAGTTTTAAAAACCTATCTGTATCAGTATTCTAAAATGAGTATGTCAATTTTTAAGATAAAAGGTATTTTAGAAAATAAAACAGACAAAAAACAGTAAAGTAAAATAATAACAAGCTAAAACCAGAAAAATTAAAAACAACTTTAGCTTTTTAAAAGGTACTGTAAGCGAGTGAAAAAGCAAACCAGAAACTGGGAGAAGATATTTGCAAAATATGTATCTTATTAAAGACTTTTATTCATAATGTATAAAAATCTCCTACAACTGAATATTAAGAAGACAAGCAGTTTGGTTAAACATGGACAAAAGATTTGAAAAGAAACTTCACCAGAGAGCTTACATTAAAGGCAAATAAGCACATGAAAAGATATTCAACATCATCAGTCATCAGGGAAACGCACACATCAACTAAAATTGCTGAAATTAAGATGACCGACAATTTCAAGTGTTGGCAAAGATGTGGAACAACTAGAACTCCCATACATTGACGGTAGGAATTTAAAATGGTAGAGCCATATGTGAAAACAGCTTGGCAGTTTCTGACACACTAAACACTTACCATACAACTTAGTGGTTCCAGCTCTAAATTACTTATCTAGTCCACACAAAGACTTGTAGGTAAACAGGAGCTCTATTTGTAATGGCCCAAAACTGGAACCAAACCAAATTTCCTTCAATGTTGATAGACAGGCATATTGTAGTGTATCTGTATGAAATACTAATTAGCAATAATTAGTTTCTAAAAAATTAGAAACAAACTATTGATATATGAAACAACCTGAATGAATCTCAAGAGCATTATGCTAAGCAAAATTCCAACAAAGGGAAAACTCTCATGACTGAAGCAGACCAGTGGTTGCTAGGCTCCCGGAATGGGAAAGGGAATTGACCACAAAAAGGCACCAGGGGAACTTTTTGGAGTGATAGAAAATGTTGTTTGTTTTGTTTTGTTTTTTTTGAGGGTCTTGCTCTGTTGCCCAGGCTGAAGCAAAGTTTTGCAATCACAGCTCACTGCAGCCTTGACTTCCTGGGCTCAAGTGATCCTCCCACCTCAGCTTCCAGGGTAGGGGGAACTACAGGCATGTGCTACCACACTTGGCTTTTTTTTTTTTTTTTTGTATTTTTTGTAGAGATGAGATTTCTTCTCAGCCATGTTGCTCAGGCTGGTCTTGAATGCCTGGGCTCAAGTGATCCACCGTCTTCAGCCTCCTAAAGTGCTGGGATTATGGGTGTGAGTCACTGCACCCAGCCTGTTCTCTATCTTATTGTGGTGGTAGTTACGTGACTGTATACATTTGTTAAAACTCATAGAGTTATACATTAAAATTAGTGAATTTATTGTATATAAATTGTTACTCAATAAAGCTGATAAAAGAAAACTAAAATCAGCAATGCAAGTAACAATGACAACATAAATAATGGCAATTCTACATTGCTGGTGGAAGAGGGTATCAATTGGAACCATCACTTGGCTAACAACTGGCAGTAGCTAGTAAAGTTGACAGCGTTCACAGCTTATGACCCAGCAACTCTATTTCATATATGCTGCCTTGAGAGAGTCTCAGACATATACATGGTGAGATATGTACGAGAACATGTGACTTATATGCACTATCATGATCTCAAAAACATGGCTAAGAAAAAAGATATGTTACAAAATAATGCATACAATATATCACATTTGTAAATTTTGAGAAATAGTAAGTATTACAAATAAATTTCTGTGTAATATATGTGCACAAATATAGATAAATATGGATAAGAAATATTATCCCCAACTTCCGGAAAATAAAAATCAGCCTTTCTAAGAAATTTGTTATCTTCTTGCTTTTGTTAGACTTTAAACAATTTTTTGATTGCTCAAATATTTGAAGCAAAAATAATGAAGTTAAAGATAAAGTATATTTTAGGTATATTCTTAATGATCTACTTATCTAAAAAATGATTTGAAATATTTATGACAAAATTTTAACATGTTATTTTTAGTGATGGAAAGATGAATATTTGTATTTATCTCTGTGCTCTTGTGTACATTAATTTTTAAGTGGAGAATAATGTTTTTAATCCACCCATTTGCATCCTGAGAGAATAATTTTCAAAGCTATTTTTCATCACAAAATATAGGTTAAAAACTGTAACCAAAAGGAAACTTCACATTCAAGGGTAGAGAAATATTTGAGCAATCAGAAAACTGTTTACAATCTTAGAGAAATCTGGAAGACGGCAACCATAAAACAAGCATAAGAGCTTATGAAACAGAAGAGAATATAAAACTGGAACTGGCTGATATTAAAAAAAGCATTAAAAGTTTTAAAATGACAAAATATAGGCATTAAATTTTTTTTTTTTTTTGAGACAGAGTTTCGCTCTCGTTGCCCAGGCTGGAGTGCAATGGCGCAATCTTGGCTCACCACAACCTCCGCCTCCTGGGTTCAAGCAATTCTGCCGCTCCAGTCTCCCCAGTAGCTGGGATTATAGGCATGTGCCACTATACCTAGCTAATTTTGTATTTTTAGTAGAGACAGGGTTTCTCCATGTTGATCGGACTAGTCTTGAACTCCCAATCTCAGGTGATCCACCCGCCTTGGCCTCCCAAAATGCTGGAAATACAGGAATGAGCCACCATGCCTGGCCAGTCGTTGAATTTTTTAAAGAAATTCTCAGAGGAGATGACTGAACATAAATGTTATGAGATAACATTTTAAAAACTACAGTTGAGAAACTCTCAGATGATGGAGTAAAGAAATATAAATGGATGAAAACTATGAAAGAATTAAGATACATATAGGATTTAATGAGAAGTTTCCAGATATATCTAACAGAACTTTCAGAAGGAATAATGCCTAAGGATTTTTTAAAATTAGAGAAAAAGTCTTCCGATGGAAAAAGACATGTAACAAGAAAATAGTTAAATGCAATATGTTTTCATACATCCTGTAGTAAAGTTGCAGAATATCAAGGAAAACAAAAGCTACAGGAGGAAAGAAAGATTGCCCATAAGGAATGACAATCAGGTGGCAGCAAACTTTGCAGCAGCAACAAGGGAGTCAAGACAGTAGAGAATATCTTCAGAGTATGAAGGGAAAATCTAGAATTCTCTACCATAATTAATCAGAAAGGATGGAAATAATGACATTTCCAGGTGCATAAGAGAATTAATACCCAGAGATATCTTCAGCAAGAAGAGAAATTATTCTGAAAGGGTCACGTAAAATTATCCTGGGATTTAGGAGTGGAATAAAAGAAATTAACAGTCAGCAAGGAAATTGGGAAAATTTATTTATAAATCAAAACATACTGCTATTACAAGTAATAAAAAATATGCCCTTCAAAATACAGAAAACACTTTGAAGATATATAAAAAACCATCTGAGTTCCAAAGACAACTCATTTCTGAACATTGTATCATTGTCAATAGCTTAGAAAATAAACTATAAAAGTGATTGGTACAATGAAAAGAACCTAACATTAAAGAATGCTTAAGGACCAAGTGTGGTATTATACACATTTTTGACAATTTCTGTTCTGTGTCATATTCGGGGCTGCTCATGGTCTACTCCTGAAGATGGCGTGATCAAAGCTGAAGAGGGTGTTTATGGCAAGTAATCCAGTAATAAAAAGGTCTGCAAAGCAAGATTGCCCCAGGCCATCTAAGTCTTAGATCTATTTTACTTACAGTGTGCAATCTCCTGAAATAATATTTCCAGTCATTTGATTTCCAGTCATTGGGATTTGTTCTGTTACATATTGTCTTACACAGTGACTTAGGAAAATAACTCTCAAAACCTCTGGTGAAACAGTACAGAATGAGAGAATAAATGGAGTTTCTTCTAAATCCTTTAGATATTGAAGGCATAGTGAATAGAGATGAGTTTCATATGTATGCTCTATCATTCATCATAAAAACAAAAAGTCAACATGTCCCCCTCCCTCACCTTTGGCTGCTTCCTGCCTAATAGGAACCTTTAAGCTCTTTCTATGTCACCTCTGAGTAATTAGTATCACTCAGGAAATATCTAAGCAGGAGCCATAGTAGAGAGAGCATGTGCTGTCAGTCAGGAAAAGTTGGAATTAGGATCTGCAGGCAATTGCAGAATTCTTAGAAATTTTATTTCAAACCAAGATAAAGCCACATTATCACAAAGAGAAATGGTAATGAGTAATTTGATGCCAACATACATATATGTTATATATCATATATCATGCTGGTACATAGTTATAATTATAGTTATAAAATTGATAAACACAAAGAAAATTTTTAAAGAAAAAATAAAATTCCATCATCTTAGCATGACTTTTACTGTTTTAGTTTCTTTCCGTCTGGTATTTTTTCTATGTATACTTTTTCATGGTTGTAAGTATACAACATTTATACATTTTTTATTCAGATTTAAATCACAAACACTTTTCCATGTTGCTACCTTCACAGCTATCATTTTTAATGACTATTCCATTATGGGTATATCCCATGATGGATATTCCATTAAACCAATCACCTACTTACGGACATTTTTAGCTTTACAATATTTTGACCATTATAAAAATTGATTCTGTGAACATCAAGCTTATAGCTATTTTCCATATCTAGTTTATTTTCTTCAGCTAGAATCCCCAAAGCAGAATTACTTGATCAACGGGAATGAAGGTGTTTATGATTCTTAATATATATATTGCTGAATATTTTCTCCAAATGTGACAATTTGCAGTGACACCATGGAAGTGTTATGATTCAGTCTGCCATCACACATCATGAGAGTCTAAATTTTAAAGCAGCATCTCTCAAAATGTTGTCCTTGGACCAGAAGCATCAACATCACCTGGGAACATGTTAGAAGTGCAAGGTCTCTGGTCAATCGCACATCTAAGAATCAGACCCTCCGGGGGTGGGGCCCAGAAATTTCTGTTGAGCAAGCCCTCCAGGAGATTCTCATTCACACCCAAGTCTGAGAATTATTGGCCTAAAAACAATGACTTTCAACTTTAACTGTACTTAAAAATCACCTGTGAAGCTTCTAAAACATCCTGAGGCCTGAGACATAGTCTCAGGAGGGCTGATTTAATTGTCTAGAGTGCAAGAAAAATATCAGTATTTATTTAAAGTTTTCCTCAGGTGATTCTAATGTGCAGCAGACCTGAGAACCACTCATCTGAAGCAGTGCTGACTGACACATGATTTTTGAATCTGCAGCATCAGCATTACCTGGGACCCTGTTAGAAGTACAAATTCTCAGGCCCTATCCCAGAATCTTTAGGGTGGGTTCCAGGAACCTGTGTTTAACAAGCTGATAGGTGGCTAATGTTTGAGAAGCACTCATCTAACAGGCTCTTTGGATAAGGACAGTCTCTCTGATGCACAAATGCCTATATACCCTGCTATCTATGTCTACAATGTCTAAATACGCATACCTGCATTCATATATACTCCTACATTCATGTATGTAAACAAACAGAAAAGTACATTGATAACACTGATATGGACAGATATAGATTTAGATAGAGATGTTGGCTAATTTCATGGGGGAGTGGTGTTTAATAGTACCTCATTTCTGGTTTTATTATATTTCTTTAATAACTAGCACAACTACACAAGAACAGAAAACCAAACACCGTATGTTATCACTCATAGGCGGGTGTTGAACGGTTAGAACAGGTGGACACAGAGAGGGGAGCATCACACACTGCTGTCAGTGGGGGGAGGGGCTGGGGAAGGGAGAGCAGGGGTGGGGAGGGTAGGGAGGGATAATGAGGGGAGAAGTACCAGATATAGATGATGGGGGGATGAAGGCAGCAAACCACCTTGTCATGTATGTACCCATGCAACAATCCTGCATAATCTGCACATGTACCCCTGCACCTAAAGTACAATAAAAATAAATAAATAAATAACTAGCACAACTAAATATTGGCCATATTTGTTCACCTACTGGTTTCTGAGAATAATGACTTTAAAAATGGGGTTTGGATGTTTTAGTCCATATAATTTTTAAATAATTTGCTGATTACTAAGTTGCTAGCTTACGAAGAGCAAAGGAGAAAATTTTCCACAAGCACATGAAGAAACTGGAGAAGTTATTTAAATACAATCATGCCTAGGAGAATGACTGAAGAAAATATTGCACCTTAATTAGCTGAGAATGGAAAGCTAATATTAGATGATACTAAAATGACAGATGACTTCACTGTTCTTTTTTAACTTGAGCTATGAGAAAGGAATCCACAGCGGAGGCTTTAGGACTGGTTGCCACCAGGCACGGGCTGTCTGAGGAGCTGAAGTTTCCCACCTTTGTTGCCTATGGCAAGGACTGGCCACAGCACATTACCCCAGCTAAGGCAATCTTTGACTCTGACCATTGCAAAGACAAGCAAAAATGAGGGGGGAAAAGAAAAAAAGGGTGAGGAGCCAGAAACGGCTGAAAGAACCATAGGCTGAGTCAGGAGGAATGTGTGCCTTTTCATCTTCTAAAGATCTTAAAGTTACTAAAATTTAGTTAAGTATAAAAAATGTTCATTAAGGGCTCACTGGCTGCAGTCTCCTTTCAAAATAGCAAACCGGCCAAAACTGAATGTTAGTGTCCATCCTACTTTTTAGAACTGACCCAATTAGACAAATCTTCAAAAGTTATTTACATAAATGGCTATCCTAGCCGGAGGAAAAGCGAGGGTGGGGGGCATTCATATTGTTTGACACTTCATGTCTTCTTTTCTTCCCTTCCTCTCTGTCTTTCCCTTCCTTCCTTCCTTGCTTTCAATATTCTTTAGAATCTTGAAAAAAATATTGGAAAACATTCATCTATGACACTGAACATCCCCGAAGATTTCTTCCTAACGTGAGTTCCTTGACCTCTCAGTAGAAGCATGGATAGGCTTCACGAAGTCTCCAATTCTTTAAAATTATAAATAATGAGTTGTATGCAAGTGTGTTGTACATCTTTTTCTGAGTAAGACCACAGCTTCTATCAGATGATCAAAGATATCTGTGCAACAAGAAAGTTTACTAACCACTTACTAAGGGAAAGTAAACTTCCTTCTAGGACTGAGTCACCAGAGTACATACAAAAGGTCAGTTCTAGAAACGGGTGGAAGACAATCTGCTTGCAAGTTCTGAATTGGAGTGATGAGGTGGGGAAGTCTGAAGTTGGATGGGTACAAGTCAGATCTGGGTTTTCAAACTTCATGCCTCAAAACCACCCAGGAACTACAATCAAAGGCAGCAGGTAAAGTCCTCAGGGATCCTCTCACTCTCTTGCATTGCTGCCCCCACACACTCCCCGAATCTGACCTTCAAAATTACCCTCAAGTTCAAGGAGTACAATTGGGTCCAACTGATCTAAGCTGGAGTCAGAAACCCTGAAAGTGGGTGAAGCAAGCCCAAATTTCTCAAATGCCCCTATTTATTCATTTTTATTCTGGCAACTTGCTGGAGCTATGGTATGATTAAGAACATGGGCTTTGGCTGGGCACGGTGGTTCACACCTGTAATCCCAGCACTTTGGGAGGCTGAGGTGGGTGGATCACCTGGGGTCAGGAGTTTGAGACCCACCTGACCAACATGGTGAAACCCTGTTTCTACTAAAAATATAAAATTAGCTGGGCGTGGTGGAGTGTGCCTGTAATCCCAGCTACTTGGGAGGCTGGGGCAGGAGAATTGCTTGAATCCAGGAGGCGGAAGTTGCAGTGAGCCGAGATAGTGCCACTGCACTCCAGCCTGGACAACAAGAGCAAAATCCATCTCCAAAAATAAATAATAATAACATGGGCTTTGTAGTCATTTAGGCTCACCTTCAACATTTATTTAGGAATTTTAGAAATTATACATTCTTCCCTGAGTTATGGCAAGTTACTTAACCATCTGAGCATTGGTTTCTTCAGTTATAAGAAAGGAATACCAATAGTATCTCCCTTATGGAATCAAAATGACAATTAAATGAGATAATGTATAAAAAAGAGATCAGAACAGTGCCACAGTGTCCTTCAGAGAGTATGTGCTAAAATAAAGGGCAGGTATTTAAGATCATCATCATCATCAGTCTTCATCATCATGAGAATGATGGCCTGACATCATGAGAACTGTTCTCTGGGCTGCCAGGCCAACAAAGAGAACAATTCCCACCGAAGAGTAACTTCAGCTATTTGGGTTTGTTGACTCTAGGTTAAACTAAGTTTTTGTTTTTTGGGGCTTTTTTAAACATATGGCTTAAAAGTATTTTGTTTCAAGAGCAGTAACCATCATCACTGTTAGAAATAAACTGTTGCGTTAAACAATCGGGGGTAGACATGCAGCCTTTTACTACTAACCTCATAGATGAAATGACAAACATACACTGGAGTCAGGGAAAAAGTCAGGCACTTACATGTCTACTCAAATACGGTAGTTGATTTTGTAACACTAGTGTTTAATCATCTATAACCATTGGTACCATTTATAAGATCACTTCATTGTGGTGGTTATGGTAGAGGAGGAACCACAATTATATTTGAATTTTTAACATAAAAATACATGTTTTAAAACCATTGATCACTAGTAATTTTTCAAGACACAAGATTTATACAGTATTTTTGCTGCATGAGGACAGCCTCTGCCCATTAAGCGTTCCTGTTAAAATGATTTTTTTCATGAAGCTTCTTCACTCACTAGGAGACTCAAGTTAATCCCCAGCCTAGTCCCTTTCTAGGGCCTCCCCACTGGCCTTCAAGCACTTAGCTCACAGCGAAAGGAGACTGGTAAAGGCTGGATCCCTAGCAGTGAGAACTTCTGCAGGTGGACATCGAAGCAGGACTGACTGGTTGTTCTCACATTCAGTCTACTCAATACCATCAGTGCCCTCTCTCTGAGGCCACAGACAGTCCCAGAATCAGGGGGAAAAGGCCAGCTCACCTGCACAAGAATTTTACTGCCAGCATCTACCAAACTTCCTTATGTTCCCTGCGTCTGCGGGTCCATCTAGGTGGTACAATACTTCTCTGAAAAGAAGTGACACAAGAATAGTTTGTAAACCTACGGAATTTAGTTTTACCTCTTGTCTTAGCTTCTCTTCTTCCTCTATCATGGTCAGGATTTGCTAGTCTTGCCTTCATAGCAGAGGCAACCTTAGATGTAGACAAAGTATATCTATTTTACAGATACAAGTGAGCTACCTGGGATGTAAAACACATGAGGGGAGGGATCATGTCTGTTTTGTTTCCTAGTGTAACACCATGGCTGGAAACCTGGTAGGAACTCATTAATTACTGACTTATTAATTAATTCAAGAAATCTGCCTGAAAATATTTTCTTCCATTTTCAAAACAATTCATGACACTTTAAATATCCTCTATTGGCTTCTTTTAAATACGGCATTATATTCCAGGAGATTAAATGTTATCTGTAAAGGACAACACTTTGAGCTAAAATGACCCAGTGAGAATTTAACTTACTTTAACGTATTAATTAACCAATTATTTAGCAGGGTGCACTAAAAAAGAGATGCAAAACAGAAATTATGAGCTGCAATGTTATGACTAGAGCCCTGAACTGAAAATAGAAAGTTCTGGGTTCCAATTTCAGCTCCACCATGTGTATGACCAATTTTCCTTATCAGAAAATGTAAATAAATTATTCTGCTTTGTGTTATTGATAGGGTTGCTATAGGAAGCAAATGAAATAAGGACTATGAAAACTCATGTTATAAATAGCAATAGAAGTACAAGAATTTCACAGTAGCCAAATCCAGTAGATTTGCATGGTCAAATGGCAAGAAATACTGTGCTGGGATTGATTTCTGGGCAACAGGAATGCTGGGTGAGTCCACAGCAGAATAAATAAGTAGGGGTCAAGGCAAACCTCATCAATTTTAAGTTTGATCAAAGGCAGCCTTGTATGTGCAAGTCCACCAGTCAGACTAGGAAATAAACAGGGTTGCTTCCTATAGAATTTAATTTTATGGTATAGGCAGGATTAAGTTTCCAGTCTCCATAGTATTTGCAGATGCATTAGACACATAGCCCATTAACAGGATCTGCCCCAGCTTACCAGGGGTCACTCCTAACGGCCTCTTGGAAGCCCTGCTGAGGGAGCACACCTCGAATACTAAAATATTCTTTAATATTTCCTCTAGGAAGAATTCCGAGCCTTTGTCCTGAAATCAGCTACTGGCTGATAAAAGGGATCATTCACTTTTTCCTTTGCACAAAGTATTTCTGTAACCTGAGGAAAGCATCCTCCAGCCTCCACACAGCAGCAGATCTGATAAATACATCGAAATGCTCCCGAATGCACATTATTGCACTTGGTGCTAGAAAGGGTAATATTCCTAAATTCTTGAGCTAATTCTTTTACATTAAATCACTTGATTTATTTGGGGGCGTGAAGGAGTTATTGTTAAAGTTTAGTTACAATCCAGTGCCCACAAAGAATCCACTTTTCTGAAGGACCTAAGACTTGTGCCAACATAATTTTAACTCCAAGGACATCAAAGACAGATTATAAGAATCCTCATGCCAATGGATGTCAGGTTGGCAAAGTCATAATTGAGAGTAGAGCAGGACTTCCAACGGTACGTGTTATGTTCCACGGTTAGCTTGACCCAGATCTAAAACTGCATCTTTGAAGGTTGTGTCATTTTGACGAAAGTTACAAAAGAGTAGGAAACAGAAACAGATGATATAATTTTTGTAAATTACATAAGTTTGCACAAAGTTGGATGAAGAGATCTCATTTATCACATGCTGCTGGTATTTAAAAGGAAGGTTTGTTTGGATTTTTTTTAAAACAGCGAAAACGGTCGCTTAGCAACTCCTTCCTGCATTGCATGATTCTGTTAGGATTTCCACCTGCTGGAGAAAAACATCAATAAAATTATTTCTTTGAAAATCAGAAAAGTAGGAAAATGAGCCAGTGGCTCAAATGCACGATACACTTTCAAGATTCCAAAGGCTTCCAAAGACATATGTGCATTTACTTCAAACCAAAAAACAGATGCTTTAACATTTTACAAAATGTACTTTAACAAAATTTAACAATAGCCCCAGCTTCACAAAATGAGGCTTCAGTATAGTTTCTGTTGTAATTGAAAACATAGACATAGCTCTATTTTCACAGAGAATACACAACTGCCTGTGTAATATAATCTGAGGGATAAACCAAAGTCCTCCCATACCCCACATCTGTCTCTGGCACATAGTACCTGAAGTTACCACTCTCGGAGTCAGTCTCTGAGTTGAGCATTTGTATTCAGAAGACCCTGGTAACATGATGTGCCATCCGGGCGGGCTAACACCTTAGCACCTTGTGATATGTGCTATCATCACAGTATATATTTGGACATACAAATATAACCTTCAAGACATTTATTTGCCTCATGAGGCTACTGAGCTTAGGGTATGTGTCCCTAGTGATGCTTCTATCATAATTAAGGTAATCAAGTAGTTTGTGTAGCAAAGGCTGCTAGCTACAGGCCTACATCCATTTCACCTTTCTTTCATAGCATGAAAACTCCTACTTTTTAGTTTTGTACATTTCTCAGTTTCACTTGCCTAGATGTAACCATGTGCCGAATTTTGGTGAATAAAATGTAAATACGAATATTGTATAGCATCCAGCCCCCTTAAATAAAGATGTGGTTGCTGGAGTTCTAGCAGCCACGGTAGACCATGAAGTCAAGTGTGAAATGTGAGAATAGTGAAACTAAGATCTGGAAAATGCTTAATCATGGTATACCTCCCAAAAGAGCTCTAGAGAAAAAAAAGGCCTTTATGGTATTTAATGAACTGTAATTTTGGGCTTTCTGTCACATACCGCTGAACCTAATTCTAATTATAATAGGCTTACACAATAAAGCAAAGCTTGACTGAGAGTTTAGTAAGCATATTTTTTAAATACCTTTAAAAACAGTAAGACAAAGCAATATACCTGAAATTCAGTAGCAAAGAAAATACAGCCACTCCCTACTTTGTGAACATCTGATTTGTACATACCTAGTACTGTAAAAGGCAGGTCAGTAGGGAAGCAGGAAGTACAACCTGAGACTTTCTTATTGTAGCAAAAAGCCAGTAGTGATCACGGCTCCGGCAGAGAACCCAGGGATAAGCTTTTGATGTGACTCATTTACTTTTGGGTTTTAAGATCTCTTAGAAGTTTTATAAAGTAAGTTAAAAAGGTTACCACTTGGATGAATTTAACTTGCCAAGCTATTAACAAATATAGCACAATTATACCTAGAAATGACTTCATTTCTAGATTTTTTTTCTAAATTATTTTGCATATTTAACCTAAGGATTAAAGACTCCCAGATTTGCATTCAGATTGACTTCCAAGCCTCTGAAGTTAAGGCAGTTAATCACCATGTAATCACGGTGAAAGAGAATGCTCTCTGCCCGGTACGCATATGCAGAGAATAAGGCCTGATCTGCTCATATCTCAAGCATAGTGTATGATGTGTTCCGGTGTAGGCTTTGAAGTCAGGCTTCCCAAACTCCAGTATGGCTCTGCCACCAGTGTGTGACCTTGGGCAGATAATAAACACTCTTTGCCTCAGTTTCTTCCTATAAAATGGAAGCGATAGTCACAATCCTACTTCGCAGGTTTGTTACAAGGAGGAAGTGAGAGAATACATGAAAAGTAAGGCTTGGTGTGGTGGCTCATGCCTGTAATCCCAGCACTTTGGGAGGCCAAGGTGGGAGGCTTACCTGAGCTCAGGAGTTCAAGACCAGCCTGGCCAACATGGCAAAACTCCGGCTTTACTAAAAATACAAAAATTAGCCGGGCATGATAGCACACATCTATAATCCCAGCTACCTGGGAGACTGAGGTGGAAGAATGGCTTGAACCGGGGAGGCGAGTATTGCAGTGAGCTGAGATCATGCCACTGCACTCCAGCCTGGGTGACAGTGCTAGACTCTATCTCAAAAAAAAAAAGAATAGAATTATGTTGGGTATGTGGCAAGTGCTCAATAAATTACAGCCATAGTCAATGTCTCCTCCCCCAGGTGAATGTGTGAGTGTTGGTGGTGGAAACAGGACAGCATCTCTTGCAGTATCCTGCTTCTGTCCTAAGTTTTGCTGAATCTCAGTCCACAAGAAAGAAAAGTGGAAAATACAGAAGAGTTAGGTAAAAAACTGAGTCTCTCTTGATAGCTTAACATCAAGAGCCATTTGATGAAGACCATGGTGCCTCTGTTAGTCAGATTTGCAAAGGAATACCTCAGGTTGGGTAATTTGTAAAGAAAAGAGGTTTATTTGGCTCACAGTTCTGCAGACTGTATATGAAGCAGAGGGTCGGCATCTGCTTCTAGTGAGGGCCTCATAAAGTTTACAATCACGGTGGAAGGTGAGAAGGAGCAGTGTGTCACATGATGAGACAGAGAGTAAGATAGAGACTGGGGAAGTTGTAGGCTCTTTCAAACAACCAGCTCTCGTGTGAACTACTAGAGCAAGAACTCACTCATAACCATGGGGGCGGCACAAAGCCATTTATAAGGGATCCACCCTCATGACTCAAACACCTCCCTCTAGGCTCACCACCAATATTAGAGGTCACATTTCAACATGAAATTTAGAGGAAATAAAACATCCAAACCATAGCAGCATCCTTCTCAGAATAATGTTTTTAAAGACAGAAAATAAATTACATGAGTTTACAAAGGAAGCTAGTAAGATTGGAATATAGTTATTAAAAACACTTTTGAGGCACAACTATGATTATGTAGTACCTGTGCTTATTAATTGGCATGTAAAATAAGTATCTAGCTGTATTGATGATTTTTAAAATTTTCTGTATCTTGATATTCTGGCATTTGAAGCCTTGATCGTGGGGAGACTGTCCCTCACAGAATTAGCTAATTCCTAGAAAGAGCAAATTACCCTCCTGCAAACACACCTTTGATATACGGACCGATCAATTCAGAGCCCACAGCCTCAGTCCTCTCCTTTATCAAACTCTCACTCACTCAGCCAATATTCTCCCTGCCCTGAATTACCCCAGAGCCAGGAACCAGACAACTAGGGACTACTTCTATAGACCAGAGCCCACTAAAATCATTCAGACCACCTAATCTTAGCTTACTCAGCATACCCATGCTTCTTCACCTCTTCCTTCCTATGAAAACTACAACAAAGGGGTTTTCCTTTAACGAGCCATGCTCTCCCCTCTTCCTCTCCTGCCTCCTGACCAACCCCAGTTCTTCCCGTTTGGCTCTGTGTGGCCTGCTGGGCCTCCAGTTTTTCAAGACCTGTGGGTATAAACTTCCTTCATGAAAATCATGTCTGTGTCTTCCTATCTTACCATACCTGATTAAAACAGATTCCAAGTATAAATTTTAGGACACCAGCAGTGGGTCTAATAACTTTACCATTTGACACGATGATGAATGTAAATGATGTTTTGGAATACTTGCAATGGCTATAGTGTGACTTGGCTGCATCCTTCATTTTAGTGACAAAGTCACAGGTACTGCCAATTCTACTCTGGTTTTGCTTACAATTGTTTATTGAAGAAAATGTTTCATTTCAGATAGAGATTAATAAAAACAAAAATGTATTTTTTTCCCACAAAGTTCACCAATCCTTGATTTCAACAGTCCATGAATCCTAGGTTAAGAGCTCCTGCAGAAAAATACAACTAGCGTTGTACTCATCATAATGCTGGCAGCTCTCCAAAACTGGGTTCTGAGAATTCCAGAAACCCCTTTCAATCAACCACCAGGGAAGGAAGACCAGTGACACCACTAAGATGCTTCACCACCTGAACTCACAAAACTTGGGAGTAATTGTTCTTCATCAGAAGGGAGACTTCCCACTTTCTCAAGACAGTATTGTTCTGCCTCCTACAGGGCTTCCAGCAACATCACTGCAGCCATCACTGGCCTCTAATACAATAGCCCTGTAAGATACATCAGCCCTGGAGCTTCTAGAACTGCTGCTTGTAAGGGAACATCTCAAAATTAATCTCAAAAAGATTTTTGCTTTTTTCACACAACAGTACCTTTAAAACATTTTATAACAGAAAAACTTCACGTATAAATACAAGGTTTAAAAGAAAATTGTACATATAAATATAAGGCCATTTGTATCAAAATTACAAATAAATATTCTCTCTGACCCAGTAATTCTACTTCTGGAAATTTATATACATCCCTGCTTGCACAGGTGCACAAAAAAATATTCATTGTTGCATTGTTTGTGATAGAAAAGGATTAGAAACAGCCCAAATGTCTCTCAGTAGGGAACTGGTTAAATAAACTGTGGCCCAACCATATGGGAAAATTATTTGGATCTACACAAAGAATAAGGAAGCTCCCTATGCAGTGAAGTGGAAATGTTTTTAAGATCTGTCATATGAGAAAATAAAATGCACAATAATGTAGGCATAGTATGCAACCTCATGTGTCAATAAGAGGAAATGAATATATATTTGTATGTGCATAAAGTGGGAGGATATCTGAGAAATTATTATAACAGTGGTTATTTGCATGCCAGGCCATGAGAATCATGTAGATGTTAGACAAGGGGAGAAGGAAAATTGTTCACTTTTACCCTCGCAGATTCCTACATCTGTATCTGTATGTATAGGCATATATTTAAACTGAGACCATATAAATATAACATCTATTCAAAACATTTTTAAAAGAACTGTTTTACCTTAGACCCACTTGTGGGCTACAGTGACTTTAATACTCACTGTATAAATGTTTGCTTATCCAACAACATTGCCTAAGGCTTCCACTGACCAGAAATATTGTCAAATGTTTGGTTTTGTTAAGAAGTTAAAGACAGTCATGAGAAAAAAGGATATGGAGGGAAGAGGCAAGAAATGAAAAGGGAGCCACTTATAAACACATTTATTTTAGCAGACTGACCACAGTTGAAAAGCGATTCTGGTCAATTGGCCATACCGTAGTTGGTTGTAATGACCTGCGAGGAGATGTCCACAGACCAAACGATGTGTGACAAATGCCACAGCCTGAGCCAGCTTCCCTGGACAACAACTCTTCTCCCTTATTTTTTCTTCTCAGTCTCCTCCTCCTTCCCGCAACTATCCAGTCATTATGTGCTTGGGAAATGCAAATTAATTTCAACATTCGACTAAGAAAAACACAACTAAGAAGGTAAATCTTCCAGTGAAAAGATCAGGCCACACAGTACAAACTCAAATATAACTGACTTTTGGATTATCTGTTGATTTAAAATGCTGGGTCCATTGGTAAAAACAGTCAGGTGCAGATTATAAGGACTTTAATAGTTGAAAATAGTCTAGTAAGTCCCCTGGCTGGCCTCCTTCTCATATCTGAATTGGAAGATGAGTCTTTATATGTTATTAATCATTTGATGGGCTCAAATATCTTTACTGTCTTTTTATTTATTGGGGCACTGGTTTTTGCACTTTTATTTTAGTATAGGAACCCTTCTTCTAAAGAAAATTTTATGCATGAACTTAAGGGTATGTAAAGCATATGCTGAACACCTGGAGCTGTGTCTGCTTACACCTCTTCCACCTGCAGGCCTTCCCCAAGATATGACCAATGACCAAAGTCATCTCCAGAAACGCCTTAGTGTTGAAAGTTTTTCGGAAAACACTGATCAAGTTCAATCTGCTTAGCCTCGCGTTCAAGGCTCTCTAGGATCGGGATTTCATCTGCTCATTTTACCAACCTTCTCGCCCATTCTCTTCTACAGGAACACCCTACTCCAGCAAAACTTGTCTGTTTATCACTCTTGGAACATACCATGCAGCCTCTTCTTTCTATTCTTATTCTGTACTCAGAAGGCCCATGTGCCTCCCCTCTACTTACTCCTCAGGAGTCCCACATGGCCTTCTAAACCCAGCACAGGGCCCCCATCAATGCTCACCTCCTTCAGGAAGCCTTCCTAGTTATCTCTTGCTTCTCCACACTGCATTTTATCCACCTCTTTCTAAATATATTCAGTTTTCCCACTAAAATTCAAAACTCCTCCAGAACAGGATCTAGTTGTGTCTTAGATTCCTCTCATCTCCAAGATCTAGCATACCACACAGCAGGGCTTAAGAAATATTTGATGAAAACATGTAGGGATTAGATAAAATCGGGAGGCTGTGTAAAATGCATACAGAGTGCTAAACGTGTATATATTTAGAAGTGAGATGGCATGTGTTTAGTGTCTTTGCCATTTCTTTCAGGTATATATGTTATAACTACAGTTCAATTTTCAAAATAGGTTGGCTAATTTTAACACTAGCAAGAAAAGCCAAATTTCACTACCTCAGAAATGATCTACAACCACTTAATAAATGTACGCTGAGTGCCCACCTGCTGTCTGTTATGTCATTAGTTTGGTTACATAATACGGTAATATGCATTATCTTTAAAAGCCACAAGTCCAGGACTGCTTTATTTTGCCAAAAATATTAGCTTTTTTCTAGAATTTCAAGTAATTTGTATGTACATTTTTAATGCTTGTGACACAGTCCTTTAAAAAGGCAAATTGAAATTGGCATACTAAAATCATCCTGAGTAACTGCAAATTCATCATTGGTATTTGTTTTCTTGTGTAAGAAGTTGAAGTAAAAATTACTTTAAAATTTTCCTGTAATCAAATATATTTTTGTTTGATATCATAAAAGACTAGATAATGACTTAATTTTTTAGAAGCATATCATACAGTCTTCTGTAAAGTCCTTAAGGTTACAAGTAGGATCTATGTTAGCTAAGCGTTATGCAAAAGTAAATGATTGAGGCTGGGCATGGTGGCTCACACCTGTAAACCCAACACTTTGGGAAGCTGAGGTGGGCAGATCACTTGAGGTCAGGAGTTTGAGACTGGCCTGGCCAACATGGTAAAAACTCCATCTCTACTAAAAATACAAAAGTTAGACAGGTGCGATGGCATGTGCCTGTAGTCCCAGCTACTCAGGAGGCTGAGGCAGGAGAATCTCTGGAACCCAAGAGACAGAGGTTACAGTGAGTCGAGATCATGCCACTGCACTCTAGCCTTGATGATGGAGCAAAACTCTGTCTCAAATGAAGGAATGAACGAACGAATGAATGATCGACTGGTTACTGCCCTTCATTAAAGATCAGCCAGAAACCTTAGTTAACAAAGGTCACTGAAGAAAAGGGAGCCTGTGCTCAGTGTAGGCAATTTCTGCTTCATTTCATACCAGGGTCTCAGTCTCCCTAGGCCTGGAGGAAGGAAGGAATGACAGAAATGGGGATGGGAAAAGATGGAGAGGAAGAAAGTGGGGTGGGAAATAGAAATGTGAAGGAGAAAGAACAAGGTGGAAGACAGAGTAAAGGGGAGGGAGAGAAAGGAGAGGCAGGCACAAGAAAAGGAAAAGCTTTGAGGTAATCAGAAAAGTAGTCAATGTATGTATTAGAAGACAGCAGTGTTGAGTATGGCCATTGGCTACAGGTGTGACACCAGACATCGTGACTACAATGCTCAATAACTGACCAGAGACAGCCTGAATTCACAGTAACCTCAGAGAGCAATCCTAATCAAAGAGGTTTGCGTGGAGCTCCCAGAGGCAGCAGACTTGAAAGGACAGCTTTGAGTTTGAAAAGTCGTTGCTTGAAGAAATGAGTAGACCAAAACTCTAGATCTACCTGCAGTAGAGGAAACCCAGAGAAGCCAATGGTGGTTACAGGGGCATCTGACAAGTAGAACCTAAGTCACAAGGGAAATGGAAACTTTAGACAGAGAAGAAATTTAAAAGATCTTGGGTAGTCACAAAGGACAGATGCCCACTGTAGCTTTTCACTGAATCTTCATGAAAATCAGCAGTTGGCCTTTTACATTTTTTCTTCATTATTTAGTTGATGGAATATTCAATTTACATAATTGTAAAAGTAAATACAACTAGCATACAAGGAACATTGGTCATTGCCATCTCTCTAATACCTAAGGCAATGTCTAACATGAAGTATTAAAAAGTATTTGGTGGGATAAAGAAATGAACTGGAGTTAATAGCTATGATAACCAGCACTCTTGACGAGCACACAACTCCACTGGTTGTAGTAGACATTCATAGGTGCTAGAACCCAGACCCTTCGTTGTGCTGTGGGTATCCATTAGAATACTTTGTAGAGGAAATGGAGGGTTTCAGTTATTTGGGGGAGTTGATTAAGGGCAAGTTGGCTAATAGGTCTCCTACAGGGAAGTTTCTTCAACTGCCATTAAAGGATGCATTGTAAGGATCCTTGGTAAAATTTTGATTTTTTTCCTTAAAGTTTATATATTAATATAATTCTACGTAATTTTTATAACTCCATCAGTATGCCAAAAATTATCTCAAAAAAATTTAAAAACTGTAATGTTTGAGATATAAACTTTCCTAAATATATTATATACTTCTCTGACCCTTAAACATTATTTAACCTTTCCTAAATGACTCAGGATTACTCTTACGTCTTATTATTAAGGTACTCAAGATATTTTTTCAGTTATGAAGTATGAGTGACATTTGCCTTTGTGCAAAATGGCCCTGACAGCTCTCCAGAGGTCAGTCACCTGTGACGTACTACCTTATCTTTTTGCAGTAGATTATTTGCTGCTTAAGTAGGAGAAGCAAAATAAATTTTACTGAAAATTGCATATGCTGTTTCTAAGGAAATTATTAATTCACTGAATCTATTGTTACATTTATCAGGTTATTTTGTAATAAGTTTTTCTCTCTCCCTTTCTAGAATGTGAATTAGAGATAGCACAGATAGTATCTAATTTTTCTGGGTGGCACCCCCCCACACCCCAGTTTAACACAATAACCTAGGCCATAGTAAGTACCCAATGACTGTTCATGGAATTAATTCTCAAACAATACAGCAAACCAAGGGCTATTCTCTTGTTCCAGGTGAAAAAAATAAGCTGCAGAGAGGTAAAAATCACACATTTAGTGAGTGGCTGAGCTAGTATTTAACCCCAGGTCTTTAGACTGACTTTAATAATCCATGGTCTCTCCTAGTCCGGACACATGGTAATATACATTGGAGGGTCCTGAGGAGCGACATATCACCTCCCTCATGCAATGACAGTGCCCCAGAAAACAAAATGGTGGATTCTGTGATCTCAGAGGAGGGGTACCATGGCCTCATGTAGCCAGAATTCACAGCCTTTTTCAGATCAGTATTTATTTCTAAGCACAAAAGAAACTCCTAATGAGGCCACAGTGACCCAATTTCATAGCCATCATTACCTTACGGGACAGCTCTGAGGAATAGTTCTTCACTCGCTTCTAGCATGGGGGTCTACCTGAAGACTATTTCCCTCCAATCAGATGGTGGGTCCTGGAGGGATAAATCATTGCTATGCCCACCTCACCCACCCATTTATCCACTGGAGGGCTTTTTAACTTCAGAATTCACAAAATCGAGCATGGATTGCCAACCTAGAAATTAGGTATCTGTGGCTGGGAAGGATAGTGGGAACAACCTTGGGTCACAGAATTTGCAACTGGTATTTAGAAGGAGTCTTAAAAATAGTCTGACTCTCCTTAAATTTTGTTGTTGTTGTTTTGTTTTTTGGTAGGGAAACTGAGACCAGAGCAGGTAAGCAACTTGACTGTGCTCTCCTAAGGCCACAGCCACAGAAGGGGCAGCTCCACCGAGGACAGGCTGGGGAGACAGCAGGCCAGAGCAGAAAGGGGAAGCTTGGAAAGAAAGACTGGCTGTCCAGCATGCTGAAGAACTCAGTCAGAAAGAACAGCAGTGCTGAGGACAGAGTTGAGCCAGACAGCCAAACTAGAAGACACAGGCCAAGTAGGCTGGATCCTAGATGTCCTGGCAGGAAGCCCTGGCCTCCGAAGCACAGGGCTGGCTGGCATTTAGGGAGGGAACACACAAGGAGGGTGTGGGCTGACAGAGCACAGTGGCTCCCCACGCCACCAGGCTAAGATTACTGCTTCCAGGAAAGGGCTCTCTACCCATTGCCTTGGATTTGGGAAGCTTCCTGGTAGAAGAGATGTTCTGCTCTTTCCAAGGCGAAGAGCTCTGGGGGCATCTACCACCCAATCCAGTGTGTTGGAGGAGGAAAGTGGAAGGTGACAAAGGGGCTAAAAGCTTGGCATTGATTCCACCCCCACCACCTTCCCATCTGTAGTCCCACACAGCTCCCACCATTGGCTACCTCCACCTGAAAAGGTCTGACAGAGCATCATGCAGGACAAGGGAATGGCATGGGCTGCAATATTTATCTATTCGTGGAAAAATCAAAGCAGCTGGGTAGTCATTCAGAAACATAGATATGACACTCTGAACCATGAGAGCTGCGTAGGACGAGGAAGGTGCCTCAGTGATTGACAGAGCGTGCTGATCAGGAAGCACTGGAAATCAACATTCAGGGTGGGTCAGCCTAACAGAGGCACTCAATCATTCCACACTCACTGCTTCAACAAATGTTCACTGAATAGTTACTGTGTGCTGAATATCACATTAGGACACAAAGGGCAGAGAAATGAACAAGAAGCAGTTCCCTACCCTCAACCTACAGAAGCACAGCCCCCAGAATGGGTGTGTGTGTGTGTGTGTGTGTGTGTGTGTGTGTGTTGGGGACAATGCAACAGATGCTAATACACATCTTATATACACCCTCTGTGGCTCTCACTGCTCCAGTTTACACCTATGCATCCTACTAAACCCATCCACATTTCTCCACCAGTCTTCTTTTCACAGCATAGCACAGGGCAGACTCTCGGGAATTCATTCAGTACTTCCAGGAGCAGCCCTCAGCCCTCAGCCAATGGCAAGTGGGAACTGGAAGACACACTTCAGCTTACTTCTCCCTGGATGGCCTAACTCTATACTATCTCCCAGAGCTCCCCCAGAGGATAAGCCTCAGTTGCTCACAGTGGCAACTACTTATGATACAATACACTTTCTATTGGTTTCCATCCCTTCCCTCTCTCACTTATCCAGTACCCTGTCAGTATTTCCTGGAATCACTTTCCAAGAAATTACTTGCATTCAAATCCCTGCTCAGAGTTGGTTTCTGGGGAAACCCTCCAATCCAGGCAGTCAGCAACCATTTTGGGAGTGGGGGAGATGAGCACTAATCTAAGTTTAAAGGATAAAGAAATAGGTAAAAGCAGGGAGAATAGGGTGTCGGTGCGTGGGAAGTGCTAGGCAGTTTAGGCACATGAGACAGTGCAAAGAAGAGACAAAGAATCTTCCTGGTAAATGGGAGAATTTAAAGGACTTTGGCATGCTGGCAAGTAAAGTGAGTGAAGGAGACCAGGAGAGATGAGTCAGGGGAGAGATGGAGGGACCACATCTTCCTGCCCTTGGAAGCCTCCCTAAAGAGCCTTGTTTTTCTCCTGAAGGCTGAAAACAGATTCAATGCTTCATGTCAAATGGGGCATAAGAACAATAGAATCAGCAGAATGAATCCCTCAAATCCAATTTATTTGTAGTTTAGATTGCAGTGAATGAGAATAAATGTTTAGGAGAATAACT
This sequence comes from Aotus nancymaae, assembly GCF_030222135.1. Taxonomy (NCBI): domain Eukaryota; kingdom Metazoa; phylum Chordata; class Mammalia; order Primates; family Aotidae; genus Aotus; species Aotus nancymaae. The sequence goes on along the minus strand of NW_026988431.1, from coordinate 51,838,751 downwards.
AGAGTCTCCTAAACAATGCTTACACCAGGAGACTATGCTGAGACTTTCAAAAGCTGCATCAAAATGAAGGCTTTCCCAAGAAAATTGTATTACCATTATATTTCTCCATTCTCTTCTCCCTTACCTGGAGAAGTCTTAGCATTAGCCCCAAACAGCCTCTTAATGTTTAACACTTTGCTAATACAACCCCACTCAGAACTACCCAAGAGCAATTTGGAACAGGAAAAAAAAAGTTCTATTTTTAAAACGCCAGCAAAAAAGACGCTGCCTGTGAAACTGTACGATAGAAGCTGTTCACATCCAATATCTGAAAGAGCTACCGTTGGTATGAATAATTCAAAAACAGCTCCAGACAAATGATCCTGGGATTATATGGAAATAGAAAAAACCTCCGGAGTCTGCCGTTCCTTTTATTAAAGCCTGGTTCACATCGAACACTGTTTTCTCTGGGGTGATTCCTTCTACAAATGAGCAGTCGATAAGGCAGAATCTGTCCACGATTATGCCCATGTGAGCATGGGAAGAAAAGTCATTTTTATCTTATATTCATTTTTACCTTGTAAATTATTAATGAATGTAGATTGGGTAAAAATTAAAAGTAAGCAAATTAGTCTTCATTTGTTTATTTTAATTATTTAGGAGGCTCACAGCTTCATTACAAAACATATAGGAGGATGAATCTTCCCCTAAATATTTCTGCTTTCTGCACAGATCTGACACAATTAAAAGGTGACAGAGGTGCCATCCGTAAGTTAAATAAGACAGAGTTTTAGTGGCCCAGATCACACTGGTGCTATTAATCCTGACTTTGTTAATAATGCTATTGCTGCCAAAAGCACCTCAAGGGGTGGACCCTGCACGTTTGAATTTTCCTGAAAGCTGAAGTGTTACATAACCTTTGACCTTATCCATCCTAAATGAAAGCACTTGTTTAAAAGATCCATCTTTTACAACTACATTTGGCTGTCAATGCGTTAATAAAACCATTAGGCAGAGGTGATTTTGCAATGTCAGAAGGAATGACTTTGATGGCAAGGGAATCTTTGATGAAAAATTTCACTGCCATTAGGAAAAGATAGTACCTATAAGAGGTAAATAGGACTTCTCAGTTTCAATGTATGTAAGTTAATGGATCACTTCATACTAGAAAGATGTCAGTATGTGGGAGCTATCAGATAAAATGAACCTGGATATTTAAGCATACGTCTTACATATTCTTTCGAGAATATCCCCCAAATGAAGTTTTTACTTTGTGTATAAAACAAACATATTGAGAACTGACACCAGGAAATCCTGTCAGGGATCTTCACTTACTACTTATGCCAATGAACAAGTTTGCTTAAGTAAACTCATCGTTCAAAATATTTCACATGATAAGATAATTAAGCGGGGGAATTAGGGCAAAGGGAAAATAGAGCAGAAAACAAAAAGAGACATAGGAAGGAGTCTCTAAGATCTGTATAAGCCTTCAAATTTGTCTGTGAGTTTCCTAGCAGACAAAATTAAAGAGGAAAACATGATTAGTTGTAAGAGTCACAGAATCCACAGGAAACAAAAACAGTTAAGTAAGGAGTAAAGTACATATATCAGCACAGCCAGGTAATCTACTTTCCCAGAGTATGGTGCTATCCAATTTTAGTTCACCAATGGACATACTAAAATGTATAGCTTATTGGGCCCCACCCCTAGAGGTCCTGATTCAACACTTCTAGGGTGGGGCCCAAGGATTTGCATTTTGCACAAACGCCTAGGTGCTGTTGACGCTGCTGGTCTGGGGACCACCTTTGAGAACTACTTTTATAAATGAATGTCTTAGCAGAAAGACATATAAACAAATTCACAACTCCATGATTCTCTCACTATAGTTAGCATCCTTGTCATTTCTCTTTTAATACATTTCAAAGAGAGATTGAGATGTAAAAATTACGTAGACAAGATGACCAGGAATTATGTTGACAAGATGACCATGTAGAGTTTATATATTGTTATCTTGGAATAAACTGAGATGATTGATTAAAAAAAGTTTGGTAACAGTAATTGCTTTGTAATAGTAATTATTTTGTTACTTCCATTTCCTTAATTCCCCTCCCTCAACCTAACCTTCTTCTTCCGAAAGAGAATTGTTGGTCTCACTGAGATTTGCCTAAGGTCACAATCAGTTCGCAGGATGTTTCCGGATCTGGGTTAAGTTCAGTCCCCTACTGGGAGTATAAAGTTCTGAGAAAGAAGACAGACTTCCACAGAAATTGGCATTTGTTCTTCACAGGTCTCCTATTTTTTGTCTTAATGTGAAAACATAACCTATTATTCTGTTTCATGATAGACATCATGAGGAAGAGGAGAAGCAAAGGCTGTGATTGAAAAGGGAAGCACTCAGCATCAGCTGCTGAAAATGATAGTCTTTATGCCTGAATGAGTATTTAAATCTCAGTCTGAATTTCAGGAACAAATAAATAAACCATTTCCCCTTGCACTAAACAAACGCTTCTGTCTATTCTCCCATCCTTAAATTAAAGGAACTCAAATGGAACCTCATTTTGATATGAAAGCTTGACTTTAGTAAAAATTAGCATAAATTCTACATTGGCATATTAAAGGGAAATTACACAAATGTGAAAAATGAATAGAATGTTCTCAAGGCTAAATCTTGGCAGAGAATGAGGAGTGTGACTTAATACATAGATGCTGAAAACCTTTGTGTGCAAAACAGGGATATAGCCTTTGTTCATTTATTTTAATAACTGACATCGATTTTAATTATTTATGATAATTCTTCAAAGTGTATTTTTAATAGTAATGAAGTCTTAGGAAGCTGAGCCCACCTGACAGCCCTTAACTATTTTATCTTAGCTGAAATATGTGATGAAATCACAAAGTTCTCATCAGTGAGATGATACAGCTGATGAATTAATAAAGTGAGAATTACCATATTTCCTTTATGTCTGGAGCTTTTACTTACATATTTGAAAATATATATTAAATTATTACAGTCCTTTCCAATTCTAATATCATGATCTTATGAAATGTTTCAGCTTATAGGTTGTTCTGCCCTAACAGAAGGGAAATCTAAGGTTCCTGGAAGTTAAATGACTTGTCTGAAGTTAAAGAGTGTCAAGGCCAGGCTTGAGACATGAACACACCCTTGATTCTTGCCCCTCACCATCTATGCAACCAATCCTGTGTGAAGACAGGGTTAAGGGAAGCTTGCATCGTGAAGTGAAGGAATGGAATACCCCTCTCCTTATTCTTTTACGCGGCTGAAATCTAAAGTAAGCTTCAAAGGGCCACAGGAGGCAAGAAAGGCCCAGAAAATAGTGCCCGTGACTGCACTCCACTTGGTTTCTGTTCTGTTGTATTTACACTACCCGCTTCTTGTTTTTTTTCACCTTTGATTTAGAGAAGCTCCAAATGTTTATTTCCAAAGCCTTCTCACCCTCATCTCCACTCAAACAAAAAACATCAATTTGCCACATCTTCAAGCTAGAGCTAACACCATGTCCCAAGTTCAGCTCCTGCCTTTCAAAGGCCAATGATGTGAATGAATAGTGGGATGATTTCAACATGTGTCCATAATCTTCAGTCTGTAAAGGAAGCCGATGTAATTGCCCCTTTCCAACCACAATTGTATGCACTTCTCACAGGTTCTCTTCTTCTCCATTCTACCTCAATGTACCTATCAAAATCCTCCATGTCCTTTAGTTTTCTCTTCAAATCTACTTCATGTAGCCTTCCTTAAAGCAGAAATAGCTGTTCGAGAGCTCTGATAATTATGGAACAATAATAATGGCTCTTCATTTGGATGAATGTGGGTCTAAACTTTCCATCCTATTCCAGATTATAATCACTGTGAGGACAGACTCTATTCAGTTCTGCATCTCACCTTGACCTATACATTTTCTTGCATGTTTAATGCCCAATACATATTTGTTAAATTTAGTAACACACATTGAATGTATCAATGTATAGCTGAACCCTGGAATAAAGGATCAGTATTTGTTGAATGGAATGGATAGAAAGTTGGAGAAATAAAAAAAAAGTGATCAATTCATTAAAATTTATGGATACATCCACTTTTTCTCCAGAAAAGTCTTTCTCATACAATATCCAGAAATATATTTAGGAAAAAAGAAAAGCATAATCAAGAGAAACTATTTCAAGAATCAAAATGTTTCTGGTTATAAACTTTTTTTTTTTTTTTAACAATTCACACTCATTATTCTTGTGAAAAAAACTTGGTAAATTTTAAGGCTACTTATGATTCAGTTAGCTGCCTGTGTGATGAAAACATTTTGTTGCTCCTTAAAATGCAAATAGATTGTTTGTGATCACTATAGGTGAATTAATAGTAAACTGAGAAGAAGACATTGACCCTCTGCATGGGTAGATGGGTCAGAAATGCCTTCCACAGTTCATTATGTCTTTTTCCAGGTTTGACCCTTTCTCCACCATTCTTTTCAACACACTCTTCTCTCCCTCATTTTCTGTCCATATCAGTAGGGAAATCACCATAGCAACAATCTGAAATAAATCAATTCAGCTATTATTTTCTGGATGTTACAGCCTTGTTCAGAGGTCAGTTTTCAAAGAAAGCAAAAGACTGAAACTCCTAACAGATGAAGGAGGCACAATTTTCTGCTAACCTGAATAACACCAATGAAAGGGAACAGAGGTGATCTCATTGCTTCAAGCTCAGTGAGACAGCAGCACAAAAAAAAAAAGAAAGACAGAAAATGAAAAAGAATATGATCACTCAGATGCCTGCTTTCCTTCCAAGGAGACTTTTAACCATCTGTGAGCAGTACTAGAAGAAAAGGTGGAAACAATTCAAGCAAATTAAAAGAAGACAAAAATATTTTTTATTAGAAATGAGGCCATTTCTTCATATCTGATTCTTCAAGGATAAAAGAATTTCATTTAATGATGAGTCATTGCCTTATTTCCTCCTACAGGTACTAAGGTTGTCTTCTCTACCAAAGAAGATACCAAGCTCTTACAACTTCCTATTTTACACAATGATTTGAAATGCAGCAGGGAGAGAGAGAGAGAGAGAGAGAGAGTGTGTGTGTGTGTGTGTGTGTGTGTGTGTCTAGACAGAATATAGCAGTAAGACTGAAAAATAGACCAGATTTCAGGCGATTTGGGAATTTGTTGTGGCTCAATCCTTTACCCAACAATGTTACCAGGAACAGGTCACTTAACATTGCTGATTCTTTTTTTTTTTTCTCATTAGTAATAATGTCTATCTGTTTACCTTAGAGGATTTGTGAGGAGTGGTAAGAAAGGAGTTGTCAACTGCATGTTTGTTCAGCCCATGGTATCAGAGATACTTAAGATCCCTAAATCATGCCAAGATGTTCTAGCTATCTGTGCTTGAACACACACAACTTTCAAGCCTAGTGTGCTTACACACAACTGAAGACTCTTTAGACAACTATTTGCATAAGGATAGTAAGAGCAAAGGGTCAAGAGGCTTGGGTTCAGTCCCGGATTTGCAACCGAATAAACGTTCAAGCTTGTGTGGGTCACTTCAGCCATCAGAACGTCAATTTCCTTCTTAGTTCCTAGTATACTTTGCTGTGGTTTGAATGTTTGTGCCCCTCCATAATTCACGTTGAAACTTAATTCCCAGAGCCACAGAATTAACAAACAGGTCCTTTCAGAAAGTGATTGCAGCATGAGGGCTCCACCTTCATGAATGGATTAGGCACTGTTTGTCCCTTTTGCCTTTCTGTCCCTTCTGCCATGTGAAGACACGGGAGGAGACAGCATTCCAGATGCCATCTTGGAAGCTGAGACCAGGCCCTTGTGAGACACCAAACCTGCCATTGCTTTGATCTTGGTCTTGTAGCCTACAGAACCATGAGAAATAAATTTCTGTTCTTTATAAATTGCCCAATCTCAGATTTCCTTTTTTTGTGTTACAATAGCACAAATGGACTAAGGCATACCTCCTGGCTCCAATATTCTTGTGAAGCCCAGAAAGAGTTGACTGGTTATAATTTTGAAGTAAACACTCCCATTTATTTCAGAGATAATTATTGACATGTGGAGATTCATGACCTTCTCTCCTTCCTCCAACCTGTCAAGACCACTCAGGAAACTAATGTTTAACTTCCACTTCCCAATCCTCGTCTGCTTCTCTGAGAAGAACAATGACCCATGTTCTGTGTTTAAGGCAACAGGAGAATAATACAGTGTCCATGGAGCATATGTGGTGAAGAAAGAATATAACGTGATATGAGACTCTGAAGAAAAGAGCAATGAAGGGAAGATGAACTAAGCAATTAAAGAAAAAGGTCAATGCAGATGAGAAAAAAGATTCTCCTAGGATAGTGGGGTAAGGAACTATTGAGAGATTCAGGCTGTTCAAGAATAGAAAGAATCCTGAGAATTTGTATGGAACAGTATTTGGATCATACTTGAGAGAAATGCTAATAAAGATGAGATTTAGGCCCTGAATCTTTAAATGTGGTCCTGCTACAGACCATGTGAGTTTATAAGCACTGCTACCAAAGATGCTGTGAGTGACTTCCTCACACTTCATCATTGGCTATGTGATTCTGAAATGGTGACTTCAGAGTTTTATTCAAAAACATGAACTTTCTTAAGAGCTGATGTATGGATATGACTGTACCCATTTGATTTAAAAATGCAGCAACATACACTAAGCCGTTTACCCAAATGTGATTGAATGTTGTGTTTTCAGAGAAATTATTTTGGGCACAATAATGAAAAACAAATGGCCATTTAAACTATCAAGACCTAATATATGCTAATTATAGGAAAATACCCCAAAGGTTTACATGTACATCAATTATAGCACCCTCTAAGGCTGTTTCTCTATCACTTAAAAAATTATAATAATCAAATTATTAAGACTATAAAAAGACTCAGTGGGATGTGAGAAAGCCAATATTATATATTTTGGGCCATAATTTGGCATTACATTCCAAAAATAAAATAAAATAAAAGACTTGCCCTCAGGCCAGGCACAGTGGCTCATGCCTGTAATCCAGCACTTTGGGAGGCTGAGGTGGGTGGATCACCTGACATCAGGAGTTTGAGACCAGCCTGGCCAACATGGTGAAACCCCATCTCTACTAAGAATACAAAAAATTAGCGGGGCGCGGTGGCAGGCACCTGTAATCCCAGATACTCAGGAGGCTAAGGCAGGAGAATCACTTGAACATGGGAAGTGGATGTTGCAGTGAGCTGAGATCACACTAGTGCACTCCAGCCTGGGTGACAGAGTGAGACTCCATCTAGCAAAAAAAAAAAAAAAAAAGACCTGCGCTTCAGTGCATGTCCTGCTGGCCTGGCACTTACCATCATGGGTATTTGAACAATGCAGCTTCTCACTAACAGCCCATGGGACCTTGGAAACCAGTTATGAAGAATACAAGATTTATATTCTCTTGGGTTACACACATCAAGCAGTTTTTACCTCTGAACAATCCTTGAGAACCCTCAGGAAATAGTTAACCATGATAGTTCAGGACACAGTCACAGGTTTTCTACTGTGACTGCAGACTAAAAAACAAAATCAAATCAGATATTTATGTTCCATTTCAAGGAACTGTGACAACTCGCTGTTCAAATGGAGGAAACAGAACAGTAATGTAATTAGTCTACAGAGGCAGGACTGGAGATGGCTCTACCAAATGCAAGGAAAGGGATTACTCCATGCCTCAAGGTAATCAAACCAACTTAAGAACAGATAGACTAATGTTAATCTTTTATCTTTATTTCCTCTAGCAACAATAAAAAGGTACAACTGGAGTTGATGAAATTGTAAGTAATCACTGGGCAATGGATGATATTCTAATACATTATCATAAACTATTTGTTCCATGAAAGTAGATAAATATGACAACATAATTAATGCTCAAGTGTATAGGATGTCTCAACATAACTCTAGCAGGATTTATCAGAGTATATTTCATATAGTAAGTGCTTACCTAATTTGGAAGAAAAATATGGCTCTGGTTAGTAATTTACTTATCGAAATCATACATCTAACTTGTAAAGATAATTTATTCAAATACTATAGATATTAACTTATAAGGTTTGTGTGGTTTTAACAATATTTGAAGAGAATTTATAAGACTCTCTTAGCTAATTAGAAACTTATCACAAACATGGACTGTATTGTAAATGATGTAAGCTGCTTCATTGCCTTATTTGTAGTCATAGTTACAGGTGGAAAATTCTTGATTGTCAAAATTCTAAAGAGATTGTTATTATCCTAATAAGTCTCACCTTTACTGCTTAAAACTCTCCAATGGCTTCCAACACATCTTAGTGTAATGATTAAAACAGTTAATACAGCCTACTGAGTCCTACGTAACCCATCTCTGCTTACCGTTCAATCTTATCATTCACCTCCACCTCCTCATTTAATGCTCCCAGCCCCGCTGGACCTCAAGATTTCCTAGCCTGACATTGCTCGTGTTCTCACCTCTGCATATGGTCTTTTCTTCCAAATTCCACTTTGCCTGGATAACTTCTATTCATTTTTCAAAATTCACTCTGCAATACAATTTCCTCAAGGAAGCCCTCCTGGAACCTCCATATGAGATCTAGCACTTCTTGAGAAACAGTTTTTCCTGGCCTTGTTTGCGTATGTGTTTTGCTAAATAGGTCAAAATTGCAGGGTTCTGTCCATCCTTTCTCTCATTAACCAGGCCATTTCTCAGGATTGTTTATACAATCAGCAGTCTTGAGAGGTGAATGAAGTAGTATCTTATGGACAGAAAGCAAGCTTGCTTACTGCTGGCTATGGGAAGTACAGGGCTCTTTACCCTGATTTTCTCAGTTGTGGCACAAACCCACTGGGTGCATAGCATGCATCTGCAAGACAATACATTTCTGCAGTTTTAAGCAGCCTAGTTTGGTAGCCTAGTTTCTTGTGGCAGCCCTAGCAAACTGATATAGGTACATGTCATCATTCTCATTTTAGATGAAAAAACTGAGGGACAGGGCAGTAGAACAACACGCCTAATGATTCACAGTTGCTTTGTAGCAAATTCATGAGACAGACTGAAGCACTTTCATCCAGACCCTGCACTCAGAACCCCTATTTAATCCTGCCTCTGTCATGCTCTTTCTTTTTTGCTCCATGTTTGCTCTTAGGTATCCCTGGGAAAACCATCTAATGACTTAACACCGTGGACTAGCACAACATTTACAACATGTGACATTACGTATAGTACTATTCAAAAACTGGAAGATACCAGAGGCTTGCAACCAGACCAGTGTGATCCACAGACCTGAGCACACATCCTCTCTACTGTGCTCCAGCTACAACTGCTCGTCTCTGGACCTTCCTTTCCTTCTCTGGGGGTTACTGGGGCAGCTGAAGTCACATAGAAAAATCACTAGATTTGGAGTCAGAAGGCCATTTACGTTGCTATTTAAAAAATTTAATGCAGCTATTCTGTATGATACTATCATGATAGGTACATGTCATTATGCATTTGTCAAAACACATAGACTGTACAACACCAATCATGAACTCTAATGTAACTATGGACTTTGAGTGCTGATGATGTGTCAATGTAGCTTCATTAACTAACAAATGTACCACTCAGGGTGGGATGTTGATAGTGGGATATACATGGGGGTGAGCAGGGGGAATATGGGAACTCTATACTTTCTGCTCAATTTTGCTGTGAGTCTAAAACTTTTCTAAAAAGTTATCTATTTAAATTTTTTTTAAATTATATCCTATCTTTTTTTGTTAATGACTTCAGAGTGCTCAGAGGACTTGGGTTTGGATCCTGACCCTGTTCATCACTAAATGTAGAATGTTAAGCAACATATCTTTATTAGGCAAATGGTCATAATACCTCATCTTATATCTAATCCTCACTCGGAAACAGTGACTGCAGGGTCTTGGAGAGATGATCAGTTCTCAGTAACTATTTGCTCAAGGCCCACCTCATTGCCAGTTGCTTCAAATGGAGGCAAATGCATGAGGAGACTCTTTCTGTTGAGCAGCACCCTGGCAGCTGTCCCAGCCCATCGCTCCTGGGCTCCTTAGCAAGCCCACAGGGCATTTCTCCTGCTGGTCTTCTCAGTAAGAGCCCCAACAGTTGGCAACCTGTTACCACCTCTGGCTGGTAAACAGGGTCAGCCTAGCCAGGCAAAACTTTGGCAGGTAGACTTCAGCTGGGGTGAAGTGCAGTGAGCCAGACCTCATGAGAGAGGACCATTTGGTAACTTGACGGTAAAGGTATGTGTTAATAACACCAGGGAGAAGAAGCCATCCATGACCAGGAGGCAGAAGCTGGGGTGCATCCAAGTCACGCAGTCTCACAGCAAACGGGCTAACAATATGCCATCACATAGAATGCATTTTTCCAAGTAAAGCTGTTTTGAAATATAGTTCTATTTAAAAAAAAAAAAAACCACAAAAACAATCAATTTATTTCTTTTAAATTTTGTTACTTCAGGACCAAAGTGTTGACAGAACTAACTTAGGATTCACTTTTCATCACTATGTCAATGCACAGATGTAAATAAAATCTAACATCCTTACAACACACAATCCAAGAAAGAAAAAAAAATGGTCTTTGATTTCATATCTCTCTCACTCAGGAAAATCCATGTTATAAAAATATGTATATGAAGGCATAGATTGACTTAAATGTTAGTTTGGCTTCTTTAGGAAATAAAGTCATTTGTTTCAAAGCAGCAAAGAAAATTGTTCGATTTCAGGCTGGGTGACAAATAGTCTCTAGGTCTTGTCTTCAGGATTTCATAGTGTGGACAGATAACTGTTTTTCATATAAAAATCAATCACTACTTTATGACAAAATCCTCAAATTGTCTCTTATTAAAGAGTTCCACAAATAAATATGTATACAAAACTAAGTATGAAATACCAGGTTAAGAGTTTCAACCCCAGGCCAGCCACAGTGGCTCATGCCTATAATCCCAGTACTTTGGGAAGCTGAGGTGGGTGGATCACAAGGTCAAGAGTTCGAGACAAGCCTAAGCAACATGGTGAAATCCCGTCTCTACTAAAAATACAAAAATTAGCCATGCATGGTGGCACGCATCTGTAATCCCAGCTACTTAGGAGGCTGAGGCAGGAGAATTGCTTGAACCCGGGAGATGGAGGATGCAGTGAGCCAAGACTGCACCACTGCACTCCAGCTTGGGTGGCAGAGCGAGACTCCGTCTCAAAAACAAACAAACAAACAAAAAAACCAGAGTACCAACCCCAAATACAAAAGAGAATAGTCTCATCTGAAAGCACTGGAACATACTTACCAGGTGAGCTCAGACACCAGAAGTGAAGAAAGACTGAACATGAACATGGCCATTAACATTAATACAAACATATTCACTCAATTGGTAATGCACACAAATAAGCACCACACACGGCCCAGAGTAATGACCAATTCTTCCTCGCTTTAAGTATTGTCCAAACCAATACAGGTGTCTGCTTAACTAAGGTTCACTGTTTAACATAATACAGGTATGTCTAAACACACAGAGTATCTAGAAAAAACATTTTACTTTGAAATAAATATTTTTAAAGCACAGAACTGATCTAGAAGAACAGAGGCTTGAATTCAAATTTTATGGCATTAACCATGAACTCTTGGGTAAGTCTCACAGTCTTTCAAAATTTTATGGTTTTTTACTTATAAAAAAGAGGATAGTAACAGGAACTCCAGAGGATTATTATGAGGATTAAGTGTTTAGGAAGAAGGTCAAGTGTCCAGCAGATTTCTGGGAACCTGAAGAAGGCTCTTCCTTCGTTCACTGACTATAACTGCCAGTGCTTTAGTGGGAATATTCCTATTAACATTTGGTCAGCACAAAGAGTCAGGAAAAACCAGATTGTGAGTCTTTGTGTAAAGAACAGGCCTCAAACGGTCCCGTCTGAGCTGTGGGGCAGGAACATGTCACTGCGCACCTCAGAACCTCTGTTCCTTTATGTGTAAACTGAAGGCAAGTAAATGTGGTTACATTTACCTCCAAGAAATGTGGCTAATATGTTACGTAAAATGATGTATATGAAATTAATCTATATATTTCTAAGTTCTCTATAAACATTGTAATTTGCATTATATATAAAGACAAAAGGGAGATATACAGATATATAGAAATATAAAGGGTTATGTTGGAATGGTAAAAATCCCTTTCCTATTTGTTTTGCTTTTAAAATTTCTTTTAAAAATCTAAGTTTAACAAAAAACATCGGGTTTTTTTTTTTAGCGATTCATTACTCTTTTAAAAGAGAGCATTAGAGATTTAAAAATAGGTTTCTTAAAGCAGAGTCACTTGTTATTGATGCTAGAATCATGTCATTCATAAAATAGGCATTAATAAACTCATGGTTTCATCCAGGTATCCTGGTCATGGAACTTAAATAAGATGGTCAATAAATCAAAAATAAAGAATAAAGTTATACAACTCTTTGCTAAATGTTATTAAAATGCTGAAACAGAGATACTGTCCCAATTTTTTTTGTTTTATGTTTTTAAAGGATCATTGTCTTATGATGAACCTGATAAAAATCTGAGAATTCAAGGGAAGAGTTTAAAAGGCAGATCGTTAAGTATTTTTCATAAACCGAAACATGAAGTGTAAAGGTCAAATCACTGGCTGTGATATACTGTTTAATACTCTGTAACCTTTACTCATAAAGAAGCATGAAGGTCACATCAATAGTTCTATGTATTATTTTTCAACAATAAGTAAACTTGAACCAGGCGAAGGATTTTCTAAAGCTTACTGTATTTTTTTTTTTTTTCAAGATGGAGTCTCATTCTGTTGCCCAGGCTGGAGTGCAGTGGAGCAATCTCAGCTCACTGCAACCTCTGCCTCTTGGGTGCAAGCAATTCTCCTGCCTCAGCCTCCTGAGTAGCTGGGATTACAGGTGCCCACTACCACACCCGGCTAATTTTTGTATTTTTAGTAGAGATGGGGTTTCAACATGTTGACCAGGCTGGTCTCGAACTCCTGACCTTGTGATCCACCCACTTTGGCTTCCCAAAGTGCTGGGATTACAGGTGTGAGTCACCACACCAGGCCAGCTTACTGTATTTCTTAATACCAGTGGTTGCTGGCATCACCTGACACAGAAACATTCTTTGTATTCGTGCTGTCAATTTATACCATACTTAAGACCTCATGGTACCTTGAAGGTAGTAACATCTGCTCTTCCCTTCTTGGATTAAATGAGTTGCTATAGTCTGAATGTTTGTCTCTGCAAAAGTCATATGTTGAAACCCTAACTTCCAAGGTGATGGTTTTAGGAGGTAAGACCTTCAGGAGGTTATCAGGTTATGAGGGCAAAGCCTTGTGGAATAATTTTAGTGACCTTATAAAAGAGACCCCAGAGAGATTCTCGCCCCTTCCACCCATGAAGACCCAGCAAGAAGACAGCTGTCAGGAAAGTGGGACATCATCAGACACTGAATATGTAGGCACCTAAATCTTGGACTTTCCAGCCTCCAGAACCCTGAGAAATAAATTTCTACTGTTCACAAGTCACCCAGTTAATGGCATTGTGTTACAGCAGCCCAAATGAACTAAGACATCAGTCTTTAGCCTTAGATATAATGCTCATATTTTTGCCTATAAAAGAAGCACCAAAATGGTCTCTGAGGGGAACACACTCAAATAACCATCAAGGAAAACCAGATGTGGCCTGAAGAACATTGAATTTAATTCAAAGTGGAATTCTTCCCAAAGGCCATGGCAATTTATTGCTTCTGGTTGTGTGATTTGGGGAGGTTCATTAACTTTCTGTGAACTGTACTACATAATCTATAAAATGGGGATAATATTGTCTTTTCTCAGGGGGCTGTACTAAAATATCCAATTTTCTTATGAATAAACAGGTTTTATTCTGATAAAAGAGTCACAGTACTGATAGAGTCAGCATAGTGATGAAACACATACTCTGAAGCCAGTATGCCTAGATTCAAATTCTCACTCCAGACATTTACTGGAGCTGTTGTCTTGAGCAACCTACTTAAGTACTATGTGCCATCGTGATCCCTTCTGTAAATGAGGATAATGGCAGTACCTAGTTCATTGGGTGGTATAAGGATTAAATAAATTATTATTTAAAATGCACTTAGAGTAGTATCTTAACATATTAAGTTCTGCATACTTGTTTAATACATAAATAATTGGTTATTCTCCCTTTCATTAAAGGTGCTGCCCACTAAGTTTGCCCAGCATGAATGTGGGTATAGCTTCACGGCTGTCAAAAGGTTCCATGTAGCAGAAACTGCTGCTAAGTTTCCCCTTCTTCTTGACCACATAATTAAACTACATTTCCCAGACTCCCTTGCATTTGGTATTGCCAGTAAAAGGAGTGATGGGTATTACTCCACACTTAACCCATAAAACCTTCCATATACAATCTTCCATTATCTTTCCCTCTCTATGTCTTGATACAGATATACACAGTGATGGAGGAAGTCATGTGTTAAAGATGGCAGAGCCACAGGTAGAAGGAGTCTGGGTCCCAGCATCACTATATTTTGAGAGAGTGCCTGACCAGGAACATCTGCCTTATCCTCATATGTCTGTAAGTCTATAAGCATGTGTCTTATTGTTTATTAAGCTCCTGAGATTTTGTTACAGCAGCTAGTGATGCTGTCTTAACAACACAGTCCAGTACTTCTTACATGAGGCTTTATACTGAGGTAAAGTCCCTAGACCCTTCAGTGCCTAGAGGGGATGTCTGGGTTAGAATTGTGGTTGGGCTGGGATTAGATGCCAGGAAAGCATGGGTGACACAGACAAGCCTTATCCAGAAAAGAGAGAGTTATGGGTAGGACAGAGGTGGATACCAAGTCAGCCTTGCAATAAATGTAAATCCAAAGCTTAAACACAAACATCTAGGAGAAACCATGAATTGAAAGATGGCCACAGTCATCACAGCTGCCAAAATCATAAGAACAAGCACCCAAGTTCAACTAGCTTTAGATAATTTCTAGAAGATGGCCTCCCTCTGTTGGCCAGAGTTCCTATTTCCATCAGCACAAACTGTCCTGGCACATAATTTTCTAGGTCTGGCATTTTTAGTATAATGTGCCCAAACATTTTCTCAAGTAGACTTGCCTCAGGGACTAAAATCCCCATAATTCTTATAACCCTGAGCTGACATAGTGCTGCATGTTTTATTAACATGAAAATGCAACTCATGTTGGATAATAAATAAGGTCATTATTCACCCTGAATTTATGAGTTTGAATTTCTTTATAAGAACAGTTTTCCCAT
Source organism: Aotus nancymaae (assembly GCF_030222135.1). Classification (NCBI taxonomy): domain Eukaryota; kingdom Metazoa; phylum Chordata; class Mammalia; order Primates; family Aotidae; genus Aotus; species Aotus nancymaae. Next base: position 51,823,496 of record NW_026988431.1, on the reverse strand, counting down.
TGCTTATAGGATCCAAGAGAAAGGAACACACTAGCAGTAATTGTTGATGGTGAAAGTGGAGCTGGTCTTCTGTATGAACAGCTACCAAGAAAAATAAGTTTGGGTATGTCACTTTTTAGAGAAATGCTAGTCATCTGAGTGCTAGAAAGCCATCTGCTGAGAGTCCCAGAATGACAGAAAAGGCCACTGAAAGAAAGATGTATAAGCTTCTTTGTATAAATGTGGTTCTAGTCACTCTTGGGTTTGTTCCATGACTTTCTCTCCACAAACAAATCTATTCTAAATGTTTAATCATAAAAGCTGAATTAATTCATGCAAATGAATAGGCCCTTAGATTTTGTGAATGTTGGACAGGCTTATAGGGGGCTCCCTGTGATCCCCACCTACTAGTGTTCATACTCTTGTGTATGTCTATTCTTGAAGGTGGAAGAGACCTATGACTTGCTTCTAACTTAAAGAATGTGGCAAAGGTGATGGGCTATTATTCCCATAATTGTGTTTTAGCATATTAGACTCCATCTTGCTATCAGACTTACTCTAGAGACTCTTCTTGTTGACTTGAAAAAGTGATCAGCCACAGGAGAAAAGCCAGCATGGCATGGAGCTGTGAGCAGCCTCTAGGAACCACAGGCAGACTTAAGAATGCCAGACAGCCTCTGAGAACCAAGAGCAGCCTCTAGCTGTGACCCAGCAAAGATGGAACCCTCACTCTTCTTCTTCTAAGAGCACAAGAAAAACAATTCTGCCTGCAATCCAAATGAGCTCAGTAGTGGTTTTTCCCCAGTCAAGCTTTCAGAGGAGAACATAACCTGGTGGACACCTTGATTGTGGACTGGGAGGCCCTAAGCAGACGACCCATTTAAGCAGAACTTTGACTCTTGACTCACAAAAATTATGAGATAATAAATTGTTGTTTTAAGCTGCTAAGTATGTGGTAATTTGTTACATAGCAATAGATAATAAATACATTCTGTTAACAGAAACAGTGACCACCAGTGCCTTCCACTCTACTAATGTTACTCTTGCAATGTTATTCACGTAACATTAGTGGCGCATTGGTACAGAACCCCATTCTAGCAAACTATAAAATGTTTCTCCCATTTCCCCAGCCATCCTCTGCACAGGTTGAAGCCCCTCAAAGATCCCATGTATTTTGTTCTTGGAGGCTTCAGCCCTATGACATAAATAATATCATGTGTACCCACGTCACACATTAAATATCATTTTCTCTGCAGGGAAATTAAAATGAAAGTTTTTTATTTACAATTTTGCCTTGGAAATTAGTTGGCTCAAAAACTCATTTAATTTAGAATGTCAATGATTTCTTGGCAATTATTATGCAGACTTAGGAATTTGTGAAAGAACATCTCACCTTCAAATGTTTTCTAAGACAATGAAATTTTTATAAATACTAAATTGAACAAGTAATGAAGTTGGAATAATGTTATTTTAAGGAGATGTTTAATTAAGTATTTATTAATTTCATTTGTGAAGGATTTTCTAAGAATTTTGAAGCCAATGATTTCTTATTCGCTCTTAATCTGCTCTGGTTTTCCTGGTGAACCACATGTGTCCTGGGCTCTGTGCCAATAACACCTGATGAATAAAGGGCCCTGCTTTTCTTGCACACCTTTCTTTTCTTATTAAAGTTATAATTTTTCATACAAGCAAATGTCATGCACAGTTCAAAGACAGCACTATTTTTTTTTAAAGTAGAATTCAGACATACACACACGTAGAAAAACTGAAACCAAAGATTACAGTTCTCAGAGCTTGTTAGCTTAAAACAAACAAAAAAGAAAGAAAACACAACACACACATGCACAGGCAGATTTCCTTCTTAATTTTAAACTGAAGGTCATGTAGATCAGTGTTCTCAAGCTTTTGCTTCTCTTTCTGAAAGAGTCAATGAAGATGGTAACTTTTCTCTACTCAAGGTTCTGAGATCAATAGCAACACTTAGATTATGCTTTTGAGTTCATTAGCCCTGAAAACTAGATACGACATCTTCCTAAATGAGCAAGTAAGTTCCTAAATTTGAGACTCTCGCAGTGGCCTCATCTGTAAGAGGAATTGATTGGTGATCAGTAAGGCTCTTTCCATCCCTAAAATCCCAGGAATCTAAGCATCCAAAGGCAGGAAACAGACTTGAATTTGACTCTGAACATTGTCAATCACATTATTTGTCTCTGGTCACACAACTTCATTACTCACCAATCTTTCTCCTACTGGAAATTATATAATAAAAAATTATTTGTGATTACCAGAGGAGGTGCTATAAAATTAATTGTATTAAATCAATCGTTTAGAGGAAGAGGAAAAGTCTAAACACAAAGATCTTCAAATGACAGTATCATAATCTATGCCTGAATATCGTGGGAGAAGAGCAGGGGTTTCTTTTAATCCTTCTCCAAATTACATGTCTTAGTTACCCAGAGCTTAAAAGATTGGATTGTGTAAGAAAAAGATGCTGAAGGAGACAACCCCAAGGTAACTTCCAATTCTGAGCTTAAATCTTAAAAAACAAACAAACAAATAAACAAACAAGAAACTCCAAGACCTTCTCAACTGAAAATAGCAGGCTGTAAAAATTCCAGGAGAAGCTCTGCTGACTTGCACAAGATCTTTCTTTAGCATTTAGTACAAAAATACAGATAGTTCCAAACAGGGGATGAGGATCTATGGGGTCAGCTGGAAGGGCTGACAGAGGCAAATTCAGGGCAGCGTAATCTCTGGATGGGGAACCAGGCTTGCTCTATTTGTCTGTGTGTGCGCTTAGTGTAAAAGACTGGATTTTGACATAAGTCATAAAAAATAAAAAGAAGTTACTCTCTACACAAAATCTAAGCAAACTATGTAGACCAATGAGAGCCTGACAAATCCTGTGTATTATTGTGTGCCAGATCCAAGGCTAAATAATATTCATTTATATTTAAATTTAATCCCTTCCCACCTGTACCAGTTGGGATCTCAGCAGGAATAATAATTAGCTTAGGTGGTTCAAAGGAACAGACTTTAATAAAAGGAGTGCAGAGGTGCAGAGAAGAATAAGTGAACTAGTAAGGGATGGTGAGGTATCCAGAGACAACAGTAGACAGCTGTTGCCATCCTCCAGGAAAATATACTGTTACCAGAGCCCAGTTAGAATTGCACCTGTTGAGAAGCGGCTAACCTGGAGACTGAGTTCAAGGAGGGGCACAATCCTTGCCAGAGACTAGGCACAGAAGCAGGGAGAGCAAAGAAGTGCCCCAGCTTCTCTTTCTCATAACCTTCTGATCTTCCAGTGACTCTCACTGGCCAAACTCAATTGACAGCTAACTGGCCAGTGAGCTGGATGAGGCACTCATAGGGATCAGGCACCCAGAGTGCAGAGAAAAGAAAAGCAGAGAGGGATTGGGGTAGGGGGCGGGACAGGGGGAGATGTGTAGTGCCCAGAACACAACATTAAGAGAGACGCATATTTATGTGTAATGTCATTCTTATTTGACACGCCGGGAAACTGAGGCCCCAAGTAGTCAAATTATTTGCTCCAAGTCACACAACTAGGACCATGTGGCTGATACAGGATTTGAACCCAGGACTTCTACCTCCAAGTATGCGCTCATTCTTCCATGCTACTCTTGTGGTACCTCACATTCCCAAGCTTTGCTGTTTACCAATTCTTTTACTAACTGTGCCTTCTCTGTTCTTCCCAAATTCTTTCCCTAGAATAATTCTGAGGAGCAAGAAAGCTAGAGTTTAGTTTTATTTTACAGATGAAGGAGTTCAGGATTAAAGAAGCAATTAACACTTTTCTTCTAAAAGGTAGGTGATAATTAACAGCTTTGATCAATAGCAGAAAGGAACAGGCAAGAGAGGGTGGGGTTTGCCTGGCACATAAGTTAGCAAAATTAAAAAGATTAAGCACAGATTTGATGACATTTGAAATTTAAAATAAGAAGGGCACTAACAGGTATTTATTATTATATTTCTTACTAAGTTTCCATATGTCTTTCATCATTAGGTTTACATTCCCTAAGAATGTATAAACAAAGACAAGAATTAACATCTAGCTAATTGAGTGTTGCTATTTGTATGGTGAGACTTCTAAAAACAATCACCCAGTAAAGCTACAGACTTGATTTCAAAGGTGTGATGGCAAACCTTTTCCTTTTCTCTAGCATGGTAGGAGCATGGGCTTACAATCTTCGTTATTTAACAAAATGAAAGGGGTTGTTAAATTGTAACAAAGAATGGATAAATTTAGTTTATATTTAAAAAACTTGGCTGGGCATAGTGGCTCACACCTGTAGTCCCAGCACTTTGGGAGACCAGGGCAGATGGATCACCTGAGGTCAGGAGTTCAAGATCAGCCTGGCCAACACCGTAAAACAGGTCTCTACTAAAAATACAAAAATCAGCTGGGCATGGTGGCCGGCACCTGTCATCCCAGCTACTCAGGAGGCTGAGGCAGGAGAATTGCTTGAACCTGGGAGGCGGAGGTTGCAGTGACCCGAGATTGTACCACTGCACTGCAGCCTGGGCAAGAGAGGGAGAATGTCTCCAAACAAACAAACAAACAAACAAACAAACAATTTCTATAGAAAAGTAAATCAGACTAAATTTTGCTCTATTCCTGCTTTTGTATGTTTTCTGAACCATACTTCACTTAACTAAAAGAAGTGGATATTTCTTAGAGATCAATCTACCCTTGTTCACCTTTATATCTGACCCTGGTTCTTCCTGGCATATAGTAAATTCCCTATAAATACTTGTGAAATAAATCTATACCTGAGAAGCTACAATGTTTCAAATTGTACATGCCAGGCAAGGTATACAATGTATTTTGTCTTCTCAAACTTATGAGATTGATATCATTATCACCCCCATTTTACAGATGAGGAAACAGCTTACACAGTTAGCAAATGATATGGCCAGAATGCACTCACATCTCTAGTTGCTGAAGGTCAAATATTATCTAATGCAATGTCACTGGTACCTCTCTTGCCCCTTAGAAATCTAGATACTATGGGCTCACAGTCCCACCAATTCTGTGGTCTTTGAAAGTCAAAGCTCTACCTACAACATCTGTCAATTCCCAGGAACTCGCATTCCATCACATATTACCTCTGCATGGCCTAAATTGTAAAAGCAACAAAAGCAAGCGGCATAGACTATCTTGGAGATGACATTAGAAAGACCGACGAGCTGCTTATATCACAAAACTTCCCCAACAAATAAGTGAAAAGTTTATATTAAACGTTTACTGTATGATTCTATTTATATAACGTTCTTGAAATGATAAAATTATGGAGCTAGAGAAAAGATTAGAGGTTCCCAGAGGTTAGGGATGGGGAGGGAGGGAGGTGGTTTGCTACAGGAGCGCCACACTAGAGATCCCATGGTAGAACTGTTCTGTCCCTTGACTGTGGTGTTGGTCACACCAATCTACACTTGTGGCAAAATTGCATAGAGCCAAATACACATAGGCATCTGCACACACCCACTTGTGCACACACACACACGTGCATGTAAAACTGGTGAAATCTGAATAAGGTCCACTGAATAGGGTCAGTGGATTTTATCGATGTCAGTTTCCTGGTTGTGATACTGAACTGCACTTATCCAAGATAATACTGCTGGGGGAAACTGGGTGATGTGCGTAGGGAATATCTCTGTATTATTTCTTACTGCTGTGTATGAATCTACATTTGGGGTAATGTATATTAGTTCTAAAGGAAACAATTTTTAAATGTTTCTGTATGCTAAAACTGGTCTTTATTATGAGGTTTTTCTTTTAGATCATGCCTTTCCTTCCATACAATTGATTTCCCTTTAGCTCTCATTCTCCTACCTTGAACTTTTCTTGTGGGAACTTTATATCCCTTTCCCCTCTATTACACACAGAAATTTGGCCTTTTTGAGCTTTTACCATCAAAGATGCTCACCAAGTTTATAATGGTGCTGAGCAAACAAAGAACCCCTCTAGTCAATTTGTGCCACATCCTTAGAAGGCAATGAGGTTACAAATAACAGAACTTATTTTCAGGAGCAATTAGATTTGCCGATGTTACCTAGGGGGAAACGGCTAGCTCAGTAGGACGAGTCCTGGGCTTCTCAAACTATTAAATAAAAACAAGAGACAGAAATACATTTTTTTGATTTCACCATTCAGCAGTTTTGGTGCAGACTGGTTATAATCCCAACTTTCTGCTAGTTACAGAATGTGTGGCCCAGGAGAGTTACTTAATGTCTTAGGGCCTCTGTCTCCTTATCTACAAGATGGAAATACTAACAATTATGAATACATCAGAGACTTGTGACTGCTTTCTCCTAATCTTCTAAATTATCAGTAACGCTATAGTAATTTTTTTTATAAAAGTTGAAAAATGTGATGTTGTTGAACATGTGAAAAGTTGGTATGGTTGGTTGTTATTAGCAATGGATAAGATTTTATCAAACAGAGATGGGGATAAAAAAAGAGTTCTGAAGAAACAGGATGAGCAAAGACACAAACAGGAAAGCAAAAGGCATGTGAGTTCTGAAAACAAGGGGCCACCTCGTTTGGATAGAATATGAGGAAGTATTTAAGAACTGTGCAAGACATGGGTAGAAAAAGATGAGCTGGACTATATTGTGAAGGAGAAGTTTGCTCTTAAAGCATGGTGGGAAGAAAGGGTGCTTTGTAAGCTTTGGGAAAGAGAAGGGGAGTGATGTGTTAGGAACAGATCTTTAGGGAGACTGATCTGGCCACATAGGCATGATGGACTGGAATGTTAGTAAACTGGAAGATGAGAGTGGCTGACAGAGTCCAGGCAAGATTTTACACAGCGGTGAAGCACGGGTTCAGTCAAGATTTTACATGGCGGGGGTCGAGGGGTGGTTCAGTCTAGAAATGAGGGAATGTGTGTCAGCACTACAGAAAGTGTGGGATTTCTGGACAAGACACCAAGACTGAGAAGCGGTATTCCAACAGACATTCCTAGAAAAATATTTGTGAATTATGCTTGTGTATCTTCAGATAATGAGGGAGGAAAAGACATATTTCTAACATCTATTTCATCACCAGATGGATGAGAATATTCTTGTCTGCACTAAGTTAAATGACATAGCCAGTCTGAAATTAATTCTTAATGTCTAGATTTCTATCCATTCCTCTGGCTCATATATAAACATATCCACAACAAATTCTAATTTCAGTTATTACTAATTTTCCTTCCTAGAACGCTTCAAGTACATAGCCTCCCAAATTTTTCTTACGAACGTATTCTCTGGTAATCTCAGCCCATTGTTTCATGAATTTTTACGTATACCTTTGCCTGATAATAAAACAGAAGGATCTTGTTAGACTGGTTTATTCAACCAAAATGAAATTTTAAAAATTCTGTGTTGCTTTACAGTATTATGAAGATGGTAACTAGGAAGGGATTTCAGATATTTCTCTCTACAGTCTTTCAAACACACTGTAATAAGATGACCAAGGTCTCTTTTTAAATAGACAGCAGCAATAACTTAAGAAAGATCAATGATAATCATTTATCATATAAATAAGTGCTATGGAGTAACAGACCTCCCAGATTAAATGAGAAGCATTTATTACACTTCTGCACTGCAGCAAAATCTTTGGTACACGTTGTACAAAAGAACCCAAATGATTTTTAATTAAGTGTCATTCCCACTGAGTTAATAAGCATACACCAATAATATGACTTTCTTCAAAGTTTTGATAATAATAGTTCATGATATATTTTGTAATTACTGATAATAGATTCGATAAAATTCTCTAATTGCCACTTCTTCACAGTCAACACGACTAAATGCACTATGCTTTCTGTGTCCAGGAACAGTCCGTTCATTTCTAGAGCCTTAATAAACATAAATCAAGTGAAACTGATGTGCACCTTGAGAATAACATACAATTAGGAGGTTCAATCTTGAAACACAAATAGATGGTTTATGGCTAAAAAATAACTGCTGCCAGGATTTAAAACAACTAGAGTTTCCTGAGCTCTTATTTTGTACCAGGAAATAGGCTAGGATACATTATAAGCATTTCATGAGCGCTCACTGCAACTAGGAACCAATACAATATACAGGGATGTAAACTGGGAGGCAGCAAGATTAGGTTTCCGGCCCAAGTTCCCACAGCTGGTCAGTGGAGCCAGCATCCCAAAGCCTGTGCCCTTGGCAAAAGCCCCCAACTCCCTCCACCTGATGGGAACTTTGTCCACTCAATGACAAATGAGAAATGAAGAAGGCAGTAATGGGCTCCAGATGAGCAATGGCTTGATTAATATCACATTCATTTGGCTATGATGGTGCTCTGCCAACAATCAACCTTCAAAACGTGTTTTTTTAACTGCATGGAATTCCTTGTTACTAAATTAATAGAAACCTGTCAGCATCATGCCCATTTGTTTCCCCTCACCTCTGTGCTCCCTAACCTGTGCCACACAGGAGCCGAAAGCAGCGCCAGGGCCCACTATGGCTAACGGCCAAGCAAATCTGCCCAAGGCTTCCAGCAAGGGGATGTCAACCACCGGCTGACCCTCCTGTGTCAGTCACTGGTGTTTGGCTTGCCCTCATTTTCTGCCCTTCAAGCAGGATCAGCCGAGGCTGAAAAGAGGTGCATTGAAGTAGTGGTGAGTTGACTTCAGTTAACTTGGAAGCATTGTATCAACAGATGATCAAAGTCCTTTATCAACAAACAAAAAACAAGTGTCAGTGTGCTCCTGGAAAGACTGCATCCACCAACACTGACAGAAAGCCTAGGGCGCTCTCAGAAGTCATTGGGTGTGCTTTTATCCATTTCTGTCAAATTCCCTAAGAGGAAACATTGTTTGGAAAACACGCAGCTTTTTCAATTCAGCTTAATTCAGTTCAGTTAAATTGATGATTTATTCAGAACCTACCCTGTTCTGTTTCAGGCATTGGAAATACAAAGATGAATTAAACATAGCCTGTTCCTTCAAGAAGTCTGTGGTCTTGTGGGGACACAGTCATGTTTATAACTAGTAGGAAAGATTGAAGCCGGTACTTCATAATGGCATGAGAAATGTGCTGACTCCATAGAGAGGAAATTGGGAAGGAGACACACAGAACTTACTCTTACTTAGCATTCATTTTGTGCTGAGCTGGGTGCTTAAATATTCACCTTTCTCTGTAATTCTTCACAACCCTAAGAGGTAAAAATTTATATCCCTGTTTTTAGATGAGCAAATTGAGGCTCTAAGAGGTTGAATAGCTAGCCTGGGGTCACAAGCCCAGGACTGGCAGAGGCAAGATGCTCACCCATCCATTTTAAAGCACATGCTCCTCCACTCTGACTTCACTCTGTTGGAGTTCGCTTTCTCTGGGACTATCAGAGAAAGTTTTATGGACGATAGGGATATTGGAGCTTATACATGGAATTTCAATAGAAGGAGTTTGAGGAAAATCCATCCAGATGCCAGCAATGAGCCCCGCCCTGCTCTCGGCATAACTTTTCGTGGGAAACTGCTGTACTTGCCACCTCAGACCAGCCCAAGTCTGAGTGCAGGAATTGTCTCCACTTCTGATTAGCCATTGCCTACAACCTGCTTCAACCCGGTTAGAGTACTGATCCCACAGCACACCTGATTCTGCTACCAGAGGCACCCCACGTTGGTCCCCTGTAGGGGTCAAGGCTGCCATCAATCAGTTCCATATTTGGACCGATTAGGCTGAATTTGAACTTGAAATTTGGAAAGTTGTCATATCGTCCTCGGATGGCCCTAGGGAAAACCTCCACAGTTAAGAGCAAAGAATCTGATCAGATGACAGGGCCGTGAATTTCTAACTATGTCCATTACCAGCTCTTTGAGCTTGCCTTTAAAAAAACATAAATTTCAGCTTTTAGAACAGTTTTAGATTTACAAGGAAAAATACAAAGGTAGTACAGAGACTTCCCATATTCCCCACATCCAGTTTCCCGTCTTATTGGCAACTTATATTAGTATGGTTCATTTGTCGCAATTTATCGCAAACCAACATTGAGACATGGGTATCGACAAAAGCCCGTGCTTTATTCAGATTTTCTTAGTCTTTACCTAATGTCCATTTTCTTCCCATGAAGTCATCATGTCTCCTTAGGCTCCTCTTGGTCATGACAGTTCCTCAGATTTTGCTTGTTTTGAATGGCCTTGATAGTTTTGAGAAGCGCTGGTCAGGTATTTTGTAGAATGTCTCTGAATTGGGATTGCTATTTCTCTCATGATTGGTGTTTTGGGGCAGAAGATCACAGAAGTAAAGCGCCATTTTCATCACATCATGTCAAGGATATGCACCATCAATAGAATGACCTTGATCACCTGGCTAAGGTGGTGTTTGTCATGTCTCTACAGTATAAAGTTACTCTTTTTCCCCCTCTTCATATGACAGTATTTGGAAAGAAGTCACTATGTGCATCCTACACTAAAGGAGTGGGTACCTTGCCTTTTTGTGCCTGAACTTTCTCATATGTAAAGTTGGGGATGATAAGAGTAAAATGTACCTTGTGAGTATGTTGTGCTTCTTGAGGTAATCAAGGTAAAGCACTTAGCATAGTGTCTGGAACAGCATAAACCGTAAGTATTAACCACTCTTGCTGTCATTTTCCTTATATATTATCTTCTTTGTGGAAAAGCACGTTGAGTCATTCATACATTTATTCATTCATTCATTCAACAAACATGTTTTGAGCATCTACTTTGTGCCGGACACAGTGCTAAATCTGGTGTTGCAATGGTTGCAAACATAAATACAGCAGTTGGCCTTATAGAACATAGTAAGGTCTACAAGGAGAGAGAAATATTAAAGAGATAATGATGCAAGTGAACATATACATCCAAAAATTGAGAAGTGCAGTAATGAAAAGTCACAGGGTGCTATGACGGCATGTTTCAGGGGAACCTCCTTATTTTTTCCTTGAAGAGGCGAGAGTTGAGCTCACAGCTGAAGGATGGGGCCCTGGGGAACACATGACTAAGGAAACAACTGTTAGGAGAGCAGTACAACAGGGTGTAGACAGTGAGGAGGAGAGTAATCCGACAGAAGGCAGGACAGGGAGGCAGGGGCCAGAACATGGGGAGCCTGCAGGCCACATTTTGGTATTTATTCATAGTAACCATTGCAGCCAAGCAAGGAGTGACCTGATTCAATATTGGTTTTAAAGACATTACTGTGGCCACAAAATGGATCAGCATCCGATGAGGTCAGAGTAGATGTGGGAAGACCAAAAATGCCGGCAGTAATCCATGTGGAGATGATGGTAGCCTGCACCAGACAGGTGATCAGGAAGAAAGAAGTGGAAGGACTCCAAAGCACCTAGCAGCTGACGGCAAATGAGGGCAGAGGGAGCTGGAACTAGGAAAGATGACTGCTTTTCTGCCTTGGCGTGATTCGATGGCAGGTGGTGATATTTAAGGCAAGTGGGGCACTGAAATAAGATAGACAGGTATGACACACAGGTGCATGAAAGGATGCTGCAAGACTGTAAAGAGGTTGGGGCCAGGCAGTGGTGGACCCTGAAAACCACTGAAAGAGTTTGGACTTTATACAGTAGAACCTAGGAAGGATAGGAACATTTAAGCGGGTCTGTCTCTAATATTCCCACAGCTCAGGGCAAAAATTTAGATGAAGTTCCTAATTCCATGTGTCTTGAGGCTTTTCCTCACCCAACTAAATCAAAGACAGGCAACCTCTACTTTCAGGGAGGCCCAAGGTCCTCACTCCTGACAGCATTTTTTCTTAGGTTCTTTAAGAGCCTGGAGCTGGAAAATCAAAACGTAGAATTCTAAGACCATCTGGTGTTTCATGCTTAAATATGGGGGTGTGGAGTGATTCAGCCTATCCCCCAGCCCCTGCCCTGCCTGCCCCTTCTCTTCCTACCCCATAGCCAGTTCCGTGTCATGAGGAGCCTCAAGTGCAAGTCAGCAGACGCTTCAGCCCACCCAATCAAGCTCTAAACCACCCACCATCATCACCCTTAGGAAAAACAGCTGCCCCTTGGCCACCTCCACAGATCTCAGAAGCTGACTGGGCAGGGCGTGTCCAGAATCCTGAACATCTGCAATGAGGTTTCTAAGAGGAGCATATATGTCAGGTGAGCAGTGTGAATTCTCCTCCTATGGGGAGAGCCATGACCATAGTGGGGTCTGAGCAGGCTTTCTAGATGAGGGGACAGAGAGGCCACACTACACAGATCTAAGGGCAGAACTGACTTTAGGTGGTTATTTTGAATAGAGATGTGGGTCTTTCGTATTTTGGATATCAAGTCACATAGACAGCCATTGAGCAGAAGGAAAATTGTACTGAAATACAAAGGTGTCCAACCTGGAGCTTATTTTATTTCAATTACATTAACACCATTGTTGTGTTACCTTTAGCATAACTTACTTACTGCCTGTCACATTTAAAATTTGCTATTTTGAAAGAAGGGAAAAATCTAGCGCCCTTACCTTTCCAAATTCAAAGACTGACTGAGATAAATGCTGTTTCCCTCCGAAAGTTCAAATAAGAGAGAAACCATCATAATAATAACACCATCACCATTCATCTCAGTAGTAATTACCCATTCATGCCAACCCCACTCAAGATTTAAACTCTAGTTAAAATGCAGAAAGACGAACAGATTGAAGAATGCAACTTATTTATTTGCTTCCAAAGTGAAAGTGCCATTTTGCCACCCAAAGACTGTAAGACAAATCTGACAGCCTAAATTACTCCCTACCAAAAGAAATAGCTTCTGTAGAATAAGACATTAATAAACAATCTGGATTTTTCTTTTATTTTCACTTTATTAACTTATCATTTTTATTCTACCTATATTTCAAAAGGCAGCTGAAGATAAAAATACACAACAGAAGATAGTGAAAAGTGAAGTTAAGAAAAGGAAACTTTTTGAAGATAAAAGGAAATAAATTATCAGGAATCTGAAATAAGAAATGTCTTATTCATTTGAGCACAAAATTGGCTCTGAGTTTCCTAGCAGCCAAGACAAAGAAAAAAATCTGTGAGGAGAATCAAGTATCTCTCGGTCTTCTAAGAAGCACATTCTCAGTTCTTTAGAAGAGATACATCTTCCCTTGTCAATCAAGTCTCACATCAAATGGTTCCTCTAAGTAACAATGTTGAGTACAAAAAGTCTTCATTAATCTGCATATAGTCTGTTATGAACTGAATATTTTTACTCCCATCAAAATTATATGCTGAAATCCTAACCTTCAATGTGATGGTATTGGGATGAAGGGCCTTCGAGAGGTAATTAGGTCATGAGAATGGAGCCTTCATGAATGGGATTAATGCCCGTTATAACAGGGACCCCAGATAACCCTCCATCTTTCCACAGCACAATGAACCAACAAAAAGCCAAGAAATTGGAAGTCCGTCCAACCCAGAAGAGAGTCCTCACCAGAACCCAACCATGCTGCCACCCTGATCTTGGACTTCCAAACTCCGAAGCTGGAAGAAATAAACTTCTGTTGTTTATAAGCCATCTAGTCTGTGGCACTCTGTGATAGCAGCCTGAACTGAGTAAGACATAATCTAAATGTATAATAAGAAATGTTATTTGTGGATAATAAGCTAATGTCAAGTACATTCTTCCTGAAGAACCAGATTGTTGCAGGGTTTAATATTGGGGAACCCAGAATATGGAAGTCACTATATCCTTTCTGCTCTCTTCAAACATCAGTTACCCAGGTGCATTTGGTAAACAATACAAGAGTGAGCTTTAAATGCTAGCTCTCACGTTTACTTAGAATATGTGTTTCAAAAGGCTTCTATGATAGTTGACTAAGAGGAAATAATATGTAGAGAATTCCAACGTCAAAGAAAGTATGGCTTAATTTTTAGGCCAGTTATAAAAGATCCCAGTAGTCAACGGGAGCTTAGACAAAAAATTGAAAAGGCATGCCCACCAACCTCCTTTCACCAGAATGGACTTATGCAGAGACTGAGATTTCTGAATTATGAAATGACTGTGGACAGTAATTTGCCCCTTCTTTCCCTCTATTTTGTTCCAGTTGATAATATGTTCAGTTTAAGCTAGATGCAGCAGCTCATACCTGTAATCCTAACACTTTGGGAGGCTGAGATGGGAAATTGCTTGAGCCTAGGAGTTGGAGATCAGCCTGGGGTACATGACAAGATCCATTCTCTAAAAAAATTGTTTTAACTAGCCAGGCATGGTGGTGCATGCCTGTGGTCCCAGCTATTCAGGAAGCTGAGGTGAGAAGATCCCTTGAGCCCAGGAAGTTGAGGCTTCAGTGAGCTATGATCATTGCCACTGCACTTCAGCATGGGCAGCAGTGCAAGACTCTGTTTCAAAAAAAAAAAAAGAAAAGAAAAAGGCTCAGCTTAAGACTCTCTTGCAGCACAGGCTGTGTCTTAGGATAGTTACGGCCAAGGAGATTGGAATGAAGGTCTACCAGAAGGGACTTCAGAGCTACTTGTTAAATGAGACAGACTCAACTAACATTTGAATTTGCATTTTGCTTTTTACTGTTCACCCTTCATCTTATTGGAAAAAAAAAAAAAAGTCTAGTGAAAGAGCAGTCATCTGGGGACAATGAACATAAATCCAGAAATAGGCACAATGAAAAGGGAGTTAGGAGGAGCTTGGCTGCTTGATGCCTTTAGCAGCTCTGACAGTTCTAGTCTGCCTACCACCATACTCGTTACGACAGAAGAAAACTAAAACCCTTTATAGTTAGCCACTTTAGATGAGTTTTTGTTATAATCAGCAGAACTTACTCCCTAGCTGAAAATAGTCATATACCCACCTCTTTAAATGCCATATTCAACAAACTTCAAGTCCAGTGACACTGGAAGGAAGGCAGTCTCTTCTTGAGTACAGCGTTCATTCACGTGACAAAAAGGATGCTCTATGTTCACCAAGTTCTGTTTTCCTAAACTCCTGGGCTTCTAGCTTTCCCAGATATGACTATAATGGCTGAGTTCTAGCCAGTGGAAAAGAGAAGGAAGTTATGTATGCTATTTGCAGATATGATGCAAAAAACCCTTTCCCAGATTCATCATGCTAGTTTATTTCCCATCTTTCAGCTGACTGTGTAGGAAGAAAACTTCTGGAAAGCGAAAGAACCATACAAAGGGAGAAGCCTAGGTCCCTGAACCATGAAGCAGAGCTCTGCAACAGCTAGAACTGGATGGGGATATACACGAGAAGAAATGTTTATCATGTTAAGCAACCACCATTTTGAGGTTGCTGTTACAGTAGCCAGCCTACTACAAATAAAGCTCTAAGACCCTCTCCAAAGTGGAGGGCCAGCACTGCTGGGGGTTTGCATGATGATCCCCTGGGGTACAGGGACAAAATACTGCAACTCCTACTTAACCACATTTTTAACTAATTTTTGACCATGTGGTAATGCACATATTAATAAAGTAGTACATGTATATAACAAATGAACATATTGAAGGCGTGCACAAAAACAGTTTTTACTAATGAAATGTACAATTCTAAAAAATAATTGATCTCATACCAGAGTTTTTAGATCATTTTAAGCCACAAAACTCATTCTTCAAATGAGAACTATAAGGTGAACACAGAAAACAGGTGATGGTAGTACTTCTCTGGTTAATGAAGGTGGGGAAGCCCACAGCCCCGTTCAACTCTTCCCCAACCCCTACGGAATGGGGATACATGGGAAAAGGAGAGGCTCAGTATTGAAGTTCTGCATAAGATTTTGATTAAAAGGAGATCAAATTGCTTATTTTTAAAAAAATCACACTTTATAGAGAATCTGTGGAGCAAAGCAATGTTGACAACATTCTAACGATCCTTAGAGTTGACATATCTCTAGTCTCCTTCCTCTTGGTTTTAATTTTCCAAAGCTCCCTCTCTATATAATTTTACTACTTCATGGAATGTTTTTTTCTGATGTTTTGCTAGGAAACTTCTTCAAAATTCTGTTAAAAAGCAAGAAATTTATATACTTTTTAACCTTAAAGAGGGCATGGGCCTAATATCACATTCAACATTTGGGGACCATTTAAACTGAGACTCATTCTGCATCTCTGATTTTAAGTTTTGGTAGTCTGTCCCATGTTCAGGGATCAGGGAAAAGTGATTAGTTTCACAAGACTAAAGATGGCAATGCACACAGTTTAGAACAGATCCCCAGCACCCAACTAAAATGTCCTGTACCATTTACAAGCTCCACCTGGAGCAGCCTCCTAGGCTAAGTGGTTATTCTAAGGTCTTGGTTTTGAAATGCTGAGCTTCTAGAACCAGGGGACACTGCAGTAGGGTAGCCAATCCTCTGCCACAGCAGCAAACAAGAATGTACCTGGGCTTCCACAGGAAGCTAAGGCTCAGTTCTCAGAGTTGTGATCTGTTTTTATGGAAAGCATGAGTAGATATAGCCATCAAGTCTCTGATATCCTGGAAACTTTCTTCCATTCATATCTCCTCCTCAACCTCAAACTCCATTCTAAGAAAATGCTCCAGAGTGCTTAGTGAGAAGAAAGGCTGTTGTCTGGTCACTTTTCCTGATAATGATCATTTTATCAGGAGCTATGAACAAACATTCCTTCAGTACTGTAGATTAGGCATAGACTTTGCTTTTAAGGAGTTTACAATATAAGAAGATGCCAAAGATTTTACTTTAACAAGATAGACCAGGATTAGCTAAGTTGAGACCATAGAAATGGTGTTCAGTATGTGTTTGATTTATATTCTTAGATCAACACAGAAGCTGAGGTTGGGGTAAGAGCAGTATAACTTATTACTAAAAACCTAGGCTTGAGAGCCAACTGGCTGAATTCAAACCCTACATCTGCCACTGATTAGCTGTAACCTTGAGCTAGTCACTTCACGTCCCTGACACTTCCTTTCCAAACTGTGAAATGTGACTGATGATAACTTTTACCTCTTCAGGCTTTTGGAGACTTTATGAGCTGATACATGTAAGATGTTTATAACAGTATCTGGAAGGTAGTAAGCATTCATAAATACTGATTGGGGTCATGGTCATTTTTGCCATTATTTGAGTAGTTCTATGGAGATAGAGGCCTTGAAAGAGGTCAGGATGCCTTCAATAGATTCCTTCTTGATCAAGGGGAAGTCCCCTGGGAGCATCTACTAACTGGTTCTGCTTTCTGTTGTGCCCAGGATTTCTTCCTGTTCTGCAGGGAGCCTTGCAAGCCTGCTCCCTTCTCCCCTCTAACAAGCCTTATCACTTCCCCGTTTCTCTCTTCTAAGCTCACACCTACATTATTTGACTTTAGTACCTTAAAATTTCATTTTCTAATTGCTGCTATTATGAAACTAACTAAAGACATAAAAGGTTTACTATTTTGCTTCAGGAAAAAGTTAATACATTTTAGCAATGCTTTCAAATATATTTTGAGTCAATGAGTAAGAGTACTCTACCATTTTTATGGAATTATTTTTTAAACTACTTTGCACCTCAGTTTGATCATCTTAAGGCAGAGCTGGGGGATATAAGATGCATCATTGAGTAATGAAAATGAAGTGAAATGATGCATGTGGAAGCTCCTAGCATAGCAGCTAGTAAATCTGATGCAGGGTAATTTACGAATAGTAAAACAGTAAAAACTGTTTCATTCTTTTAAATAAGCTGGCATTACTATTGTGTCTTCTCTGATAGATTGTAAGCTCCCTGAAGGCAGAAACTGTCTCTTTTATTTAGCACTATGTCTCCAGGCCTAGAAGGGTACCTATCACATAGAAGATACTCAATAACTATTTGTTGAGTGAATGAACTTTTGAGTGGCTTCCTGGTGTCACACACTTTATGAATGGAAGATCCAGAATCAGAACCCAAGCCAAGAGCTCTCTCCACTATGCTCTGTGACTCTTTAATAATTCAGCTTTTACAAAATTTTAATCACTTCGCTATGCCCAGAATTCCTAGCGTATGCTTTGCATATATAAAAGCTCAACATTTTATTAAATGATTAAATAAATGAATGGACTAGACAGAAAATACGGCAAAAAAGGATTAGTCAGAGAATCACAGAATCTAGAGCCTGGAATTGGAAGGGATCTAAAAGGTCCTGGGTCAGGAAGCATAGCCCTTTCCTGACACATGAATTCTCTCCATACTATCACAAGTAGTAGTTGCCCAGCTTCCTCTTAAGCTATCTTCAACAACAGAAATAGTGGAGGAGAACCTGGACAGAGCAAGGAAGAAGACAGCTTCAACAGTCTGTGGGTTTGGGAGGGAAAGACTATAAAATTCAGTGACTAAGGGGATTAGTGATATTCATGTGAGCTTTAGTTGAGGGTTGTGCTAAGGATTTAGGAATTAGGGGAAAGCAAGTTGACAAAGGCAGCATGTAGGCACTACTCTTTAAAAATGTAATTAATTAGCAAGAAATAATTCCCTAATGTGAACTAAAGTGTTTCAGGATGCTAAAACTTCTACTTTTCTTTCCTCCCTCCCTCCATTCACCCTGGGTCTCCTATTTCTGCTCCTTTTTCTCAGGGGCTGGTTGTAAACAGTGATCCTTCTCAGGAACATCTCAACTTAAACAGAAAGCTTAAGAAGAGACTTTAAAGACTCAGATTATTTTCAATGAGTCTTAAAAGTGTGGTTTGGTTCTTATTTTTACCCTTTTTCAATTCCACAAAAGATCTCTGAAGGTTTACAGAGATGTTTACATATGCAAATGTTCAAGATGTTCAAAATAAAATAAAAGAGAGCAGATGAGAAAATCTGGATGAACGGTACATATAAGAGCAGGATGCTAAAATAGAACAAGAGGTATAGCTCTTTCATAGAAATGCATGTTAACAGATGCTACAGGTGGCCTGAGTTGGAATGCTAGCTTAACTTCAAAATGGTAACCGTGCGAAGGGAAACAGACTAACTTAAGAGATCTACAATCTTCTTGAGCTGAAAAGACAGTCACTGCTGAGGAAAAGATTAAATTTCTCCTAAAGATCTTTAAAAAAGAGACAGTGTTGGACAGAATGGACAAAGCTTTCCATATATCCCTGAACCAGATACCAATGTGAATTTTGAAAGCTGCTGCTGCTGCTGCTTCTTTCTCTTCCTCCTCTTCTTCTCCTCCTCCTTTTTTTTTTTTTTTTTTTTTTGAGACAGGGTCTTTCTCTGTTGTCCAGGCTGGAGTGCAGTGGCACTAACGCGGCTCACTACAACCTGACCTCCCAGGCTCAAGCGATCCTCCAATCTCAGCCTCCTAAGTCACGAGGACCACAGTTGTGCCCCACCCATGCCTGGCTATTTTTAAAAAAAAATATTGTTGTAGAGATGGGGTCTCCCTGTGTTTCCCAGGCTAAAAGATTATTTCTTGTAGGATCCTTAAATACAAGATGGTTGCATGAGACAAACATGAATTGCAGAAAAATTAATTCTGGAAGAACTAAACAACAAGACAAAGAACTTGCTGCTGATCAGACAAAAGGCAAACGAACTATTTTTCACCATGGCTTCCAGTCACTCCTAATCTTCCTCACTAGGATGAATAAGACAGATTGCAAATTTTACTATCTGTGGCAGAGAAAATGTTATGTGTTCACTACGACTTATGTTCTTCTGGGTGCACAGCTAGGCTCCCCCCAAACTAAATTTTGACCCATGGAAATGGGGCAGAAATTATGTATACCACTTCTAGGAATTGCCTCTAAACTCACCCATGCAATCCTCCATGCTCTCACTTTTTTCACCATCCATATGTTAATTAGGGGTGGGGGGTTGAAGGGATGAGGCCTCACCTAGAAGATGACAGAGCCACACAGGAGAGGAAACCTCTGTCTCCACTCCTTTACAAATCCAAAATGGAGAGCGGACAAGAAATAAACTTTTATTATCTGAAACCACTGAGATTTGGGGATTGCTTGTCAACAAGCAACTTTCCTATTCAAACTAATATACCGGCTCATGAAGGTGGTTGAAAAGCCCTTTCTAGACAGGATGAATCATATCATGTGCTTTCTAGTGAAGGAACTAGAAATACGGGAAGTCTTGAAGTACTACTTGAGCTGACTATTCCAGATTGGATATGCTATTTTAAAGCATGAATTACTCACTGGCCCTTCCCCAGTAGCCCAGGGTGCAGGGGGCCAGGAAACCTGACCACTAAGATTTGCATGATTTTACTGCCAAATCTCTTCAGCTTTATTTGAGCTTCTGGAGCAGGTCAAGAGAAATAGAAAGAGAGGAAATGGCAAAGCTAAGAGAAAAGGATGTTATTTTGGCAGTTTAGAAACCGGGAGCAGCTTTGAAGTCTCGGGCTTCTTGTGGCAGATGCACAGAGCACTCCAGAGCAGAGGCTGCGGCTTTCCAGCTTACCAGTTCCCTGTTTATCAGGTTGAGAGTGCAAAGGAGTCCAGAATTTAGCCCAAAGAGACCACTTAAAACCATTTAGAAACAAGAAGTCTTGCATGAAATTAAACCTATGTTACTGATAAGTGTGAGACACAAAAGATTATTCACACCCCAAAGGAATCCAGAAAATGCAGTGTACTGTTCCTATGGGAAGATTGCCCAGACACCCAGTGCATGCAGACAATGCGAGGTTTGCTTCCATGCTTCCTCAACTCAGAAAAACGAGGTCAGCAAAATAGCAAGTACCAATTTGACAAGCCTCTGGCTAATTTCTTTTTCTTCAAGGTGGGGAGAAAGAGAAGAAAATGATAAGAAAATCACCCTTGGCAGTCAAGTATAGAGCTGAAAGGAGTGATCCACTGGACCAGTTCTTTTTCTATTATCTAACGCTTTCAAATATTTGAATCTGTTCTTAAATTATCACTGCCTGTTTATTTCTTAATGTATAGAAAGAAATGTTTTGGGGTCTTTCCCCTTATTATGGCATCATTCCTCTTACTCACTACTTTAGGCTCCATAGAGTTTGTACAATTTATATTGTCAGAGATCACTGAATAAGCAGTAGTTAATTAGAGTTATGAGTCTTCCATCACTAAATGCTTTCCCCACTCTCTGCACTTGCCGGCCCCAGCATCTGACAGGTACCGATGATGTAATTACTATCTCAGCCCATTACACTGAGGTGCCAAGAATATCACTTCCCATTGTAAGTGTTGTAAGGGCAGAGCTACCTTTGAACTCAGTATTGCTTATTAAATGAACATAAAGGACAATAAAAAGCAATTCTTTAATGGAATGTCCCTTTAAGAATATTCATTTGCTTCTCTATGACAGACGCTGTCACAAGGCTCATATGTCACTTCTCTTTCTTTTCCTCCCCCTAAATACGTTTGCTGTCCTGATGATAAATCTACAGTCTACACTGAGCAGAAGAAAAACGGCCAGGGCTTTTCTGTATGCCAAGGCTGCAGGTCACATCTATCATCCTCTTGCGTCTGTTTTTCTTTTAATTATCTCACTTCAGACAGAAACTTGAAATCATAAACCTAAGAGAAACTAGATTTTAATTTACAGAAGCACAGCTAGGTATTTTTATTCTAAGACTGTATTTCACAATAAAGATGGGTGCCCCAGTGCTGTTTAAACCAAATGGCAACCATAAACATTTTTCTTCATGGCATGGTTTTTCACTTCAAATCAAACCTGAGTTCACCTACAGCCCATCAACCAAAAAGTTATTATAAGATTACATTCCCCTTTTCCAACACGCCACCAGCACACAGCAGCCTGAATTAATCACACATTAGAGAGAAATTTTCTTACATGTGCCAACTTCTTCTGAAGTTGATTTAGGCCTCTAGTTGGGGCTAGGTGACCATCTCAGAGGCTGGTAGTCTCCACTTCATTGGGAAAGCACCTTCTACTTCCATGTCTTTCCATTTCCCTCCGGGTCTTTTGGTCCCTCCTAAAGAAACTAAGGAAGCTAGTAATCTGGACTACATTAAAATTGTTCAAACAAGCTCACTAATTCATTAAGCGCAAGGACTGTTCTGAGGTGCCTCAGCTTGTGTCTCCCATAACTGAGCAGTTCCTACTTCCCCAAGCCCCAACAGGACAGTGTGCAAGGCTGCAGTCAGCGTCCAGGTCCGTCACAGTCCAGGGGAGATTTCACACCAAGAGAACGAATGGCCTCAGGATCAGAGACAGGGAAGGGACTGTTAACGTTCTTCAGCCTCTGTTCAGCAGCCTTTGTCAGAGATGTTAAAGGTCTTTCCAAAGCGATGTATTCGTTCTATATGTCCAAAGGCCTGGGTTAAGTGCTTTCCTTTTATTTCTTTTCTTTCCAGAAAAATAAAAGGACTTTACAACTTCCAACAAGAAAGGTGAGTTTATGTTTCAAGAAAGCTGATTGAATGAACTCAGACGTGGCATTGTTGTTGCTGATGTCTAAGAAGTTGAAAAAACAAATCCAATTTTATGGGTCAGGCTAGGTGACACAGTGAGGCAGAAGAGTAAACAAATGGCAGAAGTATCTGGGGTTTGTTGACTCAAATTTTAGAGATGGAAGGAGCTAAAGAGATCCTTAAATCCAAGCCCTTTCTTGGTCGTATCAGCCAGAGCTTGCTCATAAACATGTGGCAGAATGAGGGCAGGACCCAAGGGCTCTCCTCGTATCATGAGGATTTATTGAGTGCCTATGGCATACAGTGTGCCACATAACAGTTTTGTCACTGGCAAACTTTTCCGGAAAAATCAGCATCATAAATGGGACCATTGCAGCGTTTCTCAAAATGGACTGGTTATATGATTAGCTTTCAGACAATTGAGGGAAAAAGCCCCCAAGACACAATGATGCATTACATTAAAAACATTATTTAAATATGTGTAAATGTAAAACTAAACCCCTACACTTATTGCTCTTTTAAGCAACCATCAAACTAAAACAAATTTTCAAATTAAATGCAAATAAAGCCACAAAACGAGTAAAATCCAACTATTACTTTACTGTGACAAATTTACATGCTCTTGCTGCAACTGAATCATCTCTGGAAATGTGAATGCAGTGCTGACTGCTAAGATGCAGGTTCTTTGGGGTCGAGCAGGTGCATTCCACTGTGAGGAGTGATGCCATTTGTCCCCTCCTGGTCTTTCTCCTTAGACTAGGAAGTTATGATCATTTGGCATCCACAGGAGCAGAATGGAAGCCCAGTATTCAGTTACAGGATGGTCCAGAAGATCCTTAGATTAGTTGCAGACCAACATCAGAACAAAAGCCCGAACCTCCAAAAGTCTCCCAAAACACGCATGTAGTCCCAAGAATATAGCCCCAGATCAGTTTGAGAGATACTGGTCGATTTAGTATTTCAAGGTTTTTTCATCATTTTCCATTAAAAGTCATATAATCAAAGAGAAGAAAGCTAGTTCAAATATAAATATGTTCAATATAATATGATTAAGACAAAAGAGTTTTTAATGGATTGTTTTGTGTTACTTTAAATTAGAGAATCATTTTGATACTTGAACTCCTTTGTCTATAACAAATGTATTCCATCCGTTTCCGGGTAAGACATGAGAAGACATCCTCTGTATTCATAAAGGTTTTGTTCTAGAGCTTTCTGAGAATATTAAAATTATAAATGTACATCAAAACTGTATGACAGTTACATAAAATGTGGGAGCAGCAGCAGCAGGAGGCCTGCAGCCAGAGCAGTGAGGCCCAGGGCAAACATTTGAAACTATTACTTGCAAAGCCACATCAATAAGGTTTGCTGAAAGTCTCTTCTGTTATCATAAAGGATCTAGTCATATGCAGGTCATTTTCTTTTCATCTCTATTGTCTACAATGTTGCACTGAAATTCCTTTAACCACAATTTCAGATTGGATTTTGTTTTGTTTGGTTTTGTTTTTTAAGCATAACAACAGATCCCAACTTGATGCTGCAGGTGGAGAGAAGGACATGTTTATTGTTAAACATCCCCAATTCTCAGATTCAGAATCCTTGGGCCCATTTATGCCAGATTCAGAACAGCTTGTGACTGTCAGAAATTGAGTAATCATCCATGGAGCACCCTCTGTCTGCCAGGTACTATGCTGGGTGCTGGGATACAGTGATGAGTAAGAGAGACAGCCCCTCCTAACAGTCACAGTCTACACAAGGGGACCCCCCTTGTAAACAACCATCACGGCAGGGTGTGTAGGGCCACAGACGAATCACGTAAAAGGTGAAGAAAGAGCACTGAAGAGGAACAAATCATTGTGTCTGAGTTGGACATGAAGAAAACCTTCCTGGAGGAAGTGACATTCTTTAAAAAAAATGAAAAAGACTTTGCTGGAAAGAAGACAAACTGGGGAAAGATGCAGAGGAAACAGATGCAAAGGTATGAAGTATACAACAGTATCAGGTTTGGGTGATGCTGATGATAATCATAATGTTCATTCAGTGGTTCTGTGTGCCAGGCACTGTGCTAAAAATAAGCACTTTGGGTGCACTGTTTCATTCAGTCTTCACGAGAGATTCATCCCCATTTTACTGATAGGAAATGAAAACCTTAGAGAAATTAATCTGCCCAAGATCCTATAGCTAATAAGCCACACAGAGTTCAGGCCAAAACAGGAATGAGGTTTTTGCAGCCTACATTTTCTACCTCTCTACTCCAGTGTTCAAAAAGCTACAGGAAGCTATAAACAGTCTGATATTGCTAAAGCATGAAGTTGAAGGCAGAGGAAAAAAACACATCTGATTGCTAAAATACTACATGTCTATGAACACTGATCTGTATGACTATTAAATATAGTAGAACCTCCAATGTCGCAAAGGTTAGGAGTGATGTTCCATACACAAACCACACGTTAGTGTATACAGGTATTAGAGACCCTTGCTGTACCAATCCCTGATTTAATTCTTGTCAGAACAGGTGGGACATTGTGTGTTTATTTATCACTTTAAATACTGAAGTGGAACATCATCTTGAGATGTTCACCTGCAAATAAATTCACAAGTCAGACAAAATCCTTTTGCAGTCCATGTGTCCTAATCCCATGTTCAGAAATCATGACTCACACAGAGGCATTTGCATGTGAAGATGCAGGAGACACACACACACACACACACACACACACATACACACACACACATACACCAAAGAAAATCCCAAAATCTAGAGCGCAGTAATGATGATAGAGATTCATGGCAAATGGCAAAAGGCAAAAGGGGAGTAGGCATCTCACGTGGCAGGAACAGGAGCAAGAGGTGTGGTGAGGAGGTGCCACAATTTTAAATAGATCTCGTGAAAACTCACCAACAGCACCAAGCCATGAGAGGTCCACCCTCATGACCCAAAAATAAAAAAATAAAAGATGACACAGAGAAGATTCTTTCTTGCTGGACAAGTGGAACATTTAATCAGAAAAACAAAACTAAATAATGACAACTGGTATTTTTAGTTAATACAAGTAAGAATACTCTATAGCCTTATGTGCTTTCTTAGCTTTTCAGAAATTTTATTTGCTGGTTTTTTTAAGTGTGGCTATCTGTGAGTTAAAATGCAGTTGTCTCCCAAGTGAGATCATTAACTTAAGGTTCCAAGTAACCCTCGTGGGCTGTGTGATTTCTTCCTTATAAATGCCTTGCTCTCCTCAAGTAAGCCTGAGAGAAAGGTAGATTTACATATTCAAATTACCACAGTTGGAGAAAGGTCTTATACTGGCGGGCGCTAATCCCGTCTTCACTACAAAAGGAAAACCATAACAAAAACAGCACGAATGGAAACAACTTTCCATCAACCTGCTCAGTAAGTACTGGGTGCAAGATTTTTTCCATCTGGGTTCCATTCAGATCAAGCTGCCATAAGCCTGGAGATTCCATGTCTAGAGCTTTCAGTTCAGGGCTTGTCATTGGTAAATTAAGAGCAATTACACCTACCTCTATATGTTGTTAGAAGAAAATGTGTTTGAAGTGTCTAGTACAGTCCTGGGATCCACGAGGCATTTGATGCTGGTTGGTCCCATTCCCTTTCCCACATAAGCCTCACTCCCTCCTCTACCATGTGGTTGTGAGTGTCATTTTTTATTAGTTTCTTAGACAAGTGAAGACAAAAATAAAAGCAATAAAACACAAGGAGTCTATGGCATAATCTTTAGATGTTTTTGGTGATTTCAAATAGTTGCTTCTGTGACCAAGTGGCAGGAATATGAAAGTATCAAGATGATGGGGATTTACTGCCTAGCCCAGTCTTGGGGGATGAAATTTACCAATAAATTGCTGCCACAGAGTTTTGCAGCTAATTCAGGTATATGAATCATTAATTTCACAGCTAATACATCTATGTAAATAACTGAAAATCTTTTTCTTAAGGCTCAATTTAAGTAACCAATAAAGTATAAGGTATTTTTACAAACAACCCCACCCCCAATTTTTTTTTTCTCATCGTCTATTTTGTATAAGGAAGAGGAAACTCTCTTTCAACCCAAGAAATTAAATACCTAAGAGGACAAAACACTGCCTTTATTTTTGAAGAAGTGAAAACTAGTATAGATTTAAGCTTTTATCCTTTCTAGTGTTCTTGCTATATTTTATTTTCTAAGATAAGAAAATATTCCAATTCATAAGGAATGAGTGATTAACAAAATATATGCAAATGAAGTAATTAATTTTAACCAGATCTTCAGTGTCCTTATTACTGACAGAAGAGGGGAGCTGGGAAATTTAATCACAATGTGTCAATATTTATAATTTCCAAATAAAACAGCAATCACAATTGGTAGCTTCTTGGGACCTCTGGCAGGCCACTTACATTGTGCAAATTATCTTTTCACTAACTTGAACTAGAGAGTAATACCCTCTCTGCCATCCCAATATTAAAGTTCTTTTCATGCCCATTGGTCATTTTCTAGAATTTTTTTGCGGGGGTGAAATCACAGACACAACCTGCACAATCTCAATTCACACAGCTAGGCTAAGGAAGCCCTGCAAGCAGGAGCTGGGTGTGGCAGTGAGTTCTTCAGAGGAGAAGGTGCCTGTTATGCCTGTCTGTCCTCAATGCTCAAGTTGTCCAGCACATCTAATGAATGGATGAAGACAATCTTGTTGGTTAACAAGCTCAGGCTTTGGGTGCTCAGGTCCCCCGCTAACTAGATGCTTGATTTTTGGCAATGTGTTTACCCTCTCTGTACGTCAGTTTCTTCATCCATAAAATGGAGTAACAACTAAACTTAGCTCATCGGTTGCCCTTAGGATTAAATTACTTAATAAACATAAAGTATTTAGAGCAATGCCTGGCAAATGATAAATGCTAAATAAATTATTAATTTTACTCAGACTCAGCCACACTGTTCTTAAACAAATTGGACAGAAGTTTTGTTATCTGGTAGATTGTCACTTCTCAGAAAATAAATTTAAAGGCTTTAGGCCCCTCAAGCAGTTAGGTAGTGTCTCGGTCTGCTTGGGCTCCTATAACAAAATACGATGAACTGGATAGCTGATAAAAAAATAAATATTTTTTCACAGTTTTAGAAGTGGAAAGTCCAAAATTAAGTTTCCAGCAGATTTGCTCTCTGGTGAGGTCTACCTCTTGGTTGCTGAAAGGTATCTTCTAGCTGTGTCCACAAATAGTAGAAGCGACCAGCTAGCTCTCTGGGGTCTTTTTAACAAGGGCACTAATCCCATTCATAAGGGCCCTACCCTTATGAATTAATCACCTTTCCAAGGTTCTACTATATTTAATAGTCATACAGATCAGTGTTGGGATTTTTCACATATGAATTCTGGGGTGGAGGAGACACAAAAATTCAAACCATAGCAGGTAGGGCAGATAAAGGAATGAGAGCTTTACTTGAGAAAGAAAGGACATCCTGAATATGAGTAACAACTTTAAGAAAAAAACTTGGGGGTGATAATTTGCAGAACAACAAAATATTTGACTTCACAAAAGTAATATCTGTAAAGTCAATGTAATATGACCTGTGGCACCTACAAAGCACAACTTGATTTATAAAAATATAAACAGCAAATAAAAAAGCACACACATTAGCTTTTCAGCACACTATGAGCAAAAGGTCTTGAGAAGGTCACTGATAAGCCCAGTTTTTGCCAAATCCAGTGACCAGTGTCCTCTCCTTATGCGACCTTTCAGCAACAATGACACAGCTGACCGTTCTTCTTGAATACTGTGGTATTGTGAAATAGTAATAAATAAATAGTTGATATATACACTTAGTATGTTCCCACAAAAATTAAAAATAAAAATGGCATGGATGTGGTGAAAAGGGAACCCTTCTACACTGCTGCCGAGAATGTAAACTAATATAACCACTATAGAAAACAGTGTGCAGATTCCTTAAAGAACTAAAAGTAGAACTACCATTTGATCCAGCAATCCCACCACTAGGTATCGACTCAGAGGAAAAGAAGTCATTATACAAAAAAGATACTTTAACACTCATGTTTATAGCAATGCAATTTGCAATTGCAAAAATATGGAGCTAGCTCAGATGCCCATCACTCAAAAGAATGGATAAAGAAATCGTGGTGTATATACATATATATATTCCATATATACATATATATATTCCATCATATATATATGTACATATATATATTCCATCATATATATGTACATATATACTACTCAGCAATAAAAAGGAATGAATTAATGGTATTTTCAGCAACCAAGATGAAACTGGAGACTATTCTAAGTGAAGTAACTCAGGAATGGAAACTCAAACATCGAATATCCTCACTCAAAAATGGGAGGTAAGCTACAAGGATGCAAAGGCCTAAGAATGATAAAAATAAATTTTAAAAAAGAAATAAATAATTGATCTTCATCCCTGAGTCCTGGCATACAGCTACTAAAATCCTTGTGATTTCTTGAGTGATAGGGGTGAGAGGAGTGTCTTTTATTGTTCATAAGTTTCTTTCAACCATACCCAAGTTTATACTAATGATATGACTGATGACTGGGGTCCCCCAGATAGCTTCAGAATGGGGGCTGGTTGCCAGAAAGACCAAGGAATAATTAGAGGATTGCAACTTGCAGCCCAGTCCACTGGGAAGAGGGGCTGGAGATTGAACTAATCAGTGACTAATGATTCAGTCAGTCAGGCATAGCTAGTGGAATTTCCATAAAAACCCTAAAGAATAGTGTTCGCTGAAACCATCAAGGTGCCTGGAGTAGTGGCACACCCAAAGATGACATGGAAGTTCTGTGTCCCCTCACCCCCTTTGCAAGAGATGTCCTATGCAGCTCTTTTATTTGGTTGTTTCATAGTGCATTTTTTATAACAAATTGGCAATAGCAAGTAAATGATTTTCCCTGTAACAGAATGGTTCTGTCAGCCATTAACAAATTATCAAACCTAAAGAAGGGGTCATGGGAACCACAATTTATAGCTGGTCAGTCAGAAATATGGGTGGCCCAAACTTGTGACTGGTGTCTAAAATGGGGGCAGTCTTATGGAACTGAGCACCTAACTTGTGGGGTATGATGCTAATTCCAGGTAGATAGTGTTAGAATTGAATTGAATTGTAGGACACCTAGTCAGTGTCTGGAGAATTACAGGTTTTGTTGGTGGTGTAAGGAAAAATTCCAAATATTTGGTGTTCTGTGGGTGAAATAAACATCCTAATAGTAGTAAACATCTCTCTGTCTCTCCCTGCCTCCTGCACCCCACACCACCCTCCTACCTGACTGGCCATTTCTTCAATCTCTCTTGCTGGTTGCTCCTCAAATTCCTGACTTCTAAGTGGTGAGGTATTCTGAGGCTAAGCCCTCCACTCTCTTCTCTAGCTTCCCTCACTCCTTAAATGATCTCCAGAGGTCTGGCTTTAGCACCATCTAAACACAGAAGACTCTCATGTTTACATCTCAAGATCTAACCTCTCCTCTGAGCCCTAGGCTTTTATTACAACTTCCTATTTGACAAGGTCTCTGAATGTCTAGCAGGTATCACAAACCAAGCATGTCCACAACACAGCTCCTGGCCTTCCACCTGAAACGTGCTCCACTCTCAGCCTTTCTCATCTCAGTTAATGGCTCTGTCATTCCCCTACAGTCGATTCACCTTAATTCCTTTCTCTCACCTCCCGAACTCCATTCTCTTCCTTTTCTCCATGCACACATTCAATGAACTAGTAAATGCTATTTGCTCTACTTTTGAAACATGCCCAGATCTGACCACTTCTCACCATTCTCACAGCTACAACTTCAGGCTATTGCCATCGTCTCCTAACTGGTCACTCTTCTTCTACTGTTGTTTCCCCCTGTCATCAGCCAAACTGATCTTTTTAAAAACACAGATCACAGAGTCTCTGGCTTAAAAACCTTCAGATGGCTTCCTGCCACACTCACGATGATATCCAAAGTCCTCATCACGTCCTATATGGCTCTGTATGATGTGTCGTACCCACCAGCATCTATCCACCTTAGCTCCTCTCCTCTCACACGTGTTCACCATGCTGCAATCTCAGGACCTGTTCGTTTTTCCTTACACCACCAGACCTATTTTTCCACCCTCCACCCCAGCCCCAGTGTTCTGTCTGGATCACTCTTGCCTTGGGTTTTTCTCATGGCTGGCTCCTCCTCATTCACATCTTTATTCAAATATCCTGACCAACCAGTCTAAATATCCACTATTGGCAGTGGCTCACTCTCAAGCCTCTTATCAGAATCTGAAACTCCACTTTTACTTGCTCCTTGTGCCCCCCATGAGGGTGTAAGCTCCACTGGGACAGAGATTTTGCCTGTTACCCTACCATTGTGTCCCTAAGATAGTACCCAGGATGTGGTAGGTGCTCAATAAAGATGTCTTAATGAATCAGTCTGTCGTCTTCCCCTTCAGCCTACAGCTCCAGAAGAGGCGGGCTAAGAAATGGTAGATATCCACAGGTAGGAGGGTAGTAATTATAACAAATTCATCCATGAGAAAAAGCCATACTTGAGTCCCCAAAGGCTTCTGAGTCTAAAATATGACCATACAGAGTCAGATAGACATGTGTTTAAATCCCAACTCCGTAACTTATCTATGTGTGACTTTAACAATTTACTTTATCTTTCAGAGCTTCAGTTTCCTTCTCGGTAAGACAGAAATGTTATTACTTACTGGTTAGGTCTTTGGGAGCACTAAGAATTTCTTGGATTCAGTGGTCATGTCTTGATTTCGTTCACACATTTGTTTATTCAATCAACAAAACATTTTTATTGAGTATCTACTATGTCCTAGACATTGGGCTAATTACTGAGAAGTCAACCATTCAACAGTGAGCAAGGCAGACATGAGCCAGGCCCTTGGGAGCTTATTGGCTAGTACAGCATTATAACAAAGTGTGACCTTGATTTCAACAAGGGAAGTACAGGGTACAATAAGCACAGAATGGAGGGCTAAACGTATTCTGAAATGGGAGATCAGAAAACGTTTCCTCAATTAAATTACACTTAAGAAGAAATCTAAAGATACATAATAATAAATGATACTTAGGTGGTGGTCACAGGGGCAAATGGGAGTTGCAAAGACCTTCTGCTTCTTTAGAGGAAAGTAAAGAAGACACCATGCCTAGAATGGCAGGGTGTGAAGAACTGGTGGGAGACGAGGCCACTGAGGTGGACAGGAGCTCTAGGAGAACAGGTAAGTAATGCACAGGGGATTTCTTCCAAAACAATCACGCAGTAGTAGAAGCAATGAACTAGCTATACGCACATGAATAGATGTTTAAAATGTATTAAAGGGAAAAGCTAAGAAAGAATGAGAACTATAGCACATTAACACAAAATCACACTTGCACACAATGACTGCATATTTTATAAAGAATCACACATCACCATTCTCATAGCAAACACATTCTAGTGAACACTTTGGGGAAGAGGGATGAGCGTTATCATTAGGAGTTAAGAGGCAAATAAATTCACAAGAGAGGGACCTTGCATGGACTGTCAGTGAAAGTGTCCAAAGAACTGAGGAATGGGTTAGCTCAGTTCTAAATCCAGGTCCACAGGGAAGGGACAACTGGAGGGGTGAAGCGGGAGTAGGCCAGAGACTGGCTCACCAGGAATCCTAGGAAAAAGCATTTATGGCACATTTGGGGGAAGAGCAAATGGCCCTTTATGGCTTGATATCCTCTGAGGCTACAGCCCACATCTGCTTTGCTCATTTCTGAACTATCCACTCCCCACCAACCAGCCCTGCTGAGGCCAGTAGGCCATGAAGCACAGAGACTGGATGAAGCCTCTCTCTGCCTCACTAGATGGGGTCCTCAAAATGAAATCAAGCAAAGAAACTCACATATGTGTATGCAATTTGGATGTACATTAAATTAAATCAATGCAGTATTTCCATTTCAAAATGGAGAACTAAAACTACCTAGCATTATTACTTCTCAAAAAAAATGGAACTACACCAGATTTAAGCCTCAGCAGCTGCTGGGCATTTAAAGTGTTCCTTTCTAATGTAAAGAGAAGAGAGTTCTGCTTCTGTCCCAGCAAACCAGCAACTTAGATGTGAAACACCATGGACAAGTGAGTGATTATCAGCACTGGAATGATTCATGACAAGTTTCTATGAGAAATACCCACATTATGGAATTTTAGACTTAGCCCAGAAAAGGAAAATACAAAACTTGTTTCATAAATATTTTATTTCAAAATGGTGAGCTTTAGTTTGGGCTTTTGTCCTATAAAACATGTTTGTTCTTTAGTTGAGGAGAAAGTCGATCCTAAAATACCCTTAATTCAAGCCATAAGCTATTGCAACTCCATTTTGTGTTTAATTTAGTCACCAACTACCTCAAGAGTGGAACATGACATATCCCAGGAAGCTTCATAAATGTCTATCAAATCATATGACAGTGCCTAAAAGGGGAAAGCATAAGTCAAGTCAATTTATGTATAAAAAAAGTAATTCTCCAGGTTTTCAAAGGGTAAAATAGACAGGAAATCTACAGATTTCTTGCAAATGTACAAATTTTGTGTATACATTTTACAACTGGGAGGACATTTAATAACACTAAACATTAAGCCTCTACTAATTTGTAGTTACCTTCAGGTGAAATCTTTGTGAATGAAAGTGGATAATTTTCTATGATATGGATCAGAGCCACACCTGAAATATACCATCAAGTGACAATAGCCAGAACTATATAGAAATAAATGAAAAGCCTAGTGCTGGAGGCTAGTGTGAGATACAGAGATGCTTGAAAATGCATGTTGATTTGAAGCAAAAAGGTATATAGGAAGGCCTGTGGAAATGGCAAATCATTTTTTGTAGCTTTAACATCAATGAAGTTAGATTAAAACAGGATGATCATATCAGGAATAAATAACTAAAATTTGCCACCTTTGGTTCTTCTGAGAGGGAAAGTTAGAGATCCCCTCACTCACGGAAAAAATGTCAGAAGTCACCAGGAATTTTAATTGCTTATACAAAATGAAGAGAAGAAAGCATAATATCTATGCTTTTCTTAGTATCAAACTAAAAGTTTGAGTACTAGCTATGGTTCTCAGCAGTCAATTCATTAATTTTGGTTCTGATTACACATATCCTGTCAAAGCTAATTATTTTTTATTTTATCATTATTATTATTTTTGAGACAGTGTCACTCTTGTTGCCCAGGTTGTAGTGCAATGATGTGATCTCGGCTCCTCGTAACCTCCACCTCCTGGGTTCAAGCGATTCTCCTACATCAGCCTCCTGAGCAGATGGGATTACAGGCATGCGTCACCACACCCAGTTAATTTTGTATTTTAAGTAGAGATGGGGTTTCTCCATGTGGTTAGGCTGGTCTTGAACTCCCAACCTCAGGTGATCCGACTACCTCAGCCTCCCAAAGTGTTGGAATTACAAGTGTGAGCCACCCCACCCAGCCTTATTTATTTTTTTAAATGGTGTTGCAACTTCAAAGCCATTAGTGCCAATAAAGAATAATGTATTAGAAATGCCACAGGTGTGTATTAGTGCTCAGAAAATTCAGTTTAGCCAGCATTCGCCTAGGCAGACCCATGGGATTGGTGCAGGACATTTCTGTAGTAAAATCACTACCTTTCCCGATCAGAGCCTAAATAGAAGCCTGATTCATGAATTAATGCTTATTCTTTCCTGCTACAGATATTAGTTGCTATTCATTTCTAAGCTTTTACCATACCCACTCAATCTCTGCAACTATTTTTTCCTAAAATTTTGAATAGATTTGTCTTTTATCACCCTTCTCCCTAGGTGCTTAGAAGGATAAATACTATTATCAAGGTGCACTGCAAAAGTGAATACATTTTAATAGGATTAAGATAACAGAAGCTTTATCCAGTGACTATTGCAAAGAGAAGAGAGATTTCTGCTTTAAGATTAGAGTACGGACTTTGAAATGAAAAGCGGATTATCTTATTAGGTTGGCAACTGATGTACAGCACTCAAAGTCCTGTTTCTTGTTTGTAAAAGGAATCATTTTAGGTGAACATGCTTCTGACTGGCTACTAGTATGACATCCATTATAGTGAAAGAGCAAGAGAAAATACAAGAATTGCCATTCTGCACGTCTCACACCAGATGTGATTACTTTTTTTCTGAATCTGAAAAACAGTCAAACACCTCAGTAGCTGAAAATGTGCAGCTGCTGTGTGTAAGTCGTAGATACATGAAATTGTATACTAAAGCATACACTCATGGAGACTGGATAGAAATGTTTTTAATTCAACTATAAAATAATTTAATGAGTCTAGTCTTTCTGTCAGTTAAGATAAACCACATTTAACCAAGCATGAACTAAGGACTGGGGTGTTGACATTAAGAAAGTATTGATCCCAGAAAGACTTGGGGTCCTATCTTGGTGAAACTTAAACACAAAGATCAGTCTGGAAGACAGTAGATGGGCTTGAGTCCACATTCAAGAGGGAGCATTGTGGGGGACAGCTAAAGCCAGCTCCTGTAAGGTCACTACACGAGCTCTGTTGGCAAAGATGAGGTGCAGAGAAGATGCCAATGACCAAAGAAGGTTGCCGCTAAAATCAAACACATGGGGAGGACAGCTGATGCCCACCGAGCAGCTCTCCCCTCCCCATGAAGCAACCTGGCCTCCAAAAGGACCAACTACCAGCGTTCACAGAGCGCCTCAGGTATGCCAGGCTCCCTCATGCTTGATTCCATTTAAATTTTCCTCTTGATTTGTGGTCTCTATATTCCAAAAAGAAGCAGCTTCTCTATCAACCATAAAGGAATACACTGTCTTACGTATGTACTTTTACTATTTTAAATTTAAAAATTAAGATTGTGATGTTTCACTTGATGCCATGGTTTTGAAATATAGCTTAACGGTTTGCCAATGTCTAAGGTATGAAGGTATTATAGAGAAAGAATTGTGCAATTGATTGGCAAGAAATTAAGAACTACAGTATAATAACTAGGGAAAAAGAGATATTCAAAATACGTGACAATCAGTGTCCTTGCCACACCAAGCATTAATCCTTGGGTGGCTGAATTTGGAAGTGGGAATGGGGAAACCAGTCGCAGAGAAGATGCTGAGAGAGCAGAGGTGAATGTTCTCATGGGGCAGCAGTTATTAACAGATGATGTGAAGTAACATCAATATTGTAACTACTGATACAGGTGCATACTAGATAAATATCAATTTGCTTATGATGAGAATGAAGTTACATCACCTGACATGGATAATAAAGATGCCTATAAAATATCATTCATTATTTGACCTGTCCAAGGTCAAGCCCTGTTTGCCAAAACAAAAGTCCATGAAGTTAAGACCTGATAGATATCAGACATCTTTTAGCAACTC
Source organism: Aotus nancymaae (assembly GCF_030222135.1). Taxonomy (NCBI): domain Eukaryota; kingdom Metazoa; phylum Chordata; class Mammalia; order Primates; family Aotidae; genus Aotus; species Aotus nancymaae. The sequence continues at coordinate 51,787,912 of NW_026988431.1, read as the reverse complement.
TACTCTCATTTTTCTGTCCTAAGGATTCTAAGGGATTTACAGGATTCCCTGTATTCTCTGCCTCTCAGTGACCTCACCCTAGGGTGAAACATTGGCTTTCACTATTTTGTAGATGCACAAAGACAACATCGAAGGATGAAATAGTGTAAGTTGTGGTCTGATACTGTCTTCCTAAAACTTCCCCAGACCTATGCTTGTTCTAGAACCAAAGAAATCATCATAGATGTATGTTTATTTAAAACTTCTAATAGTAAAAAGAAACACATCTTTGTTAAAAATATATATATAGCAGATTCTGTCCAAAAAAACTGCAGAGAATTAAAAAAGATCCTGAAGACCACTGAGGTGCCTCTAAACAATTTGTCCACCTTCCTTTCCTATAATATCAAATATCTGCTATATAATAGTTTCTACAGTAGCTGTAATCTCTAATGTCTAGTTTTTTTGAACCAAACATAAGAGGCTTGAGGTTAATATTTATCTTTGTCCCCAGTATCTGTCCTGGTCTGGACCTACAGCAGTTTTTCAATGCTTTATCGTAAATGAAGGAAATGCCACTTTGAAGATGTCTAGAAGCATAGATTTTGGACATTGCCAAGAGAAAACATGCAAAGGAGAAAAAGCTCTAGTCAAAGAACCAGGAAGCCCAGACCCTGTTCCTATCACTAACCTACTAATTACTTGTGTGAGTGACAAAGGCTCCTTCCTGGCTGATATGGTTTGGCTGTGCCCAACCCAGAATTTCATCTTGAATTGTAATCCCCATGTGTCCAGGGAGGGACCTTGTGGGAGGCAATTAGATCATGGGGGAGGTTCTCCCATGCTGTTCTTGTGATACTGAGCAGGTTGTTATGTGATCTGATGGTTTTATAAAGGGCTTTTCCTCCCTTTGTTCTGCACTTCTCTCTCCTGCTGCCATGTGAAGAAGGATGTGTTTGCTTCCCCTTCCGCCATGATTGTATTAATAAGTTTCCTGAGGCCTCTCCAGCCATGCGGAAATGTGAGTCAATTAAACTTCTTTCCTTTATAAATTACCCAGTCTCAGGCAGTTTTTCATAGCAGCATGAGAACAAATTAATACACCAGCTTCTCCAGCCTCCACTTCCTCATCATGAAAAGGAAGGTATCTCCTGTCCTGCCAGGCTCCCCAGGTTATGGTGAGGTCACTTTGGAGGAAAAAGCACAATACAGCTGACTCAGGCTGCCACTCAAAGGTGAAGCACCTTATGGGAAACGTGGGAGCCAAATCTTGACAAAAAGATGTAAAACACATACACAGAATATCATCTATTATCAAAGAATTAGTTAGCAAAAGGAGTTTTAAGTGGTTATATAAAAGCCCCTGACTTTTCTCTTTTGTAAATGATCAATGTCTAGGAAACTGAGCTAGATTCATTTTCAGGCAAAGACTAGCTGGAAACAAGGAGAACACTAAATGCTTCTTGCCAAATTGTCATGAGAGTCTAATAAAATGGTAAGAATCCTACAGGCTTATATGCTAACCCAAACCTGCTGACTGAGATGCGAGTAGAAGATTCTGAAGGACACAGAAGATTAATACAAATCCAGCATTTGCTTCATCGTTGCTAAGAAGGTACGGAGGTGAAAAGGAATCAAAAAGCAGATAAAAATGGGGGTCAAAGTTTGGACTACCACAGCGGGATTTAAAATGAACTGTCATAACTTTGAGAAATAAGGAAAGTTCAAATATGTCACCGACAAATTAAAGGCCTAAACCAATGGTATCAGACCATAAATCCACTATAAAATTAGCTATTTGAAAGTAGAGATGAAATTTTACCCGTAAATACCTCAGCATGTGACTCCTAAGAATAAGGGTATTCTCTTACATGACTACAATATACTATCCTGGCTAAGAAAAATTAATTCAGAAAGGTTATCTTATAAACAGTTTACATTGAAATTTCCCCTATTGTTTCTAAAATGTCTTTTAAGGTCTTTGTAAATTAGGGGAATCTAGGATCTAATCAAGGTCCAAATAGCATATTTGGATGTTGTGTTTTTGTTTGGTCCTTCCACAGCTAGAACGGTCCCTAAGATACTAGCCACCTGTCTTACAAAATGTCCCACATTCTGGATTTGTCTGATTGTTTCCTTGTGATTATATTCTGATGTAACATTTTTGTCGAGTACTATGTAGGTGATATTGTATTCATCTTACTACAACTCATCAGGAAGCAGACAATATCAGGGGTCTCCCTCTTGGTGATGCCAGGTTGGGGAAGGTGATGTCCTCCAGATCTTTCCACTGTAGAGGCACATTTTCCCCTTTGTAGTAATTTAAATCATCTGTGAGGTGAGACTTTGAGTATTCTGAATCCAATATGATTTTAGCATCTATTAACACTCTTTGCTGAATTTATTAGAAATTTCAAAATAGTTATTATCTAATTCTATTATTCTTTCTACACTAATTAGCTGAAATTCTATGAAGCATAGCTTTCTGCACCACTCTTTCCTTTCTTTTAGTATCACTATGAACCCATGCACTTTTAAAATTTTTATTTAATAAGTTATATTTTAGTGACATTATTCTGATGCTCAAATTGTCCCAGACTTTAGCCAAAGGGAGTCCTTCAAGCTGCCGTGTGTGTGTGTGTGTGTGTGTGTCTGTGTTTGCAAATAACCTTTTAGGGTTTTGAGAACAGCCTTAATTTCTGACACTGCAGACTCACTGCTATGGTCTGAATGTTTGTGTCCCTCTCAAATTTATCTGTTGAAATTCTAATATCAGAAAGTCTTTGGGAGGTGATTGCATCATGAAGGTAGAGCCCTTATGAATGGGACTAGTGCCATTAATCCCATTAGGGACTCCAAAGAGCTCTCTATAACTCTTTCCACAAGTTAAGAAAACAACAACAAGTTGAGAAGTCAGCAATTGGCAGCCTGGAAGAGGGTCCTCACAAGAGCCCCACCATGCCGATATCCTGATGTCGGATCCCAGCCTACAGAACCAAGAGAAATAATTTTCCGTTGTTAGCAAGCCACCCAGTCTATGGTATTTTGTTGTTAATAGCCTGAATAGACTAAGATATTATCTCTGTCCTACATCTGTATTCACACATTTAATCCAGAAGTATTCTTTCTAATCAATGTTACTGTAGCAAAAGCTGATGAATTGTAAAGATGACAGTATGACAGTTCCCAAAAAAATGCCCTAAGAAAAATTCAAGTGAGGGTTTCCATAGGTCAACATTAATTATATTAATATCATTTTGAAACTACCTCAGTTGAAGCTTTTCACTATGTTTGAGGGATTTAGTTTTTAGCTACATCTGCAGGAATTATAATATGAATCAACTGAGGAATTAAGAAAGAACAAAACCACATTTTATCCCTTATTCCTGAAAACTGGTAAGGCTTTTATGTTATGTCTACATGAAACCAGACAACTGATCAATTCTGTTGATTTCTTTCAATTGACTAATTTTGTGAAAAGAAAACATGGGAAGTCCAAGTCTAGGTCAGGCAAATGGGCTGTGTGAGTCCCAGCTCTGCCCTTCAAGGGAGGTGCCTGGCTGTCCCAGACCTTGTGGAAAGAGAGGCCGCAAATACGCTCTCCACAGCCCTGGACTCAGCTCATTTCTCCTCCTCTCGCCTCAGCTTCCTCACAGCTGACCTTCATTCTATTCCCTTTCCCCAGTTCCTCCAATATGACACACCCATATATGCCTGCCAGTTTTCAGACCTGGACAAGTCTCTTACTTCCCTCCCATGGTCCATTGACTCCATGAATAGACCTTGACCAGTCCCACACACCACCTCCATGGACCGTGTGCTTTTCAGAAGCTACCCAGCATCCAACAATCTTGTACACACAGAATTTATGCATTTCCCCTTGAACAAGTAACAAGCATGTGCCTCCAAGACCTGAAGGACAGGACTAGAATAAATGCCCATAAAGGATCAGGACATAGAACCTGGGTCTTAATGGGGTTACCTCCTCTGTCATTTTCATGAACTTGTTTTTCCAGTTTCTGCCAAAACTTGAAATGATCATATTCTTGTGATTTTATTCAGTGCTTTTCTTTCATGCTGGTGGCAAGGTAACTTCTGGAGTCACATAGATCAGCTCCTCTGATTACCAACTGTGTGACCCTGGCAAGTTACTTAACCCTTCTATGCTTTAGTTTCTTCATCTGTAAAGTGGATTTAATAGTAGCTACATCACAGGATTGTTGTGAAGAGTGAGTAAGGAACATGTCTACAGGATGCACAATGTCTGACAATGATAGGTCAATTATGTGAGCTCTAATTATGATCACGGCTTTTTTCTCACTCCCTGGGCAATCTCACCAAAGACTTTCCCATTTCTATGCAAACAACTCTCAGATTTACCAACACTCCCCAATTAGTCTCCCATTCTTATGCTATATAACTGTCCTATGAACATCCTACTAGACTTTTCCAGTTTCTCAAACTCAACATTTCCAAACCAAATTATCTTTTTAGTACACTCATTTTTCTCCCTATTTCACTTTTTATTTTTGATAATTGTAGATTCACAGAATTTTCACTATAAGAAATACGAGAAAAATCTTGTATACTCTTTCTCTAGTTTCCCCCAGTGATGACACCTTATGTAACTATAGTGTAGTATCACAACCAGGAAATTGATATTGACACAATCCACTGAGCTTAATCAAGTTTCAACAGTTTTACATGCACTGTATATATGTGCATGTGTTTTTAGTTCTATATAATTTTATCACATATATGTGTTCATGTAACCACTACAGCAGTTGATATACAGAACAGTTCCATCACAAAGATGCCTCCTGCTACCCTTTACAGCCCACCTGCCTTCTTCCCTCTTCTTTTCCCAACTCATGGCAACAACTAATCTGTTCCCCATCTATATAATTTTGTCTCTCCCAGAATGTTATATGAATGGAATCATACAATATATAATTTTTGATACTGGCTTTTCTCACTTAGTATAATTTCCAAGAGATTACCCAAGTTGTGTATAACAATAGTTCTCTTCCTTTTACCACTGAATGGTATTTCAGTTTATGAAGTACCACAGCTTATGACTAACCAGTCACACACTGAAGCATACTGGAGTTGTTTCCAGTTTGGGGCTATTACAACTAAAGATGCTATATACATTTGTGTACAATTGTTTATATGAATACAGTTTTTATTTTTGTGAGATAAACATCCAACAGCGCAATCACAGTGTTGCATGGTAAGCACGTTTTAGCTCTGTAAGTAATTGCCATATTTTATTTTAGAGTGGCTGTACCACTTTGTACTCTCACCAGAGTCTGAGTGATCCAGTGTCTCTGCATCCTCATCAGCATTTGGTGTTATCGCTACTTTTAATTTTAACCATTCTGATTGATATGTAGGAATATCCATTGTCATTTTAATTTGCACTTCACCAATGGCTAATGATGTTGGACATCCTTTCATGTGCTTATTTGCCATCTATAGAGCATCTTCAAGTGAAATGTATGTGTATGTATTTTGTCCATTTTCCAAAAGGATTGTTTGGGTTATTTATTGTTGAAAGAGTTCTTTGTATATATTCTAGATACAAGTCCTTTGTTAGATACATTGTTTGCAAATATTGTCTCCTACTCTGTAGCTTGTCTTTTCTTTCTCTTGACAAGGTCTTTCACAGAACAAAAGTTTTTAATGTTGATAATGTCCAATTTGACAGTTTTTTTCTTTTATGAATAGTGCTCTTGGTGACAAGTTTAAGAATGCTTTACCTAATCTGAGGTTCCAAAATTTTTCTATCTTTTTCTAAAATTTTTATAGTTTTCCATTTTACATTCCAGTCTGTGATCTGCTATGAGGTAATTTTTATGTAAGGGATGTTGTTTAGGTGAGGCTCATGTTCTTGCTGAAGGATATCAGATTTTTCTCACATTTTGAACAATGGCATTGCTATTCACAGAGGGGTTACTGAGCCTGTGGGTCTTCCTCTTGTCATCTCCTTCCCCAGCTAATCTGGTTTTCTCTATCTGTCCCAGAATCATTTTCTTAAAGCCACATTTCATCATGTCACTCTCTTAAACACCTTAGATGGGTGTTGACTCGTGATGACAGACCTCTGGCCCTTTAGCTGGGTATATACCACTTAGACAACCCAACCACAGCTTCCCTTTCCTTAACTTCCACATATTTGCACAGTGCTTCAGCCACACAGGACACACAAAAATCTTTCAGAGATAGATGCCATTTTCCCCACTACAAAGCCATTTATTTTTTCCTGGGCCTTTTGCCTCAACCCTAGCTTAAAGGTCACCTTTTCTCCATCTTTCCGCTAAACACCTGCTCCCCTACCTTCCCAGGAAGAATTAATTGCATCCCCATCTGGATTCTCATGAAACTCTCCTTGTGCCTCTCTATTACCTCTGTTTTTGCCATCTGTAAAATAGGGCTAATACAGAAAAAAAGTTAGAGTTGTTTGGGTACTAAATGAGTTAATACATGTAAAGCAAATAGAAGCACAATCTAGGCCATCATCAGTGCTCAATGCATTCGTTATTGTTATAATTTTCATATATCTTTGTTGTATCTTACGAAATAGCTTATTATAGATACTTTTTATAAGTCGATTATTTATTCTTCTCTACCAGGTTGTGTAGGATTTTCTATAGCTTGTCTTACCCACAATGTTAGTACATCACAGATTTTGATAAACATTTGTTGAACTAAATTGACTGTTTAAATTTAATTAACAAGCCAATACAATGAACAAAATAACTGACGTTTCCCCTTGAATCTACACGTTGTTTTATTGAACTAAATATTCTGGCAATTAATGGACATCCCTCCACTTCAATTTTTGCTTTTATTGTTTGAATACAAGCATAAGTGTTAAATGAATTACTGAAGAAAAAGATGATCAGATTATTTAAAATGACAGAAAAGTTGGTTTATTCTACTTAATGCTCTCCAATAATACAACACTCTTTTTGTTTAACGGTAAAAAAAAGTATGCTAACTCTAATAGACAGGGAATATTAGGTTCATCTTCACTTTGCATTGAAATCATACTCTCCCCACATTCTTGGAAGAAGTTGTATCCAGAAGGACTGTGAAGAAGAGTTCCAATAGGTGAACATTTGGGTAGAGAATAAAAACATAAAATTCTATTACAGAAGGTAATGGAAATGGGAAGGATTTGGTCAACCACACTAAAAAAATGACATGCTCATTTGTAGTTGGTAGTTATATAAAAATAAAACTATCTAGAAAAGCAACAGTATACTTTTATACCACTGAAGTATCCCAGAATATATACACAATTAACTACAAAAAGAAATCTCAAAATCTCTCGAATGCTATGTTGGCAGTATTTTTGGTGGTTCCTCCTGCCACAAAATCTGGCTCTGGTGTCAGCATTCACCCTCCCTAGCCTCAGGTGAATCTTGGCCTAAGTTATTCCCAGAGCCAATGTTTGGCTTAGGAAGGGGCCTATGGCACAGTCCTGGACAATGAGGCACAAAAGAGTCTACTGGGAAGTTTGTCTTGCTCTTACAAAATAAAAAGGATATGTGAGGAGGAGCCATTTTATTTTCCTGTCTCTGAGCATTGTAGTATTCATGAAGATCTTGCACTCAGAGCTTCTGAAGCCACCACAGTAGAAGACACCTAACAAGACAGCACCGAGAATGGCAGAGAGGCAAGGTGGGGACCTGAGTTCACGATGAAATAACTGTGCCTCTGAAAAAAGGCAGGAGTCCCTCTGTCTCAGGACATCTTTTTACCTAATAAACTCTTTATTGTCTTTAAGAGTTTAAGACAATAAAGCAGATAAACCTGCCAGTTAAGCAGATTTTCTGTTTCTGGCCTACAAAAGTTTCTCAACAGATACAGCATTCTGAGTGCTCTTAGCCTCACATACTGATTTTAAGAAGAAACCTGCAGTTTAGTTGGCTAGAAGTATATTCGTACTTACAGTGACTATTCTAGAAAAGAGACAGTCGGACTTGTACAACCAGTGAGAAGCTGCAGCATAAAAAGCACAGACTCCAGAAGCAGGGAGACCAGATTCAAATCTCACCTTTGCATCTCACCAGCTGTGTGGCCTTAGGCAAGACACTTTATTTGACTGAATTTCAGTTCCTTCATTGTAAAATGCCTACAGTGATACCTACCTCATAGGTTGACAGGGTGTATTAAATGCAATAAAGTAATAATAAAGGTCCTGTCAAATAGGAACTCAAATAAATGTTAGTTTCTCTTCCCCTAATGAATCCTTTGCCAAGATGAAACACTAACTCGGTGTATTAGACCATTAATTCAGACGCCTTCTTTCCAGCAGGAATTACTCTGACAGAGGGGCTGGTGTCATCAAGAGTAATTTCTGCTGAAAAGGTTCCAATCTTCACATTTCTACTGTGAAGCCTAGTGTGGTGCAGAAGGGATCAGGCAGGGTTACTTCCAACCCTAGAGAAAATTGATGTGACGATAACCACAGTGGAAGGGTTTATATGCCCTTGATCGTTTTATTCTCACACCTTACAGAAGGTATGTGGGTGGAATTAATGGGCTCCAGGGAAGTGTGCTTGTAGTAACTTTTCCTCCAAATTATGTCCACATTTTCCATTACATTCCACCAAAAGCTAATTGTTCTGCTAATAATGATTACCAAGCTCCTGAATACAATTAATTAACACACTGTCTTAAGGATATATTGTGTTTGGATTATAAAAACAAAAGTAGGAGTTAGTGTTACCAAGAAGTCCTCTTTATTTCTCTCATAGCAATAGAGGCTACTGTAAAGGTATTCAACTTTTACAATAAATAAACAGAAGTCATGTTTACCTAAATAGTCATTAATCGCATGCTTGTACTAATAATGAGGGTAAAACTGGCAAATTTAAGTAGGAGACAATTTGACATCAAAACCCTTTAACGTTCATTTACTCTTTGACCTAAAAATTCCACTCCTAGGAATTTATTTTTTACAAAGGAATAAAGATTTGTGCAGCAATTTTTCAAGAATTTTTCTTGCAGGGAGAAAACAACCTAAGCATTCAAGATCCAAAGATTAAATTATGAAATGTCTACCCAATCAAATACTACGCAACCATTGAAAATGAAATCATAGAAAAAAATGTGTTGACATGGAAAGACACACATGATATATTCCTAGATTTTGAGAGGTAATAAACTGTACAGTCAATGCTTTAGAGTTTTCATCAAAATATATTTTTTAAAGTTTCAGTGATATATGCCAAAATGAAGATGAAATTCTTCCATTAAAAGTTTTTATTTTATCTTGATTTTATATATTTTTTCAGTAAGTATGAACTGTGTAGAAACAAAAAATAATTTTTAGAAACTCAAAAGAGAAATTCGTAAAATACTTTTAAGCTAAGTAGCTAGCAAATAGACCCTTCATTGTTTATTATCTGGATTCTGAGCTCTGGCTTCTCAAATTTCTGCCAAAATCTGACTTTTCAAGTTGCAATTTAGGTGACTGAAGACCAACTCCCCAGGGAAAGAAGATCATACGGTTGCCCTTTTAGGGAAGTTGACTGCTCCCTCATCTTACTGTTGATCGTAAACTAGAAAACTGGTGAACTCTGAAACTAGGGGTAGTCTCTTTAGTCAGAAATGCCCAAGCTTCTACTCTGACACTCTGGAAAGTTTAGAGTCGCTTTTCTGCCCATGCTTAGTTGGTTCTTTGTGTTTCCAGGGAAGGATCCTTCAAAAGAGAAGAAGCTGACTGGCAACCACTCTGGGATGCAGCTCCTGGCTGTCACCTCCAAGTGGATAAAAGCTCTGGCCTCTATCAGAGCCCTGCCTGCCATGTTGACCTGGAACCCTAATTTAGTTATTATTAATCATTATTATTTCCATGGGTGTTTACTGTCCCTCTGCTATGTACCATGCACTCTGCCAAGCACTTTTCACACATTATTTCATTTAAAATCTTAACAGCAGCCATGAAAGATTAAAGCTATCATTATCCTCATTTTATAGATGAGGAAACAATTTGCCCAAGATTATATGGCTAGTAAGGACTATAGACAAAATGAGAACCTAAATCTACCTGGATTTTATTAGTGGCTCCTTAATCAATTAAATTAGGAGTTTATAATTCACTTTGGGGAGAAAGTTCAATTTGCCATTCCTGGGTCTTTCTGGACGAGAGTTAAAAGTAATTCCAAGAAAATACTAAACCACTTCACATTTCACAACCATAGGAGTGATTCTGCTGTACAGCCATGCCCTTGACTGCTGGTGGCAAAAAAAAAAAAAAAAAAAAAAAGAGCCAAGACACAGCCAAGGAACTTTCTATGTGTTCAGCTCCAGGTTGAATTGCTTGTCACTTAATTTTTTCCAAACCTCAGATTCCTATGCAGAAAATGAGTTTTATTCTTGTCCTAAATATCTTGTTTGTCAGTATCAAAGATAATGTGTGATGTGTGTGTAGGCACTTTTGAAAGTACAAAGGGCAAGGAATCTTGATTACTTCTCATGCAAATTACTTCTGCCCCCAAAACCCAAAAGCAACGTAACTTTTATACAGCATTTTGCAAAAGACTGAGTGAGGGCTTTTAGAAACACAGAGAAACATTAATGTAAAAAAGTCCCCCGTGTAATGTTTCCCCATGTTTAGCATTAATAAGTCCTGAAGAAAAGTGACTGACTCAATGGCTCTCTGCTCCCATCTAATGCTTTTGATTTAATGTTTCCTCTCTAAGTGCATGAACTTTTGAAATACAGGAAATTTTGCCATAGGACATAAAAGTCTCCTGTGACTTGATGTTAGGATATCTCCTTAGTCATTTTGGTCTGTGCACCCTGGGAGCACATTAGAGCTTTGCCAGTGAGTTGATACACATTCTGTTTTAACTTAAGATGATAGTTGGCTCAATTATTCAAAAATATTATACCAAGGCTTAGGATTATATGTGCAAGAAGGACTAATTTTTTTTATTATTATACTTTAAGTTCTGGGATACATGTGCAGAAACTGCAGGTTTGTTACATAGGTATACCATGCTGGTGGTTTGCTGAACCCATTAACCCGTCCGTCATCTTCATTAGGTATTTCTCCTAATGCTATCCCTGCCCTAGCCCCCCACCCCCTGACAGGCCTCGGTGTGTGAAGTTCCCCTCCCTGTGTCCATGTGTTCTCATTGTTCATCTGCCACTTATGAGAATGTGTGGTGTTTGGTTTTCTGTTCCTGCGTTAGTTTGCTGAGAAGGATGGTTTCTAGATTCATCCATGTCTCTACAGAGGACATGAACCCATCCTTTTTTATGGCTGCAGAGTATTCCATGGTGTACGTGTGCCATATTTTCTTTATCCAGTCTATCTTTGATGGGCATTTGGGTTGGTTCCAAGTCTTTGCTATTGTTAATAGTGCCACAATAAACATACATGTACATGTGTCTTTTTGAGTAGAATGATTTATAATCCTTTGGGTATATACCCAGTAATGGGATTGCTAGACCAAATAGTATTTGTAGTTCTAGATCCTTGAGGAATCACCACACTGTCTTCCACAATGGTTGAACTAATTTACACTCCCACCAACAGTGTAAGAGCATTCCTATTTCTCCACATCCTCTCCAGCATCTGTTGATTCCTGACATTGTAATGATCGCCATTCTAACTGGAGTGAGATGGTATCTCATCATGGTTTTGATTTGCATTTCTCTAATGACCAGTGATGATGAGTTTTTTTCATATGTTTTTTGGCTGCATAAATATCATCATTTGAAAAGTGTCTGTTCATATCCTTTGCCCACTTTTTGATGGGGTTGTTTTTTCTTGTAAATTTAAGTTCTTTGTAGATTCTGGATATTAGCTCTTTGTCAGATGAACAGATTGCAAAACTTTTCTCTCATTCTGTAGGTTGCCTGTTCATTCTGATAGCTTCTTTTGCTGTGCAGAAGCTCTTTAATTAGATCCCATTTGTCTACTTTTGCTTTTGTTGCCATTGCTTTTGGTGTTTTAGACATGAAGTCTTTTTCCTTGCCTATGTCCTGAATGGTATTGCCTATGTTTTCTTCTAGGATTTTTATGATATTAGGTCTTATATTTAAGTCTTTATCCATGTTGAGTTAATTTTTGCATAAGGTGTAAGGAAGGGGTCTAGTTTCAATTTTCTGCATATGGCTAGCCAGTTTTCCTAACATCATTGTTTAAATACGGAATCCTTTCCCCATTGCTTGTTTTTTTCAGGTCTGTCAAAGATCAGATGGTTGTAGATGTGTGGCTTATTTCTGAGGCCTCTGTTCTGTTCCATTGGTCTATATCTCTGTTTTGGTACCAGTATCATGCTGTTTTGATTACTGTAGTCTTGCAGTATGGTTTGAAGTCAGGCGGCTTGATGCCTCCAGCTTTGTTCTTTTTGCTTAGGTTGTCTTGGCTATACAGGTTCTTTTTTTGGTTCCATATGAAATTTAAGGTAATTTTTTCTATTTCTGTGAAGAAAGTCAATGGTAGCTTGATACAGATAGCACTGAATCTATAAATTATTTTGGGCACTATGGCCATTTTCACGATACTGATTCTTCCTAACCATGAGCATGCAATGTTTTTCCATCTGTTTGTGTCCTCTCTTATTTCCTTGAGCAGTGGTTTGTAGTTCTCCTCGAAGAGGCCCTTCACATCCCTTGTAGTTGTATTCCTAGGTATTTTATTCTCTTTGTAGCAGCTGTGAATGGGAGTTCACACATGATTTGGCTCTGTTTGTCTGTTATTGTATATAGAAATGCTTGTGATTTTTACACAATGATTCTGTATCCTGAGACTGCTGAAGTTGCTTATCAGCTTAAAGAGATTTGGGGCTGAGATGATGGGGTTTTCTAAATACGCAATCATGTCATCTGCACACAGAGACAATTTGACTTCCTCTGTTCCTATTTGAATGCCCTTTATTCCTTTCTCTTGCCTGATTGTCCTGGCCAGAACTTCTAATACTATATTGAATAGGAGTAGTGAGAGAGGCATCCTTGTCTTGTGCTGGTTTTCAAAGAGGAATGCTTTCAGCTTTTGCCCATTTAGTATGATATTGGCTGTGGGTTTGTCATAAATAGTTCTTATTATTTTCAGATATGTTCCATCAATACCTAGTCTATTGAGAGTTTTTAGCATGAAGGGCGGTTGAATTTTATCAAAGGCCTTTTTACATCTATTGAGATCACCAGGTGGTTTTTGTCATTGGTTCTGTTTATGTGAAGGATTACGTTTATTGATTTGTGTATGTTGAACCAGCCTTGCATCCCAGGGATGAAGCTGACTTGATCATGTGGATAAGCTTTATGTGCTGTTCGATTCGGTTTGCCAGTATTTTACTGAGGATATTTGCATTTATGTTCATCAGGGATATTGGCCTAAAATTCTCTTTTTTTGTTGTTGTGTCTCTGCCAGGTTTTGGTATCAGGATGATGCTGGCCTCATGAAATGAATTAAGGAGGATTCCCTTTTTTTCTATTGTTCAGAATGGTTTCAGAAAGAATGGTATCAGTTCCTCTTTGTACCTCTGGCTGTGAATTCATCTGGTTCTGGACGTTTTGGTGGTAGGCTATTAATTACTGCCTCAGTTTCAGAACTTGTTATTGGTCTATTCAGTCTATTTCTTCCTGGTTTAGACTTGGGAGGGTGTATGTGTCCAGGAATTTGTCTATTTCTTCTAGATTTTCTAGTTTATTTGCATAGAGGTGTTTATAGTATTCCCTGAAGGTAGTTTGTATTTTGGGGGGGATCAGTGGTGATACCTCCTTTACCATTTTTTATTGTGTCTATTTCATTCTGCTCTCTTTTCCTCTTTATTAGTCTGGCTAGCCAGGTCTATTTTGTTGATCTCTCAAAAAACCGGCTCCTGGATTCATTGACTTTTTGAAGGGTTTTTTGTGTCTCTATCTTTTTCAGTTCTGCTCTTTTATTAGTTATTTCTTGTCTTCTGCTGGCTTTTGAATTTTTTTGCTCTTGTTTCTCTAGTTCCTTTAATTGTGATGTTAGGGTGTTGATTTTAGATCCTTTCTGCTTTCTCTTGTGGGCATTTAGTGCTATAAATTTTCCTCTAGACACTGCTTTAAATGTGCCCCAGGGATTCTGGTACATTGTGTCTTCATTCTCATTGGTTTCAAATAATTTCTTTATTTCTGCCTTAATTTTGTCATTTACCCAGTAGTCATTCAGGAGCAGGCTGTTCAGTTTCCATGTAGTTGTGCTGTTTTGAGTGAGTCTCTTAATCCGGAGTTCTAATTTGATTGCACTGTGGTCTGAGAGATTCTTTGTCATGATTTCCATTCTTTTGCATTTGCTGAGGAGTGCTTTACTTCCAATTATGTGGTCAATTTTAGAATAAGAGTGATGTAGTCCTGAAAAGAATGTATATTCTTTTGATTTGGGGTGGAAAGTTCTGTAGATGTCTATTAGGTCTGCTTGGTCTGGAGCTGAGTTCAAGTCCTGAATATCCAAGAAAGACTAATTTTTTAAAAAAACTAACATACGAGGGTAGAGGGAATGGATTTTTTATTTACCATTTTTTAAAATAAGCTTTTTTAAAGTCGTAATAGCAATATGTGCCCATGTTTTAAAATTCAAAGAGGACACACAAAGTGAAATGGACAAGTACTCACTCCACGTATATTCCATTTCCAATTGGTAACAGTAGTTTCTCCTACATGCTTTGAGAATTTTTCTATGATTATACAAATAGATGTAAATATATACCTATTTTTAACACAGTATCACTCATACTATAGACTGCCCCCCAAAATGCTTTTTTCTTAAACGTATGTTTGTATAGTTGTTAATATCCGCAGGTACTGCTCAGTTTTAAGCTCTCTCTGCTGCAGTATTCCATTGCATGGATATAACAAGTTATTTCAATATTTTTCTCTGGGTTAATACTTAGTTATTTACAGATTTTTAATAGCACAAACAATGCTGCAACCAAAATTTCACCACGTCTTTGATCAGTTATATGAGTTCATCTGTAGAAAAATTCTTAGAAGTAAAATTACTATGTCGGAAGAGAGGTAATTAAAGTGTTGACAGATTTTTTTAAAATGAAAAGTACCATCTAAAGTTGATTGTACTAATTTGCTTTTCTCTCACCCTTCCTATTGAGAGCCCGCCTTTGTCAACAATGGGTATAGATGATACAAGAACCTATTAAACTAAGATGGATACTATTAATTTTCAGTGGACACTGGATTGAAACAAGTATTTCTAGGTCTTAGATAACAAGAAACTGGAAATACCTGCCTTTAGATGTACTGTGAATCTCCAGGCCTTGAGCTCTGAGAAGAAATCACATTGAAGTGAAATAAATCTCAAAAGAGGGGCTTAACGCTGATGGAGTGTTTATTATGTACCAGACACTGTTCTAAGTACTTTATATACCTTAAATCTCCTATAATCCCAAACAGCCCTATTAAAAAGGTGCTTTAGTCATTCCCATTTTACAGACAAAAAAACTAAGGCACAGGGAAGTTAGTTCCCCAAGGTCACTCAGATTTGAGCCTAGGTAGTTTGGGTCCAGAGTCAGGTGCTTTTAACCACTTAGGCATTCTGTCTGTGCTCTTAATGATGTGGTAAACACATTTATTGAATACCTACTATATGCCAGGACTGATACGTGAGCCATCTTATCCTCACAGCAATACTAAGACATGTTATTCCTGTTCCAGAGATATTAAAGTGGCTTTCCAAAGTGACAGCAAGAGGATGTGTACCGGGGTATGTCTGATTCCAAAGCCGGTATTTATTCCACTACACCATGCTTCTTTGTAGGAACTAGTTGTCATAATACTCATTTTATAGATAAGAAAATCAAGACTTCAGAATGAGACATATTAGGGAGTTTAAATGGGGTCATCCTTGCTAACAAACAGAACCTACCAGGGAGCTCCATCACATCTACTTCTTCCTTCATCAGACTGCTATACAGTTGGAATATTCATGTATATTTAATTAACAGATATGTGGTTATAGAGTAGCATATACTGGCAATTTGCTGTCTGCCATAAAGTATGAGCTCAAATTGTCCAATGTGGACTAAAATTGAAGGCAGAATAAAGTCTCCCAATTCCAAGTGTCAACAAAGCCCATTTTAAAAGACTGACATAGTTAGGTGAGGATGAGCAGATGGACTCCCACACTGCAGAGACATACATCACTAGAATATGGTAGCAACATATTTTTAAGCTCAGTGAGAAACTCATTATCAGTCCATCAAAAAAATAGGTTTGGTGCTGGTTCCTGAATTTACAACTGTATTTCCTTACAGTATGTAGGAAAGTTTGAGAGCCCAATGAAGGTAAGAAGAACAGCACAAGGACAGAGAGCTTCAGAGAAGAGCCTTCTGCATGGGCAAATCCCACCAGTCAATCACTGCTTCTGCTCACACCCTCCATGCCCATCTCAATGTCTAAGAGTTCAGGCCCTCAGCCAAATCCACTGTGTTACCTTTAATAGGTTATCAAACCTCTCCAACTATTTTTCTCATCTGTAAGATAGGCAGTAACCAATAATGCCTGCCTCATTCATCTGCCATGAAGATTAAACATCTTCCATACAGACTGCTTCCCTGAAGTTTGGAGTTAGAGCACAGAATCACAAACGTCCACATACAGATATCCCTCCCTTTTATGTTTCATTGTCATAGTCATTTTTTAATGAAATTTAAAAAAAACATATTGTTCTATCTCTAAGTCTGAAACTAAAAAGGGAATTTATACTCATTGGCTTATGACAGCTCCATGCTCTGGAGGTCAGAGTATGCAAATCCTGTATTTCTATGTCTGGCAGCCCTAGTTATGAATGAGGCATTAGATATCTGTTATCACTGTCACAAAACAAACAACATGTTACCAGTTTATCTTTTGATTGTCACAGCTTGTTAGGCACAAGTCAGTGTAGGTGGTTGTTCAGTCAGATTTGGAGGTTAATTTGATTATCTCTTAAATTTTTTTTTTTTTTTTTTGTATACCATGGTTGCTAATGTAATATTACTACAAGGGTTTTCCTGCACTCTACAGTAAAACAACTCAGCCTCAAAGAATATGTAAATGTGACTGTTATGTTGTTCCGTTTTCAGGGCAATTAAATATTTGCTTTGAGCTTTTCATATTGCTTTGCAAATTCCTATAAAACTTACTATTCATTTCTGTACCTAAAGCTTATTTTGCATCAAGTCTTTGCCATTATTTCCTTTTTATTGAAAATTGAGTTTTTAATTATGTGTCACAATCATATATAATATGAATCTTTATTTGCAAAGTCTTTTTTCTGTTCATGTTAAATCAATTACCTTTGTCCCTTTGCTAGTTGGGCAGTGGAAGGCAGCAGTTTCAGATTTTCTGTATGAGAAGATGTCTGCAACTCATGATAACAGTACAGGCTCTTCCAGCTACCCCAGGAACAAAGACCTTTAATTAGGTAGGCCAGTCTTGTCAGCCTCTGCTGGGCGAGATCAGGTCTATACGAAGCCAAGTCGACTTCTTTAAAAATAAAATGTAATAATAATTATTTACTCAAACTGGCTGTTAGAAATTGTGTGGATCCCCAAAAACAGGTGTTTTCACAGTTGAGTTTAGAAAAAGGAACCTAAACTTTATCAGAATGGTTGGTGCCTGTAAACATAACTTTTGTCTTTGGTTTTGTGGCCTTAATCTTTTGCTTAAAGGATTATAGTCAAAATCTCTAAATGACAGTAAATTAAAAATCAGGCAAAATTAGAAGAGTTAAGCAGTGCCTGACATGAAAGAAAAATGAAAGATCTGTATCATAGTCATTGGGGGAAATAAATATGCTGGTTCATCTGCAGACACCTCTTAGACTTTTGTCATCTTTTCTCAACAAGAGCCTCCTCCTGTCCATTTCTGGTTCCATACACGAGGCTCCCATCACTCAATTCAAATGTTTAAGTCCCTTTTGAGTACTGCCTTCACATCACATCTTCTTTTAATAAGCCTTAAAATCTGATTTATCCTTACTTCATATTTTTTCACGTCTTATTTTTTACATTTCAAACTGAAACCTCATTTCTTCTCACCCGGAATAGCAACACAGCCTTCTTACTGGTCTCCCTGACCCCTGGTTGCTCTCCATTCAGTGGAGCCTCCACATCGCAGCCTCATTCACCTTCACACAAGCCTATTTTGATCATCTTACTTCTCTGATCAGATCCCTTCAAAAGAAAAGTTAAACTCCCTGACCACAGTTCTTCAGTCAGCTCCAATTTACTTTTCTAGGCATATCTCCCATTAATTCCCATATATTCTCCAAATTTCAGTCAACTACCCCCACTCCTTCGAATCACCTCCAAATCATCCAATTCTACTTACTCCACATGGGAAATCTTCTTCTCAACTCCACAAATTCCCACCCATCCTTCAACCCCGGAATTAAATATGACCTACTCTATATTCAAAAATAAGCACTTCTTTTTTTTTTTTTTTGAGGCGAAGTTTCGCTCGTTACCCAGGCTGGAGTGCAATGGCGCGATCACGGCTCACCGCAACCTCCGCCTCCTGGGTTCAGGCAATTCTCCTGCCTCAGCCTCCTGAGTAGCTGGGATTACAGGCACGCGCCACCATGCCCAGCTAATTTTTTGTATTAGTAGAGACGGGGTTTCACCATGTTGACCAGAACGGTCTCGATCTCTTGACCTCGTGATCCACCCGTCTCGGCCTCCCAAAGTGCTGGGATTACAGGCTTGAGCCACCGCGCCCGGCCAAAAATAAGCACTTCTAATGTTCCTTAGATATAGCATTGGAATTGCTTCAGCCCTGAGTCCAGACTGTCCATGCATTCAGATCATACAGGTCTTTACATGCCACAGAAAGAAGCTTGGAATTCATTCTTTGGGCTACAGGGAACCAATAAAGAGTACTGTGCATTGGAATTATAAATCAGAGTCATATTTAACATAGATGATGCTGTGGCGTGGAGACTGAATTGGATGGGAGAAAAGAGACTGTGGCAGGATCCACTGAGCAGTTTTTGGATTTGCCTGAGACATAAGACTGAAAGAGTACATTGGGAGGAACTATGATGAGCTCAATTCTAAGTGTGTTGAATGTGAGGTTCTAGGGAATAGGGTGAGACAGGCAAGGTGCCTGAGTGCGTGACTTAAGGAGGCACTTACTTTAAGGTGCTCACTCAGCACTTGAATGACCCAAAGCATACGTACTTCCTTAAATTCTTCACCCTAGGCACCTAGCTTGCCTTACTGCTAAGTTCCTATGATACATTTCGTAGAGATATCACCTTGGCAGCCAGGGATGTACACTGCTCACATCTCCCTTCAAGGAGGAACTTGTTATTCAGCTGCAAGAAGTGCAGTTAGCTGACAACATCCAGCTACAAGACTTTCAGGATCTTCCTCAACTTTTAAGCTACAGCCATGCTCTTTCAGGGAACCCCCAGTCAATGACTGAGCATGGCAGGGGTACTAGGCCTGGACATTTCTGCCCAATGCGAGACTCCTTTAATGGGCAATCTTTTCTCTGGAGGTTGCCACTGGGTTGGGTGAGATTTTGTCAGATCTGCATTGTGTGGTCAGAAGGCTCTCCCTGCCCAGTTTTGCTTCCTTCCCCATTTGTCTTTACCCTCAAATAAACTACTTGTCTACTAATTCTGCTCAGAATCTCTTCCCAGAGAACCTAAATGACACACTCAGTGAACAGCTAGCCATACCAGTCTGAACCTGGAACTAGAGAAGAATTGGTAAGCTCAAGTGATTTTGTTGTGTAGTGGCTAAAAGGCTGGGCTCTAGAATCTGGGTTCAAATCCTGCTCCTCTATTTCTGATCTTATACAAACTTAGGCAAATTACATAAACTTCTCGGTACCTCAGTTTCTTCACCAGTAGAATGGGGATATTAACAGTAAATGAGAACTATTTAAGATAATGCATTTAAAGTATTTAGTGCAGTACCTGGTCCATAGCTGGCCCATAGTAAATGCTGAAGAAATAGAAATTAAAATTATTATGTAGGCTTTAAAATACTATTTACAGAGGTTGTCTGGCATAACAAAATATGAGAAATGTTAACTTAAATAATTTTCCAGACTGATAAAATTACTGAAGACTAATTTTGAAAAATTTGAAGTCCAATTCTGTAATTTTTAAAAAATTACATTTCTTACTTCCAATATGGCTCCTTTCTCCATACAACGTCATCACCTCCTTGTCTCCTGTCATGATTTACCTCTCCTTTCTTTTCCATCTGCTCCAAACTCTCCTATTCCTCTCCTTTCTATCAATTTTTGCTAATAACCTCCTCCCACACTTGGTTGAGAACTCCTCTTCTCCAGAGAGTGTCTCATGACCAGCATGCCTGCCCCACCCCAACTGTGATTGTTCTCTATTGGCAAATGCTCCCAGGATTCTGTCCTTTTAAAACTAAGAAGTACAGGAAAAAAAAAAATCCAATGCAATTCTCAAACCACGTTGAAGGTGTCTTGCCTCCATAAACAATGGTTAATAATGAAATAGCAGGAATGCAGCAAACCACCACCATGACATGTGTATACCTATGTAACAAACCTGCACGATCTGCACATGTGCGCCAGAACTTAAAGTGTAATAAATAGTTAAAAAAAGAAAAGAAAAGAAATAGCAGGAATGGTATCACCTCTTTCTTTAGACAGGACCTTCCCTCCTCCACACCTTCTTTTGTCCCAAAGCTAGAAGCCAGCTTGGAGATGTGATGCTTAATAAATGCTTAAAGGATGAATGTTTTCAGCTGTGGATGCATGGTCAGTCTACAAATTATATTTTTCATGTCTGCATTCTGTATGTGAGCCTTAAAAATAAAACGCTTGGTAAGACAATCTCAGTCACATAATGGAGAAACTATTGTATGGGGACAAGTGTTTTACAACCATGTTACATATTTTTGGGTAATATAAATTTGTTTCATAAAATAAAGACCTGGTCTACAATACATCTAAAAGCCAGTAGGAGGTCATAATTAGAGACAGATGGCAAATGCAGCATTCTTGCCTCTATTTAGTACATATAATATTCACTACAAAATGGCACTGAATGTTTTTCCGTTACCACACAGTACTACATAAGCTCTGAAAAACAAAACCTCTTTTTACACCTATGAAACTTCAAACAAAATAACTGACTTCAAAAGTAAAGTGAGAGTATTTTGTAATGTGATGGAAGGCAAGGAGTATTTTTACACAGATTATTTCTATATATGTCTTCATGCATATTGCAATACTCATGAAAAAAGGTGCTACTAAATCTTCAGCCACCCTATCCATTCAATTTAAAACCTTCTTTAAGGTATTTACATTCAAGGCAAGATTCCTACATTGAGTAGGACACAATCTCAGGTTCATTTATAATATTGGAAATTAATAGAACCTAAAATAGCAATCAGTTATACACAGAGCAATATATGAGTATAACATTAATAGCCTACACAGATTTTTAATGGCTCCTAATATAATATGCTGTTTCAAGGAGCCATGTCTACATATTGCAATGCATTTTGACTGTACTATTATACTTTAATTATAAATTGAACATGGTTGATAAAAGCAGCATTTAGGAGTTATATAAATTTTTAAAGATACACATAATCCTCTGTAAGTACACAGCTCAACATGTAATAAAATATTAGATCTTGGATGCTAAATAGTAAAGGTAGCTTTCACACTGACCTTAATAATGTTTATTTTTATTGTTACAACTAAGTAAACTATTTTAGTAAAGTTTATAATTGTCAACAATGCAAAGTAAATCAAAAACAACTGTTGCTTTTGTGATCATTATCATGAAGCAAAAGTAACAGCCAATATGAAATAATTAACCTATTTACTACCTCAGCTTAAATATATTAAGAAACTACAAGATGGCATTAATACTATCCTAATCTGCTTCATTTAACAAGTTGATATTTAAGATGCTTCCATTTTCAAGTATCAACACCCACTATATATTTAGAAAACCTACTTATGAAAATCTATTTTATTTAATTTCTTAGAAAACTACTAGCTCAAAGAAAACCTACTTTTCTTTGTGAATGCTATCTGACTTGCTACCTTATTTTCTTATCTTTACAACAATTAGTTAATACAGATCTCAAAAAGCAAGCACATAATGCAAAGTGAAAGAATTATGATAAAGATAAGAAAACAAGTTTCTATTACAAAAGTAAGCAATACTCAAGATAAGTTATTTTTAAGCATATAGCACATTACAGGCATAATTAGCTAACCACCAGTTAGAAATATACATACACATTTTTTCAAAATAAGTCTTTTAAATATAGTGTTGCAAGTATCTTTCTAGCTTAAGAATTTGAAATAGCAATTAAGTATGAACCTTAAATCATTCGTCTTTACAACCAGAAGAGCAAGTCCCAAAGATGTAAATCTCATCCAATGAGACAAGGGATGCTGAATGTATTATTAATTGTTAAGTAATTTCTTAATTTTAGAATCTGGCACCCAATACTAGCAAATAAATAATGTGATTTATGAGCCTGCACTCTCAAGCTGCTTTACTAGAGTTCAATAAACACATGCAGATCCTAAATGTACAGTGTGAATGTGATTCCTACAAGCCAGAAAACATAGCAGGATTTGGCTATAGCAAATCTACCCCATCTACTTATTATTCAAGCACTAGTATTTAGAATACCTAAAATGCCTGCTGAACACTGCAGATCAATGTTCCCCTGGGGTTACTCCAAAGCAGAACCACATCTCTTCCCCTCACTGCTTACTGAGTTTTAAGAAGGCAGGTAACACAGGGTAGAAATTCTCGTATAGCAGCAATATAACTCTTCTCTCCAAATTCTCAAAAACAACACCTCCTCCCCATACACACGCACACACACATCCACAAGAAAGGAGGGCTTTTTAAATAAGTGTTTAAAACATACCATTTGCGTGGGTTTGAAAAATGTATTTTTCCTTGACTTGCTGCTGTTGTCTAAGATGTTTACAGATCTGATTAGAAAATCTGGATGTTCATAAAAAAGTATTGCTTTCAATGAGATTCCTTTAGTGAAATCTGTCTGCACAGACACACGTGTACATAAATAATACATACTTATGCACACATGCCTACATTAACAAGGACACATGCACACACACCTAGACCAATAATTAAGCCCACACAGTTCTATAAGCCCTTTTCGACGGTTTTTGCATGCATGTTATTCAGAAGACAGATTTTTTAAAAATGATAAGCAGCTGCATATAATGCACATCAGAGTGGCACGTTTAGAAAAGCAAATACGTTACCAGACGCATTTTGAAGTTTCTGGAACACCTGCAGGTGAAAGGAGACTGGATCGGTTGCTGGCACACTGTATTCCTCAGAATCACAGAGCTCGATGTGACTGTGGGGGAATGTGAGGCGAGTGTGAGGCTGGAAACCTTTGAGTTGAGCTCACTCTAGGCATCAGAAAGCCTCAAAGAGGGAAAAGAAAAAGGCAGCCCACAGACAGCTAGATGAGAAACTTCTGGCACCTCTCCAGCTCAGGAATGAATTCTCTGTAATTTGGAGACGTATAGTGATGGAAATGAAGAGAAACTTGGATTTACGGGTGAGTTTGCTCAGCCATGCAGAAATAGGCAGGTAACAGTCTCTCAGCTCATTTTAAAACAGTCATTCAGAAACAAGACTGAATCAAAAAATTAACAGGCATTTTCCTGCTTTTGAAAAAATGAAAAGGCTACTCCAGTCAGCTTCCCTAGATGCCTTTACAAACTTCAAATGGATCATTCCATCAGCTATTTGTTGCACATTTTATTAATCCCAGTGCAGAGGTAAACTGGAAAATCTAATTCCTTTTATGTAGAAAACTAGATTTATTGCTTCTTTTTATAATGCACTTTAGACATATAAATACATAGATTTACTTGCAGAGTTCTCGTTTCTCGTGTAAAACCACTACTGTTTGGTCCAGATAAAATGCTAAAAGGCTTGTTCACAGCTTTTCAAGGAAGTGGAGAAAAAAATGCTTAATACTCAGAAGCTGAGCTGAGTACTGATATTTAAATGTACAGTTTGAAGCAAAGAGTATAAAGGAAGAGCCCTGAGCCACTAAGTGGCAGTTAAGAGGTACGATTATATAGAAGCACTGAGCAGGCAGGTGGCTCAAGTCTATAAATTTATACATAATTAAGGATAGGAAGAAAAGGTTTGACAAATTAAGTTCTTAGAGACAATAGCTGTGATTTTTTTCAGGTTTTCAAACAGGCTAATAATTTCTGAGGGGCGCACGTGGACTTCACCTTGTCTGAAGAACTCCGAAACCTCACAAATACAGAGCGAGGTCGAAGGCACTGCACACTGGCAATCTATATTCAAATGTAATGAGGAGAAGGACGATATTACCATGAAGAATGTTGTCACATTACATTGTGCCTGTGTGGCTTAACTACTCATCCAACCTTGCAAATGGCCATTTGCCTGGACTCAATAGCAAATGTGCTATTGATGGGAGGGAGGAGGTGGGAGGCTGATTTTATTTGTTTTACCAGGGATGCTCCTATGGGAGGTTTGGGGATAAAATGCCTGGGCTGAGCATGGGAGTCATTCTGCTCAAGGCCACACTTGCCTATAATAAATTTGAAGTGGAATTAATGATGATCAATTAAGCTATTTATTATTTTAACTCTTGAGGTCAAGGGCAGGACAGTGTTTATAGATAAAGAGTCAATGGACAGACTGTTGCAGAAGGCCAGACTCACCTTTACGCATGCTTGATTAACATGTATTGACCGAGGCACTGCTAGTCCCCCTCACATTCCGGTGCCAGACCTAGTGAGAGAGAGGTGTTTGTCTAGATTCTGTTCTTATCTCTCCACTACCATTTGCTTCATCCGTTCGTCGAAGAAACATCCACTGAATTAGACACCCGATGCTGTGGAGAACACAATGACCCTTAAGATGAGAACTCCCTCAAGGGGCTTACCATTGTCAAATAGTACCACAGGGACTTAGCAGGGCACAGGCACGTCGGGATTACTTATAAAACTCATGCTCACCGCCATCACTTGCACTGTGGATTACTCTTGGTAGCATGAGAAAAGCAGAGTTTGCACGTGTGTTTTGAAACTCTCCCCAGGTGATTCTGATGAGGTCCTCCCTGTTACCCATAAGAGCAGCTGCAATTCAAGACCGCTGTTACAGAGCCCTGGAGTCATTCAAGGAGGAAGGCATCCCACCGCCACTGCCTCCACACTCAAGCAGCACAGCTAGCTCGAGCTGACCTGCACTGCTGTGCTCTCGTCCATCCTGCCACCACAGGAAGGTCTGGGCTTCCTCGGTTCACCCAGAGCCTGAGTGCACAAGGCTCCAAATGAATCTGGAAGCCAAAGCTAAAGGCAAAAGAAAGCCCACATCTTTTGGTTCATTTATATAACCTCTCTGGGCCTCTGTTTTGTTTTGGTTTAATTTTAATCTGCAGAATGAGAGGGCAGGGCAGGCTTTGAGTCTATGTTTCTTCTGCCAAAGCATCTAAGAGGAAGCCAGTTCTGGGGCATACTGGCTCTATGCAAGAGCACGCCTGAGCAAGAACTCAGAATTCCTAACCTAAAGGCAGCAAATCAAACCCGGTCCCTTCTGCCTGAGGAGCGAGGGTCCCAGCACTCTTCTACCCTTCTTCATGAGAGGAACCACTGACAAATCCGAATGAGAGAGCACATTATCTGCCAAGTCCCTTCATTTTTTGCTTCAGCATCTGCCTCAGCTCCAGACCCAAAGGACCACCTAGTGAGTGACAGATCCTGGAATCTTCAAGCAAGGGGTCACACACTGCTGGAAGCCAGGTTACCACCCGGCTCCACCACAACAGATCCTCTTCAAGTGAGTGTAAGAACAGAGGGGAGTTCAGTGCCCACAAAAATAGCATCCCCGCACCCAGGCTCTACCCCTCAATCTCTGGTAGTGGCAGAATGTCCCATGTCTCTCCTGAGAGTCATAATATGGCCACAGCATCCTCCACAGCCAGTATGCCTTCCCTCTGTCCGCTGCCCCAAATGTCAGCACTGGCTGATCTACATCCTGCAAGCTCACCCATGGTGAAAGTAAGAAAAGCTCCGAATAGCTCAGAGTAGAGGGCTCACTCTGCTTCCCCCACTCCACCTGATTGCCCTGCACTCAGCACCACCTTCACTCACTGAGGAAGAGTCTAACCTTCACAGGTACTGTCTTAGCCTGCTTTGTGCTGGTATAACAAGACATCGGAGACTAGGTAATTTATAATGGACAGATACTGATTAGCTCATGGTCCAAAGGCTCAGAAGTCCAAGATCAAGGGGCTGACACCTGATGAGGGCCTTCTTCCTGATCATAACATGACGGAAGGATGAAGGGCAAAAGACAGACAGACAGAGAGAGAGAGAGAGAGAGAGAGAACTGAACTTGCTCTTTTATGACCCCACTCTGGTGATTACAGCATGAATCCATTCTGGAGGGCAGAGCTCTCACACTCCAATGATCTCATATTAAGCCCACCTTCCAACACTGTTGCATTGGGGATTAGGTTTCCAACACATGCTTTTTGAGGGAGACATTTAAACCATAGTATTCCACCCCTAGCCCTCCAAATCATGTTCTTCTAACAGTGCAAAATACATTCATCCCATCCCAAATGCCCCAAAGTCTTAACTCATTCCAGCACCAGTCTTATCTGAAGTCCAGAGACTCATCTAAATCAAATATGGATGAGACTCAAGGCACAACACATCATGAGGCAAATTATTTCCAGCCATGAGCCTGTGAAACCAAACAAGCTATCTACTTCCAAACTACAATGTGGGACAGCATAGGATAGATATTCCCATTTCCATTTTATGAAAACAAAGCTCATCTGACCAAATAAATATAATGCAAATTATGTAGTAAATGTACTTTAAAAAATGTGTTTTTAAATCTCCTCTAGTTCTCCGTTAAGAACAAGCAGAAAATCTCGACCTTGAAACACCAAGAGATAAGAAATGTTCAAAGGTGGTAGCACCATCAAGATATTAGAGACAGATGGGTCTGAGCTGAAAGACAAGATTCTCTATTTAGTAGCCAAGTGTCTTGGTAAACCATTTAAATTCCCTCATATTGTTTCATGCTCTGTAGAAGAAAGAAAATACCTATCTTATGAAGTTACTTTGAGAGTTAAAGTCTGAAAAGTACTTGGAACCACATAAGTCACTGAAGAAATAGTAACTCCTAATAACCAAAACTTCTAATTGCCCTTGATAGTTCCAATGGCCTGGGAGCTCCACGAGGACAAGGACTATGTCTTAGCCACCTTCATCTGCCATCCTTCATATCCAGAATATCATGGGCCTCCACATCTATCCCCAAAATTTTTATTGCCTACCTACTATCACCACCACATTCTGAGTTATGTGCCAGAGATATAGCAGTGAACACACAGGTGTAGCTCCTGTCTTCATGTGGTTCACAGTCTAGTGAAGAGATCAATGTTAAATAGTGCCATGAATGACCAAAAATCATAAACGAATTAACTAGTTAATAATAATCTTCTTCGTTTTTATTCATAATAACCCAGACAATGTCAAGGGCACAAATGGAAGAAAATTTGTGACTGCTTCAGACAATTACCTTTAAACCTGGGGGGCTGATGGTCTGTCCCTCATTAAGTGGCAGATCTCTCCCAGGAGCTGTCTCCTGAGACCTCTCAGGCTAGCCTAGACAGAGCTTTGATCTGTTCTTATAGTCCCTTATCCCACCGGCAAAACGTTCTGGTTCCTGGCTTCAGGAATGTTTTACATCCAAGCTGTCTGAAATGCAACATTTTTTAAAGAGCAACAAGGATTTTAATTAAAGTTCCAGGGATCCAGCCAAGGATATTTTTCTAAAAGAGAAGCAATATCTGTTCTTGGAGACAGAACATTTCATAACAGAGATCTCATACACTGTGGTGAATGACAAATAGTGACATGGGCTGTATCCCCACAGAAGCGTGTGTGCATGTGTGTGTATGTGTATTTGTGTGTGTGTTTAAGCTTATCTTGCCTAATGAGGACAGAGACAGGGAGACAAATGCACTCTAGTTCCTTAAACCATTCAGATGTTTAAGGCAGACAGTTAATGGAACAGCTTAAGGGCCTTTCTCTTAAGGATAGGGGATTACTTTATGTTCTCTCTGATGATTCTCTTTGATTTAAAAGGCTCTGGCTACAAGACTCCCAGAAAACAGCATTAGATAAGAATTCGACTTCTGCAAGTGCTGGTCAGCAGATGTCTACCACATACCCAAATCCAGGGAGGGACCACAAGAGGTCCTGTAATTCCATGCCACTTGCACCCAGTGGTAAATGGATTTAAAATCAAATGAAACCCAGAATATCATAGCTGGCAGTTTGGCAAGATAATTCCACCTATGGGTTTTGTTTTTTTTATAAATTCATGCTTGCTGCTTGGCAAATCATTGAAAATCCCTGCTTATCAAACCAGGAGCTGTAAAAAGTGAACTCCAAAGCCACTCTGTTTCTTCCATTAACCTGAAACGCCTGCACTCATGTCAGCGTGGGCAGAGGTACACTCATGTCCATTTCAGGCTCATCTGGGAGTCCCCTGATACTGTGAGCAGAGGCATTAGAGGAAATTCTGTTAGAAGCTGGCAGACCATGTCAGGCAGAAGGGTTGGAAACCTGGAGGTTTCTGGTGTCCACCCACCCCCAAAGGCTTTGGTACTGCCTCGGGGCCAGCAGTTACAGATGTTTCCCAGGCACAGACAGCTGAAGGGCAGACTGCCATGGATCTGCTGAGAAGCCTCAGCCAAGGTGCTGGCTGCGTACCCTTATGGGGTCTGTGGACTTGGAACGGGAAGCTAGATGGGGTACTGAATCTCATTTCCTTGACGTTGTAGATTTTATTTCACTGGATCCAAAGGACAAAGGATAAAAAGGTGATTTTATGAGAGGGTGATAGTGGCAGACTAGACAGACGTCTCAACCCTAAACACTTGAAATTCATCTAAGGGAAAATTGATCTGATTTTCCCTTCCCCCCAGCAAACCATGAACAATTAGGCTAAACTGTCACCAGCCTATGATTTTTCATCAATTTTAGCTTGTGATAATAGATACAAAATCACAGGAAAATATACTACATACACACACATATGTATCATTCTCTAGATATGGCTACTTTTTGCTATAAGACAAATATATTTTTGTCTTTAAGTGACAACAACAGGTGACATACTTTTAAGTCTTGAAAGGCAAGCCAGTGGACATAAATGAGAGCAATGTGCACACACCACCCACAGAAACCCAAGGCATGGGAAGTGAGTGACTAGGAGCCAATTACCAACTCAGAATCAAAAAGTAACAACATCTGAGCTGTCACTGATTCTCCAACTGTACAGAGCACTGGGGGCTTCCACAGCAGGCACAATTGACCCTTATGCCACAGGAAATGGGTCCATGTGCCGCTGGTGTAGGGGACAAGCACTGGTCAGAAAGATCTCGGTTGTTGCTCCATCACCTAGCACTATGACCTGAGCCTTAATTCTCCCATTGCTATAGAGGGACCAGTGTAGGAGGAAGCAGTGAGTGCTCTGTCTACTTTACAGCGTCATTGTGAAAAAACTTATTATATATGCCAATTTGCATACTAAGTGAAAAACAGTATACAGATGTATAGTATCCATACTGCCCAACCTCAGCCCAAGTCAAAAGAGCATCACCAATAAATCACTACTGTTTTATCAGCAAAATGTCCTAGCAAAAAGGAAAGTGCTTATAGAAACCCTAAAAGAGGCTCTGTGGATGGAGAATTAAGCCATATGAAAAAGAAAAAAAAATCAAACATCCCCCGCGCCTGACAATGCAGCCCGGTCAGGGGTAGTGCACTTCAATTAAGTGCTAGGCTTACAGAGAGCCCTGTAGATTGACTATCAAAGTTCTTGCTCAACTGAACTGAAACCTTACAAAGTGGCCACCACTAAGACTCACCAAGGAATTCCTCATATAAACAGTAGTCGATGTCAATTAACCTTTGTGAACATGAAAAATAAATGGAAAGGTTGAGAAATTAACAAGGAGACAAGCATAGATTCCAGGTGCAAGCATGTTACTGTAAATGCTACAATCACATGGTGGTTAATTTTAGGACATTATGAATGGCTCTCATGGTAAAAGACATTGTCTAAAAATGGAAGTGAATTAGAAATAAGGACTAAGTCAAATTTGTATCTTCCCCGATAGCACTCTGGTTTGTCCCACATCTACAGTGAGAATGCAAATATTTATTAATGATACCATCTTGGTAAGTCTTGATCTGCACCAAGATTCTTTCAACTTAACACAAAAATGTTCATCTATTTCCATAGTCAGCAGCTCTCAAATTGGGGAAAACAATTTTTTAAGACACTTGATGCTCATCTTCTCTATAAAGTATTTCTACATTAACTCCACTAAGATCTAATCACTCCAGATAATAAACAATTATGCTAAGGCTGGGGTTCTATCTTTGTACAAGTGAAATGGAGGAGAACCCAGAGATGGTAAAAGGGCTTCCTCTTATTTGCCAAGCCCACTAATGAGTCTCATGCATTCTTAGAGTCACATTGCACACACTTTTGATGTGCACAGGAATCATCTGGGATTCTGTTAAAATGCATATTCTGATACAGTAGGTCTGGGTGAGCTTGAGAACAAGCATTTCCAATAAGCTCTCGGCAATGTTGATGTTATTGATCAGTGGGTTACACTTCAAGTTCCAAGTACCTAGAGAGCTATACTACAAATTTTTCTGAATATGAGTTTGGATTTAGTAGTAGAGAGTGTCATGATTGATTAGTAATGCCTGTCATGAGCACAGGAAGAGTGAATGCCAACATCGATCAGTATGCACAGAGTAAAGGTATAAAAAGTCACTATCCTTGCTGAGCCTGCATTATAGTAGGTAGAGGGACAACTAAAAAGGAAACAAATAAACATGGTAATTGTATACAGTGGTAGGTGTTATGAAGTGATGTAGGCAATAAACAGGTGATGCCCAGAGAGTAACTGGAGAAAGCTGCTTCCTATCTTCCAACCAAGAGGTCAAGGAAAGCCATTCCACTGAGGTCATGGCTGGACTGAGGCCTGAAGAATGGAAAGATCCCAGACATAAGGACATTAAGGAGACAGCCTTTCACCAGGAAGAACAGAAAAAAAGCAACAGCCTAGAATCAGAAAGGGGATTGCAGGGCTGCATACTTGCCATTCCCAGAGAGTAAAAAAATACCACAGACTTAGATTCAGGCAAATGTATGTTCTAATGCCAACTGTCTCACCACGGACAAGCTATTTAACCCATTCTTTACTTTTTATTCTTAATATTCTTTATTTCTTGCTACCTTGTCAGAACTTTGCTAGATGCCAGAGATACAACAGTAAATAAGATAGATGTGGTGCTGCTCTCATGAAGCTTCCATTCCAGCCCTGTAAGCCTCTTTCCTCATCTATAAAATGAGTATAAAAATACTGACTTTGTAGAGTCATCAAATGAAATGACGTTTTGAAAAATTAACGTATAACACTTGGTAAGCTGCCAATAATTATTAGAACTTCTATTTTCCTTATATATTTAGAATGATGTTAACAAAGTTCATGTCTTTTGTATACTGAAGATTTGCCAGCCAGGCGTGGTGGCTCACACCTGTAATCCCAGCACTTTGGGAGGCCGAGGCAGGAGGATCACGATAACAGGAGATCGAGATCATCCTGACCAACATGGTGAAACCCCGTCTCTACTAAAATACAAAAAAAAAAAAAAAAAAAAAAAATTAGCAAGACGTGGTGGTGCACACCTGTAGTCCCAGCTACTCAGGAGGCTGAGGCAGGAGAATCACTGGAACCTGGGAGGTGGAGGTGGCAGTGAGCCAAGATCACTCCACTGCACTCCAGCCTGGCAACAGAGCAAGACTCCATCACAAAAACAGAACAAAAAAAAGAGATTTGCCTTTTTAAATCTGTTTTATATATCTCCTTAGATTATAATGTCTTGAATTTAGGAAATAATTTTTTACGGCTGCCTGTCACCTTAGAGAATACTTCACTCATGCAATTGTTCAGTCAATATTTAACAGATGCCAAATAAATAGGTACGTTGTTTGGTGATTGTATTATACATATTTTTTAAAAACTGGAGCAAGGTAAGAGGAAGAAGGA
This sequence comes from Aotus nancymaae, assembly GCF_030222135.1. Lineage (NCBI taxonomy): Eukaryota > Metazoa > Chordata > Mammalia > Primates > Aotidae > Aotus > Aotus nancymaae. The sequence goes on along the minus strand of NW_026988431.1, from coordinate 51,755,786 downwards.
ATGATAAGAAAAGGAGAAATGTTATTATGCTTAGGGGTGGCCACAAGAGGTCTCACTGATAAGGTCACATTTAGGCTGAGGTCTGAGGGTTGAGGGTGCAGGCCATGTGAGTTTCTGAGGAAAGCTTTTACAGGCAGAGGAAACAGCAAGTGCAGAAATCTTGAGTGTCCAGAGTATGTCTGGGGAAAAGCAAGACGGTCCATGTAGCAAATTTCTTCATTTTATGAAAGAAGAAATTGAGGCCTACAGAAATACCTTCGGCAGACCCAAGTGTATCAATTAAGCTAAACTTAGCTGCTGTAACAGAATTAACAATGACTCAAACTTCAGAGAAGTACATGTCTTGCTGAGGTAAATTATTATACCAGTGCCCCAGGGTACCACAGGACTCTCTTCCAAGCAGTGATTCAAGGACCCAGGCTCCTTCCATATTATGTCTGCCATCTTCAACATGTGTCTCCCAGGATCACATTGTCAATCTCTTGTGTCTGATAGGGACAGGTTATGGAAGATCACATATAGGAGGCTTGTAATGAGTCCAGACTGGTGGATTGTGGGGAACATCACTTCTGGTCACACTCATTGTCCGTAATTTAGTCACGTGGCCACCACCTGCCACAGTGGAGCCTGGGAAATGTAGTCCAGCAGAAAGATGAAAAAAGGGATTTGGTAAGCAGCTAACCAGTCTCTACTAGGCCAGCCCTCTTCCTGCTGGCTGTGTTTTCTTGCTTTGCCATACACATATGAATCACAATAAAGCTGTCTAAAAAGTGGCCTCTATGTTAATGATAATCGGCACTAGTGTCAGTGACAAAATGAGACCAGAGATGGAAGAATCCCTTATTATTTGCTGCCGACCACAACATACTCCATTGGTCAAGAAGTTTAATGTTACCAAAATGGGAGTAGTGGTAAAAGTGGGATACCTATAATGAAATGAAGGTATTTATACAGACTCAACCAGGAGACAGTGTGATGAGAGGGGAAGCGTGAGGAGACAGAAAATCATATCATAGCCCCTACTTCACCTACCTCCATGGGTTCACAAGATCCAGCTGTAACTTGATAACCAATTGCTCTCAATAACCAATTTCCTCACCTCAGCTTTTTACATTAGCAAGATTGCTATGAGAATCATATGGAGACTATATATGCAAAAATAAAATTGAGGCATCGTAGTTGTTATAAAATTCAATTATAAATAATGGAAAGAAAATACCAGCGTTAGGGCAGCAAGAAATTAGAGTCAGACAATGGAATTGGATTACTCTATGAAAGTCTTTTTAGGTAGCAAAAACAGTTTAATTAAAATTTTCAAAAGCAATACACATCTAAGAAGAACACGATTAGAGAATAGGTCAGGATGTAAATAGTCTCTAATGAACAAAGTATATGGTTTAAAAATCCTACCCTTGCATCTTAGACTAACACGCCAAAAAAAGCCTTTTTAAAAATAGCCTTCTAGGGCCGGGTGCGGTGGCTCAAGCCTGTAATCCCAGCACTTTGGGAGGCCGAGGCGGGTGGATCACGAGGTCAAGAGATCGAGACCATCCTGGTCAACATGGTGAAACCCCGTCTCTACTAAAAAAAATACAAAAAATTAGCTGGGCATAGTGGTGCGTGCCTGTAATCCCAGCTACTCAGGAGGCTGAGGCAGGAAGAATTGCCTGAACCCAGGAGGCGGAGGTTGCGGTGAGCCGAGATTGCGCCATTGCACTCCAGCCTGGGTAACAAGAGCGAAACTCCGTCTCAAAAAAAAAAAAAATAGCCTTCTATAGTTGTATATTTCTTAGGATGAGACTAAAGTTATATAATTATAGCCAAATGAACCCATCCCACATGAACATGTATCATAATACCAGTATCATAATTAAATCAAGGTTTGGGGTGAAAGAAAATGGTTCAGACACTTCTTTGACAGAAAATGTTACTTAAAATGCTATTATACTGGGTTTCATTTAATACTTAATGATTAGAAAACATTATGTAAATTAAATCCATTATTGATTTTAAATTAATACCTGCAGATAACTTGAAACCTCCTCCCAAAACAAATAAAAGTCATTAAAATATTTGAATAATATACAACAAAATGTTAGGAAAGTGTCTATCAACTGGGAAAAAAAATCATAAAACCTGAGTCAGTATCATTTCATGTTAACAAATATTTGCTGACTCACTGTGAGAACTTTTGCTGACCACCTCCTGCAAATGACTCTATTAACACTGATAGGAGAATAGTCACAATTCCTCCAAATCTGGTCATGAGCTTCAAAGCCTTATTTACATCTGGTATCAGATTTTTCCTTTTACAAGGACACGTTAAGGATGATATGGAGAATTGCCATAGTTTTGGAGCCATGCTTGACGGAATTAGTTAAGTAGTAATGGATAATGTATGAGCAAGGGGTACACACAACACAAAGAGTTCTCCTTTCTCAGAACTCATTACTCTTAAGTCCTGTTGCACTGATTTGCCAATTAATCATTGATCATGTGCTGCCTGTGACATTTCTTGTCTTGTCAATCTGTATTAATACATTATTCTCATGCTGCTTTAATTTCTTCATCTTGCTTTCCTAACACTGGAAACAGAAACCACGTAAAATATACATTTTAACTTCTTTGAAAAGCACTTTTGCACACAGTAGGTGACAATTTGAAATATCTGCCAGTGCAATGAATGATTCAGAATCTGTGAATCATTTTAGATTAGGCCACACCAAATTAAAATTAGGTTAGACCAAGGTAGAATATAATTTTATCTCAATAACTGAGGCTCTCAAGCCTCTGGTGGAAGTGTTGAGGTTCGCTTATGTCCATAATTATATGCTGAAAAGCTTTGGGTAGAAGGAAAGACAGGGATGGGGTAGAAAGAATAGACTGGAGAACAGGAAAGACCAGGGGTTTGAAAAGCACATCACAACCAGACCTCATCAACTCCACTTACTAAAGAGTTGGCTTTGAAGAAAAGAATGAGGTAGGCGCAATGACTCCCCAAAGATGTTCACATTCTAATCTCTGGAAACTGAATATCATGCATTAAATGGCAAGGAGAAATAAGGTTGTAGATGGAATTAAGTGTGCTAAATGACCTCAAGAAAGGAGTTTTTCTGGAAAATCCAGATAAGCCCACTATAATTACTAAAGGTTACTAACAGTGCAAGAGGGAGAAAGAATTTGTGTCACAGTGAGGTGATGTGAGGAAGACTTGACCAGCCATTGCTGGCTTTGAAGACAGAGGCGAAGGGTCACCAGCTACAGAATGTGGGCAGCCTCTGGAAGATGAAAACAAATTCTCCCCTAGAGCCTCTAGAAACAAACACAGCCCTGGGGACACCTTGATTTCAGCCAGTGAGACCTGTCAGATGTATGACCTCCAGAAACATACCATAATAAATTTGTATTGTTCTAAGACACTAAGTTTGTGGTAACTTTATAGCAGCATAGAAAATGAACACAGGCCAGGTGCTGTGCCCCATGCCTGTAATCCCAACACTTTGAGAAGTCAAGGTGGGTGGATCACCTGAGGTCAGGAGCTCAAGAACAGCCTGGCCAACATGGTGAAACCTTGTCTCTATTAAAAATACAAGAATTTGCCAGGCGTGGTGGTGCATGCCTGTAATCCCAGCTACTCGGGAGGCTGAGGCAGGAGAATCACTTGAATCTGGTTGGCAGAGGAGATTGCAGTGAGCCAAGACTGTGCTACTGCACTTCAGCCTGGGCAACAGAGTGAGACTCAGTCTCAAAATGTAATAATAATAAAATAATAATATTAAAATAAAATACAAAGGCCAAACATTTTAAAGCCTTCAGACCATTATTTGACATTAATCACAAATTCACTTACAAAAAAATAAGGAAATAAAACTGTACAATTAGAAAAAATAGTTTGTAACATCAATAAAACAAGGGAACCAAAAACAAGAGTAATAAAAAAAAAACAAGAAGATTCAAATAGGATAATACTGTTCTTATTTCCAGAAAAAAAAAAAAAAAACCTGAACTAAAACTCAAAAGCATGTGTGTGATTTTAAATCTGCCCTCTTTGGGCTACTGCGTGTCTCTTTTTCGTTCACAGTAAGGTAAAGTGTAAAACATCTCTTTAAAAATGTAATGAAGAATTTTCTCTCAGAAAATGATGAGGTACCTTAGATCCCCCGTTCCCTAGTATATTGCTTTGTTGTAGTCCTAAACCTTACTGTGGCTTTAATTTTAAAGAGCATAATATAATAGTTGCTTCAAGTTCTCTGATGAGAAGAGGTACTGTACTAGGAATAGCAAGCAGGTAGACTGTGACAAGGTCAAAATAAACTGTTCCCAGGGTAATAGCAAAACTCCAGCTGTTCATCACTTCATCACATGCAGTGTCAGGGGGAGAGGGAGGGGAATGGTACTCATGGTTATCACTGATTTGCTGAAGTTGAGTTTAATTCAGTCTCTTAATTTCAAGAACCTCCAAAATTCAAATTCAAATTCATATATTATGTTTAACTACAAATAAGACATACAAATGAGCAAGCAGATATGTAAAGGGAATAGTAAATCCACTTAAACAAACACAGGAAAGCAGAGATCACTCTATTACCAAGGGCATCATCCACAACTGGTTATAAGAGAGTTCAGATATGCCATATTCTAAATGGACAAGTTATGTCTAAAAAGCGTCCTACTTTTATATGTTTTCAGTTATGAAAAGAGGGCACAGGAAAGAGATCAGGGATCAGGAGACCCAGATTTCAGTGCCATCTTCTCCAATATTGATCTCTGTGAATCTAGGTTTTCTAGTTTGAAAATTAAAGAGATTAAACTAAATTAATGTTTCCCAAAGTTTGAGATCTATATTAGCAGAAGTAGTAAATTGGCAAAAAGTATTAAATACGACTTAATTTCAAAGTAAGAAAATTATTTTCTTTTCAATGTTCTTTTTAACTTTTCTATGAAAGTCAAAAAGAAAGTCTCAGTTTGATGCTGGTATAGCTTCTCCACATACCTAAGAGCAGCAAATCTCCATTATTAATGAAGACAGGGCAGGCCTCAAGTTTAGGGCCTTCCAAAGGCAAAGTCTCTAGCTAGAGTTTAACTACTGTTTTACCTTTATAGTATTTGATTTTGCATTTATAGTATATAAGATTGATTTCTTTTAATTCATGGTATAATGTGATTTATTTTTTTTAAAAAAAGGAAAAAATTTGCTAAAATATAGGTGTTAATTATGTAAATATAAGAAATACCTTGAAAAAGCAATATCCAACTGACTTCAAGTTGAGAAAAAGTGAATAAAATTATTTCTGGAGTTCTTTCTCATTCTAACATTCTATAAGCCAATAATAAAAATTTGGCCTCCAATGTTAGACCAATTTTTTGACACACAATCTATTCTATTTGGTGGTTAATGTAACTCCTGGAATTTGTATTATTACTGAATTAATGTGTACATGTCTTGTTTTCCAAGATAAATAGCACATCGCCCAAGACAGGAAAGGAAACATGCAGGTCTCATTAATGTATATTCAATAAATAAAGGGATCCTTGCTTCTATTACATATGGATGTTTCTGAACCTAAATAGAATCCTGTTTAAAGCCAAAACTGAGTCAGAATAGCCATATTGCTTTTTTTCCTCTTCTTGTTTGTTTTGTTTGGTTACTTGGTTGAATTTTTTTAGAGATGGTGTCTCACTAGGTTTCCCAGGTGTATTAGTTTGTTTTCAGGGTACTAATACAGACAGATCAGAAACTAGGAAGGAAAAGAGGTTTGACTGGACTTACAGTTCCACATGACTGGGGAGGCCTCAGAATCATGGCGGGAGTTGAAAGTCACTTCTTAACATGGTGGCAGCAAGAGAAAAATGAGGAAGAAGCAAAAGTGGAAGCCCCTGATAAACCCATCAGATCTTGAGAGATTTATTCACTATCACAAGAATAGCACAGGAAAGACTGGCCCCCATGATTCAGTTACCTCTCCCTGCATCCCTCCCGTAACACATGGAAATTCTGGAAAATACAATTCAAGTTGAGATTTTGGTGGTGACACAGTCAAATAATCATTCCGCCCCGATTCCTCCATATCTTATGTCCTCACATTTCTAAACCAATCATGCCTTCCCAACAGTCCTTCAAGGTCTTAACTTATTTCAGCATTAACCCAAAAGTCCATAGTCAAAAGTCTCATCTGAGGCAAGGCAACTCCCTTTCACCCATGAGCCTGTAAAATAGAAAGCAAGCTAGATACAGTGCTGGTACAGGTATTGGGTAAATATAGCCAATCCAAACGGCAGAAATTCACCAAAACAAAGGGGTTACAGGGCCCATGCAAGTCCAAAATCCAGCAGGGCAGTCAAATTTTAAAGCTCCAAAATGATCTCCTTTGACTCCATGTCTCACATCCAGGTCATACTGATACAAGAGATGGGTTCCCATGGTCTTGGGCAGCTCTGCCCCTATGGTTTTGCAGGGTATGGCCTCCCTCCTGGCTGTTTTCATGGGCTGGCATTGAGTATCTGTGGCTTTTCCAGGTGCACAGTGCAAGCTGTCAGTGGATCTACCATTCTGGGGTCTGGAGTTGGAGGAGCTACCATTCTGGGGTCTGGAGGATGTGACCCACTTCTTACAGCTCCATTAGGCAGTGCCACAGTAGGGACTCTGTATGGGGGCTCCAGCTGCACATTTCCCTTCTGCACTGCCCTAGCAGAGGTTCTCAATGAGGGTCCAGCCCCTGTAGCAAACTTTTGCCTGGGCACGCAGGCATTTCCATACACCTAGGCGGAGGTTCCAAAGCCCCAATTTTTGACCTCTGTGAACCTGCAGGCTCAATAGCACTGTGGAAGCTGCCCAGACTTGGGGCTTCCACCCTCTGAAGCCACAGAAGCAGCTTTACATTGGCCCCTTTCAGAGTGGCTGGGACACAGGGCACACATGTCCCTAGGCTGCACACAGCATGTCAACCCTGGGCCCAGCTCTTGAAACCACTTTTTCCTCCTGGGCCTCCAGGCCCATGATGGGAGGGGCTGCCCTGACGGTCTCTGACATGGCCTAGAGACATTTTCCCCATGGTCTTGGGGATTAACATTAGGCTCTTTGCTACTTATGAAAATTTCTGGAGCCAACTTAAATTTCTCCTCAAAACATAGGTTTTTCTTTTCTATGGCATTGTCAGGATTCAAATTTTCTGAACTTTTATACTCTATTTCCCTTTCAAAATGGAATGCTTTTAACAGCACCCAAAGTCATCTTTTGACTACTTTACTTCTAAGAAATTTCTTCTACCAGATACCCTAAATCATCTCTCTCAAGTTCAAAACGTTTCACAAATTTCTAGGGCAGGGGCAAGTTTCTTTGCTAAAATATAACAAGAGTCACCTCTGCTCCAGTTCCCATCAAGTTCCTCATCCCCCTCTGAGACCACCTCAACCTGGACCTTAGTGTCCATATCATTATCAGCATTTTTGTCAAAGCCATTCAACAAGCCTCTAGGAGTTCCAAACTTTCCCACGTTTTCTCATCTTGTTCTGAGCCCTTCAAACTGTTTCAACCTCTGCCTGTTACCAGTTCCAAAGTCACTTCCACATTTTCAGGTATCTTTTTGGCAACACCCCACTCTACTGGTACCAATTTACTGTATTAGTTCATTTTCACACTGCTGATAAAAACATAGCCAAAACTGAAACAAAAAGAGGCTTAATTGAACTTACAGCTCCACAAGACTGGAGAGGCCTCAGAATGATGGTGGGAGCAAAAAGGCCCTTCTTACATGGCAGCAGCAAGAGAAAAATGAGGAAGAAGCAAAAGTAGAAACCCCTGAATCAGATCCCGTGAGACTCACTCACTATCACAAGAACAGCATGGGAAAGACTGGCCCCCATGATTCAATTACCTCCCCCTGGGTCTCTCCCACAACACATGGGAATTCTGGCAGATACAATTCAAGTTGAGATTCAAGTGGGGACACAACCAAACCATATCACCAGGCTAGAGTGCAGCAGTGCAATCCTAGCTCACTGCATCCTTGAACTCCTGGGACTCAAGAGATTCTCTCACCTCCACCTGCTGAGTAGTTAGGACTACATGCACGTACCACTGCACCAAGACTTTTCTTGGTTTCTCTAGGAACGTGTTTCTATCAGATGATAAGACTAGCCCAACCCAAACAGTCCATCTAGAGTCAATTGTTAAGAATTGTTTGTGTTCCTGGAATTACCTGCATCTCTTTTTATGTTTTCTAGAAGGCCCACAAACATAAGAAAGAGAATAGAAAATACGTATGATAATCAAGGTCTTAGAGAGAGTGGATCCCAGGCCAACCACATTTTCATTTTTGAAGACGTAATTCTGAAAGAGATTTCAAAATTGTTTGGAAACATGATTTCTATCTTCATAAGACTCTGTAAGGAGGGATATGTTCAATAATCAAAGTAAATTTTAAACAATACTCAAAAAATGCAATATTCATTGTGTGCTACATATATACTTTATATACACTATACACTACATTATATATAGTGTGTGTGTGTATATATATATAGTGTATATGTAGCATACAAATTACCTCCTAAGTATATATTCCTACTATACACTCACAAAAATTAAAAATAAAGTTTTTTAAATTCAGATTTCAAAAAATAACAGCTATCACTTATTGCATTCTAGATCTTGTGTTAGAAATTCCATATACATACAATTCTCAAAAACCAATCAAAGTAAAACTTTTCCAAGGTAGATGTCATCTCCATTATAAAAATGAGGAAACGAAGCTCAGAGGAGTTAATTGTCCAAGATCACGCAGGTAGGAAGTAGATCTACAATTTGCACATCAGTCTTCCTGACTCTAAAGCCCATTCTTTTTCCATTATGCCACTGTGCCTTATAATAATTATTATTTTTTGAGGCAGAGTTTCACTTTTGTTTCCCAGGCTGGAGTGCATGGTATGATCTTGACTCACTGCAACCTCCACCTCCCAGGTTCAAGAGATTCTCCTGCCTCAGCCTCCCAAGTAGTTGGGATTACAAGGTATGAGCCACCTGGCTAATTTTTTATTTTTGGTAGAGACAGGGTTTCACCATGTTGGTCAGGCTGGTCTTGAACTCACAACCTCAGGTGATCCGTCTGCCTCAGCCTTCCAAAGTGCTAGGATTACAGGTGTGAGCCACTGCACCCGGCCAATGATAATAATTATTTATTAGCTTCAAATGACTTCAAAAAACAGCATCATTAATTATCATTTTTTATATCTCAGCTATATACCAATGAAGTTCCATTGGTCTTTAATGATTGAAGTGAAAATATTTTTATTAATACTAAAACATGGTGAAAATTAAGGTATAGTGGTAAAGGAGGAAATATGCTCAAATACTTATCCATACTTCCCTGAAAAACAAGGAAACAAAAACATGGATGTGCTGGGATAGGGAGTAGAGTAGGAAGGTTGTCAATGTGTTGTACTGCTTTGTTTTATGAAACTATCTGAGAATAATTAGACAAATGAGTTTATTACTGAGACAGCAATGCATCATTAAAATCAGACCATATGTACTTTTAGAATTTGATGTGTATCCATAATTCTATTGGACCTTTGTTTGAAAGAATTGTAGCAAAGGGATTGAAATCTGATTCTCCTGAGCACTTGTCCTGGAGTTAGTGTATTTCTCTAGTGGTATCTCATCAGACCATGTCTTCAGAGAATAAGAAATTCCTTCAATTTCCCGCATAACCCATGATGCTAAGCTATGTGTATAAACTATGACTCCTTCTTAGAATCCTCTTCAACCCTGAAGCACCAAAACCTGTGATGGATCCCTGTGTGTAGCAAGGTTGATCAATCCTCAAAAAAGTATATCTATACATGTATAGATATAACATATAGATTAGAAAATACACAACATCAGTCAGTAGAGAAAACTAAACAATTGGAAGTACTTTTTCCATAATAAAGGATGATGTTAAATCTAGCACACTGTTCAAGCCTAAAAGTTTTCTAATTTACATTAGAAATAGTTTACATAACCTTGGGAATGTTAGAAGGATAAATGACTTCAAAGTTCTCCAAAATCATGTACCCCAATACAATTTGAAAGCCTGTAACTCAGTGATATTTTATTACTGGTGTGCATTATTTTTCTTGCCACAATAGGGAAGGTATAAGAAGATAGATGTTCCATACTTACTTTGCTTACTTTTTATAAGGTTTTAATCACCAAATCAGTTCAGACAGTACAAAATCAGGGAAAAGAAAAAGGCGTAAAGCTGGCCAGAGGGAGGCCCATCAAGAAAAGCTGTGAATTATAGTAACGATGCCTCCCATGGGCCTTGAAGAGCAAGGAGTTGTTGCATGTATTGGGGTGAAGAGTAGGGAAAAATATGAGGCTCAGTAGATCATGGGGTTCAAAACGGAGGCATTATCCTACTGAGCAGAAATTAGGTAATTCATGGACCAGGCTGCCTACATCGACTACTTGCTGGTTGTGTAACACTGGAAAATTTGCTTAATCATCTTTGTTTCCATTTCTTCAGCTGTAAAATGGGTTAGTAGTAGTATACACCTTACAGGGGCTTGCTAGGGACTACATTAACATTAGTACATGTTAAGTGCCTACAGTGGTTTCTTGAGCATAGTAAGCATCCTGTATTGCCTATCATTGCAGCACTTCTCCGTTGCATGGTCGTTATCTATTTGCAGGTCTTGCCCTGCTTCATTGTACCCATAAGAGGCAGGAACTGTACTTAATTCACTGTTATTTCCAGAACATTGAAAAATCCATAGCATATACTAGGACCTTAATAAATTTGTTTCGAATTTGTTAATTAACAGACCAATGTTACTGCAGGGATTTTTTTCTTTTTTGAGACAGAGTCTCACTCTGTCATCTAAGTTGCAGTACAGTGGCACGATCTTGGTTCACTGCAACCTCCGCCTTCCAGGTTCAAGTGATTCTCCTGCCTCAACCTCCTGAATAGCTGGAACTACAGGTGCACACCACCACACCCAGCTAATTTTTGTATTTTTAGTAGAGACGGGGTTTTGTCATATTAGCCAGGCTGGTCGCAAACTCCTAAACTCTTGATGACCACTCACCTCAGCCTCCAAAATTCTGGAATTACAGGCATGAGCCACCGTGCCCAGCCTACTACAGTGATTTTTATCAATACACAGCCCAACTCCTTTAAGTGGGTACACTGAAATGTGTACTCATTAAAATTAGAAAAAGAAAAAAAGACTTAATTCATCCCAGTAGGACTTGAGGTTTATTTTTATGAAGGTGAAGAAAACTTAAATTAAAAACACACACTGTGCATCAAGAAAAAACAATGATGAAGAAAGAGTGGGGGAAGGCACAGAGCATTATCACTTTGTGCCAAGAATTTTAAAACCAAATCTGGTCTTTTATACACACACTGTAGAAGATAATCTCTCCAATGGTTCTTTATTTTTTCCCAGCATCACTAATTAACCTGATGAGAGAGGTTTAGCCAAACTGGCTAGTACAGTACAAAATTTGGATGAGGACTTGGTGAGGGACATCGTTCTCCTACAGCCAGCTGAGAGTTTATCCTCAGTGTGTCAAATAGACTCTTCAGCCTCTATAATGCCGCCTCCTCTGACTCTCAGAGCTTATTTTCCAAAACACTGTGCCACTTGGACTTACTCTCCATTTAAAGTATTTTGAATGTTCATGCCAGTTTTTTTTAAAGAAAATATGTTATTTAACTTTATGATTCTAAAAGCCATAAGGAGGAGACGATGTAATAAACATAGTATTTTTGTGGTGTATTTTGTAAACCACAGCTAGTTTATCTCTTATGTTACATAGACTCTCTTTCTGTGGTGGTGAGTGGGAGTGGGAGGAAGATTTTTAAATAATACTGTATCTGAATGCCAGTAGGTGACTAACTTTGTTAGTTCGCTTTGTTTAAAGCTGAACCTAGAAGAAAAACAACAAAAACTCTCATTCACCTCCTGGGAGCTAATTAGCAGGGAACATGCATGCTTAAAAAAGTCATCTCCAAGCACCACATGTACTTCATTTAAAAACATAATTTACCTCTCTCATTTCAAGTTACCAGACAGTTCTAAAAATGTGCCTATCTGTAACTGTTGGAAATTAGTACAGTTTAATATTTTCTGAACTTGGCTTTCAAATTCAGTTTGCAAAAATTTCAGTCATTTGCTACTGTGATGGCAATAGAAAATGGCTGCTTTCTCTTTGCTTGCTACCTTTTCCTTCTAGAAAATGAAATACAAAGAGCTCAAACCCTGAAACAGGTCTACTGTCATTTAGAACACATAATCTCTCTTTACAATACTTCTGCTTTATGAATTAATCAATCTGTATATTAAACAACACTAGATAACAAAGAGGTAATAAAGTCCCCGAACCTCAACTTTCACCCATTAAAATAGCTTTGACCTAGATTCAATGACACTTTGTTGATATTCTTATTAAACATGACTTGATCTTTAAAATGTGGTTGTACTAAATGTATCAATCCCGAAGTAAATTAAAAGTAGCCTTGAGTCTCTTAACACAAAGTTTATGCAACTATTACAGTATGCAATTTGCTAATAAGATTAAAAAATTCAGTTGGTTGCCTCCCCAGAAATTTCCAACTGGCTTACTTTCAAGGTGTGAAGTTTCAGAAATATAAATACCCTTTACAAGAAAAACATTTAATTATTGTCATACACTCAAGTCAGGGCACCCAGTGTCAAAAAACAAAAGAGCATTTGATGACTCCTAAAGTTCAGTAAATCATTGTACTGGTTTGCACAAATGGAAAAATATCTCAAGACATTTGTAAAATCTAGATATTTCTAACAAGTGTTCCCATACAATGAGTATCATGAATATCATCAAATAACAAGTATAACTGGAAGGAAAGAGCACTTTTAAAAAAACCAACTTCATCGCTAACACCGAGGCCTTTCCCTAGGATATTTGACTCCCTTTGTTTCACTCCTAATATCTATTGCTTCAAACCTGCAACCCCTCCGCCTAGCAGAAGATGGTTTCAATGGCATTTCAAAATATGAATCACCCTCGTCCAGGTTTTAAACCCTAGAGCATTCTGCATTTTTCAAAGGGAATGTTTGGGCAATGCCAAAGGTCTAAATGTCTCCCTCTACATCGGATCTTACAGTTCTCACATATTTGCCAGGAAGATGGCTGGAAATAATTAAGACTCTCAAGATCATTTTTCTGGGTGCTCAGACTTCTGTCACTCAAATTTTTAATTATAAACTGACATCTAATAAAGCAGAATGTCAGAGAGCTACTGCAACTACACTCGACTTGCAGTTTTACTGTGGACCGGGTTGTATCAAAAGCCTGCCTTGCCAATCATTTTTAATTAAATAAAAGGCAAGCCATCCCAGAGCAAGAATTACAATGAAAGTCTGCTTTCCAGTGGAGCAGCTGTGTAAACGAGTTCTAAAATTAGTCTAGTCATTTCCAAGCTGTGTTTTACAGCTTCAATGTGTCTTCTGCAGCCCATGTCAGGATGAGAAAACGAATTTTCTCAAGAACATCCCATTCATTTTAGGTTCAGTTCATTTTAATGGTGTCATAGCTAACTCAAACCTCTCGGTCCTAAACAGTCTGGGCACAGGGAGACATGATCAAAAGGTACCATTCAAGAAGAGTGTTTGCTTTAATTTACATGATGTTGACAGAGTCATGGGTACTGTAATAAAACCACCCGGCCTCTTGCCCAGGGGATGTAAAATCTAAATAAGACAAACAGGAAGATAATGAACAACTTGCGCTGACAGGCAGGAGTACTAGCTTCAGATTTCATACTCCCTGGGAAATCTTCATTAGGACAGTAAGACTTCTTCAGTTCCTATTTCTAATTCTCTGGTTTTTTTGTGGGCACCTCAGTGCCATTATCCCTTTACTACCGATAAAAATTAAAACAAACAACAAGAAAAAAAATGAAGTGATATTTAACCCTCTCATAACCAAAACTCCTGCACTGCTGCCTGAGAAGATTAAGGGAAAAGGGAGCTAGAACAGCGGAGAGAGAACAGGTGAGCAAAGACTGCAGCAGGGAAGAGACGAAGGAAAATGAAGTTGGCCTTGCACAATAGAACGCTATCAAGAACTTAATTTATATTTCTGAGAGCATTCAAATTATACATAACTACACAGAAGTGACCGTTTGCAGGAAGCACTGAGCTTTCTCATCTTTTGTTAGTGATAATCTGATGTTGCTAATGCATATGACACTGTGAGAATCCTAGATAGGAGGAGCACCAGACCTTACAGGATAAAAAAAAAAAATGACAATACTTTTCTTTATAGAAACAGGTATTCTAAGGCTGGAATCCAGATTATGAAGTCATAGCTGACCTGACTCAGAGAGAGAAAGAGAGTATGTGTCAAAGGTCTCTAGGGCAGAGAGAGAAGGTCATGTCGAAACCACACACTGGCCAGTAAAACATCTTTTTAAAAATGTGATGAAGAATTGTCTCTGAGAAAATGGTAAGGACCTTAGATCACCCTCTCCCTAGTGTATTGCTTTGGCATACTCCTAAACCCTACTGTAGCTTTAATTTTAAGGATCATAATGTAATATTTTCTTCCATGTTATATGAATATGTAATTCATATAATATATTCATCCTGGGTTCATACTAGAAACCTGGAGTATTCTATAGTAATACAGTAACTTACTTATTCATAGTAAGTTGCCAGATCGCCTGCCTGTGCAGGAACTGTTCTTGTAGACCATGGATCTAAACTGTGACTTACTAGAACCAGGAGACTACAAAGTGGCCTTCTGACATGCCTGTGGTGATCCTTTGACATGTGTTTTTAAATTCTGCTTTATCTTACCAAATAAGGAGCACCACAAAACTAGGTGCTCTAAGTCACCTGAAAATGGTAAACAGAGATAGATCTACTGAAGCTACTGAAGCTTAAGCTTCGAGACCTGTGATAGGCACCACCCTGTGAAATCTGCAAGTTCTAGAATGTTCCAAGTGGGGAGGAAAGCCAAGTTAGAGTCAAGAGTTTCTGATAAGTTTCCCAAGTAGATCTCAGAAGAAAGGGACTTGAATCCCCAAGTTTCCATTAATTTATTGTGACCTTTTTCTTGTATTAAAAAAAAACACTTTGATGTTGAATGCATTCATAACTTTATCTTCTTTTTCTCAACATTACCTAACAAAAGTTAGGTAAACATAACCAACAGGATATATTTTATGTAAATACAATATATATATTTATCCAAGTTTTGTGGGCCCTAAAAAGGGTCCTAAAAAGGGCCCACAAAACTTGGATCTGCCCCTCATGGTAATACTGGGCCTTTTCAATATGTTTTCATCAGCCTGTCATTTGAGAAACATGTAGCTGGGGTGTTGTTCTGGAGTAATTATTACTTGTGTTCCTTTTCATTTTCACAAGTGTTGGCAAACATGATGGCTCGTGCCTGTGATCTCAGTTCTTTGGGAGGCCAAGGTGGAGAACTGCTTGAAGCCAGCAGTTCAAGACCAGCCTAGACAATATGGCAAGACTCCATCTCTTAAATTAAAATTAGCCAGGTATGATGGCACACCTGTAGTCCCAGCTACATGGGAGGCCAAAGTGGCAGGATCACTTGAGCCCAGAAGATCAAGGCTGCAGTGAGCTATGATCATGTCACTGCACTGTAGCCTAGGCAACAGAGAGAAATTCTCCAAAAAAGAAAAAGTTGGTGGCGGCAAGTGTCTTGGTTTGAATGATAAATTATGTGCTCACTCTAGCTATAGCATAATCTATAAGAGCCCAAACTCTGGAGCAAATTATTGATTTAAAACCAGTAACTGTCACTTACTAGCTATGTGGGAATAAAAACCTGAAAAATTTATTTTACTTCTGTGATGGTTAATTTTATATATCAACTTGACTGGGCCATAGGATGCCCAGATATCAACATTATTTCTGGGTGTGTCTGTGAGGATACGTCCAGAAGAAATTAACATTGGAATTAGCAGACTGAGTAAAGCAATGACTCTCCCAATGTGGGTAGGCATCCCCAAATCCTTTGAATAGAACAGAAAGGTGGAAGAAGGTTGAGTTAACTCTGCCTGACTACTTGAATTGGGACACTAGTCTCCTCCCCTTGTTGCCACTTATTCTCAGGGCTTCAGACCTGGATTGAGACCTATACCATCAACTCTGGCTCTTCAGCCCTCAAACTACACCACCATTTTCCTGAGTCTCCAGCTTGCAGAAAGCAGATCATGGGATTTCTCAGCCCCATGATCACATAAGCTAAAACCGTATGATAAATCTCTTTATATATATATTATATATTATGTATATTATATATATTTATATATAACATGTATATAAATATATATATTTACATAAAATATATCCTGTTGGTTATGTTTCTCTGGTGAATATTGACTAATAACTTTTTTCTGCCTCAGTTTTCTTATCTGCAAAGTGGGGATAATAGTGCATACCTCGTAGGATGCCTTATATCAAATGAGTTCATATATACAAAACACTTGGGGCAGTGCCTGGCATAAAAGAAACACTATATGCTAGGTTTTGTTGTTATTATCGTCAGTATCACTATTGATAATTCATAACTTATTTTTAATTCTTTTCCCTCAATGCATACTTGGAAACTCCTTTTTGTGAAACTTAGTTTTAATCATTGCTAAGAGTGGCAAACATGCCTTTAGAAAATCATTTTATATAAAATAACTTTAGGAATTACCTAATCCATGTAATATCTCCAGGAGTGATTTCATGGGGTTAGGAAATTCCTAAAGTTATGGCTCAGAGAGAGGTAGAATTGAACTTAGGATAAGTAAGAACTTTCCCAAATTGAATAGTTTCCACCCACAGTCTACATTGGGCTGGCTTGTGAAATGCTGAGCTCTTAAACACTGACAGTATGCAAGAAATGACCAGCTGACCAACCACCAGGAGATTTGGTACCTGGATTCTCTAATAAATAGGTGGTTCAACTGATGATTTCAAAGGTCATGACCAATTTAAAGAATCTATGTTTCTACTGCTCTTAGGCAGGACCTCATATATTGGACAATTTCCTTCCTGTTACCACATACTCAGCTCTCCTCACTGCTGCATGTAGCACTATAGGTTTAATACACTCTACCCTGAGGGACACTTAGCCTTTCAGTTCACCGTGGAGATTCGAAATTCGTAATAATGCATAGAAAAATACCAAGATTCTCCAAACTTACAAACAACAGAGAAAAGTGGGAATGGTCAAGTCATTCGAGAACTTTGTAGCAAGCAAAAGTTTTAAATATTTTATGTGCCTTGCAAGGTCTTTTTAGGAGAGATTAATATTATTCAAATGCAGTTTGTTTGTATTAAAGTATTTAAATGCTATGCATTTAATATAAAATACATATTCTCACTTCTTCCCTGATGCAAAGTCACATTGGGAATTATGTGATCATGTGTAATTTGTTAAATGGAAATCACTTTTTAAATATTCATATACCCTATTTGCATTTTTTAAAATCAGAATTTTCAAAAAAGGAGAGCAAGAGCATAGGAAGAGCAAGATCTAAAATACTTTCTACTGAAGACACCAAAGAAAAGAAAGTAACATGCACGATAGACCAATTTCTGCAACTACTGACAGGACAACCAGAGAAATCTGCACAGATATGAAAGGTGAGGCTCACAATAACAGATGTATCAGAACCTTGAAGCCAAATAGCACCTTGCCAGGCAGCTGGCCTTGCCCCTTCATTTCATGAATGAGGAAATAAAGGTTGGAAGAAGCTAAATGACCATACTTTGGAAGGTCAAGAGGACACAGATACAGATTATATGATGGATGTCCAAACAATTGAGATGCCCTCAGCCCAGTATCTTTTCACTCCTTACTCAGCCCAGCCCTTTCTGATGACTTGTTAAGTAGACTCAGTAGAATCCAAAAGCAGAAAATTAAAAATCAGTAAGAACACTAATTGCCTAATAGATGAATGGTAATGCCCAGTGCTGGCTGGGATACCCTGAAATATATTCTTACGTTGCTGGCAGCAGTCTGAATTAGTATAAATTTTTGGAAAGCAATTTGGCAATCCTCATTAAAAGTCTTAAGCGTATTTACATTTAAGACTTTCTAGTAATTTCAAATTTAAGTAAGTGCAAAGAAATAATACTAAAACTGAAAAAAGTCTATGAATACAGAAGTTTATTACACTATTATATATTATAGCAGAAAGCTGGAAACAGCTTAAATGTACAACAATGAAGGAATGGCTGAAGAAAGTGGAATTTATTCTCATTAGAATATCATATTGGAAATAAAAATGGCAGTTATATCAAGATTCTGTGGAACTGGAAAAGCTTTTAGCTTAATAAACAATGTTTTAAGGGTGACTGGACCCACAATCTGGAATAACTACATAGCATCTACCCCATATTAACTTGAGCATAGATAATTAAAACCACCAAAAGCATAGTTGGTGGGAGTGTGATATCAACATCTAAATAGGAATGCTTTTACACTGTTGGTAGGTGTGTAAATTAGTTCAACCATTGTGGAAGACAGTGTAGCGATTCCTCAAGGATCTAGAAACAGAAATTCCGTTTGACCCAGCAATCCCATTACTGGGTATATACTCAAAGAAATATAAAACATTCAACTATAAAGACACATACACACGTATGTTTATTGCGGCACTGTTCACAATAGCAAAGACTTGGAACCAACCCAAATGCTCATCAAAGATAGACTAGATAAAGAAAATGTGGCACATATACACCATGGAATACTATGCAACCATAAAAAACAATGAGTTCATGTCTTTTGCAAGGACATGGAAGAAGCTGGAAATCATCATTCTCAGAAAACTGACACAAGAACAGAAAATCAAACATTGCATGTTCTCACTCATAAGTGGGTGCTGAACAATGAGAACATATGGACACAGGGAGGGGAACATTACACACTGGTGCCTCTCGGGGGTATGTGGGGCTGGGGGAGGGATAGCAGGGGTGGGGGGATTGGGGAGGGCTAACATTAGGAGAAATATCTAATGTAGATGACGGGGGAGATGGATGCAGCAAACCACCATGGCATGTGTATACCTACGTAACAAACCTGCATGTTCTGCACATGCACTCCATAACTTAAAGTATATATATATATATATATATATATATATATTTTTAAAGTCTAGTTTCTGCTCACTAAGAAATTGGTGAGAACCATTAGGCCAATGTAGCTAAAACTTCACTGTGAGCAATCCATGACTCAGAGTTTCTCAAAATTCAGATTTTGATTGGTGGTCTGGGACAAGGTTCGGGAGTAGACTTTTTTTTTTTTTTTGGAGACAGAGTGTTACTCTGTCACCCCGGCTGGAGTGCAGTGGCATGATCTTAGCTCACTGCAACCTCCACCTTACAGGTTCAAGCGATTCTCCTGCCTCAGCCTCCTGAGTAGGTGGGATTATAGGTGCCCACCACCATGCCTGGCTAATTTCGTATTTTTAGTAGAGATCGGATTTCACCATGTTGTCCAGGCTGGTCTCAAACTCCTGGCCTCAAGTGATCCACCCACCTGGGCCTCCCGAAGTGCTGGGATTACAGGCAGAACCACCACACCTGAACAGGAGTGGACATTCTTAAACAGACATTCTTGGTCACCATGGGTCAAGAAAAAGGTTTTTTTTTTCCTTCTAGATTTTTCTTCTGCAAGGCTTCACAGATTCTCGTGCTCTTACCCAGCAGACTAATTTGTAATGGAGGGAACCCTTGCATTAGGGTTTGTACCTCTAACTGTGCTGTACAAATGTCTTGGCTCAAAGTTAAGGCAGAGTTACAGATAGTTTTTCCTAATTTTATATCATGTTTTGTAGCTTTAATACATTTAAAAGTACATTTTCAAAAAATTTTGAAGTCAGGTGTTTTCTAGAACCATGCCTAGATCTAATTTTTTTAAAGTTTACTTAAAAATATATTTTTAAATTAACTCCCTGGAGGAAAGCTGGAAAAGTTTACTTAAAAATATATTTTTAAATTAACTCCCTGGAGGAAAGCTGGAAGAGAGGAACAAATTAAAGAATGTTCTGAGCTGGTATGCTTTTCCTTGAAGACCTAATATTAAGGCATTTGTTTATTCACGGAAAAGATCATATCTTTGCCTTCAGTTTTACATATTTCAAGTATACAGGATCAATTATTTTCTTAAGTGAAAAGTGAGTAATCCTGAGATCCTTTTCCAGTAGTATGATGGACTAGAAGTAGATATTATGAATGACCTTCCCATGAAATATAACTACATCACAGATTTAGAAACATATTTTATAAAGCATTTTAAGGGTCAGGAAGTATTCTCAGTAACCAAGATAGGGAAATAACAATGGTGAAATGAATTTTGCATGGTACCAGTAAGCAAACACAGATGGAGAAGCAAAGCCAGAGGAATGTCCTGGAATAAATCCTAGAGGTATCTGGAATCTTGCCCATGGTAAGGTAAAGGAGCTGAATCTGATATCCCCAGGTCAAGCAGGGATGCTTAAAAGGGTTTAAAACATTCTAAGATTGGGAGCCAACCCAGATGCCCATCAAAGACAGACTGTATAAAGAAAATGTGGCACATCTATACTACTGAATACTACACAGCCATAAAAAAGAATGAGTTCATGTCCTTTGCAGAGACACGGATGAAGCTGGAGAACATCATTCTCAGCAAACTAACACAGGAACTGAAAACAAACACTGCATGTTCTCACTCATAAGTGGTAGACGAACAATCGGAACACAAGGACACAGGGAGGGGAACATCATACACTGGGGCCTGTCAGCGGGTGGGGGAAAAGGGAGGGAGGGCATTAGGACAAATACCTAATACATGCCAGGCTTAAAACCTAGATGACGGGTTGATGAGTGGAGCAAACCACCATGGCACATGTATACCTATGTGACAAACCTTCACATTCTCCACATGTAGCCCAGAACTTAAAGTATAATTTTTAAAAAAATGTTAAAATTTATGAAAACTTACATACATAAACACAGACCATACATGGCATCATTTGCAGTTGAGAAAAATGTAAACAAACAAAAAGATTCAGTATTAAATCATAATGCCTAAAATTAACTGTAATGTATACTGTACTACAGTAATAGTTTCACAGACACCTCCTGTTGCTGTTGTGGTGAGCTCAAGCATTTTGAATATCTGCTTAAAATGCTATGTAATGCTAATCATCTTTTCATGAGCTGTGCTCTCTCCAG
Organism: Aotus nancymaae; assembly: GCF_030222135.1. Classification (NCBI taxonomy): domain Eukaryota; kingdom Metazoa; phylum Chordata; class Mammalia; order Primates; family Aotidae; genus Aotus; species Aotus nancymaae. The sequence goes on along the minus strand of NW_026988431.1, from coordinate 51,734,570 downwards.
TAAATTGTGTATCACAATAAAAAGTGATCTCACAGGGTTAAAAGAAAAATTTACAAGACTGGCAGAAACTCCTGGTTTTCAGCAGATGCAAACTCAAATCTTCTCTCCAGAAAAATGATAAAATTTAGGCCTTCAGTTCTTCCACAGAACAAGTTCAGTCATTTATGAGTTTACAGTCAAAACCCACCAAGCACACAAGAAAATAAACCTTCGTGAATAAGAATGAATAGATTTTTTTCAAAGTCTCCAAAAGCTTCCAAAGTTGGAGTTATCTGATACTACATACAAAATACCTGCATATAAAAATGCTTTAAAATTAGTATAAAAATGAGCAAGGGAAAAGAGACTATTAAAAATGACCAAGGAAATTTGAAAACAATTAGAAATTTGAGTAATAAAAAGCATACTTTTGAAATTAAAAACCCAGCTGAGGAGCTACATAGTATATCTGATACAGCTAAAAAGAATGACATATAATTGATCAATGGTTATTGCAGAATAAAAGTTGGAGATAGAGATCAAAAACATAAAAAGGACATAATGGACAGATTGAGATTACATAAAATATGTTTAGTTGGAATTCCTAAGAAAGTGAATGAAAAGGATGTAGTAGTAATTTTTCAAGAAATAACAGTTGAGAGTTTTTCATAACTGATCAGACACATTGTATAAGTTATTTTTTGCTGCATAAAAAAGATGTCCTGGGAAGGAAGGGTTAAGATGCAAGAAAGAATGTTTAGCAAAAGAAGTGGAAACAGAAATCTAAATCCAAACCTACATGGCAGTAACAAATACATCAAGTCCAGCTTTAACAACAAAAATGAGAGAATTCTACAGCGGAAAATGTTTGCATGTGAACCAGTCAGGAAAAGAGTGATCAAACTGAGTATTTTTAGATAACTGTATTCATGTACATGTCTGTGTTACGTGTTTTATTTTTCTCAGAGGCTTGACATACTCATAAACCTCAGATGTTTTTGGATTGTTAAACATGCATGGTAAGATTTCAAGAAAAAAATATTAAAATAGAATATACTATATAAGCTCAAACTCATGGAGGAGGAAAATTATAAAAAAAACACTAAACATTTTCAAAAGAGGTAGAAGAAAAAATAGCATAGACAGAGTAGAAGCTATACACATGTAAACTCTAAGATGGTTGAAAGAGTTTCAGCTATTATCAACAGTAAAATAATATAAAATTAACTTGCTGGTTACAAACAAAACAGAAGTTGTCTAATTGCAACAGAAGAATTAATCTGTTAATATGTCTTGTTTACAAGAGACATACCTCAAAGATAAGACTACAGAAAGACTGAAATAAAAGTATGGAATAAGATAGTCATATAAGTACTAACCAGGAGAAAGCTGAGGTAGCTATATTAATTCAGTAAAAAAAGAGAGACAGACTTTAAAACTAAGTATTTACAGCAAATTCTCTTCTAGAAAGACAGAGCCTCACCTAAGGAAAAACTGCTGGAATAAAATAAAAAACAAATTGGGTAGGCGGGACACTAGCGACAATGTAGAAAGAAGTTTCAAACACAACAGCTAGGGAGAGCTCAAAGGAAGCAAAACTCAAGAAGTACTGCAACAGCAAAATTACTACAGTTAGAGGTAAGAGCACTGATTCTGAAGATAAGATGTCAAAAGCCCTAGGAAAAACAAGGCTGGAAATGGAAAAATTTCTGCTTTCAAAACTAGGGTTTTCCTGAGACAGAGAAATAGTATCAGAAAAACCACGTATTAAGTGTCTCGTGTTAACAACAGAAGTCTTTAATCTCTGAAGGAATGAAAGCTATTTCGGGCAATTTCTACCTCCTCCTCAGAAATCTTCTGCTCATAGCCCAAGAAAACCCATCTCACTTAAACATGAGGGGGAGAAAAAAGGAATATATTCTATAATTTCATGCAAAACCGTTGCCAAAAAAAAAAAAGAAAAATAAACTTCAAAGTATCTTAACAGACAATAAGAACAAACCAGAAAAATATAGTATAAAATAGATGAAAGTTATAATATTTGAAAATGAGCTAAAAGAAATTTTAAAAACAGAGTTATGGGAAAATGTCACATCAGAAATGATAATAAATAAATGGTAAAACAGGAGATGAATATTATTTACAATTTCTCAGAACTCAGAAAGAATTAGAAAACAAATAAATGAAAGGAACACAGGAGAAAATAGACCCCATAAAAATTCAGAAAATAGACCCCAAAAAAATGCAATAAAACATAAAATGTAAAAGAAATTAAACAGAATTAGAGAAAGCAATTTTAAAAGAACCTGTGGGAAAGAAAATATAGGAAAAAACATATTCCAATATGCATATAATTCAAGTTCCAAAAAAGAAAACTAAATGAAACTAAAAAACTAAAACAGAACAGAAAATAATAATTCAAGAAAACCTAGGCTGGGCGCAGTGGCTCAAGCCTGTAATCCCAGCACTTTGGGAGGCCGAGGCGGGTGGATCACTAGGTCAAGAGATCAATACCATCCTGGTCAACATGGTGAAACCCCGTCTCTACTAATACAAAAAAATTAGCTGGGCATGGTGGCGCGTGCCTGTAATCCCAGCTACTCAGGAGGCTGAGGCAGGAGAATTGCCTGAACCCGGGAGGCGGAGGTTGCGGTGAGCCGAGATCGCGCCATTGCACTCCAGCCTGGGTAACGAGAGCGAAACTCCGTCTCAAAAAAAAAAAAGAAAGAAAGAAAGAAAACCTACCTGAAATAAAAGACAACTTAAATTTTTACACAAAAATGCCATACAGTATGTCCAGGAAAATTATACCACAATAGTTATCACCAAGATATACACTAGTAAAATTACTGGACTTTAAAGAAAAGGAAAAAAGTCATTTGGGTATTTAAACAAAAAGACCAGGTTACATGTGAGGGGCTTATAATCAAACTGACATCAGACTTTTCAACAGCAACATTTAGGGGTAGAAAACAATTGAACATTTTTAAAAAGATAACCTGGGAAAGAAAAACGTAAGGCAAGAATTTTATATACATCTTTTTATGACAAATGCTTCAGTCAAACAGTGGTAAGTATGCAAAAAATGTAGGAATTTTGATTCCATGGGCCCTTCTTGAGTATTCTACTAGAAAATGACCTTCAGACAAAAAAGAAATTATTGCAAAAGCTTTGGAATAGATAATGGACTGAGCATAGAATATATTTAACTATATAAAATTAAAGATGAGGATAGTATGAGAATATTACATGCTCTAATAATGGAAAAGTGATACAGCTAACAAAGAGAGCAGGAAAGGGAAAGAGTCAATAGAAAGTAGAATAAGATTACTGATCATTTTGTGAGCATTGGAGCTGGCAAATCATATGCTAAGAACTTACACATAACTAAGAGTTAACACCAAAACAACTCCATCGTGAGTAAACCTGTTATTGGAGAAAAGTCTGGTGGAGGAAGAAAATGTAAGCAGAGAATTTCAGTATCGCTCATGTTGGGTAACAATACTCAATAGGTAAATGAAGATGGTACTAAGAGTATTATATAAACATATTTCTATAAAAGTGACCACTATCACAAAAATACAAAACTTCCCAACCAAATACTTAAATAAATATGAGGAGGAGAGAGAGAGAGAAAGGTAAAGGTGAGGGGAGGAGATGAAAGAAGAGAGAAAGGGAAAGAGAGAGCAAAAAGGACATACTACAAGATCTGTGTGTAATTGAGGATTTTTTTAAAAGTATGTATAGCCACTATGCTGTATGCTACTTTTTCGTTTACATAGTGTATTATTCTTCACATAAAAAAGATATAAATTTGTGCACATATTTATTTGTATTTTTAAACAAACATTGGAAGAATAAGCCAAAATCCAATTTTCAACAGTTACTTATAAAAATGGAGAAGAAACACAGTTGAGGGGACAGAGATGGAAACAAGACCAGAATAAATACTTGAATACATAGTTCCAACTTTGGAATCACATAAATTATATGATGTTATATAAAAGCGAAATACAAAACTTAGTCTCCAAGATTGAAACACACCGTGAAAAAGATAAACGTAGCTATATAATAAGACGGTGGCATGACCAGAAAACACAATTCTTTCTAGTGACTTTAATACATAGTCGTTGGAAGGTACTTTCATTGTGAAATATATTCTAATAGAGACACAAAAAAATGTTAAACTTTATTCAGTAGGCATCATGTTAGTAGTAATATTTACATTAATATTTAGAAACTATTTTATTTATATTTTAGGATAAAATTAAATTTTTGTCAGTGGTTTTAGGAACTAACATTTAATGTCCAAGAGAAGACATACACACATACACCAAAATAAGAAAAGTTCAAGGTTAAATTTGAGTTGTAAACAGTATGAATTCATATTTTTTCTTTTTTTAAAAAAATACCTCTTTCCTAGTTCTGCCCACCAAAAAGAACCAGAAGCTAGGATAATTCCCGATGTCTAGATTACCATCATCAAGTATTATTCCCACCAACAGGAATGATAACTTCTTAAAAGAAAGGCTTATTAAAGGTCTGGAGTAGGAAATGTATAAGCTGCCCAAGACTAATAATGTCATGTCCATGGTAACCCCAAAAAACGTGAGTCAGCATGAAGACACTCGCATTGAACACTAGAAAAAATTACGACAGCAACAGTTGAAACATGTTAAATGTATAGAAGTTCATGTGCTCATTTAAAAGAGAATTAAAACGGAAACAACATTTTATTGGTCATTTTAGGAGAGAACAAGGGTACCAAATCTATACTCAGAAAATTACCAAGAAGAAGGGATTAAGATTATTTTCTCCATTTCCTGTACAAACCATATTTTAGTTCCACAGAAGTATTCTAGATAGTAAATGTAGAAAAAATCCCCCTTTTGACATTTCAAATGAAATAATTGATTCAAACAAAAATCATCAATGGATGAAAGCATCAGGTAAAAAATTAATGAGAGGAATCTGGCTGTTACCACCTGAAACCACCAATCAATCTTAGCATCACCTGGAAAGTAACCTTGCTTTTCAAAATTGACCTGAACTTAGTAAAGCCTTTAGAATAAATTCTTCTTACCATACAAAATATATGGAGAATGAAAGAACAAGTTAAATGATACCATAAGGGACAAATAGATGAAAAACAGATGAATATAGCACAACTGTGCTATAGAATGGGCCACATTTGGAGGATGTGGGGAAGGATAGGGCACAGTTCTTTATATTTGCAAACTATGCATCTGACAAAGCTCTAATACCTAGTATTTGTTTAAGGAACTTAAATTTGCAAGAAACAAACAACTCCATTAAAAACTGGGAAAAGGACATGAACAGACACTTTTCAAAAGACATACATGCAGCCAACAAGCATGTGAAGAACTGCCCATCATCACTAATCATTAGAGAAATGCAAATCAAAACCACAATGAGAAACCATCTCACACCAATCAGAATGGCTACTTTTAAAATGTCAAAAATAACAAATGCTGGCAAGGCTGCAGAGAAAAAGGAACACTTACACACTGTTGGTGGCAGTGTAAATTAGTTCAACTGTGGTGGAAAGCAGTGTGGAGATTCCTCAAAGAGCAAAAAACAGTATTACCATTTGACCCAGCAATCCCATTAGTGTATATATACCCAAAGGGATGTAAGTCCTTCTACCATAAAGACACATGCATGCCTATATTCAGTGCAGCCCTATTTACAATAGCAAAGACATGGAATTGACCTAAATGCCAATCAATGGTAGACTGGATAAAGAAAACGTGGTATATATATATACACACACCATGGAATACTATGTAGCCATAAAAAAATTAAGATTGTGTCCTTTGTAGGAATATGGATGGAGCTGGAAGCCATCATCCTTAGCAACTAAACAGCAACAAAAATACAAATCTACATGTTATCACCTATAAGTGGGAGCTAACTGATGAGAACACATGGCAACAGACACTGGGGCCTACTTGAAGTTGGAGGGTGGGAAAAGGGAGATAATCAGAAAAAAATAACTATTGGGTATTAGTCTTACTACCTGAGTGACAAAACAATCTGTACAACAAACCCCTGTGATATAAGTTTGCCTATATAACAAACCTTCACATGTACCCCTGAACCTAAAATAAAAGGTTTTTTAAAAAAAGAAGCTTAACAACTACAGTAATTATAAGGAATATGTAGGCCTTGTTTGAATCCTGATTAAAATTAATCAACTGGTTGTGAATTTCAGGTATGCTTTCAACGTATTCAGTTGACTTCATAGAAGGGAGTATACTTCCAATTTATTTTATGACATTTATGTTTTCTTGACACTAAATCAAGAGTAAACCTAATTCTTTTTTTAATAAACAGGGTCTCACTCTTTCACCCAGGCTAGAGTACAGAGACTCAAGCACAGCTCACTGCAGTCTCAAACTCCTGGGCTCAAGTGATCCACCCACCTCAGCCTCCCCAGTAGAATGACAGATCAGTATAATAGATTTGCATAAAGAAAGAAAAAAATGTGGACCAATTTCATATACTTCATATCACAGAGGAAAAAAATCAATTCTGAATGGCTTCATGACTTAAATGTGAAAGGCAGTATCGTAATATTTTTAGAATAGAAATGTCTTTATGATATCCATAAACAGAAGAATTTCTTACAAAATCTTTACAAAAAGATACAAATAGCTCTAACCATAAAAGATAGATGAATTCAGCTATGGTAAGATTAAGAATTTCTAGGCACCAAAAGATGTCATAAAGAAAGTGAAAAGATAAGCCACAAATGGGAGAAGACATTACAGTACCCATAAACGGCAAATAATTAATATTTAAACAACAACAAATTAAAGGCAAAAATCTAATATTTACAAAAACACACACAAAAGCACAACAGGCATTTCCCAGAAGTAACTATAAATAGTCCACAGATTTTTTTTAAATATGCCCTAGTGTAAGTAAATGAGAGAATAAAAATTAAGAGCCACGAGTCATCAGTTTATACTTAATTTTTTTTAAATGAGGAAATCAGACAGTTTTAGTGTTTGCTAGAAAGAAGAGCCACAAGACGCTTACACTCTTACAACATGAACAAATTTTAGAAACATAAAATTGAGTAGAAAAGACACTTTGGAAAGATTACATTCAATTTGATGTCATTTTACATAATGCTCAAAAAAGCAGTGCTGAACAACATAATGCTTAGGAATACATGTTTTTCACATTTAAAAAGAAAAATCAAGGAAATTAAAAACACGACATTCAAGGAAGTGGCTACCATGTTCCGGGTGGCAGAGCATGAGATGAAAAAGTACACACAGGAAATTTCAATAGCATTGGTAAAGTTCTCACTCTTAAACGGGGAGTAGATTCGTGAATGTACACTTTAGTACTGTGCTTTTTGATGCATATCTTAAAAACTTTCCTTTAAAAGTTTTTGAAGTACCAAGTTATCATCATCTCACACCTGCTATCTATAAATAAACACTACTAAATCTAGCCAAATATATAAAACGAAATAAGCCTTCATAAATGGATCACTAATTCTATTTGAGAGCTTCTTTCGCCAATGTGAATATTACAAGAATCTAAAAGGAAGTCCACACTGATTGTAACAATACATCAGTAAGCAGCCGCTGCCTGGAGAAATATGTATATACATATTTGGCAGGTAAATCAAGGTTGAAGGAATTGAGTTCTTAGAGAAATTAATTATTTAATCTCTTGTGGAACAAGAACAGTTCTTTTTTTAGAATTAAAATTGGCCTGATACTTGGAAAGCCAAGCCAATTGCTGAAGTATTTGGTTTTAAACCATGCCTCAAATGTTGTAGAAATGGAAGGAAGCCTGAAGCAATGAAAGTTCTTGTTTGTGGGTTAAGACAAGTACCAATGCTCTCCAAATATGTCTTAGTAATTAGTGGCTGGCATGACTCCCTTCAAGTCTGTTGCTTACCATCTGTGATGTCTTTTGTTAATCTCTAACTCCTTATTAAGAAAGATGACTATTCAACTAAATGATATTTTGAGCTATTGATTACTGAATCAAGCCCCAGTACTACAAAAGAGGGCCATATTTCTTAATCTGTGGCTTCTCTGAAAAAAGGAGCTGGAAAGATATGTGAAAGAGATGATGGTCCACTTGGCAGTGAAAAAATACAACTGGGTCTTTTCTTGTATATATTTGACTTCTGGGAAAAAAAAAGGCATCCGTAGATAATACATATACCCCCTCAAAACTGCCTTTATATACACATTTTCATATCTCACTTGAGTAATAAACATGTAAATCTATCACATTATGGCACTGCCTGCTCACAGCCCATTCCATTTTGGTAGTCACCAACTTTATACAGCAATTTGTGCAATTATGTGAATACTTTATTGCATTTTGTCTTTGTTGGTTTACAAGGTGAGTGGACAATGTAAAAATGAAAGTGCAAATGCTAGTTTGAATTAGGTAATTAGATTGGAAGCACAATTCTCATAAAGTTAATATAATTGGTACAAAGTTGGAAACCACTAGGTGTGCTGGAAACAGTGAATCTTTGGGCTTAGTTGGAAGCTCACTGGACTGAAGCCAGCTGTCTGTGCCTTCAACTGTGAAGGCAAATAAGAAAATTAAAGAACATGCATGACATTCTGGCACTGAATAATGAAAGATAATGCCTACAAGGCAAAGTGAAATCAGAGATGTTATGTAGTTTAGCTCTATTATACAACAGTGGCAGTAGTAAGGATAGTATCTACCATTACATGCCAGGTTCTAGGTTGTCTTTTGTCTTCATGGCTGAGTTCTCTCTCTTTTCTATTACTCTGCTTGATCTCTCAATGCTGGAGGCCAGACATAAGCCCTCTTTGCTTCTTCCTCTACACCTTCTCCCTGCATGATCACATCCATTCCTGAGGCTTTAAATGCCATCTACCTACCAATGATTCTCAAATGTCTACCTTCGGTTCTGATACCTTCACTGAGAATCAAATCCTTGATCCAACTGCCTACGTGGTATTTTCACACAGCTATTTATTATCTGATAGACATCTCACACTTATGGCTAAAACAGAACTCTTGATTTCTCCATATACTGTACCCATAGTATATGTGAGGTCCCCCTAAAAAAGCTGTCTTATCTTAATAACTAGTACCCACCCAGTTGTTGCTCAACCAAAATATTGGAGTTATCAGAACACATTCCTGCTTACTAATATCCCCTTTCTATTTCTTCTTATGTTTCTATTTTGGTCAGATTATTAAAATTAAAACTGAAGATAACCTGGAGGGAAAAAGAATATACCTCAAAAAGGTATCAAACAACCCAGAAATCTGTGTGTGAAAGGAAAGGGAAGGACATATTCTGGCACCCTGGATTCATCCCTTTCCATCTTTTCTTACATTAAATCCATGAGCAATCCTTTAGATTCCCACATCTAAAACATATTTAAACTTATCTACTTACCTCTGTCTCCACTACAACCACCCTGATACAAGTCACCATCCTCTCTTGAATTCGATTATTATGGTGGGCTTTTAACTGGTCTCTCTGTTTTCACTTTTACTCTTCTCTGATACAAAATAAGACTATGACTAATAGTAAAATTGTCACATGCAACTTTCATGAGTTTTCAGGCACAAGACAAAATAATAAATAGTAAGGACTTGACCATAAAAAGTAAGACCTGAGGTGTTCATGTTCACACAACTGCAACAAGGAGTGTGTTTGGGTGCCAGAGTATGTCCTTCCCTTTCCTTTCACACATAGATTTCTGGGTTGTTTGATACCTTTTTGAGGTATATTATTTTTCCCTCCAGGTTATCTTCAGTTTTAATTTTAATCATATTTCACCAAAATAGAAACATAAGAGGAAATAGAAAGGGGATATTAGTAAGCAGGAATGTGTTCTGAATTTTTCTGGCCCCTCCCCCCAGCCAAGTACAACCAGAACCACAGATAAACTGTCTTCAAAATGACCAGTGATGCAACCCAGAAAGGAGTGACATTTCCCTCAGGCTCAATAAGGCAGAACTTGGGTCAAAAATAACATTAAGGCATCCTCTCTAAACAGGATATATTCATTTAGCTGAAGAGCAAAAAAAAAAAAAAAAAAAAAAAAAATCTCAAATGATATCACACTGCGGGCAGAAGCAAAAGTGGTGAATAAAAAAGATCACAAATCACCAACCACATTCCTCCTGGTTTGTAATGGTGAGCCATTACAAACCCTGAGTAGCAGAGCATAGGGTTCTTAGGGATTGAAGAGCTCACATGGCCCCCCAAAGCCATTGTAAAATCGAAGAATGGAAGGCACTTGGTGTCTAAGGAGAGACTGGGAGCCGAGATCATGAGGAAGGCGGCAGGTGGCATTATCATCAGAGAAGGAAGGAAAGGAGGCTTGACTGTTCGCTCATAGTTAGCTACTATCCAGCTCCCTTAACAACTTCTGTCCTTTTTCTGAAGTAGTTTACTTACAGCCCTCCCTTGACAAGCACTCAACTTTCTCTCACCTCTTCTCAATCAGTGTCTGTTGCCTGACTGCTCTATGAGACAGAATGAGAAAATGCTGTTTCACACTAATAACCTGATACTGCTGACATCCAGAGACAACCCATTCAATTGAAAGAAGAAAACTTTAGCAATTTCAGGCATCGAGGAATAAATGGAAGACAAATTCCTCTGCTAAAGCAGCACCCTAAGCTTCTACTTCTATGAACATAATCCCTTCTTTTCCTTCCATCTAGAGATGATTGGACAAGGAAAGGAGAGCTGGAACTAGAAGCTATAATATGGACAACTCAAAAAAAGAAGCTATGAAAGTAGTTGAACAATAAGTACAGGGAAGACTGAAATCTAAGACCTCTAACTATGAAACTACTAAAAGAAAACATTGGGGGAAATTCTCTAGGACACTGGTCTGAGTAAGTATTTCTTGAGTAAATACCCCAAAAACTTAAGCAACCAAAGCAATAATGGACAAATAGAATTACATCAAATTAGAAAGCTGCTGCCCAGCAAAGATACAATCAACAAGGTGAAAAGGCACCCAGAGAATGGGAGAAAATTTTTGCAAAAAATCTCTCTAACAAGGAAATAACGAAAATATATAAGGAACTCAACTCTATAGGAAAAAATTTAAATAATCCAATTTAAAATGGGCACAAGATATAGACATTTCTTAAAAAGAAGACATGTAAATGGCAAATGGGTATATGAAAATGTTCTCAACATCACTGATCATCAGAGAAAAGCAAATTAAAACTACAATGAGATATCAACTCACCCTAGTTAAAATGGCTTTTATCCGAAAGACAGGCAATACAAATGCTGACAAAGATGTGGAGAAAAGGGAATCTTATATGCCGTTGGCGGGTGATACGGTTTGGATCTGTGTCCCCACCAAATCTCATGTGTAGTTATAGCCCCCAGTGTTGGAGATGGAGCCTAGTGGGAGGTGGTTAGATCATAGGGGTAGATTTCTAATGAATGGTTTAGCACCATCCTCTTGATGCAGTTCTCCTGATAATGAGTGTGTTCTTATGAGATCTGGTTGTTTAAAAATGTGCAGCATCTCCCCATCATAGTTTCTTGCCTCCAATCCCACCACATGAGACACCTCACTGTTCCTTTGACTTCCACCATGACTGTAAGTTTCTAGAGGCCTCCCCAGAGCCAAGCAGTTTCCAGCATCATGTTTCCTTTACAGCCAACAGAACCATGAGACAATTAAACATCTTTTCTTTATAAATTACCCAGTCTTAAGTATTTCTTTATAGCAATTTGAAAATGGACAAATACAGTGGGAATGTAATGAGTACAGCCACTATGGAGAACAAAATATAGATAGATACATAGATAGATATAGAGATATATATCTGTATCTATATATCTATATCTATATCTGTCATATGACCCAGCAATCTCACTGCTACGTATATAACCAAAAGAAGAAATGAGTAGTATATCAAAGTGATATCTGCACTCTCATGTTTATTACAGCAGTATTCATAATATGCAAGATTTGGAAGCAACCTAAGTGTCCATCAACAGATGAACAGGTAATGTCTTTTTTCCAAGATGGCAGATTAGATGCATTTTAGCATACCTCAGTTACTTGAAAATAGCAAAATAATGCATAACAATCAGTTCTGTGAGTGATCATTCAAGAAACAAAATGGGAATCCATTGGAATAATGAAGGACATCCCAAATCCCTGGGAGGAGAATATAGGCAAACAGCCCCCATGTTGGCATTCAGCTGACAAAAATAGTTAGAGAGTATATGAAAGAGGCACAGAACCTCCCTCTGTGATATACCTTTCCACGGGGGATCCAAGCAACCCAGGTTGTAGGAGAGCACTTTGTTTCTCCCAAGCCCTGAAGCTAACTTTGGGAGAGGCTTAGCTATGCTGAGAAAGACACTGGGAGAAGCTGCAGGCATTTTCCCAGACCCAGGATGCCATTTTTAATCTGGGAACATACAAAGTCAGCCATTCTTTGGCAACCCAGTAGTGTGGCCATGCAGGCATTTTTGTCTCAGGCTACAGACTGAATCTCTTGCCCTGGAGTGGGGTAGCCAGCATTGTGGAGAGCACCTCAGCAGTAGCAGTCACTGTATTTATGCTCTCCCCTGTTACAGGCCTAGGGCAGGAGGAGACTTCTACTACAGCAGCTTCTCCTGGATGACAAGACTTACAGTCAGGCCCAGCTTGGTGACCTGGAACCAGTCTGCCTATGTTATTGCTGGGTGCCTCATCCTGTTCCCCTCAGGTTGTGGTGCAGTGGGATTGTCTCTACTCCACCCATAGGCAGAATTCCAGGCGTTCAGAGCACATGCTTGCCTGTACCAGCAGCCTGAGCTGCCCCATACTTCCTGGGCATAGATCATAATACACTAGGGCCTTCTCTGCCACATCCCCAGGCACATCTCTAGGCATTCAGAGCACCCACTTACCTGGACCAGCAGGCTAAGCCATCCTACCCTTCCTGTGCATAGACTGTGGTACAGTAGGGCCTTCTCAGATATCACCCAGGCAGATCTCTAGGTAGTCAGAGCACCCACTCACCTAGATCAGCTGCCTAAGCTGCCCCACCTTTCCTGAGCAGAGATTGTGGTGAAACAGGGCCCTCTCCAGACAACGACCATATGTATCTCCAAGCAGTTGGAGAACCTGTATGCATGGATTACCAGCCTGAGCCTCCCTACCTTTCCTGTCCAGAGAATATGGTGAAGCAGGGTCCTCCACACTCCAGGCATCTGGAGCACCCACTCTCTCCTGAATTGGGAGTTTAGACCACCACCCTGCCCATGCAGAGAACTAGGGGCTGAGGAAGTTTCCCAGCACCATGCTTAGGCACACCTTTGGACGCTTGGTGGCTGCCCATTGGATTCTCCCCCTGTTCTGCTGGTGGTGCCTGCCGTCAGGGAATCATGTAAGCCAACTGCAAGGTTTGGCCCTTCCCATCTTATACCTCCACCCCCACCCCACAGGGATGAGGAGGGAGATCAAAACACTGTGGACTTGAGGGAGCAGTCCATTGTCTGAGGCAACAGAGAGCTTTTCCCCATAAACAAGGATCAGGTGTATACCCAGCCACATTGGCCACAGCCGGCTATTACTCATAAGCGCCACCTATTGGCTTGTAGGTCAAACTGTATCACCCGATATAAATCCTGCCAAAAGACATGCATAGGGCTATAGAAACAATCCAAAAGACTCTACCGAATCTTCTCTACAGTCACACCACCTAAGGACTGGGGGGAGGGAGGTAAATGAAAAGGAAAATTTTAAAAAAGTAATATTATAAGGAAAAAAAAAATCCTACCTGCATGAAAGTAATTACAAAACTTAGAAGTACCAGCATCTCCAGATAATACCAGCACAAGAATTCAGGCACCGTGAAAAATCTGAATGTAGCAACACCACCAAAGGATCATACCTGCTCTCCAGCAATGGCCCATAACCAAAATCAAAACTCAGAAATGACAGAGAGGATTCAAAGCATGGATTGCAAGGAAGCTCAATGAGATCCAAGATAAGGTGGAAAATCAACACAGAGAAACTTCTAAATTAATCCAGGAAATGAAGAAACAAACAGCTTAAAAAGAAATCAGTCATCTGGAATTGAAGAGCTCACTTATGGAATTTCAAAATACAATTGAAAGCTTCAACTAGACCAAGCAGAAGAATGAATTTTGGAACTTGAAGACTGGTCTTTTGAACTAACTCAATCAGACAAAAATAAAGAAAAAGAATCATTAAAAATGAACAAAACCTTTAAGAAATATAGGATTACATAAAGTGAGCAAACCTATGAGTGATTGGTATTCTGGAGAGAGAAGGAGAAAAAATAAACAACCTGGAAAACATATTTAAGGGAATAATTCAAGAAAATTTTCCCAATTGCTAGAGACACAGATATCTAGATACAAGAAATCCAGAGGGCATGAGGGAGATACTATACAAAATGAACATCACCATGACATATAGACACCAGACTATTCAAGGTCAACACTAAAGAGACATCTTAAAGGCAGCTAGAGAAAAACGTCAGATCATGTGCAAAGGGAACCCCATCAGCCTAACAGTGGAATTCTCAGTAGAAACCTAAAATCCAAGAGAAAATGGAGGCCTATTTTTAGAATTCCTAAAGAAAATAAATTCCAACCATGAATTTCCTATTTCATCAAACTAAGCTTCATAAGGCAAAGGAGAAATATCATTTCCAGACATTTAAGAGCTTAGAAAATTCGTTACCACTAAACCAGCCCTCCAAGAGATCTATAAGGGGGTTCTAAATATGGAAACCAAAGAATGATACCTACTACCACAAAAACACTCTTAAGTACATATCCCACAGACCCTATAAAGCAACCACACAATAGAAACTACAAAGCAAAAAGCTAACAACTTCATTATATAATCAAAACCTCAACAGGCTAATATTGACCATGAATATAAATGGTCTCAATGTCCCATTTAAAAGGTACGGACTTGCTACTTGGATTAAAAAAAGAAAAGATTCATCCATCTGCTGTCTTTAAGAGACCAATCTCCCATATAACAACACCCACAGGCTTAAAGTAAAGACTGAAGAAAGATCTATCATACAAATGGAAAACAAAAAAAACAGGGGTTATTATTCTTAGATGAGATGAAACAGACTTTAAATGAGCAACAGTAAAAAGAACAAAGAAGGGCATTACATAATGATAAAGTGTTTAATTCAACGCAAGATTTAACTATTCTAAATATATATGCATCTAATATTGGAGAACCCAGATTCATAAAACAATGACTTCTAGATCTACAAAAAGACGTGGACAGGCACACAATACCCTACTGACGGCATTAGACAGATCATTGAGGCAAAAAGCTAACAAGAAAATTTCAGACCTAATTTTAGTATTTGACCAATTTGTCCTAATAGAAATCTACAAAACACCTTACCCATCAACCACAGAGTATACATTCTTCCCACCTGCTCACAGAACAAAGCTCCAAGATTGACCACTTGCTCAGCCATAAAGCAAGTCTCAATAAATTTTAAAAAATTAAAATTATACCAAACATACTCTTAAACTATAGTGAAATAAAAATAGAAATCAATGCCAGGAAGGCCTCCCCAAACCACACAATTACATGAAAATTAAACAGCCTGCTTCTGAATGACTTTCAGGTAAACAACAAAGGCAGAAATCAAAAAATTCTTTGAACTTAATGAAAACGTAGACACAACATAATAAAATCTTTGTAGTGCAGCAAAAGCAGTGTTAAGAGGAAAGTTTACCACTAAATTCCTACCTCAAAGAGTTAGAAAAACCTAAAATGCATGATCTAACATCATACTTAGAACTAGAAAAACAAAAAAATTATCCCCAAAACCAGCAGAAAAAAAAATAACTAAAATCAGAGCAGAACAGAATGAAATTGCAAGCCAAAAATCCATCCAAGTATGAGTGAAACCAAAAGTGGTTTTTTGAAAGAATAAACCAGATAAAAAGCCTGCCAGATTAACAAAGAAAAAAAAAATCCAAATAAGCACAATCAGAAAAAACAAAGATAACATTACAATGGATCCCATAGAAATACAAAAGGTTCTCCAAAACTATTATGAACACCTCTATGCATACAAACTAGCAAATCTAGAAATTTCCTAAAAAATTTTCTAGAAATCTAGAAATGGATAAATTCCTGGAAACACACAACCTCCCAAGATTGAATCAGAAAGAAACTGAAACCCTGAACAGACCAATATCAAGTTCCAAAATTGAATTCACCATTTAAAAAATCTACCAATCAAAAAGAGCCCCAAACCAGATAGATGCATACCCTAATTCTACCAGATGTACAAAGAAGAGCTGATACCAATACTACTGAAACTATTTAAAAAAATAACCGAGGAGGAGTGACTCCCCACTAATACATTCTACAAAGCCAGCATCACTCTAATACCAAAATATGGCAAAGGTACAACAAAACAAAATCACAGTCCAATATCCCTGATGAACATAGACACACACACAAAAATCCTCAACAAAATAACTAGGAAACTGAATCCAGCAGCATATCAAAAAGTTAACCTATCATAATCAATAGGCTCCATTCCTAGGATACAAGGTTCACTCAACACATGCAAATACAAAATTTAATTCACCATGTAAACAGAATTAAAAACGAAAATGATTAACTCAATAGATGTAGAAAAGGCCTTCAATAAAATCCAACAACTTTTATGATAAAAGTTCTCAACAAATTAGGCATTGAAGGAACATACCTCAAAATAATAAGAGCCCTCTATGACAAACAAAGCCACAGCCAACATCATGCTGAATGGGCAAAAGATGAGAGCATTCCCCTAAGAACTGGAATAAGATAAGGATGCCAACTCTCACCATTTCTATTCAACATAGTACTGGAAGTCCTAGCCAGATGAATCAGGCAAGAGAAAGAAGTAAAAGTCATTCATACAGGCAAAATAAGAAGTCAAACTATTTCTCTTCACTGATATGATTCTATACTTAGAAAACCCTAAAGACTCATCCAAAAGGCTCCTGGAAGTGATCAATGACTTCAGTAAAGGTTCAGGATACAAAATTAATGTACAAAAATTAGTAACATTTCTATACATCAATAATGTTCAAGCTGAGAGCCAAATCAAGAATATATTCCTGTTTACAACAGCCACAAAAGAATAAAAGATTTAGGCATACATCTGAATAAGGTGAAAGATCTCTACAAGGAGAACTACAAAATATTGCTGAAAGAAGTCAGAAATAATAGGAACAAATGAAAAAACATTCCATGCTCATGGATTGGAAGAATTAGTATCATTAAAGTGACCATATTGCCCAAAGCAATCAACAGATTCAATGCTATTCCTATTAAATTACCAATGTAATTTTTATAGAATTAGAAAAACTGTTCTAAAATTCATATGGAACCAAAAAAAGAGCCCAAATAGGCAAAGAAATCCTAAACAAAAAGAACAAAGCTGGAAACATGCCATGATTCAACTTCAAACTATATTATAAGGCTACAGTAACCAAAACAGCATGAATCTGGTACAAAAACAGACTTATAGGTCAAAAGAACAGAATAGAGAACTCCAAAAATAAAGCCATACACTTACAACTATCCGATCTTTGACAAGGTCAACAAAAATAAGCAATGGGGAAATGACTTCCTATTAAATAAATGGTGCTGGGTTAGCTGGCCAGCCATATGCAGCAAAGTAAAATAAGATCCCTACTTTTTCACCATGTACAAAAATTAACTCAAAACGAATTAAAGATTTACATGTAAGACTTTGAACTATACAAATCCTAGAAGAAAACCTAAGAAACACCATTCTAGACATCAGTCTTGGGAAAGAATTTACAACTAAGTCCTTGAAAGCAATTGCAACAAAAACAGAAGTTGACAAATGGGACCTAATTAAACTAAAGAGCTCCTGCACAGCAAAAGAAACTATCAACAGAGTAAACAACCTACAGAATGGGAGAAAATATTCGCAAACTATGCATCTGACAAAGTCATAATATCCACAATTTATAAAGAACTTAAACAACTCAACAAGCAATAAACAAGTAACCCCACTAAAAAGTGGGCAAAGGAGATAAACAGACATGTTTCAAGAGAAGACATATTAATACAGGTGACCAGCAAACATATAAAAAATGCTCAACATCACTAATTATTAGGGAAATGCAAAACAAAACCACAATGAGGTACCATCTCACACCAGTTAGAATAACTATTAAAAAGTTAAAAATAAAAAAAAACAGCCCCTGATGAGGCTGCAGAGAAAAGGGAATGCTTATATGTTGTTGGTGGGAATGTAAATTAGTTGAGCCATTGTTGAAAGTAGTTTGGAGATTTCTCAAAGAACTAAAACAGAACTACCATTTGATCCAGCAAATCCCATTACTGGGTATATATCCAAAAGAAAATAAATCCCTCTACCAAAGGACACATGCACTCATGTTCATTACAGCACTATTCACAATAGTAAAAATATGGAACCAGCCTAGGTGCCCATCAATGCTGGATTGAATAAAGCAAATGTGGTAGATATACATGATAGAACACTAGGAAGCCATAAAAAAGAATGAAATCCACAAAGAATATAAAGGACCTCTTTAAGGAGAACTACAAACCACTGCTTAAGGAAATAAGAGAGGACACAAACATATGGAAAAACATTCCATGCTTATGGTTAGGAAGAATCAACATCGTGAAAATGGTCATACTGTCCAAAGTAATTTATAGATTCAATGCTATCCCCATGAAGCTACGAATGACCTTCTTCACAGAACTGGAAAAAACGACCTTCAACTTCATATGGAACCAAAAGAGAGCCCGCATAGCCAAGACAATCCTAAGCAAAAAGAACAAACCTGGAGGCATCATACTACCTGACTTCAAACTATACTACAAGGTTACAGTAATCAAAACAGCATGGTACTGGTACCAAAACAGAGATATAGACCAATGGAACAGAACAGATGCCTCGGAGACAATACCACACATCTACAACTATCTGATCTTTGACAAACCTGACAAAAATAAGCAATGGGGAAAGGATTTCCTGTTTCATAAATGATGTTGGGATAACTGGCTAGCCATGTGCACAAAGCAAAAACTGGACCCCTTCCTGACACCTTACACTAAAATTAACTCCAGATGGATTAAAGCCTTAAACATAAGACCTAACACCATAAAAACCCTAGAAGAAAACCAAGGCAAAACCATTCAGGACATAGGCACAGGCAAGGACTTCATGGCTAAAACACCAAAAGCATTGGCAACAAAAGCCAAAATAGACAAATGGGACCTAAAATCCAGAGCTTTCATACAGCAAAAGAAACAATCATGAGAGTGAACTGGCAATCAACAGAATGGGAAAAAATTTTTGCAATCTATCCATCTGACAAAGGGCTAATATCCGGAACCTACAAAGAACTAAAACAGATTTACAAAAAAAAAAAAATAAACCCATTCAAAAGTGGGCAATGGATATGAACAGACACTTTTCAAAAGAAGACACATACAAGGCCAAAAAATATATGAAAAAATGCTCATCATCTCTAGTCATTAGAGAAATGCAAATCAAAACCACAATGAGATACCATCTCAAGCCAGTTAGAATGGAGACAACAGATGCTGGAGAGGATGTGGAGAAATAGGAACACTTTTACACTGTTGGTGGGAGTGTAAATTGGTTCAACCATTGTGGAAGACAGTGTGACAATTCCTCAAGGGCCTAGAAATAGTAATTCCATTTGACCCAGCAATCGCATTACTAGGTACATACCCAAAGGATTATAAATCATTCTATTACAAAGATATGCACACTTGTGTTCATTGTGGCACTGTTTACAATAGCAAAGACCTGGAACCAACCCAAATGCCCATCAATGATAGACTGGACAAGGAAAACATGGCACATATACACCATGGAATACTGTGCAGCCATAAAAAAAACAATGAGTTTGTGTCTTTTGTAGGGACATGGATGAATCTGGAAACCATCATTCTCAGCAAACTTACGCAGGAACAGAAAATCAAATACCGCATGTTCTCACTCATAGGTGGCTGTTGAACAATGAGAATACATGGACACAGGGAGGGGAGCATCACATACTGGAGTCTGTTGCAGGGGGCCAGGGGAGGGACAGCAGCGGGGGGGAGGGATAACATGGGGAGAAATGCCAGATACAGGTGATGGGGGGATGGAAGCGGCAAACCACATTGCCATGTATGTATGTACCAATGCAACAATCCTGCATGATCTGCACATGTACCCTAGAACCTAAAGTACAATTAAAAAAAAAAAAAAAAAAAATGAAGTCACGTCCTTTGCAGCAACATGGATGCAGCTGGAGGCCATTATCCTAAGTAATTTAACACAGTCACAGAAAAATAAATACCACATGTCCTTACAAGTAGAAGCTCATATTGGGTACTCATGGACATAAAGATGGCAACAATAGACACTGGGGATTACCAGAGGAGGAAGGGAGGATTGGAGGCAAGATTTAGAAATCTCACATAGGTACTATGCTCACCACCCAGGTGATGGGATCATTCATATCCCAAACTTCAGCATCACACAATATACCCAGCTAACAAACCTGCACATGTACCCCCAAATCTAAAATAAAAGCTGATATTAATTTTTTAATGTGGTACATATAAACAATGGAACACCATTAAGCCATAAAAAAGAATGAAATCTGTCATTTACAACATGGATGCCACTGGAGAACATTATGTTAAGTGAAATGAGCCAGGCACAGAAAGACAATTCTCATGTTGTCACTTATTTCTGGGAGTTAAAAACTAAAACAATTGAACTCATGAAGACAGAGTAGAGTAATGATTACCAGAGGCTGGGAAGGACAGTGGGGTGTGGGAAGTATGCATGGATAATGGGTAAAGAAAATAATTAGATCGAATGAATAAGATCTAGTACTTGATAGTACAATATATTACAGTCGATAATAATTTATTGTACATCTTAAAATAACAAGAGTATAGTTGGAGTATTTGTAACACAAAGAAATAGTAAATGCTTGCAGTGATGGATACCCCATTTACCCTGATGTGATTATTACACATTATATGTTTATATCAAAATATCACATGTACCCATTAAAATTAAATATTTTTTAAAAGAAGTACATGGAAATATGGAAGCCTGTTTTAGTTTGTTTTGGGGGTTGTTTTTTGGGGGTACTATTGAGTTCCTTACGTTTATATAGTCACAGTGAATCCATGGTGGTAAAGGTCAAAATAGGAGTCACTTTACGTGGAAATAGCAGGTGGTTATATAGGAGAGGGTATGAGAGACCCTTCTGAAGTTCCTTGATCTGGATGATGGTTACATAGGTATATTCATATGTATAAACTATTAGCTGAACACTTAAGATTTATATTCTATACTATATGTAAGATATAAATTTAAAAGTAAATTAAAAAAATACTTTAACAAATGTTGGCCAACAAAGTTTGTTATTTTATGTAAAATACTATGAAGAATTGTATGTTAAACATGATTTAAAAAGTCAAAATCTTGAGCTATCTTATAGAAATTAAAATGTCTTCCTGAGGCTAAACTAACTCAGAAAGCGGCTAAAAGTGATTCAGAATTTCTAGATGTAAGGATTTAGATTTTAAAAAGTGTCACAATATGAATAAAGTATGCTATTTTCAATTAATTTTAAACAGTACATTTGATGTAGTGCAAAGCAGCTTTCCTTAAAAGTCAGCTAGATGTGTTTAAGAGTTAAGGGTCAGCTTATCTTTCCTTAAAAGGCAGCTAGGTGTGTTTAAGGGCAGGAACACAAAGTATCCCTCTAACCTCTCCAACTCTGAATATCTTGCTTTCTAGAAATGGGGATTGGCCATATTCATAGCCTTCAATGTCACTGCTTGGCTTTGAAGAAGCAACTTTTGGTTGCTAATAATGCTTGACTTCAACGCTGCATCACAGTACCAACCTTTTAGAATACATTTTAACCACAACTAAAGATAGGAATTTGAGTCAAAATTCAAAAGAGTGTGGTACAATCAGATCCCAGAGCTCAGCTGAGGTGATAACTGGATGAACAGATTCTTCCCAGGCTCTGTCCACATATGCCCCAGGCCTTGTCAAGTCTGTCTCAGCCCACTCCTCCACCTGGCTGCTGGTAGGAGTCCCTGAAAGCTAAGTGTTGGAGAGGAAAGGGAAACAGCAGGTCTTAGAATGGAAGAGATCAACATAGATGATCACTCTAGCTGTCTCTATTCACCTGCTGTCATACTTAACACACTCCCATCTGCCCCATTATATCTCATAACTGTACTCAGCAAGATCACTAATGGCCTCCACGCAGCTAACAGAATGAAGACATCTCTATATGCTTGACCGCTCAGCAGCTCTCAACCCTTTGTTTACCCCTCCCAGTACTCCTTTCCCTTGGTCTCCATGACCGCATTATTTGCTGGTGTTCCTCCCATCTCCTTGGTTTTCTTTGGTGGCTTCTTCTGCTCTACTTATCTTTGTTGCCGTGCTCTTTGGGGTTCTAACCAACTATGTTCTCTTCTCTTCTCAATTTCACTTTTGTCCTTTGTGATTTTACCCCGCTTTCATATCTAAGCCTCTGAGATTCTATTTGTAATGTAATGAAAGAGAAACCCAGATATTTTTATTTAATCTATCATAATAGATCCGTTGTTTGAAAAGGGAAAAAAGAAATACAGCAATTCTTAATCTATGTATCACCTCCAAGCTTGTCCCCCTCCTATGTGACTCACCTTGACCTACAGACAGGCTAAAGACTGCTCATTCTCTTTCTTTAGAAGTTGAACTACCTATCTTCTGAACAGTGGTGAATAAAAAGAAAAAATAAAGAAGCGAACCGCAAACTTAAATAGGTATATGAATTCTGGCATAGACAATATCTAGGAGGAAGGGAGTTGATATGAAAAGGAAAAGGAAGAAGAGAAGAGAGATAGGGGAAGAAATTTGGGATCAGCAGGAAGATTAAATATGATTGATCTGTATAATACATAGTTGATAATGAATTTGAGAATAAAAACCTTTTTGCCTACTCAAAACCGCATGGCTGAGCCTCACCATGCCACCTCAGATCTTTTCTAAGGAATTAGTCTAGTCCTGTTTATAAAATGAACAGTACATGAATCGATGCCCAATAAATATTATTTTGATCCATGAGGATATGCTTATAAGGAAAGATTACTGATTCTAACTAGTACCCTAACGGCATAAAGAACTTTCAGATGGTAAGCATTTTACTCCTCATTCAGTGATAGGATTAGGTCCATTGCCTTTAATATGAAGAAATTATATTGTCTATCATTAGTCTAGCAGATTAATACAAATTAATTTCTTCTATATAAATTTTTAGGTAGAGATCTTTAGGAACTCTTAGAGGGGTGAGGAGCAACACTCAAATGGTCATCATTCAGTTCCTGCTTTTTTTTTTTTTAAAGAACCAATGCTTATTTAAGTACAGAATGATGAGCTATTAATCCTGTACTATTGTCTTTCTTGAGTTCTAATGTCCCACAGAAGAAATACAAGATAAAGATTAGGCAGATTAATTTATGCAATGTCAGTAACGTGACTAACACGCAGCTGTCAAAGCCAGAATGCTTTAACCTCCTTGAAAGAAGGTTGGGAATGAATAGATTGAAAAAGTAGGAGACTATGGTTTGAAAGCCAAGTGCATTGTCCAATTCAGGAACAATGAAATAGAGAAAAGTATGCAGCAGCCAAGAAATGAAATAAATAACGACCTGAAGATGAATCTTTTACATCCAAATTTTGTTCCAGTACTCTGCTCATCACACACCAAGACTCCACTGTCACCACTACCAGGCTTACACTGACCACTCACATCTCAAGATCAGATGCTTCCTCCAGAGCCCACAATTATTCTACTTCCTCCTCCATTTGGTCTTCAGCGAATTATCACAAAAATATGACAAGACCTGGAACCAGCAGAAGTCACAACCACCAAAGCCTTCATTCAGGTTAATATGTTTATAAAATAAACACAAGCTGTGGTGCTGCTAGCAATCAATGGCAGGGATAACTCCTCCCTCAAAAGCACTCACCACTGTGGGGATCACTCCAGCATAGAGACCCCTAAGTGTCTCCGCCATAATGGAGTTTGAGCCCAGATACGTTTCTCCCCACCTGGAGGCAGTCGAGCTAAGGGAAAGAAGGGGCTGAAAGAGGTTTGTTTTGCAGAAGTTTATCCCTGGTTCACTGACCTAATATTATGGGTGGGTGAAGGCTGTGTGGTTTTACTAGACATTGTGTTTCTAGAAGTTCCTGTTCTGGGCTAGTTTTATGACTTTGTGACTAAGCATTTACTGAATTTTGTGATTATTCACAGGTCATTTTGAAATTGTTACCCTTAAGATGTATAACTTGGTTTGACTCAGTTTCTGTGTTTTTGATTATCAGATATGTAGGAAAAGGTCACTTGTTTGTCATATGACTTTGGATTAATCTTTATGACAGCTGATTGTATGTTTCTCCTTTTATTAGTTTTATCTTGAACCCCAGGCTTGCAATGTTGTAACTTTGTTCTCCTTTGTTATCTCCACAATGTGACTTGATGTCAGCCACTGCAGGTTGAAAGATATATAATGAGACCCTGTGCATAAAATAAATTGCTGGTTTAGGCATAGCCTATTCAGTCCTCCAGACCCTGTCTATCTGTCTCTCTTTCCTTCCACGCACTCTCTCTTCCAGGTACTTGGACCCTCTTGCAGGTCAAGAGACCACCGGCAGACGTGCCATCATGCTGGTCCCCTACACACCACATATAACCCAAATCTGAGTTTTAGAAGAACCTGTGGACCACATGTCATCATGTTCTATAAATGAGCAGAAGATGGCTTCTATGTATTGGTTCTGGGTTGCATATTTCTTCACTGCAGCTAGAGACCCATTAGCTCAAATGCCTGTCACCTCCAAACTCAAATTTCTATATACCCATTTATTTCTTAAAACAGCCCAAATAAGCAAATTTTTAGCCATTAAGAGCCTTCCTGCTTTGCGGACACCAAGAAACCTCACCCAATAGCTATTACCTATTGGTAACAAAGGATCTTGTGGTGATAAGACCTCCAGTCTCTGCTGCCTGTCAGAGCTCTCTGACCAAGAGACTGCCATGGTACAGCTGAGCAACACCACAAGGTAACCACCTTCTCGGATCCCCCCCATCCCCTGGAGTTCCCTTGTCCTCTTCCCCTTCAGAAGGGGTGACTCCCCTCACCATAAGCTTCTGAATGGCTGCATACTGAGAGGTGCTTCCCCTCTCACACAACACAGTCTAAGTACCACAAAATAAAGCTGGTTGTGCCTCTTGCAGTCATGTCTTTTTCCTAGATTACACTTCAAATCCCCCAATCTTCTACACACGATTTCATTTCATGATTGAATTCAGTCAAGTAGCCAGTTGATCACTAAGGTCTTCTTCCTATTTATAGGGCAATATGTTAGACAAGGTACAAGGTAAGTTTCCTGTCACCAAATTTTATACTCTCTAGTTGAGTGGGGTCAAGAAACTCACAAGGCCGGGGAAAGTGGCTCATACCTGTAATTCCAGCACTTTGGGAGGATAAGGTGGTCAAATGACAGGGGTCAGGAGTTGAAGACCAGCCTGACCAATATGGTAAAATCCCATCTCTACTAAAATACAAAAATTAGCTGGGCGTGGTAGCACAGGCCTGTAGTCCCAGCTACTAGGGAGGCTGAGGCAGAAGAATCACTTGAACGTGGGAGATGGACATTGCAGTGAGCTGGGATAGTGCCACTGCACTCCAGCCTGGGCAAGAGAGCAAGACTTCAATTCAAAAAAAAAAAAAAAAAAAAGGAAAGTCACAAGTACAAGTAGGTACCCATATGCTTTGAAGACTAACAGTCAAGTCTCAGTTCCACCATTTATTAGCAATATGAGTTTCTTTACTTCACCAAGCTCCTGGCTCCTCTTCTAAAAAATGGTGATAATGTTAACCTCATGTATAGGGCTGTTGGCAGAATGGCAAGAGCAAATATGTACCTAGTACTTGGTACAACCCTTCATACATTTTACAACCACTCCCTCCTAAAGATAGTGAAGCAAATGCAAAATGAGTAGGACCCTCTCATTGTCCAGTTTTTCTCCTTTCCAGAACTAAGGGTAACAATAAATGATTAATTTTCTAACAGGTTTTTAAGAGTCTGTCTTCTCCATTAGAAAATTAACTCCAGAATAAAACAAGACTGTCATCTGTCTTGTTCCCTCCATACAACAAACAAATTATTTGTAGAATAAATGGATGAGTAAATTAGCAAAGACAACAGATATTTTTGGATCTGAGAGGAGGGAATGATCACTGAGGAATCACATGAATAGAGGTTTATGAAGCATCAGGACGTGACTGAGCTTTTTTGAAGGATGAGTAGGATTTACCTTCATGAAGTAGGGCAAGAAGAAGGCACTAAGGTGGGAACGGCCCATTCTCAGTTGCCAGAGAGTGGACAGCCTGTTGAGAACACCCTCTCCATGGGAACAATTACAGTAAGGTTAGGGAGGAAGGTTTAGGACTGGATTTCGGGGCTCATTTTTTTTAAGACTATTACAACAAGAAGTAAGTAGAATCCAGTCAAGCTCACAAACATCCAGAAGACCTGAAACCACACCTTCTAAGCCCACCTAAACCCACATCATTTTCCACGTTCACATTGTGAAATAGCAAACATCAAAATCCATATTCTCGGACCAAGTCACAGTATATTGTATTAATTACATTAACTGAAATGCAGGATGGAAATTAATTCTTATTACCAGATGCCTTAATGGAATTTCCTGAATAGAGTCCGGGTTTTTACCTTTAAGGATTTAAAATTTACTGGGGTTGGCAGAGCCAAATCTTGATAACAAAGGCACAAACATCAAATACCTTTCCATGTCTGTAGGCTAATTACAAAGATCCATATTCTCCAAATTAGATGCCATCTGAAGTCTTAAAAAGAGCAGTTACCTAAGATGTAAGATACTCTGGTCTCCTCTGAGACTTAATGATATGAGATCCTGTTAACTAGTAATCTAATCACTAATTCTTCCCAACCAAACCCAGCAAATAGCCCTTAAACTATGCAGGAGGCCCAGCTCCTGAACTCCCAGCACATTCTCTTTGAGGAGGAAGGAACTTGCCCAGTTTTGTTTGCATTCACTGATCTTTGGGTAAACTGTCCATTCTGATGGCTGCAACCTCATTTTAACAATACTGTTTTATAGGGAAAATTCTACTAGGGCAGGAATTCTAGATGAGCCATCAGCCTGGGCATGGTTAAGGACATAGAGCAGGAGTTGTTTTTTGAGGGAACAAGTGTGGAAACACTTGGAAAGAGGACATATGCCAGAGTTCTATGAGACATCTATATGTGGAAGCCCAAAGAGGTGCCTCACTTTTGCAGGTGACACCCACCTGGGCTTCCTCATGTCACTTCATAGAACTTGAGGAATAAGGGAAATTGACACAAATGGGAAACTCGTATTTCTTGCTGGGCCATAGTAGTAAAGTCCTTTGTCTCTGATCTAGGCATCTTGTGTCTTTTCCCAGCATCCATAAAACTGTAGCAGACTAGCTTATTAGCTTGCAAGTAGGATAAAATCTCAGGCTCTTTATAGTTCTTGACAAATAGCAAACAAATTGGTCAGAATTATACACACTATAACACACCACCTTTCCTCCAACCAAAATATCTTGTGTAGGAGTCTTCATGTAAATATCCCAGCCTGCTGTCTGACTCCTGAACATGTATAATCAGAATTTTTTTTTGTTTTGTTTCAAATAAAGGCTTCACTGAGGCTGCTTATGCATATTACTTGCTCTTCTGAAGGCTCTCTGGGGCTTCTATGTGCTCTTCTAATTTATCTCAAACCAGGCACTTGGGGAGTTGGTGATTTGGGATGGTAGCTCCATTCTTTTTTTCCTTATAAACACTACCTGTATTATGTAGTATAAGCCAAGGGCGATTAAGCAGTTGATAAAGAATGTATTTTTAAAATTATTTTTGAAATAGGCAAACAAATATAAAAGTACAAAAGGTTATAACCAGAATTTTAACAGTAAATATCACTGGATGGTAAAATTATGGATAGTCTTTTTTTTAATTCTTATTTTCTGGTTTTCTAATATGAACATGAATTACATTGTATAATGTTTCAAAACAAAACAGAAGATTAATTGAAACCATGGCTTCTCACCTAGCAGGATAATATCTGACTCATCGCCTCCCATGCCTTTATGCCCCAACGCCAACATGCAAATAATCCTACCAATATTCTCACTTCATCCCTTCCTCTAATCCCTCTTCTGATCTTACTGGGGTTGGGGAAAAAGCAAAGTGCAAATAACTAGGTATTAAAGTAATATTTGGTGATTCAAATTAGTTTAGCCAATATAACCTTTACAGGACTTTCATTAAAATGTACACAAAGACCTTTATCAATCCCAAGCACAAATACAGGATCCAATTTAAAACATCTTGTGTTTCTGCTGAAGCCAAAGCAATGACAACCCCTGTAAATTCCCTAAGGTAAGACCAGAAATGCACTGAGTGATATATAATAGCTCTCTCCCAAGTAAAGAACAAGAAGCCATTTATGAAATCTCACCATGTAGGAAGACTAATGTGTCTATTAAAAGCAAAATGTGAACTCCAGGTCTTCTCACTGGGGACTGATTTAAATGCAGTTTTGCTAAACTAGTGGTAGAAGAGATCTAAAGTAGAAGACTAACAATGAAGTCATATAAAACAGTACATCCTTGGTAGAAATAATTTATATGGTAAAATTCCTACACAAAGCAGATGAGTAAATAGGCTAAAAATGGTTTTTCAAGGTGTTACTATATACCCAAATCATGTTAGTAATTGTTCAATATTCACTTTGTTGTTAAGAATAACTCATTTTTAAAAAGTCAAGCATTCATGAAAATTAACTGTACTTTATAATTGGAATTTTTTTCTAAACTAAATATGACTTTTACTCCAGAAAGTCGATATTAAAGGCCAACATGGTATGAAGAACATTCAGCAAGTGACTTCTAATCCTATCAAATGCATTATAAACACTTTGCAGCATAAGCATTTTCTATTGCCTCATTGGTTCTCACTATTTTCCCAATGTTTGGAACACTTTATCTGGCTTTTAGGGAGCAGTATGTGTCAATCTGTCAGTCACTTTGGGTTAAATTAAAGCTGACCTGTGCCTGCTACACAAACAAACATGAAAGTCTATTAGAAGCCTGAAGATGTATGTTTATAATATCCTTTAGAAGCCAGAAGTCTTTCCTCTAGAAACAACTTCATATGTCCCACTGTTTCTATCCCCATCCATTACTCACCAAAGTGCCCAAACAACAAACATACACACACACCCTTTAGATTTTAAAACATAATTAAGAAAGATATTGAACAGCATGAAAATATTCTTTACTGACAGAGAACCTAATTCTCCTCTATACAGCAAAACAAAAACATCTGTTAATCCAGTTCCTTTATTTGACTTTTGCAATAAAAAAGCTCAGAGGTTCTGTAGGTATCAACAACACACACATGCCCAAAGGCATAAAAGGATGAGAAATGCAACCACCAAATCTGCGGCAGCAACAGCAGGTAGGGAAGGTACCCTGGGTACTGCTTGAGGCAGCTAGCAGCCTTTAGTGTTTTGCAAGCCATCAGACTTTGTTAGAACAGATGTTTTCTAGCCACCAGAGAGGTCTTGGTACCACGCATGCCTGCCTGCCCAGTGAAGGAAACTTTATTGTATGAAAGAGTTAGTACACTCTGTTCAAGTCTCCTTTCCCTTTCTTCTCAGAGGTCTTGAAACTTAAAGGCAAAGAGAGTGAAGTGAGGAAGAAGATTATCTATTCTGAATTGACTGCCAGTCAAGAACACAGCTTCTGCTCTAGCTTTGTGGAAGAAATCACAAAAATATGATGGGCCAATGTGCTCTTGGAAACAAGGAGAAGAATATTACCTGGGAACAGCCTAGGACACTGCAAAGAAGAGAGTCCACATCATTTGAATAAACTACAAGTGATAAGTCATTTTTTATTCATTCAGCTAACATTTATTAAAAGCCTACCTTGTGCTGGTACTGTTCTAGGTGCTGAAGATACAGCCTTAAATAAGATAAAGAAGGTCCCTGCCCTCAGATGCCTACATTCTACAAGAAGAGACACAATAAAGCTAGGAATAAATAAACTGGGTAATTTAAGTGCTGGGAAACAAAATTAGGCAAGATAAAAGAATGGAAAAAGTCCAAAGGTGGATGGGCAGAGGTGCAAGGGAAGGAGGCTGCTGGTATTTTAGATAGGGGTGTCAAGATGGACCCACATAAACCAACCAGGATTCCTGCAAGGTCAACCTTCGGCTGCCTGCTAATTGTCACTTAAGATATGCTGCCAGGAAAGGACACATCCATTTATTCAAAAATGTACTTGCTAGGTACAACTCGTGTGTACTGGACAGTGTGCTGAGCACTAGGGAGACAGAGTAAGCAAAAAAAAAAAAAAAAAAATGCTGGAGGAAGGTAGGCCTCACCACTGGTGACCTTTGTCAAAAGTGCAACAAAGGAAACTGTACTTATTCGAATTGAAATAGCTAAGCACTAAAACCAACAGAAGTCATCCATGCTCAGAGGCTTCCTGGCTTCTCAGCTAACAGAGATCTGAAGACAAGTGGGAAGGGGAGGAATCTTGAAAGCTCCAAGCTTGAGATTTCTGAATGTCCGAAAAGGTAAGAAGACTTCCCCAAGGGTTGAGAGGGTCACAGAAAGGGGCATGGGTATAAATCCAGAGGCTCTTGGGAGTGGAAGGTGCCTTCGAGTAAATTCAGCAAAACCCACACCCATTCCTCAGGTGAGGCAACCAAAGCCCAGAGATGTCAAACGGCTTAAGGTCACAGAGCTAGATCGTGGAATATCCGCAAAAAGAATCGCAGTCTACTTGTCAGTGAAGTTCAGCATTTACATTAAAATTTATATTTACTTTGAGGTGTGCTAGGGAGGGTAAGAAACAGGTATGTGTTTTCCTTCTATTTTCAAAATTTGATGAAATAGAGGAGGAATTAAGAGAATTTGCTACTAGACTCAGAAATCTCACCAATCTCAGAAATAATCTGTAAGGCCTCTTTAAAATAAATCAGGATTTTATTTAAAAACAAAGTCAACCTTCAGACACGGTAGACATGAAATCCTCCTGTCAGGGCAGGGATTTGCTGGGGCTCATTAATTCTGAGCAGGGCTGTTTCCTGCCCAGCTTTCTTCAGTGTGTACAGTATTTTCATTTTTCTTCCTCTTACTCTTTTGGGCACTGAGCCCAGCTCCGAGACTCCTGGGTACACAGGCATTTACAGAACAGCTGCTGCTGGGCATGCACGCTGGTACCATCCCACAGCAGAAGAAAGGGAAGATAAACCACCATTTATTTCTAAGTGTAAACCTTTTAGTTACTTAGAATGGTGATGCTCTAAATAGCCAGTGTTCTAAGTGGTAACTTATCTTCATTCCCCTGACACAGAGCACTGTCAGCACAGCCTGTTGTGGCGTGGGGAGGAGTCCCAGCTAGGGGCAAGATTCGTCAGGATAACCTGATGTTTAACAAATGATTACCAGTAGGAATGTTTTATCCATATCTCTTTGATAATCCTTTCAAGTGTAGGCAATGAACCTTGACAGTCCCTAATGGTTTGGGTAGTTTGCTGTTTTTTTCCTCTGGAATCTCACATCAGCAGTCAGTGGCCCAAGGTTAGCTTCACTGACCACAAGGCAAAATGCTTTTAGATAAGAATGAGCTCGCACTCTGCTTTCACCAAAGAATTTAAAAAAAAGAAAAAAAGAAAAAGAAAAACCCTCCAGGTTTTCTTTTGCTTGTTTTTCTGTTTGCTTTTTACCCTGTTTTCTGGAATCATGTAGAAGTTGAAGTTACCAAAGTGAGATGGGCTCAGCAGGTGCATGGAGCAGAGCCCCACAAGAAATTTCTAGATTCTACATAAAAAGGGAAAGCAGGGAAGCAGGGTAAAAAAAAAAAAGAAAGGGAAGCAAAGCACCCCCTGCCTTCAGGGTCAGCCTTCCTTATCCAACTTTCTGCTCCGGGCCTGGAAAAAATCATCAAGGGGGAAAATTGGAACATATGTTTTATTTCACTGGCTTCCATCCATTTCTTCCTCTTCTCCAAATTTCCCAAGGTAGAAAAGGGTCAGGCTTTTTCTCTGATCTCCTCTACTCTCCAGGCTCCTTCTACCATGAAAGACAAAGAAGGCAGCCCATGGTTTTGCTGTCACAGGCAGGAGTACCATTTTCAGTTCTTTTCTATGTTGGAGAAGGGAGCTAATGATATTTTCAAAATCCTCTCTCCAGACAAAAGCCTGGCTTTTGAGGCACCACCTTGCTGCGTGATCCTACTTTGCATATCAGAAACTAATAATGCTCCCCTCTCAGGTAGATGGGCTTCTCAAACTAACTGGAAATGCTTATGGACCCAGAGAAAAGAAACAAATCCAGAAATAATGTTTTAAATGTTATCCTTCTGACTTGTAGATGCTACCTGAGTGATACATGTTTACATTGTTTCTTTCTTTTGCTATTACAGGTATTGCTGAAGGATACACATGCATACTTACCTGCATGTGTGAGTTTATCAGTAAGATAAAATCCTAGACACAGAATTGTTCAAAACTTTGTATTTACAGATAACGTTTGCAAAACTTACAACACAAAATGGAAAGTGAGGTGAAGATGAGTGGGAAGAAGTGAAAGTCTTTGAAATTGTTTAGAAGAACACAAACATTACCGAAACAATTTATACAGACTCCACTCACATTTTTCATGCCAACGGTACAACTCTTAGAGAAAAGCATGTGAGGTGCCAGGTTTTTCATTTCAGCCGGTCAAATTTCTCATTCCGTTTTTCCATTCAGCTCATAGTTCCAGAGTACTCTGGACCATGATCATCTGCCCTTCAGATTTTGTTTCTTTAAGATGACCGACAAAATTGCTAATGGGACACAATGGCTTTAGACTCTAGGTCACTGGTTTTCATGTCAGTGAGGCCCATAGCAGTATTATGTATGTAGCTATATATGTATTTGAGACGGAGTCTCACGCTGTTGCCCAGGCCAGAGTATAGTGGTATGATCTCAGCTCACTGAGACTCCTGAGTAGTTGGGACTACAGGTACCCACCACCACGCCCGACTAATTTTTGCACTTTTAGTACAGATGGGATTTCACCATATTGGCCAGGTTGGTCTCAAACTCCTGACCTTGTGATCTGCCTGCCTCGGCCTCCCAAAGTGCTGGGACTACAGGTAAGAGTGAAGCACTGTTTCTTACAGAAAATAAATAACTAGAAAATCACTGTGGTTATGTATTCTCCTCTAGTTCATTTCCTTCCCAAGCTTATTCATCTGTGTTTCTACATTCCTCCACAACAAATCACAAACATTGAATTAAAATTTCCACTATGTGATTATTGATGTAGACTTTTCTACCTTGTGTTTTAGGCTCAGGATGCTCACAGTAACCTCCCCTATTTCTCACTCTCACTCTCTTGATGTCTTTGTCTCGTTTACCTTCCCCACACTTACTTCTTCTCCTTTATCTAGGTCTGTCCACTGTGATTCATTCTGTCCCCTCAGCAAACTTCCACACATACATTTTTCTCTCTTCCGCTTTTGGCACAACTCCTTAAATGCCTGGAAACTCCCCTTACATCATTTTAACCTTTACCCCATCGCTACTCCCATCTACTAATTTAAAAAGAAATAATCATTTCATCCTTTGTCACTATGTACCAGTTTGCATTTCTGCTGTGTATATTCCTACTAAAATTTTCTAGAGTATTATAGTTGGGGAAGGAGAGAAAAAAGCAGGAGAGACCCACCTTTGCTGTTTAAGAAACTAAACCAGAAAATACTATATTCAACCTTTTTGTGAACATTCTTTGACATGTCTACATTGCTCTACTCATTTAATTAAAAAGAATGATAAAAATGCTTTCAGAAATTGTGGGATGACTCAGTTAAAAGGAAGGATATCACCGCTGATGTATAGATAATATAATTATCTCATGACAAGGACATAAACCCCCTGAACCAGATGGCCTTGCAATTGAATTTCTCAAGAAATTTAGAAACTTATTACAGGAACCACCCCGTCTCCCAGATAGAGACTATACTTTTTTTTACCAGATCATAATATATCAGAAATATCAACATGATTGAGTTTTATGCAAATCAAATCACCAAAAACTAAGGCCTCTTCATCTCCATTTCCTAAGATAGCAACGTAAAATCTCCTAGAATGAAAGGAGAAATCAGTTTGACTTTTGCAAAGCATGATCTCCCATGTTTTGAGCATTGCCTGAATGCAGGCACACAGACTTTTAGAAGGGGGCACAAAGGGTTCAGGAGTGTGGAAAATACTCCATGAGCAAAGGCAGGAATAATAATAATAAAGGAAATTCTTCTAAGACTAGGGGACTGAAGCTAGGTTGACTTCACATAAAAACAGCTCTGGTCACTCCTTTTAACCACCTTTTCTTAGCCTCACCCCCTTCTTATAGGCATCCCCATGCCCATCTCCTGGTCTTATGAGGCTGTGTGTATGTACATGCTGTGTTTTTACAGGAATTTGCCCTCTCTGGATTTCTGGCCATCCTTGTGCTGACGATTAACCTTAAAGGAGGCCAAAAGCCACATGTTGACCCCCATGGTATTGGCAGCTAGAAACTAAGGCGAGAATGACCAACCATCCCAGCACTCAACCCCACACTCACACTTAGCCTTGGAACGTCATTCACAGCAACAGAAAGAGAATATGCTCAACCCACAAAGCACAACAGATTTCAAGTGTGAGGCTTACTATACAATTTGAGGACAGTAAAGAATTTTTATGTAGACTATGCCTTTTTAGATTTCTTGCTGATTCTTGGATTATTTTACTGCCACTTAAGCCAAGACTGAGTCATTCCCCAGACTAGCCAGTTTTCTTACGTGGCAGTAGCAGCGGCTCTGACAGGAACGGACTTACACGGGCTCTGCAGAGAGGGAGTTTGCAGATCTGCAGTGATGGCATCCCCTCTCACCCTAGGCTAGGTAACTGTCCTGGTGCCTCTTTTGCCTCCTGAAATGGGATTTGAGATAAGCCATGCAGCTTTTCTCATAGACAGTCAACATGACACCCAACTACACTGAAACCCTCAAGACTAGAAACTACTTGAAAGCCGAGATGGCATTTGTTTTTCCACCACCCTCCAGCTAATAAAGTTCTCAGTATCTGTTTAAAAGGAATAAATTATCCAAATAAGCAAAAACAGAAGAACATTTCAGATGTCCCCATGCATGCTGAAATAATCTGCTTCTCATGCCAATCCCTCACCAGCACCTACCTACTATGAGGATGAAACAGATAAAGAAGAAAGATGATATTTTAATAATGTCAAGTGTACTATTATCATTACTAAGCATTATATGATTGATTTATTTAAATTAAAGGCAGGCACACAAAATAATACACATTTTAAAAAAACAAAGTAGAACACATTACTTTGAAATCATTGTCTATAGGTAAGGAGGAGGGAGTAGAGTAGAACACAGGGATAAAAGGAAATTATCAATTAAGCAATTAGTATATAAATAATTAATACTTAAATAGCAATTAAATTCAGCATTCAAAGGAATTTTGAGTGGAAAAAGTCCTTGGACTGGAGAATGGAACTGATTCTTGGGGGAAGCAAGATAGATGGCCAATGATGAGTAGCCAAAACAAGATAGATGGCCAAATTGAACCCTGGATACTACCCACCCCCAGGCAGAGCCTGAAGAAGGGAGGAAATAACAGGTAAAGCAGCAGGCTCCCCACGCTCGGCTCAGGAAGGAAACAAGCCTTGTAGAGACACTCCCCTGCCTTGCAGGGCTAGTAAGCAGTTTCATACCGATGTCTACAAAGAGCCTGACACAAGTTCACAGCCTCCCTGCAAGACCTAAGATCCAAGAGACATTTCCCCCTGTGACCAAGAGCCACAAAGACATAGCACCAAAGGACAGCAGACCCAAGTGGCCTGTGGTAAGAACAAAAAGGATCCTACAGAAGATGCCAGAGGAGACTGATTACCAGAAGCTAACTGGGAGCTCAGACATCTCAGCAGATGCTGGTACAGAGAGGTGATGATGCTTGAGGCCCAGATGGGATGATGTTCTGCTCAGCAGATGTCAGCCTGGACAAATGAAACCCATGGACCTGGTGCTTCTCTTTAACCCACCCCAATAACCCTAGAAGCCTGACTCTGTAAGGGCTGTGGGAATTCAGAAGCAGCTTTCATGAGAAGGGTGGTAATAGAAGAAAATGTTGAATTGACTGAGAAAATAAAGAATAAGTGTATTCCAGGTTAATGTGAGCTTTTCCCATCAGGCAACATGGAACCATGAACTAGAAATTAAGTCATCCAACTGATGTATCGGGAATTCATTCCTTCTGTAATGATAGCCAAAATTCCCCCATAAATGACATGGGATCAGCTTCTTCATGTGAGATGCCTTTGGAGGCTATCACAGGTGATATTTTTCAGATTAATAGTGGTTGCTAAAAACCTGAAAGCAAAACAAACTCATGTACTAAGAGAAATGAGAGGAGATGTGCAACTGATGTGAAGGATACAAATTTGCAGTTAGCAGGCTTGGGTTGGAACCCAGTGCTTGCCCAGTGACCTTGGGCAAGTCACTCCAACTCTCCCTGCCTCTATGTCTTCATTTACAAAGTGGAAATGATGATTATAATAATACCTCTTTCACAGGGCTTCTATGAGAATAAAATGAAATAATGTATGCAGAAGTGCTTTGTAAACTATAAAAAAACACATAACTGTTAGTCATTATTTTTATCATTATGTATGAATAATAAGCAGCTTTATGGAAAGCATTTGTATAGATTCTGAACATCTAATATATTCATAAGTGCTTATGCACTGGAAGAATCTGACTTTTCTGCCCTGTTTTCGTCTCCTTGGAAAAATAGTGCTAACCAAAATCAATTATTAAATGGATGTGCAAAAGGAATGTCCAATGACAACAAATTAAGAATATGATTAAAATTTAAGTCCAAGTTTGGAATTTTGGAGTTGGATTTTTATGACCAATAGATCTTATAAGCTTTTACAATAGTGAAATATTTACTTTATCAAAAATCTTTCTAGAATATTAAAAGCGAGAATCCAGTCATAGGAAATTCATACTAACCTTCTTACTGATATTGTAAATCATGTATGAATGTTTCACATTTGATCAAACTTTAAAAATATGGCAATGACAAAGTAAGCTCAAAATTATTTTGTTTTAGTTCATTCTATATTACCTAAGCATCATATAAGCTCAAAAATGACCTTTAAATGTCAAAGAGCAGTGATTTTTTTCAAGAAAGGAAATTCAATCAGAATTTTATGGAAAGGTGAATCATTCAACTTTTTGAGAGAATAAAAATCATACATTTAGTTTTAATTATGTATTATGACATACCTACAAGATATTCAGGAAGAGATGTTCAGTCTAGAAGTGGAAATTGGATTCTCACCCTCAGACCAGGAATCTGAGTCATCAGTATGTGAGTATTTGTGGATACCCTGGATGAGTGAGAAATCTATCCAGTGGAGGTCTTGGGGAGAACTCCTTTAATGAATAGATATGAATATTTTACATTTAATAAAGTTTTTTTCTCTGTGCATTCTCAGATTTTTGAAGTTTCTTACATTATTTTTTATTATCTGTTTATCTCCCTCCTCTTAGCTTAATTATGAGAAACTGTAGAATGAAGTCCCCTTTCTTCCACCTCATTGCCTAAGTGAATGTCAGGCATTTCCACATAAACACATGCTTCTAAGTTGTATTAAAGGTACTTGAAAGATGCTTGAAAATGTCCTTTGTATTCAATTTTATCTAAGCATCAGAGAGGCACAACAATGACTTTTGAATGTGGAAGTGCAGTGTTTTTTTAAGGAGAAAATTCAATCAGAATTTAATGGAGAGGTTAATCATCCATCTTTCTGAGGGAATAAAATTCACACATTAGAATTTTATTTAGGTTTCCATGTAAAAACATGCTTCTAAGTTGTACTTGAAAGATGCTTGAAAAATGTCCTTTTAGTAGCTTTAAACATTCCCTCGAGGTATTGTGTATAGGTTAAGTTTTTTTAACTTAATCCTCTCTTCATAGTTTAAGCAGAGGTGAAAGTCCACATAGACCCCTTAAGAGAACTCTATAGCCCACTGTACAGCCTGAACTGTTTTAAAGCTCAGAAAGAAAGTCTTCTACCTGGAAAGTCTCTGGCAAGAAAATATGCTTTATATTCACTGTACTCCCAAATATTTTACCTTTAAAAGTAAAATTACAAGTTAACAGGCTATGCACACAATAAATACAAAGAATCAACCCATTGTAGGGTTGTTCATCTTCTCCTAGTTCTCTTTAATATAATGCTTGGCACATAGTTGGACCTCAATAAATAACTGTAGAATTAGTTGTAGTAGTTAATCAATTCATTGCTTAATAACTATTTGCTAGGCTGGGTGCAATGGCTCATGCCTGAAATCCCAGCAATTTCAGAGGCTAACGCAGGTGGATCACCAGGAGTCAGGAGTTCGCGACCAACCTGGCCAACATGGTGAAAACTGTCTCTACTAAAAATACAAAAATTGGCTGGGCATGGTGGTGGGCACTATAATTCCAGCTACTCAGGAGGCCAAGATAGGAGAATTGCTTGAACCCATTGGTGGAGGTTGCAGTGAGCCAACATCACGCCACTGTACTCCAGCCTGGGCAACAGAGTGAGAGTCCATCTCAAAATAAATAAATAAAATAAAATAAAATAAAAACAACTATTTGCTAAATGAATGGCCTTTAAAAGATGACACCACCCACATTATTATCATCACATTGGCTCCTCCCCTGATATCTGGACTATAGTTCCAACCGTCCACTGGACATTTCAACTCCGATGCTCCGCAGGCAGACAAGGAGAAGTGGAAGCCAGTAAATCAGAAGGGGTGAAAACAGGTAAGGGAATAAGAAAGCCTGAGCTGGTTCCACAGGCTCACAACTTCAAGTTGCTATGAATAAGTCTGTACTGTTCTGTCCCTCAGGAAATCATATAGGCAGCATTTGAGAGTTTTCTCTTTAAAAAATGAAGAAAAGACTCTAAGTAAGTAGACAAGCATGCATAGAGTGATTATTCAGCAGAGCAGGACAGTCTGTTTTTATTTATCTTTTTACGATAAATATCATTTATACTTAAATTTTTCTTTTATTTTTATTGATCCTCAGGGACATGTACATTACCATTTATTCTTACAGGCCTTTCTCTTGTCGGCTTGATTGTGTTATTCCCTTTCACGCCCATTTCTTCCCTATAGGAAATTATGATATCGTGTAGTAAAATGTGTTGCTTTAATATATGTAATTTTAATTACATAAATGGTACTATGATTTTTTAAATCTCATTTTTGGTTTTTTTCATCCAGGGCTATATTAAGATCTATCCATAATGTTACATGCAAATCTTGTTCGTTGCTTCTAACAACTTCACAGTGTTTCACATATATCACTTTTATAATTAAAAAAACTTTTAAAAGAGTTTTAAAAGCTTTCTTTTTAAAGGGAATTTTGGATAAAACAAATGAGAATAGATAACAATAGAAGTCCATCATGTTAGACAGTTTTTAAAATTTTGGTCTATATTACAAATCACTTTTCCACAAAAGAAATTAGAGACTCGTTGATAATTATTTTATTTTAGCAAATTCTGGGGGCTTGTACTCTGCTTTTATACAGATTTTACAAAAACCCAGTCATTGGTGCCAGGATAGCAAATTCTCCTGGAGCAATTTCACAAATTTTAAACATAAAACTCTGGTGGAAAAAATAAGAGCAAATATCACATGGGCCAATTTGGTTAAATACACAGTTCAACTGATGTTTTGACTAAATTAACCAACTGAAGGATTATCCTATTATTTGTAATGCTATGTTGATGTCAGATGAATTCTTAAAGCACAATATTTTCACTGGTCTATTGGTCACGTGAGATTATGTCCCGATGACAATACCAGGTGAACCATTCTCATAGATTGAAAGTTCAATCTAGTTAAACAACTAAAAAGGAATTATTTTCCTCTCTCTAAATTGATCATATGTACTCCTTGTTTCAGCAGGGCTGGATCCTGGGTTGAATCTCCCACTTTGAGGGACAGGCCCAAGGTGTCATGTCAGAATAAATCAGATTAATTAAGCTAAAAAAGGAAAACTCTAAGGAGTCAATACAGATCACAAAACAGGGATCAGAGACGCCAGAGAGTAGACTCGGAAATGAAGAAAGCCGAGCAGTGCCGATTTAACCAGGCCTCAGAAGAGATCTAACACAATGTTCCAGCCACTCTCTTCCCTGTTCTCTTCCCCATCTCTCCCCCATGATCATGGACAATTGTTGATATGAGAAGTTTACAATGTGAGCTTTTGAATGTTTATATCTTAAAAATTTTATTA
Organism: Aotus nancymaae; assembly: GCF_030222135.1. NCBI lineage: Eukaryota > Metazoa > Chordata > Mammalia > Primates > Aotidae > Aotus > Aotus nancymaae. The sequence continues at coordinate 51,694,004 of NW_026988431.1, read as the reverse complement.
ATCACTTTCTCCAATTGCTTATATGCTTACATGTCTAGGCTTTTTTTTTTTTGGAGTGGTAAAGAATTAATTTTGGATTTTACAATTTTTATAATTACTTTTTCTTTATTATGCTAACTGTAGCCTTTTAAAAATTAGCATTTGCTTTATTTAAAACTTCATCCCAGTGTGGAGTTGTTTGTTGTTGTTGTTGTTCTTTGTTTTTTTAAAAAAAATAAAGAATGAGGTTAAGAATATTTAAGGCTACAAATCCCAGACCACAACTCCTATTTCAACCTGAACATAAAATCATAAAAGAACTTGCCTGAAGAGACCTAATGATTCAGGTCATCTACATCTAATACATTGGAATAGATTCCCTATTTAATAAATGGTGTTGGGAAAACTGGCTAGCCATATCCAGAAAGCTGAAACTGCATCCCTTCCTTACATCTTATACAAAAATTAATTCCAGATGGATTAAAAATTTAAACTTAAGACCTAACACCATAAAAACCCTAAAAGAAAACCTAGGCAATACCATTCAGGATGTAGGCATGGGCAAGGACTTGATGACTAAAACACAAAAAGCAATGGCAACAAAAGCCAAAATAGACAAATGGGATCTAATTAAACTTAAGAGCTTCTGCACAGCAAAAGAAACTATCATTAGAGAGAATCGGCAACCAACAGAATGGGAAAAAATTTTTGCCATCTACCCATCTGACAAAGGACTAATAACCAGAATCTACAAAAAACTTAAACAAATTTACAAGAAAAAAAACAACCCTATTAAAAAGTAGGTGGGTGAAGGATATGAACACTTTTCAAAAGTAGACATTTATGTAGCCAAAAAACATATGAAAAGAAGCTCATTACTGGTCACTGGTCATTAGAGAAATATAAATCAAAACCACAATGAAATACCATCTCACATAAGTCAGAATGTAAATCATTAAAAAATCTGCAGACAACAGATACTGGAGAGGATGTGCAGAAATCGGAATTCTTTCACACTGTTAGTGGGAGGGTAAATTAGCTCAACCATTGTGGAAGGCAGTGTGGCGATTCCTCAAAAATATAGAACTAGAAACACCATTTGACCCAGCAATCCCATTACTGAGTATATCCCCAAAGGACTGTAAAACATTCAATTATAAAGACACATACACAGGTATGTTTGTTGCAGTACTCTTTATAATAGCAAGGACTTGGAACTAACCCAAACGCCCATCAATGATAAACTGGATAAATAAAATGTGGCACATATACGCCATGGAATTCTATGCAGCCATAAAAAAGGATGAGTTTATGTCCTTTTCAGGGACATGGATGAAGCTGGAAACCATCATTCTCAGCAAACTGACACAAGAACAGAAAACCAAATACCGCATGTTCTCACTCATAAGTGGGTGTTGAACAATGAGAACACATGGACACAGAGAGGGGAACATCACCCACCAGGGCCTGTTGGGGGATGGGGAACTAGGGGAGGGATAGCAGGGAGTGGGGGATTGGGAAGGGATAACATTAGGAGAAATACCTAATATAGATGATGGGGTGATGGATGCAGCAAACCACCATGGCACATGTGTACCTATGTAACAAACCTGCATGATCTGCACAGGTACCCCAGAACTTAAAGTGTAATAAAAAAAAAGATTATCATGAAATAGGTCAGCAAAAACAAAAAAGAATAGCTAAATAGATTGAACCCAACAATATGCTACACACTCTTCTAAGGTCCTTACATGTGTTCACTTATTTAATCTTCACGAAACACTATAAGAGTGATTCTCTTATTATCTCATTTTATAGATGGGATCCCAACATCACCCAGCTCATTCAATGGTGATGCTGAGATTTGACCACAGCTCACCTTCTAAATCATTACACTTATACCACTCAGAATATAAAGGATTCTGCCACACAACTTGGGGAGTTTTTATTCCAGTGAAATCTCAATGTCAAGGTGAACTTTGCGTCACATCTGCAAGAACAACTAGTGACTTTCATTACAGAAAGTAATGAAGAGTCTTGTGCCAAATATAAAATAACATACGGTGAGCTGTGCATGTAACGACATACCTCTCATTGACAAAAATGACAAGTTTGGATATCATAGTAAAATGGGAGTTTATAATAGAAATCCTGAAGGGCTTGAGTATATGGCACTAAGAAGCAACATTAATTTTACTTATGCAAATTCTCTCATGGTTCCTAAAACAGGTCAAATAAAGGATGCTACTCCCTGAGAACTGGATATTTTCATTTCATGTACTGATTGGTTGATGGAGTGAATGAGAAACAAGTAAATCTAATTCTTATCCTCTGGTGCCTAATTGTTTATTAGAACCTACAAACTTCAAATTCCACTATCAGGCAGGACACATCAATACGCCTTCTGCAGTGCATAGATGTACAGTTTGGCCTCCAGCAGCTATTTCTCCTCTTTCTGGCAAGAATGTTCTGATTTCCTTTTGGGGCACCACCCCCCCTTCCCTCTTCCTTTTTCATATGGTTCAGGCAGGGTTTACCACATCTGTAATATCTGCGGGTAGGTACATGGCCAAGGTCTGGCCAATCGGCATAGTCATCTCAATGTTCTCAGTAACTAGTTCAAGGACAGTGTCACAAGGCAAGCCAGTCAGAGTCAATGAACATCAGCTCTAGAACTTCCACTGGAACTCTAGAGAAACAGTTACACTCCTCCCACTAATTCTGCTAATCTAGAAGAAAGAATGCAAATCAAGAAAACATTTACTATTGCTTAAGGAGAATCAGCATGAGAATAAAACCAACACACAAGAAAGATTAAGCAAAACACAGAAAGACTCCTGACAACATAATTTGAGTACCTAGGTCCAGCCATACTTGAACTCAGATACCCCTAGACTCTTCAGGTATATGACACCTGCACGCACATGCACACACAACACATGTGAATATACTCACACTCACTTTCTTTTCTACGTAAGCTATTCACCTTGGCTTTCTCTCCCTTGCAACAAAAATCTTCCTTCTAAATTACCTGAGTCAAAAATCATTAAAATAATGTCATGAAAAATAGGACATGAAGTTGTAGGGGAGACAAAACTCTTTCTTCTACCCATCTCAAGTTTATTGGCTGGGCCGGGTAAATGAGATTGGCAAAAGATAGATTAACAAGAAAAAAACAATAGAAATTAACCCATGCATCATATATACACATGGGAATACTCAGTGATGAGTAACTCAAAGGGGTAGTTAGAACCTGGGCTTATATAGTATCTTAGCAAAGAACAATAATTTTGTAGAGAAGCAGCAAGATAAAGGAAAAGAACTTTGAGCTTCTAGGGTCAGCCAGTGGTGAAAAGGAATATACATGGAGAAACTAATGGGATAAGAGCTAGTTACTAAGGTTTATTTGCTCTCCTGCTGCCATCTCATCTCCAGGGATAAGACTGCATCTTTTCTTCAGGATGGGAAGTGTGAGGGTCACCTTCACAAGGGGAATTTATGTTCTATTTTTAAATGGATAGGGGGAGGACAGAGAGAGCATACCATGTCTGCTTTTCCGTAATTGCTCTCGGCTTCAAATAATCCTTATGCGAGAGTGGCATGTTTTTGGATGGCATACTCTGAACCCCTTCAGGACAGAGGTGGGAGTACAGGGTGAAGGCACCCCCCAACAGTCAGTATGGAAGAAGAAAAATTATGCTACTCACAGCTTCTACTTCTCTCAAACAAATAAAATTGTTTATAAGCAACAGCAAAAGCTGCCTTTCAGTGGAAAAGAAATCACTCAAAACAGATTGAACAACATATCGGCAATGGTTTGGGACAGATAGATAGCAATGGATGGGGTGATGGGCTGACTGAGTGTATAAAACCATTATTTCAGGACATCTCAAATGCTGGCTGGCAGAACCACTTCTACCTTTGCCAGGCTGTTTCCTTGATTTAAAGCCCCAGATTAGCATTACCCACTGTTTCCCTCAACCCTAACCCTAAGAGTCCCTCTCTATTTTTCATGGGTGGCCCTGATATGGGCAGTTAGTTCTTCTCTAGTCACACATTTCTGAAGCAAGTAGACCTCACAGGTTCTGATGGACTATGCTTCCCACGGACATCAAGCTGCCAGCTCTGTCCCTGCAGCTGTGTTTAGTGGTTGTTAAGCTGTCATCCACCATGACAATATTGTTTATTGTCATGAACAATAAACTACAATCGGAAGAATTCCTAAATGATTCTTATCCCACCAAAAGCAGAATTTGTAGAATTGGTACAATTCAAATTTCACAAGTCTACAAACACTCTCTGGTAGCTATGAGAAATAATAGATAGCTGGAGGTAGATGGAAGAAATAAAAGTCATTATCTTTACAAAGAATCTTTTATTCTAAAAATATATATATTTCTAAAAAAAATTAAAGGAGCAAATTCTTCGGTGAGTTCAGTAGAATCCACCTCCAGAAGACTGGAACACCTCCTTTTAATCCATAGAAGACTATAATCTTTCCAAGTGGCAAGAACAGATCTGTTGAGTCAGCCCCAGAGTACTAGACAGCCCCAAAGCCACAAGGGGAGTTAAGCACAGGCTTCCGGCTTCCCCACACAGTCTGCCAAGGTCCCCAAGGCTCCTGCCCTCCCAGCTCCCTCCCAAATCAACTATGAGGGGATTGCCTCACCCTTTCTACTTATATTTCTTCAAATTCATTTTCATTTGATATTTCTTAATTTTGACTTGTTTTCCAGGCCCTCATTTCAATTTCCAAATGATTTACAATCTTTAGAATTCTCATTTAAAAAGTGGCCAGGTCTATTAATTACATATTCTGTGTCTTGACTTTATCTCTGCTTCATATAGCTTTGAAACAGAGCTGGTGAACTCTGTATTTATTACACTTATACCTTCCCTAAATGCTTTTAACCTTTTGCTAATATCTGAACATGTCTGACTAGCAGAACTTGAGAGATAATAACCAGAGTCTTTATAGCATGATATAGATTTACAACATTTCTTGAGGTGAGGTCATTCCTCCTGGATCAAAATGGCATAAAAATCCTATTTAAAAATAAAGGGGGAAAAAAAGATTTGTGGAACTCGCACCAATTTTACTGAGGTCCAACTGTCAGGGGGAGGGACCCAGAAATATGCAAATTGAACCAACAGGATGTGACACTGGTGTACTCTAAAGCCTAAAGAACCAGAGGTGTGTGTGTTGGAAAGAGGTTTAGAACAAACGAAATAATCCTCTGATTGAAGAATCAGGCAGGGTAAAGTAAATTATGGTGCCAACTGTCTATCACATTTCAGAGACTTGAAACAAAACTTCATTCTTTGCTGACATTATGTGTCCAGCATGCATTGGTGGTGGTGCAGGTGAAGGTGAAGAGAGCTCTGCTCCATATCCTCTCACTGGAACCTGTGCAGACAGAGGACCCACCATCTCAAATGCTCCTGGTTGCAGCAGCGTGGGCAGAAGAATCCTGGAGATTTCCCACTAGCAGTGAAGTGACACACATTACTTTTGCCCGTGGCTCATTGGCCAACACTGGTCTCATGGTCCCACCAAACTGCAAAATTGGGTGGAAGCTGCAAACCTCCCACAAGCCCAAAAGGTGGAAAGAACTGGATATGAGTGAGTTGAGCATTAGTGACTGCTACCACAGGGAGGCATCTCTATTTTTCAAAGATTAATTGTGAGGGACAGAGAAGTGAAGCTCTTTGCACAAACTCATACTGAAGTCGATAGTGGAAACCCTTGTCTCTTCATTCTTTCCACCTGTGTCAAGTGGGTAGATATCCTTAAAATCTTTCCTATTTCAGCAGTTTTGCTAAAGTGCCAGTTATCACAAAGGACAGACGGTATTAGAATTTAAATGTCATTTTCTTTCTGAAGCAGATTGCTTCTTATGTAAACAGATAAAAGAAACCAGTTTGCAGCTGAATTAATCATCAGATAAACATATTACATGGATGTGTCCCGCTCAGTTGTACTGTCTAAGGACTTCAATCAAACTGTTATGTGAATAACTATTACATGCCCAGAGCAATTCTAGGCACCTTCTAATGGCATCAGCAGAATTCTGTCTGGCCCACAGATCGGCTCAGCCAGTTCTTCAAAGAGAAATATTGTTCCTGCTTTTCTGCTATTCATCTTCCCTTGTCATTTCGATGGGCCCCCTGGTTGGACACCTAATCCCAGACATCCATGGCCACAGAGCACATACCTGCCATAGTACCATGGAACCATGGAACCACTTCCCAGCTCTTTATAAGCATCAGTCAGAGTTGTCAAATCTTCAACTTGGGAGAGCTGTTTGAGACCATAATCAGGAAGATTTGCTCAGCACAAAAAGAAAAATCCATGTGTTGAATCTGTGCCCCTCTGCCATGTTAGGACCTTTTCCTTTCTGGGATAGATGGCAGATAACTGTTTTGATGACTAAACAAATTCCAAGTGGATGAATTCTAGTTCCTTATGACATAAGGTCAATAGATAATTATTTTAGGTTGCAAATGGCACCAAACCAGACTCTGCTTCTTCAGACCTACACATTTTTTGAAAAGGATAAGAAATATTATTCATTTTTCCAGTGATTACCATAAGTAACAGAATTCTTAATATATCTTATTACACCCATTATCCTTTTCCTTTGAGCACATACACATCCCTCTTTGTTAGAGGCAGTTTGCTGGTTCAATCTGAGCTTGCCTCTGCCGGCAAGATCCTATGCTTTCCATTATTTTATCTGATGGTTTTTGACAGAAAAGTCAACATTAAGCATAATTCTACTAGTGTCAGTAGTATCAAAATTACAATATAATTTTATTTCATGTAAACCATTCTGTCTATAAGCTATATTATTGCTAACCTGACAGTCATCTCTCACTGTAAAATATTAGTTTTATTCCATTATGTTTGCCACTGTCATATAATTTGTTGCTATCAACACAACTTTCTGTGACTTGAATTGTAGCACATTTTCACACCAAAGTCAAGTCTTGCTATCATACTCTTCTTGAGACCCCATGGCAAAAAAACCATGCTTATCTGTGGTATTCTCAATATTTCCCCTAAGAATCCCCTCCAGTGAGGCAGGGCACAGTGGCCCATACCTGTAATCCCAGCACATTGGGAGGCTGAGGCAGGTGGATCACCTGACTTATCAAGAGTTCAAGACCAGCCTGGCCAACATGGTGAAACCCTGTCTCTACCAAAAATTCAAAAATTAGCTGGGTGTGGTGGTGGGCACCTATAATCCCAGCTACTTGGGAGGCTGAGGCAGGACAATCACTTGAACCCAGGATGTGGAGGTTGCAGTCAGCTAAGATTGAGCCACTGCAGTCCAGCCCAGGCAGCAGAGTGAGACTCTGTCTCCAAAACAAAAGAATCCCCTCCAGTGAAGTCCCTGTATGCAAATCTTCATGCCTTCCCACATGGCCCTGTAGCAAGGCTCTGGTAAATTTAAACTAAGCAGGATGCAACACATGTTGTCCTTCCTATTACTTCTGAGACCATTTGTCTTATTTCCTTTCTAATATGCTTTGTGCCTGTGTTTCATTGTATTAGAGGCTAGTACTTAAGTGAAAATGGAGGAAAAAATAAACCAAAGCATTTGTATTGATTTCTTTTGATCTGGGTCTTCAATCAAACTGCAGGCCCAACACTTGTGTTTTCAACATGCTTTTTAGCCCCAGTTTTTTCTCCTCTACCCCTGTTCCATGAATCTGGGCTCCTTACTTTCCTGTTCCATTAAAAGGTTATTACCTATTCTGTGTAGTTCTTTGAACTGAGGAGTCAGCAAAATCTTTTAACATAGTTTCATTTACCCCTCAATTAAATTTAGACATGAGATAAACCCTATTATGACTTTGACCTGAAACCGCTATGAGACCTGGAAACAAATTTTTAAACTTGTGTTTGCTCTGATATACATATTGGTTCCAATTGAAAAGCCTAAACTTAATTTTTTCCCCCAAGGAAACAACTATTTTTTAGACCAAGTTGTATTCTTAAAGCCCTGGAAAGTTTTAAATAGAGTTATAAGAGGGTATTGGGGGGAGGGAGATGGAGGCATTACTAAATGTAACCAAAAATAAATGCTTTTCTTATCATTAGAATCATATACACCTCCCCCAGACTCTCCACCTCTAATACGGGAAAGGAAGGCTTTGAAGCAAAATCATAGCATGTTAGAGCTAGGAACCATTAATATCAGCCTCATTTGCCAAGTAGGGAAACTGAAGTTCCTAGTGGATTGGTGCCTTAACCGTAATAATAACCAAGGAAACAAAAGCCACTACTGAGCACTTACTATTAGCTAAACACTTTGCCTATAGTATCTCACTAAGCCTCACGACAGCCATCAGAGGTGAAGGCTTTTAAAGGGTGGTGATGGCTTTAAAATCTCCATTTTAAAGATGGAAAAACTGAGCCATAAGGAGGTTAACTAACTTGCCAAGGTCACACAGCTAGTATGTAGTTGGCAGAAACAAGGCTCTGATTCTAGACTATGGCTTCCAATCTGTGACACTGCCTGTCAGTTTCCCCAAACTATCAGATGACAATGCTCCTTCTTTCTTCCTTAGAAATTAGGTGGAATACCATTGTGAAAGATACAAGGCTGGTTGCGTCGCCGAGAGCTTGGACACACCCCCTCCCCTCGCGGGGAGCTCGGACACGCCCCCCTTGCCTTGCCGGGACTTCTCCGGCCCCTCCTGTCGGACTGCAGAACCTCGTCCGGGAGCCTGAATAAAACCCTTTGCATTGGATTATTTTGGTGCTGGCCTCAGTTTCTTCATCTTACACTCGGTGAGAACAGACCTTACAAAAGACAATGTGGTGATTCCTCAAGGATCTAGAAATAGAAATACCATTTGATCCAGCAATCCCATTACTGGGTATATACCCAAAGGAGTATAAATCATTCCGTTACAAAGACACATGCACACATGTTTACTGAAGCACTATTCACAATAGCAAAGACTTGGAACCAACCTAAATGCCCATCAGTGAGAGACTGGATAATGAAAATGTAGCACATATACACCATGGAATACTATGCAGCCATAAAAAAGGATGAGTTCATGTCCTTTGCAGGGACATGGATGAAACTGGAAACCATCATTCTCAGCAAACTAACACAGTAACAGAAAACCAAACACCGCATATTCTCACTCATAAGTGGAAATTTAACACATAGGCACAGGGAGGGGAACATCACACACTGGGGATAGGGGGTGGGGGTCTAGGGGAAGGATAGCATTAGGAGAAATATCTAATGTAGATGATGGGGTGATGGATGCAGCAAACCACCATGGCATGTGTATACCTATGTAACAAACCTCCACATTCTGCACATGTACCCCAGAACTTAAAGTATAATTAAACATTTTTTTAATTAAAAAAAGAAATTAGGTAAAGTAATATGATTCCAGTCTTCATCACAGGGAGCTGTGAGTCTAAATTATTTTCATACTAACACGTGATCTGCTTTTTGTACTCACTTTTTTTTTTTTTTACAAGTATACAGTGGAGCTTTCCAGAGTCTATGTAATATCTGAGAACACTTGTGCAAGACTGAATGCAGAAACAAATCTGGGAATCCAGCTGTCTGTCTCTATCAAGCCAGACACTAAAGAGAGGTCCCAAAAAAAAAAAAAAGGTAAAACAATGCCACTCTTCCATTTTCTTTGTTTTGAAAAACATAATAAAATGTGTTATTTGTGTTAATAAGTAGTGAGTTCAATGTTATTCTTAATATTTTAATTTTTAAACATGGTAAATATTGATAAAGACAACATTCTTAACCAAATCTCTTTGAAGTCCTCAATAAGAGTGTAAATGGGTCTTGTGATAAAATGTTTCAGAATCACTGTTTTAGAATATTTGGGACTAACCTTAGCTCCACTGGAATCTGAAGTCTGTCTCCCTTGAGCACTGGCTTAGACCAAGAAGATGCCAGGGCTTCAACACTCCAGTGCCAACAGATAAGGGACAATAAATATGAAGAAATTCAGATGAGTGTGAGTAGTGCTGCAACCTTTCCCAGAAACATACACTGGTAGGTCATTTCACACACACATGCACGTGTGTGTGTGTGTGTGTGTGTGTCCTCACTTCTGGGACTCCTCAGAACCTCCAGCCTCTAGGTGGTAAGATTCTCAAGAGCAAAGAATTTATGATTTTTTTTGTGTGTGTGTGGATCTTTGGTCATTCTCTAGTGTAACTAATTAATAGAGTAGACACTCCTCATACAGCTGGCTCTTGAAGATGCTTAATGAATTCACTATCCCAATATTGACATGGAGTGCCTAGCCTAATTTATCTTTCCCCATCCCTCACCTCTACACCCCAAAACACATCCGTGTATTACCTTCCTCAACTAAAATGTCCTGTCTCACTACTTCTGATTTTCAGAAAAGAAAAGAGGTGCGTCTGTAGGTCAAGAACACTCTTCCTTCCTCTCGGTACTGAGCTCTATATTGTCAATGGCAGGAATTGAGTGCCCTGATAGAGGCCAAACTGTACTAAAATAATGGGCCTGCTGTTTCTTTCTACAACTAAAGCAAAGACTCAAAATTAGTCAACCAGTTCCTACAAGCATTTGGTTGGACTTCTTACATCTTTAAATATGGCCTGCTTCAAGAGCCATATTTACATACATTAGCATTTGGGAAATAAAATTACCAATTCTGTAGTTCTTCCTTAATTATTTCCCTAGTCACTATTATACAGTGTACCCTTTCACCTTTTGTCAAAATAATGTAGACAGGTATCTGCAGAAGGTGAATAATAATAGCAGCAGGCCTGTAACCCATTAATGAATAAGCACCCACAAAAAGGGAATGATTCTAATGCATGTCATGAGAGAGAGACCAACAAAAAAAGAGAATTAAGATTGCATCAACCTTGAAAAACAACTCTGCTGAATGATGGCCATGATTTCTGGAAACTTGGCAAAAAGCATCACTGATAAATCTTTGATTCCATTTTCTCCTTAGTGGATTTTTGTATATTTCTGCCAATTTTTCACTAGCACAGCTACATTTTTCTTGATTAGAACAGCACCAGATACTGTAATATCACTTTAAGTTCCACTCAATGCTCGCTCCTTGGCCTTAATTCAATGGAAGAATGATTTACTTGTACACAAAGCATGTGCTCCTGTATATCAATGCCACCCTCGCCTGCTCCCAGAAAGATTTAGTAGACACGATATATTAGAATAGCAATTATCACATAATGTCAGAACATTAAGCATTTTACATTTTCCAAATGATATGTGAATAATTTGAGCCCTGTGTGTACACAGCCATAATAAATCAAACATTTAATTTTCAAACACTTTTGAGAGCTGTAAAGGCATCCCTTCTTACTTTAAAACAGCTCATGGATTTTGCCTCAGTGCCTTGATTTATCCCTTTATGAATACACGACTAATTCCTGATCCACGAACACTTGTGCAAGCATCTGAAATTTTTAATAAATTACACTTATTTTAAATCACACCCAGAATCGGAAAGCACCAAACATTATTAAAGCATTCAAATTATTTATAAGCACAAAAAAATGACAAAAAGGAGCGGTGCTGAAACGGTTGTGCAGTCAACCACATGAAACTGGATAATGACAATTGATAATGAGTTTCATTTCATGGACATAGTTCCTCAGTTAAAATGTAATTAAAACAAGCTGAAAACAAACAAAACACAACCCTAATACTGCCAACTTTAAGAAATGGATAATTAAATTTGTACTTATTTTTTAACGTTATATATTTTTCTTAATCGCTTTGGCCAGTTCGTTGTTACATACTCCTTAGCAGATTTTGCAAATTTGTACTTTTTTACTACAGAGGAAAGCCATGTAGGTGAGAGTTTTAAATTTTAACCACTTATTCTGATAGTCAGCAGAGAAGCACTCCAGATGACTGGGCTTGCCGTTTAGTATTGAGGCTACCGTGGTTTTTAACCCTTCTCCAAATGACACGTTTGGACAAAAACCATCACCAAGAAAGAAAGGTTTGTTCTATGGGTTCGACCAAATGTAATAGATTAATCAATGTATTTGTTTGACCAAAAAGAAGGTAAAAGATATCACAAAAATCTCCATTATCCAAATTCTGACAGCTGAATAAATATATTATTTTATCCAAACTCACAACCACGTGAGCAAAGCAAGGACAAGAATAAGGCAAGATTTGCCTTTTCAGTCCATTCCTTTAAACATGTGACAGTCTAGGCGGAAGTGAAAAGGCTAGGCTGTGGAAGTTCTTCAACACAGTAATGTTATGGAGAAATTAAACTCTTGTGAAATCAAAGATTTGGGTTGCTTGGGGGGAAAGATGAAAACCAGTTATGTAGTTTAACAGATTAATTCCTACTTCACCATAAAATGCTGAAGCATAAACAATCACAGATGTTGTCCCTGAAAAAAAAAAAAAAAAAAAAAAAAGGACCTTTAAATACACTGTAAAGTTTTTCTTAAACCTTCAAGGGCATATAGAGACAGTGTCACAAACATCAAAGCAAAAATTATCTCACATCCATTCCACTACTCCTAATTTAAATAACTTAATTTACTTAAGTTTCATCTTCATAACCTAGGTATGTGTTCAAGACAAAATTATGTGCTTTCAAAATTAACTTGAAAGAATAAAACATGACACTAGGATTCCATCAACCAGAATTGCCTCAACTTGAATAAAAGTCACTTCAACTAATACAATGTTTCCAAGTATCAATTTAAAGTATTCCAGCTCACACAGAATGTCATCTCCTAAACTAACAACCATGGAGTAAACATTTTATAACTGTGACTCATCCACCATCAGCTCATCAATTAATGGCAGCTCAGGAGGAAAACATATCCAGCCCTATAAGCAATCAATCCCTTTGCCCTGATCATTCAGGAAGACGTGGGACCCCACACCTGCTATCCCTGATTGCCAAATCCACTCAAAACTCTGACAAACATGTATTATTTACTATTGAGCCAGGAACACACAATAAACACATGATGCCTTGCAAAATGTTATGTGAAACACAAAGTAACAAAACATGTAACCTCTTGTCTCAAGGGGTTTAAAATATAAACAGGAAAAGAATGAAAAATATGACATGATAATAAAAAATGTAAATAACAGCTCAGGTCTTCTACAGGACATGTCACAAAGCAGACACAATTATTGAATCAGCGGTATGGATGGTGCTATGGTTTGAATATGGCCCCCAAAGTTGATGTGTTGGAGACTTAATCCCCAGCACAAACGTGCTGGGAGATGGGGCCTAATAAGAGGTGATTAGATCATGAGGACTCAGCCCTCATGAACAGATTAATGTCATTATTTCAGGAGTTAGTTATTGCAGGAATGGGTAATTTATCTTGTGTTTAGGTTTGCTATAAAAGTCCATTTGAACACATCTTGCTTTCTCACTCTCACCCCTTCTTGCCCTTTCACTTTCCACCATGGGATGATGCAGCACAAAGGCCCACGCCAGATGCTGGTGCCATGCTCTTGGACTTCCCAGGCTCCAGAACTGAGTCAAATTAATTTCTATTTACTACAAATTATCCAGTCAGTGGTATTCTGTTACAGCACCACAAAATGGACTAAGACAGACAGTGTACCAGTCAGGGTCCAGTCAGGAACACAGACACCACACTAGGGATTTCAACAGAGAGAATGTAACATAGGGAATTGGTGTTGGAGAGTGAAAACAAAAGGGAATGCTGATATAACACAGAGATAGAACAAGCAATAGCTGCCATCCTTCATTAATCTGAAAGACATTGTGGAGGAGGATGATTATAAGATGAAACTTGAAGGATGATTTACACAGGTGTAAAGGAATGGTAAAGCTAGGTACAGCAAGGGAAAAACAATGTATTTGAGCAATGTAAGTAAACCATTTGGTTAAAGCCAGTTTTCATATATGGTACAAATAGGTACTTATATTTTTTCCTAAACTTTCAACTATGAATTTATCTTTGGATGTTATATCAGCAAATCAGTCGTAAGTATTTAGTGCTTATTATGATGATATTGGCCTCTAGAGACTCCAAAGAAAAGAAGGCATAAAGAGATGTTTATTATCTCACTGGCAGAAAAGATAGGCTGATATGAGACAAACGACCACCACCCAAAATGGCATGTATTTGGTTAGTTGCATTTTCCAAAGAGCATTTCCCACCCTACAAGCTCTTATGCAGTGCAACTTGACACATTGTCATCAAGAGGTAGAATCTATTTCTCCATCCCCTTGAATCTGGTTGGGCCAAGATTCTGAGCTTGCTTTTATCAATAGAATATGGCAGAAGTGATGTTGTACCATTTCTAGTCATGCTCCTTAACTGGCTTGGTAGTTTCTGCTTCCTATCTCTTGGAAGTTAGTCACCATGTAAGAACAGTGATCACCATGAAACCATGTAACCACCCTTTTGTGATGCCCAAGCAACACTGGAGAGACCCTAGAGGGTAAGATAACATGTGGAAAGCAAAAGTACTGAGAACCAGACATATGGGTGAAGAAGCTATCCTGGAAGCATGGTCAGGTACCACTTAACAGGGACATTCTGAAAAACGTGTTGTTAGGCAATTTTGTTGCTGTAGAAACACCATAGAGTGTATGTCCACGAACCTAGATGGTATATGGTATAGCCTATTGCTCTGAGGCTACAAGCCTGTATAGCATGTTACTGTATTGAGTTTGTAGGCAACTGTAACAGAATGGTAAATATTTGTGTACCTAAACATGAAAGTATGGTAAAAATACAGTATAAAAGGATTAAAAATGGTACAGTTGTATAGGGCACTTACCATGAATGGACCTTGTAGGACTAAAGTGCTCTGGGTGAGTCAGTGAGTGAGTGGTGAGCAAATGTGATGGTCTAGGACATTTCTGTACACTACTGCAGATCTCATAAACACTGTACACTTAGGCTACCCTACATTTATATTTTTAACTATTTTTCTCAGTAGTAAATTAACCTTAGCTTCCTAGATGGCCATCACTATGTGGTCTGTTACTGAAACACTGTTATGCAGCAGGTGACTGTAGATGTGTCCAGGGATGCCACATTCAGAGATAATTGCCCAGTCCAGTCCTTTCACAATTCCTGACCCACAAAATAAAATAAAATTGACATTCTAAGATCCTAAATTTGGTGGATATTTTGTTTCACAGCAATAGAAAACTAAACAATGACCATGTGCTAAGTGGTAGAAATGGTAAGGATTTCTTTTATCTGCAAAACAGAAGCACTAATTTGTAATAGAAAAAAAAAGACAAGGGTCTCCCTTTTAAAAACCAGTTTTTCCAAAACAAAATATGATATCCAGGGTTGTAATGGTTTACAAAGAATTATTGAGTTTAAATGCTGTAGTAATATAACTCTAAGTTCAAAGTGATAGAAAAGGCTTCTTTCTGATGGAGAAGGCACTCGGGCAACTCTGCTTTTCTTCCCAGTTCAGTTTGGTCATAAAGTATTGGAAACAACAAGGAAGCCAAGGAGAACACAGCAGGAATCTTGTCGTCAAAAATGGGCAGGATGAGGCCAAGCTTTCCCTTTCTTCAAACAGTCGAAGCAAAATGGGCAAACTCTTTGTGCCATTTGTACCTATCACAGAAAGAAATTGTGCTCATGGCATCTCCTTATAAAAAGCTTTGACAGGAAGCTGGCCTGAACTACTGGAACAGGCAACAAACCCCAAAGGAAGCCAACTCCAAGAAAGGGTTAAGCAGAAACCGGAAAAATATCTTCTGTTCAAGTCTCAGAAAGCCACAAGGTTATATTGACTGCAACTTGATAATGATTAAAGATTAATAAGTTGCCTAATTATCTCTAGGTGTTTCTTAAATCTGCTTTAAATTGTAGCTCATTAGGAGGCAGCATGCCTGATGATTAAGACCAGAGTTCTAGAGCCAAATAGCCTAGACTTGAATCCCAGGTCTGCAACTTGATACCTTGGGACTTTGGGCACATTAACTATCCTAAGCTCTAGAGCTCTGCTGGTCAGTACAGCAGCCTACTAGTAACCATGTGACTACAGGGCACTAGAAATGCAGCTACTCTGAAATGAGATGTGCTGTCATTGTGAAATACACACTAAGTTTCAAAGGCTTAGTACAAAAAAAAGAATGTAAAATATCATTAAATTTGTATGTCGATTACATGTTCGATATTTTCAATTTAGTTAAATAATGTATACCATAAAATTAACTTTACCTGTTTCATTTTACTTTTTTTTTTTTTTTTTTGCCCTGAAAGAAGAGGCTTTATTGGCAGTGCGGGGAGTGGGGCAGCCGCAGCCGTAACCGTAACCCCAGCCCTCTTACAGTCAAGGGAGTGGGTAGTTCAGTTTACAATTAGGCGGAGAAGGGTTGGACAGTTTCACTGGCGGAGTTGTGGGTGGTGGTCAGTTTCCCAATGGGGGACTCTAAGTTTTATAGACAGGGCTGGTCAATTCCACAAAGTCAAGTTCAAGGATGGGCTGGTCGATTTCATCTTCCCCAACACAGAGGGCCAACCCTTCTCCAGGCCTTCTGCTAGATGCTCCCCGCCCTGGTCCTCTGACGTGTACTCTACTTCCAGCTGGGGATCCCAGCCTGCTCAAACCTCCACATTGGGATACCCTAAAATTTGAAATTTCAGACTTGTCTCACATTTTATTTCTATAGTACTTTAGAGGAATAATAAAGTCAGCTCTTAGGGTTGCTGTGAAGATTATGTGAAATTATCCAATTAAACACTTAAAACAGTGCTTGACATGTAAGTGCTGTTAATTCCTTCATTCATCCAACAAACATAATTAACTACTATGTGTTGGGCACTCTTCTAGATGCTTTGGCTATAGCATTGAGAACAGACAAAAAAATAGGTAACACACACACACACACACACACACACACACACACACACACACAGCCCCTCTCAATAGCAGTGGTGATTATCTATTTAAATTCAATGATTATTTATGTAAGCTAATGTGTCTGTTCAGTAATTCTAATAAAAGTAATTCTAACATCTTTTAGTCTTGAGTATTATTTAGTAGAAGTGAATGTTACTATCCTTTGCTGTTAACCTTCCCATGGAGAGCCCAGCTGTCGGATACATGAGGTCATAAGGAGATATATTCACCTAGGGACAGCAGGTGGCCCAACTGCAATAAAGACTCTAAGTACTGACCTTGCAAAGCTCAAACTAGGAAAAGATTACAAAATCCAGTAAAAGTCCAGAAAAGAGAGATCAAAGGGGGCAAAATGGTGGAAAAAGACATCAAGCAAGAAATGGGACATGAAGTTAGGTCCTGCAGGACACCTAGGGATAAAATGGCAACAAGAGGGGAGCTGCGTCCCAGGCATTCTATGATTTATAACAGGGTAGCATCCAGGACGGGCTCAGTCTTTCCATGTTAATATCTCTACATCACATACATGTGTGTCTGGGAAATTGATTTTTCTTGTCAGATGCTGGCTGGCACCTGGAAAATAGCCCACAGCATGACTGGGAAGACAAATACCCAAGCCTTACAAAGGCAAATCATGCCAGCACAGAGTCATCTGCTTTAGTAACTCAGACCTCTCCAACTTGCTTCTTTGAGTTTCTGCTATCTTGGTCTCCCCAGGCCCCTCAGGGCCCTTCCTCTTTGTTTCCCACACTACAGCCAGCATAACAGAACACTCATCACATTATCCCTCTAATCGCAATCTTTTAATCATTTTCTATTGCTCTCAGAATAAAGATCAAGATCTCTCAGAAGGCTTACAGGGCAGTTGCCCACATCATCCATTGCACTCTCTCTCTCTTGCTGTCTATATATACTCCTGCTACCCTGCACCGCAACTGTTTCCTCCAGCTAAGGACACTGGCTCCTGCTCTTCCCTCTGGCACCTCACCTCTCAATCCTTATCAGGCATTCCTTTTGCCTCTCAGCTCAGTCATTACTTCCCCAGAAAAGCGGTTCCCTTCAGCATACATAGGCATGACACCATGTCCACTCCCCCACAGCTTCTATCTCAGTGTAATTTACACTCATTGGTGTGAGTATGTGAACAATGTCACTTCCCCTCTACATTGTAGGCTCTGAAGGCAGAAGGAAACCTTGTTCTTTTCACTCGCCATTAAATCACCAGCATATATATAGCACAGGGGCTGGCACATAGTAGGTACTCAGTAATTAATTATTATTCCCATAAACATTTTGTGTGATTGTGTGTGTGTGTGTGTGTGTGTGTGTGTGTGTAGAGAGAGAGAGAGACAGAGAGAGAGAGAGAGCTTATAGCATGGCACATAGTAAGGGCTACTTAAGTGACTGTTTTTATAACACCAGCCTCAAACTATATGAATTCTGAGCTTTGCACACTGTGCCTTCACATGAAATTCCAGGATGTCCATTTCACTGTAATTAGTGGTTCAGGTAAGAGAGGGTCAATATGCAATACCAAGATCATAATTAGCAGAAATCAAGTAATTCTACTTATTAAGATTTAGCACAAAACATTCTTTAATGTTAAATACCAGTGATTACTTTTATAATTGTGATATAACAGAAGAAAAATTAACTTCAGAACAACAGAGGTAAGGAAACAGAGGCTAAGAGATGTTGTATGTAATGAAAATAATTAGAATTATCAGTTGGGAGCTGAATGCAAGCTAAATGTATGTACGATTTCATTTATTCCTATTGGCAAGTAGTCATTACAACCTCACTTTAGATGAGACTTAAGAAAATTAAATATTAAAAATAATAGACATTTTTACAAGGAAGACATACAAATGGACAATAGCACATGAAAAGATGTTCAATCTCGTTAGTTATTAGAGAAATGCAAATCAAAACCACAAATGAGAAATCACTTTTCATCCACTTCAATGGCTACAATAAAACATTTTTAAAAACAAAAATGAAAAAATAACAAATATTGGCAAGGATGTGGAGAAATTAGAATTCTCATACATTGCTGATGGAAATGTAAAACTGTGCCACCATTTTGGGAAACAGTCTGGCAGTTCCTCAAATAAAACAGAGAACTGCCATGTAACCCATCAATTCTACTACTCCTAGGTATGTACCTAGGAATATAAAACCACATTTCCACCAAAAAACTTGCATAGGAATGTTTATGGCAACATTATTCATAAAAGCCAAAAAGTAGAAACAACCCAAACATCCATCAACTGCTAAGTGGATAAACAAAACGCAGTATATCCATGCAATGGAATACGCCACTATCAAAAGGAATGAAGATTTAGTGCATGCTTCAACACAGGTAAACCTTGAAAACACTGTGCTAAGTAAAAGGAGGCAAACACAAAGTCCACCTACCGTGTGATTACATTCATATGAAATATCCAGAACAGGGAAACTAGAGGACAGAAAATCATTTAGTGGTTTCTCCGGGCTGGTGAAGGGGTAAAGAGATAGGGAGAGGATACTACTGAGTTTCCGTTTGAGGTGATGAAAACGTTCCAGAACTTATGGTGAAGGTTGCCCATATCTGTAACTATAAGAAAAACCAGAGAATTGTACACTTTAAATGTGTAGATTATATGGTATGTAAATTACATCTCAAGGAAGCTGTTAAGAAAAAACCTATTTAGGTAGTAAGACTGAAAAGACTACAATGCCACATCACTTGATAGGTGGTTTGGTTTGGTTTCAACAATAAATAAAGTCATCTTATTCAGTCTTCACACCAGCTGCTTTATTGACTGTTATTTCTGTGGCACTTAAGTACTTTGAGGACAAACTATTGTTTCCAAACCTTTTATGCCTTGATAGGTTCTGTGTCGCATTTTAATTTTCTTCATTTTGTTGTCTCTATATAGTCCTGGATTGTTACAGTAATTAATAAAATAAGCTTGTTGAAAATGATTTTCCAAATGGATTCCAATGTGGAGACAGCAAGTGTTTACATATAAACTATTATTTTCAGGGTTCCTTTGGAAGGCTCACAAATAATGCCTGCTGTCTGCCAAGCTCTCGGCTCAGTAATGGGGATACAGATGAGTAAGAAAAGGTTTCTGGTGATAAGGATCAGTCATCAAAGCTCCCTCCTCTAGCCAAAGGCAGATGTTTGAGATTAACCTTCCCATCTGGGTGCCAGAATGCTACTACCCCAGCAGGCAATGGAGTCTTTGCTCAGTGGCCTATGGTTAATGGATGTTTTTGCAGTTATCGCTGATGAGGTAACAAGGAACCCCATCTACAGACTCTCCTGAGAGTTTCTCTGTCTGCCTGAGATGGTTACATGAAGTTCTACCAAGTAAGAACAGTTAAATGACCTTGAATTCTTTTTAAATTCCACTTATAAAATCTGCATCTCAACTTTTGTGAAGGCTTGGGAAGGAAATTAAGATTCCACATGTCCATTTATTTTATAATCCCTCAACTTAGGCCTAATTATTTCTTATACTATTGCTGCTTTTCATTACTTTTGCTAAGATCAAGCATAGCATTGGTTTTCCTTGGGTTAACAACTCATGGGGCTTCTGAGGAAAATAAATTTATTAAATAGAATTTGGAATTTCACCTCATGCTTATTACACATCATATGACCAATGTGCTGATAGAATTTAGATGCAAAGTAAGAGGAATCCCTTCTCTCAACAGGGTTCATCTTCTACCCCATGAGTTGGGTTGGCTCCGGAGTAGGCCCCAGAATGGTCTCTCACCCACTGGGGAGGAATGAACTTGCTCCCTAAGGTACCCCAAGTGGAGCCAAGTACACAAGTATGGCTTCTCCTGCTACAATGGAAGGTGTGGAGTAAAAAATTTGACCTTGTACAAAACAGGGTGTGGCCTTTGTCCTCAGCTTCTGGGATATAGTCTCTAAGCCCTTAGAAGGCCATGTCTGATGAGAGTGTCTTTTTTCTCCTTGGCCTTAGTTCACACTGGATAGCCTAGCAATGTGTTGTGGGGAGGAGGCTGGCCACACCAGGTAGTAAACAATATGATTTAGGGTGGGGGCTTGGTATCAGTTATTATCAGTCAACCTCCAGAAAGGCTGGAGATTGGAGTCTGAGATCAGCCTCTCTGAGCAGTCAATCATGCCTTGATGACTGAATCAATCATTATAGCATAGAGACCCAGTAAAAACCCCAAACACTGAGGTTCAGTGAGCTTCCCTACTCCTGGTGTACCGTCACCCATTGGTACCAGAAGAATATTGCCGCCTGACTCTATGGCGAAAGGATAAGTACAAGTTCCAAAAGTCACATTTGGTACTCCTGGACTTTGCCCTGTGCATCTCTTCCCTCGGCTGATCCCAATCTGCACCGGTTCTCTGTAATAACCATGACCATGAGTATAGATTCAGCGAGTTCTGTGAGTTCCTCTAGAAAATTATCAAGCATGAGAGTGGTTGTGAAATGCCCTCCACTTCCAGAAGTGAGGGTTCTTATGTGGACTGTATTCCATCTAAATGCAGTTGGCTAACTTATGTAGAAAGTCAGGGCATGGTTAATCAATTGATTTGAATTAGGTAGACCTGACCAAGTCCTACCTTCCCTAGCACTGCCTTCTCCTTTTCTCTCCCTTCTCCTATCCTCCTTAATTACTCTGTATTTTTTCCTTCCAACTTTACTGCCATCTTCCTCCTCCCCACCTACTAAAATCTACTTTGAAAAAGACAGAATCTGGTTGTATAAAGGTGTACAAATTGATACTAGCTTGAGGAATATGGATAAGCCAAGTGGTCAGGCCAGGTGATATAAATGATGGTGTCACCTCATCCCCAGGGCTTTTTGGTCTTAAATGCATTAAATAGCATCAAATTGCATGGGTTAGTATTGTGCTTTGTCAGTTACTGGCTGTGTGATCTTGAGCAAATTAGTTAACTTACCTAAGACTCAGTTTTCCAATTTTAAAATAGAGAACTGATAGTACTATCTCTCTCCTAGGGTTGCTATTAGAACTAAGTAATTTAATACCTTTAAATACTTAAAAATAGTGCCTGACACTAATTAAATACTTGATGAATATTACTTATTATCACCAGTTTTAACCAAAAGGTTATTCTTAAGACAAGTTTTCTCATACTATTATTTATGGAATTACGGAATCAGAATCACCTGGCATCTCAACCCACTGGTCAATCTTAGAATTTCTAAAAATCAAATAATGAAACCACCCCCATAAACTTTATAAAAGTTATCAGAGAAGAAATGAGGAGAAGAAACAAAAATAAACCAAGCTTGCAGCACATTGAGCATTAATCATTCTGTTCCTCTCTGACCTGTGTCCTCATAGTTGTTTGGTGCCTATTGTATAGAATCATGCAGACCCTGTTATTATAGTTCCTTTTAATTGTTCTATAGAAAACAAGTTAAACATTATGAAACATTAAGTTTTCCCTTGGAAATACTCCTTCAGGTCCTGATTACTAATAAAACTACTGATTCAGCTGGAGAAAGGACCCCACTGACTTGCCTGCTGATCTGAAGGACTCTACTGATACAAGCTGGTCTGAAGGGCCCACAAGGAGCTGACTCATCAAATAATGCAGTTTCCACATCCCCAAGATTGTATCCCTTATCAATCAACAACCCCAATTTTCCAGAGCCTCAGCCTCCATGATTCCCTAAAAAATCCCAGCCCAGAATTCATGGAGGAAATAGATTTGAGGGTCTCTTTCCATCCTCTTGCTCAGTGCCCTGTGATCATTAAACTCTTTCTCTGCTACAAACCCTGCTGTCTCAGCAGAATGAGTCTGTTACTGCACAGCAGGCATATGAACCTCTTGCTCCTGTAACAATAACAGGTCATTATATGTCTTATTATACGATGCAATAAGTAGATAACCCCACATATTTAGAAAATCCCTGTCAAATTTTTACAATTGAAACAATCCTCTCAAGCCTCTGCATCTCTCATTTATAGGTACTATAGGGGTTGGAAAAACAAATTCTACAGCAAGGGATGGAATCAGCCAAATCCAGAATGTGAAACATTCTTAGCAACCTTCTACTCAAAATCTGGTCCTCTGCCTCCCCAACCTCAGAAGCTTTGGCATTAGCTGAAAGCTTGTTAGAAATGTAGAATCTCAGGCCCTACCTCAAATCTACTCAGTCAGAATCTACATTTAAATGACTTCCACAGGCAACTTATATGCACTTTAAAGTTGGAAAAAGTCTGGTCTCTACATTTCAACGCCATGAAGAAAATGAGAGAATACAGAGATTTAAGAGGCACAGCATCCAAGTGCCATGTATGGTCCTTAGGTGGACAGATGTAAACAAATCAACCAAAGAAGAGGTTTTTGAAATAATCAAAGAAATTTGAATATGAGCTGAATATTAACCAATACTACAGATTTATTTCATTCGATGTGACATGCCATAGCAGCTATGCAAAAACAAAAAAAAAAAAGCTGTTAAACATATTTAAATATTTACTCATGAAATAACTTGTATATGGATTCATATTAAAATATATAATGAAAAAATTTTAATGGGGAAATAAATGAAACAAAAAGATACTGATAATTGTTGAAACTGGGTGATGGGCATATGGAAGTTTATTATTCAATTTTGGTTTTGTGGCTACTTGAAGACTTCTGAATAAAGTGAATAATAAGCAATAATGAATAAACATTCCATTAAAAGTAATCACCTGAAATGTCTGCTTAAAAATCACATTTCCAGGCTTCCCTACTCAAAACTCCTGAGTGCAAATCTCAAGTGTAGGCCCAGGCATAAAGATTCTAAGAAGGTAGAATTCTGAATGAGGACTGTGCCTGTAATGACACCCCCTGGGTGATATCCTACAACACCTCGGAAGAAAGCTGTAGTCTACGAACTTCGATTCCCCAGGCCCACAAAACCATTATTAAATTTACATAAATTATGAGACAAGTCTGTTACTCAGTTTGAAGAATGTTGTTGAAGATGAGAAAGAGGAAAGGAGGGGGGAGGAAAAGGAAAAGGCAATGGCAACAATTCTGTTTGCTCCTGGAGTTCTTATCCTACCACCATCAATTACAGCAATTACTCTGACCACCCATCTGTCTCTACCCTGTCACCGACAACACCTGTTCCCCAGCCACTGAGAGAAGAAATGGGCAGAAGGAGAGGGAAAGTTCTGAGAAAAAAGTTCTGAGAAAATTATACTGGGGAAAGTGTAGGGGTTACTGAAATGGAAGCAGATGGATTTTCCCTTAAAAATACAGGATCTAGAGACATCTCTCACCTCACCCAGACTCAGACGTCCAGGTAAAGTTTCTAAACGAAATGTCAAGCAGAATTCTAAATGAAATTCTAAGTAATGCCCACTGCTTTTAATTAGATGTAATGTCCTTTCGAAGTCACAATTACAGACACTTAACCATTTTCAAAATGCCCTCAGGTAACTCCCAACATCTTTGCCCTTCAAGTGAGTAGCTGATTTTCACTCTTACATACATAATAACTCATCTAGGCCAAGGCTGACTATACCCATCAGTGGAGGAGATTTACAGAATCTTCGCCACAGTAAATATACCAGGTCAGCCTGAGAGGCTCCAGGGTGGTTTAAAGATGAAAATTGTGTAGATAAAGTGAGACCTGAAAGGACAAGTATTCCCCCAGGTGATATCGAAAAGGGTAAAAGTTGAATGTTTATGGGTATCTCCTGGAAAATTTTAACCTTTTTGGTTTACTTCTAAATGGATTACTTAAGTCTTTTAAAAACTATTTTTGGATTTTAACTCATTATTTTGACCAGCATGACATAACAAGTGATAATTATTTAATTCTTTCTTAAAATGAGGCTTTTATTACTTGACAGCAGCAAGAAGAAAACAAAGGAAAAAGTGAAGCCAATTCCTTGTTTCTGTTTTCCTAGAAAATGAGTGGATGGGTGTGGGATGGGCGTGAGTGGATGCCAAGAGCTCTTCACTCTAGGAGTGGCAGGCCTGTCACCTGTGTCCATCAATTCATTTTCATTCATCACCTGAGCCAAAGCCAAGGTAAGAAATGTTAATTAAACCTTGCTTCTCCAAGGCCTCCATGAATCTGAAGGCTCCATCTTACTCAACATCTGTAATTTATCTTCCTTTTTTTCTTTTAGCTCTCTGTTGATATATAAGTATTGATTACCTAGACAGGCTGAGAGGAATAGTAGAAGGCAAGGCCCTTCCTGCTGAACTTGTGGATCACTTACTCAATGACAGCTTCTCACTGGGTTTCTTGGGGTGGGCCCAAGTTGGCAGGATAGGAATGCTATTAACGTCTAGACTGATTTAGAGAAAGGACAGGAAGAGGTGACTGCGTTTTAGGTAATAGTTTCCCATCACCTGGAAGGTCAAGGCCCAACTCATTAGCAAATCTTACAGAGCTGACTCCAATCCAGTGCTTCCCCAGCTGCCCACCTTATTGCCCACCATTCTCCCACTGAGCCTACCCGGCCTGCCCAAAGCTCTTACCACTGTTGCTTCCTGACCACCCTTCGCCCTGGCATTCCCTCCCAGGTATCTCACACATCTTTCAAGGCTCAGCTCCAGCATCACTTCCGCTGGAAGGCTGTGCTCACCCCTGGCTCTCTTCCCTCTGCTCTCATGGACTTTTCTATATGCCTCTACTAAATCTCACAAGGCTTCATCCCATGATGGGTGTGAGAGAGAGTGTGTGTGTGTGTGTGTGTGTGTGTGTGTGAATATCAACGTGCTGTTTTCCTATGGAAATGGAAATGTTCTGTTTTCTTCCACTCTTTTATTGCAGTCAAAAAAAATAAAGAAAATATATATTCCCTCACTATTTGGGGGTGTTTCAAGATTTTCTTCCTGACATCAAGAAACTCTGGGGGAAAATGAGGGATAGAAGATGTCTTGCCAATAAGTTCTTTTATGAAAAAAGAGATTAGAGGAGAACGTATGTGGTAGAATACAGAGGGGAGGGAAGGGTGGGACTCCAGGGAGGATTAGGAAAAAAAGGAGCAAGTAGGGAGGAGGCAGAAAGAGATGGGATCCCTGAAGCCTGAGAACTGATGGGAGCCATGTCAGTTCTGAGTCCTTGCCTAGGACCAATCAACTTTCATCTTCAAGGAGAGCGTCCCATCTCCTGCACTCTGGACCTATGCCATCAACTTTCATCTTCAAGGAGAGCTGCCCATCTCCTGCACTCTGGACCTGTGCCATCAACCTTCATCTTCAAGGAGAGCTGCCCATCTCCTGCACTCTGGGCCTGTGCCATCTGATTCCTCTTTGGCACCAGAGACAATACTCCTTTCCCCTCCTCACTTCCCTTCAGCCCAACTCTGCGAGTATATTCACCCTCGCTGCCTAAAACAACAGATTTCTCCCCTTATCACCAGACATTACTTGGTTCTTATCCCATCAAACTTCCCCACACTCCAGGAAATACCTCTGCTAGGGAGTCAAGAGAGGGAACTCACTGAACAGACTAGAGATCTACCAGTGGGACCCTGGTTGGCGAAAGCCCTGAACCAATATTCATCTCCCTCACTTGGCTGTGAGCTCAAGGACTATGTCTCATTCATCCTTGATTCACTAGGACGGTATCTAGAATGTAATAAGTACATAGTAAGTGTTAGTTGAATGAATATCTAAAGGCAAATTACTTGCTGTCCCCCTTAAAGTATGCTCTTCTGCAGGAGGTGAAAGTTTGAAACTTTTGTTACCACTTTTTTTTTTTTTTTACTAAAAAAAGCTTTTTAGTAAAAAAGTTTACTATTTATTTAGTAACTACCACACTCAAGGCTGTGATAGGAAGGGAAGAGAAGTACTACAGAAGGAATAGAAAAATAAGTTTATTTGAGGTGACTCAAAATATGAAAGTAATTATTTTTACAGAAGCCAATATTCATATCCAAAATGTTAACATAATTCAGTTTCAATCATAAGTGAATACTTGTCATCACGTTGTAACATGTCTTATCTTAATAAGATAAGAAAGTCTTATCTTAATAGTATCGTAGGCTGTGTCTTATTTGGAAAAAAAAAAACATTGATGCCGCCAACTCTGGGCTTCGCAGATATTTAGGGAAGAAGGCATAACATAAGTGTATTGTGTGTGAGTGAAATATTCTCTTACTTACAATCTGTGTTTGAGTTCAGGACTAAAGATGAGCGCTTGAGTACTAGCAGGGACAATACGAAGACTTCTGGTTTTCTTCACACATGGGATCTAACTTCACTACTGACAACATGTGAAGCTGGGACATTAGGAATAATCAAATGGATTAAATATGTAAGTAAGCAATGAATTTATGGCTGAAATTTAAGAGTAGGGGCCAAATACTAATAACAGTTTAAAGTCTTGAGTTTACCTCAGTATGACCAGTAAGAATATCCTGGCAGATCTGGGAGGATTCCCCTCTTTTCTGCTCTCTTCTGCCCTAACTTCTCTCCCCATCTCTCCTTTGTCTGCTAGACTCCCTTCATTTATTTCCTCGTGTGCAAGGTGCTGGCTCCAAACTAAACCCATACTCTAAGGGGAAAATACATCCACACATCCCCAAAAGGCAAAATTGTTGTATTCCTTCCTTTCACATTATTCCTTGATGTGGTACTGGAAGCTTGTTAATATTTATTTACTTTCCTTGTCACAATGATGGCAATTTGGCTATCATATCAGTCCATGCAGATGCAGAGATTCTTCCCCTTGGTGGCCTCCTCCAGCATTTTTGGAGGGCTTTACTGAGTGACATGAGCAAGTGTGGCACCCCTTGTGCTAACTGTTCTTCAGATAGGCTTTTTTGACAAGTTACAGTAAGGGACTTAGATGGTGCATACCTTTAGAATCAGTTGAAGCTTAGCTTATAAGCACCACAACCACCAGCCAATTGATACAAAGACATTTAGTTATCCAAATGAAAACATCAATATTGTATTGATGCCAAGTCCACAAAACGGCTAGTTAAGTCTTTTCACTTTCCAAAGAGTAAATTTGCAGAAGTAATCATCACAATAATTAGTGAATCAGATTGTTAAAGGACTATGTATCAAACAGGCTGCAATGTAAAGCATTTAAACGAAAATTAACCTTTGGCAACTACAATGAAGTAAAATTACGCTTCTCTCTGTAATGTTTGAAAACTCATCTCAAATACAATCAATGACCATGACATATGATGAAGTAAACAAAAGTCATCATACAAGAAATTGTGGAGTGGATTTCAGTACTGCAAAAGCGATGGAAGTTTACAAAGGAGTTGTTAAACTCGAATGCATTGCAATGTTAAAATGCTAGCCTTGGACAATCTCTTGGAACCCAGGGC
Organism: Aotus nancymaae; assembly: GCF_030222135.1. Lineage (NCBI taxonomy): Eukaryota > Metazoa > Chordata > Mammalia > Primates > Aotidae > Aotus > Aotus nancymaae. Next base: position 51,665,817 of record NW_026988431.1, on the reverse strand, counting down.
CACCATGCAAACCGGCAGGAGCAGCACCCAGACTTCCATACACAACAGCCATATACTGAAATGTGGCCCACGATTATCCTTTATCCAATAGTGAGTAAGAAGAGACTTATTTCACTTTGCATTCCTTTTCTCTAAGAGGAGAATTATAATTTCTGATTCTACATAATGATCATCTGGAGAACTTATTAATATTAAATTTCCTCATCCTCTCCCATGGAAATTTGAATTCACTAAGTTTAGAAAGCCTTATTTAAGGAGCTTGCTTTCTTTTTTAAAAACTTTATTTTGAAGTAATATTATTACTATTAATTTAGACTTTCCAATAAGTTGTGAAACTAATACATATGGCTTTTCTAATATCAGCATCTTTGAAAACCATAGTATAATTATCAAAAACAGAAAACTAACATTTATAAGTGTTCCTAATTAATAGTAGTGGGTCAAATATCTCCAAGTCTGAACTCCCTCTTAGCTATTAATGTGACCGTATTTGGAAAAATAATCTTTCTAGATGCAATTAAATGAAGGTCTCAATATGTGATCATCTTATATTAACCACATGATCTCTAAAATCAATGATAAGTGTTTTGTTAAAGAGAGAGAGAGAGAAAAGAGGAGAAACACAACATGAAGACAGAGGCAGAAATTGCAGAGATGCTGCCATAAGTCAAGGAACAGCTGGAGCCATCAGAAGCCGAAGAAGTCAAGGAAGGAATCTTGTATTTCAGAATTTTCAGGAAGAAATCACACCTGCCTTGATTATGACTTTTGGACTCCAGAAATGTGAGAGAATACATTTCTGTATTCTGAGAGTACCCAGTTTGTGGTACTTTGTAAAAGCAGCTCAAGGAAATGAATACACGTAGGTAACAATAATAAAATGAGTAGTGTTCGTCATTTCCAAATAGAATGACCTGTGCTTACTCTCAGTGAAAAGTTGGTTAATTGCAAAACTATTTTGTACCTTGGCCTATGTCCCACAACTACACTGTCATCTCCTTGGTCCAACCTTACTATTTCCTAAGTGGACTTTTATGTACCTGAAATTTCTCAGTTCCGTGGAGGAGGGTTTCAAAGATAACCGAGGACTTGGTATCCTTCATAAGAAAATGTAGTAAGTATACACACCGTATTTTATGATTATTAAGTTTGACATGGAAAATGAAGCTTTATCTCTTAACAGCCAAGGAACTAGGCAAAGCTTTTTTTATGTAACCAGTAACACAGATGGATTTTCATGTTAAATAATTTATTTTAAATGTGCATGACATTCTCAGCATCTTCCCACTAGATATTAAGTTAATGAAATATTTCTAACAATGACTTAACTTTTGCATTTCATAAATAGCAAGTGAAGAATAGATCATAAACTTGTCATTTTTTACTGAAGTATTTTGATGTACAATCCATAAACAGGTGACCTGGTATACACCTTCCAAATGATCCAAAGTATGCTGATCGTGGACCTGTTGGTGACTGGTGTCCAATCTTGACACTTAGATGTATGATTAGCAATGTGTTTTGATGTCATTTGATACAGATTACCAATTAGAGCAAATAAGTTGTGATGGTTAATATGGAGTGTCAACTTGATTGGATTAAAGGACGCAAGTATTATTCCTGGGTGTGTCTGTAAGGTTGTTGCCAAAGGAGATGAACATTTAAGTCAGTGGACTAGGAAAAGCAGAGCCACCCTCAATCTGGGTGGGCACCATCTAATCAGCTGCCAGCGCAGCCAGAATAAAAGCAGGCAGAACGTGAAAAGATTAAACTGGCTTAGCCTCCTGGCCTACATCTTTCTCCTACGCTAGATGCTTCCTGCTCTCAAACATCAGCCCCCAAGTTCTTCAGCTTTGGGAATTAGACTGGCTTCCTTGCTTCTCAGGCTGCTGATGGCCTACTGTGGGATCTCAGTATTGTGTGAGTCGATAGTCTTTAATAAACTCCCCTTTATGTATACATCTGTCCAATTAGTTCTGTCTTTCTAGAGAACCCTGACTAGTACATAAGTTAAGCTACTTGATTCTCTTTAAGATATCCTTTGAATCCATCACTTCACTCCAACTATAGAGTTAGATGATTTTCATTCAAATAAACATTTTTAAATGTTCTGTGAAATATAAGAGTACATATTTTATCGCTACCAAGTAAATAAGCATTGGGCTATAGGCCTAGAAATTAAAATAAACCATTCTGTTCCAAAATAACACATTAGTAAAATTTGAAAGTGTCTCATAGCTTCTTTAAAGGCTAAGGAATAAGCACCATATCCTTATATGAATGGGGCCCATTGGCATTTGCCTAATGCTGCCAAATATGGGAAGACTGGTGAAATCTCAACAGAGACCTGAAAAAACTGGCAGGTTTGCACACTTAATCTGCCTTCAACCTCTCCTCCCACTGTGAAAAAGAGTTTCTAATATAAATGACTCTTAATGATCTCCCTTCTACTCTGGAGAGGTAAATAAAGGTTTCCACTCTAATTGCTCTTTATATCCTACAATCTGAGAAATCTAACCAACATCTCCGTCACACAATGCCAAGTAGACTTGCTTTTATTATAAAGTGCAAGCAATTTTTCCACACTTCTCTTGACACAGATCCACAGAATGAACGTGTGGTGGTTAATATATTCTATGTCTCAAGATCTGCTTGATAGCTACTAAGGAACATAACATAGCCAATGACAAGTTTGTTTTTAAAAATCAAAACATGAGGATTACAAATGTAAATTTCATTTCCCTCCTCAATAAATATATTCTGCAGCTGCTTAGAAAATATGAAAAGTTGAATCAGAAAAACAATCTTGATATGTTTTTAAATATTAAAGAAAGGATATCCTGAGTTCATACTTCGAAATCTTCCCATCAAATTCTGCTTCTCCTCCAATGGTCCCCATTTCAGCAAACAGCTCCTCCACCCAGCCAATCGTTCCAGCATGAAGCATCTCCTTCAACCCCAAAATGCCCAGTTCCTCAACCAGTCCTGGAAATGCTTCATCCAAAATACATTTTGAATTCCTTCATTTTCTCCACCTCCACTTCTCTCATTCAAATTAGTACTTGACCAATTTACAGCAATAGCCTCTTAATTGGTCATTCTTACTTGACTGCAATTTATTCTTCACACATTGAGCAACGCTGATCTTTGAAAAATGTAAATCTTACTCTTTGTAAGTAATAAACCATTCAATAGCTTTTCATTACAGTTAAGATAAAACGTCATATCTTTCATTTTGCCTACAAAGCTTCACACCACCTGGTCCTGCTCACCTCTTCAGACTCACTTCTACCACTGTCATCTGCCCTCTCTCCGGGCTGCAGTCCTGCCCCCAGGCCACCTCACCGTCTTTGCAGTTTACCCCTGTCTGCAATGGTCTTCTCCCTCCTCTTCACCTGGCCACGTCTGTTCACCCTTTAGGTGTCAGCTTAGGTCTCGGCTTATTCCACTCTCACGCAGAAACTCTCTCTGTCCCCTAGTCTAAATCTCTCTCCCAATTATAATTTCTCATTGTACTGTTTAGATATCCTTCTTAGCTTTTTGTCTTAATTTATATGTATACATTTCTTTGTGCCAATATTTGCTTACTATTTATCCTCCCACTAGACTCCATGCACTATAGAGGCAAGAATGTCTATATTATTCACACTTCTCTCCCCAGCACCCAGCACCTAGCACAGTGCCTGGCATGGTACGTGCTCAGAAAATATTTTTATTTTTTTAAATTGTACTTTAGGTTCTGGGGTACATGTGCAGATCATGCAGGGTTGTTGCATAGGTACTTACATGGCAATGTGGTTTGCTGCCTCCATCCCCCTGTCACCTATATCTGGCATTTCTCCCCATGTTATCCCTCCCCAACCTCCCCACCCCCTGCTGTCCCTCCCCTAGCCCCCCACAACAGACCCCAGTCTGTGATGCTCCCCTCAATGTGTCCATGTGTTCTCATTGTTCAACAACCCCCTATGAGTGAGAACATGTGGTGTTTGGTTTTCTTTTGTGTCAGTTTGCTGAGAATGATGGTTTCCAGATTCATCCATGTCCCTACAAAGGACATGAACTCACTGATTTTTATGGCTGCATAGTATTCTATGGTGCATATGTGCCACATTTTCCTTGTCCAGTCTGTTACTGATGGGCATTTGGGTTGGTTCCAGGTCTCTGCTATTGTAAACAGTGCCGCGACAAACACACATGTGCGTGTGTCTTTATAATAGAATGATTTATAATCCTTTGGGTGTATACTCAGTAATGGGATTGCCGGGTCAAATGGAATTTCTATTTTAGATCCTTGAGGAATCGCCACACTGTCAGAACTTCTACCTTCGTATCAAAAAGAAACATTGCCACTCCTTCCTTCCCATGATCACCCAAAAGTATTAAGTCATGTCTCCTCACAGCTACTCTGTTATCACCATTATCCTCTGAACCCCAGGAGAGCTTCTTTACATACTTGATAGTGCACGGAAAACAGTGGCAGGAAAGGCATGAATCGTTCTGGGTCTACATCATGACAAACATCTAACTGAAACATGCTGGGGATCTCAATCTTTCAGCATCTATTCTAATTATCTAGCTCTTAGATAATTAGTGTTAAAAGAAAAAATAGCGTGATCATTACTGTTACTTTATAGTATGCCATTTTCAAGCCAAGTAGGTATCAAGATAGTAGATAAAATATTAACTCAAAAGATTAACAAATAACTTCACAAACCAAACAGCTAAATCTATAATTAAAAACTTCTGTATATGCTAGGAATAAGATTTAAAAGTGCAGTGAGAAAAAAGTAACCATTACTCATTAATTCATCCTGTCATTCGATTTTCATTTGTTGAATTTTTCTTACATGCCAGAGACCAAGCTTGGTGCTGAAGAATAAACAAGACAAGGAACTCAGACTTCTTAATGGAAACTTCACAACAATTCTATAGACTGCACAGGGCAGATATCACCTTTCCTTCTATACAGGCAAGGACACAGGTTTAGAAAAGCCTAGCCACTTCCGAAACATCGTATGTTAGCAGCTCAGCATCCGCACCCTGTTGGTCTAATTCTAAATCTAGAGTAACTAGATGCATTACACCTATAGCACTCACTGTGCTAGGTGTGTGAACTTCATGTTGGAGTTATTCAAATGTGTGACCTTGTGAAAGTACCCCCTCAATGCACTAAGCAAATCACAAGATGCAAATGCTAATCTTGCTAGGCTTAAGAAATGAAAAAAGGTAAGCTATCTTTCCTGTGTTAAGGGGATAGCAAAGAGAATGCTCCCATGGAGCAGATGAAAATAACTTTATCAACATGGAATACAAATATAAAGCAGTGAAAACTGGCTTTTGCTTTCTACCTTACCAACCCAGGGATCACAACGCATAAGGCATGCAATTGTTCTTTTCCTATGCAAGTGAGTAAGTACCCCCTGGAAGCTGCAAGTTGCTGTAAGCAGAGCTGCTTCTTTGTAGTTTGTTTTAGCTCATGCGAATGAAACTCCTTTCTGGCGAATAGGCCATCTGCTCCACTCCATCTCCCGGAAAGGGAGCACACACATTCTCCCCGAATTTAGTCTCTGCTAGCTCCAGGGAGATGATGGCTCTTCTGGAGCTGACAGTTTAAGCACAGCCTCTGGCTCCCATATTTTTCAGCTTTTCTCTGAGAGAAACACAGAGAGGTGGTGGAGGAGCTGGTGAGAGATCAGTGCTTCGCCCAGGGAGGCCACTCCGGAGCACGAGGAGCCTTTCGGCGAAGTCAGCCATCTTTCTAAAGCTATGGGCCAAGATGTACGGCCCTGTTCCCCCTGGCACAGGGAATGGGAACTAGTGAGGTGCTTGTTCTTGGAAGATGGCTGTGCTGGAGGTACTAATTTACAAAGAGGGTATGGGCATCAGTAAAAGTCAGAAGCTCAGCTTCAGGAAAGAACTTGAACACATCTGATACATGCCTTCAGCATTTTTCAAAATGACTTCTATCAAGAGATGTTATACTAAAAAAAACAGTGGTCACATCAATAGATGTCATATGGAGACATGGAGATAAAGGGAAAGGGGTGGGGACAGACCGCAAGATAAGGAGGACAGGAGGGGAGGAGGAGGAGAAGGACAGAAAAAGAAGTCTTCACAGTTAAAAATATTTGAGAAACACTGAGGTTAAAAGAACTTCTTAAAGGCTTTGATTTTCTTTTATGTACCGTAACACTATCAGGTAAATTATAACATTCACTATTTCCCTAATCTATTTAACCATATTTTCCCATTTTGCAGAACATCTGTATTAGCTGGCATACCCTTGGCTGTGAGTAGCAATACCTAGCCAACAATGTCTTAAACAATGTAGATATTTAAACATTTCTGATACCCTGCTGTGCAGAGAACAGCTTTCCTGATTTGGTCCAGGGACTCATGGAGGTCACAGTGCTGGGAGTGAGGCTCTTTGATTCTACTGACTTTTCTTTCATGGTGGCAGAAAAACTGGAGCAACGTCACCATCTCATACAGCAACATTCCAAGAGCAGAAAAAACTCTCTCCCCACTGGCCTCTGATTTTTACTTGCGAAGAAAATCTTTCCCAGAGACCACCAACTGACATCCCCTTAAATCTCATTAGCCAGAAATAGGTCAGACAGCCACCCCTAACTACAAGGGAGGTTGAGATACTGGGGAGTATCTGGTTTTCCCAGTCTCTCTAATGGCAAGTAAGGAAGGGAGGAGGGGATTGCAAGTAAGTGTTGGCAGGTGACCAATAGCCACAGCTCCCCTTGGAGTTACAGTTCTAAGTGTTACGAAGATGTTTACCATTGTGGCTTCTCAGGAGAAAGATGACCAGCTGCTTTCTTTCAACTCTGTATGGGTTGAATTGTGTTCCCTCAAAATTAATATGCTAAATTCCAGGACCTCAGAATGTGATATTATTTGGAAATAATCACAGGTGTAATTGGTTAAAATGAGGTCATACTGGAGTAGGATGGGTGTCTAATCCAATATGACTAGTACCGTCATAAAAAAAGGGAAATGTGGACACAGACATGCACGTAGGGAGAACACTATGGGAAGATGAAGGCAGAGATCAGGGTGATGAGGCAGAAGCCAAGGAATACCCAGGATTACCAGCAACAGACCAGAAGCTAGGAACAAGGTCCGGAACAGATTCGCCCTCACAACCCTCAGAAGGAACCAACCGGCCAACACCTCGATTTCAGACTTCTAGGCTCCAGAACTTTGAGACAATAAATTTCTTTTGTTTAAGCCGCACAGACTGTGGTACTTGGTTATGACAGCCCTAGCAGACTAATACAAGCCCCACCCTTCCAAACACAGGAGCCACTCCTCCTAGTGACCAGGGCACCTCCTGCATCCTGGAACTGTGAAGGGGCTGTTACTGACAAGTGGTGATAAAGCCAAGCCTTCAGCATATGCAGGCCTCTGCTTCACTAGATGGCCAAAAGTGACTGGACCTGATACTGACAGGTAAAGCAACAAGCCCAGCTCAGCCATTCAGGCAAAGTATAGTGTTCACTCAAGAGGAGACCACTTGTTAAAGCACTGACCCGGGCTCCACTGAGTGGATGGCTCAGGAGAAACCTGGGAGGGATCCAGAGACTTGAATTAACCCTGATCCATGTATCAATCCAAGCCCAGACTCTTCCTCCCCGTTTCATTCCACACCTTCTCCTTTCAGTCATTCCTCCACCAAGCTTGGAAAAGAGCTTTTATCTAACTCATTGCATTGCCTCCAAGCAGGGCTACCTTTCTGTGTGGGCGGCCTGTGCAGTCACAGAGGACCTAGAGCTGAGAAGGGCCCTGTGCTTAGTTTAACACTTTGCTGCTGCCATCTTGAAATTCTTAAATTTTTAACAGGAGCCTTTGCAATTTCATTTTGTACTGGACCCTATGAAACATATACCTGGTCTGGTCTTGTCTCCAAAATCTACATTAAGTTACAGTGTATGTCAAAAGCCAAGAACTGGCTCTTTTCTCTTAGCAGTTCAGCAGATTTTTCTTTCCCTAGGGAAGCAAATTCAGAATACCTAGCTGACTAAATAGGAGAGGAGTCCTACAGTAGACAGAAATGTAATGAGCTGACTGCCAAGTGCCCACTTCTGGCCCATACAGCAGGGTGAGCTCCAAGCTCCAATATAGCACTGATTTTCAGACTGTTGGTTACAACCTTTAGTGGGTCATGAAATCAAATCAGTAAGTCAGGACCAGCATGTTTTTAAGATGAGACAAAACAGAATATGGTATGGTTTGGATTTGTGTTCCACCCAAATCTCATGGCAAATTGTAATCCCCAGTGTTGGAGGAGGGGCCTGGGAGGAAGTGATTGGATCACAGGGGCAGACTTCCCCCTTGCTGTTCTCATAACAGTGAGTTCTCATGGGATCTGATTGTTTAAAAGCACCTTCCCATTCATGCTTTCTTCCTCCTGCTCCTGCCGCGTAATATGTGCCTTTTCTTTATCTTCCACCATGATTTTAAGTTTCCTAAGGCTTCCCAGCCATGTTTCCTGTCAGCCTGCAGAACTGAGGCAATTAAACCTCTTTTCTTCATAAATTACCCTGTTCTCATGTAGTTCTTCATAGCAATGCAAGAATGGACTAATATAGAATGGAATAGAATTAAAAGATAGCATAGAAATAGAAGTAGAACAGATAAGAGTACATCAAAAGAAGAAAACTAAGTAGAATTTCATGAAAACTTTATTTCAGTTATATGTGTGTATATACTAGCTTGTGAAGTAAAATATGTATTTCCTATGACTCATATTCAATAAGTTTGAAAGCTACTGCATTGAGATTCTGGAGTCTAAGGCAGGGGTCAGCAAACTGTGACCAAAGTACCAAATCTGGACTATTTCTGAAAATAGTTGTACTGAAACACAGCTGTACCTGATCATCTGTGTATTATCTGTGGCTGCTTCCACCCGTCAATGGCAGCGTGGGGCTGTTACGCAGAAGCCACACAACCCACAAAGCTGAAACTACTATCTATCCCTTTATAGATCAAGTTTGCTGAACCCAGCTCTAAAAATGTGGACTGAGAGAGAATACAGCCGGCTATTAAAAGGCAAATGGAGGTGCAATTACGAAAATAAGAATGCATGAATATGGGAAAGCAAAAACAATTTTTTTTAAACTTAACCACCTAGAAGCCAAAAGCAGATATTGCAGAGCTGGAGCATAGAGTAGAAGCATTGTTCCTGGGGTAACAATGCCAGTATCAAGGCGGGCTGGAGCTTGGCAGGGCAGCCTGTGGGAAAAAGGGGATTCAGGCTGAAAGGCCACCCATTCCTGCCCCCATCTTTCTGAGGTTTTTCTGACACACACAATGCTCAGTCTCTTTGCAGCTATGTGCTCCCTCTACCATAATACCTTAGACCTGGGCTTCAGGGTTCCTCCATGCTTTGAAGAGTGCTGTCTTGGAGGAGCACGCAGGTTTAGACCAGGTCCTGCACGGGTACTGGTCAGTAGAAGTGCCCTCCCCTGCTGCCTGGGACATAGCAGGACCAGCAGCGCCATACTCTTCATTTGAACCACCTGAGCCCCAGTCCTCACTCCTCTTCTTCAGAGTCATCCCAAGCCACTTATTCCCAGTCCCTGCACAAAGAGTTCCTAGATGCTTCGAAGGGCTCTGGCATTTGGGTTGTCTTGGGGAAGCTCTAGTTCAAAGACAGGGATCTGGTCAGTGGAGTACTGGCTCAAGGATAATGCTGACATTTGGAGTGTCTCTCATTTATGTTGGACACATCACTTATGATGGGTCACCGCAGTTCTGTGAGCTGAAGCCACATCTTCAGAAGAGTTCTTCAGCTCTTGTCCATCTGTGTTTGGACCAAGGTGCCACCTCCAGTCTAAACACCCCAGTACAATGAGGGTGGTAGCAGGGGCCTTCTACCAAATACAACTCCCTCTGCTAAGGATGGTGACCACTTGCTCTCACCCGTCCTCTGTCCCCATCCTTGCAGACCCTGCATCACTTGCCATACAATCCTTTAGGTATACCTGTGTCTATCTCCTTCAAGGATTTTCAATATAATTGCTCTTCAAAGTCACTGAGCCCTTTCTATTCACATCCTCCCTTACCTCATCAACACAGACACAACCAATATATGCCATGCCTCCTGGCCTTGCCTTCTTTTCCCTCTGCCCTCAGGCCCTCCTCTATCCTTTCTGCTGATGGTAATTTCAATACAGATAGACTGCAAAAAGTCATATCAGCATGCACAATTACAGCATCACTATCTTTTTCTGGTTGTGTAAGAGAAAATTAGCCAGGAAGAGCATGTTTCACAATAAAGAACACAAAGAGATGGTTTCTGGCCATGAACAAGAGAGGATGGTACCTGGACACAGGACCGTCACCAGCACCAACTGGGCAATAAACCAATACAGAAGCCAGTACCTCCCCTCTATCCAGAATTCTAAAACTTCCTTGACAGATCACTTTATCTCACATGAGCCCAGGAATTTTGTCCTGTATTATAAATCTAATTGTTTCTCTATTCAAGGGTCAGCAAAATACATTTGCCTGAGGCTTTGCACACCTTACAGGGGCCGTGTTCTCTGCAGAACAGTTGCCAAAATGTTGGCTTTGGGTGGTCAGACAGCCCAACCAATCCAAAACAAATCCGCCACCAATAACCTTACTGAGAAGCCTTAAAATGTTAATCCAAAGCTCCAACTTTCAAGTCCTACTGTCCCTGGCAGCTCTGAAGTGGTCAAAGTTTCAATTATCACATCATTTTCAATATCTTCAGTCACCCTATTCCTAGGATCTTTCAAAAAAAATCCTGTGCTAAAACCAAATTCATGGAAATTTGCTAAAACCAAATTCATCGTAGGTCACATCACAAAAGATTCAAAAATGCTGAGTCCATTCCATTCTGAGAAGGAAGCTGCCTTACAGATGTTATATGTTGAAGCAGACACGTTCTGTCACTTAAACCGTATTTTTACATCAACTCATAAATGTTTCTTCATTATCCAAAAATAACCTCTGTCACTTTATTCTATCAAAATGTCTCTCTTTATTAGGCTATGGTTAATGGTTTAAGAAGTAATTTGCAGTGAAACATGTCAGTGCATTTTATAGCCATCAAAGAGAAGCACAAAGACACCATTTTCAGGGCGCATGTGTCATCATCTTGGGGCCTGCCTTCCTCGAGGAACCGATTAGTGCAAGAAAGTAATTAAGCATCCCTTTTTCTGTTGGGTATTGTTGCCGAGTTCTCAACTTTCCAGGTGTCAGATCTGAGCTTCTGGCCTTTAAATGAGAGGAATGTTACAAAGAACCGGGTACAAAGGAAGGTGACTCCACTTAGCATACAATAATGAAGCCCTCCTCATCCCTTTGTAACTCTCCAAGTAAAACTCTGTCTGACTTCAAGAAGAGTGGCCAAAATTGAGCTCATGTTTATTAATTAGCTCATTATATTTGTCAGGCAGGAAATAAGCTTGTTAAGGAAAAGATTTAGTCTTTTTATAAACCCAGAATTAACCTTTCTTGAAATCAATTTTTATGGAGATCAGGCAAACAGTATTTTCATCAGACTACCAGAATTATAAAAGTGTTTTGTAAACCCAATTATGAAGAAGGGAACTCGAAGATTGGAAATACAAACCACGTACAATATTCATATCTATTTTTGAACTGCTCATGGCATTTGCATTGAATCTGGGATGATTCAAGACCAAGCTCAGAGATCATTTGCATAGCTGCACAAAACCACAGCGGAATTACAACACTGCCTCTAATATACACATTGCTTTTGTGTTTTGTTTGTGTGGCGCCACTAGAGACATTCGTATCACAGCACACACAGATTCTCACACACCAGTTTCAGGATACAACTTTCCTAGGAGTTCTTACCCCAGCACATAGTCAGACATCTGATAAACTTGCAAATGAAACAACTTGAGATATTGGACTCCCCAGCCATGTTCTCTGTGGTATAATCCCTGGCATATGTAAATTACATATTCTCTGAGAGCAGACTTAAGCTCAGAGCCAGAAGGAACATAGCCAAGTGGAGTCAGAAGTACCAAGTTCAAATCTGTCACTACTTATGAGGCGAGGTAGCTTAAGCATATTATATATGGTTTCCGGTGAGATGGGGATAAAAATATCTACTGTAGGACAGTCGTGAGGATTGAATGACATATTTGTATATAAAATGCCTGGAACTCGTTAGGCATTTAATAAATAGAAAGTGCCCTTAAGATGCAAGCTCTTTTGTCTTTGTGACTGTTTTTCATCAGAAAATGAGAGGAATGAAGTTGTCTCTCACAGCCTTGAATTTGGCTGCCCTGAGATTTATAGCATCTGTGGAATAATATTAGCTCTAAGGTGGGCTAGGTTAGAGAGTACCTTTTTTTCCTTCTCCCTCCCCCCTTTTCCCTTCAGACATTAGTTCTTTACTCAAAACACTGCATTAAGCACTTTTATGTGCCAAGTACTGGGAGGTATATAAATTAGTAAGAAAAGTATATCATAATAGCATTTTAGTTTAGTGCCTACTATGTGCCAGATGTGGCTTTATTATTTCATTCATTTATTATAAGATACTATAAGGATAATATCTTAGGAAGTTACTATTTTTATTCCAGATTTTATAGGCAAGCACATTTATGCTCAAAGAGGCCAATAATTGTTCAAAATTTTTATGAGGCAAAACGGCAGACTTCAAGTTTTTCAATTGTGTATTTTAGCCTCCCAACAAGTTACCATACCATAGCCAACTCTTTAATAATCAGAGAAATGTAAACTAAAACAGTGAATCTTATTTTATACATATTACACGACGAAAATTAAAAAGCTGGGTAACCCAAGACTTAGCAGGACGTGGGGGTATCAGAGGTTTGTGAACTGTGATGGGAGCATGGGCTGGTGCAGCCTCGCTGGACAGCAGTCTGCTATTAACTTACTCAAATCAAGTATACACATGCACTGTGACCCAGCGAGCCTACTCAAGAATCTATCCCAACAAATCCTCATGCATGGCTATAAGGCAGAGTTTCTCAGCGTCAGCACAACTGACATTTGAGAACAAGTAATTCTTTGTTGTAGAAAGGCTGTCCTGTGCACGGCAGGATGGTCCACAGCATCCCTGGACTCTGCCTAATAGATGCCAGGAGCATCCTCCTCCAATTGTGACCAGCAAACATGCCTCCCAACATTGCCCATTGTTCTTGGGGGTGCAAAATCACCCCCAACTGAGAACCACAGCCATAAGGGGACATGCTAAGGATGTTCATTGCAGCATTTGTGAAAGGAGGAATTGGAGCCACCTTGGAGTCTGCCATTGGACAAATGAACAGGTAAAATGTGAGGGATGCCCAGTGTGGAATAGTAAGCATCTGTCAAATGGAACAGATTAGGTGCACACCATGGCAACATGAATGGAGCTTTAAAATACAGTTCTGAAAAAAAGGAAAGAAACAGAATGAGGCATAGAATACAGTTTCATTTATGCAAATTAACAACACATTTTCACAGAACAATAGACATTTTGCAAGGATATATATGAACGAACAAAAGGATAGAAAACTAAACACTGGGATGGCTGCCCAGGTGGGTGGAGACAAGGGTATGGGGAGTAGAGGAATAAAAAGGAATACAGCATGAGAGTGGTCTCACTGGGGCCAATAATACTGGATGTGAAGAGAAGGATAAACTCTGTATGTTCCTGAAGGAAAAAAAAAAGGAAGAAAGAAACTACATGCAAGGTACAGATAATAATGCTACAGTCACCTGTAATCCCAGCATTTTGGGAGGCCGAGGCAGGCAGATTACCTGAGGTCAGGAGTTCAAGACCAGCCTGGCTAACATGGTGAAACCCTGTCTTCTACTAAAAATACAAAAGTGAGCTGGTTGAGGTGGCAGGTGCCTGTAGTTCCAATGAGTCAGTAGGCTGAGGCAGGAGAATTGCTTGAGTCCAGGACACGGAGGTTGCAGTGACCCGAGATGGCACCACTGCACTCCAGCCTGGCTGACAGAGCGAGGCTCTGTCTCAAAAAAATAAAATAAAATAAAATAATGCTACAGGCATTCAGATACAAACCACTTCAGGTGGGAGCTGAAGTCAGGGAAGAGGTGGCAGCTGACACATGAAGAATGTGTAAACTTTTAATAAATACAAACAAGGGGCGCGCACACGCTTATGTGTGTAGAGCAGAGTGGGGATATTCTGAAAGTTTAATGTGGTTACCACCCATTGATCATATTACATATATATTCCATTTGATTTTGATGGAAGCTTCGATTTCCTCATTATGCATTCTGAAACTCAGCAAGGTTAAATAACTTGTCCAAGTAGGCACAGCTTAGACTCTGACTCCAAAGGTCATTCTATTTGCATTATACATGAGAGTTGTTCTTAGGTCACAGATTTCTGAACTGGGCTTCAACTTATTTTTTCATAAAATCCAAAATGCTTCAGGCAAGCAGGGGTTTCACAGCCATATTCACAGAGTCACCAAGTTCTAATAAGTGTGTTTTATTAACTCTTGAATCTATCATCTCTTTTCCTTTCCTACCACTACTACTCTGGTCTAAGCCACCAAGATTTCTTAGCAGGACAGCAGCTTCTCACAGATACACCTCATTCTCCCTTTCTCATCCATTTACATGTATCTAAAACACTCATTTCATTATATCAATATCCTTATAAAATGACAATGACTCCCCACTGACCTCAGATTAGAGTCCAAATTTCTGAGCACGACCTTCAAGAGTTTTCACGGCCTATGGCCATGGTTCTTGCCAAAAAATAATGGGACTTGGTTAGCTAAGCTTTTATGCCACACCCAGCACTGAACACCCTATTATTCTTTGTCCAAGAGACTTTGCAAGTTATTTGAAAATTACTAGTTGGCCACATTAGCTCCTAAGAATCATTTAGGTTTTATGTGATAACTGGGAAGGAACAAAGCCAAGCAAAGGATTATTCAAGGTAAGTAAAACAATGGTATAAAAGCATTAAAGCAGGGTATCGCCACAGATAAACAGCAGCATATGTGGTTTATGAGACCACAAACAGAAAGCATGAATTAGTTATTCAGTAAGCAAACACTTGGTATGTGCCTACTAGTCCTAGATGTTAAACGGCCTGGTGGTGGGGGGGGGCATAGCTTAGCCTCTGCCTCCAGAGAGCTCATGGTCCAGCAGGAAGACAGTGAACTATGAGCAGTGAGTCTATGGTTACAATTGAGAGAAATGCAAGCACAATGTGGGAATATGAAAATAGCACAAGTCAAGGAAGGCTTCCTGAAAGAGTGAAAGTTTAAGCTAAATCTGAAAGTTCAACATAAGCAAGGGTTGTTGGGGTGCAGGGCACTGTGGGTTGGGAAGGGTCAGGGAAACCCATTAAAGACAGGAGTGGCCACTGCAAAGTCTCAAGATGAGGGAGCAGGACATTCACGGAAATGAAGCCATTCAGAATGGTTTAAAATACTTGAATGGCTTTTTAAAACACTCAAAATCGTGTTGCTGCTCACTGTTACCACAAATCAACTACACCTGTGAAATCCTAGTGTCATGGGAACAGCACTGAACAGAGTTGAAGACTTCTGTTATTGGCCCAGCTCTGCCAAAAACCAGACATTGCATATTGAGAAATTTATCTAACTTCTCATGGCCCTTCTTTCCTCATCTGAAAATGAAAAAAAAAAAAGTTCTTCTGCCTTCATAAGGTTTTAGGGAGAACAGAATGAGCTGGTATACATGAGGGTACTTCAAACAAAACTAAGTCATTTGATTGATTTTGATATTTTGTATTACTGATCAGAAAATATGCATTTTCCATTGATGTTAGGCTTAGCCATGTGACTGATTTGGGCCAATGAAATGTTAGTGAATATGGCACAAGCATAGGCTTTGATGTACATGTACATTTTGGCTTGGTTCAGGAGTGCCAGTGAGTTACTATGAGAAGAACCTGCTAACCTTCAGCCTGGGCCCCAGGACCAACATATCTGGACCGTACCTGACCACAACCTACAGCCAGGAGATAACCTCACTGAGGCCAGCTTAAATTAGTCACAGCACAGTTCACCTGCAGACTCATCAACCTGAGAATAAATGCGTATTGTACGTCACTGAATCTGAAGACAGTTTGCTGTACGGTATTGTTGCATCAATTGCTATTAGTTTCTATGCTGCGTAACAAACTACAAACTTAATGCTTAAAGCAACACACTGTCTCACTGAGTCAGAAATTCAGATGTAGCTTAGATGAGTTTTCTACTCAGAGTCTCACAAGGCTGTAATCAATGTGTCAGAAAGAGCCAGGTTCTCATCAGAGGCTTGACTGGGGAAGAGTTCACTTACAAGCTTCCTCAGCCTATTCACAGAATTAATTGTTCATGGCTATACAATTTTTTGCAGCTTGCTTCTTCAAAACCAGCAATAGAAAAAAAGGTTCTAGAGCCAGTCTGATAACTAGACATCTTAGTTAACGTAATTACATGGGTGACATCTCATATTTGCAAATTCTCTTGGTTAGAAGAAAGTCATGGGTCCCACCCACATTCAAAAAGAGGGAATAATACAAGGACATGAACACCAAGAAGCAGGGATCATGAGAACCAACTTAAAATTTGTCCACAATAGACCAAAGTAAGTAAGGCATTATCATCCTCCTTCCTCCCGAGTCAATGAATCTACCATAATTTAGTGGATAATGTAAGCTACTAGACCCTTCTTATCTGCATGCTTTTCTACCAGTCA
This sequence comes from Aotus nancymaae, assembly GCF_030222135.1. NCBI lineage: Eukaryota > Metazoa > Chordata > Mammalia > Primates > Aotidae > Aotus > Aotus nancymaae. Next base: position 51,649,098 of record NW_026988431.1, on the reverse strand, counting down.
CACTTTACTCTCACATGCCCATTGCTTGGGCCTGCAAGAAAAGAAAGTAGGGAAGGGAAAGGATTTATATTGATATGGTTTCTGAGGGGTGCAAAGGAAGTTTTAGAGACTATCAGAGCTGGAAAGAACATAGATTGTTCAATCACATCTCTGGATTCACAGATAAGAAGATAAAGACGGAGGAGTTTGAAGTTCCATGGCCCAGAGCTCACAGGTTAGTTAGTGGCAGATATTCAGACATCTAGGCCAGTGCTCCTTCCCTTCTCCTTTCTCTGCTGCCCCTCGGGGGTCTCCAACACAGTCCTCAGAGGTAACCGGAGCATAAGAATCACAAGTGACTCTTGTTAAAAACACACATTTCTGAAATGCTATCTCAGATTTGCTACATCAGAATTTCCAGAATGGAGGAGGCCAAGAATTTGTATTTCAACCAAGCTTCATCAAATCCTTTCAATTAAGCAAGCTAGAAACCCTGCTCTTGCTTCATTCCATTATTTGACAACCTATTTACTGAGCATCTCCTCTGTACCAAGTTCTGGAAAAGATGCTGAGGATATAGCACTGATAGTGAGAGACACAGTCCCAGCTGTCATGAAGGTTGCCACCTAGCAGGGAAAAGAGACACTGGCCAAGAAATTGTAAGTGTGAAGAGCATTAGATGAAGTACAAAATGGGCAAGAGGAGAGGAGGGTGGGAAAAGCAGCGTGGCATGATGTTGGGAGCAGAGGAAATTACACTGAGCTGGGACCTGAAGGATCAGAGTTATAGGGGCAAAACGAGTGCGAAGAGTAGGAGGCAGGGAGGGCAGAATAAGAGCACCCCTGGAGGACACAGAGGTTCAAGAACCTACAGCAAGAACATAGGATGTAGATGATGAGTCAAAACCAGACAAGATCCCAACAGGCCAAATGCATGCCTGCAAAAAAGCTGCTGGGGCTGTGCTAGCAAAGCACAGAGTGCCACTCGGTCAGAAATTCTGCATCCCAGCATGCTGTCAGCCCCTGATGAGCATCGGCCATGGTTTGTAAACCTGGCCAATGCACTGATTTACAGCCAGCATCAACACTGTGACGGATGCTGTTTTTATTTCAGATGTTCCTGGCGCTCTATTTGACATGGCCTTGGGGAGCTTAGCAAAGAAACATTTTGACGGAGAGGACACTGTCAAAAAAGAGAAGGAAAAAAACAGCTACAGGAGCAGCCATAGCTAAACCAAATGAATGGCAGTGGGAAAAGACAATTTCTGTGTGGTCAGGAGAGGGCAACGAAGACATAAGGGATTTCCTATGTGCCACTCTAAGTTCACATCTCTGAACTCTGGATCTATTCACAAAGATGGTTTCCTGCAAGGGAGATTCGAGTGGTCTCAAGAGTGTGATAGAAGAAGCAATTACTTTTTCTGATCAAACGGGGTGAAGAAATTCTATGGCTGTCACTATTCAGACTTCATATTCCTTGAGAAGAGATTTTTTTCCTTCTCAATATTCTGTGAGGCTTTGTCCACAGAAAGACAAACACTATACAAAAAGATTTGATGAGCAAATTCAAATTGTTCTCAGGAGTTACTTGGCATAGGAAAAGAAGGAGGTTGAAGCAGAGGGGAAGTTTTACTTTTCATTTTACATACTTCGTTGTTTAAATTTTATAAAGACTAGGTTCTATAGTTTAAATTTTTTAATTTAAAAAATGCAAACATTTAATAAAACTCAACTTGATCAATTTGCTCAATATTTCTATCATATAGTATTTCCTCTTTTCTTAAAAACTATGTGTAGTTAACTTCAATCTGCATGGCCCCACCAGGATGAGCCTGGCTATACATTTACATATAACAGGAAGCCTGATCCCAAAAGGCTTGAAGACCAATGTGATTCTCAAAACTAAACTGGAGCCAGGAGCTGGGGGTGAGGAGGTGCACAAGACTTGCAGAACAATATTCCATGACCACTTTTGCCTTCTCTCCCCACAAAGCCCCCTTGTCAGAGAGGCCCCCATCTCCTTGCCCTCCTTGCTGACTTGCTGTCTCATTTCTTCACTCCATTCCCCTTTCTTCCAGCCTGTTGGCTGTTTCCTTCTTCTGCACAGACAGTTGAAGTTGACCTCCCTCCCATTACCACGTCCACACCACAAAGGCTCAGGAGTCACAGCAGCAGGCAGAGGCCTTGTGAGAATTCAGGACCCCCAGAGAAAGGCCTCCAGGAATCTGACACTTACGTGTTATTGTCCCTGTTCCACATGATCATGAGCATTCTGAGGATCTCAAGATAAACAAACAGGCTACCAATCTGAAGGAAGAGATGACGCAGGAACTTAATTAATTTAAGGCAACACAGTGTCTGAGAAGTGGCCACCAGACAGAAACAAATGGAGAGCAATAGAAAATGAGATGGATTTTTGTTTGAGTAGTCTTCTACATTTGAATGGATGTCCAACACTATGCTGAGGACAGGGCTAGGACCCCTTAGAAACTGAGGGAGCACAAGGGTTGAGAAGGTCATCAAGATTTTCCCCCTGCAGATGATAGATTCTGCCCCACCCTCCAACTTGTCAAGAGAAAACATCAGGCAGAGAGAGAAACCCTGATTCCGCAGTTGCTGTGTGATGTGAAATGTTTTTCCATAGACATCAATGCTGACTGCAATGGTTGATATGCAGTTAGAGTTAGGGAGGACTCTATGAGTCGTTCTGGAGTCATTTTATGTGGTTCTGGAGTGCATTACACTGGAAGGGATGCAGCCAGGGTCCACAAGCATCATGGATATCTGATGCAAGCCCTGGATCTTCAGCCCAGAAAAATGCATATACACGCCACAAAAGTTTATCATTTGGAGGATACTGAACCTTCGTGTCACATCTACTGCCTTCCCCAGAGACTATGGGCTCCCAGACAAATCACGGATTCCAGAGCCAGACAGCTATTTGAAATCTGGCTCTTTCACAAATTCAGTAAGGTGATAGGCCCAAGACTGCTTTAGGGACCAAATTAAAATAGAATGAATATGTAAAGCGCAAATATTCAAAATATATATATATATATATAGCAAATAATCAATAAGTGTGAGTTCTTAATTAGTGACTGTTACTTTGAGAAATGTAATCATAAATTTCAAGCAATCGACTTAAAAATCTCATTCATAAATAATAAAATTAAAAAAGAAATTCAATTCCACTAGGACTCAGAAGTTTCAAACTCTTATCTTAAATGTACATACTGGTTGAATTGTGCACAAAGTGTAGAGTAAATCTAGTATAGACGGATACATTTTATGTTAGGAATAAATCAATCAAGACCTTGCATAAATCAAAACTTGCATAATTCATGATTAATTGTCTCACTGAAATAAATACAAAGTGTGAGAATGCTGGCACATAAATCTACATCATTGTAGCCTATTTTGCTTTAATGCAGTCTTTTATTTTCTCAGCGTTATATGTAATATTTCATAAAGTGCTTTCTCTGAAATTAACAGCACGGTATATTGTCACTCATATTTGTCTCAACAGTGTTTTATCAATCTACTTCCCTTTTCAGTTGTTGGTTTTCAGGCATATTTTCAGAAGTACAACCAGCATCAGTACCGCCAGTTAATGAATATGTGTATGACACTGTTTTCTAATTACAAAAAGTGCCAATTATGCTAGCAATGAATTTCAGACACAAACACAATAGTAACCGACATTATTTGCAGAAGTTCCTGTTCTGACAAAGTATGGTGGGATTGTCCATCTACAGCACTGAAGTGGGACCCCTATGAAGCAAAAGGTGAACATAGCTGCCATTTCACTCAAACTGCCATTTTAAATTGGAAATTACACAATTCTTGGTATTTTTATTTAAAGTTTACATTATTTTATTTGTTCATAAGGTGAAATATTAGTATTTCATAGACAGACTTTCATATATTCATAAAATGTGGCAACATAGAATCTGAAATAAGAACAAAGGAAATATAACTTTACAGATTGGCTCACACCTTTAATTCGTGAGTCTGATCAGCCACAGACTGTATCTATCATGCCTGCAGGCTCTGATACCCTAGGTGTTACCTGCATTGATATTAAAGAGTAGAAACCAACAGATGGCCACAATTTGATGACAGAAGAAACAGTCTCTTTATTTCACAGGGGCTCTGGAGAACATTAGTGCTTAGAATTCTGAAAATCTAGAACCATGCACCTGTACAAAGACAGCTGAAATACTGCCATCAGGGCAGGATAACTATTATGGCAGAGCTCAGCTGAGAAAGGAGAAAGACAGGAAGGGATGGTTGATAAAAGAAGAAAGAAACATGCTTGAAAATGCACAATTAAAGCTCCCCAATAGTGTATCTAAAACATCTGCCTGGCCAAAGCAAACTGAAAAACTTAAAACAAGTATTGAAGATTTGTATCAGTATCAACTGCCTGGTTATGATATAGTTCTACAGATATGTGATATGTTATCTTACCAGTCAGGGAAACTGGGTGAAAGGTATGAGGGACCTCTGTATTCATCCTTACAACTGCATTTCAATCTTAATTATCTCAAAATAAAGAGAAAAAAATCAGTTTCGAGGAGGTGAAGCTAATCGGTTATTTGGTCAAGGATTTAGCTACAAGGATGTTTATTGCAATGCTATTTATATCAGCACAATATTGCATAAGCTACCTAAATGTCTAACAATAAGGATGATAAAGTGTGGCATGAATATACAAAAAATACCATGCACTCATTAAAATGATGTCATAGAAAAGTATATACAATTTGGAAAAATGCTCACAATATATTCTCACAGAAACAAATTATAAAACAACATGGCCTCAGATTTGTAAACGGTGAGCCTGATCAGTTGAGTTCCGAATTCTCTTGCCTTTCAACACTAGCTGCCCCTTCCCAGCCCTGGTTAATAGTTCTTCCAGACTGTGCTCCTGGAATAAGAAACGTTATTGCCCCTAGCCACCTACATTGCCTTCTTAGGAAACCAGCCATCATAATCTGCAAAGTCTCTGGTTTTAGGTTACTTTGCTCTTCTTACCCTAGCTCAGTAATTCTTAACCAGAGATGAAATAGCAGAGTTGTCTGAGAAGCCTGCACATAGTATACATTGGTGGCCCCCATCCTGAGAGAGTCTGATTCATGGGCCTAGAAGGGGAGTAGGGGAGAGTGGATATGTAACAGCTGTAATTTAGGAAGACTCCCTGGTGATTCTGAGATGCTCCTGTGGTTCAGAACCACTGTTCTAGTTAATTTGTATGCTAAATATCATTGCTATGTGAGTCATTTTAATTGATGAGGGGGAGGACCTAGGAAGAACCCTCAATACTCAAGGACAGAGGAGTCACAAGTTTTCCGACAACTCACAGCTCCCAACGGAAAAAAAGAACACAGTGGCCAGCTGACCTTAACTAGAATAATTCCCTGGTCCACATGGTGATGGGAAGAATGGGATTTCTGCAATTTACTTAAGGCTTAGCCTAACATATTTTTTAACCAAGTAGAAAATGTCCAATTCTTTTCTCTCAAGAATTCTGACCACACTTTGTGATGACAATAAAATCTCCTAGTCCTTTATGATCCAAGTCAGACTTTGTCTTTCCTAAGTTGTCCCAGCTGCCAAAAAGTAAGAGGCACAGCTCCTGAAAACAGGGCTTTGATGTGGGAGCTGAGAGTAAAGAATATTTAATTAGGGCAGTACGCAGCAGCAAGAATCAGAGAGCTAAATAGTCCATGGGGTCAGGGAGGGCTTCCTGGCAGAAGTGACATTTAACCTGTACTTCATGGATATGTGGGAGTTAGCCAAGGAATGAGGAGAAGGAATGTTGCAGTCACATGAAGCAGCATGTGAAAACAAACAGCCAAAAAAAAAAAAAAAAAAACACAGGAATAAATCCAGTCTGGATGAGGCAGAGAATATAAGGGCCAGATCATGGGCCTTCCAATCCATGCTAAGGAATCTGGACTTTATTTTAATGTTGGAGAAGCCACTGGAGGGTTTTTGAACAAGGGAAGGACTTAATAAGCTTTGCACTTTAGAAAAAGGCAGTCTAGCTGTGCTGGGTAGCAATGATTACAAGGGAGCTAGGCTGGATGCAAGGTGACTAGGTAGGAGGATGCCACTGCATTTATGCAAGTGAGAAGTAAGAGGTTGACAATCACTTCTTTTGTTTGTTTCCCCACTATAATACGAGTGACAGCATCAGAATCACTGAAACCAGCATGTTTGAATGTTTGAGGACCTCAAAGTTCTTTTTATCATTCATAGAGCAATTTTTTTTTTTGAAATGGAATTTCACTTATTCTTGCCCAGTCTGCAGTACAATGGCACGATCTCTGCCTCCCATGTTAAAGGGATTCTCCTGCCTCAACCTTCCTGAATGGCTGGGACTACAGGTAAGTGCCGCCATGCCTAGCTAAGTTTTGTATTTTTAGTAGAGACGGGGTTTCACCATGTTGGCCAGGTTGGTCTTGATCTCCTGACCTCCTGATCTGCCTGCCTCAGCCTCCCAAAGTGCTGGGATTACAGGCATGAGCCACTGCACCTGGCCATCAGCAATATTTTTTTAAAGTTTATTGAGCACCTATTATTTTCTGTATCTGTATTGTTCAATACAGTAACCACTAGCCACATGTGACTAAGCACTTGAAATGTGGCTAGCCTTAACTGAGAGATGCTTTAAATGTAAAATAATTCATACCAAATTTTTGAAACTTAGAACAAAAAAATGTAAAATATCTCATTAGTGATTTGAATGTCAATTACACATAAAATGATAGTATTTTGAATATACTGGGCTATAATGTTATTAAAGTTAATTCCAACTGTCCCTTTTTTACTGTTTGAAATGTGGCTACTAGAAAATTCTAAATTGCATGTGTGATTCATATCTGTGGTTGGATTATCTATCTATAGGGCAGAGCTGTTCTAGGTACTATGCTCAGCACCAAAAATACAGCAGAGAGCAAAACAAAGCCCCTGCTCTTATAAGGGCTTAATTTCCAGTGAAACATAATCCCAAATTAATCTAAAAAAATAATAATAAGTCCATTTTTTGTTATCTAATCACCCACTTATAACCAAGAACCATCATACAACATTGGTACCCGAGTTTGTAGCACAATCACATTGGCACCAAGGAGTTATTCAGAAATGGACATAACTTACCAATAACATTTTTGCATATGATGGAAGCCAAAGGGCTTCACAGACAAAGGTCTCGCAGTAGACAACTGTATAATGTTAACCGAGTCATCCTATCCCATGTGAAGTGGCGGTATCTGCATCCAAAGAGCCTGTAGTGCCAATCCCATAGTTATATTACAAGGCGTGGCTGTTTCAGCAAAGCAAATGCATCTATCACATTAAATCAGTGCTACTAATTTGAATTTTATTGTTATGTCATTTTACATCTTTTTGTTTTATAATTAATAAAGATAAAGAATTTATAATTAATGTTTTATTTGACCATTAAGTAAATATCAGACAGATCAACAAGACAGAAAATTAACAAGGATATCCAGGACTTGAACTCAGATCTGGACCAAGCAGACCTAACTGACATCTACAGAACTCTCCACCCCAAAAACCACAGAATATACATTCTTCTCACAGCACATCACACTTATTCTAAAATTGGCCACATAATTGGAAATAAAACACTCCTCAGCAAATGCAAAAGAATGGAAATCATAACAAACAGTCTCTCAGATCACAGTGTAATCAAATCAGAACTCAGAATTAAGAAACTCACTCAAAACCACACAACTACATGGAAACTGAACAACTTGTTCCTGAAAGACCACTGGATAAATAATGAAATGAAAGCAAAATAAAGCTATTCTTCTAAACCAATGAGAATGAAGACACAATGCACCAGAATCTCTGGGACACATTTAAAGCAGTGTCTACAGGGAAATTTTTAGCACTAAGTGCCCACAAGAGAAACGAGGAAAGATCTAAAATCGACACCCTAATGTCATGATTAAAAGAACTAGAGGAGCAAGATCAAGCAAATTCAAAAGCTAGCGGAAGACAAGATATAACTAAGATCAGAGCAGAACTGAAGGTTATAGAGATACACAAAAAAAACCCTTCAAAAATATCAATAAATCCAGGACCTGATTTTTTTAAAAAGATCAGCAAAAGTGATAGACTGCTAGCCAGACTAATAAAGAAGAAAAGAGAACATTTGAATAGTTGCAATAAAAAATGATAAAGGGGATATCACCACCGATCCCACAAAAATACAAACTACCATCAGAGATTACTACAAACACCTCTATGCAAATAAACCAGTAAATCTAGAAGAAATAAATAAATTCCTGGACATTTACACCATCCCAAGACTAAACCAGGAAGAAGTTGAATCCCTGAATAGACCAATAGCAAGGTCTGAAATTGAGGCAGCAATTAATAGCCTACCAACAAAAAAAGGCCAGGATGAGATGGGTTCACAGCTGAATTCTACCAGAGGTACAAAGAGGAGCTGGTACCATTCCTTCTGAAACTATTCCAAACAATACAAAAGAGGGAATCCTCCCTAACTCATTTTATAAGACCAACATCATCCTGATACCAAAACCTGGCAGAGACACAACTAAAAAAGAAAATTTCAGGGTAATATCCACGATGAACATTGATGCAAAAATCCTCAATACTGGCAAACCAAATCCAACAGCACATCAAAAAGTACATCACGATCCAGTCAGCTTCATCCCAGGGATGCAAGGCTGCCTCAACATATGCAAATCTATAAACATAATCCATCACATAAACAGAACTAAAGACAAAACCACATGATTCTCTCAATAGATGCAGAGAAGGCCTTTGACAAAATCCAACAGCCCTTTATGCTAAAAACTCAATAAACTAGATATAGATGGAAGATATCTCAAAATAATAAGAGCTATTTCTGACAAACCCACAGTCAGTATCATGCTAAATGGCAGAAAACTGGAAGCATTCCCTTTGAAAACAGGCACAAGACAAATGCCTGTTGCATTTGCCCTCTCTCACCACTTCTATTCAACATAGTATTGGTTGGGCATGGTGGCTCATGCCTATAATCCCAGTGCTTTCAGGGGACCAAGGCAGGCAGATCACCTGAAGTCAGGAGTTCAAGACCAGACTGGCCAACATGGCAAAACCCCATCTCTACTAAAAGTACAAAAATTAGCCAGGTGTGTTTGTGGGCACCTGTAATCCCTGTTACTCAGGAGGCTAAGGCAGGAGAATTGCTTGAACTCAGGAGGCAGAAGTTGCAGTGAGCCGAGATTACACCACTGCACTCCAGCCTGGCAGACAGGAGTGAGATTCCATCTCAGAAAAAAAGGATCCTTGTATTACCCAAGTTTTAGAAATCTTGCCCTGGATCATGGTGTTCATCCTATTCACTGAAGCTCCTCTACCCTCTGCCATTCCCACCCTGCAACTCAAACCTTCCCAATAGATCACAGCTTGCCACTTGTCAGCAGCCCTTGATGGCCCATTAAACAACTGGCCTCTCTCTCTTCTGTCCTAGTACAAGGTCCTTGATAATTCAGGGCCTATCATCAAGCCAGCAATGGCTCTCAGGGAGAGGAACATACATCCAGGAGTGACACTCAGAACATTCAAGGATTGATAAGCCACAGGCACTGCCCAGTCACAATGGATGCCACCCATAAGGAATAAGTTCAGCTGTGCCACTGTGTTCCAGCTGACCACCTTCCGGCATGCCTCCATCCCCACCCTCATCCCACCCTGGTCCTTGTTTTTCTCAGGCAAGGGAGGACTCCCAGGAACCCCCAGTTGTCTTGCCTGACACCAGACGACTCAACTGTCTGCAGGGCTGCCTGGGAGTGTTCATCTCTCTGTATCACTCCCATTTATGATTCCTAGGCCTGCATAGTGGAATGGGGTGGAGGGGCATAAATCTTGCTAGGTTGGGAGACAGCACAGCATAATGGTTAAAATTATATACTTTGCAGCCAGTCAGTCTGAGTTTGGATCTTAGCTCTCATAACAGGCATGGCCCTGGGCAGGGTGTCTATACCTCCATTTCCTCTTCTGTGAAATGAACCTAATACTGAATCTTCAGTTGAGTTTATGAGAAGAACTAAAATATTGTCCAGAATGTTATTGGGATAATATTTAGCACTTTTTTTTTTTGAGACAGAGTCTTGCTCTGTAGCCAGGCTGGAGTGTAGTGGTGCAATCTCGGCTCACTGCAACCTTCGCCTCCCGGGTTCAAGCAATTCTCCTGCCTCAGCCTCCCGAGTAGCTGGGACTACAGGTGTGTGCCACCACGCCCAGCTAATTTTTGTATTTTAGTAGAGAGGGAGTTTCACTATGTTGGCTAGGATGGTCTCGATCTCAACCTCATGATCTGCCCGCATCAGCCTTCCAAAGTGCTGGGATTACAGGCATGAGCCACCATGCCCGGCCACTTAGCACTTTTTAACAGTTACTATTATTGGGAAGTTCAAGATGTCTCTCTCTCCCACAGTGGAAATAAAATATGGAATTAAAATTGTCTAAATCCTGCAGAAACCCTGTTTCCTTTGACTTTAGATATGCATCTTCTGCTGCCTTTGATTAGGGAGACTTCATCTCTAATGTTGGAGTGAGTCCACATAGCCTCCCCTTCTTCCACTTATAACCACTTATAACCACGATAGGGTCCTTGGCAGAAAAATAGACTTAGGGGCTCCTATAGGGAAAGATGCGTTTGGCAGAGAAATAAGAGAATTGCTTTGATACAAATCAATACATCACCTGCAAACCCACGCATTTGCAGTCTTGCCAATGGAACTCCAGATTTCCACAGCTCACTTTCTAAGGAAAGAGTGCATTAGGTGTTCCTAGGCATGAAATGTTTGGGACCCCTGCTGACTTCAGCCATTTTCAGACATCACACTCCTGGAAGGCGGGAGTTAGATATCACACCTAAGGCACCCAAAGCATTGAGCAGAACAGATTTCACCTCCTACGGTGTCATGTTCAGAATCCAGAATCACTGACCCAAAATACCAAGGAAGTTTGGCATTCTAAAGCAGTAGCTCTCACATTTTGGTGGGTATTCAAAATCACCCAGGGAACCAAAGAAAAATACGAAAGGCCCAGGCCACATCCTACTTGGTGAACCCAGGCCTTCGTGCACTTTACCAGTTATTCAAGTGTTTCCTGGGAGGCACCAAAATGTGAGAACCACCAGCTCCAAAGCAAAGAAGGCTCAACATCCCCTACTATGCTGTTCTCTAACACTGTGAAAAGTCTTCCCTGAATACCCCTTAATCCCAAGTCATCCTTTCCATAGTTTAATAAAATTAATAAAGACATAAAAGTACTAACCATGTTTAAGTAATGCGTCTGTGCACACTGTGGCATTTTGAAAAGGTATTTGCATAAGTTTATTTTAGACTTGGGGACTCTTACAGCTTTTACATTGTCTCACTATTACTGAAAGAATACTTTAAAATTATGATGTGAAGACATTTAATTAACTTTTAATTGAAATGGCTCCAGGAAGAAAATTATAAATAGCACATTTGTCTTCACTGTGTTTTCATTATAAGGCACAGAAAGTGATCGATGAACAAAAGAAACCCCATGAAACTCTTGCACAGAGAATGTAGTCACCAAAAACAGAAACGTTAGACTTTCTAGAATAATGGTCTAGTGCAATCATTCCCAACCAGCAAGTCCAGAATTCTAGAGATGAATTATCTGGGTTCTAGTAAGCATCTTTTAAGTATCAGAAATGACCAACAGAACACTCTTTCAGACACTATAACTGATTTGAGCTAAAAAGTCTCCAACTTAACTGAAGGCAATATTCTGATATTTTGTTCTTTGCCTTGGAGTGCAAATTATTACCACACCCAGTGTTATGGAAGGTTATGTGGTGCCCAGGAGGCAAGACTGCATGGAGGAGGAAGTACAGACCCTGTGCCCAGTGGGCTTGGTTTGTGACACGGGCCCCACCATGAATTTTCCACCATGTCTTTCTGGCTGTTCAGACACCAAATTTAGAAGTTGCCCTACATTCCTTTCATTCTCTCACACTCCACAACCAATCCAGCAACAAATCACATTAGCCGTACCTTGAAAATATATCCAGCATGCAATTATTTTTACACTCCACTACCATCAAGTTTCCTGCTACCATCATCTCTCACCTGGATTATTACACAACAGCCTCCAAATGATTCTCCCCACTATTAAAAAATAAGTCAGATCATGGTGTTACTCAGAGTTAAAGCCCAAGCACCTACCCTGACCTACAAAGCCCTATCTGTTCTCCACCCCAACCCACACCTCTCCTCCTCCCTCACTCCGCTCCAGCCTCAGGTCCTCTTTGCTGTTCTCCCCAAGCCCACCAAGCCTATCCAGGGGCTCAGCACTTGCTGTTCCCTCTGTTTGGGACTCCCCAGCCCCCATAGCTACATGACTCACTTCCTGTCCTCCTTCAGTGACACTTTAAATGTCACTTTCTGAGTGATGTCTGTGGACTTTATACCTACTACAGTTATGCATACAAAGAAAATATCTACAAGACACCTAAACTATCAATAGAAAATTCTAGAAGTGGGATCAGTTTGGGGACAGTAAGGGAAAAGACATATTCTTCAGTATACTTTATTATTTTTAACAAAATAATTAATAGTAACTAATACTATGAAAATGCTGAGTGAGTAGGTCTTCAGTCCAGTTCACAGAAACTCAGGTAACCTTAACAGTTCAGGATGATTATAGCTCATATGGCTTATGTGTTTAATGCAATTTTTATGGGCCAATCTGGCAAGGAATATAGACACGGTGTATAACACTGTTGTAGGCTGGAGCAGGAAGACCATTACCTGCTCCAGCCTACAACAAGTGCCTTTGTTCTTCTCTTCCCTTCTGCTGCCTCTGCTCCTCTCCTCCCTGCCATGTTGCTACTTATCTGAGTCACCTCAGGTGGCTCCTTCAAACCCTCAGCCAAGCCAAACATACCGCAGCCCCAGCCAGGTATGTTCAGACAGCAGTACAACATCTCGGTGTTTCACCTTCCTCAAGGCATGAGACAGATAAGCCAACTGCTTACATGTATGGGGCATTTGTGAGCCTGGTGTTCCCAAGTCCCAGCCTGGCAACCTGTGAGTGTCAGCAAGAGATGCCTTCCTTCTAGAAGGCAATGTTCTCAGCTTCATGGTTCAAAAATCACATTGAGCAGCCTACAAACACTGGAAGCCAGGTACCCACCCTTCGACTTTAATGGAAAGTCAGAATTTACAGGGATATTCAAAGTTAGAATCACAATTTTTCTTTCAGAAATTAATGTACAATTGAAGGCAGAAATGTATAACACAGAGCACTAGACTAGGACTGAGGGAACCTGTGGTCTCCCACTGACTGGCATTTGACTAAGTCACCTCATCTTGAATAAGGGGAGTCGATGGGGTGATGGCCAGTGGAACTTTCAACCCTAATGACCTCTTTATCACTGTGATCCCTTCAGTTCTTATCGTGTGCCAGACCCTTCACAGTTGTCACATAAGTTCCCTTATGAAGCCTTCATTACCCCAAGAATCCAGCGAGGTAGGTATTGAAGAAGAAAACTAGCCCTCAGGAATAGTTTAAAAACTTGATCAAGGTGGTGTCTGGCTGCTTGGCAGGTCTGGGACTCAAACCCATGCTTGTTCAGGTTTCCTGCCCTGCCTCCTCTCTACATGGTATCGCTTGCACAGAGAGCAGTCTGGAATCCTCATACTGCATGATTATCTGCCGACCAGGAGGCTGAATGGCATTTGTTTACTCACTCATTCAGCCGATATCTGTCTCAGTTGTTGAACACCTGCTAATAATGTCCCTCAATGAGTTTGACCCTGTAGGTGCTATGTGAATCACTCTGGCCACTGCTAAAGGCTAGTATCGTAGCCTGCTCAGGTGGTTCACAGAGTTCAAAAGAGATGGCAGTTATTATTGGAACGGTAGTGCTTGAGGTGGGAGAGGAGTTAGGGCACAGGCCCTGCTCATCTGGACCCTATGAGAGCTTCACAGAGCTCAGTCCCTACACACATAGGTTGAGCTCTGTGAAGTTCTCATTGGCTTCAGATGTCCCACAGGGAAACCAAGGGGAAGCAGTGTGCTGCACAATGTTCTGTTAGAGTCACAAGGGAAACCTGGCCAGAGAGTGTAAATGACATGGCTCAAACCCCTCATCTCTACCAGGCAAGGCAATTTCAATGTCTTACACATTGTCTGTGGCTTTAGGTCTCCTCAATCTGAGGCCAAACTGCTTCCACTGGCATCCAGGCATAGGACTTTAGGAAGGAACAGTTCCAGGGTTGGGAAGAAAAAGTATTGTTTAGGCATGTGTGGTTTCCAGTTGGCAGCCAAGTTGGTCCAGCAAAGGGGAAAGACTATACCCTAAAACAAACATAGACTTCCCTACCATTGCAGCCAGAGGCTTCGAATAAAAGTGCACGCCTAGAGAACACAGGAGTCTGCCAGAGAGAACCCAGCTCACAGTCAGGGCCCAATAGGCATTTTGAAGATCATTATCCAATGAAGAGTCTGTCTTCAAAGATACTGAGAAGCATTCAGTTAAAGTAAAATGAATTTGTACATTCATTTGTTTGTGGCCATGAGTTTGTTATTTACTTCAGGAGTTGTCAGGTCCTTCATTTGACCAGAGTACCCTCTTCTGCATTGAGCATCAGTGGGAAGAGAATTCCAGGGATATCTCTCTGGGAAATATTGTGTTCCACAACATTCCAGTTTCAAAACAAGATTTGGCACTCTTTTTTGATAAAGATCCAGAAAGTAAACATTTAAGGCTTTTCAGGACATAAGATAAAATTAAGAATATAGGTACTTCGAAACAGGAGAGAAAAAAAAAATCCCATAAATTGTTAAAATTCAAAAGTATTTTTAAAATTCTATACAATTTCTATAAACATTCAAAAATTTTAAATGATTATCATAATTAAGCTCAATTTTTACAATACATATCTACTAATGAAAAGATTAAAATTCTTCTTGGGGGATAACATTTTGTTTTATTGGGGTTCAAAGTTAGTCTTCCCTATTACTAAGGCAAAAATGTATCCTATAAATCAATGATCCAGACAAAGGATCCCTTGGGTTTCAGATTGACGAGCTATAAGAGACTACATAGTGCAAATATTTTAACCCTCTTTTACTGATGAGAAAAACGAAGCCTGGATTCCCAAAAACATCTGCTCTCATTTCACAGTGTCTCCCAGCCATGTAGGGAAGAGAACCTAAGTCCTGAGACTTGTGGCTCCATTGTGCCTCTTAGAATACTCACACTTCCTCTGGGAGAGTCGACCTAGAGACATATTTATCTTCTAGAATGTAGTAGGTGCCTTTCTGCATTTAAAAAAAACAGATGGAAGTGGCACCACGTGACTTTGCCCCACTAAGGCACTGTTGCTTATTATTGCCATTTTGTTTTTATCCATGCACAAGACTGTGTGTCTCCACTGGAATGTAAGCACCTTGAGGACAGAGTCAGTATCTTTTTCATCTTTCTGTTATCAGCACCTGGCACATAACAAAGGTTCGATAAATGTTTAAGTTCAATAAATCATGAATTAGATAATGACTCTTCTTTTGCAAAAACCTTTTCAACTCCTTCACATTCAATAAGGTGTTGGTCACATGATCACTCTGCTGAAAACTCTCCAATGGCCTACATTGTACTTAAAATGAAATTCACACTCCTCATTCTGGCTCAGAGGCCCTTCCTGATCTGGCCCTGTCAACCTCTCTGACCTTGCCTATTTCCACTCTTTCCCACATCTGCCACACTGGCCCATTTTCCATTCACCAGATGCATTAAGTATATCCCTGCTCTAGTGCTTAGATTTCCATATGCCTCTTCTTGTGTTTCCCTGCCTACTCGCCGTCATTCTCATTTATCACTATCCACAGCTTCTCGTGTATTTATGTTTTCTTCTGTATACATAGGTAAGCACCATAAGAAAAGAGTCCTTTGCTGTCCTATTTACCATCATTTTCCTAGCCCTTTAGTTGATGTCTGGCACACTGTAGGTATTCAATACTTGCTGAATAAATGAATTAATTCCCCCAGGATTATTCAGCCTTCTTTTCACTATACTCATTTAATACAACAAATATTTGTTTAATGAGTAAATCAAGACTGAATTAATCTTCCTTTTGGCTTCAGGATGGGATCTTGGCTTGGATGAAATGGTTTATTTGGCTAGAACATGGGGAAAAAGACATGGTGAGAAAATCGGAAAGGACCAAAGACAAACCCGATGGTGCTGTTGTGTAAATGTAAAGTTACCTGGCTCTCCCATTTTGTTTTCATCTTAGTTTATGTTGCTTTAAACCAATGCCCCCAAAATTACAGCCTCTGACTGGCTGGCACATAAATTTTGGACTTTAAAACCACTTTATTTCGAGCTTGATGAATAGCTTTTGTCACTAGGTAGAGTAATTAAGGGAGCAGTGTTGGCACTCGCCAGGCTAGGCTGACATTACTTTTTCAGTGTTTCGTTACCTGCCTGTCGGACTTGGCAGAGCTCATAGAAAGGCTCAGGGCTGAGTTACGCACATTTTCTCTTGACAGGAGCTTTGTCAGGAAGATATATCACCCTCCTCTACTGAGCAGCCTCTGTTTTCCAAGAACTGTAGCAGGCACACCTGGCACAGTGGCCAAGGCCCTCTCTTCATCTCCAGTGACAGAGTTTGGCTACCAAGTGCAAAGGACAGATATTTCCTAGTTGAGATCTTCATACTTCTTGACTTCCCCACTGTATTCTCGACTTACTCACCATAGAGGGCACTTTATTAATAATTCAATATAAATTTCAAAACAAATGCTTGAGATTATTAGAATTGCCATCTTGTAGGAGTGAGGAAAAGCAGCTCAAAGCACTTTGCAAAGCACAATCTTCATGGCACATTCCAAGAAACAGAATGAAAGAGAATCACAGGCCATTAAAGCTAGACTTTACCTAAAGATTCAACTGCAACATTTTACGGATGATGAAGCTGAGTCTCAGAGAGGTGAAGTGACTTCCTCATGCTCCCATAATTAACCAATGGTAGTATGACTATGGATATATGATCATCTCTTGGTATCCATGGGGGATTGTCTCTAGGATCCCCCACAGATACCATCATCTGAGGAACCATCATCTGAGGATTATCTGATTTTATATGTGTCTTATATAAAATGGTGTACTTGCACATAACCTACATTTATTATTGTATTCAATAATACAATGCTTGCCTATTACTTCACATGGATTCAACATAGCGCACAGCACACAGAAAATTTAAGCTTTATTTTGGAAACTTGCAGATTTTTAAAAAACATTTTTGATCTGCAACTGGTTGAACCCATAGGTGTGGAGCCCACAGATACCGAGGGCCAACTGTACTTGTTCATTCAGTGGTATTCAGCTGGTAACTGGGCTGGTCTTGAGAGCTGGAGATGACCTCACTCAAAATACAAATTGTTTCAGAGAATACAAAAAGACAATAGAAGATAGGTCAGCATAACCTCTCTATCAAAACATAACAAAGACACTTGAAAAGTGGAAAACTACAGGCCAATCTCTCTTACGAAAATATAAACAAGAAAACAGCAATACAGATAAAGATATAGATATTAAAAGATACCACACAATTAGCAAATGGGGTTTACTCCAGGACTGCAAGGTTGGTTTAACACTTGAAAATCACAGAGTGTGCAAGATAACTGAACAGGAAAAGCTCCAGTCCGCAGTTCCAAGCAAGAGCAATGCAGAAGGCAAGTGATCTCCGCATTTTCAACTGAAGTACTGGGTTCAACACATTGGGACTGGTTAGACAGTGGGTGCAGCCCAAGGAGGGCAAGTCAAACCAGGGTAGGGTGTCACCTCACATGGGAAATGCAAGGGGCCGGAGAACTTCCTCTCCTAGCCAAGGGAAGCCATTAGGGACTTTTTCCCCACACTCTGGCACTCTGCTCAGATACTCCACTTTTCTCATGGTCTTCACAACCCACAGACCAGGAGATTCCCTCTGGTGCCTTCAACGCCAGCACCCCGGGTTTCCAGCGCAAAACTGGGCGGCCATTATAGCTGCAGCTTTTTTTTTTCCTCATACCCCAGTGGTGCCTGGAACGCCAGCAAGACAGAACTGCTCATTCCCCTGAAAAAGGGGGCTGAAGCCAGGGAGACAAGTGATCTGGCTCGGCGGGTCCCACCCCACAAAGACCAGCAAGCTAAGATCCACTGGCTTGAAATTCTTACAGCCAGCACAGCAGTCTGAGGTCCACCTGGGATGTTCAAGCTCAGTAGGGGAAGGGGCGTCCGCCATTGCTTAGGTTTTGGTCGGTGGTTTTGACCTTGCCTGTGTAAACAAAGTAAACAGGAGGTTTACACAGCAACTGGGCAGAGCCCGTGGCAGCTCAGCAAGGCCTCTGCAGGTAGCCTGTCACTAGACTCCATTCTTGCTGGGCAGGGCATCTCTGAAAAACGGTAGCAGCCCATCAGGGACTTACAAATAAAGCCCCCACCTTCCTGGGACAGAGCACGTGGGAAAGGGGCAGTTGTGGGTTCAGCTTCAGCAGACTTCCCTCCCCAGCAACTCTGAAGGGAGCAACAGATCTCAGCACAGCGCTTGAGCTCCAATAAGGGACAGACTGGCTCCTCAAGTGGCTCCCTGACCCCCGTGTATACTGACTGGGAGACACCTCAGACAGGAGAGCTCTGGCTAGCATCTAGTGGATACCTTTCTGGAACAAAGCTAGCAGAGGAAGGAACAGACAGCAATCTTTGCTGTTCTGCAGCCCCTGCAGATTCCCAGGCAAGCAGGGTCTGAAAGACCTCCAGTAAACTCCAGCAGACCTGCAGGAGAGGGGCCTATTGAAGGAAAAATTAAAACAGAAACAGTTTCAACATCAACAGAAAGGACATCCATTCAGGGACCCCATCCAAAAGTCACCAACTTCAAAGACCAAAGGTAGAAAAATCCATGAAGATGGGGAGAAACCAGTTCAAAAAAGGCTGAAATCTCCAAAAACCAGAACGCCTCTTTGCCTCCAAGGAATTACAACTCCTTACCAGCAAGGGAACAAAACTGGATGGAGAATGAGTTTGAAGAATTCACAGAAGCAGGCTTCAGAAGGTGGTTAATAACAAACTTCTCCGAGCTAAAGGAGCATGTACTAACCCAGTGCAAGGAAGCTAAAACTTTGAAAAAAGGTTACACAAAATCCTAACTAGAATAACCAGCATAGAGAAGAACATGAATGACTCGATGGAGCTGAAAAACACATAAGAACTTCATGAAGCATACACAAGTATCAGTAGCTGAATCAATCAAGCAGAAGAACAATATCAGAGGTTGAAGAACAACTCAATGAAATAAAGCAAGGAGGCATGCTTAGAGAAAAAAGAGTGAAAAGAAATGAACAAAGCCTCCAAGAAATATGGGATTTTGTGAAAAGACCAAATCTACGTTTGATCAGTGTACCTGAAAGTGGCAGGGAGAATGAAATCACATTGGAAAACACTCTTCAGGATATTATCCAAAGGAACTTCCCCAAACTAGCAAGGCAGGCCAACATTCAAATTCAGGAAATATAGAGATCACCACAAAGATATTCCTCAAGAAGAGCAACTTCAAGACACATAATCATCAGATTCACCAGGGTTGAAATGAAGGAAAAAATGCTAAGGGCAGTCAGAGACAAAGGTTGGGTTACCCACAAAAGGAAGCCCATCAGACTCACAGCAGATCTCTCGGCAGAAACCCTACAAGCCAAAAGAGAGTAGGGGCCAATATTCAACATCCTTAAAGAAAAGAATTTTCAACCCAGAATTTCATATCGAGTCAAACTAAGCTTCATAAGCAAAGGGGAAATAAAATCCTTTACAGACAAGCAACTGCTGAGAGATTTCATCACCACCAGGCCCCTCTTACAATAATAGCTCCTGAAGGAAGCACTAAACGTGGAAAGGAACAATCAGTACCAGCCACTGCAAAAACGTACCATCGACACCATGAAGAAACTGCATCAACTAATGGGCAAAACAACCAGCTAGCATCAAAATGGCAGGATCAATTCACATATAACAATATTAACCATAAATGGAAATGGGCTAAATGCCCCAATCAAAAGGCACAGACTGGCAAATTGGATAAAGAGTCAAGACCCATCGGTGAGCTATATTCAGGAGACCTATCTTATGTGCAAGGACACACATAGGCTCAAAATAAAGGGATGAGGAAAAATCTACCAAGAAAATAGCAAATAAATAAATAAATAAAATAAAAAGGAGTGACTGCAATCCTAGTCTCTGATAAAACAGCCTTTAAACCAACAAAGGTCAAAAGAGACAAAGAAGGTCATTACATAATGGTAAAGGGATCAATGCAACAAGAGCTAACTATCCTAAATATATATGCACCCAATACAGGAGCACCCAGATACATAAAGTTCTTAATGACCTACAAAGAGACTCAGACCCCCACACAGTAATAGTGGGAGACTCTAACACCCCACTGTCAATATTAGACAGATCAACGAGACAGAAAATTAACAAGGATATCCAGGACTTGAACTCAGATCTGGACCAAGCAGAACTAATTGACATCTACAGAACTCTCCACCCCAAATCCACAGAATATACATTCTTCTGAGCACTACATCACATTTATTCCACAACTGACCACATAATTGGAAGTAAAACACTCCTCAGCAAATGTGAAAGAATGGAAATCATAACAGTCTCTCAGATCGCAGTGCAATTAAATTAGAACTCAGGGTTAAGAAACTCACTTAAAACTGCACAACTACATCAAAACTGAACAACTTGCTTCTGAATGATGACTGAATAAATAATGAAATTAAAGCAGAAATAAAGATGTTCTTCAAAACCAGTGAGAACAAAGACACAATGCAGCAGAATCTCTGAGACACATTTAAAGCAATGTCTAGAGGGAAATTTATAGCACTAAACGCCTATAAGAGACATGAGAAAAGATCTAAAATCAACATCCTAACATCACAATTAAAAGAACAAGAGGAGCAAGATTCAAAAGCTAGCAGAAGACAGGAAATAACTAAAATCAGAGCAGAATGAAGGAGATAAGACAAAAAAAAAACTTAAAAAAAAAAAAAAAAATCAATGAATCCAGGAGCTGGTTTTTTGAAAAGATCAACAACATAGACTGCTAGCCAGACTAATAAAGAAGAAAACAGAAGAATCAAGTAGATCCAATAAAAAATGATAAAAGGGATATCACCACTGATCCCACAGAAAACCAAACTAACATCAGAGATTACTACAAACACCTCTATGCAAATAAACCAGTAAATCTAGAAGAAATAAATAAATTCCTGGACATTTACACTGTCCCAAGACTAGATCAGGAAGAAGTTGAATCCCTGAATAGACCACTAACATGGCCTGAAATTGAGGCAGCAATTAACAGCCTACAACAAAAAAAGGCCAGGATGAGATGGGTTCACAGCTGAATTCTACCAGAGATACAAAGAGGAGCTGGTACCATTCCTTCTGAAACTATTCCAAACAATACACAAAGAGGGAATCCTCCCTAACTCATTTTGTGAGACCAACATCATCCTGATACCAACACCTGGCAGACACACAACTAAAAAAGAAAATTTCAGGCTAATAACCATGATGAACATTGATGTGAAAATCCTCAATAAAATACTGGCAAACCAAATCCAACAGCACTTCAGAAAGCTTATCCATCATGATCAAGTCGGCTTCATCCCTCGGATGCAAGGCTGGTTCAACATACTGAAATCAATAAACACAGTCCACCACATAAACAGAACCAATGACAAAAACCACATTTTTCTCTCAATAGATGCAAAGAAGGCCTTTAACAAAATTCAACAGTCTTTTATGCTAAAAACTCAATAAACTAGGCATCAATGGATCATATCTCAAAATAATAAGAGCTATTTATGACAAACCCACAGCCAAATTCAACAGTCTTTTATGCTAAAAACTCAATAAACTAGGCATCAATGGATCATATCTCAAAATAATAAGAGCTATTTATGACAAACCCACAGCCAATCTACTGAATGGGTAAAAACTGAAAGCATTCCCTTTGTAAACTGGCACAAGAAAAGGATGCCCTCTCTCACCACTCCTATTCAACATATTATTGGAAGTTCTGGCCAGAGCCAGAGAAATAAAGAAAAAGAAATAAAGGGCATTCAATTAGGAAAAGAGGAGTCAAATTGTCTATTTGCAGATGACATGGACATGATTGTATATTTAGGAGACCCCACTGTCTCAGCCCAAAATCTCCTTAAACTGATAAGCAACTTCAGCAAAGTCTCAGGATATGAAATCAATGTGCAAAAATCACAACATATACACCAATAACAGACAGAGAGCCAAATCATAAGTGAACTCCCATTCACAATTGCCACAAAGAGTATTAAATACCCAGGAATACAACTAACAAGAGATGTGAAGGACCTCTTCAAGGAGAACTACAAACCACTGCTCAAGGAAATAAGAGAGGACACAAACAGATGGAAAAACATTCCATGTTCATGGTTAGGAAGAATCAGAACCGTGAAAATGGCCGTACTGCCAAAAGTAATTTATAGATTCAATGCTATCCCCATCAAGCTACCATTGACATTCTTCACAAAATTGGGGGAAAAAAACACCTTAAACTTCATATGGAACCAAAAGAGAACCCACATAGTCAAGACAATACTAAGCAAAAAAAACAAAGCTGGAGGCATCACACTACCTGACTTCAAACTATACTACAGGGCTACAGTAATCAAAACAGCATGGTACTGGTACCAAAACAGAGATATAGACCAATGGAACAGAACAGAGGCCTCAGAAATAACACTACACATCTACAACCATCTGATCTTTGACAAACTTGACAAAAACAAGCAATGGGGAAAGAATTCCTTATTTAAAAAATAGTGTTGGGAAAACTGGCTAGCCATATGCAGAAAGCTGAAACTGGATCCCTTTCTTACACCTTATATAAAAATTAACTCCAGATGGATTAAAGACTTAAACATAAGACCTAACACCATAAAAAATCTAGAAGAAAACCTAGGCAATACCATTCAGGACATAGGCATGGGTAAGGACTTCATGACTGAAACACCAAAAGCAATGGCAACAAAAGCCAAAATTGACAAACGGGATCTAATTAAACTTAAGAGCTTCTGCACAGCAAAAGAAACTATCATTAGAGAGAACTGGCAACCAACAGAATGGGAAAAAAGTTTTGCAATCTACCCATCTGACAAAGGGCTAATAATATCCAGAATCTACAAAGAACTTCAATAAATTTACAAGAAAAAACAACCTCATCAAAAAGTGGACAAGGATATGAGCAGACACTTCTCAAAAGAAGACATTTATGTGGCCAACAAATACATGAAAAAAAGCTCATCATCATTGATCATTAGAGAAATGCAAATCAAAACCACAGTGAGATACCATCCCATGCCAGTTAGAATGGCTATCATTAAAAAGTCTGGAAACAACAGATGCTGGTGAAGATGTGGAGAAAAAGGAATGCTTTTACACTGAGTGTAAATTACTTCAACCATTGTGGAAGGCAGTGTGGTGATTCCTCAAGGATCTAGAACTAGAAATATCATTTGACCCAGCAATTCCATTACTGGATATATATCCAAAGGATTATAAATCATTCTATAAAAGAACATATTATAAATCATTCTATAAAGGAACGTATGTTCCTTGCGGCACTGTTCACAATAGCAAAGACTTGGAACCAACCCAAATGCCCATCAATGATAGACTGAATAAAGAAAATGTGTCACATATACACCATGGAATACTATGCAGCCATAAAAAAAGGATGAGTTCATGTCCTTTGCAGGGACATGGACAAAGCTGGAAACCATCATTCTGAGCAAACTGACACAAGAACAGAAAACCAAACACCACATGTTCTCACTCATAAGTGGGTGTTGAACAATGAGAACACATGGACACAGGGAGGGGAACATCACACACAGGGGCCTGTTGCAGGGTAGGGGGATAAGGAAGGGATAGCAGGGTTGGGGGATTGGGGAGGGCTAGCATTAGGAGAAATACCTAATGTAGATGAGGGGGTGATGGGTGCATCAAACCACCATGGCACATGTATACTTATGTAACAAAACTGCATGTTATGCACATGTAACCCAGAATTTAAAGTATAATTTAAAAAATTATAATTTACCACACTAACTAGTAAAAGAAAAAATCATACGATCATCTTAATAGATTCAGAAAAAGCATTTGATACATGTTAACAGTCAATAATAATTTTAAAACAACTCTTAAATTTAATTTTAAGTTCCAGGTACCTGTGCAGGATGTGTATGTTTGTTACACAGGTAAATGTGTGCCACTGTGGTTTGCTCCACCTATCAGCCCATCACCCAGGTATTAAGGGCCACATGTGTTACTTATGTATCCTGATGCTCTCCCTCTCTCCAGCACCCCTGCCCCCATAAGCCCCAGTGTGTGTTGTTCAGCTCTCACTTATAAGTGAGAACGTATGGTATTTGGTTTTCTGTTCCTGTGTTAGTTTGCTCAGGATAATGGCTTCTAGCTCCATCCATGTCCCAGGAAAGGACATGATCTCATTCCTTTTTATGGTTGCATAGTATTCCATGGCATATATGTAAAAACAATTCCTAGCTAAGTAGAAGGGCTCTTGTTTAATCTGGTAAAAGGTATCTTTAAAAATACTGTCATTAACATCCTACTTAAGTGTAATATTTTAAATGCAAGAACTCTCCCCAGAAAACTATAAAGCACTATTTGATATATTAAATAAAAACTAAAATAGAGCAGGGATTGGCAAACTGCAGCCTACAGCCTGTTTTTCACTGCCTGTGAACAAGGGTTTTTTACATTTTCAAAGAGCTAAAAAAACAAAAAGAATAAGAATATGCAACAGCAACTGTATATAATCCCCAAGTTCTAAAATATTTACTGTCTGACTCTTTACTAAAAAAGTTTGCCATCACTGAAATAGAAAACTATCATTTTCATTGATTAGAAGACTAAATATTGTAAAGATGTCAGTTCTATTTAAATTAATCTGCACACTCAATAACTTCAAATCAAATTCCTAACAGGTACTATTTTTTGAAATTTGCAAGCTGACTTAAAAATTTTTATTGAAATGCATAAAGCCAAGAATAGCTAAGACAATCTTTAAAATGAAGCGCAAACTCTGAGGTCTTACACTACTAGATATCAAGATGTATTATAAAGCTATAGTAACAAAAACAAAATAATGTTGGTACCAAGTTAAACAGAGTAGAAAGTCCAAGAAATGACCTGCACATATAAAATGTGAAGGCAGTATCTTTTTAATAAATGGCATTCAGTCTATTAGAGATTCATATAAAAAAAAAAAAACCTTGACTTCTATTTCACACAGACATATGAATCAATTCCAAATAGATTATAGGCCTAAATACAAAATAAAAATAAATCATCTAGAAGATAACATATGAGAATATCTTCATGAACTTAGGACAATCAAAGATTTCTTAAATAAGATATAAAAAGCTATCACCCATAAATGAAAAGATACCTAAATTGACATGATTTTAAAACACCAGGAAGAAAGAGAAACCACAGCCTGGTAGAAAAATTTTGAAACACATATATCTGACAAGAATTCATATCCAGAAAATGTAAAATACTGTTATAAATTACAAATAAAAAATAGAAATCTAATAAAATGAAGAGCAAAATAATTTTACAAAGCACTACAGAAAAGAACATGTGAATGGCAAGTTAATATAGTAAAATATGCCCGAGATCATCAGTCATCAGGAAAATGCAACCGAAAGATGCAATGAAATGTTATTATATATTCACCAAAAAGGCTAAAATGGAAAAGAGAAATTTCAAATGTTGGCAAAGATGCAGAGCAACTGAAAGTCTCATATACTTCTGGTATGAGTGTACACTGGTGCAACCACATTGGAAAACCGTATCTGCTAATGCTAAATAAACACATACTCTATGACCTAACAATTCTACTTCTAAGCAGGTAGCAAACACAAAGACATATATAGGTGCATCCAAAGAGATGCACCAAAATGTACACAAAGTATTATTTGTAATTACAAAAAACCTGAAATAATTCCAATGCCCATCAGTCCATGGCTTTGCTGAGCCAACACCATGGAAAAATAGTTTTAGCATATTCATAGAATATAATACTAGGCACCCAAGATAATGAACAAAATACAGCTACATGTTATGGTATGGATGAAACTCATAAAGTTGAGCAAAAAAAGCCAGATACAATATAGTATATATGTATCACATTAAAAAACAAGCAAAACTTACCAACAGTGATTGAAGTCACAACAGAGACTGATATTCAAAGGAGACAATGACTGGGGAGGGGACATGATGGAGGCTTCTGGGTTGCTGGTGATCTTCTATTTCTTGATCTGAGTGGTAGTTACACGGCTGTGCTCACTCTGTAAAAATGCATTCACTTATAATTTGTGGATGTACTCTGTATTATGTTACATTTCGATCAAAAGTTTAGTTTACCCTCCCCCTCAAAAAAATATGCTATGTATTTGAAGTATTTCCCAAAAGAAAAATAATTGCTGATGTTGGACCACTTATAAGCTCTCAGTAAGAATAGCTCTGTGCAGGTGTACAGGGATAAATAATGTCCCCAAAGGCCATGCCCACCTGGAACCTCAGAGTGAGGGCTTATATAGAAATAGGGTCTTAGCAGATGTAATCAAGTTAAAATGAGATCATACTGGATTAGGGTGGGACCTTATCCAATAAATGGTGTCCCCATAAGAGGAAAATTTGGAAAGAGATACAGAGATGAAAAAGCACTATGGGAAAAAGCACTGGGAAAATGCCAAGTGACGACAAAAGCAGAAACTGGAATGATATACAACAACCCTAGGAAACCAAGGATTGCTGGTAAACACTAGAAGCTAGAAGAAGCAAGGAAGGATTGTTTCGTAGAGAGTTTGGAGAGAAGATGGCCCTAAAGACACCTTCATTTCAGATTTCTAACCTCCAGAAATGAGAGAATAAATTTCTAATGTCTTAAGCTACCTAGTTTGTGATACTTTGTTATAGCGGCCCTGGAAAACTAATACAGCAGATACGGAAGTCAAGAGTGCAAGAAAACCCACTTTAAAAATAAGCATGCAGAAGTTTGAAAAGGGGGAGGATGGAAAGATAGAGAAGAGAGAGAAACAAGCTTGTGTGGAATCAGGAGGAAAGCTGGCCGCTCAGTCTCAACCACTGGGATTCTGTTTGGTGCTTTAAATAGAATTTATTGATTTTATAATACTGTCAAGCCCTATTTCAAGACACAGATATGAACAAATAGACTCTTTAGAGGAAACCACATGGAAAAAAAAAAGAAAAGAAATTTCTTAGAAAAGAGAAATAAACCAAGTTTGGACTTTTTTTCAGACAAGAGCTTGGTGTGACACACCTGTAAATTCAAGATGAAAGTGTTTTGTTTATAAAATACCATGCTGCCATGAAGAGACAAAGGGTTTTACATATTAAAAGTAACAGCTGTGTTATTTAACTCAGTTGAGAAAATACATGCAAAAACAGCATGCCACGTAACCCTAAAAAAGATGTCTGTAAGTGGTGAGCATGTGACCCAGGAACAGTGCAGTCATCTGGATGACTCAGTGAGTGTTCTGTGAGGGAGGAGGAAGGAAAGGGACTGTCACAAAAGCACTCCCCAGAAATCTCCAATCCTGAAACAAGTCGTAATACTAAAATGATAAATCTGATTGGACCTCATTAGCATCTACTGTAGCTACTGAAAGGGATAAAGGGAAGGTGGCAAAAAGGTGAAAGAGATGAGGAACCTTGTTTCTTGTACTGATTGTTCACCTTCACACCAGTTAAGTTCTTCTACAAAGTAACAGCAACTGTAATGTTCTAAAATAGCAACAGCAATCAAAGCTCATATTCCCCGAGGTTTGGATTCCCACAGCCAGATCATGCAGCTTTTGTTATAGTCAAAATTTATGCATAAAGGTTATTTATTAATGGGGGTGATGACAAGTTTGGTAACTCTTTTCTGTTAAAAGGGGTTTTCTAATAATAAATCGGTGAACCCAAGAAGGATAACTTAAAGAGGAGCAGTGCCCAGTCTTATAGATTTAAACATCCCTTACTTAGAAATTATGATACCCTGCCCAAGGCCTGAGTTATGTCTACACTAGTTTTGAAAAATGTGTGTTTCCAGCATATCCTCAGGGTAAATAAGAGTATAAGGATAATGCTAACCAAACTACAGAAATCATTTTTAAGAGCTCTCAGACAGTTTGAAAGCATTTATGTGACTTGCATATGCTAATCATAAAGCATTCTGGCTATCAATTCAAAGAGGTATTCTAAGAGCCTCAACTATGCAACACTGTTGAATTGTTTATAATTAGACATACTTTTCAAAAAGTTTTTTAAAAAATCTATACCTAAGACTTTTCACTGGTTCAAAACTCTTCTTCATATCCATTATTCATTGACAACATCTTACCCTGATCATGTGTAGCCTTCTTAAAGTGAATTCAATGTGTAGAAACTTGCACTTACAATGCAGACTACTTAGAGAGCATAATTGTTTACCAATGGGATCTTCATTTTAGAAAGAGATTCACTACCCAAAAAGAAGTTACAATAAGCTTTCATAATATGCTTAAAATAAAATTCAACTTAGATACAACTTTGCAGGACTGTGTCTGAGTAAAATGAGATATAAATCCAGTTCCTCACTCTTCCAACTGATCTTTTCCTGGACATTGCCTCGCTTCACCCAGGACTTTCATAAATGGCCTTAATCAATGAGAACTGCCCTGATGATCCTGTTTAAAATAATATCCCTGCACATAATTCTCTACCTCATCTTATTCTGCTTTATCATTTTCAGAGTATTTATCACCACCTGTCATATTATACATTTATTTATCTTTGCTGTTAGTATTTAATTTCTGCCTTCCCTCATTAGAATGCTACCACCTTGAAGAGTGGAGTCTTTGCTGAGCCAACACCAAGAACAGTACCTGGCTAATAAAAAGTAGGCAATAAATAAGCCTTAACTAAATGAGTAAATGCCACAGATGAAATAATAAAGTCTTACAAGCTGTGATGAAAAGCAGCTGAACAATTTCTTAGATATACAGTACTGGATGAGTAAGAAATTATTCCACTCGGAGTATTAATGACATAGCAATATGGTTTCCTATAATCATTTTCCACTGGGTAAAAAGCCTCAGGGCAGATCTTTTATAAACTGGCCGGTAACCTTCTCCATTTTAAGTCATTAGGATAATTAGTGCAGATTTTTTAAAACCAATAAAATTATTAAAAATTAAAAGCACTTCATGGTAGTAGTTAAGAATCTGGGGGTATGGAATAAGTCAAATCTCTCCAAAGACAGAATAGTTACATGATTCATGTGCAACCCAATCTGACTAAAGAATGAGAGTTTGCAGTGTTTCCCTTGTGAGTTCTGACCTCTAACCGTCAAGTATGAAGTGATGAAGCACTTGTCCTTATTATTATGCATTTTGTGTGGGTAATGGATGGCTTCTTTATTTTCCTGAAGGTAGTACTTTGTTTATGAGTCACCCCTGAAATCTATTTTCTTACCTGAGTGGTCTTTCACTGTGCTCTATTGTGGTAACATCTATTCCTCATCCTTGACGTTCCTAGAGTAAGGGAGCATTTTAGAAACTAAATCTATAGTATACTTTGCAGCACACTTGATATGCACCCCATAATTTTTCAGTATGTTCATACGACTGTTAGGCGGTTTGTGTTATGCTTCAAAGAGCTGTTCCTGACTTGAGACATCTCCTCGTATCAGTGATTTTTTTCTTCACACACTTAGCCACAGGGCAGAGAGAAGAAACAGGAACAGAGTGGCTCCCTTCTGCTAGAGAAAAGCACTCTGAGCTTGGCAAAATGGCCTCTGAGTATCAACAGACAAACCCCACAGGACTAATGTCTTATGTCTGTCTCCACGGGGAAACCTTGAAGCACCACACAGAATCCATAGGAAAAATGTGTCACTTCTTGATGGACTATACCGCAGGAAGCTGTTCACACTAGGGCCTTCCAATGGTGTCCTGTAAGATTCTGAAGGAAACGCAGGCTGCCACCTATTGGAGCAGTCGTGCCATGCTAAGTAATGTTGCCGCAGCAAAGAACCCCCAAATCTCAGTGGCCTACAACAATATGGTCTATTTCTTACTAGGGTGGCACATTCCAGAGTCAACTTCAGTTCTGGTGTCTTCATTCTCAGTCAAGAAAGCAGGTGCAGCCCCTCTTTGGGACATGTCAGTCACATGGCAGAAGTAAAAGAGTGACGGTGGAACAAGCAATGGCTTTTAAACTTTTCTCAGGAGTGGCATGTGTCATAGCCACTCATATTTCATTGAGCAAAGCAAGTCACATGGCCAAGCTCAACATCAGTGGGCTGGGACTCTAATCCTTCTGCAAGACGGTGCCAATGGGAAGGCACAGTGAATACTTTACAACAATAATACAGTCTACCACCCCTAAGACCTAAAACCCTAAATCATTTAAGCCATGATTGTTCAATCAGTGTGGGAGTGTTCACATGCCCCTTTGAGAACTTGATAAAAATCACAAAACCTATACCTAGAAAAATGTACGTATACACAAACCTATCTGTGAAAAAACACATACATACAAATACCTCCAAAACTTTCAATACAATTTCAAGAGTCAGAAACCCCTGAGTTCCATACATGAACTCCAAACCTAGGATAATAATTCCCATTTTAAAGAGAAAATTTCCTCACAGATAATCAAACTGCTATTTATTAACATGAGGTCAGCTTCCTCATTCCACCTGAAATTAAACAGGAAAGACATTATTTAGAAAGGACACCTAAGTACTCTGCACACTGCCTGCTATGCTTGCCCCGAGGAGCTGGGGCCTTAGGTCACTGTCCTCCACATCACCTGGCAAAGTCCACTGAAGGAGGTTTACATTGCCTTTAAAATGTATTTCTTCCTGATTAACTTGTGTTTCCTCTGTTAAATTCCTGTTTAAATAGCACATTTTTCTTTCTACTGTTTCATAAATCACAATACTGAAACTTAGTACTATTAAGTAAATCATTGTTTTATCTGAAGGCAACTGAATATTTGTGGGTTTACACAGATGGATGCATGCACGCGCACACACACACACACGTGTACCTGTGCATCTGTGGCTCTCTCATCTCCATAAGATGGAGAATCATACACAATAGTTTTTTGTTTTGTTTTGTTTTTGAGACAGAGTCTTGCTCCGTTGCCAGGCGCCAGGATGGAATGCAGTGGCGTGATCTCAGCTCATTGCAACCTCCGCCTCTTGGGTTCAAGCAATTCTCTTGCCTCAGCCTCCCAAGTAGCTGATATTACAGGCACAGGCCACCACTCCCAGCTAATTTTTGTATTTTTTTAGTAGAGACAGGGTTTCACCATGTTGGCCAGGACGGTCTCAACCTCTTGACCTCATGATCTGCCCGCCTCAGCCTACCAAAGTGCTGGGATTACAGGCATGAGCCACCATGCCTGTCCCTTTTTTTCTTTTTCCCAAACCCTAGCAATGTCCTCAAATGCGGCCACAAGATTAGATAAGGGAGCTCAGGGCAAGGCCATTCAAGACCCTACCCAGAAAGCAACTCTGGCAATGGAGCCCCATACGGGGGCAGTATGGCCTGCCATAGATGCAACTGAGGCAGGTGAGCCCCAAAATTATGTGTCAACCTGAGAGAGTCCTTGGCTTCACCCAGGAAAGAATTCAAGGGCTACCCAGTAGGCAGTGTGCCCAGGGCAACCCTGTTCCACAAGGAGCAGTACCTCTGATGCTGCTGTACACTGCCAGTTCAATGAAAGTTGCTGTATAACACTACTGGCTTGTTTTTGAAGTCTTTCCTAGGTAAATACAAGAACCCTCCTAGGCTAAGCCCCAGTTTTGAGGCTCACCTGCCTTGCATCATTCAGTGATTAACAAAGGAATGAAGACAGCAAACAAGAGAATGCAAGAGAAGAGAGATGACAGTCAGCAAGACGCAAGAATACAGCAAGAGACTGTGAGAGACAGCAAGAGACAGAGATCAGTGAGACAACAGGCAGAGATGGCAAGAGACAGCAAAGCAGTCTGTGACAGAGGCTGCTAGAGCTGTAACACAAAAGCTTTAACAATAAAGGGCTAACACTACAGAGTTGTACCAATAGCCAAAGGCTCTTTTCAGAGCCATCATTTATCCCTGGCAGGCAGCAGAGCTGAGTGGATGGGCAAGTGGCCAGGGTGCTGCTACCTCATGTGAAACTTGCTGCTCCACCGCTGGGTAAGTTCTCCCACGAGTCTGTGCTCCAGGGCTTCCCCTTGGGCAATGCTGTTTACCCCCTTCCCTTCCTCCCATCCACAGTCACCATTTGTTTAGCCCCTCTCTGCATAACCCTCGCTTTCTGTGGAATTTAGGCTCAACCTCCAAATGCTCATTTGTAGTGCACAATCCACTTTTGTAGCGCCCTATTATCTGTATTTTGTAGAAAATGGGAAATTAAAAGGGAGAAGTAACTAAGCATTTGCTGAACTTGGGCCAACTGAAACCCCCTGTAGAGATCTTTACTAGACATGGAAACAATAGCAAGCATCCCGAGGGACTTGCCACTAGGCTTTTAGACAATTGGAACCAATTTAAATTAGACAAATAGAAAAAGAAAAATCTCATTTCTGTTGTAATAACATTTGGGTTCAATACAAATTGGCAAACCAACAGATTTTGCCTAAGCATGGTTCTTTACACTACAATAATATGTACAATTAGATTTGCTTTGTAAAAAGCAAAGAAAATGGGAAGAAGTTTCTTATGTGCATGCTTTTATGGTCTGCCACCAGAATCCTAACCTAAGGACTAGCTGTAGAGTGTGTCTGGCTCATGATATTCCCAGGCACCCAGAAGCTACACCACACAGTCTAGATGGCTCCCCCTGAACTGCTCCCCCTAGAAGACCTGTGCCCACCACCTTCAGAGCCTCTTCAATCCTCTAGTCTCTCACCAGCTCTCTAGTGCGGGATTCCACCCCAAGGCCATCTTGGCACACCAGCCCTCTCAGACTGAGAGACAGGTAAGAGCCCTTCTGGAAATGGCCAGATTTTGCCAGATCTAGATTCCTCCCCAGGTTTGGGCTTATAGCAAAACCACTTTATGAAGCTCTGAAAGGGAGTGATCACGAGACTTTGAATTTGGATAGAACCTGCCAACAGTCATTTTTAACCCTAAAAGAAAAACTAGGAGCAGCTCCTGCTTTGGGAATCCCTAACTTAGAAAAACCTTTCACCTTCTATGTGGCTGATAAACAAGGGGTGACTTGGGATGTCCTAACTCAAAGGATCAGGATTAGCCCCAGACCAGTGGCTTACTTTTCTAAACAGCTAGACAAGTGGCAGTTGGGTGGCCAGGGTGCTTGCAAACTATGATCCCCACTGCTCTATTGGTACAAGTAGCCAGAAAGTTTACCTTGGGATGCAAAAAGACACTAATGGCAGTGACAGGAGGTTACTTACTAAAATATCAAGTCCTTCTGCTTCATACTCCAGGTGTTACTCTTAAAGTGTGTCAAGTTTTAATCCCTGCTACCCTGTTTGTGGACTTCACGTCTCAGAAAACAGTTTCCCGACTTACTCCCTGCTGTGTGGAAACCATTAAACAGACCTGCCAAAGCGGGCCTGGTCTCAAAGATGAGCCCCTGCCCAATCTCCATGTTGAATTGTTTTAGATGGGAGTAGCTTTATGCATAAGGGAGTAAGAAAGGCAGGTTATGTGGTAGTTAGCCAATGAGAAATCATTGAGGCAAAAGCTTCGCCACCCCAAACTCCCACTCGAAAAGCAGAACTGATTGCTTTCATTAGGGACCTCCAATTGGGAAGACTTAAGAGTCAATGTACTTAATGACTCCAAATAGGGGTTCCTGGTGCCCCATGCTCTTGCTGCTACATGGAAAGGAGGGGGACTGCTAACAGCTCAGGGATCCCCCAAACGACATCACTCTGAGGTTTTCGAAGTTTCAGATGCTGTCTAGCTCTCAAAGGAGGTGGCAGTCATTCACTGCAGGGGACACCAGAAGGGAGACACCTCTATTATCAGAGGAAGTGCTTTGGTGAACAGACCAAGGCCACAGCTAAAGAAACACCAGTGTTCCAGATCACTGCACCAACGCCAGGTACTCTGCCCATGTCAGCAGCACAATACTACACCCCTGAGGAAATTAAACGGGCAGAACAGAAAGGCTTACAGAAGGATCCTTCAGGGTGGTTCCTAGAAAGAACAAACTCTTCCTCTCCAAAGCTGAGAAACAGAAGATAGTTAAGCATTTACATGAGTCCTCACATTTAGGATGGGACTCCCCATTCAAATTAGTTTCTCAAATCTTGGGAAAGGAACCACTTCAGACTGTAAAGAGGATCAACCAAGGCCTGTGAACTTCGTGCCCATAATGACCCAGGAAGGCATCCCATGCGCCCACCTCCTACTCAAACCTGTACAACAGCAAGGGACATACCTGAGGAAGGCTGACAAGTAGATTTTACTCAGATGCCACCATACAGGGGACAAACATTTGCTAGTATTTATAGACACTTTTCATCAGGTGGATAGACGCTTTCCCCACAAGGACAGAGAAGGCATTTATTATGTCCAAATTTTTACTTAAAAAGATCATCCCAAGGTTTAGATTACCTAAAAGTCTGCAGAAGGGTAACAGACCCTCCTTCAGGCACAGCTAAAGTGACCCTGCAGGTTTCCTCAGCTCTCAATATTACCCCCCGTCATCTTCACTCTCCCTGGAGACCTCAATCCTCCAGTAAAGTAGAAAAAGCTAATCATGTTTTTAAAACCAAAGCTATGTAAGGAGACTTCGGAGGCCTGGGTTTCTCTCCTACACATAGCCCTTTTACGTGTAAGGATGGCCCCAAAGGGAACTCTAAAACTTAGTGCATTTGAGAAGACTTAGAGGTGGCCCTTTTTAACTTCAGATCTCCTGCTCAAGGAGGAGACACACAGAAAGCTCACCCATATTGTCAACTTAGGCCAGGTTGAAAAGGCCTTCCAAGTCTATGGAAATAAAGTATCACCCCCTCCCACAAGGGAAATATTGAATACCCCATTCAACCAGGAGACTTAGTCCTGCTAAAAACTTGGAAAGAAGGATCCCTGAAGATCAATACAACCAAAACGGAGGGGCCACTATCTGGTATCATTGAGTACCCCCACTGCTGATAAACTTCAGGGAATAACTAGTTGGGTACACCTGCCCAGGATTAAACCTGTTTCTTATGAGGCACAGGCACAAAAGGAGGATACCACAGCCTACATCTGTGAGGCTTTGGAGGCTGTCTGCTACCTATTTAAAAGAATCAACAGTCAGCTGGAAGTGGTAACGTGATGCTGTGGGTGGGAATACAAGCTTCTTTTTTCTCTTCCTCCTGGTTGTAATATTTCTTTTCTGCTACTTTAGCCAACCTCCTAGGAAACATTTCTTTTGTCCTCGTTGGGTGTAGAGTCCACTCTAAGGTCTAAGGTCCAACTGGACAGCATGCTGCCACTATTAATCCTGTTTGCTCTCCCAGTTACCCTGATCCAACATGGGTGGGAACATAATTCCATAGTAAATATTTCAACAACTATAACATCAGGGAACCATCTTCATAGTTGCTGGATTTGTCATCAACATCCCCACAACAGAGAGTTCTATCTTCTGGTTTATCCAGAAGATCTCACTGCCATTTCCCCAAATCTCCTAATCATTTGATTCCCAAATACCCAGACTCCTACTTGTTTTCTTGTTTTTGTTTGTTTGTTTGTTTGTTTTTTGAGATGGAGTCTTGCTCTGTCACCCAGGCTGGAGTGCAGTGGTGAGATCTCAGCTCTCTAACCTCTGCCTCCCGGGTTCAATCAATTCTCCTGCCTCAGCCTCCCGAGTAGCTGGGACTACAGGCACCTGCCACCACACCCAGCTTGTGTGTGTGTGTGTGTGTGTGTGTGTGTGTGTGTGTGTGTGTTTAGTAGAGACAGAGTTTCATTGTGTTAGCCAGGATGGTCTCAGTCTCCTGACCTCATGATCCGCTCGCCTCCACCTCCCAAAGTGCTGGGATTACAGGTATAAGCCACCACACCTGGCCAACTCCTACTTGTTAAGTGGAACGCGCCCCTGCTTAACAGATTCCACCTGAGTCCCCCCACCATGATTACCTGGACCTGGGAAGTTGAGTATCTCTCTCCAATGCACTAATGATTCTGTTGCATCCACTGTTGTGTTAATGACACAAAAGTAGAAGTTTCCCTCCTATGCTCTGATCCACTTCTAGTTGCCAAGTTCCCAAGGCTACAGCGAGGTAAATGGAATTCCATTTGTAAGCAAGGAGACCATATGTGATGCCTTCTTCCAGATCAGAACATACAAGAGAAAAACAACTGCCTCATCTGGGAAGGTGGGACTACACCCGCTTCTGGAAAACAAAGATTGTTTGAACATCCCCATTGGATCTGGGGGAAAATATCTCTCTAGACCCAACTTGGCAGTAAAGCATAAACATCACACCCTCGAGGGCCTGTTTGTGCCCCAGTTGGGTTCATTTTTGTTTGTGGCCATGAGTGGGAAGAAGTTACACCTCGTAATTCCTCACTTCCCAGGGAGCAGCTTTCCCTTATAAGTCAAAAACTTGGAACAGAGGTAATTACATTGGCTACCCTAGCCCCTCCAAGGGTCACTGTCTACAACCCCGTAAGACCCAAGAATACCAGAAGTAAACAAGCAATATGGTTAATTCTGGCAGGAATCAGGGCAGTGATAAGACAAGCAGCACCCTGAGGCAGCCTTGCCTACCGTGAGTTAGCCCTAAAGAATTTGGCTCAAACTGTAGAATCCTTAGCCAGCCACCAATGCAGGTCAGGTTCAAACCCCAGCTAAGGTCCAAGGGGAGTGGGTGGATGGGGGGCAGGGAGCTGGAAAAACACTCAAGAGACGGCAGGCAGATGAGACATGGCTTTACTCAGCAGCTCTTTCAGTGTCAGTGCTGCATTTATACACCTCACAAACAATAGTGGCTGAGAGCCAGAGGATGAGCCTGTTATGTTGACATAGCTGTGATTATATAAGGCACAGAATTGTGCACCTGTGCTCCAATCCTGCTGAGTCATGCAGGAGGTTTACCGCAGCACAGCCACGTTCCTTACAACAGGCCAGGAATTAAAGGGAATTCAAGAGTCCCTAGACTCTAGCAGGTGCAGTTTTTGATAATAGACTAGCTTTGGATTCCTTGCTAGCTGAACAAGGTGGAATCTGTTTCCTTATTAATAAAAACTGCTGCTCATATGTCAACTCTGGACAAGTTGAATTAACATCCAAAAGATTTATGAGCAATTACCTGGTTATGTAGATATAAGAATGGCACTGACCCCAGCTAAAGCTGGTTGACTATCAAAAGTGCCTTTCCAAGTCTTACCTAGGTTTTACCTAAGTACCTAAGACCTTTGATAGGAAGCTTCTTGTTACTAATTTTTGACCCTACTTTGTTTAACTTCTTATTCAAGTTTGTATCTTCTGGATTACAATAGTTCTAGGTAAAGACAATGCTGGCACAAGGCTGGGTTGCATCCTACCTCCTGACCCAAAGAATGAAAGTGTCCTGCCTCTGGGCTCCTTAGGTCAGGTACCCAGAGATATTTACTCCTCTTATGCTAGGCAGTGCCTTTGCCCATAAACTCAGCAGAAAGCAGTTACAGAAGATGGACTTCTGCCCTTCTGCAGCCCCTTTAAGATTGAGTATCTCATCTGAGAGGAGAATGAGGTAGGAGGTAGGACTCAACTTCAGAGGTGGGGCACAGACACCAGAACAAATTGAGGACTAGCTAAAACAGGGCCTGGTGGAAGCAGCTTTCCGTAAGACATGCCCACCAGTGTGCCATGTCAATTTACCATTGCAATGGCAACAGCCAGGAGCTATCCCCCCTTTCCATGTCAATGACCTGATGACCCAGAAGTTACTACCCTTTTCTCAGACATTTCTGCAATAAACTACCTCCTAATCTTATATAATGAGAAGTAGGTATAAATTGACTGCCTATGGGGTACTCTTTGCCTATGCTCTGCAGGAACAGCACAGCAGTGCAACACTGACAGAGCTATAAAACTGCCACTTTAATTAAGCTGTTTTCTTCTACCCTACCACTGGCTTGCTTCTGAATTCATTCTTTGGGGAAGTCAAGAACCCTGGCAGGCTAGGCTCCACTCTAGGGCCCACCTGTCCTGCATCACAATGGTATTGCACCAAATGTCAAATGAGATGGCATCAGCCACCTACTAATGCAATAAAAACCTCGCAGAATTGTTGGCGGGCTCCTTGTGAGAGCCATTTTTGTTCACGCTGTAGTTTGAGCTCCCTTGTTTCTTAAACCTTTAAAAGTAGATTTGTTTCTTTTCAGTTATGATTTTGAGCCAGAACCCCAAATAAAATTAACGTGTTTTAAGGAAGCATGTGAGACCAAGGAAAGTGCTGATCAGAAGTACCTGGCACTGAGCACCTTAAGTCAGATGTAGTTTTGACTTTTTGACCCACATTTTTCTCTGTGGGAGATGTAACAAATATCACTTTAATTTTAAAAATAAAAATGTCCTGAATACTTCATGAATTCAAGTTTCAACAAGGAGCAGCCCAAATTGAAAGTTCAGCTCCTGAATGTAGACAGAGAATCCCCGTGAGTCACAGACCCATATTTTGTCTGACTGGACTGGGCTCCACTCAACACACAGGCAGTCTCAGCCTCTGTGTGCCCAAAGCCCACTGCTTGGGCGTGGAGGGCTAAAGGGGGCAAAGTGTTCTCAGCAGAGAAGTCTCCTCCCATGTTCTAACTGAACAGACTCAACTTCATGTTTAATTTCTAGTTTAAAACACAAACACACACATGCCTTGTGCTGTAAAATCTCATTAAGAAAGCAAAATAATTTTACTGGGAAAAGTTTCCACAATCCAGAAAGACTTTCTGTTGAATTCTGAAACTCCATTTAAACTTTATATATAACCACATGCATTTCGTTAACCAAACTCAGCACATAAACATTCTGATTAGGGGATGAAAATTTGTTTTACAAAAACCCTCACTAAAAACTGCTTTAAATAGCAACTGTCTCTGACGGCATAAAAGATAATTTATACACATATTGGAACATAGTTAATGTATTAGGAAAGCATACCACCCACCCAGTATTTAGTTTAATATTGCTCCTTAAAACTTTACTAATATCTAGTTACAAAAAC
This sequence comes from Aotus nancymaae, assembly GCF_030222135.1. Classification (NCBI taxonomy): domain Eukaryota; kingdom Metazoa; phylum Chordata; class Mammalia; order Primates; family Aotidae; genus Aotus; species Aotus nancymaae. The sequence goes on along the minus strand of NW_026988431.1, from coordinate 51,609,757 downwards.
AAAACCAAAAAAACTCCAAATAGTCACATTCTATAATCTGCAAAATAAAAGTTTAATATATTAATAAAAGTGATATTTTTGCAAACTACACAAAAGTATAAATGCCATTATTTTCTAGGAATATGGATTAACTATTACTCATTTCATTTTAATGGATTTAAGTATCAAAACCAAACAGTACATTGTGATTTTTATTAATAACTGTGGTTGTGAAACAATTATGAAAACGCACGTAACATTTTTCCTATATGGTTTCACTCTAAATCCCATTTCAGCCATTTCCCCTCCCCCATATTTCCCAATGCCCTAGAAATACTTCATACCAGTTACAAATGCCATGTTGGCCCCAACCACGATGCCATCCCAACTAGCTCTAATCCTACCTGCTTTGGCAAGGATCCAGGAATGGAGGGCTAGGGAATAGGCATGATAAGGCACCTTTCAAGTTTTTATAGACCAATGAAAAGATGGATTCCAGATAATGGGCCATTTTAATGCTGTAATGCCTCAGATTCAAACATTTCCCATTACAGACACATCATGATTAGAAAATCAAAACAAAGGAAAATCATTTTACATAATTTATGACTCTTCCCTAATATTTTAAAAAATCAGGTAACCCTAATATTTTATTACTTACGTTAAGACATGCTACATGCTGATATCAGCTGAAAATTAGGATAAAATGTCAGGAGTCAGAGGGATGAGAAGACTTATCAGGGAAGGAATATAGCCTAGAAATCTTGATTAGCAATCACTTTCACTTTGTAATGAGTTTCTGGACCAGCAGGGGTGAAATTGCATGCCAAAAATCACAATAAATTATTCTCCATTTGAGCAGACTATCCATATCATCACCTAGTTCCAGGTTTAGAAGATTAAACTTACCAAATGCATTCCTGAACAAAAGTTTGCCCTCATTTCCTAATGCAGTTGACTGTGCTTTGATGGATTGAGTGTGGATCAGGTCTCAGTAACACGGAACAACAATCAAAGTCCGTATACCAACCATCAGGCATGCAATGCTGTTATCATGGTGTCAATCAGTAAACAGGTTTTTAAGAGGCTCTACTAATAACACTAATTCAAGAGCTGAGCTCATCTGTGGAATAACTGCTCCTCAGAAATTCATGGCAAGTTACCACAATTATAATGTTCCTTCAATTAATATCATCTGGTACTGGACTAAGCTATCTATATCTTCTGAGTATTTTTTAACTGGCTTTTTATAAAAATGGCTTCAAATAGCCTTGAGAGCAAATTTTAAAAAAATCATTTCAATGTTTACTCCTACATTTACTAACAACTCCATCCTCCTCTTAATCTATATATTTCAGTAGCATCACAATAAGAATAAAAAGTATGCTCAACAATGCCCAAGAGACACCAAGTTCAAAAAAATAATCAGACCAATGGAAAACTGGAAAGAGAAATGAAGTTTTCTCTTAGGATCTCTCCTTCAGATTCTTGATAAACCGGAGAAAAAAATGAATTTGTATTTATATCTAGTTTAATAAAAAGTGTTTCCTGAAATGTTTTTTGAGTCAACAATGCCATGCTTATCAGAAATGTTTTCTGAGTCAGCAAGCTTATTTATGCACAAATAGTCATTCAGTTTCAACCATTCATTCATTCAAGATTAATTCAACAAGCACTGAGTTAAAACATGTGCTAAACTCCAAGTTCAGCACAGGAAATATAAAAAGACAGTGTTTATCTCTGCCCTAAGCCTAGTATAGGGGATGAGATGTTTAAATACTAATGATTTAGAAGCAATAAAGAGTAGGATAAGGGAAGTGATAGAGACAGGCTCTGAGTATCTTGAATCTCTCAAGAAGGCTACCTAAACAGAATGGGGAACCCTGAGGGGAGACTTTCACCAGGGGATGATGCCTGAGCTGTATTACAGGAGAGTAATCATCATTTCATGAAAGATAAAAGGAGAATGGATTGAGAGCACAGCCTGAACAAAGAGAGGCCCAACAAGAACTACAGCTGTTCTGCATTTTGGAATGTGAAAGAAGAACCAGGCAAGGAATAGCAACAAATGGGCAGAGAAGTAGGCAGGGCAGATCAGAGGGTATCACAATGCAGCCCAAAAAAAAGGTTGGCTTTATCCCACAAACAACACAGGCCAATATAAAAGAAGTGGCACGTGAAATATTTTTAAGTGACCCCTTTAACTGTATGAAAAATGAGTCTAACCAGAATCAAAGTCCCCAATTAAAAGTGGTCCAGATGAGAGTGGTCTAAGTCCTGAACTAAGGCAGAGGAGAGAAGAAATTAAAGACACGGGAGGCAAAATTTCCAGAAGCTGGCACTTTATCGGATGTAAGGGTAAAAGAAAGAGAACAGGCAATAAGACCAGGCCTGCCTTATACTGAATTCTTGAGAAAAGCTACGAAAATGAGGAGGGTTGAGGGTCCCAGGTGTAGTGGTATGAGAGACGGAGGGAATCATGAAGCAGGTGGGAGTGTGTCGAGAGAGAAGAGGAAACTAAGCCTGGTGCTGGCATCAGCTTTCTCAATACCATGCTTTTTGCCAAGCTTCCTTCCAAAGAAATCATTTTTGCCTTCCTAGAAAAGCTGCTGCCACAGGAGAAATGAGGTCAGCCTTCAAAGTCCCTATTGACTAAGGACTAGGCAAAGAATAGGAAATCCATAAATAAGTTATATGTATTGACAAATGTATTAGTCCATTCTCATGCTGACAGACCTGAGACCGGGTAATTCATAAAAGACAGAGGTTTAATGTACTCACCATTCCACACAGCTGGGGAGTCCTCACAATCCCGGCAGAAGACGAGAGAAGAGCAAAAACACGTCTCATCCGGTGGCAGGCAAACGCGCCTGTGTGGCTGAACTCCCATTTATAAAACCATCAGATCTCGCGAGACTTAATCACTACAATGGGAACAGTATAGGGGAAACTGCACCCATGATTCAAGTATCTCCACCTGGCCCTTCCCTTGACAGGTGGGGATTATTACAATTCAAGGTGAAATTTAGGTTGGGACACAGCCAAACTATATCAACAAACAATGTTTACCCACAGAGACATAAGCATATTCATTATAGTTTACACCAACTTCCAAACATTATCCTCCAATAAATAGCTGTTTAGGTCAACAGCAGAATTATTTAAAAAATACATGGAGCCCTCAATCTCAATGAGAATCTCTGTGACCCTGCCCCCCGGCAAGTTAACCACTCTTCAAAGGCCCAAGGAGCTTGAATGTCCAGTAATGCAGAACACCTGGCCTCATCCAGCTTGTTAAGGGCCTCATCACATAGACGTGTGCATGTTGTGTACCTGCTTGTTCCTTTCTTCCAACAGGAAGCAGGTAGCTAATCCAATTCTCCTGGAAGGTGGAAGACCACCCTAGGAACACCCAGGAATTAGATAAAACAACAAAATCAAGAGCAACCCAGGTGGGAACAGGAAGAGAGATAAAAGCGGTATAGGCAAAGAAAAGTGTTGGAATTTATTGCTGGGATCCCTGAGAGCTCCTTTTTGCCTGCTCTCACTGCTATAAAACTTCTCAGATTACTCTAAATCCATCTTGAAAGGTACTTCATGGTGAGACCACTGACTGGCCAGCCAAGGGGAAAAACAAAAACATAGGCTTATTACGTCATACTTTCTAATAAAATCAATTCCAACTGGACTAAAGATAAAGTCTGAAATATCAAACCATAAAAGCATAGAAGAAAACAAGATTATTTTTTAATCGGACTCAGAATGGTCTAAGTATGACACAAAATCCAGGAAAAAAAAGAGAAAGGCAATAAATTTGACCAATATTTAAAATTTCTGATTAGTAAAAAAATAAATTACAAAATCATATTTGCAACTCATATTCCAGACAAATAATTTAATAAAGAAGTCCTACAAGCAATAAGAACAAAAAGCCAACAAACTAATAGAAAAAGGAGAAAAGAATATGAAGATTCCTCACTAAAAAAGAAATAATGAATTTCTCTTGAACATAGAAAGATGTGCAACCTCATTTGCATTCAGAGAAACACCAATTAAAACTATATGCCATTTAACCTGTTAGGTAGGTAGGCAAAGATCAAAATATTTTAAAACACAGAGTTTTTAAGACAGTATGAAAAAGAAAGGAATTTTATACATAACCAGTTAGATTATAAAATGACACACATAAATGAAAGACAATCAGCAATATTTATCAAAATATAAAGTGTGCATACCCTTTGACTCTGCAGTTTCACTTCTAGGTATTTATATGTAAGATATTTGCATAAAGCTCTTTTTTTTTTTTTTGAGACGGAGTCTTGCTCTGTTACCCAGGCTGGAGTGCAATGTCACGGTCTCGGCTCACTGCAAACTCTGCCTCCCAGGTTCAAGTGATTCTCCGGCCTGAGCCTCCTGATTAGCTGGGATTACAGGTGCTCGCCACCATGCCCAGCTAATTTTTGTATTTTTGTAGAGATGGGGTTTCACCATGTTGGCCAAGCTGGTCTCAAACTCCTGACTACAGGTGATCTACCTGCCTCAGCCTCCCAAAGTGCTGGGATTACAGGTGCAAGCCACTGCACCTGGCCTGTATAAGGATCTTTACTGAAACATTTTTTATTATACTTTAAATTCTGGGGTACATGTACAGATCATGCAGGTTTATTACATAGGTATACATGTGCCATGGTGGTGGTTTGCTGCATCCATCACCCCACCATCTCCATGAGGTATTCCTCCTAGTGCTATCCCTCCCCAACCTCCCCAACCCCTGCTATTCCTCCCTAACCCCCACCCCACAGGCCCCGTTGTGTTATGTTTCCCTCTCTATGTCCATGTAGTCTCACTGTCCAACAGCCACTTATGAGTAAGAACATGCGGTGTTTGGTTTTCTGTTCTTGTGTCAGTTTGCTAAGAATGATGGTTTCTAGTTTCATCCATGTCCCTACAAAAGACATGAACTCATTCTTTTGTATGACTGCATAGTATTCCATGGTGTATACATGCCACATTTTCTTTATCCAGTCTACAATTGATGGGCATTTGGGTTAGTTCCAAGTCTCTGCTATTGTGAACAGTGCCACAGTGAGCATACGTGTGTATGTGTCTTTATAATACAAAGATTTATAATCCTTTGGGTATATACCCAGTAGTGGGATTGCTGGGTCAAATGGTATTTCTATTTCTAGATCCTTGAGGAATCACCACACTGTCTTCCACAATGGTTGAATTAATTTACCCTCCCACCAACAGTGTAAAAGTGTTCCTATTTCTCCACATCCTCTGCAGCATCTGTTGTCTCCTGATTTTTTAATAATCGCCATTCTAACTGGTGTGAGGTGGTATTTCAATGTGGTTTTGATTTGCATTTCTCTAATGGCCAGTGATGAGCTTTTTTTCATGTTTTTTGGCTGCATAAATGTCTTCTTTTGAGAAGTATCTGTTCATATCTTTTGCCCACTTTTTGATGGGGTTGTTTTTTTCTCGTAAACTTGTTTAAGTTCTCCATAGGTTCTGGATAGTAGCCCTTTGTCAGTGGGTACATTGCAAAAATTTTTTCCCATTCTGTTGGTTGCTAGTTCACTCTATTGATAGTTTCTTTTGATGTGCAGAACCTCTTAAGCTTAATTAGATCCCATTTGTCTATTTTGGCTTTTGTTGCCATTGCTTTTGGTGTTTTAGTCGTGAGGTCCTTGCCCATGCCTATGTCCTGAATGGTATTGCCTAGGTTTTCTTCTGGAGTTTGTATGGTGTTAGGCCTCATATTTAAATCTTTAATCCATCCAGAGTTAATTTTTGTATAAGTTGTAAGGAAAGGATCCAGTTTCAGCTTTCTGCATATTGCTAGCCAGTTTTCCCAAGACCATTTATTAAATAGGGAATCCTTTTCTCATTGCTTGTTTTTGTCAGATTTGTCAAAGATTAGATGGCTGTAGTTGTGTGGTGTTCTTTCTGAGCCCTCTGTTCTGTTCCATTGGTCTATATATCTGTTTTGGTACCAGTACCATGCTGTTTTGATTACAGTAGCCTTGTAATATATTTGAAGTTAGGTAGCGTGACGCCTCCAGCTTGGTATTTTTTCTTGGATTGTCTTGGCTATGTGGGCTCCTTTCTGGTTCCACATGTAGTTTAAGGTGGTTTTTTCCAATTCTGTGAAGAAAGTCGTTGGTAGCTTGATGAGGACAGCATTGAATCTATAAATTACTTTGAGCAGTATGGCCATTTTCATGATATTGATTCTTCCTAACCATGAGCATGGAATGTTTTTCCATCTGTGTTCTCTCTTATTTCCTTGAGCAGTGGTTTGTAGTTCTCCTTGAAGAGGTCCTTCACATCCCTTGTAAGTTGTATTCCTAGGTATTTTATTCTCTTTGTAGCAATTGTGAATGGGAGTTCACTCATGATTTGGCTCTCTGTTTCTCTATTGTTGGTGTATAGGAATGATTTTTGCACATTGATTTCATATCCTGAGACTTTGCTGAAGTTGCTTATGAGCTTAAGGAGATTTTGGGCTGAGACAATGGGGTCTCCTAAATATACAATCATGTCCATGTCATCTGCAAATAGAGACAATTTGACTCATCTTTTCCTAATTGAATATCCTTTATTTCTTTTTCTTGCCTTATGACCCTAGCCAGAACTTCCAATACTATGTTGAATATGAATGGTGAGAGAGGGCATCCTTGCCCTGTGCCAGTTTTCAAAGGGAATGCTTCCAGTTTTTGCCCATTCAGTGCAATATTGGCTGTGGGTTTGTCATAAATAGCTCTTACTATTTTGAGATACAATCCATCGATGCCTAGTTTATTGAGAGTTTTTGGCATAAAGGGCTGTTGAATTTTGTTGAAGGCCTTCTCTGCATTTATTGGGATAATCATGTGGTTTTTGTCTTTGGTTCTGTTTATGTGATGGATTATGTTTATAGATTTGCAGATGTTGAACCAGCCTTGCATCCCTTAGATGAAGCCAACTTGATCGTGATGGATAAGCCTTTTGATGTGCTGTTGGATTTGGTTTGCCAGTATTTTATTGAAGATTTTTGTATCCATATTCATCATGTATATTGGCCTGAAATTTGTCCATTTTAGTTGTGTCTCTGCCAGGTTTTGGTATCAGGATGATATTGGTCTCATAAAATTAGTTAACAAGGATTTTCTCTTTTTGTATTGTTTGGAATAGTTTCAGAAGGAATGGTACCAGCTCCTCTTTGTACGTCTGGTAGAACTTGGCTGTGAACCCATCTGGTCCTGGACTTTTTTTGGTTGGTAGGCTGTTAATTGATGCCTTAACTTCAGACTTTGTTATTGGTCTATTCAGAATTCAACTTCTTCCTAGTTTAGTCTTGGGAGTGTGTAAGTGTCCAGGAATTTATCCATTTCTTCTAGATTTACTAGTTTATCTGCATAGGGGTGTTTGTAGTAATCTCTGGTGGTAGTTTATATTCCTGCAGGATTGGTGGTGATATCCCCTTTATCATTTTTTATTGTATCTATTTGAATCTTCTCTCTTTTCCTCTTTATTAGTCTAGCTAGTGCTCTATCTGTTCTGTTGATCATTTCATAAAACCAGCTCCTGGATTTATTGATTTTTTGAAGGGTGTTTTTTTTTTGTCTCTATCTCCTTCAGTTCTTCTCTGATCTTAGTTATTTCTTGTCTTCTGCTAGCTTTTGAATTTGTTTGATCTTGCTCCTCTAGTTCCTTAATGTGACATTAAGGTGTCAATTTTAGATAATGTCCTTGCTTCTCATGTGGGCAATTAGTGCTATAAATTTCCCCCTGGACACTACTTTAAATGTGTCCCAGAGATTCTGGCAGGTTGTGTCTTCATTCTCATTGGTTTTGAAGAACATCTTTATTTCTGCCTTCATTTCATTATTTATCCAGTCATCATTCAGAAGCATGTTGTTCAGTTTTGATGGAGTATTAGAGTCTCCCACTATTATTATGTGGAAGTCTAACTCTTTGCAGGTCATTAAGAACTTGCTTTATGTATCTGGGTGCTCCTGCATTGGGTGCATATGTATTTAGGATAGTTAGCTCTTCTTGCTGCATTAATCCCTTTACCATTATGTAATGCCCTTGTCTTTTTTGATCTTTGTTGGTTTAAAGTCTGTTTTATCAGAGACTAGGATTGCAACCCCTGCCTTTTTATGCTCTCCATTTGCTCCATCCCTTTATTTTGAGCCTATGTGTGTCTTTGCACGTGAGATGGATCTCCTGAATACTGCACGCTGACGGGTCTTGACTTTTTATCCAATTTGCCAGTCTGTGTCTTTTGACTGGGTCATTTAGCCCATTTACATTTAAGGTTAATATTGTTATGTGTGAATTTGATCCTGCCATTTTGATGCTAGCTGGTTGTTTTGGCCATTAGTTGATGCGGTTTCTTCACAGTGTCAATGGTCTTTACAGTTTGGTATGTTTCTGTGGTGGCTGGTACTGGTTGTTCCTTTCCATGTTTAGTGCTTCTTTCAGGAGCTCTTGTAGGGCAGGCCTGGTGGTGATGAAATCTCTCATCAGTTGCTTGTCCTTAAAATCCTTAAAGGATTTTGTTTCTCCTTCGTTTATGAAGCTTAGTTTGGCTGCATATGAAATTCTGGGTTGAAAATTCTTTTCTTTTAGGATGTTGAATATTTGCCCCCACTCTCTTCTGGCTTGTAGGGTTTCTGTCAAGAAACCTGCTGTAAGTCTGATGGGCTTTTCTTTGTGGGTAACCCGATTTTTCTCTCTGGCTACCCTTAGCATTTTTTCCTTCATTTCAACCTTGGTGAACCTGACAATTATGTGCCTTGGGGTTGCTCTCCTCGAGGAATAACTTTGTGGTGTTCTCTGTATTTCCTGTATTTGAATGTTGGCCTGCCTTACTAGTTTGGGGATGTTCTCCTGGATAATATCTTGAAGAGTGTTTTCAAACTTGGTTTTGTTCTCCCCATCACTTTCAGGTACACTGATCAAACGTAGATTTGGTCTTTTCACCTAATCTCTTATTTCTTGGAGGCTTTGTTCATTTCTTTTCACTCTTTTTTCTCTAATCTTGCCATCTCACTTTATTTTATTGAGTTGGTCTTCAGTCTCTTATATCCTTTCTTCCACTTGATTGATTTGGCTATTGAAACTTGTGTATGCTTCATGGAGTTCTCATGCTATGTTTTTCAGCTCCCTCATGTCGTGTATGTACTTTTCCACACTGGTTATTCTCATTAGCATTTTTTCTAACCTTTTTTCAAGGCTCTTAGTTTCCTTGCATTGGGTTAGAACATGCTCCTTTAGCTCGGAGAAGTTTGTTATTAACCACCTTCTGAAGCCTGCTTCTGTCAGTTCATCACACTCATTCTTCATCGAGTTTTGTTCCCTTGCTGGTGAGGGGTTGTGATCCCTTGGAGGAGAAGAGGCATTCTGGCTTTGGCGAATTCAGCCTTTTTGTGCTGGTTCCTTCACATCTCCATGGATTTATCTACCTTTGGTCTTTGAAGTTGGTGACTTTTGGATGGGGTTTCTGAGTTAGTGTCCTTTCTGTTGATGTTGAAGCTATTTCTTTCTGTTTGTTAGTTTTCCTTTAAAGTCATGCCCCTCTGCTGCAAGTCTGGAGTTTGCTGGAGGTCCACTCCAGACCCTGCTTGCCTGGGAATCACCCACGGGGGCTGCAGAACAGCAAAGATTGCTGCCTGTTCCTTCCTCTGGCATCTTCATCCCAAAAGGATACCTGCCAGATGTCAGCCAGAGCTCTTCTGTATGATGTATCTCCCAGATAGGATACAGGGCGGGGTCAGGGAGCCACTTGAGGAGGCAGCCTGTCCCTTAATGGAGCTCAAGCGCTCTTCTGGGGGCTCCATTGCTCCCTTCAGGGCTGCTGGGCAGGGACATTTAAGTCTGCTGAAGTGGAACTCACAACTGCCCCTTTTCCCAGGTGCTCTGTCCCAGGAAGGTGGGGGCTTTGTAAGTCCCTGACAGGCTGCTGTCTTTTTTTTTTTTTTTTTTTTTGAGATGCCCTGCCCAGCTTGAGAAGGGGATCTACTTGACAGTCTGCCTGCAGCGGTCTTGCTGAGCTGCAGTGCTGGGATCCATCCAGCTGCTATGTAAGCTTCCTGGAGGCAGAGGGTTTATTTACACAGGCAATGTTGAAACCACCTACTGGAGCCTCAGCAATGGTGGTTGCCCCTCCCCCACCAAGCTCACATGTCCTGGGTTGAGCTCAGACTGCTGCGCTGGCTGTGAGAATTTCAAGCCAGTGTGTTTTAGTTTGCTGGTCTTCATGGGGGTGGGACCCGCAGAGCAAGCTTGCTCGGTTCCCTAGCTTCAGCCCCCTTTTGCAGGGGAATGGACATTCCAGGTGCCACTCAACTAAAACGGGCACCCAGTTTTGTGCTGGAAACCCCAGGTTCTGGTGTTGTAGGCACCAGAGGGAATCTCCTGGTCTGCGGGTTGTGTAGACTGTGGGAAAAGTTCAGTATCTGAGCCAGAGTGCTGGAGTGTAGGGAAAAGTCCTTAATGGCTTCCCATGGCTGGGAGTGAGAGTCTCAGGCCCCTTGTGTCTCCCAGGTGAGGCAGTGCCCCATCCTGCTTCAGGTTGCCCACCTTGGGCTGTTCCCACTGTCTAACTAGTCCTAATGAGATGAACCTGGTACTCAGTCGGAAATGCAGAGATCACTCATCTTCTGGCACACTCTCACTGGGAACTGCAGACTAGAGCTGTTGCTATTCGGCCATCTTGGCGGAAGTCTGAAATTTTTTTATGGGAGCAAAAAGTTACAATCTAAATGTCCACAAATAGGTAACTAGTAAATAAATTCCAGTTTATTCATATAATGAAATAATAGGAAGCCATCAAAAAATGAAATAGGATTACATGTACAGATAAGAAATGGTCTCCAAGATATATTAAACAAACAAAGAGTAAGGAGCAAAGCAATGTATAGTATGGTATTATTAGTGTAGGAATTAATACACACACAGCTACATGTTTGCAATTGTATAAATTATCTCAGGAAGAACAAACAAAAAAAGGGATTGCCTTAGAAAGAGCTAGGTAACTGGGGTACAGAGGCAGGCAGGAAACGCACTCTTTCTTATATGTCATTTACATATTTAGAATTACATGGCATGCTTGACATTATCTATTCAACAGTAGATGTTTTAAAATACATCTTATAATAATATAGATTCTTCATGGTATAGGCATATAGTATCATCTGTCACTGGGAGATATATTGTCAAGACACAGTCTTCTTTTTCTTTTTGTGAATTTTCAGGATCCTGTTTCTATTTTCATTATTCATCACCACTGGATGACAAGCATATGCACCTGGAAGTTTAGAACAGCAGTTTGCACTACTTCCCATGAATGGGGCTTAAATAATTCAGATACGACTCCCATATGGAATTGTTTAAAATAATTTTTGAACCTCCTAAAATTCCTTTTGGAACTGTGTACGGTCCAAATACATGAAGTAAACTCTTTATTAGCAAAATATAGTTTTATAGCTGTCATATTCAAATGAGACAAAGAGATTTAAGAAGACGGAACTGCTGTAGTCCTAGCATCTATATATTGTCTGGCATAAACTGTGGTTAAAAAAAACTTGTAATTAATTACAAAAACGTCATTAAACTATAAAATGTTATTTCGGTTGGAACAGTCATAAAAAGTATGTAAGATCTAGATGGAATCCTCCCAACTTCAATTAATTCTGTCTCTTTCTTGCTCTCTCTTTTTTTGACAAAACTCTATCAAGCCTAATTGTAATTCTTACCCTGCCCTGTTCATTCACAGTGAGCCACCCCCCACTCTCCTTCCCAGGTTGTATATCTTTACCCCAGAATTTAAATCAGCAATTATTAAAATTGGCCCCAAGACATAATTCAGCAATTAGAGACCTTAATGTAAACACATTTTTAGTTTTATTGCAACCCTGCTGAAAAACCTTCACATTTTTGCTTGCTCCGGGAAGGCATCAAGGATGCAATTGAGATTTGAGTAGGTCATTACTGAATAAGAGAGATCCTAATTTATTTCACAATTTGGATGCTGCATATTTTCCTTTATTTCTCTCTAGCTTTTTTACTAGAAATTACCCTCAGGAGGTAGCAATGCACTTCCTTCCTGATCACAAACTTTTCTGAAGTATCAGGAAGGAGCCCCTGCTTCCACATGGTTCTGTGTTAAATATTGTATATATATCTTTCCCTTTAATGAAAAACTCTATATGTAATGGGAGGCTTCCAAAATTAGTGTTATGATAATGTTCTGTGGTTTTGGGCATCTTAGACTCAGATTTTCTTGTATACCATGGGTTGAGAAAGTTAGCAAAACTCAACGGACTCTCCACTGCATTGCACCAGCCACACCCTATTTTCCATATCATCTGGATGATTAAGAGAGTAGTTTAGTTTCATTTTTGTAATTAACAGATATTATTATTAGGGCATTCTGCCAGCTGGCCCTGTGGCAGATGCACACGCTCACTTCACAGCCAAGCAGACCCACAAATGGAAATGGAAACTGCTGCTTTGAGTCTTCATAGGAATATTGTCAGAGGGCTGGGTGCAGTACCTGCAATGGGTACAGCCGTAACCAATGATTTGGGGTGTTAAATACAGAAACCTATCTTGAACCATTTTAGGGGAAAAAAGTTGCAAGAGGAGGATTTACTACATGTTTCTCACAGTATCCCTGGACAGGAGGAAGACCAGAAACTAGAGAGTCATCAGGAACCAAAGCAGCCAAACCAAATTGCTTCTTCTCTCTGTCTGTCTCTCTCCCTCCCACTCTTTTCCTCTCCCCACCCATAGTCTCTGGGCCCTCTACATGCATGCTTCATTTCTACTCTGTGTGCACACAAGGGCCCAGCAGCCTCCAGGTTGATGCTACTTGTTACTCTATCCAGCCAAACGTAAGACTGCATTTCTTTCAATGCCTAATCCAAATTTCTGTGAAAGACAATTTGACTTGCCCAGCTTTGGGTGAATCAATCAACTATTGCCAAAGTTTGATTGATTTCATAATAAGCTTGAAAGAAAACTAACTGTATACCTATTGCCTTTCAGAATTGCTTTAATAGTGCTTGCCAGCATTAAGGTGCTTCTATTTAAAAAGATAAGGTAGGCAATGTTGTAACAACCACCAACCTCCAAATTACACAAATCCTCAAACAGCAAAGGTTTAGTTCCCATTCACACTCCTTATCTACTGCAACACAAATGGGGATTCTTCATGTTGTCCTCACTCTGGGAAACAGGCTAACACACTTCCAGCATCAGAAATGCCTTTGGTCAAATGAAAGAGAACAGGCACACAGCTCTCATACTGAGGCTGGAAGTAGACATGGCATTTCCATTCACAGTTCAGTGGCCAAACAAGTGACATGACATCTAATTCACAGGGACAGGGGAGTGATCTGGGGTATGTCCAGCAGAGGGAGCTTGACTATCTGGGAGCAGCAGTGATGTTCACCACAGGCCTCATGCATGACAAGGATGCATAGGTAAGAAAACACCTTTCCTATTCAGAAATATCACTGACCATCATGCCCTGAAAACCTAAAAGCCAGCTACTTCCCTTTACATTCACTGTAAAACCCCATTTATTTATTTTTATCTCACTTATTCGTGGGTCATTGGGCATTAAAATAAGCAAACAAAATACAATCACATTTGTATTTATATTAACTATCTTCAAAATTAAAACAAAGAAAAAAAGGAAGAAATTAAGATTTTTAAGTTATGGTAAAAAGATCATATGTATACCTTCTTTTTTTTTTTTTTTTTTTTTTTTTTTTGAGACGGAGTTTCGCTCGTTACCCAGGCTGGAGTGCAATGGCGCGATCTCGGCTCACCGCAACCTCCGCCTCCTGGGTTCAGGCAATTCTCCTGCCTCAGCCTCCTGAGTAGCTGGGATTACAGGCACGCGCCACCATGCCCAGCTAATTTTTTGTATTTTTAGTAGAGATGGGGTTTCACCGTGTTGACCAGGATGGTCTTGATCTTTTGACCTCGTGATCCACCCGCCTCGGCCTCCCAAAGTGCTGGGATTACAGGCTTGAGCCACCGCGCCCAGCCTGTATACCTTCTTAATTTCTGGAATTGCTTCTTTAAGAACTGGTTCTAACACAGTCACATGAGTGATACATCAATCTTTGGAACAGCAGTCTGTTAAATCAATTACTACAGTGATATAAATAATAATATCAAATCAATTTACCTTCTTAAATGGGATCAAGAATATTCTATCAAATAAGAGTTCTACCATTTAAAAACCTTTATCAGTATATAAAACCTTATGACTTCTGGTTACATTTATGTCTAGAAAAATTGCCAATACAAGTTCATTTACTTGAATCACCATAAATACATATCATGAAATAGTATTAAATCAAAAACAAATTGATTATGCACAATATATCTGATGAACTTCGATAAGGCTAAATTAAAGAAATACATAAACAATAAATGTATACCAACTCTCTTCCTTAATGTGTTTAGATGAATTTTGTGGTTTACAATTCATAGTGTCAACAGAAATTTATTATTAAAACGTGACATGGGCTACTATACCCAAAAATATCCAGTAATAAAAAATCTCTTTCTTAGACCAGCTACAACTCGGAAAGTACAGGCATGAAAACCAGCAAACAAGGTTCATTATGAGTCACATCCATTATATGAATTTCAAGGGCAATTAGTAAGAGGAGGTGCTGGTATCATATTGGGAAGGTATGTCTGTGTGCACTCATGCACATTGCTTAAAAAGCATATTTTATTTACCATTAAATTACATTAGTCAACTGGACTGATAAAGTGTGCACTTCAAGGTTTGTGTTTTAATTATCTCTTTCAGTATGCATGAATACCTGAAGTAGAATGAAGGTGGTATTTAAAATTTAAATGGAAAGGTTATTTGTTTATAAATGGTGCTTGAACAATTGCTTATGCATGTGAAAGACCAAAAAGGTAAACATTTTACCTCACACGCCTTTAAAAAATAAATTCCAAATGAATTAAATCCTTACATGTAAAATTAATGGATTAATCAAAAATTTTAAAAATACATGGAAAATATTTCATAAGCTGAGAGAGATCTTTCTATGCTAGATCAGAAATCTAAAAACCATATAGAAAAAGATCAAAATATTTGATGACATAAAAATTAAACAGTTTGGTTTAGCAAAAGATATCATTAAAATCTCAAATGATAGGAGTAAAAAAGATTGCAAACCAGATAGCCAACAAAAGGTTATTCATAAAATACTTAAGGCTCTCATATATTGATATGAAAAAAAGCAATCCAATAAAAAATTGGGCAAAAGCTATGGAAGGCAAGTGACAGAACAAATATAAATGACCCGTTGACACAGAAGAGATGTTCACCCTCACCCGTAGTAGTCAGGATGCAACTGAAGTCAAAGTGAGATGCCTTTGTTCAGTGATCAGATTGGTACAAATTTATAAAAGCCATAGCACCCAGCAGGGTCAGCTTTGGAGAAATAGACTCTAATTCTCAGGATATAAATAAACACAACTGTAACCCAATAAACCTAAGGTTTCACTTAGTAATCCTACCTCTGGCTATTTATGCTGAAAAATAGTAAAACTTCTGATATATGTCTGAGAATATGCTAACTGCAGCTTTGTTTGAAGAAGCAAAACAACTATATTTCTTTCCATAGAAACTGGATATAAGCTACGTCAAGTCCTTTTCTAAAATTAAGCAATATATGAATAAATTATGAATAAAATATTTAAGAGCTATTATATAGATCTATATATGGATATATGTGTGTATGTATGTGTGTGTATATACATATATGTATGTATAATTTAGTAGAATTTTGCCTAAGCAAAAGTAAGACTTTGATCTATATTTTTAAAAATTCAGAGACTACACTAGCATTTATACTAACAGTGAGCTAAAGACAATCTTTTAAAACACACTTAAAAACTAAGGTAATTCTATTAATTTGTTTCCAAAGTCATGTTTCTTAACATAATGGGAACTCCTCCCTTTTTCAAACTTTCTTGTTTGTTGGTTTTAAAGTCTTAAATCAAAGTATCAGTGGGGTGGCCTTTTACAAACAGGTCAGCTTTCTAATTCAAATTAAGACATGTTTGTTTGATATAATCCTACATGGTAAATAAATTATTCCCTGCAGTAAACTAAGCATTTGATAATTCAACAGCTTCAGTCCTTTAGGGAGGCAATTAGAATAGTGGAGAAGAGATGTATTTGACACATTTATGAAGAATGTTATCTCTGGCTTCCAACTAGTCCAGTCTGTGCAAAGGAAATAGTTTCCCCAGCTGGCAGAATTAGGTTCAATGTGTTCATCATGTCCAGAGATCAAAATACCCTATTATTGTTATATTTTTATTCATATATACAAGCATGTATATATATACTTATATTTTATTTTTCATACTACAAAAGTAATTAATGTTCATGACAGAAAAATTAGAAAATGGAGGGAAAGGGTAAGACAATACAAATCACTCGTAATAGCTCTGTCCAGAGATAACTACTGCTGACCTGGTGCATTTGCCTCTAATGACTATTCAAAGCATGCAATCAACAATAATAGTAGTTTGAAGAGAAGGAAGTCATGGCTAATCCCAAATCACAGTGAGAACAGAACCAGTCAACAGGAGGCACAGCATTCATTTAACAATGAAAACATTTTTTAAGATTTACTATTCTATGGTTGCTCTTATGTCAACTTGCATTGCTATTCAGTTGTATAACTAATCTTTCCTTATTTCAAATGAAGCTGGTGCATCATCATTAGTTTAGCAGTGAGCAAATTATCCTCTCACCTTTCTAAAGGACCCAGCAAGATAGTACAGACAATAAAAGCCAGCACTAGGCATGGCTTTATCCCTGCTCACTGGCCTCAAAGTCATCATCACCCCGTGAACTCTGCCCTCATCTCAACCCTATTCAAGGGTCCACTATGTTGTGAGTCTCCTCCATTCATTCTGGCCTACAATCTACTCCAGCAGGTAACAGGGATAAGAGCATTGTTATCCTCATTGCCTCACACCTCAATTCACAGACATCTCTGTCAAGCCACTAATTAATGTTATTTTCAACAATTGCACTCTACCAGAAAAGTGATTTCCTATCACAGAGTGACTGGCTGGGTTGCCAAGTAGTTCCAAAACACAGAGATCTCTAATGTATACATGTTTTCAGTTATTTTAGAAATGTCACTTTTTAACTAACTATGTTGTTTTTTATTATTTCTATCACTATTAATCCAAATTCCACTTACTCTATCCCAGATAATTAACAGGTTTTATTTTGTTTTTTTTTTAATTTGCAAAAAGGAATAACAGGATCAATCTGCAAAAAAAAAACACAAAACTATCAATCTGTTTAAGCATACAGCATTTGTAACCTGTTTTATTCTCTTTTATTGCAACAAATTGGATCATTCTGTGTTTGTGTTTACTGTTTTGTAACCTACAGTACTGGTTAACCAGAATTAGAAGTAACTAGAAAAGATAATCACATGTTCTCAGTCATATGCAGACGCTTAAGAAATTGACCTGATAGAATAGAAAGTAGAACAGTGGGCTGGGTGCTGTGGCTCATGTCTGTAATCCCAGCACTTTGGGAGGCCAGCATAGGCAGATCACCTAAGGTCAGGAGTTTGAGACCAACCTGACCAAGATGAAGAAACCCCGTTTCTACTAAAAATATACAAAAATTAGCCAGGTGTGGTGGCACATGCCTGTGATCCCCGCTACACGGGAGGCTGAGGCAGGAGAATCGCTTGAACCCAGGAGGCAGAGGTTGTTGTGAGCCAAGATTGCGCCATTGCACTCCAGCCTGGGCAGCAAGAGCTAAACTCCATCTCAAAAAAAAAAAAAAAAAAAAGTAGAACAGTGGTTTCTAGAGGCTGAGAGGAGTAGGTGGGAGGGGGAAACAGGAAGACGTTGGTTGGATACAAAATTACAGGTAGATAGGAAGAATAAGTTCTAGTGTTCTATAGCGCTGTAAGGTGACTATAGTTAAGAATAACATATATTTTCAAATAGAAGAGAGGGTTTTGAATGTTCCCAACACAAACAAAATGGTAATTGTTTGAGGTGATGAATATGCTAATTACCCTGATTCCATCACTACACATTGTATGTATCAAAATATCACTATGTACCCCAAAAATATGTCAGGTATTATCCATCAATTTTTTTAAAAGCCAGGATTTCTGAAAAAAGGTCTTTTTCACACATCACGATTGGCCATTAGCAAAACTTTTGAAGGAACTTGGATTTACCACCAAAATATCTTTTTATATATAGTGTTTTTTCTTCATTTAAGATTATCTTTCCACCAAGAAAGTTTATATTTCCATAACACCAAGTAAATACAATTAGGAGAAACTACTTCATACTAAAGTTTATAGTTTTAAAATAAGGTTAACCAAAGAAAACAATGTTTAACCCCAAGTAATAAATATCAATTAAGCGAAATTTCAGGCACCCTAGAAATGGAAGAGATTTCTGGGCAGAGCTTTCCTACTGCCCTCATGTAATATCTGCAAGGGGCCATTCACAGTGTCTATCTATAAATCAAACTCTGTCAACCAGGACCATAAGTAAACTAGGTGAAATTCTAAGTGCACGTCGTAATCTCTCTGGCTGCAATATAGTGACAATCAATATCAGTACATTCTGGAAAGCAAGTCTTCCTTCTAAAAGATGCACCACTACCCGGATATGCAAAATCAATCAGGTTGACATCAGAAAGCTACAAACGAATACAAGTTACTAAGCAAAAGGAATGCTAAAGAATATTGACTAAATTTTCATTGTCTAGCACAATTAAGCAGAAGGTCACTGAAGCTTCAGAAGGTAACATGTTGCTTATTGCCTATATGAAAAAAGTGGGTCTCTGAATGATTCAAAATTTAACTGTGATTCAAAAGAGTGTTTTGTATTTACTAAAATTCTCCATGATGCATCTAATATTTTGAAAAACAATAAAAACCCTTAGAGAAAGGTCAATTTTAAAAGAAGTTCATGCTTATAAAATATTCCATTTGCCCTTTCCACCGATTGCGTTTATAGCTTAAATTCTAAGCTAGCAAAAATATTTTAAACCCAAGTCGTTGTGTAGAGATTCTGAAGGCACTAAGCTATGACTTCCTCAAGCGGCAAGTGTCACTTAGCAGCACTTACAAAATGCTACAAAAAGAAATGTGGAAGGTTTAAACAAGCAATCCTTAAGTCCATCTCCCCTAGACAGATTTTTCTCCACCTTAAGGTAAGATTATCTGTCAAACCAATAGGACATCACTAGTCATGTCTTTTAACCTGTTCATTGCATTTGGTAGTAGTGGTTCTGATGTCTTTTGGATGATTAGACTTTCTGAATAGAGCATTATAAGATATCTGGACCTGTTAAGTAGATTTTTCCATCTATTTGCAAAATACAGTACTTGCAAGGAGTTAATTATATACATGGCCTCCATCACAAATGTCCTCTACCGTAATAGGTAGGAAAAACAGTAACATCTGTGGCCATTACATAAATACAGAATACAAATAAAACACCACTCACAAAATTCTCCCAACATGTTCTGGTTACATTACAGTACAACATCATCATCATTTTCATTCTCTCCAACAGTTTATCTAACCTCAATTCTGAGAAGCTGATAGAGAAAGACAAGATTCAAACAAAAGATAAATATACACACAAGCAAAATGATGTTTAATGTCTTATTCATTCTGAATGCTAGAGTTATATTTATCAAGGTAGGCTCTATTGATTTTCAGACACTTTAATACCAGGTCTGCCTATAAAATAATGATAGGCCTGTTTTTATTTGAGGTATCAGTCACATAGGTTTGTTTGTTTGTTTTAAATCATCATGTGTCTTACACACAGTAACTCTCAGGAGATAATGCTATAATAATGATGTGGGAAGAACATGGTTAAGAGCTAAATAGTGATCAGGTAGGATAAATACACTGCAAATATATTTAATTTTACATGGAACATGAGTATATTTCCATTTTTGTTAAGTTAGAGTCGGAAGGAAAAGGGGAGACACACAGATTGCTGGTGTATCATTGCAAGGCCATTTCAAATATATTAGGTTGGTGCCAAAGTAATGGCTGCTTTTGCCATTAAAATTAGACAAAAACCGCAAGCCCCTTTGCATCAATCTAATAAAATGGCAGGATTCTCCAAGGAAAAAAGAATCTCTTCCTTTTTCTGTTAGAAAATCATCGTCCTCTGCAGTCTGTAATGATTTTTTAACCTATTCTTGCTAGCCCAAATCACTGAAACATTCCAGCATTTGAGAAAAGTCAGCTCCCCATGGACTTAGAAAGAAGAGTCTACTAGTAAAGTTCCTTTCATTTGCTTGAATTCATTTTCAGTACCATTTTCTAGTATTTCTATAACACAGCCCTACTGCTGAGGAAGAGGGCAGTGCAACCGTTGGAGTCAAGTTCTGATTATAGAGAAGGTAAAAATTGTGTGAAAATATATTAAAAATGAACCATTCCTTGATTCTGCTCCAGAGATAGAAGTTTGATGTTTTTTCCCTACCACTAATATGCCAATGGAAAGATAAATTTTCTGTGAAAATTATTCCTGTTAAAGAAGATATTCATTAAATTTTATTCTTTTAATTGCATTAAAATGTTGAAAGAATAACATTCTATGGTGACTAGAATGAATTCAAAATCGTATTTGCCACTCATATTTATGCACACGAAAATTATCTGGAAGCAATATATGAAGTTCTGAATTAATTCACATCTTTTGTTGCGTAGTTTTCCAAGGAGATGTTTAAACCACTTATTTTAGCACCGTTGTTTCTTAAGAGCCATTCTGGTCAGAGGAAAAACAAACATTGGTTCACTAAAAACTTTGCATTAGTACCATGCCAGTCTCTGTAGAGGATACAAAAGAAAGGTAAAAGGACATTCACTAAAGAAACCTACAAGGAAGGATGGAGAGATAAAACTGAACAAAGTATTGTTTATTCCTAGGCCCAGCCAATCCAGCCCAGTTTGTTCCATCCTCTCCATCACCAGTAATTGGTTTCAATTTAAGCACATGATCAGGTTGGACTAAACTGGAGTCCACCTAGGACGTTGGCTATGCAGATTTCAGCTAGGGTTGCCAAGCTGAAGGGCTCATTCACTTATGCATTTAACTAATTTTTGTTAAATATCTATTCTGTCAGGCACCCTCCTACATGGCAGATGTAAGCCACGTAGAGGAAAACAAGAGTTGGAGGGAAAGAAATAGATAATTGGAGCATCTGGATTCAACTATACGTCAAGTTAGAATAACCCCTGGACTGTTTAATTGCATTAATCAACAAATCTCCTTTTAGTTTAAGGCACTTTGAGTTAGAGTTTCTGCCACTTGCAACCCAGAGTCCTAGCTAAGATCCCACCGTCATCCCCAGGGTCTAACTGTGGCAACTGGACTAACGCCTCACCTCCTTGCACTGGCCACCTGCCTGCTTCCAGTCATGATCCTATCCCTAACCCTTGTGGCCCATTCCTCATCCTTTCTAGCATCTCCATACTTAATTTGGAGTGACTTTCCAACTCTAACTTAGACTGGTCCCAAAATCTTGGGAGAAACCTATCCTCAAACTTCAACATATACTCTTCTTTTTTCCTTTGAAGAGAAAGAAAACCAATCATTGACTATATCCTCACATAAATACATGCAAATACATCACTAAAATCAGATGTGGAGCTGGATGTACCCCACCAGGGTACCTCTCCTACTTCTCATCCAATGCAGAAATGCTGTCTCATTGTCTATGACCATCAATCCTCTAGTTAAAAACTTCCAGAGACAGAAAGCTCAGTACTTCAGGAACCATCCTGTTCTATTGACGGACAACTTCTATATATGAGATGTGTCATTATTATACCAAAATAAAAATTACTCTCTCTGGAACTTCCATTGCTTTATGCTATTTTTGTTAAATAGAGCAACAAAGAGTAAGCTTCCTTCCTTGTCTACTTGTCAGCCCTTCAAATACTTGAGGACAATTAGAATGTCTGCTTTTAGTGTGTATTTTTCTACAGTTCATTCAGTTATTCTTTGAAATATATAACTTCCAGATCCTTTAACATCCTAATTCTCCTTGTCTAAATACACTCTGGTTTGTCAACATCCCTTTCAAAATATGTTATTCCTCCCACCCACCCCATCCCTAAACTCACCCTTGGGGTGATCTGAAAAGCCCAGAAGACTGTGTGCATGTCACTTTCAACGGGCTAAACATTCAATTATGATGGCAAACCCCTAAGATGTTATTGGTTCTTTTTCTTTTAGTAAACACACCACGTTTTACTTTTAGTACACTTGATAGTTTTAGTACAATTCTTGACACATAGTAGGCTTCCAGAATGTGGCACTAAAGCTCCAGGTGATCCAAAACCTCCAGAGTTTGTTCACAAGAGCCTATTGCATTGATGATCTCTCTTTTCCTTTCCTACCTTGGAAAATGGATAGTTTGGTTTTTGTCTATTTTGTTAACTCAAGCTCCAAGCTAGGATCCCAGCTGGTTTGTTCATCATGGTATTACCACTACCCAGAACAGCATCTGGCACATGGTAGGGATTCAATGAGGGCTGATGAACTCAATGACTGTAAATACAAGAACCTCCATCCATTGCTGTTTACTTAATTTTTGAATTTCAACCTTGATATTTAGTTAATTGAGGTAATTTGCAATCTAAACTCAGTATTACTTATATTTCTTGATTCGTGTTTCCTCCAAATTTAATAAGTCTGCCTTATGCAGCTTTACTAAGACATTGATGAAAACATTGGAGAGGCTGGAGCCAAGGTTGGAGTCCTTTGGTACTCAGCGAGAGACCCTGGTCAAGGTGACATTGAGCCATTAGTCATACTCTGGGACTTAGCAGCGAACCCACCTTAGCTTTCATCATCTCACTCTTGCAAGGCTTTCTAAAGTTTGTTGAAGTCAAAACACAGTATTTAGTAGGTCAAGTCTTTTTTCTAGGTCAAGAATGGTTCAATGGCAGCAATTTCATGTGGTTCAACATAATTCAAAGCACCCACTAACAGTTACCCAATGTTTTCTTTGTTACTTTTTCCAGATTTTCCTTAGTGAGTCTATACTGGTTCTCTTCTGCCATGTCCAGCACCTGCTATCTTCCACCTCTGAAAATCAAGGTATTTGCACCCAACTAGCAGTGCTCCTCTGTACAGATTTCTTCTCCATTTAGGATGCTGCCATTCACTTGAATATAGAGAGCAAGACTCATTCCATGTCACTAAGGGATGGTCTCCTATAAATGCTAATGTGTACCTTAGACTCTTCTCCCACTAAACTGTGTTTTATCATTGATGGTCTGAAGACTATTCTCCTTACAAAGACTTTTATACACACATTAGAGTTCTACTTCTTTTGAAGCTGAGTAACTGGCATTTAAAGTACTTCAATAAATGTGAAAGCTAGGTGTTTTTGTTTTTGTTTTGAGATGGAGTCTCTGTCACCCAGGCTGGAGTGCAATAGCACAGTCTCGGCTCACTGCAACCTCTGCCTCCTGGGTTCAAGCAATTCTCCTGCCTCAGCCTCCCGAGTAGCTGGGATTACAGGCACCCGCCACTATGCCCAGCTATTTTTTGTAGTTTTAGTAGAGATGGGATTTCACCATGTTGGCCACGCTGGTCTTGAATTCCTGAACTTGTGATCTGCCTGTCTCAGCCTCCCAAAGTGTTGGGATTACAGGTGTGAGCCACTGCACCCGGCCTAAGTTAGGAATTTTTAAAAGTAAATGGGAAGGTGATAATTTACACTATTATGCAACGCCTTCTCTCACCCCAAAAGTGACAAATAACCACACAACTAATAATATAGTAAACCAAAAAGAAGAAATTGGATAAGGCAGGCTTGTATGTGTGTGACCTTCAAGCAATAAATGTGAATTTTAGAGTCAGTGAAAAATATTACTGAAGTAGGTTCAGAGCTGTTGAATGAATACACCAACATATGAAATAATTTAAAAGTTATGCTATACACTCTAGCCAGAGGTTATGTAAACATTTACCTAGGAGAGATTAGAAAAAATATATACAGAAAGTTGTCTCTGGATGGTTATCATTTTCAAAAACAATAAAGCTGATAACTATATTTTGTTTTTTGTTCATTTGTTATTTGCAATTAATATATTAATAGTCATCAGAAGTGAAAAGTGAGAGAAAAAGCATTCCAGTAATGGAACATCATTAATGTGTTCACCACTTTAAATTACATGGATACAACCTTAAAAAGCAAACCAGACCTAATATTTAATCAGATAAAATATCTAATAAGTATTAATACTGATTTTTAAATTAGAGAAGGAGGAAAATGCATGGCTTTGAAATTATCTAAAACTAAAAACAAGTTATTTTATGAGATGCCTTGGGCAAATGAACCTCGGTGACAAAAATAGCAAATCAGCTCCTTTAAATAAATTATTTACTTTAGTGGCCGGCAACCTGAACTATGAAGGCTTCTAGCACAAAAGTCAAAGGTGGCTTTTCTTCCCAGAAAGTAATGCTGTGCCCTCTTGGTTTGACTTGCCAAATCAAGCTTCTGGACTGTGTTTGTTTGGCTATTAAACTGTCAATTATTCATTAGGTTTTCTAGTTTCTGGTTTCTCCAAAGCACTTTGCTTCTTGCCCACTTCAAACAATCTACCTGCTAATTAGCAGTAACTATGTACATTCAGGAAGGGAAGGATGATCCTCAAGCCAAGCTATCTAGTTGTTATTTGCAGGACTAATAAGATATGCAACGGAGTAACAATGGAATCTACACTTTTCAACAGAGCTTGGGGACTAAATATGAATTTTAGTTTTTCTTTAACTTGGCAACATTTCGAAGCATTTTGCTCACATTAAATTGGTTTATTTTTGTGTCTAAAATTTCTAGGCTCTCTACTACTTTATATTTTCAGATAGTCAGGAAGCACATGCGTGGTCTATTGCCCTAAGTGACTTTTCAAAGGCAACTTGATGAAAAGGATTTGCAGCTAGAGCAAAGGTGACAAGTTGACCTTTACTGGCTGCAAAGACCTTTGTCATAATAATCAGCTGCTTTCTGGTCTGTAAGAGGATTCTCTCGGCTTTCATTTATTGTTTCTAATATCAGCACGTCATTATAAATATTACTGCAAGTCTGCAGAGAGCCAGGGTTTGAGTGATGATGCCCTTGAAGTGCCCCAGACCTTAATTTTAGCTGGAAAATCAGGCAAAAACAAGATGTTTTCTCCTGTGCCCTATCTTTTACAAAAAATGTTCACCATGTCATTTGATAAATTAACCAATAAATTATATTTTCAGATAAATATATGTTAATTCTTGTATATTTCCTAGCTATTTTAATTTGTGATAGAATTTGCCTCAAAAGAGTCCATAAGTTCACAAGCAAATACTTCTCCAAGTTTCCCCAAAGGACCTGCAGCCATGTACTAGAGTGTCTATACATTGCAAAAAAGAAATACTCGAACCTTCAAAGATTGCCAAACACTGGCCCTGAATCGACACTAATTTTTAGAGACTGAAAATGCCACCATGAGCTCTGCAGAGCTCACAGTGGTCAGGTGATAGATGGAGTCATACATCAATTCCAAATTACAGTGGACCCAGCTGGTTCATGGACCTACTTTGCAGTTATTCCACAGTTTCTGAATGTATAATTGAAACAGACACACTCAGCAACTGGAAGAATTACTATGGGATAAGGGCCACTGGAATTTCCCGTTTCTACCAAGGTAGTAAATCTGGGGAATTTCAGCGACTAATGCCGCCATAACAGTCTTGAAAGAAGCAAGGATGGTACCTATCACACACTCATTTAACTCACCAATTTGACCTATGCAGACATTGATGGATTTTGGAGAATGACTGTGGATTATCGCAGTCTTAATCAGGTAGTAACAACTACAGCTACTGACCTACGTGTAGTATCTTTGCTAGAGCAAACAAACATGGCCACAGGCACGTGATATGTAACTAATGCCTTTTGCTTCATACCAATTTGCAAGGACCACTGGAAGTAGTTTGTTTTTACCTTACAGGGGAAACAGTCTTGCTTCAGGGCTATATCAATTCTCCTGCTCTCTGCCATATGTAGTCTGCAGAGATCTTGATTGTCTTTATGCACCACTAACTTCACACTTATCCACTGCATTGACATTATGCTGATGGGCTGTAATGGGCAGGATGGAGCAAGTACTTAACATCTTAGTAAGATATATAAAAGACAAGCCCAGCTACATTTCAGGAGACCCCAGTAACCTCAGTGAAGTGTCTAAGGGTTTAAAGGTATGGAACAAGTCAAGATATCCACCCCAAAGTTAAATGTAAATTGCTGCACTTCATACCACCTACGCCCAAATAAAAGGCACAGTGCATGGGAGGCCTTTTTGAATTCTGGAAACACTATAGTTACAAGCCTCTCTACCACTTCATCCTTATTATCCAACTGATTCAGTGATATCTGAAATCTCTGTGGCAAATAAGATGTCTGGAATCTCTGGCAAGTAAAAAAGAAGACTCATGATGCAAACCTCTGGGATGCTGGCAATAATTTATGTCATTTTTTGCAGATAACTTTTTTCTTTTTGGGAAGCAGCTACTGTGCCTTGATAGAGACTGAACACCTAACCATGGGCCATCAGGTGACCGTGAGTCCTGAACTTCCCATGATGAACTGAGCATTGTCTAGCCATAAGCTGAGAGTGCACAGCAGCATTCTATCATAAACTGGAAGACTAAGTTCAAACAAGTTTGAAAGGTATGAGAAGGTTGCAAAAGCAGGTCACTCAGATTTCCACGCAATTCCTGTTGCATTGCCTCCTCTCTCTCAATCCATGCCTATGACTTCCTTGTGATCACTTTGATGAGGAAGATATTTGTGCTCCACATGAATTCCCAAGAATAGGCTTTTAATAATCAAATGGACAAAATGATGCACTCATTTTGTCTTTATCAGCAGCATGAAAACGGACAAATACAGAGACTATGTATGGGCTCAACAACATGGACATCCCTTAGAAATGAACTAAGCATGACTAATCTGTCAAAGACCAACAATGATCCCCAGATACGGCACCATTTCCCAGGGATACAGACCACCATCTGGTAGCAAGTTGATTAAATTGGACTAGACTCCTTCCAAAATAGATGGGGTATAGATTTTGTCCTCACTGCAACAAACACATATTCTGAATACATATTTGCCTTCCTTGGTAACAGAGAAGATGGCAGTTGAGTACTGCCACTGATGGACCCACAGAATGCTTTATCCATCATCATGGCATGCTCCATAGCATTGCTTCTGATCAACAAACTCCATTTCACAGAGAAGGAAGTACAACAATGGTCTCAAACACATGAAATAAACTGGCTAGCTAATTGAAAGGAGGAATGGCTTACAGTAACTCAGCTATGATGCTAGTTGAGACCCTGCACCCTGAAAAGAAGTTGTGTCTTACAGGATACAATATATGCTTTGAATCACAGGCTAGTACCTGCTGCTATCTTCCTCACAGCAGAATATACAGATTTATGAGCTGAGAAGTAGAAATGAGAGTGGCTCTTCTCATCATTATATCTAATACCTCACTCTCAGAATTGATGCTTCCTTTACCAGAAACCTTGAACTATGCTAGTTGTAGGTCTTTGTTCCTATGGAAGGAATACTTCAGTCTCAGGGCACAAAACTGGTTCCACTGATTTGGAAGATAAGATTGCAACTTGGCCATTTTAGGCCTATACCACTGAACAGAAGACAGAAAAAATGATTATTCTTTGGGCTGGAGAAATTTATCCAATTACCAAGGGTAAATTAAGTTACAAAAATTAGGGGAAGAATAACTATTTCTGTAGCACAGAGGATTCCTTGGGATTCTTAGTACTCCCAAGCACAGTAGTGAAGTTCAGAGGGAAATCATAGCAACCAAGAAAAGAGAAGAAAATTGAGGATTCAGATCGTTCTGGAAGGTTTGGATTATACTGCCAGGTAAAAAATTCCAACTAACTGAGATTCCGGGTGGAAGGCAGAAGACATATGATAAAGGTGATAGAAGAAGGAAGCCATCGACCTCAATTACCGGGAAACAACATGTGCAGTAGCTTTGCACATTTTCTTCTTGCTTGCTATGTGTGTGTGTTTATTTGTATGTTAACATTTGCTTCTATCTCCTTATTTTTTGGTTTTACATACAAGTTGTTGGAGGTTAATTTTACAACCTAGTTTGTAGGTAGTGGGCCTTTAATAGAATTTGATGAATAATAAACATAGCCAGTGATGGCTACAATGACTATTGGGACTGTGTGTCCCTTCATTTGGGGAAGAGGCTAAGAATTTTACTTGTAAAAAGGATAGCTGCATCTTGTTTGGGAGAAATATAGAGTTGTTTCATTGTCACACAGAAGGTCAAATGTATGTGGAAGAGTATGTATGGAAACGTAGTAGCCAAAGAAACTGTAGCAAGTACCAACGCATTGTGCCTGAGCTCCAGATCCACCCTTTATTGCTTTCTCTGTGGTACTGAGCTGTAAATATGTCTCCTTTGCCAGTGGGCATGACAGGCTTTGCCACTTGATGGTGTGGGAGGTGCACTGGAGGAAAGGGATTTCCTTTCCTGGTTCTGGTGTGCTCCTCGCCTGAGAGCCCCGCAGCACACATGGCTTCACTAGCAACCTGTCCCTACAATGCAGGTGGCTTCTCCTGCACCCAGCTCCCGCAGCATGCAGCATCCAGAAGTACCCAGTGGTCAGCAGCTTCCACCAGCATCCCTAAGGCAACTTCACAGTGGAGTGCCACTGGCAAGGCATGTCTTAGTGAACTACTTGCCCTAGCTCCCTCTTGGGAAGGTTCAAAACACGTTCCCAGGTGTGGCACTTCTTGTGGACGCTTCCCCTGGCCCCAGAGGGCTGATTTCCAACAAATTCTGCCAGCATAGAACCTCAGTGACTCCACCATCCAGTTAGCCGTGGGCATACCCTTTCCAATGAGGTCTGTATCTCAGCTCCGGGGCAAGCGGGGTTCATCCTTTGATCCATCTTGGCCCTAGATGTAGAGGTTGCTCCTTATATCTGCTATTCTTGTATTCTTCTGAATTCTATTTACCTCTTACTAACCAGTTCCTCATTATTCCAATCCTCTGTTATAAACTTCTGTCATTTAAGCCACTCAGTCTATTCTATCATATTTTATTATAGCAGCCCTAAATGAAATAATGCTTCCATCTTTCTAAACTACATGATTCTGCATTCTAGAATTTAGTATTTATTACATTTAATTTAAACTATCTTTTAAAAAACAATCCACTGTGAAGTGATTGGGAAAGCTATACATTGAGAACTAAAGAACTGTAGTCTTTTCTCATCCCTAGTTATTCCTCTTAGGTGTAAAAATAATATACTTTTTTATTTTACTTTTTTCATATTTTTCCCATTAGTTATTGGGGTACAAATAGTATTTGGTTACATGAGCAAGTTCTTCAGTGGTGATTTGTGAGATTTTGGTGCACCATCACCGAGCAGTAGATACTGCACCATATTTGTAGTCATTTAACCCTTGCCCCCCTCCCTTTCCCCCAAAGTCCCCAAAGTCCCCAAAGTCCATTGTATCATTCTCATGCCTTTGCATCCTCATAGCTTAGGTCCCACATATCAGTGAGAACATACGACATTTGGTTTTCCATTCCTGAGTTTTGAGAATTGTCTCTTCATGTCCTTAGCCCACTTTTGATGGGATTGTTTCTTTTTTTTCTTACTGATTTGTTTGAGTTTATTGTGGACTCTGGATATTAGTTCTTTGTCAGATGTGAAGATTTTGTCTCACTCTGTGGTTTGTCTGTTTGCTCTGCTGACTGTTCCTTTTGCTGTGGAAAAGCTCTTTAGTTTAACTAGGTCCCAGGTATTTATCTTTGTTTTTATCACATTTGCTTTTGGGTACTGAGTTATGAAATCCTTGCCTAAACCAGTGTCTAGAAGGGTTTTTCCAACGTTATCATCTAGGATTTTTGTAGTTTCAAGTCTTAGATTTAAGTCCTTAATGCACCTTAAGTTGACTTTTGTATAAGGCGAGAGATGAGGGTCCAGTTTCATTCTCCTACATTTGGCTAGCCAAATTATCCCAGCACCATTTGCTGAAAGGGTGTTCTTTCCCCACTTTATATTTTTGTTGGCTTTCTCAATGATCAGTTGGCTGGAAGTATTTGGGTTTATTTCTGGGTTCTCTATACTGTTCCATTGGTCTATGTGACTATTTTTATAGCAGCACCATGCTGTTTTAGTGACTATGGCCTTACAGTATAGTTTGAAATCAGGTAGTGTGATGCCTCCAGAATTTCTTGTTTTTGCTTAGTCTTGCTTTGGCTACATGGGCCCTTTTTTGGTTACATATAAACTTTAGAATTGTTTTTTCTAAAAATTTCATGAAGAATGGTGGTGGCATTTTTATGGGGATAGCATTGAACTTGTAGATTGCTTTTGGCAGTATGGTAGTTTTTCACAATATTGATTATACCCATCCATGAGGATGGGATGTGTTTCCATTTATTTCTGTTGTCTATATATATTTTTTTAATTTTATTTACTTTAAGTTCTGGGATACCTGTGCTGAACATGCAGGTTTGTTATATAGGTATACATGTGCCATGGTGGTTTGCTACAGCTATCAACCCATCATCTAGGTTTTAAGTCCCACATGAATTAGGTATTTGTCCTAATGCTCTCCCTCCACTTGCCTCCCAGCCCCCAACAGGCTCCATTGTGTGATGGGTTGGTTCCAAGTCTTTACTATTGTAAAGAGCACTGCAATAAACATACATGTGTATGTGTCTTTAAAGTAGAATGATTTATAATCCTTTGGGTATATACACAGTAATGGGATTGCTGGGTCAAATAGTATTTCTAGTTCTAGATCCTTAAGGAACAGTCACACTGTCTTCCACAATGGTTGAACTAATTTATACTCCTACCATCAGAGCAAAAGCATTCCTATTTCCCCACATCCTCGCCAGCATTTGTTGTTTCCAGACTTTTTAATGATTGCAATTCTAACTGGTGTGAGATGGCATCTTATTGTGGTTTTTTGATCTGCATTTCTCTAATGCCTAGTGATGATGAGCTTTTTCTCATATGTTTGTTGCCTACATAAATGTCTTCTATTGAGAAGTGTCTGTTCATATCCTTTGCCCACTTTTTGATGGAGTTGTTTGTTTGTTTCTTGTAAATTTGTTTAAGTCCTTTGTAGATTCTGGATATTAGGCCTTTGTCAGATGGATAGATTGCAACTTTCAGCAGTGTTTTGTAATTTTCCTTGTAGAAGCCTTTAAACTCCTTGGTTAAGTCTATTTCTAAGTATTTTATTTTATTTTATTTTTTGCAGCTATTATAAAAGGGATGGAGTTCTTCATTTGATTCTCCACTAGTGGCTGTTGGTGTATAGAAGAGCTACTGATTTTTGTACATTTATCTTGTATCTGGAAACTTTGCTGAATTCTTTTATCAGTTCTAGGAGCTTTCTGAAGGAGTCCTTCTGGATTTCAAGATAAATGATCATATCATCAGCAAACAGTGACGGTCTGACTTCCTCTTTACCGATGTGGATGCCCTTCCTTTCTTTCTGTTGTCTGATTGCTCTGGCTAGGACTTCTAGTACTGTGTCGAAGAGGAGTGGTGAAAGTGGGCATCCTGCTCAAGCCTGTAATCCCAGCACTTTGGGAGGCCGAGGCGGGTGGATCACGAGGTCAAGAGATCGAGACCATCCTGGTCAACATGGTGAAACCCTGTCTCTACTAATACAAAAAATTAGCTGGGCACGGTGGCACGTGCCTGTAATCCCAGCTACTCAGGAGGCTGAGGCAGGAGAACTGCCTGAACCCAGGAGGTGGAGGTTGCGGTGAGCCGAGATCGCGCCATCGCACTCCAGCCTGGGTAACGAGCGAAACTCTGTCTCAAAAAAAAAAAAAAAAAAAGAAAGAAAGAAAGTGGGCATCTTTGTCTTGCTTCAGTTCTCAGAGGAAATGCTTTCAACATTTCCCCATTAGGCATTATGTTGGCTGTGGGTTAGTCATAGATGGCTTTTATTACATTAAGGTATATCCCTTGTATGCCGATTTTGCTGAGTTTTAATGATGGCTATTCTAATGGGCATGAGATGGTATCTCATTGTGGTTTAGAAAAAGAGGGACTCCTCCCTAACTCATTTTATGAGGCCACCACCATCCTGATACCAAACCTGGCAGAGACACAACAAAAAATAAAATTTTCGGCCACACTGGATATTCCCTGATGAACATCAGTGCAAAAATCCTAAATAAAATACTAGTAAACCAAATCCCACAGCACATTAAAAAGCTTATCCAGCATGATCAAGTTGGCTTCATCCCTGGGATGCAAGGCTGGTTCAACATACCCAAATCAATAAATGTAATCCATCACATAAACAGAACCAAAGTCAAAAAACACATAATTATCTCAATATATGCAGAAAAGGCCTTTGATAAAATTCAATACCCCTTCATGCCAAAAACTTTCAATAAACTAGGCATTGATGGAATGTATCTCAAAATAATTAGAGGTATTTATGACAAAACCACAGCCAATATCATACTGAATGGGCAAAAGCTGGAAGCATTCCCTTTGAAAACCAGCACAAGACAAAGATGCCCTCTCTCACCACTCCTGCTCAACATAGTATTGGAAGTTCTGGCCAGGGCAATCAGGCAAGAAAAAGAAATAAAGGCTATTCAAATAGGAAGAGAGGAAGTCAAATTGTCTCTGTTTGCAGATGGCATGATTGTATATTTAGAAAACCCCGTTGTCTCAGCACAAAATCTCCTAAAGCTGATAAGCAACTTCAACGAAGTCTCAGGATACAAAATCAATGTGCAAAAATCACAAGCATTCCTATACCCCAAGAGTAGACACACAGCCAAATCATGAGTGAACTCCCATTCACAATTGCTACAAAAAGAATAAAATATCTAGGAATACAACTTAAAAGGGGTGTGAAGGATCTCTTCAAGGAGAACTACAAACCACTGCTCAAGGAAATAAGAGAGGATACAAACAAATGGAAAAACATTCCATGCTAATGGTTAGGAAGAATAAATATCATGAAAATGGCCATACTGCTCAAAGTAATTTATAGATTCAATGCTATCCCCATCAAGCTACCATTGACTTTCTTCACATAATTTGAATAAACTACTTTAAATTTCATATGAAACCAAAAAAGAGTCTGTATAGCCAAGACAATCCTAAGCTAAAAGAACAAAGCTGGAAGCATCATGCTACCTGACCTCAAACTATACTATAAGGCTACAGTAACAAAAACGCATGGTACTGGTACCAAAATAGATATATACACCAATGGAACAGAATAGAGCCCTCAGAAATAATGCCCCATATCTATAACCATCTGATCTTTGACAAACCTGACAAAAACAAGCAATGGAGAAAGGGTTTGCAATTTAATAAATGGTGTTGGGAATATTGGCTAGCCATACGTAGAAAACTGAAACTGGACCCCTTCCTTACACCTTATATGAAAATTAACTCAAGATGGATTAAAGATTTAAACATAAGACCTAAAACCATAAAAACCCTAGAAGAAAACCTAGACAGTACAATTCAGGCATCAGCATGAGCAAAGACTTCATGACTAAAACACCAAAAGCAATTGCAACAAAAGGCAAAATTAACAAATGGAATCTTATTAAGCTAAAGAGCTTATCACAGCAAAATAAACTATGATCAGAGTGAACAGGCAACCTACAGAATGGGAGAAAATTCTTGTAATCGATCCATCTGACAAAGGGCTAATATCCAGATCTGCAAGGAGCTTAAACAAATATACAGATAAAAAAACAACCTCATCAAAAAGTGGGTGAAGGATATGAACAGAGACTTCTCAAAAGAAGACATTTATATGGCCAACAAACATATGAAAAAAAAAGCTCATCATCACTGGTCATTAGAGAAATGCAAGTTTTGAATTTAAAACTTTGAAGAGGTTTTTAATTTCTATCTTAATTTTGATTTTAATTTCTATCTTGATTTTGTTTTTGACCCAATATTCATTCAGGAGCAGGTTATTTAATTTCCATGTATTGGCATGGTTCAGATGGCTCCTTTAGGAAGTGATTTCCAGTTTTAATCCACTGTGGTCTGAGAGAGTGCTTGATATAATTTCAGTTTTCCTAAGTTTATTGAGGCTTGTTTTATGGACTATTATGTGGTGTCTCTTGGAGAAAGTTCTGTGTGCTGTTGAATAGAATGTGTATTCTGCACTTGTTGGATGAAATGTTTTGTATATATATGTTAAGTCCATTTGTTTCAAGGTATAGTTTAAATCCATTGTTTCCTTTTTTTTTTTTTTTTTAGACAGAATCTTGCTTTGTTGCCCAGGCTGGAGTGCAGTGGCATGATCTCAGCTCACTGCAACCTCCACCTCCCAGGTTCAAGCAATTCTCCTGCCTCAGCCTTCCAAGTATCTGCGATTACAGGCATCTGCCACCATGCCCAGCTAATTTTTGTGCTTTTAGTAGAGATGGGGTTTCGCCATGTTGGCCAGGCTGGTCTCAAACTCCAGATCTTAGGTGATCTACCCACCTCGACCACCCAAAGTGCTGGGATTACAGCTGTGAGCCACTGGGCCTGGCCTAAATCCATTATTTCTTTGTTGACTTTCGGTCTTGACTACCTGTCTAGTGCTATCAGTAAAGCATTGAAGTACCCCACTATTATTGTGTTACTGTCTATCTCATTTCTTAGGTCTACTAGTAATTGTTTTATAAATTTGGGAGCTCCAGTGTTAGGTGCATATATGTGTAGGATTGTGATATTTTCCTGTTGGACAAGGCCTTTTACCATTATATAATGTCCCTCTTTCTCTCTTTTAACTGCTGATGTTTTAAAAAAAATTTTTCTGATATAAGAATAGCTAACCCTGCTTGTATTTGGTGTCCATTTACATGAAATGCCTTTTCCACCTCTTTCCTAAGTTTGAGTCCTTACGTGTTAGGTGAGTCTCCTGAAGGCAGCAGATAGTCTGTTGGTGAGTTCTTGTCCATCCTGAAGTTCTGTATCTTTTAAGTGGAGCATTTAGGGCATTTATAGTCAATGTTAGTATTGAAATGTGAGGTACCATTGCAGTTATCATATTCTTTGTTGCCTGTGTACTTTGATTTTTTGATTTTTGGTTTTGCTTTTTAACATGTATTTTTGTTATATGGGTCCTGTGTGACTTATGGTTTAAAGAGGTTCTGTTTTGATGTGTTTCCAGGATTTGCAGGAGGCCAACCAGCACAAAAATAGAACATTAAACCACCAAAGCTAAGTACTGTCATGTGCTGGTTGACCTCCTGCTTTCCAGAAAGCATCAGCTGAAGTAGTATGGAGAGGGACTGGCAGTGAGCCAGGCTCTTAAGCAACCAAGATTATATGCCCTTTGTCTTCTGCTACCAGGGTAGATAGGAAAAGACCATCATGTGGAGACAGGGCTGGGCGTGTCTGAACTTAGACTCTCCTTAGGTGGGTCTTGCTGTGGCTGCTCTCAGGGATGGGGATGAGATTCCCAGGTCTGGAGCTATGTACCTAGGAGGATTATGGCTACCTCTGCTGAGTCTACAGATTGTCAGGGAAGTCAGAGAAAGCCAGCAGTCATAGGCCTCACCCAACTACCACATAAACTGAAGGCTGGTCTCACTCTCACCATGCCCCCCACCAACAGTCTTGAGTCTGTTTCCAGGCAGAGTGTGTGATGGGCTTGAAAACTTGCCCCAGCCTACCCACCTCCCAGCTGTGAAAGAAAAGGGCTTGGTTCTTCCCTCACCTGTGGAGTCTGCACACCAGATTTGTGCCCTCCCCCACGTTCTGGGCAGGAGGGTTTTCACCCCATTCAAATTGTTACAGATTCAGCTAGAAATTTCCTTTCCCTGTGGAGTTTTACCCCCTGCTTCTCTGGTCACCCTCCAGATGGATCCCTATGGCGCCAGACAGGAAGCCAGTGAGCTCCCAGGACCTTCCTACTGCTTCCTCTACCCCTGTATTTCACTCAGCTCTCTAAACTGACTCAGCTCCATGTAAAGTCAGAAACTTCTCCAGCAAATAGACCTTCAGCTTCTCCAGTGGGGATGTGTGTTCAGGAGAGAGGGTCTCCCTTTCCCACTTCTGCAGCTGGGGCACTCACAGTAGTTGGGGTGTTTCCCAGGTCCTGCAAGAGCAGTCTGCTTCCTTCGGAGGGTCTGTGGGTCCTCTCAGGATTGATGGTTTGTTCTTGCAGTCCATCTGAAGCTAAAATTCATAATGTGAGTTTCCGCATGCTGCACTGTCTGGAGCTGCCATCTAGTTCTGCCTCCCGTCCACCATGATGATCGAGCGCCCACACTTTTTATTTAATCTTTAACAACCAAGCTCTTTTTTTCTTTAAATGGCTTCGGCCTTTGCTTACATAGTCAATTTATGAAGCTTAATTAGGGAAAGAAAACAAAAAGTGTTTCATTGCCTAGATTACAGAATTTAAAAAAAAATTCTGTAATATTATGCATTTTACTCACTCCTTATGCATTTTAAGTAGATTTGTAAGACTTTCTCAGTCAATCTTCAAGATAGTTAATAAGCTTGTAACTTCTAACCTCCAAACATTGAGTGTCTCTTATGAAAGTATGAGATTACTCAGAAGTCAGAATTATCACTTTTGTTTCTGTTAATGCATTTCCACAATTGCTATAATTTTATATTGTAATTCATTAAAGTAAGCCTTGTCACTAAAGTGGCCTCAAAGCCCAAAGGATGGGATTCTGGTTAGCTTCTTATACAATTTTGCTTCTCATGGGAGACCTGATTGTCCCCTGAAAGAAACCAGCCACTGTGTGGTAAACTGGTGAGTGTGCCAGTGGGTACACTGTTTTAATTATTTAATTATTTGGCATTCTTGTCAAATAACTGAATAATATATGGCTTTTATCCCTGTGTTAGTCTGTTTGTGTCACTATAAAGAAATACCTCCGACTGGGTAATTTATCAAGAAAAGTGGTTTCATTGGCTCATAGTTTTTCAGACTGTACAGGAAGCAGCAACCACGGCTAATTAGGGCCTCAGGAGGCTTATAATTGTGGCAGATGGCAAAGGGGCAGCAGGTAAATCACATAGCAAGAGTTGGAACAAGAGAGAGAAGAGTGGTGCCAGGCTGTTTTTAACAACCAGATCTGCTATGAACTCAGAGCAAGAACTCGCTCATTACCATGAGGACAGCACAAGCTATTCATAAGGGATCTGCCCACATGACCAAAACACCTCCCACCAAGACCCTATCACCAAATTGGGGATCACATTTCTATATAAAATCTGGAGGGGAAAAACATCCAAACTATATCATTCGACCTCTGGCTCCCCAAATCTCATGTCCTTCTCACATTACAAAATAACATAATCCTTTCTCACAGTCCCTCAAAATCTTAACTAGTTCCAGAATTAATTCAAAGCTCCAAAGTCTTATTTGAGACTCAAGGCATGTTCCTTCTACCTCTGAGCCTGTAAAATTAAAAACAAGTTACTTATTTCAAGATACAATGAGGGTACAAAAATTTGGTAAACATTCCCATTCCAAAAGGGAGAAATCAGTCCAAAAAAAGGGGCAGCAGGCCCACTCCAGTATAAAATCCAGAAGGGCAGACATTAAATCTTAAAGCTCCTTCACAATCCCTGACTTCATATGCTGCATTCTGGGCACACAAGTGCAAAGGGCCAGCTCCCAAGGCCCTGGGCAGCTCTGCCTTCATGGCTGCTCTCATAGATAAGTATTGAGTGCCTGTGGCTTTTCCAGGCCCAGGGTGTTAGCTGCCACTGGTTCTACCATTCTGGGGTCTAGAGAGTGGCAGCCCCTTTCCCACAGCTTCACTAAGCAGTACCTCCAGTGGGGATTCTGTGCGGGGGCTTCAACTCCACATTTCTCCCTTGGCACTGTCCCTAGTAGAGGCTGTCTGGGGAAGGCTTCTACATGAGCACTCAAGCTTTTCCCTATAACCTCTGAAATCTAGGAAGAAGCTGCCAAGCCTCCTTTATTCTTGCATTCTGTGTGCTTGCAGGCTTACCATCACATTAAAGCTGCCAAGGTTTATAGCTTGCATCCTTCAGAGTGGCAGCCCAAGCTATACCTGCAGCCCTCTGAGCCGCAGCTAGAGCTGGAGCAGCCAGTATGGGGAGCAGTGTCCCAAGGATGAGCAGGGCAATGGGGCCCTGGGCTTGACCCCTGAAACCATTCTTCCCTCCTAGGCCCGTGGGCCTGTGATAGGAGGAGCTACCTCAAAGATTTCTGAAATGCCTTCAAGGTCTTTTTCCTATTATCTTGGATATTAGCACTTGGCTTCTCTTTAGTCATGCAAATCTCTCTAGCAAGTGGTTACTCCGCAGCCTGCTTGAATTTCTCCTTTGAAAATGCTCTTTCCTTCTCTACCACGGGGCTAGCCTGCAAATTTTCTAAATTTTAATGCTCTGCTTTCCTTTTAAATATAAGTTCCAACTTTAAGTCATTTATTTCCTCCTATATCTGATCTAGGCCGTTAGAAGCAGCCAGACCACATCTTGAATGTTTTGCTGCTGAGAAATTTCTTCCACCGGATATCCTAAGTCATCACTCTTAAGTTCAAACTTCCATAGATTCCTGGGACATGGACACAATGCAGTCAAGTTCTTTGCTAGGGCATAATAAAAGTGAAATTTATTCCAGTTCCCAATAACTTCCCCATTTCCATCTGAGCAGTTGTCAGCCTGGCCTTTCATTGTCCATATTTATATCAACATTTTGGTCACAACCACTTAACAAGTCTCTACTAAGTTCCAAACTCTCTTTTATCTTCCTTTCTTCTTCTGAGCTCTCTAAACTCTTCCAACCTCTGCCCAATATTCAGTTTCAATGCTTCTTCCACATCTTCAGGTGTCTTTATAGCAATACCTCACTCCTCCTACCAATTTTTCATATTAGTCCATTTGCATTGCAAAGAAATACCTGAGACATGGTAAGTTATAAAGAAAAGAGGTTTAATTGGCTCATAGTTATTCAGGCTGTACAGGAAGCATGGTGCCAGCATCTGTTCTTGGTGAGGGCCTCAGGAAGTTTACAATCATGGTTGAAGGCAAAGAAAGATCAGGCACATGATATGGCAAATTAGGAGCAAGAGAGGCAGAGGTGCCAGGTTCTTTTTAAACCACCATATTTCATAAAAACTCATTACCGTGAGGACAGCACCAGGAAATTCATAAGGGATTCATCCCCATGAACTGAACACCTCCCACCAGGCCCCACCTCCAACATTGAGGATCACATTTCAATAGGAGATTTGGAAAGGACAAACATCCAACTATATCAATCCCTGACCATTGTGAATTTTTATATTAGAATAAAGTTTTGAAAGAGTGAAGCAAATGTCTGCAAGTATGATTTTGCATTTCTGTATCCTCATCATCCAACTGACCTCCATATCTGCATCAGTTTGCATACTCCTTGAAAAACAAACAAGTATTCTGTGAGCTCCTACCAAGACTCAGACAATGAATCCTCACAGAAAACCTATTATTTCTCCCATTTTATTTGACTTTATTGAGACAGGGTCTTGCTCTGTCCCCAGGCTGGACTGAAGTGGCGCCATCTCAGCTTACCTTTGCCTCACAGGCTCAAGAAATTCTCCCACCTCGGCCTCCCAAGTAGGCGAGACTACAGGCATGTGTCACCATGCCCAGCTAATTTTATGTTGTTTTTTTTTTTTTTTTTTTTTTTTGGTAGAGATAGGATTTCACCATGATATGCAGGCTGGTCTCGAACTCTTGGACTCAAGCAATATACCTGCCTCAGCCTTCCAAATTGCCAGGATTACAGGCATGAGTCACTGCACCTGGCCTCTTGCTCCCATTTTACAGATAAGAACATTAGAGAGAGGAGTTGAGTTATTTGACCAACATCAAGTAGCTAATAAGTAGCAGAGCTAGGATCTGAATCCAAGTCTGCATGGTTCTAAAGTCTGAATCACTGTGGCATCATGAAGACCAAATTATAGTAGAGGAATCAGTACAAAAATAATTTCCTGACTTGAAAAAATAGATCTTCTTGAATTCAACTGTTCAACATTTGTCTCTTTGTACCAGAGCAACCTTTAAAGATGGCATTATATCTTTTAAACCAGAAATTCAACTTTATGGACTACATCTAAAGAAAACCATTAAGGTTGCAGTCAAATGTTTACGCACCAAAGATGTGGGCAACAGCCCCAAATGTCTATATGTAGATTGAATATTATAGCACAGACACAAAATAAAATATTATGCAGTCATTAAAAACAAAACTTCATAGACATTTCAATGAATTGGAAAGTGAGAAAAATCATAATAGAAAACATTAGAGAGCATAAAACTAGTTTTGTTAACATACAGACACACACGTACACATTATTTTTTAAGACCACAAAAGAGATTAGCTCAGCTTCATGAAATGCAAAAAAAAAAAAAAAAAAAAAAAAAAAAAATTCTCTTTTCAGTTTTATCTGTTCTCTACAACATCTGCAGTAAGCATTACTATATTTATTATAATAATAAATACATTATTTGTCATAAAGTACTTTTCAGACTTTCAAAATAGGCAAATATTTGATTTCCCAATGATTTGGTCTGTGGAAAATGATTTCAGAAATGTATAGCTATAATTATAAGAAATATTTATAAGACTATAATTCCAATGTTATTCTGTTTCAATAAGAGACAAAAACCTACATGGTCATATGTAACCCATATATATTCATTTATAGCCCTCCTGGTCAGTTTATACATATTCATAAGGCCTTAGAAAATTTGGTCATAACCAAAAACAAAGAATTCCCATTTTTAAATTTTGGAAAAGAACTATCAGCTTAAGCCTGAAGCCTCTCTTTCTTCAGTCCATTTCTCTGAATGCTCAAATGCAGCCCTTCTCCAGGTTCTCCCTGATAATGACATTCAGCTCAGGGCTGAATATTATGATCATTGAAACCACACACACTTATCTTAATTACTTTCCGCATTTTCCATTTGCCATCTTGTCAGAACGACGTATGAATCACAGTGAACAATTAGTGCATTGGAAGAAACCATGTGTGAGGCTGAGTGGAAGCCTAGTTCAGTTTGTTGCTCAAGCCAGCGCTGTGATGATCCTGACAGCTCCATTCCATTAACTCCAAAGCCACCAAATTACATTGTCCTACTCTTATCGTGCAGAGATAAGGTCTACTGCCAACACCTTCTTCTCACTATCACCAGGTTCTGGAGGACCAAAACTGCTTCAGGACCAACCTGGATTGCCATGAATCACCTTCGTATCTCACAGTGTCCAGTGCAGCCCTTGCACAAAGCTAGTACTCATAAACAATGGGCAGACTAACCTACGTGGCATGCCCATTTGGTGGGGGAGAAAAGCTCTTTTCAGTAGCCTGGGTCTCCTTTTTGTTTTCAACCATAAGATAGTGTTTTTATTTCTTGGTGGCATATGCTATTGTCAGACTTGCTGCGGGTTTAGATCTAAGAGAAGAAGGCTTTGATCTTCAGGTTTCCTCGACTCATACAACTTCTACTTTCTCAGAGCTACAGGGCCATTAGGATTTTTCTGGTGGCTTTCTTTTATTTGATTTAAGAACACGGGCAATGGATTTTTATTTTGTTAACATTTGAGTTTGTAAATAAGACCCAGACATGGATACAGAAAACAACCCCAAAGTGGCATGTGAAGGACAACAAAACCCTCCCTACTGAAACTTCTCTTTTCCAGATCCAGAAAACCACCTCACTGATTATTGCTTTGGGCTCAATCCCTGGGGGCCCCTGGGGGAAAAAAGGCAATAGTGTAATCTGGGAGAAATAACATAGTGGGATTAAACCTCTTTATTGTTTTGTTCCTATAATCCTTTAAATTCGACTTGGATGTATTTTGGAAATATGCACACTGGTTAAGCGTGGATTTGTTACTAGCAAAGAGATATGGCCCCTGTAACAGAAAGTTGTTTGTGCTGTGAACCAAGTTTATGGGTTTTCACTTCAGTGAAGTGGTTAATGAGTACGTTTAACAATGATACTTAAATTATCTGCAAATTTCAAGTACTACCTGGCAAGATGGAAAAGAGAAGGAGAAGCTCTCTCAATTCCTAAAAGAGATTAGTAAATCATCCCACTGATGGGGAAATATGATACCCAGGAAAGATATGGACCAGGGAGCCACCACTGCCATGTCACCTTTCCATTTGGCTTCTGTTGGAAACAGAAAGTAAGCTCTAAAGGGAATTCAGTTAGAATCATGAGAATTGTCTGTATAAAAATACAGTTAATGAAGCAATTCACTAAGTTAAACTAGCCATAGGTTCTGCAACATAAAAGTTCAAAAGATTTTGGAGCCACACTGATCTGAAAAACCACGGCCAAGAAGAACATGTGGCTCTGCACCAAGAGTGGATTTGAGGAGTGGCTGTGACCTCAAGGCTGGGGATTTAAAACCAGAGATACATTCAACAGAGATTGAGAAACATTAGGAAAAAGTAAGGAAAGGAAACTTCTAAACTGGATCTGCGGTTTGATTCTTTAAGCCCTGTGCAACTTCTATAATTGTATCAAGCTTGATGCTAATTAACAGGGTCAAAACATAGAAGGGTTGATAGATATTTTATGTCCTCTCTCCTCCTCCATCCTTACTTGGTTGAGTACCATCATGTGACTATTTAGCCAAGACTGAGACCTTTCTGAGGCTACTCAATCTCTAGATCCTCTGTTGTAAGGAACATCTATCTCCACCCCCCACCGACATTAATTGGCCCCAATTCTTCTGAAGCAAACACAAGTCCAAAACTATTTCCATAAGACAAATATTTGAAAACAGCTGTGTGTGCCTTCTAAGCCTTCTGATCTCCAGTCTAAATTAAGTTCCTTCCCCAAGTTCACATATAAAATGACTTCTGGTCTTTTCATCCTCTTGGTGATCCCACCCTGAGTGACTTCCACTCTGTCTAATCCTTTCATAGTGCAACACTAGAATGTTCGATCCAGGTGCCCTGTCTTCAGTCAAAAGTCAAGAAAAATTATTATCTTCCTTTTATTGTTCTACTACTAACACAGGCCAAAGCTTAGGACAAGCACACTGACTTCTTGACTAACCTTGTGACGAGGCCCACGATCCCTCATCTGTGTCATGCACTTGGTTTTCCAAACTCAGAATGGGATCTTCCACTCATCCTTACTAAACTTCCCTGTTAAATCCAAACCATCCTTCTAGCCTCCCAAGATCTTCTGTAGCCCTATTCTGTCACTCAGCAGATCTGCTGGGCCTCCAGACTTTTATTTCTGGCAGAAGAAGAATACCTATTCTTTATGCTCCTCATATATAAGGGACAAACCTGACACATGGGTCTCCCCCACTTGCCTTTTGATAATGTTGGGCTGGACACCTTGTCTGGTTCCCTACCTCATGTGAGAAGAGACAGGTACACTATAAAACTCTTCAACACGATACCGCCACATCCTTCCCCATCCTCAGTTCATTACTCCAGATACCATTCTGGCCCCGTTTTTGGATATATGTCTACTAAAATAAAGACTTGCTGGTCACCTATTTCACAGCAATACCACTTCTTTGTCCTCACACTTCACAGACTGGCCCTTTGTTGACCTCACCAGGTTAACTTGGAACATGGAGCACATACAGTCAAACTTTTATGAAATACTGAAAAGAAAATTTTAACCAAATGAGAGAGAGAGAGAGAGAGAGGGAACAATAAAGAGGTTGCAGTATGAAGAGGGAGAAAAGAAAAGGAGAGGGTTATGATCTTCTTTTACTAAAAATTTCCATCATATTATTATTTTTTAAGACAGTTTCACTCTTGTTGCCCAGACTAAAGTGCACTGGCACAATCTCTGCTGACTGCAACCTTTGCCTCCCAGGTTCAAGTGACTCTCCTGCCTCAGCCTCCTGAATAGCTGGGATTACAGGCATGTGCCACCATGCCTGGCTAATTTTGCATTTTTAGTAGAGATGGAGTTTCTCCATGTGGTCAGGCTGGTCTCAAACTCCCTACCTCAGG
The DNA here is from genome assembly GCF_030222135.1 of Aotus nancymaae. Lineage (NCBI taxonomy): Eukaryota > Metazoa > Chordata > Mammalia > Primates > Aotidae > Aotus > Aotus nancymaae. The sequence goes on along the minus strand of NW_026988431.1, from coordinate 51,565,675 downwards.
TGATCCTCCTGCCTCGGCCTCCCAAAGTGCTGGGATTACAGGGGCAAGCTGCCGCGCCTGACCCCATCATTTTATTAAGGTACAACTCAACTGCTCCTACCTCTTGAAACCTTCCCAAATGCACCCCCATCACTACAATTAATTGATTTCTCCTCTATATTTCCATAACATTTTGACTATACTCCTAATAGTAATTTTTGCTTTATTGCAGGAGTCAGCAAACTTGCAGGAAAGAGCCAGATAATAAGTAAGTTAGGCTTTGCAGAACATGTAGCCTCTGTTGCAACTATTTGACTCTTCCATTTTAGCATGAGAGTACCCATATGTAATATATCAATTAATGGTCATGGTTATGTTCCAATAACACTTTACTTACAAAATCAGGCGGCAGGCTAATTTGGTTCATGGGTCATAGTTTGCCAACCCCTATTTTATATAATGATTATTTATTTATGTATTATCTCCCACCAAGCCTGTGAGTTCTTCAATAGCACATCACATTCATCTTTGAATCCTCTGCACTTCACACTTAGTAAGGGATTGATAGATGTTTGTAAAATATATAAATTGTCAGCCACTATCAGAAAGAACATTGTCTTGTGCCTTCCTGGAGTCCAGGCTGACTATTACTACCGTATATCTCTCATCTATAGTCAGAGATCTTATCAAAAAGAAGACAAGATTCACTTGGCATGAACTCTTCCTGTATCCTAGTGATCCCTACCTTAATTTCTGAACTAACTTCATAATCCTAGTTGAAATCAACACCAAGATCACTGACATGGATTCTGTGGGCTCCACCTTCTGCACCACTCCTGCATTTGATTGTTGAAAAATGTGTACATTCTCCCATCTCTAGTTTTCTGGTATTTCTTCCTTTTTCATAATTCCTAATCAATTATGAGCATCAGCTAAGGACACTCATAACGAAGTTCTTCTACAGCCCTGAGTGTAACAGCCACTTCAAAAAGCCAGCAGTCAAGCCAGGTATAGTGGCTCATGCCTGTAATCCCAGCAATTTGGGAGGTTGAGACAGAAGGACTCCTTGAGGTGAGGAGTTCAAGACCATCCTGGGAAACATAGTGAGACCACGTCTCTATCGAAAAAATTAAAAATTACCTGAACATGGTGGTACACACCTGTAGTCCCAGCTACTCAGGAGACTGAGGTGTGAGGATCACTTGAGACCAGGAGGTCAAGGCTGCAGTAAGCTATGATCAAGCCACTGCACTCAAGGTTGGCTGATAGAAAAAAAAAAAAAAAAAGCCCAAAGTCCTCTTGTAATACCACCTCCTGGCCCCAGTCCCCAATACTCTTTACCACTGTCTATTTCACCTTTTGACACAAAGAACATTCTGCATGACACACACAAAAAAAAATATAGGTTGAAAAGATCAGTTTTTTTGCTGAATAGTCAACATGATGCTAACTTTTATTTTCTCTGAACATGGCTTTTAAAAAATCTATTGTCTCCAGGTGCGGTGGCTCCCACCTGTAATCCTAGCACTTTGGGAGGCCAAGGCAGGTGGATCACTTGAGTTCAGACGTTCAAAACCAGCCTGGCCAACATGGTGAAACCCCATCTCTACTAAAAACACAAAAAAAATTAGCTGCATGTAGTGGTGGGTGCCTGTAATCCCAGCTACTTGGGAGGCTGAGGCAGGAGAATTGCTTGAACCCAGGAGGCAGAGGTCAAAGTGAGTCAAAATCATGCCATTGCACTCCAGCCTGGGTGACAGAGTGAGACTCCATCTCAAAAAAAAAAAAAAAATCTATTGTAATCCTTGTCATTTTTCCAAGCTTCAACCCTTGGGATTTTAGCATTCCTGACACCACTTTTACTGGTGCTTACTGCTCTTTTATTGTTATCCTTGTATCTACCTTTCTTTCCATCTTTTTTATTACATAATAGACTTTTAAGAATCTGAACTTTTTGTTTCTTTAGATCTCTCCATTTGCTTATTCAGATGATTAGCAATAGGACAGTCAGAGTATTGGCTCCAGAATTATAGAAGGACCTTAGGAATGGTGGAAATCTGACTGAAACAAGAGCTAGGTCTTGCTTTGTGATGGTGGTAATATTAAGCAAGTATCTTCTACCTATATTGCATGTATGTTACAGACAAATTACAATAGATTAATAAGCTTGCTTTCACACTTTAAATGAGACTAAGAAGATACCCATTATTCATATCAATAAATAATATACTTTTATTATTCTCATTATTAGGGCTTGGTAAAGGGCTAATGGAGATTAGTGAGGGGAGAAAGCTAAAGTTTTGGAAGCCACCCCTTAGCAACACCTTTTCAGAGTTAGAACTGAATTTTGGTGAGCTTCCCCCACCACCTAAATCATCTTCCCTCCCTTGGTGTCATGCCACTGAAATGACACATCTTTCATTTCTCAACTTTTTGACACCTCTTGCGCAGTCTGATTGTGCTTTCCCTCACTGGCAATCATGAGATCTTTCCCAATGGAAATCTGTTCCTCCTGCTCCTCTCTGTTCCTCCTGTAGCATTAACCAATACACCCTTCACGGTTAGAGTTACGACCAGTGGCAGTTTCCTTCTGACTTTCTCTTCTCTTCAGTAGAGAAAAAATATCACACTAAAAATGTTGAAGATGCTCTGCTTTTAGCCAAAAGTAGCCCTAGAAGACACCCAGAGAATCAATGATCCCCTTACAACTATGATAATGACCAAGATTTTTCATAATTTAAAGGAATATTTACTTATAAAAGTATCCATGTCTAAACTAGTACTGACAAAAAATCATGAGAAGTGGGTGAACATAATGAGCATATTTCATAAAACAATCTGTTGCAGACTCCAGAATAGTGTATTTCTCAACAAACCTGTCAGACACTATGCTAGGCATCAGGGAAGCCAGCTCTGAGCTCCCTCGAGTATGCATTCTCCATGCTTCATCACAGTCCAAGACAAACTTCCAGTTCTTCTTCTTCTTCATTGTCGTCACTGTCTTCATCATCTTCATCATTGGATCCACAGCTGACAGCAAGGCCTGTGGGGAGGAACTGGGAGTCCCCCAACTTGGACCCCTACTCTGTGACTCTGAACACCAAGGAGCCCCCTCCCAGGCAGGAAGGGGAAGAGGCAGGTGAACAGGGTTTGTTAGCTTGTGGCTACTTAATAAATGATTTTTGTTATGAAGTCTAAAAAAAATTTAAGCTCATTCATTTGCTTTCTTAAAAACATCATTTAACTTCAAGCATATTCATATCTACATAAATATAAAACTTATTGATATTATTCAAACTCTCCTCTGGACAGCACAGATGTGATTCACTTTTCCACTGTGTCCTGAAATTGAGTTCTATTTCAGTAAGTCTTGGGAATACCTCTGAGAAAAACTAGTTCTTCATTTAGTTGTGACCTTGATACTTTTGCAAGAACCTATCACTAAGCCATCTTAAATCTTATTGTAGAAATTCAAGGCCAATGATTCATCAAAGATCTTTTTTCTCTGCTAAAGTTATAATATATGCCAAGGAGAAGAAAACATCATGCTCGTGATAGAAGTCTCCAATATTTATGCATGCATGCATATGCACACATACACACACACACACACAGTGAGCCATGCCTTTAGTTATACACAGTCCCGTGTAGTCCATTCTCAAAGGATTTTGAACTAGTCTTATATAACCAATAGAATGAGATAGAAATAATTCATTATGCCTTCTGAGACTAAGTCATAAGAAGGCTCACTGCTTCTGCCTTGCTCTCATAGAACACTTGCTCTGAGAAAAATCAGCCACAATATAAAAAAAAAATCCAATTATATGGAGACCCTCATTCTCTGAGGAATATCAAGTTAATTATGCAGAGACTGCATTAAAAAAAGACAGAACCTGTCCAGGCTGAAGCTATTCCAGATACCTTCGCCCATATGCCAGATGTATGAGAAAAGAAACCATCTTGGAGGTAGATCTTCCAGTCCTGGTGAGTCTCCGGATGGCTACAGCCCCAACCACAATCTGACTGCAAGTAAGGACCACCAAACTGAATCTAGAACTGTATAATATCATAAAAAAAACTGTTGCTTTAAGCTACTAAGTTTTGGGTTACCTTGTGCAGCAACACATAACAAAAACAATGTTTCATGTACTAAAATTAGATACCCAAGTTTCCACAAACCTTAAAGGCATTACAAGGTTCTTTTCTGAAAGTGTCATTTATTCCTATAGAAAATCATCAGGAATGAGTGATTATGTTCCAGAAAACAATTTGGTGCTCATTTCCTAACAGAACCTGTCAAGTATTTGTTGAGCCTCCTCTGTTCCTGCCCATCCACATTGATAGGAAATTAATAAATATCATAACTTTTCTCTTCATTCCAGGCCAGTGGCAGGTCGCTGACAAATGACTGGGAGTATTCCTTGTTGGCATGTGCTTTTCGTCCATATACCCAGCCCCTCTCTGTGGGTGACCTACACGCCAGTCAGGGGTCTCCAGGAGTGGCAGAAAGTTTTCTTCTCTGTTGCATCCTCTGTTCCAGACTGATGGTGCTGGTGCGGATCCTTCCCACCTTAGCGTAACCACCTCCTAGCACAGCTCACCAAACCTCTTCATTTTGACCTCAGGTAGACATCAGGTTAGGGAGTGTTCTCAACAGATTTCATTTCAAGCAAGAAGACAAATAGTCCTTTTGATCCCCTCAACCTCTATTTTTTTTGAGCGAGTCTGAGCTTTTTTCTGTTTTCATCCCTTGTGGGATCCCCTTGGTTAGTGTGGCAAGCTCTCTTCCCTTGAACGATCCCTGACCAATTCTGAGAGCTATTACCCAGCTCTGTCTCACACAGTCCCATGATGCTTCCTTCCCTTTCTGACCTGGACTCCCCTTCCCTACCACAGATCAGTTTGTATCCTTGATCACTTGCCCAAGTCCCAGTTTGACTTTCCTGAGTCAATACTGTTGACATCCTTTGACCTACCTGAGCCCTTTGGGGCCCATTTAAGGTAGGGCCCCAAAGGGAAGAACCTCCCGTCTCCAAGACTGTAGCCCTTGCTCAACTCCTGCCACTTCGATGTCTGACCTAAGTCCCCTATTCTCCAGGTCCAGGTCGCTGCTTTCAGCAGACACTCATCCTCACTCAGCTGGATAGTTGTCCCTTGGCTTAAATCCGGACTAGAAGCTTTTTGAGAGCTATGCAGATGGAGCAAGGTACAAGAGAGAGGCAGAGCTTCAGTCCCAGTCATTCCATCGTATCACCCACCCCAAATTAGGCTTATCTGATCCATGGAACTTTAAAAGGAAAGAATCAATATGAAAAATATTTTACATGAATATGTATAGCATTATCACTCCTCAACTTAGATATCATATATTCATATATAAAAATACATATATTTATCTTGCTTATCATCTATCCCCATTAATTAGAATGCAACTTTCATTAATGCACATCTTTTTGTTTGTTTTATTCACTTCTGTTTCTCAAGTGTTGAGAAAAGTACCTAACACACAGTAGATGCTCAATAAACATTTGGTGAATAAATTAATGAATAAATATTCACAGTCCAATCAGGAAACCTCAGTTTCTTGTGGATTCACAAATGCCCAATTTATATATTAATGTCTTTTGTTTCAAGCAAGAGAACAGTTTTGGCTTGGTTAGCAAGTAGGATTTATTAGGATGTTAGCACGGGGCTCCCAGAATTGTTAAATGTAAGGGAAACAGATGTGAAAAACAATTATCACTCAGATAGCCAGACAATGGAAGTGATAGCAACAACCTGATCAGACTGGAAATTAGGAACTCCAGAGTTTTTCAGTGTTTGATCTTCTACTCAACAGTCAAACTCCAAAAAGGGACAGCCCTTTGGCTATGTTGGATCAGGGGCTAGCCCCTTGGACAAAGAAGGATGGCACCAGACTATAAACAACGGGGAAAGGGCCCCTTCCTCAAAAAACTTTTTAGGAAACAGAAATTAATTTTGAACAGCCAAACACAAAAACTCTCCAACAAGAACTCAGACAATTAACTTAGGTTTCACAACTCCCGTGCCTTTGCCAGCTCTTAAACTGCTTTCCCTCTAAGAGGAGAATTGTCATGTATGTTCTTCTACTACTGCATGTTTAGATAGGCAAAACTAAATTGTATTAGAAACTAATTTAAAACACTGTAGAAAAATGTTTTAAATACAGTTTCAACTGTCACCACCATCCATCTCTAAAACTCTTTTCATCTTGCACAACTAAAACACTATACCCATGAAACAATAGCTCCCAATTCCCTGCCTTTGCATCCTCTGACAAACAACCACCATTCTACTTTCTGTCTCTATGATCTTGACTACTCTAAGTACCTCGTATAAGTGGAACAATACAGTATTTATCTTTTTGTGACTAGCTTATTTCACTTAGCATAATGTCCAAATGTACTTAATGTTACTGAATGGCATGCTTAAAAGTGGTTAAGATGGTAAATTTCATGTTATATGTATTTCAGCATAATGAAAAAAAGGAAAAAGAAACACTAAAGAGCTCTGCAGAAATTTAAGTTTGCTGCTGTGATGTATGTTTCCTCTCTCTAGAAGTTACTTCTCCATGAACACTGCACCTCTCTAAAGGAGGAAGTGTGCTTTATAATTTTGCATGTCTTCAACATGTAGCTCAGCGTCCTGCACCTAACAAGCCCTCAACCAATGCTGCTGCTATTCCTGACAAAATACCTCATTAATATGTTATCTGAAATAAAATGAAAGTGGAAAAATAAAATAAATAAATAAATAAATAAATAAATACAGTTTCAATAAACTTTAGGAGTCGATACTATAAAGACTTGAAATATATCGACTCAGGAAAACACACTTAGAACCTTCTCTAGTGGCCAATCACAACTTTGGGCTGCTTTGATTTACAACATTGGGCACTGTAGCCTAGCCATTTAATCTTATAATCAACATCAGTCACCAATTTTTATTACAACATTTTGCAGGCTGAGCAAAAAATATTTCTCTTGAGGACAAATTAGGAACCCCAAAGTAACTCTTGCAAATAAACACTCTTGGCCATAACCTGCTGTGCTACGCTGAACTCACAACAATTCATTCTGTAAATGCCACAGGAGCTAAAAGCAATTGCATAATTTTTAAAATAAAGGAAATATCCAAAGAGATTCATATAACATAATGGCTATCTGGTGACTGAGTAAAGATTTTTAGTGGTTCAATGACAACATGTACTTTCATTTATGCCTCCAATGGTTGTCATCCAAAAGATATTAAGTGTGTCCAAATATCCTTCAAGACAGATCATAACTCACCATTAAAATGATGCAAGACCCTATTAGGTTGACAGGCAGACTTCCCCATTGGCTCAAGGTACTCATCCCTGAGCTTGCACTCAATAGTGAAAAGTAATGGCCAAACAGAAGATACTATGCAGAATGGCTAATTGCCAGATATACCACCAATAAATCAGCTGGATCCATTAATATGTAATGGAGCTCAATTTACTGTTAATTCAGATACTCCCAGCAAACCCAGGGAGCTCTTTAAAAGTAACTGCAGTAATAATTTCCCTTTATGTAAGTCAAATAAAATTAGCATTTCATCCTAGAGTTGTATTGTGTAGAAATAATCATTATAATACATTATTTAAATATTTCTCAGTACAGGATCCAGGATTCCAGACTCCTAGTTTCACTAGGCTATCAACATACTATGCAGCTTGTCTCTGGTTTCCCATGTTTCAGGAAAACCCAAAATATTCCCCCTATAATACGTAAGTCACGATTGTTCACTACTGCCTGTAATAACAGAATAGTGTGTTTCCTTGACAATCTCTACATGCTTATTTGATTTTCCAGATCTTACCAGAAATGGCACATAATGAAAAAGAAGGATACAGCAAAGTGTTCAATAAAGAATCCAAAAGTTTGCAATTAATCGTTGTAAAGTGTGAGATAGTATTCTCCCTTCATCTTGCAGCTTTTCCTCTGAGAGAGTTCTCCACCTACAAGGTGGAGGAAATAATGAGATACGGTCTCTCCCAGGGGACTAAAATGTCCAAATCCAGTCTGAACACTTGCAATGACACTAGTCAAAAATACAGTAAAAATAATGCTTGTGTCTCCTTCTCATCTTTTCCTTCCCACACATTACTGGGACTTTTGATCTCAAGCAAAGGACCTCAGTGTCAACACTTAAAAATATCCCAACTTCCCTCCCATGGTTGTTGTGGGGAACAAATGAGACAATGTATGCAACAGCACTCTGTAGAAGAGTAAAATGTCATACACATGCTAGACATGTGTAGGGCATTATTATTAATACAATTTAGAAACAACAATAATATGCACTTAAACTCTCCATACAAATAGCCCACTGTGGTCTATTAATCCAAGTCCTGTTTGTAGCCTGCTACTTATATGTGCAGATATCCTCTGAGGGCTATTCCAGACCAAATGCATACATTTAAAAAACATAATCCCTTTCAGATTACAAATTATTTTTCAGAAGAACGCTGTGACTATTAGAATGGATAGACATATCTAAACAACAATATATGCTTTTTTAAAAATGTAGAAAGAAATGTTCTACAGTGATTCTTCTGTGGATCGATGGATCACGCTAATATATAAAACAGGTTGAGCTAACAGATTCTTTTTCTCTCCAGCTAGTCCAACGGGCATCTCCCAAGTTATTTCCCCAGATCTGAATCTCATAAGCTGGTTACATCCTCCCCTACCAATATGAACCACATAGATAACTCAATTAATAAACTCAGTGTCTGGAAAGAAACTGAGATCCAGGCAACATGAATTCCTGGCACATAAACCAAAAGAATTCCTGTTGGTCTTAATATTGCTTTCAGTGTAGTGATTTTTAAAAATAAATATATAAAAATTTTCTCATTTTTTCTTTAGTGGTAGAAATCCATGTTTTTAAAAAAGGATCAGGACCTTTTGCTCAAATTAATAACTACCTTAGAGATGTGCATAAATTTGCTTAATAGAGTTCAAAAGGCTCAAAGTTCCCATTGTAAGCTCTTAGAGATGGAGGTTTTCAACCAGGGATAAATTTTGATTCTCCACAAAATTTATCCCTGGTTGAAAACCAGGTTCTTCCTGGTGAAGAATGCAAGTCCCCAGACTTGAGAAAGAACCATCATAAAAGGGAGTATCCCTCAAAGAACATAGGTCATTTTATGTGCTCAGAACACCCAGTATCTTCCAAAACACCAGCTCTCCTCATGACCACACAAACCCCTAGGAAGGCCCAACAGATAGTGACAACAACACAGATGTTGCCAAGTACCCCCAGTGAATCTGTTCTGTCAACCTAAAATAATCAGAACGGTCAGAATCTAGTTTTAAAAGAGTTTATTCAAATGCGAAGTTTGATGATGAGCTTCCTAGGAAGCACAGATCCCAAAGAATGGAAGTCAGTATTGTGAAGTGTAGAAGTTTACAATTGCTTATATAAAGGGTAGAGAAGATCAACAGAATTTCAGCACCCTTCTATGTAAGGCTTAATGCATAGTTTCAATGATCTGATTAGTCAAGGTGTTCTTTTTTTCTTTCAGGAGAGGTATATTTAACATTCCATATGAAGATGGGTACAATAATGGGTTCCTGGGCACTGTGTGGTCTGAGTTAGCTACAGGATAATAAAAGAGGTAGTTAACCTGAAAACAAAGATCAGTGACTAGAAGGGGTGTAAGGTTTGCTCTCTGGTCTCTCCTAGTCATTTATAGAACAAGAAAAATAAAGAGAGCTAATCTGTAATCTAAGAATCAGAATTGCAAACTGCTATGTGGTTCAGTCTCCAGGGCTCAACTTCCCTTGGCATAATAAATTTAGAGGGTCCTGAAATTTTATTTTCATTTACAGTTCCATGACTGTTACATTATACATCATGCATTTACAACACTGAGCCACGAAAGCTCACCGGTGACACAAAAATAAAGAGCTGCAATTTGCATGGTTTTTTTCATCAGAAGCAGGATTTCCCCAAGGGGTGGCAAATGTACCATAATTTTAGATAATACATAGAAAAACTTTAAAACAAAATTAGTAGTTATGTATTTATTTTCATAGATAGTTAAAAACATAACTAGCATATCAAACCCATATGATTATTATTAGTTGAAATGTAACCAAGTTTTTTAACATCTGTCAATTTAAACTTTAATTTTAAACAATTAAGAATATAAAAGTATGTAGATATGATAAAGAAGATAATGGTTTATAAATTTCTGAATATTCAGAAATGCAAAAGCCTTTTTTGTTACTAAAAATGTATCTATTTCTACCATTTATAGCTCAGGATTCAGACAGTTTAAATTGAGAAATTCACTGGCATATAAACAGTACTGGAGATTTTTTTCTCTTTGGGTTCTATTGATGGCCTGTTCAGTGATAGGGTGAATGTAACTAATAACCCTGATGCTCCTGTGTGCTAAGTTGTGTCTATAGGCATTTACAAATTTGGAGAAACATTCAAGTCTAAAATTGGGGCCACACAGTGGGCAATATGATAGTTTAAAAAAATTTTTTTGAATAAACAGGCACCTGAGACCCTTATGGGCTGTGACTATGAGATCTTGGGCAGGTGCTCTGAGCCTCCTCTAGGGCTCATCTGCAAAATAATAACACCTACTTCATCAGGTCATGGAGGCATGTAAAGGAGTGATTTATAAAAAGGAACTTAAAGAAAAAACTATAAAGCAACCATGTGGTTATCATTATATTATAGCATTTATCACGGGGAATGCCCACAGTTCTCCCAAAGGATAAAAACAACTCCCCATAATGCTCTGTCCCTAATTTTAGGCTGCAATCAAGTTCAAAACTGGGCATTCAGGAACCGGGCAAAAGACCACAGGGTCAGACCCATGTGTCCATGGCACCAGAACTAGCACCTCCAGCCAACAGGCTGGGATCTGCCGATAGATCTCCAATATTTACCTGGGGGTCAGCACTCAGCTTCCCAATGGAAACTAAGTCTGTGGGGAAATAAAGCATAGCGCTCTTCCCCAGGAGGAGTGCATAGGGCTGCTGTACAGGATTTGTTACATCTGGGATTGGTGACAAGAAGGCCCATTGGAGGGAGTATCTCCAGGAGTAGCAGGAGTAGCAAAGGAGACACTGAAAAGTGTGAGAGTTGGAGAAGGGGGCTGTGTCAAGGGTTTCAAACCAAATGCCCTCTGGGCTAAGCAGATAATGAAAAAGCTGGACAAACATAGGCCAGTGATGATGAACTGGTGAGCAAATGCCTCAGTTAAGAGAGGCAACCATCGCCCAGTACTAGCTGACTGTCATCAAGTGGAAACTGACTTTCTAAAAGTTAAGAATCTAGCTTTTTATGTGAGTTTAAATCTCCCACTTATTAACTAGGAAATAATCTCCCCCACAATGTTAAGTTCTCTACAAGCCATGGGCCACATGCCATTCTGCAGCTGCCATCTTGCAAACTCTGTTGTACCCACCCAGGAGGTGGGTGGAGAAAAAGCACATCACAATTAGAAGGCAATAACAATTCTTTAGCCATTTTCTAATGTCAGTTTTAAAAAAAAGAGGGATAACTAATATTCAGTTGGGGAACTTTACTCTTTGAAAATCACAGGTAAAGGCTTAGATAAGGGACCATATTGTAATCACCTACTACCAGGAAAAAGCTTGCGAATAAGAAAGCAAGAATTGCTTTCCTGGGTAAAGTAGGTGTGATTAAAAGGGTCTTCATAAAATAGGCAATTACAATAATATATGATCTCTATGGATGCTGGCCTGAGACCTAAGACATACCACCGTGGGAATGTGGTACCCAAATCCAGCCAGTGCAGTGTTAGCTCCAATGGGAGGAAGCTAGATGGACACCTCCACTCAATTCTCCAGAGACAAGGCCAAGAAATAGGGCAGGGACTGTGGAAATGAGTCATCAAAATCAGTCCTTCTCTCTCAATCACTAAAACGTGCAAATCTGACAGTACGAATTCCTTTTTTCAAAAACCATCTAGAGCAAAATCTCCCTCATCCCTTCAGTGTCAAGGCTCTCATTATTCTTGACAGGGGACATTCTAGTGTCTGAACTCCCAAAGACCAAGCAGAAGTCCCTGTGCAAGCCCAACTGAGACAACAGAAGAATGCCTGCTTCTCCCACCTATATCAGCTGTCTGGACAGCTGAGTGACAGTGTCACCAGCCCAAGGGACCGGAGGGAGGAACGTGCAAGGAGAATGCCAGAGTAGAGCTGAGAGTGGGAACTGGGATACAGTTCCACCCATGGGGCGTGTTGGCATCGTAATCCCATCTAGCAGAAGCATGGAAACCGAAGGATAGAACATAATACTGTATAAAAGTTGCCTCCAAATACCAGTCCTGTTGCTGTCAAAATGAGGTAAACTTGCAAATACAGCTTTGACTCCTCCCAGCCCCACATTGATCTGTTTGTTTGCCTCCACTCCTCTGACCCCTAAAAAAGCAGCGGTTAGAATTCAAGTTGGCAAAGCTAAGGATTCAGGAGGCAGGCTAAGGCGAGGCTGAAGCTGTTTTGCTATGACCTTCCTTTACGGAAGTGGCCATAACAGCCTGCGGATAGGGAGGTGACACAATGGCAAAGAAGATGGAAGCTGGAGGGCCACATTGCTCCTGTCCCTCCACTCCTCTTGAGTAGTAGCTACAGAAATAACTAGCCAGAGTCACTTCTAAACAGAACACAGGTCCCTTGGTATAATATAGTTGCATTCAGCAAACATTTCCTGAGCACCACTAGGTGCCAGATATCAGAGTTCTGATGTGAGTGAAATGTAGTTAGGTGTTAGGGTACTGAGCATCAGTACTACTACAGTACCAAAAAGGAAGAGTGTTCAAGAGACGTTTCAGAAAAGAGGCAAAATTTGATTTGGCTAGAAATCACCATAAGGAGGATAACATTGAAATGTGCATGGTGTTTACACAGTTTAACTGTGTTAAGTACTTATGTGGACTGTATAATTTAATATAATTATAAAATTAACTAGACGAGCAGGAAGATAACCAGAGAAAGCACTGCAGAAGGAACAGCATGAGCAAAGGTCAGGAAGAGAGAAAGCGTCATGTTCAGAAAACAGTAAGATAGAAGAAGTAGTGAGAGATAAGGGAAGAGCTAGGGCTGGGATGGCAGATTCTTCCAGGAAGCCTTCCATCATTGCCATTCCCCATTCTGATCACTGCTCTGTATATTGTCCCCTCCACACTTAAAGTTTACCCTTTGTAGGACATTCCTATCAGGAGCATATTTGGCTGGAAGTGCCTGATACCCAAAAGAACAGACAGATCACAGTTCATCAGCTCTCTCATGTAAAAGTCCAGGAGTAGGCTACCCAGGGCAACATGCAGCCCTGTGAACACAGGGTCCTAGCTCCTGTCAGACTTCACTCCCCCACTCCTAAGTGAGGCCCTCATCTACATGGAACTCCAGCAGTTACAACCAAATCCCATGATCAAGAAGAAGACATGAAAAAGGAGGGCCAAAGGAGACGCGCTGACACTTAAAGGAGGTTCTCAGAAGCTGCTCCAGATCACTTCCTGTTCTACAGCATCATCCAAGCTTGGGCACTGGCACACCAAGCTGCAACGGAAGCTGAGAGATGTGGCTTTATTCTGGGCAGCCATGTGACCAGTTGAAAACTGGGGATTCTGTTACTGAGGAAAAAGGGGAGAACAGACTCCGAGGAACAGCTACCAGCCTCTGCCCATAATAATTTAACTAAGCATTTTTCTATAGAACATTTGCTTTGATTCAACTAGATTGTAACTTCCTAAAGAGCTATCTTCCACTCTTTAATGTGTTTCATGGCATCTAGTAAACGCCAAGCAGCCAATAGACGATATAGGAAAAGAATGAATGAATAACAAATTAAAGAAGCAAATTCTTAAAAACTTGGTGATGTATATGTAGACTATTTTCATGGCTGAGCTACACAAAAATAGTGTGACTATACAGAATAATGCCTGCTTCTACCACTCATGTCAGCTACCTGGACATCTGAGTGACAGTGCCACTGGCTCAAGGGACTGGAGGCAGGAAGGTGCAAGGAGGACACCTGAGTAGAGCTGAGAGCGGGAACTGAGACACAGTTCCACACGTGGGGCGTGTTGGCATAGCAATCCCGTCTAGAAGAAACACGGAAACCGAGGGATAATCAAACTGACTTATTTTTCCAATATGTACCAAGGGAAGATAAAAACTTTTAGAAAGTCATCACCATAATACTATTAGAAACAGGTTTGTTTGTTCATTTTAACAAACTAGACCCTTACATACTTAAAGGGAATTTTCACCTTCATTGTGACAGTCCACTGAACATCCATTTTCACAATAACCAGTGGTGTTGAATCTTCCATTTCCTGAGGATGTGTTTAGAATTTGGAAACATAAAGAAGTGATGCAGAACCAAGTCTGATGAACTACAATGTAGATGACCAAGCTGTATTATTCCAACTCAAGTTTCTTTAAAGTATAGCAATAAAGTAACTGGTCTAGGTTCTATATATGCTTATAAAATTCCTGTTTAAAGCAATTTCAGGAAGACAATTCCTAAAATCTAAGAATGGTGAATTAGCTAAATGCTATAATTAAGAGTTAGTTGGGAGGCCGAGGCGGGTGGATCACGAGGTCGAGAGATCGAGACCATCCTGGTCAACATTGTGAAACCCCGTCTCTACTAATACAAAAAAATTAGCTGGGCACGGTGGCGCGTGCCTGTAATCCCAGCTACTCGGGAGGCTGAGGCAGGAGAATTGCCTGAACCCAGGAGGCGGAGGTTGTGGTGAGCCGAGATTGCGCCATTGCACTCCAGCCTGGGTAACAAGAGCGAGACTCCGTCTCAAAAAAAAAAAAAAAAAAAAAAAAAAAAGAGTTAGTTATGTTATTTCAGTAGAATAATGATAAATATGTAGGTAAGCATATTAACATTATATGTTTTTATACATGTGTATATATGTGCACATATATATATACATGTAACACATATCCTGTGATATAATGAACAAGATTATGAATTATGGGTAATGCACATTAGCATTATATATGTATATACACACACTATATACATATACTAAATACACACACACAGAGTTTTCTGTTTTCTCTGTGTGTGTGTGTGTGTGTGTGTGTGTGTGTGTGTGTCCCTATTGTTTAGTGGACAGGGTAGCCCAAAATAGATAAGCAAAATTTTTACCAGTCTGGGCCTTCCTTCACATAAAAGATTTACTGGGCTCAACATTATTTCAGATCATTACTGAAAAACAAAACAATACAAATTTTAAAAAGACTCGGACAAGCAAACAAAAATACAATAATAACATAATCAGTTTAAATCATGTAATAATTTTTTTTAGAGAAACTGAAGGCATTTTACAGACATCAATATTCCTAAGAGAAAACACAGGCCACCTCTCTCCTGCCAGTGACTCTTGGCTGTTTATGCAATGCTGAGCCATTATCTGATATGTGGAGAATTTTATATTAACCACAAGGAAAAATTGAATCAATAATGTTGCTTAGAATGGGCACAGCGCTTCTCACCTTCCTAGCACTTTACCAACATTGATGAAGTAAGCTTCCCATGGTTCCAGTGAGACAAAAAGAATCATACTCCTTGACTCAGGGAAAGAGAGATCAGGAGTTCAACTCAATTGTCTTCAGCTCAGTGGGGAGTTAGGGTCAGGACCAGTACTGCAGGGAGAATCTGGTGTCTGGAGTCCTAAGTCCTACACCCAGAACACTCAAGCCTTCCACTCCCATCCCTCACTCTGTCTTAAGAGAACACTGGTCTTGAAGCTCAGGCGCCCTGTTGTCTGAGTTGGGGGGAGAATGTGTTTTCAAGTCAAATATCTATCAATCAACACACATTGATTTTCTTTAATTATCTCCACAAAGCAGACTTGATTCTGAAGAGCTTATGTGATTTGAAAAATGTATCACCTATTTGTCAGACATGTATCATTTATGAAGGCCCTTTCGTCTAAGGTCTGTAGCCCAAAGCGGACAATATGTGAGTTATTAACATGTTATTAGGTATACCTTATTAAGAGGTGCAGACTTTTAACCTCTTCTACAAAAGTAAAAGAGACACTATGTAAATTTTCACTTGCATCATTTAGCTCAGAAGATTCTGATTCTTTTTTTTTTTTCTTTTGAGACAGAGCCTCACTCCTAAACCCAGGATAGAGCGTGGTGGTGCAATCTCAGCTCACTGCAACCTATACCTCCCAGGTTCAAGTGATTCTCATGCCTCAGCCTCCTGAGTAGCTGGGACTATAGGTATGCACCACCACACCCAGCTAATTTTTGTGTTTTTAGTAGAGACAGGGTTTCACCATGTTGGCCAGGCCAGTCTCAAACTTCTGACCTCAGGTGATCCTCCCACCTCAGCCTCCCAAAATGTTGGGATTACAGGCATGAGCCACCATACCCTGCCGGAAGATTCTGATTCCAATGCCAACCTATGAATCCATTCCAAGAAGCTGTCTGATACAATGAAACTATCAAAAAATTATACTTAATTTCAAACTCTTTGGTTTAATTTAAGCCTGCTTTAGACAGGCTTCTACTTTATCAGGATATGTTGCTGTGATTTCCTTCCCATGCAGTGCTTGCCAATACTGATCTTAAACTCAATGAAAATTCTTGGGCATTTCTGTTATCAATGCATGCTCCTGACCTGGAGAACAGATCATCTATTTTACAGATAACTTACTTAAAAATAACTAATATTACTTAATTCATAAGGCAATAGGCTATTTACATTACGAATCACTAATATGAAGTAATATTAAATGTAGATATGTCCAAAGACACTTGTAGAAATTTCTATGAATCAGATAAGGCAGTTAACTTTATATGTATCATGGTCATGTATAGAAAAATAGAGCAAGGGTAAATAAACATATCACTATTCATAAAAGGGATGGTGGGTGTTAAAGTATCATCTGGTTCCATTTAATATCTATAATTCGAATTTCAGGTTAGTTAGTGAGAGTTAACACATATATATTGATCATATGTCCTAGGAACCATGCCTAACACTGGGAGCCAGTGGAGAATGAGACCAACACACGTGTCCTGGAAGAGTCACCTAGAGCTTAGAGATGAAGAGGGACTAGGGGTGACAGCAAGCCTGGCAGAGGCCACCAATCTGTGAAGACCCTAACTCCTCTTGCCTCCATGGAAAGAATAGGGAATGTGGTAGGATAGGAAAGTCCAACAGGCAGGGGAGGAGCTGGGGCTGGATGCTTCAGGGCTGCAGGCCTCAGAGCAGCCTGGGTTTTTTTTTCTGAGAACAATGGGAAGCCCACAGAGGGTTTAAGAATGGAGGTGGCTGGAGCAAGGAAGGGGACTCAGGAATTCTGGAAAAAAAAAAAATCATTATAAATGAAACACCCTTAGATTCCAGCTCTTTTTTGAAACCTACTCAAATCTGAGTTTGAGGTGATGTTTTTAAATTAGAAAGAAAGAAGAGGTCACCTTCTCAAACCACATGAAGTATAACCAGTCTGATAGATTGTTTTTCATGTGCAATACTACCATATCTCTCTGAGGTTATGAGAAAAAGTGGGGTAATGGAGAAGAGAAACTGACTGTTTTATTATTAAAGATTTCCCATATGCCAAAAATCACGAAACAACAGTAACAAATACCCTCACGCCCACCATCAAGATTTAGCCAAGATTCACATTTATAATATTTATTTTTTCTTTCTCTTCTTTTTTGAGAAATAAAACATTACAGACATCAATTGATTACCCATGCACTTTTTTCCCTCCTTCCCTAGGGGTAACCATTATATCAAAATTCTTGTGTATCCTTCTCACATATTGTAATTTTACTTTTATTGTAAATGTGTGTATCTATACGTTAACATGTAGTCTCTATGTTTTTATGTTGTATGTAATTGGTCTTATACTGTATGTATAATTCTGCAACTTGCTTTTTTCACTCAACATGTTTTGGAGATATATTCATATTAATATATGTAGTACTATTTCATTTCATTTATTTTTGTTTGTTTGTTTTTAACATTTATTTACAAAGAACACAACTCCTCTGACACAAACACACACACATTCCAGGGAGGAGCCCATTAAGAACAACAATAGAGTGAGGAGAACAATGGGGCCTTATTGAACACTGGTCTGTGTACCCCAGACTAGGGATCACCGTGAACATTTTCTCAGATACAGCTTTTCACCTCCAAGACAGGAAAAGAGATGGAGGCCCCTCCATCTACAAGGCAGAAAGCTCCACACTCAATCTTCGGCATCGTCAAACTGTCCTGTTTCAAAGACCATCTTGGAATAATGGGGTATCAATGGAGGCGGATGGTGCCAGCTGGGGTCATAGATCATGTCTCCTTGTGGGGCACAGCACACCCAAGGTTTGAGCTCTTGAGAAATGCTCTCCTGGATGTCATCAGCATCATATGGATTCCCTTGATCTGCTTTCAACTCCAAGTCCCAGTCCTCATGAAAAAGACCACCAGGCTGTTCCTTGGGTGGACAGTTTATCCGTCCTGACAGCTCCCAGGTATTCAGTTCTCCATCAGAGTCCTCCTCATTCACAGCAAGGCCTTCCTCTTCAGAACGGGTGCCCTCACCCTGGGCAGGACTGTCATTAGGGACGCTCTGTGCTCCGCGGGCTAGTCGATCCATAGCCGCCTCAGTCTCTCTCTCCTGACTGGAGTGGTCAGCTGTAGCAAAGCCAGCCTCCGGGCTGGGGGGCGCCTCCCGCGCGCTCTGCAGCGCGGAGCCCCGAGACGGCTCCGCGGCCTCCTGCGCCTGGGCCCCGGCGGCCTGAGGGTCCATGCCCGGCTGCCCACGGGGACCAGGCGACGCACCGGCCCGGCTGCCGCCCGGAGGATTCACCTTAGAGGGGCCAATCAGCCTGGGGGGTCCCGGCCGAGAAGGCCTATTTCATTTCATTTAAATGCTGTATCAATATTGTATGGTTACAGCACAATATATTTATCAACTCTCCTATTGGTGAATATTAAGGTATCCCCCACTTTTCTCTGATTACAAACAATACTGCAATAAATACCCTGTGTTTATCTATCTCCTGATGCACAAGTGTGAGAGCTTCCCCAGGGGATAATATTTATGTAAAATGTTTTAACACACTGGAGGAAAGTAGTCTTTTACATTAAATTAATATTCTAATTGCTAATATTGATAACAATGGCAACGATATTTTCATGTCACAGAGAATAGCAGCATTTTCAGGACACATATTTGAGAATACAGACATATGTCACTTAATGACAGAAATCCGTTCTAAGAAACACATCATTAAGCGACTGTGTCATTGTGCAAACACCACAGACTGTATTTACACAAACTCAGATGGTATTCCATGTAGCTTACTCCACTCCACATCTAGGCTACACGGAATATCCTATCACTCCTGAGCTAAAAACCTGTGCAGCATGTTACTGTACAGAATACTGTAGGCAATTGTAATGCAGGAGTAAGTTCGTAAGTCTAACCATATCTAAACATTAAAAAGGTCCAGTAAAAATGCAGTATAAAAGATAAAATATGGCACATCTGTTTAGAGCTCTTACTATGACTGGAGCTTGCAGGACTGGAAGTTGCTCTGGTGGGTCAGTGAGTGGTGAGTGAACATAAAAATCCTGGACATAACTATACACTACTGTAGACTTTATAAACACCGTATACTTAGGCTACACTATATTTATCTTTAATTATTTTCTGTAATGATAAATTAACCTTAGCTTTAAGTTTTAAATGTTTTAAATGTTATGGCTTTCATAACACAGCTTAAAACACAAACAGCACTGTTCAGCTGTACTAACCATTTTCTTCCTTTGTATCTTCATTTTATAAGTGTCTCTTCTTTTTGTTTTTGTTTTGTCTTGTTTTGAGACAGTCTTGCTCTGTGGTCCAGGCTGGAGCACAGTGGCATGATCTCAGCTCACTGCAACCTCCAGGTCCCAGGCTCAATCCTCACACCTCAGCCTCCCGAGTAGCTGGGACTACAAGCACACACCACCATACCTGGCTAAGTTTTGTATTTTTTGTAGAGATGGGGTTTTGCTATGTTGCCCAGGCTGGGCTTGAACTCCTGTACTCTAGAGATCCACCCACTTCAGCTTCCCAAAGTGCTAGGATTAGAGGCACGAGCCATCATTGTTTTTGTTGTTTTAGTTGTTGTTTGTTTTTGTTTTAATTTTTTAAACATTTTTGTTAAAAACTACAGCAAAAACACATACATTAGCCAAGGCCTACACAGGATCAGGATCATCAAGACATCGCTAGGAAACAGTGATTTTTCAGCTCCATTGCAATCTTATGGCACCACTGGCACATATGCAGTCTGTCATTAATTGAAACATCGTTATACAGTACATTGTTGCATATGAAATCATTTAAGTTGAGATGAAGAATGGGCATGTCAAAGTCTACCAGAAGTTGGTCCAGTTTTTTATTTAGCGGCTGAAGCTCTGCAGGGTCTGATGTAAGCTGAAAATCTGGTTGAAATAGCTGAGTGTTTCTAATTTAAGATATATGTCAAGTGGACCTAAATAGCAAGGGAAAATGAGAATAGATGTACTGAGAAAAGAAAATCTTGACAGGTTCAGGTTAGCATCTCACTGAACAAGTTTCCCAAACCCCTGAGGCTCATTTAGCATCAAGAGTTATACAGAATTAGCTGCAGATGGATGAGATTTTCTAAGTCTAATTTAAAAAAAAAAAAATTCTTTTCAAAAACGAACAACTTAGGGCCAGACTGGAGTCAGAGTTTTCATTGACATCTTACTGCTGCTTTTTAAAATTATCACTCATTGACAATACTCAAACAACTACCTTGTCAGAACTTGCCCTTTGGCTAAGAGAACTGAGAATGAAAAATCCTTCTAAACCGAAGAGCAGTCCCACGTGAGCAAGTGGCAAGGTTTCAGTGGGAAGAAATTAACGTACAGGATCCATCCCATCCAATGTCAACTAAGGGTAAAGGTCTTAGATCTCACTGCCTGCCTACAGACTTTCTAACTGCCCTAAGAGCCTCTGCAAATTGGGCCCTCAACCTTGTCACTACTGTCACTCGGAGTCACCAGCCAGCAAGCACTTAGAATCAGAGGAACATAGACATCTTCGATTTGTAGGGAACTTGGAGATCATCTCATTTAAGCTACTTGTTTTGCAGAAAAGAGAGCCTAGCTATAATAAATGTCTTGCTCCAGCTCACACAGTGAACTATTTTGGCATACAAAGACTCCAAATTCTCCATTTCATGGTCTTTGTCCTGCATTATATGGTTTATGTATAAAGCCAATACATCATAATTGAAGACATTAGTTTTTTTTTCTTTAATTTTTTTGCATTATAGGTGCCAACATTTTTCAGCAGCTGTACCATGGGTCTTCATTAAAAAGGTCCCGTTGAAGATTATATTAACATTCTCAATCCTGTGCTCTGCCTCTGTGTGAGAAGATTACACTGCCCCATTGATGTCAGGTTTGACGATGTGACTTGCTCTGGCCAATGACATGAGTGGAATTGAAGCACATTACTTCTAAACAAAAGCTTTAAAAGCCATTCATGTTTCCTTTATCCCTCTTTTCTCCCTCGGCTATAAATATGTCCCAGATAGGGACTCTTCCATCAGCCTGGATCCCTGCATAAAGAAGAAACGTGGAAGAGAGCCAAGACTGACTCACAGGTAATATATTGTAAATGAGAAAGAAACCTTTGCTGTTGTGAGCCATTAAGATTTTAGAGTTCTTTGTTATTACAGCAATACCTAGTAAAAGCTGACTGCTACAATTCCCAATGAATTGCAATAACAACAAAAATACTTGATCAGTCATCACAAAACAACTCCCATACAATTGTGAGTAAAGAGACCAACCCAACACATTGTTTCTTAAGATGAAGACAAGCCACAATTCACCCATTTTTTATTTGATACCTTCACTTCCACATCACACAGAACTTTCTAACTCCTGTGTGAAAAGTTGCTTGCAAGATCACTAACAGCTGCTTTTCCCTTCTCTTCCTCAAGAACACACATCTAATTTCAAAGAACCAAGATCTGTGAATGCCACACATCTACAACCATCTGATTTTTGGCAAACCTGACAAAAACAAGCAATGGGGAAAAGATTCCCTATTTAATAAATGGTGTTGGGAAAACTGGCTAGCCATATGCAGAAAGCTGAAACTGGACCCCTTCCTTACACCTCATACAAAAATTAACTCCAGATGGATTAAAGATTTAAACATAAGACCTAAAACCATAACAATCCTAAAAGAAAACCTAGGCCATACCATTCAGGAAATAGGCATGGGCAAGGACTTCATGACTAAAACATCAAAAGCAATAGCAACAAAAGCCAAAATAGACAAATGGGATCTAATTAAACTTAAGAGCTTCTGCATAGAAAAAGAAACAATCATTAAAGTGAACTGGCAACCAACAGAATGGGAAAAAAATTTTGCAACATACCCATCTGACAAAGGAATAAAACCAGAATCTACAAAGAACTTAAACAACTTTACAAGAAAAAAACAAACAGCCCCATCAAAAAGTGGGCAAAGAATATGAACAGACACTTCTCAAAAGAAGACATTTATGCAGCCAACAAACATATGAAAAAATGCTCATCATCACTGGTCATTAGAGAAATGCAAATCAAAACTACATTGAGATGCCATCTCATGCCAGTTAGAATGGCGATCATTAAAAAATCTGGAGACAACAGATGCTGGAGAGGATGTGGAGAAATAGGAACACTTTTACACTGTTGGTGGGAGTGTAAATTAGTTCAACCATTGTGGAAGACAGTGTGGCTGTTCCTCAAGGATCTAGAAATAGAAATACTACTTGACCCAGCAATCCCATTACTGGGTATATACCCAAAGGATTATAAAATATTCTATTATAAAGACACATGCACACACATGTTTATCATGGCACTGTTACAATAGCAAAGACTTGGAACCAACCCAGATCCCCATCAATGATAGACTGGATAAGGAAAACGTGGCACATATACACCATGGAATACTATGCAGCCATAAAAAAGGACACAGGGAGGGGAACATCACACACTGGGGCCTGTCAGGAAGTGGGGGGCCTAGAGGAGGGATGGAAGAGGGTGAGGGGATTGGGGAGGGATAACAGGAGAAATACCTAATGTAGATGATGGGGAGATGGCTGCAGCAAACCACCAAGGCATGTGTATACCTAAGTAACAAACCTGCATGTTCTGCACATGTACCCTTACTTAAAATACAATAAAATAAATTAATTTAATTAAACCTATTCACAATATAATCTCAAGTGGGGACAAACTCCCTTGGTCAGAACCAGGAGCAAGTGAGAAGTGTGCTACAGCCATGAGTGCAGGAGCTGGGTGCCCCAGGTTTGCAGACAGACTGGGAGGGGTGTAGATGTGGACTGAAAGCCTCAGTTACTGTCTCCCCTGGAAGCCTTATGACCTGGGGCACTTGAGTTTTGAGTGAAGACTACTTGGAACTTAGCTAGCTCCTGCTGGTAGAACACTGTGAGTGAGAGATCTGCCTTACCAAGTGCATGGAGTTGGATGGGCTTACTGCTGCTGCTACTCCCCACTCCCTGCACAAGCTCTTCTGTGCAGCACAGGCAACTATGCTCCCTGCACATCAGGAACCAGAGGGCAGACGTGCCTGACCAAGCCCCCACCTGGTTTTGCCCTTCTACCCATCCTGGTAGCTTAATATAAAAGACAAAAACTTTTGGGAGCTCTATAGCCTCATCCATCACCTGAGACACCAGAGTACCTCCCCTGGGTAACATAAGGCAAACACAAATCCTAATGCTACCACCACAGCTGGTGCTCTTTTGCAAGTGCCACCTCCCGGCTGGAGGCTAACATATACAATTCATGAGAGTATCTGCAGGTAGAATAATCCTGCACCCAAGAGGGAGAATTCTTGTGTGTGATCTCAGCTATGACCATCGCCTGCAACACCCTGGATAATCAGGAGGTCCTGAGACTGCACAGATGATCAGTTTATTACTGCTACAACTGGCACTTGAGAAAACCAATACCCTGAGGCTATGTATAACCAAGGACTCTCACAGAGCCTACCTCACTCCCCTGCCACCCCCATCTGAGTTGGTGCTGGTACCTGCTACTGGGAGAGTTGAAGACAGGGCACATCACAAGATCCCTTGCAGACATTCCCCAGCACCAGCCTGGAGTGAGGCAGCCCCACTGGGTGGCTAGACCCAGAGGAACAGCAGCATTTACAGTAATGTGGCTCTTAGGGACTCCTACTCTAGGGAAACGGGGAGTGTACCACAACAAGGGAACACCCCATGGGACAAAAGAATCTGGACGGCAGGCCATGAGTCTCAGATCTGTCTGCTATTGGGAAGTTTCTTTCATCAGAGGCACAGTTGCAGTGCTGGGCTCAGTGGAGAAAGTCTACAGCTCTACCCCAACAGTCAGGCAACCCTGGTGCTAATGAAGGGTCTTGGAGCAGGGGACTTCTTTCACCCTCATTCACCACTGCAGACATAGCTAGGGCTTCTCCCATGGAAGTCTGGTGTTGGTGAGCCTATAGATGGCTTTTCTGGAACACTTAGGGTGTTCCACAGGTAGAACTTGCATGAGATGTAGAGTCACAACTTCTCTCTACTTGGAACATCAACATTACCACAAATGAAAAGAGGTACCTGTTTGGACTGAATAGCCATAACACTGGGACAGGAGTGTGTCTGAAAGATAGATTGCTTTCCTGCTGGACTGGCAGGGGAACTGAGGTGGTTCCCACCCTTCCTCATGATAAGACCTCAGTGTGTTTCACTAAGAGCTCCCCCAGTCACCTGTGTCAAGGCTAGGATCTCTGCCCACCATTGAGTATTGCATTCACTCACCTGCTTTAGCCACAACAGGTTTCTACCCAGGAACACCTCCCCTACTGGCCTGAAGCCTGAACTATTCAACCTAGTAAATAAAATACTGGGGGGAAAAAACATAAACACGTGCACACCACGGAGGAATAAGATAAGCTTCAAGAGACCTCTGCTATCCCAACCACATAGGAGACAATGAACTTGCTCACACACTGAGCACATTGCTACTACAACCAGCAGCTGAGAAAGTCATCACATGCCTATAATTAAGAAACACATACAAAGTCTTCACCCATGAAAGCACAGAAATCCCAATGCTACAATAAACTATAAACATTAAAGTTGCACGTTTGGAGGTTTGCAGGGTTCTCTAACACCCACAGAAGAGCACACTAGCTCTCCAGCAGTGGATCCAAAACAAGATGAAGTCTTTGACATATCAGATGAAGAATTCAAAAGGTTGATTATACTCAAGGAGATATCAGAGAAAGGTGAAAAACAACATAAATAAAAAAGTTTAAAAACAATTCAAGATATGACTGCAAATTTTTCTAAAAAGAAATTTTACAGATAACTGAATCAGAACTTCTGGAAATGAAAGACATATTTAGGGAATTACAAAATGCAGTGGAGAGTGTTAACAATAGACTAGAACAAGTAGAGGAAAGAATGTTAGAGCTCAAAGACAAGGCTTTCAAATTAACCCAATCAAGCAAAAATTAAAAAAAAAAAAAGACATGAACAAAGTGTCCAAGAAATATGGGACTTTGTAAAAAGGCCAAACCTAAGAATAATTGGTGTTCCTGAAGGAGAAGAGAAAGCATAAAGTTTGGGAAACTTACTTGAAAGAATAACTGAAAAAAACTTTCCTGACCTTGCTAGATAGAAATTCAGATATCCAAATACAAGAAGCCCAAAGAACTGGGAGATTCATTGCAAAAAGGACATCATGAAGGCATAAGCATCAAGCTATCTAAAACAACATGAAGGAAAGAATTATAAGAGCAGCAAAACAAAATCATCAGGTAACTTATAAAGAAAAACATATTAGAATAACAGCAGACTTCTTAGCAAAAATCTTACAAATCTCAGTCCCTTCTGGGACTGAGATCTCATCTTTAGTCTCCTTAAACAGAATAATTGTCAGCCAAAAATTTTACAACCAGCAAAAATAAGTTTCATAGATGAAGGAGACATAAAGGCATTTTCAAACAAACGCTGAGGGAATTTGTCACTACCAGATCAGCCCTACAAAAAATGTGGCTCATGCCTGTAATCTCAACACTTTGGGAGGCTGAGGCAGGTGGATCACGAGTTTGAGAGCAGCCTGACCAACATGGTGAAACCCATCTCTACCAAAAATACAAAAATTAGCCAGGCATGGTGGTGCATGCCTGTAATCCCAGCTACTCAGGAGGCTGAGGCAGGAGAATCCCCTGAACCCCAGAAGCGGAGGTTGCAGTGAGCTGAGATCGTACCACTGCACTCCAGCCTGGGCAACAGAGCAAGACTCCATCTCAAATTTTTAAAAAAGGCTGGGAGTGGTGGCTCACGCCTATAATTCCAGCACTTTGGGAGGCCGAGACAGACAGATTGCCTGAGCTCAGGAGTTCACGACCAGCCTGGGTAACAGGGTGAACCCCCATCTCTACTAAAATACAAAAAATTAGCTGGGCATGGTGGCATGGGCCTGTAGTCCCAGCTACTCAGGAGGCTGAGGCAGAAGAATTGCTTGAACCCAGGAGGTGGAGATTTGGAGATAACAGTAAGCCAAGATCACGTGCCACTACACTCCAGCCTGGGCAGTAGAGCGGGACTCCAACCCCCCCACTGCCCTCTCTCTGTCACACACACACACACACACACACACACACACACACACACACAGAAATGCAGAACTAAATGAACTTGAAACAAGAAAAATGCAAAAGATCAATGACACAAAAAGTTGGCTCTTTGAAAAAATAAACAAAATTGATAGATCATTAGCTAGATTAACCAAGAAAAGAAGAGAGAAGATTCAAATAAGATTAATCAGAAATAAAACTGGAGACATTACAACTGATGCCACAGAAATACCAAAGATTATTTCGAACTACTATGAACACCTTTATGCATACAAACTTGAAAATCTAGAGGAAATGGATAAATCCTGAAAACATACAACCCTCCTAGATTAAGTCAGGAAGAAACCCTGGACAGACAAATAAAAGGAGTAGGACTGAATTGGTAATAATAATATATTAAAAAACTGCCAACAAAAAAAGAAAGCCCAGGACCAGATAGATTTGAATTCTACCAGACATTCAAAGAAGAACTGGTACCAATCCTACTAAAACTATTCCAAAAGATTGAGAAAGAAGGAATCCTCCCTAATTCATTCTATGAAGTTAATATCACCCTGATGCCAAAACCAGGAAAGGACATAACAAAAAAGAAAACCGCAGACCAATATCCCTGATGAATATAGACGCAAAAGCTCTCAAGAAAATACTAGCTAAGCAAATCCAACAGCACATCAAAATGATAATACACCATTATCAAGTGAGTTTCATCCCAGGGATGCAGGGATAGTTTAACATACACCCGTCAATGTATATACATTATGTGATGTGATACATCACATAAACAGAATTAAAAACAAAAACCATGTGATCATCTCAACAGATCCAGAGAAAGCATTTATTAAAAGCCAGCATTCTTTTATGACCTCAAGAAACTAGGCATAGAAAGGACTTACCTCTAAATAATAAAAGCTATCTATGACAAACCCACAGCCAACACCATACAGAATGGGGAAGAGTTGAAAGCATTCCCCATGAGAACTGGAAGAAGATACGGATGCCCGCTTTCACCATTTCTATTCAACATAGGACTGGAAGACCTAGCCAGAGCAATTAGGCAAGAGAAGGAAATAAAGGGCATCCAAGTTGGAAAAGAGGAAGTCAAACTATTGCTGTTCACTGAAAATATGATCGTATACCCAGAAAGCCCTGAAGACTCCTCCAAAAGACTCCTAGATTTGGTAAACAAATTCAGTAAAGTCTCAGGTTAGAAAATCAATGTACACAAATCAGTAGCACTGCTACACACCAACAATGACCAAGCTGAGAATCAAATCAAGAACTCAAGCCCTTTTACGACATATGCAAACAGTAAAATAAAATACATAGGAATATACTTAACCAAGTAGGTGAAAGATCTCTACAAGGAGAACCTACAAAACGCTGCTGAAAGAAATCATAGATGACACAAACAAATAGAAATACATTTCATGCTCATGGATTGGAAGAATCAATATTGTAAAAATGACCATGCTGCCCAAAGCAATCTACAGATTCAATGTAATTCTTGTTAATGTGGCATCGGTCAAGGTGGTGATTCCCTATTCAGGCAACTGCTGTGGTGAGTATCATGCCAGGGTCAGCACCTGAGACCTCAGTCATGTGAGGGTCACCACCTGATACCTCGATCATGTCAGGG
Source organism: Aotus nancymaae (assembly GCF_030222135.1). Classification (NCBI taxonomy): domain Eukaryota; kingdom Metazoa; phylum Chordata; class Mammalia; order Primates; family Aotidae; genus Aotus; species Aotus nancymaae. Next base: position 51,537,317 of record NW_026988431.1, on the reverse strand, counting down.
TCACCGTCTGTGATGTTTATCACGTCGGGGTCACCACCTGAGATGTTGATCGCCACCTGTGGAGGTCTGTCCTGCAGACCCTGACTCAACAACGGATGAACGAATGCACTCTCACACCTAGTACAGTGATTTCAAGTGGGCTAGGGATGGTTGTCAACTGCTTTCAGAGGGCGACTGCAGCTAATCAACCACAATTCTCTGTACCTCCTCACATTTATTCAGTATAGATTTAATAACAGAGGTTCTAAGTCAACATGCTCATGGATAATTAACATGGTTAAAAGAGTGGTTTTGCAAATGATAAAAGCTTTTGGTTCCAGGCCCAGAATAAACACCATTAATGGGTAATTCCCCTTCAATTTCCACCTGAGAGGACCATCCAACACAAAGTTTACCTGAGCAAACATTTAGAGCAGAGACAAAGGAATGTGGGGTAAACAGACTTCACTGGGAAAGCTTTTATTGTCCCTAATCTTTTATCCTATGACAAAATTCTAATGTAATGAACTGGCTGCTTTCAGCCCGTTCCATTAAAACCTTTCAGCCTTCCAAAAGATTTGAGACTATTTCGCTAATATTTTGTCAGCCACCCTGAGTGAATCCCAACATTATTTTTCACAGAATTAGAAATAAAAAAAAATCCTTAAATTCATATGAAACCAAAAAGGAGCCCAAGTAACCAAGGCAATCCTAAGAAAAAAATAAATCTGGACGTATCACATTATCAGACTTCCAATTATACTACAAGGCTATAATTACCAAAACAGCATGGTACTGGTATAGAAGTAGACACATAGACCAATAGAACAAAATTAAGAACCCAGAAATAAACCAAATACTTCTTCAACAAAGCATACAGAAATATAAATTGGAGAAAGGACACCCTATTTAATAAATGGTGCTTGGAAAACTGGCTAGCCACATGTAGAAGAATAAAACTGGATCCCTATTTCTCACCTATGCAAAAATCAACTCAAGATGGGTCAAATATTTGAATCTAAGAACTGAAACCATAACAATTCTAGAAAATAATGTAAGAGAAACTCTTCTGGACACTGGCCTAGGCAAAGAAGTCATAACTAAGACCCCAAAAGCAAATGCAACAAAAACAAAAATATATAAATGAGACCTGATTAAACTAAAAAGCTTCTGTACAGTAAAAGAAATAATCATGACAGTAAACAGACAACCCACAGAATAGGAGAAAATATTTGCAAACTGTAACTGACAAAGGACTAATACCCAGAAGCTAAAAGAAACACAAACAAATCAGCAAAAAATAAAATAATCCAATCAAAAAAGTAGACAAAGGACATGAATAGACATTTCTCAAAAGAAGATATATATATATACACAAATGGTCAACAAATGTATGAAAAAATGTTCAACATCACTATTCATCAGGGAAATGCAAATTAAAACCACTTTACTCCTGTAAGAGTAAAAAGTCAAAAAAGAAAAGAAAAGAAAAGAAACACTGTAAGTGTTCCTATACGCTGCTAGTGGGAGTGTAAATTAGTACAACCTCTATGGAATAGAGTATGGAGATTTCCTAAAGAACTAAAAGTAGGTTTACCTTTCGGTCCAGCAATCCTACTACTGGGTATCTACCCAAAGGAAAGGAAGTAAATATATCAAAAAGATACCTGCACGTGTATACTTATTGCAGCACAATTCATAACTGCAAAGATATGGAACCAACCTAAGTGTCCATCAACCAATGCGCAGATAAAGAAAATGTGATATATATACACCTTCGAATACTACCAAGCCATAAAAGGGATTAAATAATACTTTTTGCAGCAACTTGAATGGAGCTAGAGGCATTATTCTAAGTTAAATAACTCAGGAATGGAAAACCAAGTACTGTATGTGCTCACTTAGAAGTGGGAGTTAAGCTATGGGTACACAAAGGCATACAGAGTGACAAGGGGCTTTGGAAACTCAGAAAGGAGGTGGGGCGGAGGGATAAAAACACTACATATTGGGTACGATGTACACTACTCAAGTGATGGGGGCACTAAACTCTCAGACTTCATTGCTATACAATTCATCCATGTAACCAACAACCACTTGTACCCTCAAAAGCTACTAAAAATTTTTTTAAATAAAATAAAAATAAATTCTGGAAAGCTAGAGGCAGAAATATTTTTCCTACATAATTGAATGTTGACTCTCCTCCAACAAGGATATGGCTTTGTTGATGCTGAATTTGGTTCAAAGCAGGTAAGTGTAAAAGCACAGCACACAGAATGTTAAGATAAGTCTTAATGTGTGTCTTATATAAAAAAGATTTGGAGTACACCAAAAATCTGGCTGTTTCTTAGAACCAGCAAGACCTTATTTTATTCAGCACAGACATCTCAATGAGGAATTGGCAATAAGCAAAAAGCTCTATGAAAATACGCTTCATCTGCTCCCATCTTGTGTGGACATCCTTTTTCTCAAGTTTCTGGACCTTGACTATACCAAAAAGGGTAGGGTGTGTGTGCCTGTGTGTGTGTGTGTGTGTGTGTGTGTGTGCTGTTTCCAACTCATAAATACGTGTGTGTGTGTGTGTGTGTGTGTGTGTGTGTGCTGTTTCCAACTCATAAATAACTCACCGAATATACTGCAGGCAGAGAAGCAGAGTGGACAAGACAAGTTTGGAATGTGGCAGGCAAGGACAAGACAACACAGAACCTTGTAGTCCCTGGGAAGACATTTGGATTTTATTCCAGAGAAGAATAGGAAGTTTAGAAGGGCACATGGTCTGACTTGTGCCTCGTTCCTATGAACCTTGCTGCTGTGCAGGAAGCATGAGAGAAGGAGGCATGGTGAGCAGTGAAGGGCATGATTGAAGTGGGCCATGCAAGACGTCACAGTGGCAAAGACCTAGGTGATGCAGTGAGTGAACAGAAGTGGACTGTTTAACAGATATTTGAAAGGACTTTGTGATGGACTGATGTGACAGAAGGGAAAAGAGAAGAATAGAGAATGATTTCTAGGATTTTTGCTTGGATGACTCGATACATAAGAGTGCCATTTACTGAAATGATGAAGAATGTTGAGTAGAGTAGCAAATTTGGTAGGAGGAAAAAAAGAGGAAATTAGAAGTTCACTTGTGATCATAGTAGGTCAGTGAAATCTGTACAGTATCCAGGTAGTGCTAAGCAGGCAATTTTATATAAGAGTCTGGAGCTCAGAGGACAGAACAGAGTTGTGGATGTAAGTTAGGGGTTTGTCAAGACATCAGTGGTGTGAAGAAAGGAAGTTTCCCACACTATTTAGAAATTGTTCTTCTAGAGGCCGGGTGCAATGGCGCATGCCTGTAATCCCAGCACTTCAGGAGGCCAAGGTGGGTGGATCATCTGAGGTTGGGAATTAGAGACCAGCCTGACCAACATGGAGAAATCCCGTCCCTACTAAAAAAAATACAAAATTAGCCGAGGGTGGTGGTGCATGCCTGTAATCCCAACAACTTGGGAGGCTGAGGCAGGAGAATCACTTGAACCTAGTAGGCAGAGGTTGCAGTGAGTGCCATTGCACTCCCTGGGCAACAAGAGCAAAACTTCGTCTCAAAAAAAAAAATTGTTCTTCTAGACTCACAAGTTTCTTTCTCTCAAATAAACCCATAACAAGAAAACTAAAACAAAGGGGCTTAATGGTTTCTGACTAGAAATTGGGTATATGAATTCATGTGGAAAAGGAGTTAAGGAATAACGTCACTGATGTCATTAGCAATGCTGGTGGGCACATGGCAGCCTAAGTACATGAATCCAATCTCCTACCTTAGACACACTCTCATATATACAAAGTCTTATAACACACATAAAGTGAGTAAATGCAATTCCCTGCAATTCCCCACAAAAAAAATGATTATTTTGCAGTAACCATAGCCTCATGATTAAAGATAATATTCCATAGATGATTACAATAAACCCCTTTAAGAAATAAGGGAAATATCCCAGGAAATCTCTTTACCTTCCCAGAAAATAAATCAGCCAAAATTTCAATTTCACAATGAGAAGAGCAAGTATATAGAGATCTAACCTTAACAGAACTTTCAGCCCATCTAGCCAATACACTTTATTCTTTGTGACATTATGGTAACTATTTGTAAATATCCCTCAACTGTGTTCCTTATCTTTAGAGCAACAGACAAGGAATAGCTCGGTGCTTCACATTCTCACATACACTTGTGTCAACAGTCTTTTTTCCTCTCACAATTTCCCATTAAATATTATTTCTCATTAAATTATATGGTCTACAATTTCAACTATAACCTTAGCCAAGGTTAACTCAAAGAGCTTTGGGCTATGATAATCTTCTCCTCTCACAATGCACTGGATGAAATTGCCTTGGGGACAACTATAGACATGCGGGGAGGAAAGAAGGCTGGAAATTGAAGCCAGAGGAATTCCAACACCAGAGGCCAGTTGAGGAGGATGATGCCATGAGCAAGACTGAGAGAGTGAGGTAGGAGGTGTAATAGGAAAGTGTGATGTCAGAGAAATTACAGGCATTTGTTGTGTTTGCTTCCCAGTATTCAGCCCCTTTCTTGTGGTAACAGAAACCCAAATATGTTTTAGGGGAACAGCCTTTCTCTCACTCTAATTACATGAGATTTGGGTGAAACTAATTCTCCCATAGATCCTAGGGATGAAGAATTTCACTAAAGCCTTGACCAATCAACGTATTCCATCACCCTGGCCACAGCGGTTGCTTCAGGGATGAACACGGAGCTTAAGACAAGATAATAGGACCAGTGTGTACTCATCTCAGGACTTCCTGGCTGAGGTATAATTTTTCTTGCTGGATTGGCACATAAGTTAATGAGAGCAGAGTCGATGGCAGCCATCTTGTCACCATGAGGGGAGACTAGAGCACGTATGAGAATGTCACCAACCTGGAGAAAGTGGAGCCAAGAAATAGAGAAACCGCAGTCCTGGCAGCACCATCTGAGCTCTGGCACCAGACCATACCTAAAGCCACCCTCGCCAGGACAGCTCGAGTATATGAGACAATAGATTATCATTTTGCTTGGCTGCCTTTGGCATGGGTTTTCCCCACCGGCAAGAAAGCCCTAACTAATGGAGAAAACAAGAAGAGAGACTGCTTCAAGGAGCGCTCGACTGTGGCATATACTGATTGGAAGTTTCAATGAGTCAGTAAAGTTTCCGCAGAATTTGACAACATGGAGGCCATGGGGAGGCTTGACAAGACCAGTTGCAGTGCAGGGGTGGATCAGAAGCCAGATCCAAGTGGTCCTGTGGAATACCCTCCATGTATGTGTACAGTCATGGCTTCTAAGTGATAACGTGGAGTAGAAAGAGCCCTAGACAGAGAACCAGAGATAGCTGATTGCAGACATAGCTCAGCCACTAACCAGCTATTTAACCATGGACTACTTATTTAACCACTTGGGTTTAACAGTTTCTTCAACTATCAAGTGACTACATCTGCCTGGCACCCAGGGCCCCTCTTGCTTTAAAATTCTCAGTATTGTCCAGGCACAGTGGCTCAAGCCTGTAATTCCAGCACTTTGGGAGGCCGAGGCTGGAGGCTCACCTTAAGTCGGAGTTCAAGACCAGCCTGACCAGCATGGCGAAACCCCGTCTCTACTAAAAATACAAAAATTAGCCAGGCATGGTGGCACCCACCTGCAATCCCTGCTACTGGGAGGCTGAGGCACAAGAATTGCTTGAACCCAGGCAGCAGAGGTTGCAGTAAACCAAGATTGTGCCACTGCACTCCAGCCTAGGTGACAGAGTGAGACGTCATCTCAAAATAAAATAAAATAAAATAAAATTCTCAGTATTTTGCTATTTTCACCAAATTTATACTGTCCTGAAACTAGAGTAAGAGGAGAGGTCATCCAGACCCCCACCACGTCTCATTAGCATTTTTTCCTATTCACTAAATTAAATTCTCTTTGGCTCGCTTTTCATTTCATAGTGATTATTTCATTGAAGCCTGTATCACTGCTGTGGTTAGTTTGTGCAGAAGACAGGGTGTGCAGCCCTCGCCTCTGGCGTCCTAGACTCAGGCTCTTCTCCGTGAGCACCCACAGCTGATGCTTTCCACATCTCCTCTCTGTGCTCGGGCCTCTGTGCCACCTCTCCTCTTGTCATTGCTCTCACTGTTCACCAAAGATACAGGTTATGGGATCCATGGTATGTGTCCAGAAGAGTTTAACAGGTCTTTTGATCCTCTAAAAGGCAAAGATTTTTGCTGATCAGCTGTCATTCTTGGCAGAGTCTTCTCTGAAGAGGGTTAAATATGCACTGCCCTTTACTTGACACCATGGGCCAATCCCATTGCAAACCAGACACTGGCCGTAGAGCAAAACATGCACAGAAGGTCAGTGGCTATCACTGTGCTTACCTCTTACTTAGTTCAATCAGGAGCAGGACAAGAGAGGTTAATTTTTCAACAGGATTACATACCGTATACATCAGCACTAACAATGAGGTTTTATTTCCCTGACTCAGCTTTAAAAATAATGTTGACTTTTATGGTCAATACATTATAGATCACCATATTTATGTCAGAACTTATTGGCAGGAAAACAAATCAATGAAAATATTAATACATGAGCCTTGTGTTTAAATGAAACCCCTTGCAACTCCATACCTTCCCGTCATATTTTACCCTAAGGCTTTCAGAGACCTCCCCATTGACATGTTTTACTGAACAGGAAATCAAGGGTTTTATTCATTTTCTAAAACTACTGTTTTTAATCTGTCTTGTATATAATCAGGTTCAAAAATACACACTTTGCTCTTTTACCATAAACATATATAACTGCATTCCATCATTAATAGTACTGTCAATTCAAATGTATGGTTTATTCATGAACAAAATATCTCAGAGCCAAAGCTCTGACTGGCATACTATTAATAAATGAAACGCTCTGTGTTGGAGACCAGCTTCAAATATTACATTTGCTATTCATATTTGTTTTAGAGTCATGAGAAATTTCTAAGTATGTGTTTCAGAAAGTAAGCTCATAATTTAGACATTATTTAAAAACATGAAATGAAAAAGACAGTTTGCTCTCGAGTGTATTTTCTCTTTCTGCTGCTCTTCTACACTCACAGGACATGCCATGCACCTGTTACTCCAGCCCCCTTCTGAGAGGAACACTGTTTCTGAAAGACCCTGCAGACAGAGCAACCCTAAATATTCATCCATCAAGTGCGCACTGCTCATTAATTCCGTGAGCCCCGTCCCACCAGCCCCTGGCCATAATGAAGGGGCCACCCAGCCAGCTGATATGTGTGCTGACCTACTGCCTGGTTAAAAGGCTTGGCTGTGCTGTCCTACTCAACCAGAAATAATGCTGACTACTTGGACCAATCAGTGTCTGGGAAAATTTCTTCGACTACTTGCAGAGTTAGTAATTTGCAACAGAAGCAGAAGCTAAAGGATGCTCAGAGGAAACTTAGAGTCAGGAGAGGCAAGGAAGAAATAGGAAGTGAATAGAAAAAAAGCAATGAAAAAAACAAACACAAGAAAGGTGAAGGCATCGGTTGGTAGCAGCAGAAGAGTTGCTAGGATTAGTCCTTAAGCCCTCCCTCACACATATATTTAATTCATCACCAAGTCATGTTCGTTAGCCCTCTGCATACCCACCTATTCCTCATCTATCTTCCAGACTAGAGCAATCGCCTCCTAATTCATCTCCCAGCACTCCCTGCTCTCCAAACAGCATAGTGATATTTTTTCAATATGCGAATCTGAGCAGGTTTCTCTGTTTTCCTTACACACACATAGAGCAGACACACACACAAACACTAAACCCTTTAGTGAGCCAAATCAATTTGAGCTAAAGGGGAAAGGCTTTCCTATGGTAACACAGAGTATCTTTATGACCCCAAGGTAAAGAAAGATTCTTAAACCAGATACAAAAAGGACCATAAAAGAAAAATTGATAATTTGGACTATATTAAAATTAAGAACTTCTATTCCTCTAAAAAATCATATGTATATACCTTTAAGCCAGAGAAAAGGTAAGGCACAGAGTAGGAAAAAATTATTGTAACATGTAACCGAAAAGGCTTTTACCCAAAATAGATTTTAAAAACTCCTAGAAATCAATGATAGACAACTCTATAGAAGAAAAATTACTAAAAAGAAACTGGAAAAATCACTTCCCATGAAAGTATCCCGGGTCAGATACAGCACGAACCCTTCATATCCCATGTAGAGGTACCCAGGACTATGTGGGGAGGGAGGGTTTAATACTCCAATGGGCAAAAGTAAAACAGGGTTCCATGAAAACAGAAATCCTCTCTCTTGTGTCTTCTCTTTCTGATCCTCTTCTGTTCTCACAGGATGTGCTATGCACCTGCTGTTACAGCCCCCTTTGGAGAACTGTCTTTCTCCAAGCCCCTGCAGGAAGAACAGCCTTGAAGCTCATCCAGGGAGCATGGATCTGGCCAGTAGGAGAGGGGAGCTGCTGAATAAATCCTTCCCTCTCCTGTGCCTGGGGGTATGAGGCACAGTGGATTCCTGAGACACAGGAGATTCAGATTTCAGATTCTCAGAGGACAGTCCCTTGGGATTGGGCACTCAGTTGCCTTGGGTGTGGGCCAACTCAACAAGGCATCTTCAAATCCTCACATTTGGTTCTCCCTCCTTCAACAGGTCATTCCCCCGTCCCTCACTCCTGCTCCCTGGGATTGCACTCTCCCATGAAATGGTAGCCCATTCAGCCCTGGCTCTGCTTTCTGGGTGGCTCAGGCTAAGACAGCGTATTTCTCCCTCCTCCCCAACATGCTGAGTTTCCAGAGCTGCTGTGGATTCTTCCCCACAAGGGTAAGCAGCATTTTCCAGGCAGCCTGTCAGGGGAACTTGCTGCCTGAGGGTAAGACCAGATCAAAGGAGGGGTCCTGGGATACAGCCTCTACTCTGCAGATGCCTGAGGCAACTTTGCCATGACTCCTGGAGCCCCAGGCTTTGCAACTGATCTCCTATCTTGCCCCAAACCAAATCAGCTTTCTACATTTCTTCATACACAGCACTCAGAAAAGACTCAGTCATGATACATTTAAAGATCTTTGATGCTAAATGAAAGTAAAAGGAAAAAGTTTTCTTCGAGATCCCCTTTCACAGTCCTGAGCCCAGAGGCAGTGATGGGCTTTTACAATCACAGGACAGTATAGCTACAGCTATTTTTACCACGTCATTAATTGAGGTTAAAAATTCTGATTTTAGAGTCAATTGGTGGTAACACACAAATGTACTGGTGGATTAAAAAGACAAAGGTAGCAATTATTTTTCCAGACAGAGTAACATTGATTTCACAGCAGCCACTTTCTCTGCTGTGACAATATGTTTCACTCCCCCTGTTTACACAAAATTGAAGATGCCAATTGTGTCAGATCCTTGTAAACAGAAAACAAAAATGTGCAAGCTGCTATACAAATTAATTATTAAAATTAAGTACTCACTGTCTCTAGAAAGTCTTCTAAATTATTTAAAGAACCCAATTTGCTGTCATTGTGAAAAAATAAAAATCCTGGGATTCCCATATTTCAGGGCAATTCAAACATAGAACAGGAGCCCAAGTAGAAAGAAAGTGTAAGCCTACATTGTAAAAATATAATACAAAATCATTAAAAAGCTAACATCAGTGCCATTTATGATCAGACTCAAGGTATATGTGAAACTGAGTATAGGGTTGCTATGTGTCTACAGCCATACCACCCTAAATGTGCCTGATCTCAGAAGCCAAGCAGGGTTTGGCCTGGTTAATACTGGGATGGGAGAGGGGTCTCACTCTTGACAGTTTTAATATTATATATTGTTATCTTTCTTTTTATTATCTCCAGATCATGCTTTTTGAGCTAGGGTTCTGTCGTCTATGACAGAGGTGCTATATCTAGTGACTTGAGAGATGACTTGCTACTTTATTTCCACATCTTTTTTTTCCCAGGTTGTGGTGACAGGCACTGGAGGGACAAGTAGGTAAGAAAATATTCCCTGGAAATCTGGGAACTTGCTAAGTGTCTGCTTTGTAAAAAGTCCACGCTTTCCCCAAATCACCATAGACATGACCTCTACTTAAACTCTCTGAACCTCAGTTTCCTTAGCTGTAAAGTGGGGGAACAGTGCCTGCCATGCCTATCTCACGTGATGGTTTGAAGAATCATTGCAACAGGCAGCTTTCAGCTGGCTACACTCCACTTCTTTGTGTAAACCTAACATAGTAACTGTAGACAACAGACCAATAGGAGATTGTTTGATTGGTGGGATTTTTTTTATATGTCCGCAATGAATTATATCTCTTTCACAGCTGCTATACCTGGACAGGAGTCCAACCCTAATTCTGGCTTCCATTTTTGGGGTGGAGGGGCGGTGGGGGGGTGGGGCGGGTTGGGAGGGATTGTAACCTGTCTGTCGGTCTTCATTGCCACCTAGTGGTCACGTGGCCAAATAACATCAAGTTATCTGGTGGATTTGAAGCACATTAGAAAATTAATTCAAAATAAACCACCTGCTACTTTAATCCACCACCTAATTAATTGTACCCAGGGGACCCCCCTCATATAAACCTGTTAAGAAATCAAATAATTTTGCTGTGATGTAAATAAGTCCCTAGTTCATCTTTGCAAATTAAGAATTATACATATGAATCGTTATTTTTAAAAACTTGTAGAACAAACTTTTATTGTCTGAAGGCATTTATGAGACTCCATCAAATGACTTCAATTGTTCAAGAAGTTCTCCAGATGGAGATAACATATTAAATGCTAAAGTCAATTCACAGATTTAAATCCATGTGTTTACATGGCAAAGAGAGAGCAAGCTTTTTGGTGTCCCTTTTTTTGTTGTTTTGTTTTTCTTTCTGAAATGGAGTGTCACTGTCTCCCAGGCTGGAGTACAATGATCTCGGCTCACTGCAACCTGTCTCCTGCTTAAAGCGATTCTCCTGCCTCAGCCTCCTCAGTAGCTAGGATTACAGGCGCATGCCACCACACCCGGCTAATTTTTGTATTTTTAGTAGCAATGGGGTTTCATCATGTTGGCCAGGCTGGTCTCAAACTCCTGACCTCAAATGATCCTCCCACCTCGGCCTCCCTAAGTGCACGATTACAGGCGTGAGCTGCTGTGCCCAGCCAGTGTCCCTTTCTATGAGAACCCTAATCATATCTGACTAGGCCCCTCCTTATGACCTCATTTAACCATAATTACTTTCTTACTCCAAATACAGTCACGCTGGGGTTAGGGCTTCAACATATGAATTGGTGGTGGACAAAATTGGGCTCATAAACAGTAACAGACAAGAATAAAGTGACTCTGTCCAGTCCTGGGATAGGAAAGCCCTACCTGCCCTCCCACCCCACCACATAAACCAAAGAGCTCCAGAGTACACTGTCTCTAAAAAAGGGAGAGAGAAGAGATGGGAAGAGAAAATGTGTTGGTTCTCTCCTTGTGTCAGCCCTGTGGGGCACCTGCCTCTCTTCTAGGTAATTCTCACAGCAGTCTCCCCAAAAAGGGATTATCTCATTTTACAGCTGAGGAAATCGTGGCTCAGAGATAAGGCGAGTACTTTAAAGGGCATACTGGTCCCTGGCAGAGGCGTGATTTGAGCACTTCTCACTACCCCAACCAGTCCTTTGAAGGGCATTAGCCTGTGGCCAGATCAGTGTACTGCCTGCTAGACTAAAGGTCCTAATGGGCCCTAGAGGGTTCTCTGACTCTGAATTTCCTCATCATAAAACAGAGGTAATAATGTTTTGCTCACAACGTTGTTCTAAGGAGTAAGTAAGATCATGTGTGTCAACTGCCAGACTGAAGCCAGTGCTAAATCATGGCTGGATTCCCGCCTCAGCTTCCCTCTGAGAGCTGACACTGAGATGGGAAGGCAGCTTCACTAGAAATGACTAAGCATTTTCCAGCCCCACAGCATGAAGAAATTACAGGGTACAAAATGAATGAAAACGGCTTTCTTACTTACCCAGCCATAAAAGCTTTGCTCTCCAGATGTTAAAGCCAGGGAGCAGGATGGTGAGCCCCTCAGCAGGCTGAGGCATGGAGAGACACCGTCCCCCACAACCTCAGAACGCCAGTCCTCAGCCTCGTGCTCTCTCAGGCCCTCACCACCCACACAGTCCCCAACACCGTAGAGCTCAGAGACACCCTCAACTCATCTGGCTCATGCCTCACATCCAGTGAGGCCTGTCACTCCTGCCTCAGCAGCGTCTCCCGCTCTGCATCCACCCCGCACGGCCTTGCTTGGGATACTGGTCATCTCTCACCTGCAGGTACTGCAACAGCCCCGCACTGATCTGACCAGTCTCTCTCTGTTCCAGGCCCAGGTCCATGTTGCCACCTATGTCTCCTATACAGACACAGGAGAGGGGATCTGTTACGGGAGTTGGCGTGAGCAGTTATGGGGCTGAGAAGTCCAACGATATGCCATCTGCCAGCGGGGAAGCAGGGATGCCGGTGGTGTGGCACATTCGGAGTCCAAAGGCCTCAGAATCGGGGGAGCCAGGGATGTAACTGTCTGAGGCTGGAGGCCTGAGAACCCAGTGGGCAGATGCTGCAAGTCCCGGAGAACAAAGGCCAGTGAACCTGGAGTTCTGACGTCCAAGGGCAGAAGGGTGTCCCAACTCCAGTAGAAAGAATGAATTCGCTTTTCCTCTGCCTTTTTTTTTTTTTCTATCCAGGCCCTCAATCTGATTGGATGGTGCCCGCTCACACTGGGTGAGGGTGGCTATTCCTTACTCAGTCCACTGATTCACACGCTAATCTGTCAGAAACACCTTCAAAGGCATATGCAGAAAGAATGCTCTACCAGGTACCTGAGTATCCCTTAACCTAGTCAAGAAGACATCTGAAACTAACCAACACGGCAGCCTTATCCCATCACCGTCCTGCTAATGACAGCCTCCTTACAGCTGCTGACTCTCCTGCCTTCCCTGGACACACTGTGCCCTTTTGGCTTCCATTCCCGTGGGTGCGCGGTTCAGCCTGCACAGTGCCTCTCACCCATCTCTGCTAGCAAGCTCATGTTTCTTCTCCCAAGCAGCTCAAGTGCTGCGTATTCTAAGAAGCCTGCACTCAATTCCCTCAGGGGAGAATTGGCTGCATCCTGCTGGTTTTCACAGCACTTTCTTGGCCATTTTTCACATCATATTACAATTAGCTGTTTCCATTTATGTCTTCCCCACCAGACTGCGAGTTCCTGAAAAGCGAGCTGTGTCTTATTCATCTTCATGTCCCCAGGGCCTGACTCAACAAATGCTCAATCAACGTTTGCTGATTGAGTGAATGAAGTCTCTGTTTCTTTGGTTCTCTCTATATTATAGTTTGCAGGCAACACTCAATTTATCCCAAAATTACCTAACTTATGCCTTTCTCTCTTCCTTTGTTTCAACCTGTCTTTCTAAATGTTTAGCTTCTAACGTGAAGCCCTAGAATTAAACGTCTGTTCCCGTGGCTCCACGCTGACTGGCTGGCCGACACGCTGGCTCCCCTTCACGCTCCGCACGGGGCTTCCTTAGCTACTTGGGCCCACCTGTTGCATCTGCTGTGTCAGCAAGGAAGGATTAAGGAAGAAGCTGCACCTGGCTTCATGGCTCAGCTTTGTTTTCTTGGCGGCTCGGATGCTAAGATGGTTAATAAGCAAATCAGCCCCAGTATTCAAATACTCAGTTAAGAAATCCTGAAAGAGATACAAATCCAAATCCTCCAACAGAGCCTGTAGGCAAAACCTGTGCTTTTCCTAATCCTCTCTAATCCCCAAGGATCACTTTCTACTCTACTATGGTCTGTGTGGTTAGGACCAACTTGTGAGCAGTTTTGGCCCCTAGGAATATACCAGCTTTTCTGGCTAGAATATCTCCCCTTGGAGATTTCCTGACTCTATGCAAAGGATTCTAGCAGGAGGGGGAGCCACAGAGCTGGAGGTTCTGAGTACCCTGTTTAAATGACAGTGTCATCCCACGACCATTCCTATCACAACCCAGCCTAGAGCGAGAACATACAAGTCCACGTGAGGCCAGCCCTTTGGACCTGGTAAGTCTAGAAGCCTGGCTTTGAAAGACTGTTTGGCCCTTGTTTAATACTCTATTTTCCTGGAGTTGGTCTCTCAAACAAAGCCTCTGACTAGACTTGGGGAGACAAAGTTGAATGCCAGGCTGAGGCAGAGGCTGACGCCAGGCTGAGGTCATGACACTATGCTGTCCATTTTGTTTCCTTCCAGGGGAAGCCGAAGCAGGAGCTGTTGTGGAGTTTTGCTCCTTGGGGGAGCCTCCCGGGACATGGAGAAGCTGGACATGAACACTTCACAGGAACAAGGTCTCTGCCAGTTCTCAGAGAAGTACAAGCAAGTCTACCTCTCCGTAACCTACAGTATCGTCTTTATCCTAGGGCTGCCCCTCAATGGCACTGTCTTGTGGCTCTCTTGGTGCCAAACGAAGCGCTGGAGCTGTGCCACCATCTATCTGGTGAACCTGATGGTGGCTGACCTGCTTTACGTGCTGACGTTGCCCTTCCTCATTATCACCTACTCACTAGATGACAGGTGGCTCTTCGGGGAACTGCTGTGCAAGCTGGTGCGCTTCCTGTTCTACACCAACCTTTACGGCAGCGTCCTGCTGCTGACCTGCATCTCTGTGCACCGCTTCCTAGGTGTGTGCCACCCGCTGCGTTCCCTGCCCTACCGGACCCGCAGGCATGCCTGGCTGGGCACCGGTGCCACCTGGGCCCTGGTGGTCCTCCAGCTGCTGCCCACACTGGCCTTCTCCCGCACCGATTACATCCATGGCCGGATGATCTGCTATGACACAACCAACCCAGAGAATTTCGATCGGTTTTTTGCCTACAGCATAATTCTGACATTGTCTGGCTTTGTCTTTCCCTCCTTGGTCATTTTGGTATGCTATTCACTGATGGTCAGGAGCTTGACCAAGCCAGAGGAGAACCTCATGAGGACAGGCAGCACAGCCCGAGCCAAGTCCATCCGGACCATCCTACTGGTGTGCGGCCTGTTCGCCCTCTGTTTTGTGCCCTTCCACGTCACTCGCTCCTTCTACCTCACCATCCGCTTTCTGCTTTCTCAGGACTGCCAGCTCTTGACGGCAGCCAGTGTGGCCTACAAGATATGGAGGCCTCTGGTGAGTGTGAGCAGCTGCCTCAACCCAGTCCTGTACTTTCTTTCGGGGGGCAACAATAGAGTCAGGCTTCTCCAGAAACTGAGGCAGAACAAGGTGGGCGAGCATCCAGCTGGGGGGAAGCAAGAGACGCCCAGGGATGCACGGATCTGGGTCCTGCTGAGGTGAAGCTCGGGGAAAACGAGCTCCAGCAACACTCGCAACAACTTGTTTCAACACAGACGAGTGCTAGTGGGAGAGGGCTCAAGACCTCCTGAAAGTGTCCGGCTGCAAAGGACACTTTTATATTGATGTAAGACAGCTTAAAATAAGAGTACGGACAAAAGTAGCCTGTAATCCCAGCTACTTGGGAGGGTGAGGCAGGAGAATCGCTTGAACCCAGAAGGCAGAGGTTGCAGTGAGCCAAGATCACGCCATTGTACTCCAGCCTGTGCAACAATAGCAAAACTCCATCTCAAAAATATATATATCTGTGTGTGTGTATGTGTGTGTATGTGTGTGTGTGTATACACACACACATATATATATATATGAGTATGGAGAGAGCCACCAAAACAAAGGAAAACTTTCTTAAGGACAGCTGACATTGGTCTCTTGTCATTCAGGCCTCAGATCAAAAGTCACCTTCTCAGAGGCCACTCCTGCCCACCCTAGCTAATGTTGACCTCTCTCATAACCCAATCACTCTAGTTCTTTATATACTGTCTTTGTAACATTTATTACTACCTGGACTTGTTGATTCATTTACCTATTTATGATCTGTCTCTTTCCACTGAAGTATACGCTCCAATAGGACAGAGCTCTCCCCTGATGGCTAACCCCTCGACACCAGTCTCCATAGCAGGGCCTGGCACATAGCAAGGGCACAACAGATAGGGGCTGAATGAATGAGTGAGCAAATGGACCTGTAGATGAAGCCCTTACTATGAAAGAGCACCTTTGCATGAAGTAACTCATTTAATCCTCGCAATAGCCTTTTGTGGTGGAAACTATTGCTTCCCCCATTTACAGAGAAGGAAACTGAAGCACAGGGCTTGAAGTAACTTGTCCAAGCTTACCCAGTGGGAGAATGCCCGATGAGAGGGTTGAATGGAGCTTTCAAAGCCAGGCAGTGGCCTCCGAGGCACATGCTCCTAAGCCTGAAAAGTATGCCCCCATCCAAACACCAGCCTAGAGCCAGTCCAAGTTCTCCTTGACAGCACCGGCTTGTCACTTGAGGTCGGCTCGTTTGTTGCACAATTGCTGTTATCTGCAGAACGCTGAGTAGACCCTGTGGTTCCTTTACTACACTTCTTAACCAGGGTTCTTGCTAGGAAAAGCTCTGCAGGAGAAAGTGGGAGATACAGAGAAGTGGCTGCATGAAAACTGATTGACTTTATTTTTAAATTTAAACATGATGTCAGAGTATATGAAAAAAATCTTTATCAATGTCTTAAGTCAAAATGATGTTTATTCCCTAGAAAGAAAATTTTTTAGTTATTTAAGATCCAAGGCAATCCAAAAAGATAACTTAAAAAAAAAACAACTCTCATTTTTGACAATCATGATTTCCAAAGATTTCTCAGGTCTAAACATAACATTATCTAATAATTCACTAATCTCCCTCTGAAGAGAAGGTGGTTAAATTCTTCTTATAAGAAATAAGCATAACCCCTCATTACTATCTCACTCCAATTATGGGAAATGTCTGAGTAAACCACGTATATGTCAGCATTATAAAATTTTATTCTAAAAGTACGGTTTATTGCTTTCAAGGCCACACAATAATTAGAATTGGACTAAGTGTTGCTTAGCAGAATTCTTCAGGATAATTGGTTTAATGAATAGGCAAGGATGTTTTCTAATTAGCAGGTCAGCTGTTTCCACATAAATAAATGTTTCTATAGGAGCTGAGAGAGCTTAAAATGTTTGCTCTTTTGAACATTCTCAGCTCTCTGGCTTATATTATTAATTATTTCTGGCCCTTTCTTTGCATAACATATAGGCAAGTTTCAGCTGACTTACAGTCCCAATTATCACCCCTTACAAATTAATAAGGTTTCCCATTACTGGAGAACTGGTGTACCAGGCTCCCCCAAGAAAGGCTTAGAGCCAGCCCACATCCCATAAAGCCACTATCTCTATGCCCACCAGATTTTCAACCTGGGAGGTGGAAAGAAAACTAACCTAGAATCCTCAGGATGCACTGTTTTTGTCTAAAAGGCAAGTACATTACACTCCTAGCCAAAGATTTCCTGCCTTTAAGTTCTTGTTAACCTATGTGCTTGCAATTATTTATCTGATCCATAGAAGGCTAATTCACTTCTGCAGTTTTTTGACCTACTTAAGAGCAAAGTATAAACATCTATTTTTAACTTATTTCTGGACAGTTAGGATCAAAAAAGTTTAACTTAGTTGACATCATATCCTGGGTTTTCAGGGACAATTATCTCAAGAGACTAGGATCAAACTAGGCTTTTCCCTTTGGGAAAAGGACCCCACTGCAAGTAGAGCTAGGAATCCACTGTCCAACTTGAGGCAAAACGATATTCGTCACTTTCCTTGTGATCAGCAAGGGATCACTTCCCCTGGAGAAAGCTGGGATCCTCAAATCTGTTATCCCCCTGGGCCCTTAGAATCTTCCGTAATCTTCCTGATTGTTTGGACAGGCTGAAACAAAACCAAAGGTCAGCAAATACTACGATGTTCAAAATCCCATGAATGGGGCTAGTATTTTCATATTGGATGAAAGTATGATGGCTATAGCCAGCTACGAAAGTGCCAAACACAATCCCAGCCCTTAAGGAGGTTATAGACTGTTGGAAGAAACAAAATATAAAAACATACAAACAACAATATGGGTACTAATTAACAGCTTCAGCAGCTACAGAAGCAACCATGTCAATTGTTGATCATCAAAATGAACAATACAGGCGGTAAGCGTTAGAGGAGTTCCAAAGGGGGCTGAGAGCGCTCGGGCAGAGAGGGCCATGAAGTACCTATGAGTACACTGAAGGCTGGGAGAAATTTCAACCAGGACAATTTCCCAAGCAGCGGAGAAAATGGAAAGAGAGATCACTGTGAGCAAGTGTCATCTGTGTGAAAGTCATTGGTTGGTTTCTGAAGGCGAGGAGTTGGAGATAATGCTGGAAGGGCGGGCTGACATGATGACGAAGCCCTCCTAATGCCAGCTGAAGAACCGCTTCTCATGCCAGGAGGAAATCACCAACGGCATTTCAGCAGAAGTGTAGTATGATCAAAATCATGATTTAGAAACGTAACCTGGCAACCCCCATGTTTTGAATGAATTAAAAACGTCACAGCTTAGACTCCTGCACAGTCTCCATATTGGCCTCCCTTCCCTTCACAGCATCTCCAGATTCTCTTTCAAACAGTATTTTCCGTATATGCCATCCTCCCCAATTGTCTACTCTCCCCCTCTTCACTTCTACAGAATAAAGCTCAGCTCCCTCACGCTGGCATGCTAGCCCTGTCAGTCTAGTCCCAGCTGAACTCTTCAACTCATGGCTCTCCCACACCTTGTGGCTTCCAACTTCTCCCAGGTTTGCCACAGGCCCGTCGTCTACCTCTCTACAACCCCTGACAAAGCCTTCTCCAAATGCCTACGTTCCCAACTTCCATAGGCCATGGGCTCAGCTTCCTCCAATTGCCTCAGATGTCACTCTGCACTGCTGACTCTCCCATAGATAGGGCTTATCAGTTCACATGGGCTCCTTTATCATTTCAGGTCTGTTTTCTCTCCCTCATGAGTCCATTTTTCAACCCACAGAACATGGTATCCCAGCAACATTGCAAGTGTGCTAGGCAGTGAGCCCTGGTGATGTCAATCATGAAAAGAAAGATGACTGATATTTAGAAGACCACTGCAGGGATCCAAGAATGCAGATAACAGGCAGGACTAAGGTGGCATGAGGAGAGCTAAAATGTTTAAACATATTGTAAAAAATGAACAGAAATAAAATGGTTATTTAAACATGACTGGCAGGGAGACATAACAAAAATGGCTCTGAGACTCTGAGCCAGAGGAATCAGAAGAATGATCAACCAGCACCTAGCACTCAGTGGGTGGGCAAGGGAGGAAAGGAGGGAAGGGACTGTGTACCGTTAGAGAGAGCTCAGATTCAGATAAGCTACTGTGAGCTCCTGGTGAGACCTCAAGTTGGAAATGCAGGGTGGAGGTTCAGAGACAACTGGATCTCAAGCTCTGGGTTTGGGGCCAACTGTGTAGGCAAATATACAGGGCTGTATCAGAAAATGGTATCTCTAAGAGAGAAGTGAAGAAAAAGAACAGAGGACCTAGGATACACAGGAATCATAGAAAGTGCTGGCAGAGAACAGGAGTCGCTGTCAGATAACAGAGCATCAGAAAATCAAATAAGTAAACAGTGTCAAGACACAGACAACTCAAAGGTGCTAACATGAAACAAACTAGTCAAAGAGAATGAACAGCTGTCTCTCGGTAAACAGCTCAAATGCCACCTCTTCCAAAAAGCCTCCCCTGATCATCCATCAGAAGGCCCTCTCTTCCCTGAACCATCCTCCACACCTCTCTTAGCACATCTCCCCTTCTGAAAGTATGAGAGGCATTATTTAAATCCTCTTATCCCCCTCATCCCCAGATCTAGCAGAGGCTTGAGCATATGGGTGCTCACTAAATCTTTGTGGAATAAGTGAATATATTGCAAATGCTTCTCCTGTGTGTGCTTTTCCGGAATACTGAAAAATCCAATTCATGAATGTGTGCCTATAAAACTAAATCACAAGTTGTTTGGGATTTATTTGTTCTGACACCCACCAGCTTCATTTCAAAGCAATTCCAGGACACACAACCTGCAGCCATTCTCACTTTTTCTTTTTATCCCATATTTCAAAAGCAATCAAAAAGAGAAAGTTTTTAATTGCTTGCAATTAAGCATAACCTGAGTTTATAAAGTTATGTATTCTCATTATCTTTTACTTTCCCATAAACAAGCAACATCTCTTTAGTATTTGTACTTCCCAACTTTTTGTTTTGTTGAGGATTTGTTTGTGTTTTATGTATCAAACAACTTCAAAGGTAATGGCCTCAAAAAGAATTCCATGATAAGAAGCCAAACTTACGTTCTTGCAGCAAGCAGTAGCTGGGCCTTTTTATAGTGGTTAAATCATGAACAAAAAGCAAAAAGGGCCACTTCAAGAAAATTAAAGAATCGCAGAGTCTGAGAATATTCCACTCTGCAAGTAGAAAAAGCCATTAAGAAAGAGGCCTTTATAAAGCATTAACCTGACAACCAAAGCAGCAGGCTCTGCAGGCTTCTTATACTCTCTTTTTTTATAGCCTAGATTCTTGCAAAGGGCAGGCTACAATTTTTACTGTAATTTCTACCTTGGCTTCATACTCCAAATCATTACGCCCTGGCTGCTGCCTACCCCACCACCTCAGTCCACTGAAATCGCTCTCAAAAACACACCAATGACTTGCCAGTTACAAGTTAAATGGACACTGTCAGCCCCTAGCCTCTCTACCTTTCTTGGTCTTTGACACTCACTCACTCCCTCTTAAACCCTTTTTCAGTTCCATAGACTGCATCTCTCCCTGCTCCCACCCCATGAGTGGGTGTGTCCCAGGACTCTGTCCTTGGCCCTCTTATCTCCTTACCCCACATTCTTTCTGGGCAATCTCATTGACTCCCTCATGGCTCCCAAATCGCTCCCGAGACCAATCCTCTCATATTTTGAACCTACATTCCTGTTCGTACAAATCTCGGGCACCGCAAGCTCCGCGATGCCAAAACTAAACTCATTTTCCTCCCGACCCTGCACCTTCTCACCTGTGGTCTTGATGGCTGAATGGTACCACTGTCCACCCTAGGCAGGAATATGGGAGTTTTCCTTAACTCTGGCCTCTCCCCCACTTCACATCCAGCAAATGACCACCTGTCAGTTCGACCTCGCAAGCATCACTAGCACCTGTCCCTCCTCCTTTCCATCTTCACTGCAACTGCCTTAGTTCAAGACCCATTGCTTCACTGCTCCAACCTATTAACCATTCTCCTGCCTCCAAATTTGTTCCCCTCAACCCCCAATCCATTCCCTTCCTACTGCTTAAAGGGTCATCTTTCTAAAATTCAAATCCTATCTTGACAATCACCAGCATAAATATCTTCCAGAAGTTCAAAAGATGATGATCACAACCCTGAACATGGAAAAAAAAAAGGCTTCAGTGATCTGCCTTGCACACCTAAACTCCCCACATGCCACTTCACTTCATTTCCATTAACTAGCAGCCTCTCAGGATTAGCTCTTCTCCTCCTCCCTCCTTCCCATCCTGCACCTTCTCTGCTTTCGATGAACAATCCTACCCACTCTTTACAATGCAGCTCAACGACTACCTTCTCTTCAAATCACGCAGGTGTCCTAGGTTCTCTGAACCTCATTAAGTCTTGTCATTGCGCTGACAGCCCTCAACATGCTGTGTCAGTCACTGAATCACCGATCCTCTGCCCATTTCCCCAATCATTGAGACCCTTGAGCAAGGTGGTCCATGCTTTCCAAAGCTCTGAGTCGCCAGTTCTAGTAAAGAGCCTTGGAGTCAATTATGCCAAAAATGAAGACCCAAAAGCTTACTCAGCAAGCAACGTGACATGGCCATAAGCATCATGCCTGGTTTTCCCCACTACTGAACTCTGAATCATGATATGCTAACAAAGATAAGACACATCCTAATTTCAGAAATGTTAAAAGGTGAAAAACTGTCTATGAAACATATTAAGTAGTATGATCATAAAAACATATGTACTTAGCATTAAGACTCAAAAGCATTTAAAAAATCTAAGTGCTGAAACATTAACTTTCTAAGACAACTCAAATATTTTCACAAGAAGAGAACACATACATGTTATCTTAAAAGGCAATTATAATGTTTTTCCTTTGAAACGTTAAGGAACTATTTGTTCTGCATCCTAATTGTGGTGTCACGCACAAATCTCTATTAAAATTCGCAGAATTCTGAAAAAAACGGAAGTCATGGAAAACATTTTAAGAGATCCATTAAACATGATTGTCCTCAGGCCCATTCCCTGCATCCTCCCGTCCACTAAGCCTGGACTCTACCTCCATGGACCCTGCCAGAGCCTGAAGAGGACTCTCAATTTCCCTCTAACACTCACTCCATTTCATGGACATGACTCTAAAATCCTGGGATGACCTGCTGCCAGGCCCACCTTCTTACTACCTCCAGCCGTTTTTCTCTTCCCAGCTCTTGATTGCTTCCAGCTCCAGCTCAGCCTTTCTCTCATCCTCCTCCCCCCCACTCTATTCACTATCCATCTTGTTCACTTTACCCTGTGAAATCTGGGCTCTGCTGGGCTGGAGGCAGGGGTTTCCCTTCTGTCCTGAAATGTTTCTTTACCTCTTCCCCAGGACAGACAGGGTTGGCTTCAAAAGGTTAAAAACTGTCTGAACATGGTAAGACCCCCATAATAATCAGATTTTCCTTGGAAAACTGAACAAGCCTCAATACTGAGGGGAGGGGAGCAATACCTGTGAGGAGTTAGCATACATACACTCAGCTGTTTGGTATAACTCACTGACTCTTAGAAATTCCAGAGGGCACGCTGTTGCCTCTCCAGGGTACTTCACTTACCACAGTGGCCAAAGGAATGTGAATGCAATCCTGGAGGTCCCAGCTTGCCGAACCCATCAACTACACAAGGTGTGAAGAGACACATTTGTAGACATTTTAGGTCATCACCAATAAATACACATCTAACATATATCAGTCATATCCTTATGTTCCATAAATTAAGAATGAGAGTGCTATAGAAGGAACTCTAGTAATCTTCTATTTTGCTAAAAAGAAAATGGAAACACAAAAGCTACTATGCAGTAAAACTTGGGAAACACGCACCAAAGGTGATCCTCTTCAAAAAGACAAAATGACGAACGCCTCCAAGTACATGATAATCTGAAATGAAGTGCCCTGAAGGTCTACTAATTTTCATTACGTGATAAATCTGCCAAATCTACAAGGGGAAACATCAGCTTAGGGAATATGGTAGATTACTGCAGCAGGCAGCTGCCAAAACGTGGAAATGATAAAGATCCACTGAAGAAAACACATGCGCACAGGAGTACATGACCATATACACAAATACACTTGAGAGAAAAAAACGCCAGTAAGTTTATACTAAGTTTGGCTGTCTGGCCTACATGACGTCACGGCTTTTCAGTATTTCTTTAAAAAACTCAAAGCTTTCTTCCATGAACCTTTTGGCAGCAAATCACTGCTGAAGGCCTACGACCAAATCCCCACTGAGGCACTCAGGAACCTTCAAATGGAAGAGGGCAAAGGATGTGAGGCTGGGGTTGAGGCCTTCCAGAAATCATGAGCAGCACGCACACAAGGTGGGGCTGTTCTTTGCTACCAGCGAATACTAGGACTAAAACATAAAGGCATTGTTTCATTTCTCCTTGATGCCATTCTCTTCCATTTTTCTCTGAAAATTCCCTTTACATGCAATTTTATGCCTGTCAATGCAAATTTGATTTCTAACTCATGCAACTCCCATTCTACAACCCCCGAGTTCTTTGAAAAACACTACCTATTACTTTCCTACCTTCCGAACATTATCTTTTTTTAAAAACAGTGGGACTCAAACTTGCATTGAATTATATTCTTTGTGGGGTTTTTTAAACCATTACACAATAAAGAGTTATTGTGGGCTGGGTGTGGTGGGCTTATTGTGGGCTTGGGAGGCCAAGGCAAGTAGATCACAAGGTCAGGAGATTGAGACCATCCTGGCCAACATAGTGAAACCCCATCTCTACTAAACATACAAAAATTAGCTGCACGTGGTGGTATGCACCTGTAGTCCCAGCTACTTGGGAGGCTGAGGCAGGAGAATGATGGAACCCAAGAGGCAGAGGTTGTAGTGAGCCAAGATCGCACTCCAGCCTGGTGAAAGAGCAAAACTCTGCTCAAAAAAAAAAAAAAAATTATTTTGAAAAAACTCGGAAAATATATATAAGCCAGTAGAAACTCATCATTCAGAGACACTGGTGTACACTATCATGCAGATATTTTTTTTTATAAAAATGTCACCACTATGAATCTTCCATGTAAAAATGTCATCAACATTATTCCATGTCAATGTTTTCTAACCATTTAATGACTACTTAATATTTCACTTTAGTTATGTAATATGATATATTTAACAAATCTCCTATTCTTGTAAATTAGAGTGGCTTTGTATTATACTTTAGGCTATTATAAAATCTGGCATGAAGATACTGTCTTAAAATATATTTACATGTATATTCATCTGATAGTTTCTTTAGGACAAATTATTATTAAAAATGGAATTGATAAGCCAAAAGGCATGCTGCCTACCACCATCCCCCTTTTAGGTTTTTTTATTCATATTGCCAATTCGTCCTCCAAAAGGGTTATTCTAATTTACTCTCCTTTTTATATATCATTCAAAAAAACATTTATTTTGTGCCTATTTTTGCTAGGCACTATTGACACAACCATCAATAACGAATAGATGCAGTCCTGCCCTCAAGGAGCTTACAGTCTAAGGAAGAGAGAGACACCCATGCCCATATTATCACAAATTCTTCATTACAAGTTGAGGTAAACTAAAAAAGGAATACTGCAAGATTGCAGCAATGTTAGAAGAACTCAATATATGGCCTGAAGGATCAGGAAGAACTTGCATGAAGAAGAATGCTTCTGAGCTGAGGGCTAAGGTTTTCTGGTATAATCAGGTAAAAACAGGTTCTAGAGAGCCTTGGATAAAACATTCTAAGCAAAAGGAACAGAGTGGGCAAAGCCAGTGGTAGGGAAAGGAACACAACCCATTTGAAAACATGTAAGCAGCTCACTGTGGCTTGGGCACAGAGGCGGTGGAGAGACAACACAAGAGGCCAGGCTACATGGGCCTTCCAGCAGTAGTGAGGACTTCCTGTATTCTCCCCGATTTGTGAGGTCAATATTCAATACCAATGTGCTGAAACAGTCATATGGCAGTCAGAGCCTAAAGAATTAACAACTCAATAATGACACATGTATTAGTCTGTTCTCATACTGCCATAAAGATATTACCTGAGACTGGGTAATTTGTAAATAAAAGGCCTTCCTGAGGCCTTCCACATTACTGGGGTAGACCTCAGGAAACTTACAATCATGGAAGAAGGCAAAGGAGAAGCAAGGCACGTCTTACATGATGGTAGGAGAGAGAAAGAGCGTGAAGGGGAAGTGCCACACTTTTAAACCATCAGATCTCATGAGAATTCCCTCACTATCACAAGAGCAGCGTGGGAGAAACTGCCCCCATGATCCAATCA
Organism: Aotus nancymaae; assembly: GCF_030222135.1. Lineage (NCBI taxonomy): Eukaryota > Metazoa > Chordata > Mammalia > Primates > Aotidae > Aotus > Aotus nancymaae. The sequence continues at coordinate 51,511,878 of NW_026988431.1, read as the reverse complement.
CCTCCCATGAGGTCCCTCCCTCAAACACGTACGGATTACAATTCGAGATGATATGGGTGGGGACACAGAGACAAACCGTATCAACACAATAAACTGTAAGTCAGAAAAACAGATGTAAACAGATGTAAATAAAGCTACCAGCTACCTTGCATAAGGAACGTACTCTCAATCTGTTTCCGAACATGTAAGCTTACAATGTCATGCCAGGTACTGTAAACAATGCAATCAGCTAAACACATTGGTTTCGTATTTTGTCTAAAATATCTGCATTCCTTGACTTTAACAAATAATATGTTAAGGCTGAAAAACATTAAAAAGTATTTCAAGTTTATCAGAGAAGCTTCATATTCACATTTTACTTAATATAAAAAACCACAAATGTTACTTAAAGTTCTACTCTGGAGAAAAAGCTACCCCACAATCTTTCAATGACTGTAATTGGGCAAGGTTTCTTTATTCTAACTTGGGTTTTCTTCTAGATAATCTTCTGCATGAATAAAAGTTAAAATCGAGGTTCATGTATTTTTTAAAATCAAAAGAAGACATCAAGTACTCTTTGTGCAGTGTTTTTATTTATCGATGTAAATAGGCAATTATAATTTGAAGAACACTTTTTAGTTACTAATTAGACTATAAGAAAAATTGTACAGAAAGTTTGTACTATAAAATTATGTCCCTAAGTGATTAGGGTCCTCAGTAACACAGAAATAAGAAATTCGAAAGGGTCATTGCTCAGCAATCCACATAGCTACAGAGTACAGCACAAGCTACTGGTCGTGATCAGAAAGACTTCATAAAAACATCTTCACATATTCCCTAGCATTATGCCCTACCACTAAAAGGAAGGCCTATGAAAATGCCATTGTTTATTTTGTATAAAGTAGCCCTTCTATTCCCCTCAAAGTTTTTTTCCAGCTATAAGACAAAAGGCGGTATCCCAGCTGGACACTGTGGCTCATGCCTATAATCCCAGCACTTTGGGAGGCCGAGGCAGGTAGATCACGAAGTCAGTAGTTCAAGACCAGCCTGGCCAACATAGTGAAATCCATCTCTACTAAAAATACCAAAAAATTAGCAGGGCGTGGTGGCACGTGCCTGTAGTCCCAGCTACTCGGGAGGCTGAGGCAGGAGAATCGCTTGAACCCAGGCAGCAGAGGTTGCAGTGAGCCAAGACTGTGCCACTGCACTCCAGCCTGGGCCACAGAGCGAGACTCCGTATCAAAAAAAAAAAAAAGAAAAGGTGATATCCCTAAGGTATATACTTAATGAAGATTATCTCAAAAGAAGCTCCAATGTTTTCTATTTTTCACTGTCCTTCCTGAAGTTCACCTGGATGTTCCAGAGCAATTTTCTAACGCTTTCATTATTGATTAGCCTACTAAACGTAGAATTCTCCAGCAACACACAATACAAAAGACACAGGCTACAATAATCCTCACAAATACACTTTGAAATAGGTATATGTGGATGTAAATATAACTTTTCAGTCCATTACTTTTTCTAGTGACTAAACTCTAAATTTTTTAAATGGAGGTTTTCAAACCAATGATGTGTTAAGTCCGTTCTCATGACACATTCATTTAAACTTCTCATCTGCAAAACATAATGCAATAAATTATCAAAAAGAGGAAGAAAAAAACATGAAGCTCATCTGACTTACAAAATGAAAACCATAAGCATTACAAGACATGTAATAGCAAATAGTAAGCTACACAATTTTTCTGAATAACTTTTTAACTCTTCTTGATTCTAAAAGTCACAAAAGATCAATGTAGAAAATTTGAAAACTATTCTGAGGTTTTAATTAATAGTCTGAGGTTTTAATTATTATTTTGAGGTTATTTCTAGTGGTATTTTTTTCTATTATACATAAGTAATTGGGTTTAAGACAAGCAATTGACAGCATACTTTTTCTTGAATAAAATTAGGATATTATATCTGCATTTTTATCTTTTGTTTACTTAACATACAGCATGTTAAGCATCTATGACATTAAAAATCTAAAACATGATTTTAACAACATATTACATGGATGTGTCATAATATATTTAACCATTTCCCCGACTCTTAAGACATTTATATTGTTTCCAAACTTAACATATGAGACTATCATAAAGATATTAAAAACTCATATTTATGATTATTTTAAGATGAATTTGTTAAAAGTGATTTTAACATGACCAAAGCCATCCCATCCCAAAAATACAGACTGTTCTACCAGATTTTAACCTAGTCAAAGGTCATAAAACTTAAAACCACATGGTATATATATTTACAAATAAATGTTTAAAATCATAAAAACTTCAATGTCTAAAAATATTAGAAATAACAGGAAACAGAATCACTATTATGGTTCAGTATATACTTTTAGAAAAAAATTAAGTTAAACACCATGCTTAAATCTCTTCCAAATGAGTCAGAGAACACAGAACCACATATTGGTACCAGAAGATGAAAAATTATTCACTAGTTTAAAAGAAGAAAATATCTGAAAAAACGGAAGGGTAAGCCCAGCCTAGGCACTTAGGACAAAGGCCTTTACTCCAATAAACTACAAGTACCATAGATCTCTCTCTCTCTCTCTATTTCTCTGTCTCTCTGTCTCTCACTCTCTCTCTCTCTCTGAGAGGGCAACTTAAACCCAATTTTTTTCCTTCATTTTAAGCCTTAATATCCATCTTTAAATTTTCTGAATCAAACAAGAATTTTGTCATAACAGTTTCAGACATAATAGCTCTCAAAACTCAAGAAAGACTAATCTGTTAGAAGTTCAAAGCCCAGGCTAGGCACGGTGGCTCATATCCATAATCCCAGCACTTTGGGAGGCCAATGCAGGCAGATCACTTAAGCCAGGAGTTCTAGACCAGTCTGGACAATATGGCAAAACTCCATCTTTACTAAAAATACAAAAAATTAGCCAGATGTGGTGACACACACCTGCAATCCCAGCTACCTGGGAGGCTGAGATGGCAGGATCACCTGAGTCAAGGAAGTTGAGGCTTCAATGAGCTATAATTGTGCCACTACACTCCAGCCTGGATGACAGGTGTGAGACTCAAACAAAAAGTTCAAAGCCCAAACCTTGAAATAAAATGCTCATATTTAAGATTTCCAAAATAAAGACAACTTTTCACCCTTTTTATACTTACTCAGTATGAGAAAATTTTATTTCTTCCCTTTGTCTTGCAGAATAATTTAGGTTCCCACCTAAGACACAAATAAACACAGAATCTTTCCCATATAAGTATTATCAATAAGCAAATTTCAACCATACACACGTACATGCAACCATTTGCACAAATATACTGTATTTTAAGTAACAGAAAAAGCTATGGACGATAAACAGAAATAGTTTATCTACTGGAACCTTCCCAAAGGAAAAAAATGGAATCTTATGTGATATAATCACCCCTTGATTTAAACATTTTTTTAAGTTTGGACTTATGAATTGCTTCAGGTGTTGTAAATTAGGACATTGTATTAATATTCAATAATGAAAATTAAGAGAAATTAAAGGAAATGAACGGGTGTGGTGGCTCACGCCTGTAAATCTCAGGCTAAGGTGGAAGGATTGCTTGAGCTCAGGAGTTTGAAACCAGCCTGGGCAACACAGTGGGACCTCATAGCTACAAAAAATTTAAAAATTAGCTGGCTGTGGCAGCACATGCCTATAATCCCAGCTATTTGGGAGGCTAAAAAGTGGGAGGATCACTTGAGCCTGGGAGGTTGAGGCTGCAGTGAGCTGTAATCACACCACGGCACTCCAGGCTGGGTGACAGAGTGAGACACTGTCAAAAAAAAAAAAAAAAAAGAAAGAAAGAAAACTATTTAAAAAAAAAAAAAAAGGAAATGACCTAAAATTAAGCAGCTGTATATTATATTCTACTAAATATATATAATACCCTTTAGGAGCAAGTAGTTAGAAAAATTACTAAGGGCAACATAAAATCTTACAAAGAACAACAAAAAAATGCACTAATACATAAAGTATGAATTAGAAAAAAAAAACTCTAATTTCTAATTATAAATCAAACATCTTCAACCTTAAAATGTAAATTGTAGCTATAAATTTGCTTAGTTCTTATTTGTTTTAATGTAGGACAATAACACGGAGGGGCTTTAGGTTACTTTTTAAATGCCATATTTCTTTATGCTAGTGTAAAAATAACATCTAAGATTTTATAAGAAACTGATCTGGCATGAAGATTTTTAAAATGACAGCAATTTTAATAAATGTGAAGGCCCAGAAAACATAATTACGTATTATATAATCACATGTGTTTCCATCATTATGAACGGAAAGTCATTACTGCATGAACTAAAGCACTGGCTCCCAAAGAGGCAGACAACCCAGAGACCCCACAAGATGACCATTGCGGTTTGAGAAGCAAATATCAGATCTTCTACTTACCCTGGGCACGATTCACCAAATAGAGTAAGACCACAGATAAAAGTGACACTAGGAGTGAAAAAACATAGGGTCCTTAAAAAAAGTATTTCTTCTCAACGATTCCTATGTATTCACAATTATGAAGTAAAGCTTATACACAAATCTTTATTAATTGGCATTTAAAATAAAAATATTATTTTCACATTATTTTATTTTCCAAAAGCACTAAAAATAAGTTACACAGCATTTTCTCTAACGGCTACTCAGCCCAGGGGTGGCAGGGCCAGAAACAAAGAAGTTGAGGCCCCTATAAAAAAGGGAGCCACCCCAGCCACAGGCCAGCCCTGTCCCGCTTCCCTCTCCCTTTCTCAGTGCTGGTCCTTTCCAGGACTTACCAAAAACTCCTGTCAGCCCCTGACTGTTTATCATTTTAGAGAAAGCTAAACAGTAATCTTTTGGGGGTTTTCAGTCTAAAAATACTATGTCCATTTTATAAATTTTAAGTAAACAAACATTAAAATGTGATCATTAGACTCCCAGAAGCCCATAGCGAGTCAAGACCTCAAAATTCAGTTTTCCCTTAGCTTTTTCCCTTAATAAGTGAAGAACACTGTTTAATTTACTTTAAAATAATAGGGCAGCCCTATTATTTTATTATTTTGTCTCATGCCTGTAATCCCAAAGGCAATAGGAGCGCTCGAGGCCAGGAGTTCAAGTCCAGCCTGGGCAACACAGCAAGACAACATCTTTACAAAAAACTTAAAAATTAGCCAAGCACGGTGGTGCACACCTGTAGTCTTAGCTACTATGGAGGCTGAGTGGGAGGATCACTTGAACCCCGGAGTTCAGAGTTAAGTGAGCTGTGACTGCTCCATTGCTTTCCAGCCTGGGTGACAGAGACAAATCCTATCTCTAAGAAAGTAGCAATAATAAAATAAAATAATAGAAAAACATTTTCAAATGGCACAGTGTTTGGTTTGAGATCCAAATGTGTGTGTTGAATTGTGGACTGACATTTAACCACATGCTGCAGCATCAAAAATAGACAAAAAACATTTTATGACCTAATACTTGAAATTCTTACATGACCCACTTTTTTAAACATTTGTCTTTAAAACTTGACATGCGCATTTATTTATGAAATAATAAAATGCATTCAAGGCAACTCATAAGTGATTATCTGCAAATACCACACTTCAGGTATGGATAGTCTTTATTCCCCGTAAATGAAAACAAAGTTTGATAAAATTGTCAATGTGGTTTGTTATTTTAAGCACAATACTGAAGTATAAAAGACATCTTAATGTGTTACGGAAAATTTTCTTTTCAGATAAACAAATCTATGTGTATGGAAAAGATTATGGAAAAATGCTAATTTATTTTTATATTTTTTTCAAGTTTCCTAATGCTTCCTATTTCAAACCAATGAAATTACAGATTAAAAATAAAAGCCTTACTTAAAACGGCCTAATGAATAACCACGAGCACTTACACCTAAATTACACCAATTTCCAGAGAGTCACACTAGGGACATACTCAGGACTCTTCAAATTGTTCCACTTTAAGTGGGAAAATGTTTTTTAAAAACTGTAAGTAGTTAAAACAGAATATGAAACCAACTCCATCACTGCCTTTAAAGATAGGAATCTCCTGAAAAATACCTGTGCATCTTCAGAGGGCTAGAAAGTCACCAGCTGTGAAATTCTAATACACAGGCAATAATTAGACAAATCTGGGAGATATGCCTAAGTAAAAATAAGAACAATCTGTTATGTAGTAAAAGAAACTAAATATTGTCACACGAAATACTCACAAGAAACACAGGCAATGAAGAAAACTTCTAAAAACAAATACCCCCGAGAATCCAGTATCATACCAGCAATGATGGAAATGACGGCCAACCCAAGATTCTGAATGGACTGCATGCTACAATGGCAGAAATATAAAGACATGTTTCATTTTCAAAGGTCTTCACACATAGGCTAACACTTCGCTATTAATATTAGTATCTGTGAATCACATCGTATTTGTGTTCAGAGATGTTTTCAACCAGAGATGACTTGATTAGATTTTGGATTGGTTTTTACCGTATAACTATTTCCACTGCTAGACTGCTCAAAGGTAAGGGAGCTTGCCTCATTAAGTGCAACGTGGACTCAATACCTTTGTGCTGAATGAAAGAAGGGACATATGAACACCAACCACAGGTGTGGTTTCCCCCTTTTGCCTTTCTGTGCCAGGGACTGGACTCAGCTTCTCATTAAGCTTCACATAATCAGGCAGGGAGATCGTAATGTCAGCAAGGACCTCTTCTGGGTTAGTTTACTCCAGCCCTCTTCCTGGAGGCTCCTTAGTGGCCACAACAGTATCTTAAACAGATTTACTGACTTTTCCAGTTATCTCCAGGTTCAGAGCTGTCCCAGAAGCTGATGACAACCAGATTCACATCTGGAGTTTTATATGATAATCAAATTGACACAGCAAAAAGAGACATACATGATCCACAGTGTAAATACTTACAAGCCATATGCAGTTCCCAGCTGATGTTCAGGAACTACAAATGCCACCATTGGCCACAATGCACAGGCAAGCAATGAATAGGAGATTCCCAGAAGACACTATAGAAAGCAACACAGAAAAAGCTCAAGGTCTTACATTAACCAAAAGGTGATTTTCCTTTAATGCAGATTAGCAAACGTGACAGAGTAGTTAATATATGAATATTCAAGCAAATTTTGTTGTGATTAGGCTAAAATTCATATTCAAAATATACAAAAAGAGTCTATGCCCTAAGAGTATCCCTCTAGTGTCTTAACCGTTTTCACTTGTCATCCTATTATAGGCATACATAACTGCCTAAGGCCAAAGATGCAGTCAAGGATCAAGTAAGAAAACAAAGGTAATTTTTTAAAAGTTCTTACCCATGTTTCAGGCAAGCTAATTTTCCAGTATTTATTGGGAACTACAGATCAGGCAATCAAGGTGACATCATGCCAGCAGTCCAACATCCACCTCTGAGTCACCAACACCCAATGACCACCACCAATGCTTGGTAAACCTCACCTAATGCTGATTTTTCCTTCTATTAAAAAGGAAATGTTGTGACTTAAATGAGTACCACTTAATACCTATCAGACTGGCAAAGATTAACACAATGCCAATGCCCATGACTAGCAAGGATGCTAAAAAAAGTCACATTTGCACATTTCTAGAGTTATACATGGGTGGAAAGTTACTGGAGAGGTTTTACAATCTCTACCAAGAGGTTAAATATGCAAAACCCCTGCTATAGCATCTCTGCTTCTAGGAGTCTGTACTGTATCTGCAGAAACACTTCTACAGAAATTCCCACTCACTGCACAAATATTTGTGTTCCAGATATTCCTTTATTAACAAGTAGGAAATGCAGCTCTAGGGCCTCAAGTCTTAAAAATGACGTTTTGAAGAACAGTAATAAAAAGTTGAATTTATTATCACTTTTTAACCTACTAAGCAAGTCAAAGAAAAAGAATGGTTACTGGTCCAATAGTTTTGTTCTGTTTGTTTTGTTTTGTTTTTTGCCATCTCTGATGGAATGTCTTCTTTTAAGTCATTTATTTTAGAAAAACAAATGGGGCTAATAAGCATTCTGGCTTTTATAAAGTCACTTTATTTCAAATTCTCTTTCAGCACTGAAATTGACTGGTTAAATACACCAAATGAAATTAAAAGACCCCTCATATGTTAATAATTCATAATTATACTTTAAAAAATAATTATTTTGTAGAAATTGGAATCAAGTCATTGTTTCCCCACTATCAAAGGCCTTGTCATCTGAATTTGCTGAGCATGCTTACTTAGATGAACATGACAGACTCCTTGCTGAAGCCCTGAGCCCACCACGTGCTAACACAGACGTTACCATAGCAATCCAAGGGTTCCACATCGTAAAGGCCAGCATCATGTGGGACACCAGAGTGGCTGCTACCGCACACAAAACCCAGATGATGTTCCTCCCTGTTTTATCCACCAGGAGCCCAAATACCGGGGACATGGGAGCTGATATGACATACACAACACTGCCCAGAGAAAACATAAGACATTTCATGAAATGCAACACAGCCAAACATGACTATCAAGAAAGTCCTGAAAATATCAGGCAAAGCAAATCCTAACTCATTTAACATTCTTATAAAATGGTCATCAGAAAATAGAAACATAAAAAGCAGTTCAAGACTTCTTTGGTTTTCCACTAACTTAAACATGGCCACTTGGAATTCAAGTCCCAAGGTACTCTCAGTTTCACACTAAAAATAGTTAAGTCACATACATCTTTTTTGTTTCTTGTAACATTTAGTTATACAGACCCACACTTTGTATGCAATAGGCACTTAAAAATTAATAAAAATACCTGTTAATTGCACTTGCTGCCTGGGAAGAAAATCCAAATTTCTCTGTAAAGAAAACTCTAAAATTAAAAAGATAAATTAGCATATTAGAACTACTCTGTTTTCAAAAAATAAAGTTGAATAAAAATTTAATTAAGTTAATTAATTAAGTTTAATTAACTTCTTTCTTGATACTATTTCTCACCTTATTTGATATTCACCTTAAAGCAATCTGCTAGAGCTTCAGTATTTATATTAATGTTTACTAAATAAAATAAAACTAAATAAAATATGATGCCTATTTTTTTCCTTTTCTGGTAGGCAGCAAGCAATATACACAAATTTTCAGAAAATCAAATACACTACCACAGGGACTTAAGGCTGCTTCTTTTCCTTAAAAGCAGTACTGGCTGGGTACTTTGCTAAATAATAAATAGGGATCTTGTCTCAAATTATTTAAAAGGACAGTCTGAACATAAAGGGTATAAACCATACACCTACACAAACACACACTGCTCAGCTTAAGCAGCTGCCAATGAAAAAGGAGAGAGAAGTAGAGGATAAAGCAAAGAAGAATTTGCCTTGAACCCCAAATTTTATATATATATATATATATATATATATATATACTTTAACTTATGGGGTACACGTGCATGCAGAACGTGCAGGTTACATAGCTATACACATGCCATGGTGGTTTGCTGCATCCATCACCCCGTCATCTACATTAGGTATTTCTCCTAATGCTGTCCCTCCCCTAGCCCCCAACCCCCTGCTATCCCTCCCCTAGCCCCCCCAACCCCTTACAGGCCCCAGTGTGTGTTGTTCCCCTCCCTGTATCCATGTTGAACCCAGAATTTAAGTCTGGCAGAATTACAGTTCTAACAAATGGAGATGTGCCCAGTCACAGTGCACCAATAAACAGTCTCCATTCTCAGTAAGAGCCTTTCTAATCAAGGAATAATGAGGGAATAAAAAAGAATACTAGTCTAAAATCAACTATTAAAACAAATCAATATTATGAATCAAACATTATTAGGTATTGAAATGGTCTGGCTGTGTCCCCATCCAAATCTCATCTTGAATTGTAATCCCTATAATCCCCACAAGTCATGGAAGGGACGCTGTGGAAGGTAACTGAATCATGGGGGTGGTTTCCCCCAAGCTTTTCTCATAATAGTGAGTTCTCACGAGATTTGATGATTTTATAAGCATCTGGCATTTCCCCTGCTGGCACTCATTTCTCTCTCCTGCCATCATGTGAAGAAGGGCGTGTTTGCTTCCCTTTCCACCATGATTATACGTTTCCTGAGGTCTTCCCAGACCTATGGAACTGTGAGTCTATTAAACCTCTTTCCTTTATAAATTGCCCAGTCTTGGGCAGTTCTTTATTAGTAGTATGAGAACAGACTAATACAGGTATTTCTTCAAAAGAATAATAAAAGTATAAAACCAATACTAAACCTTAAGCTAAAATAAAATGTATATTCTAGGATCTATAGTAATTCCTGTGAAAATATAAACTATAACCAGAGAAGCAAGATTTACTGTTTTAAAAACTACATTTATGTGATTGAACTCTCATGATAATTTAGACAAGAAACAATGGAAACGTAGAGAATACTCACTTCCCAAGTCCAATAAAAGGGAACACAGCAACATAATAGCAGACACAGATGATAAATATGAGCCACAGGGGTAAGGAGAAGTCCTTTACATCAGTTAATTTAATAACTTCACCTTAGAGAAGAAAGGGATGACACTATCAGCATAATTTCACATACCTAAGGAGCTTTCATCTATAATCAAGATCATATTTTAAAATCACGTGATTAATCTTTGCAATTCAGTTTTTAAAAAATGCTTTTCTAGTAAATCACTCAAACATTATTTCTGGGATAACTCACACAGACATAACATAAAAAAAAGCAAAACCAGAACTGCCATCTACCTTCCCTGCTCCCTTCCAAGAACAATAACCATTTTGCAAATACACAAAGAACAATCAAGAATGTAAATTCTGCCAAAAGGTTTAAGGGGAAAAGAAATATATCTAAAAATTTAGAAAAGTAAAAATCAATTTGGAAATAAAAAATAAAAAATCATGTATTAAACTCCACCTGGTTTTATAACACTTCATTAGGAACTTACCTCATTGTCAAATCTCACAAAGGCCATAGTTTCCTGAAGTCCCATTTTTTTCATTTAGACTTACCTGTTTTTCCTTGTTCTTTATGAAGGATTCTCTCTGCTCTCTGATCCAAGTAGGCAAGAGCCAAAGCACAGATTAGTGAAAGAACACATGTTATACCCCCTAAATAAAAAAAAAAAAGAAAAACAGATTCCAACAAGAGAACCAAACTGAAGGTTCCTAAAGAGAAGTACATTACATAAACAGCAGAAAGCAGCAATTGAAAGGGATGTCACCTAAAGACATGAGAAAAATCTACAATTACTAAAGCAGGACAGAAGAGGAAGAGTACATTTAAATACCCAGCAAACAGGAGTAGCTTTTACTGTATTATTTCCCAGTTCAAAGTTAAAGATTAGAAGGAAAAGACTAGAAAAAACTAGTCTAGTCCTGTAATGCAGCATACAGACTGAAGAAAGCTGATGACCAGCTACTGAATTAGTCCTCATTTCTTAATTCAGTCTAAGCACCAATTGTCAATGGATGCCAGGGAAAAAACGATGAAAGCCAAGTTAGGCTCTTTAACTACCTCTCTTCCTTAGGATGCTTTCCTGGAGTCTCCAGCCTTTGCTCCTCTCCTCTGGCAGCCCAAGGGCCCCACCCTCCCAAAGCACAGTACTCTCAAGCTCTTTCCTGTGAGAACAGCATATCTCTCTAATGCCAATCTCATATCACTATAGAAAATCAGGATAAAGAGTGAATAACGGTACACTTCTCAGGAAGAACTTCCAAAAGAAGCTTCTAACAAGCTGAATCACCCTGGACATGGAACATAAGCTCTCTCAGATGCAATTTCCCCAGTTTTAAATAAGAGGATTTGACTTGATGATGGCACAGGTCTTTTCTGGCTCTAAAAGTCTTACTCTAAAATTCCCCATTGTGGAGGAAATTACATGGAATACTAAGAAGCATTTAAGAGTAAAAAGGAGGTTTTAAGTAAGACAAAAGATTTGAGAGGGAGAGTTTGGAAGAATCTTTAAATATGCTTGCCTGTTTAGGATTACCACTCCATTGTCCTCTTTTTACCAGGCTGTATGTATCAAGGAATTATAAGAAATAAAACACAGAAAGACAAATAGTATTTATACTTGGAATCTAAAAAAAAAAAAAAACCTGAGAGTAGAAGTAGATCTGTGGTTTAACTAGAGACTGGGGAGGAGATGGAAGACAGGAAGACAGGGAGAGATGAATCAAGGGGTGCAAAGTTATAATTAGAAGGAGTAAATTCTGGTGTTCTGTTGCACAGTAGGGTGACTATGATTAACAGCAAGGTATTGTATATTATAAAATAGCTAGAAGAGAGTGTTTTGAGTGTTGTTACCACAAAAAAGTGACAGATGCATGAGGTGATGGATATGCTATATACTCTGATTTGATTGTTATACAATGTATCTGTGTATGGAAACATCAAACTGTACCCATAAATACGTATAATTTTGTGGCAATTTAAAAATTGGGGAAAAATGGAATAAAAGATGAGCGTATCTTGGGCACAGAGTTTTCACCCTATCATCACACAGTTCTCTCTAGAGCCCTGCCAACAGCCAAATACACACCATGGGTTGTTAGACAAACTGCCCGCCCAGAGAAAAGGCAAAAGGGGTAAACCCAGAGGGCATCGTGCACTTCCCAGTGACCCAGCCAGCAACTAGCACCATGGAGCCTTGGCCAAGAGAACTTAGGGACAGTAATGACCTATACAGTCTTGTTGAAACAAGTGTACTTTTACAGAAAAGAAAACAGACACAGATGTTACTAACTTTCTTGTCCAAGAAGACAGAACTAGCAAGAGCTAGCATTAGAGTCCAGGGCTCCTGACTCACAATTTAGCAGTTTTTCAACCGTATCATATCACACCAGACTTCTATAAAATCTAAGCCCTCCAGGCACACTGACTGAAAAGGTCAGTATTTGATTAAAAGGAAACGATTCTCCCTTATGCTATGGACTTTTAATTAACACCTGACCTAAATAAATTTTCAGGTTGTTCTCAAAGAGTTTTTACATACATAATCTTTTATGTATGAGATGCAAATGGCAATATTAAAGTAGACAACAGGCCAGGCACGGTGGCTCATGCCTGTAATCCCAGAACTTTGGGATGCCAAGGTGGATGGATCACCTGAGGTCAGGAGGTCGAGACCAACCTGGCCAACATGCTGAAATCCCATCTCTACTAAAAATACAAAAATTAGCTGGGCGCAGTGGTGGGAGCCAGTAATCCCAGCCACCTGGGAAGCTGAGGCAGGAGAATTGCTTGACCCTAGGAGGTGGAGGTTGCAGTGAGCCAAGATCACCACATTGTACTCCAGCCTAAGTGACAGAGCGAGACTCTGTTTCAAAATAAAAATAAAAATAAGTAGACAACAAGGAATAAGGCCATCCATTTTAATAAATTTTAAATCCATTTTCAGAAAGTGGAAATTAATATACAAATAGGGTAAATGATAGCCTATTTCTAGTCATGTCAAAGAGTTCATTAGAACCCTGGAGACAAAACTATAACCACAGTGACACAAACTCCAGTGTTCCTTCCTCCCTGCTACGATACTTCCTATGACAAGCTTTCAGGAGAGATGAGATGTGGGACATGGGACTCACTCACCGATCATAAGTGTGACCCCAAGTGTTGTGGGACCAGCAGAACCTAACAAAGCTTCAATCTTAGAATACAGCCATCCCATGAGGTTCATGTTTACTGTACTTCCCTAAATGAGAAGGAAAGAAAACCAACAGTAGTATTTTCAATTATATATATCTCTGCTTTGTTCAAAAAAAGGGCTTTGTGGTGGCTCAGAGAAATAGGTATAATAGGATCCAAATTAAACAGGGGGTAATTTCCTTTAAAAAACACTACAAGAAAAAATTGACAAACCAAGATAAAGCCACAGATAGCTACAACAGCAAAAAAAAAAAAAAAAGACAGCCTATTTATTAGAAACTGCTAGTATAAAAAATAACACAGTACCTGTAGAACTTCTTGCCAGCCAAAGCAAAAGTGATACATGAGTTATAAAATCCAGAGTACCTAAGACAAAAATATACCAGTAACTCAGAAAAAACACAACTTTTCCTGGCACTGAAATCCGGGAGAAAAACATCTTCCTCTGAATGTCCATAAAGAAGACAGTAAAAGTTATGCACCTTGGGAGCCCAAGGCGGGTGGATCACAAGGGCAGGAGTTCAAGACCAGCCTAGCCAAGATGGTGAAATCCCCATTCTACTAAAAATACAAAAATTAGCCGGGCATGGTGGCAGGCACCTGTAATCCCAGCTACTTGGAAGGCTAAGGCAGGAGAATCACTTGAACCAGAGTGGCAGAGGTTGCAGTGAGCCAAGACTGTGCCACTGAACTCCAGTCTGGGCAACAGAGTGAGACTCCATCTCAAAAAAATAAATAAAGCATAAAAATATCCAACTTTCTTTGGTAAAAATATCCAACTTTTTTTTGGCAAAAAAAGTAAAATATCTAGTATATTAAATATCAACAAGTACTTTTAAAAAATGGGGAAAAAAAAGCTGGAAAAGAGAATATAAAATTGGGAGTGGAGGCCTCCCATCTGAAAGTGACTTTGGAGTATAAACTTGCAGAAAACTGTGGGGATACCTAAGGGAAGAGCACTCCAGGCAGAGGAACAGCCATTGCACAGGCCCCAAGAGGAGCTCACCTGGGGAGTTCAAGGAATGGCAAGGAGAGTAGAGGCTGGAACAGTGCAAATGGAGAAGGGAGAGGATGAGATGAGGTCCCAGTGAGGAAATGGTGGGAAGCAGAGCTAGAGAACTTTCTGTTTTTATTCTGTGTGAGAGAGAAAGCCACTGGGGTTTGAGTAGAGAAGTGGCATGACACTTTGACAGACTCATTCTGGCACTCACTCTATATTCAAAGCAGACCACAAGATAAAGCAAAGGCACCAGTTAGGGAGCTATAGCACTAACCCAAAACAGAGATGAGAGGGCCTAGTCCTGGGTGGTTAGCAGTGGGTGTGGTGGGAAGCATAGATATATTTGCATATAAGTTGTCCTGAGTTTCTAGAAGGCAATCTCAGAGGCTTCTTAAAAGCAGTTTAGGGGTTATGAGAGTGGTAGCAAGATCTTGAGGAGGAGAAATGAGTCAGATCTCAGGCATCCACCTCAGTTTCAGCCAAAGCTGCTCAACTTTTATCTGATTTATGTATTTAGGGTCCATGTAAGATGATTTTATAATCAAAACAGCCAAGAGCTATTCCATTATAGGACTGCTGGGGGTGGCATAAATTCTGTCTTTTTTGTGCTTCTCTTGTTCCCTGTGCAGCCTCAGCAGGGCCCTGGATTTACCTCTCCATGATTTTTCTATTGCCTGAGCTGTTGAGTTTCATTTGTTTAGACACTTGAATTATTAGCATACACCACATATCTTCAATGGACTTCTCATTTTTCTTATTATTCATGTCTTAGCTCGGGATTGGAGATCCAGCACCCTTTTGATTTTCCTTCACTATCGTTACTTTAAAACTCATTATCTCAGCAAACATTTATTGAGTACTTGCTAAGCCAGGTCATATTATTTTATTTAATACATCTTTTAAATAGTTAATAGAGATTATAAATAGTTATTTAATAGATATTTTAGAATGAAAGGATAATTAAGGCAACATCCTATCTTTGCGAACTTATATTTTTGGTGACACTGGAGAAAGCTTCCAGTAGGTCTCTGTTTACCTTGTCGTTCATTTGAGTAATGCCATTAGCTTGCAATTTATAAAAAACAGCCATGTAAAATTTGCTACTGTATTTGCTGTGAGAATTGTTCTCAGTCTTCAGTAGTGTTTGACTAATCAATGGCATTTCACACAGCTGACATCCTCTCCACGTTGATTTCTTTTCTTGGGTTTCAGGATACCACAGCCTGTAGGTTCCTCCTTGCCTTTCTGCCCACCCCAGTGGAGCCCTTTTGTTGGCTCCACCTCAATCTTCTCAATCTGCAAATGTGGGAAGGGCCCCAGGGCCTGGTCAATTGACATCATCTCTTTTCTTTCAATACTCACAGTCTTGGCAATCTTACCAAGTTTTGCAATTTTAAGTAGCATTTTCCTTGCTCCTGAACATACATCACGTGGCCAGATTTTTCCCCTTAATTCTACACCTGTATATGCAACTGCCCACTCAACATTTCCACTTGGATGAATGGCAGGCATGTCAAATCTAACATGCCCAAAACCCAGCTGCCTTTAACTGAGGATGTGAAAACTGCAGCAGGAGCTGGTTTGGGAGATGGTGGGCGGAGTATCAAGAGCTAGGTTACAGCGCTTACAGTTGCTTAGGCAAAAACTGTGCTGCCATACTGAGCTCCCCTGTTGTTTTTCCCCCATACTCCACATATTTTCCATTAGCAATCCTATCAGCTCTATCATCAAAAGAATATGCACACATAGAGAAAGACGGAAACTTAGGGCTCCTCAGAATGCAGCTTAATGAATTATAACTAACTTAAAATGACAGAAAAGAACCCAACATTCTAGTAACCAGAATGAAGTCAGTTGAGTCTTACTCAACTGATTTCACTTCCTTCTTTAAAAAGTTGTTAGACAACTGGATTCACAAACTGCCACAAACATATCTTGACTTGCACAAGACTCGTAATGAAGCCTCTGGGAATACTGTTATAGATAAAATTTAGAAAACATGGAAAACCACACTATCTACCAAAGAATTACAAATTCAAACATTTAGATGTTTCCTATCAAAGTGACACAGTAACGTTTTTAAAATGTAATAGTAGCCTGTATTATCAATGCTACAATAAAAGGGATCCTCTCATATCCCACAGATGGGGATGTAAACGTCTCTGGGATGATAATGTGGAAATATGTCTCAACAGTCCTCAGACATCCTAACCAATATACTGACTTAATAATTCCATTCCTAGCCACTTAGTCTAAGGAGACTAAAAGAGATGCATATAACTTTGACAGAAAGAGTGTTAGACTACAGCACTATTTATAATAGTGAAAAATTAGAAAGAACCTACATGTATAAAAACACAGAAATGCTCACGCCTGTAATCCCAGAACTTTGGGAGACTGAGGCGGGCAGATCACAAGGTCAAGAGATTGAGACCATCCTGGTCAACATGGTGAAACCCCATCTCTACTAAAAATACAAAAAATTAGCTGGGCACGGTGGTGCGTGCCTGTAATCCCAGCTACTCAGGAGGCTGAGGCAGGAGAATTGCCTGAACCCGGGAGGCGGAGGTTGCGGTGAGCCAAGATCGCGCCATTGCACTCCAGCCTGGGTAATAAGAGTGAAACTCCGTCTCAAAAAAAAAAAAAAAAAAAAAGAAACACAGAAATACTCATATGATGAAGTATTATATTAAAAGCTTTTTATATAGAATTTCTTCTTTCCTGAGACTATGTTGTATTTTCACAACACTTATTAAAAGTCAAAACTTGAAAGCTTGATTTTTAGCAGCAAAAAAAAATTTTTTTTAATACTCTATTCATGGGACTTTATGAGGAAAAAATCCTAATGGGGTTTGGGACTGCCAACACACCTTATAGTTTGCATTAATAAAAACACAATGTTGTCTCTACAAAAAATACAAAAAGTAGCAGGGCATGGTGGTGCACATCTGTAGTCCCCACTACTCTACAGGCTGAGGTGGGAAAATCACTTAAGCCTGGGAGGTCAAGGCTGCAATGAGCCGAGATTGTGCCACTGCACTCCAGCTTGGGCAAGAGTGAGACCCTGTCTGAAACAAAGGACGAAAGAAAAACCATAATGTTGTTTCCCTTGGGTAGCCTCTATCAGACCAAACCTGAAACACCATGATCATTTCTAGGTTCCAAATACCAACAGGACTACTGCCTAACTGAGGTAAGTTCAGAGAGACTGCACCATGGTAAGGGAGCTAGATTCATGTCATGTGGCTCAGACAACCACAGGAAATGAGCACATATGACCAAGAACTTAAGAGCTGTCTATAAAGGAGCACAGCACAGCAGAGGAGGGAAGCTTTCCCTACAGAGAGCAGAAGAGCCATCAGTAAAAACTACTTGTAAAGGGAAGTTTCATTGCTATGTGAGGTTATGCTTCATGAAGTTCATTGAAGTAGGTGGGCTGTTTGATCATAGAGCAAGCTTGCAATCCCTGGATATATGGCAAATAGAACCTGGACAGCCATATGTGGAGAGGTTCATAGCAGGGATGCCAAAAATGGGTAAGAAATCAGACAACAAAACTTATAAGATCCCTCCCTATCCTCAGATTCTTTGAACTAATTTAATGTACATGCCATTTTAAACTGTTTACTAAATGAAATAAGGTTAGAAATGCCTTACTCAAGGGAAATGCTATGCTATGTTCTAGAGAAATACATAAAAGTTAATATCTAATTTACCATACACAAATACATTTCATCCTGTGATTTTTAAGAGATAACTATAAGATTTAATCTTTTGCTTCCCATTTGGCTTCATCAGGCTTTTCATTATACTTACAATTCTAGCCATGCTAAGTTGAAGTCCAAACACCAGGTTTAATTCTTTGCCTTTAAACCAGCTCACAGCATATGTATTCTGGGCAACTGCTAAGGACTCTCCACCAATCCTAAAAATAGAAAAAAAAAAAAAAAACACAGAAAAGTCTCAACTTTAAAGAAATACTATAGTTAGCAATGCAGCAGTTGAAAATGTTGGCATTTCTCCTATCAAGAGATGGGGTCTCTGTCCCCTCCCCTTGAGACCAGGTGGATTTGTGACTACTTCAACCTACAGAATATGGTGGAAACGAGGCAGTGTGATCCCAAGGCTCATTTATCAAAGGTGACATCACCCTTTCACTCCGACACTGGCACTTGGAGCCCTGAACTACTACCCCCATGCTATGAGAAAGCAACCCACAAGGAGAGGCCACATCTAAGTGCCCCAGTCGGCAGTCCCAGCCTTTGAGGCATCCCAGTCCAGGTGTCAAATGTGTGAGTCAATGAGCTTTCAGATGATCCCAGCCCCAGCCTTCCATGAATCTTTGCCCCAAGACATTGAGGGCAAAGACAAGCTGTCCTTGCTATACTTTGTCCAAATTCCTGCCCACAAAGTCCATGAGCATAAGGAAATGATTGTTTTATACTGCTAAGTGTTGGAGTCATATGATAGGCTGCAATAATAACCACGACAGGCAATAAAAGGAGCCTTGGTTACCACATCACCATCAATATTATACAAAATGCAGATGTGGGAAAAGTGGTCCATGCTTTGTGAAAACATAAAATTCACACTTTTCAGAACAATATGCAAAGCTCTCCATCAGTCAGTCCCCCCATTCACTTTCCATATTCAACACTCTCCTGCTTCCTGGGTTTTAATTTTCCTTCAATAAGTTCCAATATTTATGATTCTCCTCCAAGGGCCTTCAGTTAGGAGCTTCCTTCCTCAATATTCTTACAACGAGCCCTCCTCAGTATTAAGGACTAAGAAATAGTCTTATTTCTTGTGACTCTGTCCTAGTCCAAAAACATTTTCCCTCTCTTCTACTAGTCCAAATCCTGTCCTTCTGTCAAGGCCTACTTCATCTGTAAGGCCATTTCTGAGCACATTTCTGTTTCTGAATCCCTGTCATATCTTTACATACATTCTGCTTCCTTTCTCTCTCACGTCCTTCTTTGTCTCACTTTTGGGGTATGTCACCTATGTCTACATGCTCCTGACACCTGTGCAAAGCTTAAATAAGTTACGCTTTTAAGACTGAGTAAGTTCTGCCATCTGGGTCCCTCAGGGCAGCAAGCCCAAGGCTGGTCTCAGAACAGCCTTACTGACTGTATGATATGGCTCACCAAACAGACAATGCAATTCAGGTAGAACTATTAGTCTACAAGAATTCACACAGAATAGTCAGCCTACATGTACTGAGCTCATTCAAGCAAGACTCTTGGACAGGGTTGAAAGGACCTTCACATCACTTGCTAAGAAAGAGTGAAATGTCCATGAATCACTAACCTAGAAATTGATGGTCTACACTTTTCTAAATGTGGTTCAAATCATAGTCTCTAATACAAGAGAACAGTCAAAATGACTAGGAAAAATATCATTGCTAGAGAACTATTTAATACTTAAACCCCACACAGAGTTGACTAGGACCACTCAAAACTGTTGCTTATTTAAAAGGAAAACTAAGACAACTAAGAAATATTCTTATATATATGAAGCTAGGTTTCAAGGATGTGAAGTAATTCCCCAGAAAAGACAATGTTTTTTAAAAATCTTTCAGAGATGAACACTAAAACAATAATACATTAGGATAAATAAAATTATGTATTACTTACCCAAATACAAACCTTCCAAATTCCATCAGCCAAAAAGCATTAAATATTCCACCCAGAGCAAAAACAACCTATAATGTAGAAGTTAATGGCAAATCAACGAAAAAGTAAATTCAAGGTATTAAAGAGAAGCAAAAAGTAACATGATAAATCGCAACTTCTACAATGGTTTTAATATTCCTCCTTAATAAATCTGTGAGGTTAAAATATTAATGTTCATTTATTTCAAGGCTTAAAATAGACCATGGATTGCATCATATGGGCATTTATGGGTTCTGCTTAATTAAGCTGGGCATTAATTAAACACGTCTTTGCCAATGGAATTAATTAGATAAGAATTTAAAAGTCACTGTCAATAATCAATGAATGTGTTGGCCTTCCTTACCTGTCCAATGCAAACAAAGCAGCTAAAAATGATTGCCCCCCATCTGTTTGGGAAAAAAAGAATAAGAGTGAGAAAGAGAAAGGAAAGGGAAAGACAAAAAAAATTCTTAATTTCTGTTTATATTAGTATCAGTAATCACAAAGTCCTTTAGTAATAATTCACTTTAGCTTTCTTTGTCCCCTCTGTATTCCCTCCAAAGAAAGAAAAATAAAGGGCTCATCTCCCTCTGAAGCCAGCAACTCTCCTAGGCTGAATGCTAATCTACAGAAGTCTAGACTTCAAAGGGGATTCCAGAGGCTTTAGCAATAGCGTATATTAGTTTAAATCATTATCATCTCTTAAATAAAACTAATCAACTAATCTTCAAGAAGCTCCCACGGTCAAAACTATTTAAAAACATAAATTCTTTATAAAATTTCTAGTAAGTGTTTAGGATTGATTTCAAGGAATTATACAGTAAGTAATTTTAAGTGGTTATAATTCTGGAAAACTAAAACCTTTTTTTTTTTTTTTTTTTTTTTTTGAGACGGAGTTTCGCTCTTGTTACCCACACTGGAGTGCAATGGCGCGATCTTGGCTCACTGCAACCTCCGCCTCCTGGGTTCAGGCAATTCTCCTGCCTCAGCCTCCTGAGTAGCTGGGATTACAGGCACGCGCCACCATGCCCAGCTAATTTTTTGTATTTTTAGTAGAGACGGGGTTTCACCATGTTGACCAGGATGGTCTCGATCTCTTGACCTCGTGATCCGCCCGCCTCGGCCTCCCAAAGTGCTGGGATTACAGGCGTGAGCCACCGCGCCCGGCCAAACCTATTTTTAAAAGGACAAATATCAACCACGTTATACAAGTCTAACATTCTACAATCTGGGCATCTGATTAATGTTCCCCTAGAATAATAAAATTCCAGTATTAGAAGATTCCTTAAAGGCCATCAGAGTAACCATACTTCTTAAACTTAAATCTCTCTCCAGATCCTTGTGAAATGGCCATGCCATGTTCTACTGAATGTTCTCTAGCACTGGAAAACTCACTATGGTCCCAAGATAATTTTTGTCATCTCCTGACAATCTGACCAAGCAAACTCTTCATATTAAAAGGAATCTGTTCCCCAGAAGTTTCAAGCTAATTCTCTCTCTTGAGACCAAACAAAACAAACTTAATTCTTCCTTCATATTCTAACTCTTCAAAAATTTTAAAGGTTAGTCCCCAGGTATAAACTCTTAAAGTTTCTTTAATCTTTATTCACCAGCCGTGGTCTGAAGACCTTTCATCATCTTGGTCTCTGCCTTCTTAAAATAGTCCCAGTCTATATTCCTCTTCAGTTCCACTAACAACATACAATAATAAGGATGAACAATGGCAAAGCTCATAGTGTTACTCCGTCCTCAGCATCTAACAGAAGTGGTCACAAAATGTTTTACACCCTAAGAAAAGCAGAAATAGAAAATCTCACTGGGGCTGGAGGAAGCACATACTACCTATGTGCCAAATACTGTACATTCCTCTCTCACTAAATCCTTAGAACCCCCTTGCAAGGTAGAAATCATCTGTATTTTAGCAATGAGAGAACTGAAGCTCAGGAAACTGCAAACAGCTCAGAACAGCCAGGAAGACAAGCATGTGGCAATGATGAGGTTCAGAACCTGGTTTATCTGATCCCAAGGGTGAGTATAATTTTCCCATAGATAACTGAATTACCTATATCAACAGTATTTACTAGTACTGACCTTAACTGAAATACCAAATTTCAAAAACCAATCCAGAGACATAAAATTCATTTTTTTTAAAAAACTCATGCAAACTATCACAGTTAATACAGAAGTTTATTCAGTTCTTTCTAGAAACACCTTAATCTAGCTCTGTATTTTTCTAACAATCAGGTAAGATTTACTCACAGGTGAAACTTTTTTCAAGCTTACCGTATTCCAAATACTCGGTCTATCAAAAAGCCACCAAAGAAACACAAAACTACATTTGGCCAAGAATACCAGGCATACAGCAGCATGAATTTCGTGGTATTCACTTGCATATCCTATATGAAAAGAAAATAAAACTATTTTTTCTCAAATAGTTAAGTTTAGCAACTAACAAATCAAAATATGACAATCTAAAATAGAAAGTAGTTACAGTCTTTTTTCTGTAAAGGGCAAGTTTTTTAAATCATTTGTAAGTCACTAACTTCCTTGAGAATCTCATGAAACCTATGGCCCCTAGCCCAGAAAAATGGTCACACCTGGGAAACCTGGGAACTTCTTGAGTTCACATGCCATTTCAGGGTCTTCATGGGTAGGGTGGGAGGAGTCCACATACATAAGGATAATCTTAGCCTATCCCTACCTACCCTACGGTCTCCAACCCCTCAAGCGTGCTCCTACTTCCTTTTTTCTTTCATTCTAGAATGAATGAAAGAGAAATGCATTTTCCCTGTCCAAAGGTTAAAAAGAACCTGCAAAGAAAAAAGAGTATCTATATACCCAAAAAACTATAAATATCAAGTATGTTTTTACAAGACAAAACCAGACTAAAAATCCTGACATGGACAATCCTCTACAATCAGTATCCACATTTAAAAAACAAAATAACAACTAAAACCTATTTAAGAAGGCAAAAAAACTATCTTCACAAATCATTTGTCATTCAGATGACTAAGAGCTCGGAGAGTGAAATGCAAACAAAAACCTGCTCACATTTTTGGCAATACTGTGGAAATACCACATAATTATTTATCTAAGGTCTGAAACAATTCCAAGTCACATACGTGCTATCAATGAATTATTTGTGGTAGGTAGCTCGTTTCAACTCAAAAACACCTTTTGCAACTTGTGGATCTGGTGACTATAGATGTCAAAACAGATTCAGTGGACTCTTCAGACTGGGTCTCCTGAGGGTTGGTAATACCTCCACAGCTACACTTGCTTTAAATAAAACAAAAGAAATAAAGGTGAAAAATCAACTTACCCGTTTAATCTGGGTCTGAAGGGCAGCAGGATTATCATAGCAAAAATAGCTGCCTAGAAAAGAGCAAATACTTTGTAAGTAATAATACTTTCTATATAAAAGTTTCAAGTTGCAGTTACTACTGAAATTACAATTCTGAATGCTGATACTATGGGCTGACACTACAGAAACATTTCTGAACCACTTTCTTATCCACCAGCATTTTCTAAGTTGTATCAAATAATTTGCATAACTTAGTAGTATTCATACACAGCAAATATTGGGAACCTGAATTAAAAAGTCAACAATCAACAATTAAATGTTTTTCTATTTTACTTTCATCATGCTTCACATACATATTATTTTATTAACATTTTCAGGAAGCATCTATATTTTCTTTATTTCCTTATTTACAAACACACATACACTAAAAACGTTACAAACAACCTAAGTTTCCTAATAATGTTGGCTTAGAAACAAAGGAATGGAGTATAACCATTCTGACAAAACCAATATTTGAAACAAGTTGTCTAATTCTACAAACTACCTAAAATCAAATAATTTAGTGAATACAGTGCCAGGAATGAAGAAAAATAAAACTGAGAATTCTAAAGGATTAAATTAAAACATGCTTTGGGGGGATTAGAAAGACAGAAGTTGGGAGAGATCTGATCATGCACTCAGATTTATTTTAAAGATAAAATAATTTAGATTCCTTAGTAGGCTACAAGATAATATTGCCTTCATAGCTCTACTAACTCTACAAGTACACGAGGCTATTGTTTCTAATGGCATAAAAACTGTCATTAGAAAAGCAGGAATCTGGTTTCTGAAACCTAGGCCGATAACCAGAATTTACCAAAAAACTGTCTGCTTGAGTAGGGACAATTTTTTAATGTTCTACTGTTGTTCTTTCTTCTTTTTTTTTCTTGTTGTTGTTTCTAAACTCTGCTTTAATCGCTTTTAAGGGATTCAATGTCATGCTTTAAAGCTAAAGGATGGGCATCATCTTTTAAAAAAACAGGGGAGAGGGGGCAAAAAGAGTTGCAAGGAAACCAAAGCCTAAAGCATCCTTCAAGTCTATTTATACGGTCCAGCAGTAGCATAGTTATCCATCATAATATTCTTAAACCTGCTGATTACATGGGCTCCAGTTAGCCTCCTGAAAAACGCATTCATACCAAATTCGCACTAGACTAGTTGCTTAATAAATTAAAAACTGTAACATAGGAAGAAAAAATTTTTTTCTAATTATCAAGAAATGGTTTTCAGAGTCATCAGATATCCTAAGTGAAACAAACCATTGTCAAGACTACCACAAGTCCAGTCCAGTATGATTGCTTCACAGTAGCAGAGCGAAGATTAAGAGAACATATCCATTCACTGAAGTTATCAGCAAGACACACTCATACATTTTCTCAAAAGAGGGTGAGAAATACATAAAAGACTGCCAAAATCATTCATGTGTTTTAAAAGCTGGACAACATAGCAAGACCTAGTGTCTAAAAAAAATAATTTTAAAAAAATAGCTGGGTATGGTGGTGCCTGTCTGTGGTCCCAGCCACCTGGGTGGCTGTGGCAGGAGGATCGCTTGAGCACAGGAGGTGGAGGCTGCAGTGAGCCACGTTCACAGCACTGTGCTCCAGGCTGGGTGACAGAGTGAGCCCCTGTCTCACCAAAAACCAAACAAACAAAAGTCGTTTAGGAACAGTTAAAGCTTTCTGAATTTCCTCTGAACACGTGTGCCAAGAGAGCAACCTTGAAAATCTAGAGTTACCTTCAAATCTACGGCCTCAAGGGCGAGTTGCTAGCCCCTGGGACTTCTTGAAGAGCAAAGGAGCGGGAAAAAACTCGCCCAGCTCAGTCTCTCGACCTCCACGTACCGGTCGCGGAGTAACTAGCAGCATCCACAGGTGTGGGTGGAGCCGCAAAGGGGAAAATGAGGAGGCCCAGGAGCTTAAGACAGAAGCCGCGCCGGGGCCTGGTGGCACCAGTGACCACAATGACGATCTTCCTCAAGAGAAAGTCAGGAATTCCTTAAAGATCAGCCCCAACCTCCCCACGACCCTCCCGGCTCACCGAAGCCAAGGAAGCACATTAGTAACAGCACCAAAAGCCGGTGCGCCAGGCGACTGGGGTCGCAGAGGGCCGGCAGGGCCCTGGGGGCGGCGGGGGCGCCGCTGTCGGCTTCCTCAGGGCCGCCAGCCAGCAGCGCCCGCGCTTCCTCATCCTCCTCCTCCATTGCTCGGGCCGGAGACGGAGAAAGGAAAGCGGTGACAACTCCTAGACCCGGCGGGAAGCAGCACCCGCGGAGCGCAGCGCAGACGGCGATCACATGACTCCGGGCGCTCACGTGACGCCCCGGCGGGTCACGCACGGCCACGCCCACGTGAGCGGCCGCGAGACTGCTGGGAAGGCGCACCGGGCGGGTGATGACAGAGCGCGTTGCACTTCGCTTTCCCTGGGTGACTGTGTTCGTGGGGCTGAGGCCCCCGAAGCGCCCACTTCCAGCTTTCCACCAATTACCGCGCCGTCTTTTCGTTTCCTGCCCTGCTGACGCGTACACCTATTTCAGACTCTGCGCAGCTCCGCGTGGAGAAAGTGTGGGGCTCCCTCTCCGCTCCACACCAGACTCCGGAGTGCCCCGACCTGCGCTTCTCCCGGCACTGGTCTCCCCAGCGTCTTTGACCACCCTTAATACCCACGAACTTGGTCGGACAACTTCTGGTGTGTCCAGCCATGTGTCACGTACTGAGAATACAAAATGGATTGAGGCAAGCTCTCTGACCTCAAAGATTCCAGAGTTCAGTTAGAGAAATTGACAGAATCTAGTACTTTTTTTTTTTTTTTTTTTTTTGAGACGGAGTTTCGCTCTTGTTACCCAGGCTGGGGTGCAATGGCGCGATCTCGGCTCACTGCAACCTCCGCCTCTTGGTTTCAGGCAATTCTCATGCCTCAGCCTCCTAAGAAGCTGGGATTTACAGGCAAGCACTACCATGCCCAGCTAATTTTTTGTATCTTTAGTAGAGACGGGGTTTCACCATGTTGACCAGGATGGTCTCGATCTCTTGACCTCGTGATCCACCCGCCTCGGCCTCCCAAAGTGCTGGGATTACAGGCGTGAGCCACCGCGCCCGGCAGAATCTAGTACTTTTAAAACTCAACATGATGAATGAATGTGGTGAGAACAGCAGCAGAAAATGGCATTGAATTCCATATAAATATCTGGGAAGGGCATTTGAAAAGGGGAGAAAAGGTGCACAGTTTAACCAGCTTGGGGCAAGGGAGTGAGAGGCGCTGAAGCTCCTTGAACTTGAAACCCAGGCTAGAATGAGTGACAATGAGCCAGTCAGGGTGCTTGTTTGAGCGGGTTGGTTGGAGGGCGGGCAGTTACGAGGGATAAGAAAGAAAAAAGCGTGAAACACAATTGGGTTTATATGTGTTCGTATTCAACGACAGAGGAGGAACTCGAGTAGAAACACTAAACCGGTTTCAAAAAGAGCCATGCAAGGATTTCGAACACAGCAGCAGGACTGCAAGCTTTGTGTTTAAAAAAAAAAAAAAATCGGTCTGCCAGCACAGGACCGCTTCGCTTTCTGGGGGCTCTCAGGCTTTACCAAGAGAATTTTGAGGATGTCAAAGCTAGAGGCTGAAAACTGTGAGGATTACTAGGAAGATGCTACAGTCGGAACGATTAGAGATGGCTAGGGCCTAATAGCAGTAAAAAGCAGAAATGGCACAGAAGAAACAATCAGTAATTATTTAGAAGGTAAAATGGGAATAACTGTAAATAATAGCCTATGCGATCTGAGAGGAAAGACTTGAGAGTGTCTCCCAGATTTCTAGCTTGGGACCCCAGTAGAGATCAAAATTTAGGGAGAGAAGGGGGTAGGAGAGAGTGCCAAGGGTCAGGTGCTGCCTTTGAGATACCTATGCATGTCTCCACTTTCACCGTCCATCCTCTCTTCAGCTCCAGTGAAGGAGCTCCCAGTCTAATAAAACTGTGTTGCTGAGATGAGTAATAACTCCATCTTTCCAAATACATTAGTCACTTCACTGTCATCTTACTCGACTTGTTATTGTCAATTGATGCAATTGACAGCCCTTCCTCTTTAGCATCCTTGGCACCATACTTGCCTTGTGTACCTCCTACTTTGCTGGCCTATCTCATTTGCTGTCTCATCTGTCAACTCCTCCTCTTCTCAAAATCTAGATATTCAATGCTTCAAGACCCAGTCCTGTGCTCTCCTCCACTCGTCCATTCCCATAGCTTTAAATACCCTCCCTCTGCATCCAGTAGGTAGCCATGTAGGGCTATTGATCATTTGAAATGTGGATAGTTGGAAATGAGATATGCAATACGTATGAAATACACACCAGACTTCAAAGGCGTGTATGAAAAAAATAACTTCCTGATTTGAATGCTATTACATGTTGAAATATTTTGCACATATTGAGTTAAATATATATTGAAACTAATTTCACCCATTTTTACTTTTTATGTGACTGCTCAAAAATGTAAAATTACATATGTGGGTTATACTGCACTTCTGTTTATCCATGTGGATTTATATGCTATTGCCTCTAAAATGCCTCCATTCCAGCCTCCTTTCTTGGGCAGTAAGACTACCATTCCAACTTGCTTTTTGACATCATGTGGATGATGTGGATGACTAATAAGCATCTCAAACTTATCACATCTAAAACAGAAGGCTTGAATTCTCTCACCCATGCTATACCTGTTCCTCTCTAAGTGTCCCTCAGCAAAGTAAACGGGACAAGCTAGCCACAAATCTACCAGTCATCCTTGATGGCTTACTTCATCTCCCACATCTACTCCTTCAGCATGTCTTGTCAGCTCTCTTCCAAAATATACCCTAGTTGTGCAAGTTCTCCATGACTACTCCTCTTACCAGAATGATAGCTATCAGACAACTGCAACAGGCTCTTTAAAATTTTTTTGTTTTGCTTATTTTTGATGAGAAGTACATCTGGTATATCATTCAAACAGTACCAAAGAGAATAACTTTCAAAGCAAGTCTTTCCTGTCTCCTTATACCCAGTACTCATGGGAAGTAATCATCATTACTGGATTATTTTGAATCCTTCCAGAGTTACTATGCAGAGTTATTTTTCTTCGTTTCAGCCCAGCAGTATAGCCTAGAAATTGTCCTTATTCTTGAAGGCAATCTTGGAAACAGCCTGTTTGCCACACCATCCCTAATCAAGCTTGTTATCAGATTTTTGGTCTTTGCAAGTATGATCAGTGAAAAATTCCTATCATAGTGCAGTCTCAGTTTATATTTCTATTGTGTTGAGGAATATTGAACCTCTTTTATATGATTAATAGCCATTTACATTTGTTCTAGGAATTCTTTTCATATCCTTTGCTTATTTTTCCAGATGAGTTACTGAGGTTTTTTCTTATTGATTAAATTGGCTCTTTGTTGCTGATAGGAGTTGCAAATATTTATTTTGACTCTGTTTATGGTAAATCCATACAGTTTCTAATGCCAAACTCTCTTTTTATTTTCTAACTCCAGGGGTTTGCTCCTCACAGAAGATTTTCAATAGCCTCTATCGGTCTGTCTACTTCCATTGTTGCATTTCTATTATATGTTGCCCACACAACAATAAAAATGATCTTTTTAGTTTGGAGCTTTGATTTGTCAAAAAATTATGAGACAATCATCAATATCTGAACTAAAAGAAACAAAACTGGGCCGGGCACAGTGTTCACGCCTGGAAACCCAATACTTTGGAAGGCTGAGTTGGGTGGATTGCTTGAACTCAGGAACTGGAGACCAGCCTGGGCAACATGGTGAAACCTCATCTCTCCAAAAACCAAAAATTAGCCAAGTGTGGTGACATGCACCTGTAGTCCCAGCTGAGGTGGGAGGATCACTGAAGCCCAGAAAATAGCAGCTCCGGTGAGCTATGATTGCACCACTGCACTCCAGCCTGTGTGACATAGCAAGACCCTGTTCAAAAAAAAAAAAAAAGAAAGAAAAAGAAAAGTAACAAAACTGGATTTACCGTATACTCTAATGACGAAAAGCTATGCTGGGTAGGCAGTCTCCCCAAGCAGAGGAGGCTGCTGATGCTCTATGGAGCTTTGGGGAATATGGAGTTCAGAAATAGGTGCATTTCAAAGGGAAAAGGGTTTGCCATCATCTGTAAAAGAGTAGACATTCTGGTAAGACTTGTTAATTCTCCATTGAATTTATTGAAGTGAATATGTCATGGCTGACTTTGAGAAAGAAGGGTTTTTTTCAAAACAAGTTCTATTGAGGCAGTTGATTAATTGAATGGGTTTAAAACTGGTTCTAGGAGTGTGGAAACTTCCTTTAATTCTCAGGTCTTTAAAAAATTATTATAGAAATATAAAACCTACAGAAAAAAATCAGAGAGTAATATAATGAAAAAGGTAATGTACCCACCAAACTGAGCACCCAGGGAAGGACACAAGAAAGAGCTTTTTAGTCAGTGCAAACTCCCCTGTGCAGTGCCTGAGAACTTCCCCATGGGGGCTTGCCCTTCTTAGGAATTCAGGTTACTTGGTTGCCTTGCAACCCAGCTGCATCTGATGGTTTCAGTTAAGACTGTGACTTTGTAGTTCATCTGAGTTTTTCCCATTATTGAGAAAGGAAGGATGTTCATTGCAGCTTTTCATATCCTAAGCACAAAAGAAGTATTTCCTCTCAATTTTAACAGCACATTAATGGTATATCACCCTTTTACTCCCAGTTTCTTAGCTGTCCCTTGTCTTTATGAGGTTTCGGCTTATTTGTTTTGTCATGAAAAGGGTTCTTTTTTTAGAATATAGTCAAATTTATCAATTTTTTTTCTTTTATTGCATCTGGATTTTGAAACATAGTTAGAAATCCTTTCCTTGTACCCAGGTTATAGAAGAATTCACTCATTTTTTTCCTAGTACTTATATGGTTTCATTATTTAGATTCCTGACCCATTTGGAGTTTATTCTTTTGCCTAGTATGAGGTAGGGGTCAAACTTTTTATCTTTTTCTAAACGGCTAACCAATTGTTAGGTCCATCTTTGTCCAAGTGATTTGAGATGCCACCTTTATTGTATACTGAATTCCCATATGTATTTGGGTTTACTTCTAAACTTTCTTTTCGGTTGTACTGGCCTGTCTTTCTTGTCATGCAACAGGACCACAGTTTTTATTTTAGAGGCTTCAGAGTGTGTTTTAGTGACTGGTAGAGGTAGTCCCCTTTCATAGCTTTTATTTTTGTTTTTCTGGATATTCTTTCGTATTTTTTCATCTGAAATTAATATCAGCTTGCTTAGCTCCATAAGAAAACTTGGTATTATTTGATGAACTTTAAAAATTAACTTAAGACTTCACTTTTTAATTTAAATCATCACATACAAAAAGAAGAGGTGTTCCATTTTTTCAAACTATTTTGTGTCTTTTGAGAGTGTTTACTTCATATACATTTTACATGTTTCTTATTAACTTTATTATCCTTTGTTGCTTTTGTAAATGTAGTTTTCTCTCTCTTTATGTCATGCTACTGATTATGTATGTGAAGGCTGTTGATTATGTATGTTAATTGTATGTCCTGCCACCTTACTGAATTCTTCTCTTGCTTGACTTAGTTTTGTTGTTAATTCTCTATGATTTTCCAGGTGTACTATCATACCATCTGCAAAGACAGCGAGTTTTACTTATTCTTTTCTAGTCCTTCTGCCTTCAATTGATTTTTCTTGCCTAATTGCAGTAGCCAATATCTGCAGTTCAACGTTAAATAGCAGTGAAGATAGTCTACATTCTTGCCTTGGACCTGGGAGAAATACTAAACAAACAGAAGAGAAAGGAATGCTCTTCCTTGTAGTAGAAAGCCAATCAGTAAATGTAGAAGGAATGATGGGAATAGAAAACCGCTATTTGCTAGGCATTGTCATAATATTTGATCCAGGCAAGAATCATTAATAGTTGCTAAAATTAGTGGATAAAAGTTTGAAGTGTAAAGGATGTATGCATAATCTCAAAGTAGCCCCTAACCAGAGATATATTAATGACAAAGGAAAAAATAGTGCAGAAACCTGGCCCACACACCTGAACAAGGGATCATAGTTAATATTACCAGTATTGAGACAAAGTGACACCATGTGCCCCCAGATATGCACTGAAACTGAAAACACAAAACTGTGGTTTACCTAACAAAAGCTCATACCTGAATCTCAGCATAAGGAAACACCAAACAAACCCAAATTGAAGGATATTATACAAAATAACCAGCCTGTATTTCTCAGAGTCATAAAAAACTAAGGAATTGTCCTGATTAAAGAAGACTGCAGGGACGTGACAGCTGAATGCAAAACATGATCCAGGATGGCTTTGGCTATAGGGAACCTTACTGGGACAGTTGACAAAATCTAAGTTCTGTAAGTAAATAATTTATATTCTATCAGCATTGATTTCCTGATTTTGACTGTTGTACTGTGGTTATAAAAGAAGGTACTTGTTTTTAGAAAACACATACTCAGATATTTAAAAGTCAAAGAACACGTGTATATAGTAGATATATATACATATATGTATATGGAGAGAGAAAGAATAAAACAAATGTGGTAAAATGTTGCCATTTTAAGAGTCTGAGTAGAGGGTATGTGGGAACTCTTTGTACTAGCCTTACAACTTTTCTGTAAATCTGAAACTATATCCACCACACTTTGACCTCCTGAGAGTCTTGTGCATCTTTGTATCTCAAGTATCTGGAACAGGGCCCAGCTTGAAAACGGCCTAAGTAAATCAGTGAGCCCCTTAAATCAGAAGCACGTTGCACCACCCAGTGGTGTAACAAGGAAAGCTTACTGCTGTGGAAAAATCTATTCCTGTCCAAACAATGAACTTGTTCATTCTAACTGCATTGACCTATTATTAGCTAAACAAATTGCACTTATATTTTTATAATTACCAAGTGATGGAAAAGTGAGAGCAATTCGAAGTGTAAGTATAGGCTTTATCATCCGGGACACAAGGTCACTAGATTGACCAGCCTGGTTTCACAGGTGTGGGGGTAGCTGCAG
Organism: Aotus nancymaae; assembly: GCF_030222135.1. Classification (NCBI taxonomy): domain Eukaryota; kingdom Metazoa; phylum Chordata; class Mammalia; order Primates; family Aotidae; genus Aotus; species Aotus nancymaae. Next base: position 51,479,255 of record NW_026988431.1, on the reverse strand, counting down.
CCTCGGAGCAAAGTTAGAAACGCAGACAGAAAAGGCAATAGGGTAACCCCCCAAAATCCAAGTTTTGGATTCAGTCTTCATGTGTATTTACTTCCTACCACTCCTCCTGAGTGTTATGTGAGCCAGAACATTCTCTTTATCTTCACCCTTCATATTGGAAGCCAAACTGTAAACCTTTTCAGTGCCTTCTTTTGTCTCCCTGGTCTACCCCCACCCCCACCTCTCCCCACCTGCAGTGCAGGTTTCTTTATGTGACAAGAGAGAAGGAGTGTCTGTTCTGCTTGGGAGCTCAGGGCAGTGAAAAATGAACCTGATCTCAAAGAATGAAGACAATTGGGAGTGGGGGTTGGAAGGGCAGAGTAAGGGCATTTCAGACAAAAGCAACATCATATACAAAGGTCTTAGAAAGGGATTCAGACTCCCTTGACTTCTATATTAGCTTCCTCCAACTCTGCATAGAAGATGTGCAAAGAAAGCCTTTGAAGTCTGGTGAAAATAACTACGCTGATTTGAATCATGGGACTAGACATTTGTTTACTTCCATATGTTGACTCATGAAAAAGTCTATAATCTCTGATTTATGTAATCACAGGAATGAAAAGTGTGCGTATTATTATGTGAATGAAGTACTGATTTTAAAAAAGATATATGTACTTTAGGAGTCTAAGGCTGTCCTTATATTTTATAACTGAATTGGCAAAACTAGTGGCCAAGATAGTAGGAAAGCATCCACTGAGCAGTCCTGGGAGCTCATGTTCTCTCTCATAAGTGGCCGCTAACAAATGTGAACACATGGACATAGAGAGTGGAATGACAGATGGTAGAGACTCAGAAGGGTGAAGAAATTACTTAATGGGTACAATGTTCGTTATTTGGGTGATGGGTGCCCTAAAAGCCCTGACTTGACACTGCATGATCTACGCATGTAGCAGAATTGCACTTGTACCCTATAAGTTTATACAAATTTAAATAAATGAATAATAGGTCTGAAAGAATGTTTATGTACCAAGTACATAAACATTCCATTACAAAACAAAAATTGCTTTTATTTTGAGCAATAAAAAATAATGTACAGGCAGAGCAGTGCCTCATGCCTATAATCCCAGCACTTTGGGAGGCTGAGGCAGGTGGATTACCTGAGGTCAGGAGTTGGAGACCAGCCTGACCCACATGGTGAAAACCCGTTTCTACTAAAAAAAAAAAAAAAAAAATACAAAATTAGCCAGGTGTGATGGCACATGCCTGTAATCCCAGTTACTTGGGTGGCTGAGGCAGGAGAATCACTTGAACCCAGGAGGTGGAGGTTGCAGTGAACCAAGATCGTGCCATTGAACTCCAGCCTGGACAACAAGAGTGAAAATTCATCTAAGTAAATAAATAATAAAATAATGTGCACATAGTTGTAAATTACATATTAAGAAGGATAAACACAAAAGATAAGAATATATTTTAAGAAAAAGCTAACTAACCTGTTGGAGGAATCACTATGGGAAGTATATATGAGCACTCCCCTTGCAGGTTATGAATTTACTGCCTCGGGTCCAAGTTCATTCTTTTCATAGACCAAGTGTTTAAAATATTTTTCCTTTGCCAGGTGGCACGATGTTCAGCTTGTCAGTAGATGGCGACAGAGAAACGTCTCAGGAAAAAGTATTTTTCCAGTTCTGCGGCACAGGTGAATGCTTCTGCACCAGCCTTCTGTGTTTGTTTTATTTTTGATGGAAATTTTTAAGAGCCCCACATCTTAATAGAAAAAAAAATAAATGCAACAAAGATACCTTTGGAATTCAAAGCGAGAAGAAGAAAGAGAACAAGATAAGAAATAAATAAATAAATAAAATAAGCCCATCGGGATAAAAGCAAGGGTAAGGGAAATGTGAGCATTACCCTACAAAGCAGGATGCATTTTACAATTTGGAAAGTAGTAGGGTTTTCCCACATGATACCAACTCAGCCTTTCAGGCCAAGGAGGGACTACTAAAAATAAGACAGAAATATAAATCAACACACACCCACCTGAACAGATCAGTGTGAAATCTTGGAGTGAATGAAATTACCAGACTCAAGCATGACTTGTCTGTGAATATTGCAACATGGCAGAGTCCGTGTCTGTTTCAATTCATACACCTAGACCCAAACACATGTGGTTTATTACCTGCTTTGGATCTCTTATCTATCCATCTATCCATATACACATCAAGATAAGTGACCTGACCCTCCAAATCCCCAATAGACTACATTAGTATGTAGGAAGGCTGGCATACAGAAGCCAAAGATAGATGTTGTACCTGGCTCAAAATGCCTTCTCCACCCACCTCCACCATTCCTGATTCACCCGAAATTTCTAGTACTAAAAACTTAATGACTGGATTAGGTAAAAAAACGGCACTGATATGGATGTCAGTTGTTAAAAGTTATCTCTTTGTCTGCTTAACAATATGTCCTGAGGATCGCACCATATAAGTTCATACAGATTTTCCTTGTTGTTTTTCTTACACCTGCATGGTACTGCATTGTGTGTATTAATACTAGTTTCTTCAAACACCCTTCTATATTTGCATATTTAGTAACTTACCAGTATTTTGTGATTGCAAATCATGTTGCAATAAGCAATCTTGCAAATACGTGTCTTCAGGCTAAAGTGGAATTGCTGAACCAAAGAATAAATGCATATATGGTTTTGTTAAGTATTGCCAAATTTCCTTTTAAACAGCTGTAGCATTTCACATTATGAAGATGCCTATTTTTGGCCAGGCACAGTGGCTCATGCCTGTAATCCTAGCACTTTGGGAGGCCAAGGCTGAAGGATCACTTGAGCCCAGGAGTTCGAGACTAGCCTGAGCAACATAGTGAGACCCCATCTCTACAAAAAAAATTTAAATTAGCCAGGTGTGGTGGTATGAGCCTGTAGTCCCAACTACTTGGGAGGCTGAGGCAAAGGGATCACTTGAGCCTGGGAGGTTGAAGCTACAGTGAACCATGATCACACCACTTCACTCCAGTCTGGATGACAAAGTGAGACTCTGTCATTAAAAAAAAAAAAAAAAAACTATTTTTCCACAGTCTGACCAAGAAATTGTATTGTTAAGCTTTTGAATTTTTGCCAATTTAAACTGAGACATGCTGCATAGATTTCCAGAAATAGCATGGAGATCTGTCTATAGTAGTGGATAAATTTTTAAAGGTAGAAATCATTTGCTTTTTGGACAGATGTGTACAATTATTAAGAACATCTATCTTCAAATGTTTTCTTATTTATTTGGCACTCATCAGAGGTAACCTCTCTCTCACACAGCCAATAAAGCTGTCAAACCAGTGGATGTCACTCAAGTGCTACTTTAAAAGATAAATTCTAGTACATTTGTTTCTATATTTTAGGACAGTAACTCTCTTTTAAAATCCACTTGATGTGTTCATTAGATAAATGAGGCAAAAGATTCCTAGGGTTAAGTCCTGTTTTATTTTTTTACTAACCTGGCTTTGTAAAGCTAAAGTCCTTTTTTAAAAGCCCACTACTAATATGGTTAACAAGAAGGAGCTTTTTGAAAGGATAAAGAAAACCAATTCAGCATGTTCTGATTTAAACAAAGTGTGATGGTTTTGATCTGATAACTAAAATTATCTAAATTAGGAACAAAATTCATGGCAATGAGAACTAAACCACAATCATGTGGCTCTTTGATATATGTAAATATTAACAGCTTGTCATTTTTATCCTTTGATGCAGTGTCCTACACAGACCCAGAGAGCAAGAGAAAGGCTCTACCTACACCTCTGCGGACCCCTCTCTAGCCAAGGGCAATGTCATTTTTACTTAGAACAGTCTCCAATCATGAAACGCAAATGTCTTAGCTAAGCTCTTACAGTCCTTCTCCTAATACTACTTTCAAAAAAATGAGCTTTAAAAGAATTCTGAAAGCATTGATGCATTAAGAGAAAAAAATGTGAGGGCCAGACAATACCTAATTAGTTCATGAATTAAAGGACAGAAAATCTAAGGTATTAAACTGTACATCTTTAATTTTCATTAGTTTATTTCAAAAAGCAGGCAATTTTCAAATCAGTAAGAAAGGCTAAGTTCACAGATTGCAGCTGTTGTCATTATTATCACTCATGACATTTGTTATTAAAATTAAATATCATATAAATAATATTTTTAAATAGATGTTTTAACAGTAGAGTCTCAGCAGAAAAACATTAGGATACATCGAAAAAAGTTTTAAGAGTCTTAACAAAAACCACAAAAGTTTTATTGAGAATAATCAAACTTCCAATTCTGGAATAAGTTCAATATTTATTAAACATGAGCATGACTAATAAAACTGATGACAAAATATATACATTGAGTCATTATATCAACAGTTAAATTTATCCTTATGATACCCTTGCCAGGGGTGGCTAAGAAATTATATCCGTTCTAAATTTTTCTCTCTGCACTGCGGAAGTTCTGCCACGTTACTACCCATCGGCACAGGCCAGTGTGGGTTGTACAGCCCTCGTTCCAGTTGTAAGATGGCCCTGAGTTCTCGGTTATGCTCTTCTTCCAAGGTCACCTCAAGTGCAGTCTTCACAAGGGAGTTCCTGAAAGTTCCTCTTCCTTCCAGTGCTTGCTAAATGTTTGTTTCTAATTGCTTATAACCACATGACTGATCTGTTGACATGTTTGTGAGACCCTGTGGCTACTGTTTGTTTCTAACTCGAGCATTTTACATTTTCTGGCCTTGTCTCTCTGTTATAGAGGGAAGGATTCTGAAGTTTTCTCTGTGAATATTGGATGGTTTTTTAAAGGGAAGAATAAATTGTATGGAGAGTAGAGGCTTGGAAGAGTTACCACATCACTTCCTTCCATTTCACTGAGTCTTCCTAGCAATCTGGAATGTAGGAGTTGCCCAGATAAATCGCTCATAATTATTTGAGAAGAAGAATATTTTGCCTAGAATTTTGATAATTTTTCAAACCTGAAATTGAAAATCGGTTAAGATTTCCTTAAAGACTCATTGCCATTATAGTCTGTTGCCACACTGCAATTATTATATATATTTCATATATATAATTGTATAGTAAATGCACTTAGATAGTAGTAGTGAACACTATTGTCATTTACTGATCTGGTTCCCTTCATTATAGTTTTGCTGTCTCTAGATTTTCACATAAGTGAATTCATAGAATATGTAGTCTTTTGTGGTTGTCTTCTTTCACTCAGCAAAAATCCTTTGAAATTCATCAATGAATTTCATAATGAATCTTGTATACACCAGTAGTTTATTTGTTTTTATTGTTGAGTAGCATTTCACTCAATGGGTATAGAACAATTTGTCCATTCACCTGTTGATGAACATTTGAGTTTCTTCCAGTGTGGGCTACTATGAATAAAACTGCTGTCTTAGTCCTTTCAGGCTGCTATAACAAAATACCTTAGACTGTAATTGATAAACAGCAACTTATTGCTCAGAGTTCTGGGGACTGTGAAGTTTAAATCAAAGCACCAGCAGATTCAACATCTAGTGAGGGCTCCTTCTCTGCCTCATAGATGGCACCTTCTTGTGTCCTCACATGACAAAAGGGTGAACAGACTCCCTCCATCCTCTTTTATAAAGGCACTAATCCCATTCATGAGTGCTCCACCCTCATGACCTAATGACCTCCTAAAAGCTACACTTCTTAATACTATTGCATTGGGCAATAGGTTTCAGCATATGAACTTGAGGAAGGATAAAAACATTGACTATAGCAGCTGCTAAGGACATTCATGTACAGTCTTCTTGAGAACTTATGTTTTTATTTTTCTTGAGTTAATACCAGTGAATAGGATTACTAAATTGTGTGATTACTTTTCAAGATCGTTTGAGCTATTTGAGGTCTCTTACATTTCCATATGAATTTTAGGATCAACTTGTCAGTTTCTGTAAGTATATGTTTAACTTTTTAAGAAACTGCCAACTGCCATGAAAGCTGGCTTTGGCTTTTTGCATTCCCACTAGTTGCTCTATATCCTCATCAATATTATATTGTCAGGTTTTTAAAATTTTTATTTTAGCCATTCTAATAGGTATATACTAGTATCTCATGGGAGTTTTACTTTGTATTTCTCCAATGACTAATAATGTTGGTAGTTATAAACTCTCTTTTATTCTTGACTTTTAGTCATTTGAGTCTTCTTTTTGTTGTTATTGTTGTTGGTCAACCTGGATAAAACTTTGTCAATTTTGTTGATTCAAGAACTAACTTTCGGTTTTGTTGATTTTCTCTGTGGTTTTTCTGTTCCCTATTCCATTTATTTTCATGCTAACTTTTATTATTTCCCTCCTTCTTCTTGCTTTGGGTTTTACTTCCTGAAGATTTATTTCCTGAGGTATAAAATTAGGTTATTGATAAAGTATTTTTTTTCTTTTTAAACATAGGCATTTAGAGTTATAAATTTTCCTCTAAGCATTGCTTTAGTTGCATCATATAAATGTTAGTATCTGTTTTGTTTTTATTTAAACATTTCCTAATTTCCCTTGTGACTTATTATTTGACCCATTCGTTATTTAGAAATGTTTTCTTTAATTTCCATATATTTATGAATTTCCTAAATTTTCTTCTGTTATTTCTGATCAGAAGACATACTCTATATGATTTAAATCCTTTTCAATTCATTGAGGCTTTCCTTGTGACCTACCATATGGTCTGTTCTAGAGAATGCTCCATGTGTGCTTGAGAAGAATGAGTATTCTGCTGTTGTTGGGTAGAGTACTGAATAGTCATCTGTTAGGTCTCTGTGATTTATAGTTTTGAGAGATTTTCAAGTCTTCTCATCCTTCTTGATTTTATGCCTAGCTCTTCTATCCATTATTGCAAGTAGGGTACTAAAGAATCCAATTACATTATTGAATTATTTCTCTCTCCCTTTATTTCTGTCAGTGACTCATACTACCATTCCAGAAACCTCATCTTCTATTCTTGAAGATTTTATGTTTATAATTTTAATGAAGGTTCAATTAACCTATTTTTTTCTTTTATTGTTTCTGTTTTCTTATCTAAGACAGTCTTTCCCAACTTGAGGTCACAAAACTTCTCCCTGTGCTTTGTAAGTTTTACGATTTTAGCTTCTATATTTAATTGTATGATCCAGTTAACTTTGTAGATGGTCTGACTAAGGGTCAAGGTCAATTTTTTTTTAGACACCCAGTTGCTCCTGTATCATTTGTTAGAGATACAATCTTTTCTCCCTCTGAATTGCCTTAGTACAAATGTAAAAAATTAGTTGAAAATATATTTATGGATCTACTTCTAGGCTCTCTATTGTATCCATTGGTCTTTGTGTCTATCTTTATGCTAATACCACATTGTCTTAATTAATGTAGCTTTTTTGTCCATCTCAAAATTAAGTATATAAATTCTCCCACTTTGTTCTCCTTCCTCAAAAACTGTTTTGAATATTCTATATCCTTTGTCATGTCACATATTTTTTTTAAGAATAAGCTCTTTAAATTCTACAGAGGAGGTTTACAGTATATGAATATCATTAAATTCAAACTGAAATTACAGATGAGGTGGCTGAAATAATTAACTTGGAATCAAGCCTCCATCTTTTATGTAAGGTTCTGTATGTGGACTGAGTAAGAATGAAGAATCATAGTATTGTGGTATAGTGGAGGGAAAAAATCTGAAGTCCTTGCTTGGTACTTGGTTCTGACGTACCATCATTTAATGTCCCTGAGTCTTGATTTCTGCCACTGTGAAATAGAACTCATGATTTTATTCATTATTTTCTGGTTACAAATGATCCCAAAATTTAGTGGTTTTAAATAATAACCAGTTGAGACTATGTCGAGGAAAAGCACTGTACAACATGGTGAGCCTTGTGAAAACATAAGGGATTATGGAATTTCAAGACCAGCCTGGCCACGTGGCAAAACTCCATCTCTACTAAAAATACAAAAATTAGCCAGGCTTCATGGTACATGCCTGTAATCCCAACTTCTTGGGAAGCTGAGGCAGGAAAATCTTTTGAACCCAGGGGGGCAGAGGTTGCAGTGAGCTGAGATCACACCATTACACTCCCGCCTGGGTGACAAAAACAAGTAAGTAACACTTTCCCTTATTCACTTGAGTTCCAAGACAGAGGAGTCAAGAGAGATGGAGATCAAATTGATAGACTAAGGCATTACACTAAATGTGCTTATGGGCAGAAAAGACTTACACAGCAGGCCTAAGCTGCTATCCTTGAAAAGACCAGCTTGCAAGGCTGGCCTTTGTCTGGCATCTGGAAATTTAGATTTTGGGAGGATTCCCTCCATTAGTAGATAAGAGCGGCTCACTGTGCCTGAACCATTTGTACAAATAATATGGTTTATGCTGACCACCTGCTTTCCTTCTGGGAGCCTGAAATTTGGGTATGTGCTAGATAGAAAGTGCTATGTCATCACCCCCACTGAAAACCCTGGGCATGAGTCTCTAATGAGCTTCTCTGGTTGGCAGCATTTCATACATATTGTCACAGTTTGTTGCTGGGGGAGTTAAGAGTGTCCTGTGTGACTCAGCTAGGAAAGGACCCTTAGAAGCTTGTACCTTGTTTCCTCCAGACTTCAGTTCATGTGTCTTTTTCCTTCGCTGATTTTGCTGTGTATCCTTTCTCAGTCATAAATCATAATCCTGAGTATGACTTATGCTGAGTCCTATGAGTCCTCCTAGAGAATCACTGAACCTGGGAGTGGCCTTGGAGACTGTTATTAAAATTAGCACAGCCTGCTAACATGCTCCCTAAAATAAACCAACCCCAAACAGCAGACCTCCTTCTGTTGAGGTTATTTAAAGAGAAATTGCCTTTGTCAAACTTTTCACTTATTTTTGAAAACAAACATAAACCCACATACAATATCTTAAGAACAGCAGCAAGAAACACATTGGCTAGTCAAAGAAAGGCAACACAAATGTGTCCCTTTGGCCCATGCCGACTTTGTTTTTCCATGATTCTGGGCTTACCACACACACACAAGGTGATACAATAAATGCTCATAAATTAATACACATTTGGCACATGTAAAATAAACATGGTATATTTTCCAACATTTTTCATATTTTTTCCTCAAATGTTTACTAAAATACTCTTAAATTAGCATTAGGGAATTTTGGTGGTTCTTTTAATCATGCTGCCAACTGCCTCATAATTGAACTAGGTGCATTTTTGTCCGAACTTGCTCTAACACCGTCTAAAAATAAATATTCGGCATTCATTACTATGGACTCTTAATTATAAATAATCTTGCCCTGTTAAAAAATTACTTAGAATTTGGACTCTCTTATTTTGATTTATATTGAAGTATTTCTTGAATTAGTCAAATTCTGCCACCCTAGTTATAACTACTCTGCTGAAACAAGCATGAGGCAGACATTCCACATAAAACTAAAACGACTTCAAGGGAATTACGCTGAGTGGAAAAAAGAAAAGTCAACCTCAAAAGGTTACAGATTATGTGATTCCATTTACATAGCATTCTTGAAATAACAAAGTTATAAAGATGGAAAACAGATTCGTGGTTGCTGGAGTTGGAGATGGGGAGAAGAAAGTGGGTGTAAAAAATAAACAGAATATGATTATTAATCAGGAGTGTATAAAAATGCAATCCTATATATCATTTATTTTCCAAATATTTATCTTTATACATTGGATTTTTTTCATTTTCAGCCACATACAGTTTTCACCTTGAAGGTGACCTTGCTGAGTGGAAAATATAATATCTTTAATACATGAGTTAAATCTAAGATGATGTTCAAATGGACCGCAGGTAACTGTTTATGTCAATAATAAATACAGTAGATTACTTTTAAAACCCATACTTTGGACTTTTTATTACAGATGCAATTGCTGACTTACCATAAATCAATGTGCTTAAAGTGCCATATGATGTCAAATATTTAGCGTAACAACAGAAACTATAAAACATGTTTTACAGGTGCTATAAAACCCTGGGGCTTGAGGTCCTGCTTTTTTGCATTACTCTGATCCATCAAGTTCCCTGGAAATTCTAGATGCTCAATACACTTGGGAATTGAAAACTGGCTTTCAGAATTTTACTCATTTAGGTTATTATGACCTCCAGGACAGCATCCTCTGTTTCCTGATGTGAGGAGAGCACAAGGAGAGAAGCACAGGCTAGTACAGGACCAACAGAGAGCTTAAAAACTTTATAACCTTTCTAATTCTCTTCTGTCAATAACCCATCCTGCTGCATCTAGTCTTCCACCCACCCAACAAAAAAGAATAGGTCCCTTTAACACCTGAAAAGAAGCTAATTGATAAGGCAAGATAGTAGTCGTTGTTTATCTTAAAATATTTGTCTCTCATTTGGAAACATTCATCCCACAAACTGACTTACTGCTCTGAGTTAAGCACTGTTCTGTGGTTCAGAAATGGACAACACAGGATAGAGGCAATGAGGACACAAAGATGGAGAGAAGTGGGCAGATGTGAGGGGCCTGTAGGAGATGGAGGCAATCATATAAGATGATGGAAAAGGATGAGAAAAGGAGAGGAGGCAAAGATAACACCCACGTTCTTGGCTTGACAGCTGAGTAGATAGTGGTGCTGTTTGCTGAGATGGAGTATAGAGAAGAGACAGGGGCAGGGAGAAAGGGCAGATACATTGAATTTGAGATATCAGTGGGTCTTCCAAATGGAAATTTCCAGTAGCAATTGGTTATATGGATCTGGAGCTCAAGACTAAAAGGTAAATTTAAAAAGTTAATTGGGCTAAACATGACTGGTTTCTTACCACAAATTATAACATTCCAAAATATTACTCTCTTGCTACCAAAACTTACTATAGAGGATTAAAATACCATAAACTAATTTTCCCAGTCCTTGCAACCAGGACATGTGACCTGATTCTGAGAAAAGGCTTCATAGAAGTCTGATAAGGAGGTTTTGAAATGCTTTCCTTCCTGATGAAAAGAACTGTGAGAAAGAAAGTACTTTTTTTTTCCATCTCCGACATAGTCATGTGAAGTGTGATGCCTGGAGTTATGACAGCCATCTTGCAACCATGAGAAGATAAGGCTGAGGATAAACACCAGCATACCATGAATGGTTGCATTAAAAGATGAAAAGAGCCTGGGTCTTGAATATCATCACTGAACACTTCACCAGTTCTCAAACGGCCCTGTCTCTCAACTCTCGTCATGCGAGATTACTAATATCCTCATTATTTAAGCTACATTAGTAGTTGGATTTCTTGTCACATGCAGCTGAAAATATCCTAGCTAATACATCAACAAGTAAATGAGTAAATAATAAAATTTTTAATTAAAAAGAAAAATTGAGCTCTATACATACTGTATGCATGTACCAAAAATATCACTTGTACTCTGTAAATATATACAATTGTTATGGATCCATTTTGTAAACATACAAATTTGAACTCTTCTTTTCCTATTTATGTTCCTGCCAGCAGGAAGTCCAAATCTGAACTCTTTTTGTGTTTATATGCATCTGCTTTTTAAATGACCTGATTCAATTAAACCTTTTGAGAAAAAATAAAAAAAATTAGTAAATAGAAAATGGAAGTACAGAGTAAAAACCTTGGAAAAGAGATCCAAGAGACTGCATGTAACTAGAAATGGCAGGAGAGACAAAAGATACATTCTGAGGAGAAGCCGAAAGGGTGAGAGCAAACATGTCAAAACACACGAAGGTGATATTCCACAGGAGGTGGGTGAGGCCAAGCTAGAAGGAGCTGGGAATATTAGCTGTAGAAACACGTAAGTAAAAATTCCTCCTCTAAAATCAAAAAGAGGCAGGGCATGGTGGCTCATGCTTGTAATCCCAGCACTTTGGGAGGCCGAGGCAAGTAGATCATTTGAGGTCAGGAGTTCGAGACCAGTCTGGCCAACATGGTGAAACGCCCTCTCTGCTAAAAATACAAAAATTAGCCAGGCGTGGTAGTACTTGCCCGTAATCCCAGCTACTCAGGAGGCTGAGGCACAAGAATCACTTGAACCTGGGAGGCGGAGATTGCAGTGAGCCAAGATGGTGCCACTACATGCTAGTCTGGGTGACAGAGTGAGACCCTGTCTCAAAAAATAAATAAATAAATAAAATCAAAAAGAAAGCTAGGAAGAGGAAAGATGATAGAATAGGTATCAGATAATACCAATTACTTCTACTAAAATCACCCAAAGGATTTAAGAAAATTAAGCAATTAAATAGTGAGGCTTAATTTTGACTTCAGAATTTCAATAACATGACTTCTTCTCAAAAGATAGAAGTATCTGTAAGTGTAATAAAATTGATAAACTTGGCTACATTTGGAGCCAAGGAGGTTTTACTATACAGTATTTAGAATAACTGACATTATTTTTCTTTTCCATTGTTGAAAATGCAGCCCCTTCTATTATAAAACCATGTATCTCATGGATCCCTTCAAATAATGTGATTCTCCATGTCTATTTATCTCTATTTATCCTTCCGGCCATTCATTTCTAAGCTTAAACCACCTACTGTTCACCTGTACACTTGGAGAATCTGTTACTTTTCCTCTTCAATTGATGGAACCCAGAACTAAAGGAAGCCAGAGATTAGCACTGAAGAAATGGAAGCAGACAGTAATGAAGTCTATTCTATTTTACTCCTTAGTGTAAAACAACAAATGTTTGTTAATCAAAAAAAGGTAAGAAAAAAGGAATAAACCCAAATGTATTAGTCATTAGTATAAATTAACTAAATAACCCAAGTAAAAAGCCAAGACTGTAATACTGGATAAAAATATACATTGCTTACAACAACCACATTTTAAACATAAGAAATAGACTGAATATGGGACAACATGTAAATGTTCACCACAAGGGAGCTGAGGTAGCTAACCTAATATCAGACAGAGGGGATTGTAAGGCAAGAAGTGTTCCCAGACATAAAGAGGGGTACTTTATTATGATCAGGACTCAATCCAACAGAAAGATATCACAGTCCTAAATCCTAACACACTCAATAACATAGCTTCAAAATTCAAAAACTAAGAAATTGAGAGATCTAAATTCCACTGAGGTTGGGAAGCCAAGGCGGGTGGATCACTTGAGGTCAGGAGTTTGAGACCGGCCTGGCCAACATGGTGAAATCTGTCTCTACTAAAATTATATACAAAAAAAAAATTAACTGGGCTTGGTGGCACAGGCTTGTAATTCCAGCTTGTCAGGAGGCTGAAGCAGGAGAATCACTTGAATCTGGGAGGCAGAGGTTGCAGTGAGCTGAGATCGTGCCACTGCACTCCAGCCTAGGCAGCAGAGCAACACTCCATCTCAAAAATAAATAAATAAATTCCACTGAGAGAAGTCGCTGGTAGAATTCAAGACAAGTCTGAAGAGTGAAACCCTATTAATTCTGCACTCACTATCACACAGCTCCTGATGTGTGAATCCTGATTGGAGTTAAGTTGTCTCAGGGACTCAAACAGGGGCACCAGTTTGATGGTTAGCCTTGTCTGGCCCACTAGATCTCTTGCTCAGTGAGATCTCTAGAAAACATCTCCAGCACTTCAGTTAAAGCATTATGTGTATATTATATCCTTAAGTAAGAAATGGTGCAGCCCATCTGCATTTTTCTAAATGAATTCCAATCAGGGTCAGCAGGACACCAGGGCCCTGTCCCAGACTTGGGATCTACCAGCTCCTGTTCTTGTCAAAAAATAACATATCTGGCAGTTGCATCTTGGAACCCAGCAGCTTAGTAGTCCTCATCAGACACTTAGAACAGCAAAGTGCTCCAGGATTATGGTCCAAAGGGTCTTAAATACGTAGAAAATTTTAAAACACTGGTTTCCTCCCCAGCAAGGAGCACATCACTCAGTTCTGCTGTGTCATCAGTAATGTCTACCCCAAGGACTTCTGTTTCAAGAGGACCATTTCTCTTTCTCTATTCTGTCTGCACAGCAGGCCAGTGCCTGCCCCCACAACACTCACTGCCCACTCTCAAATCTCAGGCCATAATCTCTGCATTAGAATCACTTCCTTTAGAAACAGATCATTCTAGGCTGGGTGCAGTGGCTCACACCTGTAATCCCAGAACTTTGGGAGGCTGAGATGGGCGGATCACAAGGTCAGGCGTTTGAGACCAGCCTGGCCAACATGATGAAACTCCATCTCTACTAAAAAAAAAAATACAAAAAAATTAGCTGAGCATGGTGGTGTGCACCTGTAATCCCAGCTACTCAGGAGGCCGAGGCAGGAGAATCTCTTGAAAACCCGGGAGGCGGAGGTTGCGGTGAGCCGAGATAGCGCCACTGCACTCCAGCCTGGGTGACAGAACGAGACTCCATCTCAAAAGAAAAGAAAAGAAAAAAGAGAGAAAGAAACAGATCACTCTGCTACATTTGCTCAGCTTTAACCTTCAATTTCAAGTTTGCTTCAGAACTCACAACCCAGCAATATGCAGTGATTGTCTTTTCTTCTTCTACTGCAAGCTTTGTCGTCTAATTTGTACCACAGGAAGAAAATCCACAGGACAAGTTTGATTACTCTGAAGTTTTCTAATTATCTCTAAGAGCGCTGTGGGTAGTTGAGGGACTCTGGAATGCCATGGGACATTCATACATGTCATAGCTTACTGTAATTTACCAGTTGTGAAACATATCACTTTCTTTTTCTTTTCTTAACATTTTCTTTTATTAAAAAGAAAAAGTCAACAAATTTAGCACTTGATGGGTTCCCTTAAATGGGTTCCCTTAAAACGAAACTAATCAAATAGTTAGTAGTTTCTCTACTGGTGTTGGCCAAATTGGGAGAGACAGAGGACCTAGAAATTCCTATCCTTCAATTCTTGAATAGGAGAAATTAAAGAAATATAGCTATCATTTAATCCAGCTTCTGTCTCTCACAAAAGTGGATTGAGTGGCTTGTGCAAAACAAAAGTCCTAGACCTCAGAAGCTCCAGACACACAAATCAGGCCCCACTTCCAGTCTGTAACACAGCCCCACCTGTAATGCTCCAACTTAGTTGGTCAAAAGAACTTAGTATTTTATCAGATTCTTCCCCCTCCCACCCACCCCGCCAAATATCTCCAGGGAACACAGAATGTTCACAATCCACACGCCCTCCTGACAACCACAACTGCCCCCAAGCCCGCCCTGCAGCCTTCCCACCCTTCCCCAGGCCCCTCTCCCCAGCCCTGGCCTCCTTCCACTTTCTGGGTTCCTCTTGTGCCACTTCTCTCAGACCCAGACACAAACCCAACCAGAGTTGTGTGGGAAGATCCCAAGGCCCTTCCTAATGCCACTCTGGAGGGTACTGGGATGCATGGGGGTGGTCATGCCCCTGCCTCTTGTTCCTTATGTCACTTCTTTCCCCGGTGAACATGGTCCTTTTTTCCCTTTAGTCCCCAAACCCACCTGTACAAATTCGCCAGATATGGCGGGCTATCCATGAAGTTTTCAGGTTACACAGAGGAAGCAGAGCCAACCCACCAAACAGAGAACAACTTTGAGGTAGAATAGGGTCTGGAGGCAGGGAACCTAAGGCTGTTTCACACTGACTTCATAGAATTGAAAGGAAAACCCTAACTTTCCACACCTAAGTAACAAAAGGACCAGAGGCTACACTCCCTTTGCAAACCCCACCTTTTCTGCAGGGCAGATGGGAAAATGAAAGTACCTCTGATTGGTGCCAAGCAACCAATCAGATGTTTGCATAGGAGTGCAACTTGGTAACTTCACTTCAGCCTCTGATTGGTTGCTGTCCATAGCCAATCAGACTGATTGCGGGCCAAATCTTCGTTTGCATAGAACTGCAACTTTGTAACTTCACTTTAGCATCTGATGCTAAAGTGAATCTTAGGAGTTTGCATAGGAATGTGACCTTTGTAACTTCAGTTCAGCCTCTGAGTGGAAAGCAACCAATCAGACTGATTGCAGGCCACCACTTCATTTACATGGGGTGAACACCAGGCGGCCAGTGGGAAACCTCTAGGAGGTATTTGGACCTCAGAAGATTCTGTATCAGGGTCCTTGAGTCCCTATGCTCGGGCCGCCCCCATACTGTGGAGTGTACTTTCATTTTCAGTAAATCTCTGCTTTTGTTGCTTCATTATTTCCTTGCTTTGTGTGTTTTGCCCAATTCTTTGTTCAAGATGCCAAGAACCTGGACACCCTCCACCAGTAACGACCTGAAACTGAAAACTGGTAATCATTGTTCTTAAAAGGTCCTTGGCCATCCAAGCCCTGGGGGTTTTCTGCTGTCAGCCCTGACCTCAGACTCATCCCACTACCACTCCCTGGGTCCTCCCCATCCCTCTGCTCCTATCTCCACTGCTTCTCCTTTCCCAGGCTCTTTACCCCTCTCCAGAGCTACCCTGACATTTCAGTTTCATCTTCTTTTATTATACTGGGTGGTTCAGCAATCTGAGTGTTACTGTCTCCCACTCATCCTCGCCTGTCTCCAAAAAGAACCAAAAACAAAAACCGACAGAGGCCCTTCAAGATACTCCAAAAACTTAAGAAAACAATTTTAAGGCTATATTATAAGACCCCAGAAACATGATGCTCAAC
The DNA here is from genome assembly GCF_030222135.1 of Aotus nancymaae. Taxonomy (NCBI): domain Eukaryota; kingdom Metazoa; phylum Chordata; class Mammalia; order Primates; family Aotidae; genus Aotus; species Aotus nancymaae. The sequence goes on along the minus strand of NW_026988431.1, from coordinate 51,462,740 downwards.
TCCTAGAAGACAAAAGCAGTAATTTTTAATTTAAATAGCACTTTTCTCTCGTAGTAACTACATCAGGGAGAGTAAAGACTTCCTCCTGGAAAAGCGTACCATCTGGTTCTTGTCACACTATTGTGCTCCTTAACTCATTTCACTCAAAATTTCCAGCACCATGTATGAGGGACCCTGGTTACTCCTCACCCATGCAGTTTCAGAGCCACAGGAGAGATGCACGTGGGTGGGCAGAAGTGGAAGTTGTTTATGAGCATGGAGTTCTGAGAAATGAACGCATTGATGTTGGGATTTGAAATCTGATTTATCTCTTTGATGATCACGGGAGGAAATTTTATTACAACAATATTATTTGCTGGCATATGCATGGATGTCTGAACTCAGATGATAAAAATCAGAGGATTTTGAGCATTGTTTTTTTGGGAAAAAAACAAATTATACAATTAAAGATTTCTTACATGACCTAGAAAATGAAAAGGGGAAGAAAATACACTAGAAGAAAGGAAAGTGGAGGAGGATCACATTACGCCTTCACAGTTAATTAGAAGAACTTTCAACCAAAACACATAACTGGGTAACAAATACCAGGTAATTTTCTTTGATGGGATTTTTTTTCACTTCATTTTCTTTGAACAGAAAAACATAAATTTTAAATATGGGAAATAACATTTTATGACTGAGTATTATCTTAAAGAATCTGGGTCAGCAGCTCATTTCAGTGCCTAGAGGACGGTAATACTTAGTACTGTTAGCTGGTGATTTACAACACTCCGGCTTAAGAGCAGGAATATACATATTAAAAATCATGCTCTGTCTGAATCCAACAAGCAGATGCCCCACGTTCCTTTAAGGAAGAACATGACAATAAAGAAAGGATAATAGAGTTCAAAGACACTCAAATAGCATTTCCTAATGCTTACAAATGCTAACATTGAGTAACAAAGCACTATTTCTATTAAAGCTGGCCTTCAGCCACTCCCTTATGAGGTGGAAAGAAATCATTTTACTTTCCCATAATTCTACTACTTATGGGAAAGCAAGTTGACTTTGCCCAGCATTGATGCAAAAAGCATGACGCAGAGTTCAAGCCTGTGGTACTGCTGCTCAGGAGAGTGGAAAAGAGAAGTTATTGGCACAATGGCAACCAAGTGTTCAATCTAAGTGTTCTGTTTCTCGAGCTCCCAGGTAACTCAGCTTCACATTCTTTCCTTGCACAGGTCAACTCCATTTAGGTAGTATATAAGTATACAGTATGAGAGGCCAAAAACCCACATCTATGTAAGCAACATTATCTCCCCCACCCCCACTGCCAATTCATAAAAATAACACCTGCCAGATTGGAACAGAATGCTACAAAGTCACCTTGAAGAGATCAGTGGTTTTCAAGCCAAGAAAACTTGAATGTATGAAACCCCTTAGAAAGAATGTGTCACCCAGGGAGTAACTGACCAGTCGCAGAAACATGGAAAAGAAAAGGAAGAAAACAGGGGACAGTGTTCGTAAGAAAGAGACGCAGGATGCTTTTGCAGAAACTTGGATTTGAAAGGAAAACAGGCAATATTTAGAAAGGAACTTTTGGTCAATGGATGGAAGTGGGTTAAATTAGGAGCTGTTTGCACCTTATATTCTAAGGGGAAGGAAGCAACAGAAAGAGAGAGCAGTTGAAAATGTAAGGAAGAGAGGCAAGAACTGATGTCGGTGAGGGTGCATGTCTAGAACACTGGCTGGGAAGAGTCCGCCGTGGGAGTCACAGTGCTAATAAAAGTCAGGGACCCGGGGTTTTTGGACCCAGGTGCAAATTGTGGTCTTGCCACTTTCTAGCAGAGGGACCTTGTCACCCTGATGGTGAAGAACAAGCATATAACAGAAGAAACGGAGGACGAGAACTGAGAGGCTGTGATAAGAGAGCTACATTTGTCGGCAGTGCAGGAAGTCTGGCTGTTGACATGGTTCTTGGTGAGCTCAAGGTTGCTGGCTGCTGGAGGAGTAGAGGAGATCTTCAGCCTCAGAAACTCCACTGGCCTCTGATGGAAGAGACTTTTATAGATGATCGCAGGGCCTAATGAATGCTGAACAATTCATCCATCCTTTCAGTGAACATGACAGAGGCCTCTCACTTAGACATTTTGAGAGACAGGTAAAAATTACAGTTCCTACTCTAAACGAGCTCACAGCCCTAAACTAGAGATGAACAGGGACCAGTATGTGACAGTTCGGACTAATAAAGCCAACAAGAGAGGGACATACAGGACACTGTGAGACCCGTAAAGGGAGCACCTTGTGCAGAGGTAGAAGGACGGGAATGAATGAGGGGTGGTGGATAACAGGAAGAGAGGGAAGCACTGTGGGAGTCTCTGCAGAGCGTTCACAGCAGGTGCGAGGCTTGCTGTGCAGACACCAACAGGGGCAGGTGAGAAATGCCGACCCCGAGGGATGAGCAGGCTCATGTCAGGGTGCCACAACCATCCCCTCCTCTTTACTCTTTCCTGTACCCCAAACCCCAAGTCTTACACTAGGTAGTCTCCCCAGTGGCCTGGCCTGTACCCTGAATGCTCCCAATCCAGTATCTTCTAACCCTAGTCAAAAATGACCCCTTCCCTTCAGCTAGCCAGTAGAATTCAAACGAATTCCCACCGCCATATGAAAGTCTAATTATCCTACTGTTCCCACGGCACCAGTCTTTGAGTGGGATGCTTGCTGTAGTAGATTGTATTTTCCAGAAATGGCCACAAAATGTTTCCAATTCCACATGCTCATCCAGAAACTTTCTACTCCCTCATTAAGAGATAGAATCGATTTCCCTTCCCCTTGAAATTGGGCTGCTTTTGTGGCTTCTTCAATAAAAAAAGCTGCTTGGAACCCCCACCCACAGCTCTTACCTCCCCCCGATCCATGAGCACACCCCTCTGGGGTTATGCTCTCTCCCACTGCCTTCCTGACTTGGGACTTTGGCACTGGAGTTCACTCCCTCCAAGGACATAAAAAATCCCCACTGCACTCTTTAGTCCCTGGGCTCCAGCCACTGCCCCCTCCCCAGATTTCCCTGTGTTCTGCCATCTCTGTGGGATCCATGTAATCTGCCTCCAGTGGTTTCTGGGAGTGAACGAAGCTATCTTGCTGAGGGTAAGGTAGGGGGTGGATGCAACAATGGGCTGATTGTGATTAAAAAGGGTGGCTAGATATTATCTTGAGATATTAATCCGTGGGTTTTTCTTTGCTCCTTTCCTTGAACAGTGACCAAACAGCCTCATGCAAGAGTACAGAGGGACTGAAAAAAGCCAAAAATGTCAACATTCAGATTTGTGACTCTAAAACAGCATCTGAGAATCAAAAAAGTGAGGCTTGGGGCATAAAGCACAGAGACGTGTGGACCAGGGATAGGGATAGACAAACAGCTCCATCCCAATGCCTCCAGGGAGACCAGAGTAAGGTGTGCTGGGCCGAGGGAGGGGAGGAGCATAGGGTGAGGAGCAGGTCCACACCGGAAGTCTGGGGAGCACCTGGAGACTTCCCCATCATCCCCAGCAGCCCTTCAGCTGGCTGCATATTCCCAGAGATGTTTGCCGAGCCCTGTCTACACATCTACACTCCTCTAAATGGACACACGCGCCCCACTTCAGTGTCTAAGGACTCTGATGAGCCCTGCAGATCTATTAGGAATACTTCCAGCTGTAAGCAACAAAAGATATGATTAACAGTGCCTTAAACACTACAAGTGTATTTTTTCACATAACAAGAACGCTATATGTGGGTACTTTGTTGGTAAAAATGCAGTTTATCCAGGACCTAGTTCATGAAATTAGGATTCAACTAGTTCTGGAATCATCTCAAGGAATCTATAATTCTGAAAACTTCCTAGGTGATTCTAATTTGCAATCAAATATGGAAGCCACTTTTCCCCAAGTTTACTAAAGCTGCTGTCCTCTCCCCTCTTCTGAGTTTCGGAGTCCATTAGTTTTCAGAGGAGTCAACGGTGCTACAAGTGAACACCTGACTCATGTATTCACTCAAATGATCAGCATACTGCAATAGCTCACCTTTTACCTGGCAGCGTCAGCTCCATGAGGGTTATGAACTGTGCCTAGAGACATGAGAATTCAGCAACATTTTCAAACTGGGTAGAGTTTCCACAGACTGTATTTCAAGTGCTTTTTACTTTTTCCATTCAAGAAAGATGGGTTAACCAGCCAAGTTAACGTGGTTGTTTCAGGCTGTTTTGTGTTGCTAAAACAGAATTCCTGAGACTAGGTAATTTATAAACGATGATTTATTTGGCTCACATCTTGGAGGCTGGTGCTGGAATCTGGTGAGGGCTTTCTGGCTATGCCATCATTTGGTGGAAGGTAGAAGGGAAAGAGAGAGAAAACAGGGCCAAAATCATCCTTTTATCAGGAACCCACTCCCACAATAACTAACCCACTCTCAAGATAATGGCATTAAGACTGTCCAGATGACCTCATTACCTCTTAAAGTTCCCACCTCTCAACAGTGCTGCATCAGGATGAAGTTTCCAACACATAAAACTTGAGAAACACATTTAAACCATAACAACGATGGGTCAAACAGCCTCTTTTGCCTCTATTCCCACCCCCAAAATTCACTACAGTATAGAAATTTCGTTAAATGAAAAAAACCAAACAAATAAATAAACCGTCTCAAGGACAAAGCTAAGAGAGAAAGAAACAAGTGTGGAGAGAGAGAGGTAAACACAACGTTGGAAACTGGAAAGCAGGTGGGAAATGGTGAATAACTTAGAGACCAGGCACAGGTTGCAGAGAGGAGGCAGGTGGATAACAGACTGGCCCCAAAGCCCCTGGTAGGGATAGAATTGGAGGCCCCAGGAACCTCTCCAGTTGTGGAATGTTGGTTAAAAGGCTACACTAAATACAGCTTGATCCTTTGATCACTTCTCCACTCCAGCAGACAAACACCTCTCTCATCCAATAGAAGACATACCAGAGAAGGGGATGGGGGACAAGTCAGCACGCTGAATGGTGGGAACAGCCAGCAGCCTTTTGCCACAGCATCTGAGAATCCTGGTGGCCCAGCTTAGACACATGGGACAGCAGGCTAGAAATTTCTTCTCTAGAGAAACCAAGGTCCTCAAAGAAAAGACTTATAGACAATGACTACCGGGATTATAATCAAACAAACAAATTCAGAGAAAGCTAAGACAGCACAAAAAGCAGAATAAACTTTCAGGAAAACTATAATTAATATCCTCAGGGAGAGAATATAACTGCATCTACGAAAAACAACAAACTATTTGTAAAACAAAAATGAGCTCTCAGTTCTAAAGAAATATAAAAACAGGAAAAAAATCCAATAGAATCAAAACATGCTTTACTGGGAAGGTACTGGAGGATATATTCCACTAAATGATGGAGCAAACCAGAAAAAGGGCCTACAAAGGATTCAAGAGACGGATCCAACTAAGGAGAGCTGAGTGACACATCAGAGAAGGAGGCCAGTGGGCTCCAGAGGGGGTACGTGAAACATAAAAAAAATCAGTTGATTACCTGATGTGTTTGAACTATTAATACTTCTGGCAATGAGCTGAAGGAGAATTGGGGACAGAAGAATATCAAAACAAGATAATTTTGAACTCCAGTGAGAAAAAGAAGTTGTGTAACAACGGACGTAGTATCAGTGTACACTGTGTGCCTTACTGGGGAAAACACTTACAATAATCAAAACAGTGTTAACTTTGAGTAGCAACTTAACAAAAAACACAATATAATTACATTGGAGGAACAGGGGCACGAAAGTGCTAAATTTTCATCTTTCATAGGAGGAAGTCAAAGTTTCTGCCTAATCTGAAAAATCAATACGGAAGCATATTATTTAGCTACCTGGGGAAACACGCAGGACTTTCAACTAGCTGCGTCAGTTGAAAGTGAAACTTTGGTTTCTCCGATGAGAACGTCTGGGTGGGAAAGGGTAATCTGTCAGACCACAGGGAATTTTTCTAGTCAACAAACTCCAGACATTTGTGATTCTTTTCCTCCTGGTTTACTGGGTTCAGCCAAAGTCCTCCCTAGAGGATTGCCAAGTGTAAGCTGTAAGGAAACACACAATGAACTTCATTTGAACTTTGTTTCATCTTTTCTTTTTACAAGCCATAAATGGCATAACAAATAAGAGACAGAGCAGATGCAGATACGTAGGGGTGTTAGTGCAGAGGGCCTGTCCCTTGAGCCTTTCTGACCAACACGAAGAACTGCGATTGGCTTCTCTACTGACCCAATGTACTGGGCATTTCCCACATGTTTGAATGAAGGAAAGAGTGAATGAACAAACAACAGAGAAGCCCACGATTCTTCACACATCGAGAGTGCTTAACACACATTAGGAACTACACTGCTTGGCGCCAGCACCTCTGTCTGATTCACTCGGTGTTTTAATGACCTGTTGTGTGTTGTTATAGATGAAGTGGGCAGCACTGATGTGCAAGGGATACTCCCCATCTTCAAAGGTATTACAATCCATTTGGGGAGGCAACATGTGAATAAAGGGAAATTTAAACCAGTGACCACAGACAGTTGAGCTGTGGGTATAGCGGAAGGAGCTGTTTTGGGTCTGGAACCCACCCCCAGAATGTGGGCCTGGTGTGGAGTGGAAAGGCTTTCCCAACGCTGGCTGCAAATTCTAGAGTATTTCCCACGTATGTGTTGATGCTGAGGATGCGAATATGGGAAGAGAGCGTCACACCAAGTGATGCTTGTTAACAAAAGTCAGCAAAGAGCAAATGTGGTTGGCTTCCCGCAAGCATTCTCATGTTCTCCTCAGTGCTTTAACTCTAAGGCAGAGAAATAGCCATTCTCTTTCCTTCTCTGCCGGGAGGGCAGTGGGAGGGGCACTGGCCAGCTGCCTGTCCTGCTCACTCACCATGACTGCAGAAGTCAATCGATTCCCTACTTCCAACCCCACCACCAACCTTGGGTATTTCTTCCCACTGAAACAATGATTAAAACATTGTCCATCAGTAGCTGAGAAATCGTTTCCCGATCTGGACTCCTTTTGTTGGGTGTTTTCTAGTGCTGGAATTCTGTGTCTCCTCTCCTGTATCCTCAGGAAACCACCAGGCCCGATGTCGGCCCCATTAGTTTCTATCAGAGCAGCCCCTTCCTAGTTGGAGGAGGAGTATCCTGATGGCGGAGAACTCTTGGTCTCACTCTGCAATTGCTCAGACTTCCAAGAGTACCGTCTTCACTAAAGGCATTTCTTTAGCTCTTTGTTACTTTGCTTTTATTTACTCATAAAAATATAAGAGGTGCAATACACTTACAGTTTTGTAAATATTCCTTTTTAGCAAAGTGCATACTCTCGGCATTTCAACCTCCCTGACTTTGGGAAATAAGGTGACTATAAGAGGAGCGCAGTCTTTAAAAGGCTCTTGCACTCTGTGCCGCAGTTACTTCCGGAGACTTGGCTGCTTGTGTGTATTTTGGAGTTAGTTCAGCTCCAACTACATGCATCTAGAACAGACACACACAGGAGACCCTCAAAAAATATTTTTAAAAGATAAAAATTAGGCCAGGTGCGGTGGCTCACACCTATAATCCCAGCACTTCGAGAGGCCAAGGTGGGCAGATCACAAGGTCAGGAGTTGAGACCAGCCTGGCCAACATGGTGAAACCCTGTCTCTACTAAAAATACAAAAGTTATCCAGGCATGGTGGTGTGCGCCTGTAGTGCCAGGAGGCTGAGGCAGAAGACTCACTTGAACCCAGGAGGCGGAGGTTGCAGTGAGCCGAGATGGTGCCACTGCACTCCAGCCTGGGCAACAGAGTAAGACTCTGTCTCAAAAAGAAAAACAAAAAGAATAAAAAAGTAAAACCTTGCGTCTGATGGCCGGAAGCTTATCCTACCACAATATGAGTGTTGGCAATTTCTACTTTGTGTTCTATTCTCAGGCATTTGTCCATCTGTGAACTTACAGAGACTCCACCTATTTTGTTTGAGGCTGCCCTGGGCCTAGCGGCTCTATGTTCAGTGTAGGGAGAAAGGACTCTCTTCTTGCTCTTTCCAAATGAACTGCTTCTTGAGATCAGCACCAGGAGGACAGCGCTCCAGCTGCCATTTTCCATGAACCGTGCAGGCTCTCTGCATGGATTTGACATGTAGGAAAATCTCCACGAGGGCAGAAAGCAGCTGAAGAAGTCACAGGAAGAAGTTCCCCATAAGCCCTGCCCCAGACATGCTCCATTTAAGGATTCTGTTATGGAGGCTTAGTACCAGCTATGTGTCAGTGTTAAGCTCTGCTTTCAAGGAACCTATAGTCACGTGGAGCAGCTGGAAATTGCAGGGTCCTATGAGGGCACAGAGAGGAGCATGTGGCCCAGATGGCAGCATGTGGCCCAGACGACCACAGAGAAAGTAACGTCTAAATGCTGACACCTAAAAGATGAGTAGCAATCATTAAGCCACAGCAGGTGGGCAAGGAGAGGGTTCTCAGCAGGGAAGCAGCAGCTGTCAAAGCCCGTAGGTGAGCGTTGCTGTGATGTATTTGGGGTAAACTTAAAACAGAGAATGCAAGGGGAGGAAGCAGCCAAAATAAGAGGAGGTAAGGGAGGCCAGGGGAGGACCACAGAGGAGGTAAGGGAGGCCAGGGGAGGACCACAGAGGAGGTAAGGGAGGCCAGGGGAGGACCACAGAGGAGGTAAGGGAGGCCAGGGGAGGACCACAGAGGAGGTAAGGGAGGCCAGGGGAGGACCACAGAGGAGGTAAGGGAGGCCAGGGGAGGACCACAGAGGAGGTAAGGGAGGCCAGGGGAGGACCACAGAGGAGGTAAGGGAGGCCAGGGGAGGACCACAGAGGAGGTAAGGGAGGCCAGGGGAGGACCACAGAGGAGGTAAGGGAGGCCAGGGGAGGACCACAGAGGAGGTAAGGGAGGCCAGGGGAGGACCACAGAGGAGGTAAGGGAGGCCGGGGAAGACGACAGAGGAGGTAAGGGAGGCCAGGGGAGGACCACAGAGGAGGTAAGGGAGGCCAGGGGAGGACCACAGAGGAGGTAAGGGAGGCCAGGGGAGGACCACAGAGGAGGTAAGGGAGGCCAGGGGAGGACCACAGAGGAGGTAAGGGAGGCCAGGGGAGGACCACAGAGGAGGTAAGGGAGGCCAGGGGAGGACCACAGAGGAGGTAAGGGAGGCCAGGGGAGGACCACAGAGGAGGTAAGGGAGGCCAGGGGAAGACCACAGAGGAGGTAAGGGAGGCCGGGGAAGACCACAGAGGAGGTAAGGGAGGCCAGGGGAGGACCACAGAGGAGGTAAGGGAGGCCAGGGGAGGACCACAGAGGAGGTAAGGGAGGCCAGGGGAGGATCACAGAGGAGGTAAGGGAGGCCAGGGGAGGACCACAGAGGAGGTAAGGGAGGCCAGGGGAGGACCACAGAGGAGGTAAGGGAGGCCAGGGGAGGACCACAGAGGAGGTAAGGGAGGCCAGGGGAAGACCACAGAGGAGGTAAGGGAGGCCAGGGGAGGACCACAGAGGGATCATGTTAGAAGGTTTGGCTCTATCCTGAGAGAAATCGGGAGTCACTGAAGTAGTTTAAGCAAGGAAGGGAGATGATCAGATTTGCATTTTAGAAATATCAAATAGTGGCCGGGTGTGATGGTGCATGCCTGTAATCCCAGAGAGGCCGAGGCAGGCAAATCACAAGGTCAAGAGATCAAGACCATGCTGGCCAACATGGTGAAACCCCATCTCTATTACAAATACAAAAATTAGCTGGGCGTGGCAGCACATGCCTGTAGTCCCAGCTACTCGGGAGGCTGAGGCAGGAGAATTGCTTGAACCCAGGAGGCAAAGGTTGCAGTGAGTCAAGATTGTGCCACTGTACTCCAGCCTGGCAACAGAGCAAGATCTCATCTCAAAAAAAAAAAAAAAAGAGAAAAGAAATATCAAGTAGTGATTTGAACCAGTGCAGTGGCAGTGGAGATGATGAGAAGCAGCAGAATTTAAGAATCATTTAGGAGGCAGAATTTATAGATCACGGAAACTGAATGAATGTGATGGATGAGAGAAGGGGGAAGTGAGGATCAAGCTGCAGGTTTCCAGTACAAGCAAGTGGGAGAATGGAGGTGACATTCCTGAGCTAGAGCTCGTAGAAGAAAAGCAGGTTTGGAGAAAGTGGGAAGACAATTGATTTTGTTTGAACTGGTTGAATCTGAGTTACCTGTAGGAAATCCAGGTATAGACAGACGTCCATTAGATGGTTGTGCATTTGGGTCTGGAGCTTAGCAAAGAATCTGGGATTTGGAAGGCATCAGCATAGAGACAGCTGTGAAAGCCACGAAAGTCAGTAGGTGGGCAGGGGGTGTTGACTGGTTAGTTGATGGGTTAATTGGTTGGTTTAAAGGTAATACAGATAGTTTATACTAGCTCTCCAGCTGAAGAAGCAAAGCATATTTTAAGAAGATCAGTTTAACATTTCAAGACTAGAGCTTAATCAAGACCACACCAATTCTGTTCAAGGGCCTAGAGCCACACTGCCCAATACAGCAGCCACTAGCTGCTTGTGCTTCCTTAAATTTAAATGAATTTAAGTTTAATTTCATTCAAAATTCACTTCCTCAGTCATACTTGCCACCTTTCCCAGGCTTGATAGACTCATAGAGTTAGTGATGACCGTATTTGGCAGCACAGATATTATGGAACATTTCCATCACCACAGATAGGTCCGTTGGACAGGGTTGCCCTAGAGTTATTTGCATTGTCAAAATAAAGGGCTGATGCAAACACCACAAGCATGGTGCAGCTTAAATTAGCAGAGGATGGCAGCAAGATAAAGCATGTCCTTCCCAAGCCACTCATCGCCCAAGAAAAATACGCTTAAACCAGGCACCCCTGGACGCAGCCTGTCTTGTGCTCTGGAGAGGGAGCCCCTGTAGCTCTCCCTTTTGCTATAGACTTTGAGATTGAGAGCAGGTGGTAAAACCTAACCAAGGATGTAACTGGAGGCTTTTGTGGTAAGGAAGCCTCTTAGTGGAGATGAATCTCCTGCCAGCTGATCTGGGGTCCCCCCTTCCAGGGTTCTAGAGGAAGTGAGCCATGGAAATTCCTTAGGCAGGTCAGTGACTTGTTGCTGGGAACCCGGAAAGATTCAAGTCATCTGGGGGACAGTACTACCAGGGCCTCCTCAATGATAAAGCCCATTCTATGCTTCTTTTCTAGATTAAGCTTTAAACCTTTATTGACAATGTTATATTAATGATATAAAAAGTTAGACTCACAGGACATTGGAAGTCATCTGGTTTTCTCCTGACACAGCTGGGAGAGATGATCTTTCCTCTGCTAATGGGCCTCCAGTCACAGTGGAGGGTTTATAATTTAGATAGGGGTGTGTGTGTCAGAGAGAAAGAGAGAATCTTTTATCAGTTCTGTTCCTCTGAAGAACACTGAATAATACACACAGATAATATCCAGCTCAACTACATTCTTTTAATAGCTACATGGCAATCCAAACCCATATTAATGGGTATTTGTGCTGTTTGTTACATGCCACAATGCACGTTCTCAGTCATGTCACGGTGTGTGCAAACACACTTCTAAATACGTTCATAGAGGTGGAGTTGCAGGATCAAAGGGCATGGGCATTTAAATTCTGTTAGGTGTTGCCAATTTGCTTTCCAAAAGGTTGTACCAATTTGCATGCTACTAGAGGAATAAGAATGCCCGGTTTTCCATATCAGAAGTGGTTGGCTTGTTGCTTAGTTTGTTGGTTGAAGATGGGCAACACTTAAGCATGCTTAAAATGATAAAATGAAAGAGGCAGGAGAAACAGAGAAAGAGAAGATTACAGAAAGGGAGAAGCTAGAGGAGAAAGAACACAGTGTCGGTGCAGGGACTGGCCATGGGGAGGGAGAGGGACACTCCCTCCATCACAACGAAAAGAGGAGAATGGGGTGGAGCTGGTCAGTTCGTTAAGTCTGGTGGCAGGAAGAGGTTTTTATTTTTTCTGAAAGGTAGAAGGAACAAGTGGTTGCTTAAAGTGACAATGGAGGGATTAGGTTGGGAGGTTGGTACAGAATGAATATCATGGTAACCACCATGAAGAATAGGAGGGAAAGTTGACTGGTAAAACAAAGAATGATTTCCAACAAAGAACGATAGTCCTAAATCTTAGTCCAATTCCTTAAAACTAGCTTGAATTTCCAGCATTTAAGTTTTCAACAACATTTCCACTCAGTCTCCATCAATACATCCCTCCCTCGTAACAGAGCACAATGGAGGAGCGGCTTACAGGCAGGCCACCAACTGAGAATCCCTCACAATCGAGAAGGCAGGTGGGGACCTTCCCAAGGACGAAAGTTAAGCCCCCACTGCAGGGTTCTTCGTGTACCAGAGGCATCCAAGTTCCCCCAGCTCTATAATCAAGGGCCTCTCTCCACTTGGTTAATAGAGGCACCTATGTGTGGTTTCAGGATGTCCTCAAAACATCTTCCCTATCACTCCTGAAAATTCCCCTCGGAGAGTTAAGAGTTGGTCCTTGCTTCGTGTTGAGGTGCACAACAGATGTCCGCTGGAGCCTATATTCCTGCTAAGGACACTTGAGATCCCTCAGTCGAGTCCTGTTGCCCAGCCCTCTCCCCAGCAGTTCATCCCATACTAACCCTCATCGCGCCACTGCACTCCAACCTGGGCTACAGAGCGAGACCCTGTCTCAAAAAAATAAAATTTAATTTAAAAAAACATCCATCAATGACCCCCTGGGACAGAGGAGCAGCCAGCAAGTGGAAGGACCTTGGAGACAGGCTGCCTATGTGCTGCCAAGGGCAAGTCTCAGGAGGGGCCCTAACGTGCTGCCTTCAGCCCCACGTTTCACTGCTTGGCCCTGCCAGCACATGGAAATTAGATACCTCCTGTTTTTTTTTCAAATGAACAAGCCTAAAATTTTATTTGTTTACTTTTCAATGAATTTAAATCCTCCAGTGGTGCAGCATCACATGGATTCTGTGCCCAGTGGCCTTAGCAGGAGGGTGGCTTTGGAACTTGGCACAAACCATGCTGCTCTTTCCTTAGGCACAAGTTACCTTTCCCCAGATGACTCTGGTTTTGTTTTATTTGCTGCCAGGGATCACTGTGTTGTTCTTTGCACACATAAGTGCATCCCACATAAAATTCAGTTTCATCTTGGATATAAAACACCTTCAATTTCAACAACAGTTGTGTGCTCCCTCTGGTTCCAGAGATGCCACTGAGAGCCAGCAAAAGTGGCCTCAGAGCACAGCCTTCCAGACATGTTTGCCATTTCAGGAGCCCTATTCTTGCAGGCTTCCACAGGCTCCAAGAGGGCAGAAGAATGAATCTGATATCTTTTCATAAAGAATCTCTCTTTCATTAGAGAAGAACAAAGTACTGTCTTATACAATGTATCCTGAAATAAACTGTTTTAATTGCTGAATCTAAGATGTAGTGATACATGTAGTCCTAAATCTTACTCCAATTCCTTAAAACTAGTTTGAATTTCCAGAAGGTTGGTGAGTGACCTACTATTTGTGATGGAAAATTAACACTACAAAAAAAAATCGCTCCACTAGTAATTCCACCAGAGAAAAATTACTTAACTTCTCACTATTGAGGTTTTGAAAGACAGCATATCTGTTTACCTGGGTATCTTCCTAAATTTCATAATTAATAAATGATGCAAGTAAAAGTTCTGCAGGTCAGTAGGAGGAAATGGAATTGAATTTTATAAAGTATTAAGATTGCTCAAGATACAGCCTAAGGCCATGCTCCCTTGGGCTCTGGAGGATAATGTTCTCAGGCAAAGCAGAGTTAGGGTTAGAGAAAACTCAAAAGGGACGCTGCCAAAAAGCATGAGGGGTGTAGCAGGATATGGTCATTGCAATTCAGGAGGCCTTATTCCCCTTGAGTCAGTAATCATTAAAATATTGAACCCTCCTGGGGTACTTTTGAAACCTTAGAGGTCCCTCAAAGCCCCACCATGGGTCCAGTGCACCTGATTGCTGAGAAAGGTCATTTTTACAAATATCACGTAACCTGATGTCCTCTAAAGTGGTGGACAGCATGGGGGAGGAGGAGACCCATCCTGACTGCCATGTGTTGCAGTCACACCCTCCTCACTGAAATTCCTGCATCCACCCTGCCCATCCACATTTGACAGCAGGGCAGTCCATGAGCCTTTGAAGACACAGTCTGAACACATCACACTTCTGCCTGAACATTTGAATGGCCTCACATCACTCTCAGAACAAAGGCCAAATCCTAATACGGTCTTTGGAACTTGGTATTTGTCTTAGTCCACTTGAGCTGCAGTAACAAAATATCTCAGACTGGATAACTACAAAAAAAAAATTATTGCGCACAGTTCTGGAAGCTGAGAAGTCCAAGATCAAGGCACTGGCCGATTTGGTGTCTGGTGAGGGCCACTTCCCCATACGCAGTAGTCTTTTCACTGTAAGCTCACATGGCAGAAGAGAAAAAATTAGCTCTCTTGGTGCCTTTTATAAGGCATAATTCCATTCATGTGAGCATCTCTTAATAATTGCATTGGGGATTAGGTTTCAACATATGACTGGGGGCAGGGGAGCATTCCCATCAGAGGGATATCTCACTTCCGCCCACCTGCTCACTTCACTTCACCTTCCCCATCCTGCTCCTGCCACTCTGGCCTTCTATGAGCTCCTCAAGCATTCCAGATGGGCATTTTCCCACCGCAGAGCTCTGCACATGCTGCCCCCTGACTGGGGGCACTCGCCCTTCCCCATCTCCTTGCCCTGCCAAAACTTAGGAAGCTGGTATCTTGACTGGATAGCTTAATGTTAGTCTAATATGTAAATTCTCCAGCTGAGATAACAGGGTCCCCTTTAGTGCCATGAGTCTATGATAATTTTCTTTTTTTGGAGGACAGAGATGCAAAAGTTAAAGTAATCAAACTACTGTTAAGTTGTAGAGAATAAAATTGAAGAGTAAACATTTACTGTATTAGGGGTAGAAATTTGCATGTTAATTACACCCTGTACAGGAGTGGTGGGAATGAACCCAAATGTTACATTTATAAAGGATGGTATAGCACTACGCCAGTTATTCATGTGTCGAGTGTTTATTGAAAGCCTGTGATGTACCTGTGCCAGGTATTAGAAAATAACATAATAAGCAAAACAGACATGGGCCTTGCCCTTTCGGAGATCACAGCTCAGTGGGCAAGGAAGAAGTTAATCAAATAATCATACATATAACTGCACAACTGCATATTGTGTTAAATACTGAAGGGAAAGGTTCTGAGAGGGGTAACCTAGTCTGGGTGGGAAGCTTACTGAGAAACAGACCTTTAAGCTGAGATCTGAAGCAGGAGTGTGAAACAAGGCAAGGGGGCCAGCCGGCGTCACCACTGCCTTGCAGGAAGCCCAAAGCCTACCCTCCTACCAACATACGGAGCCCACCCCACATTGCCAGAGCCAGACAAGCTGAGCCCTCCTCTCCTCACGTAGAAACAAGTATGCATCCACACCCAATGTTTGCAAGGAGACATAGCCCAACAGAAGAAGGAAAATTCCCACGTGGATTATTCTTCTCCTACTTACCAAAATCAACCCAAAACTAAACACAGCAGTGCATCCACACTCTTATTATGACTTCCTTTTTTATTTAACTTTATTTTACCTTTTTTGTTTTAAATATTATGAACTTTTTACAAATCCAACTCAACGAACTAGAATTATCATTTTCGGGGCCACGTTCACATTGCCAAAGGCAGGCAGGAGCTCTCCAGGTCAATGCCTATGTCCTTTTGTCACGGCTCCTCAACCACTTGAAATCATTATTTTGCTCCAGATCAATCCTCAGGTTTTCTCTAAGACGGAAAAGCAGCTTCCCTGAAAGGGGTCCTGGCTCCTTATAGAGACAAAATTCTAAGCAGAAGGGGTGCACAAGAGAGTGAGGAACAGCCAAGCATTCCCACTACTCTCCTGCATCCTTTGTGGTGCTAGAGTAAAGGTGTGTCTTTGAGGACTTGCATTCTCAATAATGCTCTGATTAACAGACCATGTTGTTGTAACCTACTTTTCTGATAGAATGACACTTCATTGACCATAACATTTTTTTTTCTGCTTTCTTTCCTCAGGGAAACTGAGGCTGAGAGAGCTTATATGACATGTCCAGGACACCATCAGCAAGGAGCGGGATGCTATTTCAAACCTGGTCTAATCACAAAGCTCATATTCTCTCTATTACATAGCATTTTGTGAAACAGAAAGTACAGTTCGGGTCATTCATTAATTTATCCCATATATCAATCTTCCTTTATAGCTTACAACTCACCTTCTTTCCTTCTCTATCCTGTCGCACAGTCATAAGATTATCTAAGCGGGTCCTGTCCTTCCTAACGTGCTGCCAAATTTCTTTTAATTTTTAAATACTTGAATAGAGACAGGGTCTCGCTATGTTGGCCAGGCTGGTCTCAAACTCCTGGTATCAAGCAATCCTCCTGCCTCTGCCTCCCAAAATGTTAGGATTACAGGCATGAGCCACCATCCCCAGCCCACAGTGCCAATGATGAGAAGAATATGTTCCCAGAGGCTGGGCACAGTGGCTCATGCCTGTAATCCCAGCACTTTGGGAGGCCAAGATGGGCAGATCATGAGGTCAAGAATTCAAGACCAGCCTGACCAACATGGTGAAACCCTGTCTCTACTAAAAATACAAAAATTAGCCAGGCATGGTGGCGCACACCTGTAATCCCAGCTACTTGGGAGGCTGGGGCAGGAAAATCACTTGAACTTGGGAAACAGAGGTTGCAGTGAGCCAAGATTGTGCCATTGCACTCCAGCCTGGCCAACAGAGCGAGGCTCCATCTCAAAAAGAAAAAAATAAAATGTTTCTAGAATGGCATTCAAGGAATGTTTTTAAGAAAGAGTACTTTTATAAATTATTTTTATGCATTAAAGAATGATTCTCTCAGGCAATCACACTGGTTCACATTTCAAAGTTGTGGGAAGTAGCAAAGTTCCTTTTTAAAGTTTGCTTTCTTGTTAAAGAATAAGCGTGCTAATAACTCTTTGTTAAGCCCTATCCTCTGTAGTTGTTAAACGTGCCATGCTTACAGGCACGTAGTATATTCCACGTCCTTGTACTTTAACACAAAATATCTGTGCTGGATGTGCTCCTAGGCACGTCCCAGCTCTCCATTGCTTTTACCTGTTTAGAAAAGTTTTAAGTTGTTAGCCAGCTGGGTTATAGTTTAGATTGTGAGGTCTGGCTCCAGCCAACAGAGATCAAACACAGAAGTAAGGACAACCCCAAATGCGTAAGGAATAATATGTCTGTTTTCCTTTGTTCATTGTATTCTTATGGCAAAATGGCTAGTGAGAGTACCCTTCCTGCAGTCCAGGAAGTAAAAATTGCATTGCTGAAAGATCCTTTGTCTCAGTGCTAATTTTTCTTTGCGGCACTGAGCATCTATTTCCAACAAAGGTCAAGATCAGGATGAGGAGTACAGGATAATAACAATAGATATCATCTGGGCAGCGTAGCCAGCAGAGCAACAGTAAATGAGGATCCAAACCCTGCCAAGCTCTGAATTTCAGAATAAATGACCTGCTCCTTCCTCGCAGAACTGACCTGAGGACCAAATAAGAGCCCAATAGCTCTTAGCCCAGCACCTGGCACAGATCAAATACTTGGAAAACGCCCATCGACGTTGGAAGCATTGTCTTTCTGAACCACCAGCTTCTTGGGCACCATGTGTACAGTATTATGACTGAAGTTGGGATTACTATAAACAAACAATCCTGCCTGTCGAATAGCAAAAATAATGGTTTCAAAAATCACTTTTCTTGAGAGAAACAATGTGTCGTTTTGAGTTAGAGGAAGATGAGCCAGAATGAAGGAATGGACCACCGTGGGCCTCCTTCGAGGAGAGCTCCTACTCATCCTCTCTCTGGGCCTAAGAAAAATAAATGAGTCAAAAAGTAACTGAGCTCAGAACTATAGTGGATGAAAGTAAATTTAATGGATAACCTTGCCAATAATTAAGTCAAATGGTTTAAGCATTTAGGATAATTTGCCTTCATCAAAAATCAAGGGAGATCTTATTTTTAGTACATTTTTAAAAAAGACTTTACCTCACCCCAATCCTAATTCCCCCCAATACAGCACAGTTTACTTCCTTTGGTTTCTTCATTCAGAGTGATTATATTCCCAAATTGGGGCCTACTAAAGCCTTTGGTGGCCTTCCATCTATAAAGATGGAAGAGTAAATAAAAGTGCAATCGGCTCAGGACAGTGTGGTAATGTCGCAGTGGAGAAAATTAACGGTCCCTGTCCCACATATTATAAAAATATTCTTTGAAAAAAAGCAGAAGGAAAAAGCTAGTCAAATCTGTTCTCAGTCTCTGTAGAGAGTCACACAAATTGATGATAAACAATTCAGTTCCTGTTTTCTCAAGTACAGAATAAGTTTGCTGAGACAGCTCTGAATGCCCTAATTAATGACTGCAAACAATTGGATAGAATTTTTTAAATATAATTAAAAATATATAATGTATTTCTATCAAGTCCAAAAGCAGTGTTTGAAATAGGTGCTAGCTCACACATTATAGTGAAAATTTAAGTTATAGTGCTGCATATATATCTGTTTGGATATATAAGAAATACATACATACATGTATATGTGATCATAATTGGTACATCTCTATCATCCATCCAAGTGTTCATGTAGGGATTAGCCTCTCAAATTTCTAGTAAATCCAACACAAGTTTTGGAACTCCCTGTGAAGCCTCTCTATGAAAAGGAAGATAGAAAAATTATACACATAAATAGACATTTTGCATCAACAATGTGGGTGTCAAGGGAGTTTTGTAATCTGCCTGCTTCTATGGATAAAAAAGAGCAAGTTTTTCACATAAAATCAAACCCCAACCGTATTCCACTTAAGGGAATGGTATTCACATTTACATTTTCCCCAGATTATAGGAATCCTTACTCAAAAAATTAAACTGAGAGCTAGTCTGGGACCCACAAAGCCCTGTGATCTAACGAAGACAACCAGCCTTCCCATTGTAAGAACACAGTAAAGGAAGCGAGACCTCAAAAATGTGAGACCGTGGACTCATGTACCCAACATTAGAGATGTATTTTTTTTGTCACATTTGAAGCATTTTGGAAAAAACTGAACATTCATAAAACTTGATCACTGAATGAACATCAAAAGGAATCTCAGTAAATAAAAGCTCAGTATCATTCAGATTAAGTTCCCAAACCATAATAAAATACAATTAAGAATGCAAAACAAATAAAAAATGAACCAACATGTTTGAAAAATAAGAAACATTTTTCATATTTTTTTTTTGAGACAGAGTTTTGCTCTTGTGGCCCAGACTGGAGTGCAGTGGCACAATCTTGACTCACTGCAACCTCCGCCTCCTGGGTTCAAGCAATTCTCCTGCCTCAGCCTCCTGAGTAGCTGGGATTAAAGGCATGCGCCACCATGCCCAGCTAATTTTTTGTATTTTTAGTAGAGATGGGTTTCACCATGTTGGTCAGGCTGGTCTTGAACTCTTGACCTCAAATGATCCATACACCTCAGCCTCCCAAAGTGCTGGGAGGCATAAGCCACCGCACCCAGCCAGAAATACTTTTCTAATTATTTCATGACTTAAAGAATAAATCACTTTAAAAATTACAAAATACTGTATTTAGAAATGGATACCAAAGAAAACCCTACATATCATATGGAATGCAGGTAATGCAGAACCTAGAGAGAAAAAATCAGATACACTCAAAAAAGGAAAAATTTAAAAACTAATGATTTAACAGTCAGTTCAAGAAGTTATATAACTAATAAATGAAATAAAATAGAAGGAAAAAACTAACAAATGTAAGGACAGAAAAGAATGAAATAAAAAACAAAGGTAACTAAATAGATTTAAAAGACAGACATAGTATCTCATGCCTGTAATCCCAGCACTTTGGGAGGCCAAGGCAGGAGGATCATTTGATACCAGACTGGGTAACATGGCAAAACCCCACCTTTACCAAAAATACAGAAGTTAGCTGGGCATGGTGGCTACGTGTCTGTGGTCCCAGCTAGTCAGGAGGCTGAGAGGTTGGAGGAGTGGTTGAGCATGGGAAGTCAAGGCTGCAGTAAGCCGTGATCATGCCACTGTACTCCTGCCTGAGCAACAGAGTGAGACCCAGTTTCAAAAAAAAGGAAGTTATATAACTAATAAACAAAATAAAGTAGAAGAAAGAGCTAATAAATACAGAAAATGAAATGAATAAGAAAACAAAGATAACTAGATTAATGAAACCAAATGCTGACTCTTGACAAAGACTTGTAAAATAAATAAAACCTTCACAAACCTAGTAAATAATAAATAAGAAAAGGCACATATCAACAATACTAAAAATAAAAATTAAATGTAAAGGGAATTTTAGAACCTCATGAAAGAATACTGTGAACAACAATATTATAATAAAACCATAGATTAAGGACACAATTTTCTAGGAAAATATTTTAAAAACTCAAGAAGAATAAAAAATCTGAAAAGATCTGTAAGCAATTAGAAACAATCAATAATTTAAAAATTTAATCAATTATTTTAAAAAAATCAACAACTCAAGGGTGAAGGGGTGGGAGGGATTTACAGAATAACAGTTGAGCATCACAAATTTTGAAAAAGAAAATGGGATAAGAGATGGGCTTGCACTGGCAGGTGTGAACCCACATGGTAAGTATATTAAATCCACACTATAATTATTATAAATGACTAAAATATGTGCTTCCACAATGAAAATAGACTATTCTATTCAGCTGAATAAAAGGTACAAAAAAATCAACAACAAAAACAACACTCTTTCAAAATGATATACCACTTTAGAAGACAGTTTGGCAGTTTCTTACAAAACTAAAAATAGTCTTACCATATGATTCAGCAATTGTGCTTCTTGGTATTCACCCAAACGAGCTGAAAACTTATGGCCACACAAAAACCCATACATGAACGTTCACAGCAGCTTTATTCATCATAATTGGCAAAACTTGGAAGCAACCAAGATGACCTTCAGCAGGTCAATGAATAAATAAATTGTGGCGCATTCAGACGACGAAATGTTGTTCCGTGCTAAAAAGAAACGAGCTACCAAGCCATGAAAAGACATGGAGAAAACAAATGCATATTACTCAGTGAAAGAAGCCAATCTTAAAACACTACATACTATATGATTCCAACTATGCAACACCCTGAAAAAGGCATCTGATGCCTTTTCCAGATCAGTGGCTGCCAGGGATTGGTAGGGAGGAATGAAAGATGTTGAAGACATGCTCAACAGAGCACAAAGGCTTTTTGTGATCGGGAAATTATTATGTATGATACTACAATGGTGAATATATTTCCTTACACATTGTCCAAACCCATTGTAGTATCATACAGTGTAGTATTCACATTGCAGTAATATGATACTACAATGGTGAATATATGTCGTTACACATTTGTACAGAATATACAACACCAAGAGTGAACTCTAACGTAAACGATGTACTTTGGCTGATAATGATGTGCCAGTGTGGGCTCATCAGTTGTAATAAGCGTATCACTCTGGTGCAGGATGTTGTTAGTGGAAGAGGCTGAGGAAATATGGGAACTTTCTGTACCTTTTGCTCAGTTTTGCTATGAAGCTAAAACTGGGCTAAATAATAATGTCTATGTAAGAAGGAAAAAAGAGCAACAGTCCTTGACGGCTTCACAATTGTTTTACCAATCCTTTGAAGAAAACAAAGATCTTAAATAAAACATTAGCAATCTAAATCTGGCATCGTACTATATTTTTAAATTTAGGATTTATTCCCAGAATGAAATGATGGCTTAACTTCAGAAAATCTATCAATGTAGAAACTAACAACATGTTAAAAAGGAAAAAAAAGTGTATTCTTTCAATAGCTCTAGAAAACACACTTAACAACTTTAAAGCTCATTTGTAATTGGAAAATAAACTCTTAGCAAAGTAAGAAGACAAGGTAAAGCTCATGATTTTCTCGAAGATGTCCTCTAAAAGGTTACAAAACATAGTTAATGAAGATACATTAGAAGAATTACCTTACAATCAAGAAAAATTTAAGGATTTTCAATATCATCCCTTCTATTTAACCTAAGCTTTTACCCAGCAAAATAGGGCCAGAAATAAATATAAAATGTATATGGTTTGGAAAGGAAGAAACAATCTTGCCATTAATTGCTAACACTGTGAATGTTTGCAATGCTTTCTGTTGCTGGGTAACAAATAATCACAAACTTGGCAGTTTAAAACCCCATATTTATTATGGTACAGTTCTGTAGGTCAGAAGTCTGTATCTCTACTCAGGGTGTCAGCAGGCTGAAATCAAGGTGGGGCCCTACTTCTGCTCTCAGCTGGAGCTTACGATCCTCTTCCAAACTCATGTGGTTGGCAGAATTCAGTTTCCTGGGATCGTAGGACTGAGGCTTCCATTTTCTGATGGTTGTTGCCTGGGGTGTGCTCTCAGCCCCTGGAAGCCACCTGCAGTCCCTTGTCACTTGGCCTACACTGTGACAGCTTACTTATATTCAAAGCCACCAGGAGAATCTCCCTTTGGTCACCTAGAACTGTCTTAAATGGCACAACATAATAATGGGAGTGACTGTCCCATCATATTCACAGGTTCTACCCACACGCAAGGGAAGGGGATTATATGGGGTATGCACAAGAGGTGAAAATCTTGGGGGCCTTCTTAGAATTTTTACTACCTTAGTATAGAAAATCCAAGAGAGTTTTAAAAACTATTATAAGTAAGATGATAGTTTGGCCAGGTGCAGAGGCTCATGCCTGTAATCCCAGCACTTTCGAAAGCCAAGGTGGGAGGACTGGTTTAGCCCAGAAGTTTGAGATCAGCCTGAGCAATATAGTTGAGACTCCCAACTCTACAAAAAATAAAAAATTAGCTGAGTGTGGTGGCTCATGCCTGTAGTCCGAGCTACTTGGGAGGCTGAGGTGGGAGGATTGCTTGAGCCTGGGAGGTCAAGTCTACAGTGAGCTGTGATCGTGTCACTGCACTCCAGCCTGTGTGACAGAGTGAACCCTTGCCTCAAAAAAAAACAAAACAAAATTTTATATATATATATTTTTTTAGACCCTGAAGCTGGCATCCAGTAGTGCAATCACAGCTCACTGCAGACTCAACCTCCTCAGGCTTAAGCAATCCTCCCATTTCAGCCTCCCAAGCAGCTGGGACTACAGGCACAAGCCACCATGCCTGGCTAATTTTCTTTTTCGTTTTTGTAGAGATAGGGTAGTACTGACGTTGCCCAAGCTGGTCTCAAAGTCCTGGCCTCAAGTGATCTGCCAGCCTCAGCCTCCCAAAGTGCTGGCATGACAGGTGTGAGCCAACGCACCCCATCAAGATTTTTTTTTCATAGAACTCTTCAAGTACATCTTCAAATTAATGCAAGGAATAAACAGAAAAGAACAGCTAAGAAAAAAATTGAAGAAGAAAGAGAAAGGAGGAGGAGGAGCAGGGGAGCCAGAGACTCACTCTTCAAGATAATATGACTTATTATGAGAGCTAGAGATATGAGAAGGACATCATAGCACAGAATGGTCCAGACAGACAGACTCAGGAACACGTCTAGGTGCAGTTCCTCATACATGTGAAAACTCCATTATTTATCATACTTGGCTCCAACCTCTCCATTTAAATACACTAGCCATTTTCTCCCGGGACACTGAAAGGTACACCTCATACAAATTCTGCTTTTAATGTGGTTTATCCTTTTAGGAAAGTTACTTCACCTGTTTTACTTCAATTACTTGATCTATAAATGGTACTGCTGTGGGAATTAATTGTGATGATCTACACAAGCTGCTCAGCACAGCTGCCGGCATGGTGAGCAGTAGTAAGTGGTTGCTATTATTGTCATGGCGGTTTTTATTACTGCTGTTACTACTACTATTTCTTCATTGCGATGCAGGGATCTAAGTAGCATCTTACCATAGTTAGGCAAAATGCCGTATTGGTTAAGGTTCTCCAGAGAAACAGGCTAAGAGGATATATAGAGATATATAGAACGAGATGTATTATGAGGGATTGGCTCATGGATTACAGAGGCTGAGAAGTCTCCAGATCGGCTGTCTGCAAGCTAGAAATCCAGACAACCCAGTGTGGTTTCTTCCAGTCCAAGTTGCCTAAGAACCAGGAGAGCTGGTGTTTGACGGCAGAAGGTGGATGTCCCAGCTCAAGCAGAGAGCAAATTTGCCCTTCCTCTGTCTGTTTTATTTGGGCCCCCAATAGATAGGATGATGCCCACCCGCATTGTTGAGGGCACTCTTCTTCACTCAGTCCACCAACTCGAATGCTAATTTCTCTCAGAAACACCGTCACAGGCACACCCAGAAGTACTATTTTACGAGTGAGCTGAGCATCCCTTAGCTCCGTCAAGTTGACACATAAAATTAATCATCACAAACACTAAAGCTGAACTTAAGACAGGATAGCTAAAACATAATTTGCTATCAGACTTAGAGAACTTCCCAGAATTTTTCTAAGGTCACCATCATATTAATGAACACTGAACACTCTTTGCAAAGTACAAAAATATAGGTAGATATCTTCTATCCATGTATTATGAATGGGTCAGTCCAGTTCATCTCCTGCAACAAGAATTTACTATTTGCAAGGCTGGGCTGCACTAATTACATTCCACAGATGCTTGCAGGCGTGTCAGCCACAGCAGTTAGGGAAGCTCTTACAAATGCAGGTCTCCACAAACAGCAGCCAACACAAACCACCAGATGGAGGCCAGGCAGTATCCACCCCTGCACCTGTGCGCACCTCTGCTGGCTGCAGGCCCCATGAGACAGTTCTTCAGCCAGGAATGATGACACTGGTTGTTGTATACCTACAGACTCTTACGTTCCAGCAGATTATCCCCCGCTTTTAAGTTCAATTTTACATATATGTTATTTTAAGATACTACAAGTTGCAACACAGAATAAACATTTTAATTGGTATGACAATGAACTATTCAAAGAAAACAATGCAATAGAAAATACGAGAAAACAATGTAGTAAACACTTGGTTACCTGTGCCATAAACGGAGATGGAAAATGCTAAACTGTAGTTACTTTCAAAACATGTATATAGGTCTTATCTTATTTTTATAGGCATTTCTTTCTAATCACCTTTGGTTATATTTGCATGGTATCTAAAACCACTCAGATTGGTAGAGTCTTAGGCCATATGAAGGGTGAGGGGGAAACCGACTGGAAGGAAGTACCGAAGCATTTCTAGGGTGACAGGTGGGATCCGTATCTTGACTGGGGTGCTGGGGGCAAGGATTATACAAAGAACTGAATACTTAGGATCTGGGCATTTACCTGTAGGTATTAACTCAATTTTTTAAAAAGTTCACAGGTACAGGGACAAAAAAGTTAAAACACAAATTCTAGGAGGTTATACTTGAAGGTACATCCCACTACTCTATTTCTTCACGTGATGGAATAAAATCTTGAAATATTCAGCAAATTGATTGTAACTCCCCAGGAGTTTACTAAAGATGGCTGGTGAAAGGAAGTGACTCAGAGACCTATGAGTGGCAAAGAGGAACCAATTGAGGATTAGACCTTTGCTGGGAGTAAACCACCCACATAATTATAGGGTCAATGTCTCAATTACCTATGCTTATTCAGAGTGGTGTTGACTTGGTGGCATCCTAGCCTTTCTGGAATATGCTTCAGCCACTAACAGATTTTGATTTTTCATCAGCATGTGCCTGAAGCCTCTGGGGTCACCCCTAAGGGACAAAATACAATTAGATCTATTCCCTGGTAGCTGAACAAGGAAATATAGATTATTAACAGACAGCTTGATGTGAATCTCAATGGATGTCTCAGGTGATGTGCCCCAGGGGTCTGCGCCAAACATTTGTATCGACAATTTGGATGAGGCCACAGAAGGTGTGTTTACCAAATGTGCAGAAGCCACACACCTGGGCGAGACCACCAATAAGATGGGCCACGGACTCACTTCTAACATCACCTGAAAAGGGACATTGGCTAGTCCCAAGCCAATAAGTTAAACTAAATTTAAAATAAACTGCCATTAGATCAAAAGACTGCCAAGTACAGGGTGGAGGTGGGTAACGTGACCTGATAGAAGTTTATGGAGAACAGCCTGTGGCTTTAATCGGTCACACATGCATTAAAAGCCAGTGTTGTGGAACAGTTGGTTAAAAGTTGAACGCCTTGATGGACAGACCCACAACCTCAACACAGAGGATCTCCTTCAGCTCAAGATGCAGCGTGTCAGAGTGACATTGTTGAACTGGAGTGTGAGCCACCAGGATGGCGGGATGTAGACACCTTGTGTGCTGTAAACATTTTAGGAAATGGCATTGTTCAGCCTGAAGAGAGTAGACAGTGGTGACCGACCATTCCAGTTTTCCTGGGACTGAACTTTCCAGTTCAGTTTCCAGACCCATAACTTTTAGTTTTAAATCTAGGATACTCTCTGGCACACCAGGACAAGCTGTCACCCTAGGTCAAGATGAGAATGAGGTGCCAGGACACATGTGGACCAGGACACAGACTCTGATTTCCAAAGGATGGAGGGGCTTATTCTCAGTCACACTACACAGGACCATGGCAACGGCAGAAGTGACCCAGAGGCAGAGCTGGATGCAAGATAAGGCTAGCTCTGAGGCTCCCAAGGAGTTTTCGTGGATGAGTGAGCAGCACGCGGCAGGTCTGCCTGAGAAGGAGCTCATCACTCCCTGGATATGAAGACCCCCTTAAACACACACATACACCAGAAAATGCATCATGGTCAAAACCTCTACATTCAGGGATGCTTTTAAAGGAATCCATATTCTATCAATCACAACAGTGTCTTGATACATTTGAAAGTTCTTGAACACGTGCGTGGAAGATGCAGGATTTATTCTTTCTGTACAGAATGCTCAGGCCTCAGTTCCCTTGTAAACCCTCTGATCCCCTACCCGCCCAGCTCACCTTTTGGGTTTTCAGCCTCAGGGGAAAGGGTGAGGCTGAATGGTGCCCCAAGATTCTTTTCAACTCCAAGGTTCTATCATTTATCAATACGGTACCCATTTTTCTTTATAATGTTGTTTAGAATTTAGTAATAGCCAGTATATAATAACGCACAGATTTTTCTATTTGTTGTTTTCCTCTGGTACTTGTTTCCAGTGCCTAAGGTGTTCTAGAAACTGACACCAATCAAAATGATACAGATACAGTGTGAAGAGCAGATGCATCTGCAACTCTGAAAAATCCAAACTCTAAGAAGAGGACATGCCTGTTCTTATTCTGATAAGGAACACAAAGGAGGAGAACACAGGGAATAGTAGGTGGAGAAGCCCTGTCCTGCAGGAGTCACCAGACAGGAGAGGGTGGGCACAGCAGGGGAAGAGAGGGCTCCAACCCCAGCCCAACTCTGGAGGGGCAGCTGTGTTTGCAGGGAAGGGACGGGGGAGGTTGGTGGGGATACAAGCCATGAGAGCCAGGGCCTTAAAAGTGGACAGGTGCCTAAGGCCTGACTCTAGACACCAAAGTCAGAGGTCTGGGGACCAAGTTAGAGAGATCAAGAGTCCTGATGACGGCCAGGGAGGCTGGACTGGCCTGGGTGTGAATCCCAGCTTTACCCTTCCTGGCTGTGATGGGCATGTTACTAAAACCCTCTAAATGTTAGATGCCTCACCTGCAAAATGCCATGTCAAGAGCCTGGCATTATGCCTGACCTGGAGTCAGTGCTCAGGAAATGTTTGCTCACATGGCTGCTGTTCTGCTGATTCTCATTACTGTCATCAGTGGTGGGACACTCACATGTCACTTCCCAGTCACTTCTCTTCTTTCTCAGACTTTGTGCTGACGGAGGCAGCAAGAAAATCTGACAAACACAGGCAGAGTCTAGTAGGGTTTTTTCCCCTCACGTGAGAGGAAGTCTGTAGTTCGTTCAGCAGCTACTGGGGTTGCCACTGGAGAGGCAGGCTCCTGCTCCAACCTGCTCAGCGTGGAGCCTGCATCGTAGCACAGCGGCTGCTGCACCTCCAAGCCTAGCACCTGCCTTCCAGGAAGGAAGAAGGGGAAAGGGTGAAGGGCAGAGGGCAATAAGAGCACCCAGCTGAGCCAGACCTCCTTTTAAAGGTTTGCTCAGAACCTCCACACAGAACTCTCGTATGTCATGAGCCAGTATCAGGTCACACCACTGCCCCTAGCTCCAGTAGCACTGGCCCAGTGTTTAGGTGCGCACATCACCACCCTACACGACCCTTAGGTCTGCTCAGTAAGTGTCTTAGTCCATCTGCGCTGCCATAACAGAATACCATGGACTTGGGTGGCTTATATGACAGAAATGTATCGCTCACAGTTCTGGAGCCTGGAAGTCCAAGATAAAGGTGGCAGCAGATTCAGGTTCTGGTGAGGAGTCACAGTGCCTTTTTGCTGTGACCTCACATGATGGAAAAGATGAGGTGTCACTCTCGGGCCTCTTTCATACGGGCACTAATCACCTTTCAAAGTCCCTACCTCCTAATCCATCACCTTGAGTGTTAGGACTTAAGCCTGTTAATTTGGGAGGAATGCAAAAACTCAGACCATCACAGTAAGGAAGAAATGGAGAAGGGATACTGGAGAAGCAGAGAGCTTGCTCTGCCTTGGCCCCCTTCTCTGGACATGTCCACTTGTCAATTCAGCGCTCACTGTTACTTGGGGGACTAAAAATCCGTCAGTCCTAACAGCATGGTCTGAGTGTACAGTCCCAAACAGGAGGCTAAGGCCATCAGGAAAAGAGGTGAGTGCGGGCCACAGGGCTGAGCTTTGGCAAGGAGCTCTGGGACCCCAAAGCAGAAGTGGTCACAGGTAGCACTGGGCCCCAGAGATGCATGATATGAAAAGCAGCACAGAGCTTCAGGTATGAGATGCATTACGGGAACCTTCTATAGGCCTGCAATTAAACAGAAAAGGACTGGGTCAGTGTTTTCTTCTCAAGACTTCGGTGCAATTGGCATAACTGTTAAAAAGAATGCTGTGGGCCGGGCGCGGTGGTTCAAGCCTGTAATCCCAGCACTTTGGGAGGCCGAGGCAGGTGGATCATGAGGTCAAGAGATCGAGACCATCCTGGTCAACATGGTGAAACCCCATCTCTACTAAAAATACAAAAAATTAGCTGAGCATGGTGGCGCGTGCCTGTAATCCCAGCTACTCAGGAGGCTGAGGCAGGAGAATTGCCTGAACCCGAGAGGCGGAGGTTGCGGTGAGCCGAGATTGCGCCATTGCACTCCAGCCTGGGTAACAAGAGTGAAACTCCGTCTCAAAAAAAAAAAAAAAAATGTTGTACCAGCCCCTCTGTTCTAAAACAGAAACAAAATGACTGAAGAATAGGTCAAGAGGAAGCAGGCCTTACACAGAGTGGGTAATACTACACGGTTCGTGTAAGGATTAAGAAATACTAAAGAGCTGGTGCCGGTGACACAGTGTATCATTCACTATTCTGACAATTCCGACTCCCTGTCTTCCTGTGACTGGAAGGTGTCAGTGATGCACCCACATTAGCCTGGCTGCCTTCTAGCACCTCAAGCCCCAAAGATGAGGAAATACAGAAAGATGGTTTCCCATCACCTCACCTGCAACTTCCTAAACCAGTGCTTCTTGTAGTCTGGTCTGACCGGCAACATCAGCACCAGCTGAGTATATGTCAGAAATGCAGAATCTTAGTTCCATCCCAGACCGACCGAATGAGAATCTCTGAGGCAGAGGCTCAGCTGTCTGTTTCTCTGTTTCAACAAACCCTCCTGGAGATGCTAATGCATGCTCAAGTCTCAGAACACCAGCCTAGATCGTGTGTGTGTGTGTGTCAGTGTGTGTGTGTCTCTGTGTGTGTCTCTGTGTGTATGTGTATATATATATATATATATATTTTTTTTTTTTTTTTCTTGGCAGAGTCTCACTCTGTCACCCAGGCTGGAGTGTACTGGAGCGATCTTGGCTCACTGCAACCTCCACCTCCTGGGTTCAAGTGATTCTGCTGCCTCAGCCTCCCAAATAGTTGAAATTACAAGCGTATGCTAATGCACCTGGCTAACTTTTGTATTTTTAGTAGAGATGGGGTTTCACCATGTTGGCCATGCTGGTCTTGAACTCCTGACCAAGAATTCAAGGTGATCCACCCACCTCAGCCTCCCAAAGTGCTGGAATTACAGGCATGAACCACCATGCCCAGCCAATCATGTCTAATAGAAGGAAAATACTCAGTAAAAGTAACAAGTCTATGGTTTCCTAACACATATCACAGGAGAAATATTAAAACCGGTAAAAAGTTAAGTCAGTCTTCTGGATTCTGTAGTATCCAATGTGTTTAAAGAGAGTTTAAGGTATGAGGTGCATTAGGAAAACCTTCTGTGGGCCTGCAATTAAATCTACAATTTTTAAACTCTAATCCCAGCATCTTAGAGCTGTCATGAATGTTATAACAAGAAATCATTTATTTGCACAAATACATCTTGTGGCCAAGATTGTGCCACTGCACTCCAGTCTGGGTGAGAGAACAAGACCCTATCAAACAAAAAAAGAAAGAAAGAAAGAAAAGAAAAAAATATATATATATTTTAAGAGTTTTTGATACCCAGTATAGGGATAAGGATAATATGTATCAAAAAGTTTTGCTAATTACTAATTGCTATTAACAATTACCATTGTTACAGGCCCAATTAATAAGACAAGGTTCTAATGTTAACGTGATATCCATTATGGGCTCAATTGTGTCTCCCCAAAATTCAAACACATGTTGAAGTCCTAACCCCCAGCACCTCAGAATATCACAGCATTTGGAAACAGACTCTTTAAAGAGGTAATTCATTAAAGTAAGGTCATTGGAGTGGACTGTAGTCCAACGTGACTGGTGTCCTTGTAAGGACACAAGGACATGGGCACATGAAGAGGGAAGATGATGTGAAGACACACAGAGAAGGCAGCTATCTGCAAGCCAAGGAGAGAGGTCTCAGGAGAAACCAACCCTGCCTACACCATGCCATTAGACTCCCAGCCTCCAGAATTGGGAGAAAATAAATGCCGTCTGATCTGCCCAGTCTGTGGTACTCAGTTATGGCAGCTCAGCAAACTAATACAATACATGAAAGACTGCTCCGACGAGGTTGGGTCTAGCACGGCAGTCACTGTTGTGGTAAGCATTTGTGCTGTTCCACATACTTCCAGCTCTCCGCCTCCTGGAGAGCATGATGGTATTGTACTTTCCCACCCCCTGAAGAAGTCAGGCATAGCCTATGACATGCTTTGGTCAATAAAAGGTGAGCAGAAGTAATATGTAACACTCCTGAACAGGAACTCTAAGAGCCTAAGCATAATTCACCCTGTTCTCTTTTTCCTCAGTCATAGCAACAAGAAAAGCTCCAGATGCAGCTGCTCCACTGGCCTGCCCTGTGGGATAAGAACACTGACAATTCTACGGTAAAACCCCCAGCCAACCCATAATGGACTTGTGATGAGAACAACAAATAACCCTTTCTATCTTAGGTCCTGAGATGTAGACATTGTTTGTTACTGCAGCATATCCTAGATTACTCTGACTGCCACATCGGTTTATTCACAATTTAAAATAGGAGTCATCTCACTTACCAAATTCCAGACATTCGTTTCATTTAGCTCAGACAATAAGCATATCAATTAAACTACTGATCTTTTGGGGGTTTGGATTTTTTTTAACTTAACATATGGCCATGCATGATGCCTGCATGACAGCAAGAGGGCACAAGTATCCTTTCAGGAGGTGGGAAGACGCTACTGAAATTAGTGCAAAGAAAAGGACAACTTAGCACAGTTCTCCCCGCTGGGTAGGCACAGGTAAAAGAGAATAAAACTACAGTGTTTCAAACTGGCAGTTCCCTGTGATTACCATGTAATTCATCCCACACCCAGCATTCTATACTAAAGAGACTGAGCCAGTTCGAGTGGTTGAGCTGGGACTAGACCCCATGTCTTCTGAGTCTCAGACCAGAGCTCTTTGCCCTGTACCATCCTTCGTAGTCCTGTAAGAGTCAAAAGATAGAATTTCACTTTAGCCAGCAACAGTACCCCCTTATCCTAAAGCCCGATCATAATTCTGATATTTACCAGTGAAGAGAAAAACACTTTTACACTAGCATTTGTTTCAAAAAAATAATCCAACCCAAGTCATCCTGTGCACAGAAGGCGCTTTTCCGGCCAGGTGTGCAGGAACTTTAGAGAAGCCTCTAAGAGCAAATGCCCGTTGCTGGGCTTTAAGGTCTTCCACCTTTTTCTTTTACTGCCAAGTAGCCACTGGTGCAATTCCAGCCCGTTTCACTGCTGTTCTGTTTGGTCTTGCCTACAATTCATTCACTCAGGCCACATCTTCCGCCTAGACCAGTCTACCCCTTACTGTTCTCACAACTTGCTGACTCTTCTGAACGCCCACAAATCCAGCTTTTCTGCTTCTGGACTTGAAGATCCACCCACTGCATGTTACATTCCAAGGAATGAGGGGCAGGGTGGCTGAATAGAAGCCTGCACCAATCATCCTCCCTGCAGGAGCTCCAGATTTTAACAACTAACCACACACAAATCAGCACCATCAGAAGAACATTCCAAGGATTCAACCAACCTCTGTCTGTATGTATTCATTATTCTAAGTCATCCAGGTGACTGTGTTGTCTATTAGGCGATTTATTTATCGGCAATTCTGTTCTCACTATCATACATATGCCCTGCTCTGCACCCTGTGGAAATAATGGTGAAGAGGGGAAAATAGAATGAGGGCTTTCTAACACACTGTCCTGTTATCTAGGCTGCGATGTGTGGGCAGATGCCTTCCTCTATGGTATGAGGAGTTGGTTTTGGTTTGCCTTGATAACACTCTCTGCGCAAATTTGACTGATGAACTCCAGTGTCATAAACAGAACTGCATAAATCAATCACTCCAGAAAGTTCATGGCATACAAATATTAACAAGTGTTATGAATTTGCCTTGAAATTTTATTTGAAGAACATAAGATTCTAACTCTTCTTGCCAGAAAAAAAAAAAAAAAAAACTTTAAAACCTTTATTTCGCTCTGTATTGAATATAGCATCTTCTCAAACAGGAAATAAGGTTTATGATTTCAAGCTTTATTTAAATACTCTTTGCTTGAAAAACTAAAACAGTCCCAATTTGTAATTTATTTTACATCTCAGTTTATAGATCACTTAGAAGAGTGTTAATTCATTCTTGGAATGGCAAATGTCCTGTCTTAAGTGACTGATGGAAAAACGAAATGCCATGCCCAATTTGTCAGAAAAATGTATAACTGAGCTGTAAAGACACTGTGTTCTTGACTAGTATGACATGCCAAAAATCAGGGCTTACTTTGGAAAATTGCAAAAACCAACACATGGGGTACTGACCATTTTCACTTCGTTACATTTGAAAACCCATCTGTTGGCAATTATATGTCAACATGGGCTTCTCAAAACCATGTAATCTAAATTACTTTTAGCTTTAAATGTGAACACATGGCAGGTTTTAAAAGAATTGTTTCATGCCATAAGTAAGGGGAGCACAGAATTGTGTAACAGTTCTGTTAATCAGCTCAAGCTTAGTAATATCCCTGCATCAAGACTAGTAGAGCAAATAGGCTATCTCCATTGCGAACTTCTGCTAACAAGTATTGAGATCACCAAGTAATTTAAATATAGGAAACCTGATGCTTTCCATCTTCTTTAAAAGCCAACAGTCTGGTTAGCCCAAATGCCACACACAAATGGTCCTAAGTCCCTGGCTGTCGAGTTCCTCCAGGACTACAGAGTCAGACTCACAGGGGCCTGAAGTCCAACCAGGCTCCCTGGGATGTAAAGAGAAATGTGCCAATGTCAGAAACAAAGCTTTATCACATCCTTCCAAACTCCCATGTAAACCAGAATAGAATGTAGTGTTCTTTAATGGTGACAGAGTCAGCCAGCTGCTGTTCTTCTCTAAGAAAGGATCTTTGAGGCTGGGTGCAATGGCTCACGCCTGTAATCCCTTTGGGAGGCCGAGGCAGGCAGATCACCTGAAGTCAACAGTTCAAGACCAGCCTGGCCAGTGAAACCCCATCTCTACTGAAAATACAAAAAATTAGCCAGGTGTGGTGGTGGGTGCCTGGAATCCCAGCTACACGGGAGGCTGAGGGAGGAGAATCACTTGAACCCAAGAGGTGGAAGTTTTAGTGGGCTGAGATCATGCCACTGTACTCTAGCCCAGGTGACAGTGTGTGGCTCCATCTCAAGAAAAAAAAAAAAAAGGAAATGATCTTTGAATGTAGTTCTAAAGATTAACTGACTTCTTCAGTATTCTTCTCTTGAAGTGAAATAATCTCAACTTCCCTAACAACAAAGCCACATTTCCTGGCCCTTAATTCACTTTGCTGCTGTCATCTAAACCCTTCAGTCTATTAGAGTCTCCCTAGTTGTGGAATGTACAAGCACTACTTGGGTGGGCCATACCTGAGCTTGAATTCGCCCCCCTGCTCCCTTATTACTGAGGCAACCTTGGCAACTTACTTCTCTCTGGCACCCAGTTTAGTTCTCAGACTTGTGGAGATTAAACAAGACTTTTCTGTAAGAGAAAGCATATAGCATCACGTCTGAAACACAGCTCTCCAAAATATGACTTGCCCCTTCTCTTCCCAAACAAAGTGTTATAGGGAAAAGTTAGTTGTCTACAACTGTGCTGTAGGCCACAGTAATCATCAGCCACCATGGAAATATGCATGGCTATATATATTTAAGTCCATTTAAATTAAATACAATTAAAAATTCTGTCCCTAGACTGCACTGGCCGTAATTCAAGCACTTGGTAGCCACATATAGCTAGTGCAGGTATGGATCATTGCCATCGGAAAGCTCTCTTGGACAGGGCTGATTACCTTATCCCCTTGGGTGCTGGCACTTCCAAACACATCCTTGTCAGTCTCTACCTAAACTATGTCATGTGAAATCTTTCCTTGGTGACAGGAATAAATGCAAACACCCTGTTTTCTGTGGCATCTCTTTTAGAAAGAACCTCATCTCCAGTCCTGTATCCCCAAAGAATTCAGTCTCACTAGATTCAAGCTGGAAAGGTTTCTTCTTTAATCTCATGGATTCAGAAAACTCTAGTTAGCTGTTCCATTGCAGCCCAGATCCAGATTCTAGGATCCTCGGCACTGCCGCCTTTGCCTTCCTGCTGAGAGTCTGGTGGGATGTGAGCGTAATGCTGAAGGCTCCAAGCCTTGGGTCTTGCTCCTAAAGCAAAATACCATCGCCGGGGACTCAACACAGCAACATAAACCCCAGGCAGCTTACAGGCACAATATTTAGGACACTGCGAATTCCCCCTATGAGTCCCAAGCACCTTCACAGAAGAGACCAGTAAGCCAAATGCTCTGGGAACGCAGCTCGCTCCATTGATGAGGGGTTCTGTTCTTTCTGTGGGTAGTTAAGTGCCTTCCTACGAGGGCTTCAGG
This sequence comes from Aotus nancymaae, assembly GCF_030222135.1. NCBI lineage: Eukaryota > Metazoa > Chordata > Mammalia > Primates > Aotidae > Aotus > Aotus nancymaae. The sequence goes on along the minus strand of NW_026988431.1, from coordinate 51,427,262 downwards.
AACACAGCATGGTAAATGTGTAGCTTTACAGGGCTCCACCAAACAAAAGCCGAGGCCCCCTCAGAGCATGCAAGGTGCAGCCCCAAGGAACCAGGAGAGCTGCCTTTTCTCCACCAGCATTCTGGTTCCAAAGCTCTGAAATAAGAATCATCTCAGTCACACCCTAGCTTTGGTTAATCAGATTTCAATAGTTAAGGCTGGATCATCCATATTCTTCTTGCCAACCTTACCCAACCTCGCCTCTGCCAAGGGGAAGACCTAAAATGGTTACAGATTCATATTTTCTTAAATGCAAATAGTTCTAATGAAAGATTAGATTACCGGGGCTACAAGTAATAGCTGAGATTTTATTTAATGGCCCAGCAGGTTTCAGTCCCTGCCATCCCTTCTCATCCTTTGTGAAAAAAAAAAATCCACAGGTGACTGCATATAAAAGATTATATCTAATTTTTAAGTTAATGGCAATAATAATATTAACGGCAACCACGTAGCCATTACTTTGTGCCAGGCATTGCCCTAAATGCTTTACGTACACACAGATAGTGAGTTGTTTGCTCCTCACAAACAACTCAGTGAGGTAGGAGCTACCGCAGAAGCATAGACAGGTGAAATTACTCACCTGAGAGCCGCAGAAGCATAGACAGGTGAAATTACTCACCTCAGATCTGCAGAAGCATAGACAGGTGAAATTACTCACCTCAGATCACACAGGTCAAGCTGGGCTACAAACCGGGCAGCCCGGCTCCAAGTCTACTCTCTGAGCTACTGTGCTTCCTACAAACGATAACAGAAAAGAACCCAAAGACTTAATTAACAGTTAGAGAAAGCCCCTCTGACCCCAAGCATCCCTCCGTTTCCCTAACCATTGTGAGTCGGTTCTGATTTGTCCCTCCAGAGACGGTCTGTGTGCACATCCTTCTATATGCACATCCAGAAGGAAGAAGCTTCTGGTAGCACCTTGGGCAGTCACGCTCATGCACGAGGAGGAGATGTTTTTATCTTTTCTAATAACTGATATCAACTCTGCTTTCCAAGCCCCTATGTGGGTGCTTACACTAGTGAGTGCAGGGGCAGGGAGAGAGAGGCGTCTCAATTAAGGGTTCCTTTGCAAAATACAACACCCACCCCAGTAATTCTATTGTGTTCTCTGGTGTGACTCTCATCCATGATGTAGGTTAAAGCCTCTATCTTAGGGATTCCTTCTCCTTCCCCATGCTCTTTTTTCCTGTCTCCCCCCAACCCTGCCTTCCCTCACAGCCTTAGAGAGGGCGGCAGAGCTTGTGGAGCTGAGAGATGGTGCTCAAATGGAAGCAGATTCTTGTCCAGCCTGGGAGCAGTCACTTCTGACCTGGGGTCATGGCTTGGCCTGGCTCCTGTGGCTGACAAGGCAGTACTGCCATGGCTGGGAGTTGTTGGTGAAGGGAAATATCCCTTCTTCACCTGGGTGATCCCAAAATTGGTGGACTCTGAAGATAATGGTGGTCCTAAGGCAGGTAGCAGCTGTGATGTCCCCAGACTGTGTTTGGCTTCCACCACCCCCCGGCACAGTCTCCCCGCTGCCTCCCACCTCCCACCCCCAGTACGAGGCAGCCCTAGATCTCTGTGGTTCCTGCCGATACTAACTGCCTCAGCAATCCATTAGGAATTTTCAACCGGTGTTACAAAACCACACTCAGGCTGGCTTTAACCGTAAAATCGACTTACTGGTTCTTATAACAAAACGTCTAGAGACAGGGCAGGCCTCAGATGAGTCATGGTCCAGTGGGTTAGTAACACCCCAGGGGCCTGGTTTCTTTCTGGGCCTCATCTCTGCCTTCCACTGAGTCGACGCCACCCGAGCATTCTTTCCTGGGAAAGGCAAGACGGCACCAGCAACTTCTACAGCACAGGCTTCCTCTCATTCCGCGGCAGAGGAGGAGAGCACACACTCTCAGAGGAGCAAGAGAGCTTCCCTCCAAGACTCCACCAACCGCTTCTCCTCACTTACTTGTCCAAATAGGGTCCTGAGCCTGTCCTGAGCCCACCACGTCACACTGTCTCCCTCCAGGCAGGCCACCAGAAAGAGGTGTGTTCAGCAGCACTGGAGAGAGGCCAGCAAAGGTGAAAATCAGAGCAGAATTAGCAGGAAGAGGGGCCAGCTGCTGGGAGTTCCCCACACCTGTGTCCACATGCCCTCACCTGTTCTTGATGTATTCTCAGGGCTTGGCTAAGAGAATATGGGGCCTGAGGTGCATGGGAACTGGCTCCTGGGCCCTCTTACATTCCACAAGCTAGAGTGGCCAAAGGTAGCCAGGATGGCAGTGTCGCCATACCCTTCTTTCTCTGCAGGCAACCACTTCGTCTCTCATCTCCCGGGAAGACACATCCCAGGCCCTCTGCGAGGGGTTTGCTATAGACCGAGTTGTGTCCCCCCGCAGTTCATGTGCTGCAGCCCTAACCTCCACTGTGATGATATTTGGAGGTGGGGCCTTTGGGAGGCGATTAGGGTTAGTTGAAGTCTAACCAGAATTACTAACCCCATAATGGGATTAGTGTCCTTTTAAGAAGAGACACCAGGCTGGGCGAGGTGGCTTAAGCCTGTAATCCCAGCACTCTGGAAGGCAGAGGTGGGCAGGTCACGAGCTCAAGAGATCCAGACCATCCTGGTCAACATGGTGAAACCATGTCTCTACCAAAAATACAAAAACTAGCTGGGTGTGGTGGTCCGTGCCTGTAGTCCCAGCTACTTGGGAGGTTGAGGCAGGAGAATTGCTTGAACCCGGGAGGTGGAGGTTGCAGCGCATTGAGACTGCGCTACGGTGCTCCAGCCGGGTAAAGGAGCGAGACTCCATCTCAAAAAAAAAAAGAGAGAGAGACATGGGAGGCTTGCTGCTTCCATCTCTGCTGTGAGCACACAGTTCCAGGGTACGCCAGGAAGAGGCGCCTTACCAGGAAACGAATCAGCCAGCATCTTGATCTTGGACTTCCCAGCTTCCAATCCTTAAGAAAATACATTTCTCTAGTTAAGCCACCCAGTCTGTGGTATTTTGTTAAGGCAGCCAGAGTTGGTTAAGACAAGGAAAAGGAAGAGCCAATGCCTCTCAGAGCCCTCTCCCTCCTCTCTGGCCTCTTTATGTAGTCAAGGGGACAGAAGGGGACAAGCATGGCTGTTTGGGGGATGCTGGATGCCTCTACCTAGCACAGGGCACAGGAGCCAATGCTGCAAGTCTGTTCCGTCAGATCTTAGGTCTCTTGGCTCAAGACCTTGTCCCTATTTAAATGACAATACTCCTGAGAGGAGCGAAGCAGTGAGCCATGGCAGCCACGGACACCACACTATGAATTTGCTCAGCAGCTCCTTCCCTGGAAGTTTCAATGTGGGGAAACATGACTAGGTCCGAGGCAAGAAAGAGTGTGGCGAGGCAAGACTCAGAGAAAGGAGGACAAGCTGGAACTACACAAGCAAGCAAGGCTGGCTTCCTCTGGCTCCGCGGGCAGGTAGAATTGTAAATCCCCTGTGGTCCTTCCTACCACGGGAGAAACGATTGAAATGCACTGGGAAACAGCACCTCATTTGTTTACTTATTTAGAATAGGTAACATACATTACACACACATAAAAAAAGCAACCACCACAAAAGAGAGCCTATGGTAAGAGATTTTCTGTCATTCTATATGGGCAATTTCTTGTAAACCTCGGCAGAGGCAGTTTTTGCATATTTCCACATTTATGTATGTTACTTTTTTCTTTCTAAACAAACAGCAGCTTACTACTTGACCTGCTCTACACCTTGCTGTTAACATTACACCTCAGAGAGTTCAGTATCACACACACCTCAATATATCTCTTCTTCGCTGGGCTTGGTGGCTCACGCCTGTAATCCCAGCACTTTGGGAGGCTAAGGCGGGCAAATCACAAGGTCAGGAGATCAAGACCATCCTGGCTAACACTGTGAAACCCCATCTCTACTAAAAATACAAAAATTAGCCAGGTGTGGTGGCACACACCTTTAGTCCCAGGTACTTGGGAGGCTGAGGCAGAATTGCTTAAACCCGAGAGGTGGAGGGTGCAGTGAGCCAAGATTGCACCATTGTACTCCAGCCTGCTGAGCAACAGAGCCAGACTCCATCTCAAATATTATATATATATAATCTTCTTCAAGGCTGTACAATATTCCATTCTATGGAGGTACCATAATTATTCAACTGTGAAACACAGGTGTTTTCCCAGCCCTTTACTCTTCATTCTTTAAAAAAAAAAAAAAAAAAAATCTGTATTGGTGCCTATTGTGTGCCAGGCACTGTTCAAGGAATGTAGAGTAGAAAACGAGTGTCACTGCTGAGGAGGAGTTTACGATCCATATGTGGAAATAAACGTCCTTGCACACACTTCTTTATTTACAGGCAGGGATTTATTGTTCTTATAAACGCTAAAGGTGGAATTGCTGGGTCAAAGGCCAGATGCATTTCCAATTTCAATAGATATTGCAAACAGCCCACCAAACAGGTCATATCAATTTCCCCTCTCACCTTCTGTACTGAGTATCTTTTCATACGATTAAAAGTCATTATAGTTGTAGATACTATATAGCCCTTTACTCTTCATTCTTTTAAAAAAAATTTATATTGGTGCATATTGTGTGCACACATTCCCAGGCACTGTTCCAGGGAATGCAGAGTAGAAAATGAGATATTCGGTGTCACTGCCGTGGAGGAGTTTACAATCCATATGTGGAAATAAACATATGGATTGGTTTCTTAAACACAAAGTAAGTTCTCTAAATTAAAATGCTCATGATAACATGAGCAATGACTAAGGAACTAGGGAACAGGACATATCAGGACCCCCTTGTGGGGACACATCTGCTCCTGTGCAGAGGCTAGGGCAGAACCTGCTGCCTGACCACGTGGCACAGTCTTCCGGCAGCCCTGGGTAGGGGGTGGGATATGATGGCAGGTCTTTTGGAGAATGTGGTGGACATTAGCAATGTAATCCCCATACACAGTATGTGGCAAGGAAGAACAATCCGTGTACACACAAAATCTGTCTATGAACTGAGAAAAAACATACAGATACCCATGACAGACCAAGGCCTGATTTCCCTCATATTGAAAGACCTTCTACAAATCAACCAGAAATCCAACAACCCCACACGTAAGCGGACCAAGAATATGGACATTTCTCAGCAAAGGAAATATTCTGTGTTCTAGAAAATTCCTGTTTATAAAATAAATACCATAACTAAATGTCTACATATGTGTTCCTGATCAGTATCAATTTGCCCCCATTGTAACCCTTATCACTATTTAAAATAGCTAACCTCGGAAGAGTGCCCTGAGCTCACACAGCAGCACTTGGTCTCCCGGTCTTTTCTATCTTCCCTCTTGCTTTCGACTTTCCATGATTCTCACCATCACATAGGCAGGAATTGCACACGTGCTGCACAGGCTGCCTGTTGGCCACTATCAGCCATTCCTGCCCTTCCGTTCCTTGCCTCAGTAACAGAGGTGGCTACTTCCTTCCCACTAGGCATTACCCCTGCAGGGACCCCGCTGGGGCTCTGCAGAGACTCCTGGATCCCTTTCTCTAAGTCTGCCCTTTCACTTAGCGTGTTTTTGCTTTTGATCTGAGGCTCCTGCAGCTCTTCTGGGAGGGCTGTTCTTGTGCTACTGCCCTTTTGTGCCCATCTATAGAAAGACTGAAGTACCGGGGTTATCACCGAGGGTAGCCCTTAGCCAGTGGCTGACAGGCATAGAAGAATGGAAGCCCAGACACTCTGCCTGGGGCAGGGACATCTCAGAGGCATCGTTTGCAGTTGAGAGCTCCCCTTCAGGTCAGGCTGAACCTACCTGTCATATAACTGTCTGAGATCCTTGCATGGCTATCCTCCTTCTAGCGCCTTACTGATTTCTTCTGGAAACAATCTTTGTTTCAGGACCTGCTTCTAGGATACCTAATGTAAGACACAGTCTTCTTCCTTAGTAACAAAATCCTGAGTTTTATTTTGGCATATGGCTACCCTGAGTAAACACTACATTTCCCAGCTTCCTTTGCAACTAAGTTCTTGCCAATAAGATACAGGGCAGAAGTGCCCTGTAGGACTTCTAGGAAATCCGTAAAGGGAGCCCTGCTGAGGGCTAGTGCCCATCTTGGACCCTGAGGGCAAGGGACACACTCTCAGGATGTGGGAGCAGAGATCTGGAAAAGGCCTGGACCTCTAACAACCTCGTGGATCTGCAGTTCTAACCACAGATTGTCTGCCACCCCACCTTTACTGCACAACTTCTTTTATGTGAGAAGCAATTTCCTCTCCTGTTTAAGCCAATGTCATTCAGGTGTTTGTTCCATGCAGTTAAATGTAATCCTATTTTACAGACCAGACCACTGACTCTGATAAATGACAGATACTCACTTTGCCAGCCTCCCTTGTGCCTAGGATTTGCCAGTGCAACCCAGATCTGGCTGATGATGTATAAGGGAAGGTCTGGGCACAAGAATGGTATAGGAAGAGGTTCTAGAAAAGATATTTCTTCCTGATGCAAAAAACAAACAGGTGCATCATGTCAAGCTGTCTTTCCACTCTGGCAACCTGTTCCCTGCTACCTGCCTTTGGCTGCAACTCCAGCCCGTGAAGATGTGATGTCTGGAGCTGTGGCAGCCATTCTATAACCATGAAGCTACGAGTCCATGGACAAAAAGCCAACCAGCTGAGGATGGCTGTGCACAAAAATGGAGAGAGCCTAGGTCTTTGAAAAACACTGAGATCTCCCACTCCAGACCAGTAAATAGTCCACATTGTTAATCAGGTTTTCTATGACATACAGCTGAAAGCAGTCTAACATACTCATAGGGGACAAAGAGCCGAGTAAAATGAGGAAAATTTATAAAACCTGGAGGTGATCAATTCTCAAAAAGTCTGCTACTACAACCTCTTGGAGGGTGCTCTAGTTTGGGCGTTTTTGTCCCCTCCAAAATTCATGCTGAAACTCAATTCCAAATGCAAGAGTATTGGGAGGTGGGGCCTAGTGTGAGGTGTTTAGGTCATAAGAGTGGGTTCCAGCATGTGAGGACACAGCGTTCCTCCCCTTCAGAGGATGAAACATGCAAAGTCCCATTTTGGAAGCAGAGACAGACAACAAACACCAAACACTCACCAGACACCAAACCTGCTGGTGCCTGGATCTTGGACTTCCAACCTCCAGAACTGTGAGAAATAAATATCTGTTCTTTATAAATTACCCAGTCTCACATATTCTATTATTTCAGTACAAAACACACTATGGGGGATGACTAGGTTCTGGGAGGTGATTATCTGTGCTAGGCTGCCTCTGAGGGCAAGAAACAGCAACTCCAGCTTCAAATAAGTGAAATAATAAGAAATAAGTTCCAGGATCAGTTGATTCCTGTGTTCAACAATGTCATCAGGAACCCAGGGCCCTCCCCTCTCTCTGCTCCGCCACTCTTGAAATGGGCTTCATTCTCAGGCAGCCAGCAAGACCAGGGCACCCTTCTGGGCAGCACGGCCAGACTTCACCGGGACCTATCAAGGACCTGCACTCTCCCCCTTGGATTCTCCCTCCAGATAGACTTTCATGTCATCTCTCTTTCCACTCTGGCAACCGATTCCCTGCGACCTGCCTTTGGCTGCAACTTCAAACGTGCCAGGTGGACTCCCGCCCCCGCCTCTGCACTTGTGTCTCCTCTGCCTACAGTGCTTTTATACACATGTCACCTGGCTCCCATGCCTCCTTCAGGTCCTCACCCAAATATCACCTCCCCACACAGGCCTGCCCTAACCACCTTTTAAGATTAACCACCTCCCGACTCCCCACTTTTTTTCTGGCTTCATTTTTCTCCCTGGCATGTAACTGCGTCCAACATAGGGCACATTCCCTTGGCCTCATTGAGTGTCTGGGCCCCACCTGGCTAGAAGGTGTGCTCCAGGAAGGCACAGATGTTTGTGATTGTTTAGCCTCATTTCCCCAGGGCCTGGCAGAGTAGGTGTTTCGCAATTATTTGCAGAGGGAAGGAAAGATAGACAGGGACAGACAACGCCCAGAGGAAGAAGTGCAGTGACAGAGGATCCTTCCAGAGATGGCACCACGTCCATCAGCCTGCAGGCTTTGCTCACATCTCATGCAGAACTGGCACATGCCCAGCCTCAACCACCCATTGGCAAGAAGAAGGGATTTCCTTTAGCCCCATAACAGCACTGGGGTCCAGGTTTCGAGCAGGGGTAGACCCCTGAACAAAATGCAGGATGGAGAAATGGATGTTGGGAGTGTCTGGCAGTACCAGTTCTCCCCTCTGAGCCCTTGTTCTACAGGACTTTTTCTCTTGTCTGTGGTTTAAAAACAATAGCTATCGGGCCGGGCGCGGTGGCTCACGTCTGTAATCCCAGCACTTTGGGAGGCCGAGATGGGCGGATCACGAGGTTAGGAGTTCGAGACCAGCCTGACCAGCATGGTGAAACCCCTTCTCTACCGAAAATACAAAAATTAGCCGGGCGTGGTGGCGGGCACCTGTAATCCCAGCTACTCAGGAGGCTGAGGCAGGAGAATCACTGGAACCCGGGAGGCGGAGGTTGCAGTGCGCCACTGCACTCCAGCCTGGGCGACAGAAGAAGATTCTGTCTCAAAGAAAAAACACTTGCCAACACTTGCTGCCTCCATTCCTCCATTTCCATTCCCTGAAGTCCCATCCATGCCTCATGCCGCTGGAATCCGGCTTCCACCCCCAGCTTTTAAATCTGCCTCGCACCCGGGTTATCAATGACCTACTTGCTCTGAGACCAATGGGACTCTCAGGCCTTATCTTACCCTGCCCTGCTGCCCACTCCTCCCTCCTCAGCGCCTCTCCTCCTGGGCAGGCCCGTCCCCAGCCGCCAGGCTCCGGAGTCCTTCACCCTCCCCTCCAGCCCCAGCCCTCTGGCGACTGACTTCTCCCACTTCCACAGTGACTGTGCCACGAGGAGCCCCATCAATGCCCAGTGCGGCCCGCCCCTTTCTCTGCCTGTTCCCTTTCACCTGCTGGGAAATCACAGCCCCAAGGCTTGGAGACCCAAGCAGTTTCCGTCTAAAACCCCAGGGTTGCGAAACCGCAGGGGAAACGCCGAGCCCCTGAGCCGGGCTAGGGGCGCGGGGCGAGGTAGCACGGGCGGACCGCGATCCCTCAGGGGAGGCGTCCCCACTGTCCCCCCACCCCCATCCCTTCCCTCTTCCCTCGCTGTCTGGGCCGGAAACACCCGACCCCGCGCCGCGAAGGCGCCGCCGCCTCCTGGCACCAAGCCGGGGCAGCGGGGAGGGGCAGAGAAAGCCCAAGGGTCGAGGGAAGCGTGGAAAGGGCGCGGCCCCACGGAGATCCCGGCTCGCGCCAGACGTTCGCCCCGGGGGCGGAGGGGAGGGGCCCACCTCGGCCTTATTTCCGCGAGCGCCGGCACCGCCGGCTCCGAGCCCGGGTCTGTCGGGTGCCGAGCCAACTTTCCCGTGTCCATGCAGCCCCGCCGGCCACCGCCACCCGCTCCCGGGTCCGGGCCCTGGGGCCCGCGCCCCGCCGCCCCGCTGATCGCGCTGCTGCTGCTGCTCGCCTCGGTGGTGGCGGCCGCGGTGTCCGAGAGCGCGGAGGACCCTGGGCAGCCCCAGGATGCCGGGCTCCAGCGCAGGCTCCTGCAGCAGGCGGCGCGCGCGGCGCTGCACTTCTTCAACTTCCGGGCGGGCTCGCCCAGCGCGCTGCGAGTGCTGGCCCAGGTGCAGAAGGGCCGAGCGTGGGTGAGTGCGGAGCGACGTGCCGGGGCGCGCGCCTGGGCTGTCCGCGCACGGCGCTGGGTGGTGACCCTGGGTGCGCGCGCCCGCCCGCCCAACGGCGGATGCGCGAGGGAAGGTGCGGTGAACACGACGCCAGGGGACATCCCAGCTGGGCCTGGCGCCCTCCAAGTGTCCCAGGGCGTGGAAGCGGCCCATCGGTGCATTGCAGAAAGCTGGCTCTTTGTTCCAGCATTTATGAGGCCATAAATTTTTCACAGGGCAGCGCTCTTGACATCTCCCATACCTGGGAGCGAGATGCTTTGGGAAATTGAGGAACAGGCTGAAAGAGTAACATTTAATTTTATCTGGAGATACCCAGAGTTGGTTGCTAAGGGGGTGATTATTGTGCGCGCGCCCTACTAGTGACTGCAGCCAAAGTCTTGGGCGGGATTTCCAAAATCTAAGCCAGTAGCGATACCATACCGCGGACGACCGTCTCTTGTTAATTGCAGGCCGCCAAGCTAGGGCTTCAGAGTAATGTGGTTGGAATTTACACGCAGGCCTGGGCAGAAATCTGCTAATGCTGGCGTCTGCTTTTATCCGATAGAAGTGAGTGAACTGAGGCTCAGAGTTCTATATGAACCGAATGAATGAGAACTTCACAACCCCTTGTTTGGTTGCTGATTTCACGGCATTGGCTGTAGGTACTGTTTTGTGTGTGTGAAGCTATATTGCATTCTTCATCACATAGATACAAAAGTTACAGAACTACACCAAGTCTGTCCCAAAAGCAAAGTTGCTCCTTCTACAACCCCGAGATATTCCACAAAGCCTGCAGACACACAGCCTCAAAGAATCTGGAATTGAGTATCGCGTGTATTTAATAAATAGCTGGAGTTTTAAAGTGTGGCAGCAGGATTTTCATTTAACAGTGCCGAACGCCTGGTAGCAGACACCATTGGAAAGTCCTTCAAGAAGTTCAGCCTCCATTCTTCAAAATTTATTCCTGCACCTGGCATGACTACATTTATTGAATGATTAAATCAAAGTTTTCCTGGAAAATGGCAATCTGGCCGGGCGCAGTGGCTCACACCTCTAATCACAGCACTTTGGGAGGCCGAGGTGGGGAAATTGCTTGAGCCCAGGAGTTGGAGACCAGTCTGGGTAACATGGCAAAACACCATTTCTGCCAAAAATACAGAAAAAAAAAAAAATAGCTGGGTGTGGTGGTGTGCAGGGCTGTGGTCCCAGCTACTCAGGAGACTGAGATGGGAGTATTGCTTGAGCCCAGGACCCTAGGACCCCAAGGTTGCAGTGAACAGAGAATGCATCACTGCATTCCAACCTAGGCAAGAGAGTGAGACCCTTTGAAAAGAAAGGGAGAGAGGGAGGGAGGAAAGGAAGGAAGAAAGGAAGGAAGGAAGGAAGGAAAGAAGGAAGGAAGGAAGGAGCAACTTATTCTTGTCACCTGTCTTAACAATCCTTGCTATCTGAGGTACAAAAAAGTTCAGTTTTCCTAGTACAACACAGCAGTGAGGTAATGGACCTTGAGGACTTTGGATTTGCTCCCTGGTTACCTGGGGCAGGACTCCCTACAGAAAACCAAGCTCACTCAGATTTCTAAGGTACACCAGTTTTCAATCCCAGGGATTTTTTTTCCCCTTCCAAACCCATTTTAAAAAGGAAAAATAAAATAGCTTGCATTCTCATGCATTTAGTGACCCCCTTGAAAATAAAATAAGATACTTGACACCCTTCATAAAATAATCAAACTAGCTCTCAAAACCTGAGTGAATAAAGTAAAAATTCCCAGCCCCTGCATTGCTCCAATGAGGACGCAGGGGCTGGGTATTTTATATATGTTAAATAAATCTTAAAGAGGTCTTAAACATCATTTAGCCATTGGCTTTGGGGAAGGTTATTTAAGTCTTCTCTGGCTATTTCCCTGTTTGCAATGGAAATAATTCATGTTCTGCCAACAATGTCAGGTGGTCTTAGGAGTCATGTAAGATGATATGAGTGCCAGTTGAAAAGTATAAAAATGTGAGTTCGGGGGCAGTCTGTTCATCCAGTAGCTCTGTATTGAATGCTTACTCTGTGCCAGGAACTGGGCTAGATAGTGTGGCCTGATTCACATTTAACATAGGGTCATTAGGGAAGGCCTCTTTGAGATTCTCTGTTTTGAAGCACTTGGCTGCCTGAGTGAAGAGCACAGACACATCTACATAGAGCTTTCAGTGTGGCCATAAGAAACTCCTGCCTCCATTACAAAAGCAGTCATAGCAATGGGGAGAAGTAAAACATGGACCAGGCGTGGTGGCTCATGCCTGTAATCTCAGCACTTTGGGAAGTAGAGGCAGGCAGATCACGTGAGGTCAGGAGTTGGAGACCAGCCTTGCCAACATGATGAAAACCCATCTCTATTAAAAATACAAAAATTAGCCGGGCGTGGTGGTGCATGTCTGTAATCCCAGCTACAATGGGAGGCTGAGGCACGAGAATCACTTGAACCTGAAGGCAGGGGTTGCAGTGAGCAGAGATCATGCCGCTATACTCCAGCCTGACAGAGCGAGACTCTGTCTCAAAAAAAAAAAGAAAAAAAAAGAAGTAGAACATGATTGGTCTCCAAACTCTGGTGTGCATTCTACCCAATCAGTACATTGTTGGACTGAGTGCTCAGCTGCTGCAGGCCTATCATCCATCCAGAACTGACCCTGAGAAGCAAGCAGGTAGCCAGGTAGGGGACAGAAGTATAGCTAGTGGGGATCTCTCCCCATTCTAGGGGTCACTGCACTCCTTTGTAAGATGAGAGGCTGAGATGAAGTCAGAGTTTTTCAAACTAAAGGCTCACCAGGGTTATAAAGTCAATTTAGTGTGGGATCCTGTTGACTACGAAATAGTATAGGCGAGAAAAGATTAGAGTGCATTGCAAAAGCAAGGGTAAGCAGTGTCTCCAAATGTGTTTCAGATACATATGTATGACCCAGGTCATAATGAGAAATGCAGTTCTTGCTGTGGGTTGCAGCTTTTAAAAATTTTGAAAGCCTTTGGACTAAATGATGTTTAAGACCTCTTCTCCCTCTGAAATTCCTTCTGTGAGATCTTGGCGCGTCAAGTTATCTTTCATTTTAAACACTGTTGCCCTCTGGCGGTAAAACGCGGCAGTAGTTGCGGTAGTAAATGCAAGGAAGAACTAAGTGCTAGCGGGAGTCGTGGAGTGGAGTAGAGCAAGTACTGTTTTGTGCTTTGTTCCTAACTGGAGGCGAGATCACAGATTACGATTTGTGTTCCCTCACTGCCCCCACCTGATGCCTCTCTTATCTGGCCTTACACTACCTTTCTATAACCAACGAGGCATTTGCTTTTCTAATATTACATGGCTTAGGCTCAGGACCCACAGTTGGAGCGGTAGGAGATTTTGGATGGTGCTGAGCATTCTTGTGCTACTCAGGGTTTCCTGGATCAGCCCCACAATGTTTGCCCTGCTCCTGACTATTCAAGGCTGTCTCTTACTCGGAGACATCTCCACTTGCCACTCAGCAACTTCTGGGGCCACTGCCTGTGTGTGGTGCATTTGGTGAGAGGCCAGCCTTTTACTAACATTTTGAGAGACTGGCTGAAATCCTCAAGTGCACACACTCCAGAAGAAAGTCAACCCATTCCGGGCTGGGCACAGTGGCTGAAGCCTGTAATCCCAGCACTTTTGAGAGCCTGAGACGGGTGGATCACAAGGTCAGGAGTTCAAAACCGGCCTGGCCAAGATGGCGAAATCCCATCTCTACTAAAATACAAAAATTAGCCGGGCATGGTGGTGGGTGCCTGTAATCCCAGCTACTCGGGAGGCTGAGGCAGAGAACTGCTTGAACTGGGGAGGCGGAGGTTGCAGTGAGCCGAGATCGCACCACTGCAGTCCAGCCTGAGTGACAGACCAAGGAATCAGCTGTTGTTTGGGAATTGGCCACTTAAACAAACAAACAACAACAACAACAACAAAAAACACACCCTCTGACCAGGCCAAGACCAGTGGTTGGAAACATACAAAGTGTCTTGGGAGAGGGGAGTTACGCCCATACCTTAATTGCTTCAATTTAAAATAAAATCTGTAAGTGTACATTTATCATCTATCTTTTGATATAGGGCCAAGGCCATTTAATTGGAGCTCCTTGAAGTCTGTGTTAGTCATTTCTTGCATTGTTATAAAGGAATGTCCGAGGCTGGGTAATTTATAAAGAAAAGAGCTTTGATTGGCTTATGGTTTTTCAGGCTCCACAGGAAGTGTGGTGCTGGCATCTGCTTCTGGTGAGGCCTCAAGGAGCTTACGGTCATGGCGTAGGGAGCCAGCATGTCACATGGCAAGAATGGGAGCAAAAGAGCAAGCAGGGCACTGCCACACACTTAAACAACCAGATCTCAGAGCAAAAATTCACCTATCACCAAGGGGATGATGCCAAACCATTCATGAGGGACCCACCTCCACAATCCAGTCATGTCCCACCGGGCCCCCTCATCTCCAAACTGGGAATCACATTTCAACGTGAGATTTGGAGAGGACAAACATCCAACCATATCACAGTTTTTCTAGCAAGAAAACACACCCATAGGGAATCGTTTGTGGTTTCCATTTTGTTTTACTTATAGTGGAATGAGCTCCCAAAGAATATGATGAATAATCCTCTGCTTTTACTTTTTCTTGACTAATCTTGGCTTACTGACACCAATTCAACAGCTAAATTTCTAAAGCATTTATCTTGGATTTCATGGACGTGACATCTTTGTTTGTACCTGCTCTTCACCAGTTTACATAACATTTATTTATGTAATCGGGTACTAAGTATATCTGATATAAGCAAGTTTGAGAGCAAAGCAACTGGCTTTGGGTAAGCATCAGGTCAGCCCCATACAGGCCACTAGGCAGGAGCCCGTGCTCTGGGGTTCAGGCCACCGTGGGTCTGACGGCAAACATGGAGCCTGTCCACTAGGCCACAGGGCAGTTAAGAAAGCACTTACTCCACTATGAAAAACTTTATTCCTTTGTGACTTTCAACCTATAAAGCACATTAATACAATATAATTTATCTAATTACCGCTCTTGAGGTCTCCTCTCCATTAATGTCAGTAATTCAGAGGTGATCATTCAGGAGATGAGGAAAGCAAAATATTAAATAGTCCATAGAAACAAAAACTGCAGAATTCAAAAGGCTGCAATGAACATAGAAGGAGAAGATAAGTAATAAAATACTCAAGTGAAATAGTCTTCATTTTCATGTAAAGAAAGCTCCCAAGTACTTTTTATAGGCATTAGGAAAGAATGGCAGGGAAGGGGATATTTGCAAGAGAAACTAGGATCTCTTCAGTGCCCTCACACTGTCCTAAGGATGAAACGTAACGATCCTGAAAGCACAGAACAGACAGGCAGGAATCTCCTTCCAGGCAATGCTTGTGCTGAAATAGCACAGGTGCGCCTACTGTCTCCACCCCATTACCCACCTGGTCTGCAGGCTCTCATCACAGAATCTGGGTCTAGCATGGGGTGGGAAAGGCCACTAGGTCTTGGGGGTAAAGCTTCAACTTTGACCTCCTTGGCACTTAGCCCAGTCTCCTAAACTAACTGCACCCAGATGAGCAAGCCAATAGGAATTTTTTTGGTTTTCTACCATTTTGTAATAAATTGTTTTTAAACCACAATTTTTTTTTTTTGCCAGCCCATGATGTTTTCCACTTGGCTTTCCACATGTGGAGTCACAGCCAGGGATGCATATTATCACAGAGCATTAGTAACCTCCCACATCAAGACCACCGGAGGCGGGTCATGACTGTTGACTACCAGAAGTCTGGCTTGGCTGCAGACTCATCCTTTAAGGACCAGGTTGTGCTGCTGGAGACTGCATGTCAATTATCAGCCCACAATGACTGCATGAGGCATGGAATGTTTCACATGCATGCACACACACTCGCCCAAATCCAACCGGACCCTTGATCACACTTGCTGTAAAGCAGTATCTCACCTCAGAGATGTATGACACTAACGCGACCTTGGCATTCATTTGCCTTTCTGAATGGTACCTCAGTTGAAGAATGTTTCACAGAAATAGTCCCACAGTGGTTGGGGACAGTAGCCATAACAAGTCCACTCTGGCTGGCTTGCTATGGTTGTTTAGGATGTCTCTAGCCAGAAAAGTCAAATTAAGAAAGAAAATCTTGGCCAGGCATGTTGGCTCACGCCTGGAATCCCAGCACTTTGGGAGGCTGAGGTTGGAGGACTGCTTGAGCCCAGGAGTTCAAGACCAGCCTGGGCAATGTGATGAGACCCCATCTCTAGAAAAAATAAATTAGCTACGTGTGGTGGTGCATCCTTGTAGTCCCAGCTATTTGGGAGGCTGAGATGGGAAGATCACCTGACCCCAGGAAAGCTGAGCATGCAGTGAGCCCCGACTGCACCACTGCCTTCCAGGCTAGGCAACATAGTGAGGCCCTGTGTGATTAAAAAAAAAAAAGAAGAAAAGAAAAGGAGTCTTGCACCATGGCAGTGTATGGGATGTATGTGGTCCATGGTCATCCCAAGAGCACATCCCACACAGAACGTGGCATTAAGGATCGTAGTAATTCTGTATCGGTGTCGTGTCCTATCGCTGCTCTAACAAATGACCCCAGACTTACTGAGTTAAAACAACACAAACTTACTTATGGTTCTGGAGGCTACAAGCCTGAAATAGGTTTCCCTAGGCTAAAATTAAGGTGTCACAGGGCTTTGTTCCTCCTGGAGGCTCTAGGGGAGAATCCATTTCCAGCTTCTAGAGACCACCTGCGCTGCTTGGCTCATAACTCCATCCTCCATCAAAGCAAGCAGCACAGCATCTTTGATTATGACACCGCTGTCTGCTCCTCATAGGACCCTTGTGATTACGTTGTGCCCACAGGAATAATCCAGGATAATCCCCCCATCTCAAGATCCTTAGTCACATTGGCAAAATCCTCTTTGCCACGTAAAATAACGTATTCACAGATGCAAGGGATTAGGAAGTGGACAGCTTTGGGCAGGGCGTTGGGGGGACATTATTCAGCCTTCCACACCCGGTGTTCAGGCTGGCTGTGAGCTCCTGCAAGTATTCACTGCTCTGCCCGACGTATGCCAGTGCGCAGCAAAAGCAGCTCTTGCTCCCACCTCCTGTCTTGCTCATGTCTGCAGCCTTGCTAATCTCACATGTGAACCCATCTGCCCTCTTCACTGTATCTCAGTGCTCGACCATAGGCTGCTTTGTCCAAGCTTTTGAACAGCCACTTTTCTTTCCATTCTGCCCATGTGGTTGCCTATCTTAAATGAGATGGTCGGCTTCTACAGGGCGCAAGGTATTATAAGATGTCTTTATCTCCTTCATTGTACTAGCACAGGGCCTGCTAGAGACAAATATTAGACATTTGTTAAATTAAATGAAGGTCGCTGGAAGGGTGCTGGAACCACTGAGGCGCGTGGAACAGGGAGACAAGCCAGGACGCAGCCCATTCCCAATGCTCCCAGCAGGAAAAAGCAGACCTGAAGCCTCATGTCCCTCTCTCAACCAGCCTTTTCTGATGATTCCCACCCGAGGCCAGAGAGGACCTGGAGCGGGCAGCTTCCACTCACTTCCTACCCAGATCAAGAATGTGGGACCCAGGGTTGGCTGAAAGAGAAGACACACAGTATTCCGGCTCTCCTCTCCACTGCTACCTACCCTGATAAAGCAAAGCATCCACATGCGAAGGGCTCCCTTGGGCCCCACTGCCTTGGCCTGATCAGAAGGTAACTGACTTCTGTTCTACAAATTGTATTTGTTTTATCTGGCCTTGCCCGAGAGAAGGAAAATGCAATAAAATGATTCCAGGGTATAATATAATATACTGATGCTCTCTCCGTCTGGAACATAAGGAGAGCACAGCAATTTTTATTCACAAATGAGTTGTTTACTTATCTCCAACTAAGCCTGACTCATAAGAGTAACCTTATAAAATGAAGAAGTTCGATTTTACTGGAATAGTCTGACATTTATGTTTCTTACCAAATGTGAATGATGGAGGCGACATTTAGAAGCTGAGTCTGTTAGACCAGTGAGTCCCAAGATGCGTGGAGGAAGATTAGAATTACCTGTGAGCCCTAGAAACAAAAATTCCATTTGACCCAGCAATCCCATTACTGGTTATAGATCCAAAGGATTATAAATCGTTCTATTATAAGGACACATGCACACGAATGTTCATTGCAGCAGCACTGTTTACAATACCAAAGATTTGGAACCAATCCAAATGCCCACTGATGATACACTGGACAAGGAAAATGTGGCACATACACACCACGGAATACTATGCATTCATAAAAAACGATGAGTTCGTGTCCTTTGTAGGGACACGGATGAACCTGGAAACCATCATTCTCAGCAAACTGACACAAGAACAGAAAATCAAACACCGCATGTTCTCACTCATAGGCGGGTGTAGAAGAACAATGAGAACACATGGACACCGGGAGGAGAGAATCACACACTGGGGTCTGTGGGGGGGACCTAGGGGAGGGACAGCGGGGGGTGGGGAGTTGGGGAGGGATAACATGGGGAGAAATGCCAGATATAGGTGATGGGGAGGAAGGCAGCAAACCACATTGCCATGTATGTACCTATGCAACAATCCTGCATGTTCTTCACATGTACCCCAAAACCTAAAACGTAATATTAAAAAAACAATTACCTGTGAGCTCTAGACAAAAGAGGTTCGTCCCCACCCACCCACCGCCAGCCTGAGAACAGGAAGGTTAACGTTGTTACACTGGCACTAATGGCACTAACGCAACAGGAAGGATCAGCGCTTAGCAACCAATGACACCGAAGAGGGGGGAATAGGAAGTGCTTTCTGTAGAGGAGCTCGGGCTGAATCAAGTCTTTGGAGACTTCTCCGTGTGGTGGTGCACAGCGAGGTTTCTCCAGGGCATCATTCCTGCTCTTTTATTTGCTCCACGATTTGTGGTGTTTTGAGAGAGTTTAAAGGGGGATGTTAGATGTGTTAAACGTGCTCGTAGAATACATACCTCTTCTCTATCCCTCATCAAGTTCCTCGGGTTCATTTCTAACAAATCCAATATTTCAATGACTTTATCCGAACTTTCAAATATTGAAAAATATTTAAATATATTTAAATATTTTAATATTTCAAATTGACTTTA
The DNA here is from genome assembly GCF_030222135.1 of Aotus nancymaae. Taxonomy (NCBI): domain Eukaryota; kingdom Metazoa; phylum Chordata; class Mammalia; order Primates; family Aotidae; genus Aotus; species Aotus nancymaae. Next base: position 51,408,353 of record NW_026988431.1, on the reverse strand, counting down.
TGTAATATTTTGCTGATTTTATGCAATATTTCAAAAAAAAGTGGGTGGTGCCTAATGTAAAGATAGTACAGACACCCACCGGAAGAAAAATCTTTGATCCATTAACATGAACACAAAGCTTTGTGGTTTACTATAAACAGCTTTTACTGAAAACAGGACATGTCTTTGCAGAGTTGCCATTAGAATGAGCAGTTTTAACTTTTTGGTGCATATGTAACTGTCACTATAAAGCAAAACTGTTATCCATGTAACAGGAAGCAAGGTGAGAATTTTCTTTAAAAATTATTTTAGTCCAAACTGCCTTCTCCAAGTGTTCCTTCTTGATACTTTTTTTTTTTGAGTTTCACTCTTGTTGCCCAAGCTGAAGTGCAATGGTGTGATCTCGGCTCACTGCAACCTCCACCTCCCGGCTTCAAGCGATTCTCCTGCCTCAGCCTCCTGAGTAGCTGGGATTACAGGTGTGCACCACCAAACCTAGCTAATTTTGTATTTTTAGTAGAGACAGGTTTCTCCATGTTGGTCAGGCTGGTCTCAAACTCTCAACCTCAGGTGATCCGCCCACCTCGGCCTCCCAAAGTGCTGGGATTATAGGTGTGAGCCACCACACCTATCCCAAGTGTCCTTCTTGAAGAACAGCACATACTGTGTTACCATGGAGGTTATTATTTGCTCCTGCTGAAGCAGAGGGTAGACCTGCCACCTGCACTTTCTAAGGTGTCATAACCTGATTCACCAGAAACTCCAGACTCCTGAAGTCACCACACTTTGAAAGAACACTCCTCCATTTCATTTGGTCCTGATGATACTCTCAGATTTCTGGAGAGAATTAATGGTCCTAGAATCAATCTCCTATTTAGCAGTCAGCTGTATCCTAGTGACTGTCATCTGAGCTACATATCACTTCCTACCTGCTCCCCTTAGAACTTGAGTGGTTCCACTCAGCAGCTAGAGAGTTCTCGAAGTGTGGTCCCTGGACCGACAGGATCAGCATCATATGGAACCTGTTAAAATGCAAGTTCTCAGGCCCCACCCTAGACTTCCTGAATCGAAACTCTGGGTGTGGCCCAGAAGCCCTCTAAGGGATTGTGTGGCACACTCAGGTTTCAGACACTGCTTTAGAATGAGGTCCCTGTAAGAGATCGTCTCTAATCTGGCCCCCACCCACAACTGTAACCTCAACCCCAAGTCTACCCTGACTTAAGTTGCTAGCTGCCCCAGGCTGAGCTGCTCACTTCCATGCCCTGGCACACACTCTACCTTTCCAGAGCACCTTCTTCCTCTCTCTTGGCTTGTCTAATCCTAGTCCTTCGTGGAGATGTCCCCACCTGCACTGGGTCATGCTTTCATTTATACCTTGTCTGAAAGGGTCTGCATCCAGGGGCTCCTTCTAAACTCTCAGATCACCTTTACTTCCATCTGTTATGTGTTGAGGTGTGTTTCCTAAAAAGAAATGTTATATCATGGTGCCTCAGTGAACATCCTTGTATGAGCAGTTCCTTCACAAACCTGCTTCACAGACCTGCATCTAACCCTCAGTGATTTAACTGTAAACAGAGTCTTTGCAGATGTAATCAAGTTAAGATGAGGTCATACTGGATTAGAATGGGCCCTAAATCCAATGGCTGCTGTCCTTATATAATATAAAAGCCATGTGAATATGCAAACAGACTCAGAGGAAGGCTGCCATTTAAAGATAAAGGTGGCCTGGAGGATCCCTGGAGCCCATGAGTTTAAGGCTGCAGTGAGCTATGATCGCACCACTGCACTCCAGCCTGGGTGAACAGAGCAAGATCCATCTCAAACACAAACAAAAATAGAGGCAGAGATTGGAGTGATCCAGTTGCAAGCCAAAGAATGCCAAGATTGACAGCCACCACCTGAAACTAGGAAGAGGCAAGGAGGGATTCTACCCAGAGTCTCAGAGGAAGCACAGCCCTGTTGACACCTTGATATTGGCCTTCTGGCCTCCAGAACTGTATGAGAATAAATATCTGTTGTTTCAAGCCACCTAGTTTGTGGTACTTTGTTATAGCAGCCCTAGCACTTTAATACACACACCATACCTGGCAGTCTCCTTTCCAGAGGAAGGTTTGGAGTGGTTCTTGTCCACAGGGAGCTTAGTTGTAAGCACAGTGCAAGAGCATCCCAGCATGCTCTCTCTCTCTCTCTCACACACACACACACACACACACACACACACACACACACACACCAGCAGCCAGCTTTTATTCTTCCTTTTCTTAGAGAGGTTGCTGGGCTCTATTTTTCTGTGCAGTTCTGTGCAGTATTCAGGAAGAGCAGGGGCTCTGCAGGCTGGTTTCCCTGCTTCCTGTGCTGTGACTTTGGCCAATTCCTGAACTTTGGTCAAGTGCCTCCATTTCTTCATCCTTAAAGTGGGGCTAACAATTATACCTATTAAAGGGCTTCAGTGATAATAATAAGTTAGCACATGGGTACCAAATTGGGTCGGGTGAGGCACATAGTAAGAGTATAATAAGTAATCGCTTTTATCATGATTCCCTCCGATGGTGGCAGGATGCTTTATATGTAAGCACTGAATGAATGCTTAATATTGATTTGTTAAGGATTTAACAAAAAATAAATAAATAAAATATAGTGTGATGAGTTCAGGTCGTTGAATGCATTCCATTGTACATGCTCCCAAACAGGGCTTTGAAAGTGGCCTGTTTCCCTCAAAACTGATTGCAAATCAATCAAACCAAAAATCAGTCCCTAAAGAGTGAATGATGGTATGGTGTATGAGGAAGGGGAGGTGGAAAGTATATGGGAAGGGGGATGGTATTGGCCCCCTGTGGGGCCAAAAATCACCTGTAAAATAAACAAACAAAAAATAAGATTAGAGCAGAAACTATGTTATTAGTGGCCCATGATTATAAAGAATTTAGTTCCAGGCTGTAGTATACAATTCCTCTTTTATACACAATTTTTTAAAAATCTGCAGCAAAGAGCTACTAATTTATTTCTTCAGGTTATACAGTCATATGGTCATTTGCTTTGCTTGCTGATTTTTTTTAATTAAATAGCCCTTTTCTGAAAATTACTGGAACAGTATGCTCTGTGTTTGGCTGTGTTTAAAGAAAGGGATGTAAAGTTTCCTGATCTGTTTCACAGATGGGCAGTTCTGGCAGTGTGTGGGGGAAAGAAATGAAATCACCATGATTTGCATTACAGGAATCCTCCTTTCCTCAGGAAAGCTAGAATTGTTGGTCACCTTTGGCCCCTGTCAGACTTCACTTTTTCAAAAATATCTACTTACTTTTTTTATGGCTTTGAATTGAATGGATTAGCTTTGCACCATGTGGCTGTAGCAACCGGTTGTGTAAGACACAGAAGGAGCATCCCTGGGCAAGACCAGAGGTCTTTATAAGGTGGGTGCCTGCAAAGCCTCACCTCCCCACATGGTGCCTCAGTGAACATCCTTATATGAATCAGTTCCTTCACAGACCTGCTTCACAGTTTCTCTGGGACACATGCCCAGAGTGGTATTTCTAGGTCATAGGGCATTCATACATAAGCTTGATTTGACCACATATGCCAGATTGCATATGCCAGAATGCTGTCATAAAGCCCCAAACCCTGCCCAGCAATGGGCCCTGCCACTTCCTAAGTGATTGCCAGTCTACTAGTGGTACTGTACTAACTTACTGCTTATTTAGTTTACATTTCTGTAATTACTACTGAGTTTGAGTAGACCTTCAAAGCTTTGTTAGCACACTTAATACATGCAGAGTGCTTAGAACAGTACCAGGCAATTGGCCCAATTATTGGGCAAATTGCGTTATTCTGTACACACAAGCATCTTTTAAATGACATGATGTTAAAAATGTTGTCTTAATATAGAATGTTATATTCCAGTGATGATTTCCGATGTTCAATTACCTGTTTATTTTTTACTTTCTGATAGGACTCGGGGTTTGGTGGTTTATGACTGCTCTCACGTGGCTGGTGGAAGGGTGGCCTGCTGCAGCCTGGCTCGGGGCAACCTGGCATGCCGGGTCCACCATATGCTCCTCTCCCTTTCCACTGTCCTCACCTTGGCTCAAAGCCCTGCTCCCTCTCCCCTGCCCCCTTGGCCAGCCTCCTGCTCTCTCTACATTCACTCTGCACACCTCCTCACTCCAGCATCATTCTCCACACTCCAGCTAGAAGGATCTTTTCAAAACCCCTCCTTCTAGTCCCTGGCTTTCCATTTCTCTCAGGACAAAATCCTGCAGGTGCGGCCCTTGCCACCCACTCAGCCCCTTCCCTGTACTGGCTCCGGCTCCAGTCTTTCTGCCCTGGGGCCCCATGGCTGCTCCTCAGGCCCGTGCCAGCTCTCCTCCCCCAACCAAGATCAATTCCTTCTTCATCTTCAGAGTTCAGCTCAAATGTCATTTCCCTGATCCCTAGACTAGATCAACTCTCCAGCTATCATTTCATAGCTCTTCAGTCAGCCATAATCAAATAGTCAATCCTACAATGCTCTACTTAAAGGCGTCTCCCCCAGGTTGCCCTGAGGGCGGCTGCTGCTGTTTTGCTCTGTCTTTCCTGCACCCGGCACAGGACTTTGAATAAGGTAGAAGCTGAAATCATGGAACGATGTCGTTGACCAAGGACCCCTTTACCACAGAACATTTTAAATCAAGGACAGTCAAAGTTCAACACAACTAGTGGAGAGCCAGTGCGAGACACTGCGTCCAGAGGAAGGTGGCCCTGGCTGCCGCCGACTCCACCCACAGGCCTGTGGCTGTGTGGCTCATCTCACCAGAGCCAGCAAAGCAGCACGGGTCACTTGTGACTCAGAGGAAGGGAGAAGGGAGAGGCCTTTGTGAGAGATAAAACCACTGTGTCTTGAGACATGATAAAGTACAACCAAAAATATAAAACTTTTATTTTGGATGAAATGTGGACACTTTTAAGAGTGCCTCATTATTAAAACAAAATAAAGAAATCAAAACAGCAAAGAAAATAACTCTTTAAAAAAAGGACAGACTCCACACCAGTTTAAAGCCTTTCTCACTTTGCCTCCATGTTTCCAGAAAACTGTTGCATCATCATAAGTCCTGTATTTAAAATATGCACAATTATATCAAGAATAAGGAAGACTTGGGCCAGACGCAGTGGCTCACGCCTGTAATCTCAACACTCTGGGAGGCCAAGGTGGGTGGATCACCTGAGGTCGGAAGTTCAAGACCAGCCTGATTAACGTGGAGAAACTCCATCTCTACTAAAAATACAAAATTAGCTGGTTGTGGTGGTGTACGCCTGTAATCCCAGCTACTCGGAGGCTGAGGCAGGAGAATTGCTTGAACCTGGGAGGCGGAGGTTGTGGTGGGCCGAGATCGTGCCATTGCACTCTAGCCTGGGCAACAACAGCGAAACTCCATATTAAAAAAAAAAAGAAAAGGAAAGGAAAAGAATAAGGAAGACCTTAGTGAATCTCCTTGTATAGTGTATAACCATGCCCCAGTGTATCACTGATGTGAAGGCTGATGTCTACACACCTTCCCTGGGGGACTGCATCAAATGCTATGGCTTTCACCACTACCTCTGCTGATCCTACTTCTACAACCCTCAGCATTTTCCAAGACATCTCAAATTTCCCCATGTGCCAGAGACTGAACCCACCCAACTCGGCTTCCTCCTCATTTTATGAATGGCCTCCGTGCCCACCCTTGCCCACCCCAGGGCTAGAAACCTGAGGGCATCGCTGACTCTGCAGGAGGCCATACCCAGGAAGCCCCTACTCAACAGGACAGGCAGACTGCGGTGCTGCGGTGCACACAGCGGGGACAGGGCTGGTGCATCGAGCCTTTCAAGGCTTAGAACCCGGTGGCAAGCAGGAGTGTTGCCTTTTGAGTGTTAGTTATTTGCGGGTGCCCATGTGGCTGGGAGTATGAGAGGCAGCAAGCCACAGCCCAGTGTTCCTCCCATATTGGCAGGTACTAAAGATGCTGAACTTCAGGAATCTTTGCGATAGAGGTCATGAGAGCCTTGCCCAACCACTGTCAGGCATGTCTCATTTATATCCTTTCACTACTCATTGGGTGTTTCAGAGCAACCTTGATGAGAGACCATGTTATATGACTTCCCTATCCTTGAACTTGGGTCAGCCTCTTGCGTTTAGCCCAGTTCTTCCACTCTCTCATGCTTATAGATTTTAATAATAATAAAAATAGTGAACAGACTGAATTTTACCCCGACCCAGGTACTGTCCTAAGCCCTGTTTATGCCTCATCCTACTGTTCACAACACCCGGTGTACTGTGGATATGTTTAATGTTACTCTTCCAGACTTTGGGATCAAGTTCCAAGTCAGCTTCCAGAAAGTAAGATGCACCCGCCTCCCCAGACACCTCTTCTCCAGCCTCACTGTCCCCCTGGAATTCCAACCCCTACATCCCACTCCCACACCTCTGCCTGACTAACACTGGCTCCTCACAGTTAGTTTAGGCCTCGCCTGCTCTAGAAGGCCTCCTAAACTTAGCACCCTCATGCAGGCTGTGCTGAGCACACTGATCAGCTGCACTGCAAACCTGTTTCCGTGACAGAAGTAGGTTTCTGGAAAGCCTGGGCCGGATGTCATATATCTACCCAAGTCCTGGCATAGTAGGTGGTGAACAGTGAATGAGTGAAAAGACAGACGTGTGTGTGCACTGTGTCAACCAAAATCAGTGCTTCAGCTTACAACAGAATTCATCTGAATCTTGACAATGAGCCCTCAGCAAACTGCTCTGTGTGCAGTGAGTACTCCTGGGAGTTCCACTTCTTCTCCAGCAACATCTATGCACGTACAAGTTTAAATATTCTCTACATAAGTAACTGCCATGGAATCCTTTCCTTCTCTTCCCATTTCCCAGCATTTTTAAAGAATCTATAATAGAAATGGATGATATCCGGTCTATTTAAAATAAAATAATGCTGTTCGGTTATTGCATTCCTACACTCAGACTGCAAGGAATCTAGTGTTTCCAGAGTCTAACCTTAATCAATGGTACGTGAAACAACTTCGACTCCATACAACAGAAAGTTCCCTCTCCTCTCTAGGAAATATTTCTTTTACTGAATTATCATTTTGCTTTCTTAAAAAAATGATGGCAAATAATATGAACTTCTTCTAAACAGTTTAAATTGCCATAATGACCATAGATATGTATATTCCAAAATATTCACTGGAATCAATTCAACAGTTTTAAAAGGCTAGACATGAACATTTCAGAAGTTTAAAAGTGTACTTGCCTGTAAAAATTGCAGGAAAGAAAGAGCATAGCATTGGAAAACTTCTTCAGTGTTGGCGATTCATCCTGTCGCAGGCTCAAGCTCCACCTCCTGCCTGTGCTGGTGGGTCCCCTCTGCCTGCAGTGCGCATCCCCCACCTGGATCTGGGATGGCTGGTTCCTGTCCTGCCGGTCTCATCTTTGGGATCGCCTCTTCCCAAGCACCTTCCTACACCACCACTCTTTCTTCACTCATCAGCCCCTGAAAACATAATTACTTGTTCTGCATTTGTCACCAGCATCCCCATTGGGCTGTGGGTGGCAGGATGGCAAGTCGTCGTCTGTCCTGCTCACTGATATAGCCCCAACACCCAGGACAGGGCGTGGAGCAGGCACTGAGGAGCTGGGGATGAAGGAATTCCCTCCAGCTCCCTGCACACACCTGTTCATTTCTCCTTTCGCTGCTCTCACAAAGTCAGTGCAGTCAGAAAACAACCATTTCTCTTTCTCAACCTCCCTCTTTGTGAGTAGGTGTCAAACTATCAAGCAGAATGGCATGATCAGAACAAAATTTGAAATCTTTCTTCCAAGCAATCACCAATTTTATTCAGGTTAAATGCTACAGCTAGCATTTGCATGCTATGTTATCCTAAGAGTGTGATTCCTGGCTATGATGATGTTTAAGGGAGCTTCCACTATACTAAGATTCAGTTTCTGTATTTCAGATTAATCCAAAAGAGGGGTGTAAAGTTGACGTGGTCTTCAGCACAGAGCGCTACAACCCAGAGGTAAGCAGCCCCGTTGGTAAAGTATCCTATTAGCAACTGCTATAAACATGGCTTTGTAAAAAAGTGAGAATCTTAACATATAGTGACCTGGAGGTTTGTTTTTGTTTTTTCCTGATTTGTTTCCTATTTGTTATCAAGAATTAAAGGACAGAACTAGGCAAGAGCTCAATATTTAACTACTTCATGATCTTACACAAGATTGCATTTAAAATAATCCATATAAGCCATCACCTCCCTCTTCCTTGGGACCCCTAAGAGAGAATTTCACAGCTCCCACTGGTATCCCTCCCAGCTCCTCAGAGTCCTCAGAATGACTCACTCTCAAATGCCACTTATTCTTTTCCTGTCAGCTGCTGACATTTCTGGTTAGCAGGCCAGTATAGCATGAGACCAACCCCACGAGCTAACGTACACAGATGCGCTCTGTAAAACACCAGCACATGCTCCAGCCGTTATCAGGCTCACTGGAGTTTTGATCAAGCAGACCATGTTTTGCCAACTTTCCTTTTCCCTGTTTTCAAGAAGAGAGTAAAGAGAAAACTCATACAGAAATTAGAGCCAGATGAACTTCCTTGTGCTGGGCCAAGCTGAAAGGCGGCAATCAGAGCATGGGCGGAGTGGAAACCGGCCCAAATGCTCTTTGTCTCGTGCTGAGAAGCAGCCTAGAGCAGGCAGCATCCAGGATCAAAGTGTTCCAGGGTGGCAGAGTTTCGAGAGTGAAGGCATTACTCCCTTAACCCCATGCTCCTGGAAGAATGCTCACCAGTATTCAGAAACAAGCTCCAACATGACAGCAGTATGCTCTGACTTTGTTTATTAACCCACAAATTAAAATTTCCTTAAAGCATAAGAAAGATGCTTTTGATTGTTAGTGTCGCAAACTGAAAGTTAGACTAAAGCTAGAGGGAATACAATTACTAGATTATCTTCGCCAACAATATGCTTCCCTGGATTTTATCCTGTAGATGCATTAAGAGCACAGCTAGCTAACTGAAATGCTCCATTTCAGAGGGTGAAGGGCAGTTATTTTATCCTCAGGCAATGGCTTTGATTCCATGGAGATGTTTTGAGGGGAAAAGGGGACACAGTACCTGGTTCTTTTTCTCTTCTCTGGAAATGGCTTAGACATCAAAGGAGGCATGTACTAGCCTCCTTCTGCCCTTTCATAAGCCTCTTCCTGAATGCTTCCTTCACCACTTCTGTGTTACACAATAATTAACATCTTAAAGCAGTATGGAAGTTCCCTTTCACTCAAAACCAGCACTCACAGTAGAAGCTGCCCACTGGAAAGTGTTTCTCAGTTTTTTCAGTTAGTTTTAGAAACAGGCTTGTTAAGCAGATCATTTATTTATTTCTTATTCTTTTTGAGACAGGGTCTTGCTCTGTCTCCCTGGCTGGAGTGAATTGGTGCAATCATGGCTCACTGCAAACTTGACTTCCTGGGCTCAAGCACAGATAGAATTTTGATTACACTTTGTTTCCTCATGGACTTTTTTCTTTTTCTTTTTAGTTGTTCTTTTCACTGGGACTTCACCCAGTTTGTTTATAAACAACCATCAAAGTAAAAAGATTATCGCCTCAACTTCACAACCAGCCAACAAGAGTTGGATTTGGGTAGGGCCAAGAAGAGGCCCATGAACTTCCTCAAATTCTAGGCCCAGTGTTGATATGTGCATTTTTCAGGGAATAGATTCCCTGGCTTTTATTATCTGGTTAAGAAATCTAGGGAATTCCTTCAAAGCGGGAAGAACCACTATCCTAGAAATGAGTCATATGTATGATGCCTGGTTGAAGCTCCAGCTGTTTCTGGATTGTAAAGTGAGGGAGATCCCAGAATATCCAGAACATCTATATTTAAACATGAATGCAAATAAACATCACTCAAGTAGTTGAATGAATCCCATGTGGATGATCAGTGCCTCCATTTCTTCTGGACTAGATCTTAGCATAGAGAGATGAAGTTAGTGCAGAGTCTGGGCTTTGGTGTTAGACAGAAGTGAGGTCAAGCCCTGGCCTACTGCTTATCAGCTGTGAGACACAGAGTAGGTTCCTCCTTAAACCTCAATATCTTAATCTTTCAAACTGGAATAAGAGGACCTAATTCATAAGGCAGCATGAAGACGATGTTGTTATTTTTGTAAATAGCAGCCAGCTTCGGCCGGGCACAGTGGCTCATGTCTATAATCCCAGCACTTTAGGAGGCGGAGATGAGTGGATCGCCTGAGGTCGGGAGTTCGAGACCAGCCTGACCAACATGGAGAAACCCCCGTCTCTACTAAACATATAAAATTAGCCAGGCATGGCGGTGCATGCCTGAAATCCCAGGTACTCAGGAGGCTGAGGCAGGTGAATCACTTGAACCGAGGAGGTGGATTTTGCATTAAGCCAAGATTGTGCCATTACACTCTAGCCTGGGCAACAAGAGCAAAACTCCGTCTCAAAAAAAATTAGGAGCCAGCTTCATCTTTTAGTTCAAGTTAGTAACTTTGAGGTCCACCTAAGGATTATGTTGGTCCACATTAAAGAGGAAAGTGTCCACTGCCCTAGAGGTTTGAGCCAAGCAGTGTTCAATGGATGTCAATGATATTTCTTTGGAAATATGCCCAACATCATTTTATAAAGTCACAATCAGAAAAGTTTAAATGATAGCAAAGAGAGGACTGTTGTATTCAGCTATGACAACAGAAAACACTTTCTATAAAGCAAAACCCACTACATCTATTGATGCCAGAGCCTGCCTGCCATGTACAATGAACTCTTCTCAATCTTGTGTGTGCCTGTGTGCACTGCGGTGAGTGGGAGGTGATGAGAAAGTATCCTGTTTAATTCCAAAATCTTTACTTCAGGAAGGTGAGGGACATTTGGGGAAATGTTCTGCTCGAGTGTTTTTCAAGAATCAGAAACCCCGACCAGCCATTAATGTAACTTGTACACGGCTCATCGAGAAAAAGAAAAGACAGCAAGAGGATTACCTGCTTTACAAGCAAATGAAGCAACTGAAAAACCCCCTGGAGATAGTCAGCATACCTGGTATGAATCAGCATTTGGAATTCTATATTCAGGAATGTATGTAATAACTAAATCTTTAAAAAAAAAAAAGATCACTTCGGTTTTTATCCCTAAAGTGGTACTTTCATTCAACTAAAGATTGTGGTATGCCTCATAATTTAAACAAAACTCAGAGGTATTATCTTTCTGTTCATCTCGAGTCCAATGCAGTAACTCCACCAACAGTTAAGTATCCCTTTAGTCTCCTCATTTTCCATCCCAGAATGAGGCGCACGGTAAGAACTGAACCAGGTAAGAGGTAGAGGATTCTGAACTAGGATATGCATACAGGGGTGCTGTTTTCAGGGTTGAGTCCAGGAGCTGAGGTGACATCTCTATTTCTGGCAGTGGCTTTTGAAACTTCATATGACAGCCTCCAGAGCCTCCACTCTGCTCATCACAGCCTTATGCCCCAGGGCCGGGTGAGACCTTTTCTGGGATGCTGCAGGGGAGTCATGTTTATCTCATTTCAGGTCAATGGTTAATGGGCAGTGGTGCTGTCTCTAACAAAGGAGCCCTGCCCTCTGAAGTGACTAAGCTGAAGTGAAGCTGAGCTCATTTGTTCTTGGTACTCACCAGAATGTGCGGGCAGCAGCTGAGACTCAGCACATTTACTGGCAAATCCAATTTTCAAAACCATGAAAGTCATCTCTGGCTTTGCTCCTGGGTATTAAGATGTCTGACCACTACAGCACTCATCATCCCACCCTCTCCCACAGTTCGCTCACTTGCCCAGATTCTGTGGCAAACCCATGTCAACACTGGGGGCTCTGCAGTCTCCATTCCTGAGTGTCTGTGCTCCCCACTGATTTACTAAGTGTCCTTAAAAACCTGGAAGTGGAATGCTGCTTCTTGCATTTCTAAAATTCTGAACCCTGAATGATTCTCATACAGTTCTCTGACAACTGGGATCAAGTCCTGTGCCAAAGAATCAACAGGAGCAATTAAAATCTCACGTTGTAGCAGAATTGGTTTATATTTAGTATTGCTTGAAATAAATGAGCTAATGACCGATACTTATAAATCTATACTTATTTAGGGATTGTTTTCCTTTAGTTGGGAAAATAGGGCTTATCTGTACTCCTTAAAACACAAATTTTAGAAATTGTATGGGATCTTTTCTTTGAATATTTGCCACAGGATCACGAGATTTTAGACACTCTTTAATAGTGCAGGTTAACTGAATTATGTTTAGTTAATAAGTCCTGCATATCCATAGGGGCCATTCTACAATAATCTTCAATCTTTTTAATAGAGGGCACCTTTCATCAAAAAACTTGCGAGTTTTGCTGTCACAGGAAATTCAGCAGAGACATTTAATGCTGCTATCTGTAGCTTGTCTGTGTATGTAAAATCATCTATCTGTTTTAGGTAACATAAATTTTACCCAGTTCGAACCTCAGCAGATTGCTACTCAGTATTTAATCGATACAAGGCATTGTGCTGTTGTCGTATAATGGATAAATGAGAAGATCTAATCCATTTTGGAATATCCTTGCTTCACATTGTTTTTTTCCCCTTAAGTTGTCTGTTTTTTACGAGTAAAAATTTTACCTCAAATGAATTCGTAAACTTCCTATTGATGAAACCAAGTATACTACCCACAAAGACTAAAGACCTGAGAATAACCACTGAAGCTGTGTCTTCCCAGGTGATTCTACAGCAGTGCTGCCAGCACGTATCCTTCAAATGTTCGCACTATTCACAGTATTTAGTATAACTCATTTATCTTCTAGGGTGATGGGTTTTATCTCACAAATCTGAACTCATAGCAGCACCAAAAGGTAGAATACGTGATGATGAGTTGGATCAAGGAAGTTTTCAGTCAGTGAAGACAAGAATGATGGGAAACCTCTTAATAGTAAAATAAGCAATAAAGTTTATATCCAAGGTGTTGAATTCAGAGTCTTGTATTACAAAATGTTCTGAAGTTCTTATGGTTCAACTGCTCATCCCAATGAGGAACAACAAATTCATTTGTGAAATACTGATATTCTAGTCAGGAAGCAGAACTCTGAAACACGCTTTCTACGATAACATCTGTAAAAATAGTCACAGCTCCCTGTTGATTACTTATCATATGCTGACAGGAAAAATGACATTACCAGGTTAAAGAAATTACACAGAAAAGCCAGTGAAGAGTACTGAAAGTCCTCAGTTCCAAGTTTGAAGGCACTTGGATATTAACAGGAAAGCATTATGGAACCAAAAATCTTAAACTGAATGATGACAATGGAAGGTAACAAATACCTTTTTGCTTGATTCTCAACAGGTATTTTGTTCTAAAAGGTTTCTCCAAGTGCTGAGCCCTCAGTGCTGCTCACTGTTCATTTCTAACATCTTCTTGTCCTCCACATGACAGCTGTGCTGAAGCTTTTCCATTTCTTCAAGGCCCGCACCCTGGCCTCATACACTTTGAGGAGATAAGTCTTGCCTCCTGCTTTACTGAGATTGAGACATTTGATCCTGTCATTTCTTCCCACCTCACAAAGTCGCTACATCTTCCCCAACGCTCTCTTTGATCCTAAGACCTCTTTTATGTATACCTTTGGCTCTAGTTTCTCTGGTTCTTTCATAATTTTGCCCCATCAGTATCCTTCCCACCTTTAAAATCTTCGTCAACCAGTTCCTTCTCTTGTCCTATAGAGATCATCAATCAGAGTTGTGCTGATCAATTTCTTCATAGACCCATCACCCCCTTTTTCCTTATTCTGTCTACTTTTCAAAAGTAGATTCTATACACACTGCTGCATCCTCAGCCTCTTCCTATTTGGCTTCTACTCTATGTAGATCACCAAGAACCCCAACCAGATCTTACTTCTTATCCTTCCTCATTTATCTGTAGCACTTTTTTTTTTTTTTGAGACAGAGTATCCCTCTGTCACCCAGGCTGGAGTGAGGTGGTGCGATCTCAGCTCACTGCAACCTCCGTCTCCCGAGTTCAAGCGATTCTCCTGCCTCAGCCTCTTGAGTAGCTGAGATTATAGGCCACCACGCCCAGCTAATGTTTGTATTTTTAATAGAAGATGGGCTTTCACCATGTTGGTCAGGATGGTCTCGAACTCCTGACCTCAGGTGATTCACCCGCCTCAGCCTCCCAAAATGCTGGGATTATAGGCTTGAGCCACTGTGCCCAGCCTATCTACAGCACTTTATATCATCTAACTTCATGGCTTTCTTGACACTGCATTTAATACACCTAATAACAAACTCAACTTGTTTTCACCCAAAACGTTCCCACATTCTGTCCTACATTTGTATGACAGTATACTGTTCTCCTAGATTTGGCCAGAAACTTCAGTCATTTTCACCTAATCTCCTGACATTTAATAACTTGCCATTTCCTATCAAGTCTGCATTCACAAAGTGTTTTGGACTCATCTTGTCTTCTCCAAACCCACTGTCACCACCCTTCATACCTGAACTACTTCTCCCTGAGACCACCGCACCCAGCAGTCAAAGTCATCTTCTCACACTTACTCCTCAGTCACACTTCATACCCGCTCTGGCAGCTCTGCAAACAAGGCCTTTGAATATCTGGTGCCAGTATACTGTATACTGTATCAAGACCAGTCACTGAGGCTGCCCCTGCCCCGTGCCTTCCTACCTTCACGTGCTCGCTCTCTCACTCAGACTCCTGCTCCCACCCCCACCTCCACCCACACCCTCACACACATGACAGCAATTTAAGGTGCAGCAAAAATCTCATCTCTGTGAAGCTTCCCCCAACGCTCTCCAGCCCAAAGAATCTTGTCCTTTCCCTGCTGTCCCTCAGCTTTCTGATCCTCCCTTTCTTAAGGGATCTATCAACTATAACCCCACCCTGTCAACATGTGGAGGGTGGGGACTCATCTTGGTATCCTGCACAGATCCCAAGAAATCAATGAATGCTGCTTGAATTATAATCAATATCCTACGTTCCCTTTTCCCTACCTCAATGAATTGAGCATTCATTTGGGTAAATAATCCTTAGCATAAATTCTATTCTGTATTGGTAAACTAAAGGGACATAAAGGGACCACCGAGTGGTCAAGCTTTACCAATACAGAATAGAATTTATGCTAAGGATTATTTTACGCAAAAGGATTAGTTTCCTAATAAGCTTGTTAGTATTCCTCATGTATTGTGCTATTATTAGGCCTTAATATAGTATCCCTGCAAAATTGCATAAAATGATGGTTCATGAACAGTCACTTCATTAAATCTGAGCTCCTAAAAATCACAAACAGTAATTTATTAGTCATTGTATCCCTGCCTCTCACAGTGTCTGATATTGTGTAAGTTTTAAGAAAGATGTTTGCCAAATTTAAAATATTTTAGATCCAAAAATAACGCCATAGAACAAATCTACCTGATTTCTTCATGTGTTAAACAAAAGTGACAGAGATGCTGCCAATACACTGATTAGCTTTAAAGCCAATGATCAGAGAAGCACAAAGATATTTTGGCAGACTGAGAAGCAAAGACCACACATCACACTGACTGTAGACCTAAACCAGAAGGTAAGGTGGAGAATGACAGTGATAGACTTTTCAACCTAATTAAAAATGCTTCTTGGCCAACACAGTGGCCCTCACCTGTAATCTCAGCAGCACTTTGGGAGACCATGGCAGGAGGATCGCTTGAGCCCAGGAATTCAAGGCTACTGTGAAGTCTAATTGTGGCACTGCATTCTAGCCTGGGCAACAGAGCAAGTTCCTGTCTCTTAAAAAAATGCTTCTTAACTAATAAGACTAGGTAAAATTGAATGTCAACTTTGAGTATTCAGTAATGAGTGTGGAAAAGTCACTTTAGCTGCTGGATGTGAGACAGCTGGAAGGAGGAGACTGAAATCTGAGAGATCTGGTAGCAGACAGTGGCTGTGGTCTCAGGGAGAAGCAGCCCAGGCATGAAGGGTGGTGGCAGTGAGTCTGGAGAAGACAGGATGGGTCCGAGATACTTTGTGGACATAGGCTTGATAGGACATAGGCTTCGTAGCTCTTATTTTGCATGTATACAGTACAGCAAGTGGCCGTTAAATTGATTCAGAATACATTTACTGTTTGGCAAGTTGAAGAATATAAATCCACAAAGTCACATAGAAACAGATACAAATAAATCACATGTCTGGCTCAAGGTCTTACTGTGAGGGGGATGATGGGTATGACTAAGTTTAAACCTTATTTCATATCTGAAGCTTCTGAGATTTTGTCTCAAAAATGCATTAATACAAATGTGCTGTTTTTGTCTCTCTCAGATAATCATGGACATATCGATCCCTCTCTGAGACCCATCTGGGATTTGGCTTTCCTTGGAAGCTCCTATGTGATGTGGGAAATGACAACCCAGTTTTCACGCTACTACTTGGCACAGCTCACTAGTGTGAGGCAGTGGGTAAGAAAAACTTGAAAACTAGCTTGTGCCACAAGAATCAGTGCAGTCTCCTTAGACTGAATTCATGTGAACTTCTAATTTCATTTCAAGAGTTTTAATTGCGTTTCATTTCTTTAACAAATATTTGAGTTCCTGCAATGGGCTAAGTATTGTTTCAGGGGCTGGGGATACACTGTGAACACAATGTTGCTGCCCTCATTAATTCTAGGGAGAGAAGACGGTCAACTAATAAATAAATATGTATTACATGATGGTAAATACCATGAAAAAAATTAGCCAAGGTGTAAGGATCATTTAAGGTCAGGAATTTTGAGACCAGCCTGGGCAGCATAGCAAGATCCCATCTCTACAAAAAAATTAAAAATTAGCCAGATATGGTGGCACATGCCTGTAGTCCCTGCTACTCAGGACACTGAGGTGGGAGGATTTTTGCTTGATCCAGGAGTTGGAGGTTGCAATAAGCTAAGATTGAGCTACTGTACGCCATCCTAGGCAACAGAGATGCCGTCTCTTAAAAAAGAAAAGAAAAACAAAAAAATGAGGTAGGGAAAAGGGAATGTAGGGTATTGATAGAATTACTACTTAGTCTGAAGTAAGGCTAATTTGAGCAAAAGTGACTTTGGAGTAGAGACCAAAGGGAAGTTAGAGTGAGCTGAGCCCCGCTCCCATAAGGAAAGAAAATGTCAGAGGGAACTGAGGCTGCAAGGTTTATGTCTTTGAGTAGGCAGGAAAGTATATGATCAATCCAGATGATCTTAGGAACACAGAGGGTTCACCTAGAGGGAAACAGTGGCACAGATGCTGGTAAAAGGACAGACAGATATAAGGTGGGAGTTTGTGGAAGTTGTATTCTAACTGCTCGGTCTTCTCAGTGAAATGGGACAAAGTCATCAGCTGAGAGCAGGAGAAATAGCAGTGAGGCTGCTGTGGCTAGAACTGAGTGACAAAGGGAACATGCTGGGAAACAGATCAAATGGAGTGGGGCAAGTGGAGAGCATCAGCTCATGTAAGACCTTGCAGGCCATTCACAGGGTCTTACCTTTCACTCGTTTACCCATTAGAGGGTTTTTACCAGAGGAGTGACATGATCTGACTTACAATAGGATCATTATGGCTGCTGTGTTAAGAACAGACCAGTAAAGTACTGCAATATTGGGTGGGGTGCAATGGCTCACACCTGTAATCCCAGCACTTTGGGAGGCCAAGGTGGGTGGATTACTTGAGATCAGGAGTTCAAGACCAGCCTGGACAACATGGTGAAACCCTGTCTCTACTGGAAATAGGAAAATTAACTGGACTTGATGGCAGGTGCCTGTAATCCCAACTACTCGGGAGGCTGAGGCAGGAGAATCGCTTGAGCCAGGGAGACAGAGGTCGCAGTCAGCTGAGATCACACCACTGCATTCCAGGCTGGGCTACAGAGCAAGACTCTGTCTCAAAAAAAAAAAAAAAAGTATTGCAATATTCTAGGCAAGACCTAGTGGTCGCTTGGACCAGGGTGGAGCTGGAAAGACACTTGGATTCTGGTAGAGTGACAGTATTGGCTCATGGGTTGGATATGGGTATCAGACATGAGAGGAGTTAAAGATGATTTTTAGAATTTTGGTGTGAATAACTGGAAGGATAGAATTTTCATTTACTGATTTGGGAAGCTTATAGGAGGAACAGAATTGAGGGAAATTATCTTGATTTGGGGCATTCTAAATTCCATAACCAAATAGATAATTTGTATAATCATCTGGACAGAAGAGTCTGAAGTTGGGGGAAAGGTCTTGGCTCTAGTTATCACCATATACATAGTATTTAAAGTCACAAGACTGGATGAGGTCACAAGTAATGAGTGTAGAAAATGAAGTTAAGTTATGTAAGGATTGCATCATGGAACACGTCTGACTTAAGCAGTTGGAGATATGGGAAAAGACAGTATCTCAAGGATGAGGACTGGCTGGTAGTATTAATGCTGCTGGAAAGTCAGGTAAGATGAGGACTGAGAACTGCCCATTTGATTGAGCAACTGGAAGTCAATGGAGAGCTTATCAAGAGTCCTCTCACTGGCACAGTGGGACAAAAGCCTCATTGGGGTAGGTTCAGGAAAGGATGGGAAGAGAGGAAGTGGACACTCAGTCCTTTCAAGAAATTTAGCTATAATAAAGAAGAGTAAAAGGAAGGAGAAGAGGACTACAGCTGGATGATGGGTGGGCAAAGGGCTGAAAGGGCTTTTTTTTTTTTTTTTTTTTTGCTTATTTTTGGTTGGGAGAAGTAACAGCATATTTATATGTTGATGAGAAAAAGTCCAGTAGAGAAAGGCAAAGTAGGAATTGCAGGAAAGAGAGGGAAAAGTTGTTAGAGTTACTATGTTTGATAGGCAAGAGAGGATATGATCAATCCAGATGATAGTAGGAACACGGAGAGTTCACCTAGAGGGAAAGCAGGAAACAGTGGCCCAGTACTAGGAGAGCAGATATCAAAGTGGGATTTGCGGAAGTTCTAACTGCTTCTGTCTTCTCAGTGAAAGAGGAGGTAAAGTCATCCGCTGAGAGCAGGATGAGAGTTGAAGGTACTGGGAGTTTTAGAGAGGCAAGCTGAGCCAATCATAAGCACCAGTTTAAAAGATTTGTTTTGTTCACAGATTCACCCATGGATGGATGATCAGTAAATATCTTCTGAGTACAGGATTTGCCCAGCATTATACCATCATTTTTTGCCAAAAATAAATAGTTTGGTTTGCTTTCCAAAGACCACATGTACAATAGACATCAATTAGAAACCTAGATTTTGTCTTTACTTATCAAAACGAACATCTTTCCCCCTTATAGAGTGCTCGTAAATAGAAATTACCATCTAATTGATTGTCGCTATAGAACAAGTCAAGATACAGTACTAGTTCTTTTGCTAGATAAGTTTCTGTCTCTGTTTCTGACACACTCTCATCTACCAAGATGACCACATCCTCAACAAGAGGCTTTTACCTTACCTGAAAAGTTAGGGGGAAGAAGTTAAGTGTAGAAAATGGCGTCAAGATAATGTAGAACTGATTGTAGTGAATGTGAGAGGAAAACTTAATAGGAATAGAGCAACACATTGAGATAACAGAGAAAAACTAGGACTTTTAACATGTTTCCCTTTCTTTTACAGTTGCATATGACATATTTTTACCACTAGGACATACCAGAGTACAAAAAAAATAGCAGCTGTATTTCTCTCCCATTCTAACCAGTCTTTCAAGTTCATTTTCTGTCCACTCAAACAAACTGCAAGTGAGAAAGCGATTACATATATGTAACTAGACAGTTAAAAAACAGAAATGCAAAGGGAGAATGGTCAATAAGAGTTTTAGATTTTACTTTTCCCCCGTGGTGTTTGGGTGTTAGATAAATAATAGTTGAATATGCAGCTGACTTGCTGGGTCACCCAAGGCAAATCACTTCATCTCTTAGGGCCTATTAAATGAGGACTCACAAACAGACTGAAGTGAAACTAATACAAATTTAAATCACCGGAGCAATTAGGAAATTTGGTTTCAAGGTTGATATGCATTTCAGCTTAGGGTTCTTTTAAAGTATGCACATATCCACAAAGATTTTTCAAATTCTGCTGTTCAGTGGCCACTAAGGTCTCCTGTGATCCTGATCAAAAGAAGCAACACAAGCAACAGACAAAACAATCAATGATTTTAAAAAAATACCCTATGAGCAGAAGTTCTAAATACTGTCCTGAGAAACTAGCAACAGGACACTAGGGCTGAGAAAGCCAGTACAGCACAGAGGCAGCAGTGACTGGAGGTGCTTGTTAGAAACAAATTTTAGTGCTACAAAAGAAATAGCACTCAAACATAAATTTTCTCAGCAAGGCAAATTTACTTCCATAGAAGGGTGCATCTCACAGATGGAGCAATGGCAAGAGCACCACAAACAAAGGAAAGCAAGAGGTTTTTATTTCTAACACAATGGGTTTCTACTACTGTGTCCTGTCTCCATTGGCTGGAACTGGACCGCACAACGTAAACTGGTCCTGGTTAGCTAATTTGAAGGGTGCAGAGAGGGGGTTACACTAGGGGGAAGGACAGTTTCAGTGGGAGAAACTATTCTGGCAGGAGGGGTAATTTGCAGAGTGAGTAGAATGTGGGCCCTATAGATAAGGATTGGCTGGGAAGTTGCTTGCTGTGACCAGAGCAGGGAGACAGTGATAGTAAGGAAGTCTGGCCTTGAAAGCCAGGACTAAAGAATAAGGAAACTTAAAAAAGCTACACCTTTGAAGAATAACTTCTTACTGTATTTAACAGTGCTCTTAGCCCAAGGTAGCTCAAAAAAAAGTATAAAGATTATAATTTTTCCAAAAACTTTCTGAGTGGGAATTACGGTCTTGATACTCAGGGTAATTTCACCTTTTAATGCAATTGTGTGATGAAGTACAAGCTTATAAACTCACAGGCCCAAATGAACAAGGCCTGAGGGAAGAGTGTGCAAAAAAAGGTTTGAAATGCAAATGTAAAATAAGACCCATCTTACTGGCACAACTCTTTCCTTAGAACTGAAGAATAGATGTCATTCCCAATACTATGAAGACTGTGCCAAGAACAAGGGATATATGATAAGACCATACCTTTAGCCTTTAATATGAATTGAGAAAAGTCAAGCTGAGTATTGTTCTAACTCCTATCAATCAATACCAGATTTGTAAGCACCCTAAACTATGTAACCTGTAGCACATCACTATCAGTCAGCTCATCTTCACCCTAAGTATAAGTCTCCACTAGTCAAAGCTACATAAGAAGCCATCTTGTCTACTTTTTCTATTATACTGAAATCTACTTTTTATAACTTCTATTACTAACTTAAGCCTACTTCCTCACTACTAAAACCACCCTGGTTCTGTTAGTCTTCTCTCTCTTTTGGGGTAAGTAGGGTGGAGAGGCATGGGGTGGGTTGGGTCATGAGCAAGCAAAAGGGAACAAACAAAATACTTCTGGTCTGTCTCCAACAAGGTTAAGTGCTGAGTTACCAGGAAATGTAACAACAAATCGTCATCAATTTGGGCTACAAGATTTGGCATTTATGATGATCTGAACTGAAGCCAAAAAGATAATTTCTGAATATTAAAAATGACTTCTTGGCAGAGCTTGACTTGGTGAAGGCAGTCCAATCCTGGCATACTTTGCCAGCTGCAGTTTTTCAATAAGCTGTGCTTTTTGGTTTGGTTTAATGGTGGTTCCTCTTAAAGGAGGAGGAATCTATAAAAACACAAATGTAAGGGGATGTTTCAGTAACTTTACTGAAGAAGTTCTCAATCAAATGATACAGGGTTTTCCAAGCATTATCATGACTCACATGACCCATTTTGTATTTAAAAATGGGTAACACTCTTTTTGCGCTTTTAGCAAAATAGTTTGTCAGATGGGGCTGGAATCCTAACATTTGTTTTAAGCTCTGGCCTCTTTTTTGCCTCACTGGAGACTGCCATGATTTCCTTCAGAACTGTTGTTTTCAAAAGCAGAATAAGACACTGTTCTCAAAAAAACATTTTAAGTGTATAAGTAAAACATACATATATATATATATATATATATATATACACACACACACACAATTATTTTTTAATAGAGATGAGGTCTCACTATGTTGCCCAGGCTGGTCTCAAACTTCAAACTCCTGGGCTCAAGTGACCTCCTACCTTGGCTTCCCAAAGTGCTGGGATTACAGGTGTGAACCACCATGTCCAGCCTAAAACCAATTTTTAAATTATAAAAATGCATAATAAACAGTCAAGACTAGAAAAATAGTACAGACAGCACAGAAGTCTGAGACAAATATCCAGTTATCTTGGGATAGATAACTGTTTCCTTCCAAGGTCAAGACAGCCACCAAATGGAGGTCAAACAAGGCTAAACGTATCCTCAAAGCGACAATGCCAAACTCATCACTGGAACCTCCAGTAACTGTTCCCTTATGAAAGAGACACTGAATTTTCTCTCATGAATTCTCTGACTTTGCTGCTTGTGCCTCAGATGTTTGCTCTGAACATTCGTGGGTGCACTGTGAGACAGGAGGGAAACCTACCCAGTATTGCCAAGAAGACACCACAGAAAATACAGTTGCTTTCTGATTTATCCAGGTCCTCTCCTGTATCTTCTCCCTCCAGACTTCCTCACCTACTGGAAATTTCATGGCTTGTAAAAATCTTCATCAATGTAGGCAAAGGGGAGACAAAACTGTTTTTTTTTGGGTGGGCGGTTGCTTTTTTGTGTTCTTTAGTAGTCTTAACACAAACCTGGTAATATATCCAAAATGCAAGTTTAGTCGTTTGCTGCTTGCAGAGTCCAATTCACAAAAGTGAGGTCTGGTATAAATAAAGTGACTTTATTCCAAAGTTAGCTTAGGGGAACAAGTATAGGCTCCCGCTTTTAAGGTACTGTTTCCCTTTTGGGACAAAGAGCAAGGGCTTTTAAAGGGGGACTTGGCATGAACGGCATGCAGGGGAGGAAGCGAGTAGGTGCAGGGTCTATGTGACTCGCTTGAATACCTTATCTACTGGATGATTGAGCTGGTGCCATGTGGGTAGAGCTAGACTGTAAACTGGCCATTGTCTCAAGATACTTGGACAGAGCTCCCTCATGGTCCTAACTGAGGTTGTAAACAGACTGCTGTCTCCCAATGCCTTCTCCTGGTGGGAGAGAGTTCCAGCTCTCGAGCTTTAGAGTGAGCACATACATAAGCTTGCCATGTAGGGAGTATTTGGTAAAAGGGAAAGTAAAGGTTATGATTCCATTTCTAAAGAGCTGAGAAGGAAGTGGAGAACAGGGGAAAAGGAGGAAAGAGAAAAGAAAAAAAAGTTTTTTTAAGTAACTCATTCTCTTTCTCTCAGAAAAATGGAGTACTCCATTGTAGGAAGACTAAAATTATAATCCAAATTGAGGGTTGTTTTTTTTTTAAAATGTTCTTTCTTCCATTTTTACTTGTGAACAGATAAGCAATCTAAAGGAAATGTCAAAAAGAAAATATGGAGTTGGTTTAGTCACTAACAAAATGTATAGAAACACTGCATAAAAGAGGTAAAGACAACTGCCTGCCAACTGAAAAATATCTAAGGCACTGGTTTTAGAAACAGTGTGGTATAGCTTCATGTAGTATATATGAAGAATATGGGTGCTGGAGTCAGTAGATCTGATTTGGAATTCCCATTTGTCACTTCCTAGCTGTAACCTCAAATTACCTCTCCTGTAAAACTAGGCTCATAATACATAGATTGTAAAGGAGAATTACATGAGAACATGTAGAAGGTGCCTAGCACAGAACCTAGCCCATGGTAGACATTCTAGAATTACTAGTTGTCCCTCCCCTTGTCTTACTGTCTGTTATATCAGGGCTAATACATCGGCTTGAGGTGCATATACAGTATCTAGATCCTAAAGGTTGTTAAAAGAATCTCCCTATCTCCATAGACTCAGTCTCCATCCGAAACTATGAATACTAGAGAGAAAAAGTGATAGACATTCAACCAGACTTTCATGTAACTCAGTGACAAGACAAAAATGAGGATCGATGACTTCCATATCTTGAAGCAAAATACTACCAAAAACCATGAGGCTGAAATCTAAAAGGCAGTAGGAGAGTCAAGGCATCCATTCAAAACAAGAATGTATTGTATATTTATTACGCCAAACACCACCATATTTATTATACTAACTCTTTTTTCTCCCTCTAGAAAACTAATGATGATACAATTGATTTTGATTATACTGTTCTACTTCATGAATTATCAACACAGGTAAAACATAAAATTGTATGTAGAATTGTTTTTACCATAAGTTTTTGCAGATCATAATATTTTATAACTCTTATTTCCTAGGAAATAATTCCCTGTCGTATTCACTTGGTCTGGTACCCTGGCAAACCACTTAAAGTGAAGTACCACTGTCAAGGGCTACAGACACCAGAAGAAGCCTCTGGAACTGAAGAAGGATCCGCTGTAGCACCAACAGAACTTAGTAATTTCTAAAAAGAAAAAATGATATTTTTCCAGCTTCTAAACAAGTGACTGTACTAGCATTTTTCTGGTAAAACAGCTAAGGTATAGACATTCTAATAATTTGGGAAAGCCTATGATTACAAGTAAAAACTCAAAAATTCACAGATGTTGGTTTTTTGCTTGTTTCTCAATTGGTCTGCTTTAGCTTTTAGTTCTGGAAGCACACGGACCTGAACTCTGCTCCGTGCTAAACAGTCACCAGCAGGTTCCTCAGGGTTTCAGCCCTAAAATGTAAAGCCTGGATAATTAGTGTATGCTGCAATGGGATCAGCATTTTTTTTTAAACTGCAAAAAATGATGGTCTCATCTCTGAATCTGCATTTCTCATTCTTCTGAACACACATACAAATAATATACAAACACAAGTACCTAATTTATAAATTTACAAAGCCCCCAAAAGTTAAACCAACTAAAAATTTATCAGTATCACCATTAGAACATCTTTATCTTTTTTTTTTTTTTTTTTTTGACACAGAGTCTCACTCTGTTGCCCAAGCTAGAGTAATGGAGTGCAGTGGCAGTGCCATCTCAGCTCAGTGCAGCTTCTGCCTCTCGGGTTCAAGCAATTCTCCTGCCTCAGCCTCCCGAGTAGCTGGGACTATGGATGCATGCCACCGTGCTCAGATGATTTTTGTATTTCTAGTAGAGACAGGGTTTCACTGTGTGGGCCAGGGTGGTCTCAACTCCTGACCTCAAGTGATCCGCCCACCTCAGCCTCCCAAAGTACTGGGATTACATATGTGAGCCACCACGCCCAGCCTCAGAACATCTTTTCTAGTTCAAACTCTAAAATTGTTAACTTAATATTACTAACAGTGGTTCCACTAGCTAACAACAAAAAAAATCACTTGGCATAAAATGAAAAACTAAATTCCCTAAGTCCTCTTTTCATTAAGAGTCTAAGTTATTCTGCATCACTGTTAGCTAATGACAATCACAAACAGCATCACATTCATTTTCTTAATCTCTAGAACTTCCAGAATTTTAAGACATGTAAAACAATACCAGGGATTTGTCTACATTCCATTTTATTTTATTCATAGTTTCATTTTCTTCCTACCTGAATTATGAATTTTTAGAAGTTAAATAAGTTCTTTTGAAAGTCAGTTGGAAGCTTATATATTTGTACTTGAATGTTAAGTCATTCATGACATATTAGTTTATTATATCGATTTCTCTCAAATTAGAAAATTCTGATCTGTTTTGTGATTTTTCCTAGTTTTCAAAGTACTATAGTCACCTAACGTGCTGCCTAGGACTTATTGGAATTCATAAATGAATGAATGCTCACAATAAATTTTCCTTGAATACAATTAACTTATTTCAATGATGCACTACAATGTTATTTGAAGATACTTTCAGTGGCAATTAGAGCTCCAGTTCAACAATTTACAGTTTTAGCACCCAAATAGCTATCTTGTACAAAGGACACATTCCAACATGTCATAATTCACTCCTATTGGGTTGGCTGTCAATTTTGAGACTTACCCAGATTTCAAAAATATTAAGATATCAAAAATCCTAAACTTTAGAGCTGACTAAATGTTAGTGATTTTACAACTACACAATCTAAGAGTGAGCAGAGGAAAGAAATAACAAAAAACAGAAACACTGACTTTTTTGTTTTTTAAGGTAAAATTATCAAGTCAGGTATGGTGATGTGTGCCTACTGTCCCAGCTACTCTAGAGGCAGAGGCCAGAGGATTGCTTGAGCCCATGAGTTTGTGAGCAGCCTGGGCAACACAGCGAGACCCCATCTCTTTACGTTCAGGGGTACATGTGCAGGCTTGTTACATAGGTAACAATGCCCCACAACAGTATGTTGTGGGGGTTTGCTGTACAGATTATTTCATCAATGGGGTAAAGCCTAGTACCCATTAGTTATTTTTCCCGATCCTCTCCCTCCACCCACCCTGCACCCTCCAATAGGCCCCAGCCCCAGCGTGTGTTGTTCCCCTCTATGTGTCCACGTGTTCTCATCATTTAGCTCCCACTTGTAAGAGAGAACAGGCAGTATTTGGCTTTCTTTTCCTATGTTAATTTGATGAGGATAATGGCTTCTAGTTCCATATATGTCCCTGCAAAGGACTTGATCTCATTCTTTTTTATGGCTGCATAGTATTCCACAATGTGTATGTACCACATTTCTTTATCCAGTCTATCACTGATGGGCATTTAGGTTGATTCCATTTCTCTGCTGTTGTGAATAATTCTGCAATGAATGTGTGCCTGCGTCTTTATAATAGAATGATTTACATTCCTTTGAGTATATACCCAGTAATGGTATTGCTGAGTCAGATGTTTTTGGTCTTAGAAGACCCCATCTCTTAAAAAAAAAAAAGTTGTCAAACAAAAAAAACATAAATTCTAATCTTACACAAAAGAATACAATATGACACTTCTGAATTTCACAAATTTTTCATTTCATGTCTTGGGCTTAAGTGCAGTGCAGGCAGTATTTCAGTAGTCTTTAACTTTGTCTGCATATTAGAATCACCCAAAAAACTTTTATCTTGATCCAGGCCAAATAATCTAAATTCCTGGGTGTGAGCCTAGGTATTTCTTTTTAAGTCTCTCC
Source organism: Aotus nancymaae (assembly GCF_030222135.1). NCBI lineage: Eukaryota > Metazoa > Chordata > Mammalia > Primates > Aotidae > Aotus > Aotus nancymaae. Next base: position 51,381,325 of record NW_026988431.1, on the reverse strand, counting down.
CAGTGATTTTTAAAGTGCAGTGAGGGTCGGGAATCAGTACAATACTGCCTAGTGCTGCTACTCTTCTCCAATACAAGTATGTAATATTCAAATTAGCCAACAATTATCCTTCTTGATAGCAGTATAAGCAACCCTCACTTATGAATATTCTCATTAATTTTTTTCCATGCTACAGACTTTGGTTAGTATGTGATCTTTACCAACTATAACTAATGAGTTAGAAAGAGATGTGGGTTCTGATCCTGATCTGTCCTTATGTGATCCCATTCTAGTTGGGATCTCATAAACTCTCAGCTGTGCCTGAGTCATTGCATATGAGATGCTGGTGTTGGATTCAATAAACTAATGAGTTAGAAAGAGATGTGGGTTCCGGTCCTGATCTGTCCATTTGTGATCCTATTCTAATTACTCCCACCAGCTAGGCCTAAGTCATTACCTGTGAAATGCTGGTGTTGGATTAAATATCTATGACCTTTTCTTTCCTTCTTTCCTTCTTTCTTTCCCTCCTTCCCTTCCCCTTCCTTCCTTCCTTCCTTTCTTTCCTTTCTTTCTTTCCTTCTCTTTTTTTGAGATGGAGTCTCACTCTGTAGCCCAGGCTGGAGTGCAGTGACGTAATCTCGGCTCACTGCAACCTTTGCCTCCTGGGTTCAAGTGATTCTCCTGCCTCAGCCTCTCAAGTAGCTAGGACTACAGGCATGTGCCACCATGTCCCACTAATTTTTTGTATTTTTAATGGAGACAGGGTTTCACTGTATTAGCCAGATGGTCTCAATCTCCTGACCTCATGATCTGCCCACTTTGGCCTTCTAAAGTGCTGGGATTACAGGTGTGAGCCACTGCGCCCAGCCATCTAGGACCTTTTCTGACATTGTAACATTATAACCAGGATGTTTTACAAATTGAAAATAAGTAAAACTTTTATTTACTTATCCAAGTTTATCCAGTTTAGTTCCAATAGTTGTGACTATTCTCAATAGCCAGAGGAATCATGCTAAATTCCAGGAAGATACAGAGAATGTATATCCTCATTAGGAACAATATTCAAAGTTATTGTGAATGGCACAAGATGCTAATGAAATGCCAAAGCAACCACATTTTTTCAGACCTGATGCTATCGTAGCAACAGACATTCGTGGGAGATATGCACTTGGTGAATCATCATAATTAATGTATCAATTTAAAAACTTAGGTTTTGTGGTCTCATTAAAGTTATTTACCTTATCTGTGCTTCCTCTATAAAAAAATGGGCATACTAACAGTACGTATTCTCAGGGTTGTGAGAATGAAATTATATAATGCATTTAATGTATTTAGCGGCCCGGCATGGTGGTTCACACCCATAATCCCAGCACTTTGAGAGGCCAGGGCAGGCAGAGAGCTTGAGCCCAAGAGTTTGAGACCAGCTTGGACAACATGGCAAAACGCCATCTCTTCAAAAAATGCAAAAAATTAGCAGAGAGTGGTGGCACACACTTGTAGTCCCAGCTACTCAGGCAGCTGAGATGGGAGAATTGCTTGAGCCCAGGAAGCAGAGGTTGCAGAACAGAGATGGTGCCTCTGCGTTCCAGCTTGGGCAACAGAGCGAGACTCCGCCACAAAAGAATAAAAATAAAAGTATTTAGCAAATGCCTTGAAAATATCTGCTCAATACTGTTTAAAAATATTTTTTTCCCTAGAAACCTTAAAGTATAAACCCACGTTTGTAAGTCAAGAAAAGGAAAGGAATTTAAAATCAATTATTTTATTTCTATCATCAGGTAATGGAAAGGACTAGGATCCATCTATGCCATCAGATGATTTTTGGATGAAGCAATTCTGAACCCTGTAATAGAACTGCTTGGGAAAGCCCAACTTATCCTGGAAACAAACGATTAACATTTGTTCTTCTACAACCTCAGTGAATACGATATAGGACAAATTCAAGTGAATTCAAATTCAGCTAGCATTCATTAGGTTGATGAAACTAACTTTATAAATTACATTTGATTTAGGTGTACAGAAACATTAAGATGAACAAAAACGAGAATAGCGTATGCAAGGGTCCACTTTTTACTTCGCAATAGACCACAAGGAAGTAATACTTATACTCCTAAAACAGAGGCACTTACAAATTTGCAGAAACTACAAATTAAAATAATCAGCCATATATAAAACAGAGAGAAATTTGGCTAACATTTTAATATCCCAATGAAGAATCTGAAAAGCACTCTCTATGAAGATCATACAGAATCCACTCTTCAACAGAAAAGCCTGCCCATTAATGACACTCCAAGAAGTGTCATGATGTATGTGATTCACTTTCAAGTCTTCAGCAAACTAATAGTTTAAAAATACAGAGGTATGAGACTTAAAGAGACAACAGAGAGTTAAAGCAAATATGATAAAACAAATTACTGTATGATAAACAACCTGTTAACAAAGGAAGGTAGATGGAAAGCATGTGGTTGTTCTTTGCACTTTTTCAGTTTTTCTCTATGTTGAAAACTCTTATAACACAAACCTTGGAAGGGAAATGTACATACATTCTAGGCTTAAAAGTATAACTCTTCTCCCCTTAAATAAATATTAAACATATTTCAGTGATTATTATATTTTATTTGAGGATTTTCAATAAACTATAAAACCAATCAATAGAGTTGAGACAGACATAGAATTACCTTTGAATAGAACAGAAGCTCCTGGATATGAATAAGAAGGGCTTCTTTTGAAGAAAGAAGAGCCTGCTTCCCAGGCTCAAAATTTCTTGTTTCAGCAGCCTGAATTTATTCCACTGGAATCCATCAAAGTATTGAAACCACGCAGATTCAATTAAAGTTAGTCAACTCAAAGTAGGAAAAGTTAGTTCTTGGCTTTTCCTTTTTTAGCAGGAAGTTGGCCGGTAGCCTCCAAATACTTATTAATGAGTTCTTCTTGTGTGGCTGGTAAACATGGCTGATATCTGCAGTACTCCATTGTGTATTCTCCCTTTCCCTAGGGGTTTAAAAAAAGATAGTTTGTTGTTGTTTTGTTTTGTTTTTAACTATAAAGCAAAGTCATGCAAGGTCAAGATTTTGTAAATTTGATCATTTTGTATGGTCTTTTGAAGGGCACTACGGTAAAGTTTAAACTTGCCTACCTCTGTGCATGACCTAAGTTCAGTGGAATAACCAAACATATCATTTAGAGGGACCTGAAAACAAACACAGTAGATATTTTAGCACTGCTTATGGAAAAATATTTGAGAAAACACAGATGCACTTTAGCCATTTAATTCCTTTAGATTAAGATTTCTACTTACTACTCTTAGTTTAAAATAATTAAAAGCCAAAGAGAAACATTTTTGTTTTATTCCAAGTGGAAACCCTATTTGGAAATTATTTCATTTGCCAGTCGAACCACAAACCAAATCTTTCCATTTCATGGAGTGAACACCATTGACAGCTCTTCCCTCCTATCCCCACTCCGCTCTGTAGCCACAGCTCAAGGACTCACAAGTGTTTCTTCTGCAAAAATGGGAATACAACTTTCCTTTGGACATCTTAATGACACGCTGAGACTAGTGTTTTCCAGGAGGTCTTAAGAAATGTAATAAACACCTTTTCCCTTGAGATTTAAGTCAAGAAAGGTATAGGCAAGGGAATTAAAATATTCCAATAAATTAAAGATAGCAATAAAGTAGCTATGCAAATAAAGCTAAAATGAGAGAGATAATACACATCTTATTTTCCCTTTTCTTTTTGTCAGTCTGTGCTTATCCAAGAAAGAGAGATAATATACATAGAAGAAAATGACATATTCACAAAAGGTCAAGATAAAATAAATCTTATTTTTAACTTCTGCACTTAAGAGTTGCTCTAATAGCAAATTATAGAAAATGCCACATGTATAAAGCCACAAATTCAGCAAGCAAATGTGCCCATTTAAAAAAACAAAAGCTAATTTGGATATCCTGTGGTTAACAGAAGCAAGACTGTCAATGACTAAGCGTACTTACATCTGCATACAGTGTAAAATAGTCCTCAACTCCATCTTGCCCAGTGATTACCCCATGGCGACGGTTAATTCCTGCAATTACTTGTCCCTGAAATTCATTTGGAGCTACAACTTCCACAGACATAATAGGCTCAAGAATACATAATGTTGCATTTGCCAAGGCTGGGTTAAAAAAAAAGGTTCATTAGTCTTCATACAAACGACAACTCTTCTGTCCAGATACACAAAAGGGAGATAGATGATGCTTTCCCAAAGGTACAAACACAAACGTCAAGGTTAAAATATTTGACCTAGACTCATTTTTCCTGTAGTAGTAACAGTCACTCTTCTAAATGGAAATACCAACATTTAATATTTCCATTATCATATTTTTATCCTTAGAACTCATTAAATAGCAGAGAATAATACAAAAGGGTCTTAAAACATCTGATCAAGTCCTTTACCATATAAATTATCCAGCTGACTTATTTATTCTCTCTGAAAATCTTCAAGGGTAAAGATAATAACTGTTATGTCTTTGACCAAGGTATACCCATTCTTTCTTTCTTTCTTTTTTTTTTTTTGAGTCTTGCTTTGTCGCCCAACCTAGAGTGCAATGCGGCAATTTCAGCTCACTGCAACCTCCATCCCCCAGGTTCAAGCGATTCTTCTGCCTCAGCCTCCCGAGTAGCTGGGATTACAGGGGTCTGCAACCACAGCCAGATAATTTTTGTATTTTTAGTAGAGGTGGGGTTTTGCCATGTTGGCCAGGCTGGATAAACACATTCTCTCTTGTGGTCCCTGGCAGACAGTTATTTTTAATTATAAGAAAATAACTTTTGTCACAGGGCAGTAGGGGATGTGGAGGGTACCCTTCCTACACTCAGAAGCAAGAATCAAGCCATGCCTACAATTTGTCTTTCCTTTTCTAAACTGAACAATATCAACACCTGATAGAGAATAAGAAGACCAAGTTTCTAGTTTTTGCTCTGATTCAAAGAAGTTATATGCCTTTTGGAAAAACACAGTTTGTCCAAGTCTCAAATTTTTTCATCTACAAAATAAGGATTCTGGACTAGATTGGGCAATTTAAACATTAAAAGTCAGTGTGTTTGTATTTATTTTTATCCCACTTAATACATAACCAACAAAACACTTTTTTCCTGTTAAAGCGCTGACTAATGTTTAAATGTAACAATATGGAGAAAATATAATAAAACCTCAAACATTTGTACTTAATTTAGAAGATGTAATAGTGACAAATACTTCAGCCTCAAGTTTGTTAAATTATTTCCGAATAAAGGCTTTCAGCAAAACACGGAAATGATGACAAGGGTAACATTTTGTTTAAACATAATCATAGTTTTTCCAGAAGCATCAATTTGTTTATAATAAACTAAAACTAACAAGTGTTCTTATATATTCACTCAGCACTTCTTACTAGAAACAGTAGAGCTTAAGTGCAATCATTATTACAACAGGAATGTAATTAGAAATATTTTTAAATTTAAATCACATCTTAGCTCACACCTACTCAACTAATTAGTTCTAATGGGTGAATTTTGTTCTGAAAGACAAATAATTGAACTTGTAGAGATACTGCAGACTCCTATGCTTGATTGGTTAAGCCCTGCAGAAGCCTACATGGACATGTAAATCAAACTAACAATTTTAGAGTGTAGAGACAGTTCTATTGCTTGCATAACTTCTTTACAACGGCAGAGCTTCCTTGGCTCCAAATAAATGTAATTAATATGAAGAAAAGCACCCAGGAGAGATGTGAGCAGACTTATCTAGATTTAGTTATACATTATCTAATGTTCTCAATAGGACAGTAATGTAAAACATCTAGATTGTGAAAGGGTTCTATTTTAAAGGGAAGGAAAGAGGCAAACATACAATGTCCATCACCTAATTATTGAGGACAGCCTTTTTGGTTCTGTTTCACATCCCCTCACCCTTCTGGGGTGCTCCCTTCCTTCTAACTCTCTAAATCTCTCTCTGATTTAGTTCCAAATGAATCTTACCCTTACACATGCCTTCCTCTAACCCTATACAATGAGATAAGACTCCAAAGCTAACTCCCCTGCCATTTTTCTATAGCCACATTGCATCCAAGTCCTAAAAGAAATTTTTCCTCAAGCAGATCTGTGGGCAAGTCAATCGCACCTTTCAGTTTTAGGTTACATCACTGATCAATCTCATGAACAACATTTAAAATTAGGCTCAAATGAATTCCAGTGTTCATTTTTTAAATGAAGAATAGAGGAGAATTTGAACTACTGTTCTTCCAATTTTAATAAGATATAACATATAATAATAGTATGATATACTATCATAATAACTATAATATCTTATAGTTATAAGCTATTCTTCTAAGCTCATTTACCAACATTTTCACTGTGAAACTCTAACATGGCATTCAACAGAGATGTATGTAAAAAGTTGATTTTCTTGCTGAGTGTGGCAAGAACTTCTTTTTACCTTTTACATTTTTGTCTTTTTTTATTAGGATAGAAAAAGCTATTTTTTAGTTTTACTTCAAATCTAATGTTTTAAAAAAGTTTTAATTTTTAATTGACAAATAATAATTGTATAGGCAGGGGGCGCTGGCTCAAGCCTGTAATCCCAACACTTTGGGAGGCCAAGGCAGGTGGGTCTATTTGAGGTCAGGAGTTTGAGACCAGTTTGGCCAACATAATGAGACCCAGTCTCTACTAAAAATGTGAAAATTAGCTGGGTGTGGTGGCACTCGCCTGTAATCCCAGCTACTTGGGAGGCTGAAGCAGGAGAATGGCCTGAACCGAGGAGGTGGAGGTTGCAGTGAGCCGAGATCGCACCACTGCACTCCAGCCTGGGTGACAGAGACTCTGTCTCTAATAATAGTAATAAAAATAACAGTATATATTTGGGGAGTACAGTGTGATGTTTTGAAGATTTTTGTCTTTCAATCATGGAGAAATAAGAATCAGATGAAGAAACAGCAAGGTAACTTATTTCTCATGCTAGTATCCTGCTTGTTTGCATAGTTTATCTTGTAAAAAATAAAATTACTCAGCCAGGCACAGTGGCTCATACCTATAATCCCAACACTTTGGGAAGGTAAGGCAGGAGGATCACCTGAGCCCAGGAGTTTGAGACCAGCCTGGGCAACCAAGCAATACCCCATCTCTACAAAAAATAATAATAATAAAAAAATTAGCCAGGCATGGTGGCATGCCCCTTCCCAGCTACTCAGGTTGCTGAGATGGAGGATCACTTGAGCCCAGGAATTCGAGGTTGCAGTAAGTCAAGACTGTACCACTGCACTCCAGCCTGGGTGACAGAGCAAGACTCCCTGTCTCAAAAATAAAAAAGTAATCCCAGCACTTTGGAAGGCCGAGATTGGCAAATTACTTGAGGTCAGGAGTTCAAGACCAGCGTGGCCAACATGGCGAAACCCTGTTTCTATTAAAAATACAAAAATTAGCTGGGTGTGGTGGTGCATGCCTATAATCCCAGCTCCTTAGGAGGCTGAGGCATGAGAATTGCTTGAACCTGGGAGGCAGGGGTTGTAGTGAGCCAAGATTGCGCCTCTGCACTCCAGCCTGGGCAACAGAGTAAGATTTTGTCTCAAAAAAATAAAAATACAAATAAAAATTTAAAAACAAAAAAAACCTTCTCAATTCAATTATAAACTAGTGTTTTTCCCCTGTACATCTAATAGGCAATTAGTCATACTTAATATTTATACCATAAATAAAAAAAACTAAATGGTACATATTCAACTGTTTAGTTAATATTCATATATATTTTTTCACAGGATATATATGCTTATATTAGCTCCAAATGAATCTTACCCTTACACATGCCTTCCTCTAACCCTAGACCATGAGGTTAGAGCTAAATCACCAAAGCTAACTCCAAGGCTAACTCACCCTGCCAGTTTTGGATGACACATTTCATACAAGTCCTAAAAGAAATTTTTTTCCTCAAGCAGATCTGTGTAGATATATATTAAATATATATCTATTTATATTAAATATACATCTACATTTACTTATATTAAAACGTAGGAGCAGTTAAAAAGGATGAAGCTCCTTGTTAATTGATAACCACATCAATTATCTGGCTTTATGTAACCTCCTATTTCCAGGAAAGCTACCAATTTCAGGAAAGAACCAGGACAGAACAATCTGTACTTTCTAATTTGTTTTAACTGTACTTCTAAAAAGTATATAAAGTGATTATAACTAATTTGTCAGTTCAAGACATACTAGAGTGGTAAACACACAGAGGTAAGAAGACAAGTATTTTAATGTGAGTCATGCCTAATAAAGTCTCATCTTCTTTGTCATTTTATTTACCTGTTTCCTATTAACACAATCTTCAGATTGTGACAAGATTTCTACATCACAAATTTCTACTGCATTTTTAATAGAGAGTTGATATAAAGGAAATCTCCCTTTCATAACTAAGAAACTGAAACATACATTATGAAAAACTCCAATTAGTTGAAGTAAAATAAGGAATCAGCAACCCTCCCCAACCACTGCCCCACACCTGATCACAGATGCAAAGTGTGACCAAAAATACCACAAAGTTCAAAATTCATACAGAATCAGAAAAATCCTGCTCTACAGAATGCTTGGGAAATATGATGAAGAAAGTTTCTACTTTCCCCTTTAATCCTCTTTGATGAAGATATTTCTGAAATGTTTTGTGAATCATTATTCTACTGTGTAAAGACACCTGTGGACATTACTAATGTATTTTCACATAAAAGACATGAAAAGATGACAAAGAGAATGGAATTTTCTTGCTTCAGGACACGACTTTGAAGTTCCTTTCTTGAATAACCCTGATGTGAAACTGCTATGTTGTCACTAACTTTTTTTCTCTCGAAAGCAAAGAATCAGATATGTTTGCAACTGCGTAAGGTTCTAGTTTGTCAGCATTTAAATACAAGTATTATTCTGTGAGAAATGTTGACAATTTTAGCAGTTTTGCAAGAAATCTGCATTGTGAATAAGGTTTACCAAATTCTTTCAAAATACTTTGCCATACTCAAAATGCCTAAAAACATACAATGTCATACTGAAGAGATTACTTACAAATTTATGGATTTCTTGATATTTGAATAAGTCACTAGAAATAACAAGACTACAGGTAAGATATCTTTAAAATATTTCTTAGAATTCTGAACATTTCAGTCTTCTCTATTAAAAACAGAACTTATAAATTATCTATGAATTCAAACATGAAAAAAAAAAACCCAAAGAATTTAGGAGAACATGATTGCCTTTTAGTTTTGCAAGAAAGAGAACAGAACAATTAACCTTGATCTCAATTCCATAAAGGTTTGCCCACTACCTACAATACTCCCTGGTGTGGTGCCTTGTTATCTGAGTGAAGAAGACTAAAAATAGTGCTGCTATCTAAGGCTATGATGATCTATGAGGAAAACAGACATGCTAAGGTGCCTGGACACAGCATACCTTGTTTAAGAGCACCTTCTCCTGCTCGGATGAAGGAGATTTCATTAGAGTCAACCATGTGGTGTGCTCCATCTTGCAGGACAAACCGGAGCCCAGAGAGCTTGTGACCAGAAAGAGGGCCCTTCTCGCAGGCATCCAAAAACCCCTGTTAATGAATGAACACAACTTCTGGAGTGGATTTTACTTGCAGATACATTAACAAGAACCCCAAAATATTTGTGTTCAGAAGTGTACATTTTTATGTGTGTTATATTTCACCCCTCAAAAAGAATTTTTTAAAAATGTTTAAAATTTTACTATCTTATTTTTACCTTATAAGTTCTGGGTACATGTGTAGGTTTGTTACACAGGTAAACCTGTATTATGGGGGTTCGTTATATAGATGATTTCATCTCTCAGGTATTAAGCCTGGTACCCTTTAGTTATTTTTCCTGATCCTCTCTCCTCTCACTCTTCACCCTCTAATAGGCCCCAGTGTGTGTTGTTTCCCTCTATGTGCCCATGTGTTCTCTTCATTTAAGCAAGAACATGTGGTATTTGGTTTTTTACTCCTGTGTTAGTTTGCTAAAGGTAATGGCCTCTAGCTCCATCCATGTCCCTCCCTGCAAAGGACATGATCTTTTTTATGGATGCACAGTATTCTATGGTATGTATGTACCACATTTTCTTTATCTAGTCTATCACTGATGAGCATTTAGGTTGATTCCATTTACATTTGCTATTGTAAATAGTACAACTTTACTATTTAAGTTTTATTATTATGGCATTTAGATGAGCAATTCCTTGGAAAAGAATTTTACTTAAGGGAGTAAGCTGGTTTGAAAGCAATGCTTAGAGTGCTAACGATCACTTTCTCATAACCTCATCTTCAGGAATTACTCAACTCAATTACTCATAACCCATCACAGAGACAGCATGATTTTAATTTTACAATGAGGAAACAGTGGAAAGGCAAAACTAAGAAACTCTCTAAAAGAAAATCCCCACCAAAATTGGTGTTTATTCACTAGCTGTGTCTTGAGCCCTGCTACATAGCTCTAACTGCTTTGCCTCATTGGCAGATCACTACATTACAGCTCTGGTGTTACACATTGTCAGTAAGAACTAGAATTAAAAAGCAACTAATCATTTTTTTCAAATCCAATTCTTTTTTTAAAAAATAGCTTTGTTGAGGTATAACTGATATACAATAAACTGTACATATTTAGAGAGTACAATTTGATGAGCTTGCAATTTTTACTAATTCAGTCACTTAAATACTTGTAGAGCTCCTACCACTTAAGTTAGTTTTTCTTGGCAACACTATATCATGGCTGCACAGATAGCACAAAATCCTTCTTGACATTTCGAAATTATAAGTTATATACCTGAAACTAAGTTCTCCTTCATCTACATTAATCTTGGGGGACATAAGACATTTAAAAATGTGTGAATGACAAAATATTGTCTTGAAATAGAATACATTAATCGCAAAAAAAGTTCCACCACTGAAACCAAAATTATAACCTGTTAATAAGATCTTTCTAAGTTAAAAGGTTAAAAACAAAAACCCACAATCAAGCATCCTCTCACCTCAGCCTCCAGAGCAGCTGGGACTATAGGTGTATGCCACTACACCAGGCTAATTTTATTTTTATTTTTATTTTTCTGTAGTGACGGGGTTTCAGCATGTTGCCCAGGCTGGTCTCAAACTCCTGGGCTCAAGCGATCTTCCCACCTCGGCCTCCCAAAATGTTAGGGTTACAGGCATGAGCCATCGTGCCCAGCCTACAACATCGTAAAGCAAATGACCTGGGAAGCGAACGAAACACTAACGCTTCATATGTGCAAACCACTTCTCCAGGGAGATGTCACATAGTCTTATCTGATCCTCAATTTTGTAAGAGGTACAGGTTTAAGTATTTTCTCTCAGTTTACAAATGAAGAAACTGTTCTGAACACTGTTTACCAAAGCACATTAATCAGTAGCAGAGATGAGACAGTAGCACCCAGGTGTTAGGAATCTAAAGAATGCTCATTCTGCTACAAGAGTACACAGAAACGTCTTATAAATCCCTAAGGACCACTACAAATTTTAACTGCTGATTACAATCAGTGCAGTAATTTCAATTTATTAAGAAAAATATAACGATGATTCAAAAACATAATAATTTCTCATCATTGTCACAGCATGGATTTATAGCTCTTGTACTTAATGAACTAGAGATTCTAAATCAGATGGAAAACTTAACAATCAGAGAAACAGGACTGTAACTAAAATGAACCGTGATAGACAACATGATGGAAGATAAAGTATGATTTAATACCGGATAAACTGTTTTTAGAAGTAAAAATACAAAAAGGCTTTTTAAAAAAATTTACCTTTTCGACAGCAGGCACAAACTGCTTTGGAACATTTGCTCCAAATGTTTCATCTGAAAACTCCAATTTAGTGTAGTCCTCTGGGTCCAGAGGCTCCAGGACACCTATTACTTTTCCATACTGGCCTGCACCACCTGATTGTCTTTTATGTGTAAAGTCAAACCTGAAAGTTATTTAGGAAAAAAAAAAGTGACATTATGTAATTATAAAATAAAATAACTCCTATTAATTTAAAAGAACACATTTGATTATTTTTACTTTTTCATTTCAATGTGATGGTCTTGCTGTAAACGTTTATTGTAGAATTTATTTTAAAAAGAGTCCTCTCTTTTCTGTTCTTACTTGAGGTGAGGGTGGGATACGCTACCCAAGGTAATGCACAGATGAATTTCACACACAAAAAAAGTAAAAGTCAAGTAATTAAATGGGTCAGTCTACAGTTCTTGTTCTAATAACCTACATTCCAAAGACCTTGCCCATTTCCCTGAAACAGAGTATTCTTTCCTTAAATCTCTGTAACCAAAGACAGCTACTTGAAAATAGGACCTTTCATGGCTAACGGTAATTTATTCAGATAGTTCTTATTTGATTTTATTCCTTGGGCATTATAGATTCAGGCAATAAAAGAAAAGGAATTTCCAAGTGAAATAATTAACAACTGAAAATGATCACTGGCAAAATGGTAAAGACCAACATAAGTAAGTCATTCACAAAGACACATATGTACGCAGGTCACTGTTTACTTCAAACCACTAATGCAACATTAATATACTAAGAGTATGTATGTAAAGTGCTTATTCTATCATATTAATGTTGAAATATTATATGTAAACACAGGCTACTGTTTCACTGGAAAATCATTTTATGAGTATCTACTGTTTGCAAGGCATTTCTTCCTTTAAATTGAAATCTTCCTCAAGACCACAAGATGGAAGAGCTGCTTTCAAAATTATTAACAGATAAGAAAATGGACATTAATGAGTGTGTATTCCTGCATACAAACCTGAGAGTGGTTTGGAAGAAGCAAATATCAATATTTGCCTATTCTAAGCTGGTAGGAGATGCCCGCTTAGAACAAGCAAATTTCCAAAACTGTGGTGTGCTGACATATTCTAAGGTATACACAAAGTTCTCTGTGAGATATTCTAAATCGAATCTTTGTCAATTATAGAACATCTATACAAACGTACTCTGTGATGTCTATATGATAATAACTAACCATGGCTATTTACATTTAAATTAAAACATTTCCATCACTGCATCAAGTTCTATTGGGCAGCACTGCTCTAAAGGACCAAACCACAATCAAGTAATTTCATACACTTTCTGGGACCACACCTGACTTTATAATCGAGAGGCTGCTAAACAACAGAATACTTATGTGCTAGGCTTATGTTAAGCACCTTATATGGATGGTCTTACTTGTTCTTTACCACAAACCCATGAAGTAGGCATTACTTTTATCACCATTTTACAGATGAGAAACCTGAGGGACAGAGAGACTAAGTAACTTACCCAATGCAACAGAGCATTAAGTGGCAGTCAGGATTTGCTCTAAAATCAAGGGCCTTAAACATTCTTCTAGAAGGCTGATACGAAAAAGATAACCAACCCATGAATGCTGGGGTTAGTTTATTCAATTCAAAAGCTTTCAGAAGGTGCTACAAGAAGACAGATTTTGCAGTAGTTTAGAAAAAGAAGAGGTAGAAGAACTAAGACTGCTTGACAGCTAAACAGAAACGCTGAAGGTGAAAGAAATGTCACCCTATGAAACACAATTTCACTTTGGCAAAACATCGTCTGTCACATTAAAATTAATGTTGATTAGAATTGTGGGGTGGGGAGGGGGTAAGGAATGAGAAATTACCTATTGGGTACAATGAATACTATTTGGCAGATGGTTACACTAAAAGCCCAGACTTCACCACTACCCAATATATCCATTAACAAAACTACACTTGCACCCACTATATCTATTTTTTTAATTGAAAAAAAATTATGTCAGGGTCACACTGTCTTCAACAACTATATATATGTATGAATTGTGTTGGTTTTGTTGTTTACCTCAAATTTGTAGATTTGTTTTGGCTTCAGAGTCATACCAAAGTTGCAAACAATAGGTATTTCTACTTAGCTTTATGTTCATACAGTTGCATAAAATTATAATTTACTGGATCCTAGAGATCCACAATAATTGTCACTTTGAAGGTAATCCACACATTATCCAAATTGGAGGATAACGGACTGATGACTAATCATTCATGAAGCCTTAGTAAGTAACAAAGACTTAAAAGGACCCAAATATAGGAATGAGATTCTCTTAAGGTGGTTTATTTAATATCTAAATAGGCAGTTAAGTTTTTTAAAATGTAATGATTACGCTTTGTTTTCCTCAGCAAATCATATCTCTAATTCTGTTTTAAAGAGAGCCTAAATTGGTATATATACTTTTAAATGCCTATTATGTCACAACCTATGTGACTAGCTTTGATATACAGAGATGGTGACTGCATTCATAAAACTTCAAAATGGCGACTTTAGGAAGGTCACATATTTTATTTCTCACTACTGGTAGTAACACAGGAGATGTTAACTAGCAATTTGTGAAACTTAAAATTTCATCATCAGCAAAAAGTTCCTTCTGGGTTATCAGAATGTACTCGGCCACTTTACTGGACACTATCAAAGGAGGACCTATCCAAAAAAACTCACGCGCCCAATGACAACTTAAGAGGCTGGCTCACAGATAAATGACTCATCAAAAAGAAAAAAAAATAAGAGAAAAAAATTCCTCCAACTTCTTAGAAAAAGCCTTAAGAGGAGAACTAACCGTTTCATCCTTTAGTTACCTTATAGTTGGCTGGCTAATGTAACTAGAAAAGATGAGAAATGCTGTATTGCTTACTATTAAATTTTTTAAAAGCTAGTCTAAAGAAACACTGTATTTATAAATAAATTAAAACAGTTTATGAGGAAGATAGTACACTACAAATACATTTTTTGTTCATTTTCTTTTTCTTTTTTTTTTTTTTGAGACAGAGTCTCACTCCGTCGCCAGGAGCCAGGCTGGAGTGCAGTGGCGCGATCTCGGCTCACTGCAACCTCCGCCTCCCGGTTTCAAGCAATTCTCCTGCCTCAGCCACCTGAGTAGCTGGGACTACAGGTGCGTGCCACCACACCCAGCTAATTTTTGTATTTTTAGTAGAGATGGGGTTTCACCATGTTGGCCAGGATTGTCTCGATCTCTTGACCTCGTGATCCGCCCACCTCAGCCTCCCAAAGTGCTGAGATTATAGGCGTGAGTCACCACGCCGGGCTTCATTTTCTTTTTCAAAGCATCACAACATACAGGCATATCTCAGAGGCACGGTGGGTTCAGTAACAGACCACTGCAATGAAGCTAATTACCGCAATAAAGCAAGTCACACAAATTGTTTTCCTAGCGCTTATAAAAACTATATGTTTACACAATACTATAGTATATTAAATATGCAATAGCATTATGTCTGGAAAAAAACCGCACCATGAACACCTTAGTTAAAAAATACTTTATTGCTAAAAAATGCTAACAATCATCTGAGCTAAGTATCAGAATTACAAGTGGAGAATGAAAGTCTAGGAGCCTAGAGGCTCTTACCTTGATGCTGATGGCTACTGACTGAGCAGGGTGGGGGCTGCTGAAGGTTGAGGTGCCTGTGGCAATTTCTTTTAAAATGTTTTTTTTTTTTTTTTTTTTTTTTTTTTTTTAGAGAAAGAGAGAGAGAGAATAGGAAGGAGAAAAAAGGAAGAGAAAGAGAGAGAGAGAATGGGGAGGAGGGAGAAGGAAAAGAAAGAGGGAGAGAGAATGGGAGTATTGCTTTCTTGCCCAGGCTAGAATGCAATTTAGTAATGGGTATTGAAAACCTCTTTTATACTGATAATTATACTTAATGATGTAATCAGGAAGGAGTAAGGGAAGAAGATAACAAACAAACAGCCAACCAATATTTAATTTAAACCTATGAAATGCTATGCGATTACTGAGGAGTGATTTACTTCCAATTATATAGTCACCTTTGGAATAGGTGTGAGGTGGTAATGTATGTTTTGTGTATTTGAAGTGGAGAGTACTATAAATATTTATTAAGTTTACTTGTTCCGGGTCTGAGTTCAAGTTCTGAATATCCTTGTTAATTTTCTATCTCGTTGATCTATAGAATCGTTAGCTCTTCTTGTTGCATTGATCCTTTTGCCATTATGTAATGTCATTCCTCGCCTCTTTTGATCTTTGTTGCTTTAAAGTCTACTTTATCAGAGGTGAGAATTGCATCTGCTGCTTTTTGTTTATTAGTTTATTTTTACTCTCTGTTCAATTGGTAAATCTTCCTCCTTCTCTCTGAGTCTTTGTGTATTGTTTCATGTAAGATGGGCCCGGATGCAGCATACCGATGGGTTTTGGCTTTTTATCCAATTAAAATATATGTAAGTTTAATACCAGCATTTGATGCTAGCTGGCTGTTTTGCCCATTAGTTGATGTGAATTTTTTATTGTGTTAAAGTTCTTTGCTTTTTGATATATTTTTGGAAAGGCTGATATTGGTTGTTCCTTTATATGTATAGTGCTTCTTTCAGAAGTTCTTGTAAAGCAGGCCTGGTGGTGGTGAACTCTCTAAGTACTTGTTTGTTCGCAAAAGATTTAATTTTTCCTTCGCACATAAAGCTTAGTTTGGCTGGATAGGAAATTCTGGGTTGAAAGTTCTTTTCTTTAAGGATGTTAAATATTGGTCCCCACTCTTTTCTGGCTTGTAGGGTTTCTGCTGAGAGATCTGCTGTAAGTCTGATAGGTTTCCCTTTATGGGTAACCTGCACTTTCTCTCTAGCTGCCCTTAGTATTTTCTCCTTCATTTCAACCCTAATAAATCTGGCAATTATGTGCCTTGGGGTTGGTCTTCTTGAAGAATATCTTTGTGGTGTTCTCTGTATTACCTGGAGTTGAATATTACCCTGCCTTGCCAGGTTGGGAAAATTTTCCTGAATGATACCCTGAAGAGTATTTTCCAACTTGGATTCATTCTCTTCATCACATTCAGGTACACCTATCAAACGTAAATTAGGTCTTTTCACATAGTCCCATATTTCCTGGAGACTTTGCTCATTCCTTTTCATCCTTTTTTCTGCATTTTTGTCTTCTCGTTTCATTTCACTGAGCTGGTCCTCGACTTCTGATATCCTTCCTTCCGCTTGATCAATTCGACTGTTTAAACTTGTGCATGCTTCGCGAAGTTCTCGTGTTGTGTTTTTCAGCTCCATCAATTCACTTATATTCTTCTCTAAATTGTCCATTCTCATTAACATTTCGTTAAACCTTTTTTCAAGGTTCTTAGTTTCTTTGCATTGGGTTAGAATAAGTTCTTTTAATTCACAGAAGTTTCTTATCACCCACGTTTGGAAACCTGCTTCTGTTATTGGAATACCGGTGTAATCTATTAAGCCTTGTTCCGTTACTGATGAGGAATTGCAATCCCCTGTAGAGGGAGAGGCATTCTGATTTTGAGTATTCTCTACCTTTTTACGCTGGTTTCTTCCCTTCATTATATATTTGTCCGT
Source organism: Aotus nancymaae (assembly GCF_030222135.1). Classification (NCBI taxonomy): domain Eukaryota; kingdom Metazoa; phylum Chordata; class Mammalia; order Primates; family Aotidae; genus Aotus; species Aotus nancymaae. Next base: position 51,363,950 of record NW_026988431.1, on the reverse strand, counting down.
CTGTTGTCTTTATAATTACCGACTTTCTAACTGGGTCTCTGACGTCCAACTTGTTGATTCCCTGCGCCGAAATCTGAGCAATCCACTGAGCCGGCCAAAAGAGCGCTGTTAAGATTGATGGTGCTTTTCTGCCCGGGAATATCCGGACTCTGCACCAAGAACTGGCGTGCTAAGGCACCAGCAAAACCGCCACGCCGGCCACAAGAGTCGCCCTGGCGACCTGTGGAGCTCCTCCACTGGGAATCTCGTGGTCCGTGAGCAACTAATATTCGTCTGAAAGTGTGGCGTCCTCTCGTTCTTTGCGCTTTCACTGGGAGGTACGTGCCCGAGCTGCTAATCATCAGCCATCTTGGATCTCTCCTCTAAAATGTTTTTTTTAGAGACGAGTCTCACTTATGTTGCCCAGGGCTGGTCTCAAACTCCTGGCCTCAAATGATCTTCCTGCCTCAGCCTCCCAGGTAGCTGGAATTAAAGGTGTGAACCACTTCACCCAGTCACATGACAATTTCTGACAATTTCTTAAGATAACAATGAAGTCTGCCACACCGACTGAATTTCCTTTTCATAAGACTTCTCTGTAGCATGTGATGCTGTTTGATATCATTACACCCAGAGTAGAACTTCTTTCAAAACTGGAGTCAATCCTCTCAAACCCTGCCACTGCTTTATCAACCAAGTTTACCCTTTGTTGTCATTTTAACAATATTCACAGTGTCTCAACAGGAGTAGATCCCATCTCAAGAAACTACTTTCTTTGCTCATTCATAGAAGAAAGCAACTCCTCATCTGTTCAAGTTTGAACATGAAATTGTAGGACTTCTGTCGCATCTTCAGGCTCTACTTCTAATTCTAGTTCTCCAGCTATTTCTAATACATTCACTGTTACTTCGTCCACTGAAGTCTTAAACTACCCAAAGTCATCCATGAGAGTTGAAATCAACTTCTTCCAAACTCCTGGTAATGTTATTTTGACTTCCTCCCATGAATCATAAATGTTCTTAATGGCATCTAGAATGGTGAACTCATGCCAGAAGGTTTTCAATTTACTTTGCCCAGATCCATCAGAGGAATCAACCTATGGCAGCCACAGCCTTTAAAAATGTATTTCTTAAATAGTAAGACTTGAAAGTCAAAATTATCTTTGATCCAGGTGCTGCAGGATGAATGTCGTATTAGCAGGCATGGAAACAACATTAATCTCTTTGTACATCTCCATCAGAGCTCTTGCGTGACAGGTGAATTGTCAATGAGCAGTAATCTTTTGAAAGAATCTTTTTTTCCCTAAGCAATGGGTCTCAACACTGGGATTTAAATATTCCATAAGGCATGCTGTAAACAGATGTGCTGTCATCCAGGCTTTGTTATTCCATTTACAGAACACAGACCGAGTAGATTCAGCATAATTATTATGGGCCCTAGGATTTTGACAATGGGAAAGGAGCACTGTCTTCAAACGTAGTCACCAGTTGCATTAGCTCCTAACAAGAGAGTCACAGCCTGTCCTTTGAAGATTTGAAGCCAGGCACTGATTTCTCTCCAGCTATGAAAGTCATAGATGGCATCTTCTTCCAACAGAAGGATGTCTCATCTACACTGAAAATCTCGTTTGGCCAGGTGCAGTGGCTCACACCTGTAATCCCAGCACTTTGGGAGGCCAAGGCAGGTGGATCATGAGGTCAGGAGTTCGAGATCAGCCTGACCAACATAGTAAAACCCTCTCTCTTCTAAAAATACAAAGATTAGCCAGGTATGGTGGTGGGCACCTGTAATCCCAGCTACTCGGGAGGCTAAGGCAGGAAAATTGCTTGAACCCAGGAGGTGGAGGATGCAGTGAGCTGAGATCACGCCACTGCGCTCCAGCCTTAGTGACTAAGTGAGACTCCATCTCAAAAAAAAAAAAAAAGAGAAAAAGAAATCTGTTGTTTTGTGTAGCCAACATCAGCAACGATCTTAGGAGATCTATTGAATCACTGCTGCAGCTTCCACATCAGCACTTGCTGCTTCACCTTTCACTTTTATGTTACGGAGACGGCTTCTTTCCTTAAACCTCATGAACCAACTCTGCTAGCTTCAAACTTTTCTTCTGTAACTTTCTCACCTCTCTCAGCCTTCATAAAATTGAACAGAGTTAGACCCTTGCTCTGGATTAAGCTTTGACAAAGAGAGAGAATGTGCAAGCACAACCAGTAGGTAGAGCTGTCAGAACACATACAATTTTATGGATGAAGCTTGCTATTTTATATAGGCAGATTTCGAGGCACCTCAAAATAAATTACAAAAACATCAGAGATCACCGATTACAGATCACCACAACAGATATAATAATAATGAAAAAGGTGTAAAATATTCCAAGAATCACCAAAATGTGACATAGAGTTGTGAAATGGGAATATGCTATCAGAAAAATAGAGCTGAGGCCGGGATGGTGGCTCATGCCTGTAATCCCAGCACTTTAGAAGGCCAAGGCAGGCAGATCACCTGAGGTCAGGAGTTTAAGACCAGTCTGGGCAACATGGTGAAACCTTGTCTCTACTAAAAATACAAATATTAGCTGGGCATGGTGGCGGGTGTCTGTAATCCCAGCTACTCAGGAGCCTGAGGCAGGAGAATTGCTTGAACCTGGAAGATGGAGGTTGCAGTGAGCTGAGATTGTGCCACTGCACTCCAGCCTGGGTGACAAGAGTGAGACTCCATCTCAAAAAAAAGAAAAAAAAGAAAAAGAAAAATGGAGCTGATAGACTTGTTCCACATGGGGTTATCACAAATCCTCAATTTGTAAAAAAAACAAAGTATGAAACACAATAAAGTGGAACAAAATGAGGTATATCTGTTTAAAAATATATAATACATAATTATGTAAAATGAAAATATGATTAAAGTTTTTATTTTAAATTTTATAATTAATGTAATATTCTGACAATTCATTTTATCAGCATATTAAATAAAACAGTACATATATTACATAGAAACTACCATTCTAACAAACTAATAGTTTAAGTAAAAATTCACATTCATTATCTTGTGTGTGTGTATGTATATATATTTTTCATGTTTTTCTGTAGTTATTATACCAAGTATATTCTTATTCTTATTAATCATCACTTTTAACCAAAGTAATCAATTTCTGCTTTCCCAAAGGGAAAACTAGAAGACAGAAAACCAAGAAATGTCCAGCTAAAATGTTTCTTTGAGACAGGGTCTGGTTCTTTCACCCAGGCTGGAGTGCAGTGGTACAATCTCGGCTCACTGCAACCTCTTCCTCCTGGGCTCAAGTGATCCTCCCACCTCAGCCTCCTGAGTAGCTGGAACTACAGGCACATACCAGCACTTCTAGCTAATTTTTGTAGTTTTTGTAGAGACAGGGCTTTGCCATGTTGCTCAGGCTAGTCTCAACCTCTTGGGCTCAAGCAGTCTTCCTGCCTCAGCCTTGCAAAGTGCTAGGATTACAGATGTGAGCCACTGCACCTGGTTAGCTAAATTTTTGTAAATACAAATTTTAGATTACTTCTATAATTTTAAGGTGGCAAAACAACATATGTGTAAAGACCAAAGTATATGCACATTCTGTTAATTCATAGTCATTTTAGGATGTATAAGAAAAAAGGTAAATTGAAACTATCTTTAGCAACCAAAGCTCTGTATCATGTATTAGTTAGAAATTGTCCAATTATCCCAGGACTAATTTAACATTATGTAAGGGTTTGAAAGTTACTGAAGAACTAAAAAATTATAATTTTAGTTAACACATTTGGTCTTTATAATTAATAGTAGCATAATAATTTTATAAGATCCAAACGCCTTTATATCTTGTAATCTTAAACAACTGATCAAATCAGTAACTTATTTGGCCCATTAGATCAATATATAAAATTTAGAAAGTTTAGATCATGAGAAGACCCAATTTAGTTTTATATAAACTTGAATATTTTATCAGCATTAATTTTATATAATAAAACCTGGAAGAAAACATATAATCAACTTTAAATACATATTAATTTGTTATGACTCACCTAAATTCATCTATTAATCAGAAATACTTTATATATTTTAAAAAATATAATTTATGAACTTTATATTAAAAATCATTAAATCATATTTAAGAGCTCCTCTTTTATCTTGAAAACTTGCCTCTTACAAGCATAATGACAAAGGCTATTTTATTTAAGTTCATTTGGCCACATTTTTTTAAAGCACAATAGTGATTTTTTTTCTTAGACATTTTTGGCTGTTTATTTGGACTAGATATTCCTGGATTGCACATATAATGACAGAATGACTTAGTCTCATGAATCATCTTTCAAATTTTTAATGGAAGAAAAAAAGAAACAGGAAAAAGGTGAGCTAAAGCCAGTTTTAGACAAATATATTATCACTGTAAAATACTAATTATCTTTCCTCTTCAAGGAGAGAGGAAAAAGCTTAAATATAAGCCATGTGATTAATAAAAAGCCTTGAAGTATGGAAATAAAATAGGGGCAGTCATCTACTTAAAATGATCTTAGATAAATAAGACAAATACTATTCACCAAAAGTCTTGTTTTTTGATTTCTGGTGTTGTTCTTCTAAAGTACATTTCAAATGAACAGTCTTCTTTATGTCAAAGTTCCCCACATTTCACCAATGCTTTGGTAAATTTTTCTCAGGAGACAGTGTAAGCTCATATCTGACAACCCCAAGAAAAACTGGCTGCTATTTTGTATTTGCAAAAATATTGCTATGGGTGGGTCAGGGTTTGCTGACCTAAGAAATATGGAGAGACAGGGCCATGTGTAAGAGACAGACTGTATCTCCCAAGTCAAATTTCTCACACACAGACAAGACTGAGAAAAATTTCACTGAAAAATGATATAAGATGGCAGGCAAGCAGACAGAAGATGGTATTTAAAAGCAAAGTCAATCAGAACCCCCAAATCCCATGAGACAAGAAGCATGAAACTGGGGCCAAAGTCCAAAATCCAGATTTACTGCAAAATCTACATAATCAGAAAGAGAGAAACCTCAAGAGTCTCGGGTATGTGCATTACTACCAAGTTAATGATCCCAATCCAGGCAGCGAAGACCTTGGCCAACCTTGGTAGAATCTCCAAGGTATCTGAGCCCAATTAACCTAAGACCACCGAGGATAAACCGGTACTTCTACAAAGTCAGGTTTACAGGCCCATTTCAATGAGGGAGACCACATACCAGAGACAGTGTTTTGTATAAGTTCAGTTTTTAAGTATATCTTAGCCCTTTAAGTAAAATATTCAAAATGACTCAAGTTGGAAGCATAGCGTTACACCAAAACTTCAACCTTATAAGATCAGTAAAGGAGAGGGGTACAGGTGCATTTTTTCATTTCTCCTGATCCAAATTACATAATCCCCCAATTTAATATTATAGTTTGCAGATTCTCATACTTTGATTTGGACAGAACTGGTCCAAACCCACAAAAAGCTGAGAATAAGCAAGCCTCTTGCTGAACTCTCATAAGGGAAAGGGAAATGAAGGAATCGAATCACTACCTGGAGTACCAGTGCACCTTGCCCTGTCAGAGACACTGCGTGCAGTGTATAAGGAAGTTGTGCTCCAGTATGCAAGGGAAGCAACCAGGCTTTTTCTCCATGGACAGGAAATTGGAGGGCTCAGAGATGTCCTAAAAAAGCAAAGGCCAGAAAGCCCCACCCTGCACTTCTATAAAGGTCACTGAAACAAACGATGCAATCCCAGAGAACCTAGCCCACTGACTCCCTCCCCACACCTCCACCCGCAGGTGCCAGACGGCAGGCTGGCCTCTGCTCCAGTAGGAAGCAGCTGGCCGCGTAAGGAAGGCGGCTGCCGCCAGTGGCGGGGCGGGGCCACAGTAGCAGCCAGCCCAGGGCGCTGGAACGCAGGAAACTTTAGCCCAAACAGCAGCTTCCGGAGTCGGAGAGCGGTAAGGAGGAAAACAGGGACAGAAGAAGCTCGCGACTTTTCTGCCTGGACAACTGTATCCAGCAGCAAGCAGGACGGGCGGTGCTTTTGTACCATTAACCCTGAACAGCCCAAGCCCCGTAGTCACTGCTCATCAAGAATGGAAATCCCGCCGACCAACTACCCAGTCTCCAGGGCGGCCTTGGTGGTGCAGAACTACATCAACTACCAGCAGGGGACCCCTCACAGGGTGTTTCAGGTGCAGAAGGTCAAACAAGCCAGCATGGAGGTAAGTTTATCAGGGAGGGGCGGGCAGCAGGGACTCCAGGATTGCGCTCCCTCCACTCACCCAAGGTCTCAGCCTCTGTGTGCAGACACCCCTACCCATCTTCTGTTTTAGGACACACTGCTGGTATCTGGTCTTGAGATATTAATGTTTCTGGGGGACTGTCTATACTCCAGTCTCTGGAGACAGCCCGGTACTGTTTTCACCTTGAGGCAGAGACAACGTTTTTACGCACCCAATTACAAAATGGGAAAACGCTCTAAGTAAGGGTCGGCGCTTTCCTTAAGTGTAGGAACCATTCAAAAGAATCCTAAGGCTGCCCCGTTTCTCATCTGTTACTCTGATCTGGACCAACAAAAGCTCCCATCTTCCAAACGACTATTGCCTAAGTTTTAAGACAAATCCCTATTAGACCCTTTGACCAAAATGAAGGGGGAAACAAACAGCAAGAGAAAGTGACAATGAAAGTCAAAGAATAAAAGCACTGTGCGCTGATGCTGGCCTTTAGCCACTCAAACGCCACTACCACGTGACTGCCTTAAATGATGTGCACCCTCTGCTAAAGGCTTGAATTAAATGCTTAAGTCCTCAGCAATCACTAAAGAAGTTTGTTTTCATTTTAATAAAATCTGCTGGGGCCGGGCGCGGTGGCTCAAGCCTGTAATCCCAGCACTTTGGGAGGCCGAGGCGGGTGGATCACGAGGTCAAGAGATCGAGACCATCCTGGTCAACATGGTGAAACCCCGTCTCTACTAACACAAAAAATTAGCTGGGCACGGTGGCACGTGCCTGTAATCCCAGCTACTCAGGAGGCTGAGGCAGGAGAATTGCCTGAACCCAATAGGCGGAGGTGGTGGTGAGCCAAGATCGCGCCATTGCACTCCAGCCTGGGTAACAAAAGCGAAACTCCGTCTCAAAAAAAAAAAAAAAATCTGTTGGATTTGAGATTATCTCTTATTTATCTAACAGAATTTTAACTGCGAACAGTCTTTAAGAGGTGACGGAGGGTAGATCTTATTTTAAAACTGTAGCAGATAACATAATTAGGTATAAATTTTCAATCTGTATCTTGATTTAAATGTGAAATACTCGTTTCTTAGTCTTATAAAATTTGTTAATCATTTTGCAGTTCTGCTAATATACAAGTAAAAACAATACTTAAGTGTATTAAGTCTCCAATTTCTTTGCAGTAATCTACCTCAAAATGAAATTCACATTCACTGAACACTATTTGGAGGGTACACTGAGCTTTATGAAAAATCTTCTCAAAGGTGATATTATTTGTCATCTTTAGAATTAAAAGTTGTTTCAAAATTTCTTATGTAGAGACTTTAGAATCACAGATCCAGACGTTAAAGTCTTTTGATGATTGAAAGTAAGTTGTGCCCAATTTATATGTATGCTTTTATCCTACCCTTTTGTTCTCATCCAAAATAAACTTGATAGGGGACTTGCTAAATTAAATGTTACATTCATGGTGACATGCCTTTTACAAGACCTAAGGCTTTCACCATTACCCATCAGCCAGCCTCTCCAACCAAATGAGATGGATGCTTCTAACAACACAAGTATATGACTTGTTGTTATAATATTTTCTTGTCTCCGTTACATTTTCTTAATTTTAGGATATTCCAGGAAGAGGACATAAGTATCACCTTAAATTTGCTATTGAAGAAATTATACAAAAAGTAAGTAAAATGTTTTTTGTTTTTGTTTTTGTTTTTGAGACAGGGTCTCATTCTGTCATCAAGGCTGGACTACAATTGCAGCCTCAACTTCCCAGGCTTAGGCCATCCTCCCACCTAAGCCCCAAGTAGCTGGGACTGCAGGTGCATGCCACCACACCTGGCTTATCTTTTCGATCCTCCTGCCTCTGCCTCTCAAAGTGCTAGGATTACAGACATGAGCTACCATGCCCAGCCAAATGTTCTTATTAAATTAAATTCGATTCTAAATATTCCAGATCACCTTTGCTGATCACACCCGTAAGACTGAGTAGTTTTACCCTTTTTTTTTTTTTTTTTTTGAGACGGAGTTTCGCTCTTGTTACCCAGGCTGGAGTGCAATGGCGCGATCTCGGCTCACCGCAACCTCCACCTCCTGGGTTCAGGCAATTCTCCTGCCTCAGCCTCCTGAGTAGCTGGGATTACAGGCACGCGCCACCATGCCCAGCTAATTTTTTGTATTAGTAGAGACGGGGTTTCACCATGTTGACCAGTATGGTCTCGATCTCTTGACCTCGTGATCCACCCGCCTCGGCCTCCCAAAGTGCTGGGATTACAGGCGTGAGCCACCGCGCCCGGCCAGTTTTACCTTTTAAAAAAGTTACTGTGAAATCCCTGCCTCTAAAAAATATTGACCATATGGGCAAAGTTTACAAGGATCAGTTCTTTACTATCTTTGGGTATTCCTGAATATATGAATTATTTCTATCAAATTATATGGAAAAAGACTATATACTTAAGTTCAAATGAATTTCCTTAAGAAGTTACATACTCATAGGGCAATCTGAACTTATACCTAATATAAATAAGTGAAGTAATTTATTCCCCCAATCACTTTCTTATGTCTGCTTTTCTCATTCTATTTTTCATTGGGTTTTTAGAGAAAGAAAGTGCTCTTAGATATTCACAAGCAACAGAATGCCAGCTTGATACCAGCATTCAGATAAAGATCTTTCAGTAATGGGGAAGGGAAATTTTTAAAGATTATACAACTGTCAAATTATTAATGAGACAAACTTAAAAGAAAGAAACTGCAATCTGTACCACAGCCATCCTGAAATTTTAAAAAGCTTGCCTTTCTGTTGAGCATAATTCATAAGGAGATGCACTAAAAGACATCTAAGCTGCTAGACAGCCATCCTTACAAAGCATAACCCAATGCTATAATCTTCTAATTTTACATCCAGATACAGACTGCTGCATCTGCATTTGAAAAAATGTGTTATTTCAGGAACAAAGAGTAAGACTAATGAAAAACTTTAAAAGTAACCAGAGTCTTGAATTGGTATTATAAAGTCAGACTAAAATCTGGCCTTGCAAATGGATACCCCATTAATACTGAAATATATTAACAGTTTTAAGACTAGAATTTACAAGATTATGACACCTTATCATTTATAAGGTAAGTTATCTATTTTAGGGTATTCACATAACTCTAGAATATTAATAGGCCAGGCCCAATTAGATATCTCTGAAAACAAGCACTCTGAAGTTTAGTCTAAACAACACCATTAGGGCCCTATGTTTAAATCATATCTCAAAGATGATAATAATGAATAGCCTTCTACATATAAGGATCTTTCACTAAATTTCAACAGCAAGTTATGGTGAACTGCACAGCTGAAGTACTTTACCCTTCAACGGGACAAGAAACTGTACCAGAAGTCAACTTCACATTTGAAGGAGAAACTGGAAAGAACCCAGATGAAGAAGACAACACATTTTATCAAAGACTCAAGTCCATGAAGGAACCGCTAGAAGCACAAAATATTCCAGGTATATAAATATGATGAAAACCATTTGTTCCAACCTTAAAATCAATCTCAATTGTCTAAAATAGTTAGTTGCTATGTTAAAAACACACAAGTTTTTGTAAAAATATTCATTTCTAATCTAATCCAACAAAAAAGAGGCCTCAGAAATTTTACAGATCCATAGCTTAATTATTTTCTGAACACAAATGAAGGAAACTAAGACATGATTTAGAATTTAGATTGTTTTAAGAGGTTAATACTATATATACAATTATCATATAAACGCTTTCCCCACCAGACAATTTTGGAAATGTACCTCCAGAAATGATGCTCGTTCTACATTTAGCCTGGGTTGCCTGTGGTTATGTAATATGGCAAAATTCTACTGAAGACACATGGTATAAAATGGTAAAAATTCAAACTGTCAAGCAAGTGGTAAGTAGTCTCTATAAAATACACTATTAATGAGGTTAACATTTATCAAAAGTATTATAATTCATAATTGGATAAACAGTGTCCCTATAGTCATTCTGTAATTAATAGCAAACCTGGAATTTTAAAGGAGAGGTCAGTTGCAATCAAGATCAGAGAAGGTGAAAAATTGTAGGAAGAGTTCAAAGCAACAGTAACTGGTGTAAAAGTTGTTTGATTTGGCTAAGAGATGCAAACCACAGACCTCCTTTGCCTCAAACTCGCCTAATAACAGTGCTTAGTTAGTTGCATTCTCTGGGAACATACTGACAAGGAAGCATAACAATAGCAAGGCAAAGCCAAGGATTTCAATGAAACACTTACTATTAATATATAGTATCTAGACTGCACTTTCAAAAAGCATCATGGTAATCGTAGCTGTTACTCTTTCATGTTAGTCAACATAGATTTAACTATGATACTTTACTGAAACCCTCTTCTAGAACAAAAAGGTTTAGAGAGTTTTATTAGTAGCAGCAAGATAAAGTCCCAAGTGTTCAATATACAGTCAGGCCTCTCTATCCATGGGTTCTGTATCCATGGGTATAAACAACTGAGAATCAAAAATATTTGGGCGGGGGGGAGAAATGGATGGTAGCATCTGTACTGAACATGCACAGATTTTTTTCCATGATTACCTAAGTAATATAACTATTTACATAACATTTAGATTAGATTAGGTATTATAAGTAATCTAGAGATGATTTAAAGCATATGAGAGGGTATGTATAGGTTATACGCAAATACTACACTGTTTAATGTCAGGGACTTGAGCATCCATGGATTTTGGTATCTGAGGAGAATCCTGGAACCAATACCCCATGGATACTAAGGGCCAATTGTAATGACTCTCCTCACCTTTAATCTGCTCTATAGAGATCCTCAGGGCCACTTTTTATGGCAGTCACAAGCACAGCTGTGCTTTCAGAAGAGTAAAATCTTGAGTTATAATCTGACATTTAGCTTTTGTGCTCAGTTTAATACAGAGTATTTCCTTTAGCAATCTTAGTTTTGTGTTCAAATTTCTATAGTCATGCCATACTGAAACTGTTTTTTCTCTACTGTGCAGTTCAGAAAAAAGCTTTAATTACACAATCACTAACTACACTGAGTACGTTTTACTATTTTCAGGTGGTTTGGTTTTTGTGCGTTGGTTGGTTTTTGAGACAGGGTCTCACTCTGTCACCCAGGCTGGAGTGCAGTAGTGTAATCATGGCTCACTGCAGCCTCAACCTCCCAAGCTCAGATGGTCCTCCCACCTCAGCCTCCCACGTGGCTGGGACTACAGGCACACATAGCCATGCCTGGTTTTTTTGTTTTTTCTTATAGAGACATGGCTTCACCATGCTGCCCAGCCTGGTCTTAGACTCCTAGGCTCAGCCAAGTTGCCCAACTCAGTCCCACAAAGTGCTGAGATTACAGGTGTGAGCCACTGTGCCCAGCCTTATTTCGGTTTTCAAAAAAAAATTTCTATTATAAAATTGGATTCTTTCAATGTAAACTATAGTTTATCCCTTAAATTACGCTTTTCTGTACAATGGAAACACAGAATGTTCTTAAATAATAAGCTACACATGGTAATTCTCTTAAGTAGCTACCACAACTTGGAAACTAAAAACAGGGAAACATTTTTTGGGGGAACAAACATAAAAATCATGATTTTAAAATGCATCTGAAAGACCACTTTATTTAGTGTAAGAAAACAGATTTTCTGTCACATTAAATTGAATAAATTATGATGTTCAATTTTTATTTTTACCTAAATGGAAATAAAATATTCATCTACCAATCAAAGATGATTTTCAAAATTAAATGTAATTTTTGCCAATGATATTAAGTTTCAAACAAGGCGTTTTTATTTTTTGTCACAGCAAAGAAATGATGACTTTATTGAATTAGATTACACCATTCTACTTCATGACATAGCATCTCAGGTAAAGTATAATTTACCTTATTTGATGCCATTCTGAAAACTGAGCCTTCCTCGTATAGTCACAGTATGCTTTATTAATTTTAACTCTAAATCACAATTCACATAAATCCAGATAGGCACCATATTTAAGTATATCATAGTTGCAACAATTTAACAAAAGTACTACTCTTTGTGAGGACTGTTTTGCCTCTAACAAAATATAAACCCAAATACGTTTTCCTCAATGTTTTCTGAATTTTATCATAGCATTAATTTTCTTCACTTGCAGGAGATTATTCCCTGGCAAATGCAAGTTCTCTGGCATCCACAATATGGCACTAAAGTAAAACATAATAGCCGTCTGCCAAAGGAAGTACAACTGGAATAAACAAAATCTCTAACACTGGGAGGAAGTGTAAGCATGCCTATTAATGATGTGTATGCCAATCTTCTTGGCACGTAGCTCATAAAGCCAAATAATCCCAAAGTGTCACTTTATATAAATGTCTTGGTTACAGTATGGAACTTTATAGATTCCATAATACAAAGTATCACTATATAAAAATGTCTTTATAACAGTAATAGTGGTATGTATATCCAATAATAAAAAGCCTTCAATTTCAGCCTCATAATGTTTAATTACGATGCATACTTACGGGACAGGGGCAGTAATGGTCTCTCGAAAGGCAACTTTTGGCTTTCCTGTGATACAAGGACAGCCATATTCTCTTTCCATTCTCTAAAAAGAGTGGGGAAATTATTATTTAAATAAAAAAAAATAAACTGAAAGAAAAAGCCCCAAGCATCTTGTATATCTTAGTAGCATTCATTTAAATACACTAGATAAATAAATTTCAAATCATTTTAGTATCTTACAAGGATTAGGTATGTGATGCTTAATACAAACTGCTTTTACAGATTTTATATAAATGAATTCTAAGTTACAATGGTAAATTTATATTTACCTCCAATTAATCTACCCACTAAAACTTCACCATTGTTCCATATTATTACACATTCACTGGAATAATATATAAATCTGTTGTCAGGATTTTCTATCTCAACTTCAAAGATATGAGCTCACCAAAATTTCTAATCAAGTATCTTTGGTTTTTACTTATATATCAATACATACAAGACCTTTCCTGGGAAGGTATAGGCCCCACCTTCCCTTTCTTTTATCCATATTATAATTATCTTCAACTACTGACTTGAGAAGAAATGGCCTGAAGAGTTGGTACAACCACAGGCTGTCTCCCTAAGGCTTGGACCAGGATTTACTAGACCCAGTTAAGCACGATCTGGAGATGGACTGATATTCTTGTTGCAAATTCCGAGCCTTGATTCTAGCAGTCCAGAACGTTTTCCAAATAAAAAGATTTAGAGATCAAAAATAATTATTTTGTAACATATAGTAAAGGAAGCAGTTGACCACATCTGGATATAAACCAGAGTTGAAGCATGAAGAACCACAGTTACAGACATTAGACTGAGAATTATTACTTTTAACAAAACACAGACAGTAATAAACAGATTTCAATTTAATTTCCTTATTATTCATTACCTGAGCATAGATTTCCAGGTGTAATTCTCCCATTCCAGATACAATTGTCTCTTTGTTCTCAGTGTCAAAGTGTACTTTAAATGTGGGATCTTCTCTTGTAAACCTGCCAATACCTTTTGAAAATTTTTCCAGATCGTTCTTTAAAAGAAAAAGAAAGTCACTATTTGTTTTGCTAAGCATGATAAGCAATGGGATTTTAGAAAGAACTTTATGAATGAAATAAAATACATTAGCAGTTAAGAAATAAAAATGATACACATCCAGTTCTACTGCACAGAATTTTCTTTCCATACCAAGATAGAAAACAAGAGTCCAAGACTTAAGTCTATGCCCTTTCCTATTACACTGACAAACTGTCCTTCTGTGAAAATTGCCCATAAAGTAGAAACTGGAATCTGGGTTACATTTTAGAAATCCTATACATAATCAAAGGAATCAGCATGTTTACCAAGACACTACTGTAGATCCAAACAAGATAGTTAAGACCAACAAATAGGAAAATACCACAATGAGATAATGAGACATGTCCCTTTCAAAACAATCTGCCTGGATGTGGTATGATGCACCTTTATTCTCCTTAGTTCCCACGTGATCCCACGTGGTGAGCAGAGTAATGGCCCTCCACAGACACCCTAATCCTCCCAAATCTGTCAATATGCTGCCTTTCATAGTAAAGGGGACTTTGCAAATGTAATTAAGGTTACAGACCTTGAGATGGGGAGATTGTTATCAAATATCTAGGTGGGTACAATATAATCAAGTATGCCTTTAAAACATGGAGGGGGAAGCCAGAGGATGGGTCAGAGGAACTCCACAAAGGAAGAAGTGGCAGGAGATATCTGAAACATGAAAGAGACTTAACCAGCTGTTGCCAGCACTGAAGATGGAGTAAGGGGGCCACAAGCCAAGACATTTGTTTTCTCAAATCCCAACCACAATGCTGAAAGGCAGAATTATCCACATTTTACAGGTGAGGAAATAAGGTGCAGAGAGGTAAGTGACTTGTTTAAGGCCACATAACTATTGCATGGCAAAACCGGGACTGAATCCCAGGTTAGCCTTTCTAGGTGTTTTGCCTTTTTCCTACACAAGCCAAATATTCTCAACTTAGCAGAAACACTATCCCTGCCCCCTCTATTGAGAATCACGGAGACTTCGTTATTTGATTTAAATTAACTTACTTCAGCAAGCAGCCATCTGTAAATGTTTTAATGCATACACAACCCCAAAAACACCAAAAAAACTTCTGGCTATTGAAGCATTGATTTCGCTCCATTATTGTAAATTATCAACAGTTAAATCTCTTAAATAAACTCTGAGTTTAGAAAAGAAGCATAATACATAAGCCTAAGTTTTAACATTGCATACTTCCAAAGAGAAAAAAGCAAGCAATTTTAACAGTGTACTTGTAAGGAAGATCCAAGATGGCCAATTAGGAGCAGCTCAGGATTGCAGCTCCCAGTGAAAGCGCAGAGTGTGAGTGGACGCCACATTTCCAGACAGATTTTTATTGCCCACAGACCAGGAGATTCCCAGGCGGAGGAGCCCCACGGGTCGCCAGCATGGCTGTTTTGCTGGTGCCCCGGCACGGCGGTTCTCCATACAAAATACTGGGTGCCCTTTTAGCTGGTGATCAGAGCTCTGGGAAGAAAGAGTTGCCCATTCATCTGATTAAAAAGGGGACTGAAACAGGGAGCCAGGCCAGGAGATTCCCGGACAAAAAAGCGCCACGAATCTCAGCACCGCTGTTTCAGCCAGTGCAGTGGGTCACCGCATGGGAAATCACACAGATCCCAGCGCCTTTTCAACAGGTGACTGGAACACCTGGGAGAAAGTTGACTGTTCAACTAAAGAAAAAGCCTCTGAGGCAGGGAGCCAGGTAATCAGGCTCGGCTTGTCCCACCCCCACAAAAAAAAAAAAACAGCAATTGGAAACACTCTGGATTGAGAGTTTCACAGCAAGCACAGCTGAACCTGGGATGGTCCGGCTCTGTGGGGGAGGGGCATTACCGAGGCACTCCACCACTACGGAGGCAGTCTGCCATTGCTGAGGCAGCCCGCCGTTGCCGAGGCAACCCACCATTACAGAGAGAGTCTGCCATTACAGAGGTGGGCCACCATTGCCGAGGCAGTTCTAACTACACCCATATAAACAGAACTGTAGGAAAGTTCACATGGCAGCTGGGCGGAGCCCACAGCAGTTCAGCAAAGCCTCTGCAGGCAGACAGTGACTAGCCTGACTCCTTGCTGGGCAGAGCAGCCCTGAAAAAAGGCAGCAGCACAACGGAAACTCACAAATAAAGCCCTAACTCTCCGGGACAGAACATCTGGGAAAAAAAGGGGGTTTATGAGTTCTGCTGCAGCAGACTTAAACGTACCTGCCCAGCAGCTCTGAATGAACAACAGAGCTCACAGCTCAGCACTTGAGCTCCTATAAAGAACAGACTGTCTCCTCAAGCAGCTCCCTGACCCCTGTATATCCAAAGAGTCACCTCATAAAGGAGAGATCAGACTGACATTTGGCAGGTATCCTTCTGGGACAAAGATAGCAGAAGAAGAAACTGGTAGCAACCCTTACTGTTCTGCAGCTGCTGCAAGTGATCCCTAGGCAAGCAGGGCCTGGAGTGGACATTAGCAGTCCTACAGCAGAGGGGCCAGACTGTTAGAAGGAAAACTAAGAAACAGAAATAACTTCATCATCAACAAACTGGACATCCACTCAGAGACCCAATCTGAAAGTCAGCAACTACAAAGGCGACATGTGGATAAATCCACAAAGATGGGAAGAAACCAGCACAAAAAGGATGAAACACCCGAAACCAGAATGCCTCTCCTCCTACAAGGGATCACAACTCCTCACCAGCAAGGGAACAAGGCTGGATACAGAATGAGTGTGATGAAATGACAGAATCAGGCTTCAGAAGGTGGGTAATAAGAAACTTCTGTGAGCTAAAAGAACATGTTCTAACCCAATGCAAAGAAACTAAGAACCTTCAAAAAAGTTTTGATGAAATGCTAATGAGAATGGACAACTTAGAGAGGAATATGAGTGAATCGATGGAGCTGAAAAACACAACATGAGAACTTCACGAAGCATGCACAAGTTTCAACAGCCGAATTGACCAAGCAGAAGAAAGGATATCAGAGGTCGAAGATCAACTCAATGAAATAAAATGAGAAGGCAAGATTAGAGAAAAAAGGGTAAAAAGGAAGGAACAAAGTCTCCAAGAAATATGGGACTATGTGAAAAGACCTAATCTATGTTTGATAGGTATACCTGAATGTGACGAAGAGAATGAATCCAAGCTGGAAAATACTCTTCAGGATATTATCCAGGAAAACTTCCCCAACCTAGCAAGGCAGGGTAATATTCAACTCCAGGAAATACAGAGAACACCACAAAGATATTCCTCAACAAGAGCAACCCCAAGGTATGTAATTGTCAGATTCACCGGGGTTGAAATGAAGGAGAAAATGCTAAGAACAGCCAGAGAGAAAGGTCAGGTAACCCACAAAGGGAAGCCCATCAGACTCACAGCAGATCTCTCAGCAGAAACCCTACAAGTCAGAAGAGAGTGGGGGTCAATATTCAACATCCTTAAAGAAAAGAACTTTCTACCCAGAATTTCTTATCTAGCCAAACTAAGCTTCATAAGTGAAGGAAAAATAAAATCCTTGGCCAACAAGCAAGTACTCAGAGATTTCATCACCACCAGGCCTGCTTTACAAGAGCTCCTGAAAGAGGCCTACATATAGAAAAGAACAACCAGTACCAGCCACTCCAAAAACATACCAAATGGTAAAGAGCATCAACACAATGAAGAATCTGCATCAACTAACAGGCAAAACAGCCAGCTGGCATCAAAATGGCAGTATCAAATTCACACATAACAATATTAACCCTAAACGTAAATGGACTAAATGCCCCAATCAAAAGACACAGACTGGCAAACTGGATAAAAAGCCAAAACCCATCAGTTTGTTGTATCCAGGAAACCCATCTCACATGCAAGGATACACAAAGGCTCAAAATAAAGGGATGGAGGAAGATTTACCAAGCAAATGAAGAGCAAAAAAAAGCAGAAGTTGCAATTCTCATCTCTGATAAAATAGACTTTAAAGCAACAAAGATCAAAAGAGACAAAGAAGGACATTACACAATGGTAAAAGTATCAATGCAACAAGAAGAGCTAACGATCCTAAATATATATGCACCTAATACAGGAGCACCCAGATACATAAGGGAAGTTCTTAAAGACTTACAAAGAGACTGAGACTCCCACACAATAATAGTGGGAGACTTTAACACCCCATTGTTAATATAAGACAGATCAACCAGACAGAAAATTAACAAGGATATCCAGGACTTGAACTCAGACCTGGAACAAGCAAACCTAATAGACATTTACAGAACTATCCACCCCAAATCCACAGAATATACATTCTTCTCAGCACCACATCACACCTACTCTAAAACTGACCACATAATTGGAAGTAAATCACTCCTAAGCAAATGCAAAAGAATGGAAATCATAACAAACAGTCTCTCAGACCACAGTGCAATCAAGTTAGAACTCAGAATTCAGAAACTAACTCAGAACCGCACAGCTTCATGGAAACTGAACAACTGGCTCTTGAATGTTGACTGGATAAACAATGAAATGAAGGCAGAAATAAAGATGTTCTTCGAAACCAACGAAAACAAAGACATGACATACCAGAATCTCTGGGACACATTTAAAGCAGTCTCTAGAAGAAAATATATAGCAATAAGTGCCCCCATGAGAAGCAAGGAGAGATCTAAAATTGAAACCCTATCATCAAAATTAAAAGAGCTAGAGAAGCAAGATTAAAAAAAAAAAAAACTCAAAACCTAGCAGAAGACAGGAAATAACTAAGATCAGAGCAGAACTGAAGGAGATAGAGACACAAAAAACACTTCAAAAAATCAATAAATCCAGGAGGTGGTTTTCCGAAAAGATCAACAAAATAGACCACTAGCCAGATTAATGAAAAAGAAAAGAGAGAATAACCAAATAGATGCAATAAAAAATGATAAAAGGGATATCACCACAGATTCCACAGAAATTCAAACAATCATCAGAGATTATTACAAACAACTCTATGCACATAAACTAGGAAACCTGGAAGAAATGAATAAATTCCTGGACACTTGACTCCTCCCAAGCCTAAACCAGGAAGAAGTTGAAACCGTGAATAGACCAATAACAAGGTCTGAAGTTGAGGCAGCGATTAAGAGCCTACCACCCAAAAAAAGCCCAGGTCCAGATGGGTTCACAGCCGAATTCTACCAGACATACAAAGAGGAGCTGGTACCATTCCTTCTGAAACTATTCCAAATAATCCAAAAAGAGGGAATCCTTCCCAAATCATTTTATGAGACCAACATCATCCTGATACCAAAACCCGGCAGATACTCCACAAGAAAAGAAAACTACAGGCCAATATCCATGATGAATATAGATGCAAAAATCTTCAATAAAATACTGGAAAGCCGATTGCAACAGCACATCAAAAAGCTTATCCACCGGCCGGGCGCGGTGGCTCACACCTGTAATCCCAGCACTGGGAGGCCGAGGCGGGTGGATCACGAGGTCAAGAGATCGAGACCATCCTGGTCAACATGGTGAAACCCCGTCTCTACTAAAAATACAGAAAATTAGCTGGGCACGGTGGCGCGTGCCTGTAATCCCAGCTACTCAGGAGGCTGAGGCAGGAAGAATTGCCTGAACCCAGGAGGCGGAGGTTGCGGTGAGCCGAGATCGCGCCATTGCACTCCAGCCTGGGTAACAAGAGCGAAACTCCGTCTCAAAAAAAAAAAAAAAAAAAAAAAAAGCTTATCCACCATAATCAAGTAGGATTCATCCTGGGGATGCAAGGCTGGTTCAACATATGCAAGTCTATAAACGTAATTCACCACATAAACAGAACCAAAGACAAAAACCACATGATTATCTCAATTGATGCAGAGAAGGCCTTTGAAAAATTCAACAGCCCCTTATGCTAAAAACCCTCAATAAACTAGGTATTGAAGGAACGTATCTCAAAATAATAAAAGCTATTTACGACAAACCAACAGCCAATATCATACTGAATGGACAAAAACTGGAAGCATTCCCTTTGAAATCTGGCACTAGACAAGGATGCCCTCTCTCATCACTCCTATTCAATATAGTACTGGAAGTTCTGGCCAGAGCAATCAGGCAAGAAAAAGAAATAAAGGGTATTCAAATAAGAAAGGAGGAAGTCAAATTGTCTCTATTTGCAGACGACATGATTGTATATCTAGAAGACCCCATTGTCTCAGCCCAAAATCTCCTGAAACTGATAAGCTACTTCAGCAAAGTCTCAGGATACAAAATCAATGTGCAGAAATCACAAGCATTTATATACACCAATAACAGACTTAAAGAGAGCCAAATCAAGAACGAACTGCCATTCACAATTGCTACAAAGAGAATAAAATACCTAGGAATACAACTAACAAGGAATGTAAAGGACCTCTTCAAGGAGAACTATAAACAGCTGCTCAATGAAATAAGAGAGGACACAAACAGATGGAGAAACATTCCATGTTAATGGTTAGGAAGAATCAATATTGTGAAACTGGCCATACTGCCCAAAGTAATTTACAGATTCAACGCCATCCCTATCAAGCTACCGATGACCTTCTTCACAGAACTGGAAAAAACCACCTTAAACTTCATATGGAACCAAAAGAGAGCCCGCATAGCCAAGTCAATTCTAAGCAAGAAGAACAAAGTGGGAGGCATCACACTACCAGACTTCAAACTATACTACAAGGCTACAGTAATCAAAACAGCACAGTACTGGTACCAAAACAGAGATATAGACCAATGGAACAGAACAGAGGCCTCAAAGGCAACACAACATATCTGTAACCATCCGATCTTTGACAAACCTGACAAAAACAAGCAATGGGGAAAGGATTCCCTGTTTAATAAATGGCATTGGGAAAACTGGCTAGCCATGTGCAGAAAGCAGAAACTGGACCCCTTCCTGACACCTGACACTAAAATTAACTCCAGATGGATTAAAGACTTAAACATAAGACCTAACACCATAAAAACCCTAGAAGAAAATCTAGGCAAAACCATTCAGGACATAGGCGTAGGCAAGGACTTCATGACCAAAACACCAAAAGCATTGGCAACAAAAGTCAAAATAGACAAATGGAACCTAATCAAACTCCACAGCTTCTGCACGGCAAAAGAACAGTCATTACAGTGAATCGGTAACCAACAGAATGGGAAAAAATTTTTGCAGTTTACCCATCTGACAAAGAGCTGATATCCAGAATTTACAAAGAACTAAAACAGATTTACAAGAAAAAAACAAACAAGCCCATTCAAAAGTGGGCGAAAGATATGAACAGACACTTTACAAAAGAAGACATACATGAGGCCAACAAACATATGAAAAAATGCTCATCATCACTGGTCATGAGAGAAATGCAAATCAAAACTACATTGAGATACCACTTCACGCCAGTTAGAATGGCGATCATTAAAAGATCGGGAGACAACAGATGCTGGAGAGGATGTGAAGAAATAGGAACACTTTTACACTGTTGGTGGGAGTGTAAATTAGTTCAACCATTGTGGAAGACAGTGTGGCGATTCCTCAAGGACCTAGAAATAGAAATTCCATTTGACCCAGCAATCCCATTACTGGATATATATCCAAAGGATTATAAATCGTTCTACTATAAGGACACATGCACACGAATGTTCACTGCAGCACAGTTTACAATAGCAAAGACCTGGAACCAACACAAATGCCCATCAATGATAGACTGGACAGGGAAAATGTGGCACATATACACCATGGAGTATTATGCAGCCATCAAAAATGATGAGTTCATGTCCTTTGTAGGGACATGGATGAACCTGGAAACCATCATTCTCAGCAAACTGACATAAGAACAGAAAATCAAACACCACATGTTCTCACTCATAGGCGGGTGATGAACAATGAGAACACATGGACACAGGGAAGGGAGCACTACACACTGGGGTCTGTTGGGGGGAAATAGGGGAGGGACAGTCGGGGGTGGGGAGTTGGGGAGAGATATTATGGGGAGAAATGCCAGATATAGGTAAAGGGGAGGAAGGCAGCAAATCACACTGCCACGTGTGTACCTATGCAAGAATCTTGCATGTTCTTCACATGTACCCCAAAACCTAAAATGTAATTAAAAAAAAAAAACAATGTACTTGTAACAAACTATGGCATCCTACTGAGGTTAAGATTCAAGGTTCACCTTTCCTCAAGTTTCTGAGAAAACAAAGTAATTTAATATTTCTCAATCTTCTCTTTTCTATATTAAGAAAAGGTCTGGAAAATCTCAAGGTTCCTCAAAATCGATGTAGTAGTAGTTGTTAGTGATATATCACAGATGACAATTTATCAGAGTATGTTTTGTAATGACAAGTTCTGAATGACAAATCATAAAATGTTCACTCAATGTACGAATAAGTGAATTTTAATATACCATGTTAACATGATTATTATGAATGTGAAGGCAACTTAGGAACTAAAAAAATTATGGTTTGAGATTAGACTAAATCTCATGGCAAAGAATGAAAATGCAAAACCTAATCATGCAATTTTTGCTTTATTAAGAGCTAAATTACATCAAACCCAAATATAATACTATAAAGTATAAAATTATCTTTTAAAAAAATCATATTTCAAAGTGAAAAAACAGTCTTGTTTACAAGCTTTCCATGCAATACTTAGACATTTATCTCATAACTAGCACAAAATCTAGAGCTATATTATAACCCATGAGTCAATTAATCAGTTCAACATTCTAAAGTACTTTATAGTGGGGTTTTACTACATCTTAGGAGAAATGCTCCGGATTCCCTGATTCTCCTTTTCCAGTTGTTTATGATCTGAATCCAGGAAGTTATACTTACCACTCTGAAGCCAATAATATAGTAAAGAGTTATAAAGTACAGTCAGGTGAATATTTTAGGACCCTCAATTTATTCAAATATACTGAGGAGTTATCATTAGGAACAGACTGGTAAATTTAAAAAGAAGTTCTCAATATCAACAGAGGAAATAGAGACCATAAGACTGCTGGTTGTTATAAGATATCAAGTGCATTGTAGAGATAGATGAAAAAGCTCAAGTTTTAACTGTGATATACTGAGCTTTAAATCAAACTCCTACCTTGTTGGAAGGCCTCATTGCTATTGAAATGACAGGATCAGGAACATGAATTGACTCCTAAAATATTTTTTAAAAGAAAACAGAATTCAAAAACAGACCCTTATGGGTCAGGGATAGATTAATTTTAATGTGTCACTTTACAACAGAACTAAGAACAAAGGATAAATACTAGCCAATGTCTTTAGGCTAGACAATATATATCTTGGTCTGTTTTGCATTAAATAAATAAGTATATATTAATACGACATACTAATAAATAAAGCTATCCACTTATATAAGTTCCTCCATCCCAAAATAAAATAATTGAATGTGTTTATTTACCTGTTCAACATAATCACCACCATTAATCCAAATGCTGAGAGGTGAAATTCTTATTGCTTGGTGGCTGTTACAATCTTCTAAGTTATTTTATTTAATCAAAATATACTACAATTACTGATAAGGGAAACACTGAAAAGACACCAAATTCTTAATACCCATGACACCTCATTTAATCAATCACAACTCTGAAAAGCAGGTATTACCCCATTTTATGAATAAAGACACTAAAGTCTTAGAAATAAGATAAATTGTCTAAGGGCCATTAGGCAGCATAGGGCAACGTGAGACTCTAGCCAAGGCCTATTTGTTTCAAAGCCTTGGTAGGCACTGCCCACAACCACCAATCACTTCATGTTGCTAATGACAAGTACTTAGAGAAGGCCTTATCAATAATACTTAGAAAACATTCCTTTTATCTAGATCTCAAACAAAAATTATATAGATTTATGTTTTTTTGTGGTGTCTTAAATCAACATGTAATACTATACGCATTAGAGGATATTATAGACAAAAGAACTAAACTGTAAAATCATGAATTCATCATTAGATAGCAGGAAGTATTACAGTGCTTATCTGCTAGAGTTGAGTCCGTATTTGTAAACGACCCACTGCAAATTACCTGTCACCCTATGTACTCATCATACTCTTTCTTTACTGAATTCATGAAAGATATCACTCTCTACCCAGGGCCTCAGTGAAAATTAAAAAAAAAAAAAAAAGATATTCTCATGAACAAATGGTCATAATGTAGGAGGAGTTTGCTCTCCTACAGAGGCAAAAAAGGTGAGTGAGTGAAGAGAATTCACAGGCAGGAACTACCTGTGCATGCTCTTCTCTCAGAATCCCTCAATGATAAAAAGGGACTTCTGAGTTCCAAAGGGCAGGCTGTTTATATAAGTCAGACTGTATAGCTGCATATTGCCTTCTGAGCCTGGTTATGTTCTGTTATCCAGTCTAGTCTAAATGATACAGTCCGGTCTCACAGGGACTGAGGGAACAGTATAGTTGCTGGCTACTGAGTTAATAAGGAAGTAGCACTCCACTGAAACTAGCTTGATGCTAGTGGTTACAATTAGAAATGTACCGATTGTGGAAGCAGGTCTCAGGGTGGAGGACTCAGAGCCACACTGTCCAGTTACGATCTGGTGGAGATTTTTCCTTCTTGCTACACTTGGGAGGATTGTGGATCCTCTAAGTTTTCCTTTTTATTACGGTAAAAACTTTTCCTAGTTTTTACTATGAAAAACCAGGTAAGTTAGCTTATAGAGCACTTGTCTAACTGACATTCAAAGAGCTATAACCAATATTCAAAGAGCCACAACTAACTTGATACCTGTGGTACTCAATGAAAATGACTGTGGTTGTTTCTCTGATGTATTAAATGCACTACATAAAAACACAGACTTTTGAAATTCTAGTGGTAAGTAGCTTTGAAATTAAATGGCTTACCATAGAAAGGCCACTGTTGTCCTTGTTTGTGAATGTGTCTCCACTGGCACAGTCAATGCCAAACAATGCACAGATGTCCCCAGCATATACTTCCTCAACGTCCTAAAACAAGAAATAACACAAAGTGATATTTGCAAGTAATACAAATAGAGATATGGTAACTAAAAAGTAACTGTACAGTATACACATTGTATACAAATAAGCATGGCAGAATCTTTCAGCTTGAATTCTATAGAGAATCAATTAGCTAGAACCAATACAATAATAACAATCAACAATGCTAAGACATATTTTTAAAAGGCCTTTATTTAAAACACATATCAATAGACAAGATTTTACTTTAATTAAACAGAAAACTCATTACTTGAAGGATCTGCAGTACTAACAACACAGTCCCTCAAAGTTCTAAAGTTATTTCTATGGAATTAAAAGGCATGTACTATACACGTTGCCACAGTTAGACAATGAGATTGTGTATGACAGAGACATACCAGGAAAACTGTAAAGGAAGTTTTGAAAACAAAGGTGGAAGAATGGAGCCCAATGTACTAATAATAATTTTAATTTCTCACAGATGCAAGCAGTCAAGAAAACACAGGAAATCTAAAAACAAAGCATTGGTGCCTCCAACCTTCCTAGTTTTTGTCCTTTTACATTGACAGTTCATTCACAACAGCTGTGGCTGTGAGTAGACGTGTCTTTCTTTAATGGTTACACAGCTGTACAAATCTTCCAGCTCTTGGTCCATGAAACAGCTCTGAGACTCACTTAGCCTGCCCCCTGCTGACTATCTCACAAAACAGCAATGCTGTCAGATTCTGAGACTGACAATTCTTCTAGAAGAAACAAAAGTTATAGCTACCAAAAAACTTGTAGGATTTTTCTTAGACTGATAAATTTCTCCAGGAATCTACAGCTGGATTGGCAAAGGGTGGGGATAGTGAAAAAACTCATGTACCCGGTGTTCCTCCCAAAGCCTAACCATAAGGACTACAGAAGGCTATGGCAGATTCAGAGTCAGTTCAAGAATTCAAGGCATTAAGTCAAAGTTTATCTCCCAGATCAGCCCTTGAAGTTTTTAAATCTTCAGGTGGATTCCGGCACAAATATGGTCTTGCAGTGGGTTCTCCAATAGGAATAAAACCTCTAGGGTTAAACAGGGCTTTTGTGCCTGCTGTTTTTCAGAAAGCAAATAAATCAAAACAATGTGGAAAATTGTGTAAATTTATTACTCTCATCTTTAAGAATCACAGTTCCACAGTCTTAAATGCCTATTACATTATTTGTAATGCTGAGTCTTGTATTCTGGGTGTTAGGGAACTGCCTATTTTCCTTAAACTTGACCCTTGAGAAAATATAGCTAATTCACAATATATAAATTTAATACCAGTGGTATTAAAAAAATGAGTTGTTAACATCTTCTAATTTAACCTATAGCAAAGTGCTAGATCAGAGCTGTAAGACACTTAAGTGAAAAGGAAGAAACTAGAAACATACATTTAACCAGAATTAATTTTCTAGTGGAGTTCAGGATACCAAGAAGGGTCTACTTCACTCATATTAGAGGAATTTCTAATCTCACAATCTCCCTGTACTTGCCTCCATCATGTCGGCGTGCATGCGAGCCAGCCGTTGCAACCGGACTCTCTTTCTTGTCCTTGTGTTGTAGATGGTGTCACCCTTCTTTAGCACTCCCTGGTAAATGCGAATGTAAGTTAACTGTCCAAATCGACCTGCCTAGAAGTCAAGATTGGGTAGGGGCAGGAAGAACAAAAAGAACCATAAGAATCAAAGTTATTGAGGAAAACTTTGTGACTCCCTCCAAGTATTCCCTCCCAATTCTAGTAATCTATTTTACATATGTCAGCTTATTGTCATAAACTAATACTAGCTTTGAACACAGATAAATTAAATGGTTGTTATTCATCAATATTTTTGGTATCACAATCTAAGACACTTCTGTTTCCTTTGAAATAAGCTATTAATATTGGAACAAAATTTTTAAATTGTTTACATAAGAAAGTATCTTTTGTCTTCTAACATTATTTCATAAGTTTAATGTAATAAAATAAAATATAAAACAAAAACAAGGTATAATTGGAAAAACAACAAAGATACCACTAGAAATAGCAGTGTGCTATAAATCTAAAACACAATCTCTGATAATCACGTGGAAAACCATGCAAGTAAGAGTTCTGTGGCTGGGCTGGCGGCTCACGCCTGTAATCCCGGCACTTTGGGAGGCCAAAGAGGGTGGATCATCTGAGTTCAGTAGTTCAAGACCAGCCTGGCCAACATGGCAAAACCCTGTCTCTACTAAAAATACAAAAATTAGTCAGGCATGGTGGTGTGCCTGTAATCCCAGCTACTTGGGAGGCTGAGGCAGAAGAATTGCTTAAACCTGGGATGCAGAAGTTGCAGTGAGCCGAGATGGCACCACTGCACTCCAACCCGGGCAACAGAGTAGGTGAAAGAGTCTCTGTCTTAAAAAAAAAAAAAAAAAAAAGAGAGAGAGTTCTGTGAAGTGATTGAATAAACTAGTGGTGACCAATTAACACATATTTAAAAGTTGCCAGTTCTTACCATGGCTAATTATAGGCTTAACAAACAAGCAATCAAATCCCAACAGGAAATTTTAAAAATGTGATTAGTGATTTTAAAATTTATTTGGAGGAATAAATAGGTAAAACAGAAATTTTTCAAAAACTATGGTAATAAGATAAAACTAACCTTGACTGATATAAAAACATATTAAAATGCTTGAAACTGAGAAAGTATAGAACTAACCCATATTAGACCATACAGCCCATATAGTGTAAAAATCTAAAGGGTAAAATATATTTGTCAATAGATGATAAAGAAACATGACAAATCAATGGAAAAGGTAGAAAGGATTGTTTATACACAACTGGACAATTGATATTCTATTTGGAGGCAGAGGAGATACATTTAGATCCTACCCGCCAAATAAATTCCAGTTGAATTAATGATGAGGAAAAAAAACCATAAAAAAGTAGAAAAAACAAAAGCAAATATTAACTAAATATATACAAATAAAAGGTTTCTAAGGTTAAAAATTAAAGAATGACTAAACAAAAAGACTGACATATTTGACTATATAAACTTTAAAGCACTGATTGTTTTTAAAAATCAAAAGTTATTTCATCAAGATGAAAAAGTCTGAATAATGTTACACTGTAAGAATGCATCTCAGTCTATCAAATTGTAATTCCTGGGAATTTTCAATTGTTTGTGAGAGTTCGGTTTTATAAGGCAAGCTGAAGCTAACATCAATTTGCTACCCTTCAATAGTTCCTTAGGACACATTTCTAGAAATGGACCCAATGTTATTTATAACAATAGAAACCTGGAAACAATATAAACATCCTAACGATTGAGAAATTTTAAGCAAATTTTGGTGTATTTGCCTGATGGACTATTATGCTACTACTTAAAATGTTTAAACTACTTATAGAAACATGGACCATTATCTAATGTAACATTAAATAAAAAGAGCAAGAAAAAATTATACAGGTAGTATGATTTAGGTAAAAATTTATACTCTTTATGCAAAGAGAAGAGACTAGAAAGAAATGCACCTAATAACAAAGAACCATCATCATCTGAGTGTCAGAGCTGTGGAAATTCTCTACCTCTTCTATTTTTCCTATTTTTCAAATCTTTCATAAAGGTCAGAGTCATTTTGTAATGTGAATAAAGCCTAGAGGGAAAAAAAATCTACAGACAGCAGTTAAATACATTAGCAAGCAACCTACCTCCAGTTTAAAAGCCAGGCCTACAAATGGGTGGGAATTGTCTCTTTCCGAGCTCATTAAGATTTTGGTCTTCTCTTTTGAGTCACTTAAAATAAAAGAAATACAAATCTATGAAATGTAATTATTTAATATTTCTATCAATTTATTTCATCAAGAAGCATTATCTGAGAAAAAGCACGTGTGGGATATTATCACACATAAGTAAAATTTCACTGAAAGAGATAAATAAAAATAAGTTCTCAATTGGGCATAGTGGCTCATGCCCGTAATCCCCACACTTTGGGAGACCGAAGTGAGAGGATCACTTGAGCTCAGGAGTTCAAGGCTGTGGTGAGCTATTAATGTGCCACTGCACTCCAGCCTAGGCAACAGAGCAAGACTTTGTCTCAAAAAAAAAAAAAAAAAACTCTAGAGCTTAGTTACTACATAGTGATAGGACAAGAGTAGACTAAAAAACACACAGAAATGGTCTCACAGGGAAAGGAAGAAAAATACTAAGTTTTTTCTGACGTTTGTTTTTTAAAGCCTTTTTTTTTAACAGTATGTCTGAAAACAGCTAGTCCCAAATAAGAAAAAATTTTCTAATGATATAAACCTTGAGAGATAGTAAAACGAATCATCACTTTTAACTCACAAACGGAATATGCTATGGCAACTAATAATAAACATTTTTCTATATGTCAAAATTGTTACCCAAATAAAAACCATGATTTATTTTTGTAAATTATGAAAAAAAAATCACAGACATAACTAGAAGGACCATCCTAAAAGTCCTTCACAGTGTATAAATATAAAAGTATTTCTGCATAAACTAACACTCAATTTTCAAGACTTACTCCTCCTGATTGAGAAGAGCATAGTTTTGGACTTCAGATGGATTTGGAAGGTATTCTAAAACAGCATCTAAAAGAGGCTGAACTCCTTTGTTCTTCAAGGCGCTTCCCAAAAATACAGGAGTAAATGATCTATTCAGAGTAGCTCTTCGAATTGCTAGCTACAAAAGAAAACAATTTAATGATAGTTAATGTTAAAATTACATGTTGTGCTTCAAGTCAATTACAAACAAACAAATAAAATGAACTGATACTCTACTCTTTGGAGTGTTGACTCTTATAGAGACTAAAATCAGGTCCCCAATGAACTTAAAGTCAAAATACAAAGAAAAGAATCACTTCCTTCTTCAGGGCTGGGAAGTGATTTAATATACAACTGCTTTCAACACTCTTGGGATCACTAATTCTCACTCATTTTAAATTTGCTAAATATATATATACACACATACACACACACACACACACACAGAAAATAGATACACTAATAGAACACTGCAAACAGTATGCTATCTGATTGCACAAAATAGAGGAAAAAGTAATATATGTGCAAAAGCCTTTGGAAAGGTACACCAGAAGCTAGTAACTGGTAACCTGTTTCAGGGAGGGGGCAGAGAACTGGGCAGATGGAAGAAAAAATAAAAGGGTGTTTACTATTTACCTTTGTATACCTTTTAAATATTTAAGCTATATGAACATACTCTCTATTAAGAAACATTTAACCTATCTTTTCTTTTTGTAAAGAACATACACACAGGAAACCAAATAGTACAAATCTCTCATAAATTATAAGTCATGACAGTTGCAGGCTCCAGGTCTTGCCCCGACCCTTAGTGCAAACACCATCAAGGTGTCCTGCTGGCTGAAAAGACCTTAGAGAATACGTAGTGGAGCTTTAGCTCTAGCAGCTAGAAGAGGCCAAGAATAGTGCCACAACCAACAATAAATAAAATGAACTGATACTCTTTGGAGGGCTGGCTCTAATAGAGACTAAAATCAGGTCCCCAATAATTTAAGGGGACCCAACAACTTTTCTCATTTGAAGTTATTATATAACTCACCTAAAAAAAGGAATATACCATCTCAAGTATTTTTTAGGAAGCCAATTATTTTAAATAAATGTACTGAGATTTCATTAATAAAGCCCATACATAAAAGCATCATGTCCCCTCCCTACAAAAAACAAATGACTTCTTTTTGTTGTTAATATGACTTATTTTGAGAGCACTTGCCTTTAAATCAGAAATTGAGGCGACTTTTTCTTCCAGAAACATCTCACCAAGCTGTTCATCTGAATTGGCAACACATTCAATTAGCTCCTGTCGGTGGTCAGTGGCCGCTGCCCTTAACTCAGCAGGAATCTCATCATATCGAACAATCTCACTAAGAAAACAAATATTTTGGTGGTTTAAGGATATTCAAATTGATATATGAAGGACTAATGAAAAAGATATGCTTAAGGGTTAAACAATTTTTTTAGGTAAGAAAGAGTTCTGATACATTTGCATTCAAATGGCAAATTAGACTAACATATGCTTTTAAAATGTAGATAGAATAGTAGACAAAAATACTGGAACAGGCAAGTTTAAGGTCCAGGCTGTACTACTAGTAACTGGAAAAGCTAAAACAGTCCACTGTAATGAGAAAAACATCCCCAGTTTTATAACAGACATCACATTCTACTTTCCTGCATATCAAGTTTTACAGAAGATAATGATAAAAGATGTAATACAAAATTTTTCCCAATTTAATGCAACCTGGTTTATCCTTATTCAATACACAGTAAAATACAAGTTCAAAACAATGACTTGACAAAGTATCAACTGAATCAAAGTTTAAACTCTTCAGTGTAGTTTTTACTGTGTTCTAACTATTTAAAAACTGGCAAGCATGCAAAGTAATAAGAGAATCCATTTATTGAATGCTTATAATGTAGTAAGCACTGAACTAAATATCTGACAAGTAATTTATTTGATCTTCATATACAAAATAGTTTATATTATCTGCATTTTCAGATCAGGAAACTAACTTACATAGGCAAAGTAATTTGCCCAAGGCTGTCCTACTAGTAAACAGAAGAGGTAAGATTCAAAGCCAACCTGTGTGGGGCCCATCTGAGCTCTTGAAAATTCTATTAATCATATTCTTATTAATCCAACCTAACAATCTCTAGACACAGCACTAGAGGGATCTGACTCTATTCCTTTCTATTAATAACAGACTTGATCATACAGTTTTAACAAAGAATATCCCAGTTTGCAGTTAAAAAAAAAAGGGTGACTAAATATGACAGACTCTTCAACCTGTGACATCGGGTCTCCATTCCTCCAGAGGTTGAACAGGTAAAATCACAAATAAAATGTTCCGGGCTAAAATAAATATACTTGATATTTAAAAGCAGTCCAAAAATTTTTCAAGGTATTTCTTTAAAAATGGAAATTAACGTCAAAAAAATAAGCTTTTCAGAAAACACATTCCTAACTTTAATAAATACAAAAGAAGCCATTTCAAAGAAACAAAAGTAACTCAATATTCTAAAGAAGGCTCCTCACAGCCTTCAAATCTTCATTTCATCCTTCCTGGCAAGCTCCCTGCTTCTTAGCCTTTCACATGTCAGAATCATTTGTGGATTCCTTTCCAAATATACATACAGTGAACTAGGGCTGGGGAAGGGTACATGTACATGAAGAAGCTGCATTTGTGGTTCTGATGTACAATGTTTAAGAGCCTCTACTTCTGACAACAGAAATATGTGCCTTGGCCAGGTGCAGTGGCTTACACCTGTAATCCCAGCACTTTGGGAGGCTGAGGCGGGCGGATCATGAGGTCAGGAGGTCATGACCGTCCAGGCTAACATGGTGAAACCCCATCTCTACTAAAAATACAAAAAATTAGCCCAGCATGGTGGTGCATGCCTGTAGTCCCAGCTACTCAGGAGGCTGAGGCAAGACAATCGCTTGAACCCAGGAGGCAGAGGTTGCAGTGAGCCGAGATCGGGCCACTGCACTCCAGCCTGGCAATAGAGCGAGACTCCATCTCAAAAAGAAGGAAAGAAAGATATGCCTTGGTAATTCTGGGAAAGTGGATTTATTTATTAATTTACAAATATTTTTGAGTCCCTTTTACATACTAGGCAGTTGTAGGGGCTGGGACATAGTGAATAAAGTAGGAAAATAAAAAATGAAACACCATGCCATATTGGGCCCTATATCCTAAGGAGTGGTTAAGTAAACTCTGTTGTCATTAATCAGTTGTCACATAAAAAGTGAAAGAAACACTTTATCCACTGGAAAGACTCCATCCTTTTCCTGCCTACAAGATGGCTGATGAAGATAAATTCTACAGCTGATCACAATGCCATTCACCCACCTGCTAGACCTGCAATCCCAATTCCATAGCAGAGGAAGGAAATCCCTCAGGAAGTGCCTTTGGAGAAACTACCAAGCTACAGAGGTCACTCCTCAAAACAAAGGATCATTTATGACTCCCTATACTGTCTAGATCAGTGTAACTCAAAGTGTGGCCTGCAGACCTGTAAGAGCAGCATCAACTGGGAACCCTCCAGAAATGCAAATGATGGGCCCCTCTCTAGATCTACTAATCAGAATCTCTGGAGGTAGAGCCAGGACTATGTCTTTCAACAAAGTCTCCAAGTGATTGTTATGAATGCTAAGGTTTAATAACCACCAGACAATTACAGTACTTTGTATGTAAAAGTCACTCAAAAGCTGAGGGACCAAATATCATGTCAAAAAGTTACCAATTTATTTCTTGTATTTCCCAAACCACATTTGCACAATTTTAACTGTTTTAACTTTTTAATCATTTTTGCCCATGTAATTATAAAGCAGGTAGAATAAATATTTATGATCTCTATTTTCTTCCTAATTTTTATCACAGTACCTCAGACCTGGCAGCTGCTCTATAAAAGTCCACAGAATAAATGAATAAATGAACAAGTGGAAAAAGATATAATATATTTACTAACCCCAAAATTTTCTAACCCAAACTGAAGGCCTCCTTCTACCACACCATGCATCCCATAACGTGATATAATACCAAAAAGTAACATAGTCTCTCTTAGAATAAATATTAAATAAAACGAGGAGCAACTAGGATTAAAGGTATTGAAACAAAACCATCTCAGAGTATTCTTCCAGCCACATTTCAAAAAAGATACCTACTCTGGGTTTGATGAGTTTATCCTTTCCTTATGTTTAATGCTTTTTAAAATATAAAATTTTAATAATGTATTTTTAGTACTTACCCAAAGTCTCCATCAAAATAGATGGCTCGTTCCTCAATAAGATCTATAATACCTTTAAAATTACCCTCCAAACCAATGGGTATCTGCATAAATGCTGCATTATGATTTAGTTTAGACCTGAAAAATAAAAATACACTGGTTTACTTTTCTTCTTCTCCCCAAATCCCTTTGAAATGACAAAATGAATATTTTAAAACATCAATGGCAGACACTGGAGAACTGAGAAGGGTGTTAACATCAGGTCAGAACAGAAAATATACAGCAGTTGGGAACAGACTGACAACATAACTCAAGGAGCTCAGGAAGCCACGATCCCATTTAGGCAACAAAAAGAACTCCAAAATAACTGTTTTACCATCAGATCCCCAGACACTCTGCATCAAAAGCAGAAGTGGGAAGAACAGATAATGGGGGGCTGGCCAGGAAATTAAATAGGATAGCCAAGCCCACCTCTCATTCTTACATCAACTAACTCTGGCAAAACTGAGTACAGCTACCTGAAGAGTGTTTGACTTCAACACCCAGTCTGAGTTTTCCTATTCTTATATTTAATATTTTTCCTATTCTTATAGGAAAACTCAGAGTGGGTGTTGAAGTCAAACACTCTTCATCAGCCTGTACCCCCAGCCAGGCTCAAAACTCAACAGAAACTGCATTCATTGGCAGGAATTCTCACTGGAGAAGAATATGCTCTAGCTACCACTGTTTAGTCTAGACTCTAGACTCCCATCTATAACTATGCTTAAAGGTCCAAGAATCACCAAACATCTGAAGGAAGCCAAAAGCTTGAAAGAGAACTGTGAAGTTAATAGCACTATTCTCCAAGAAGACAGTTACTAGAGGGAAAAAAATAAAATGTAAAGATTTGAGAAACAATTACCTCTACTGATAAAGATGTTGCAATAAAAGATAAAGTTTATGAAAATTAAGTACATAATTGCTGGGAAAAAAAAGTTTTAAGGCAGGCTAAGTAACTGAAGAGACACAAATGAGTATCACATTAGTGAAGTGGAAGATAAGCCTCGAGAATTCTCTCATAAGCTTAATGTAAAATGAGAAGGAGAGAGAAAATGTAAGTATAATAGAAAAGATAAGACATGAAGGTCAGATCCAGAAGTTCCAGATTTTTATCTGTTTAATAGAACTTACAAAATGAGAAAACAAATAAATGAGAGCGGAAAAAAGAACGAACCAAAGTAAACAAATAAATGCCAAGAGAGTTTTCTTGAAATTCAGAAGAAGATTTGGTGAAAAAAGTCCATCTATTGCCAAGCACGAGTAAAATAAGGACAAAAAGTAAAAACATTTTACCAAAAAAAAGTTATAAACACCCAAATAAGAAAATGCTCACTTCATAACAAATATATCACTTCCATCAGATTTTTCTGTAATCAGACATGCCATTCTCACCTTGTCCACTACCATAAACTTTACACCTATATATCCGTCAACTACACCATGTGAAACGTAAATATGAACTTTATAACTACATTTGCACATCTACAAAAGGTGAAAAGTGAAATTCTGACTCTTTTTAAAGGCTTTGTGAAATATACAGTATTGTGTAAAATTTTAAATGCTATAAATACCACTGGTTCTATCTGGTACAGAAAGGAAGTGTTAATGTTGTTCTAGAAAATATGTTTCCCTCTGGAAACGAGAAAATCTCATCTCATGGCAAACTACTTAAGGGCATTAATTAAATTTAAGAATAAAGTTTAATGACAGTGAATTAATCATCCTTCTGGATATAAAGCTTGCTGTCTAGACCATCACATCTCTTTGTTCATTCTAAGGCTCATTACCTCATTTGCTGCAGGGCCCTGGCTGGGCTGGAGCCCATTCGGTCCAATTTGTTAATAAAAGTTAGAAATGGAACGTTGTAGCGCTTCATCTGACGACTGACAGTCATGGTCTGGCACTGTACCCCTCCAACAGCACAGAGAACAAGGACTGCACCATCCAACACTCTCAGGGACCTTTCAACTTCTATTGTGAAGTCCACATGCCCTGAATAAGATGAAGTAAGGGAGGGTCTTAAAGAGCAACCTGAATGTTTAATATATGCACTATGAAAAGTTTTTGTATCTCTGCTCATCATATAAGTCTTCTAATTAGCATGCAGATTCCTGAGCTCACCAACACTACTGACCAACCCTTAGGTGCAGGGCCTGGCAAGGTCACTTTAAGAAGATACTAGAGCAAAGGTACCTTTAGAATCAGCTAAAATATGTAAAAGGCAAGACTCTGCCTACTCACAATTTATGTGCACAAATTTTAAAGAAGACTAAGGATGAAGTGCTCTAGGTCCCAAGTCAGTCTTCTTTAATAGGAATTCAGCATTATACTTTTGAGTATTTGATACTCAAAAATTAACCGGGTCATAGTAAGAGAAAGAACCAAATGTGCTTTTGCCATAAGAAGCTGCAATAAAATCAAAAATCCAACTCACCAGGAGTATCTATAATGTTAATATTGACATCTTTCCACATGGTATAAGTGGCTGCTGACTGAATAGTAATTCCTCTTTGTCTCTCTAGTTCCATGGAATCCATAACAGCACCAACTCCATCTTTACCTTTCACCTAAACACAAGCACAGCAATTCAGATTTTCTCTGCCTCTGCATTCCAAGAAGGAAAGAAATCTTAACTGAAATGGAAACAGGTGCCAGGTGCAGTGGCTCATGCCTATAATCCCAGCACTGTGGGAGACTGAGGCAGGAGGATAATCTGACCCCAGGATTATTACTTGAGACAAGCCTGGGCAACAAAGTGAGACCCCATCTATAAAAAATAAAAAGAAAGAAAACTAGAAAACAGATACCTAAGCAACTTTGACAGATAAGCCTAACTGTCAAAGGTCCACTGTTACCATTGTTTTAATCTTTCAGTTTTGTAAGCTTAATTAAGTAATAGCAACAAAACAATTAAAATCAGGCTCTAATTAATCTGGAATCAACCATGAATATATACCTCATGCATCTTTGCAATTCTGCCAGTGTAGTAAAGGACTCGTTCTGTTAACGTAGTTTTCCCAGAATCAATGTGAGCTGAGATTCCAATATTTCGTATTTTTTCATTAGGAATCACCCCTGATGAAAACCATCGGCAGGCTTTCCAATTAACCTGAAAAAATAAGAGAGCACAACAGACAATCAAAAGGAGTATGGTGGACATTATTCCTCCAAAAAGTCTCAGTAGATATGAGACAGCCTGAGAAAGGCGGCAGGGGAAACGGTTAAGCCTGGAACTCTTGTAATCAGAGAAGATACTACAAGAGAAGACAGAAAAGATGTATTCTTTTAAACTAATGAATAAATTAAATTTAACTAAAATAAAATGGGAGATACTTTTTGCTACAGATTTGAAAATACACACTGGGGCAGATAAAATCACAGACAACTCCAAAAACTAATAGAAAATATACAAGGGTCAGCTTAAATTTAACTTATTTTTTTTCCCCTTTCTCCTTCATTGTAGGTTACAGACAACAAATATGTTCGAGAACTTTCATGCTCTATGCAGTGGTACTAATGGCTCCAAGACAGCCCCGAGAGATTTCCAATTCCCTCGAAACAAAAACAATTCATGAAGTTTGTTTTAACTTCACTCTGGTGGAATGGGGTTGGGATCCCTATTTTACGGAATTCAGATACAATTTAAATAACTCCCTACAGGACTGCACATCCAAAATGAACCACAACTATTTCCAGGGAAAGAGAGGGGAAAAAAAAAAACTTAGAAAAGGTAGATAAAATATCAAAGTATCTGAGCGACAGGCAGTTTTAGTTGATTAAACGCCAGGGTACCAGAGAGCAAAACAAACGAGTTAATGAGCTAACGTGCAGGCACGGAGGGGCTTTTCAGCACTGACGCGCGACCGTCAGTATTCGGAGCTGTCAGGAGGACCTAGGGGTGTCACTGCCTTCTATGGCCCTGAAGGGACCACAAGGTCCCGGGAATGGTCCCGATTCAGCTTCTCTGTGCTCCAGTACCTGCTTCCTTTGCCAGCCCAGGAAGGCGGGGGCCCCTCCACGCCCCAGAGCCGAGACGGCGGCGGCTCCTAGCAGCCTCATGGCAAGCGCAGAACACACGTCAAACTCCCGAGGCTCCGGGTCGGTTCAGCTGCCGGCAGAGAACCGGGAAGCGCTCAAAGTCACGCCGGCAGCCAGTGCCGCAAGAGCGCTTCCGGGGCAAGGGACGCGAGGAATAACAGTGAGGGAAAGAAAGAGGAGCAACTGGACTGGAGCGCGGAGCAGTGCCTACGCTGCCCGCGCGCCCTCTCCCGACTTGGAAGAGAAAGTGCAATCGCTTTGCGGAGCTAATCAAGTGTTTGCTCCCAGTAAGACCGCACAGGTGTATGGATTGGGGAAGGGGAGTCCTTTGGTCTTCGTCTTCTTTTTTAAATATTACCTCTATATGAAGATACAGCCTTTAAACATGGTTGTTAGGCCTATAAAGCAATGTGGAGAAATGTTTATAACAGAATTTAAGTAGAAAAAAGCAAAATTGTCTATAACAAATATATTTTTTAATTTTCTATAGGACATGGCCTGAAAGAGAAAGTGGAAAAATTATAGTGAATGAACTACCAATTACAATTACAAATACTTTTCCTCATTTCAAAATGTTCTTTGTTATTGTTCAAAGTCAGACATGACATGTCCAGTCCATGTGGAAAACTACATCCTTGACCATTCTGCTTGGATGTTAGAGGCATGTTGAACTTAACAGGTCCAAAACAGAGCTTCGGATCTGCTTCCACAAACCTTCTTTTTCTACAATCTTCTCTATCTCATAAAGGTAAACTTTAGCCAAAAATGTTAGTCACTTTGACATCACGCTCCGATATCTCTTGTCTAATCAGTCAGCATGTCCTGTAAGCTCTACTTTAAAAAAATATCCAGAACTTGCTTCTCCCCACCTCTCAGTACTGTCATTTCTGGAGGGAAGTAATGTAATAGCCTCCTAACCGATCTCACTACTTCTATCCTTGCTGTTGTCAGTGGGCTGGTTCAGGTGCTTGAGTTTGCCACACCAAAGAATTTGAAAGCAAGTACAGAGTAAGGTTAGGCAGAAAAGTTTATTGTAAAGTAAAAGGACCGCTGGGCGCGGTGGCTCATGCCTGTTATTCCAGCACTTTGGGAGGCTGAGATGGGTGGATTACGAGGTCAGGAGTTCGAAACCAGCCTGACCAACATGATGAAACCCCTTCTCTACTAAAAATACAAAAATTGGCTGGGCATGGTGGCACGTACCTGTAATCCCAGCTACTCAGGAAGCTGAGGCAGGAGAATCGCTTGAACCTGGGAGTCAGAGGTTGAGATTGTGTTATTGCACTCCAGCCTGGGCAACAGAGGGAGACTCCACCTCAGAAAAAAAAAAAAAAAGCAAAAGTACACTCTGAGAGGCAGAGTGGACTGCTCAGAGACAGAGAGACAGCCTCTAGTATCTCTAGGAAATTCCCTTTATGGGTGAGGCAGGAGAATAGGGTCTGGAGGCAGGGAACTTAAGGCCGATTGGTGCTGACTTCCTAGAAATGACTCAAAAGGAAAACCCCACCGCTCCACTCCCAAGTAACAAAAGGATCAGAGGCTACTGGCAATGCACTGGATTGCAGATGGAAAAATGGAAAGTACCTTTGACTGGTCCCCTCCAGCAACCAATCAGACTGGTAGCAGGCCAAGTCCTCATGTGTAACTTTGTAACTTCACTGCAGCCTCTGATTGGTCACCTCTTGTGACCAATCAGACTGGTTGTGGGCCACTCCTTGATTTACATAAGGTGTAACCAAGTAAGCAATGGGAAACCTCTAGTTGGTATTTAAAATTCTGTATCAGATGCTCTTTAGCTGCTTGCTAGACCCTGCTTCCACTCTGTGGAGTGTACTTTCATTTCAATACATCTGTGCCTTCATTTGCTCCATTCTTTCATTGCTTTACTTGTGTGTGTGTGTGTGTTTTTGTCCAATTCTTTGTTCAAAATGCCAAGAACCTGTATGACTTGTAGTCAAGACCCTTCACTGGCAACATAGCAGCTGTACATACATATTCATAAAATACTAGTAAGGTCAAGTATCCAAAGGTGGACCTGTGGTTGGTGCATGTACTCAGCATCTACATGCTCTAACACAGGGGTCCCCAACCTCTGGGCCAGGGACCAGTTCCAGTCCAGGGCCTGTTAAGAACCAGGTCACACAGTAGGAGGTAAGCAGTGGATGAGCCAGTGAAGCTTCATCTGTATTTAAAGCCTTCCTCATTAATCGTATTACCACCTGAGCTCCGCCTCCTGTCAGATCAGCAGTGGCATTAGATTCTCATGGGAGCATGAACCCTATTGTGAACTATGCATGAGAGGGATCTAGGTTACACACCCCTTATGAGAATCTAACGATTACCTAATGATCTGAGGTGGAGCTAAGGCAGGGCTGCTAGTGCTGGGGAGCAGCTGCAAATACAGATTAACATTAGCAGAGAGGTTTGACTGCACAGAGAACATAATAAATCAGTTGCTTGGAGATTCATATTAAAATCCTGTTAGTGACAAGTGACAAAAGCTGCACCTGGTGGCAAGCTTTACAGAGGCAAGTGAGTTGATGTACTTCAATTGTACAGCTGCATCTAATGGCAGGCTTTAAAGTCAAAATCCAACACCCATTGTTTTATTTACCACTTCCATCCACACTTCCTTCCCACACTGAGCACTTGTCTCAGACACAGTTTTGGTAAGCCCACAAGCTAACCCTAGCCAAAATGAGTGAAAAATAAATGTCACTGGAGAGCTTCTTTGAAAATGGGGAAAGACCCAATGATGAGACAATAGAAGACTCTAAGACTACCAATGAAAAGAAAGCTGCATTTAAAAGAAAATACCTGCTTAAATTGCAGGTTCATTGCAACAGGTGATTCACATTCTTTAAGCCTGCTTTAATTTGTGGCAAGCAGCTATCCAACAAAGCCATGAAAACCTTCAAAACTGCTTTGCCACATGGAGATCAAGCACCCTACATTAAAAGAGAAGCCTTTGGAGTTTTTCAAAAGAAAAATCATGAACACTAAGAACAGAAGCAATTATGGAAGGCCACCACTTCATCAAATGTGTCTGCACTGAGAGCATTATTTATACTGGCTAACAGCATTGCTAAAGTTAAGAAACCCTTTACTATTGGTGAAGAGTTGAACCTGCCTGCTGCTAAGGACATTTGTCATGAACTTCCAGGAGATGCTGCAGTTCAAAAGGTGGCATGGATGCCTCTTTTGACTAGCACCATAGAGGAATTGATGAAAAAGCAGGGGATATTGAGGCACAATTGTTAAAAAGGATTCATGAGTCACTGTGGTACACAATCCAGGTTGACGAGTTTACCAAGGTTGTCAGCAAGGCAATAATGCTTGTTTTTGTGTGATTTTTCAGGAGGATAAGCATGAGGATATATTATGTGCACTTTTTTTTTTGAGATGGAGTCTCACTCTGTAGCCCAGGCTGGAGTGCAGTGGCACGATCTCAGCTTACTAAAACCTCCGCCTCCTGGGTTCAAGCAATTCTCATGCCTCAGCCTCCCAAGTAGCTAGGACTACAGGTGTGTACCACCATTCCCAGCTAATTTTTGCATTTTCAGTAGAGACAGGGTTTCACCAGGATTGCCAGGCTGGTCTCCAACTCCTGACCTCGTGATCTGCCAGCATCAGCCTCCCAAAGTGCTGGTATCACAGGCGTGAGCCACCGCACCTGGCTATTATGTGCACTTCTGTTGCAACCAACACCACGGCTGCAGTTAGTCAAGTCTTTGAAGGATTACATAGCAAAACTGAATTGGTTGTGTCGGTAAATGCACAGACAGAGCACCTCCCATGACTGGATGGCTTTCTGGTTTCCCTTCTGGGGTCAAAGAGGTTGCTTCTGAATGTGAGTCTACACACTGAATCTTCCACAGAGAAATGCTAGTTAGCCAAAAAGCATCATCTGAACTTAACATTTTGCAGGATGTGATTAAAATTATCAACCACATTAAAGTACATGCCCTTAACTCGTGTCTGTTCATGCAGCTCTGTGAGGAGACGGACACAGAGCACACATAC
Organism: Aotus nancymaae; assembly: GCF_030222135.1. Taxonomy (NCBI): domain Eukaryota; kingdom Metazoa; phylum Chordata; class Mammalia; order Primates; family Aotidae; genus Aotus; species Aotus nancymaae. The sequence continues at coordinate 51,322,400 of NW_026988431.1, read as the reverse complement.
CTTCTCTTATACACAGAAGTGAGATGGCTTTCTAAAGGTGGATCACTGGTCAGAGTTTTTGAGTTATGATGAGAGCGGAGACCCCCTCCCCATCTCCCTCCTCACAGGCCTCCACTTCCTCCCTTGGATGAGAAGGAGGGTAAAGAGAGATAAAATACCAAAGAACTGGAATCCATGGTTAAGCGGCTTGCTGATGCCACTGACCAGGCCATAATAAGGCCCAAGGACTAGGAAAATAACTCCCTTTTCAGTTCCCAGCATTCAAGCTAGCTATAGGCCTTGAAATTGTTGCAAAGATGTTATCACAACCGGCCAGAGCCTGAAACTGGATCATGTCCTCCATGTTTGCACAATCCAGACCCTTCCTTAAAGTTGCATCTCTCACCAAGTAATTTACTGCCTTTGTTCAGCTCCTGTAACCCTTCCCCTTCTTTCCTTCCTGAGCATGCCAAATATAAACTAGCAAATCAGTGAAAGCAAAAGACTGTGAGGTCAGCTGCCCAGCCAATGGGCAATAACACAGTTTCACCTCTGCTTCCACTTTAAAAATTTTTGCAATCTACTCATCTGACAAAGAGCTGATATCCAGAATCTACAAAGAACATAAACAAATTTACAAGAAAAAAAACGAACAACTCTATCAAAAAGTGGGTGAAGAATATGAACAGACACTTTTCAAAAGAAGACATTTATGCAGCCAACAAACACATGAAAAAAAGCTCATCATCACTGGTCATTAGAGAAATGCAAATCAAAACCACACTGAGATACCATCTCACACCAGTTAGAATGGCAATCATGAAAAAATCAGAAGACAACAGATGCTGAAGAGGACATGGAGAAATAGGAACACTTTTACACTGTTGGTGGGAGTGTAAATGAGTTCTACCATTGTGGAAGACAGTGTGCTGATTCCTCAAGGATCTAGAAATGGAAATACCATTTGACCCAGCAATCCCATTACTGAGTATATACCCAAAGGATTATAAATCAATTCTATTATAAAGACACATGCACATGTACGTTTATTGTGGCACTGTTCACAATAGCAAAGATCTGGAACCAACCCAAATGCCCATCAATGATAGACTGGATAAAGAAAATGTGGCACATACACACCATGGAATACTGTGCAGCCATAAAAAAAGGATGAGTTCATGTCCTTTGCAGGGACATGGATGAAGATGGAAACCATCATTCTCAGCAAACTGGCACAAGAACAGAAAACCAAACACCACGTTCTTACTCATAGGTGGGTGTTGAACAATGAGAACACGTGGATACAGAGAGGGGAACATCACACATGGGGGCCTGTCAGGGGGTGGGGGGCTCGGGAGGAATAGGAGGGGATGGAGGGATTGGGAGGGATAGCATTAGGAGAAATACCTAATGTAGATGATGGGGTGATGGATGCAGCAAACCGCCATGGCACATGTATACCTATGCAAACCTGCACATTTGGCACATGTATCCCAGAACTTAAAGTATAATAAATAAATTAAATATATATATATACACACACCCACACACATATATATATACTGTAGAAAAACTCTTTCTAAAACAAAAAAATGTCCTTTGTAAAAAGGTGAACAATTTTTGTCTAATTCAAAGCTTATTTTTAAATAACTTTGTTACGTATAAATGAAGGTAAAAGGAACCAGAAAATAACAGAGACATAAAGAAAGTTATAAAAATAAAGAAGTTTCTTTTCTTGTAAGAAAGCTTAAAGAAAAATAATTTTATATGAGAAAGAATCTAGTATGGTAAATTTAATCCTTGAATAAAATGACTGGTTTAAGAAAGAGAGATGTTCAGGACAAACCAGAAAGTTCAAGCAGGTTATGAATGGTCTGTATCAGTCACATAGGAGGATTAAAAAAAAAGTTGTCTACAATTAAATTTAATGACGAAGTTGTCTATAATTAAAGGGAAATTATAATGGTCTTTCTAGAGATTGGGCTTGATGTAAAAGAAACACACACACAAAATAATTGGTTAGAACAATGAAATTCTCTTAAGAGATTGTTTTACTCTTTTTTTTTTTTTTTTTTTTTTTTGAGATGGAGTCTCACTCTGTTGCCCAGGCTGGAGTACAGTGGTGCAATCTCAGCTCTCTGTAACCTCTGCCCCCTGGGTTCCAGTGATTCTCCTGCCTCAGCCTCCTGAGTAGCTGGGATTACAGGTGCCTGCCACTGCCTCCATCTTTTAGTAGAGATGGGGTTTCACCATCTTGGCCAGGCTGGCCTTGAACTCCTGACTCGTGATCCACGCGCCTTGGCCTTCCAAAGTGCGGGGAGATTACAGGCATGACCTACCATGCCTGGCCATACTTTTGCTTTTTGCCTCAAGTTCTGTTTGTTGTGAGGTAAAATTTGGGTAGGGACACAGCCAAACCATATCACAAGCATTTCCAAAAAAGGCAAAAAAATCTTCATTCCTTGGGAGAGAAGACTTGGATTGGATTGGAAGAATATTGTTCAAATGGTAATATTACCCAAAGTAACCTACAGATTCAATGCAATTCTTATTAAAATACCAATGACATTCTTCTAAAAAAAATTCTAAAATTCTTTATCGAACTAGAAAAGACCCTGAATGGCCAAAGCAATTCTGAGGGAAAAAAAAATAAAGCTGGAGGCCCCAAACTACCAGACCTCAAAATATATACAAACTGTAGTAACAAAAACAGCACGGTATTGATATAAAAACAGACACATAGACGAGTGAAACAGAATAGAGAATCCAGAAATTAATCCACATACCCACAGCCAACTGATTTTTGACAAAACTGCCGAGAATACTCATTGGGAAAAGAACAGTTTCTTCAACAAATGGTACTGGGGAACCCAGATATCCATATGCAGAAGAATGAAACTAGATCCCCACCTCTCATCTTAAAAATCAACTCAAAATGAGGAAGACACCCTATTCAAAGCAATAATGGTTGATAATTTTCCAAAATTGGTGTAAGACATCAAGTCTCAAACCTGGTAATCTAAATGATTCCCAAGTATGATAAAGAAAAAGAAATCCACAACTAAATATATCCCAGTTTTAAAAAAGATGAAGAGAATCAAAGTCAAGCTAAAAAATTAACAAAGCAGCCAGAAAGAAAAGATAAATTATCGAAGGAGGAACACCATCATCCTGGTTGCACATTTTTTCATGAGCAACAGTGAAATCTAGACACCAAGGAAGTACTATATTTAGTATTGTTTGGGAGAAAACAATTGTCAAATTACAATTCCATTACCAACAGTATTGCTCAATTATTGGGTTAAATAACAACAATTTCAGATAATCCCCACTTCAAACCTGGTTCAATTTAACTATGAAAATAGTCTTTCTAAATGAACTTCCAAAGAACATAGTTCAGGCCAGGCACAATGGCTCATGCCTGTAGTCCCAGCACTATGGGGAGAGGAGGTAGGAAGACTGCTTGAGTCCAGGAGTTTGAGACCAGCCTGGGCAACATAGTGAGAACTTGTCTCTATAAAAATGCCTAAAAAATTAGCCAGGCATGGTGGCACATGTCTGTAGTCCCAGCTACTCCAGAGGATGAGGTGGGGAGGATCACTTGAGCCTGGGAGGATGAGGCTGCAGTGAGCCATGAGCATGCTGCTACTGCACTCCAGTCTGGGCAACAGAGCAAGACCCTGTCTCACAAAAACAAAAAACAAAGAATATAGTTCAGGCAGGAAAAAAAAAAGACCTCATTGGAAGGTCTGGGGTACAAAAAAAAGATGGTGAGCAAAAATATATTATAGGAAAATATTTTTTAAATGACGATATAAAAGAATACTTAAAATGATGAATTTGATACTACATGATCTCACTCATATATGGAATCTAAAAAAGTTGATCTCCTAGAGAACAGTGGGCAAGGTGTGGTGGCTCATGCCTGTAATCCCAACACTTTGGGAGACTAAGGTGGATGGATCACCTGAGGTTGTGAGTTCAAGACCAGCTTGACTAACATGGTGAAACCCCATCTCTGCTTAAAATACAAAATTAGCGGGGCGGTGGTGGTGGGCCCCTGTAATCCCGGCTACTTGGGAGGTTGAGGTAGGAGAATCACTTGAATCTGGGAGATGGAGGCTGCAGTGAGCCGGGATGGCACCACTGCATTCCTGCCTGGACAACAGTGTGAGACTCCATCTCAAAAAAAAGAGCAGAATAGTGGTCACCAGAAGCTAGGGACAGTAGGGAAGATGGGAAAATGGGAAGAGGTTGATTAATGTAAAAAGTTACAATTAGCAGTTCTAATTATTACACAGTATGGTGATTACAGCTAACAATAACACATTGTATATTTCAAAATAACCCAGAAAGAGGATTTTGAATGTTCTCACCACAAAGAATGGATAAGTATATGAGATAAGTGTACTAATTACCCTCTTTTGATCATGATACAATGAATACATGTATCAAAACATCACACTGTCAAAATATAAAAATGAATTAGAACACAACTGAACAATCCAACTATTCCAGGACATAGGAGGCTTGCTTCTTTAGACTCTGCCTTTCTCACTTCCACACCGCATTTTGAACTGCTGTCTACTTTTTTGCTAATTGTTCCCTGTGCTCTGACCACAGCCTTCTCCCCATTGACAGCCTCCATGTGCATGGTAAAGACCTTCTGTCTCCTGTAGATATAACCTCACATGTTACTACTATGGCCCTGGATTAAAATAATAGGTAGAATGGGCCTGGATGATCCATTAACTTTAGAGAAGGAACTGAAAAATATGTGCCATTCCATATGGTGAGCCATCCCATGCCTTAATCTTAGAGAAAATATAAAATGTTAATGAATCGGCAACCAACAGAATGGGAAAAAATTTTTGCAGCCTACCCGTCTGACAAAGGGCTGATATCCAGAATTTACAACGAGCTAAAAAAGATTTACAAGAAAAAAACAAACAAGCCCATTCAAAAATGGGCAAAGGATATGAACAGATACTTTACAAAAGAAGACATACGTGAGGCCAACAAACATATGAAAAAATGCTCATCATCACTGGTCATTAGAGAAATGCAAATCAAAACTACATTGAGATACCATCTCATGCCAGTTAGAATGGCGATCATTAAAAAATCTGGAGAAAACAGATGCTGGAGAGGATGTGGAGAAATAGGAACACTTTTACACTGTTGGTGGGAGTGTAAATTAGTTCAACCACTGTGGAAAACAGTGTGGCGATTCCTCAAGGACCTAGAAATAGAAATTCCATTTGACCCAGCAATCCCATTACTGGGCATATATCCAAAGGATTATAAATCGTTCTACTATAAGGACACATGCACACGAATGTTCATTGCAGCACAGTTTACAATAGCAAAGACCTGGAACCAGCCCAAATGCCCATCGATGATAGACTGGACAGGAAAAATGTGGCACATATACACCATGGAATATTATGCAGCCATTAAAAAGGAGGAGTTCACATCCTTCGTAGGGACATGGATGAACCTGGAAACCATCATTCTCAGCAAACTGACACAAGAACACAAAATCAAACACCACATGTTCTCACTCATAGGCGGGTGTTGAACAAGGAGAACACATGGACACAGGGAGGGGAGCACTATACACGGGGGTCTGTTGGGGGGGAGGGGGATAGTGGGGGGTGGGGAGTTGGGGAGGGATAGCATGGGGAGAAATGCCGGATATAGGTGAGGGGGAGGGAGGCAGCAAATCATACTGTCACGTGTGCACCTGTGCAACAACCTTGCATGTTATTCACATGTACCCCAAAACCTAAAATTCAAAAAAAAATAAAAAATAAAAAAATAAAATAAAATGTTGATTACATTCTTCTCGCAAAGTATGAAAGACAAAAAACCATTTTGTTCTTTGAAGTCAACTACTAACTTGCATTTTTCTGGGTTCTCTGAGAAGCAGATGTCAAGAAAGGATTAATCAATCAAAGATTAGGAGAAACACCTGAGAGAGAAAATGGAGGTAACTAGGTAAGTTCTTGAGCCAAAGTCAGACGTCAGAGTCTGACAACTTTCAGGAACAGACCTATTCCTGCAGGACTTAGTCATTGACTTGGAGCAGCCCATTGGAAGACGGTTATCACATAAAACGCAGAAATGGATCAGACCACAGCCAGCCAACCCCTCTATCAATTAAATCCCCTGCAGTTGGCCAGCCAGGTGTAGTCTCCTGGTCACCACCCAAGCAAATATCTGGGCTTTGAAGGAGAGTTCTATACGCATGTAAAAGAAGAAATTTCAGCCTGGTGGTAATGTCATTATTGATGAGTTCATTGACAGGACCATCATAAGTTCTTAGATCTTCTATGACAGGAGTGATTCCTGTGCCATATTCCAATGACTAAACCATGCTGTCCCCAAACTAAAGAGGTTCTCTGCAACTGCCAAGAAGCTAGGACTCTGATGTCACTCAAAGGGGACAATGGACACAAATGCAGGGTTGTTTTAGCTCCTGAGCAGAAATATTCTTGTTCTATGCTGAAGGGTAGATATTATATGACTACAATTCCAGAGGTGGAATTCTAGAGGTGATAAGGAAGCTGGAATTTACTATAACAGCATTGCCATGGGTACAGATAGTGATTGCTATAAGGAGCACGAGTATGCAGTTAATAGAGTTCTGAAGACCTTGATAGAAAATGGAGGTAGCTAGGTAAGATCTTAAGTTTACTCTTCACTATCGTATCACATATAGGGTTCATGGAATAGTCAAAACCTCTTTATTATGTGAAGAATAAGACCTAATTTTGTTAGATTACAGAAACATTAAAATAACATGGCTGCCGAAGAGAAAAGACCATAATTTCAGTCACATTGGGATACTTAACTTGAAATAATGTGATAAATACATGCAGTTTCATGCCTTGCTCATTTAGGAAGAACTAATGATATGACAAGAAATTGCGTATGTTGGAATCTCCTTCCACAAGACCTGCGCTGCTTCAAATATACAGAAAAGCAAAGCAAATCAGCTGTAAACATAAGGAAAAGGATAATACTTCATTATAATGATCAGAGAAAAAGTGCAAAATTAAGATAAGGAGATAATATTTTACAACTATTAAAATTTGTAATAGTAAAAGTTTGAGAGGTAACATCCACTACTCTCTTTGGGCAAAGGATATTTTAAAAAATGGACATTTCTGGGACATTCATTGGTACGACTATAAATATCTTTCTGTAAAGCAATTTAGCAAAATGTATAAAAAATTTGAAAATAACTATACTCTGAATTGGTAACTCTGTTCCCATAATTTATCTTAAACAAATGATTAGCCATACAGTTATGAATAAAAATGATATTCATAAACATTCACAATAGCAAAAATTTAAAACAATTTGAATAGCAAGTATTTGGAGGTAAAGTATGGTATAGCTACAATTAGACGTTGATGTAAACAATGAAACTGAAGATCATGCTTTCAAAGAATACTTACTGTCCTTAAGAAACACTCAAAAATGTGAAAAGTCAGAATATACATTTTACAATATTAATTTTGTTTTTAATATTCTATATAGCCATATAAAAGGACTAGAAATGAATACACAAATCTTTTGTTGTTTGGGGGGATGGGAGAATGGGCACTTTCTATTTTAGCATTCTTCTGCATCTTTACATTTTCCATAATGGATATAATCAAATAGTAAAGTCAATCATTTAAAAAAATGAAAACAAACTGAGAAAGTTCCAGTTCTTGGAAATACACTGATTCTGGTGAGGCAAATTTTAGGCTGCAGTATTATGAAAAGTCATTTTTTTAAAAAAGTGAACTCTATGCACCATAGAAAGAGGATTATTAATTTCTATATCCCACAATCATATTTGTATCAGTTTATGATAGTCTATAAACTATTTTAAGACTACATACATACACTATGTAACATGTTGTATATTTTTCAGATTAATATTTTATTTTCACTCCTTTCATGCCATATCATTCTTCTAGTACCAAAGTCCATAGCTAGTCTTTTTCTCTCTGCTCTAATGTTTAAGAATTAATTCCAGAGTTTATAGTTGTTAGTGGGAATAAGAAAAAATGTGTATGCTCTGTTTATCTAGAATGAGAAGTCTCATCTCTCAAATACTGCTTCATATATTTTAATGCTATGTTATTAGGTATACATAGACTTAGAACTGATGTATATTCCTGATCAATCTAATCTTTTATTTAGCAGGGTCCCCCTTTATAATCTGGTAGTCACTTTTGCCTTACATGTTTTATTATAATATAGATATGCCAACTTTCTTACAGCTAATATTTGCCATCATATCCTCTGTCAACCGTTTAATGTCTTTTGAATATGACTTTTGGAAATAGTATAGAGCTAGATTTTTAAAAATTTGAACTGACAATTTTTGTTTTTTAATTTTTTTGTCATTACTTATATACATACTTGCATTTATTTCTCATCTTTTTAAATGTTTTGTATTTATCTTTTCCTCCTTTCTTGCCTTGAGATTGAATTCATTTTCTTTTTATCTGCTTCAGAGGTATACACTCTATTGTCGGTTTTGTGGTTACCCTATTTTGACATGCATTCTTAACAGTCATAAGTTAATCATTTACTTTTACCTTGAACTTTAAGAATACGAGGACCTTAGAAAATTTTAATTTTGATTATCTTCTTCTATCTATTGTTCCTTATTTTAATTCTAGTTGATTTCCCAAAAGATTAGCCATTAATGTTTCTGTAAGTCTGAATTTTTTTACAATTAGCAAATTATGTGGAAAGTAATTTCATAGATTTAAACACACTGACTTTTCAGACTCTTTTCTTGAGATGGAGTTTCACTCCTGTCACTCAGGCTGGTGTGGAATGGCGTGATCTTGGCTCACTGCAACCTCCGCCTCTCAAGTTCAAGTGATTCTCATGCCTCAGTCTCCCTAGTAGCTGGGATTACAGGTGCCCACCACTATGCCCAGCTAATTTGTGTATTTTTAGTAGAGACGGGGTTTCACCATATTAGCCTGGCTGGTCTCGAGCTCCTGACCTCAGGCAATCTGCCTGCCTTAGCCTCCCAAAGTGCTGAGATTACAGGTGTGAGCCACTGCACTTGGCCTTCAGACTCTTTTAAGTAGGCACAAGGTACATCACTTTAAAAGACGCTGCAATAGACCACAGTGAAAAGAAAAATTATAGTTCTCCCTGTAGTAGATTTCCAAGAACAAAAACAAAAAGAATTCTCATGGAAGTAACAATAATGTATATACAAATGAAAAACAAGCTTCTATTTATTTCATTTTAAAAACCTCATGAACTCATGTAAAACAATTCATTGGTTCCTAAAAGGAGTGAAAATAAAATATTAATCATAAAATAAACCATCCTACCTAGTGTGTGTATGTAGGTTTTTGGAGTATTGCTCTGTTGCCTAGGCTGGAGTACAGGGGTGCGACCTTGGCTCACTGCAACCGCTGCCTCCTGGGTCCCAGTGATTCTCCTGCCTCAGCCTTCTGAGTAGCTGGGATTACAGGTGCCCACCATGATGCCCGGCTAATTTTTGTGTATTTAGTAGACGGAGTTTCGCCATGTTGGTCAAGGCTGGTCTTGAACTCCCGACCTCAAGCAATCCACCCGCCTCGGCCTCCCAAAGTGCTGAGATTACAGATGTAAGCCACCACACCCAGCCTGTATATACTTTTAAATAGTTTAAATTTACAGACTAACAGTATTAAATATCCATCATAAGAAGTTGTTGCAAACAAACATTCTGGGTATAGATATTGATAGTTTTTTTTTTTTATGGTACAAAGATAGAGTTCACTTTTAAGAAAGAAACAGAACTTTCCTCAGTACTACCGCCTCAAATCTTGCCTCACCACAATCACTAACAGCGATCTGATGTACAGGAATTATACTGTTAAACACAATTATTTATTAAAGTGTGTCTTTAGATTTTACTACAATGATTCAAGTTCTCATCAGTGTAATGATTTAGGCAAAAGGAAAATAACGTATGTACTTTATTAAGACTTTGCTCTATCAAGTTAATATATACAAAGGTGTTATTTAAAATTTGTGCCTTATGACAATTTCCCATTGTATTATGGCATGTTAATAGTATACTAAAGTATGCCTAAGAGGAAATTTTTAACTAATACATGCTCAATTTCAACAATGAATTAACACATTTGTATTTTATTTTAATGACTAAAGGTATAAAACACAACTAGTAAAATTAACAAAAATATGATATAAAAAGTTAGAGAAGTATGAGAACAGTCATATAATTTTACTTATAAAATTGAAAAGAAAAATACTTAGGATTAGAGAATGATCGCGGATTTTTGGGGATTTTTTCCTTGATAGAAATATTAAAAGAACAGATATGAGTTAAGATTTTTATATTCTTTTAAACTGCAAACCTAACTTTGATAAAAACAGATTAATGGTTAAATTCTAGAATAAAAAAGCTAAAGCTGATTTTAATGGTATCATTAAAAACAGTAACAACTGAATTATTAAGACCTTGTTCAAAAACACACATCAGCTGTCTAATAAATTTTGAGACAATCTATCATTCTGGTTTGGAGAATACCAAATGTATTTTTCTAAATGTCACAAAAAAAGCTAAGCAGAGTTTCTTCAAGGACTCTCCAGTTTTAGAATGTTAACCCTGGAGACAGATGAAGCTGTTTGTGGGAAAGGAGAGCAGAAATATGCCACATTAAGAAGTTAAAGAGAATGGTCAATATGATGTCTGATGAATGTTAAGAACGTAAATATAGAAAAGATACATTCTATAAAGAAATTATAACCAAAATAATTATGTACATTAGCAATTTAAAATATTTTTCTTTGAAAATAAACTATTTGATTATCTTGCCCTTTATCAAAATAATAACTAATTTCTCATAAGAGTACTAGTGTAGTTTAGCTTTATTATTTTTAAAGCTTTAAGCTAGCTGGCTATACAACACATTATAAAGTTAGAGATAAATTATTTAAACCTTTATCAATATCACCCTAGTACAGTGTTAGTAAAACTTAGACTTTTTTAACAATCTAACTTCTTATATTAATTGTAAGTGATAGAACTGCTGTGCAATCAATCTTGATAAATATAAAAGAATAACTAGCCAACACAAAAACTGGGGAAGCAAAATCAGCATTTAAGCTTTAAAAATTTAATGTATTAAAGAGTTTTATAATAATAGGCTATTTCACAATTTACTCACATTGTTGAAAATCAAAATTTTATTCCTAAAAGAGGGACGATATATAAAGCTAGGACTTTCATGAATATTCAGATATCAGAAGAAAGTTGCCAAGGACAGAACTAATTTAACAACAGGAGATTGGTCTTATGTATATTACCCAGCACCATTACTAACTGTTAAAACAACCAAAACTAAACAACTCAAATGCATGGCTTTTTATTTTTTGGTGCTTTTCACAGATGAGCCTTTGATGTGGAGTTTGTCCCCCAAAACATTTGATCTTCTTCCATATTCAATGGCTGGACTTTGGTGAGGTTTCTCCCTGAGAAATATACATGTGAATATTAGTATCATTTAAAAAATGGTCAGTGGTTTATAAATCAATAACAATATGTTAAAAACCACTGTAATATAAGAAAAGTTTTATCTTAAAAGTTTCTTAATAACTTTGAAAAACAAGGCAGACTATTTCAGTGAATTTAAGATAGCAACAGCTGTTTACTGGAGATAGATTTAACAGTTTACAGTTTAAACACTGTTTAATATTACCAGTAGGGCAGCCACTAGCCACATTTATATTTGAATTGATTAAAATCAAATAAAATAATTCAGTTCCTTAGTTGTACCAGCAATGTTCTGAGAGTTAATCAATAGCTATATGTGGCTAGTGATTACTACATTGGACAGAATAGATATATAGCATTTTTGTCATTACAGAAGTCATTTCAGAAAATGCCATTGGACAGTGTTGGTTAGAAGAAAATGCCACTGTTAAGGCCAGAAATTTATAGGTCATCCATAGAGAGCATGCCTTCTCTAAGTGGGACTTGGATTTCCTATTCAAACTTGGCACTGCTAGGTTTTTAATCAATATATTTTTCAAATGAGACAAATATCTATAATTAATATGGGAGCAAGTTTTCAATCAATTCAATAGAAAATATTAGGACTGTAAATTCCTAAAGAATTCTTTTAAAAGAAAAGATCCTAGCATATGAAATTCTGCGTAAGGCTTCTGATTTACTTGACACCCACTTGTCCACCGCTGGTTCTGTGAAGCCTTCCACCTTCTATAGCAATTCTCCACTCTCTTATAGCTTAGAACAGATTTCGTTTAAGGTCTGGTGAGGCCTTTCTCTTGAGTGTAATTTGATAGAAATTAGATAGTTTTCCATTTTCCCCCCAGAGAACTGCATTAAACTGTAGCTCTAAAGTATGTACAAAATGCATAAAAATCTCTATAATCTTTATTCATTTTTGAGATGGAGTCTGCCTCTCTCACCCAGGCTGTAGTGCAGTGGCACAATTTTGGCTCACCACAACCTCTGCCTCCCAAGTTCAAGGGATTCTCCTGCCTTAGCCTCCCAAGTAGCTGGGATTACAGGTGTGTGTTACCACACCTGGCTAATTTTTGTATTTTTAGTAGAGATGGGGTTTCACCATGTTGGCCAGGCTGGTTTTGAACTCCTGACCTCAAGTGATCCACCTGCCTCAGCCTTCCTAAGTGCTGAGATTATAAGCATGAGCCACCATGCCCAGCCAGAAATCTCTATAATCTTTAATATGTGGTTTCAGCAAATTTATTTTTCATAGTTATTCTAAAAGGAAATTCTAAAAGAAGTTAATGCTTTTGCAAAATTCTTACAAAATATCTAATACACATCAAATACGGCATTGCATGTACTGTTACATATTATACAAGTGTCTGAAATTTCATTTACTATTAAATGCTAAATTTTGATTTGTTAAGAAAGTTGTTAAGTCTTCCAAATACAGCCCCTCTTCCCTTATCATATCTCTAGGTATCTTTACCAGTGTGAAATGTATGACTCTATCTATATTCAGATGAGAATCTGTTTTACAAGAATAACTACGCTATAGTAAATTAGTTTTCCTCAAAAGGATTTTGGTCTCTATCTTCTGAGGCATAGTTTACTAGTGAATTACTAACCATACAATCCTAAACTACTATTGATTTTTAGATATAAATTTAAATTTGTGTGGAATACTCACAATTTAATGTAAAATTGTTACATCTTTCACAAAGGATACTGTGGATACAACTTGGATGGTCGTCAAAACTTTCTGATAACAGAATTAAAATCACGTAACTTTACTTCTTAAAAAAACAAATGATTTTATGAACAACTTTTACCTTCTTTTAAGCTCTCGGGATCCAGGATTCTCATGGCCAACACTTCTCATTCTAGTGTCTTCTAGATTGTGTCCCGGTTTGTACTTCAAAATCTCACTTTGCCACTCATCATCAAAAGCACAAGCATCACCTACGTTAAATACCAAGATAACGAGAATAAGTATTAAGGTATCAACTGTTGGTTACCACCTTGCTTCCACATATTTTAGTCTAGCCTGGTGTTTTCATTAGTGTAACCTCAAAATAAAGGCAGGGAGCTACTTCAAATATAAGGGCCTTTGACTAGAGTAATATTTGACTTGAGTAATACTGTCTGTTCCTCTCCTATTCCTACTAATGATCTACTTTTTTCACCTGCTTGGGTATCATATTATTCTACCCAAAGGACCAGCTGACCCAATTATGACTCATAGTTTTTCTTCCTGGGTCATCTCATAGTGAATATGCTGTTCCTGTATACATGTATACTTCTGTGGCTAGTACTATCTTTCTATGTAACTTGACCTCACAAGTTTCTGTTGTCAATTTCCTAAGACAGGTTACTCAGCTAGAATGTCAATTCATGTTGTTATGAAGTAAGTAATCTAACTTCCACAATAGCAACAATAGACAGATGATAGTACTTCTTTCAGACTGCTTTAAAATATTGTGTTCCTTCACTATATATTTCATCAAAATGTTGATTATTATGAAATACTCAGTATATATTTAAATGTGATAAAATTACAGAGGTTACAATTAAGCACAGGTCACATTATCATGGCTTCTATCTTACTGCATAAGAATAATTTTATCAAACTCCAACGTTAATAGAATTTCTTTTCTTCCTCCCTTCCCCCCGGAGACGGAGTCTTACTCTGTCGCCCAGGCTGGGGGTGCAATGGGGCAACTGGGCTCACTGCAACCTCCACCTCCTGGGTTCAAGAGATTCTCCTGCCTCAGCCTCCCAAGTAGCTGGGACTACAGGTGCATGCCACTATGCTGGGCTAATTTTTGTATTTTTAGTGGAGACGGGGTTTCACCATGTTGGCCAGGCTGGTCTCTAACTCCTGACCTTGTGATCCACCTGCCTCAGTCTCCCAAAGTGCTCAGACAACAGGTGTGAGCCACTGCACCCAGCCAGAATTTCTTTTTTAGTATAACACTTTAAACACTTTATTATGGAAAAACGTTATTCAAAATACTTTCTGAAAATAGGAGATGAATCCAACTAAATTTTAATATTTCATTATTAAATTAATACAATAAAATATAAAAGCTTAATATTGATTTAAAAATTAATAAAAATAATGTAAATGTATTGATTAAATTTGTTAATAGATTGTAATATAATTAAAAACTACGGCCGGGCACGTTGGCTCACCCCTGTAATCCCAGCACTTTGGGAGGCCAAGGCGGGTGGATCACCTGAGGTCAGGAGTTCGAGACCAACCTGTCCAACATGGAGAAACCCCCGTCTCTAGTAAAAAATACAAAATTAGCCAGGCATGGTGATGGATGCCTGTAACCTCAGCTACTCAGGAGGCTGAGACAGAATCGCTTGAACCCAGGAGGCGGAGGTTGCAGTGAGCTGAGATTGTGCCATGGCACTCCAGCCTGGGCAACAAGAGCGAAACTCCGTCTAAAAAAAAAAAAAAACTACAAGGAGAATGGTTAGGACACTAGAAGGTCTTAAATGCATTGAAGAATAAATATAAAATCTAGAAAAAGAAAAGATTTACTTGAGAGAGGCAGAGACATAATGCAATCTAACATACCAGGAATTAAAATCTTATGTATACAAAAGCCTAAGTGCTCAACAGTACAGAATGATTTAAGTAAAAATTATGGCTTATTTATAATGAAACTTTTAGGTAACCGCTTATTTGAAAAATGGCATCATAGGTGATTTTACAATTATAATGGTAAATTGAAATAAGTACAATATAAACTATATAAAAGTAAAATACTAATGAGAAAAAAGTGTGTTTATATATATATATATAAAATGATTAGTAAGAAATGCATTAAAATATTAATAGTATTTTGAGTTTGGGCTATGGATGACTTTTTTCTTTATACTTTTTTTTTTAATAAAAAAAATTTCCTGGCAACTTTCATTTAATGTCTTTATACTTTTTACTTTCATTTAATGTCTTTATACTTTTCAAATGTACTTTCTTGATAATCAGAAAAAAATATTTAAAGACTCATTTTGCCTACTGATAGTATTACTAAATAATTCAAAAGATTCCACTTTTCAAGTATAAGATAAAAATAAATAATATACCATATTACCAAAAATCACTATAAAAAAGAGCTCTCCTATAAAAGAATGGAACCACAATCCTATTACTTTCACAAAGTATTCACTACATATTATTCAAAAACTACATCTTATGACGTTTCTACAAAAAATATTCGTCAAGTACAGTTGTTAATCTTATGAGAAAGAATTTTTTTGTGTGTGATAACTTACTTTCATTCATATTGATGAACTCCTGGTTGACCTCTTCATCTCCAGTCTTCTTGTTCTTTGACTTTTTAATTACATGAGCTCGGTCATGGATATGATGACCAATAGCCATTTTTTCTAGTCCACTGTCAGAATCTCTCATTGCTTTCCTGGTTTCCTTTATCTATAAAAATAAAGAAACAAAAGATATTTCATTATTACTTAAACATATATATACTGTATATAATTCTAAAATTCTCAGGGCCAGCTTACCTACTGAGGTATGGCCATAGATCTACCGCTCTAAAAATAATGTGTACTCTGTTCCACTATTAACTTGTGGTAAAATTGTGGTAGTAAGTCTCTGATATTTCCTGAACTCCTTGAAATGAAAATGTCTACAACAAACAGAACCCATACAATTCAACCTTTTTCCAAATTAAAATAAAATATTAAAACAAAAGTAACAATTATAATTTAATGCCTTCCAGACTATCTTGGACAATGTAATAGAAAGAAGTTTATGATGGCATTCCTACAAATAAGAGCAACTAATTATTCGTCAGTCATGTTGATTGGCTTGAATCTCATGATTCCCACCTATCAGCTCTGTGAAAGTGTTATCAGAATATTTATGATAGCTACTAACATCATTTACTGTGGGACATATACAATTATATTCTGTTTATCTTTAAGACTATCACTTTTAGAATTAAAATGTTTGAGATCAATTAGCAGAATTACGACAAGAACATCATTAAAAGGTTCATCTTTATATGGAAGAACTAAAAAATGAACTACTTCACACTCATTAGACTGGTAAACCTAAATTTCTACTATAAGTACTAACAAGGAAGTAAGAGAAATGGAAACTCACAAACCACAGTTTGCAGAAGCCAACAACTTCAATCACTGTGAGACAGTCGTTTGGAAATGCTAGGTAAAGATGAAGGTACACATACCCTACAACTCAGCAATACCATTCCTAGACTCTTTGTATAAGGAGCCATGTATAAAGATGAATTAGTGAAAGATTAGACTCACCTACATATCTATCAACAGAAAATGATTTAAAAATCATGGTGCATTCATATTTTGGATACTACATAGAAGTTAAATGACAGCCACATTTATCCACTTGAATAAATCTCAGAAGCATATTACTCAGCAAAGACAAGTTGCAGAGGACACACGCAATATGACACCCTTTATGTATTGTTGGGAAATCTCAAAAATAATCCGTTATATTTTTTATGATATAAACATAAATAATAAAATTGTAAAAACATGCATGAAAATGATAAACTCCAAATATAGGAAAATGGTAATCTCTGAGGAGGGGAGAAAGGGAAAGCAGACCACAGAGGACTGTATTAGAAGCTTTAACTACCTCTGTACATTTTTGCTTAAAAAGAAAACAAAGCAAGAGACAACTTGAAGCAAAGAGAAAAATGTTATGATATGACTAAACTGGGCGGCAGGAATATGGGCACTTATTACGTTATTCTCTATATCCTTTTTGTACACTTAAAACATTTTGAGTTAAAAAGTTAATTCACTTCAAATGTAAACTTAAAAGTAGACATTATTTCATGAAACAAAGGCTTTACTGTTTTACCTTGTCAACATGTAAAGGTAATAAACATCAATAGATATTTACATGAAAAAAGGCACTGTCAAGGAGGTGAAAATTGCCACAAACTAAGTAAATACAGTTGAGCTTTAATGGTTTCCACAGTGAGGACAACCTTAACCCCAACTCCCACACCTTCCTCCTGTCCCCCAGCCACCTTGTACCAGATCAAATTTTAATAGTTAACTACACCTATGTCCCCAAACCTGTGATACTTCTATAGACAGTCTATCATTCCACAACTTAATAAAGTTCTGGGAATGCTTATAGAAAACTTACTCCTCCTGGAGCTCGACGGGTTTGAGTTGAGGCCTGAAAAACCTTTGGCGGTTCATCTCCTACTTTGGAGTAAGTCATAACTGAGGAAGAACAAAATGAATGTCCATTTGGATCCACTGAAAGTTGACCCTACAGGTAAACAAATTGTAAATTCAGAGTCGGGTCAAATATAAATAATTATTGCCAGAGAGTTCAAATAAGTAACAACACTAGCTGTAAGTTCTGCCTAAGGATACTAAACTACCAATATGGTGTAGCCAAAGGGCACATCCAGGTTCTCAAGTGAGAAGTAACTTGAAAAATTACCCAAAAAAAAAAAAAAAAAAAAAGGCATCCCTAGAGTCCTAATGGTCATCCATTTTGGGTACCAACCCACTCGCCTTACAAAGACTGGTAAGTGACTCACTCAGAGATCCTTAAGTCTTTGGGTGCTTGTGGCTCAGATTTCAATAAAGATGCTATGCCTCCAAACTTGTGATACTTCTATAGTCAGTGGTTGACCCTTGTGTGTAATCTTGCCAATCAAGCCAATTAGTTATACATCAAGTTTCATACCTCTTCCTGTAGGTACCAGATTGCTACATTACTAAAACCAATAATGCCCTAGATTATTTGGGCATTCTGAAATGATCCATAGAATTCAAACTGGATGACTAGAATGATTTGGGTCTTCTTCAGATCACATCAAGTGACTGGTTTTAATGTTAAGTAGAAAAGAAAGAGTATTATTATAGTACTAGTTTATAAGTATTTGAACTATCAGGGTTTTATACCTAAACAACATTACTAAAATTTCTGTTTTCAGAGTTATTTATAAAACCCTAAAACGTAACTCTTCAGATGTTACAAATCCTTTTAAGTAAACAGATTAATATTATTCTTAACATTAACAATATTAATCCTTTTAAGTAAACAGGTTAATTTTATTGTTAATAACAAACAAAATTATGCAAATTCATATAAAATGTTCATTTACAATAGTGACTTTCAGTGGAATCAATGTTTTTGAGGTTAACTTTTTTCCAATTTTTTTTTTTAAATTTTGAAAGTAAACATTATTTTTCAAACTTGGAGGTTATGAACTCAATTTAGTAGGTTGTAACCAGGATTTTAAAAACATGAAATAGACTAGAAAATAACTATATATACTGTAAAGAGTATAGTCATTTTTTTCATGAAACTTTTGCTTCAAATACATTTACAAAGTATACAAATATTGCTTATTGGGTTAAGCATGTAAAATATCTTTTTAACCACTATGGTTAAAAAATGTTTGAAAGCCACTATGATATATAATATACCAAAGTATACACAATGTTCTCAATGCTATATTTTTAGTACTTACAAAGTTTCTTTCTAATTGCTGCACACAGTTTCTCATATTTGACAACATTTGGTCCACTGTCTGAAAAGGGCTGACCTCTGTATGCTACAGAATATCAGGAAATTTGTTATTAACTATAAGTACAACATAAAAGATGCAAACACATCTTCCAAAACAGAAAAATATTTTTTTTTATTCATTTAGTAGAATCTCATGCAGTAATCAACCAACAAAGATAACTTAAAGAGCATACAATAACAGTGATTAGTTAAGGAGAAAACTGAAGCATACACAAAATCCCAGAGCCAACATACAAATAATTAGGGAACTGTAACATTATAAATACATATATGCACATGTGTATATATACACATATACATGTGCATGTATATATAAATACACATATACACCTAATCACTCATTACTCACTTTTTCAAAACAGAATTTGGTATATGTTAAACACTAAGTGATATATTTTCTAGCATAGGATAGTTTTCATAATTTTCCTTATCTCTCAATACTCCACCATGTAAATAAGTAAAACTTTGGGTATAAGATGCCAATGTCACCCCCAGCAGTACTACATGGCTGAAAGAAGCTGCCCCTCTAGTAAGTAGGCAGCCTTCCTCTCTTCATAGTAGGATCCAGGTGACAGAAGTCAATTCACTTTACTAAATAGGCCTCCAATTTTCTGCCTACTGAAGGGTCAGTAGGCTACACCCTTGAAGCATGAGGTATGCTTCTTCAGAAAAACAGTTAAGAATTCCTCTAAACAGTAGTTTCTCAACCAAGATTGATTTTGATTCTCAGGAGACATTTGGCAGTAACTATACTGATTTTTGGCTGTCACAGATGAGGAGAGCATGTAACTAGCATTTAGTGGATGGAGGTCAGGGATACTGCTTAACATCCTACAATGGATAGGACAGTCCCAGAACAAAGAATTACCCAGGCCAAAATGACAGTAGCACTGAGGTTAAGACACTTTGTTTTAGGAAAATCTACCACTGATTTTAGGTTTTATCACTGGAAGACTCACCAGCAAATAAAAGTCAAGCACACATTCCAATGTGTTACCCAGTAAATCATCTGTTATAAAATAGAAGGAGTTGCTTGGTTTAAGGAACTTCTCTGTTCAAGCAAGTGGAGCGCTGAATCTCTAAGGCCTGTTTGTGCCTCTGCCTTCTCTTGCTATTAGATTTTTACATATATTCACAATGGAAAATAGGTGGGAAAACCAAATTCCTCCTTGGAACCTGCACTTAATATAGTTCGGAACAACAAAGGCACATTTAGGAAGTATTAATATATATTTGAGTACAAAAAGGACTGAAGTAGAATTCAACACTAGACTGAGAATCCATTCTTATTTCATCAGATATGGAAGGGTTAATCCAAAGGAGAAAAAGACAGAAAGGAAAAGATTAGACATTTGGGTATATCTGCCCTCTTCTCAATTCATGTTCAAATAAACCACCAAAAGATGTGTCTGCACTTGCTCTGGGGTGACCCAACACACTAGAGTGACAAAAAGTTGGGGTACAAAATGGAGTTGAGACTTCAGTGGGCCCTTAACGCCTTCAAAAATTTTGTACACAGGGCCATTTTGTCAATTTTATTTACAATATTCCCAATACATGTATAACAATTTCTGGCATTTAAGAGGGTTTAATAAATATTTGTGGAATGAATGAACAAATTAGCTCAGCTCAAATCCATATATCCAATAGTTTACCAGATAAATCTACCTGGAAAACCCCAGATGTCTTAAATGCAAAACACCCAAAACTAAAATGATGGTTTTGACTACCCCACTCTTATATCTGTACTGAATCAATGCCTTATCTCAGTGGCATTCCTATCTACCTCATTCCTCATGCCAGAAAAATGGGTGTGATACTCCCCTTCTCCCTCTCTATTGCTCTTTCAACCCTATCAATCGGTAAGTTCTAGCCATTCATCCTTTTAACCCTCTCTCGAATGAAATAATTCATTTTTATCATCACAGTCATTACTAGTAGAAGTAAGCCATCACTAATACTTTATCCAGAATTCTTCAACAGCCTTCTGACTTCACTGCCTCCACTGTAGTCTCTTCTAATCTTTCAAAAATCTGACTCTATTACCACTTTGAAATTAGTCATCACTGCTTCCTTTGCTCTTAAGATAATGTTTACTTTCCTTACTATGGCCTAAAGAAGTCTCTGGTTACCTCTTCATCGTCATCAGTGTCTACGGTTCAACTTATACCCTGGCGCTAATTGACTCTAAACATCTTTAGCTACCTAGCCTCCAGGTTTTTGCACAGGTTGTTTTCTCTGTGTTGAACAGTATTCCTTTCCTCTCTCTCCTTTTCTGGCTAACTGCTACTAATCCTTAAGGTTCAGGAAGTCTACTTGGATTGACCCACCCCACCTCAAAAGGTGCTTTTTCCCATCTGTGCTCCCTCCCATAGCATGCTGAACTTCCTAATCATTTTACTCATAACTCTGTGTTATAACTGCTTTTGTCATTTATCTTACTAAATATTCTGGTCAGGAGGAACAAATGTTATACCTGTATGTCAAACTTCAAGGAAACAAATAATTCAACTGTAGCACAAAAAAATTTAAAAAACCCTTTTCATGAGACTGTAGATACAAATGTTCCAAATTCATGTTATTTTCTGCTACTCCCTAGAATGCGTTTAGTGTGCTGGAAGCTAGCATCACAGACACAGCACAAAAACCCTAAGAAACAGGTGGTAGAAATGGTGGTTGCAGAGCAGCCATTCTTAAATATAGACAAGAAAAAGCTGCATGGCAAGTTGGCAACAAAATCCTAGACAAAGCAGTCAATCTGTGCTTTTCCAAATGTTGTGCTTAACTATCTACAGTTTAGTACTTTTTTTCTTTTTTTAACCTTTTGGAAAGTCATCATAAGCATGTGGAAGTCCCCAGCTTTCAAACACAACTATGAGAATCCCTTTTGTAAATCAAGCAAATATTCATCTATTAAAATCTACTTTTTTTGAAGATGAATTTTATATATGTTGAAATGACTTACTTCAGGAAACATGTGCCTAAACTTTCTAAGGTAAGTTTGATACATGAAACAGAGGTTTTCAGTATAAATATTAAAAAGCCATTATGAAAGTGAGATTGCATGCCAATCTAGTCAGTCTGAGTTAATAAAAAATAAGTATTTGTCAGAAAATATTGCTAAAATGATTTGTGTCTGATACGAACCATACCACCAAAACTGCCAAAAGGCACAAGAGAACAATTCGTTGCCTGGAAAAATATCCAATTAATTTTGATTATGACATTTATTATATAGAAGTTTCTCAGTTTACCAATTAAATGTTTACTGAGTTTCAAATATCTACATTTCAATTGCAGAAATTCATCTTTATAGAAACCCCTGAGGACTTGTTATCTTAGAACTATCATTCCTGAGGCTGAAAAAGCAACAGAAATAAGAGAGGCAAAAAAGAATGGTTACAATATATAAATATCCTGTTTCTTTTTTTTAACTTTTAGTTGAGTATGTTTGTAGCCTCTAGCTTTGCTCTAAGGCAAGACATATGAAAATATATTGCAGTTGCAAGGCTTTTGAAATACAATTAAAGGTTAACCTAAGCTTTGAAAGTCCATAGGTAACCATATGGAATATTACTGTTTCCTGGTCCAACAAAGATAATCCTTTGCAGCTTTTGATATTATGTTCAAGTATTAAAACAATTCATATGGGAGAGAAAGGACATTTCCTTGCCTGTTCTAGTTTCAGATATGGGAGGATGTTATAAGGTGAGAAATGTATACATAAATATAAAAAATAATGGTTTAAGTTTGCCTTGTAATATATAACCCTATGGTCCTCAAAGTTTTGGTAGCACAGTGGAATTCTATATTGCTGACAAGTCACTATTCAAGGATTCAGCTTTCCAAAGGTCCCCCCTTTTATATAATAGCTATTTCTATAACAAGAATATTAGTTATATCATATCATTATAGATATATACTTCTGTAGTACTTTCCTTCAAATTCCTACAGGTCTTTCTCACTGCCTTTGAAAAAAAAAGAACTTACAGTCAAAGTATCTTCATCATCATTATGTCCTCTACGATTACGAGCTCTCCCTCTTCCATCAGAGATACTGAGCAAATCTCTTCCAAAGGGTTCAGAAAAACTTCTCATCATCTGTCGCATATTTTCTCGGTGTCCAAGGATGGATTCACTGTTGAAAATATATATAATCGAGAAAGATTCAGTGTTGGAATTTAAATAAGTAGGCAGCTAAATGCCACAAAGAATTATTTTGAGATAATATGTTTGTTAAAGAGATAAAAGAAGAGTAGAATAGAATTCTACTTTATTCAGAACCAGGATAGAATTCTCACAAAGATCCATTTATTAGATGGTTCCCTACTTACAATGGTTCAAGTTAAAGTTTTTTGACTTTACTGTTGTATGAAAGCACTATGCATTCAGTAGAAATAGTACTTCAAGGACCCATACAGCCATGCTGCTTTTCACTTTCAGTACAGTAGTCAATAAATTACATGAGATATTCAACACTTTACAATAAAGTAGGCTTTATGTTACATGATGTTGCCCAACTGTAGGCTAAGGTATATGTTTTGATAATACTCAGTAGGTTAAGTGTATTAAATGCATTTTGATGTGTAATATTTTCAACTTGCTATGGTTTCACTGGAATGCAATCTCATCATAAGTTGAGAAGCATCTGTATTGATAAATAAAATTAATGAAAACCTGTTATTTTTATCCACTATAATTCATTTAATGCGTAATAAAAAATACACCTTTATCCCATATTGCATAAAAATGGTAAACACAAAGTAACATGTCTCAGGTTGCTTAAGCTAAAAGAAACGGCAAATAAAGGAATCTGAAAAATACTGTTTCCAGGTAAAGGCCATTTTGGGCAGTCAATAATATAAATTCTAGAGAGGATTAATAAATACCGACTGGTTTATTTTTAACTCTTATGTAGGAAATACAAGTATTGAGAACTATAGCTATGTTATGACCACTGTAAAGCTACATTTTTAAATAGACAAAGTCAAAGCTACAGATAATGTTTATGAAGCTAACTTTCTAAAAACTCTAAATACTAGGAATCACCACATAACCAAAATATCTGTACCAATCAACAGTGAGATGGTTAGCAATGCAGATTCCTATCTACCACTGCCACCCTCTCTACCCCTGCCACCCTCTCTACCCCAATCAAATTCACTTGCTCTGAATATGATTTGTAGACATGCATCCCTGATAAATTTTTTTTTTTTTTTTTTTACATAGGGGATCATTCTGTCACCTAGGCTGGAGTGCGGTGGTATGATCTTGGCTCACTGCAGCCTCAACCTCCTAGGCTCAAGCTATCCTCCTGCCTTAGCCCCCCAAGTAGCTGGTACTACAGACATATGCCACTTTCCCTGGCTAATTTTTATATTTTTTGCAGAGATGGTCTTGCCATGTTGCCGAGGCTGTTCTCAAACTCCTGAGCTAACGTGATCTGCCCGCCTCGGCCTCCCAAAGTGCTGGGATTACAGGCAGGTGCCACAGCACCCAACCTCCCTGATGATGTTAATTCAAGTAGTCCCTCAACAACCTTTGAGAAACAGTATCCTTTCTGTGTTTGTGGCTCCTGAATTAATTAGAACCTGAGCCTCTCCTCCTGAGCCTAAATTTCCTGTTGTAGAATAAGGGTAATATTGCATATCCCTGTTCTTGAAACTAAATAGTGGAATCTGAAAGCACAGAACAAAATATCTGAGTGAAAATATGTTGAATAAATGTCCATTTCTCTTATCTCCTCTTCCTAACTCATGTTTGGATGTCACTCTATTATTCTATCATTTAATACTCTCATGAAAAAAAAAAGAGTGATTTATTTTAAAACAACAGCAGGAATTACTGGCGTGAGCCACCTCACCCAGCCCAATACTGAGGCAGGCAGATCACGAGATCAGGAGTTAAAGACCAGCCTGGCCAATATGGTGAAACCCCGTCTCTACTAAAAATACAAAAATTAGCCAGGCATGATGGCGCATGCCTGTACTCCCAGCTACTCAGGAGCCTGAGGCAGGAGAATCGTTTGAACCTGGGAGGCGGAGATTGCAGCCAAGACTGCACCATTGCACTCCAGCCTGGGCAACAGAGTGAGACTCTGTCAAAAAAAAACACCAAAAAAAAAAAACCACCCACAGCAATCATCACATTTCAGGCTCTTTTCTGTGTGCTTTATAAATATCAACACTATAATCTGATGTTAACCCTTTCATCACAAGTCTTATTGAAGAATCTAAATTTTTTTTTTTACCTTATCACAATGGTTTCCCAACTTTGTTCCAGTTGGACAGTTACTGATCCACTAGCCAACTCCTTATTCCTCATTCTAGAACTTAAGGTACACCATGATTTCTTGCAGTCCAATGGAACCCCCCCCCCAATAGTCTGGCCTCCTTTCACACTTCTCCACTTCAGTTATATTCTTCTTAGGTCACCCTCTCCCGTTCTAATTCCAATCCTCTGATGTCATTATGAAGACGCTAAAATTTTCCTTGCAGCTCCAGCTCAAAGGAGGAAGCTCAAAAATTCTGTCTTCTGCCTGTAATTCCAGGTAGAAAGAACATTTCCTCTGAATTTCACATATTTGCATACATAAACCTATTCCAAAAGAGCTCAGATTTATTCATGCATTACCTTGGAGGTTAAAAAAAAAGCATAACTGTTCCAAGTGTGAGTTGAAGATTAGCAAACTGCTTAACTGGATTTGTGCTTGTGTGTATAGACAGGTGCTTTCATTCAGTCTTGTTTAGGTGTAATTTACATACAATGAAGTTTACCAATTTTAGTTGTACAGTTTGGATTTTAACAAGTACACTGTCATAACCTCCACCATAATTAAGATGTAGAACATTTCCATCACCCCAAAAAGTTTCCTCGTCTTTTTGCAGATAATTACCTGCTCCTAATTATCATGAATAGGCTTTCTGTCATTATAGTTTTGTCTTTTCCAAAATTCATATAATGGAATCACATACTATGTCATCTTTTGTTTCTGGCTTCTTTTCCTTAGCATAATGTTTCTATGATTCATCTATATTGTTCCATATTTCAGTCCATTCAGTTTTATTGCTAAGTTCATACATATGATTATATCAATATCATAATCACAAAACTGTTTCTAGTTTTTGGCTATTAATAATAAAGCTGCTATGAATACTTACATACTAGTCTTTGTGAATACATACTTGGCCTTAAGTAAACACCTAAGAGTCAGGACTGCTGGCTTGTATTAGAAGAGTGTGTAAATATTATAAAACTGTAAACTCAGAGTTCCAGTTGCATGGCATTCTTGCTGATGTGGGATAGTCAGATTTTAGCCATTTGAGTGCTAATGTCATAACATCTCATTGTGGTTTTATTTTGTATTGTTATTCATATATCTTCTTTGATAGAACTGTCTATTCAAATACTTTCTTCATTTTTAAAAATCAAGTTATAAGAATTCTTTATATATTCTGGACACAGACTTTTATCAGATACAGGTTTTAAATTTTTTCCCCAGTCTTGGACTTGCCTTTTTTTTTCTCTTAATGTGAATGTTCCACACAACTATGGATCTTTGTTATGTCTTCCATTTTTACCACATTTTGCTAATGTGATTAAGGATTTTGAGATGGGGAGATTATCCTGGATTATCCCAAATGGGCCCAATGTAATCACAAGGGTCCTTATGAGAAGGAGACAGCAGTGTCATAATCATAAGATGCTATACTGCTGGGTTTAAAAATGGAGGTAGAGGCCAAAAGCCAAGGAACACAGCAGTCTCCAGAAGCTAGAAAAGACAAGGAAACAGACTCACCCCTATGAACTCCAGAAGGAATGTAGCCCTGCCAACACCTTGATTTAGCCCCGGGAAACCCATTTTGGACTTCTGATCTCTACCATAAGACAACTGCTGTTGTTTTCAGTCTCTAAATATGTGGTAATCTGTTATAGTAGCAATAGAAAACTAATACAAGTTTTATAATTTTAATTTTAAAATACACAAAGGTCTCACTCCTCTGTTAAAGTTCTTCTAGACTAGGAACTGTATCTTTATTCATTCATATTACAAACCACTGGGCTCCACACACAGTATACACTATAAATGTTTATAAAATTTGAACCATCCTATATATCAGATGGTCCCCCCAACCATTTCTTTTTTTTTTTTCTTTTTCTTTATTTTTTAATTGCATTTTAGGTTTAGGGGTACATGTGAAGAACATGCAAGATTGTTCCATAGGTACACACATGGCAGTGTGATGTGCTGCCTTCCTCCCCATCACCTATATCTGGCATTTCTCCCCGTGCTATCTGTCCCCAACTCCCCACCCCCACTGTCCCTCCCCTATTTCCCCCCTACAGTCCCCAGTGTGTGATGCTTCCCTCCCTGTGTCCGTGTATTCTCACTGTTCAACACCCGCCTATGAGTGAGAACATGCAGTGTTTGATTTTCTGTTGTTGTGTCAGTTTGCTGAGAATGATGGTTTCCAGGTTCATCCATGTCCCTACAAAGGACACGAACTCATCATTTTTGATGGCCGCATAGTATTCCATGGCGTATATGTGCCACATTTTCCCTGTCCAGTCTATCATCGATGGGCATTTGGGTTGGTTCCAGGTCTTTGCTATTGTAAACTGTGCTGCAATGAACATTCGTGTGCATGTGTCCTTATAGTAGAATGATTTATAATGCTTTGGATATAAACCCAGTAATGGGATTGCTGGGTCAAATGGAATTTCTATGTCTAGGTCCTTGAGGAATCGCCGCACTGTCTTCCACAATGGTTGAACTAGTTTACACTCCCACCAACAGTGTAAGTGCTCCTATTTCTCCACATCCTCTCTAGCATCTGTTGTCTCCAGATTTTTTAATGATCGCCATTCTAACTGGTGTAAGGTGGTATCTCAATGTAGTTTTGATTTGCATTTCTCTAATGACCAGTGATGATGAGCATTTTTTCATACGTTTGTTGGCCTTATGTATGTCTTCTTTTGTAAAGTGTCTGTTCATGTCCTTTGCCCACTTTTGAATGGGCTTGTTTTTTTCTTGTAGATCTGTTTTAGTTCTTTGTAGATTCTGGATATCAGCCCTTTGTCAGATGGGTAGATTGCAAAAAATTTTTCCCATTCTGTTGGTTGCCGATTCACTCTAATGACTGTTTCTTTTGCTGTGCAGAAGCTGTGGAGTTTGATTAGGTCCCATTTGTCTATTTTGGCTTTTCTTGCCAATGCTTTTGGTGTTCTGGTCATGAAGTCCTTGCCCACGCCTATGTTCTGAATGGTTTTGCCTAGGTTTTCTTCTAGGGTTTTTATGGTGTTAGGTCTTATGTTTAAGTCTTTAATCCATCTGGAGTTAATTTTAGTGTAAGGTGTCAGGAAGGGGTCCAGTTTCTGCTTTCTGCACATAGTTAGCCAGTTTTCCCAACACTATTTATTAAACAGGGACTCCTTTCCCCATTGCTTGTTTTTGTCAGATTTGTCAAGGATCGGATGGTTGTAGATGTGCGGTGTTGCCTCCGAGGCCTCTGTTCTGTTCCATTGGTCTATATCTCTGTTTTGGTACCAGTATCATGCTGTTTTGATTACTGTTGCCTTGTAGTATAGTTTCAAGTCCGGTAGTGTGATGCCTCCCGCTTTGTTTTTCTTGTTTAGAATTGACTTGGCTATGTGGGCTCTCTTTTGGTTCCATATGAAGTTTAAGGTGGTTTTTTCCAGTTCTGTGAAGAAGGTCATTGGTAGCTTGATGGGGATAGCTTTGAATCTGAAAATTACTTTGGGCAGTATGGCCAGTTTCACGATATTGATTCTTCCTAACCATGAACATGGAATGTTTCTCCATCTGTTTGTGTCCTTCTTATTTCGTTGAGCAGTGGTTTGTAGTTCTCCTTGAGGAAGTCCTTTACATCCTTTGTTAGTTGTATTCTTAGGTATTTTAATCTCTTTGCAGCAATTGTGAATGGCAGTTCGTTCTTGATTTGGCTCTCTTTAAGTCTGTTATTGGTGTATAGGAATGCTTGTGATTTTTGCACATTGATTTTGTATCCTGAGACTTTGCTGAAGTAGCTTATCAGTTTCAGGAGATTTTGGGCTGAGACAATGGGGTCTTCTAGATATACAATCATGTCATCTGCAAATAGAGACAATTTGACTTCCTCCTTTCTTATTTGAATACCCTTTATTTCTTTTTCTTGCCTGACTGCTCTGGCCAGAACTTCCAGTACTATATTGAATAGGAGCGGTGAGAGAGGGCATCCTTGTCTAGTGCCAGATTTCAAAGGGAATGCTTCCAGTTTTTGCCTATTCAGTATGATATTGGCTGTTGGTTTGTCGTAAATAGCTTTTATTATTTTGAGATACGGTCCATCAATACCTAGTTTATTGAGGGTTTTTGGCATAAAGGGCTGTTGAATTTTGTTAAAGGCCTTCTCTGCATCAATTGAGATAATCATGTGGTTTTTGTCTTTGGTTCTGTTTATGTGGTGAATTATGTTTATAGACTTGCATATGTTGAACCAGCCTTGCATCCCCGGGATGAATCCCACTTGATCATGGTGGATAAGCTTTTTGATGTGCTGTTGCAATCGGATTGCCAGTATTTTATTGAAGATTTTTGCATCTATGTTCATCATGGATATTGGCCTGAAGTTTTCTTTTCTTGTTGAGTCTCTGCCAGGTTTGGTATCAGGATGATGTTGGTCTCATAAAATGATTTGGGAAGGATTCCCTCTTTTTGGATTATTTGGAATAGTTCCAGAAGGAATGGTACCAGCTCCTCTTTGTATGTCTGGTAGAATTCGGCTGTCAACCCATCTGGATCTGGATTTTTTTGGGTGGTAGGCTCTTAATTGCTGCCTTGACTTCAGACCTTGTTATTGGTCTATTCAGGGTTTCGGCTTCTTCCTGGTTTAGGCTTGGGAGGATTCAAGTGTCCAGGAATTCATCCATTTCTTCCAGGTTTACTAGTTTATGTGCATAGAGATGTTTGTAATAATCTCTGATGATGGTTTGTATTTCTGTGGAATCTGTGGTGATATCCCCTTTATTGTTTTTTATTGCACCTATTTGATTCTTCTCTCTTTTCTTTTTATTAATCTGGCTAGTGTTCTGTCTATTTTGTTGATCTTTTCAAAAAAACAGCTCCTGGATTTACTGATTTTTTGAAGGGTTTTTTGTGTCTCTATCTCCTTCAGTTCTGCTCTGATCTTGAAGTTATTTCTTGTCTTCTGCTAGGTTTTGAATTTTTTTGGTCTTGCTCCTCTAGCTCTTTCAATTTTGATGATAGGGTGTTGATTTTAGATCTTTCCTTGCTTCTCATGTGGGCCCCCCCAACCATTTCTTGGCAAAATTACTAACTATTCTTAATTAAAGGCTCTGCTCACCTTGGTGCTTGCTACACAGAGAAAAATCTCTACTGCAACCAATACCTGCAGTCCTGAAGTTCTTCTTTAGTGACTTTTGGTTTTAGGCGACAGGAAACTCCTAAACTATACTTGGTTTTCTCTGGCCCAAGTATTTTAATACATGGGACTTATATGTCCTGATAATAGTTCCAAGGGCTTCTTGTGCTTCAGTTTCAGCTGCTCCAGAGTAAGACCACCTGTATGTCTGAGAAACTACACTCTGAGGTTTGTTTATGCCATAGAAGCTTATATCTTAATTCGGGCCATCCTGAACATGGTCTCAAAATTTTTTATCTATAAATACTTGTTTGTTGAGGCAGAAACAGATGTATAAACTTTTTGTAGATTTGTAGTTCATTTTCCTGTCTTTAGATGAAAGCAACAAAACTGATGACTTAGACTGAGGGCAGTTTTAAATGTGTTATGCTTGTGATTTAACATGTATTAGTTATCTATTGCTGTTGTAACTTAGCAGCTTAAAACAACATTTGTTATATCACAATTTCTGTTGATTAGGAATCCAGAGCAGTTTAGGTGGGTAGTTCTGACTCAGGGCATCTGTAGGCTGCAATGAAGTTGTCAGTTGAGGCTTTAGTCATCTCAAGTCTTGACTCGTGGAGAACCCACTTCTAATTTCCTTCATATGGCTATTGGCTAGTCTCAAAAAAGTCTGCTTCTAAGCTCATTCAGGTGGACCTCTCCACAGTGCTGTTCCACATCATGGTAGCTCCTTCCCCAGCGTAAGCCATCATGTAAGAGAACATCTAAGACAGAAGCCATGGTGTTTTAAAAATGTGATTTTGGGAGTGACATCTTATCAGTTCTTTTGTATTCCATTTATTAGAAACAAATTAGTAAGTCCCAGCCCATGTTCAAGGGGAGATTACATAAAGACATGAATACCGGGAAGTGGAGATCACTGGAAGCCATTTTAATAGCTGTCTATCACACATAAATTACTGGGTTCATTAGCTTACCAGAAACATATATCATCAAGTTTATAACATCCTTAAGTTCAACAGTATCAGTACATTTTGCAGCATGCCACAAATAAATATTGATATTAGATGATATTAAGATAACAAACTTTCCGACAGGAAATTCAGAAGGTACATTAGAATAATCAACACAATTTACTCTTTAAGTTGTGAATAAATAAATGAATGAGCTACAAGGAAGTAAAGGACACATATAGATGACTATTTGAAGATTTTTCAGTGCTAAAGGAAAAAAGATAATAGGTTACGTATCAGGAAAGTTTTGGGAAGAGAGAGGGAAAGTATATTAGAAGCCTTTCTTTGCTAGATTAAAACAGTTCTCATTGGCATAGATAACAAATTCTGATTATTTAATTTTGTAATCTTTCAATAGTCTCAGAAAAAAAAACTCAAAAATTCCCTTGAATTATAATAGGAAATAATACTTAGAAATCAGGCCATTAGTACAGAGAATACTGCCATTGGGATGGACACTTCCTCAAAAGCTGATACTTTCAAGATATCTTTTTGACTTGTCCTAATTCAAACTTGTATTCTTCAAGCTATTACTCTCTTAATCATCATTCATAGACATACCATTCAACATAATAGTGCCAGGTTAATTAAAAGCTGTATTTTACAGCACTTCAAACTTCTCAAACTATGTTATTAGACTGGGCAGTAAGAGCTGGATGTTTTTTCTTGAAATTGCTTTATATAATGTTATTTTTAAGGAACCTATCTGTGGTAGGCAGAATGGTTCCCCTAAAGATATCTATGTCCTCATCCCCAGAACCTCTGAATATGCTACATTACATGGTAAGGAGGAATTATGATTATAGATGTAATTAAGGTTGTTGTTCAGGTAACTTTAAAATATGACCAGCCTGGATTACCCAGGAGGGCTTCTTTAATTAAAGATCCTTTAAATCTGGAAGAAGTAGACATAAAAGTCAGAAAGATGTGATGATGGCTTTTTCTTCCCTTCACCTTATTAAAACTGCAAGGATTCTCTTGACCTTCCAACTACTGAAACCCAAAGGCAACTCCTATTATTCCTTGAATTTCAGCAGCAGGTATCTCTAACTTTGATGGCAATGCACTGTTTTGAACTCTGACTGATAAACTTCTCCTTAGTTGTTCCTTTTCCTTCTTGCCCTTTATAGAATTTCTGAGTGAAACAGATAGGTTTCTGGTGTCTCAAAATGTTGATACTCTCAGTCTTGAGGCAGTCAGTGAAGTTTAAGCCCTGGAGCTGGTTACCTAGGCTCCTGTCTTTCTCTGTCTCCTCGTACCCCAAGTACGTGGGCAAACATCTTTTAAACATGGATGACATTAAAATGTTGAAAAGCACTGCCCCCTAAAGACATGCTTTCTCCAGTTTTAATCCATTATCTGTTCTTTTCCCTGTCCTCTAAGGACTACTTCAACTTGAACATGCTTTAAAAAGTCATTAGAGATACTTATTAAAATTACAGATTCCTGAAATATACACTTAGGATATTGTATATCCCAAGTATGTCCCATTAATCTGCATTTTAACAAGCATTTAACCTATTCAACAATATTATCAGGGATCCCCAATTCAATTTCTTCTTGTTTTAATGCAATAGTCTCATTTACTTAACAAATATTTAATGAATACATATGTAAATGGCACGGTTCCAGGTAGTGGGGACAGAGCCCTGAAATTTGGAGGTCTAAAGCTAATTTTCAATGACCTATTGGCCAAGAAGTTGGCACACTTTCCAAAATACTCAGAATATAAATTACAAATAATGATAAAGCTATAATTAAATATTTGCCTTTTTATATTCTAGTAACTCTAAACCTTATTATATTTTCGA
This sequence comes from Aotus nancymaae, assembly GCF_030222135.1. NCBI lineage: Eukaryota > Metazoa > Chordata > Mammalia > Primates > Aotidae > Aotus > Aotus nancymaae. The sequence continues at coordinate 51,289,116 of NW_026988431.1, read as the reverse complement.
CATTTTTTCCTTAGTCAGCTTTTCCTCTTTATGTCTCGATTTCTATTAAGAGCACAACCATTATACTCCAAGTCATCCAGGTTCAAAACTTCAGGTATGAGCTAGTAGGGAATTTTATTTCTTTTTTTTATTATTTTTATGCTTTAAGTTTTGGGGTACATGTGCAAATTGTGCAGGTTTGTTACATATGTATACACGTGCCAAGGTGGTGGTTTGCTGCATCCATCATCCTGTCATCTACATTAGGTATTTCTCCTAATGATATCCCTCCCCAATCCCCGCTATTCCTCCCCTAGCCCCCCCACTGCCCAAAACCCTGTGTGATGTTACCCTCCCTGTGTCCATGTGTTCTCATTGTTCAACACCCACTTATGAGTGAGAACACGTGGTGTTTGGCTTTCTGTTCTTGCATCAGTTTTCTGGGAATGATGGTTTCCAGTTTCATCCATGTCCCTGTAAAGGACATGAACTCATCCTTTTTAATGGCTGCATAGTATTCCATGGTGTATATGTGCCACATTTTCTCTATCCAGCCTATCATTGATGGACATTTGGGTTGGTTCCAAGTCTTTGCTATCATGAACAGTGCTGCAATAAACATCTGTGTGCATGTGTCTTTATAACAGAACGATTTATAATCCTTTGGGTATATACCCAGTAATGGGATGGCTGGGTCAAATGGTATTTCTAGTTCTAGATCCTTTAGGAATTGCCACACTGTCTTCCACAATGGTTGAATTAATTTACACTCCCACCAACAGTGTAAAAGTGTTCCTTTTTCTCTACATCCTTTCCAGCATCTGTTGTCTCCTGATTTTTTAGTGATTGCCATTCTAACTGGCGTGAGATGGTATCTCAATGTGGTTTGATTTGCATTTCTCTAATGATCAGTGATGAGAAGATTTTTTTCATATGTTTGTTGGCTGCACAAATGTCTTCTGTTGAAAAGTGTCTGTTCATATCCTTTGCCTACATTTTGATGAGGTTGTTTTTTTCTTGTAAATTTGTTTAAGTTCTTTGTAGATTCTGGATATTTTGTCAGATGGGTAGATTGCAAATTTTTTTTTCAATTCTATTGGTTGCCAGTTCACTCTATTGGTTTCTTTTGCTGTGCAGAAGCTCTTAAATTTAATTAGATCTCATCTGTTTATTTTGGCTTTTGTTGCCATTGCTTTTGGTGTTTTAGTCATGAAGTCCTTGCTTATGCCTATATTCTCAATGGTATTGCCTAGGTTTTCTTCTAGAGTTTTTATGGTATTAGGCCTAATGTTTAAATCTTTAATCTATCTAGAGTTAACTTTTGTATAAGGTTTAAGGAAGGGATCCAGTTACAGCTTTCTGCATATGGCTAGCCTGTTTTCCCAACACCATTTATTAAGTAAGGAATACCTTCCCCATTGCTTGTTTTTGTCAGGTTTGTCAAAGATCAGGTAGTTGTAGATGTGTGGTGTTCTTTCTGAGGCCTCTGTTCTGTTCCATTGGTTTATATTCTCTGTTTCGGTACCAGTACCATGCTGTTTTGATTACAGTGGTCTTGTAATATAGATTGAAGTCAGGTAGTGTGATGCCTCCAGCTTTGTTTTTTTTTGCTTAAGATGGTCTTGGCTATGTGGGCTCTTTTTTGGTTCCATATGAAGTTATAGGTGTTTTTTTCCAATTCTGTGAAGAAAGTCATCGGTAGCTTCATGGTGATAGCACTGAATCTATTTATTACTTTGGGCAGTATGGCCATTTTCATGATACTGATTTTTCCTAACCATGAGCATGGAATGTTTTTCCATTTTTCATGATATTGATTCTTCCTAACCATGAGCATGGAATGTTTTTCCATTTGTTTGTGTCTTCTCTTATTTCCTTGAGCAGTGGTTTGTAGTTCTCCTTGAAGAAGTTCTTCACATCCCTTGTTGGTTGTATACCTAGATATTTTATTTATCTTTGTAGCAATTGTGAATGGGAGTTCAGTCATGATTTGGCTTTCTGTTTGTCTATTATTGGTGTATAGGTGGTAATTTTTGCACATTGATTTTGCATCCTGAGACTTTGCTGAAGTTGCTTATCAGCTTAAGGAGATTTTGGGCTGAGACAATGGGGTTTTCTAAACATACAATCATGTTATCTGCAAATAGGGACAATTTGACATCCTCTCTTCCTATTCAAATACGCTTTATTTCTTTCTCTTGCCTGATGGCCCTAGCCAGAACTTCCAATACTATGTTGAATAGGAGTGGTAACAGAGGGCATCCTTGTCTTGTGTCTGTTTTCAAAGGGAATGCTTTCAGTTTTTGCTCATTCAGTATGATACTGACTGTGGGTTAGTCATAAATAGCTCTTACTATTTTGAGATATGACCCACTGATACCTAGTTTATTGAGAGTTTTTAGCATAAAGGGCTGTTGGATTTCGTCGAAGGCCTTCTCTGCATCTATTGATACAATCATGTGGTTTTTGTCTTTGGTTCTGTTTATGTGATAGATTATGTTTAAGATTTGCAGCCTTGCATCCTTGGGATGAAGCCGACTTGATTGTAATGGATAAGCTTTTTGATGTGCTGTTGGATTCAGTTTGCCAGTATTTTACTGAAGATTTTTGCATCAATGTTCATCATGGATATTGGCCTGAAATTTTCTTTTTTAGTTGCATCTCTGTCAGGTTTCAGTATCAGGATGGTGTTGGTCTCATAAAATGAGTTAGGGAGGATTCCCTTTTTGTATTGTTTGGAATAATTTCAGAAGGAATGGTGCCAGCTTCTCTTTGTACCTCTAGTCTAGTTGTGGATTTTTAATCTGTGCTGTGCTAGCTCCAAGGAATGGAAAAATGGTGAAAAACAATTCCACTGAAAGAATGGGGAAGAGATAGGGCTCTAGTTCATTCTCTCTCCATCAAGAAAAGTTGAGGATGGTTTACTTCTGAATTACCACTGCTTCTTGTATTATTTCCTTCCTGGATTCTAACTTCTAGAATACAGTAAACTCTTAGTATATTATATCTAAATTTATTTCACACTCAAACTTAAACAATGGCTTACTTGGGCATATAAAGCTACATTATTTCCTCTATTCTGAGAATATTGCTCCATCATTTTCCTATATCTAGTGTTGCTGAACAAAAGTCTGATGACAATCTGGTTCTCATTCTTTCTAAGAAATCTCCTCTCTGGGTACTTTATGATTATTTGTCTTTATATATATTTTTAATGTATCAAAATTACATTTTCATAGGTCCAAGTGTAGATTAAAAAAAATTATCCTGACAACCACCAAATTGCCCTTTTCTTTTTCTTTTTTTGAGATGGAGTTTTATTCTTGTTGCCCTGGCTGGAGTGCAATGGTATGATCTTGGCTCACTGCAACCTCTGCCTCTCGGGTTCAAGTGATTCTCCTACCTAAGCCTCCCTAGTAGCTAGGATTACAGGCGCCGACCACCACTCTCAGCTACTTTTTTTTTGTATTTTTAGTAGAGACAGGGTTTCACCGTGTTGGCCAGGCTGGTCTCAAACTCCTGATCTCAGGTAATCCACTCGCCTTAGCCTCCCGAAGTTCTGGGATTACAGGTGTGAGCCACCACGCCTGGCTCAAATTGCACTTTTCAATCTGAGTTCCAAAACATTTCACTCTTTCATTAATTCTAGAAATTGTTCCTAAATTACTTCTTTGGGTATTTACTATTACCTTATTTTTATCTGTTCTCCTTCCTTGTCAAACTTTTTTTTAAAGCATATTTTTCTCATCTTCTGTGATTTTGTGCTGAATGTCGGAAGAAAGTCCTTGGCTCAATTTCCAAGCTTACTATTTTACTCTTTGCTTGTAAACATTCTGCTTAACTCAGTTTTTTTTAAAAAATTAATTTCTGTATCTCTCGTTCTTTGTTAAATGGCTGAACTACCCTCTGACACTTCTAAAGATAATATCCTCTCCCAACTCTGAAGATCTGTCTTAGTCAATTTTTGTGTTGCTATAGAAGAATATCCGAGGCTGGGTAATTTACAAAGAAAAGAGGTTTATTTGGGTCATGGTTCTGCAGACAAGAAGCATGGAGCCAGCATTATCTTCTATGAGAGCTTTAGGATGCTCCTACGTATGGATGAAGGTGAAGGGGAGCTAGTATGTGCAGAGATCACATGGTGAGAGTGGAAGCAAGAGAGGGGTGGAGAGGTGAGAGGCTCTTTTCAACAACCAGCTCTCTGGGGAACCAATAAAATGAGAACTCACTTACTACCCCACCTTACCCCCTAGGAAGGGCATTAATGAAGGATCCACTCCACCATGACCCAAACACCTCTCAACAGGTCCCACTATCAACATGAGAGGTCAGATTTTTTTTTTTTTTTTTTTGAGATGGAGTCTTGCACTGTCGCCTGTGCTGGTGTGCAATGGTATGATCTCGGCATACTGAAACCCCCGCCTCCCAGGTTCAAGCGATTCTCCTGCTTCAGCCTTCTGAGTAGCTGGGATTACAGGTACCGCCACCACACTCAGCTAATTTTTTTTTTGTATTTTTAGTAGAGATGGGGTTTCACTATGTTGGCCAGGCTGGTCTTGAACTCCTGAGCTTGTGATCCGTCCACCTCAGCTTCCCAAAGTGCTGCAATTACAGGCGTTAGCCACCATGCCCTGGTGAGGGATCAGGTTTCAACATGAGATTTTGAGGGTCAAACATCTGAGCTATAGCAAGGTATTTTTCTTTTTTTTTTCCTTTGACACAGGGTTTTGCTCTGTCACCCAGGATGGAGAGCAGTGGCATGATCTCAGCTCACTTCAACCTTAAACACCCAGGCTCAATTGATCCTCCCACCTCAGCCTCCTGAGTAGCTGAAACTACAGATGTGCACCATCATACCTGGCTAATTTTTGTATTTTTTGTAGGGATGGGGTCACATTGTGTTGCTCAGGTTGGTCTTGAACTCGTGGGCTCCAGCAATCCACCCAACTTGGCCTCCCAAAGAGCTGGGATTAAAGACTTGAGGCACTACACCCTGCAAGATGTTTCATATATATCCACATATTTAACATTTTCAAGATTGTTCTTTCCTTCGTTAGTATCCAAGTTGCTATCTAGTATAATTTCCCTTCATTGAAGAATGAACTTTAACATTTCTTGTTCTATAGATATGATTGAAATAAATTCTCTTTGTTTTCTTTTACCTGAAAGTATTTTATTTCATTTTTAATTTTTTAAGGAAATTTTCAAAAAATAAACCTGGGTTGATAGATATTTTTTTTCTTTCTGCAGATGTTATTGCCCTTTCTACTGGCCTCTTGCTTTTGCTGAAAGTCAAAGGTAACTCAAATGTTTTTCTCTTGTATCCAGTCAATGTATCATTTTCTCTGGCTATTTTCAAGATTTTTCTTCTTGTCATTTGCTTTTAAAGGTTTGACTATGATGAACCTAAGCATGGTTTTCTTCATATTAATTCTGCTTAGAGTTTGCTTATAGTTTCTTGATTCTCTAAAGTTTTATCTTTTACCATGTTGGGTAATTCCATTATTATTTTTTCAACTAATTTTATGCCCTTTCTCACCCTCTTCTCCAATTATACTAATGTTAGACATTTTGATTTTTTCCTATAGATTCCTAAAGGGTTTTTCCCCCAATTTTTTTCTGGTTTTCATATTAACTTTCATTTATTTATCTTCAATTTTAATAACTCATTTGTCATCTCCATTTTGCTGTTAAGGCTATCCAGTGAATTTTCTCTTTCAAATGTTGTATCATTCTAGATCAAGCTTGTCCAACTGTGGCCTATGGGCCACATGCAGCCTAGGACAACTTTGAATGTGGCCCAACATAAATTCATAAACTTTCTTAAAACCTTAAGATGTTGTTTTTTAGCTCATTAGCTATAGTTAGTATTAGTGTATTTTATGTGTGCCCCAAGACAATTATTCTTCTTCCAATGTGGTCCAGAGAAGCCAAAAGATTGTACACCCATTAGACTTTCTATTGGAGAGTGTGTATACATAAAAAAGTATACACATACACCCTTTCTCTTTTGCTATAGAGAATTAATATCCTTTCATTCCTTGCAAGCATATTTTCCTTTACTTCATTAGGCAAAATTTTAACAACTTCTTTAAAATTCTTGTCTGTTAATTCTAACATATGGGTCTTTTCAGGATCAGTGTCTTATTTTTTATCTGGAGAATGGGTCACATTTTCCTGTTATTTTGGATTTTTTTTTTTTTTTTTTTGAGACAGAGTTTCGCTCTTGTTACCCAGGCTGGAGTGCAATGGTGTGATCTCGGCTCACCGCAACCTCCGCCTCCTGGGTTCAGGCAATTCTCCTGCCTCAGCCTCCTTATTTTGGATTTTATCTGTACATTGTGGATATTATGTTGTAGAGAGTCTGGATTTTGATATATTCCTCCAGAGTATTTTTTTAGGTAGGTAACTAATCTGGTTGTCCTTAAAGTTCAAATTCTGTCTCTTGAGTGGTAGCTCACATCTCCATTTAGTTCATTTATCCCTCTTAGCTGAACTGCTCTGAGTCTGTCTCATGCAGATGTAGTTAAGCCTTAGACAGAGATTTGTACAAAATTTATTCACAGTATTTGGTGCTCACTTTTCTCTGGCTTTCTCCTTTTGGGGACTTCGCTCCCTTCCTTTCCAGTGACTATGGTTATTCTGCACACTGTCCTTGGTTGTTAGGTAAAAAAGACTTTAGAAGGTTTTAGAGCAGTTTTAATCACTCTAAATGTAAGAGATGGGGCCTGCCTTTAGGTTAGAATTGTCTTTCCTTTTGTTCAACTGTTGAGACGTCTCCAGCAAATGGAGAGGTTTTTCCAGCTTTTGGTCATTCTCTGGTATCTTCTCCAGTAACTTGTTTTTGTATTTCATCCTGGGCTTATAAAGTTATCTGCAAGAGAGTTGGTCCAGTTGGAGCTGTGTTGGTCACAGAAGTATTGAAAGTCTCCTGAAGATTTTAAATACACTTTCTATAATCTTCTTTGTTTCATTAACTTTGATTCCTTAAGTGTTGGTTCTTCTGTTTGGTTAGTGTAGCTTCTGTCTTTCATGATGTCAGTTTTTATCAAATGTTTGAAATTACATATTTAGAACAAGATAAATTAATGTCAGGAAATGAATAAAAGTATTTAAAGTTATGTCCATAGACATGAATTAGGGGGGAGTAGCTGTATGTGTACTTGGTCCTAAAGTTTGGTTCAGTATCTGAGACTTCCGTTTTCCATCTCTGTCTCTCAGACCTTGCATTGCCCTTTTATTTTTAAGTTTCTTTCCTGTTTTTACATGCTTCTCAAACTCTTTCACTATAAGGGTGAATAGACTTATATCTTTTTTCTATTAAATTAGCTTCTCTGGCTAATTTTCTTGTTCTTCCCTTTCTTTTTTTCTCCGTATTTCTTTTTTAAACAACAGTCCTGAAGGCTGGAAGTCTGAGATCAAGGTGTCAGAAGAGTTGGTTTCTCTTGAGGCCTCTTCTCTCCTTGACCTGCAGATGGCAACCATCTCCCTGTGTCCTCACATTATCTTTTTTGTTTGTTCCTCCATTTCTGAGATTCCCCTACAGCAAAACAGCACCTGGGGGCAATAATCTATCATCCAAAAAGGAAGTGAGGGAAAGAGTAGAGTGACTGCAAAATTAAGTTTTTTCCCCTGGCACATTCAGTCATTTTCAACTACTGCTTTAAACTAGCAACACAAAGGAGAAAAAACATTTTGCTGCCATAAATTACTGAGCAGACTTGGGGCCAGAAGGAAGATACAGCTGGGAGAAAGGGAAGAAGAATATAAGAGGTAGATTGGCATTCAATCTTTTAAATGTGTGTGTGCCTATTACTATTTAAACAAACTGTTATTAGATCAATTAAGAGTAAGAAACATAGAAGATGGCTGATTACTAGCAGCTCAGGATTGTAGCTCCCAGTGAAAGCACAGAGAACGAGAGGACGCCACACTTTCAGACGAATATTTGTTGCTCACGGACCAGGAGATTTCCAGTGAAGGAGCCCCACGAGTTGCCAGTGTGACTCTTGTGGCCGGCGTGGTGGTTTTGCCGGCGCCCTGGCGCGGCAGTTCTTGTTGCAGAGTAAACAGGACTGGGTCCCCTTTTGGTCGACGTTTGGAGCTCCGGGAAGGCAGAGTCACCTATTCAGCTGATTGAAAAAGGGACTCAAGAAGGAAGCCAGACCAGAGATTCCCTGGGCAGAAAAGCATCATCAATATTAAAGCCGCCGTTTTAGCCGGCACAGTGGGTTGCTCAGATTCCGGTGCTGGGAATCAACAAGTTGGATGTCCACTCAGAGACCTAATTTGAAAGTCAGTAATTACAAAGACGACAGGTGGATAAATTCACAATGATGGGAAGAAACCAGTGTAAAAAGGCTGAGAATACCCAAAATCAGAATGCCTCTCCCTCTACAGGGGATCACAGTTCCTCATCAACAAGGGATCAAGGCCTGATGGAGAATGAGTGCATTCCAATAACAGAATTAGGCTTCAGAAAGTGGATAAGAAACTTCTGTCGGGCATGGTGGCTCACGCCTGTAATCCCAGCACTTTGGGAGGCCAAGGCGGGTGGATCACGAGGTCAAGAGATCAAGACCATCCTGGTCAACATAGTGATACGCCGTCTCTACTAAAAATACAAAAAATGGATCCAAGATGGCTGATCATTAGCAGCTCGGGCTCATAGCTCCCAGTGAAAGTGCAGAGAACGAGAGGACGCCACACTTTCAGACGAATATTTGTTGCTCACGGACCAAGAGATTCTCAGCGGAGGAGCCCCACGGGTCGCCAGGGCGACTCTTGTGGCCGGCGCGGCGGTTTTGCTGGCACCTTAGTGCGGCAGTTCTTGGTGCAGAGTCCAGAGATTCCCGGGCAGAAAAGCACCATCAATCTTAACACCGCTGTTTTGGCCGGCGCAGTGGTTTGCTCAGATTTCGGCGCTGGGAATCAACAAGTGACGTCCGCTCAGAGACCTAGTTAGAAAGTCAGTAATTACAAAGACGGCAGAGGGATAAATATATAATGAAGGGAAGAAACCAGCCTAAAAAGGCAGAGAATACTCAAAATCAGAATGCCTCTCCCTCTACAGGGGATCGCAACTCCTCATCAGTAACGGAACAAGGCTTAATGGAGAATGAGTGTGTTCCAATAACAGAAGCAGGTTTCAAAACGTGGGTGATAAGAAACTTCTGTGAATTAAAAGAACTTGTTCTAACCCAATGCAAAGAAACTAAGAACCTTGAAAAAAGGTTTGACAAAATGCTAACGAGAATGGACAATTTAGAGAGGAATATAAGTGAATTGATGTAGCTGAGAAACACAACACGAGAACTTCACGAAGTATGCACAAGTTTAAACAGTCGAATTGATCAAGCAGAAGAAAGGATATCAGAAGTCGAGGACCAGCTCAGTGAAATGAAACGAGAAGACAAGATTGGAGAAAAAAGGATAAAAAGGAATGAGCAAAGTCTCCAGGAAAATATGGGACTATGTGAAAAGACCTAATTTACATTTGATAGGTGTACCTGAATGTGACGAAGAGAATGAATCCAAGTTGGAAAATACTCTTCAGGATATCATTCAGGAAAACTTTCCCAACCTAGCAAGGCAGGGTAATATTCAACTCCAGGTAATACAGAGAACACCACAAAGATATTCTTCAAGAAGACCAACCCCAAGACACATAATCGCCAGATTTATTAGGGTTGAAATGAAGGAGAAAATACTAACGGCAGCCAGAGAGAAAGGTCAGGTTACCCATAAAGGGAAACCTATCAGACTTACAGCAGATCTCTCAGCAGAAACCCTACAAGCCAGAAAAGAGTGGGGACCAATATTTAACATCCTTAAAGAAAAGAACTTTCAACCCAGAATTTCATATCCAGTCAAACTAAGCTTTATAAGCGAAGGAAAAATTAAATCTTTTGTGAACAAACAAGTACTTAGGGACTTCACCACCACCAGGCCTGCTTTACAAGTGCTTCTGAAAGAAGCACTATACATATAAAGGAACAACCATTATCAGCCTTTCCAAAAATATATAAAAAAGCAAAGAGCATTAACACAATGAAAAATTTACACTAACTAATGGGCAAAACAGCCAGCTAGCATCAAATGCCAGTATTAAACTTATATATATTCTAATTGGATAAAAAGCCAAAACCCATTGGTATGCTGCATCCAGACCCATCTCACATGCAACGATACACAAAGACTCAAAACAAAGAGAAGGAGGAAGATTTACCAACCAAACAGAGAGTAAAAATAAACAAATAAACAAAAAGCAGGAGATGCAATTCTCGCCTCTGATAAAGTAGACTTTAAAGCAACAAAGATCAAAAGAGGCAAAGAAGGACATTACATAATGGCAAAAAGATCAATCTAACAAGAAGAGCTAACGATTCTATAGATCAACGAGACAGAAAATTAACAAGGATATCCAGGACTTGAACTCAGACCCGGAACAAGTAAACTTAATAAACATTTATAGAACTCTCCACTTTAAATACACAAAACATACATTGCCACCTCACACCTATTCCAAAAGTGACTACATAATTGGAAGTAATTCACTCCTCAGTAATCGTATAGCATTTTATAGGCTTAAATGAAATATTGATTGGCTGCTTGTTTGTTATTTTCTTCCCTTATTCCTTCCTGTCATCATTAAGTATAATTATTGGTATAAAAGAGGTTTTCAATACCCATTAATAAAGTGCATTCTAGCCTGGGCAAGAAAGCAATACTCCCATTCTCTCTCTTTCTTTTCCTTTTTCTTCCTCTTCTTCATTCTTTTTTTTCTTTCACATTAACGCTGTGTCACTTGCCAGAAAAAAAAAGAATAAAAATACAAAAAATTAGCTGGGCACCATGGCGCATGCCTGTAATCCCAGCTACTCAGGAGGCTGAGGCAGGAGAATTGCCTGAACCCAGGAGGCGGAGTTTGCAGTGAGCCGAGATCGCGCCATTGCACTCCAGCCTGGGTAACAAGAGCAAAACTCCGTCTCAAAAAAAAAAAAAGAAAGAAAGAAACTTCTGTGAATTAAAAGAACATGTCCTAGCCCAATGTAAAGAAACAAAGAACTTTGAAAAAAGGTTTGACGAAATCCTAACTAGAATAGACAATTTAGAGAGGAATATAAGCAAATTAATGGAACTGAAGTATACAATATGAGAACTCCGCGAAGTATGCACAGGTTTTAACAGTCAAATTGATCAAGTAGAAGAAAGGGTATCAGAGGTCGAAGACCAACTTAATGAAATGAAACGAGAAGATAAAATTAGAGAAGAAAGAGTAAAAAGGAATGAGCAAAGTCTCCAAGAAATATGGGACTATATGAAAAGAACTAATTTACATTTGATACGTGTACCTGAATGACATGAAGAGAATGAATCCAAGCTGGAAAATATTCTTCAGGAAAACTTTCCTAACCTAGTAAGGCAGGACAATACTCAACTTCAAGTAATGCAGAGAACACCACAAAGATATTCTTCAAGTAGAGCAACCCCAAGACACATAATCGTTAGATTCACCAGGGTTGAAATAAAGGAGAAAATTCTAAGGGCAGCTAGAGAGAAAGGTCAGGTTGCACATAAAGGGAAGCCTATCAGACTCACAGCAGATCTCTCAGCAGAAACCCTACAAACTAGAAGAGAGTGGGGGTCAATATTCAATATCCTCAAAGAAAAGAATTTTCAACCCAGAATCTCATATCCAGCCAAACTAAGCTTCATAAGCGAAGGAAAAATAAAATTTTTCACGAACAAGCAAGCACTCAGAGATTTCATCACCACCAGGCCTGCTTTACAAGAGCTTCTGAAAGAAGCACTATACACAGAAAGGAACAATCAGTATCAGTCATCCGAAAAACTTACCAAAAGGTAAAGAGCATCTCCATAATGAAGAATCTACATCAACTAATGGGCAAAATAGCCAGCTAGCATTAAACGACAATATTAAACTCACAAATATCAAGATTAATCCTAAATTTAAATGGATTAAATGCCCCAATCAAAGAAATAGACAGGCAAAATGAATAAAAAGTCAAAACCCATCGGTACGCTGTATCCAGATCCATCTCATAAGCAAGGACACACAAAGACTCAAAACAAAGCGTCGGTGGAAAACTTACCAATCAAATGGAGAGAAAAAAAAAAACAAAAAAACAGGAGATGTAACTTTCATCTCTGACAAAATAGACTTTAACAGTAACAAAGACTAAAAGAAACAAAGAAGGACATTACATAATGGTAAAAGGATCAATGCAACAACAGGAGTCAATGATCATAAATATATATGCACCCAATATAGGAACACCCAGATACATAAGACAAGTTCTTAATGACTTATAAAACGAGACTTGGGACTCTCGCACAATAATAGTGGGAGACTTTGACACCATATTGTTAATATTCGAAGGATCAACGAGACAGAAAATTAACAGGGACATCTATGATTTGAAATCAGACCTGGAACAAGTAAACTCAGTGAATATTTATAGAATTATTTACTCCAGGTCCACAGAACATACATTTTTCTCAGTATCACATTACACCTATTTTGAAAGTGACCACATAATTGGAAGTAAAATCACTCTTCAGCATTTGCATAGCATTTCACAGACTTAATGAAATATTGGTTGGCTGTTTGTTATTTTCTTCTCTTATTCCTTCCTGTCTCTGCTGTTAAGCACAATTATCAGCAAAAAAGAGGTTTTTAACACCTATTTTTAGATTGCATTCCAGCCTGGGCAATAGAGCAAGACTCCTGTTCTCTCTCCCTTTTTCTTTCAAAAAAAAAAATAAATAAATAAGAAACATAAACGTGTCTATTTTACCTTAACTTATCCTCTGATGAGTTATCCTCATCCTTTCTTTATGTAGATCAGAGTTTGACTTATATGAGTTTCCTTCTCGCTGAAGAACTTTTAATATTTCTTGCAAGGTAGGTCTACTGTCAACAAATTCACCAAATTTTTGTTTGCCTGAGAAAGTTTATTTCTTCTTGACTTTTAAAGGATAATTTTGCAGGGTACAGAATTCTAGGTTGTTGGGGTTATTTTTTTTCCTCTCAACACTTTATATATTTCATGCCATTCTCTTCTTGCTTGCATAGTTTCTGAAGAGAAGTCAGATATAATTCTTTTCTTTGCTCTTCTGTAGGTTTTTCCCCCCTCTAGCTTCTTTCAAGTTTTTTTTTTTTCTTTTTACAGTTTAAATATGACATGCCTAGGTTTAGTTTTTGTTTTTGTGTGTGTGCTTTTGTTTTTCTTTTTTTTTTTTTTTTTTCATTTATTCTGCTTGATGTTTTCTAAGTTTCTGAGATCTGTGGTTTGGTGTATGACATTAATTTGGGGGTAATTGTTAGTCTTCACGTCTTCAAATATTGCTCCTGTTCCTTTGTCCTCTGGTACTCCCATTACACGTTACAACTTTTGTAGTTGCCCTAAAGTTCTTGCCAGAGTTCTTAGATATTATGGTTTTTTTTCAGTCTTCTTTTCTGATTTGCATTTTTGGAAGTTTTTACTGTCACATCCTCAAGCTCAGAGATTCTCTCCTAAGCTGTTCGTAGTTCACTGATAAGCCCATAAAAGGAATCCTTCATTTCTGTGACAATTGTTTTTTTTTTTCGACATGAAGTCTCACTCTGTTGCCCAGGCTGGAATGCAATAGCATGATCTCGGCTCGCTGCAACCTCTGCCTCCTGGGTTCAAACAATTCACCTGGCTCAGCCTCTCAAGTAGCTGGGATTACAGGAATGTACCACCATGCCCGGCTAATTTTTGTGTTTTTAGTAGAGATGGGATTTCACCAAGTTGACCAGGCTGGTCTCGAACTCCGGACCTCAGGTAATCCACCTGCCTCAACCTCCCAAAGTGCTGGAATTACAGCCAAGAGCCACCACACAACAGCCTTCTGTTACAATGTTTTTAATCTCTAGCATTTTTTTATTTTTACAATTTCCATTTCTGTGCCTACATCTGTTCTGGCATGTTGTCTGCTTTTCCCATTAAAACCCTTAGCATATTAATCATAGTTTTAAAAAATTCCTAGTCTGGGCTGCGTGCAGTGGCTCACATCTGTAATCCCAGCACTATGGGAGGCTAGGTAAGTGGCTCACTAGGTCAGGAGTTATAGACCAGCCTGGCCAATATGGTGAAACCCCATCTCTACCAAAAATACAAAATTGGTCAGGCATGGTGGCACACACCTGTAGTCCCAGCTACTCAGGAGGCTGAGGCACAACTGCTTGAACCTGGCGGGAGGAGACTGCAGTGAGCCATGATCACATCACCGCACTCCAGCGTGGGCGACAGAGTGCAAGACTCCATCAAGAATAAAAGAAAAATTCCTAGTCTGATAATTCCAATATTCCTTGCCAGAAACATGGTTTGGATACTTACTCAGTTTCCTCAAACTGTTTTTTGCCTTTTTGTATGCCTCATAATTTTTTGTTGAAAGTAGTACATATTTACTGAGTAAAGCAAACTGCAATAAATAGACCTTTAGTAATGCTGTGGTAAGGTGTTGAGGTAAAGTGTTCTGTAGTCATAAGATTAACTCAGTCTTTTGCTGAGAGTGTACCTTGGTTTGTAAACTTTACCAGTGTGGTTTGGTCCTCCTCCAGTGTGGTAAGATGGCTGGAGGAACTGGAGTTGGGTATTTCCCTTCACCCAGGTATGTTGGGCTTTGGTAAAAAGTTTCTTCTGACTGCAGGCCTTGCTAAGAAAAACAGAATGATCTGGCATATTTAATGGTTACTTTCCCCTTCCCTCTGTTCTGCTGGAAGCATGGGATGATTTTCTCCAATATTCACTGTTAGAACCTAACAGAGCTCCTGCAGCTAAAACTCACAAAATTACGGGGGACCATGGAGTTTGTAACTCTGACACTTGCCCACACTGAGTCTCCAGTTATTTGTCAACTACAGGTTTTCCTACCCGTGCACTGGTTCCTGAGGAGCCTTCTGCTCCGGTTAAGTTGTGATTCTCTGTATCTGCCTTTCTGTGATTCTCTGTATTCTGTGATTTGCCCATCTCCAATTACATGGGCAGAGATCTGCCCTGTGACCTTACTTCTCTGCTAGATATAACAAAAGTTGTTTTTTCAGGTTGTTCAGTTTTTGTTATTAGCAGTAAGTGGTAACCTCTAAGCCTCTTATATGCCAGATTATTATTTTGAGACAGGGTTTCGTTCTGTCACTGTCAGCTAGAGTGCAGTGGCATGCTCATGGCTCACTGCAGCCTTGACCTCTCAAGCTCAATCAATCCCCCAACCTAAGCCTCCTTAGCTGGGACTACAGGCATGCACCACAATGCCTGGATTTCTTTTTTTTTTTTTTTTTTTTTTTTGTAGAGACTGGATTTTGCCATGTTGCTCAGCTGGTCTCGAACTCCTGGGCCCAAGTCTGGTTTCAGTCTCCCAAAGTGCTCACATTGCAGGTGTTAGAAACTGTACCCAGCTACATACCAAATTCTTGTAGGATTTAATTTTGAATTTTTGTCTTGAGGGGTAAAGAAAATTTAAGACTACCATTCCTAGATTTCCTACCTGTTAAAAATTTGAGAATCACTATTCTAGCAGAACTATATGCAATGACCACTATGAAGAAGTTGTGACAATTTATAAATTAATTTTAATTTATAATCTCAGTGTGTATAGGTTAATAGTACAATGAGCGCCTCATGTTTTAGCACACTAGAAGGCAGAAAGGGGGTCGATTTGTGTTTTCCAAAATCAAATTATGAAAAACAAAAGTTACTTTAAAATTAACAATTCAAAATTTGGTGTATGTATCACTCTACTTTTTTTTTCCACCTCATAAAATCTTTTTTCTTTTTTTAAACTTAAGTTCTGGGGTACATGTGCAGGATGTGCAGGTTTGTTACATAGGTAAATATGTGCCATGGTGGTTTGCTACACCTATCAACCCAAAACCTAGGTATTAAGTCCAGTATGTATTAGCCATTTTTCCTAATGTTCTTCCTCTCCCCCAACTCTACTTTTTATTTGAAGGTACAGAGTTTTAAGTAGTTCTAAGATGCATAAATGAGTTACCTATGGAACATTTTTTAATTCTTACTTTAAAAACCAGATTATTCCCAAGTATTTGTTATACCTTTGCAGTATGTACGAAATAATTCTTAACAAATGTAACTGCATGAGGTTAAAGGATTTTATACCATCTGATGTTTTAAAATAGGCATATCAAAAGGAGGTCCTTTTGCTTAGAGCTCCAAACTCACTGAACATTTACAGTTTAGAGTATGATTAAAGTATGGAGGCTAAAATACTTGTTCCTATTAATATATACTTATTTAGGAAAACCAGTCAACTTTTCCTTTAGACATGTAAATGTGATTTGACTACAATAAAGAAAAATACTTCAGGAAATACTGAATTTCGTTCTTTGAATAAGGGAGTGCTAAACAGCTATTACTTTTCTACAGAAACAATAATTAGTAAAATTAATTTTTCTCATTGCATAATTGTGCTAAAAATGAATCAACTAAATATGGCTCATTTAAAATTTGTCCAGGTTTTTCTCTCTTTATATAGGGGTAGGAGAATATTTAAATGTTTATTTGAATATGTGTGTATGCAGCAAATGCTGAAAATTTTAATTTTTTGAGTGACATTAACAAATGGCTGCCTGTTGGAAGAAGCATTAAACAAAAGTGAGCCTACAGTCTGGTGTTTGCACCTGTCTGAACCATACAGGAAGAAATCTGGCTGAAACTTGCAGTGAGTTTACTTCTTGTCTACCCAGAACAGCAGCTGCTTGGAGGTAAGACTTTAATGTTTCTCTTGTCCAAGTGTGAGTTCACTTATATCAGAGCTAAAAAAACTCTATGGTAGCACAGAGTTGTTTTAATATTTTTAAAGTTAATCTAATCTAGGCCTTTTTTCTCAAATGAAAAATTAATAGTTTTTATAATTTTAACCCATTCATAATGTTCTCTTTTGAAAATAAACATTCTTCTAGCAAAACAAATGGAAATAGGTTTCAAAAAGCTCATACTATGCCAAGCACTGTGGCTCATGCCTGTAATCCTAGCACTTTGGGAGGTCAAGGAATGTGAATCACAAGGTCAGGAGATTGAGACCATCCTGGCAAACACAGTGAAACCCAGTCTCTACCAAAAATACAAAATTAGCTGGGGCATGGTGGCACATGGGAGATGAGGCAGGAGAATTGCTTGAACCCAGGAAATGGAGGTTGGAGTGAGCCGAGATTGTACCACTGCACTCCAGCCTGGGCAACAGAGCAAGACTCGGTCTCAAAAAAAAAAAAAGCTCATACTGTACAAACTAGTCATTTCATGTACAAAAGAGTCTAAGGTAATAATCTGAAAATGTCATTAAAGATTTATGTGAGAACTATGCTTTGTACATTCACAGGATGCAATATTTTGCAGACTCTAAAGTCATGCTTTAATGAATATCTAAAGACTAGGAACATGTTCATGGTATATGTTGCAGAAAAGCACTGAATATTCAACCATAAAGTGTGGTCCGAATTTTGGAAAATAAAAATCCATGTGTGGAAACTGGAAACAAAATACATCAAAATAATGGGTTGATTATTTTTGTTACCAAACTTTCTATACTTCTCAAATTTTCCATGAGGATATATTTTCATTTAAGTCAATAAAAATGTGCTTTTACTCACTAAAATAATGACTTTACTACCTCTTTTAGAATTGCTGACACAAACCACAACCAAACTGAATAAACTTGGGTCTCAAACATACTTTTTCTATTCTATATTATTTACCTTCAGAGTATATCACAAGGTAGGTAAAATAAATTGTTGCCTACTTCCCCTTCGAAAGTGTTTATATCTTAACTCTTAGATTGATTCCAGGTCACTTGGGAATGATTTCAACATAGTGCGTGCGCGCTCATGTGTGTGTGTATGTTTGGATGTATGTATGCACGTATGTGTGTTTAAGGGCTGGTATATCTCCCTTTAGAATGAGTTACTGTTTTTAAAACTCTCTCAAATACATATGTACACACACACACACACTTATGCCCAAGTTACACTTCCCTTTGATCTATATAAGAATATAGATACTTGTGCTTCTAAGCAAAAAGCATTACCTTACTACATAAGGTTCTCAGATAACTGACATGGCAGACCCATTCATTAAGGGAAACTTCCCCCTTCCATTATACGTGGTAGTGGCAAAAGCTTAGCCAGAAGATTGTTATAGGTCTCTTAATCATAAAGAAATGTTCCCTAGTTTCAATGAGGGAGACTGGTCTATAAGGAAAATAGACAAGATCCAAGTTTTGATACTAGAAATAATGCATGTAACACTCAAAGAAGGATCTTGAGGGCAGGGGCAAGACTCCTAAAAATTTAAGAGAAACTGCAGGGTTGGGCCTATAGTAAAAACTAAAGAAATGTTTAAAGAATGAATTACATTTCTATTAAGAAATTGTATTTTTCCATTGTCTTGAAGTACAAAGTGTTGGTGTGGCAGAAGCCTTTGATATTAAAAGAAATGTGGAAATGATTATGCTCCTTTGATATTCTATAAATAGTTATCTCCTTTTTCACAGATATTTACAATATTAATTGGCACAAGTAGGCATTATCTTGTGGGTACACACTACCGTATGACATTCTTTGACCCAGCAACCATCTCCTAGTCATGTTGTGTTTCTTAGCTCCTAACTCAATGTTTTTTACCTCATGAACCAAAGAATGCCCCAAATGAATAGTATACCTTAGAAATCCTTTCAGCTGAAGGCTTACAGTGTCTCATTCTTTCAAATACGGTATTATAATTTACAAAGTTCATTTACAAGAAATTTATAGATTATTTCAGAAATCCTTTCAGCTCAAGGCTTACAGTGTCTCATTCTTTCAAATATGATATAATTTGCAAAGTTCATTTACAAGAAATTTATAGATTAAAATATTCCTAAGAACAATTATAGTAGGTAACGTCACAGTAGACATTCAGGGTCTTAGAATAAAGTGGGACCTTGAAAATCAATAATTTTAGCTGAGTATTCTCAAGCTTCTTTTATTAAGTGTTTAGAATGAGAGATGTACACGGCAGAATATTAACTAGAGCAAAGCTATCACAATTTGGCGAAGACTCTACCTCAGATTGTCTATCTGAAACAAATGTTAGTAACCTTGAACACTGTTTCCAAAAGCTTATCTAAAGTGGCAGTTTTGCTTCCTACAATGAGAATGTTTTCCATCAAGAAAAAAGTTAACCCACATCTTTTACACAGAATACATTCACTTTCAACTCCATCAGTGGATAGGACAGAGCAATGTTCTTTAATAAATCCAACTACTTCCAAAGTATAAAATAAATACAAATTTATAAAAATCTTTAAAATAGAAATTATATATATAAGGAGATAGAAGTAACATCCTTTGAATATAGGCAGTACTTTGACCAAATACTGATCATCAGATATATGATGCTCATATGAAGCGTTGAGAGGCTTAAAGAAGAGACAATAATTTATGATTAAAAATTAAGGTTGGCTGAGTGCGGTGGCTCACACATGTAATCCCAGCACTTTGGGGAGGCCGAGGCGGGCAGATCACACGGTCAGGAGTTCGAGACCATCTGGCCAACATAGTGCAACCTTGTCTCTACTAAAAACACAAAAAATTAGCCAGGTGTGGTGGTGTGTGCCTGTAATCTCAGCTACTTGGGAGGCTGAGGCAGGAGAATCTCATGAACCTGGTAGACGGAGGTTGCAGTGAGCCGAGATTGCTCCATTGTACTCTAGCCCGGGCAACAGTGCGAGACTGTCTCAGAAAAAAAAAAAAAATAAGGTTGACAGGTTTGCCAGCCTGCTTCTGAGCTTTTAATCTCCAATAGCTGATAAGTGGTAACATAGTTATTTTTTGTAGACCTGCGTGTTACATTTTCGTAGCTCAGAAGAGTCAAAGTTCTTGTTTCTGTACCAAACAGAAAATTCTGGATCATACTAGATTTTTTTTTAGCATCTAAATCCTTTAATTTTATACAAATAATCCCACATTTGACATTTAAAGAAAAAAACAAATTGAATATTTCAGTGAAGAAAGACACCCTATAGAAATTACTATTGGTAGCTTGAGTTTATTTTCTATAATAAGATTCAACATCAACTGTATCTAATTAAATAGGATCAAAACATTTGTATTATCAATTTTTTGGGGGAAAATAACTTATTATTTTTTTAAATGTTAATTTATTCTTTTATACTTTTAAGCTCTGGGATACATGTGCAGAATGTGCAGGTTTGTTAACGTAGGTATACCCATAACGAATGGATTTGCTGCATCCATCACCCCATCATCTACCTCAGGTATTTCTCCTAAGACTATCCCTTCCCTATCCCCCCAACCCCCTGCTATCCGTCCCCTAGCCCCTCCACCTCCTGCTATCCCTCCCCTAGCTCCCCCACCTCCCAACAGGCCCTGGTGTTTGATGTTCCCCTCCCTGTGTCCATGTGTTTTCATTGTTCAATACCCGCTTATGAGTGACAACAAGCAGTGTTTGGTTTTCTGTTCTTGTGTCAGCTTGCTGGAAATGATGGTTTCCAGATGGTTTCCATCCTTTTTTATGGCTGCATTATATTTCACAGTGTATATGTGTCACATTTTCTTTATTCAGTCTATCATTGATAGGCATTTGGGTTGGTTCCAAGTCTTTTCTATTGTGAATAGCATTTCAATAAGCATACATGTATGTGTCTTTATGATGGAATTGATTTATAATCCTTCGAGTATATACCCAGTAATGGGACTGCTGAGTCAAATGGTATTTCTACTTCTAGATCCTTAAGGAATCGCCACATTGTCTTCCACAATGGTTGAACTAATTTACACTCCCACCAACAGTATAAAAGCATTCCTATTTCTTCACACCCTCTTCAGGATCTATTGTGTCCTGATTTTTTAATGATCACCATTCTAACTTGGTGTGCGATGGTATCTCAACGTGGTTTTGGTTTGCAATTCTCTAATGACCAGTGATGATGAGCTTTTTTTCATATGTTTGTTGGCTGCATAAATGTCTTCTTTTGAGAAGAGTCTGTTCATATCCTTTGCCCACCTTTTGATGGAGTTTTTTTCTTGTAAATTTGTTTAAGTTTTTTGTCGATTCTGGGTATTAGCCCTTTTGTCAGATGGGTAGATTGCAAAAAATTTTTTCCCATTCTGTTGGTTGCCAGTTCAGTCTAATGATAGATCTCATTTGTCTGTTTTGGCTTTTGTTGCCATTGCTTTTGGTGTTTTAGTCATGAAGTCCTTGCCCATGCCTATCATACTAGATATTTATAAACTTTCATACTATATAATCAATGTTTTTTAGGGTATAGGATGTCAAAACCATTTAACCTCAAAATCCTCTCATCTATATGTATCTACTTAACTATATACATATTCTTAGCAAATAAAAATGTGATAGAAACTGCATGCCAGGAAGTGCTAGTTTTTAACCTTTGTGTTTTTAACCAAGTAACAGGTATTGTTTTAAAAAGGTATATCTGAATATACTGTGATGCAAATATTCAATGAAATAACTTCAGTCCTGAGACATAAGATACCAAAGTTTAAAAATCCCAAGTATATAACAAAACACCAAATTTTAAAATTTCACTTTTAACATTTCCTTTTACTTTTCTGAAGAAACATTTAAGATGCATTATTACTAGGTAAACATTGAAACTGAATATATTTGAATTCAAAATTACTGATTTTAATTACTTTTTACTCAAATATTTTAAGTAATTAACAATTTAACCACAGCATTTTAACAGTCTCATACTATTTAGTAATTCTATTTTTATATCAAAGAAGCATACATTTTTTGTCCATTTTTAAATAATTAGTAAATCAGTAGAGTTTGCTTATATTGACTAACTTTGTGAACAATATAAGCAACTCTAATGGACTATTTAGAAAATGGTAATGTTCTAATTAGAAAATGCCAACATCAACAATGTTATTTGTTAGAAGCAAATGATAATTACTTTTAATAATCAACAAAATACTAAATTGACTACAAAAAAGAGAATAAAGGAAAGCAACTCACCATTAAACAATAGTTACTGACTCTTTTCTATGACCTGCCTGACACAATGTTAGCAACAGGGATAATATTTACATAAAAGATGGTGGGCATGGGCTATGTGTTTTACTTCTCTATGTTCCTAAGGTCAGTGGATGATTCAATAAGGAGTTTGTCACCTTTATGAGTTCTTTGTTTGACTTAAGAAATGGATACTCATTTTGTTTAAGGGTTGAGGTTAAAGGGGTGGGTCAAATAGATTACCTGAAATAAATATAAACTCACATTCTTTTTCTCCCATATCCCAAAAGTGTGTTTACATATAACTCATTGTGGAGAAAAGAAATTGTTAAGTATGAATCAATTTTATAAAGTTAACTGTAATATGGTGATAATGAAAGATGATAGTCTGTAAGCAGAGTTCTGGCCATTGCTTTGTATATTTAAAAGGTCTATGCAAAAGTTTTGTGATAAATAAAGGAGATTAGCCTTTTTTAAAAAAAAGTTAACTGCAACACTTTTACCTTAAATTTTTATGATATGGCTCCCTGCATTTGAGAAAGGCTATAGACAGTGATAACTGAAAGAGCAACTGATAGTCCTTTCCATCCTAAGTATGGAGGTAGAGTGTTCTTCTGTATGCTTACTATTTGTAGTCTGTTACTATTTCTGACCCTGACTCTTGAATTCATTGCCTTTGCTCAGAAAGAATCACTCAAGAGTTTAAATTACACTTCTGCTAGACATTTTAAAGAAGATATTATACTCATTACACATTCACAGTTTAGTTGAGGATGGAATCTTTAACTGTGACAATGAAGGATATAAAACAACTTTTGGTATAACCAAGGATATAATACAACTCAAAAACTGTCTATCATAATCTTCTCAGCTGTTAACCATTGTATCATGTCATATTTACATACAAATGACTGAACAACTTCAACAGCTCAATAACCTATGAATCTGTATTACTATAATTCTTTTGAAAGCCAGAGCTTATATAACACAAAATAATAAAATCTATGGATTTTACAAAATAATATTCTGTGGCTCAAATATTCTTTTTTTTTTTTTTTTTTTGAGACAGAGTTCACTCGTTGGAGTGCAATAGCATGATCTCAGCTCTCTGCAACCTCTGCCTCCCAGATTCAAGCGATTCTCCTGCCTCAGCCCCCTAAGTAGCTGAAATTACAGGTGTGCGCCACCATGTCTGGCTAATTTTGTATTTTTTTTTCTAAGTAGGGGTTTTACCATGTTGATCAGGCTGATCTCAAACTCCTGACCTCAGGTGATCCACCCTGCTCAGCCTCCCAAAGTGCTGGGATTACAAGCATGAGCCACCGTGCCTGGCCACTAGCTTTCAAAAGAGAATCACAATAATACAAAAATTTAAACTTGTTAAAATAACACTGTCTGTATCCCAAACAGCTCCTAAACAAGTTAAATAAAATGGCATAATAAATTTGTGTGAGTTCATGAATGCCTTAATAAATAACCTTCAGGAAAAAAGTTAATCATTTTTTCTATATTAATCATTTCCTTTTCCCATTGTTCATTATCTTTTTAATTATTGTTATTTTGTTTTAAATTAGTACAAACACGTTTAAGTCTAATCATTTATTTAAACAAAAACATTGGCTGGCGCGAAGTGGCTCAGGCCTATAATCCCAGCATTTTGGGAGGCTGAGGCAAGCAGACTGCTTGAGCTCAAGAGTTTGAGACCCCTCTGGGTAACATGGCGAAACCCCATCTCTACAAAAAAATTAGCCAGGTGTGGTGGCTCCCTCCTGTGTTCCCAACTACTTGTGAGGCTGAGGCAGGAGGATCGCTTGAGCCTAAGAAGTGCAGGCTGCAGTGAGCCGAAATCCTGCCACTGCACTCCAGCCTGGGAAACAGAGTGAGACCCTGTCTCAAACAAATACACACAAGAGCCCCCCCCCACACACATTGTTTGAAAAATATGTGCAATAAACTGTTATTTTAAAACCTTTTTAAAAATGCTCTCCAAATTGCAAACCTAGAAAATTTAAGGGATCAAAATAAACTAGACACGGATTCAAAATTCGAACTGGCAAAACACACTTAGGCTAAAAAGTATTATAAATTTCTACTCTTAAGGATGCAACTAGACTATGTCAATATGTTTACAATAATCGCCAAAGTTAGAATTAAAAAAAAAACTCACAACTCAGAAAAATAAATCATAGTGAAACTAATTTCTGGATGCCTTCTTCCTAGGGCATCTCATTATTTCACTGGGAACCTTCAAAAGGCAATGAATGGCACTTGCTTCCCTGAGGTGTTAAATACACCATCCCCCATCAACTTCCCTGTCCTATTTCTAGTTTTGACAGAAAGAGGAGTCCCTTCACAAACAAGGTTAGCTCTGTAACAAAGTAAGCAAAGGAAACAGCGCACTTGGAAACTTGCAACACCTTCGAAGAGAGAGCACAACTCTCCAACTTTGCTGTGCTCTCACAGACACATTCCCCACTCACAGGGAAAATGCTGTTTTAAAAACTTTCCCTTTTCAACGAACTGCCATGCTATATTATACTCCCTGCTCCTATTTGCAGTTTAAAGAGGAGCTATAAAATATTCCCTGCTCCCATTTGCAATTATGTGAACATAATTCTCACCAAAAGTTTCACCGAGATGGTAGTTATGTCACTTGCAAAGCCCTTGCAGCTGCAAAGGCGGACTCTAGGAAGCCATGGCGAGCACCCAAAGTCTGACCAAGTGGAGAGCAGCAGGCACACCAGCAGCGTGAGGAAGGGAGGCTACTCGGCCCTCTTTCCACCTCAAGCCCCCAAACTCTTCTCCCCACAACTGATGCCCCCAATCCTCCCACACCTGATATCCTCAGCTCTCTGTCCACCTCCCTTTCTCAACCCTCCTCCCCCAACCGCAAGCCATCAACTCTCCTCAGTCCACCTCACACCCTCAACCCTCCTGCTCCCACACCTCACTCACCCAAACCCTCCTCCCCCTACCTTACGCCCTCAACCCTTCCCCTCACCTCACACCCCCAACCCTCCTCCCACACCTCACACCCTCATACCCTCCTCAGCCCTCAAATCTTCCCCCATCCACCTCATGCCCTCAACTCTCCTCTCACCATCTCACGCTCCCAAACTCTCCCCACCAACTCACACCCTCAACCCTCCTTCCTCTACCTCAAAGCCTCAACGCTCCTCCCCACATCTCACACCAAATCCTCTCCACCAACTCACATCCTCAAACCCTCATCCCCTCCACCCTGCACCTCTGGCTTTCAACCCTCCCCAGCACCTCACGCTCCCAAACCCTCCTCCACCTTACGCCCTCAACCCTCCTCCCCCCACATCACACCCTCAACCTTCCTCCCACACCTCACGCCCCAAACCCTCCTCCTTTCACTTCACGCCCTCAATCCCCCTCCCCACCTCATGCTCTTAACTCTCCTCCCCCCACTTCATGACCTCAACTCTCCTCCCACACCTCACGCCCCAAACCCTCCTCCTTTCACTTCACGCCCTCAACCTCCCTCCCCACCTCATGCTCTTAACTCTCCTCCCCCCACTTCATGACCTCAACTCTCCTCCCACACCTCACGCCACAACCCTCCTCCCACTTCACGCCCTCAACCTCCCTCCCCACCTCATGCTCTTAACTCTCCTCCCCCCACTTCATGACCTCAACTCTCCTCCCACACCTCATCTCATGCCCCCAAATCTTCCTCTGTCCACCTCACGCCCTCAACCTTCCCCCATCTCACTCCCCCAAACCCTCCTCCCACCACCTCACGCCCTCAACCCTCCCTCCATCTCACTCCCCCAAACCCTCCTCCCACCACCTCATGTCCCCCAAACCCTCCTCCCACCACCTCACGCCCTCAACCCTCCCCCCATCTCACTCCCCCAAACCCTCCTCCCACCACCTCACGCCCTCAACCCTCCCCCATCTCACTCCCCCAAACCCTCCTCCCACCACCTCACGCCCTCAACCCTCCCCCCATCTCACTCCCCCAAACCCTCCTCCCACCACCTCACGCCCTCAACCCTCCCCCATCTCACTCCCCCAAACCCTCCTCCCACCACCTCACGCCCTCAACCCTCCCCCATCTCACTCCCCCAAACCCTCCTCCCACCACCTCACGCCCTCAACCCTCCCCCATCTCACTCCCCCAAACCCTCCTCCCACCACCTCACGCCCTCAACCCTCCCCCCATCTCACTCCCCCAAACCCTCCTCCCACCACCTCACGCCCTCAACCCTCCCCCATCTCACTCCCCCAAACCCTCCTCCCACCACCTCACGCCCTCAACCCTCCCCCCATCTCACTCCCCCAAACCCTCCTCCCACCACCTCACGCCCTCAACCCTCCCCCATCTCACTCCCCCAAACCCTCCTCCCACCACCTCACGCCCTCAACCCTCCCCCCATCTCACTCCCCCAAACCCTCCTCCCACCACCTCACGCCCTCAACCCTCCCCCATCTCACTCCCCCAAACCCTCCTCCCACCACCTCACGCCCTCAACCCTCCCCCATCTCACTCCCCCAAACCCTCCTCCCACCACCTCACGCCCTCAACCCTCCCCCATCTCACTCCCCCAAACCCTCCTCCCACCACCTCACGCCCTCAACCCTCCCCCATCTCACTCCCCCAAACCCTCCTCCCACCACCTCACGCCCTCAACCCTCCCTCCATCTCACTCCCCCAAACCCTCCTCCCACCACCTCACGTCCCCCAAACCCTCCTCCCACCACCTCACGCCCTCAACCCTCCCTCCATGTCACTCCCCCAAACCCTCCTCCCACCACCTCACGCCCTCAACCCTCCCCCATCTCACTCCCCCAAACCCTCCTCCCACCACCTCACGCCCTCAACCCTCCCCCATCTCACTCCCCCAAACCCTCCTCCCACCACCTCATGCCCTCAACCCTCCCCATCTCACTCCCCCAAACCCTCCTCCCACCACCTCACGCCCTCAACCCTCCCCCCATCTCACTCCCCCAAACCCTCCTCCCACCACCTCACGCCCTCAACCCTCCCCCATCTCACTCCCCCAAACCCTCCTCCCACCACCTCACGCCCTCAACCCTCCTCCCCAGCAACTCATGCTCCCAAACCCTTTCCTCACCTCACTCCCTCCACCCTCCTCCCCCTACCTCACACTCCCAAACCCTTCCCCCACCTCTCGCCCTCAACCCTCCTGCCCTGACCTCATGCCCTCAACTTTCCTCCCCCCACCTCACACATCCAAACCATCCTATCTCCACCTCACGCGCCCAAATCCTTCTCTTCCCTCTCTTCACACACCACTAAGTCCCCTTCTCCCTTCCCTCCCAGGCCTCCAAATTCTCGTCTCCCTCAAACTGCCTCCTGAGTTACACCGAATTCTCTTTCGCCCTCTAAAACTCGATCTTTTCCCTTAAAAAAGCTCCCCTCGAAATCCCTGAATTCCCGCGCGACCTCGAGCTCCTGGCTCCCGCAACTTACGAGAAGAACGGGTCCTCCTCAAAACTGCTACTCAGCATCCTGAACATTCTGGCTCTGTCTCGGGCGGCGGCAGCCGCGGACAGACTGGAAAAACGATGTTAACGCGCCGCGGCCGCAACCCGACCCAGCCTCCCGCACTGACGACGACTCTCTCGCCGCGGCGCAGGCGGTGCCCGCCGGGAAAGGAGGTGCGTGACGCCGAGCCGCTTTCCTTTCCCATTGGACATTGCTCCGTGACGTCACCAGGACGGGGCGGGGAACAATGCGCCGCTGCCCAGGCAACCGCGATCAACACAGTGGAGGCGAGAACTTTGGCCTTGCGCCACGGGGCAGGTTTTCGCCAAGGCTCCCGCGGGATGGGATAGTTTGTTCTCTGGGCTGCAGGAACCAAAACATTAGACCACCCTTTCTGTGACCTTGGGCATGTCTCCTTCAGTTCCGAGCCGCAAGTCTTTTTTTCGGGGAAAATGAAAATGGGTCAAGATTTGGACCAGGTGACACCCAGTGTCCCATTCAGCGGTCGCATTCTGTCATCCACAGGAGTTAGTTCTGTTTCCGAAACATTCTCTGGTAGTTGGTCAAGAGCTGTGAGCAAATAATGAGAAAAAAAATGTGCAAAACGTTTTTTAGTACAGTTAGCAAGTAGTGTATTTACTTCTTGAAGGAAATGAGATGAAGGAAGCCTATCAGATTTCAACAAACTTTCACAGAAAGTTTGGTTCTCTTTCTGTGTCTTTATTTC
This sequence comes from Aotus nancymaae, assembly GCF_030222135.1. Taxonomy (NCBI): domain Eukaryota; kingdom Metazoa; phylum Chordata; class Mammalia; order Primates; family Aotidae; genus Aotus; species Aotus nancymaae. Next base: position 51,260,885 of record NW_026988431.1, on the reverse strand, counting down.
GAAGATCAAGTCTCACTTCGATGCTGATATGTTTTTAACAATTCTTCAGCATTTCTTAACCTAACAGCAGAAGTTAAGTACAGGCCTGCAGCAAGCAGCCATATCCAACTAAAATTCTATTACTATATATTTTTCTTTTCATTACATTTATCAGGGAGCTTTCCTTTTATGGCAAGGAAACTGATTTTAAATTTAAAGCAGTGCTATACATTAAGAGCTAGATTTTACATTTTTAAGTGAAAAAGTAAGCTATCAAATAGAACAGGTGGGATTTGGATATGGTGGGGCGGAGGTGGGTAGGCAGAGCAGGGGAGGGGAACATCATGATAGTGGGACTCAAATTATTAAGTTTTAGAAAACATTATCACGGGGTCTTTCAGGAGCCTGGAGACAGATGGAGAAGAAGACAGAAGAGCGATGAAGTAAGGAGATGATAAGAGTATAAGAAAAGAGAAAATACATCTTGCATGTCCACCCTTAATTCAATGGGCTCTCCAGCTTCTCTACGGGACTGTCTTGCAGAGAAAAAGGGGCACCCATAGCTCATCAGGGCCCCTTGGGATCAGGCCACAGAGGTGGCACTCTGCCAGTATGAAGAAGTGTGCAGGGCCTGATTTGGAGGTGACAGGAGTATTCAGGGGTTATTTTGGGAGCAGGGAATTTAATCCTTTGGACCTTTTACTCCCCGCCCCACTTTTTTAGCCAAGTTGTCTGGCAGCTTCCTTCTCCTGAGACTGGTGGCATGGGGCAGGGCAGACTTCACAGCCCAAGATGAGATGGCACAGCCCATCCAGGGAAGAGCATATTTTCTTTTCCTCTGGACTCAGCATAAAGCTCAGAGAGCATATACACAAAAATTTCTAAATAAATTTCAAGGCAAACAAAATTGTTTTATAAGACCTGAAATTGTTTTTCTCTTTAAAATAGTACAAGCATGAGATGTTAAGGAGGACACACTTAAAAAAAAAACTTACGTGATAAAAGATAGTATTAAAATAGTTCTGGATTAAGGCCAAGAAAATTTGTAATGTTACCCTTTAGCTTCTATGGGAATTTTTCTTAGAATCACATTATTAAAACATAAAAGCTTCAGTCCAGGCACAGATTAGTCAGGGAATTAGCTGAGGCTTCTGAATACAGTTTGGATCTAATGACAAATGACAAATGCAAAAAAAAAAAAAAAAATGGAGGACAGAGGAGAGTTGGCACTGAAGAGACCTTGACATCATTTTCAGAACTGATGGGAAGAGGTGGAAATGAAAGAAAGGGTGGGTCTGGAGGATATTTATATCCTTTTGAATACCCCAGCATGGGAGCAATAGAGATGCATAACAGGACTGAGAGGAGAGGGTCCTGGACTTGGCTGTAAATATAATCATAATAGCTAATATTTATTGAATGCGTGCCAGGCACTGTTGTAGGCATTCCCTATGCATTACCTCATTGAATCCTTATTAACAGTTATATGGAGATGGCTTTTATCCCCGTGTATAGATGATGCATTCAAGACACAGAGAAGCTGAATAAATTGCTAAGGTTCACACAGCTAGTCACACAGCTAATTGAACTGAGCTGGGTACCTGGAGCTTTCCCCAGTGAGTGCTGGTTATATGGTATGTGAGTGATGAGTCATACTTAAAGATGCAGGGTGAAAGCAGGCAATCATTTTTTAAAATGATGCCGACAAGCTAAATGAACCCAAACTAAAACCTACAAAATTCAGTCGAAATATATTCAAATCACATAAATTCAATTCTACAAATATTTATTGAGTGACTACCCAGTGTTGGGGACTGATCTGCACCTTAGACATCATTGAACGAAACAGACAAAAATCTCCTCCTTCCTGGAGTTTATGTTCTTGTAAGGACAGACTAAAACAAAATAGAAAATAGTATATTATATGGTGATAAGTGCTAGGGAGAAAAGCTGATCAGGGCAAGGAGAATGGAGAGGTGCAATTATAAACACGAAAATGCCTCACCAAGGTGGATTTGAGCAAAGACTCTTAGGAAGGGTGGATGTTTAGTGGAAAAGCATTCCAGACCAGTGCAGTCCTAAAGTAGCATTTGCCTGGTGTGTATAATGTACAGTTCTACTCATATGCCTTAAAACTCACCTCCTGAGTGAGGAATGAGATGAGCCAAGTAAACTGAAAATTGCGTAGTAGGATAATAGTTCTCATTTACACTTCACATGTTCCAAGCATTGCACTAAGTGCTTCACGTATATTTTCTCATTTAACCCTTACAACAACCATACATAATATTATGTTTATTCCTATATTACATATAAAAAAGCTGGGACCCAGAGATATTTGATAACTGAATTTCAATAATTGATTTGAAATTTGATAATTTGATTAAATTTTGATAATTGAAATTCGATATTACTCAATTCAAATCCAAATTTGTCTTATACCAAAGCCTATATTCTCACCACCATCCATACTTTGCCTCCCTTTTTAAAAAATTATTTATTGAGCAAATATGTGTGGTAAACTTTTTTACATATAAAACTATAACTACACTGTTGCTTAAGTTTCATTTGGAAGGACACTGACCAAGGAAATATAAACGCATGACACCCAAGCCAATTCTGCAACTCTATTAAAAACACCAAGACTTCAAAATGTGAATGATTTCATATTTCTTTCATTAATTCACCAAATACTTACTAAGAACTAGTAATATCCCAGACATTATTCTAGACGTTGAGGATACAAAACTCCCTGGCCTCTTGGAACTTACATTCTAGTGGACAGTTCTTTCACCAGCTAATTTTACAAATATTGTTGTTACAGCACCTCAGAATTGTCAAAACGCTTCTGAAGACATTATCTCAAGTGCCCAAAAGAGAATAAACAGGCTCTTTAGTGCTGAACTTTTAACTTAATAATAGCTTTTCAAAGTCATGAGTATTAGGCCATTACAAACACCTTTACTACAGTTAATTTCTATGTGTCTAGGGTTTCGTTGTCCTAATTCCTTTGTCTTAAACAGTGCACAGAGATCCTCTGGGAGTGAGATGCCATAGCGAACTCACAAGGGATTATGGCACAAATTTTGAGAGAAACTTGGCATGTGTTAGACATTGTGCAATGTCCTTGTTTAGGGCAGTTCACATATTTCAATATTAGATTGCACTACATTGCTTTAGATGATGTCACATCATTGGAAAGGTAGGTTTTTGCAAGTTGCTGTAATGAAAATGAAGTACCTGTTAATGTGGAACAGGAAAGACTGGTGACAATATTCAGTCTGTTTCTAAGGTTTGAAAAATTGTGCTGTGCCAGGCAGGCAGGCACACATCTGTTAGTATGATTATTTAAGAATGTTATGTTTCTTTCCATTTATGTGCATTATTTTTTAAAGTTACTGAGTTTTTAGGTCAGAAAGACGCTGTTTCTACCTTAATTATGCAATAACGAACCTATTCAGTATTTCTTTAGACCTGGGGAGCACAATGAAAAAATTACTGAGGAACTAAGGGTTCATGAACTAAGATAGTTTCAGAACCTCTCTCTAACCACACGATCCTCCTTTCAAATTAAAAAGAAATTTAAAGTATCATGCAGTCATTTTCTCAAAAATATGTTTCATTTTATTTTTTGTTTTTACCTTCTTTCCAGTCAGCTGACTTACCAGTCCTCTAACAGTTTTGCTTTATATCCTTTTGAAAGATGGGAAAATAGTGCATAGCAATTAAGTGATGTAAAGAGCATAGATCCCAAGGTCTTCAAACTCCCAAAAGGGCTGCCTCTAGTCCATATGGCATCTTTGCTCAAATTAGAAAGTGCCTCCCTCTCAAGATACTTCCATTAATGGAAAATTTGTCTTCATGGACATACAAGGCTGTAATGTTATGGTTTGACTGGTGCTCCCCTAGATGTTGCATTCATGTCCATGGCAATGCTGTTCCTAATCCTGAATTCTTTCCACTACATAGGAGTTAATTGAGTGCCAAGCTTCATCCCCAAACTCATGTGCAAGAAATGTAATTTTAGTTTCTTTCAATCAACCTTAATTTATCTTCTGGGCTTACATTCTACTGGGAGTCACCCTGTTTCCTCTTCCAGGGAGGCAATGCCCAGGTGTAGTTGCTTGCTATCCATGCTACACTACTGAAGTCATCTTTATTGCCCTCACTGGGTAGGGCCAAGGGCACTAAACATCTCACTATGTGTGACACAGTCTGGCACAATGAACTGTCTTTCCCTAAATGCCAATAGCATGCCTCTACCTTCGAGAAATACACTCTCTAGAGCAAATATTTCCTCCAGTGAAGTAAAAATTTAAAGAAGACCTGAGTTAACAAAGAAATAAAGCGGCAGACTTTTAAGGTCATATTTACTTTTATAGCTTTTACCTGTATATGTGTATGCCTATGACTAGTGGTTTATTTTGCACAAATTATAATTGAGTTTAGTGTGAAAACTGTTGAGTAAAGACCACTTTTGGGGAGGTTGGTAACAAGAGATTGGCTTTAGTGAAAAGATGCTATAGGCAAGAAGCTGGGGCTCTGGGCCCTGGAGTGGGGTCCTAGAATTCAGGTGGTAGTGAGGGAAAATGTGAGAGAGAAGCAGGGGAATGTTCTGTTTCAGTGATGGATGGGTGAGCCGGAGTGGGTAAGGATGCCAGAAAAATCTGAAGAGGAAGTCAAGACCTGCTATTGGGTCAGGGCTGAGCCAAAGATTATACTGTTGTTTAATAAGCATAGACAAAAGTTTTGGCCTTTCCCTCGTTCCTTTGTTGTACATATTTGAGGCTTGGATACTTAGGGATGTAATTTATAATCTTTTAAAAATAATCCTTTACCTTCTACCATAAAGACACATACACACATATGTTCATTGCAGCACTATTTACAGTAGCAAAAACATGGATTCAACCTAAATACCCATAAATGGTGAAATGGATGAAGAAAATGTGGTACATATACACAATGGAATACTACACAGCCATAAAAAAGAATGAGATGACGACCTTTGCAGCAACAGGAACACAGCTGGAGGTTATTAACCTAAGGTAATTAATGCAGGAACGGAAAATCAAATACTGCATATTCTCATTTGTACATGGGAGCTAAATATGAACTACAAGTGGACACAAAGAAGGGAACAATAGATACTGGGGCCCACTTGAGGGTGGAAGGTGGGAGGAGGGTGAGGATTGAGAAACTACTTACCAGATACTATGCTTATTATCAGGGAGATAAAATAATGTGTACAACAAACCCCCATGACACACAATTTATTCATGTAACAAGCCTGCACATGTACCCCATGAACATGAAATAAAAGTTGAAAAGAATAAATAGTGATTTAGGTTAAGTGCTAATTTCTATTCAGTAATAGTTCCTATTTATAAAGTATCTACCAAGAGTTTTGTAAACTTTATTCCAACTAATTCTTTCAATAATGCTACGAGGTAGGCATTATTTACATTTTGCAGGTGCAAACACACAGGTTCAGGTAGGGGAAGTGATTTTTAGCTGGCATGATTCAGCTATAAGTGGCCCTCTAGCTGGTGAGTGGTTTAATGTGAATTCTGATCCAGAACTGACCATTTTGAAGGGCATTTCCTTCTCACCCACAGCCGACTCATGATAATAAAAAAGGACTTGATGGTGTGGAATTACATAAATGTAAAGCTGCTGGTGGTATCCAAACTTAGGTTGTTTGGTTTAAGTACATAAAGAAGTTTTCAATTTTCCTGAAAAACAAAACAACACTGAAACTGTTATTCAATGAGCAAAACAAATGCTATTACTCTAAAGGCAAATAATTTGAGCGGCAATGTCAAATACAAATATACCAATTTTTTTGGTGACAAAAACTCTAACTTTACGCACAGCCCATAATGGAACCATGTGCAGTTGATGAATGAAAGTCCACATCCAGCCAGGCCCGGTGGCTCATACCTGTAATCCCAGCACTTTGTGAGGCTGAGGCAGGCAGATTGTCTGAGCTCAGGAGTTCTTGACCAGCCTGAGAAACATGGTGAAACCCTGTTTCTACTAAAAAAAAAAAAAAAAAAAAGCTGGGCTTGGCAGTGTGTGCCTGTAGTCCCAGCTACTCAGGAGGTTGAGGCAAGAGAACTGCTTGAACCTGGGAGTCGGAGGTTGCAGTGAGCCAAGATCGCGCCACTGCCCTCCAGTCTGGGTGACAGAGTGAGACTCCGTTTCAAAAAAAAAAAAAAAAAAAGAATAAGAATGAAAGTCCATATCCAAAGGTTTCTTAGTCTTTAAAATTTATGTTTTAAATTGAAGTATAACTTAAACATGGTAAAGTCTACTGCACTTAAATGTATAGCTCAATAACTCTTTAGAGACGTGTAAACCTATATAAACAGCACCCAGTTGAAGATATAAAGCATTTCCAATACTCAAGAAAATTCCCTTGTGTTCCTTTCCCATCCATGTTTAGGTTCTATAATTCTAAGACTTTTTAATAGAGGGACCAGAAGGGTCCCTCTACGGTAACCAGTATTCTGAGATTTGTTTCTTTCACTTAACATTATGTCTGCAAAATCCATCCTTGTTGTTACATGTAGCAATAGTTTACTCTTTTCTTTGTTGTATTCTAGCATTTGAATTTACCACAAGTAATTTACCCATCTACTGTTGACAGATTTTTGGATTGCTTTTTTTTTGGCTTAAAAAATAAGGCTACTATGGCCACGTTTGTGTTTTTCCTGGTTAAGTTTTAAGAATCAATTTAACATTCAGCTATGCTTGAATCTTTATTGTCATTGAGATTCTGAAACCTTTTTTCTACAGACAATAATTTTATAAGAAAGATATTTCTGTTGAGTCAACACTTTGATAGTTGCTACTGTCTTAGAAACACTCCTTTGAAAAAATAAAAAATCTTACAATTATAGAACCTAAAACAAGTTGAATAGTAGAAAGCATTCTTCAGAAAATACTGTTGAGGTCATCTGTTCTCAGGAACACTTTAATGTGGCTGTCTAGAGTGTTATTTTTAAATCCTTGATAAGATTTGGAGAGCGTCCATGCTGTAGTTTGGAGGCCCCACTGCCAAGGCAATCAACTGAAGTCTGTCCAGAGGACAAGTAAATTATTTTGGAAAGCATTAAGAACCTGGAATGCCTTCGTCCCTTTGTCACATTTTAGATGTCCTCACTATTTGAAAAGGTAGGAATAATCACAAAATAATTGTTTTTAGTTTCAAGAAGCTAGAAAGGATGCAACAGTCATAAGGTCATGTAAGTTTTAATGCCATTTGTGATATATATTCTAGGGTAACAAGGTAGAGGGGAGCTAGGGAATTGAGAATGAGTGGCTCCAAGCTATACCTGATTTCCTCCCAATTTATATCTCCCAAAGACCTAGAAACTCCCTTGAGAAAACGGCCTCCAGCAAGGTGCAGACCACTGAATGGCACTGGCAGCCTGTTGGGAGAAATAAAACAGCCAAGGCCAGAGGTTGTTGGTGGGTGGGAAAATGCTGGGGTCTGCTATAGGTTGTCAATAATAAAAGCTAAAACCTATGTACTAGGCACATTGATTCGCAACAGTTTTTTTTTTCCCTTCAACTCCTATTTTAATTTCTGGGGCAGATGTGCAGGATGTGCAGGTTTGTTACATAGGTAAACGTGGGCCACGGTGGTCTGCTGCACAAATCAGCTCATCACCTAGGTATCAATCCCAGCATCCGTTAACTATTCTTCCTGATGCTCTCCCTCCCTTTGCCCCCTCCCACAGGCCCAGTGTGTGTTGTTGCCCCCAATGTGTCCATGTGTTCTTACTTAGCTTCCACTTACAAGTGAGAAAATGTGGGTGTCTGGTTTTCCGTTCCTGCAATTCACAACAGTTTGACTACTATTTTACATAAGTGAGCACAGGTTTTAGAGAATTAACTAACTTGCCAAAGCCTGTCTTGCCAGAAAGTGGAAGAACTGGGATTGGAGCTTATACCGAGTGTAGAATCTGGGCTTTTAATCACTGGGTGTAACCTCAGCTGGCCCCACTCACTGCCTAACACACAGGAGGCTAGCTGTCTCCTTTACCTCCGGTTGAGGATAGGGCTTTACCTAGAGTTGGAGTCAAAAACACAAACACCAATAGAGATCAGGCAAGTAAAAATGTGAGCGAAGTGAACTAGGTAAGATGATAAGGCGAATAAGAATTAATAAGAATTTAAAAACTAACATTTGTTGAGTTTCTACTGTGTGTCAGGCAGTGCTCTAAGTGCTTTATAAATTTTAACTCCCTTAATCCCCCAAACGATCTGATGAGATAAACACTATAAGTATGCCTATTATATACAAGAGGATGATGCAGGTCAAAGAAGAAAAACTACTTGCTCAAGGTCACACAATCAGAGGGCCTTAACTCTTATCACTGTGCTATATATTCACAGGGACTGGCATGGTGGGCACAGTTGGGCTTGCCTCCAGCAGAAGGAATACTGCTATTCAGTTCTAGATGATTGTCCTAAAGAAATTCATGCCCACAGGCAATAGGGAATTATATATAAAATCTAATTTTTAAAGTTAGCAATTAATTAAAATTAAGAAAAATTAAAGTTAGCAATTAATTAAAAACAAAATAGCAGGCCAAACAAATCTTTGGGTGAACCTGGCCCATAGGCTGCAAGCCTGTGATCTAGTTAGAGTGAGTTTTCATGGCATGAAAGATACACATGATCTCAGTAACATCCACATTCTGCCTTTTGAGTGTAACTCAAAACTATGTTGATGGCAGGTCTTGTGTCGTAAGAGCTGAGAAGCAAAGTGCCCTGACTCCTAGCAGTAGGTCTTTGTGAGTGAACATCAGTTACCAACCATATCAATGAAGGGTCATATTTTAAAATTCCAGGGCCATGAGACAGTTGTTTTATTTCTGCAGGATATTTAGATTACAGATTAATTTTTCATTTGGACCACAAAACGTTAGCACAGCTTTATCAGGTTCTGGGTATTATATTACCCTTTTAATTCTCGGTAAGTCTTAAAATAGATTGAAATCATTTTGGCCTCTGCTTTAAAGTGCCTGCCTTTCAATTTCTTATTTATGAAAACAGTCCTCCCTGTATAGCTTTGGCAAAATTAGACTCTAATAATGTATATAATAAAATATCAAAAGCCCATATTTTTATATAAAAACAATCTGTTAAACTAACGGTGACTGCTTCCAATTTTTTTCTCATAATATTCGTCATTAGTTGACTTGTTACTTGTTTTCTCATCTACAGTAGAGTCCGGGGTGTTAAATAAAACACTAGGCAATATTTTTAGGAGATTGTTTCTTTTACCTTATTTTTTTCCCTTCAAACTTTTACATTAATATTGAGTATGCACTCTAGGTTCTCTGGAAAAAAAAATGTTTAAGCATTTTATTAGTCTTTTAGGGCTGCCTTAAGAGAGTACCACAACCTGTATGGCTTAAAACAACACAAATTTATTCTTTCACAGGTTTGAAAGTTAAAAGTCTGAAATCAAGCCATTGCAGGGCTATGCTTCCTTTGAAAGCTCTAGGGAAGAATCCTTCCTTGCCTCTTCCTAGCTTTTCATGGTTGCTGATACTTGGCTTGCCTTGCATCACTCCAATCTCTTCCTCCATCGTCATAGGGCCTTCTCCCCTGTGTGTGTGTGAGTCCAGTGCTCCTTCTCCTTATAAAGACAGCAGTCTCTGGATTTAGGACCCACGCTGATACACTATGACCTCATCTTTAAGTTGATTACATCTGCAAACATATTATTTCCGAATAATTTCACATTCACATTTTATATGTCGATGTGCATTTTAAGGGAGGATACTATTTAACTCATTATGAATATCTATTAGTAACTTGTACAAAAATAATCAGAATAGCTACAGAACAAAATTCTTAGTGTTAATTGTGATATAAGATGTGAAATACGACCAAACAATCAGCTGGCAAACTTGAAAGTATATGACTACAAAATTTTACAGTATGCATTATGGAGATTAACTTCATTCCCTCTAACTACTTACCTATTTGTATTCGTCTGTTTTCACACTGCTATAAAGATCCTACTGAGACTGGGTAATTTATAAAGGAAAGAAGTTTAATTGACTCACAGTTCTGCATGACTGGGGAGGTCTCAGGAAACTTACAATCATGGCAGAAGACAAAGGGGAAGCAAAGCATGTCTTACATGGCGGCAGGCAAGAAAGAGAGAAGGGGAAAGTGCCAGAGAGTTATCAAACAACCAGATCTTGTGAGAACTCACTTGCTATCATGAGAACAGCATGGGGGAAACTGCCTTCATGATGCAATCATCATTTCCACAGATCTTTAGGGCAGGGGCAAAATGCCACCAGTTTCTTTGCTAAAGCATAGCAAGAACGACCTTTGCTCCAGTTCCCAACAAGTTCCTCATCTTCATCTGAGACCACTTCATCTTAGACTTCATTGTCCATATCCCTATCAGCATTTTGGTCAAAGCATTCAACAAGTCTCCAGGAAGTTCCAAACTTTCCCTCATCTTTGTGTCTTCTTCTGAGCCCTCCAAATTGCTCCAACCTTTGCCTGTTACCAGTTCCAAAGTTGTTTCCACATTCTTGGATATCTTATAAGAATGCCCCATTACCTCAGTACCAATTTTCTATATTAGTCTGTTTTCACACTGCTATAAGATACTACCTGAGATCTCAGGAAACTTACAATCATGGCAGAAGGCTACGGGAAGCAAGGCACGTCTTACGCGGTAATGGGTGAGAGACAAGAGAGAAGGGGGAAGCACCAGACACTTATCAAACAACCAGATCTTGTGAGAACTCACTCACTATCATGAGAACAGCATGGGGGAATCTCCCGCCATGATCCAACCGGCTTCTCCCAGGTCGCTCCCTTGACATGTGGGGATTAAAACTTGGATTGTAATCCGAGGTGATATTTGGGTGGGGACACAGCCAATCACTATTCTACTTTCATTCTTTCTTTTGTCCCATTTTCTCCAGTGGCTTGCTGAAATTTCTGTTTTATCTGGTCGTATCTTATTAATTTTAATAAAACACTTGGCACTTTTCTGAAACAAAGGTTGGTAGGAATAAATAAATAAAATAATAAAATAACCACTATTAATTTTATGGTAATGTTGAGATATTGGCCTCCTTTTGAGAGCAAATTTACTATGAGATGCTTGCTAACATGATAAAATGCCAGTGTAGATCTTAATGTGATGGCTGTAATTACCCAGACCTTTTTACATTAGGTATCTGCATGAGTTATAACTCTTTTGTGAAGATAAAAAGGCTTCTCCAAGAAACTGCCCTAGTGCTGTAAGGACTGTCAGACAGGGAGGCATCTCAAATGAGATTAATGATGTTTGCCTTAATACAAGAAAATTTAGCATAACCAAGATTACAGTTTCTGCAGAAACCTGCCAGCACTAATTTATTTTGAATAAATATTATTTTTAATTAAAGTCCTAAGGTAGGTTATTCCTGAAATAATGAGATCTACAGTGATTTCCTTTGGGAATTAATTTTCTTTCTTAATTTTCAGTCACTCTGATGATCATGGCTCATTCAATCTTACTCATGGCAGTCAGCTTGGTAGGACACGCCAATTTCCAGCCAACGGCACTAATAACCCTGTATTTGTTTTTCCTGGAACTCTCATTTTCTAATTATATTGGTCATTGAACCAAAACACTCTTACAGGTATGTTCATCCATAGCAGTATATAGTGATTATAATTCATAAAATAAGGAAATCCCTAACAAAATAAAGCTTCATAAAATAAAGGGAACTTAAAATCAGAAAATTATAGTATTGTTAAACTATTTTAAAAATTGGTTCTGCTTCTTTGCTAGTCATTGTGCTAAGTGTTTTATCAACTCTAATCCACATGAGAAATCTGTATGACAGAAATTGCTATTCCTGTTTACTAGATCATGACGTAGAGGCTCAGGAGGTAGCTTGCCAAAATTTAGCTCTATAGCTCATGTTCATAGCATCATGCTATGTAGCCTCTCTATTAATGGTAGTGACCACCCAGCTTTAAGAAGACCTTAATATGAACATCAGTGTTTATAACTATGTGATTCAAGCAGATTTTCAGGGACTCAATAGAGTTGGTGTTTTTGTTACTGTTGTTTGTAACAAACTATCCCCAAAACTCTGTGGTATGAAAGAGCCATTTTATTATCCTCACAGATTCTGTGTGTAAGAAATCTAGACAGGGAAATGAAGATGGCTTATCTCTAGAGCTTCAGCTGGGAAGACTCTATGGCTGCAGGGGTTTTCACTCACATGTCTGGTGATTGATTCTGGTTATTGGTTAGAAACTCAGTTGGGACTGTTAGCTAGAACACTAAAATCCCATAACACTAGTGCAAGGGTTTTCTCAGAACATGGCAGCCTCAGAGTAGTAGGTCATCTTATATGAAAGCTCAGGGCTTCAGCAGTGAGCATCTGTATTAGTCCATTTTCACACTGCTAGCAAAGACATACCCGAGACTGGGTAATTTATAAGAAAAGAGATTTAATTGACTCATACTTCCCTCCATGTCTTGGGGGGCGGGGCTCACAATCATGGCAGAAAGCAAGGAGGAACAAGTCACATCTTACACGGTAGCAGGGAAGAGAGATAGAGCATGTGCAAGGAAACTACCCTTTTTAAAACCATTGGATCTTGTGAGATTTATTCACTATCATGAGAACAGCACAGGAAAGACCCACTTTCATGATTTAATTACCTCCCACCGGGTCCCTCCCATGACACATGGAAATTCTGGGAGTTATAATTCAAGATGAGATTTTGGTGGGGACACAACCAAACCATATCATTCTGCTCTGGCCACTCCCAAATCCCATGTCCTTACATTTCAAACCCAATCTTGCTTTCCCAACAGTCCCGCAAGTCTTAACTCATTTCAGCATTAACTCAAAAGTCCACAGTCCAAAGTTTCATCTGAGACAAGGCAAGTTCCTTCCACCTATAAGCCTGTAAAATCAAAAGCTAGTTAGTTACTTCCTAGATACAATGAGGGTTCAGGCATTGGGTAAGTACAGCCATTCCAAATGGAAAAAATTGGCCAAAACAAAGGGGCTAAATGTCCCATGCAAGTCCAAAATCCAACAGGGCAGTCAAATCTTTAAGCTCCAAAATAATCTCCTTTGATTCCATGTCTCACATCCAGGTTACACTGATGCAAGAGGTGGGTTCCCATGGCCTTGGGCAACTCCCACCCCTGTGGCTTTGCAAGATACTGTCCCTCCTGGCTGCTTTCATGGGCTGAACATTGAGTGTCTGCTTTTCCAGGAGCATGGTGCAAGCTGTCATTGGATCTACCAATCTGGGGTCTGGAGGATGGTGGCCCTCTTCTCCCAGTTCCATTAGGCAGTGCCCCAGTGGGGGACTCTGTGTGGGAGCTCACACTCCACATTTCTCTTCTGCACTGCCCTAGCAGTGGTTCTTCATGAGGGCCCCACTCCTGCAGCAAACTTCTGCCTGGGCACCCAGGCATTTCCATACATTTTCTGAAATCTAGATGGAAGTTCCCAAACCTCAATTCTTGACTTCTGTGCACCCACAGGCCCAACACCACGTGGAAGCTGCCAAAGCTTGGGGCCTGCAACCACTGAAGCCACAGGTTGAACTGTATCTTGGCCCATTTTAGCCACAACTGGAGTGACTGGGATGTAGGGCATCGAACCCCTAGGATGCACAGAGCAGGGGGACCCTGGGCCCCACCAACAAAAGCACTTTTTCCTCCTAGGCCTCTGGGCCTGTAAGGGGAGGGGCTGCCACAAAGGTTTCTCACATGCCCTGAAGACATCTCCCCCATTGTCTTGGTGATTAACATTTAGCTTCTTTAACTTATGCAGATTTCTGCAGCTGGCTTGAATTTCCTGTCAAAAAATGGGTTTCAGGCTGCATCATCAGGCTGAATGGTTTCTGAACTTTTTTGCTGTTTAAATAGAGTGCTTTTAACAGCACCCAAGTCACTTATTGAATACTCTGGTGCTTAGAAATTTCTTCTGCCAGATATCCTAAATCATTTCCCTCAAGTTCAGAGTTCCACAGATCTCTAGTGCAGGGGCAAAATGCCACCAGTCTCTTTGCTAAAACATATCAAGTGTCATGTTTACTTCAGTTCCCAACAAGTTCCTCGTCTCCATCTGAGACCACCTCAGCCTGGATTTCATTGTCCATGTCATTATCAGCATTTTGGTCAAAAGCATTCAACAAGTCTCAGGAAGTTTCAAACTTTCCCACATCTTCCTGTCTTCTTCTGAGCCCTTCAAACTGTTCCAACTTCTGCTGGCTACCCAGTTCCAAAGTCACTTCCACATTTCTGGGTATCTTTACAGCACTGCCCCACTCTACTGGTACCAATTTACTATATGAGTCTGTTTTCACACAGCCAAAATGTATCAGCATCCTAAGAAAATTAGACACAAACCTTTACTGAACTAGTCTTGGAAATTATGCTGTGTCACTTTGGATGTATTCTGTTGGCTATAAGCAAGTCACTATGATTGACACAGAGTCATGTAAGGGGACATATATCTTCACCTCTCAATGGGAGAAGCATCAAAAAGTCTGCAGACGTGTTTTATAATACCATTACAGACAGTAACAACTCTACCACATATTGTTACTTCTTGGTATGGGGTTCTTAAGTAGCTCCTTTTTTTTTTTTTTTTTAAATCCACTTTCTGTCCAGCTGCTTCCCGATGACCTATCTGATTCCCAGGAAAATAAGAAGCAAGAGGAAGCTCCAGGCAAATGCACCTCTATTACCAGCGGGGCTTCTGCCACTAATCTTTCTTTTCTTTTCTTTCTCTCTCTTTTCTTTTTCTCTTTCTTTTCTTCCTCTCTTTTTCTTCCTTTTGTCTCTCCCTCTTTCTTTTGCTCCCTCCCTTCCTTCCTTTTTTTTTTCTTTTTTTAGATGGAGTCTTGCTCTGTTGCCAGGCTGGAGTGCAGTGGTGCGATCTCAGCTCATTGCAACCTCTGCCTCCAGAGTTCAAGGAATTCTCCTGCCTTAAGCTCCCAAGTAGCTGGGACTACAGCACTGCCACACCCAGCTAATTTTTGTGTTTTTAATAGAGACAGGGTTTCATCACGTTGGCCAGGATGGTCTCCATCTCTTGACATCATGATACGCCCGCCTTGTCCTCCCAAAGTGCTGGGATTACAGACACGAGCCACTGCGCCCGGCTCTGCCACTTAATTTCTAGCTGGTCTGCTGCCTTGATAAGTTAGCCAGGTAAGAATAGAAGCAGCAGCAGACCCTTTTCAAACCTTTTCTCCTAAGGTCAGACGGAGCCAGACTATACCTTTTTTTCGCCCATAGATCATTTCTCTTGGCTCTTCAGGACCAAGTGCAGGCTGAAAAAAATCCATATTTATTGCTTCACTCACAGGAGTTCATGCACCTGGTTAATCTAATATTTAGTAAATTAAAAGATCTGTTGATAGGAAGCCGCTGCTGGTGGAGACTGAAATCATGGGATCAAAGAATGGTTGGTAAACATAGAATTAGAGTGGAATTAGCCACTTCCACGTGCTTAGAATATAAGATGAATGAAAAGCTCTTTTTAAAATTTTTTTCCTTTAAGGAAGGAAATGTTTTGTTGAGTAAAAACATAAAACTACTTAAATTGGCAAGGAAGTGATCAGGCGCCATAATTAAATTGATGATTTGGTGCCTCCTTTCCCTTGAGCCCACTCCTCAAGAGATCATATCATTATGACAAAGTCAAGCTGAAACGTTCATGCCAGATCTCTCTAAATAGGATACAATCAGTTTCAGAGAGCTACTGTTAACTGACTAGCATTGTCTTGGAATAGAAAGCTGAGGAGTGATGGTAATTAGGAATTCTCAGGCACTATATGTCCCTCGTTCACTTCATATTGGAAATGTTTCTACATAAAGCTATTCTTGCTACTATTTAGTATAACTTTGTGAAAAGAGTGCTTGTCTACTAGCCTTAGGAGAGCTGGGAAAGGAATTATGCCATCTAGCAGTATTCTATGAGTTAATGGAAATTTGAATTGGTAGATGTGCTATGTAGCCAGATTCTTTTCCAGGATTTAAATATTTTCTAAAGTTTTATAATTATCAGGGTATTTTCTGCTGTGGATGAACGGAATTACTACCTTTCCAAATCTTCTCTTGCAACAGGACAGCAGTCAATTGACTCAGTCTAGCCGATGAGGTGTAAATTTACAAGTCTCTTTTAAGTTTAATTTCGGAATCTCCTTAAAGGGAGGCAGTGCATTCCTCATGGCTTGAGCTTCAGCAGCTACTAAGAACCATACAGTGGAAGCCACTTACTGAGACCTGTGAAACAAGAGCCCAGGTCCCTGACATATGAAACCACCATACCTACCTTTAAGTGTCTTTCAGCTGAGGGAAAAATAAATCTTTTTCTTAGGTAAGTCACTGTTCATTGTTTCTGTTGTGCTATCAAAACTAGTTGATATACTTAATTAATCCTAAAATGATACAACGTGTTTGAATATAATTTTATCAGCTTTGGCCCCAGTAGGAAAAGATGACATACTCAAAACTTTAATGAAGTCATTATATACAGGGACATGGGCAGGGTTAAAGGAACCAATTTGGGAGTAGTAGCTACAGGAAACTATTTCAGCACCTGGGTCTGAAGAGATATAAGGACGGAGCTGTTGATTTAACATGGTGAGAGCTGTATCCTTGAGACAGAGGCTAGCCTACAAGGGTTAGAAAAGCAGATACACCAGCCCAGCATGGTGGCTCATCCCAGCACCCTGGGAGGCCGGGCAGGTGGATCACTTGAGTTCAGAAGATTGAGACCAGACTGGCCAATATGTTGAAACCCTTTCTCTATTAAAAATACGAATATTAGCTGGGAGTGATGGTATGCGCCTGTAGTCCCAGCTACTCTGCAAGGCTGAGGCAGGAGAATCACTTAAACCTAGGAGGCAGAGGTTGCAGTTAGCTGAGATTGTGCCACTGCACTCCAGCCTAGGGTACAGAACAAGATTATATCTCAAAAAAAAAAAAAAAAAAAAAAAAGGCAGCCATACTGAAACATGGCCCCCAGGGGTAGATACCCAATTCTCTCTCCTTTTTCCTTTTAATTTCCTGAGAGTTCCAACTATTGACCAAATGAAACCAGAAGCCAGAGGGCAAGGGAAACTGGATGATGCAGTCTGTGAAAGTCAGCCTCTCGGGACACTGCAGGGAAAAGAGGAATCCAGAATGATTGTGAAGGGATGATGGAGAGTACTAGCATACATGCAATTTATCCTAATTACAAATTGACTTTTTAGTTTAGTTTTTTGAGATGGAGTTTCACCTTATATCTTAGGCTAGAGTGCAATGGCGCGATCTCAGCTCACTGCAACCTCTGTTGCCCACGTTTGAGCAATTCTCCTGCCTCAGCCTCTCCAGTAGCTGGGACTACAGGCACCTGCCACCACGCCTGGCTAATTTTTATATTTTTAGCAGAGATGGGGTTTCACCATATGGGTCAGGCTGGTCTTGAACTCCTGACCTCAGGTGATCTGCTCGCTTTGGCTCCCAAAGTGCTAGGATCACAGGTGTTAGCCACCACGCCTGGAGCCTCATTCATATTTTAAAAGATTATAAAAGAGAGCCTGAACTTACTGTTTTTTGCACTGTGAGATGACAAGCCTGAAGAAAAATACAAGATGCTAAGGAGAGAGTGTCAGTTCAGTTCATCACTCTTTGAGAACCGCACTGGGATCATTTTGCTGTTCCTTCTCAAGACCTAAAAATAAAACAATTACATTGTTGAGTTTAAAGTGTTGTCTTACTCCATTGGTAGTCTTTATTTCTTGAAAACTGACCGATAGCTTTGGAAGCAGAGCAATAATAGGTGCTAGTTGGTGGATGCAGAATGATTACATCAACACATTTTGAAATATGTATACAAAAAAAAATCAGACTAGAAAAAGTCTGTGCAAGAGCAGGACTAATAAGATCTCTGCTTCAGTTCTAGCCCCACTGTTTAGTTCCTAATGGAATAAAGAAGGCACCACGTACAGTGTACTTCCCTATGACATCTGAAAGCCCCTGTCAGTTCAGAGCATTTGGAGATATAAATCAGAGAAACCAAAATAATTTGTTTATAACATTTATTTATTTATTTTTGCACTGGCTCCAAATAGCTTGAGCAATTTAAATAACCAGACTGCTAAACAGAGTTCTTATTTAAGATGGGCTAATTAATTCTTCATTAAAACACATTTATTGAGACCTTCTCTATGTCAGACATTAGGCCAGATTCTGGAGAAACAATGGTAGCAAAAGTAACTTGGAAATATATCATGACAGTATTTTCTTTGATTTAGAAAAAACTCACCAAATAGAGTTGAATATATTAATCAATGTCCATCTCTATGATAAAATGTTAAGATGATTACAGAATTTAGTAAGTGTTCTTTCTTATATCCGTTTGTTTTTCTGCTGTGCCCTACCAACTCAAATGTTTGCTTATCAAAACTTTTCCATTATTCTATAAAGGTGTTCCAAAGAGTAAGGCTTACAGGATGGCATTAAAAAAGTTTCTAAATAATCCAAGCATTGTATCAGTTGAGTAATGGCCAAGAGTTGATTCAAAATCTCCTGTAATACAAGGATTTTTGGGGTGGGGAAAGGAGGAAAGAGTAACATGGGTACCAGTATTTGAGATAAACTCATCTAGAGTTTAGTGGCTAAAAATGTCCTATAACTTATTTCATTTCTAGTTTTTGTTACTATCGTATTTGCTCACTTAAAGATTTTCACCTGATGCTCAAATCAAAGAAAAATCTGGGGAGGGACCTAACCACAAGCAAATGAATTATGTCTTTTAGTTTCAAAATGATGCTTTCTATAACAATACAGAGTAGAATAACAGAGAGTAACGGAACACACAGTGGTCCACATGGTTGTGCAAGCCCTTACTGGCAGATGCAGTTCTTTTTTTATCAGCATTGAAAGTCTCTTTTCAGCTCCACTGCAGAATCTGTCATCTTGGCTGACAAGTGGTAGTATGCAAGATTGTTGACACTTGTGGCCAAACGAAGACTTATCTTATTCAGCTTATTCTCTACCAAAAGAAAGAGAGAGTCAGAGGGTTACTAGGAACCTGAAATTTTGCCTGGATTTTTGATAAGATTGACTGAGCAGGTCCACTTGAGTCTTTCATGAGAGGGACTCTGTCTGTCTTATGTTAAAACTGCAGTAGTTCCCAGCCTTCTAGAATAGCTATCAGGAAGATATAAGTGGGTGACCAGGAGTTCCTGGGGCTCCAGCTTTCTTGCCCTTCAAAACTCAGTTTGGTTGTGATTTCTTCCATGAAGGCTTCCTTAATTTTCTAACTTACAATAATTCCTTTCTTTGCAACTCCTCTGTCACTAAGTACTATATCTCTGACATCATTTACATGTCTGGGCTTTATAACCAAGCCTCTTGAGGACAGGATCCCTACTGGATTCAGGTGTGCATTCCTCAAGCACATCTTACTGTGACCAGCATGAACTAGGTACTCAAAATGATAATAATGAATAAATGGGTAAATCTGTGAATAAGATCTGAGATTTCTCAATCTACTTACCCATTAGTAGATGGTAGGTCACTAATTGCAGAGCAAGTAAGGTTTCTTATGACCTTGGCAGGGAAGAAGATCAGGGAAGGCTGAGGAAACAGCTAGAATGGCAATTACTGACCATGGCAGTTCAAGAACACACAAGAATGTATTTAGATACATTCAAGTTGGGGTGTAGCAACTACTTGTTCCATATTTCACTAAGATGTCTATCATGTCAAATGTTCCCTTGGTATAAATAGCAGAAGTTTCTATGAAGGGCTTTCTTTTATGTCGTTTTACTGAAAACTCAAAGTAGGCAGGTTTGCTGTTGGTATACTCATTTCACATGTGAGGATGCTGAAGCAAAGGAGGTGAATGACTCAAAGTATTCTGTGCGCATATCTTTAGCTCTTTGCCTCCTCATAGGTAGAGAGTGCCAGGAAAAATGCTCTTATTTCATTTTCCTTGAGAATACACTCAGTTGTCAGAAATAAAAACTCAACTTGTATTATCAGTATCCATCATTTTGTTAGATATCAATGTTTCAAAAAACACTTAAGGTCTCATGTACGTCCAAATTGTTATCATTAATCAAGTGACGTGAAAGGGATTATTCTCTTTTATAGACTCACTATATAAGGATATTGAAGAAGGCTAGCTTGAGTTGGGCAATATGTTTGATCATGTTCTATGCAGTCCTTTTCATTACATTTGATTTGGCTTGTATGGTAATATTGTGGTCTCTGATAGAAATGCCGGTAAATGAAGTTAATAATATGTAAAAATGAATCATGTTGAAAATCAGGGAGGAGGGACGTAGTCACTGAGTTCCTGTAGGGACCATAGTTGAGTTCATTTTAAACATTTGATTTTCTAACCTCCATGAAAAACTTAGCTTTAAAATACAATTCTGTCACAGTTCAAGCTTCTGTATTTGGGATACTTGCCACAGAGGAACACTGATATTAAATATAATTGAAGGAGACCAGATTTTCAAACTTTTACAGATAAGGAAGATATGCATATTGAGAAAACTGCCCAGCCCAGCTTCTCTGAAGAATCATTAGTGGCCCAAATGACAACTTATATTCTTGCCCAGACCACTAAAATATACTTTCTAATAAGGTGACAGCACGTCTATAGTTTCTAAGTTATATGAAGTATGAAATACAAAATATTTCATAAACTGTAACCCCTTTTTTAAGTCTAAAATTGTATACATCTATATTAAAAACCACACAGACCTCAGTCCATTTGGGGCACTTTTATTTACAGCTAAGGAAAAAAGAAAACTAGCATCTATTTAGAATGGGAAAGCATGTTTGTATTAAAACAAATATTTAACCATCACTTATTTTCCATACCATTTGCAATTGACTGTAAGTTTTATATTTTTCATTTTCAACAGAGATTTGAATTTTAATACTCCCAGAAATATAAAGAAGATGGCTTTAAAATGTCCTGTATGTTGGCAGTCCTACCCTGAAGACTTTTCGTGCTTATCTTTTTTTCTGAGCTACAGTCTTCACAGAAACTAAATTAGCATGACTGGATAAGAGAAGAAAATAGAAATGGGAAATATTCATGTCAGCTGTTAAAAACCAGTTTTGTAAAGCAAGGCCTAAAAGTCCTTATCTCTGGCATGTTCAGTATGGAATGCATAGTTCATTGTCATTCAGCTACTAGAGAAAGGTATTCTACAATGGCAGATAACCTTATCAAAACAATTAGCTGGCTTTCTCCACAGGGAATAGCAGTGGGTTAAAGACTGAAGTGAGAGCTCTTATCAGTTTTCTCAGAAATGATTTCTCAATCATGGGTATCTGGCCAACTAGTTAGGTCTAGCATGAACACGTGATTTCTAAGACAATGAGTTGAGATTGCTCACATGTTGCAAAGGAGCATCTAGTAGAAGCTGATCTCTAAGCAAAATCATCAGTTTATTTAAGTTTCAAAAATTTTTAAAATAAACACGTCAACATACACATTCTGCTTACATTGTTTAGGGTGCTTTTTATTGTGCCTAAAAATTTGCAATAAGGTGAAATAAAATATTTAAAAATGGTTGAATACCAGATGGAAGATGAAATCTCATATTTATAGCATGTAATTCAATTCTCGTATATGCATAATTAATGAAAATTGTGTCTTTAAATAACATCTTGACATTGTTTGAATTGTACTAAGAAACACTACTATGTACCATTCATTTTAACACTGACTTATTTATGATTAGTTTATTAACAGTATAACATTTTCATGCAATCTTAAATTTTATGTTTTAATTTTCACAATGTTTGATTTAATTCAAATCAACAAATATTCAAGCCTGCATGGGAGACAAACGAAATGAGACTACCTTTATATATAATCAGCAAAATTATTTTTAACAGTAAAAAGTTAATATTGGGATTTAAAAACCTAAATTTCCAATGTTACTGCTAAATCCAATCCAGTTTTATATCTATATCTGTATCTATATATCCATATATCTATCTATATAGATATATATGTAACTTAGGCCACAGGACTGCCCATTAGTCTTTCTTGTCGGAGAGCAATTAACCTCTTGAACCATCTTTCCTCAGCATCAGCTTTCTCGATAAATAACTGAAATAAAAAAAGAAAAAGAAAAAGAAAAAATGTTTTTGTCTCCCAATAACTTGAATTTGACCAAATATGACAGAAATCATCTTTGTAGAATGTATCTCTCAACACAAGATTTGGATACTGTTTAACTCTTGATGACCTCTTAAATGATGACTATCTATCTAGAATTAGTAATGCTCAGAAATTCTTGGAGTAAAAGAGCTACTTTTATCAACATCATTGGTTAACAATTTTGTACCTTACATTTGTAAAGTTTATTTCCTACAACTTTTCCAAAACACAGAGGAATTACACCGTTTCATAGAAGACAGCAAAGTTAGACATAGAACTTTTAGTGCTAGATTTTTAAACAAATACTTCTCATGGTGCTGATCAATTCATAAAAAAAAAAAAAGCTTCTCTTTATCTATTTTTCTTAACCATAGACAGAATAATTCGACAAGTTAGGCAACATGAGTTGGACCCTACTGTTTTCAATATAGATAACAGTTCTAAAGGCCTGGGGCCACATGTCTATTTTTGACAAGGGAATATGAACCTGTTTCCTCCAATGGTGTTCTTGGTCTTAGCACAAAAGGATAACAGTTTGAATTAATTTCAGTTAACTAGACTTCAATTGACATTCTTAAAGTTTAAGGATCTTACATTTGGATGGGCCAGGGAATTGTCATCCTGGTACTTGATAGCAGTAGGGATGCTGCTAGGATCTATTTCTTTTTCAGTACTGGGTGGTTCAACAACTGCTGATGCTGGTCCTGATGTTGAAGTTGCCTGTTTCACTTCACTAGGTTCCACTGACTGAAAGAAACAACACATGTTATCCAACACCATACACTTAGAGTGTCACTTCAATAATATTTCTGATTTTGAATAACAACTGTTCGATTAGTCTCCTTTGAGAAGATATTCATCTCCAAAAGGCC
The DNA here is from genome assembly GCF_030222135.1 of Aotus nancymaae. Taxonomy (NCBI): domain Eukaryota; kingdom Metazoa; phylum Chordata; class Mammalia; order Primates; family Aotidae; genus Aotus; species Aotus nancymaae. Next base: position 51,237,826 of record NW_026988431.1, on the reverse strand, counting down.
CTACTTTTTGTATTTGTTTGTTTTAGAAACAATTATTTTATTTTTGTATTTGTTTGTTTTAGGAATAACTATTTTTAGGAATAGAATTATCTATAGAAATAGAATATAGAAAAAACTATATTGTATTTGTTTTAGGAATAACAAACACAAAAATGCTGAGAAAATATTCATCACTTCTTATGATGAGCATATTTTTCTTAAGAAATTGGTACTTATGTGCCTATACTATTGAAATATACATATATTTCATATTTCTAAATTCTATTAATCAAAACAAGCTTGCAACAAATCTCTTCTAGCACTGAGTTGGCCTCTTTAGGTATGAAAAGTAAATTCAAAGGTTATCTTTAAAAAAAATCCTTATTGACATATAGAATTCATATACCATACAATTTGCTCCTTTAAAGTACATAATTCAATGGCTTTAGCATATCCACGGAGTTGTGCAATTACCAGAATCAACTTTAGAACATTTTCATCATGCCCCACAGAACTTCCTACCATTAGTAATCAGTACCCATTTCTTCCAACCTTTCCATCCTAGGCAACAATTAATCGCATTTCTCTATGGATTTACCTTTTCTGGATATTTCACATAAAAGGAACCATACAACATGTAGACTTTCATGACTGGTTCTTTCATTTAGCATCTTTTTTTTTTTTTTTTGAGATGAGTCTTGCTCTGGCGCCAAGGCTGGAGTGCAGTCGCGCGATCTCGGCTCACTGCAACCTCTACCTCCCCAGGTTCAAGTGATCCTCCTGCCTCAGCCTCCCAAATAGCTGGGATTACAGGTGCGCGCCATCACGCTAGGCTAATTTTTGTAATTTTAGTAGAAACTTGCCATGTTGGCCACGCTGGTCTTGAACTCCTGAGCACAAGTGATCTATCTGCCTTGGCCTCCCAAAGTGCTGGGATTACAGGTGTGAGCCACTGTGCCCAGCTGCATAATGTTTTTAAGGTTCATCCATGTTGCAGCATGTATCAGTACTTCATTACTCTTTATTGCTAAATAATATTTCACTGCTTGGATCTACCACATTTTATTTATCCCTTCATCAGTCGATGAACTCAAAGGTTGTCTTGGAGCTACTTAAAACATTACAAAATATATACAAAAGTTTGAAAAAAAAGGTATGATATATCTTTGGCATAAAAAGAAATTTTAGGATTTCTTGTATCATCATGCAAACCATAGACTCCCAATTCATTCCACCTTTACTGAGTATTCGCCATGTACCATGCACTGTACCAAGTGTTGGGGATACAACTAATGAATCATTGTTTCTTCCTTGAAAGAGTCAGAAGGCTAGTGCTTATTCAGCTAAACTTCAATATATTCTTCCCTGAGAAAGAAGGCCAGGGAGTGACTGATTAGCAGCAAGGTTATAGGGATAATATGAAATGGATTAGATGAGAAGCTGAAATTAAAAAGTAAAATTAAATAAAAACAAGAATAAGAGATTACTTCTGTTATGTAGCTTTTTTTATACCTATTTGTTCCACACCTATTATTTTTCAATTTCCATTTCTTTTAACTTATCTACTTCTGAACATTTCACGTCTCTGAACAAAGCCCAAAACGATGTCACTGGGAAAAATATAGAGAGAATAAAATATGCATGAATTAAATTGTTCTTAGTTTAATTTGTTTTGGAGTTGGAAATCCATTTATTTAACCAGTATTTATTGAGCACTACTAATTGCTAAGCACTGGGTGTGCAGGCAGAATAAAATAGATATGGTCTCTGTCCCAAGTGGTGATTACATGTTGCCAATGGAGTTGACAGATTATAAATTCCAAAATAATACATAATCACAAATTGTAGTATGTGCTATAAAGGAATATACGAGGTGGTGACAAAGAATGATGGGGATCAGGAAGGGAAAAACATCTACTTTAGATTGGGTGGCTAGGGATGGCTTCTCTAGGAGGTGAAATTTAAGACGTGAAGACTTAGAAGGAGTCAGGCATGTGAAGAGGGAGAAGAGTTTTCTCGCCAGAGGGAAATGACAAAGATTCTGAGAGAGAAGAGCTTGGTGTCTCTGAAGATCAGAGAAAAGGCCAGAGGGGCTGGTGTACAGTGAGCAAAAGGGACAGCGGGATACTGCAGTCCAGAACTTGGGCTATTTCTTCCTTAATTCAGCCACACCACCACTCTGCATGGGTGTCACTTCCAAGCACCACAACAGGAAAATGCCCTCAGGCAGAAAGTCCGGTAACTGTGGGGCTCACCTTTTATTTCCCTTCTCTAAAGGATCACCTTCCTGGGCTGCCTATTGTAACATTCCTAAAAACAATGTCTCACGAATCTTGTCAAGTTCTATAGCTGTTTATAGTGGGAGGGCAAATTCGGTACAGTTATTCTGTAATGGTCAGACGGTCAGTAGTGAAAGTCTACTTAATTCTTGAAAAATACTGTTTTGGCTGCTGCATGGGTCCTGGGCTAGAGAAATGCAAAAGGAAAAACAGGAAGAACAACCAGAGGGCTACTATAAAAGTTAAAGAATGAGATGATGATTTGGATTTGGATGGCGGCTGTGGAGAGTTGAGAGGAGACAAGTTCTGAGCTATTCTGGGGATGACGATATCAAGATCCATTTCTTTTTTTTAAGGCATGTATTTTATCACATTAAAATATACCAGTTTAAAATTTTTATTTTAATGGAAGCTGATCAGCATTCATAGGAGAGATTTATTCCCTTGTGGACAAAGGGGCTAGATATCTGAGGGATAGATATCTGGACAGTCATGTACATTTAGGAATTTTTAGAAAGAGAAATGTATTCTACAAATTGTTTTCAAATGTTAAGATGCTTATGAATACGAAATCTAACAATTGATGCCAATGTTAATGATAATATTAACTTTTACAGACATTTAAACAAATACTTAAAAATTTGTTTTGGAAGCTTTATTCTTATATTTAGGAGCCAGTAATTTTTTCACCAGGTCTCAAACATTTGTATGTCTCCAACACACTGGGCCTAGAAGGCTTGTGGACCTAAGTGATGTTACATTGACTCTTTATACAACTAAGGACATTTAAAAGGCCTAATACTCTGCATAGGGGAAAGTGGGAAATACGCTAATCCAAGAGGTTTAGGACATTGATTTTTCATACTCTATACTGCCTTACGGAGACTATAAGAGCATATCATTCTGTGTATCTTAGCCATGGCGTGATAGGGCTTAGCTACGAGATGCTATCCATGTTAAACTGCCTTAAAAAGATGTGTAGTACTTTTATTCTAGTAATAAAAGATGTGGATACCACCTCTGCAGGTAGCAGAGATAAGATTCTACCATATAAACTAAGCAAGTTCATTTTGTTTTTACCTACATAGTACATTGATGATTTCTTTGAGAGGTACTTACACGTAATAGAAGGTGAAGCTCTCAGAAGTTAGATCAGAATATGAAAGTCTGTCTGTCTGTCTGTCTATCTATCTATTTGAGATGGAGTCTAGCTCTGTCACCAGGCTGGAGTGCAATGGTGTGATCTTGGCTCATTGCAATCTCTGCCTCCCAGGTTGGTTCAAGCAATTCTCCTGCCTCAACCTCCCAAGTAGCTGGAATTACAGGCATGTGCCGCCATGTCTAGCACATTTTTGTAGTTTTAGTAGAGATGGGGTTTCACCATGTTGGCCAAGATGGTCTCGATCGCCTAACCTCGTGATCCACCAGCCTTTGTCTCCCAAAGTGCTGGGATTACAGGCGTGAGCCACCGTGCCCTGCTGGAAGTTATTTATTTAATAATGGGCAATTAAAAAATCTGTAGAGAGAACCACTAATTGCTTCTTTATTTAAGTGAGAAAAACTGTAAGAGAAAATTTTCCCTTGACTATGAAACAAAACCTCAAAATGGCCACTAGGAAACATCTGGCGTTGAGTAGTGCTGCCACCTGGTGGTTTACTTTGTAAAAATTAGTTCTAAAATCTACTAAGTGGGCCAAAAGACCGTGCTGCACAGGGTTATTTTCCCATCTTTTCTACATAGGTGGGTATCTGCCAGATACAACAACATTAGGGTTGAATAACTGATACTAAGTTTGAAAACAAGCTGCATGTTGGTTCCTCAAGTTAATGACATATCAGTGACTATCAGATTCCCTATTTACTCAGACAAGAGAAATATGATTTCAGAGAGTTAAACTAGTTAAATCAATATGTGTTGCAGGAGACACAGTGTCTAGCATGTCACTGGTAATAGCTACTTCTCTGGTAAAAGCTCCCTAGCTTAATTAGTGGAATTAATACAGCTAAACAAAGATTGTACCAACTGAATGGGTGGCCAGCATAGAAAAGCCTTTTTTAAAGATACAAACTTATATCAAAGTGTACAAAACTGCCCAGGAGAAAAATATGTTGAAACTAGGGTCATGGGTACTTCAGTCCTCAAGAGAGTGAATCCTTGCTATGCATCAGGAATAGTCCATCATATCTCTCTATGATTTGGATAAAAGAGTCCACAAGATAATTTATCTCCTTTTGCTAAGTAATCTTCTCATAAATAATTCGGCTTCTTGGGCAACCTGAATCCTTCCCTTATATTGCAGATACAGATATTTTAGAATCTAGGAAGGGATATCACTCTCTAAAGTAAATAACTGTCCCTTTGTTTTATATTTCAGTCAAGTGTGAATTTATTCATTGTTAGACTATCACTGGTCTTCTGATCCCTTTGAAGTGCAGTGACTAATAAAAGTTCAGTAAGACTTTGGACTATTGTACATTCACCAAGATAAATGCTACCTTCTGAAGCTTTCTAGCATGTTCTCCTGTTGGCACCACTTCCTACCTTTCAATGCATGCTTTTTTGGAGGCACTGAATTGAAAATAAGTTTAAGGGGAAAAATTAACAATTAGTACACCAAGCAAGAAAAAGTTGTTTAGTTAAAACCCAGTGTATCAACTATGGAGGAATAAGCATTTCCACAGAATGAGAATGCTAGTTTATCATCAGAGAGTCCAATAAGAAGAGGGAGGTCAGGTTAAACTTCAGAAAACCAATATGAGGAAAAAAGTTTCAAAATGAATTATAGTAATTCCATTATGATACATGAAGAGCCTTATAATATGTAAGAGTAATATTAAATAAAATGGGCAACTGTATTTATGAATGTCCATTTCACAGCTCCATTTTTTTAGGAGTTGTGGTGACAAACTACCAAAAGTTCAAAGGAAATCAACGAAATGGCAATGCAAGTGCCACAGATGATCCAGGGCTATCTAGCCCTGTGCCTGGCATATGCTCAATACATCTCTCCTGAATAAATTATTTTAAAAAGCATATGGTAATTGAAAAGACTTTCATCTCACTAAGTGCTAATGGAAACAGGCCAATTTGTACCTATTAGGTCAGTAAACATGACAGACTTGATAGGATTTGGTGTTAACCAAGATATCCGTGGGAGACAGCTACCTCCTTGAACTTCTGGGTGGGAATTTGAATTGGTTGACTATTTTCAGGAGGTTACTTGGAAACACATATTAAACAATGTTAACCTTTAACAAGTAATTCATCTTAAAATTTTAAGAAGATAATAAACATGTATGTAAAATCTCTGAAGTTACAACTACTTATTTAATATTAGAGGAAAAATAACCATCAGGAGATCTCAGCAGGATATTATACGGCCATTAATACAATTTATGGATGTAGAATATTTTAGAGTGTTAATTACAGCCATGTTTTTGTTGTATGAATGCTATTAAAGAATACATGTATTTCCTCGAATGCCTTTTCTTACTTCAATTAGGTTTCCTATAGAAACCTAATTCCTAAAAGCAGTCCTACTAATGAATGAAAGAATACCTGTGTGCAGAAGGTATTCAGGGTAAGAAAAAAAAAAGAATATCTGAAATATTCAATGGATATACAATATCAATCAAAGCTCCTCTACCAGAGCCAAATAAGTGATAACTGTCTGGGCAAAGAATGAAGATATATGTGATAATATGGGTATTAGTTTTTATTATTAAAGCCCTTTGTAACTTTTCTCTAGCAATGTCAATTCAAAAAGTAGATGTATACATTTGAAAAGAATATCATATATGTGAGGAAATGTGTATTACTGTTATAGAACTATCATGTTGACATATCATTTTGTCTTCTTGGTGAATTTAAAAATAAAAATGACATCAGACACATTTTATAGTATTTTTTTAATGCAAGTTAAACTTGTATTAAAGTGACTTAAGTGATTCTCTCTCATTTGTTTTCTCTCTCTTAGCCACATGGCTGACACTCTCTTGGCCTACTTCATCTATTAGAAGAAACACATATTATGTTTCCATTAACAAAGCATCTCTTCAGTTGGAATCCACAGATTTACATAATGTGTGGATAAAAACTTACCTTTTTGACTTCTTTACTTGATCTGAATGTCTGCTGAACAAAAGAATCACTTTCAATAGCTTCAATTTCTTTTACTCTTTTTACTTGTTCTACCAGGGTGGCTTGGTCTGAAAAAGAGGGTATAATGTCAGGGTATTTTAGTGTGAGCTTGTTAATAACACTGCATCTAAGTAATGTTCTTTCTTTCTATGAAGAAATTTTACTACTTACGAAATTTAATTGGATAAAAGGACATAAGCTACCACAAGAAACTCTTTTGTTTCTGAGATCCATAAATATAACATTTCTATGAACTAAGACTCATACTCAAAACATAAAACACTGCTAAGAAGGCACTGCTACAATGATCTCAGCTAATCTGGTGGGCAGGCTTTTTATTAAACTTTTATTTTAACATTTTATCATGGAAATACATATAAAAGGAATAAGGGCACAGTGAATCCACCTGTACCCAATGCTCAGCTTCTATAACCATTAAATTTCTGTTATTCTTATTTAATCTATCTATATTTACATCTCAGTTTTTTTGGGTGGATCTGAAATATTTAAAAGTAAATCCCAGGCATCAGACCATTTTACCTCTAAATATTTTAGTAGGCATCTCCAACAGATAAGAACTTAAAAAGAATAATAATTTGACTATAATTTTCACAACTAAAAATATTATCAATAATTCCTTAATTTGATTACATAGTCCATATTTAATTTTCACTGATTGTAAAAAAGTCTTTTTACAGTTGGTTTGAAATAGGACCCAAACAAGGTCCACACATTGCAATGGGTTGATAAGTACTTTAAGTCTCTTTTTGTCACTTTCAGTCCACTGTCTTTCCCTTTCATTGCCACTTATTTATTAAAGAATCTAAATCACGTATCTTGTAAAATTTCTACATTCTGGATCTGGCTGATTTTATCCTCACGATGTTATGTGACATGTTCCTCTATTTCCCGTGTTTTGTGTAAACCACTAGTAAAACCTAAAGGCTTAATTACATTAAGGTTCAATTTCTTTTGGTCAAGAATACATCATAGATGATGCTGTGTAATTCCTATTACATCGTATCAGGATGCACATTTCCTACTTTTAGTGGTTAAGATTGATCAGTGGGGACAAGGTGAGTCAGTCTGACCCCTTAGAAAGTTCTCCATCAATCTTTCACTTACTAAATTAGCAACATTGTTTGTTGCTTTGAGTCATTATTTCATTAGAGGTTGTAAAATGGTGATATTCTATCATTCTTCCTGCATTTATTAGCTCTGATTCTTCTATAATAAAGAACATTTCCTCACTGCATATTCAGTGACTGTGAAATACAGCCTATATAGGAAAGTCACAATAAATGTTTGATTCTTTCTCTTTACTTATCAATTTTGGTACAAAGGTGACCAAAGATGAATTTCATGAATTCATGAATATTTGTTTATTTAATGTACTTCAGTCCATGGTAGTCATTTTCTTATTTTGATGCTTCAAAAGCTTCATTTTTGGGTAGTGGGGTCCTCTTGAAGTTGGTTCCTATATCCTTTCAATATAATCCCCAGTAGTTATGGCTTAATAAGAGTTGTAGAATCACCTTGAACAGTTTCTGTCCCAGAGCTGAAAATAGCCATTTCTCCAAAGAAACCAGGCTCTTTATCATGGTAAATGATATTTACAGACAACAATCTGGGTACTAGGGGTATTTAGTTAGTATGAGTTCATGCTGATACTACCAACCAAATTAAAGATTTTAGGATTATAAAAGTATTTTATTTTATATTTGTTTATCTTTTCTCTTACTGTAAAAATCTTAGGACCTAATGAAATGACCAAAAGTATTTGTTTTTCTTAATATGTATATGTATTAATTTCAAAATAACAGGAAAACTATTACTATTAATAACAAGGTGTATTAACCACAGTTTAAACTTCTGTTATGGTCTCTGATCTTAGGATTTATTCCACTGATAAAATGCCAAAATACTATGCTTCAAAGTCATAAAATAATTCTCTGCATAATTATGCTATCAATTTGATATAATATACAATTAGGTTTATTTGTTTCAGTTCATTGAAAAAAATTTTTTAGGTTTTGCTTTGTGATTAATAATAATTTTTTAGTAGCAAAAAATATTTACACGATTCTAGGGTCAAAATTTAAAACATCATTCAGAAGTCTAGAATGTCCCTAGTTCTCACTTCAATCTAGAGGTAATTGTTTTTACTAAGTTTGTGTTTACCCCTCCACTGTTTATTTTGAAAATATAAATACACATATTCTTTTCTTGCTTACATAAAATATGCATACTACATACTACTATGTATATTACATTTTTCACTTAATATTTCTTCAATCTCACTTCATAGCAGCTAAGAGAGTTCTATATTCTGTTTTATAATTACATAGTATTCTATTTTATAGTTTAATGACAGTTTTTTCCACTAATGCCCTATGGATGGTTAGTTGTTTCTACTCTTTTGCTTTCATAGTTATTGCTTTAATAAATAGCCATTGTGCATGCACAATTTCATATTTTTGTATTTTCATATTTTTATATTTCATTTTTTTCACATGCTAGCTGGGCAGAAAAAATGTAACATAATGACTCACACCCTTGCTGTTTAAATTCATTTTAGGCTGATATGAATATATAACTGAATTAGGAGCGACTGTATGCTTAGCTAAGACACTTAAAAATTTTGGGATTTATAAGACCTAACACCATAAAAACCCTAGAAGAAAACCTAGGCAAAACCATTCAGGACATAGGCATAGGCAAAGACTTCATGACCAAAACACCAAAAGCATTGGCAACAAAAGCCAAAATAGACAAATGGGACCTAATCAAACTCCACAGCTTCTGCACAGCAAAAGAAACAGTCATTAGAGTGAATTGGCAACCAACAGAATGGGAAAAAATTTTTGCAGCTTACCCATCTGACAAAGGGCTGATATCCAGAATTTACAAAGAACTAAAACAGATTTACAAGAAAAAAACAAACAAGCCCATTCAAAAATGGGCGAAGGATATGAACAGATACTTTACAAAAGAAGACATACATGAGGCCAACAAACACATGAAAAAATGCTCATCGTCACTGGTCATTAGAGAAATGCAAATCAAAACTACATTGAGATACCATCTCACGCCAGTTAGAATGGCGATCATTAAAAAATCTGGAGACAACAGATGCTGGAGAGGATGTGGAGAAATAGGAACACTTTTACACTGTTGGTGGGAGTGTAAATTCGTTCAACCATTGTGGAAGACAGTCTGGCGATTCCTCAAGGACCTAGAAATAGAAATTCCATTTGACCCAGCAATCCCATTACTGGGTATATATCCAAAGGAATATAAATCGCCCTACTATAAAGACACATGCACACGAATGTTCATTGCAGCACAGTTTACAGTAGCAAAGACCTGGAACCAACCCAAATGCCAATCGATGATAGACTGGACAGGGAAAATGTGGCACATATACACCATGGAGTATTATGCAGCCATCAAAAACGATGAGTCGCATCCTTTGTAGGGACATGGATGAACCTGGAAGCCATCATTCTCAGCAAACTGACACAGGAACACAAAAGCAAACACCGCATGTTCTCACTCATAGATGGGTGTTGAACAATGAGAACACATGGACACAAGGAGGGGAGCACTATACATTAGGGTCTGTTGGGGGGGGAATAGGGGAGGAACAGCGGGGGGTGGGGAGTCAGGGAGGGATGGCATGGGGAGAAATGGCACATATGGGTGAGGGGGAGGAAGGCAGCAAATCACACTGTCACATATACACCTATGCAACAATCTTGCATGTTCTCCACATGTACCCCAAAACCTAAAATGCAATAAAAAAAATAAAAAAATAAAAAAATAAAAAACACTTTGGGATTTAGGGCTCATGGATAATAGTCACATTTACTTAATAATAGTAATAACTGGTTTGATATGAAGGTGGAGTATTTTACAAACTAATTTTTATAGCAGCTTTATTCTGAAAAGGTTAAGTGTTGTTATATAGATGAATATAAAGGTATTAAAGGAAATCTGGTTTCATATATTCAACAAAAATATTATCTGACAAAATCTTTCTCAACTTTTGACAAATAACAATTTATAATTACACTGTCTTATATAAGCTCCAGTCCATTTATGGAAAAGATGGCTCTTATGAAGATGTGTCCCTGACAGCTGAAACCAGTCTTTTCTCTTGTGAGAAATCACATGAGAATGGAATGCTTGGAAGTAGCAGACACCACAGCCAATACTCCCATCTTTGGAAAAATATATCTTCCCACGTAATAAAAGCAAGCACTGTCCAAGTGCCATGTAGGAGTAAATAGTCCCACATGCTTTATACAATGAAAGCTCCTCTAGATTTTAATTATGCAATGTACTAATTAAGCACATGAAATGACAGAAAGTTCTTTGCCCAGATAATTTATTAATATTAACACATCTCATACAAGCAGATACATTTTTAATTAATTATATGTATAATAATGTTAATATAGCAGAGGAAAGTCATGAGTACTATTCTGTGTAATCCAATTTTAATGTCAATATGAAAATATCTGTTTGTACAAGTGTTAGTTAATTTCACTAGGATTATTTCATAGTCACTAATTCCCAACCAAAAGACATTATATTTCTGACTTCAGGATGATGTCTCATATGAATGAAATGTTGGACCTCTTGAATTTTTTTCTCTAAACATATTCTCTATTTGGAATGCAAAGGACATCATTAGTATTAAATGTCAGAGGTGACCTCACAAACAGTACTTGATGTCTAAAGCTTGCAATGTTTGTAGCTTTAAATTTGGACATACAACCAGCTCCTAATACAAATAAAAGTGCTATCATAGAGGCTTGTCAAAGCTAGTATGCTTAACAAAATAGCATTGAAAAAATTATAAAGGAAAGAAGGAGAAAGATTACAGAAAAATAGGACATTATCTTTGTACTTCTTTAAAGATCACTTCAGAACTAACAAAGTGACAGAGCAGACAGGAGAAAGCCAGTCTGCCTTACTTACAATACGAAAATACACCAACACAGCTTTTGTGTTTCAATGTGGGAATAATTTTACTGGTTGTAAGAGGATGATATTTAAATTACAATTTGAATGATTCACGGGAGATTTACATTTTCGGCTTTATAATACCTCAGCTCTATTCTGTATGAAAATAGACACAAAAATGTTTTAAATTGCTTCTTACTCAAAATTCTAATGTCAATGTCCACAAATGTATGTCTTGAGTATAACCCTGTCATTTTGGGAAGTAGAAAAAAACACATCAATAATATATATTACATTGTTTTAAATTCAGTTTCTTAGGTTAGTCAATTTGTCATTTAACAATCTTGAGCCAATTTTAAGATTGGGAAAATGTAATTTAATGAGTTATTGTTTATACGTGCTGCATATATGCCTAACACACACATAGCGTCTTGTATTTATTAGCCATGAAGTAAAATTAAAGACAAGCAACAAAGTTACTGGGAGAATTAGTATTATAGGATGTTTTAAAACATTTACATGGTAAACATGAAGGAAACATAACCATTAGCACTTGGTGACTTTTTAATAAACACATTATTGGTAAATAAAATGACTTCCATATGTTGTTTGCCAGATGTTAACAGAAGGGATATATACTTCATAGTAAAATAAAAAATAATAAAATCAGAAAGCCAAGTCATTATAGACCACAACAATCAATACTAACTCAAAGTATAGAAAATCATTTTCCTTTTGTGATGAAAAATTAAAAAAAATATTTTATTAGTTACTGTTGATGTTATAATATAAAAATTAGGCTCTCCTGCTTCAAGTTGTATTTGACAATTTCGCATTTTATAACATTTACCGAGTTTTCTCTTAAAATATTATCAAATGTTATACAAATTTTAAAATTAATAAATAAAGATGAGAAGGTCCAATATAAATCTTTCATTTGAAAAGAAAATTTTAGTCTTTTCGTACTGCATTTGTAGATTACAACATAAGCCAATCTTCTCTAACAGCAATACCAGGCTGAGAGCTGCAGATGGCACTATTGCCCCAGATGTGATGACAAGTTAACCAGCAACTTCAGCTGACTCCTTTTAAATATTAATATTTTATGAATCTCCCCAAAGTTAAAATCCATTTTATGTTACAAAAAATTTGGGTCAGTTGGCCCCACAGTTACTGAATTACTTATGTTACTATTCTTGAAAAAATTATATACTAATAGTATTGCTACAAATGCATGAATAATACAAAAGATTATCTTATTTTCATATTAAATTAACTCAAATTTTAGTCAAGAATGAAACATTTATAAAATTCCTTTTTATGTTATAAGACAGATAACAAAAAAACTGAAATGTAAAGCATTTTCAAGTGCTTTACAAGAATGAAAAAAAGCAAACAGCAATACATTTGTACGGTAAAGCTGGCTATTCAATACAATTTGAGAACAAAACATCTCATAAAGCTTACTTGGATTTTTAAAGTTTTAAAGGTAATTCCTCATGAACACAGATTTCAAATAAGTGAGCACATTCAATTGTTTTCCCTTTCAAAACAATACATTTTAAATGTTTCTTACAAAACCCATACAAGGCAAGCATTAGAAATCCATCCAACTCCAACATTTTGAGGTTGTTCATGAGACCAACATTGCCAAGAACAAAATTCCAGAACTGATAAACACAAATAACTTAAAAGATGAGAAAACTTAAGTGGAATAGGGTTTTTCTATTAATCTTCTGGAAGTTTATGCTACAGGACCATGTTACAAATGCCGATGAGGCTCCTGAAGTGTCTCTGAAAGCAACTCTACTTGGAAGGGATCCAAGACAAACTCACCTTAAATTGCTTACTATATCAGATTAAGTAATAGGAATAATGTTAATGTGACTGTACCAATGAAGAAGAATTTCTGTTAAATATTTCAATAAGTGCAAGTGAGCTGGACATCAGGCTAGGCTTTATTAAAAACAAAATCTACAATGAACGTCTCATTCAGCTCTTCTCACCTGGAATGCTCTCACCTCTTAATACTCCCTGTCATTTAAGGCCATGCCTGATATCTACCTTTTGATGATGCCACTCCTTGCCACCTGTGAGGAAGAGAACCTTTTCTGTAATTTATTTGGCTTTCAGCATATGATGCCTTGCTAATCCCTTCTTGAGTGAAAGCTTCTCCCCAGCTAGAGGGAACATACCTCTTTGTGTCACCTCTAGAACTTAGTGGAGTGTGCTCTATTATTTGGTAAGCAGTCAATAAACATTTGTTGAATAACTGAAAATTAAAGGGCAGTAAAGTTGCCATTAAAAAATAAAACTTCATGGAAGAAAATGTCAAATTATAAAAAGTTTGTGTAACTTAAAAAATTAGGCTGTGCGTGGTGGCTCATACCTGTAATCCCAGCACTTTGGGAGGCCAAGGCGGGAGGATCGGCTGAGGTCAGGAGCTCGAGACCAGCCTGGCCAACATGGTGAAACCCTGTCTCTACTAAAAATACCAAAAATTAGCCAGGTGTGGTGGTGGGCGCCTGTAATCCCAACTACCTGGGAGGCTGAGGCAGAAGAATTGCTCGAACCCTGGAGGTGGAGGTTGCAGTGGGCCGAGATTGTGCCACTGCATTCCAGCCTGGACGATAAGAGCAAAACTCCATCTCAAAAATAAATAAAAAAATAAAAAAAGATAAATGTCTTTCAGTGGTGAGTTTTAAGGGCTCTGGGTTTGAGCGATCTGGGTTAAACCCTGCCTCGGCTGTGTACTAGCTGTGTGGCCTTGGGCAAGTGGTTCAAACTGTGTTGATCTTTGCTTTCTCATCTATGGCATGGAGATAATAATAGCCTACATCACAGGATAGTTGAGAGATTCTCCACTCTCATCTTCCCTCCCTCCTTCTCTTTTCAAATAAGTGAGTACATTCAATGTACCAGGCATTGTTCCACATACTAGGACTTGGAAATGAGTAAGAGTTTCTTCCTTCATGAGCTTATGATTTAATGGGGGAGATAAATAATAAACAAGTAAATAATGTAATGTCAAGGAAAATAGAGCAGGCTAGAGGGCTAGAAAGGAGGAAAGGAAACTATTTCAGATGGGGTAACCAGAGAAGAACTCTCTAACATGGTGATATTTCAGAAGGCAAAAATGACATGAAAAGGCAAGCCACAAAAATCTGGGAGATGATACTTGTGCTCAGCACAGGGGTAGGGAAGCATTAAAAGCACTTAAGAAATGATAGCTGTTCATACTAAGGTGCTAATTTAGTAATAGTACTAAAGACATGGAAGTTGGCTAAAATGTTCTTACATAAACCTCTACATTTCTGACAGTATAGTTTATAATAAGCTGGCAATATTTTTGAGTTCAGGCAAGCAGAAACTGGCTTTAGCTCATACATCTTCTGGTAAACCTGTGGTGTGTCAGGATATGGAAATGATCGGAGGAGGAGAGGAGTGGAAGCAATGGAGGACCAGCCTGCACACATCTATAAGGAGGCACAAAAGGCCCAGCTGAATTTTATCACGCAGCAAGACACTGGAGGCCCCCGTGACTCACTGAATGTTGTGGGCTGAGTAGAGAAATGGTATTTTGCTGACACATGGTTACCCAGGCTTCAGTGACTCAAGAGATGGAAGATCCTGTCACTTCCTACTGAATATCTTATAACACAAACTACCCAAAATGACAGTTATGTGGTAGAAACCATGTTTTAAAGCAAACATGTTTTGTTCTAGTGTGTGTGTGTGTGTGTGTGTGTGTGTGTGTGTGTATACAGAAATTTTTGTTTTGATCATCAATATATGTAACATCTTTCCAGTGGGAAGGTCATAGAAGTGAATTCTTCATTTAAGTCATTGTTTAAAAAGCCAGATGAGCTGTTCTAGTAGCAGAAGCAGTAACAGCAACAGAAACTTAAGGCACTCTGTGCTGAGCACTTCACGTGGATTACCTCATTTAAATATAAGGACCACGAGGAATAATACGGTTATCCTCTGTAAAGATGAGAAACAGGCTAATAAATAACTTGGCCACTGTCACATGGCTAGCTGGTGGTAGAACTGGGACTCAATTCCTGAATTGTGACCTAGTCATTATTTTTCAGTCAAATGAATTCTTTACCCACTCCTGCCAAGCAACAAATTATTTTTCCCGACTCCATTTACAATAAATAGTTAATATTCTTGGTATTATCTTCTTTATTTTGCATTTTAATGCTTACTCTTTCAGTAAAATACAACATAGCTTTATTTGTAGGGGAGATATATATACATATACACACACATATATAATATACATATATTATATAATATCATACTCTTCTGGCATTTTCTTGAGCTAGGTTACAGATGTGTATTTTCAGAATCTTCAACATTTGAAAATTTTAAAGAGATATATACATATCCCTTTAAGACTGCAAACAACCTAAGTAGAAAATTGTCACTTTAAGTTGCTCTTTATTTACTGTTCAGCAATCGTTACAAAAACAAGAATGGTTTCTGTGAATTTGGTTAAACCAATAACCACTACATAGTTCCAAAATATAGACTATTGCCTTATGCTTATTGCAAATGTAATCAACATAGGTAGTTAAACCCACTTTAATAGAGTGGTAAGAATTCATAATCCCAACAAAACCAAAGCTACTGGAAGTTTTCTTATTTTAATAGGGTAGGAAAAAGGAATATAGTTTGAGGTATACCAGATTAATAGGTCAGAATACAGATTCTGCACTTGCTGTTTGCTGTCCATTTTAATTTTAGAATCCTTATTGACTCTAATTAAAATTCTGTAGATGGAAGAGTTGTGTGTTTCTAAGGAACTTGCAGTGAATGCTGTCTGCCAGCCATCTCCAAACACCCCATAACCACACACAACTCGCCTGTCAGGAGAGCTAATGCAGACATCGCAGGGCACACCACATTTGTCACTGTGGCTAATATCAGAGATACGCAGCTCTTTTTTCTTAGCACACAAAAGCAAGATATGTAATTCAATGCTCAATTTACCCTTGTCTCGCAGGAGATTTTTCCCCGCTAATTGATAGAAATTAAGCCATTAATCAAGCCACTAGCCATCATTCAAACCAGGAAAGATGAATACAAACTTTCATCATAACCACCTTCCCCATTTTAGTGTTCATTAGCATTAATTTTTAATGCAATTATGCTATTCTTTTACGCTGAGCTCATAAATTACTGCTCTTTTGTTGCTGGCTGGCCTTGTAAAATCCAAACTAATGCTTTGTGCTCTGATCTTAAAGGCAATTACTAGGTTCTTCTATCTTTTATATCTTTGCATCCCCAATAACCTTTATATATAATGAACATCTATGACTGACTATGCCTGTTTTTTAAATGCTTCTACATAAATCTCTATGAATATATAAATGTAGTCAAATGTGTCTAAAATAAACATATATATACACATACCACATACATTACACAATACAGACATTAATATAAAAATAAGATCTCACAAAATCATATTGAAATTAGGGTTCAAATATAAAGTTATGATTTCTCATGATAAATACATAATGTATTGTTGTATTAAAGTTATACTTTTTATGAGGAATTAGAGAAAATAGGAATATTAATAGTGGCTAATTATTATACATATTTGCAAGGATGAAACAGCTACTAAAAACAGAAATAACAACTTTGAATTTCAAAAGCCCTTAGTTCTTTACCCAAGTTTACTGTCTCATGTTTAAATCCTTATTTTTAAAAAATTGTGTTGAACTTGAAAATCAATGAGAAGGAAATGAGGAATATCAGGAGATTGGAAAAACTATCTAAAAGAGTGTTTTTATAAGCACATATAAGAACTCCAGAGTCTTATATTTTACAAAGCAGATGTATCAGTTTATTAGAGAATGGTAGTGAAATGAAAAGAGAGAGTTTCCAGAAATAAATATTGAACCCAGAGGCAACTAGTCTACTTAGTTCTGTATCCTACAGAAGGCAACAAGATGTATTCTCCTTATATTCCCCAAAAAGCATTGATTAGGGTTATTCCTATGTGCAGAGGAGATTAAACAGAAAAACCTCCAACTCTCTTCTTGCATCATCCCATTAATGTCTTTGCCTTTGTTTACAAGTTTTTATGTCTGGCCACCCACTAGCTAGAGAAAGGGTATATGTATGGCATTAATATTAATTAACCAAAACTTACTGGAAGATGTTAGCAGTGCTGATGTTGGTGCCAGCCCAGTTACCCTTGAGTTACATAGTTGCAACCTACCTCTAACACCATGGGACTGGGAGTAGATTCAGAAGTGGGGAGTATATTCAGAAGTCTTTTACCAACAACAACAACAACAACAACAACAAAAAAGATTTTGAATTATTAACTTCGTAAGATACAGATTTTAACTTCGTAAGATACAGATACAGTGATGACTGACTTGAATTAATCTTTTATTTCCTCTCATGGTTATTTACTTTCAGGTTATTTAGCTTTCATCTTTCATAAAAAGTCCTACTTGGATTAGAAGCAGTTATGCTAAATTCTTTAAGGACTGGATTCCCTGAACCAGGGGACTTGTTATGCAAGGAGAAGCAGACAGTCTAAGTCTGAGTCTTTTGTGATCTGTTCCTCTATGATGTCAGAAGCAAATGGATACCTAAATAATAATATTTGAACATTAGTCAGTATAAAGTTATAAGATCTAATACCTCTTCTTGTAAACATATTATGTTTGGCTCATAAGCTTAGAGAAAATAGTCTATGGCCCCATGTGCCTTAATTTCTCTGAACAGAGCTAATAAAAACACTGGGGTTCAGAAATAGGAATTAAAATTAATTTAGTTAACATGTATTTATGCCATGTGCTAGTTAGGTGTTGGAGATTTCTGGATGAGATTTGCAATTGCTCTCTCAGAGTTCACTGGCAAATCAAACTAATTCTTACTTAGAATTTTTAATTTGCAAGCAGTTAAGACCTGACTACTTGTTGTGGGTAAGTATAGGGATTTGTTGTGTTTGCAAAGTGCCCCTGCGTGTTTCACTTGATCCTAAAAGATCATAATTTTTGGTAATAAATTATACACTCATTTCTAAGTTTAAGACATACTATTAGAGCTAGAGCTTGTATATGAAACCAAGTCTTAGTACTTCAAATATCCTCTATGCTTTCCATTGCACTAGGTGGCTCTGTAGCCTTTTAATCTTAACCTTACATGATTAATAGTTATGACTGTATGTGCTTATTTTATTTATCAATTTTATATACAATTTTGATTAAACAGAGGTGGGGTAGGGAGGATGGTAGCAGATGGGAGATGATATTAATTTCTCTTTGCTAAAAGCAGAGTATTTTGCTATAATATCAATAATGAAGTGCATCACATAAAATCAAAAGGTTTAAAGAAATCACCAAATACTTCAAATTGCACTTAAAATATAGCTAATAACTGTACCATCAAAGCATATAATTTGATGAGTTCTGGTATATGTTAATCCTGTGTTACCACCGTAACAATCAATATACAGAACATGTCTACTGTCGCCAAGAATTTTACTGTGTCACTCTGCAGTCAACTTCTATCTCTACCCTGACCCCAGCCAACCACAGATCTGCTTCCTGCCATTTTAGATTAGTCTGCATTTTTTAGACTTTCATATAAATTGCATACTTTTTCATATCTGATGTCTCTCACTCAGCAAAATGTTTTTGAGATAAATCCATGTTTTTGGGTACATCTGTAGTAATGCTAGAATTCTATTATATGAATATCTGTAATTTTTAAATGCATTCACCCGTGGATGAACATTTGGGTTGTTTCCAGTTTCTGGGTTTTGAGAATAAGGTTGCTATAACATTCATCTACAACTCTTTGTGTGAACATTTTTTTTTTCTCTTAGATAGTAAATACTGCCCTAATATTGAAATGGTTGGGCTGTATGGTAGATATAGGGTTAACTTTATAAGACACTGCCAAACTGATTTCCAAAGTGGTTATACCATTTTATGTTCCCAACAGCCGTGTAGAAGAGTACTGGTGCTCCACACCTTCATCAACAGTTGGCATTATCAGATTTTAACTCACAGCCATTCTGATTGGTATACTGTAATTCACTGCTGTTTTAATTTGCATTTCTCTGATGACTAATGATATTGAGCAACTTCCGTAAGATTATTGGCCATTCATTCTTTTCTGAATGATCTGTTCAAATCTATTCTTCATTGTTTAATTGGTTGTCTTATTAAGTTATGAGTTCTTTATATATACTAAATTGAAGTCTTTTGTCAATACGTATTGCCAATATTTGTTTCCATTCTATGACTTGCCTTTTTGTTTGTTTGTTTGTTTCTTTTTTTTTTTTTTCAGACGGAGTTTTGCTCTTGTTGCCCAGGCTGGAGTACAATGGTGGAATTTCGGCTCACAGCAACCTCTGCCTCCTGGGTTCAAGCAATTCTCCTGCCTCAGCCTCCTGAGTAGCTGGGACTACAGGCATGCACCACCAAACCAAGCTAATTTTATATTTTTAGAAAATACGTGTTTCTCCATGTTGGTCAGGCTGGTCTCGAACTCCTGACCTCAGGTGATCCACCTGCCTGGGCCTCCCAAAGTGCTGGAGTTACAGGCGTGAGCCACCATGCCCAGCTGCCTTTTTGTTTCTTTTCTTTTCTTTTCTTTTTTTTCTGAGACGGAGTTTCGCTCTTGTTACCCAGGCTGGAGTGCTGGAGTGCAATGGCGCAATCTCAGCTCACTGCAACCTCCGCCTCCTGGGTTCAGGCAATTCTCCTGCCTCAGCCTCCTGAGTAGCTGGGATTACAGGCACGTGCCACCATGCCCAGCTAATTTTTTGTATTTTTAGTAGAGACGGGGTTTCACCATGTTGACCAGGATGGTCTCGATCTCTTGACCTCGTGATCCACCCGCCTCCGCCTCCCAAAGTGCTGGGATTACAGGCGTGAGCCACCGCGCCACGCCGCTTTTTGTTTCTTAAAGGTATCTTTCAAAAGGCAAAAAGTTTGCATTTTTTGTGTCTTATCCAACAAATCTTTGCTTACTCAAGGCTGCAAAAATTTTTCTAGGAGTTCTATAGTTGTAGCTTTTATAATTAGGTTTATAATACGTTTCAAGCTAATTCTTATGGGTCCCACATTTTTCTGCTGTGAAACTCAAGCTAATTGTTACATATGATGTGAGGTAAGGATCAATGTTTATTTTCTTCGGTAATATCTAGTTTTTTTAGTATCATCTTTTGAAAGACTTTCCATTCCCAATTGAATTGCCTTGGTAGTTCTGTTGAAAAAAATTTTTTTTTTTTTTTTGGGACACAGCTCTGTTGCCAGGCTGGAGTGCAATGGCGCAATCTCGCTCACTGCAACCTCTGCCTCCTGAGTTCAAGCAATTCCTTTGCCTCAGCCTCCCGAGTAGCTGGGACTATAGGCATGCACCAATATGCCCAGCTAATTTTTTGTATTTTAGTAGAGATAGGGTTTCACCATGTTGGCCAGGATGGTCTCAATCTCCTGACCTTGTGATCCGCCTGCCTTGGCCTCCCAAAGTTCTGGGATTACAGGCATGAGCCACCGCACCCAGCCTTGTTGAAAATTAATTGACCATATATGTGAGGGTTGAACAGGATCTCTCTACCCTGTTTCATTGTTCTATATAAGGAGTCTTGAAAAGTTCATGGAAAATGCACATTATAGAAAAACTAATATGGATTTCAATTTTGTTTGCATCAAAATAAACTTGTACTAACTTGTTATAACATGTCTGAACAGGATCTAGTTTGAGGGACTAAGAAGGATGAAACATCAGTTTGAAAACAACCTTTATCAGAATATGAACTCTGTAAAAACTGAAGCAAGAAGAAACATTAAAGTTATAATGAAGCTTGGGTGAAAGAATGGTGAAATCACTGATGTTTTATGACATGTTTATGGGACAATGTCCCAAAGAAATCAGCAGTTTACAAATCATTTTAAGAAGGGATGAGATGATATTGAAGGTGAAGCCTGCAGCAGCAGACCAGGGACATAAATTCGCAAAAAAATCATCTTGTTTGTGTCCTAATTGAAGAGGACTGATGATTAACAACACGAACAATAGCCAACACCACAGACATCTCAACTGGTTTAGCTTACATAATTCTGACTGAAAAATTAAAGTTAAGCAAACTTTCCAATTGATGATGA
Organism: Aotus nancymaae; assembly: GCF_030222135.1. Classification (NCBI taxonomy): domain Eukaryota; kingdom Metazoa; phylum Chordata; class Mammalia; order Primates; family Aotidae; genus Aotus; species Aotus nancymaae. The sequence continues at coordinate 51,216,308 of NW_026988431.1, read as the reverse complement.
ATGCCAAAAACGTTGTGCCCACATCAGCGGCAGACAAGAGCAGGGATTTCAATGGAAATTATAAACAGGTGAGATAAAATTCTTCAAAGAATTGTAACAGTAGATGAAACATGGCTTTACCAGTATGATGCTGAAGACAAAGCACAATCAAAGCAATGTCAACCAGGAGGAAGTGGTCCAGTCTAAGTAAAAGCAGACTGGTGAAGAGCATAGGTCATGGCAATACTTTTTTGGGATGCTCAAGGCATTTTGCTTGTTAACTTCCTGAAGGGCCAAAGAATGATATATGTACTTATTGAGAGTACTTTAAGAAAACTGGCCAAAGCTTTAGCAGGTAAATGTCTGGGAAAGCTTCACCAGAGAGTTCTTCCCACTATGACAGTGCTCCTGCTCATTCCTCTCATCAAACAAGGTCAATTTTGTGGGAGTTTTGATGGGAAATCATTAGGTATCCACATTACTGTCCTGATTTGGCTCCTTCTGACTTCTTTTTTTATTTCCTCATCATAAAAAAATCTTAAGCACCCATTCATTCTCAGTTAATAATGTAAAAAAGACTTCATTAACATAGTTACATTCCCAGGACCCTCAGTGTTTTAGGGTTGAACTAAATGGCTGATATCATTGCTTACAAGAGTGTCTAGACCCTGATGGAGCTTACAATGAGAGATACAGTTTATAATTTTTATCTTTTAATTTCATTTCCATGAACATTTAAAGGTTCCCTCCTATGTCTATCCTTATAGTAATATACAGTCTTGATTACTGTAATTTTATATAGTAAGTCTTAAAACAGGGAGTATAAGACATCTAACTATTCTTTTTAAAAATTACTTTAATTATTCAAGGTTGTTCTCATTTCATATAAAATTGACTTTGAATAGAAACTTTGCTCCTACTACTATATGTTGAAATTTAGTATTAGGATGCAAAGTATTATATATAATACAATTCCAGAAATAAGTTGAAATACAAATGATTAATAAAGTAAGAGGCTTCTCATAGTTTATTAGGTACAACACTTAAAAAATACCTATTACTTATATCAACTTTAAAAATTGTTTCTGCAAACAGATCAATTTATAAAAATGTTATTGCTCAGCAATAGATACTGCTATTGCAAATCTTTATTTCTTCTGATTTTAGAGCCAAAAATTGAGTCATGTTCATGTTACTTTATAAAGGAGTTGCCACATAAGAACATAATGGTCTAAATGGCTAAAAACAATGTTAATGCCAAGTTTTTTTCTGTTTTGGTCAATGAGTGTAGTAAGGAAAATGTATTCAGGTGTTACTAATGACAGAAAAATCAAAAGGGAGAATAAAGGATAACAGCCTAATAGAGAAGGCAACTTTTTAGGGACTTTAAAGACTTAGGGTGAATATATATATTTAAGAGTCTGAACCATGAGGGAAAATTCTAACTGTCCAGGGAAAAAATGAAGCATGGAGCTCTCAAATCAAATGGATGAATAATCTCCACTCCTCAAACCATTATTTAAGAATAACATACATATGTATACTAAACTGTGTTCTGAAATCTGTAATTATAATCTCCTTTCCATTTAGTCATCATTTTGACAGTACTTTATCCTCAATTCAGCTTATTCTTTCAAAGAAATTGGAATAAGATTCTTGGCTTTTAATCAAGACAAGCCCTAAATGCCACATTATCTTTATTATGAGAGTAGGGTGGGGCTGGATGCAGTGGTTGGTGCCTGTAATCTTAGTGCTTTGGAAGGCTATAGTGGAAGAATCACTTGCAAGCCCAGGAGTTCAAGGCTGCAGTGAGCCGTGATTGTGCCACTGCATTCGAGCCAGGATGACAAAGTGAGACCTGTCTCAAAGGAAAAAAAAAAGTAGGCCTTGTGTGTTTTTGTATGTTGAAATACAGTTGGCCAAGCTGTATCGAGGAATATATGATTATTATTTATTGCTGCTTATTTTGGACAAACCTTAAATCTTCATAATGAAAATGATATGAAATTAATTATATGATAATCAGTCAGAGTTAGAATTTCTATGCATAGCTGTCTAATTTTTTTCAATTAGAATATTCTGGTGAGATAGCCTAATGATTTCATTTAAAAAATTCTACTTACAGAAAAAAAAAGGGTAGCAAACTTTTCAGCTGGAAATCTCACATCAGTAATGACTGTACCCTTAATAAAAAAGAGAAAAGTTTCTACATTTTAACCTATTTCTAATATATTAACATATCAATAAAGCAAATCATTCTAGTCTCATTTGCTAGATTAAACTGAGACATACAGTCATTCAGATATAGGAAGCATAGCATAAACAAAGAAATAAATGGGAAATGAGATATATATTTTAGCCCATTCCGCAGCATCTTTGAAGGAAATCAGCTACAGGAACAAACAATATTATCTTTAACCATTAATTTGTTTTTACTAAGTGTTTTTCACGAGAAATACAATGCTTTAAGTCATAAAGTTGCAATATCATAGGCAACTCCAGCTCTATTTACAAGTGAAGTAAGTGACTGAATATTAGCACTCTAAGTTCTAGCTTTACAACTAATGATATCATCTTAGGCAAGTCTTCCCATTAAATTTCCATCCTTTCTTTGAGTAAAGATATGGTGTATACTAAAGTGCAAATATGATCTCTGGGCAAAGGTGGCACTTAAGCAGAGCTGAGTTTATTATTTCATAGATGAAAACAGGACCCTGTAGCATTGAAAAACTTGGACAAAGGAAAAACCCAGTGGATGAGGAACTGATGGAAAGACCAGGACTGTGTGGGTGTTAAACCCTGGGGATAAGGCAGGACAAGGGTTTCTGAACATGTGAGCAAAAGGGGCAGTAGAAAAAAAGGAAGGTAAGGAGACAACAAATAGAACATGTCCAGTAGTCTCGAGCTTCACATGGAGATCTGTTGGTGACTAGCGTGGGATGACAGTGGCTCTAGGGTATAATCTCTAACCATAACAACATAATTTCTAAGCAATCTGTTACTACTTCAATTATTTTAATTCTTATGGAGCCATAACATTAACTACCACCAATAGGTGACTAGTCGTCTAAAGATATGTGATCTTTGGGAGTGGGGAGATGGTAGTGGCAATCATTCTGTTGTGTCTCAAAATTTGGGCAGAAGATGTATTAATCTATACAGATGCAGAAATCTGTAAACCTCTTAAGGTATGTTTACCAGTTTGTAGTATCTGTAACTACACAACCAGGGAATAACAAGGGAATACTAGTTATGTTAGATAAGCATGCAATTTCAATCCAGGCAAAAAATATGGGAATAAAATTCCAACCCATGAAGACTAAGATTGATTATAAATAAAAATTTTATATATGCCACATACATAGACATGCATAACACACTTTTAGGTCTACTTAAACTCATTTAATAATCACAAAACTATCACATAACAATGTTAGCACTAAACATAAACCTTTGAAAATGAAACCACTGCAAATCCACATTTAATTTTAAACATTTCAAGAAGAGTTTTTACAGGCTGACTCAGGGCTTGATCCTGGCAGCCAGATGGACACAGGAGGTCAATAATCCAGAAGCAATAAGACAGTGATTAGGTAGACAGTAAAAACAATTCCCTGGAAGCAATTACTGTCCAACACATCAGAAAGCCATTTTACCCAAATACTCAGAAAATGGATTTAAAAGATAATTTTCAGTGTCTCCTTGCTGACCATTTCTCAAAATCTTCTATAGTAAACACATTCAAAAAGCCAAGCACTACCTCAAATAATCACTGACTGCAAATAGTCTGTTCAAAAGTGATGACTACAAGGAGGAGGATTCTTGTAAATAAGACAAGTTTAATTGCTCCTCCATGGCTGATTGCTAGGAGAACATATTTATTTCTTTGTGTCTGTCTAGTCAGAGACACTGTGAAGCTGTAAGCTTTGAAAAAAAACCTGATCTGGTCCAAAAGGTTATCAACTACCCTAAAATTTTGCTACAAAATAGAAATGGGTCAAACTAGCATAAATTAGAGATCCAAATAATATGTTTGAAAGTCTAAAAAGAACAGTGTTTGGATCACACTAAATATTCACAAGGAACTCAGTAATGAGGAGCTGAACATAGGCTACTGTGGCTAAAGACGTAGCATTACTTTGTTAGGGAAGGAAACTTGAGGATTCTCTTTTTCATTTTTGGAGAAGTGGAAGATATTTGTTTACCTCTCATAAGAATTTCTAGAGAGTATTTAAAAGCTACCTTTGACTGTTCTTGAAACTACTCAATGCTGACTTTTATAGAAGGATTCTAGTTCTATTTATGCTCCAGTCCATCATTCAACTGAAGTGACCACTTATTCATTCTTGAAACAGTTTTATTCATTTGGCTTCCATGACATCACACATTTCTGGTTTTCCTTTTCCTCACTGGTCACAATTCCTCATTTTTCTCTACTGGTTCCTCTGAACATTAGAGTACTCCAAGGCTCAATCTAGGCTCCTTTCTCTTCTTTATCTATATCATCTCTGTGGGTAACATATAAATACCATCTGTAGGCTGATAACCCTCAAATCTTTCACTCTAGCCTTAACATCTTCCTCAAACACCAGACTCATATGTCACATCCTCAATTCTCTCTCACTCCTTAAATTCAAAGCATCACTTTTAATTGGCCTCTTACCACATTTAGAATAAAACTCACATTTTATATACTTACTTACAAAGCCCTGTGTAATCTGGCTCCTGCTAAACTCTTTAACCAAATCTCTACCCCTTGCCAAACTGGCCTACTTCATGTTTCTTAGCATTTGAAACTTATTTTAACCTTATAATCTTTACAGAAGCTGTTCCCTCCATCTAGAATGCTTTTTGGGTGGCAAATCCCTCATTATTCAGATTTTAGCTTAAATATCAGCTCCTTAGGGAGATCTTCCCAGAGTACTCCGTCTGAACTAGCCACTGGTCCCTTTCTAGCACAAGAGAGAGCAGAGAAAACACCGGTCACTCTCTAATATAAGAGAGAGTAGAGAAACCACTGGTCACTCTAATGAAAGACAGTAGAGTAATCAATTACTTGTGAGGCTATTACAGAAGTCCAGGCAAGAAATAGTGAACACCCAGATCAGGGTTAGCACAGGAGACAGAGACATACTTTGGGTGTAGAATTAACAAAAATTTGTGGGAGGTAAGAGAATTATGCAACCAGATAAATGATGGTTCATTTATTAAGATGAGAAAGACCTGAGCGGGTGGAGTTAAGAGTTCAGTTTGATAGCTTTGAGATGACTATATGTTAAACAAAATCGTCTGTAAGTCTGGAGTTCAGAAGAGAAAGCCTGTGCTTAAGATAAAAATTTGGAAGTAGTAAGTACACATAAAGTATTTATACTAAAAATGATAAATTCACCTGAGAAGAAAAATACAGAGACAGAAAAGAAAAAAGACTGAGTTCCTGTAAACAACACTTGGAAATCAAGGAGAAGAAAAGGAGACAGAATGGCCATGCTGGTAGAAAACCTAGATTCAGTATTATGTCATATAAACTGAAAAATGGGTATTTCCAAAAGAATAGTGTGGTTAGTTGAGTTAAATGCTGCTCAGAGTTTGCATGTGATTAGAAAAATTACACTAGATTTAGAAAATTAGTGAGTATTGGTGATATTGACAAAAGCAGTTTTAATGGAATGACGTTGTCACATTGGAAAGGGAGGGCAGTTAAATGAAGAAACTGTTTCCTAGATTATGGGAGATATATGATGAATTATCTAAATAATACTTCTACTGGCACTTCTAAATGATACTTCCGTAACAGGAAGTAATATTAAATAAAATATTTAAAAAAATCAAATTAAATGTATTGCTGAGAGCACAGGAAGTAGAAATAAAATCCACTATGACCCAAAATGAAGTTACAGTAGTCCTTTAACCCATAAAGAAATTGAATCATTTGACAAAAAAATTTTTTATAAACACCATACTCAGAAGATTTACAGAAAAGTTCTATCAGATGTTCAAGGAAAAGATAATTTTGATGTTACACAAACTGATTTCCTAATTCATTTTACTAGGCTAGCACAATCTTGCTTTTTAAAACCCAGTCAAGAACAGTACAAAAAAAGACCACTGAAGCAAATCATGAACACAGATGCAAAAAGGGTAAGGGAGCTAAAAAAAAAAAAAAAACTACACACACATATATATACATACATATGCATAACTTATATAAAAATAAAATCAAATAGTGTAAAAATAGATAATACATCATAACCATGTTTAGGACCTCAAATTTAGTTTAACACGTAAGATACATTAATATATCTTCTAGGACCTCAAATTTAGTTTAACACATAAGATATATTAATATATAATTAATAACATTTTTTGATTAAAAGATAAAAATTAAACTAAAAAAACTAAAGTCAGCTGGGTGTGATGGCCCACACCTCTAATCCTCACTTTGGGAAGCTGAGGCAGGAGGATTGCCAGAGTCCAGGATTTCAAGACCAACCTGGTCAGACCTGGTCTCTACCAAAAAAAAAAAAAATTAGCTGGGTGTTGGGGTGCACACCTGTAGTTCCAGCAGTTTTGGAAGCTGAAGTGGGAGGATCATTTGTGCCCAGGAGTTCAAAACTGCAGTGAGCCATGATCATGCCACTGCACTCTACCTGGGGCAATATAGCAAGACTCTATCGCTTAAAAAAAAAAAAAAAAAAAAAAAAACTTAACATTTACTTGAGATTAAAACAAAACAAGAAAAGGAAGGAAACATCTCTGATCTGAAACAAAGGGAATCCACCAAAACAAACACCCCCTCAAAAAAGATAAAGCAAGTATAACACTTAATTGTTAAATATTAAAAAGCAATAACCTAATCATCACAAACAGAATGATGATACTATCACCATTTCTATTAGGTACTGGTTACTGGTGGTTGTAGTCAGTGCACTAAGATAAGAAAAATAAATGATATAACAAGTGGAAAGAAAGAGACAAAAAGATAAGATGATTGTTTTTATAGAAAACCCAAAAATATCTACAGATAACTTGTTAGGTGCAAAATCAATATTCAAGAATCAACTTCATTTCTATATGGCAGCCTTGAACAGAAAATGTAGTTTTTAAAAAGATAACAATATTAATAGCAAAAAATATAAGGCATCTAGGAATAAATCCAACAAATGATGTATCAATTCTTTAGGGAGAAAATTGTACAAGTTTATTAACAGATACTAAAGAAAACCTAAATAAATATTCAGAGCTATACCAAGTCCCAGGATAAAAATACTTAGTATCATAAACACATCATTCTCCACAAATCAATCCATGGTGTCGATGTAATTTCAATAAAAATCTCACCATTTGAGTTGGTCATTTACTTAATCTATTTAGTGAAACCTGAAAAACCCATTCATATGGAAGAACGAAGATTTAAAAAAACAAATTGTTCATGTAGAAGAAAATTGAAGTGTGGGACTTGTCTTACTAGATATTAAGACTTAAAAATTAATACCAATAAAGTTAGAAAGGATGAATAAAACTACTATCTGATAGCACAATAGGCTTACTATAGTCAATAATAACTTAATTATACATTTCAAAATAACTACAAGAGTATAGTTGGATTGTTTGTAACACAAAGGATAAAGGTATCCCATTCTCTGTGATTTGATTATTATGCATTGCATGCCTGTATCAAAACATTTCATGTACCCCACAAATACATACACCTACTAAAACCCTACAAAAATTAAAAAAATCAATTCCGGGTGGATTAAGAATTTAAATGAGAAAGACAAAACTATAAAGTTTTTAAAGGACAATATAGGAGAATACGCTTATGGCCTTGACTTAGGGAAGAATTTTCTGAAACAGGACATAAAAAGTATAAAACATAAAAGGACTAATAAATTTGAATACATAAAAATTAAGACCTACTAAGAGAAGGTATCTGTAATGCACATTAATTTACAAAAAATTAATAAAAGATAAACCAACAGAAACATGTAATTAAAAACCTGAATAAACATGTCACAGATAAAGAAATACCAATGACCAATGCATACATGAGAAGATGCTCAACCCCATTAGCAATCTTGGAAATGACCTTGCAAATCAAAATCAGATAACGTTTTATAGTCATCACACTGTGGCAATGAAATCACACACTGGCAACAATCAAAATGTCTGGAAAGATCAAGTATGGCAAGAATGTGGAGCGACCAGAAATGTTAGGGAATATTTAGGGAAGTGAGGACCGGTATCAATCACTTTAGAAACAATATGGCAATATATGGTTGAAGTGGAGATGTGTGAACTGAAGACGTGTTGTACCTCAGCAATCCTACTCCCAGGCATATATGTACCCTGGAGAAATACTTGCACACGTGCACCAGGAAAGAGGTACAAGTATGTTTATGTTTGTAACAGCAAAAAATCTGAAGTCACCAAATGTGCATCAACAAGAGAATAAATAAATTTTGTTATAGTCTAAAAATAGAATATTATACAATGGTGAAAATGAAAAAACTACAACTACAGGCATTACTACACTATGGTATGCCATAATGTTGAACAGAAAAAGCAAGTCATAAAAATTTATATACTATTTTTTAATTTGTAAAATATAACATCTTTTAATTTTTTAATTTGTAAAACAGTAATACAATCTCTTTTAAGAGATGGGGCCTTGCTATATTGCCCAGACTGGCCTTGAACCCTGGGCTCAAGCCTGTCTCCCACCTTGGCTTACTTAAATTTGTAAAATTAGAAATACACACAGATGTGGTGACAGCATACAGAGAAGCAAGAGAAGAATAGGCATAAAATTCAGAAGAGGCAAGATTAAAGAATTTTGCAGAAAAGTTTTCATTTTTCTGTATCTCAAGTTGGAAGATGTGTGCAGGTGTCTACACTACCCTTTACACATCCTATAAAGAGGCTTTTGAATATATGCCATGCTTAACAAAAACAGTTAAAAACTGAATGAGGTCAACAAATGGGTCTGGGATAACTGGAATAATCCACATGCAAAAGAATAAAGTAAGATCTTTCTCTCACATACTACACAAAAATAAACTCAAAATGGATCACAGATCTAAATATAAAACCTAAAACTATACAACTCTCAGAAGAAATTATAGTAGTAAATCTTTGTGATCTTAGGTTAGGCAAAGTCTTCTTAAATATCACAGCACAAGCTGAAGTAAAAAAAAAACAAAACTGATAGGCCGGGCGCGGTGGCTCACGCCTATAATCCCAGCACTTTGGAGGTTGAGGCGGGTGGATCATGAGGTCAAGAGATCGAGACCATCCTGGTCAACATGGTGAAACCCCGTCTCTACTAAAAATACAAAAATTAGCTGGGCATGGTGGTGTGCATCTGTAGTCCCAGCTACTCAGGAGGCTGAGGCAGGAGCATTGCTTGAACCCAGGAGGCAGAGGCTGCCGTGAGCCGAGATCGCGCCATTGCACTCCAGCCTGGGTAACAAGAGCGAAACTCTGTCTCAAAAAAAAAAAAAAAAAAAAAAAAAGATAAACTGATAAACTGAAATTCATCAAAATTAAAAACAACTGTGCTTCAAGGAATACAATCAAGAAAGTAAAAAGACAGCCAACAGAATAGGAGAAAATATTTGCAAATCAGGGAGCAGAGGTGGGAGGACTGCTTGAGCCCAGGGGTTCAAGGTCAGCCTGGGTAACAGAGCAAGATCCCATCTCTTAAGAGATATTATCGTACATCCTTCTTCTTGTGATGACATGAGATGATAAAATGCCTACATGATGAGATACTGTAAAAGTTGTTCTGATAACCAAGATGGCAACGAAGTGACTAATGAGCGGCAGTGTATACACTGTGAATACACTGGACAAAGAGATGGTTCATGTGTGACGGTGTGAGATTTCATCATGCTACTCACCACAATTTAAAACTTATGAATTGTTTATTTCTGGAATTTTTGATTTCATACTTTCAGACTACAGTTCACTGTGAGTAACTGAAACCACAGGAAGAGAAATCACAGAAAAGGGGGACTATCATATATGCATTTTTTTAAAAACAGAAAAACAAGGTGACATTCATTAGGTATGACATGTTTGACACAGACTTTCATTATATATTGCAGACAGTTAAGAAAGAAAAATGGGGGCTAGGAAATATATAGAGAGGGTAGAGAGGCAAATGTGACATAAAGGGGATGAAACAATAGGAGGAGAAATAAGAAGAAAAAAAGAGAAACAGAGGAGAAGGAAAACGAATAAGATAGATAAGAAGATCTTTGGCCTTGTGACTGGGTGCCAGACAACTGATTATCATAGCCTTCAAACTGGCTACAGTTCTTAGAAGCAAATTCCAAATCAATGTAATTATCCTGATTGAAAGACTAATTTTTTTTTAAAGCAAAACAAAAACCCACAAAAATCCCCAATGCCCTGGGTTATTATTTTTTATTTTTAAAATTTAAATGTTGAGATAGACTCTCTCATTCTATTATCTAGGCTAGAGTACAATGGCATGGTCATAGCTGACCGCAGCCTTGATCTCCTGGGCTCAAGCGATGCTCCCATCTGAGCCTCCTGAGTAGCTAGGATCACAGGTGTGTGCCCCTATGCTTGGCTACTTTTAATTTTTTTTTAGTTGAGATGGGGGTCTCACTATGCTACCCAGGCTTGTCTCAAACTCTCGAGTTCAAGCAATCCTCTTGCCTCAGCCTCCCAAAGTGCTGCGATTATAAGAGTGAGCCATTGCACTTGACCAATGCCCTGGATTAAAAACGGAGATATTATTCGAATTCTCATTAAAAGCTTCTGGTGAAAATTTGGACACCCAAGCATTCCTGCATTTTTTAAGTAACACAGAATAATCCTAATCCTGTTATATAAAACAAGAATTGTCAAATTTCATTTCCCACATAAAACAGGCCATCAACTTTTAAGATGCTGCTATTCATGCTTTTTTTCAGAACAACATTTATAACACCATCTATAAAACCCTGCTCTGTGAGCCCTGAACAATTTTTAAAAATACTGATATAGGGTCAGGAGTGGTGGCTTACTCCTGTAATCTGAACACTTTGGGAAGCCGAGGTGGGCAGATCACGAGGTCAGAGTTCAAGACCAACCGGGCCAATATGGTGAAATGCCGTCTCTACCAAAAATACAAAAGTAGCTGGGTGTGGTGGCATATGCCTGTAGTCCCAGCTACTTGGGAGGCTGAGGCAGGAGAATTGGTTGAACCCAGGAGGCTGAGGTTGCAGTGAGTTGAGATCACACCACTTGACTCCAGCCTGGGTGACAGAGCAAGACTCTGTCTCAAAAAAAAAAAAATACTGACATATAATAATTGTAGATATTTGGGGGTACCTGTGCTATTTTGATACATGTATATAATGTATAATTATCAAATTAGGGTGACTGGAATATTTATCACCTCACACACTTTTCTTTGTGTTAGGAACATTACAGTTCTTCTCTTCTAGCTACTTTGAAATATATAATAAATATTATAGTTAATTACAGTTTCCCTACTGTACTACTAGAACATTATTCCTAGAACTACTAGAACATTATTCCTTCTATCTGCTTTTTTTTTTTTTTTGTATTCTTTAACCAACTTCTCTTCATCCCCCACCCTTCTTAGACTCTGGTAATCACAATTCTACTTTCTACCTCTACGAGATCTACTTTTTTAGCTCCCATATGTGATTGACAACATATAATATTTGTCTTTCTGTGCTTGGCTTATTTTATTTGAATAATATTCCATTGTGTATATATACACCACATTAAAAAAATCCATTCATCCATTGATAGGTACTTAGGGTGATTCTGTATCTTTGCCATTGGGACTAGTGCTGCAATAAACATGAGAGTGCAGATATTTTTTCCATTTACTGTTTCCTTTATTGGGGATACATATCTACCAGTGGGATTCCTGGATCATACGGTAGTTCTACTTTTAGTTTTTTAAGGAACCTCCATACTGGTTTCCATAGTGGCTTTATACATTACCACCAGTAGTGTATGTGGGTTTCTCTTTCTCTGCATCCTTGCTAGCAACCATTATTTTTGTCTTTTCAGTAATGACCATTTTATCTGAGGTGAGATGATGCCTCACTATGGTTTTAATTTGCACTTCCCTGATAATTAGTGAGGGTGAGCATTTTTTCATATGCTGTTGGCCAGTTGCACGTCGTCTTCCTTTCAGAAATGTCTATTCTGGTAGTTTGCTCGTTTTTCCTTCTTTAAGTTACATGCTTTGAAAAAGGCTGTACAATGAGAGTCTCTAAATACCAACCTCCCTCCTGTTTTGTTTTGTGTTTTGTAGAGACAGTGTTGCTACTTTGACTGTGCTGGCCTCAAATTCCTGGCTCCATGCGATACATACTCCCATCTCAGTCTCTCAAAGCACTGAGATTACAGGCATAGGCTACTGTGCCTGGCCTTTTCACTGATTTTTTAATCGAATTATTATTATTTGCTGCTGACTTGAACATGTGAGTTCCTTACATATTTTGGTTATTAATCCCTTCTCAGATGGATAGTCTGCAAATGTTTTCTCCCATTCTATAGCTTGTCTTTTCACTTGGTTGATTGTTTCCTTTGCTGAGCAGAAGCTTTATAGGTTGATGCAATCCCATTTGTCTACTTTTGCTTCTGTTGTATGTGTTTTGAGGCCTTACCCCAAAAAATCCTTGCCCACATCGTTGTCTTCTAGTGTTTCCCCAATAGACCTAACAAATTTCTTTTGGATTTTTATTTGCTTTTTTTAGGGAACGTTTATAAGTCTCTGCAAGATAAGACCTCTATGCTTGGTGCACCTCATTTTCCTACATGGATCACTTGGTTTCAGCCATGTCAAATTTCATTTAGTTTTCAATTATTTGAAGAACGATATTCTCTTGTTTATAGGTTTCACAAATGCTATTCCCTTTACCTGGAACATTCCTATCCTTTCTCCCTTTCATTTACCTAATTCTTATTTGTTCTTAACCCTTAGTTTACAATCTGTCTTCTCCCTTGAACCTATATAAGTCTGATTAGAAACCTTCTATGAACTTCTATAGCATGCAAAACTTCCTTTCAGCTTATTCCTTCAGGCTGGAATACCTATCATCTACTTTTTACAAAATGAATTTTACTTCCGCAAAATTCAGCTAAAATGCCACTCCTTATGAAACCTTCCCAAAGCTCTATGGATTAAAGTTGTTTATTTGAAGCCCCAATGGCATCTATTTTATTCTCTTTATATTATAGTTTTATAGAGTTTCTCGCCCACTAGATGATACAACACAGAAGAGCTCTTATATGTGCTCCCATGGTATTCAGCCCAGAGTAGGCACTCGGTAAATATAGACTGGCTTAGTGAATGAATTTGATGAAATTAATCCTAGGGGGAAAGAAACCAGGCCTGAGTTAGAGCCCTTCTTACACCAAGAGAGGGCTAGTCTAGGAATACCTCCAGGGTGACAGGTGCTTCCAACTAGGTGAAAGGATCACAATTACAAGTAGTATGAATCCCACAAAAGACTACCTCATAAAAAGTGCTGCAGTACCTATGAAAGTCATAAATAAAACAGTACACTATAAAAAAATTGGCAGTGAACTGGTAATAGATTTTGACTGAATTGATTATTCACTGACAGTACTCAACATAGTCCTGCAAATGCATCAACTGTGCAATGAACAACTATTAAGTTTATTGATTTTCTGATTTCCATTGATAGCTAACAGGCCAAAGCTATACATAAATATCTGGGTTAGTAATACACAAGAACTAACAAATTTGACAAATGAAAACCTCAAAAGCCTAAACAGTACACCTTAATAAAAATTTGAAGGCCAAACGTCAGAATTTAAAGGAAATACCTAACAAATGAATCTAATACACTTAATAACTAGTGAAGACAGTCTTGATCATCTCTTCCCTCTCACAGACTTTAAAGGTTTCCTTTATCCTAGCAGTGAGATTATTTCATAATAGGTTTGCTTTCTATATCCTTCAACAATCAAAATTTTGTATTTATATAGCCTCCAGCTTACATTTGGATACCTTCCAAAGTGCTTTCATATAGTTAGTTCTTATAAAATCCCTGTGAGATAGGCATTGTTTTCTTCATTTTTACTTCAAGAACTGAAGTTCAGTGAGGTTAAATAATATGACCAAGGCCACTCAACCAGTAAAGACCAGTGTGTAAATCTAAGTCACACAATTTAAAAAGTAATATGAAATAGTAAGGGAACATTTTAATCCTACTCTTAACAAATTTTCACTGCATATTACCTTACATTCATTGGCTATACCATTAAAATATTTTCATAGTAGCCTGATCTGATCATGGCGGACGGGAGGCAGGACTAGACTGCAGCTCTGACTTGGATGGATAGAGCAGTGTTGTGGAAGCTCACAGTGTGAATTTTAGCTCCAGAATGACTGCAAGAACAAACCAGCAATCCTGAGAAGAGCCACAGATCTGCTGAAGGACGCTGACTGCTCCTGCAAGACCTGAGAGACATCCCAAATACTGTGAGTGCCCCAACTGCAGAAGTGGGGAAAGGGAGAGCCTCCTCTCCTGAACACACACCCCCAATGGAGAAACTGAAGGTCCATTTGTGGGAGAAGTTTCTGACCTTACCTGGAGCTCAGTCAACTTAGAGAGCTGAGTGAAATACATGGGTTGAGGAAGCAGCAGAAAGGCCCTGGGATCTCACTGGTTTTCCAAAAAGGCCACTCCTGCCTGGCACCATAGGGATCTATCAGGAGGGTGGCCAGAGGAGCCGGTCTAGGACCAGAAGGATTCACGGCAGGATTCTACCAGACAGTCAAAGAATTGGTACCAATCCCTATGACACTACTCCTCAATATAGAGAAAGAAGGAACCGTCCCTAATTCATTCTATGAAGTCAGCATCACTGTAATACCAAAACCAGGAGAGGACATAACCAAAAAAGAAAACTACAGACCTATATCCTTGATGAACATAGGTATGAAAATCCTTAACAAAAAACTAGCTCACTGAATCCAACAACATATTGAAAAGATAATCCACCATGATGGAGTGGGTTTCATACAAGGGATGCATGGAGAGTCTAACATATACAAGTCAATAAATGTCATACACCACATAAACAGAATTAAAAACAAAAATCACAAGATCATCTCAACAGATGCAGAAAAAGCATTAACAAAATCCAGCATGCTTTTATGATTAAAACTCTCAGCAAAATCGGCATACAAGGGACATACCTCAGTGTAATAAAATCCATTTATAACAAACCCACAGTCAACAAAATACTGAATGGGGAAAAGGTGAAAGTATTCCCTCTGAGAACTGAAACAAGACAAGGATGCCCACTCTCACCACTCCTCTTCAACATGGTACTGGAAGTCCTAGCCAGAGCAGTCAGACAAGAGAAAGAAATGACGGGCATCCAAACTGGTAAAGAGGAGGTCAAACTGCCACTATTTGCTGATGATATGATCATTTACCTTGAAAACCCTAAAGACTTTTCCAGAAAACTCCTAGAACTGATAAAATAATTCAGCAAAGTTTCCAGATACAAGATTAATGTACACAAATCAGTAGCTTTTCTACACACCAATAGTGATCAAGTAGAGAATCAAATCAAGAACTCAACCCCTTGTACAATAGCTGCAAAAAAATAAAATACTTAGAAGTATACCTAATGAAGGAGCCGAAAGACCTCTACAGGGAAAACTACAAAACACTGCTAGAAGAAATCACAGATGACACAAAAAAATGGAAACATATCCTCCCATGCTCATGGATGGATGGAATAAATATTGTGAAAATGACCATACTGCCAACAGCAATCTACAAATTCAATGCAATCCCCATCAAAATACCACCATCATCCTTCACAGAATTAAAAAAAGAAATCTAAAATTCATATGGAACAAAAATTGAGCCTGCATAGCCAAAGCAAGACTAAGCAAAAAGAACAAATCTGGAAGCAACACACTACCTGATTTCAAACTATATTATAAGGCGATAGTCACCAAAACAGTGTGGTACTGGTATAAAAATAGGCACGTAGACCAATGGAACAGAATAGAGAACCTGGAAATAAGCCCAAATACTGCCAGCCAACTGATCTTCAACAAAGTGAACAAAAACATAAAGTGGGGATAGGACACTCTTTTCAACAAATGGTGCTGGGATAATTGGCAAGCCACATGTAAAACAATGAAACTGAATCCTCATCTCTTACCTTACACAAAAATCAACTCAAGATGGATTAAGGAATTAAATCTAAGACCTGAAACTATAAATATTCTAAAAGATAACATTGTAAAAACTCTTCTAGACATTGGCTTAGGCAAGGATGTCATAACTAAGAACCCAAAAGTAAATGTAATAAAGACAAAGATAAATAGTTGGGACTTAATTAAAGAGCTTTTCCATGGCAAAGGAATAGTCAGCAGAGTAAACAGACAATTCACAGAGTGGAAGAAAATCTTCAAAATCCACACATCTAACAAAGGACTAATATCCAGAATCTACAAAGAACTCAAATCAGTGAGAAAAAAACAAACAATCACATCAAAAAGTGGGCTAAGGACATGAATAGACAATTCTCAAAAGAAGATATACAAATGGCCAACAAACATATGAAAAAATGCTCAACATCACTAATGATCAGGAAAATGCAAATCAAAACCACAATGCAACACCACTTTACTCCTGCAAGAATGGCCATAATCAAAGAATCAAAAACCAAAAGATGCTGGCATGGATGCGGTGATCAGGAAACACTTCTGCACTGCTGGTGGGAATGTAAACGAATACAGCTGCTATGGAAAGCAGTGTCGAGATTGCTTAAAGAACTAAAAGTAGAACTACCATTTGACCCAGGAGTCCCACTACTGGGTATCTACCCAGAGGAAAAGAAGTCATTATACGAAAAAGATACTTGCACACGCATGTTTATAGCAGAACAATTCACAACTGCAAAATCATGGAACCAACCCAAATGTCTATCAGTCAATAAGTGGATAAAGAAACTGTGACATATATGTGTGTGTATATATATATATAAAATACTACTCAGCCATAGAAAGGAATGAATTAATAGCATTTGCAGTGACCTGGATGATACTGGAGACTATTATTCTGAGTGAAGTAACTCAGGAATGGAAAACCAAACATCGCATGTTCTCACTGATATGTGAGAGCTAAACTATGAGGACACGAAGGGATAAGAATGATACAATGGACTGTGGGGACTTGGGGGGAAGAGTGAGAGGCGGGCAAGGATAAAAGACTACAAATATGGTGCAGTGTACACTGCTCGGGTGATGGTCGCACCATAATCTCACAAATCACCACTGAAGAACTTACTCATGTAACAAAATACCACCTGTACCCCAATAACTTATGGAAAAAAAGTAGGTACACTTCTAATGGTGGTTGCCAGGGGCTGGGGGGAGGGGGAAAGGGGGAGTTATAGTTTAATGGGTATAGAGTTTCAGTTTCGCAAGATGAAAAAGTTCTGGAGATCTGTTGTACAACATTGTAAATATATATAACACTACTGAACTATATACTTAAAATGGTTAAAATTTGTTATGTATTATTTTACCACAATTAAAAAACTTTAAATTAAAATTTTAAATTAAAAATTTTTTCATAGTATATATTCTATTTTATATTCTGCTTTTCATCTTTGCTTAACAAACCCTCTCTCTTTTTCTCCATGAGCCAAACTTTTTATTTGCTTATTTATTGTATTTGAAGTACTCTTCGATGATATCCTTGGCCTGAGATTCTTTGCCATAGTCCTTAACTACTACACAATTGCAACCAATGACTTTATAGGGCTTTCCCTCTGAGGCCTGTTTCTTCTCCTAGTTTCTTACTGTCACCAACGTTACTTAGGTTGATTTGGTGTTCAGCACAAAGGGCTACCATCAACTTGACATACACAGGCTCATCACAGATCACAGCTGAATGCAAGCATGGAAAAATGGGCTTGGAACTTGTCTAAGGCTTTGGCAGCTTTGCAAATTCAACATACTAAGCCATCATGGATGAGGGCAGTCTTCAGCACTTCTTGTAAAACAGTATTCATCTCCATAATACCACAAGGCCAACTCTGGGAAAGGGTGGCAAATCTTCAGAAGACTCAGGCTACTTCAATGAATGCTGTCTTTTCACGGGTCCCTATTACTCTTTTACTATAATCAAGGTCTATTGCAGTGGTTTTCAAAGTGTAGTTTCCAGACCAATTGTGTCAGCATGACGTGGTACTTGTTAGAAATGCAATCTTTAGTCCCTATCTCAGACTCCCTGAATCAGAATCTGGGAGTGGAACAATCAGTCTCCAGGTGATTTTGAGGCATACTAAAGTTTGAAAACCTCTAGTCTACCCTGTTTAAATAGAAATCTGGGTATGCAAAATATGACAAATACATAAAATCAAAATTCAGTTCTTCTTCAGAGGAAGAGTAATTATTCATAAAGTAAATTTTATGCCCCAATTGTACCTCTTGATATATTTTATAAAGAATGTAATGCTAATATTTAATAAGCAGGGCAAAAGAGCTAGGCAAGAGGAGTAGAGGTACACAGATACCAGAAAAGAACAGATCTTTCCCAAATAATTTTTTTAATGTATACTTGTAGCTATATAACATATATGTGTATGTATATATAGATATATAATTATATTTCATATTATATTTGTAATTGTATTTTGCTATTAGAATTACTTTCTTACTTAAGCCAGGTGTCGGCAAACATTTTCCGTAAAGGGTAAGACAGTAAGTATTTAGTATTTTGGGCTTTGTAGGCCATACAGTCTCTGTCACAATTACTCAGTTCTGCAGCTGCAGCACAAACGCAGCCACTGACAATATGTAAACAAATGCAAGTGGCTTTTGTTCCAATAGTACGTTATTTATAAACTTGGTGGTGGGCTGGATTTGGCTGATTGGTGTTAGTTTGCTGACATCTGACTTAAGCTGTCACTAAAACACATTTCACTTACTTGAGTTTTCTGAGTGACTGTGGGCAGTGTGTGCATAATCAGAAACTAAATGCATAAACAATTCACTCTGGAGGCCAGGCATGGTGGCTTATGTCTGTAATCCCAGCACTTTGGAAGGCCAAAGCAGGTGGATCACTTGAGGTCAGGAGTTTGAGACCAGCCTGGACAACATGGTAAAGCCCCATCTCTACCAAAAAGTACAAAAATTAGCCAGGCATGATGACACACGCCTGTAGTACTAGCTACTCAGGAGGCTGAGGTGGGAGAATTGCTTGATCCTAGGAGGCGGAGGTTGCAGTGAGCCAAGATTGCACCACTCTATTCCAGCCTGGGTGAGAGTGAGATCCTGTCAAAAAACAACAACAACTTTCCTTATGGGGAAGTGGCAGAGGGAGAAAAATATGATAATTTCTCCACTTCCCAGCCTATTTCTGGTCTATATTGGGGAGCAGAAGATGTTTAGAACAATTTCCTGTACCATCTGCAGCTATCCAGAGAGCATTCTGTAACGAAAACCGTCAAATAGTAGCTTTGATCAGATTTGTTCAAAATTATCTAATCTTATAATAGGAGTACTATTTGACTGAAAATATATTATGGCTTTAAAAATTGTCTTAGGTTATTACTTAACACTTAGGAAAAGTTTATATTAAATATATACAACTTAGAGTGGTATGATTTGGCTCTCAACTGAATCTCATTTTGAATTGTAATCATCATGTGTCAATGGAGGTAACTGGATCATAGGGGTAGTTTCTCCCATGCTGTTCTTGTGATAGTGACTGAGTTCTCACAAGATCTGATGGTTTAAAAGTGTTTGGCAGTTCCCCCCTCACTCACTCGAGCTCTCTCTCCTGCTGCCATGTAAGATGTGCCTTGCTTCCCCTTTGCCTTCTGCTATGACTCTAAGTTTCCTGGGGCCTCCCCCAGCCATGTGGAACTGTGAGTCAATTAAACTTGTTTATTAATTACCTAGTCTCAAGTAGTTCATTATAGCAGTGTGAAAATGGACTAATACGCACAGGTTTTAGAAAAGCATAAAAAATGCTACCGAGATCTAAAATATTCTCTGAAACATCACCTTCGTTTTCATATTCTACAAAAAAAGGCAAAAACCTCTGGTTAAAGAACATTCCACTCAGAATATTCCAACCCATAGCACCAGGTGTCAAAAGTAAAAGTTTTTCACTGTTGGTATGTTCTATAATCATACCTGAAAATTATACTGAGTTATCTTTACTTTTATTACTTAGCATATAATTTGATAATCAAAGATAATCAAACACTTGTCCATAAATATTAATTTGCTAAACATTCAAAATGGCTAACTTAATTTAACTAAAATTTTCAGTTAAAGTCCCCCTTTACTGGTTGTCAATCAGTTAAAACATACAATTTTATTTTAACAAAGCCAATTATACCAAAAGCTTAACATTCTTCATTTGGGATCGAAGAGCCATACCTAAGTCAGGCAAGAAACACCAGAAAAACAAACAAACAAACAAACAAAAAACCACCAAAAAAAAAAAAAAAAAAAGAAAAAACCAAAACAAAGCAAAATCCTGCCTCTCCAATACTCCTGGATGATTTTGTAATAGACCAAGTGATCTGACTGTGAAAGTCAATTCAAGTTTCTATCATTCCATAAATAAAGGTACCATAAACCATTTTTGATCACTAGGTTGATCAAAACTAGGTTGATCATTACTAGGAATCCACATGAAGAACACTTCTCATTTTAACATTTGCCAAATTAAAAATCTTAAATGGGAAAATCAGTTTTCAGTGAATGTACTGCTGTAATTATTATTTTATTTATTTTACACCTCTTTCTTCTGGGCTATTTCCTAGTAGACAACAGGAAATGAGATAGCTATCATATAAACCACATTAACTGGGAAAACCATGATAAAATTATCAGTTTCAGTTAAAATCAAAATAGGGCAGCAAAACATAATAACTGAAAAGTAACAGTTTTCTATAACGTACTGACCTCATAAATATCAGAATAATAAATGGTATCTCCAATCCCTCCACAAATTATTAGAGAAGTTTGTCTTCAACTGCTAAAATTACACTTGGTAAATCTGTTACATTACATTAGTATTCAATGCTGCTGTTAATCTTTGTCCTTTTAAGTTATAATAGCAATGCATTTAGTAGCTGCACGATCTTCCCAATCTTAGCAGCACATATGTAATATGAACACTAATCAAGATCACTCAGCAGCTCAGCAGATTGATATCAGAGTCGGTTTCCATTTCTTGGGCTCCAAGCACAAATTCCTCTCCATTCACCTACAAATCTATCACACATATTCTCAACACTGTCCCATACCCAAGTAAATGTATATATATATTATGAAGCATAATGTCTACTTTACCTAAATTAAACAAACAAATGGCAGCTCTACCTTATTTCATAATTCAGCCTTAATTTGCTTTTTAAAAATATTAACTACTACTAAATAGAATAAATATATCTATAAAAATACAAATAAAAGAATGATAGATCACTACATATTACTTTTATTTTCTGCACAGGGTGCCAGTTTTGCTCCATTTTAAATATAAAAGACAATTTAAAGAATTATATTAATAATAATTTAGCTTCTTTTAATCTCTTAAAAAATTTAAGGTAGTAAAGAAAGAGATTTTCATAGAAAAACAAGCTATAGTACTTTTGTTTTCACTGTAACTAGTTCAGTTAAGTTTATTCGATAACTCCATTTATGTTTTTTCAGCACATAATGGATAATGTTCTTTAGTTGTTCTGTGATAAGAAAACATTCACTTTAATACATTATCTCAATATTCCCTAGTTCAGAAACTCAACTACATTATCTTTCAGAAAGTTAGTAAGATACTAATCCCTTTTCCTGTTTTACTATCAAATCGTCTTAAATTTTAATCTATTAGAAATTATACTAAAAAAGCTACGATAATGTATTCAATAGCAGAACAAAGTGTATAATTTCTTTTTAAAGATGACTGTATTTGACCCTAGGTTAATAACTCAACTAACAATATTTTACATAAATATATTTTATACAACATATATCACACTAAGTTTGAAGATAAATTAATTTGAAATACTTATCCATCTTTCATTTACTGGTTTATTTCTTCCATATATATATATCAAAATAAACTATAACTTTATTTTGTATTGCTCTATATCCCTTCAAAATTTGTCCACATTTTTTCTTTATAAAATGTCAATAAAAAGATTAAGCATACACATACAAAGATCATAGCTAATGCCAGATGTTAAGAGAGTCTCTTGCGGCTAAAGATTCCACACCAGGTGGTTGAGCCAGCCTAATGAAGCAGCACGTGCTCATGAGGGATACAAAGAGTGGACTTGGAAGAACCTGCTTGCATTTGGTTATTTATGAAAGTATAAAGAAAGATTTGAAATCAAAGTAAAAATGAAGTTAAATCAAAGCCTTCCCATTCATATAGCAGAGTTTTTCTAAAGTTTTAACATTTGTCTTCAAAATTAAGGCTGAAGGAAAAAACCTTTTATGTATGCTTTAGTGACAAGATAATAAAACTATTTCCAACTCCACTACCAAGCGGTAAAAATGAAAATAATAAACTTTAAGTGAATTAAAATATAAGCATAAATTTTTAAAACTTAGCATGTGTCTTGTATTGAAAGACTTCAAAATGTGAGTTCAGGTTAGTGCTATTACAACAAAACTTCAGTAAATAGACTGATCATAAAGCATGACCTTAGGCAATAATAAACCTGAGAGCATTTTAATATATTTCCTTATCACCAAGTAAAGCACTTTAAGTTATTACAGCTAGGCTGCATGACCTCATGCAATTGAATCATGCTAGAGCCAAATAGACTAATGTCTTTGATGGCAATTAGATAAAGGCAGGATGTTAACTTTTACTTTAAGACGTGTTAAACAAAGGGACTCATCTCTCGGCTTAACTTAGTTAAAAATAAGCTACTCATTTAACAGTAGAGGTTAATATGGGAATGGCCTCTTTCACCTGTCAAAAAGAAAATTAATTTTATTTAAAAAATTATCAGGAAATTTTATTTCTTTAATGGACCCTTTGCTAGAGTTTATAAAGTTTCTAACAACATCTTGATATACTCTAATCTCTAAGCAGCTCCTTTAATGTCTACAATTTCCAATATGCTCAGCACTGGTTGAGAAAAAACATCCTCTTGTCAGTCATAATCACAAAGAATTGCTTATCTGAGCTGAACATGGATGGCAGGTCACAACAGAGAAACTAAATGATAAAACTGTACAATAAAATAATGCGATACAGGTACTAATAGATTTCATCAAATCTAAGATGCCATTAATTGTAATACACAATTCTTTGACATAACAGTAAGAAAAATAAAGCTGTCAATTAAACTGTGGCACAATACTTTCCTATTATATATAATTTTTTATACTTATTAAGAGAGTTCTTTCAGACATAAAACAGATTTTCAAAAATTTTATATCACTCTTGCACATATATAAAAAGACAAGATGAGAGAAACACATTTTCTAGGATAGCTGTAAAACTTCACATTTGGAATATAACTCTCGTGACTCTGCCATTTAAGGGTTGTCAGTGTCCATGTTTTTGTGTACAATTATGTTCTCTTTGCCATCAAGAATATTTGTGAGGCAGTCTTATCTTAACAGTGGGTTCCATTATTCTCTGGGGTTTTCTTCCAAGTTACTGACACCCATTCAGCCTTTTTTTTTTTTTGAGACAGAGTCTCACTCTTGTTGCCCAGGCTGGAGTGCAATGGCGTGATCGTGGCTCACTGCAACCTCCACCTCCAGGGTTCAAGCGATTCTCCTGCCTCAGCCTCCTAAGTAGCTGGGGTTACAGGCACTCGCCACCGTGCCTGGTTAATTTTTGTATTTTTAATAGAGACGAGGTTTCACCGTGTTGGCCAGGCTGGTCTCGAACTCCTGACCTCAGGTGATCCACCCACCTCAGTCTCCCAAAGTGCTGGGATTACAGGTGTGAGCCACCACGCCCAGCCCCTCAAGTGATCTTTAAATGTTTACCTGATAGCCAGTTGAGGACTTAGTTGAGCTTTCTTTCATGCGGCCAGGAATAACAACCAAGTTCATCATATAGATAATAACATCAAGAGTCACAACTGCTATCTGGCTAACAGTGATTTTTAAGAGACATTAATTGTAAGATGCATTCTGATTTCAGACATGTTAAAAGATGTAAAAAATAAAAAGTGTGCCATAGTATCAAAGAAGTATGGTGTGCTATTTTTCAGGATTCAGAGATATTCTGATTGGAAATAATGGTTGAATATTTAAATAAATCAGTTACCAGTAAAAAAAGAATGTGATTAAATATGAATACATGACTACATACTCATTCTTGTAGTATGTGGTAAATCATGGTTGTAACTGGTTAGCTATACTGCTTACAGCAGTTGTTTTCAAGTGCTTATCTGTGCAACAGTATTGGATGAAAATAAGAATCAGCTGAGAAACTTTAAGAACATACACAGGTTCTTGGGCTGACTCCTCAAAATTAGGAAAAATATACAGTGTTTGCAATCGAGATATTTAAAAGACCCTCAGGTCATTCTGATGTATGCCAGGTTTGGGAAGCACTGGTGTAGTTACATGTTGCTGTGGAAGATCCAGATCCGACTGCTGTGTGGGCTATACTAGTTAGTTGTAACACAGCAAAAAGAGCTCTGAGTATAAGGTTGGGAAAAGAATTTTCCAGTGCAATCTCTACTATGTTTTAGCTGTAGGACCTTGAGGAAGTCACTTAACTTGTCCAATTGCTTTATTCATAAAATAAAAATAATACATAATTCACAGGGTTGTTGTGGAGCTAAAATTAGGTAACCTATGTTTTGGTTCTAGCACTGGTAAAGGCATTTAATACAAACTTAAAAAATGTTCTCTCACCTCCCCCACCACCTATATGTTTACTCCAGGCTTGTTCATACTGACAGATTTGAAAAATGTAAGCAATTTCTTCAAGGCATTCCCCAATTCTCTCAGCTGCAAGTAATCTCTCCCTTCTCACAAGCAGTCTACCAGCATTTCTTTATTGGAGCTTATTTCTACTTTGTTTTATACGTGTTTATGCACATGACATATTCCTCCCCCTCCCCCCACAATAGGCTGCAAACTTCTTTAGAAAAAGAAGCTTGCCTAATTTATCTTCACAGCCCTAGCATTTAACATGGTGCCTGGAACAGATAGGGGGTTTTGCCAACAGAAGGATGTGAATGAAATAGCAAGGCAGCGATCCAGTTTCCATAATGACCTCTCCCTTTGAACAACCATTAACTGTAAGAGGTCAGTGCTGCTCAGTCAACACTAGAAGTCAGGTAAGGGACATTAGAATGTGATTTATCAATTAGTCATTAGATCAACTAACACTTACTTGAAGGCTGGAAGAGGAACAAACATTTAAAAGAGCAATACAATATATGTGCATTTTCTTAGTCTGAAAATATCTGTAACGGTTCTAAGAAAGGGATAAGGATGTGGTAGAGTATAGCTAAATACTCAGAGAAATGAGTTAAACAGTTAAGCAAGCAGTTTTAATGAAATGTTATGCTTTTTATTTCCTATTTACAGATAAGCCTTTAAAAATCATGCCCCAACTAAATTATTTTAAACACCATATGAATATTTTACATGCATATGACTTCACATCAATCCAGGTAGAAGATTCTTTTTAATTAAGGTTAGAAAATTTTCTGTAATTTTTGTTGTTTTAGAGGAAAATGTCTAAATAAAAACTGTTAAGTCAGTGAAAATCACAATGATGGAATTTATTAAAGTCACCTTGTATTGGAAAATGACATGCTCATGTAAATTTATCACACAACTAAAAATAATTCACATATCTTTCTAAACATAACTTTGAGATGGTAGATTCACCAATGTCAAAAAAGTAGCCAGACACTTACTGTCATACGTGAGAAAAAATAAAAATCACAAATCTTTCGAGTTCAAATACTGATAAACCAAATGGAAGAGAGATTCCTGAATGTAAAGTGCAATCTAGCCACATGGGTTTTAATTCACAGGAAAAGACTTAATCAGAAGCAGAATTATGGTGTTATACATTGCATTGGTGCTTAGTGAGATAATAGATGCTATGAATGATCTTAATATATTCATTTTATATACTTTGTGTTAGATTTTAAAAGACATATTCAAGTAAGCTTGGCTTTGTGTATATAATAAAATATTTGCTTTTAGCACCATTGTTTCCAAGGGATTCCAATGTCTTATTTTAGAAATAAAAATATTTTAATATTAAAACCATGGAATAATTTCAGTGATTCACCAAAAATACAACATACAATTAACTTCAGGTAATTATGACACATCCAAGTGGACTTTTTAGTAAACAAGATACATAAAACAGCCTACAATCTTCATTTTTAGGCTACCAGGAAAAAACAATTAGAATCTTTCTGGAAACATGATGATAAAGGAAGAATAAAGATAAACTGCTAATGAGTAAATATTGAGGAATTATAATGAAAAATGATAAAACTAGTAGGAAAATGGGCTTTGTAGATTTAGGACCAGGTTAAATTTGTTAAACATTTTGTTAAATATTTAACTTTCATATATTAGACTAAGAAAAACTAGCATGTACAGATGAATCTGCATCTTATATTTTATGTTCTAGCAAACACATTTTCTTGCTACAACTGGAAAAGCTAAAACTAGAACACTTCCATTTTATTTAAGAATTATAGCAAGTATTCCGTCAAGTTATAGATGAGATTTCTCACCATTTTTAGGTTTAAAGTTCACCACAATTATGTCTCTCTTTATGTATACTCTTATTTATAATTAGTAACTTCTAGGAAAAATATCATTTCCAAAAATTGTTCAAGATAGTCATAAATCATTTTGGAATCATGTATTCAGTATTTGATTAAAAAATGTCTACCTTTCAAATCACAAAAATATACTGCTGCCAGAGAACTGCATGCAAAGATTAGAATGTATACATATATTTAAAACTAGTATGCATCGCTTAATCATAATTTTCTTAAAAGACAGGTTATTTTTGCATTTTACAGACCAGCAAATCCTCACAATGGTATATGTGGATTTCTCTTCATGCTTTAAAAATCGTATATACCAATGGTTTACTTATTTTCATTTAAAATGATAGTGAAATTCCCTTAATAACCAATAGCATCTTTCTTGTTTGTACTCACTTATTCTTTCTGCCCACATGGGCTTCACTTCTAAGTCCATTCAAAATGATGTTTTCTAAGCATGTGCCACATGACTTGTTCATATAAATGGAGCAAATTAAACTGTCTCCACATATATCCTATCACATTTGTAGCCCTGATTTCTCTCTTTAACACGTGGCCAAGACACCGTATTATCTGCCTGCAGAGGTTGACCTCAGGATATTAGATTCTGCCACATAGCTCTCTTGTACTAAACCGAGGGGAAACACTTAATCACCCCTGCCTTTTCAGGAAAAAATCAACTTTAAATTTGCCATGATGAAAAATCAATAAACCAGTAATTGCTTGGCTTATCATTGCATGGAGGAACAAATTGGGAAGCGAAGCTTAGCGTCCACACAGATTTCCGAGAGACACATGGAGTTTCAGGATCACTAAGCTAGAAAAGGAAAAGGTCTCAGAGTGATAATTAAATCTACTCATGCTGATTTTCTGCCAAATTTATTTCCCAAGAGTATATAAAAATGTTTTACTGCTTACTAGTCAGGCATAACTAATCAAATCAACATTACACCAACATATACAAGAAACAAAAAAATGCAAATTCAAGACTGTAGGCATCAGAATAATATATTCTTGAGAATAAAATTAATATAAAGTTACTTTTTAAATGAACAAATTTTTTTAAAAATTACATTTATTTCTTTGCTCTATAAATACCTATAAACATTTTTATTTAATCAATGAATACAACATTCTAATCCATAACCTTCCCTTTAAATTGTAAAAGTTTTTAAGTAAGCAGCAATATTTAAAGATAAATCGCAGACTGTCACACATTAAATATTTTCTATTCCCAGAATGGTATTTTTAGCTCATTTCACATGGGTTCTTTATTCTTTGCTAATGCAAATACATGCTCTCACATCTAAATTAGTCTATTATTCCCATATATTTTTACCATATTCAATGGGAATTACTAGATCTGTTGTTTTAATGAGGCTTTATACTTAAATACAGAAGATCTATTGTCTATGAAATAAAATGAGAAACATATATCATCCTTGCAACAAGGCAAACACACCAACTGAAAATATTACTGAGAATGGTTAGTGTTTAAAAAATTACTACCACTAATAGACCTAATTTAATGCAGTAAATTAGCATAGTTCCAATGGAAGTGCAAATGTAATCACACTCAAACATTCATATTAAGAGGAAGAAGGAGGATGAGCTTTTTCTTTTTCTTTTGTTGAAAACGATTTTAGTGTGTCCTTCAAATGGCTACTGGGACTATGATAATTAAAACATTTAAAATAGCACAAGCCCCCCAGTCTCTAATCTGAAGCTTAGGTCAGCTGTCTGTAGATTCTAATTTGTCCTCCATTTGTATTCATGACAAGGAAATACTGAATATTTAACAGCAAACCAGCAGGAGGGGGTATTGTAGACTTAGAGGTTAAATAATTTGATTTCTGTGCAGATTACATGTAACATCCAACATCTAATCTCATACCTGATTTGGCAATACAATTACAGTAAAAATAATGGAGAGACACCATAACTATAAAGTGGAGAAACAAAAACTTTTTTTCATGGGTTGGGAAATAATAACTTTAAAGTATTGTATTGTTTACTATACTTCTAGGCCTGCCTTTTCAATAATAAAGGTTAAAAACAACTTACAGAATATGATAGTTGAGGAGATGTGTAATTTCTATCTTCTTTTATGGCATGAAGGTTCCATCTATTTTATCTCACTAAAGAGCAGTGAGATTTACAAATAAAACAAAGGGATATGGAGGGTACTTTAAGAAGTCTTCTTGTCCATTCTCCTGCCTTTAGGCAGGACTACATTGAAACAGAAGCTTTGTTTTTGATCTACGATAAACTTCCATCTGTTGAAAAATCCAAGGGCTGTTTTAGGGGAACTAATTGCTTCTGAAGGTGAAGTAAGAATAATTAAAGTGAAAACTAAAAGTTGAAAATTTAACTTCTGTATAACATCAAAGATTTGGGATTTGATTATAAATGTTACAAAACAAAAATTGAAGAATATTTGCTGGATTAAGATTTATGTTACACAGGCAAAACAGATTACTGAAACATAATCATATTAAAATATGCACAAATGCAAATACATTTTGGTTTCATAATTTTCAATTTGGTATTGTTTTAATTTATCTTTTGGATAGGACCCTCAGCAATGCTATCGATTTATCTGTTTTTTCCTCTGCTGAGTGGTAGCTTTCTCTTTGTAAATGTGAATTTTATCAAAGTAATTTGTTAATTCACTATTAAAAAATCTGGAGACAACAGATGCTGGAGAGGATGTAGAGAAACAGAAATGCTTTTACACTGTTGATGGGAGTGTAAATTAGTTCAACCACTGTCGAAGACAGTGTGGCAATTTCTCAAGGATCTAGAAATAGAAATACCATTTGACCCAGCAATCCCATTACTGGGTATATACCCAAAGGATTATAAATCATTCTATTATAAAGACACATGTACACGTATGTTCATTTCGGCACTGTTTACAATAGCAAAGACGTGGAACCAACCCAAATGCCTATCAAAGATAGACTGGATAAAGAAAATGTGGCACATATACACCATGGAATACTATGCAGCCACAAAAAAGGATGAGTTCATGTCCTTTGCAGGGACATGGATCAATATGGAAACCATCATTCTCAGCAAACTGACACAAGAACAGAAAACCAAACACCACATGTTCTCACTCATAAGTGTGTGTTGAACAATGAGAACACATGGACACAGGCAGGGGAACATCACACACTGGGGTCTGTTGGGGGGGGTGGGGATATTGGGGAGAGATAAGGTGACAGGGGGATGGAGGCAGCAAACCACCATGGCATGTATACACCTATGTAACAATCCTGCAAGATCTGCACATGTCCAGAACTTAAAGTAAAAAAAAAAAAAAAAAAAAAAAAATCTTAAAAAGAATTTAATAATTTCAATAAAACTTTTTACTGAGGGCAAAAACAAAGACAAGTACATTCAGACAATAAACAGGTTTAATGATTTTATTAAACTGCCTTTCTAGATTAATAGGATCAAATTCTGCATTTTCAAAATGAACCCTTTACTCTGAGTTTTTAGGATTCCTTACAGAATCATAATCTTTGATTTTCAAATTATTACACAAATCACTCTGTGCTAGGTGCTGGGTAAACCAAAGTCCACACAGAGAGATGGTCTCTGCTCTTTAGCAGCTCACATTCTAGTAGACCCCACATTATTATTATCATTTAAATGACAAAAAGCAGAGGAGTTCATCCAAATAGAAAATGGAAAAGAATATAGAAAGAAAAGCAGCACACTGTAAATATCTTCAAGAAGCTTTCAACATTTGCTTGTATACAGATTCACGTTTAAAATAATGTCAATTAGGTTTTTAATGTATTCTTTTGCTTGATTCCTGTCTTCCTTCACTTTGTGATGCAACTGCTCTATGAGCTGCTGTGCTCTACCTCTTTCAGGAAGTGGTAACTTAATTCAGCTGATATGATTTAAAAAATAAAATTTCAATGCTATTGACCAAAGTGAATTCCAAACCCACAGACATTTCCCAGTCGTGTGATATAGTTTCTGTCCTCCTGTGTGATTTGTGTAAATAACCAATTTGTGACTCAGTTTCCCAATTTTTGAGATGAGAGAACACTAAAAAAATCATAAAGTTTATTCAGTGGTTGCCTATGATTTGTGGTTTAGTGTTTTGCTATGTGAACAGAACAGTATAGGGTAACCTTGATGCACAGAGCAGGATCACTGACTCTAGCTTGATGGGGATTAGGAAGTGATGGGAACCAATAACATGACTTAGGTATATGCCGAATAAAGAATAATGCTGATTAAGGAAATTGGAAAAAGTTTTTCTGGGGCTGAGTCAGAAGACTACAAATGACACTACTTCTTAGCGGCCCATAAATCAGCCCACCAGAATAAAGCTCAAGCATCTCCTTCCTCACATAGCAAGGTGGTTGCTTGTTTTGCAGGTCATTTCTGAAAGCTCAGACCTGCCCTTCCTTTTATGTTCTTGTTTGAAAATTTTAATTCTGTTGAGCAGTATCAAGCTTCTCTATTCCCTTTCCCCAGAGAGATTCATGTGGTTCTTACATGAATATACCTGTGACTGCATATTCACATAAGAATAGTGAATATTCTCAATAGAACTTTATGATAATGAATTAAACAATATGTTTAAGACATACCAGTAATGCTCTGTAGTCAGTCAGTCAGTCACAAATTTAAATATGAACTAAAAGAAAAGCGCACAAAGTTTTTGTTTATTTTGCAGGGCAAGATAAATTATGGTAGTATTCTTCATGTGTGATAGCCACCTTCAAGGTAAAATAAATCACAGACAAGTTCTTATAAAATGCACAACTGAATAGGTTTCCGTATACTGCAGGTATGTCCAAATGTCAGTTACTGATATGTGGGCCAAGATGTTTATAATTTACCTAATTTCCACCTAAGAGACTATAACATAAAAATTAGAAAAAAATAGATTTCTCATTTAGAGCACTTTCAAACCAAAAGCAAAAAGTTTTCCTTCAAACATGGCTTTTCAATATATAAAAGATCTGTGAAATGTCTTTTTGACTTTAAATGTTAAATTATAGATTAGTTAAATGATTAAATAAATACTAAATAACTGAAAAAAGAATAAAACTTTAAAAATGTACACGTAGTTGAACTTCTGAACTTTAGGGGTTTTTATTCTTTTTAAAAAATCCAAAATAATTTGTATTAATTTGATATATCACTATTCTTCCATAGTAATTGCTTCTAAAACTTCTAAAATAGCACAGATTTCTTTAAACTATAGCTAGAATTTTACTATATCTAGATATACTAATAGATGGAAAACATTAATTTTTAAGGGGAAAAAACCTCATTTCCTATTTGAATGATCTTGATTCTTTGCATCCTCATGTAGTTTTGTATGCTGTGGGAAATCTGCCTGGTTCCAAAGGTGAACACCCAAGCAAAAGAATGTGAACGACAGACACGAAGGTGTGCTAAATGGTTACCCTTGACTTTTGCTAAGGAAAACATTTTCTGAGTAAAAACGCTGAAAGCTTGAGAGCAAAATCTGTAATTTTTAAAATGATGAGAAAATGAAGGGTAATCAAGATTTCTGGAATAGTATTTGATATCTATTACCTCGAAATCTGTTAGTAATAAGGCTAATGGATCAGTTAAATTAGTCATTTAATACCTACAGGCAATATCACAAACTTGACTGCTCAAACAAATCTGTGCTGTTTATTACAAAAAAAAGCCTTGTTAGTTTAGTGTAGTGACATCATTAGCAGAAAAATATTATCATCAAATATTGGGAGTAACTATTCTGTGTAAGGTACCGTACCAGCACTGAGATTACATATAAATATGAAAGACATGGTTTCTGCACGCAAGGTGCTATAATTCAGTTGAGAAGGTAAGACTTGAACCAATGTGACTGATTTTAAATAAACAAACCAAAACACCTCAGTGTTTCTCTCAAATATCACTTATACAAATGATGTGGACATTGCTTTAATACTTTGATTTTCATAGCCTACTACACACCCACAACATGATTCTTAGAGCCTACCACACAATCTTTTAAATATAGTACTTCCTACTTATCCACAGGGATCATTCCAAGACCCCAAACAGATGCCTGAAACCAGAGAAATACTATTTTTTTTCCTATATATACATACCTATGATAAAGCTTAACTTACAAATTACACAGTGAGAGATTAACAATAATAAAAAAAGAACAAATAACAATATGTTGTAATTAAAGCTATGTGAATGTGGTCTCTCTCTCAAAATATCTCATTGTACTGTACCATGGGTAACTAAAACCATGGAAAGCACAATTGTGGATGGGGAGACTACTAGAATCTAAATTTCGTCAAATACTCAATTCTTGGAGGGTAGACAGCATTTCTGTCAGCACTTTTAGGCATTTGGAGTTATATCTAGTGAACAAGGTGTGATATCAAGCTTGGTTAAATGGTTTTTAGTAAAGTAAAAACAAAAACAAAATTGAGTGGTGCTATAAAGTAGTTTATTATATGTCTTGAAAACTGACTCCATTGAAAGAGATAACAATAACTTGGATATGTTAAACCAAACTCATCTGGAAAAAATATAATATGCCATCTCATGTTATTAGCTACAAAATGAATGGAACAGGGCAGTGGTTCGCAAATGCCAATCTATAGATCGGTGTTGGCAGGCTGAATAACAATCATTGGGCTTATCCTGATTCTTTATGTCTGGGAATCCATATACTATATTTAAAAGCATAATCAAGACATTAAAATCATACTCAAGATATCAGAATCCTCAAAGATATTCTGATGACTGTGCCCACAAGGCAGTAACTTATTTGATATGATCTCATTATTCCAATAGATTTTTAGAAATCTATCACTAGTGAATTCTAACAATACACATACACAAATTAATCCACAATCATAAAATGCCATATGATGTTGACATCTTCCCTACATGTCTGTTTTCTTTTTCTCAGCAAAGTTTGGGTTTTTTTTTTTTTTTTTTTTTGGCTTTTTTTCCCTTGTATCAATAACCTTCAATATACTAATGAATACAATAGTATTCTCAACTCCTTTCCCCAGATATATTTCTTTTAGTAAACACCTGACTGATAAACTATTACTGAGGACATAAAATACATTGAAAAGAAAATACAAGATTTCTGGGATGAAACTGACTAGACTTCTGATTCACAATCATTTCTACTAACTAGGTTTTCCTGGTCACTTTACAAGTTTTTTGAAGTTTGACCTTATTAGTTTAAGTTACTGCTGAAAAAGAAACAATTGGAATGAAGGGAGGGGGAGGTTATAAAAGTGATATCTTACTGTGGATAGACAAGACTGGACTTACAAATAAACAATAACTCATAACAGGTAACACATGGCTCTACATTGATATGAAAGATGGATGCTGAAACAAGAAAACTATAACTTAGTTTGAGGAGAGAGGAATAATAGAATTGTATTTTTGCTTGATGTTTATTTAAGACAGTCTCAATTCATTATGTCTGAGAGTTTGATTTTTCTAGTTTTAGTATAAATTAGGCTTGTTTTACTCTCTACTATCTTTACAAAGAAATCATCATGATTTTAAATGTTTATAGATGTAGGATAGATAAAGACAAAACTCACATGATCATCTCAAACAGACACAGAAAGAAGTATTTCAAGAGTCCAATATCTTTTAAGAATTAAAAAACAAAAAGAAAAAAAACAACCCTGAAAATCTAGGTGTAACAGTGTAAAATGATTGTGATATTCTGGTGAAAATACTAACTTAAAAAATACCACAGTAGTAGGAGTAATAAGATGCTATTTAATCCAAATTCACTAATACTGATTAGCAAGATGTTATAATATTTGCATTTTATTTTTTATTATTTTTAATATGTAGAGAGACACTCGTGCGAGACAGTGGCGAGATCATAGCTCACTGCAGCCTTCAACTCCTGGGCTCAAGTGATCCTCCTGCTTCAGCCTCCTGAGTAGCTGGGACTACAAGTGTAAGTCACTGTGCTGGGCTACTAGCATAGTGTAGATCTCTTATTGTGAAGAATTATCAAGGAGATACAACATCAAACAATTTGAATTTTAAGAATATGAATGTATAAGAATGCAATTTGTTAAAAAAAAAGATAAGAAAGTATTAACTTCAAAAGGTGTTCCTATGCTTATTTCAAGACTTTACTCAAAAGTTATATTATCAGTTATATTATCATAGGTCTTTCCTATATATAAAAACATCCCTCCCCCAACCTATCCCATTACCATGCTCCATTGTTCTCCTTGTGACCTGTCATCATTTCATATACTACAGGCATACTTTGGAGATATTCTTGGTTCAGTTCCAGAACATCACACTAAAGCAGGTATTGCAATAAACCCAGTAACATTTACTGTTTCCCTAGTGCATACAAAAGTTATGTTTACACTATACTGTAGTCTATTAAGTGTGCAATAGCATTACACCTAAAAAACAATGTATATGTCTTAATTTCAAACACATTTTATTGCTAAAAATGCAAATGATCATCTGAGCCTTTGATGAGTCATAATCTTTTTGCTGGTGGAGGGTCTTGCCTCAATGCTGATGGCTGCTCACTGATAAAGGTGGTAGTTGCTGAAGGCTAAGGTGGTAGTTGCTGAAGGCTAGGGCAGCAGTGGCCATTTTAAATAAGACAGCAATGAAGTTTGCTGCATCGATTGACTCTTCCTATCATGAAAGAGTTCTCTATAGCATGTGATGCTGTTGGACAGAATTTTATTTATCGTAGAACTTCTTTCAAAAATTGGAGTCAATCTTAAACCCTGCCACTGCTTTATCAACTAAGTTTATGTCATGTTCCACATCCTTTGTTGTAATTTCCAGTGTTCACACTGTCTTTACCAGGAGTAGATTCCATCTCAGAAAACCACTTTCTTTGCTCATCCATAAGAAGCAATTCCTTATCTCTTCATGTTTAGTTTCGAAATTATAGTCATTCAGTCACATCTTCAGGTCTCTCTTCTAGTTCTTCTTCTATTTCCAACATAAAGGCTATAACTTTCTCCACTGAAGTCTTGAATCCCTCAAAGCATCCATGAGAGTTGGAAGCAACTTATTCCAAACTCTTGTTAATGTTGCTATTTTGACCTCCTCCTATAAATCATGAATGTTCTTAATGGCATCTAAAACAGTGAATCCTTTCCAGAAGGTTTTCAATTTACTTTGGCCAGATCCATCAGAGGAATTACTACTTATGGCAGCTATAGCCCCACAAAATACATTTCTTAAACATTAAGACTTGAAAAGTTGAAATTAGTTCTTTTCTCCAGGGGCTGCAGAACAAATGTGGGGTTAGCAGGCATTAATCTCCTTCTACATGTCAATGAGCATTATTTTGAAAGAAGTATTTTTTTCTGTGCAGTATGTCTCAACAGTGGGCTTTAAATATTCTGTAAACCATGCTATAAACAGATGTGTTGTCATCCAGGCTTTGTTGTTCCATTTACAGAGCACAAGCAAAGCTGGTTAGCACACTTCTCGGACCCTAGTATTTTCAGAATGGGAAATGACCACTGGCTTCAAACTTAAAAGTCACCAGCTCCATTAGCCCCTGACAGGAGAGTCAGCCTGTTCTCTGAAGCTTTGACACCAGGCATTGACTTCACCTCTCTACCTATGTCAGTCCTCGGTAGCATTTTCTTCCTATAGAAGGCTGTTTCCTCTTCATTGAGCGTCTGTTGTTCAGTATAGCTTCCTTCATCAGTGATCTTAGTGAGATCTTCTGCATAACTTGCTGCTTCATCTTGCACTTTCATTTTATGAAGACTACTTCTTTCCTTAAACCTCACCAACCAACCTCTGCTAGCTTCAGATTTTTCTTTGGCAGCTTCCTCACCTCTCTCAGCCTCATAGAATTGAAGGGAGTTAGGATCTTGCTCTGGATTTGGCTTTGACTTAAGGAAATGTTGTAGCTGGTCTGATCTTCTATCCAGACCACTCCAACTTTCTCCCTGTCACCAATAAGGCTGTTTTGTTTTGTTATCATTTGTATGTTCACTAGAGTAGCCCTTTAATTTCCATCAAGAAATTTTCCTTTGCATTCATGACTTATCTAAATGTTTGGCACAAGATGCCTAGCTTTCATCCTCTCTGGGCTTTTGACATGCTTTCCTCACTAATCTTAATCATTTCTAGCTTTTGATGTAAGTGAGGGACATGTGACTCTTCTTTTCACTTGAATACTTAGAGGCCATGGTAAGGTTATTAATTGGTTTAATTTCAATATTGTGTCTCAAGTAATAGGGAGCCTCCAGGCGAGGGAGAGGCAGAGAGGGATAGCCAGTCAGTGAAGCAGTCAGAACATACACATTTATCTATTAAGTTCATTGTCTTATACGGTTGCAGTTCATCGTGCCCCAAATCAACTACTACAGTAACATCCAAGACCATTGATCAGTCATCACAATGACAGATATAATGAACACGTTTAAAATAGTGTGATAATTACCAAAATGTGACAAAGAGACATGTAATGAGTATATACTTTTGGGGAAAATGGCACCAATAGACTCGCTCGATACAAGGTTGCCGCAAACCTTCAATCTGTAAAATACACAGTTACCTGCCAAGTGCA
Organism: Aotus nancymaae; assembly: GCF_030222135.1. NCBI lineage: Eukaryota > Metazoa > Chordata > Mammalia > Primates > Aotidae > Aotus > Aotus nancymaae. Next base: position 51,178,933 of record NW_026988431.1, on the reverse strand, counting down.
ATAGAACAAGGTATGTCTGTACCCATTTACTTGGTTATTCATTCATTATGTGTCTCTCTTCCCACTAGAATGTGCACTCCATGTTTTGTTTTCTACTGTGGCCCAGGATTACAACAATGCCTGGCATATAGAGGCGGCTCAATAAATATTTGTCGAAAAAAATGAATGATTAACAATTGTGCTGGGCATGGTGGCTCATACTGTAATCCCAGCACTTTGGGAGGTCGAGGTGGGAGGATAGCTTGAGCCCAAGAGTTCAAGACCAGCCTGGGCAACATAGTGAGACCTCATTTCTACAAAAAAATAAAAAAATTAGCCAGGCGTGATGATGCTCGCCTGTAGTCACAGCTACTCTGGAGGCTGAGGCAGGAGGATGTCTTGAGCCTGGGGGGTTTAGGCTGCAGTGAGCTGAGATCATACCACTGCACTCCAGCTGGGTGATAGAGCAACATCTTGTCTCAACCCCCACCGTCTCCCCGAAAGACAACAACTGTGATAAATGCTATGAAAGGACAGCATAAGGTACTAGAATAGAGCATCACAGGGAGATTTGATCAAACTGTAACATAAGAATTCAGTTCCTTTGAAGATACAATACTTAAGGTGAGACCTGAAGGACTGGTAAGTATCAGCTAGGCAAAGGAGGAGGACTAGAAATAGAAGTGGAACCTGAAGATATGACTGAATGGCTAAAATTTCATGAAACTAGAATGAATGCTTCTTACAGATGAGCAAAGAGGGTAAAAGGATTGACTCTAATTTTTGAAAGAAGTTCTAAGATAAATAAAATGCGATCCAACAGCATCATGTGCTACAGAGAAGTCTCTCATTACAGAAGGAGTCAATCAATGCAGCAAACTTCATTGTTGTCTTATTTAAAATGGCCACAGCCACCCTAGCCTTCAGCAACCACCACCTTGATCAGTGAGTACCCATCAACATTGAGGAAAGACCTTCCACCAACAAAAAGATTATAACTTGCTGAAGGTTCAGATGATCGGTAGCATTTTTTAGCAATGAAGTACATTTTCGACTAAGGTATGTATGTTGGTTTTTAGACATAATGCTACTGTATACTAATAGACTACAGTGTAAACATAACTTTTATGGGAAACAAAAATTTAGTGTGACTGGCCTTATTGAGATATTTGCTTTATCGGGGTGGTCTGGAATCAAACCCAGTGTTTCCAAAGTATCTGTATTCTAAATCATCATGAAGCCAGATTTGGCTTCATTATCAAATGCACATAAATATGAACTCCATTAGTGGTTAGTGATTTGTGTTGAAAAACAGTGCTAAAAAGGAAGGTATTTCTGACCTACCTTAAACTCCAACCAAAGCCATGAAGAAATACATCACCTACACATATAACATATCACATAAAAGCTGTTAATTTACATTAGCTATAGACTTAATAATATCCTAAGTGAGAATACTTAATGTCCTCCAGAAGCTCACAGTTACTTCCAAGAAAATGAGCTATAATCAGTTAAGTATTTACTTAGTTCACATAGAATACCACTTTAAAGAAATCTACTTGCTTCTAGTTTTGAATTGCTTAACTTCATTTTATATTACTAAATTTATTTACATTAAAAACTTGCCTAAAACAACTCCATTGGCATGTGAAGTCATTTACTATCTTGAGTTTAAATATACTCATAGATGAAAAAGGACATTTCTCATCCTTTTGTATTTATAGCATGAGAGTGATTTGGGTAAGGAAGAAACACAGCAGAAAGCCACTTCAGAGCAATGTTTTTCCAACTGAGCATCATGACCCATTAGTGGGTTGCTTTTGTTTTGTTGAAGAAGCAATGGAATCAGAAAAAAAATTGTAATGGGTAAGTATTATTTTGTATTTTTTCAGGTTTGTGTACATATGCATATGTGTACTGGATTGCAAAGTACAATATACTTCTTGTGTGTTTTGTGTTAAAAAACATGATGCTTTAGATAGGGGTTGAAAATCTACAAGGGTCTTTTCTTTTCTTTTTACTTATAAAACACAATTTCAAGTTATTTTACAAAGAGAAGACATTATTTTCAATCCTCAAAGTAGGTGCTTTTCAATAGCACTTCTGACCTGAAAGTTCTAAAAAAAGATAACGAATACAAAGCAATCTTATCTTGGAACTATAAAACAACTTATATTTAATAACCAACTTGATATACGGTAGGTAGGAACAAGGGCTGGGTATAACTAAATATAATAAAAATTACTAAGGTACCTAGAATGTTGCCGTTACATAAAGTTTTTCTTTTTCCAGTGATCTATATTTTAGTGCTTTTAAAATAATTCTTTGCAGAGTGACTTAATCTTTGTTTACATGAAGAATTTTTTTGTCATTTCACAAAAACAACCATAATGTGGTAATTTCCTAAAATTTCTCTAGGTATTTTGGCTCTGAAGCCCAACAAGGATACATGTTAGGACTTCAGTGTTTACTTTGCAGCAGAAGCACTACAGCTGGGCTTAATCCAAATCACAAGCACTAATGTCTACCTTGGCTAGAACTGGATAGGATCCTACCTTGGTTGGACAGGATTAAATAAGATGACTAAATTCTCTACTTTCCTCTCATTCCAACCATTTCTTACCATTCCTAACTCTGCAGTAGTTGTTTATATACTTGGAAAGTCTGAGTTATCCCAACTTCTATATTCACAACAAATTGTGTGAATTCACCATCAGCATACAGAAATACATGGTAGGCATCTGAGTTGTATGTTACTTAAAATTATAAAGGTATTTTTATCAATTAATATTCTTTGTCACAAGCAGAATTATTTTCTCTGAAATCAAAGTGAGATACTGTTACTTTGAAGAGGGAGCAAGGAACAGCCTGAATCCCATTACCCTTATCTCTCCTTCACTAGCCAGTGGTATACCATCATTACTGTTGCTTTTGCTCTAATAACAATAGCTAACCTCTACTGAATGCTCAGTATATACCAGGCTCTGTGATAAGGGCTTTACATACATTAACAATGTTTACATTCTTCCATGGATGAGAAAATGAAGACTTAGAAGTTGAGTGATTCACCCAAAGTCACCATGTTACTAAAGTGTTGATATCCGAATCACTCTGTTTCTGCCTGCAGTTTATGTCCTAATCTACCTATCACACTGCAGACTTATCTTTCCTGGTAATACCCTGGGACTAGTTCTACCTTAAAGAGAAAGTATGGAAAGAGCCCTTGACTCAGAAGGCAAAAGACTCAGTAATACATTGCTTCTTGGGGCGAGGGCCAGCATTTCATGCATCTTCTTCAGATGTATATAGTCTTGCTCTATGGCCTCATACTTTTAAAGCCTGGGCTCTAGTACAACATTGCCCAAATCCTCTACCTTAGCCTCTGCTTGGTTTTCCAGCCAGGATGCAGATTCTTGTTACATGAGTTTCTTGAACTCTGGCTCTCTTCTAGTACAATCTTAACTTTTCGTTCTCCCTCAACCTCCCTTGCCCTATGTATTGTCTAATGCACTGTATCCAGTTTGACAGGGAATGACAGAGAATATTTTTTTTTCTTGGCATTGGAGATGATTTCGATTGGGTCCTGCTCTTTATCTTGAATTAAAATAGTTTATAATAGAGTGAAAATGTCAAGAATTGATCAGATTATGATCTTATATACACAAATTCAGCTTTCTCTATTTTAAAACAGTGGTAAGTTATCAAATCGTACTAAATTTGCATAAACAATCAAGGTTTACATTGTTTATGCAATGTCCATTCCATTTCTTAATTTTACACCACCTAAATTATACTAGACCAGCTGTAGTTTAGAAAACATTTTAATCATGTATGTTGTATTAATCCTCCATTCCCACTACCCTCCCACTACCCTTTCTATGTTAGTAACATAGAAAAGAAAGGACACAGTATACCACATAATTCACTTTCAAGAAAAGGCCAATTACACTAAAGATATGTGTGAGTGTGTTTCTAAGAGCAGAGAAAAACAAGGCTAATTTTCCATAAAATTTTCAATAATACAATTCTTGGATGCCCATTCTGAATCTCTAAGAGTAAGATCAAAGTCTGTAAGTCTGCCAGTGATGCTAACAATATGTATTGGGAAAGAAAAATTAGGGAGGGGTAAAATCTATTTAGAAACTACACCTGGCTTCATTATTTAAAATACATATTAACATGTAATCTGTAATTTGGTATCCTTAGAGTACTGAGCTCTGAATATGTTACAGCCATGTATCTTACGGCCAAAGAGATTACGTGGTATGCCTTGGTGATAAATATCCACACGCTCAAACTGGGTTCTGGTCAAATTTAATAGGGCTAATAATTTGTTATAATGAACACATTCTGACATCATTAAAGTTATTAATAAGATTGAGTCTGACTAATGGTAACAATATAAGTTTCAAAGAATATCTGAATTTCATCTGTTTTCCATTAATAGGTAATTACAATTTCCAAATGCTAATCTTGTAATTAGGCAGAATATTTTTACTTAGGCTAAGTCATCAGCATCATCTTATATCAACAGAACCTGATTCAGGCACTTGCTAACTTGTTTTCCGGATGTGAACACTAAGCTGTGTTTGATCTTCAGTAAACAGATTTATCTCTTTACTTCTGCTAAAAATTAAACGTAAGCTATATGGACAGGTAGACAGTGTTGCCGGCTTATTCAACTCAACATCAGTTTTCATTTCAGTAAGTGTAGATCTTTCAAATATAATATATAGGTTTTAGCTATAACCATTCTATTTGATCTCTGCTATACTGTTTCATTTTGCAAAGAATATGGTGAAGTATAGTACAAAACTTTGCATGGTATTAACTGATCTCAGCTTGTGATTCCACAGACAAGAATCATACATGTATCATGAGAAGCATTTTTGCAGCACAGTTTCCTTTAAAGGTACTCTTGTGACATTTCTAAAATCAGAAGATGTAGTAGACTTTAAGATGATTGAGGCCAGGCGCGGTGGCTCAAGCCTGTAATCCCAGCACTTTGGGAGGCCGAGGCGGGTGGATCACGAGGTCAAGAGATCGAGACCATCCTGGTCAACATGGTGAAACCCCGTCTCTACTGAAAATACAAAAAATTAGCTGAGCATGGTGGCACGTGCCTGTAATCCCAGCTACTCAGGAGGCTGAGTCAGGAGAATTGCCTGAACCCAGAAGGCGGAGGTTGCAGTGAGCCGAGATCGTGCCATTGCACTCCAGCCTGGGTAACAAGAGCGAAACTCCGTCTCAAAAAAAAAAAAAAAGATTGAATTAAATGTAACTATTATAAAATTATAATTCTTGGCCATCTTTTGAACTAGTAACTATAAAACAGAATGTAGTTTTTAGACCAACTAGATGTAGTTCTTTCTGGCTTAGCAAAGAGACAAGCATTTTCCCTCATGTAGATGATCTGTTACTATCATTACCAAGAACTGGCCTTAAAAAGAAGCTCCCCTGTTGGTTGACACCTGCTGGGGTAAACAGATGGACAAAATCAATTTTTTTGTGTGTGATATTACTCCTCTTCATATAATGAAATGAACACACAAGAATCGATTCACAGAAACTTTTTTTTTTTTGAGACGGAGTTTCGCTCTTGTTACCCAGGCTGGAGTGCAATGGCGCGATCTCGGCTCACCACAACCTCCACCTCCTGGGTTCAGGCAATTCTCCTGCCTCAGCCTCCTGAGTAGCTGGGATTACAGGCATGCACCACCATGCCCAGCTAATTTTTTTGTGTGTGTGTTTTTAGTAGAGACGGGGTTTCACCATGTTGACCAGGATGGTCTCGATCTCTTGACCTCATGATCCACCCTCCTCGGCCTCCCAAAGTGCTGGGATTACAGGTGTGAGCCACCGCGCCTGGCCCACAGAAACTTTTAAAATAAAAAAGAAAGTTGCAATATACCAAATAATGACTGTGACTATATTCTTTAGGGGGTATTTTTCTTGCTATTTAGATACAAACTTATCAGAATAAGTCTTAGTGAAAATTTTATCCACTGTTTAGCCTTGTGATTAAATTTTGTCAAATTTTTAATTAATTTTGTAAAGATGTTAAAATTTTTCAGTAGATATTTCACTTTTTATGCTAAGAAAGAATGAGAATCTCCTATTTTTATACTAAAATTAGGATGCTGTGAAAGTAAAAACAAGTACAGTTTTATAGAGAGTTGAAGTATAGTAGAACAAACACTTATATAATACATATTACCTACTCTCTGGTAGGCACTATTCTAATTGCTTTACTTTCATTCCAGTGACCAAACATTTTCATTAGCCTCATTTTATAGAGGAGGAAATAGAGGCACAGGTTAAGGATGTAAAGCTAGTAAGTGGCATTGGATCTGGGAAGTTTGGCTCTAGATAATTACTCTTAATCACTATGCCAAACTTCCTTAAAATAATATCTGAATTGAACAATTTTGAGAAAAAGCAGGAGTGTAGTCACCAAGGAGCATTTTTATCTCAGGACAGCAGAATCAAGAAAATGCTGCTAAACTGAGAAAATAAAAAGCTGTTTAATGACAGAAATTTTTCAATAAAAGTGTCTCCTATGGTAAGTGTCATAGGCTTTAAAACTTGAGTTACTTAGAGCTAGTTTGAAAAAAATCATAAAATGTATGTGTAGAAAGTAATTTTTCCAGCCGGGCATGGTGGCTCACGCCTGTAACCCCCACACTCTGGGAGGCTGAGGTGGGTGGATCTCCTGAGGTCAGGAGTTTGAGACCAGCCTGGCCAACATGGTGAAACTCCGTCTTTACTAAAAATATAAAATTAGCTGGGACTGGTGGTGGGTACCTGTAATCCTAGCTACTTGGGAGGCTGAGGCATGAGAATTGCTTGAACTTGGGAAGCGGTTGGAGTGAGCCAAGATTGTGCCACTGCATTCCAGCCTGGGTGACAGAGTGAGATTTTGTCTCAAAAAAAAAAGAAAAGAAAGAAAAATTTTTCCTCACAGACAATAGTAATAACATGATCAAATAGAGTTGCTTCTGTGCTAGTATTTAATTGTTGCTATAAGAACACAGAAAACTTAAGTAAAACAAATTTTATGCTGATCTTAGAAAGAAACATATAAGACATAGTTTCTGAAGTTTCAATAAAGTCAATCAATCTAATGAAAACAGAAAAAATACACACCTTGCTTGCATGTAAATTTGTGCCTCATTTAATAACCCTAAATAATTTAGCCCATAACTATACGTTACTGTAGCTTGTACTCTGCTACCATTTCAGGTACATTTGTCATGTTTTCCTAAATTGACTGTAAGTTCTTTGAGAGCAACAGAGAACCATATCCTTCAATTCTGCATCTCTAAAGGTGCATACTATGGTGAGTATGCCAAATTGTGCTAAAAAACCAGACAAACAAAAGCAATAACTAATATTTTATAAAGTCTATAAAACGGTTTCACACACACTACATAACTACCTATTTGGATGGTTGATAGATTATTATCATACTTATTAACAGATGGGGAAAGCTGGTTCAAAGAAACCACCTAGAGTCACACAGGATGCGAAAACACTAAACTCTATTTCAATTTAGTGTATTTTATTATTTATTTTCATTTTTATTTTGTCTCCCCCTTATCCTAGAATGTAAGCTCTTTGAGTGTAGGGGCTTTGGTTTTTTTTTGAGACAGAGTTTTGCTCTTGTTGCCCTGGCTGGAGTGCAATGGCGCAATCTCGGTTCACTGCAACTTTTGCCTCCTGGGTTCAAGCGATTCTCTTGCCTCAGCCTCCTGGGTAGCTGGGATTACAGGCATGCACCACCATGCCTGGTTATTTTTTTGTATTTTTAGTAGAGACAGGGTTTCTCCATGTTGGTCACGCTGGTCTCAAACTCCCAACCTCAGGTGATTACCCACCTCGGCCTCCCAAAGTGCTGGGATTACAGGCGTGAGCCACTGTGCCTGACCTTGATTTTCTTTTTGACCGATCTATTCGTACAGCTTAGAACAGTACCCTGGATGTAGTGAATATTCAGTAAATATTTTTTGAATTGATAAAAGTTACTAAAGGGATGAATGAAAAAAGAATAATCATTATATTCTTTTGTGTTACTGTAATAACAACAGTTTAAATTTAGTTATAAAGTTTTTTTTTTTTTTCTTAAGAGACTGCAGTGCAGCTCTAGAGACTTGAGAGACTTTTTTAGTTTTTCTTAAGAGACTTGATCACAGCTCACTGCAACCTCAAACTTCTGGGCTCCAGTGACCCCCCTGTCTCAGTCTCCTGAGTAGGTGGGATTACAGATGTACACTGCCATGCCTGACTAATTTGTTTTGAGACAGGGTCTCACTATGTTGCCCAGGCTAGTCTTGAACTCCTGGGCTCAAGCAACCCTCCTGCCTTGGCCTTCCAAAGTGCTGGGATTACAGGAGTGTGCCACCATGCCCAGCCTGAAGTGCTTTTGTACTTTTTTTTTTTTTTTTTGAAATGGAGTCTCGCACTGTCTCGCAGTGGTGCGATCTCGGCTCACTGCAATCTCTGTCTCCTGGGTTCAAGCAATTCTCCTGCCTCAGCCTCTCGAGTAACTGGGACTACAGGTGTGTGCCACCACACCCAGCTAAATTTTTTTGGTATTTTTAGTAGAGATGGGGTTTCACCATGTTGGTTGGGATGGTCTCAATCGCCTGACCTCGTGACCCGCCCGCCTCGGCCTCCGAAAGCGTTGGGATTACAGGTGTGAGCCACAGCGCTCGGCCGTGAGTGCTTTTTAAATACTATTGCCATTTTATGTTATAATGTTTCCAGCCAGCTTTTATCATCTTCCCCACTTTAGGGCTGAAGCGAGTTTAAGTGATTTATTCAGTCACAGAGCTAGGAAATGGCAGAGCTGAGACTCAACCTCATTCTGTTACTTCAGCTAGAGGAAGCTAGCTAGGGCTATTTCTAGTAGAGCACAATTGATTCCTCACGATTGTACTAGCTTCTCTAGGTTACTCTCAGGACTGTACACCTGTGGGCGTTCAATATGTGTGTCAGCTTCCTAATGTTTAGTTTATATTGTAAGTATCTGATTGAATAGAAAGCGCGTAGCTTTGGGTTGGTTTTGAAATTTGTGTGTGTAGTAAATAGAACTTATTTAAATCAGTAAGGACACACATGAAAGTCAGCCACTGGAGGCCTAATGATGCTTATATAGGTATCAGTACATCTACATTTCATGTACATAAACATCTTACTGAAAATAAGTAAAATGTTATCTAAACTGGCTTCCAAATCCATAAAGAGTACAGTTGATTGTGTATGAAGCAAAAACATTATGACTTAGCTATTCAGAAAATAAGGAAGGATGCCTTGCTTGGTTAAAAAGTTAGAAATGAAGTAGCACACTTTTACTGGAATCATTGAAACTGGGAATCAGGTTGATGCTATGTAATACGAAATAGATAAAACTGAATCTAAGGGAAAGGTTAAAAATATTTATCAATCAAGTTCTTGCAGACATAGAATCAAGGGTATTATAAAGGACAAATCACTGCTGAGGGAAATAAGACAGATGACTAGGATAAATGACTGAGTGCTCTTGAGTGATTTTTTTTTTTAACTAAATAAGAACTTGAGGAAAAATATGCAATGAAGAAATGTATTCAGGCTAAGCAGATTTTCTTAAAGAAAATATCACTCTAACATTAGAGCTAATGTGTTAAAAAACTACAGAAATATTAAAAATATTATGACAGATGTTTTAATAGAACGATCAAATCTGATACAGAGGAAACATAAATTTCTTTTTTATTTTTCTTTCTCTTTTTTTTTAATCGCATCCTGAATTGTAAGATACACAAATTTCTAAAAGGGACACTTTAAATCTTACAATGGAACCACCTAATAAAGTAAGATGAAGGAGGGGGGATTTTCAAATGTTTAAATCTAAGAGGGAAATAATATTGCATATTACAATGAGTAGCCAATTCAGGATGAGGGCTCGAAAGGACAATCGTCTTACTTCTGTCTAACCTACTTGAATCCACATGCCAACTGAATAGTGACTCCTAAATGATGTCCTCATACCTGCTAACTTCTCTTTTCAGCTTCATTTCTACTTTCTTATAAACGGTATGCAGAACAAACAAAGGGTCTTAGGGTCTATGGGTCTTAGGTGATGAACCACAGTGGAGGGAAAGAAAGGATTATAACAGTTCTCTGTCTGGGTGTGCTCAGACTCAGTGCTAAGTGTGTTCTATCCCAGAAACTACAAAGCACAGGGACAGGCAAAACCCCAGAGAAAGGAACCTGAGAAACTAGATGCTTAGTCTGGCTCTGGTTCAGACTCTCGAGGCTGGCTGTGGAGGACACACTATGAATATCTCACACTGACCAGGCAGTCCGTAGGGAGAAAGACAAATACAGATTATACAAAAAGGACATAGACACCCTGACAAAATGTGCCTCTAAGTGGAGTACCTCACCTATTGGGTGTCCTAGAAACTCATGTGAGGCAACTTAGTATGGATCTAGATCTAAGTTAGGACAGGAAAACTTTATAGTAAGCAAGTTCTTAGGAGCTGGAGGGCAGGCTCCAGAGAGGCAGGCAAAGGGTTCATAGAGAATTATATTATTTTTGAACACTGATTCTAAGGGTTGTGATTTATGCAGGCTATTTAAAGAGGGAAATGTGTATTGGAGTCTGATTGCCTGGGTTTGTATCCTGGCTTCTTCACCACTTACTAGCTATAGAGCAAGCTATTAAGCACTGTGCCTTTGTTTCCTGTCTTCCCTATTGTACAGGGATAACAGCACAAACCTTAGAGAGTTCATGATGATTTAGATAATTTATGTGTAGGACACTTAGAACATTGTTTGGTAACCAGCTTGCCTTTCAGTTACTAGTACTCTTTACCTCACCTTCACTGAATGATTATTAAGAAAGAAAAAAGAAAAATAAATTAAGGCTAATCTGTTTTACTGCTTGTCAATCAGCTCTGGCAGAAGATTTGATGAATTTAAACTTAAATAAATGAGACTTGAGGATTGCTCTTGTCTTCACTTGAACTGCCTTTTATTATGTTCATATTTTCACTGTCCACCATTCCCATGAATAATTTAGAAAGGGCTGCCTGACACTTTTGGAAACAAAAATATTTGAAGTAAAAAAACTAACAGATGGGTAGAGCTGCTTTGAATAAACACAAGGGTAAAAAGAATTCAAAAGCTACTATACTTATACCACAAATAAGAAATTCCTATTAGAGAGAAGTCAAATGCAAAGAAAGACTCCTATGCTTACAATGGATTTAAAATATAATTAGCACCCTTAAATGCATACCAAATGAAATATAAAAATACACAGAAAATGTAAACAGTTATGCTAATGCATTCAATAATAGAGAGAAATAGAAGTTGAAATGCTTTTTAATTATATGCTATAAAAGTATAGTTAGAACATTTTCAAACACATACAGAGAAAAAGAGAAAGTCAAGGTCAAGTATTTAAGTCAAAGAATAAGAAAGAAAATAGAACTGAAAGATTTAATACTATTCATTGTTTTCTAAATTATAATTTAGAATTAGAAAAAAAGGGACATTGTAAACATGAACTTTAAATATTTAGCTGACTTTTACTGAAAGATGTAACATTCCTATAATGACTAAAGTGGAAAGAATTAGTGGCTCAAGAAAGAGTGAGCACCTATCACCAAAGTGGCTCAACAAAGAGCAAGCACCTATCACCAATGTACCAGCAATATTCACTAAGTGAAAAATCAACTCATGAAGTGCACTCTGAATGAGCCCCTATTGTTTAAAGGGTGGAAGGCAAAGTAGTCATCCTGGACCAGTTTTGGTGTGTAGCCTGACTTTTATTTTGGATGCAATACTTGCAAACAATTATGTTATTGATTTAAGAACACTCAAAGGAAAAGACTGCATAACAGAATGAATTTGCATGGCACAGATCTTGCTATGCTAATACAATAGCTTTTCTGAGATAACAGAGAGTGGATAAAGGGAGCTGGGTAGACAACATTTATCTACATTTTTGCAATGCTTTCAACTCTGTATTGCATATCAGCATGCTAAGAAATTAAGAGATGAATTGTATAAATGATGTGACAGAGTGAATTACTAGTGGCTTACAGACTGAAAATAAAGGATTATTATTATTTCAGATACAGAAATGTATACACACATGCAAACTAATCTATCTCAGGTTTCAATTTGCAGTTAGACTAATTATATGAAATAAAATAAATGTAGCTTATACATTAATCACTTTCAGGGAAATGTTAATTTGATAGCATTCAAATATCTGGACAACTCAAGAGAAAAAAAATTGGAAGTAAACAACAACAAAGAATCTAGCAAGTAGTTTAGCAAATTTTGACAGTATTTTGACATTCCTAGGTTTCATTTTGCATAGCCTAATTCATTAGAGCAACAGCTTAATAGGTAAGGGCCTGTCTTAGAAAAGCCCTTAACAAAGTTGGGTTATACTTTCAATGAGATTATTTGGAATCTCATTGCAAGCTCAAAATAAGCTACTTAGCATGAATTTAAAAGAATAAAGGGAAATTGGTCATTGATTTATTCATTCACCATGCAACAATTCAAGAAACTGAGTTTCTACTATGTGTTAGGCATTGTGGATACTAAGTCCTCTATAATCCTGTAGTTTATACTCTAGTTAGAATGCTAGATTTTTAAAGATACTAATTATGACTGGAGAAATATGCTTTTTCAACAATTATCAGGAACTGAAAGGGAAAAGGTACTATGTATTGCAGACTAAGTATAAGGTCAGTTTGATTTAGTGAAAAGTCTAAATTAAAAATTAGTTTAGAAAGAATGACAATATCTATAGTTACTTGTGAATTAAGAAATTCCTAACCAAATGTCTTTTAAAAGATGCTTAGAACTAATTTAATGAAAACAAGAGAGACATAGAAATAACAACTTTCAACATGTAAATGAGGAGTTCTGACATATTAAAAAAGTTTCTTTTGCTAAGATAAGTATTCATTTTATAAATTTTTTATAACAACAAATCACTTAACAATTTCAATATCTGTGGTTACTCTCAGTGCCATTCATTTTCAACTACATTAAGATTCCAGTTAAGATCTGAATTAATAGGATTAGGCTAATAACTACTACAACATATTTTCACTGTGTTGCTTGGTCATAAGTACTACACATGTGATTTACAGTACCACAGTGTTTTATAAGGGCCATTATGTTATTAGTTACATTGATCAGAATGCCACACAACACAGCAGTACTTAAACATTATAATTTGCTTAGAATGCTTTGCATTTAGTCTTATATTTATTTGTACTATGGGCACATGGTAAGCAAAACTGAAATCAGATAGCTTGCTTTCACTAACAATGCCAGGAGATCCAAAAGAAGATAATTCTATTGAGGATTCTTGCTATTGAAATTCATTTTTTTCTCAGTATACCATAAATTAGTTGATCCCAGAAAAAAGCATACAGCCAGGATTTTGGGCGGTCAGATAAGGTAAGAACACTATACTCTATGTGTATAAATTCATCCACATTTAATTTGAATCTACTTATTTGTAGGGATCTGCCACTTAAATCTACAGTGGTTTTTTATTTATTTTTTGGCTTGCTTTTGAGGATGGCTCTGATGGGATTCTACTTTTAAGCAGTCTAAACCATTGTACTTCGGATTTTACTGAATCTCAGCTTCCACGTGGTGGCTCAGGGTGCAAATTATCTTCTGGTTGTTAGAGTAAAACACAGGTACCTACTAAGGCAACTATTTCAACTTTCAGATTTTGACTACAGCACCCAAAGTCCAAATTCTTGCACATACTGTCAGACTTCAACTTCTCAAAAGCTCACAACAGAAAATAGTTACCCTGTGAAATTAGCCAGTAAAGTGACATGATTGCCAGTCTAAGCAGATCACCACTCACCGAGAAAGATTTGCCTAATCTTGCTTTAAGCACTATAATTTATAACAGTATATG